>NC_142347.1:16275507-18973007 GCF_054954075.1 Amborella trichopoda | reverse complement strand
AAGCCAGCCAGCAGCCCAAAATAATCCACCTCCACCTAAACTTGCTTCTCAACCTATTATACCACCCAAACCAGTGGAAGGACCCAGAGCACAAAATGCTTACGAGGAAAAATCAAAATACGATGTGATAGGGCACTTGAGGAAGCTTCCAGCCCTTCTCAACATCTATGATTCTCTCATGCTCTCAAGGGATTACCGTATGGCTCTGGTTCAGTCTCTTTCCAATCCAAAGGTGTACGAGATTGAGGTGGAACCTATTGAAGTTGACCCAACGATCTTGAGCGAATGTACGCCGATCACCTTCTTAGAGGATGATCTGCAATTGGGAGAAAAATTTTACAATCGCCCTCTCTTTGTGACTAGTGAGTTACGTGCATGCCCCATCAACTCGATAGGGACTAGGGTCTGAGGATCTCACTCCAACTCATATCACAATCCAGGGGTTCAACCAGTTAGGAGAGAAGCCGGTTGACATGGTCAAGATAGGTGAATTAAACAATTAAGCTCAATTTTATGTAATCGACACCAACACCTTCTACAACATCCTTACCAACCGCCCATGGCTCCATGACCAGGGGTGGTTATCCACATTGCATCAGTGCTTCAAGTATAGTCGAGATGGGAGACAGTATACCGTCCATGCATATAAATGACCAGTTCCTGTAGTCAAAACTCATTATGTTGATGTCAAGTATTACTTCACAGATTTGGTGTCACCCTAAAAGTCAAGTGAAGGCAATCACAAGTCTGTGAGGAAGGCAGAACCTTCACCTCATGAAGATGTTGAGGACATCAGGTGAACACTCATGAGCATGTTTAAAGACGAAGAAAGAGAAGGCAAATTTCTCCTTCTGACTTCATTCATCCCAGTATGCCATCTAACATCCCTGAGGAAACTCCATCTTCGCCTAAAGATGAGGCTTCCCCCTTTAGTTCTGAGCCACCTTTGCAAGAAGATGAACCAGAAGTCACTCCCGAGACTAAGGAAGTCACGGGGATAGATCTCCTGGCCCTAAAGATCACCTACACATCGAACCATCAAAAAGTTCTGCATGTCCCTATTGCACTCTAAGAAGCAGAACTGGTGTACCAACCACTATGGAAGGTACTCGATACCCCGATTTCCCTAAGTAAAGAGGATGCTCCTCATCCCATCGCAGGGTCAGATCAGGCAGGTAGCAGCTTCAGGTCTTGCGTTTCCTTGATTCTATGGAAAAATAATAGTCAAGCAAATGACAACCCTCTCGCCCTCAAGAGCAGGATCCCATGGCGGAGTTAAGAAGCAAGGTTCGTAGTCTCCAGAACCTATTAGGGGTTATGCGTATCGCTTCAAAACATCTAAAGGAGTTCATGCCTGAGACCAAGAGCTATGGCGGACCTAAAGTGAATGCACCATGAATACAAGCAAAAGTCCCTTCTGATTGGACTATTATAGTGAGCAGGCTCATCATATTATGAGAACAATGAATTATGAGCCCATGTCCAATCAAACATTGAGGGGAGAAGAAGCAACAACTCCCCCATTTGAGGTCATTGAAACCACAGCAGCTTATCACAAGACGAAGCAAGGAATAGAGTATTCTATCTTGCCCCCTTGAGACATTGAACATTTTGACAGGCGGTCAAGCCCAAAAGAATGAAATGAAGAGCAATGAAGCAAAAAGAAGAAAAAAATCATGCATCAGAATGAGATAGAGAGGAAAAAGAAGTATTTCATTCATAAAATCAGAGATCTTTACAAGTGTTGTTATATAAAGAAACAAAAAGAAGAAAAAGACGAAATGACACTTCAAGAAATGATCAATGATCTCGTCAATCTTCGCTCTGGAAGCTGCAAAAGAAGCCTTGGCATGTTGAATGTCTGAGTAAGCCGAAACTTGACCCACAATGGTTTTCAACGGTGTTAGATCTAATGGTGGTGGTCCCATAGCTATTTGATGCTTTGAAAATATAGTTGTAGTTACGGGGTCCATTTTAGGATACTAGAGGCCGATTTTTTTGAAATGTTTTCTTTGTCTGCACTACTTTAAACACATCGGATTGTGACGAAACTTGGCAGGTGGCCTTTTGAAGTCCTTAGGAAGATTCTAGCCTGTTTTGGGGAAATTTTGAGACTATAAAAAATTCCACTATATATTAGGCTTTATTGACCGACCTCCTCTTTATTTCGCGTCGGTGACTCAAGGTGCTGAAAAATGTGTTCAAACAAGAATTGCCAATAGTCTCCTCCCACTAAGTGACCAATTCTCCTCTTGAACCACCATTCGAGGGGAAGAAACACCTCAGCCTCCCCTTCGGCTCTAGAACCGAGATCCTCGAATCTTCCCCCCTCTTTTGAGGTCTAGCTTGATGTTGCCCCTCAAGCCACGCCGTCGATGTTTACACAGGAGGACATCTAATGGATGATCAACAGAAGCATTCAGGAGCTGCAGTTATCAAACACACGGGACAACCTCCCGTATCATAAACCCTATCTGCCTTTTGTTGATCAAGTGCCCTTCCCCGTCGGGTATCAAAAGGGAAATTGCAAGATGGAATCTAAATGAAATCATATAAAGGATGTGATTGCACATGTATCTCGTTTTTCAATTCTATGTATTGTTGGGCAGGGGTAAAAATGTCATTTTGCACCCATTTTTAGATTTTTTTTTAATTTAAATAAATTATAATTATCATCAATTAGGGTAGATTTTGGGCATCCACCCATGTTTAGGCTCAATTCTATAAATACATGCTAAACCTAATTGTAAAGGACCTTCTTCATTTTGATTAATGAAAATTGAGATTTAGCTTTGATTGAGGGTCGCATCCAAGAGACAGAGAGGGGAAAGAGAAGAAAATTTTTGGTACCCTCCGGTGAAGGTAATTTCTCTCCACCTCTCTTCTCTCTTTCTCTCTTGTCCTCTCTTCTCTCTTTCTCTCTCCTCCTCTCTTCTCTCTATTTCTCTATCCTCTTTATTATCTATCTTTCTCTCCACTTCTCTCTTTCTCTCTTATCACTTCGCTCTCTTTCGCTCTCCTCCTCTCTTCTCTCTCTCTTTCGCTTCTCTCTTTCTCTCTCCTCCTCTCTTCTCTCTTCTCTTGTCTTCTCTCCCTTTCCCTCTCCTCCTCTTCTCTCTTTCCCTCTCCTCCTCCTCTCTCTTTCCCTCTCCTCCTCTCTTTATTTCTCTATCCCATTCTTCCTTTCTCTCTCATCTTCTTTATTTCTCTCACCTCTTTCTTTCTCTCTCTTCTTTATTTTTCCTTTTCTCTCTCTTCCTTAGCCATGCATGGCAGTACCCATCACCGCGCATGACATTCTCTTTCATTTATTGTCTCTTGGAACATGAACAATGAGCCGAGCCTTAACCTGAGTGGCGGGTCAGGTCTCTGTTCAAGTCTCTCCCCCTCTTGTCATGGACGGCGGAACCCCATCGTCGTCCATGTTCTTTCCAAGTTCCTCTCACTTTTGTCATGAACAGTGGAGTCCCATCGCCATCCATATTACTTTCTCTTCTCTCTTCTGGCAGGGACGGTGGAAGCCCATCACCATCCATATTTCTCTCTCTTCTCTCTTTTTGGTTATGGACGGCGGAAGGCCATCATCATCTATGTTTCTCTTTCTCTTCTTTCTCTTGTCATGGATGGCAGAAGCCCATCGTTGTCTATGTTTCTCTCTCTTCTTCCTCCTTTATCATGGATGATGGAAGCTCATCACCATTCATGTTTCTCTCTCTTCTTCCTCTTTTATCATGGACGGTGGAAGCCCATCACCGTCCATGTTTCTCTCTCTTGTTCCTCCTTTGTCATGGACAATAGAAGTCCGTTACTATCTATGTTTCTTTCTTTTTCTCTTTCCTCAGACATGGACGATGGAAGCCCATTGTCGTCCATTTTTCTCTCTTTTTCTCTCTCCTATATCATGGACGGTAGAAGCCCATCGCCTCCATGTTTCTTGCTTTTTCTCTCTCCTCAGTTATGGATGGTGAAAGCCCATCGACGTTCATGCTTCTTTCTCTTCTTTCTCCTCAGTCATGGATGGCGGAACCTCATCGTAATCCATGTTTCTTCTCTTCTTCCCTTCTTTCTCTTTCTTCCTTCAATTCTTTTCTTCCTTTCTATGTCTTCTCTCTCTTCCTTCAACTCTCTTCTTCCCTTCTCTTTCTTCTATCTTCTCTCTCTTCCTTCAACTCTCTTCCTCCCTTCTCTTTCTTCTATCTTCTCTCTTCTTTTTCTTCCCTTTCTCTCCTTCCCTCTTCTTTATCTTTCATCCTTTCTTCCTCTTCTCTCATCTGGCTTTCAACTCATCTCTTTCCTTCTCTTCTTCTTTTCTCTCTTCTTTCTTCTCTTCTCTTCTCTTCTTTTCTTCTTCTTCTCTCTTCTCCTGTCTTTTCTTCTCTTCTTCTTCTCTTCTTTCCCTCTCTATATAACCTCTTATCTTTTTCTTTTCTCTCTTCTCTTCTCTCCTTCTTTTTCCTCCTATTTCTCTTTCTTTCTTCTCTCTTACCTCTCCTTCTTTTCTCCTCACTTTTCTTCTACTTATTTCTTTCCATCTCATTTGATCAAGGGATGTTAAGATTAGCACTACCAAGGTAGTATTGTCATTGAGCAGTATTACCGCCATGCCGGTCAAGTTACCGTGCCCATCTTACTGCCACATCAGGCTAGTCATTGTGTCAGGCTAGTTAGTGTTCGTTTTGTCATCGAGTAGTATTACCGATGTGCCGGTCTGAGTTATCATGCCCGTTTTGCTACTGCGTCGAGTCATCACTTATTGGTCTAGATATTGTGTCAGTCTAGCCACTCAATCAAATTCTTCTCTTCCCTTTCCTCTATTCCATCTCTTTCTTCTTCTTTCATCACCCCTAATCTCTATCTTCTTATTCTTTCTTTATTCTTTTGAATGTGCACGCCTGTGTGCATTCGCCCAAAGACAAGGTGGGGTCCCTTGGCCCACTTGTCTTATAAAATTAACCATGTGTTTATGATTGCAGAAACAAGAAAGTACAAGTCGAAGGAGGTGATTTCGAACCAGTTGTAGGACTGGGGGGCTTTCCATTGTGATCTAAGAGGGCATCCATGAGAGTCAACCCGAGTAAGTAGCGGACCCAGGTGAGTGGTTAGGTGCCTCGATCTCGCCCTCCGGATCTGGATGATTTGATGTCACATTCTCGGGTATCGGGGGAACCTGAGACTTTGAGAGCTCAAGAGCAAGGGCAGGTATACCAAATGGTGAGAGAGGAATTTAAAGTGGGTTCGGGGCTTACTCGGGCGGGCTCGCGTGGGCACCCTCTTAGATCACGAAGAAAGCCCCCAAATTCTACAACTGGTTTGAAATCACCTCCCTTAGCTTGTATTTTTCTGTTTTTGCAGTCACACACACATGGTTAATTTTACAATACAAGGAGGCCGAAAGACCCCACATTGTCTTTGGGTGAATGTACACAAGGTGTGCACAATTAAAGGAGAAAAGAGACAAAGTGATGAGATGAGGGTTGCGAGAAGGAAGAAGAGAGAAGAAGAAGAAAAAAAAGAGACATTTGCGGGGGTGACTAGCCTTCTACAATAGCTAGATTGGTATGATGATTGACCTGACGTGTTCCAAGAAGGGCACGGTAATGCAGACCGGTACGGTGAAACTATTACTCAACTACAGAATACCAACAACAACCAGCCTAGTACAACGGTTAGTTCGACGTGGCAGCAAGATGGGCACCGTGACTCAGACAGGCATGATGGCATTACTGCTCAACGATGAGACTACCGTGATAGTGATAGACTTGTCCCTTGGTCAAATGGGAGAGGAAAAAGAAGAAAGAGGGAGATAAGCGATAAGAAAAGTAAAGAGAGAAAGAGAGAGAGAAGAAGAGAGAAATGAGAGAGAAGAGAAGAGAGGGAAAAGAAGAGAGAGAATGAAGAGAGAAAAAAAGAGAGATAAAAGAACGAGAGAAAGAAGAGAAAGAGAAGGGAGAGAAAGAACATAGACGGCGATGGACTTCTGCCATCTATGATAGAGAAAGATGAGAGAGAAAGAATATGGACGGTGATGGACTTCCGTCGTCCATAACAGAGGGAAGAACGGTGGGTGCCAAACTGTTTATAGCGCAGAATCGAGCGATCTAACGATGTAGATCTCTCAAATCTAACACTTTCAACTGATAAAAAATAAATGAAAAATCAATGGTAGATAAAGTGGGAACAATCGAATTCAGATCTAAGATCAAATCTGCCCAAAAACAAGCAGATCTGCTCTCAGATCTGTGGCGGAGCCAGCATGATCCGAAGCATTTCAAAACACAATTTTCAATCATAATGAATCAAATCCAGATCAAAATAAAATAAATACAATAAAAGAAAAGAGGAAATGAAGGAGAAAAAAATACCGAACCGAGGCCGAATGGCTCGGGCTTCCCAAGCCTTCGAGGACTCGCCCGTATCAAAATCGGTTCCTTTTGCCCTTGTGGTCCAGATGTCGATCAAAAAGTCTCTGGTAGTAGTAGGGTGGTTGTGCCCTATAAATGGTTTAGATCTAGGATTGTTGTGGCTTAGAAACGTTTTGCCCTAGGTCTAGGTTTACTCAGGCTTAAGATGAGAGTTAGGGTTTTCTCAGGCAAGGTCTATCTACTCTCTTAGGGTTTTTCTTCTAGCCTAAAGTTTCTAAAAGTCTTGTCCCTCCTCAACGCTCTCTTTTTCATCCTTTTATGGTCACCGAAAGTGAGTTCAGCTGAACGAGGGATTTGTTAGGGTAGAGTTATCCCGTAACCAACAAATCCCTTGGTCAAACCAATCTTTAATTTTTTAAAATTCAAATTTGACCGACGTGGATAGCATCACGCTGCCAAACCACCCACAAGATAACCCTAAAAACATGAAAAATATGTAAAAATTGTTTGAGCCAAAACGCGGCTAGGCGGCACGAGTTGTGTCTCCTGGGCGGCACGCCCCATGTCGAACAAACCAAAAATGCTCCAAATTGAAAATTTTATTTTCAGGTGTATTCCCTAGCCTCTTGTGAAGCTAGCAGAAAACATTTGGGTCAAAACGAACTTTTTTACTATATTTAATGATTTGTTTGGTAAAATAGGGCATTTGCAGAATGACTTGGGCGACACGCCCTGTGTTGCCTAGGCGGCACATCCCATGTTGCCCAAACCAAAACTTGTCCAAATTCATGTTTTTCAATTTGGGTGTCTTTCTCAGCCTCTTGTGAAGCTCTCAGAGAATTTGGGTCAAAACGGATTTGTTTACTAGTTTTGATGATTTTTTCCATAAAACAACGTGTTTACTAGATTACGGGCCAAAACAGGCATCAGCTGGGTTCTGGGCTGGCAGAATGGTTCTAGCTCACAGGGTCAGTTGTGTGACCTATGGATTTTGGGTTTACTGAGCCAATTTTATCCTAAGGGTCTAAGAAAACCACATAACTTGCCACATTTAAAAGGGTGTCTACACTGGCCGAAACTGTGCAAACATTCACCATTAATGGTGATGTGGTGCAGGGAGGGTGTACGGGAATAGTGTGCGGTCTACCCCTTTTTAATGTTTCACCCATAACTTTGATTTGGAACGTCTGTTTAAGCCAAAACTTGACCCCTAGAGGTTTCGACCGGTCGGATGTAATGGAGGTGGTCCTACAACTATTTGACATACCGAAAATAGAGTTCTATTTACAGGGTCCATTTTAAGGTGCTAGAGGCTGATTTTTTCGAAATTGTTTTTTTGTCAACACTGCCTTAGACATGTCAGATTGTGACGAAACTTGGTAGGTGGCCTTTTGAAGTGCTTAAGAAGATTATAACCTGTTTTAGGGAAATTTTGAGATTGCCTAAAATCTCATTGTAAGTCAGAGCTTTATTGATCAGTTTTTCTTTTATTCGGCATCGGGGACCTAAGGTGCTGAAAAATGTATTCAACAGTCGCTTCCCCAAAAATCTGTGTAAGGCTCTACTCAATGGGACCCCTTTGGTAGTGTATCACTCTTTCGCCAGAAGGGCACATGAGAGGGTCGTATCTTGTAAGGCCAATGCCTATCAACAACCCCTAAGCATGTTGGGTTGTGTGCGTGTATGAAGCACTACACAATGGATTTACGCGTTGGTAGTGCTTCTTCCTGTGGGATAGTAGAAATTATAACATTGGACCCGAGGCTTGGGACCCAAGGTTAGTGATTCTATTGCAAGAATTATGTTGTTATGAATGTTTGCTTGATCATTTATGATATTTAATTGCAGCGATGTTTTAAAGTACTAAATTTAGGTTATTGTTGATCTTGATATGAATCATGAGCATATGGTTTATGTATCACGCTTATTTTCTTTGTCCAATAAGGAGTACAAGATATTTATAAGATTAGAAATGAATCTGTCTAATAGCATGTATTAGAAGGCATGAAATCAATACGTTGAAATTCTGCTTAATATGCATTCTTTAGAAAGAATTCTATCCATGACTTTTTTAGGATAATGATGGCCACTTACTGAGTAGCAAAACTCATCAAGCGATTGTGAATTTTTTTCAGAGTAACCACAACCATATTGTTTGTATGTTTAGTAGGAGTAGTTTGGAAGAAGTTTGTAGTCATGGATAAATTCACCTTTGTAACTTTTATACTAACAAAGTTGTATATATATATATATATATATATATATATATATATATATATATATATATATATATATATATATATATATATATATATATATATATATATATATCCACATGTTATTATAACCTGTGAAATAGACTTTGTACAAGTCTGAAAGTTTGTGAATGGAAAAATTGTTTTGGAGCAATATATAGCAAAAATTTGGAATTTGTTTTGGTTCTTTAAGATTAGACTGTCACATCTCAGGAATTTAGTGTTTTAAAACTTGGGGTGTGATATAGTGCCAATGGGAGCATGGTCCGTATAGACACTGTGTCATAGCCTAGGGTGGATTGTGAGGCATCATTGATGTCGTGACGCACTTGAATTTTGATGGGCTATGGCTCAAGTTGATACCTTAAAACCTATAAGCCTGGGTATTTGTGCACAACTGATAAGGATTTCGATGTGGGGTTATCCCTTGATGAGATTTGAGTTGTACCTAGAGCAATTGACCAGGCGCCTAGATGTGACCTCTATGTGATAGTTGGCCGGAGAGGACACGGGTCAAAATTATCATCATTATCGTCACACGGCATGTATACTAGATAGTCGTATGGGAAGTCTCCCTCTTGACGAGGGTGTGTGTTGTGTACATGTGTCGAAAAGATGATTCCTTACAACACTAGACTGTGTTGGAAGGACCCATATGCATAGTGTTGAAATGGGCCCTAGACTTATTCTCAGGGCGAGAACTGTAATATATGGATTAGGATCATGTCTCCTTCATTTGTTTACTAACTTTGATTGTCCAATCATGAACCCCTGCGAAATGTTGTGGGTCAAAAGAACTATTAGGTCATTTTGAGAAGGTGTAGTGAGATACGGTTTCTTGAAAGGATAGAGTTTTCAATATATTTATTATATTGTTAACTCTTTGGATCTAATTCCTATTAAATCTTTTAAAATATATATTTAATTATATTTTACTTATATTTTAAATAATTAAAATAAATTTTTAGACCTCTTTGGATATTTTATTGTATTGAAAAGAGTTTTTTAAATAGAGAAAAATCAATTATCTGGATTTATTTTAATCAGAGAGGAAAACAAAATATTTAAAAGCTTTATAAAAATCATTTTAAAATTTGAAACTTTATTTATAGTGTGAGGCCCATTGGGACTTTGGGCCCACCACATGCAAGCCCATTTTGTGGGGACATGGGGCCCTCATGGCTCTCCATGTGTGGGGCACCCCACTCCCTTCTTCTTTCCTTTTTGTGTAGTTTGTGTGCTAAGCCACTTCTTGATTGAAACAATAAAGGAAAGTGTTATATAGATAATTTGATTGATTTCAAATAAGAAAGAGTAGAGATCAATTAAATTTAATTTACGCTATAGAATATTTGATGGGAATAGAGTTATAGAAAAAGATGGATAGTAGTTCCACTTCATTCATTTCAATCATAATGACTGATCTAAAGAATGAATGGTTGAGATCTCTTCACCCTACAGGTCTTCGTGATCGAAGATCAAAGTTTAGTCTCATAATCATGACAAAACCCTAGACCCCAAATCCTTAGCCTTTATTTCTTTATTCTATATATACTCTCTATGAGGCCTATTCTCTACACACCTTGAACTCTCTCTCTCTCTCTCTCTCTCTCTCTCTCTCTCTCTCTCTCTCTCTCTCTCACACACACACACACACACACACAAAGGCAACCACACCCTGCTTTCTCTCGCTCTCTATTTCTCTCTCATTAGTTAATGTCCCGACTAATAGAACCTAGAACCCCTAAGATAGGGCACACCCAAGCCACAAGGGTGGCACGCTCCTAGCCTGTGTGCATTGAAATTTCATTATGTGTTGGCCCTTGATCAAAGCTTATCTCATGTCATGCTCTCAAGAGGTTTTGCCTAGGCTTCTCGCGTGATGAGACGATGCTAGATTGAGATTTTGTACGCTATTGGTGGAAGAGACCTGATGTGGGGTGCATGATGTCCTTAGAGGTAACATGAGACAAGTTATTTGGTAATTTTAATTGCCCCATGTTTCTTGATTCTTCATGCATTGCATTTTAATATTATTTAAAAGAAGTCTTATGGCATGCAAGAGAAGATCATAGGTTGTCTTAAGGTATATTTTATGAATAAAGTTGTATTTTCAAATACCTGTAAGTGTTTTAGTCAGTATTATTAAAAGAAAGAAAAGAAAATTTTTAACCATATATATGTGGCAAGATCACATATTCCTTCTTGTATTCATCAGTTTCAACTTCCTAATGCCCAAACCTCCCTCCTTTATAGGAACACAAAATTTATCCTCTTTAAGAAGCTTAAGTTTCATAGTCTCACCATAACTAAGCCATAGGAATGCCCTCGTAATATCTTCTAACCGCTTCATGACCTGCTTAGACATACAAAACAATGATATGCAATACACTTGTGAATTAGATAAAAGTAGATTCGATCAAGGTAACTCTTCCACCCAAAGATAGAAACTTTGATTTCCAAATATCCAATTTTCTATTAAATCTCTCAATGATGAGTCTCGGATCTAGGAGGATGTACCGCTACCAATGATCTTTTCAAATATTTACGAGGCAACTTGTCCATGCCACAACCCAATATCCTGGCCAATTCAGCCAATCTTTCTTTTGGATAGCCAATACCATTAAGATTTGCTTTCCCTGGATTACCTTAAGACCAATAACCGTGTTCATACACAAGAAAAATTCGTACGTTTTTTACTTCATCCTCCACTGAATTACAAAAAATTAATGATATCACTGCACATTGGAGGTGAGATATCATTAGTCCATTATTCCCAAATGCTAACTAAAAACATCAAGCCTTTGTTGACCACCAAGTTGAGAGAGAGAGGCGTGGAAGCTGATGATGTGACCGAGGAGGGATTCTTAAAGACAATCTCACCAAGAGTGTCACACAGAGAGAGAAAAAGCGCAACATGGAAGCTGATGATGTGACTAAGGAGGGATTCTTAATCTCACCGAAACTTGCCTATTTTTTGTAGTAGTCATAACATGACATTATTTTACTTGAGAAGTGTATAGCATTCAACTTTCAGTCAGATAAAATATACCGTCAAAAGGCTCAAAATAAAAAATATGAGAAAGAAATTGAGAAATAAAAGGAAATATAAAGGCACAAGCAAGCTTTGATTGAGAACCAAAAGTTCACTAGAGCGGAGCTACGGAATGTCAGATCCTAATAAAAACCCTTTTTTCAATTTATCTATTAGAATAAATTCAAAACGTGTCTTGGGGATCAAATTTGTCATCTAACCCGCATGGTAACAATGTAGTACATGATAAACATGTCTCCATAGCTAACATCCATTTTCCAGGCAAATGCTAGAGACTTGGTCGAGTGTTCTCAAACTCAGCCGAATTACTCAAACGCGTCTGAGTTACTCAGACTCGGGCCCGAGCCGAGGTATCATATAAGAAAAATAGATAGAACTTCTAAAAGTATCTAAAAAATTGGTATTGATGTGTAGAATTTTTTTTTTATGTGATTTGGATTTTCGGCAAAAATTGAGTTTTTTTGCCCATATACCTTATAAATCAATTTTTTTACACCCCACTACAAATCAATTTTTTAATATTTTTTAAAACTTGGACTTTTAGATTGTTTTTTGTTTTGTTTAATCTTTACTACTTCTTATTCTATTTTAAAATTTTTATTTTTCTTAATCTTCCAGGGAAATTCACTTAGACCCGACCCACCTGATAAGCTTGCCTCGAGCCAAAGCTTAGTACCTAGCCCCAGGTGCGTCTAAAAATGCAAGTGGGATATCCGCATATGCTGACTTTGCATGCCATGGACTGCAACTTTAACTTTTGAAACCCAACTTACTGGCAAAATCCAGCAGAAAAGCCTTCTATAAAACAGAAACCCCGGTTTTCCACTCTCCTCTTCCACAGCTTCCCCTACAACATAAAATTTATATATTTTCCCTTATCCAACCGTCCATTCTAAATGGAGAGCTAAGATAACCCCATATATTTATATAAACATTTCATATTAACCCTCCATTCGCTAGTACACTATTTTATTTTATTTTATTTTTTCTATAAACTATTATAACACCAAATTTTCTACATCCAATCCTCTACTAAACTCACACTAACGAAAATATAACAAAAAAAATTTCCAATAATATAAAATGACCAAAATACCACTTAAGGTTTCAAGAGGTATTTTGGTGACTATTTTATCCAAAAATTATTTTTAATATTTTTTATAGGTGCACCTCAATGAGAAGATGACACCTACCAAATTTCATATTCATACAATTTGTATAAAAAAACTAAAAATAATAAAATTTTAAACGTCGCATCTAAAATCAATCGGTGAGTGTCTCTTGATCAAAATTGAACGGTTGGATAGTAGGGAAAACATAGATCTTCTATTTTGTAGGGGAAGATCAAATTACGACGCATCTTAAACAATCAAATTACGACGCACCTTTGAATTTTATTATATATGTAATTTTGGTGTCAAAAAAATCTTAGGATAGTTCGATAATCAATTTTCATCTTTAATTATAAAATTTTAATCTCCAAAGAAGGTTCATATCAAGTAAATCTATAAACACATGAAAATCTTGAAAATGAACGGTTCAGATAATGTGTTGCAAGATACATTATTTTGAGACTCAAAATTTATTTTTCTTTTCATATTCATACATCTCAACATCAAATAACCATTTATGTTGGATTTTTAAGATGTACCTTAATTCTACATTTTAACGTTCCAACCTTACATAAACTTTTTCCTAGGATTGTCCATAAAAACAACTAAAGTTGGGCCATAGAGATGACTATCGAGACATCCAAAAAGGCCAATGGAGTCCATAAGAGGTTTCAAGAAACCGTTTTTAAGTACAGAAAAAGTTTTAGTTTGTCAATATTCATGTGCAACCTTTCCCAAAAATGAATATTAGAAATAGATTCTGGAACTAAAATTTCACATGGCAAAAATATCATCCAACAACATTATGAATTAAAAAGATTGAATTTTAAACATTAAAAGGCATTATTTCAAACGAATTAGGACAAGCAGTTAAAAAAAAGTCCGACATATCTTTTAAAAATTTCTTTCTTGTTTTTGGTAAGATCATTATACACACAAAATAGATCTTGGAAGGAGATTATACTTGATCAGGTCGTGTGGATAGATGCACCAAAATCCATCCTTCCTTCAAGCACAGGCCACTGCACGTGCATTCCATACTAGCTAGCCATTGCACGAGCATTCCATACTAGCCAGCCATTGCACGAGCATTCCATACTAGCCAGCCACTACACGAGCATTTGCACGTGGAGTCACGCATAAATATGCATGGGATGCTTTATGTGCATGTGGCATCATGCATCATTTCAAGGTTGCAAGAATCCACTGATGTGTAAGTGCATACACGACCAGGCATATGGGGTCATGCATAAATGCAGGGGTTTAAGCATGCCACAAAAATGGGGGGATTGAAATGGGTGTGTACTTCCAAAATACAAATCGCAACTCCTTTAAAATACAGATACATAGCGAGGGCCTGAAAGATGACCATAATAAAATGGGGCAACCAGCAGAACCAAGATATTTCAGCCAAAGATATCTCTCAATCATCAAATTATAAAAAAAGAAAGAAGGAAAAACAAGAGCGTGCATGTATATATACTAATTTGTTCCACTCTTCACGGAACAATTATTCAAAGCATGTTTTTGTGGCATACCTTTTGGATCTCTTACAAGAACCCCTGGTCCCAAAATAATTATGTAGCCTTCCTTATATACATGAGAATCGGTTGACACAAAGCAGATTTCCTAGGTATTTCATGAGCCTGTGATATGCATATCATTTATGGTTAAACAGGTTAAGAATATACAAGATACTCCCTAAGATTTTTGAAAACGTGGGATACACCCAATTCTCACATTTGTAGAAGATTATTCACAGTGACGGCAACAGAGTTGGTTCTCTGTAAATCCTGAACAATTAAAAAAAAAAAACTGTTAGGCCACAATTCCATGGACTGCATATTCCAACAAGGATACTGCTGGCAAGGATTCTAATAACAATGTCATCAGGAAAGAAGAAATACGGAAGAACAGACTGGTTTTGTTCACATGAAAATGTTACGCAGATAGGGCCTTATACCATAGATCCTTGGCACCAAAGAATAAAGCTGTTAAAGTTCTTCAAATACATGCTTATTACAAACAACATAAATGCATGCATGGATCCTAATAACAGAAATGCCATCTCTTGCATTAAATTTACCATATTTTGATTGCATGGGAAAGCTCAGTTTAGGGTGATACTAATGCTACTGTAAACTGGTCTTACCTATGATGTCAATCATGCCATGAAACTGTAAAAAGAAAAGCAAAAACTTACTAGGAAAGAGACAAGTCGACTAGGAAATAGACAACTAAATAGCACAATATCAAAGCAAGCTCGAGAAGAGACCTCAAAAATTATGTCGCTAGGAATGTTGGGCAACACTTCTCTCACTCGCTCTGCCATAGCAAAGATATCATTACCACCTGTGCTTGAACTAGAAGTGGAAACACTCCTGAAGTGTATACCACCACTATTGTTTGTTTGGTATCGAAGTGAAGATGAGGCAGGTGAAGGGGACCCACCACCCTGATTGGTGGCAGGCATGGGTGGCCAAAGACTCCAAGCTGCATCTTCAAGAGCAGTATGGGCATAAGTTCCACTCACTGCTGCAAGGTGTCTCATCATCATCTGGACCTTCCCGATCCCAACTGGTCTCATGTTGCTTGATGAGGGCCCTGCACCATCCAGTCCAGACCTTGGCCAGGTATGCACCCAACCACCATCCAGCCCCACTCCTCTGAAGAAAAATCAAACAGAAGCACACAAATTTAACCATTTTAGTGACAGAATAGTGAAAAAAGTTGTTTCATCAATTGAAACAATCATCATCATCATTTATCCTTGAGGATCCATTGTTCATAATTGGAACTAGCTGCACTTAATTTTGTATCTACATCAATGAAAACACCATAGTGAGCGATAATAAGTGGTGTAGGAAGATCAGCATTGAAAAATCTAAAAGTGTTACGAAATTGAGATAATGAATCTAATTATCCCCATTGGAAAACTTGTGCCATTGGACACATACAGCAACAGGGTAAGAGGGAAACTAAACAGAAACAACACAGTAAAATGACACTCGTGCATGTTCTTATGAGCAAAAGTTTGAAAGGCATGGCTATGTAGAATTCCAAATTATATCATTTCTTGTCTTGCCACTCATCCATCTCAATATCCACATCTCAGCTGCACTCATCCTATAAATACGTTGTCTCATGACCGTCCAACATTCCTCCCATAAACTATGCCTGGTCTTGCAGTTGTCTTACAAAATTTCCCCTCCAGTTTCATTGGTATGAGGCAATCACATAAAACTCTGCATTCACATCTCCACTTCGCCCACCCAACTTTAATTCTATGTGTGACATCTTCCTCAATATCTCCATTCTCCGATTATCAATCCAAGATATCAGAAATAATCTCTTTTACGTATTTATTGACCATCAATCTTAACTACTTCATCATTTCTACTCCTATTATTATTAAATTGCATTCCATGAATTCTGCCTTAGTCGGGCTAATTTTAAAACCTTTAGATTCTAAAGTATCTCTCAAAATTTCTAATTTCTCTCTTATTTTCTTCTCCCTTTCACCTTCTCTCATCTCACTCTCTTTATCTCCTCTACCTTCTCTCTAATCGCTCATCGCTGGGACTCTTCAGAAGTGAGGCCTTTTGACAGGATATGACATAGTCTAACTCGCACTCTCATTCTCTTGATTCCTCGGGTGTCGAGGCCCCTCCAGGCTAGGACCTATCGGGTAGGCCCGAAGATGTCCTACAGGAAATCAATCATAGTGGCTGTCCGATTGGTTGTTGATCCCTCTTGCTCATCTTCTCCCTCTTTGCACTTTTCTCTCACTTCTTTCAGTCCACACTCCTTTATCACCACTCACTAGGGGCTAAACCTCTTCTAAACCATTCCCCCTTTCTAACCCATAATCTAAACTACCCCGGGACGACTTGAAGGACATTCAACTCTAGGCTTCATAAAGAGTGCGAAACATCCACGACCAGCAGTGAATCGAAAATGGAGCAATTTCCAAACCGGGCCGAGAAAGTCGGGCGGCTTTTGTGCGACTGATCTAAGAGGGCTCACAAGGGCCCGGGCGTGTCCCTGAACCCAATCCACCATGAGGTAGGCCTCAAAACCTCTCCCGCTGTGTAAAATCGCTCTCGTTAGTACACCGAGAGAGAAGAAAAGGGAGCGGCCCAGCTGCCCCCTTTGAGGTGTGAACAGAGAAAGAGAGAGAGAGAGAAAGAGGAAGAAGAAGAGAGAAAGGGAAGAGAGAGACAAAGAAGATGGAGGAAAGAGATAGACTGAGTACTAGGTGGGTGCGATGAGGGCTAGAACCCGCTGGCTATGTGTACTCCTTTGGTGCTTTGAGTGCTTTTGAGAGGGGTTAGTTTTATGACTTATGGCTAAGGTGGGGGCTAGCTCAGGTGGGCTAGGGTGAGGGTTAGCTTAGGTGGGCTAGGGTGAGGGTTAGCTTAGGTGGGGTAGGGAGTATAGTTGATGGGTTAAGTATGGGTAGGCTAAGGTGTAGGGTATGGGGTAGTGGGTATGGTGTGGTGTAGGGTAGGGAGTATGGTATAGTAGGGTGTAGGGAGCATGGGAGTAGAGTATGGTGTGGTGTAGGGTTGAGTGGGTTAGGATGGGTAGGCTAGGTTGTATGGTGTGAGATAGGGTAGGGAGTATGGGAGTAGGGATCCAAGGGGTATTGCACTCCATGCTAAAATATTCCCTCTCCTCTCTCTTGAAGTGAAGAATGAAACCTCAACACAAGAAAATTCAAGCTATTACACCTTAGCTTTCAAATTATCTCCAACTTAGGTTACAAATACTAAAAAGAACTTACTTATATAAGATCTCCCCAAAATATGGGTGGATGATCAAAACAATCCCAAATTGATAAAAAAAATACATTTCTTCTAATTTAAAAGTGAATTTCACTTATGGAGTGAAATGACCATTTTGCCCCTCCCAACTTTCATGGAAATGACAAAACCATCCCTCAAAAGAGGCCTCTTGCCTCCCTTATGGTTTGGGGCACTTTTGGGCACCTTTTGGCGACCTTTCGGACGATCCAATAGCGTAAAAATGATGGCTGCGTCTTGATGATCGTTTCATATCCATTAGTGAGGTTGAATGGAACTTTTGAGGTTGATCCCAAAATCCGGTCAAACCCATGTTCTTGAATTTTTCTTCTTTCGATCTTAGCTTGTTTTGCCTTGTTTTTTGTCATTTTCTTCCTCACAAATGAAGGGGAGGTCATTGTGATCGTTTTGCAACTAAACCCCTTTATTTGGTGCTCATTTGATCACTTCTGTAATTTTTGAGGTCACCAAAAAATGGGATTCCGGAGACTGGAAAATGTACCTTCTTGCAAGCTCGAATCAGGTGTCTTCCCGGCCTTCATCTCATGCAAATCTTACCTCAAATCGAAGCCCGTCGTGTCACGGTTGCATTGGACCCATATTTGAGGCTATCCGATGTCGGGGCTTTGAGATATAACCATTCGAATGGATTGATGTTCTTCTTTAAAAATTCTATAACACATGAGTTTTCGGGTCCTACTTCTCTCTAAGATTTCTCTCATTCCGGGTATCGTCTCGGGTTGTACCTTATATCAAAATGTGCGGCTTGATGAGATCTACCACATACTGAAATTTGGGCTTGATTGGCCTAAAGATGAGAGAGGCAATCCTAAAATCAAATAACAGTTTTCAAAAATGGAAACTGGTCCATTGTAACAGTATAGGAATGGTGTGAAACCCACCCATTTTGGGTAAGCTGGCCCTAAAACAGTCCAGAAGTGTCCAAATGAGCTGAAATTTGATATTCGAGGGTTTTTGGGCCTTTCGAATCCAATGGCGATGGTTTGATGCTCGTCTGAGACCTTGGGGATATAGCTCTAGTTATGAGGTAGCTTTCGGCATGATCGAGTGGTGCTGTGAAATATAAATTTCATCATGATTTGCTTTATCTTGATCGGATTGGGACGAAACTTGGCGGGCACTCTTAAAACACCAAATGAAACTCTTTGGGGCCAAGGGGACATCTTTTGAAAATTACTCAACAGTCAAGCTTATTGGAGCGGGCTGCTGTAGTCCAAAGGTGTGACTAGTACCCATGGGCCTAGGTCGTAACCGCCTCCTCTGTTATTCGATCCAGGGTGTTAGTGCATCAAAAATACGTTCAAACACAGTGAGAAGCGGTCTTTAAAAAGGATAGTGTCCTTACTATTTTTGTAATTATCCTAACTCTATAGATCCAATTCACATCATATCTTTTTTAATATGTTTAAATAAGTCTTAATTATTTTATAGATAATTAAAATTAATTTTTAGACCTCTCTGGGTATTTTATTCGAAAAATCATTTTATGTAAGGAAAAATCAACTTTCTGGTTTTATTTTAATCAAAGAGAAAAATAAAATATTTGGAGGTTTTATAAATTTTATTTTAATATCTTAAAATTAATACTAATATATTGGAGACCCAATGGGATTCAATGGGCCCACAAATGTGTGGGGCATAGGGCCCACATGGACACCACATGGGTGGTGCGCCCCACCCCATGCAAACTTTCCTTATTGTTTCATGTGTCTTCTAAGGCATGTGTTGATTTGAAATTTTGAAAACTTAAAATGTAGAGATTTGAATTGGAACTAGATAAGAAGTACAAGATATCAAATAGTATGTATTAAATACTCTCTACACAAAATATTTGATGGGAATGGAGTTATGGAAACTGAGGGATAAGGTTCCACATCATTTTTTTAATCATGATGGCTGATTTAAAGAATGAATAGTTGAAATCTCTTTACCCCATAGGTCTTTAAGATCAAAAGTCAAGATTAAACCTCATGATGATGGCAAAACCCTAACCCTAGAAACCCTAACCTCTTGTCTATATATACTAGCTATGGGGTTCTATTTTTGATCACTCGATCTCTCTCTCTCTAAGCAACCGCCCCACTCTAGCCTTCTCGCTCTTCTTTCTGTCATCAAAAAATTAGGGTTTAGAAAAAGTTAACCCTAAGGGGAGGCACGCCCAAGCCACACAAGCCCTAGCCCTAGGTCCTTGCCTCGTGCTCATGTGTTGAGCCTTGGTTAAGGAAATCCCATGTGATGCTCTCTAAGAGATTTGGCTAGGCTTCCCTAATTGTGAGGTGTGTTCTTGAACCAAGATCACGTGCGCCATCGGTGGAGCAGACCCAGTTTGGGGTGTACGAAGTCCTTGGGGGTAGCCTAAAGCAAGGTACGCGTTGCTTCTATTGCTTTTCCTATGTAATTTTCAGTTCTACATGATGGATGTAATTTTCTCTTAAATGGCATGCAAATAAGGGGTCTTCCTTATTTCATTGAGAAAATTCCTTTTTAGACACTTGTAAGTGATTCGGGCGGTAATACATATAAAAGGAGTAGAAAAATTTTAATTGATATTGACTTGCCCGGTCACATAGTCCACCTTTCATATATATGTCTCCTTTGTTCTTGTAGACAAGTACCACAATATATTTTCCCCATTCGTCTAGTATTTTCTTTGTTCTTAACATCTTATTGAACAACTTGGTTAGCTAGAATATACCAATCTTTACTATACACTTTCAAACCTCTATTGAGACACCATTTGATTCTAAAGCCTTTCTTATCTTCATCTTTTCGCTTCATTTATCCTCATCTTGTGAATGTATCTATGACCTTTGACCCCATTTGTGTCAAAGGTTCCTCCTAATGCTGAGCTCCCATACTATTCATAATTTAACAATTTTTGAAAATAAATGCTCTACCTTTTATTGACCTCATCATCCTATAATACTCGCTCTTAATACATTTAATTGGATCTAGATCCCCATACATCCTCTCCCTCATTTTTGCTAGTTTGAAGACATCCTTTTCACCTTCTCTTGTCCTCAGTTTATTATATAGATCATCATATGCCTTGAATTTAGCCTTACTTGCTATTTTCAAGTGTTTTTCTTAGCATTTTTATTTTCTTCTATGTTTTGATCATTTATATTACATTGCTAAGATTTATAACATGATCGTTTTTCTGTAATAGCCTTTTGAAGCTCATCATTCCACCACCAAGTTTCCCACTATGAAATTATTTTCCCTCTAGATTCTCCTAAAACGTTTTTTACTACTTAATACAATCCGCTATCTCATTCTACATAACATTAACTTCGTGTTCGAAATTCCACTTTCTTTCTTTTACCAGTTTATCCTAAATAAGTCTATTTTCTCCTTTTTTAGATTTGAACACCTAGTTCTTGGACAAAAGTTACTTTCGCTCATTCTCTTTTATTTCTTAACATCCATAAATATGAGCTTATATTACGTGGTCAAACTCTCTCCTTAGATAACCTTACAGTCTCTATATGATGGTCGATCACTTTTTTAAGTAGAAAGAAGTCCATCTTGCTTTTATATGATCCAATTTTATAAGTTACTAAGTGTTCGTCACTTTTTAAAATAGGTATTTACTATTGTTTGGTCATAAGTCATGGCAAAATCCATAATAGAATTGCCCATCTACTTTCTTTCCCCAAAACCATATCCTCCATGCACCCTTTCATATCCTCTATTATCTTTTTCTACATGGCCATTCAAATCCCCTCATAAAAGGGTCCTCTCTCTATTTAGTATTCTTTGAACTAGTCCATGCATGTCCTCCCATAATTGTCTCTTAATTGTATCCTCTAGTCCTACTTGTGGCACAAGCACTAATTACATTAATTATCTCTTCTAACGCAGGTTTAATTACTATGAGCTTATCACCTACTCTTGACATCAACTACTTTATTTTTTAAATGTTTGTCTACTATTATTCCTACGTCATTTCTATTATTATCCTTTCTTATATACTAAAACTTATATCTATTAATTCCCTTAGCTTTTGTCTCTCTGCACTTAATATCTTATAGGCAAATTATGTTAACTCTCTTTCATCTCATTGTATCCACTAACTCCATACTCTTACATATTAGAATTCTTACATTCTATGTGACTAGATGAATCCTATTTCTCAGACTACTTGCATTTGTCCAATGACAAGGGGGCGTACTCATCACCGCAACCAGGCATCATTGCGGTACATCGCTTCTAGGGAATGTGTAACAATCCTAAATAAATAAATAAAATTTAAACAATTCTTTATAATGTAATGGTCCATATAAGCATTATGGTTCTTAGAGACCATCACTACTTTTACTCCTTTTATCACTTCACCTTTCCATTATGTGCCACGTTTAGTTAACATGGGCTTTGTTGTTGGCTTTTGAATGTCCTTTTTACACATCATGTAGAAAAAAAAAAGGTCTGAGGTAGGGTTTTAAAAAGGGATTGCACTCTCTCTCCTTGCAAAAACAAAACGCTCTCACACACTCTTTCTCTCTCCGTACAAGAACGTTCTCTCTCTCATAAACATTTCTCTATGGTTCAATGCCCATGAGATTCCTGCTAACTAAATAAAGCGGTGAAGTCTCTCTCTCTCTCAATAAAAATAAATTAAGGGTGTTCTCTCTCACTTTCTTACTGAGGAACACGGAACCTCGAGCTTTCTACAGAGCGATTTCTCCCTCCCTTGCTATAACTGTTTATAGTTATCCAGTTCTATTGCACCATTTTGTGTAAGTGACTTCATTGTCTTGAAGAATAATCCGCTTTTTTTTTTTTTATAAATAAAATTAAATGATTATTTCTGTCTATTATCATGAATTTTAGACATGGTAAATTTTATGCGTAAGGGACTTCATTTCTTGAAAATTAATCTTTTTAGTAAAATTATGATATTTTATCTAATATTAGGAATTTTAAATGCTGTAAATTCTTAGAAATCAATTTATTTTTTCCTGTCTATTGTTCAGAATTTTTTATACCATAAATTATTAGAAATAAATGTCATATTTCCGCTTTTAGTAAAATTGTCAGATTTCCTCCTACTGTTTTGAATATTTAGACAGTGTAAAATTCATATGCAAATGACAGCCGCATTATTTGAAAAACTGATATTTCTGCACTTGATTGTAGTTTGATTGTAGTATTGCCTATGAAATGATTATTTACGAATTGGCAACTCCATAAATTGTGATAATGGAGTATTTAATTTTGGATTCTCATAAAAGTTCGTCTATTAATACTAGACGGTTATCATGTTAGATTTCAAGAATATCCTTCAGAACTGTTTCCTTTCAGAAATTATTGCACAAAATGTTTAAACGGCTACTTAGAGATATTTCAATGGAAGTGATTGTCATTAAATTGCTTCAAATGAATTCATGTTAATGTTTTCAATGATACTTCGCATATATGATATTGTTGCTTTCTGATGTTTAAAGAGTTTCAGAGATAATTTGAGTATAAGTGAACCTGCAATGATCGTTAGGACCTATCCGTTATGTCGATAGGGACTATTTGGACTCATCCGACATCCGAGACGCCGGAGAGGTATGATCGGACCTGCAGGGATTGTTAGGACCTATCCGGTTATGCCGGTAGGAACTATTTGGACTCATCCGGGACACCGGTGAGGTACGTTTGGACCTGCAGGGATTGTTTAGACCTATTCGGTAGGGGCTATTTGGACTCATCCGATATGTCGATGAGGTATGTTTGGACATGCAGGGATTGTTTGGACCCATCAGGACGCTGGTGGGGTATATAGGTGACTTACTTGGGACGCCAATAGGGTATTTTGTGACATCCTTTGAATTATGCATTACTGTTAAAATGTTTATATGCATTTTCATCATTTGGATTATGTTTAACTGTGGATTTGTGAAAGTGCAATTGTTATCTATAAATGCTTTTGCTCGAAATTCTTCCTCAGGTTGTTTTTTTTTTAACATACAATCTTCAGAACATGTTTATATCTTCCAACCATGATTATGTTTAGGACCATGATGATCACTTACTGAGTAGCCAAACTCACCAAACTATGGTAAATATTTTTCAACGTAATTGCAGTCTCATAATTAAATGCACATCAGGACCAACTTGTGAAGAAGATGTAGTCATGTCATAACTAAATTCTCCTTTGTAACTTTTTTTTAACTTCACCACTGTAAGTTTTTTTTCTATCAACAGTTGTATACCTAGACTTCATGTTAATACCAGTTGTGAGCAAACTTTGTACCAATTTTAATTAATAGAAAAATTTGTTTTGTTACAATATATATTAATAGGAATTTGAATGTTTTCCTAGTATAAGAATAGTCGGTCGTACCTCGGGAATGTTAGAAATCTTGGGGTGTGACAGAATGCCTTCGCTAACCCTTGCTCTTTCTCATTGAACCTGGGTCCAAGTACAGTGCTTCGCTTTCAAGGAACATCAAGCATGAGTAAAAAGATGCGGCAAAGTTTTATGTTGTCTGCCTACCTAATACAACCCCCCTGCTTTATTACGGCTTAGGAGTGGCATGACCGGCTTGGGATTGGCCATGGCTGAGTTTAAGATTTTTAATTTTCACTGCCAAATAAAACTTTTATTCAAAACCAAATTCAAACTTACAATATGAATTCTAATATAATTAGGAATTCTAATCTAAGTAGGAGTCCTAGCCAAAGTAGGAATTCTAACACAAATAGGACTCCGAATACAATTAGGACTTCTAAAACAAATATAAATCAAGACTAAAATAAAACTGACAAACAAGATTTGAGAAGACTTATTGAACCTTTGGGTAGGGTTACCCCCTTACAACTTCTAACACATCTCACATTCTATTACAAAACTGATGCACTTGGTCCTTAGGTCTTGCTGAATTTATAAAACTGGGAAACACATCTAGAATACCCTCTAACTAATCTATGGGCCTAAGAATATGAACGACTAGAACTACGATACCTTTACACCTTATAAACTTTTGGGGCATGCCACTATGTGGCACCTCCCTTTTAACCAAGATAGACTGGGCGTGCCCACTCTCTGTGCCCTAGGTGGTGTATGCCACTGCTAGGTCTATATGGGTGGGGGGCGCCACCCTAGAGGAAAGAGTGCGAGAGAGAGAGAGAGAGAGAGAGAAAGAGAGTGGGGGGGATGGGGAGAGAGAGAGAGAGAGAGAGAGAGAGAGAGAAGCATGGAGGAGAGAGAGGTCTGAATTCAAGGTGAAGAGAATGAAGGGAAGACTCATCCTTATATAGGCTTTAATGGCCCTTGGGTCTTCCCACTTGAATCAGTATTCAATTTTACCTTAGGAATCCTAGGTAATCCATGGGGTGAGAGTGAAACAAATCAGAGCTATCCACTCCTAAAATCAGCTATCACTCTTTAGGAAGAAATCTAGGAACCTTATCCCTTGAAGCTTTGACCAATATCTACTTCTAGTTAATCTAGGATAAGACCACTTAAATTTCATCCTCTATTTTAACTAGAATTTCTTCTCTCACAAAGACTTTGACGAAGTTCAAAGTCGAAGAGTCTTGGCCAATTTTCAAAGTCATAGGAATATATTTTTCAAAACCAACTAAATTTATCAAGATCTTACAAAATGCCTTGGGGAAGATTTTCCAAACAAGTGGGAAATCTTTCCCCCCAATCTTTCCCCCCAAATGTCCATAAAAATCTGGAAAGAAGTGGGGCATCCGACCTATGTAGGTGTGTGGCCCATGTGAGCCCCACGTCGCACTGCATCTAGGTCCCCTCCCATGTGCGGCTGCGAACTTAGCCCCCCCCCCATGTGGGTGCCACAATGCTCAAGAAAACTCCAAAATATCAAGATTGCTATTTTTAGGGTTTTAAGCCATAAAATACTTTATAAAAATTATGAACAATATTTAAAAATCACAAAAGAATTAAAAAAAGTCGAAAAAAATATTTCTAAAATTCTAAAAAATTTCTAAAACACTCAAAAATACCTCTAGAGTGGATTGGTACCAATGGGTCAAGAAAAGTGATTGTCAGGGCACTCCACCCATGCTAGAAAATCCGATCCACAACTATCTTCTAAAACCAACCCAAAGGGACCCATATGCAGGAGCTCATGATTTCTCTGTCAAAGCTAGCCAATAAATAGTGAAACCACGATCATAGTATGTGTATCACAGGTTCTCCCATAAGAGCAAGTCACATGCCCATATCACTAGTAAGGGGGACTCTCTATGCAAATGTACATGTATCCCTCTATAGAGTTGCTTCCCATAATGCAATTGTCATATATACATGTTGTGGGTAAGTTTGTTGAGGATTTCGGCCCTTGCTCTCAAAACCTACAGCCGTACACAAGAGACCATGAAGCTTTTCTAGCCTACATCCACCGTCCCTAGGCATCTCTCCAACCTCAACAAGGGATGACCCTCCAAGAAACCCTCAACAGTAGTGCATATGCCTAGGGGAAAGGGTTTTGGACTTGACCAAGGCCATAGCCTGCCCACCCGTAGGTCAATCAACCCACATACACTCCCACTGAAGTGTATAATTTATTACATTTACTTTTTTTACATGCTCACATGGGCTTTAAAGCCCACAAACCACAAGAAGACTACCTTCATGACCACCATTGCCGATTCCCTATCAACCAATTGACCTAAAAGATAAGGTAAGTGACAGGATGAAGCAACTAAATGTAATGGCTCATTTGCACTAACAGTTGTAGTCGTACACCTGAAATCCTTGGTTAAGTAGTTGGGTGAAGCCTTTTCCAATAATGGCTCCTTTTTTTTTTTACTTGCAGTCACAAAGTAATAGTATTGACAATGACGATAATATATAGTAGCAACATCAGAGCAAGTCACATGCCGATGTCACTAGTAAGGGGGACTCTCTATGCAAATGTACATGTATCCCTCTATAGAGTAGCTTTCCATAATGCAATTTTCATATATACATGTTGTGGGCAAGTTTGTTGAGGATTTCAGCGCTTGCTCTCACAACCTACAGCCGTACACAAGAGACCATGAAGCTTTTCTCGCCCACATCCACCGTCCCTAAGCATCTCTCCAACCTCAACAAGGGATGACCCTCCAAGAAACCCTCAACAGTCGTACCTATGCCTAGGGGAAAGGGTTTTGGACTTGACCTAGGCCATAGCCTGCCCATCCCTAGGTCAATCAACCCACATACACTCCCATTGAAGTGTACAATTTATTATATTTACTTTTTTTACATGCTCTCATGGGCTTTAAAGCCCACAAACCACAAGAAGACTACCTTCATGACCACCATTGCCGATTCCCTATCAACCAATTGACCTAAAAGATAAGGTAAGTGACAGGATGAAGCAACTAAATGTAATGGCTCATTTTCACTAACAGTTGTAGTCGTAAGTTGAAAGCCTTGGTTAAGTAGTTGGGTGAAGCCTTTTCCAATAATGGCTCTTTTTTTTTTTACTTGTAGTCACAAAATAATAGTATTGACAGTGATGATAATATATAGTAGCAACATCTCATATTTCATAACTTACAAACAACTAAAGAATTGAAATTCATGCAAAATGTGATTAATTTTGGTTTAGCCGACAGGCAACGATTAAAAGTTATGAATGTGACTGCTTCCGTAGGGAACGCTATCTCTGTTTTCTCTGTGAAGTTAAAAAAACCTGGGTTCTGCCTCTTGGTCAATGCTCAGGAGTAAAGACTGTTGTGCCAATATCCAAGGTACCAGTTTACTCCCTGAAGCCAAAATCAAAGAAAAGGTCAATAGAACCATGATAGGAAGACCACATGTCATGATTCACTTAGTAAACTTTTTATAACTCCTGAAGCACATGTGAAGTTGCAGGCAAGTAATGTGCATATCACTTCATTATACCCATTGATAGAAGAACCAACCGCGAGCAGACAATAGTTGGAGAAATGTATTATTGTCTGCTAAATTTGCCTCATCCAATTTCAAGAGGCGTATCACTGAAGAACATTGACATTGAGAGGATACAATTTTGTTTTCCTTCTATTTCTTAGGAATGGCTTAAAGGGCATGGATGATCACTATGAACAATAAGGGGGGTCAAATAAGATCATGAACGAAAACATTGCCAGATAGGGGCAAGCACTGAGATCACATGGAGGATTTGGTTGATAACAAACCACCTGATAATTTGTGAAATTTTTCTGTTCTTCAGGAAGAAAATATCAGGAAGAAGAGATGGTGAACCAGAGGAAGTGTCTGGCATAGAGAAGAGAAAATGTAGCAGGGTCACCACCACAGAGTAGAGGAATAAGGAAACTGTGTTGAAGAGGGGTGAGATAAACCTAGAAAGCGTAGACATTAACATCATAAACACACAAGTGACCACCCCAGGTTGTTACTAGCATCAATTTGACATCGAGGAAAAAATGAAATCAAGGAGTGGAGGACTTTGGCGGTTTGCAATTTGAAACAAGAAAGAAATTCTTCTAAAATTCCATGCAGTTATTGGGGCGAATAGATACATGTAGGCCGAATCATATGCAATCCTAGAATATGATGGCAGATCATAAAAGGGACTGTGGGACCAGTCCTCACTGAAAGAAACTTGCAAAATGACATTGGGCCAAAAGACATGTCTTCAATCCTCTAAAAGCTGGAAGGAACTTATGCTAAAATTCCATGCCTTTTTTCTTACGTCATTCAAGATATTGTGCATATCTTCAGGAAGTCCGAGTGGGAGAATGGTCAGCAAAGCTGAGAGTTGGTAACGATAAAAGGGAGTATAGAGCATGGGGATTTCTTGTCACATAAAGTGACATTTGATACACTCTGTAAGACTCCCTTTCTTTAATAAAATTTCATTTACAAAAATAAATTATCTTGGAAAACTAAAAATTGATTATCTGAAAGGCATCATTGCTAGCATATAAACCATATTCAACATGCCAGCAGCTCTAGCATGCTGATGAGAGCAACACGCACGCATTCATTCATGCATGCATAAACTCCCCACTCACATGTACAGAGGACGCATTGGAATGCTGTCACTTTGATAGCATTTCTAGTTATGCAATATTGCATATATACTATAATAAACCTTTGAATCCCTTGTGTTCTCAATTGTGGAATGAAAAGTGACAAGCCAAAACAAGACCATGCAATGATATTGAATATATAAAGGATCAAATCAATCTATCTCAAAAGATAAGTAAGAAGAGAACAGTAAGATATAAACTAACCCTAACCTCCATGCACTGCTTCCAGAGGGATTCTGTTGCTGGTTCAGAAAAACGGTATCTGGATGTCCAGATAATCTTTGAGGATCCATACCAGAAGCCATTTGTCTAGCAAGATGCACATCTTCTGAAACTTGTCCCGCCTGCAAATTTGTGTTCTCTTGGGAGCCACATGAAAAGAGAGGTCTCCGACATGTCGGGCATGAATATACTTCACCATGTCCTTGGTCCAACCTGGCGCAGAGAAGAACCAGGACTGTACAATTACTTACACAAGAATAAGTATAAGATAAGCCAAGGGACATTGAAATTCCAATACAGCATTGGACATATTTATCAGTAGGCTTGGAAAATATATTTCTTAAAATCTAAGATGTTATTTATTCTCCAGACCTCACTGAAATAAGATATAGTGACGAGAAATTCGATTTACATGTATTTCTAGAGTTTGTGTTCTTGAGAAATTAATGTTTATGATATTACAAAGTCTGTGTTTAACATAGAACTCCCATATATATCTTCTTAATGGTGAAATGGCTATATCATCAAGCACTCGGAGTCAATAAAGCTTATCCATTCATAAAAGGAACCCACACATAATTATCTGATGGTTCAGAAATATCTTGAAGGCCAAATATCTGGAATGCCTTCTTTATACAACTTTACACTATACAAAACAATCACGTTCTGGCTCTAAAAAATCCAAACAACAAAACTATTCCATAGTTGTACTACTTGGGAAATGGAGGTGATGTTCACTACACATGAGGACCAGTTGTGAGAGTTAGTCATTCGCAATAGGCATCGAAGGATCTGGGTGGATATCAAGGAGGAGGTCTAACAGTGGCCCTCGGGTGTGCAGGCAGCGTTTCAAAAAGCGCTAGGCGGGGCTTAGGCGGCCTTGGGGGCCCAGGCCGCCCAGCACCTAGGTGGACGCTCAAGCAAGCACCCAAAACCTGGGCAGCCCAGTCAAATCCAAAAAGGATGCCCATTTGAATAAAAAAAAGGATATATAGTATAAAAAATAAAAATTTGTAATTTAGGGCACTTACTTTGAGTTTGATTGCTCAATCTTTAAACTTCCACCTCAAAGATGCTTCTAAGGATTCAAAATCTTCTAAACAACCCTCCAATGGATTTATAAAACATCAAAAATTAAATCTAATATCAATGGGTGATGTTTTGATCATTTTTTGTCAACTTTGAGAAACCCTTCGATTCTAAAGAAATCACCAAAAACTAGTTTTTTGGAAGCTTTCTATCTCTAAAATGGGATCCAATAAGTTTTAGGTTTCAAATGAACTTAAAACCATCCTTCTAACCCTTTATATTTAAAAAAAAAATCATACAAAAAAAAAAGGAAAAATTCCGCCTTTGGGCTGGGCACAGGCCCTGGGGCCCAGGGACTGCCGCTCAAATTGGCCGCCTAGGCGTGAGCGATGCAGCCAGGCCTTCTGGACCGCCTAAGCGCTTGGTGGTCCGCTTTTTGAATCACTGTGTACAGGGATCGCTCATAGCCAGCTATAATCAATTCCCTTCAAGAATTCAATTAGCACTTAGATGCAGCATCATGTAAGATTCAGGCTGGACCTCGAGTGGGTAACTGCATTCTACATGATTGCTTCCCTCACTCCCTCTTGGTAACCACAAACAAGGAGGACACAGTTGCATACTCGTTTGAATCACAAGGAGTTCAAGGGTGTGAAACCCTTGTTTCAAAAGAGCATACAAGACTCAGAACTCCTCAACTTTGAAGGCTTCTATTCGGTGTTGTAAGCGATCCATCTCTCCAGGGAAAGTGACAATAAGCTCATTTGGGTCCCATCTCCCTCCGGAAAGTTAAGGGTTCTTCTGTTTATGAAACTCTCATACAATACCTCAAAAGTATTCCATAATTGTACTACTAGGGAAATGGAGGAGGTGTTTGCTACACAGGAGGACCAGTTGTGAGAGTTAGTCATTCGCAAAAGGCATCGAAGGATCTGGGTGGATACCAAGGGGGAGGTCTAACAGCGGTCCTCAGGTGTGCAGGGATCGTTCATAGCCGGCTATAATTTCCCTTCAAGAATTCAATTCGCAACGAGAAACAGTATCATGTAAGATTTAGGCTGGACCTCTAGTGGGTAACTGCATTCTACATGATTGCATCCCTCACCCCCTCTTGGTAACCACAAACCAGGAGGACACAGCTGCATAATCATTGGAGCATGACCCTTGTCTCCCATATGCATTAGAGTAGACTTCATGAGGGACCCATTGAAATATCTAGAAAATCAAGTGAAAGACGACTCCTATGTGGTACACAGGCCACCATGCATAGCTATTCTATTTCTCAACATGTTTGAACTTTAATTAGAATATCAAGTTGTCTTTCTAACCACCATGCATAGCTATTCTATTTCTGAACTTGTTTAAGCATTAATTGGAAATTGTATTACCAACCCAGTGATGAGTATGAACAGCTGTATAGAAATCTGAACTTAGAGAGTTATGACCAACTCACAAAAACTTCCACAGTATCTGTTCCATTGAAAGAATCTTCACATCAATGATTAGTGAATACCAACAAATTGAATTTTACTTAAAACAAAAAAAAAGGCAAGTAGATACATTTTCCGATTGAAATTAAGGAGAACCATGTTGGGGTTATGTAGCCATTTAAAGACCTTATTGATGCAAGGAGAGAATAAAACCAGAAAATTAACAATAAAAAGAAGGAAGGTTGAGAGAAAATACCCTCTCTCAAAGGTCTGCAAGGGAATCCACCCCCAAAATAATCTCTTACACGAGACCAATTTTTATTCAATTCATTCACTACTTTACAATGAAGGGAGGTCTCCCTTTAAATAGACTAAAAAAATAAAAATAAAAAAGAAGATAAGCAAAAAAAAGCCCCACTCTACATGCACTCTCCTATTTTATCTCTCCTCCCTATTTTCTCTTATAACTTTACGTGCCAAGGATTGGGTTCTAGATAGCCACATTTTTTTTATCCACGTTTTACCCAAAAAAAGCCTCCCAACGTTGGTTATTGTTGATAAAAATAAACTCTCTAAATTTAACCTTCTCCTATTTATATCCCTCAAACTAACCCAATTGATACAAGATAAACACAATATAAACTCATGCCGACTTAATTATCCCTGCGCACTTCCTAAACAAAATAATAATTAAAATAACCCTAATAATTCCCCCTTATTACATCATTGCCATTTCTTTCCCTCTTGGGTTCTACGGCCCTTCCTGGCCCTGTCAAGAACTATCGACTGGCGCTGAGGCATGGCTGCATCATATAAAAGCCACGGTGATATTGGGACGAGCCAGTCTTATGAAGGGACTGAGCCTGTCAAAGGTGAGATTGAGGAGTTGTATGGAGATGAAGGGGGTGAAACCTTAGTTGTCTAGTGAACCATGCTATCAACCCCAAGATCTAGCGAGGAAGAAAAGTTGCAGCGGCACAATATTTTGCGAACAACTTGCACTTCAAGCGGCAAGATATGCACAATACTAATTGATGGTGGGAGCAGTGAAAACATTGTGTCTAAAGAGATGGTGAATAAGCTTCAATTGAAGGAACATAAGCACCCACGCCCATATCACATCCAGTGGTTCAAGAAAGGAGGTGAGGTACCAGTTCTTACTCAATGGTTAGTTTCTTTTTCCATTGGTGCTAATTATAAAGACGAAGTATGGTGCGATGTAGGACCTATGAATGCATGTCACATATTACTTGGTAGACCATGGCTTTATGATCATGATATGGTGCATAAAACTAGACCAAACACTTATTCTCTTCTTAAGGATGGTATTAATATCATACTCCACCCTATGAAGCAACTTCCTACACCCAAATCCACTAAAGAGGAGGGTTCAAAGTTGCATAATGTGCAAAAATTAAAAAAGGGCAGCAAGAATATGGATGTGATTTATGTGTTGCTCGCAACAGAAAATTCTGCACCGACTACAATTCTTAGGTCTCTTGAACCTCTACTTGAGAAATATAAAGATTTGGTGCCTGAAGAATTACCTAATGGTCTTCCTCCAATGAGAAATATTCAGCATCACAATGACTTAGTGCCTGGTTCTAGCCTACCAAATTTGGCCCATTATCAAATAAGCCCCATGGAACATGAAGAGTTGCACAGACAAGTTGTTGATTTGCTAAAGAAGGGATTGATTCGAGAAAGCATGTCACCATGTGCCATCCGTGCATTACTTACTCCAAAGAAAGATGGGTCATGGAGGATGTGCGTGGACAGTCGAGCAATCAACAAAATTACAATCAACTACCGATTCCCATACCCAGGCTCGATGATATGTTAGATATGCTTAATGGAGTCAATGTTTTCTCACAGATTGATTTAAGGAGTGATTACCGTGAAATTCGGATTCGTCCTGGGGATGAATAGAAGACCGCATTCAAAACTCGAGATGGACTATGTGAGTGGCTTGTGATGCCATTCGGACTTTCTAATGCACCAAGCACATTCATGCACCTAATGACTGAGGTACATTGTCCTTTTATTGGCAAATTTGTTGTGGTTTATTTGATGATATATTGGTTTTTAGTGCTAACCCACATGATCATCTTAACCACTTGGAACAATACTCAGCTGCTTGATCGGACCAAGTCTTTGCGATTTTAGAATCTCCCTGTCGAATGGCCTGTTCTCCCTGGTCGGGATAGGTGGATCAATTCCTTCCCTTAGAACCGTACTTGAGAGTTTCCTACCTCATACGGCTCAGCAGTCAACTCTTTTGGCATTCCGTCTTAATCTATTGTATCTAACTGAATGAGATTTATCGTAAATCCATCCCATTTTTCGAAATTAACCAAATAACCAGAAGAGGTTAATTACATGATTTAATACCAATCCAACCCATTTCATGAATAAAATGTGACCGATTAACCAACCAACAAAACTACTTGTTACAAATAACATCTTGTTGTTGCATCGAAACATATAAATGTTAACTAATCTGGCTAACGTTGAACTTGGTAAATTGAAATGCTTGAATAATTGAAAAATGAGATTATTCAGGAATACACATTGAATGCTGAGATTACGCATTGAATTTCTGGTAGTAGATCTATAATAAAAAAAGTGTTTGTGATTGTTCCAGAAGAAATGAAACAAAAGATAGGGTAGAACTAGGACAGTTACTGTATGAGCATGGATAAGCTCACACTAACCCGTCAATTTGGGATTCAATTCGGGATTTTCCTTGAGAGATATCGGGAAGGAATTGGAATGTAATAATATCGATTCATACAGAAGAAAAGGTTATCTATTGATTCAAATGCTGTACCTATGGGATAGGGATTGAGGAATAAGAAAAAACCGAGGATTTCACATCGCAAATTTTTTGGTACACCACATTCATGCATTTACGATCCATGTGACCGTATTGATACTACTGAAAGGCGTTCTATTTGCTCATAGCTCCCGTTTGATACCTGATAAAGCAAATCTGGGTTTTTGTTTCGCTTGTGACGGACCCGGAAGAGGGGGAACATGTCAAGTATCCGCCTGGGATCATGTCTTCTTAGGTCTATTCTGGATGGAATATGTGTAGCTAGATGGCTATATATGCATTGCATTTACTTAGATATTTAATCTAATAGATATAACTCTTCCTATGCAGTATTCAAATGGGTCGAAATAGAAAGTAAGAAAATATCAAAATTTCTTTATGTGAACTGAATCATGGAATCAACGAAACGAAATAAGTGCTAAGCTAAGCGTTAACTCTTTTTACTGCTCCTGATTATTCTGTCTTTCTATCATTATCATAAAGAATGATCAAATTCTAAATCAATCTATTTTTCTGGTAAGTTTTTAATGTGCTAAAGAAGGAATCACTTATTGTGAATTTAAAAAAATGCTCATTTATGGCGAACAATGTCGTCTTTCTGGGCTATGTTGTTTCATCTCAAGGAATTAAGGTGGATCAAGAAAAGATGAAGGCCATAGTTGAGTGGCCGGTGCCAAAGTCACTCACTGAGGTGCATTCTTTTCATTGCCTAGCGACCTTTTATCGCCGATTTATCAGAATTTTCAGCACTCTAATAGCACCAGTGACTGATTGTATGAGGGCTAGAAAGTTTTCATGGAGTCCCACTATTGAAAAGAGCTTCCCTCTAATTAAACAAAAGATGATGCAAGCACTAGTACTTGCCTTACCAGATTTTTCTAAGGTGTTAGAGGTTGAAACTGATGCATCAAATGTTGGCAAAGGGGCAGTTCTAAGTCAAGAGGGGCGACCAGTGGCCTTCTTTAGTGAGAAATTGAATGAGGCACGTAAGAACGGTCTATGACCTCGAGTTTTATGCGGTGATGCAAGCCTTGCACTACTGGAGGCACTATCTGATTCATAGGGAGTTTGTTCTATACTCAGATCATGAAGCACTCCGATATTTGAGTTCCCAGAAGAAGTTGAATGCGCGACATGCAAAGTGGATAGCCTTCCTTCAAGAATACACCTTCCTATTAAAGCACAAGGCTAGAACCCAAAATAAGGCAACTGATGCTTTAAGTAGAAGGGTATTGTTGCTTAGAACTTTGTCTACGAAAGTGTTGGGCTTTGACGTGATAAAATATCAATATAAAGTTGATCCAATTTTCAGCAAGGTCCTTAAAAGGTGTGTTGATGGGCGAGACCCTATGGGTGAGTATCTCATGCAAGATGGTTGTTTATTTAAAGATGTGCGGTTCTGCATACCTGATTGTTCTCTAAGGGAGAAGATAATCATGGAGCTTCATGGTGAAGGATTAGGTGGACACTTTGGGAAGGACAAAACTATAGCTATGGTTGGAGAAATATATTTTTGGCCACATATGCGAAGAGATGTTGATCGATTTGTGACCCAATGTCGAACTTGCCAAGTATCTAAAGGTCACACACAAAATACAGGTCTTTATACCCTCTTCCTGTTCCAGATGCCCCATGGGTTGATATCTCTATGGACTTTGTACTTGGACTTCCACACGAGGTATGAACTCTATTTTTGTTGTTGTTGTTGATCGATTTTCCAAAATGGCACATTTTATTCCTTGTAGGAGAACTATAGATGCTACACATATTGCCAATCTCTTTTTCAAAGATATTGTAAGGCTACATGGTGTTCCTAAGTCTATTACTTCTGATCAGGATACAAACTTCTTAAGTCATTTTTGGCGCACTTTGTGGAAGCGCATGGGAACTAAGCTTCAATTTTCTAGCGCTTATCATCCTCAAACAGAAGGGCAGACCAAACTAGTAAATATGAGCCTTGGTAACCTCTTGAGGAGTATTGTTGGTGATAACATATCTCAGGGGAACCTCGTTTTACCCCAGGCTGAGTTTGCTTACAACAGTTCAGTAAATCGATCTACAAGAAAATCACCATTTGAGATTGTTAATGGGCAGACTCTTAATCGTGTGATGGACTAGTGTTTTAAAATGCAGGATGCGGCCAAAAGCGGTGGGGGGGCCGATGCGGCTCGATGCGGCCCCGATGTGGGTGCATCACGACGATGCGGTCAATAAATGTAAAAAAAAAATTAAAAAATCTAAAAAAAAGGTTAATGCATAGAAAAGAAAATATGAAGGTGATATATGTGATCGTAGGTATTTTAGTTTAATGATTAACTTCAAAATTATTAGCTGTCGGAGATTCTGTATCTAGTTATCCACTATCCCTTGATAGAAACTAGAAACTTGAAACTAGCTTCATAAAACATTTAACAATGAACAACCATAAGCACAAATTTGCACCATAAGCACAAAAGCACAACCATCAACAACCATAAGCACAACCATAAGCACAAAATAGTGCTATTACAAACCAAAAGTCAAGCTCAAGAAGAGTTAATAGTTAATAATTTAATACAATCATCCATTTTGAGAGTCCATTTTGAAATTTGGAGTCAACTTTTCAAATATCAATTAGAGAAGTCATCTTGAGAGTCGTCATGTGCATCATCAATATCATCCTCGACGGCCTCCATATATTCTTCTTCCTCGGTTTCCTCTGAGTCAGCTTCCTCCTCGACCTCTGAAGCTAATGTGCGAGTACAACTAGACCCAGCAGCTCCTCTACTTCTTTGTGCTCTAGTGTTAGGTTGATCTTCTTAATTAGCCCTTGTTGCTAGCTCGACATCAAGCCATGTAAGATCTTCATCCTCAAACACATGCTCTTGTCTTGGATCCATGGTCCACTCACTTGTGGAATCACCAGCAGCTTCATACAATTGAATAGGGTTGAGCTTCATGCTATTTTCATACCTCTCCCTAAGCCGCTCATTATACCGCACATAAACCAAATCATTCAACTTTTTCTGCTTCAACCTATTTCTTTTTTTTGTATGGAGCTGTGGTAGAAAATTGGAATTAGATAAATTAGATTTTAGAAATTTAGATTAGAAAATTGAAATTCAAGAAATAAGGATTAAGGAATAAGGAGTAAACGACTTACATGCTCAAATGCCCTCCAATTGCGTTCACAACCAGATGAGCTACATGTGAGATTCAACACTCGAATAGCGAGACGTTGTAGATTTGGTGTCTCGCTTCCATATAATGCCCACTATGCAGCTGTATAATATTTTATAATTTAGATTATAGATAAACAAATAAACAATGGAACTATACATAAAATCAGAGACAAGTAAGGTTACTTTTGGCCTTTACCTGGATCTGTAGTGTCCCTATTTCGAGTAGCAATATCTCTCCCAAAGTTTCTCAACGCTAACTTGAATTTAATCAATTCATGGCTTTGGATCTCATCCTGGACATCTCTGTCAGCACCAACCTCTCAAGCACATCTAAGAACCCACCATTTATTACACGATCTGACTCAATGGATGGATGCTTGTAGTGAAGAGATGGGTTTAGAAAGTAACCGGCTGAATGGAAGTGCCTGTGAAGCTGGGTATCCCATCGCCTATCAATAATTTCAAGTACAGCCTCGTGAATAGTTTCATCATCCTTTAAAACATCCTTTATTTCAGCTCTTGCCCTAGTCATTGCCTCATGTATGTAGCCCATGGCGGACTTGGCATCACCATCAATCAGTCAAAGCACTCTCACTAAAGGGCGAGACACCTCCAATGCAATAATTATTTGACTCCAAAAAGATGTATTCAGAATAATTTTTCCAGCCTTTCTCGCATCCTTATGCTTTAAGCATTTGCTTTGACTCCATTGCTCTGAAGCAAACATGGTTCTCAAGGCACTTTTTTACTTGGCTAGGCTTCGAAGAGTGAGAAATGGCATGGCAAATCTAGTGATACCCTGTCTCACTAATTCTCTGTTCTTTGTAAAAGACCTCATCATGCTTAAGCCTATGGTATGATTCTAAATAAATCCAACAAACATAGCTCTTGACATCACCCCACTAAATAAAGATGTATCCATTTCCTTAAACATAAGATTAGCACAGTGAGCTGCGCAAGGAGTCCAAAACATATGCGTCCCTTTCAAAGTCAATAAATGCCCAGCTGCAGCGTAATTGGCACCATTGTCCGTGACAATTTGTACCACATTTTTCTCTCCAACAAACTCGACAATCTCATCTATAAAAGCACATAAGTATGCAGAATCATGTGACTTGTCTGATGCATCAACAAACTTAACAAAAAAAGTACACGTTGGGCAGTTAACCAAAAAATTAATGAATGCCCTTGATTTTCCATCGGACCAACCATCACACATAATAGTGGCCCCATATTTCTCCCACCCTTCTCTCTAAGAGATCAAAATTTTATTCACATCAAATACAGCATCCTTCAACAAGGACTCCCTAACCTCATGTAGTAAAGGAGGAACAAGTCCTAAGTAATATTGCCCAATTGCCTGAACCATACATGCAAAACTATCCAGAGTTATAGTATTAAAAGGAATGTCGGCCATGTAAATCCACTTTGCAATCCACTTACATACCGACTTCCTTTGTTCTTTCTTATATCTATTTTCAATTGTAGCTTGTTTTGTTGTTCTATTTCTCTCCTGAACAACAATTTCGGGGCTAGGGGTAAAAAAAGCATCCATTGGCCCCTTAGAGAGAGGTGTTCTCTCAACACTACCACCAATATTCATAACCCTCTCTCTTGAGGATCGAGTATGAGTATCCCTTTGCCTCATAGCAACTTTAGACATATCATCATCATCATCATCATCATCGTCATCAAATAATTGCATATCATCAAGTAATTCTTTTCCTTTCATTTTTTTTTCTCTTTATCTTTTTTCAATCTATCCAAATATTCTCTAATTTCCTTTTTTATATCATCTGTAACTTGTGCGCATGCTCTTACATTCCCAAAAATTCCAGCTAAATGCTCTTTTTGTCAAAAAATACCACCCATATAAGTATTTCCACAGAGCAAGCATATCACACAATTTCTATCTTTAGGATTTTTTAGTTTAGTATATTTCCAAGCCGGATCCTTATTACTAGAAGACTGGGAAGAAGACATTGCCTCAAAAATATTTATAATAAATATTGTACAAGAAGGAAAAAAAAAATTACTGAGTCTGTGAAGCACTGGTCGATTTCTTCACGGCCTCTGAAACCCCTGATTTCTTATCACAAATTCACCCTAACATCTACAAATCAACAATCAAAGGCATCCAATGAACATCCACGTATCAAACAACCGCCAAATCTAAGATTTCCATGAAAAAAAAAATTCTACCTAAATTTTTTTCCCTCAATTTGATGCAAAAAAGCCACAAAAGTGGCTGAAAGTCTTCGTTTAGGGCCCCTAATACCCCCCAAACAGTTTCCCTAACATTTGGATGGTCAAAAAGACCATTTTGCCCCTCCTCGAGGGGCAAAACAAAAAAAAAATTTCGACAGACACTTTAGCAATGGGATGCGGTGCGATGCGGCCTATGCAGGATGCGACTACGATGCGGCCTGATGCAGCGCATATGCGGCCGCATCTGTCAAAAGCGCATATGCGCCTATTTTTTATGCGGATGCAAGCGCATCCCACATGATGCGGCCGCATTTTAAAACCATGTACTGGACGTAGTGCCATTACCCATGCCAGGTAAGATAAGTGATGATGACAATGCTTTTGCAGAGCATATTCAAGATTTGCAAGCTCAAATCAAGAAGAAAATTGAGGAAAGCAATGCAAAGTATCGAAAAGCCTCAAATGAACATAGAAGAGAGAAAGTTTTCCAGGAGGGTGACTTAGTAATTGTGTATTTGCGAAAGGAGAGGTTTCCATTGGAAACCTATAATAAACTCAAGTCCAAGAAGGTGGGCCCTTGCCGCATTTTGAAGCAATATGGGAACAATGCATATAAGGTGGAATTACCAAAGATATTGGATATTTCCCCGATATTTAATGTTGCTAACTTATTTGAATTTCATAGAGACCCTCTAGAAGTCGAAGAAGTAGTTGATATGATGAAGTAATTACCGAGAAAGAAAGAGGAGGAAATTGAGCAAGTTTTGAAGACTGAAAGCTTCCAAACTCGAAAGGGTTCCTATCGCCAATTTCTAGTCAAATGGAAGAGTAGGCCACTACACTGATACCACGTGGATTTCTGAGCAAGAATTCAAAAGAGTGGATCCAGACTTATTCTTCATCTATATTGAAGACAACTCGCGGGAGTCGAGTTCTTTTCAACTGGGGGAATGATGCAGCCATGCCCCAGCCCCAGTCGATAGTTCCTGACAGGGCCAGGAAGGGTCGTAGAACCCAAGAGGGAAAGAAATGGCAATGATGTAATAAGGGGGAATTATTAGGGTTATTTTAATTATTATTTTGTTTAGGAAGTGCGCAGGGATAATTAGGGGTAATTAAGTCGGCATGAGTTTATATTGTGTTTATCTTGTATCAATTGTGTTAGTTTGAGGGATATAAATAGGAGAAGGTTAAATTTAGAGAGTTTATCTTTATCAACAATAACCAACGTTGGGAGGTTTTTTTTGGGTAAAACGTGGTTATCTAGAACCCAATCCTTGGCACGTGAAGTTTTGAGAAAAAATAGGGAGAAGAGAAAATAGGAGAGTGCGTGTAGAAAAGGGTTTCTTTGCTTATCTTCTTTTTTTTATTTTTTTAGTCTATTTAAAGGGAGACCTCCCTTCATTGTAAAGTAGTGAATGAATTGAATAAAAATTGGCCTCGTGTAAGAGATTGTTTTGGGGGTGGATTCCCTTACAGACCTTTAAGAGAGGGTATTTCTCTCAACCTTCCTTCTTTTTATTGTTAATTTTTTGGTTTTATTCTCTCTCTGCATCACTTATGAGAGCACATAAAACTATGACTATAGTGATATGATAAGTCCAGAGGGACCAAAAGATTATTGTCCACTGGAACCGAAATTGGCAGCATTGAGGTCGAGAATAAAATTAGGCTTGACGAGCTAGGCCAATTGAGTTCTAAAACTCTAAGATACCTGGACACAAAACACAACCGAGAAGGGTTAGTAGGGTTATCCCTTGATGAGGTCGGAGAGATGCCTAGGGTAGTTAGCCAAGTGATTATGTGACCTTTGTATGTAATTGGTAGGCTTGAAGGGACAAGGGTTAAATCCTCATCATGACCATCACATGCAATGTATATATGATAGTTACATGTACAAGTGCGATTGCCCCCATGCACCAATTGCGATGTGTGCACATAAGTCTATGTGACCTCGACTTGTCCCTAGGGGGAACCTGTTGTTCATAGACTAGGATTGTTTTCCTATCACCTATTGGCTGGCTTTGGTAGCCCAATCATGAACCCTTATGATAGATTGTATGTCATGGGAACTACTAGGTCAGTTTAAGAAAGTGAGTGTGGAACATAGTCACTAGTAGAGATGGAGGGCCTCAGTAATTTCACATATTCCTTTACGAAGTTGGATCCGATTCCCATCAAATTAATTTAAAAATAATTAATTTGATTAGAAATGATTTCTATATTATTAAAACAAAATTTTTAAAGTCTCTGGATATTTTATTATCTCAAGACAAATTTTTAAATAGGATTAAAGTGCATTTTCAGGTATTTAATTATTCAATGAAAAATTAAAAATACTTATTGTTTTCTAAAAATCATTTTATTAGTTTTAAAATTAGTAAAACATATTTGGTAATTCTAATAGCTCTATGTTTCTTGATTCCTCATGCATTGTATTTTGTTTGATTGTATAGTATTGCAATGGTATGCAAGAGAAGATCCTAGGTTATATTAGGTTTTATTTCTGTAAATTAATGTTGTATTTTTGGACATATGTAAGTGATCTAGCCAGTATCGCAAAAGAAAGAGTGAAAAATTGTCAAAGTATACATATTGTGCTAGAACATATTGTCCTTCTTCCAAACCAGAAACTAGAAAGAAGTTTATCACCAATGCTGAGAAGGCATCCAACTCGAAATTGTCAAATCCAAAATCATAATTTTAGTTCCCACAGAAAAAGGTCACCATCAGTCCAAACCATTGCTACATCGGTACTTTTTAATGTAAGAAACATGTATTTTCATGAACACTGAACTTCTACTTGAAGGAAATGAGAGGAAATTATTATTCAGTAGGCAGCTCATAGCAGTACTTCATGTAAATATAATTAAACAACTAATGCAGTAAAATACTGTGTAAAAATAACATCACAGACTAGGAATTGAACTCTCTACCCTACGGAAATAAAAGACCACAAAAAACATATTGGTTAGGTACATACCAAGATCTCAAGCATGAGAGATGAAAAAGGTGATTGCAAGATAGTTTCTTAGCTCTAGCCATCGGCTCCTGTCAATCAAATTACTCAACAAGTATAGCAACAAATCAGTCCAATAGCAACAAACCAGTCCACGGGAAAATACTACAAAACTCAAAAATGGAAGGCCATCTTACCCGGCAAATGGCACATTCATCAGCATACACATCCAACTCCTCTACAGTAGCATCTGGAAGAGCCCCTTGAAGAGTATTTAGTGCAGAGCGCAACTTGACAAAGACGTTGATTTTCTTGAGAATTTCACTTGCTAGAGCCTATCAAATGCTAATATTGATTCAGGAATGGAGTTCAAACCATGAAGACAGTATCAACTTCTTCTTCTAGCATATACTGAACTGAAGAAAAGAAAAAACCATTAACAACAAAGCTTTGGATGAGACTGTTACATGTATATTCAGGAAAAGCACTGCATCCACGAGATGAAATGCCAGGCCATGAAGCCACCAAATTTGTACATAATGACCAAGTGCCATCGATGATGCCAACAAATCCATTAAGAAGCCAAAATTTCGCGCCGCTATCCATTTCCACTCCCATAGAGAACCTGTAATCTCACCTCATTCAATAGGAACAAACAACACTGAAAAACTATTGCACATAGCAAGTCTGCATTGAACAATTATAGTTAGAAATAAGCCTTTAAAGCACTAATTCTAGCCAACCGGTGTGGAGTTCTTAGTCTTGCAGCCTAGGATTAGGGTTTGAATCCCATGCTTAGCAACACAAATGCAAGAGAAAAAGAAAGAATTCCAAAACGCTATCCATATTATAAGATCAATAACAGCAAACATGATTTGTATGGATATCAAAGTTGCATGCTGGGCAATATTACCATAACCCTCCCATATTCTCTATTAAAAAAAGTGAGGGGATACTGTGCCAATAAGGTCAAGCTCAACAATGATTGCCTTGGTTCTTGACAACCAACTCAAAAAACAGCACGACTTTTTTAGCTAACTTTGTTTTGCATGTCAAAAGTTGTAATACCGTCCGGGTTTACATTATTCTCATACGTAGAAAAGGTTCATTTTTTGTTTTAGAAAAGGTCTCTATTTGACAAAAATGCCATCCTTCCAATACAGAATACTATGTTAAATTGGCAGACATTTGGCACTTTTGGAAGTATGGTTCCATGACAATGGAATTGCCATATACTTTCGTTCAAGACTTTCCCAAAAGAGGGTTTAAATGATGGACACAGTCTTGAGTTCCATACATGGATAGCCTAGAGTTGAAGTCAATCGGATGTTATTAGATTCACTTCAAAGGCTCTTTGATTTGTTCAGGAAAGAGAAGTATTTTGGCACTTCAACCGATCCGGGGGAAGCTTTAGCGTGTATTTTTTAAAATAAATTCAAAATTTTAAAAAGATATGTGGTCTGAACTTTTGAATATCAGAGGGTCATTTTTCTATATGTATAATATATCAGTGGTATTTTGGGAAATAATGTTGATACATTTAAAATACTAGGGAATGATTCGCTTCACTTCAGTTTAAGGGCTAAATCTGAAGACTTCAGCCACTTATGTTGAAGCTAAGCAGATCTGACAACACTAATCAATCCAAATCATTCATTTCATGTATGCAATAGCCTTGCAGGAAGCACATTTGAAAAGTGCACAAAGCATAAACCACTATAAGATGCAGTTTTGCAAATAGCTCAGCATGGATGGATTAAAGACATCCATGGGACAAATCATATTTTTGCATGAATATACCACCAAATCAAAATCTAGTGGCTCTAGAGAAAATAGTTAAAAAAATTCTATTGGAGCGGTTACAAACCTACAACCCCTAATTTACATTGTCGCATGGCAGCAGAAGACTCAGTGGGACACACATCTATGATCCTACCAAAAGTCAGGGCCAACTACACACACGCGGACAAACACACACGCAAGCGCACAGGCACGAGCACACACACATGTACACCAGAAAAATAGAGACAGAGAGAGAGAGAGAGAGAGATTGCATCTTGCAGTGATAGAAGGAAAACTAGCATCTTACAAAAAGCTCCCACATGTCAATGGAAAATGCATGTATTAGTGAGGAAATTGTCCCAAAAGCAAAAATGAACAGCATTTGAAAGACAAATTGTAGGACCCCATACAGCACAAAACCAGAAGATTCAGAGGAGATAATGGAATGTTTGTTTAATAATAATTAGAGTAGAAACAAGGAAATAGGTATGATTGATCTAAAAGCGATTATTTTAGATACATTGGGTCGATAATACAGGACAATGGAGAGATTGAGGAAGATTTTGTGCATAAAATTAAAGGTAGGTGAGCGAAATGGAGATGTACATCCCGAGTTTTATGTGATAGCAGCATACCAACAAAACTGAAAGGAAAGTTCAATAGGATAGCTGTAAGACCAGCAACACTTCATGAGACGGAATCTTGAGCAGTTAAGAAATATCCATAGGATGAGTATAGCTAGGATAAGGATGTGATGGATGAGTAACAAACCAAGAAATGATAGAATTCATAATCAATACATTCGAGGAAACTTAGGTGTGGCCCCAATATGCGATAAGGGAAAGTAGACTTAGGTGGGCAGGCAATGTGCAACATAGACGTAATACAACAACATTAGGAGGTGAGATGTGGATCAAGTGCAAGGTTCTAGAAGGGAAAAGAGAAGGCCCAAAAGGATATGGATGTAAGTAGTAAGAAAACATATGGTCACTTACAGTCTCACTGAGGGTAAGGCCCTTGATAGAAAAATGGCGAAACAGGATTCATGAAGCCTACTCCAAATAATTGCTATAAGGCTCGGATAAAGATGATGACGATGAATACTAAAAAAGAGTTACGGGACACATTGGCTGAAGCCTAGTCATAAAAATAAAAATATCATAAAAATCTTTGAGTTGGAGCAGCAAATCAACAACTTCAAAAAGATTTATCAGTAGGTACTCTATGGGGTTTTGGGATGAACTAAATCAGTACCAACCCATAAACTACTTTCATTGTGTAAAAGAACATAGAGCAAGGGTGGAAAAAAAGAAGATAATTGATCTTTTAAGGGGTCTTAATCCTGAATATGAGACGATCAGATATAGTGTTTAGGGTGGCAAAACTCTACCATCACTTGGAATCAATGTTTCAAAAAGCGGACAGCCCAAAGTTTAGGCGGATCTGAGGGCCTGGGCGCCCAGGCCTAGGCGTCAAAAAAAGCGGAGGTTCCTGGGCGCCCCAGGCGCCCAAGAAGCCGCCTAGGCGACCGCCCAACGCCCAGACCTGGGCAGCCGCACAAGTTCAGCGCCCCACCCAGAGGCAGGAAAAGCTTTCGGTAGGGGCATTTTTGTCCATTTTTTTATACTAAGGGGCCAAAAATTGGGGTTTTAGCTTCATTTGAAACCTAAAACTCTTTAGAGCCCATTTTAGAGAGAGAAAGGCCCTAAGAAACTAGTTTTTGGTGATTTCTTTAAGATCGAAGGGTTTCTCAAAGTTATGAGAAATTGATCAAAACATCACCCATTGATATTAGATTTAATTTTTGATGTTTTATAAATCTATTGGAGGGTTTTTTAGAAGATTTTGAGTCCTTAGAAGCATCTTTGAGGTGGAAGTTTGGAAATTGAGCAATCAAACTCAAAGTAAGTGATTTTTTTTTATTGCTTGTATAAGTTGCATTATTTTGAGATGTCTTCTTCGGGACCTAATAGGAATAGTGATGCATGTTGGAAATATGGCTACAACCCAGATCCTAATGATAAAAATTGCATGAGATGCAAGTTTTGTGAAAAGGATACAAAAGGGGGCATAAACCGGTTCAAGAAACAGCTCGCCGGTATCAGGGGGAATGTAGCCCCATGTAAAAAGACTCTTGATGTTGTTAAAGAGGAAATAACCAATTTTTTTATTATGGTAAAAATGAAAAAAGAATAGAGATTTACCTTCATAGCAGAGATTAGGTTTAGGGTTCGGATCAATTATGATGATGATGAGATTTTTTTTTTTTTGGAGAATTATGATGATGATGAGATTGGTTGTGTATTGTGGATAGTGAATTTGTAGTTCCACTGGTTTCGTACTATTTGGTAACTTTGGTTTGGTAATTTGGTTGGTTGGTAAATTTTAATTTTTAATTGGATATGGACCGACTTATGGTTATGCTTATGGAGTGTGTGTAGTATAATTCGAATTCTGATGTGCCCTTAAAACTTAATTCTTGTATTTTATACAATATATAACTGCAGAATCCTTTTTGGATTCAACTGGGCCGCCCAGGTTTTGGGCGCTCACTTAGAGCTTTTTGAAACACTACTTGGAATAATATCTTCTCTTGTCCAATATGAAGAAACTCACCGAAAAGCAATGCATGTCCATTGGTCAATCTGAAAGATCTGCCCTATTTTTCAATTCTTTAAATAATCATGGTGGTGGTCGTGGTGGTGGACAAGGTTGGGGGGCATATTAGTAGTAGTACGAACCCCACACCTCATGAAAAGGATAAGCCAAAATGTATCAATTGTGAAAAATCAATATATATAAATGAGTATATGAGCGGAGCGAGAGCGACTAGAGTGAACTTCAGGAATAGGGCTTCTTGATGTAGTTGCTTGTAGTTTTTCATTCTATCCATTTGAGATTGGGTTGGTGTTCAGTCTATCAAAAAATCCATATGTCCGTAATTGAACAAGGAAACAAGAGGAGTTGGGACTGATCGACGATCAATGGGAAGAGGGGAGTGGACAATCTATAAGAGAATGAACCAAAAAAAAGAAAGTCATTTAATTGAAAGGGTGCTAAAACTAATAAAGACTTTCTTTCATGAACATCCCAATCAATATAATAATCAGTGAAATGGAAATGTGGAGTATCCAAAAGGACTTTAGAAATGCTTCCTATCGCTTTTCCGACATGTTTCAGTTGTTTAACACACTAAAGAAACATGTTGGGATGTCATTGGATGTCCTAAGTTCAATACAACTCAGGCATATGCAGCTCCGACTTTGAGGAGACCAGTCATACTGAGTCCAACAACGTGCTACCAGTCATCTAGTTTGGGACTATACACATCTTCTACACCTAAAGATGAATTCTTAATCTTAAGCAGTGTTCTTTCACACATGATGAAGCCATCTACTTCTTCTAAGTCAAATCTCGCCCAATCAGGTATATCTGCATATACACACCATATTTCATGACTCCTCAAGCTCCTTAGATCATTGATTCAGGAGCCACTAAACGTATGAGTGGTACATCCAATCTCTTTTCTACTTTATGCTACTTGTTCCAATGAAGAATGAATCAAGATTGCCGACGGACTCCTTGTACCAATTAAAGGAAAAGGGACTGCTCCAGTAACTTCCTCTACAGATTGTTGTCCACTTTGCATGTTCCCAAGCTGCCTAATAATCTTCTGTCTATTAGTGCTCTTATCAAAACTTTTAATTGTTGTGTAACCTTTTTCTCGTCTAATTATGTCTTTTCAGGACTTGGTGATAGGGAGGTTTGTACCATCAAGAGGCAGCAAAACCAACTCCAATAGAAACTCAAACCACTGTGATGTCCTTCATTCCTAAGAAAGAACGAGAGTATTTGCGGTCGCCGCATCTTGATCATGCTCCTCTTCGATTATTGTGGAGAGAGAGAGAGAGAGAGAGAGAGAGAGAGAGAAAAGGACAGGCTACACCCATTCGCGTACCCTTGTTGTGGACCCAACAACATTGATAGTAGGTAGTAGAATGCATGGCCAGAATGCATTTTCCCAAACCCATTCCCCATTCAAAAGAGTGTTTTTTAAACCTATTCCCCAGAGACCGATACATTAAAGACTGACACCCACTCCATATAATTTTTGGGAAACGTTTATCCTCCTCTCAAGTTTATCTCGATGAAAATCTCACTCTGGTTTTTGGGGAAACGTTCCCCATTCAAAAAAGTGTTTTTTAAACCCATTCCCTTGACACCAATATATCAATGACTAACACTCACTCCATATGGTTTTTGGGGAAATGTTTATCCTTCTCTCTCTCCTCCCTGGTTCTCCCTCTCTCTCTCTCCCTTTCTCTCTCTCTCTCATTAATGACTGACACCCACTACATTAGCGACTCACTTTTTTGAATGGAGAACGTTTGGGTTTCGAAAAATACATACATATATATATATATGGAAAACACTTTCCCACACCTATAGGCGAAGTGAACAATGTTTTCGCCCGCGATGGACATAATAGGTCCGGTGCAATTTACTTTGAAAAATAGACCGCAATTGACCTTCTATGTCCATGGCGGTCGATTTTCCCTCGTCGTCCAAAAAAAATAGGATGGTGGTGAGTCTGCAGGTTAAAATACATATATAGCTATTGGTGTAGTACCAATAGGCAATAAGATGAGAAAGAGTAGACTTAGGTGGGCTGGCCATGTGTGGAGTCGACCCATTACAACACTTGTTAGGAGGTACGAGTTAGTTCAAGTAGAAGGATTGAAAAGAGCAAGGGGTATGCCCAAAAGGACGTCGTTGGAAGTAGTCCAATATGATATAGGGACTTGTGGCCTAATTGAGGATATGGCATTAAATAGAGCAGAATGACGAACCAAGATTCGTGTATCCTATCCCAATTAATTGGAAAAAGTCTATGATGATGATGATGATGAGTTTCATGCGGCAGGGGCCGCAATGTAGATGTGGCGAGGACCGCATTTCTACATTTGCAATCCCCGAGGTATAAAGCAACCATCTTAAAGAAGGATGCAAATAGGTGGTCCATCTAAATACAATTGAAACAAACGGTCCAAATGTTTTCTGAATAGAATTATATATATATCACACTATCTCATATCAAAACATTTAATCATTTGTTCTCATAAACAAATCCACAACTTACGACAAACAACATAATATATTTTGAGAGTGCATAACCATGCGCACAAACACATGCGTGAACTTTTCTAAAATGTTCCATTAGCAACATTTCAATATTATAACTCCCATGATCTCTCTATAGGTCACTAAGGATTAAAGCAAGGGAATTCATGATCTAAAGAAAATACTGAGTAATACGATGACCTTGTTTACTCTTGGTGCTTGATAGGTAAAAGCAGCAATTTCGGCATTGAAAATAGAGGTGTTAACTAGTGTTTCAAAACTTGTCGAGCCAACTAAGGACTCACTCAAGTCAGCTTGAGTCGAGAACCAAGCGATTCTCAAGGCAAGACCTCAAGACGCATCCAGGCCTCACCTTAACTTGGCCCGAATTCATTAAACTTCAATAGACTCGGCCGAGCCGAGCCAGCTGACCCTAGTGAGTCCTGACCTAAGTCCAAGAGCCAAGCCGAGTTTCGGCATGTGCAAGCTTGGCTTGCACAAGAAGAGGACTAGCTTGAGCTTGCTTCGAGCTTGAACCATCAGCTTGAGCTTGGATTGACTTGAGTTTCCTAGCCACAATGAGTTCAATATAATACAACCTATATTCAGTTTCTATTGGTTTCTTAATAAAAATGTACTTAAACCAGCTCAAGTTGAGCTGGTCTAAGCTTGAGCTTGTCTTTTTAAGCATGTAGGCTCGGCTGGGCTTGGTTTGTTAAGTCGAAAAAATTATTGTGCAAGCTCAGCTAATTTTATGAGCCAAGTCAAGCCGACTCATGAGATAGCTCAGCTAGTTGACAACCCTAATTGTGAACAGGCGCGAATGAAGCCAGCCATAGTCCTTCACAGAATCTAACTTTTGGCAAGATCCAATTTTTGTTGAGTGGGTGAATCCAATACGGGTCCCTAACAAAATCCTCGAGTCAAGATTAGATTAAAATAATAATACAAAAACCAAACACTGTGATCCAAGTACGGTAGTCATTCTTAGTCCTTACTGTCTGCTGGATTTAAAGTATTTCTTTTAAGCTTTCTCCTTTTTAATATTCGAAAAAATATTTCCAAGAATTTCTTTCAGAATTTTAGAGATAGAAACTAACATCCAATGCCTCTAAGGACAAATAAGCATCAAACAAAGCCACCACTGAGTTACATAGAAATCCCGCAACTACTAGCATCTAGGGAATTGGGATGTTGAAAATCAGCATGATATACAGCACAGGCTCTTTTTCGTCCTCGTAGTAACCATTGTCATTTTGTCAATGAAAAGCAAGAACCAAAATACATCATAGTTACTGATAAATGGAACATTATAATTAGCATTACCTGCTGTTGCTCTGTCAAAAGGAAGAGATCCTTGGCAATCAGCATTGTTGTCTGCAGAATGGCGATCCCATGTATCAATGAGCTGAAATCCGTGAACCATGATGGCCTACACAATCATTTTGAAAACAATAGTTCCGCTTTAGCATGAAAAATTGCCGAGTATGAGAAACTAAGCCCCTCAATGTGTCAAGTTGCGTGCACCTGCAATGTCTCAAATGCAATGCTAAGCGGTTCGAAAAGTAACAACAAATATGTGTTGGAAGCCGAAGCTTTATAAATCATCATACATAGCCTTATCCTGAAAATCATTCAAAAGAAAAGAAAAAAAGTTAGAAACTGAAAGGGGTCCCTTCATGATAGGCTTCAACTTCTGGATTTCAGGTTAACCTATTCTAAAGAAAATTCTGTAAAGTCTCTAGGGCATCCTACTGTATTTTATCTATTAATTGGCAAGCCAAAGAAATAAGAGAGAATTAATATATCACTTTGGAGATATTCTCAACCTTCAATTGTATTCTTTTCTTTTTTGAAGAAACATTCAGGAATAACCATGATTAATGTATAGGGAGAATCCAATAGATCTGATAAATTGAAATAACTGCCTGCTTTCTGTCATGCCGATTCTTTAAATATTGACCATTCCAGGCTACTAAAAAAAAAGGAAAAAGTGTCCATGTGACAATCTATTGCCTGGCATCCATAATACTCGGAACAAATTGATGCATGCAAACAAAATAAAGTAATTTGGAGAGTTACTTGTAACATCCAGAATCTTGTGGAAAAATTAGCCTATTCATCACTTTCCAACGCATAAATTCTTAACATAGCATTTTATGCTGTCTATGCATACCATGCATATGTGAAAAAGTTTGTAGGCTTGGGTCCTCAAGAAGGGAAAGCAAGAGAGAGAGAGAGATGGAGATAAAACATGTTGGGAGTGAGAGGAAGGGAAGAGAAAGAGAGCATGAAAGGAAAGCCAAAGGAGGCACATTGGAGGCCAAATGGTAGGCCTAGGGTTCGTCTCTTACATATTTATACACAATAACTAAGAAAAAACAAATTTATCAAACAAAAACTACAAAATAACCAATCAATCCTAAAACTGACAAATATGTACTCGAAAATTATAGAATCCTACATATGCCTTTATCACTACATATGCAAAGGAAAAATAAATACCCCCTACACTCCCCCCAAGTTAATCCATGAATGTCATGCATGTCTGACTTTCTTATAATGGTATGAGGCAGTCCTGACCCACTAGCTTAGTAAAAAATTCCTTAGTTGATTTTCAATCCTAGGATATGGAGTAGATATGATTTTAGCTACCACCTTTTTTTCCCATATTGAGATACATAGAAGGTAGTCCTGGTAAAGGACTCCTATCCAATGTTCAAAAAGGCAGAGACAGGAGCCCAAGCCTAGGCGCCCAGAAACACCTCCGTGTGCAGGGGGGGCCAAGCATCTATTATTACCTTAGCATAGTCTATTTGTTTCGGAATAGACAATTTTTGTTTTTCATTTTTTGCACTATAGTTCATTTATTTCAAACAACAATATCCCTATAACTTCAAATACATCCATGAAGGAAAATATACACGGTATTTATACTTTTTCACACAAATTCTTTGTTGCGTAATATGAAACCATATATTGCACTAATCTTCAAATTACTTATAATCATTTTTGGTTTAGCCAAATTTCTTAATTTTCTTCTAATTAATCTCCCATCCAATGAAAACATGTGACTAACCCTAATTTGTGAGGGTCCCTTGCACATTTAGTACCATCAAGATTGGTCCTTTTTATCATCAACGATCATTTTAAAATCACATTTAAAGAATAAAAGAAGCCATCTTTCTGAAATAATCAACAGAAATCACAACCCAATTCCTTAAATTAATTAATTTGCACCCACTTAACCATTAGTTTCCATAAGAGCAACCAAAATCAGTGATATAATCCCAAAACCCATCATCATCATCAAAGCCTTTTCCCAACTAATTGGGATCGCTGAAGAAATCACGAGCCGACATTCTGCTCTATCAAGGGCCATACCCTCAGTGAGGCCATAAGTCCCCATATCTTTTCTCACTACTTCCAACTGTCCTTTTGGGCCTACCCCTTGCGCAATGAGGGGAATGAGAGCAAACACCCTTATGCCCACTATGAATCACTACTATAAGGCAAGGCAGTAGCTAGCAATGACCAAGAAGAATTGTTTTAACCTACCCATCACAACCATATTCATTAGTCGATCACATCCTGAATCCAGCCAACCTGACTTCCTTCCCTCCTCCCTCTGATTGCTTTTTGGATTTAAGATTGGAAAGACCTAAAATGAGTTTTGATATTGTTTTGACACTAACCAAACTATGCCCTAGTTATTCTTAAGAAAGACAAACCCCGCCTTCTTAAGGTAAAACTAGGCACACTTGTGCGAGTTATAGACCAAGTGTTGAGCTCAATGCTAAGACATTCCTGTAGTCTAGGGTCCTCATATCCATGCCGGGGTGGCAACATCGGGTACAAAAAGGAAAGAGAGGGATGGGCTTTCTCTCGCTTTTGGCATAGAAGGCCTCCCCAATGGGGAGGCCTGGCCTGCACGACGGGCTATTAGCTCAATGATAATTGCATCATTGTGCCTGGGTTATGAGGGCTGCGTAGAATTTTCCCAATAGCCTTTATTGTTGGTAAAAAAATTTTATATATACTTATGGCACACTCTGGTGAGCCTCGCTTTACAACTCCACCCTAGTAAGCCCAGTGCATAAAGCATGTACTTTCACCAAATATTTTATGATACGCCTAATTCTAGCACTTTCTCATGGTACATCATGGGGACTAGAACTAATATTGCATGCTTCGGATGAATAAACATTACAAAGACACGAATCACCTGGCAAATGAAGCCAAAGTGACATGCCACTACGAAATGTGATTAACAGGAAGGGTAGAGTGAAAATATCCTCTACCCACCACTACGCCATCTTAACCAAAGGGATAAATATCATAAATATCCTTTTTCGTATCTTTACATGTAAGCATCGTCATTGGTGGCGAATGTAATTAAACAGGTATCTACAGGTACCTTGGGACTGATTTACCCAAAACTGAAAATAAAGCCCTGATCAAGATCATCCACTTGGCAAGGTGTTATTTGTGTCGTTCTTGAGTTGTTACTTGTATTCCCACAAATAACTCAAGAACCCCCCAAATATCTGCGATTCCACTGGGGATCAATCTGCCTCTTTTCTTTTCGGTTACCTCTCGATCAAATCGATGGCCAGTGGCCTCAACTCCACCTCTAAAGAAAGGGATCCCTGACGCTCCCATCTCCTCTTTCATGGTGGGAACCCTAGTGTTCCCGTCGGACTGGATAGTCAGCCATCCCCAGCATTAACGATATTGCAGCATGTTTCCATACCAACCCATCCCTTACCCCCTTGATGAGAAGCCTACTCAAGAGAAGAACGCACACATCCTGGTTGCCCCGATTGTGACATTGGTAGGGGCAACAAGACCACAACCCAACTACTCCTCAATGTCGTGGTCAGAGAAAGTGAGAAGATATAAAAGCTTTCATCCCTTTGTGGCAGGCAAGACAAGGCCCAAGACCAAAGCAGTTCGTTTCGTTGGGATATCGCCAAACATGTTTGTCGTCAATTCATGTTTGCCCACGAGCTTCCAAAAGTTGCCCAACATCAAAACCCCGAAAGAAGCATGCTTCCAATGATCTATTCTTGTTCATTGATGCCACAGATCTGAGTATTCAAACAGTTACAAAGCAAATATTGTGCGTTGTTCGACAACAAATTCCTCTGGAGCAAAGTTTACGAGTCCCGTCGTGGTCATCCCAACTACCCGCGTCATGCATGAAACTACCAGAGTGCAGGACGAATACAAGTTACAAGCTCTAAACAAGCATAAAGGGGGTATGATCCATAGTTCAATCCTTCAGCAAGCAAACAACTGAGCCAATAATTATATCTATTCTAAGAGGGCTGAGGCTAATGCAGGTCCTCCATTATATTTACCTTCAAAAACAACTTAGGGGAGGGACAAATACAAGTTCCAAGCTCTACGTAAACATAAAGGGGCTATGGACCATAGTTCAAGCGTTCAGCGAGAGACTAGCGGGGCTGATAATTATACTTATACTAAGCTGGGTCTAGCCAATGTAGGTCCCACTATATGAGACATATACGGTTGGAAGTCCTTCCAAAACCCACGCTTAACATAGGAAAGAATGGGGTAAGGGTCATCATATAGTTCCAATTCGTTTCAAGAATCAGAATCACGGAATCGGATGTGCCAGATGATTCCTAATCTCTGAATCGTCATCCGTACAATGAAAACCATCGAAGGCGTGATTCCCAATAATTGGAATCGTCATCCAATAGAATAGGAATTGTGATTCATATTTGTAGGAATCAGTATCCCATCAATGTTGGAATCGAGTCTCCTACCTTCAAAGAATCGCACATGACCCCACACAGTTCAATGACTTCTGAAATTGCGATCCGACGAAATAGGAATCATATTACTGGAATCATTATTCCCATCGGTTGGGGATAGAGATTCCCACAATTCAGGAATTGTGCACCCACCCCCTCCATTATAAGAGAGACCTATTTTGCAAAAAAGATTTGAAGTTTTACATAGACGATTGAGGATAGACATAGATGATACCATACCTTGACCCAAATTATCTATGTAAAACCAACCTGATACCACAGATGATACCATAGCTTGGTATTACTTTGAAAGACCAAGATGTTGCATTTTCCTCAAAATCCAAAGGCCGCAGGTGGCCATAAATTTCGATCACTGTTAACCCATTTCGTTTTCTTTTTCTTTTCTTGTTTCTCTTAGAGGCTTAAGTCCATACCCCACCAAATATACAATGAGACAACAAATGATAAGTATTGTACTTACATAGATGATCATTAATAAGTATTTTAATGATCACTCACCAAACATGCCTTATATACTCCTTTAATTGGTATAGTAATGATCAATGATAAACATTTGGTTATTGCAAGAATCTTATACAAACACCTTACCTTGAGGGTGGGACTGCGACCCAAACGTCTTACCTTGATGTGGGACTGCCACCCACTTCATGATTTATAGATTGATAAATATGTTGGATAACTTGGCAAACATTATTGTACATGGATTCATCTCGAAAGTTTATTAAGGATTTTTGGCTCTCACAATGTCAAGGTCGTGAAACCCAAATCATGGGTATCTAGCCTTGTACAAAATTGTAACATGATACGAAAGGGTTCCTCGAACTCCTCCAGTAAAATAGAATCAGTTCCTAGAGCTCCTCCCGCAACATACAGCTTGTGAACATATTTGATCCGTGTCATTACAACTTGATTCCATGTTGATCAAAACATTGTTCGATGCATCTAAGAACTACACCTTTTGATGATGTGGAACTCACTTCCAAACAACAGGGATTCGCGATTCCTAAAAAATTTGAATCAACATCTCGCACATGTTGCAACATATTGCTGTGCAACTATGAATTGCAGATTCTATGATATGGAATATAGATTCCAACCTTTCAAAAATCGAGATTCAGATAATAATCCAGAATGCATGCTACGAAACTGCAAAACGTGATACCTATCTTTCAGATTCGTGCTTCATCTTGGGAACCGTGGAATAGCGATTCCGATCAAAATCGCAACCTTGATAGGCAATTCGAGCAACTATAGGTCATCCCCAAAGCCCTAAGATAACGACTTGTTCGGCCTATAAGAATTGCTTACTTGAGAAATGAGAAGCCAGTAGGGGGCCACTAATGACCATTAGATCAGATAGGTTCATCGTTGGCCAGATTGAAGGCTTGGCACATTAAAGACGAACAGGGTCACAGGGCTGCAAGGAGATTGTAGTTCAAAAGTATTAGCACCTTCTTTCGCAAACTCAATGGCATTCCAGGACGCTAGACTTTTGCTATGGAATAATAGCTTCTATCCTCAAGAGGCTGAACACTCTAGATAAGTCATGACAGATATCGCTGCATGTAATATGCCTGTAGTAAAGCTCCTAAGAAAGGGGAAAGGAAACCTCGTGATCATGGACCAAGAGGTTGAGGCACCCTCATAATATGCGAGCCCTCTTCTCCCCTGATACTGCAAGAACAAGAGGGCAAGGAGACCAAGACACGTTCCCCTCGTAATGATGAGGAATCTGCAGTTGAATTGCCCTCTCCGGACACTAACAACCCATTATACAAGCTAGAAACGTGCCCACACTCCCTGGAGCACCCTTCATCTAGATCTCCTTGCCCCCCTACTTCAAATGGGAAGGACCTCATAGAGGGCCCGAGAGAGAGTTTGGTTTCATCTTTGTTTGGACATCGCTCGACCGATAGCACTTTAGTTGTTGTAGTAGGAGAATCAACCTCTCAAGACAAGCCAAAGACTTCCACAAGATTTTGGCTAAAAAGAAGGCCCAGACTCAAGCAATGCTTTCCAAACAAGAGGCTGAATAGCAGCCCTAATGGCTAAAGTTAACACTTTGGTCGCTCAGCCTTCAGTAGTGGGGTACCATTCAACACCCCAAGCCTTCCAACTACAGGAGTTTAGTCTGTATCTTCTTTGACAGCAGCAATACCACTCGCTAATCTAATTGCATGTTCCCAGACAAACATACCGTCCACGATATTGTACAAACATAAGAAGTAACAATTACCGGGCACTTGGTGGCAACAGGTCAGGTACAAGTCAAGTCCAGCTGGACCCATACTCGAAAAAAATTACAGAACCCGGACACAAGGTTATCGAACCCGGATCCAGACCAAATGGATTCGGACCCGGAAATAAAATATATATATTTAATATACTTTAATGTTATGCTAAACACATACATGTATTGTTTAAATATTAGGGAAAATTACTAAAACCCCCCTTGACTCAACTTACTATACATTCTCCCCCCAACCACTTTTTCTATCACAACTTTAATCCAAAACTAACTTTTATAACAAAAACCCGTCCCCAAGTTAAAAAGTCATCGTTATAAGGACGAAAATTCCCTTGTTCATACGCAAATGCATCACATTCCCGGATTGGGAAGTGCATCCCAAATACACACTGCCAGACTGCGTTGAGAAAGCGTCAGACTGCTTTGAAGACTTGCCAGACTGCATAGAAAAGTGTCGGACCATTGAGTGCATCCAGAAGACGGGCTTCTGCACCGCTAAGAACATGTGCTGGACAACAACGAAAATGTGTCGAACCGCTTGGAAAAAGTCTTGGACCGGTGAGTGCATCCAGAAGACGCATTGCCAAACTACAAAAAAAATGTGCAGGACCGCAAAGAAAATGTGCAGGACCGCAAAGAATATGTGTCGGACGGCATGGAAAAAGTGTCAATCCGTGAGTGAATCCAGAAGGCACAATGAGGGCCGTGGTAATTACTAAAGAGAGGGTATTTTGGTCTTTATTTGAGTTTACTTTTTGATTGGGGGGCTAAACGGTATAAAAAATAATGTTCGGGTTTATTGACAGATCTAAAAAGTAGTTGAGGGGAGGTTGTCTAGAAAGTACAATTTTGGGGGGTATCTGTAATTTTCCCTAAATATTATTACTAAAAAGTTATTTATTTAAACATTAATTAAATATTATTAAATTATTATATATTACAAATTATTTTTATAATAACACTATTCGGGTCGGGTCCGAGTCCGGATCCACATGGACCCGAACCCGGACCCCAATCCCAATAGTGTTCAAGTCCAACATTTGGACCTCAACCCGGCCAAGTTCAATTCTTAGACCCATACCCAAACCCATATCGGGTCCGAACGTTGGGTCTGGGTCCATTGCCACACCTACTTGACCTATCGAGACGTCCTAAAGGCCTTATCCAGCATACATCGATGAGGTCCATTTCCAATAGTGTACCAGCTTCCCACGTTCGAAAAATTTGATGGAACCAGCTCCCCACAAGAGCACATCACTCATTTTATTGCCGATTGTGCTAGTACAGCATCGGATGGCCGATTACCGCTCAGGCAATTTGTTTGGTCACTCACCGTTGCAACATTTTCTTAACATTCGAGGTTTACTCCCAACTTAGTTACTACTTGGGAGCAAATAGAGGAATGTTTTTACCAATGATTCTATAGCACCAGACCAATATGCAAGCTATAGTACTAAGAACCATTGAACGGAAGGGCGATAAACCCCCCACAATGCTCATTACCAATTGGAGGGATCTCTGCATTAGCATGAGGCCCACAGTATCAGAAGCCAATGCCGTCCAGACTTGCTTAAGCTGTATGAATGTCAAGACTGCGTTAAACTTGACAGCCAGAACCCATGAATTTCAAGGAGCTCCTGAAGCAATCGGTCATCATTGAAGGGCTGTTCAGCAAGAATAAGACCATGGACAGTCGTACTAGGTTCTGAGACAGAACTAACAAAAGAAAATTAAAGACTGATATGATGAAGAAAGGGTAGTATTAGAAAACAAAATGTTAAATAGGAAGAAAGACCTTTTAGTTTTTGTATAGCAACTAGAATATCTAAGTAAGATCGACAGGAGATACCCAATGAAAAAGGCTCGGACCCAACTGATGGTAACAAATCCTATGATGGTAAGTGTGGGTAAGTAGATGAAGTTTACCATCATAGGATTTGTTGCTCAGGAATCCATAAAACAATTGGAGGATGCAGCAAGAAGGGAGTGATGATAACTTGTCTCCTGAGACATAATTGCACTTGTAGAGAGTTTAATGGTTCCTTTCTCTCAAGGAGCGCAATGAGTTGACAGATCATTCCATCTAAGAAGTTGTCTGTGAAGTGTGTCACTTGGTGGGTTGTGACCTTGACTAAACTAGTAGGTGATGCTGCCAGTCTTTCGTGCAAAGCCCAGCGCATATCATTTGTCTGGCCGAATAGATTGCCACGTTCACATTTAGGTCTAGCAGCTGTACCACGATCACATTCACATCCTTTCTAGCTTGCTACTTGAAAATCAGCAACAAAGGCCAGATTAGGGACCTTTGAAACAACTTTCATTACTTCCCTACACTTTTCTTCTCTTTGAAGAAGAGCATAGACAACATTAACTGATGGTAATTTTTTCAGCAGATAATACATGAGTATGAACGATCTCATAATCATCATTAAGGCTAGCTACGCGATCAAAAATATACCTCTTCTCAAATTGCTTTTGCAATTTCAAAAGGCACTCAGAAAACTTTCATTGTGAGAGCACATAAAGTTTAAGTTCCTCCCACATGCAGTGCTCATAATAATCTAGCAGAGCTGCCCTCCTTAAGAATGTAAGGCTATGTCTCCATAAAACTGGTACACTTATTGTCTTTCTGAAAGAACTCCTATTTTGAGGCATCCTAGATTTCTTGGGCCGAATCAAGGAAAAGTAATCCATCTCTAATGGTTTCATCTATAGAACCAAGAATCCATGTCATAATAAGTGAATCTGATGCCATCGACTCTTCATAGTTAGGGATAGCAGGATGAGGGCAACTAGATTTTTAATCTGTGTTCAATCACGTATTTTCTGTTAAGTATCATTGGGGTCGACTTAACCCATGCAAAATAGCTGTTGTTATTTGCACTAGACTCTGGCAATTCGCATGACCATTGGACCCTCCGAGGATGAATTCCTTTGATCTACCGTAACAAGATCAGTTTCTACCAAAAATATGATAAAGAAAGCTTACCCAAAGATTATATCGCCAGCTTGTTTAATCTCCAAACACTTAAAACAGTCATAAATATCTTCAGTCAAAAGGGTTTACCAGTCCCCAGTCAAAAGGGTTTACCAGTCCCCAGTGGGGGCACCAGTCAAAAGGAGTGTGCAAATGGGTTTCTGACCAAGGTGCTAAATGTGTCTACAGTAAACAAGTAATAAAGGAAAATGAAGAAGTTTCAGCTAACACTGATGATAAGCATGAAAACGATCCATTTGATTTAGAAGCTCTATCAGTCCTATGGTTCACCAGTTCCATGCTGCATATTTTTCGATATTCACTCAATCGTTCGAAAGTCCCATTCATTCTTGAGTTGCGGCTGCTGAAGATAAGATGAATTACTCAGTAAGTCATACTGGCAAGCCAATATGTTCTTTAATTTAGTGAAGCCATATCTTCAAAATTTGCACAAAAATGCCTGGTACATATTAATTGAAACAGTTGGAGGTGACTTAATCATCATAACTTTTTGAAAGTGACAATCATCATGATCACCAATACTATACCTGAAAGCGATAACCGAATGTATGGAGGTAAACACTAGACACATGGACATTTCCATCCAAAATTAGTGCCAAGAAAAGTTGATAACTATGGCTATAGTAAAAAAGAACATCAAATATGAAAATATTAGGCTGGAAAGTCATACCAAAAAGAGTCGGTGACGAGAACCAAGAGCAGCACAGAAAACACTCGGAAATATGCTGAGGTAGTTGTTGAGGGAGAGGCATTCAATCGCTCAAGTCTGTCTCTAGCCAGTCCTTGAAACATCTAATTGATTGGGATAAAAGAATCAATCAGATACCCATGAGGAAACATCAATATTTTACACTGCCTGCACCGAAGGCACCAAAAGCATGTGCTATCTTTGTGCTAACTGTACTTACCTTCAAGGAACAAAGTACTGCAAACCAAGTTGACCATAAGGCTGCTTCAAAAATGTCTGGCTGCACTATCAAAGGAAGAAAAGTTGCCTGTTCACACAAGCTCAGTGAGATATGCATTCAAAACAACTAAAGAAAGCAATCACATAATCAAATATTGGATTAAACCTTAAAAAGAGTCTCAACCTAGAAGATACTCTCAATATTATGGAGGCACAGCAAGCATAGGATCAATATTTCCAGTTCACGTATTTGGATTAGTAGTACACAATATGTAGTAATAATATAATATCCAAAAACCATTGACATTTTGCAACTCCTATTTCTAATGAAAATAAGGCCAGCAAGTTTGGCAATACTGTGGTATTGGGGATACCCTGAAGTAAAATATTCATTGCTCCTGATAAAAAAAGATTAAAAGATCAAACTAGAAAGAAAAGAGCATGATTCAAAGAAAAAATCAGAAAGAAAAGAGAGCAAGTTAGTGATAGGAAAAATTAAGCCAGGGTTTTGATGAATTTTCTGTCAGGGCAATTGAATTTCATTAGCGTACAAAATACAATTTTTGCCAGAATTTTATTCTGTTATTTCCATCTTGTTGTAGGGTGACTGCTATTAGTGACAGGAACATTGTCGTCTCATACTTCACATAGCATCAAGGCATGGAACATGCTTAACCTTCATACGCCATACAATGCACAAGTATTGTTACATCGTCATATCAAGACTTCTTGATGACAACCACAAATTTGTTGAACATATCTTCAACTTGTGTGATGTCGTACAATGCCTTGATGTTCAAAGTTCAACATCAAACACTCATTTAAATATTCAAATCTGATTCAACTCATGTTCTTGTCTGGAAACTTCAAGGATGAAGGCACACCTTTCAATACATTCTCATTGTTAATATAAAAACTCATCGCAAAGAATTGCAACACAAATGTAACGGTTTAAACTGGCCAAATTGTTACAATGAATTATGAACGTCTGTAACCGCCATAATTAAAAATCAAAAGTTTATACAAAATTGCTTCATCACACTTACACAAGTTATTTTACTATAGAAAACTGCAATACACTGCATATCAGAAGTTTCATTATAATTAATTATCATTTTATGCAGCACATACAATCCCGTCATTTCCAATAATGTTGTGCCTACTCAAGGTAGATCTGTTCCTTTTTGTGTGAGTAAAGAACAACCTGTTTCCCATAACAATTTCAAGAGGATGGAGAGATCCTCAGTGAATACTACCGGACTCGACTTTACTACATTTGATAGATCTTGCAAGAAGTGAGATACAAATAGCAAGGAGTGTGCAGAACACCAGTCAAATTTTAGAGTTCCATTGGTATATTTGGCCTCACAGCCAAAACATCTATGTTAGGGAGATTAGTTTGACCCCGTAGTTCTCTCTCTCTCTCTCTCTCTCTCTCTCTCTCTCTCTCTTTCTCTCTCTCGCTCTCGCTCTCGCTCTCTGCGTGTGTGTGTATTATGTACATAGGGTATTGTTTATCCAAGCCGTCAACCTTAGAAAATCAAAGTAAGGCACCTCCAAACCCCACATGAAGATGCAATTCGCATGCCAGAAACCCCTATAATGACCTGAAAATACATTTCTACCTTAGATTATGTAATTTAAAAGCTCTAAAAGTGGTGCAGATCTATACCCACTTGAAAATCTTGAAAATGGACAGCCACATAGTGCGTTATAACATGCAATATTTTAGGACTTCAAATCCTTTTTTTTCATAAGCACACATCTCGAGGTCAAGATTATCAATTAAGAGGACTTTATAGTGCCGGAACAACATTTTCTTATGGGTTTTTGAGGCATCCCTTAGTTGTATAGTATAACGTTGGCACCTTATTTAAACTTTTCTCATATGCGCGTGTGTGTATGTGTATGGAAGAAGATATCATAAGCCCAAGAACTTCTGCTATAGCATAAGCCTGTTGGCCATAGCACATAGGTAGAGCGATATCCTTTTAGCTGAAACTTAACATCTTTGTGAGAACAAATATCTTCTTCATTTTCCAACTGTATTCATTTTGAATGCTAGGATAAGTTGAGGATGTGTGTAAAACGTGGGGTCCAACAAACACCACTAACTTAAAGTGGCAGATGCTCCAGCGCAAGCCTCCCTAAGCATGCACGCATAGACACGAGATCAAGCGAGAGAGGAAAGAGATTTAGTCAATCCCAAGGGGACTACCAACACACACACACACACACACACAACAAAAACACACACACGGACACGGACACATCAAGAGAGAGAAAGAGAGAGTGGAAAGAGATTTAGTCAGTCCCAAGGGAACTACTAACAGTATTCACCTTCGCCATTTTGGAGGGGTCTTAGGAGCATTTATTTGGCCCCAAATATTGCACAGAGTCTACTGGACACAGCAAGGAAGACAATGACAAAAATTTTGAAAAAGGCCCTTAGAAAATGGTTCTTCTGAATTCAATGAACACAAGTTGTCCATTTGTCTTTTCAAAACAACCATTTTCTATGGTTTTTCCGAACTTAATTTGCATGATCTTGTTCATCGGGTACAAGAGAGTGCCTGGAAAATAGCGGCCCAAACAAATCCCCCTAAGACCAAAGGGGTAAGGCAAACACTATAGCAGCCCACCCACTTTGGGTAGAACCTAGTGGCTAAACCCTAGAGAAGAGAGCTTCCCTCTCCCTTTTATACACCCTTTCCTCTATCTTTACGACCTCTCTGTCTCACAACGCTTACTCTATCTCAGCAAGAGTCTATCCCCTCTCTATCTTCCCTAGACCACCCCCTTCTCTCTCTCTCTCTCTCTCTCTCTCTCTCTCTCTCGCAAGCCTGCTTCTCTCTCTCCCTCTAAGAGCTTATCTCTAGAGCCAGTGTTTCAAAAAGCGCTAGGCAGCACCTAGGCAGTCGGGAGGGTCCAGGCCGCCCAGTGCCTAGGCGAGCGCCCAAGTGGGCACCTAAAACCTGGGCGGCCCAGTTAAAAAAATAAAAAAAATTTGAGGTTTTTATCTCTCTAAAATAGCCTCTAATGGGTTTTAGGTTAATTTGAAACCTAAAACCCACAATTTTGCACATTTAGTATTAAAAAAAATGACCCAAAAATGGCCTCAACGAGCGGCATTTCGGCCCCTGGGCACGGCGCAGGCACCTAAGAGGGCCCGAGGATACCCGCCTAATTTGGCCATCTAGGCCTGGGCGATGCTCCCAGGCCTTCTGGACCGCCCAGGCAACCGCCCAAGCGCTGGGCGGTCTGCTTTTTGAAACACTGCCTAGAGCTTATTTTCTCTCTCTTCTTGAGCTTTCTCTCTCTATATTTCTCTATCTCCCAGAGCCTATCTCTTTCTAAAATGGAAAACTTCGAACTCTTGTCAATGAACTACATGAAAACCAGTTAAAACATGCAGTTTCTAGCTCTCCTAACCACCAAATGAGGAAAACTGTCAGCAATAAGGAATCCAGACAGTTTACCAAACAAGGGCTCCCAACTTCAAAGCTACTACTCCCAGTTTACAGGAAACCCAACACCTTGAATTTTCCTGGAGAAACTACAACTCATCAAATGCCCGCCCCCAATTTGCATAAATATACTTTTTTAAGCCTAAAGCAAGAACCCTAAGACCCACAATCCTGGTAGATAATGTGGAATTTTGAATCCAAATAAAAGATATTCGCTCATTCTAATCAGATAAGAGATGTTTTGAGCATTGAACATTTTGAGGAATAATTTATAAAACACATTTAAAGGAAAGAACAATATTATTTTCAGGATTTAGAAGAATCTTAACCACAAACAAGCATCTCATATCCAAAGACATGAGAAGCGGCAGATGATCTGAAAATGCAGCTTAGAATGAGTAAGAGGTGAAGAAAAATGGCTAAGCATTGCACACATTAGCACTAGCCAAATTCAACTCAGGTACAGCTATCAATAATATCCAATTTCTTACTCATGATTCCACAAAATTATAACAGATACTGAAGTATACTTCAACAATTTACAATTTTGCTATAAATGAAAACCATTTTCGACTCATATTATTTCAAATGCATATCCGTGTTCGCAAAATCGAACTGGAACGGTTAACCGGACATGGGCATGGGAAGCGGTTTAACCGGCCTAACTAGGGTAAACCGGCCGATTCAACTGCTCTAACTGGGCAAGTCCTAGGTGGTCAAAAAAATGTTAAAAAAAATAAAAAAATACAAAAAAAAATCTACTAAAATATGAAAAGCATATGAAGAATGATTAAAACAAAACACAATTCAAATGAAATTGAAAATTAAGGAAAAAAATAGATTTTAACCCATTTTATATTTTCCAAGGGCTATTTTTAAAATTTTCTAAAAAAGATGGAAAAATATGAAAGCAAGTATTAAAGACCAAAACAATTTTTAATATTTACCATAATGAAAAGAATATTTAAAAATGCATTACAAATCGAATTCCTTTTTTTGAGAACTTATAAACATTTTTTTGAATTTTTTTTTTAAAATACTGGTTGATCACCCTAATCGCTCAAAACCGGAACCGGCTAGTGGCCGGTTCCAATCTAACCGGGCGGTTAGCGGCTAGATCAGGCGATTTTGCAAACAATGATGCATAGAAGCCTCATTTATGAAATGCACCAACATAGCAGTTTTCAGAAACCTGGTTTTTTTCTCCTTGATCAGTCAATTCTAGACACAAGCTAAAAACAAAACATAAAAGGAAGAAAATGATAATGGTTCTGCAAGTCATAGTTGGAATTTGTTTTTTATTTCATCAATGGCACAACATTTCAGGGAAATGGATGATAATTCTATTCAATTTACAAATTTAAAAATACTTCTCACTTAACAAGTAAAATTAATATCAGCAAGTTCAAAATGTCAACCCTGCCCATGATGCAAGGTTCCTATTCCCCACAAATAAATTATTCTCAACAAATAAAAATAGCATTGACTCTTTTGACAAGATGAATTTGCAAGCAGACCCCATGATTCAATGTAGTGATTAAACTTATGATTATATAAAAGTCAAATGAAAAATGATTCTGCCAAAACAAGTCCAGACAAGTAACCTTGTAAACAATATAGTTGATCAGGCGCTCCACTAGCTTTCGAGTCTCAAGAGAAGATAATCGTCCAAAAAAGAGAGTCTGCCAACAAGAAAATAACATTAAAATCACAAGACTAACAAGTACAGGTAAGCAAAATAATCTTAATAATTCAGAGCTATCCAGATAAACATGATATGGAAACTTTCCAATTTCTATGGTATTTCTTATATATGGAGCAGAAAGGAATCATAGAAATTTTCTATCAGTTGAGTGATTTTCACTTATTATAGTTGTCGAGAAGCCATGCATAGGTTGAAGAAGAGCAAAATTATAAGTTGAATCTTAATCATCTTATAAACAGATTAGTTAGCTCATTCAAGTCAAAGTCATCCCATTTTCTGGAGATCAAATCTAGTTGCAGTGACCTCATACAGGGATAGCAATCCAAACACCTAAATCATGCTCTCTTGTCATATCTGGACTCTTTAAGAGTCTTCCAATTGAAAAATATAAAAATAGATAAATAAAAAAGTAAACCTCAAAAGTCCAAAACATATTCTAGGTGCTTACGGTAGAGTTTCTCCTCAGGCATTTTTCTCAATGCCACCCAGATAGACCAGTTCAGACTCCAAAGAAATCCATTCATTTGTTATTTTACTTATTTGAATTAATCTAACCATACCCTCTATATTTGTGTCTGGGGAAAAAGTTGTTAATACTTCAATAAGAAAACCCACACCTCACTGCATCAATAGAACTAGACATTTCTGAATTGTAGTAACTCACATGTGATTAAATTCACCTTCCTATTGGCAAGCCCATAACCCAATCATATCAGCATCAATAGCAAGTATAAGTGGTGCACCAATAAAAAGGCCATGATAAATTTCATTTTCCATGAGTATATGAGACCATCCTCGTGGAGACCAATTGCGGCCCATCAATTCTTCACATTACATCATGGAGCGCAATCTTATGTACTTTAACTTTTCAACTTCAGCGTAATGAAAGCAATGCAGGAGAGGTCGCAAGGAAGTTGTACCATTATTTTGGCCAGCCATTCCGGTTCTATGCTAAACGACTACAGCTGCATAGGGATACTCTTATACATAGGGGTGTATTCCACAAGTAAGACAACAAAAAGCAAAACATATATTTAAAACAAACCATTCTCGCCTGCAGTGAAAATCAATATTTAACACTAAATTCATCAAAAAATAGCATGTTGGGGCAACTAGAAATCAGATGAAAAACTTTGCTCAGATTCTGGACAGATTTGGAGAGGTTTCACTGTCTTCATCTTTGGGGCTGCCCACTTTAGTGAAACCCTCATAGAAGGTTCATGTTTTTTATACAAAAATAATTAACAAAATAGAACATCCATGAAATTCTTCAACAAAATTAAGGCATACATGAAAGCAACATACCTTTATACAAAGAGTAATGAGAACAAATATGTTGAGAGCAAGATTGACCAGTAGTACCATTGTGATGCATGAATCCAACAGTAGCTCTAGTATACGAGCACCTTGAATGGATTGAACCCCTTCATCTGTAATTGAGCCATCCAGCATGACCTTATCTAAGGCCAAATTCACCCTCCAAGATAGCCCAATAAGGCTTATCGCCGTGTAGGCAGCAGCAAGGGCAAAATAATTTCTGCCCATATCCATGAAATGCAAATTTCACGAACAATTCTCAAGGCAATGTGCATATACACACATGTCCTTTTGATCTGTAAATAATTAGCATGACCAGGGAATTCCTTCCATCCAAATGTGGCATTGTATTCATTTAGACAAGTTGGGTATCCTATGAGACTACAGAAAGGAAAGCCGCATATTGCAGGTTTTCATTTGTGCCTCGCAATCCAGAAGCTCAAACAGCCCTCATGAAAACAAGGAACAATTGTCACACAAACCCATTCTTGATTAGCATAACCTGAAAACAGAAACATGACAAACTAGTTGCCCACTTTATGAATGTTGAATACAAAGATCAGCAATGCTTGCAGGCTATGATCCAATTAACTTCTTCTTACATCACAACAAGCAGGATAGGGAGACAACTGTAATCAATCATAACTATAGATCAAAACCATAATGTAGAAAAAACAAGTGAAAGATATTAGTTTGTCGAAACCAGCTCAAAAAATACAAAAAAACAAAATCGTTCATCAATCATCGTTGGCTATCTCAGCTTATCCAATACCGATCTCAACTTATCCAATACCGAAACATAATCATTATGTAACTCCTTTTACATGACAGTTTTGGTTAAAATATGCCAGACTTAAAAAGAAAGCAAAAAGGTTCTAAAACAGCAAAGGAAACACCAAACCCCCCCAATATCATCAAAAACCATCACAAGTAACAGATTTACACGACAAACTATGAGCTTTAATGGAGTTGAGGAGAAACCTAACGAGTATTATAGGGGAAAATTTCTCGATTGAGGGAATCAATTCTAAAGAAACATTGTAACGCAGGCATTTTTCATTTTTGTGCGAATTATATCAGGAGAAGCCTCAAACAGGCTTCCCTGAATGGGAGTTCAGAGAAAAAGAAGGGGGTATGGCATGCCACTGGTCAAAGCACATTAACTCCTCAGAAAAATCATGATAATTCAGCATCATCATTGATATATCACAATATTCAGGGGAAAATCTGGAGAAATTTTCCTGAAAAGAAAGCTTATGAGATCCAGTGGAAAAGGAAACATCTTCCACTTACCCGAGAATATCAGAGGAGACGGAATAATCACCTGTACACAAATGAGGGTTTAAAGCTAAGGGCAAGATAGAAACATGACCGCGGTTTAGCCCAACGTCTCAAGTTCCATTCCGGTGCAACCTTCAGAGAGAATGACGGGGCCGACTGTGATAATCGGCCAGGGTGGCCCGGCCTTAAAAACTAGGCTTAGGCTATACAATATAGTATGAGAGCTGGGCTAGCTCTATAGCTAGGCAACTATGGCCCAAGGGTAGGGCCTAAGAGGGCTTCGGTCATGGCCAGCCAAGTTCATTTCGCCCCAGCCTTCTTTTCATTTATTTTTTCTTTTATTTGTTATACTTTTAATTAAGCACGGCAAGGCCTTGATGGGGCCTCAGTCGAGACCTCTTTGGCATGGCCCAAGCCAAGCCAAGCCTAGGCTTGCCCTATAAGGAGGGTCCTATATGCCATGTGAGCGATCTCTTAAAGAAGCATGTTCTAGGGATTAGGTTCTCCTATAATTGACTTGTCCCTAGGATAGGGGTGTACGATGTTTGGATAGCACCTGATAAGAAAAATAGAATATGCATGTCCACTGTTTGGATTGCCGAGAAGTTGTGAATCAATAGAAATTCACTTGCAATTTTTTGTACTTTTACCCTACATTTAATTTTAAGCTATACTAATTAACTTATCACATTCATTCCAAACTTCAATATTGTTTCTTAACTATGATGAAATTCTTTTCTTTTCTTTTTTTCCCATGAAATCCTTTTTTTTTTCTTTTTCCTTTCCATTGTATCCTTATATACAGTTTTATTACATTCCAAATATTCTATTAACGTCAATATATTAGAAATGTGTCAAACTATATATTTCTTATTTTGAAACTATATAGTCTAATGTTTATTTAAACTTTTTAATCAATTTAAGCATCACATTTTCGAAGCATCCAAATATCTGGCGACTCCACTGGGGAACAGTTCACCTATCATCTTTGGTTGGGTATAGGAAGTGAGACTTCTCTCTCTCAAGGATATATCCTATATCACAGTCTCTGTCACATTCACTCTCGTGTCTTCTTTATTTATCTTGATGAGCGAACCCTTGCATTAATCACAGGTCGTCAAAAGGTAGCATTAGCAGTGGCTTGTTGTACGACATCCTTTCTGGTGGGAGCATTGGAAATCCCTTTGCACTTCTCGAGCCTATAGCCCAATGTTATTGTGTCAAGGCGATGGCTGGACAAAGTGCGGGAAGGAGAAAGGATACATCACAAAAGTGGAAATTGTGGACAACAAAGGCTAAGGCGGGGTCCGACTGTCACCCTGAGGTCGACCTCATCTCGGGTTCTAGGCCACTGTGAATAGTTTGCACTTATCCTAGTTCGAGCTGTCATTCTTTAAGCAAGAGTTGCCCCAGCGGTGAGTGTGAAATGCAAGGATCCTGCCGAGGGAAGTTGAAGGCCCGCACAACATAAAGAAAGACATTCACCCTTGATCATAAAGATTCCTCGCATACCAACACCTACTCATCGACCGGTGGTTAGGCATCTTCGCGATACTAGCCTGCATGGTTCCCCATGTGCTGCTCATATGTAGGCGGTTAGAGGCCTTCGTGATGCAAACTTGTCCGACCCATGAATGCTCATCAATTGGCGGCTAAGCATCTTTGTGATACTAACCTACCTGGTTCCCCATATTTTGCTTATATGTTGACTGTTAGAGGTCTTCGTGATGCTAACTTGCCTGACCCGTGGAATGTTTATCGATCGACAGTTAGGCATCTTCGCGATACTGGTTGGTTAGGTGCCTCGATCTCGCCTCCCCGGATCTAGGTGATTGGGTTATACGTGTCTCGAGTTTGGAAGACCCGGGACCTGAGATCGTTCTCTCGAGAACCTTGTTCAAGAACAAGGTATCCAACTACTGACTCGCTCGGGTGCCCTCTTAGATCATGACGGAAAGCCCCCAGCTACTTCAACTGGTTCGGAATCGCCTCCCTTGACCTGAAATCTCCTTGTTTTTTGTACAACACTACTGTAGTTAATTTACAAGGCAAGTGGATCAAAAGGCCCACCCTTATCTTAGGGCAACACACATTCATATGGCTAAGAATGTGAGAAGTTAAGGTGATGAAGTGAAAGGTTTGAATGAGAGGAGAAAAGAAGAGGGTACTTGACAAGGGGACGGGGCTAGCATGATAGCTCGACCAATGCAATGACCGACTCGGAGTGGTAGCAAGACGGGCACGGTACTTTAGACCGGCACGACGACAATACTACTCGAAACCAAGGTCGACATGACTATCCTAATCTGGTGTGGCAGCAAGACGGGCATGGTGCTCGGGACCAACACGAGGCAATACTGCTTGACAGCTAGACCACTATGACAACACTAGACTGAGTCCACCCTCGATCAAGTGAGAAGAGAATGAAGAAAATGCACGATACGACAAAGAGATGGGGTCCCAACGACACTAAGCGTCACCACCCATAACCGTGGAGTAGCAGTGTCACGGCCCTTGGACGACGCTAGACACTACTGCTCAAGGCTAGAGGGCGAGCAGTGAACTACGGGCGGCGCTAGGCATCGTCGTTGAGACCATACAAGAAGGCAGCACACCCTTGCACGGGCTGCGATAACCTCTTGTGAAGCGCGCAGCGATAGCCATTTGTGAGGTGGCAACAGTTCTTGCCAAGGCACACGACGATAGGCATGGGACGCAAGAAGAGCCTGCGCACAACGATCGGCATCGAGCGCACAAAGAAAGCTTGCGGACGGCGATAGGCACCAATCGCACGAAGAAGGCTTGCAAATGGCGATAGACACTGAGCACGCGAACGACGATAGGCACCGAGGGCACAAAGGAAGCTGGCGGACGACGATTAGGCAACGAGCTCTCGAAGGAAGCTTGCGGATGGCGATAGGTATTGCCACCACCTCTTGTGGGCGGCGATAGGTATCGCCGTCTGCGATAGGCGCACAACAGGGGGGAAACTCGTGCGGGAGGTAATAAGTTTCACCGTCTGTGTTCGTTATTGAGGCATGGTGGATACATCTGCGGACGGTGATGAGCAGTGCCTTATGCAAGCTTCGCTGAGAGATAGAGATGAACTAACATAAAGGGGAAAGGAGCTCGCGCGTGGCTCTGGCATCACCATGTGCGACCTATGAAACTACATGATGGGGAAAAAAGAAAAGAAAGAGACATGCACGACACTGCCATTGCCATACATGGCCTCTGAGGGAGGCTCAGACGAAGAAGAAGAAGAAGAAAGAAAATAAGAGAAAGAAGATTTACCTTGAGCCTAGGGGTACCATCGCAAAAGTTTATCTTTCCTTATTCTCTCTCTCCAAACGTGACCCAACAATGAGAACGAAAGGGAATTCTATTAAGTAAAAATTCTCTTTGGCGAATTCAAGTCTTTTGCGTACAATGGTGGTACGTGGTATATATAGAATTGTGCGCAAACATGAGTGGATTGATCAAAATTAAAAGTAATTGCTGGAAATTAAAATTTATCTGAATTAAAAGAAATAGAAAAATGGGGTGCAAAATGATAGATTTGCCCATTCCTAACAATTTATGAAATTTTGAAATAGTCCGTATGCTACCCTAGAACTTGTGTGATTTTTCATGGATGATACAAGGTTATTCTGATGCCCGTTTGATCGAAAGGTGGTTGTTTTCTTGTAGGGTTCAGCATGGAGATCGATTTGATACCAACTTTGAGCCATGGATCGTGCTTTTAGGGCACGATCATGTGATTTAAATCTTAGATGAATCTTGAAACTTTGGATCGATAGTGTGCTAATTCCTTGATGTTTTTCTGTGATTTCTTCGTTGGATCACACTAAGCATGCTGTCACAATTACGGGGCAACAAACGCAGCTCGATTCTATGCCTGGACAAAGATTTTGCAACTTTAGAGTTTTGGCCGAAATCTGGAATTTCGGCAACGAAATTTGCGACCACTTCATCGACTTCGTGTGCGGAATCCGACCGTTCATCATGTACGGGATTCAGACTAGAGATAGCCCTAAACCCTACGCACATGATGGAATTGGTTTCACGTCGATGGGCTCGCTAGCGGCGTGATTTGGCTGCTCGAGCGAGGCACGATGCTACTGATTTTCCTGCACTTTCTTCACAGATCAGCAACTTCTCTCTAGCTTTTCTCGTGCTCGGGTGTCACCGCGGGGCGTACCACATATCAAAATGCTCGTCTTGACGAGACAACACACTCATAAAATAGCATGATTCGACTTGAGATGAGTAAGATATGAGCATCTAAAGTCACTGGTCATGACTGCCCCTTTAATGGAGTTGAGTTGCAGAGTGGCCGCACAAGAATAGCCTGCGGCTCCTCCTGTTTTGCTCTTTCTCTTATAACTTCTTCCTGGGATGTCAGTTCAAGCTAAAATCTGACCCCTGAGGGTTTTCAACCATGTCAGATCCAATGGTTGTGGTCCCACAGCAAATTAAGACACCGAAAATATAGTTCTAGTTATAGGGTCCGTTTCAAGGTGCTAGACGTTGATTTTGTCGAAACTGTTTTTCAGTCTGCGCTGCCTTAAACATGTCGGAATGCGATAAAACTTAGCAGAAGACTTTTGAAAGTCCTTATGAAGATTTTGGCCACGCGGATGACCCCTACGTCCCTAAAGGCCTTTCTCGTTTGAGAGTCAAGAGAGCCCTTGATCCTAAGGGGAAGAAAGAGTGGTTGTTCAAACGAACAAGAGGGCGGTGGGAGGAAAAGTGAAAGTGAAGAGTCATTTGTAGAAGCTATTCTAGAGCTATTCTGAGACTGTCAAAATTTCCACTGTTTGTTAGGCTTTATTGATTGGGGATCAAGGTGTTGAAAAATGTCTTTAAACAACTTGCCCCGCCGAATGTTGTTCTTCGAGAGAGGCGAGAGGGACAACATTCGGAAAGGATGTTCCGACATTTGGATGCAATGTACAGGTCCATCCGTGGAGACTTTAGGAGGAGAAGAGAGTCTTTGAGGGATCTATAGAAGTCTTCACCTTCGAGGGACTATTTGCGATTCTGTCAGCTTGAGGATTTTTTAGGAACCTCATTGGTCATAATCGGGCCTATGTGGTGGCCAAGTGCTATGAACCTTTGGTCAACATTGTTTTTCGCTACATCAGGTTTGCTTTTGATGATCAGGGTATCCCTGTAGGTCCCGTCCAGCGGGGTCCAGTCGGGGGCGTCTAACTTGTCCCGAAGATCTGGGCATGTCGGCTAGGGGGAATTTTGGTGAGGCGACCTCATGGGCCCCATCCTACTGGGTCCAGTTGGGGGCTTCTGATTTATCTCGAAGATCTAGGCCTGTCGACTAAGGAAGGTTTTTGGTGAGGCGATCTCATGGTGAGGAATAACCTTGAAGTCTCTGGCAAGTTAGGCCCTGACTTTGTCAGTTTCTTACCTTCGTGATGGTCTTTTAACATTTTAGAGGGATCTTTCGGTCGTCGTCCTCACCCTCAAGGACTCTTGTTGTTTTTGGAGGTGAAGTGTGGGAGATCTTATGAGGCTCTCACTCTCAGGTGAGCCATTTTGTGTTGTGATTGGATTAAATACAGAAAGTTGAGGATTTTGTGTAGACCTCACCAGCCAGAATTATGAATGTTTGGCAATTGTGTGTCAACTGAGGCTGTGGTGCTGTGTCAACTTGTTTTGTTCGTCCAAGCACCCTTTTGCAGGTTTTCACTTGAACATGGGAAGTGGCACCGTAAAGACGGTTTTCACTAACTTCTTTTGTTTTTGGGCTCTTTTACCCATGACGTTGCGGCCATGTCTACCCTTTTCATATGTTTTTGCTCATGGTGCCCTTTTGGGGTTTCCTTCGTGCCTCATTTTTTGTTTTCACGGAACTCTTTTACTCATGGTTTCGTGACCATGCCCGTCCGTTATTTTTACTTATGGCATCCCTTGTCTAGGTGTACACCATGCCTATTTTTTTATAAAGGCGTTCGAGACCTGTGCGAAGCCTTTTGACGTCATGTGGCTAGGATGCGCACTATAGTTTAGGGTCATGCAGCTAGACCAAAGTGGTGAAGAATGACAGTCTGTGGAGGCCATAGAGTGAGTATGGTGATAGTCTTGACTCACTTTGGGGAGATGGCACAAGGCTACCTAGAAAGATGGAAGCTGATGAATGGTAGGTGAAAAGTGGTGACCCATTAGCTGATGGCGACTATGGGTGAGACTCACTGGATAATGATGAATAGTGATAGTGAAGTGAATGTCACTGGGGAAGCAATGAAGGTGGTGGGCGCACATAAATGGGTCGGTTAGGGAAAAGCGTACGTGAAAATGTACGTAAAGGGGGTGTGCACGTATGTGGGGCCAGTTTTAAGGTCGTGCCCTAGGGACCTGCGCAAAGCAATTTAACATCATGCAGTCAAGCCGTGTATTATGGTTTAAGGTCATATAGCTTGGACCGTGGTTATGCAGTTTACAGTTATGCAACTAAGACCATGCAGTTTAAGGTCGTGCAATTAGACCTTCGCTACAGTTTAAGGTCATATAGTTTGGACCATTATGCTAAGCCTTTAATGTCATACGGTTAGGACGTAGAATATGGTTTATGGTCATATAGTTCGGACCGTGGCTATGCAGTTTAAAGTCATGTAGCTAGGACTAGGCAGTTTAAGGTTGTAAAACTAGACCTCTGCTACAGCTTAAGGTCATATAGTTTGGACCATGGCTATACAGTTTAAATTCATGCAACGCGGACCACGGCTGTGCAGTTTAAGGTCATGCAGCATGGACCATTGTGTGGGTCGTCATTTAGGTGAAACTACATGGGGAATAGATTTGTGGATAGTAATCTGACTCCCTGGGGATAAAGATAGTTGAGGCTATACGCAAGAGAGATTTAGATGAAGATGGTGGCCCTACAAGGAGTGGCAAGCGGAAGCAGACTTCACAAGGGATTAAGAGGGTAAGTGTGACTGCCTGGGGATGATGAGTAATGGTATGATGTAACTATGTTGAGAATGATAAGTCAGAGTACATATGCAAGCCCACTTGGGGTTGAAAGGATAAGAATGTCCCTAACTCCCTAGGGGTAGTGGGTCGCAATAGGATGTGACTCCTACTAGGGTGTTGGTGTGAAACAGACCCACAGGGGATTGAAGGGGTAAGCATCACTCCCTCTTTCTTTTGCATACACCTAACTCCACTGGGGATGTTGATGGAATACACCTGGCGAAGGGGTGAGTCCATTTCATAATTTAAAGTCATAAGTGTGGACTATTTATCGTGTTGTTTATCATTTTACTACAAGGACGTGCGTTACATTTTTAAGGTCTTGTAGCTCGGACCATGGCTATGCAATTTAAAGTCATGAGGATAGGACCATGCAGTTTAAGGTCGTGCAACTAGACCTCTACTACAGTTTAGGGTTATATAGTTTGAACCATGTAATTAAGGTCGTGCAACTAGATCGTGGCTATGTAGTTTAGGGTCAGGCAGCACGGACCAAGGCTGTGCAGTTTAAAGTCATGCAGTGCGGACCACGACTGTGTAGTTTAACGTCATGCAGCATAGACCGCGGCTGTGCAGTTACGGTCATGCAGCATGGACCACGACTGTGCAGTTTAAGGTCATGCAGCATTGACCGCGACTGTGTAGTTTAAGGTCATGCAACATGAACCATGGTGTAGGGAGAATGTGACTCTAGGGGGAGTAGAGTCGTAATTGGGGATTTGAATCGTGAAGAGTGAGACTGAGGTGCAGGGAATGAACTTCTTGGGGATGCAAGACGAAGGTCCAGATGGGATGTAACAATCATAAAATTTCAAAAAAAAAAAAAAAAAGGGAGAAAAGATGCTTTTAACTAGGTGATGGTCTGTTTGAGTATGATGGTCCTTGGGGACCATCACTATTTTCAAAAGTTTTTGCCTTTGCCTTTGCCTTTACTTTTGCTTTTGCCTACTTTTGCCTCCTGCTGCTTGCAGCTGGCCACGTCCTTTAGCGGACGTGGTTTTCGTATGTTAAAAGCATACGCTTAACGCGACACCTCAGGTATGAGGTAGAGCGTAATAAAATATTATAATAATACGTTCTAAGAATTTAAATAGGGGAGGTGAGCACTCCTACCCTAGAAAATTTTGAGATCTCTCTCTCTAGCCGAATTTTATCGAAGTTCCCTCTCAAATATTTGTGGGTAAGTGACATCGCCTTTCTGAAAAATAGTCTATTTTTAATAAATAGTGATATTTCCGTCTAGGATCTTTATTTTATAAGTTTTGTGTGTAAGTGACCCCATTGTCTCGAAAAATAATCCATTCTTTTTAAAAATGAAATGAAATAATTATTTTTGCTTATTATCATGAATTTTAGGTGCGATAAATTTTATGCGCACGTGACCTCATAATCTTGAAAAATAATCTTTTTAATAAAAATTGTGACATTTTATCTATGTTAGAAATTTTGAATGCTGTAAATTAGAAAAATAAATTTATTTATTTTTCTTGTTTATTGTTAGAAATAAATGTGATATTTCTGCTTTTAGTAAAATTGTGATATTTCTTTCTACTGTTTTGAATATTTAGACATTGTAAAATTCATGTGCAAATGACTGCCGTATTATTTAAAAATTGACATTTTTGCAATTGATTATAGTATTGTTGTGAAATGTTTATTTGCAAATTAACATCCCATAAATTGTGATAATTCCGTATTCTTGAATTTCTATAAGAGTTTTCCTATACATATTAGATTGGCAATTATGCTAGAATGTCTTTACGAATTGCTACCTTTCTAAATTTTAGCCCAAAATATTTGATTGGTTGAAATGTTATTGAAAGTGACTGTTATTAATGGTTTTAGTGAAATTCATATTAGTGATTTCAGTGATATGTTGAGTACATGATATTTGCTGCTTTTGAATGTTTAAAGAGATTTAGAAATAATTTAAGTATGCAAGTGGACTCATCCGGTTCGCCGGTGAGGTATAAGTGGACCTATCCGGGACACGTATAGGGATTAAGTGGACTCATCCGGTACGCCGGTGAGGTATAAGTGGACCTGCAGGGATTAAGTGGACCTATCTGGGACGCTGATAGGGATTAAGTGGACCCATCAGGACGCTGATGGGATATATAGGTGACCTACTTGGGACGCCCGTAGGGTATTTTGTGAAATCCTTTGAATTATGCACTATCGTTAAAGTGTTATATGCATTTCAATTATTCGGATTATACTTAATTATGCATTTATTGAAAGTGAAACTGTTGATGCATTTCTGTTAATAGATCTCATTTTGGAAAATATTAATATCTTTCAATCGTGATTATTTTTAGGATTATGATGATCACTTACTGAGTAGCCAAACTCATCAAACTATGGTAAACATTTTTCAGGATAACTGCGGATTCATTTTGAGTGCTAGTCAAGATCAACCTTGGAAGATACTGTTATTGTGCTAGCTTTCTTTATTTACTATGTAAGACCTCGCCACTATAAATTTGTCATATCAATAGATGTATATATGTTTTGTCTGTCACATCTCAGGAATAACAGTACTGTAAATTCTTGGGGTGTGACATGGGAGTGCCATGGCATGTGCACGGTGCTAAGTTTTGATGGCGCATGCGGCGTTAGGCTCTTGATGAAGGGCACGCGACGTTAGCCACTTGGTGAAGTGCACAATGCTAAGTCCTTAACGAAGCGCATGGCGATAGCCCTTGACTAAGCGCGCGACAATGGCCCTTGACAAAGGCCACAATGATGGCTCCTTGATGAAGCGCGCTACGATGGCCCTTGACGAAGGCCATGACGATAACTCCTTGACGAAACGTGCGGCGATAGCCTCTTGCTGGTCTCGGGCTTGACCCGCCATAGCCTGGTCTTATTGCCGTCAAAAGCTAGGGATTGGAGTGTCATTTCAGATTTGTGAAGGGCAGTTCGTGGCACTGCTGAGTATAAAAGGGGGAAAAACCCATTTTACTATTTTACCGAAGGGTAAAACAGTTGAAGATAATTTTTAAAGAGAGAGAATGTGTGTTTGAGCGTATTTCTCATAATAGTGGAAATTCCCAACAGCCTCAGTATGACCCCAGAACTGGTCAAGATCTTTATTAATACTTCAAAGGACCACCTGCGAAGTTTTATCGCGATCAAACATGTCTAAGGTAGTGAACACAAAGAAACAATTTTCGAAAAAAATGGCTTATTACACCCTGAAACGGACCCTACAACTGGAACTACATTTTCGGTGTCTTAAATCACTATGGGACCACTACCTATTGGCCAAGTTTTGGCTTAATCGAACATTTCAAGACAAAGATATGAGCAAAACATTGAAACTTGAGGGGTCGCACACTATCCCCGTGTGTCCTCACTCGACAAAACACCATTAAATGTAGTTGTTTTCACAGTACAAGCAGCCATTTTCGGGGCTCATATCTCACTCGATCCAAGTCGGATCGCACTCAAATTTTTTAAGCATGTTCGTCTCATCGAGATAAGCGTTTTGATATGTGGTACGCCGCTTCGGTTGGACTTTATAATAAGTATGTATCTGGCAGTGGTTCTTCGGATCGATCACAGATTCTCGACCCTGTGTTAACCACGTTTGGCTTCCACTCCAGTTGACCTCTCTTGTTGCCATCCCCCGTGATAAGGTAGAGAGCCAAACCAACCCTCCTCTTGTGGGGAGTCAAGTATCCCTGAGTCCTCGTGACGATGTCCGAGCAGGGAGAAAAACTGGAGAGAAGTTACCGATATGTGAAGAAGTTGCAGAAAATTCAGCAGCGACATACCTCGCTCGATGGACCAAATCATGACGCTCGCGCAACGGATCAACACAAAACCAATTCCATTACGTGCGTAAGGTTCAGGGCTATTATTGGTCCAAACCCCATATATGATGAACGGTCAGATTTTACACATGAAGCTGACGAAGTGACTAAAATTTCGGTCACCTGATTTCTAAATTCCGACAAAAATTCAAAATTCGCGAAATCTTCGTTCGGGCTCCAAATCGCGTCTCCTTTGTTGCCATGTGATCATGAAGGCATGCTTAGTGTGCTATGATGAAAAAATCATATAAAAACATCAAAGAATGATTGCACCATTGATCCAAAATTTTCAAGATTCAAGCAAATTTCAAGTCTCGTGATCGTGGTTTGAAACACGATTCATGGCTCGAAATTGGTATCAAATCGATCGACATGCCAAACACTACAAGAAAAAAATATTCATCTTTGGATCAAATGGGTATCAGAACAACCCCGGATCAGTCATGGAAGATCGCACAAGTTTTTGGGCAGCAACAGGGACTGTTTTGGAATTTTACATATTGTTAGGCAGGGGCAAAACAATCATTTTGCACCCTATTTTTTAATTTTTTTTAATTCAATTAAATTGTAATTATCTTCAATTTAGTTAGTTTTTGGGCATCGACCCATTGTTTTAGCCCAATTCTATATAAACATTGTAAAGAACATTTGTTAAAGGAGGGGGGGGACATTCATTCAATAAAAATTCTGATCTTTGCTTAAGCTCGTGAGTGTGTCTTGAAAGGAGAGAGAGAGAAGAGAGAAAAAAAGGGCTGGTATTTTTCGGTAACGCAATTTTCTCCCTCCTCTTCTTTTCTCTCATCTCTATCTCATTTTCTCTTTCTCTCTCATCTTTATCTCTTTCTATCTCATCTCGATCTCTCTCTTTTCTTTTTTTCTCTTCTTTTCTCTCTCCTCTCCTCTCCTCTCATTCCCAGCACCGGTTGAGTTGACACTTTTTTTCCCCTCTTCTCCCTCTTTCCTGCCTTCCTGGTCTCGCATGACCACAACCATTCTCTTACCTCTTCCCCGTGGTCTCTCATAATTACAACTTTTTTCTCGCCTTCCTTGTGGTTTAGCAATACCACAATTCTCCTCTTTCCTTATGCTTTTATCTCCTCTCCTTTCTTGTGGTTTAGCAAGACCACAATTCTCCTCTTTTTCTATGCTTTTATCTCCAGTATATTCACTTGCTTCCCGTACACCCTTGGGTCTACCTATTCTATCTTTTTCTGGTGGTCTCTCATCTCTACCTCCCTTTATACTTTTTTTATGTGATTATGCACGTTACTCGGTTTTAGAGTACCTCGAGTCACTCATTCACATTCCGTGATCTCGCGCGACCACCATTCCCCAAGTCTTCGATAACCTTAGCGCCAGTCGGGCAATTTTCACGTAGCGCCGGTTGCGCAACTTTCCACGTAGCGCCCGCTTAGCGCTCATTCAACCTCTTCATAGAGCCGGCGGACTGCTGCCCGTGACCTTAACCATCTCAACGACCTCTGCTATCTTCATTTCTCCCATACCACAGTCAACAACCAAACAGCCGCTCCACCACTAGCAACTCCCCTTCCCTCTTCCTAGCGCCGGCTGTGCGCTCCCCTTCCACCTTCCCGTGTACGATTCAATGTCCTCCTCCCTTCTCTTTCTTCCACGCCCTCTCTCTTTCTCACTCTAGGCAAGCCCCTGTTCTCTCACCTCTCAGCCTCTCTGATACCACCTTTTTCTCTCTCTAAAAACAGTCAGCTGCGATTCCCATAACACCCCATCTTTACCCAATTTCCCTATGTTTCAATTCACCCAGCTGTAACCAGAAGGTTGCTGCCTCCTCTTCCCTGTACTCCTTCTTCTCCACCTCAATGCTCTCACCTTATGCACCTCAGTCTCGACTACCATCACCTGCAATCCACCTCCGCCTCTCCTCAACAGCTGCAACCAGCAGCCACAGCCATCACTTGCCCCTTTCCTTCTCTGCTGCCCCCAAGCTTCGCACTCTTGCCGCTGTTCCACCTCCGACCAGCAACCAGCCACCTTCGCCTTTCTCTCTTCTCTTACCTTCTCCTCCACAGCTGACTCACCTCCCATCTTCTCCACTTATCCCTTTCTTCCAAGCAGCAATCAACTGTGACCAACCACATTCCCCTCCCTGCTCTCAGCCTCTCTTCCTCGCCATCATCTCCACTCGCTGCCCTCTACTCTCTCGCGATCCAATCTCCACCCCCTGTTGTGCATCATCAGCACTGTTCATCACCCCTTTGCCGCGCTCGCCATCTTCTCCTCCACCACACGCAGCAGCCCAGTCCCATCTCAGCTGTCCCACTGATATCTCTCTCTCTATTCCCAGCTACCGGTGGCTACCATCGTTCACCTCCATCTCCGTCACCGTTCTCCGCTTCCTTCCTCTCAGCCTGCTGTTCCAGGCAGCAGCCAAACAGTATCTCCGCCATTTGCGACCAAATCGCGAGCCCTTGTAATCCATTCGCGAGCTTTTTGCTGCAACTTCTTGCTGCAACCTCTCGCTCTCTTTCTCTCTCTCTAAAAAACCCAACAAGCACAATCTGTTTCCTTTTATTTTCTTTTCATCCTCTTCGTTTCGTTACCACCGAAACTTTCACGCCTCTTTCCTTCTTCAAACCCGATACGGAAACTTTCGTGTCTTTTTCCCTCTCGAAAACCGATACTCAACCCTTTCCTCTCCAGTAGCGAAAGCGCTGCCTATTTTTACTCAAACAAACAAAGATTCTCTCTCTCCCTTAAGTCCAACTTTTTTTTTTTTTTTTAAACTATTTATTTTTATTACTTCTCTCCACATATCAAGCATACCCTTTTTATTTTCCTTCACCTCTATCCATACGTTCAACTCTCTTTCCCCCCCTCACACTAAAGAAATCCAATGAAACATTTGCTCTCTCTCTTAACCGAAGTACCGTTTTTTTTATATATATTATTTTAATACTTTACCTTTTCTCATAAAGTACAACAAAAAAGTCCTCCCTCTCTTATCAACTTTCTATTATTTCCATTATTATTTTTATTTTACATAATGTCACTTATTTTATTTTATTTTTGCTTTAATTTACTTCATGCCCTTATCTTATTTTATTTACTTCATTCATTTCATTATTTAGTTAGTTGTTTTGATTTTTCTTTATTTTATTTACCTCATTTATTTTATTTTATTTTATTTTATTTCATTTCATTTACCTCTTTTATCATATATTCATTTATCTTATTCTATTTACTCCACTTATTTTATTTTAATTTATCTTTATCTTCTTTATTTTATTTACATTATTTATTTTATCTTATTTTTCTCACCTCATTCATTTTAATTTATTTTCTTTTACTTCATTTTATTTATTTCACTTCAATTCATTCCATTTTAATCGTAATTCCATTGTCTAATTTATTTTATTTTTATTTTATTTTATTTCATCTCTCTCATTTTCATTTCATCCTGTAACAAGGTGGGGATCTTGCCCCACTTATAGGTACTTCTAATATGTGTGTGTGTGTGTGTATGTGTGTGTTTGCAGAAAAGAAGAAATAGGTCAAGGGAGGCGATTCTAAACCGGCCATAAGCTAGGGGGCTTTCCAACGTGATCTAAGAGGGCGCTCACGCGAGCCAGCCCGAGCGTGTAACATACCCACATGAGGTAAGTCCCGCCTCACGACCTTAAATTCCACGATTACCGGTTGGTAATACATGCCATTGTTCTCGAACAAAGTTCCCAAGAGAGCGATCTCAAAGCGTCCCGCGTCTCCCCTGAAACCCGAGAGGCGTGCCGCCCGATCATCCAAATTCGGAGGGCAAGATCGAGGCACCTAACCAGCTTGGCGACTCCACTGGGGACACGCTACCCCATCGTTGAATCGTTCTTGTTTGACCTTCCTTTTTTTTTATTCCTGCTCACTATACACACACCTGTTTTTGGGGTTGCTTAACCCCTTCATCCGAGTCAGAGGTTTCGTGATACCCGCACTCGTGAGTCTTCATCGGGAATAGATTCCAGGAAAATCGTTCCTGACATTTCTCCTGAGCATTGACCCCATGTCACTCTCTCGGGTCCTGACCTGGATTGAGGTGAGGATGGACCAAAAATTCCCTCACTCCCTACCTCCTTGCATTGGCGGACCCTCCGGCAATGCACCTTGCATTGGTGGCACACATGCCACCACACACAACATGCACCCTGCTATTGGCGAGTCACTTGCCGGTCCCATTGCTCGGGGTAGCCCGGAGGCCGCCCCTCCCTCTCCTGCGACTGACAGTTCATCTGTCGCCGCTCCTGTGGGTTGCCGTGAGGCTACCCCCAGTCTTTATCACTTCGAGCCCCTGTAACAGGATGCTCGACATCAGGAGGAGGAGGCTCTGAAGCACCACCCCACACACACCCACCAAAGCTAGTGTACTATCCGTTCTAGCTACACCTCGGGGCAACCCTCAGGTTACCCCGATACACGATCAAGGATCCGGTCTTCTTGGACTTGACCCTGCACCTCTTTTGCATGCACATTGCAACGCTCAGCGCAGCTTTGTTGCTGCCCCTGCTCGAGCACACGAAGGGGAACCTCCTAGTCTTCTTACCCAGCACATGCCTGTTCACTTTGTGAGGGATGGTCACAAGGCCATTTCGTCACACACATGCTTACGACACCGGGCCTCTTAAGGCCGAACATGCTGCTTGAGCCCAGGACCACCAGGTCACCCGAAGTCCTTTTGCAGAGGGTGCACACGCGCCAATCCCCCCGCCCGCCCAGGGTACACCTGAGCAACATGCACACATGCACATATCCAAAACTTCTTCTGAAGGCGAAGAAAAGGACACCATGGAAGACTTCTCTGCCGAAGACGAGAGCCATTTCCTTCCCCTAACTCCCGTTGATGCGGATGATGCCGAAAAAGCATCGAATGAGGAGAACACCAAAACGGTTACTCGGGGCATGATGAAGCCAGTTGAGCCCCTTTCAAGTCGGGACACCGAGAGCAATGACATCTTCGAGCAGATTGAGCTCGGGGCAATTTATGGGTCTGAATCAACTTCTCCTTGACTCCTGTTAAGCCCGAAGGCATCGTGCCGAGGCAGCCACGGTCCCTCAAGTAAAATGGAAGCGGAACCCACCAAGGGCACTGGCCATGACTCCTTTGTGGTGGAGAGTCTGATCCATGAAGAAACAGGTTCCCTTCCCATAATGCAAGAGAATGATTCATCATCTCCCCTCGAAGTCTGCCTTGACATTCTGGCTCCCCAAGATGAACTTGAAGAGCAAACTGATAGTGTTGAGCCATCACAAGGGCTTGAGAAACCCATTGTCGAGATCGACCTTCAGAATAAGAAGGGGACTCTGCCATTATCTACTTTCCTTTCGTCTTTCCAGGGATTCATCACTGAATCTTGGACACATGATGAACAATCATCTACTCTCGTTGGTCTTAATGACACTACTTCCCTTGCTTGCTTCCCATAGACATTCTTAGCACTGATGAGAACTCGTCACTCTCATCCAAGGAAAGCTGCTCCCTAGTACAGAATGAAACAAGCTCCGCTTGATGCTGGCCCTGTTCAAGTGGCCCCTCCATGCCCTAAGATTGCCACAACTCCCTGCAAAGCTAATTGTTAGCTCTCCTCATGTCATGAATGCCTCATGTATCCTCTCCAGGATGTTGATGGAGGCTTGCTGTCCCATGAGAGGTTCAGGTTCTCTCTTAATGGCAAGGAGCCCTCAAGTATGGCTAGTGTCGAAACTGTGGTGATCAGTGAAGTATTAAAAGCCTATGAAGATGAGATTGCACATCTTAAGGCCACGGTAAGGCGGTTACAAGCTGAGATGAGGAGGAAAGATAAAAGGATAGAAACCGTGCGTCAAGCGGAACTGAAGTCTCATAAGCTTGAGTGTACCCCCTCAGGGCATCAAGCCTTATTTACTGTCTCTCAAGCACCGCTCTTGCCCATTAAAATGAGTTTGTCGAATGATGAACTACTTCCACCCTCGCCTTCCTCACTGCAAGTCCCTTCCCCATCTTTTCTTCGGATTAAGAACGGAGGACTAATAAAAGGCATGGTGGCCAGAGCATAAAAAAGATGCGATGCCTCAGTGACAAGAATGTCGAATCGCTGCCAGAAACCTCCCCCAGCTTATCTTGATCAGACTCTATTACCACAAGGAGATCAAAGACTCGACGTCTCCAAGAAGGAAATCGGTTACTTCCGACACGAGGATTATTCCTTTCAAAATTCTTTAATCCTCATGTTACTGGAAACTCTCTTATTAAAGGGAGTGATCGAACTGCCTGCTCTAAAAAGACCAAAGGAAGTTGGGAGAGATGACAAGCCCAATTATTGCCAATGCCATAGGTTACTTGGTCACAAGACTGAAGAGTGTCTTTCCATTAGAGACATTATCTAGAATCTTATAAACAACGGGGAGATTGAATTAGCAGAATGATTCCACACCATGGTCCGTGCTGCATGACCTTAAACTGCACAACGATGGTCTAGATGCATGACCCTAAACTGCATGGTCCAAACTATATGACCTTCAACTATAGTGATGGTCTAAATGCACGACCCTAAACTGCATGGTCCAAACTATATGACCTTAAACTATAGTGATGGTCTAAATGCACGACCCTAAACTGCATGGTCCAAATTATATGACCTTAAACTATAGTGATGGTCTAGATGCACGACCTTAAACTGTATGGTCTAAACTATATGACCTTAAACTATAGTGGAGGTCTAGATGCATGACCCTAAACTGCATGGTCCAAACTATATGACCTTAAACTGTAGTGGAGGTCTAGTTGCACGACCTTAAACTGTATGGTCCTAGTTGCATGCTTTTAAATTGCATAACCAAAGTCCAAACTATATGACCTTAAAATGTGGCTGAGGTCTAGTTGCACGACCTTAAAACTGCATGGTCTTAGTTGCATGACCTTAAACTGCATAGCCATGGTCCAAGCTATATGACCCTAAACTATAACACACATCCTAGTGGCATGACGTTAAACTGCACAACATACGGTCTCGTAGGTAAGACCTTAAACATGCCTTCAAGTCTCGACAAATGACCTTAAAACATGCCAAATTGATGGTCACGGTGGCATGACCTAAAACACACTTCAAATAAAAAGGAAGAAGAACACAGACATGACGAAAACCCGTAAGGGCGTCATGGGTAAAAATGTCAAAAACAAAATGAATGATGGACATGGTGTGCACTCTCAAAGGCCACCATGGGCAAAATATGTCAGAAAGAAAAAAAAGATGGGCATAGTGAAAACCCGCAAGGGCACTATGGGCAAGAGTGTCAAAATAAAAGGGATGTGGTGAAACCCCTTCAGGGCACTCTCAAATGACGGGGGTGCTGACCTTGCCTTATGGGACAATACGAGTAAAAATGTCTCACGTCCCTGTAGCAAGATGTTAAACTACGTGACATACAGTCTATTCGCACGACTATAAATTGCTTACATGTCTCCATGAGGTCCCTCACAAGCCGCTGCTCCTACGCATCCCTTGCACGCGTGACCCGAGCTGCCACCCGCATGTCCTTTGCGCACATCCCTCGCACGCATGACTTGAGCTGTCGCCCGCGTGACAGTTTGTGCGCATCCTTCGCACGCATTCCCTGAAGATTTGCAAACGCACTTCCTTGTATATGCTGCCACGCAGATACCGCCGAGTGTGTTCCTTCTTCACCGCTGCCCATGAAACCCCATGCATCAGGGATCAGGACCGAGTCGAGCTCAGGCCAGAGGCCCAAACACAGGTCACCGCTATTTGTGTAACTTCTGACCAGCATCGGCTGTGTTCTCAAAGGCCCTGTGCTGGCTGTGTTCGGTGCCTAGCGCCGGCTATGTTCTCAAAGCTTAGCACTGACTGTATTCACCAAAGCCCATCGTCGACTCTGTTCTCAATCGGCCACCGCCTGCTGTGTTCTCAAAGGATAGTGCAGGTTGTGCCCAGCACCGCTTGTGTTCTAAAGTCACCATCGCGTGTGTTTCCGCCGTCTGTGTTGGCGCCACACGCGTCAATACTGCAACTGTTCAAGACCACCGTCGTGTGTGTTACGTTCCCCATTCTAACGCCACGTATGTTCTAGCATCGCACGTGCTAAAACCTCCTACCACTATCCCTAGTGGAGTTGCACCTAAGCGATGACCTGTCATCTCTAGTGGAGTTGCACCCAGGCTGTTGCACCTATCATCCCCCAATGGAGTCAGGAGCAGGCCACTGTCCCTCATCCTCAGTAGGAGTCACACCCATACTGCAACCCATTATCCCCAGTGGAGTTAGGATCATTCTTATCTCTCCAATCTCCAGTGGATCTGTTTCACACAAGCTATCTTATTCCTAGGGAGTCGGGTTACCTGTCATAAGCCAATTCTCCATAGGGTCTCATCTTTCACCCCAGGGAGCCACACTTGCTGCTCAATCGCCAGTGAAGTTCGCTTCTATTTGCCATCCGTTGTCGGGTCACCATTTTCGTCTGAGCCCTCTGTTTGTGTATGGCCTTAACCGTTTTATCCCCAGGGAGTCAGATTGCCATCCACAGACCTATTCCCCCTAGAGCTTCACCTACATGGTGACCCACACAATAGTCTAGATGCACGACTCTAAACTGCATGGTCCAAACTATATGACCTTAAACAGCAGCAGAGGTCTAGTTGCACGACCCTAAACAACATGGTCTTAGCTGCATGACTTTAAACTGCATAGCCACGGTCGAAGCTATATAACCTTAAAACTATAGTGCAAGTCCTGTCTGCATGATGTTAAAAGGCTTCGAACAAGGGAACACCATGAGTAAAAGGCTCCGAACAAGTGAACTCCATGAGTAAAAGGCTCCGAACAATCCGCATGATGTTAAAACTATAGCACACGTCCTGACCGCATGATGTTAAAAGGCTCCGAATAAGGGAAGGCCACAAAAAAAAAAAAACAAGAAAAAGAGAAAAGAATAACGGGCATGGTATAAATCTAAACAAGGGAACGCCTTTAATAAAAATGACGGATGGACATGGTCACGAACCATGAGTAAGAGAGTTCCCTAAATAAAAAAAACCAGGGCACAGTGAAAACTAGAAAGGGCACTGTGAGTAAAAATAAAAAATAAAGGTGGACATGACAAAAAGGTCATGGGTAAAAGAGCTCCGAATAAAAGGAGGTTGGTAAAAAACTGTCTCTACGACACCACTTCTCAAGTCCAAGTGAAAAATCGTAAAAGGTGCTCAGATCAATAAAATCAGGTTGATGCAACATTCGTCTTCATAGGCAGCTTCAGTCAACACTCCCTTCATCATCAAGACGTCCAGCAGGGTGTAGATGTTATAATCATCCCTCATCTTCCCTCTTCAGTCCTGGGTGAATAGGTGGCCCAGTTGATATCCTTCTTCATTCTTGGGTGAACAGGTAGCCCATTGGGTGAATAGGTAGCCCAGTTGACATCCTTCTTCAGTCTTGGGTGAACATGTAGCGCAGTCGACATCCTTCTTCGGTCCTGGGAGAACAGGTAGCCCAATTGACTTTCTTCTTCAGTCCTGGGTAAACAGGTAGCCCAGTTAATATCCTTCTCCAGTCCTGGTTGAAAAGGTAGCCCAGTCGACATCCTTCTCTATTCCTGGGTGAACAGGTAGCCCAGTTGACTTCCTTCTTCAGTCATGGGTGAACAGGTAGCCCAATTGACCTCCTTCTTCAGTCTTGGGTGAACAAGTAGCCTAGTTAACTTCCTTCTTCGGTCCTGGCTGAACAGGTAGCCCAGTTGATATCCTTCTCCAATCCTGAGTGAACAGGTAGCCCAGTCGACATCCTTCTTCAGTCGTGGGTGAACAGGTAGCGCAGTCGACTTCCTTCTTTAGTCATGGTGAACAAGTAGCCCAGTTGATATCCTTCTCCAGTCTTGGGTGAATAGGTAGCCCAGTCGACATCCTTCTTCAGTCCTGGGGGAACAGGTAGCCTAGTCAACATCCTTCTTCAATCTTGGGTGAACAGGTAGTCTAGCTGACATCCTTCTTCAGTTCCAGGTGAACAGGTAGCCCAGTTGACTTCATTCTTTAGTCCTGGGTGAACACGTAACCTAGTCGACTTTCTTCTCCAGTCCTGAGTGAAAAGGTAGCCCAATCGACATCCTTCTCCAGTCCTGAGTGAACAGGTAGCCCACTCGACTTCCTTCTCCAGTCTTGAGTGAATAGGTAGCTCAGTCAACATCCTTCTTTAGTCCTGGGTGAACAGGTAGCCCAGTCGACTTCTTTCTTCAGTCTTGGGTGAACAGGTAGGGCAGTTGATATCCTTCTCTAGTCTTGGGTGAATAGGTAGCTCAGTAGACATCCTTCTCCAATCCTGGGTAAACAGGTAAGCCCACTCGACTTCCTTTTTCCGTTCTGAGTGAATCGGTAGCCCAGTTGAAATAATTCTCATGTCTTGGGTGAACAAGTAGCCCAGTCGTCATCCTTTTTCAGTCTTGGGTGAACAGGTAGCCCAGTCGACATCCTTCTTCAGTTCTGGGTGAACAAGTAGCCCATTCGACATCCTTCATCAGTTTTGGGTGAACAGATAGCCCAGTCAACATCCTTCATCAGTCTTGGGTGAATAGGTAGCCCAGTCGACATCCGTCTTCAGTCCTGGGTGAACAGGTAGCCCAGTCGATATCCTTCTTCAAGGCTGGGTGACAACGTGGCCCAGTCATTATCCCTTCTTCAAGGACCATCCCTTCTTCAAGGCTGGGTGACAACGTAACCCAGTCATTATCCCTTCTTCAAGGCTGGGTGACAACCTAGCCCGATCATTATCCCTTCTTCAAGGACCTTCTCCACATGCTTGAAATGTGCATGCCTTCTCCTTCTCTTATGGGCCTTCTCCTCTTGCTAGAAATGTGCATGTCTTCTCCTTCTCTCATGGACCTTTTCCCCATGCATGAAATGTGCATGCCTTCTCCTTCGCTTATGGAGCTTCTCCCCATGCAAGAAATGTGCATGCCTTCTCCATCTCTTATAAACCTTCTCCCCATGCATGAAATGTGCATGCCCTCTCCTTCTTCTATTGTGGACCTCTCTCTCCATGAGGCTAGGTGACAAAGTAGGCCAGTCATCATCCTTTCAAGGCAGAAACTGACAAATCTAGGGTAGAACCTACCAGAGACTTTAGCTTGCAGAGCCAACACGATCAGACCTTTGGGATCGGCTAATAGAACCTACCCCCGATCGGACTCGGTAGACAAGACCCATAGTGGCTCTGATCGTCAAAAGAAAACATGGTGTAACAGCAAACAAATGTTGACAAAAAAATTCTCTTCTCCCCCGAAGTCTCCACGGACGGACCCACAAACAATGCATTCCTACATTTGAGCAGACTAGTTACACCATTACGTGAATCTCCTCGGCGTTCAAGTGGTCCTGTGACTAGGAAGAAACAAAGTAAAAGCCGAATGAAAATTTTCAACTGATTATCCTTCTCGCTTCTCTTGAAGCACAACATTTGGTGGGGCTAGCTGTTTGAACGCATTTTTCAGCACCTTGATCCCTGATTAGGAATAAGTAGGAAGCAGGTCAATAAAGCCTACAAAACAGTTGAAATTCTTGACAGTCTCAAAGTGGCCCCAAAACTGGTCAATATCTTTATCAGCACTTCAAAGAACTACCTGCCAAGTTTCATCGCGATCAGACATATCTAAGACAGTGAACACAAAGAAACAGTTTTCGAAAAAAATGGCCTCTAGCACCCTAAAACAGACCCCATAACTGGAACTACATTTTCAGTATCTCAAATCACTGTAGAACCACTGCCATTGGATCTGGTACAGTTGAAAACCCCAATGGGCCAAGTTTCGGCTTAATCAGATAGTCCAAGACAAAGATATGAGCAAAATATTGAAATAGGAGGGGCTGCACACTATTTCCATGTGGCCTCACTCCACAAAACACCATGGGTTGTTTTCACGGCCATGAGCAGCCACTTTTGGGGCCCATATCTCACTTGATCCAAGTCGGATCACTCTCAAATTTTGTGAGCGTGTTCGTCTCGTCGAGATGAGTGTTTTGATATGTGGTACGCCCCGTGACGATGTCCAAGAGAAAAACTAGAGAGAAGTTGACGATCTGTGAAGAAGTTGCAGAAAATTCAGCAGCGATACGCCTCGCTTGATAGACCAAATCACGATGCTTGCGAACGGATCAACGCGAAACCAATTTAATTGTGTGCGTAAGGTTCATTGCTATCATTGATCCAAGCCCCGTACATGATAAACGGTCAGATTTCACGCACGAAGCCGACAAAGTGACTGAAATTTCAGTCGTCGGATTTCCAAATTTCGGCCAAAATTCAAAGTCCGCAAAATCTTCATTCGGGCTCCAAATCGCGTCTCGTTTATTGCCACATGATCATGACAGCATGCATAGTGCACTACGATGAAAAAATCACAGAAAAAATCAATAAATGAGTGCACCACTGATCCAAAGTTTTCAAGATTCAAGCAAATTTCAAGTCTCGTGATCGTGGTTTGAAACACGATCCATGGCTCGAAATTGGTTTCAAATTGATCTCCATGCCGAGCCCTACAAGAAAATATTCGTCTTTCGATCAAACGGGCATTAGAACAACCCCCACGGATTAGTCATGGGAAATCGCACAAGTTTTCGCGCAACAGTAGGGACTGTTCTGAAATTTCACACATTATTAAGTAGGGGCAAAACAATCATTTTACACCTTATTTTTTTAGTTTTCTTTGATTCAATTAAATTATAATTGTCTTCAATTTAGTTAGTTTTTGGGTATCCACCCATGTTGTTACCCAGTTCTATGTAAACATTGTAACGAACCTTTGTTAAAGTGGGGAGTTCATTGTACCCTTGCTTAAGCTCGTGAGTACGGAGAGAGAGATAAGAGAGAAGAAAATGGTCGATACCTTTCGATAAGACAATTTTCTCTCTCCTCCTCTCTTCTCTCTCATCTCTATCTCGTTCTCCCTTTCTCTCTCATCTCTATCTCGTTATCTCTTTCTCTGTCTTCTTTTCTCTCATCTTTATCTCTTTATCTATTTCTCTTTTCTTTTCTCTCATCCCGATCTCTTTTTTCTCTTTATTCCTCTTCTTTTCTCTCTCCTGCTCTTTTCTCTCTCCTCTCCTCCATCGATTGGGTTTTCACTTATTTTTCCCCTCTTCTCCTTCTTTCTTGCCTTTGTGGTCTCGCATGACCACATCACTTCTCTTACCTTTTCCCCATGGTCTCTCATGGCGTCCCTCGTGCCTACCTCCCCTTATTTTTTTCGTTCACGTTACCCCTTTTTGGTGTACCTTCGAGTCTCCTTTCTTTTTCTCAGGTTTGGTGGTCCCGCACGACCACCATCCCCAAATCTTCATAACCTTAGCACCAGTTGCGCAATTTTCACGTAGCGCCGGCTGGGCAACTTTCCACGTAGCGCCGACTCAGCCCTCATTCACCCTCTTCCTAGGGCCGGCTGACTGCTGCCCCTGATATCAACCATCTCAACCACCTCTGCTATCTTCATTTCTCCCGCACCACATTCAACAACCAAACAGCCGCTCCACCACTAGCAACTCCCCTTCCCTCTTCCTAGCGCCGGCTGTGCGCTCCCCTTCCACCTTCCCGTGTACGATTCAATGTCCTCCTCCCTTCTCTTTCTTCCACGCCCTCTCTCTTTCTCACTCTAGGCATGCCCCTGTTCTCTCACCTCTCAGCCTCTCTGATACCACCTTTTTCTCTCTCTAAAAACAGTCAGCTGCGATTCCCATAACACCCCATCTTTACCCAATTTCCCTATGTTTCAATTCACCCAGCTGTAACCAGAAGGTTGCTGCCTCCTCTTCCCTGTACTCCTTCTTCTCCACCTCAATGCTCTCACCTTATGCACCTCAGCCTCGACTACCATCACCTGCAAACCACCTCCGCCTCTCCTTAACAGCTGCAACCAGCAGCCACAGCCATCACTTGCCCCTTGCCTCCTCCGCTGCCCGCAAGCTTCGCACTCTTGCCGCTGTTCCACCTCCGACCAGCAATCAGCCACCTTCCATCTTTCTCTCTTCTCTTACCTTCTCCTCCACAGCTGACTCACCTCCCATATTCTCCACTTATCCCTTTCTTCAAAGCAGCAATCAACTATAACCAACCACATCCCCCTCCCTGCTCTCAGCCTCTTTTCCTCGCCATCATCTCCACTCGCTGCCCTCTACTCTCTCGTGATCCACTCTCCACCCTGTGCATCATCAGCACTCTTCATCACCCCTTTCCCTGTACTCCTTCTTCTCCACCTCACGCAGCAGCCCAATCCCATCTCAGCTGTCCCTCTGATGTCTCTCTCTATCCCCTGCAACTGGTGGGTGCCATCGTTCACCCTCCATTTCCGTGACCTTTCTGCGCCTCCTTCCTCTCAGCCTGCTGTTCCAGACAGCGGCCAAACAGATAATTCCGCCATTTGCGACCAAATCGCGATTCCTTCTAATCCATTCGCGAGCTTTTTGCTGCAACCTCTCGCTCTCTTTCTTTCTCTCTAAAAAACCCACAAGCAAAATCTGTTTCCTTTTTTTTTCTTTTCATCCTTTTCGTTTCGTTACCACCGAAACTTTCACGCCTCTTTCCTTCTTCAAACCCGATACCGAAACTTTCGTGTCTTTTCGCTCTCGAAAACCAATACTTAACCCTTTCCTCTCTATTAGCTAAAAGCGTTGCCTTTTTTTTTTACTCCACTCAACTCAAACAAACAAACATTCTCTCTCTCCCTTAAGTCCAACTTTTTTTTTTTATACTATTTATTTTTATTACGTCTCTCCACATAACAAGCATACCCTTTTTATTTTCCTTCACCTCTATCCATACGTCCAACTCTCTTTCCCCTCACACACTAAAGAAATCCAACGAAACATTTTCTCTCTCTCTTAACCAAAGTACCATTTTTTTTATACATATTATTTTAATACTTTACCTTCTCTCATAAAGTACAACAAAAAGTTTTCTCTCTCTTATCAACTTTCCATTATTTCCATTATTATTTTTATTTTACATAATTTCACTTATTTTATTTTATTTTTGCTTTAATTTCTTCATGCCCTTATCTTATTTTATTTACTTCATTCATTTCATTATTTAGTTATTTATTTTGATTTTTCTTTATTTTCTTTATTTTATTTACCTCATTTATTTTATTTTACTTAATTTCATACTTAATTTCATTTCATTTACCTCTTTTATCTTATATTCATTTACCTTATTCTATTTACTCCACTTATTTTATTTTCATTTATCTCTATCTTCTTTACTTTATCTACATTATTTAATTTATCATATTTTTCTCACCTCATCCATTTTAATTTATTTTCTTTTACTTCATTTTATTTATTTCACTTCACTTCATTCAATTTTAATTCTAATTCCATTGTCTAATTTATTTTATTTTAATTCATCTCTCTCATTTTCATTTCATCCTGTAACATGGTGGGGACCTTGCTCCACTTGCAGGTACTTCTAATATGTGTGTGTTTGTGTGTTTGCAGGGAAGAAGAAACATGTCAAGTGAGGTAATTCCAAACCGGCCATAGGTCAGGGGGACTTTCCAACGTGATCTAAGAGGGTGCCCACGTGAGCCAGCCCGCGCGTGTCCTGGACCAACATGAGGTAAGTCCCACCTCATGACTTTAAATTCCTCTCTCACTGGTTTGTAATACCTGCCCTCGTTCTCGAATGAGGTTCCCAAGAGAGCGATCTCAAAAAGTCCCGGGTCTCCGCTGAAACCTGCAATGTATGACGCCCTATCATCCAGATTCGGAGGGCGAGATCGAGGCACTTAACAACAGAGAGCCGGAGCCTTTGTCAAGAGTTTTTCTGCTAGAACTTCCTGGCCCAAATTTGCAGCAGGCAGGCCTTCAGGAGCTTTTCTGACGAGCTTCAGCAGATCGTGGACTTTCGCGACATGCTTGCAGGTGTTTTTGGAGAGTGCCAAGGCTCTCCTGAGCAAGGGACAAGGCTTTTCAGAGCCTTAGCGAGATTTGCAGTGGTGCTCTGCCGGAGTTGTGGTTCTTTTTCGATAGTCCCAAGGATGAAGGGGAGGTTGCAGAGAAGTCAGGGGAGTCTGACGGTCTTTTGGCCATCAGACAAGAAGAAGGAGGAGCCGAGTGGGCTTACCGAAAACTCAGTGGAATTTCGATGAGTTTGTGGCGAACTGCTAGAGTGTGAAAATAGGGAGAAGGGAAATCCGAAGCATCATAGGGAACTTTTCGGGGATTCCAACAGTTTTCCACCAACTCTAGTAGTGAGTAGAAGGCGAGGGTTTTTCGGTGAACATGAGTGACTTCCCGGCGAGAAGAGGAAGCCTCGGTGAGAACCCGAGGTGTCACATGGACGCAACGGTTGGGAGGCGAAGGGTTGTGAGATGGCGAACGGTCGCCTTCGGCACACACGGTGACAGGCCACATTGCGATTGTCAAGCGGCATGCCTAGATTTCAAGGGACGTGGTATGCCACACGTGCGACGCGTGCGAACAACTGGAGCACATGCGGCATCAAGTGGTTTACTTCGACAAACGACAATAGCCCCTTGGTCGTGAGACGACGAGAGCCCTGTCTTCTGCGCACGACGATACCTTCTTAGCGGGCAGACGATGATAACTTCTTAGTCGCGAGACGATGATGGTCCTGCCCAACGCCGTTGGTGTCTTGTGATTGTGCGTAGATGGTGGTTGGATACATCCTCTTTAACATATGTCTTCTCGGTAGCCAGTTAGGGCCTCGAAAGCTTCCAAAATGCCGGTCCCTTCGAAAAGGGTTTTTAAGGACAAAAATAAGGGGGAATTAATGGTAATTGAACCTAACGAAGTGCATCCCTCATCTCAACCTCTTGTTCATAGGAGTGGTGGTGCATCACTTCCTTCTCGTGGTGATTCTAGTCCGTGCGACTTGATAGTAATGGGCAGTCGGGCATTTTCTCTTGCAACTTTGAGAAAGGGCATTGCAATTTCTGCTCGAAGGGAATCTATCATCGGTTCAGCTTTTGTAGTCACCTCCTTCTTGAGACAAGTTATTCTTCCTCTCATTTGGCGCATTCGTCGAGGCTTTGTCGTATCATAGGTCGTGATGCCTTTCCCTACGCAAGTAACCAGGCTCAATCATCATAATGTTTTGCAGACAATGGACGTGACCTTCTTAGAGTCGCTTATCAACTTTTTAGTCAGACTTCTTTCTTCGAGCTGATCATGTTCCCATTTTTGGCGAAGAGGCTGATGGATAACCTCCTAGACTTCAATGTACCCTGTGCATACTTATTCCAAATGAAAGTGATTGAAATAGCTCAACATGCTAGGGTAGTTCTGGATTTAGAAGAATCAGCTTTTATTGAGAAATATCCCTCTATCAGGCCCTCACTTAAGTTCTTCCCTAGGCCTTTGACTGTCACAGATTTTGCGATGGCATACTTGGGTAACCTTAAAATCAACTTGCTCATGCATCAGTTCATTCACCCAGATTTTGAGATTTTGCCTTAAGAGATTCCTTCGATATTTAAAGAAATCGTATGTTTTGAAAATGAGGATGACATGACGATTCTTGAACGTAACATCAATGATTTGAAAGGCTTGCTTACTACTACTCGTGAGGTAGAAAAGACCCATTTTAACCTCAGTTGGTATGTGGGGAATATCCTCCTTTCGTTAGAAAGTTTGCCTTTCTCCAGGCAGTGACTATGAAGGATGGAATCAAATGGGCGCAACAGAACTATTATCAGCTTAGTTTTGAGAACTGAGGGATCTTCTTCATTCGTTGTATGCAAACATTTGGTAATAGAAATAAAATGCCCCTATTTGCCTTTTAATTTCTTTGTATGTCGCTGTTGGAAGGTATTTTTCATCAACATGGGGCCCCCGCTCAATAAAGCCTAGCAAATAATGGACATTTTGGCAGTCTCAAAATAGCCCTGAAATCGGCCAAGTCTTTATAAGGTCTCTCGAAAGACTCCTACCAAGTTTCATCGTAGTCTGACATGTCTAAGGCAGTGCAAACTAAGAAACAGTTCCAGCACAATTGGCCTCTTGCACCCTAAAACGACCCTTATAATTAGAGCTACATTTTTGGCATCTCAAATCGCTATGGGACCACCACCATTGGATCCGGCATGATCAGAAACTCCCAAATTTCAGCCTAAACGGACACTCTATGAAGAAGTTATTGACAAAACAGTGAAATAGAAGGGGTCGCACGCTATCCCCGTACGGCCACCCTGCAACTCCACGCCATGGAAAGGACAGTCACAACCAGTGACTTTCAACGCTCATATCTCACGTGTCCCAAGTCGGATTGCGTGAAAATTTGGTGAGCATGTTTGTTTAGTCAAGACGAGCGATTCGATATGTGGCACGCCCCGTGACGACACCCGAGAGCGAAAAAAAGCTAGAGGAAAGTTGCTAATCCTTAAAGAAAGTGCATGAAATTCAATAGCGTTGTGCCTCGCTCGAGCCACCAGATCACATGAACTGTTGGATTCTGCACACAAAGCCGACGAAGCGATTACAAATTCCGTCGCCAGAATTCCAGATTCCGGCCAAAATTTCAAAGTTGCAAAATCTTCATTCGAGCACAAAATCGAGTTGCGTTTGTTGCCCCGCAATCGTAATGGCATGCTTAGTGCAATTCAGCGAAGAGATCACTGAAACACATCAAGGAATGAGTACACTATTGATCTGAAGTTTCAAGATCCATTCAAATTTCAAGTCACATGATCGTGTAATCCATGGCTCGAAGTTGGTCTGAAATCGATCGCCACGTCGAGCCCTATAAGAAAACAATCATCTTACGATCAACCGAGCATCTGAATGACCCCGGATCAGCCATGCATGATCACGAAAGTTTTAGGGAAACATAGGGACTGTTTTGAAATTCTAAGAATTGTTAGGAAGGGGCAAATCTTTCATTTTTTACCTTATTTTTTAATTTCTTTTAATTCAATTTAATCTTAATTTCTAGAAATTAGGGTTACTTTTGATCATCCACCCATGTTTGGGGCAAATTCTATATATACGTACCAGCATTGTATGCACTAAAGGACTCAACCTTTCACAAAAGAGAGAGTTTTTACTTAATACAATTTATCTTTCTTGTCATTGTTGGGTCACGTTTGAGAGAGAGTGAGGTGAGAGAAACTTTTGATTGGTACCCCTAAGATCGAGGTAAATCTTTTCTCTCTTCTTTTCTTTTTCTTATTCTCTCTCTCTTCTTTCCTCTCTTCCCCTCTCCTTCTCCATTTGAGTTCCTCGCAGGGGTCATGCACGGCAGTTGTAGTGCCGTGCATGCCTCCCCTGATGTTACACAGGTCGCGCATGGCGATGGCAGCCCCATGCGTGAGCCTCCTTCTCATTCCTTTCTTCTATCTCTTTCGTTCAGTGGGGCCCGTAGATGTTGTTGCCCATCGCCGTCCACAGACGTAGCTTGGACGTCTTAGTGAAGAACCTAGATGGCAAAACCCCTTGCCGCTTGTAGGGGTCCTTCCCTGTTGCGCGTCTATAGCAGACGACGATACCCATCACCGCCCATTATAAGCCTCGGCAACGTGTACGGCTGTCCACGTGCTTCCTTCGTGTGTTCGGCGTTCATCACTATCCTTCCTGCGTCCCACGCCTATCGCCGTGCCCCTCATGAGGATTACCGCTGTGCGCTTCACGAATGACCATCGCCGCGCGCTTCATCAGAGACTATCGTCGCCCACGCGGGGGCATGTTGTCTTCTTACGTTGCTAACCAGCAATACCTAGCATCGTCTCTAGTTCATTTCTCACTCTTTAGCCATGAGCAGTAGCGTCGAATGGCGCCCAAGGGTCACGATACTGCTACGCCATGATCGTGAGTGGTGACGCCTAACGCCGTCGAGACCTCATCTCTCTGCCATCTCGTGTCTTCTTTTCACTCTCTTTTCTCTTTTCACTTCACCGAGGGTAGACTTAGCCCAGTACCGCCATATCGCTCTCGGTTTCGAGTAGTATTGTCAACGTGTTGGTCTTGAGAACCGTGCCCATCTTGCTACCACATCGAGTCAATAACTTCCCAGCTGTCATGCTAGTCTTGCCTCTTAGTCAAGTTTTCTTCTCTTTTCTATCTTTATTTAAACCTTAAGCTTTATCATCCTCTCACACGAACCTGCGTTGCCCTAAGACAAGGGTGGGTCTCTTTGACCCACCTGTCTCACAAATTAACCATAGAAGTGTTGTGCAGAAAACAAGAGGATTGCAGGTCAAGGGAGGCGATTCCGAACCAGTTGGTATGCCTACCCTTGCTATCGAGCAAGGTTCTGAGGGAGCGATCTCAAATCTCGAGTTCACCAGAAACCCGAGATACATGCCATCAGATCATCCAGATCCGGATAGCAAGATCGAGGCATCTAACCAACTTGGCGACTCCCCTGGGGACTTACTATCCCTTAGTCGGCTCGCTCTTTTTTGACCAGTATCTTTTTTTACTTTCTGCATTAATTTCTATGGCACCTGGGTTGTTCAACCCATTTATCCAAGTCGAGGACTTCCTTATCCCCACACTCGTGACCGTCCTAGGGAAGCAAACTGCTCAAGCTTCCTTCCCTACTCTCCTCCTGAGTCAGGACTCACAGTCTGGCTCCCAGGTTCTTACCTGGATCGATGCGAGAGGGGACTTAAAAGTCCCCGCCTCCCCGCTACCTCACCCTGGTGGACCCCCCACCAAGGCCTCTTACATTGGTGGCACATCTGTCACCACACATAGCAAACACCCTGTTACCGGCAAGTCTCTCGCTGGTCATATTGCTAGGGCATGCTGGAAGGTCATGGGTCTCGACCTCACAGGTCAAACCCATTGACCGGGCCCTGGTCGACCCCCAAGTCACCCGGACGGTTAGCTTTAAAGTTGCACACACACCATCTTGGCAGGTTCCTTTCCGACCGCAACTCAGATGGAGTCGTGAACCAGCCCCTTCCTCTATCACTCTCCAGACACCAGGCAAACACTTCGAGCCCGGGTAGTCAAAGGTCTCCAGACACCAGGCAAATACCACATCCGTCTTAGGGTTAAGCAAGAGAGAGGTCTTTAGATTCTGACCAAAGAAGCCTCCAAGGCAGTTGAGGCCACCACCTTTGATGACCTCGTACCTCGTAACCCCTTTTTTCCTCTCCAAACACCAGATCCTGACCGAGTCCAAGAATATTGCTTGGTCATCACTACTCAGAAACCACGGTCCCAAGACCGTCAAGAACCGATCCTCACAAGATCGGCATACAAGGCTCGAGTCTAGTCGGGGCAGGCCCAACCCCTTTAGACTGACTTGCCATGCACCACTCGCCAACCTCGGCAGTCCATTGTCTCGTCAGGCTCTGACCCTTCAGAAGAGATGGTCAGTGTCATGGTGATCAATGTCCCGGACGACGCTCAGGAGGAGTGAATAAACAAGTTCGAGGAAATGATGTAAGCCATCCATGGAAAGATGGAACGCCTAGAGGCCTCCAAGTCCCCTTCTTCGACCAATTCCCCGATTGGTGAGGACACAGTTCTTAGGAAAACTCCTTCATCAACCTCCCATGATAGTTCTACCTCCCGCTGGGTCTCCCAATCCGACATAGATGCTATGGTGGCCATAGCCTCAAGAACAAGGTCCCAGGCATGCAGGAGATGCCGATTTATCAAAAGTTGTACCCTTCGTACATAGACCAGGTACCTTTCCCTCCGAACTATCAAAAGGGGAAGCTTCCCCTATTCAACGGTATTATGTCTCTACACCAGCGTACTGCTCACTTTGAAGCGGCCTGTCGGGAGACGGCAACTGACGGATGACTCCTCCTTCACTAGTTCGTCGAAACTCTTGAAGGGCCAGCCTTCTAATGGTATGCTCGGCAGTCTCCCAACATGGTACACAAATGGCAAGAGATGGAGCAGTTGTTTTATCAACACTTCTACGAAGTCCAGAGGAACGTGAAGAACATCGAACTCGTCACCCTGACGCAAGACCCTGGTGAGCCGGTTGACAAGTTCATCACCCGCTGGTGAGAGTTGGCAACCTTCCATGCCACTCCCATGACCGAGAAGGAAGCGGTCCAGACCTGCATATGGAACATGCTTCCTGAGATAGCTTTACATGTCGAGGCATCCAATCTACCCTCCATGTCAGAGCTTATCTCCAAGGCAGTTCATATTGAGGGATTATTCAAGCATCATGGCAACCCTCGTCAACAACCTGTCAGCTCAAACTCTCGCTCCAACCGTCGGGGCAGCCAAAAGGTAATAATCAGCATGGCTAACACCAAAGGCGCGGTTCCTCAAACCCTGGACCATTCCAAGGCACATGCATCTCCGGCCGGGGGCAAGCAACATTCTTACAATAGTGTCCGACCTCCTAAAAATTCTAAGTGAAGCTACTACTGGGCCTAGCACCAGAATAGGTTTACCCTTTCGACACAAAGTGGACGCCTGCACTACTTCGACTGCTGCTAGAACAAAACATCATACAGTTGCCGGAGGCCAATACTACGGAGTCGGCTGAGCAGGAGGCAAATGAGAAGTACTGCGCCTATCACAGGAGGGTATGCTGCCCTACTTATGACTGTTATAAGCTCAACGACACTATCGAAGCCCTTATCAACAAGGGTCAGATATAGCTCGAAGAGTTGAAGAAAGCATTCGGGGCAACTGAGGTCTCTCACATAGTCACAGTCCAAGAGGACGACGGGGCACCCGCTGTCCTTCGGGCATTTTTCTCCATAATGCTCGAAGAAGGGCTTGTCACTCCCAAGCAGGCAAGGTAGCTAGGTTCCTGTCTTCAAGAACCGAGAACCTATGATGCGCCTACCACCACATATAAGACCATGACATCAGCGAATGCACTGGCTTCCACAAGCTCTTGGCAGAGAAGATGCAGCGGTGTTAGGAAGTTCAGGGCAACCCAAAAGGACACCCTCAAGTCCCTTTTCTGCAAGAGAAAGAAGACCTCCTAACTTAAGCCCAAGGAAGCGCTGAGCTAGATCCTCTGCAGGCCCCCTTCAAGGCAATGCTCCAACAAGGCCTTGTCACTCCAAAGCCCACCAGGTAGTCGAGGCGTTTTGCCCAGGGTACGAAAAAACTTTGGTGCCCATATCACCAAGTATGGGGCCATAAACTCAATGAATGCTCCGGGTTCGAAGCTATAATCAAGGAGAAAGTCTAGCAAGGCCACATCGTTTATGCGGTTCTCCCGGAACGCGTCCTGGCTGTTGCTCCCGTTCTAAAGGAAACCACACTACCAACCCCTCTTGAGTATACACTCGACCCTTCAAAGCCTTTGACCTCTTAGCCTTGGAAAGTGTACCATGGGTGGAGTGGGCTCAAATCTTTGAAATGTGAGCTATTTACTAAGCTAGGGCAACTCACCAGCCTGATAGGGTGGTCTAGACATCCCCTCAAGGATCCCAAAGGAGATGGCGGGCATCTAGGTCGGCCCGTCTAAGGAATCGTCCTCATCAGCCACCAGTCGAGGAAGAATTCCTTAGACCCCTTCCTCCACTGTTGACCTTGTAAGACTTTATCCTTGGCACAGCTCGCCTTGTCCTTTTGTCCAATCAGGCGGACATCCTCAAGTCACCAACATCTCGGGATTCCCCCAATATGGGTAACAATGTTAAAAGCACACCATGACGGTCAAACCCAGGGCAAGACCTAAAATATCCCCTGGGCACGTCCAATGCCGGCGACGACATAAAACGCTGCCCGAAACGTTCTAACTCTTCTTCTCCTCCCTCCTCTTCTATTTTCTTTACAGGTGCAGCTCGACGGTGCCTAGACTTCGACACTCTAAACAAAGAGTTCGAAGATACCAGCCTCACCATTCTGTAGCAAGAATGCATTAGAGAGATGCTAGTCTAGACGGCTGGATTCTCGGCTGCCGCCGACACCCTGTCAACCTGAGCACAAACCAAGTCATCTTTAGGCTTATGTTCCAAAGATGCCTCCCACATGGTGCAAATCTTAGAAGTACCAGTCGGCGAGGGGCAAATGGGTCTAAGGTCGGGAAAGAAGCTATAACCCATACCTCAAAAGCTCAAAGCCCTCAAGTTTTCTGATCCTCCACTTTCCCCCAAACCTTAACCTCAAACCTCTGCATCCCTAATACAAGTCCCAATTACTCCTCCACCAACCCAGACCGCACTAGTTGAACGACAAAGTTAGCCAGTGCCACAAACTAAAATCCAACCAAACCCTATTCCTAAGCCTACCTTACCACCCACACTAGTGACAGGATCAGGAACACAAAAGAATAATGAGGATAAAGTGAAATACGACGTAATTGGGCACTTGAGAAAGCTTCCAGCCCTTCTAAGGATCTATGATGCCCTCCTGCTGTCTAGAGACTATTGTATGGCTCTGGTTCAAGCTCTTTCTAGCCCAAAGGTATACGAGACTGAAATGGAACCTATTGAGGTTGACCCAGCCATCCTGAGTGGGTGCCTGACAATCTCCTTTTTCCAAGATGACCTTCAGTTGGGAGGCAAATTTCACAATCGCCTCCTCTTTGTGAATGGTGAACTTTACGCCTACCCTCTTAATCGGATCATGCTGGATGGAGGGTCAGTAGTTAACCTGATCCCAAGAAGGATCCTCACCCGATTAGGATTAGGGTCTGACGACATCACTCCTACCCACATCATTGTGTAAGGGTTTAATCAGGCAAGAGAAAAGCCAGCCGGCATGGTGCGCCTTCGTCTCAAAATCAGTGATCTCAATGATTACGCTCAATTTCACGTGATCGACACTCATACGTCTTACAACATTCTGCTTGGTCATCCGTGGCTTCATGACCAGGGAGTAGTTCCTTTCACACTTCATTAATGCTTCAAGTACATCCAAGATGGAAGGCAACACAAGATCTATGCTGACAAAAGATCGTTCCTTGTAGCTGAGACTCACTATGCCGATGCCAAGAACTATTTCGTAGAACTTTCAGCATCAGAAAAGTTAAAGCATGACGATTGGAAGCCTGTGAGAGATATAGGACCCTCGTCTCATGATGACATTGAGGATCTGGGGCGAATGATCACGGACATATTCAAAGAAGAGGAAAGATAGGGCAACATCCTCCCCTTGACCCCTATCCATCCAAGCATACCTTGCCACCTCTCCAAGGCCATGGTATCCTCTTCCAAAGACAAAGCTTCCCCCTCTACTTTTACTCCGCTAGAACAAAATGATGAGTTAGAAGTTACTCTTGAGCTCGAGGAAGCCCCAGAGGTAGATCTTTCAGCGCCAAGGGTAACCTATACATCAAACTAGGAAAAGGTCCTACATGTCCCCATCGCTCTTCTGAGAAGCGAGGTTCGTAACCTCTAGAGCCAATTGGAGGTCATATGTATTGTTTCAAAGCACTTAAAGGGGTTTGTCCATAAGACTAAGACTTATGACGAGCTTAAGACCAATGTACCTCGAATCGAAGCCAAGGCTCCCCCAGACTGGAGTATTTACAACGAGCAGGCTCACCAAATCATGAGAACAGTGAATTATGAGCCCCTGTCCGATCAAACACTCAGGGGTGAGGAAGCAACTGCTCCCCCATTCAAGGTCATTGAAGCCACATCCAGCTGCCATAGACAAAGCAAGGAGTGGACTATTCCTTTTCGTCTCAAACCATGAGAGGGAGAAGGCAATGAAATAGAAAGAAAAGTCAAAAGGATTGTTTCATTCACAAATCAAGAGGGTGTTACAAGCTGTTTTCCTTTACAATGAAAAGAAATTAAAAAAGAAGAAAAGAAGGCATTATCAAAATCGATCAATTGCTTCATTGATCTTTCCCCTGTACATCGCAACTGATGTTTTCGCTAGTTCAATTTTGTTCTTCAGCTCTACTACTAGCCCCGCCTCCTGCCCATCAAGGCCGTCACCTCTCCCAAAGAAGACTGGAGGGCCAAAGTGTTATCAAGAAGTGCTTTATCCCCCACTTTCCAATCCACAGTCTCCTTCTCCAGCTTGTCAAGCTTCTGCATCAACTCTAATATCTTCGACCTCAAAGACATCAGTTGGTGTTGGCGGGCGATGGCTTCCATGGCAAGGGCTGATCTCTGGGATCCCTTGGCATCTAATTGTTGCGATTGAGTGTTTAACAATTCACGGTAGCGCAGAAGAGAAGTCTCCAAGGGGAGCAACAACGAGCTTTCCAATCGCTGCGCAGTTGCTTCTTCTTGCAGGGCCTTCACCCTTCATCCCTCCAGCTCATTGACAACGCTGTAAAAATAAGGAAGGACTTCGGGCGCATTCCCTAATGCAATCCCCCTCAACTGTTGGATCGCTGCTCCAAGCTCTTCAAAGGATAGCTCCTTCAGTTTCTGGAGTGCCGTCTGAAGCATCACGAAGATAACACTTGACAGCCCGCTGAAAGAAGGCCTGTGCAATACAACAGGAGCAACCAAAATAGGAGGACCCCCAGCTATAGCCAAGGTCTCAGGTTCCTCAGATTCAAGAGCAACCTCAAGCTGCTCTGGTACCTCTGGCCCCCGGTCATGGCCATGTCAGGCTCGATCCTTTTATGCCTAGGCATCGTCGCTTCGTCCTCTGCAAGCACCGCAACCGTAGCTGGGGCAAGGCTGGCCTCCTCGCTTGGAGCCACTACCTCGGTCTTGAGTTGCACCTCGGTAGTCTCCTCGCTCGGGGCAGTGATTTCTCCCATTGTCCCCTCTTATCAAATCGTCTCCACCTCAGGAGGTTCGACACCCTTTCCCTCTCCTTCTTCGTCCTTGTCTTCCGCGGTGATCGTTTCAGCGACAGGCTCTCCCATGTGTCTGCCTCCTCTATAGTCATGAGTGCTGCCTAAGAGCCCCGCAAGCTTGATCCCTCAGGGCGTCCTACTTCTCCACCCCCCAAAGATCTATCGCTCGAGGCAGCCGTCCCCTACTGCTCGGATGACCCCTCTTCAGCGCTGGGGGTCCATCCTTTTCTATTATCACGACCTCTACCCGGGTTTCTCTTTCCTTGGCAGGCACGATGAATGTCAGAATTCTAGAGGCCCTCGCTACCTTCATCGCCTCGTCAGGGCTAGCCTCATCAAGACCAGCCTCAGTAGCCCCGATCATTTCCCTCGGGACTGAGCCCTCCCCTTTAGCCACAATCAGGGCAGTAGGCCTTGAGGCACTGACTTGAATCTTTGAAGGGGCAGGAGAAAGCTCAGGTGAAGGAGAAGGTGAAGCCGCAAGAGCAGAAGGTGATGGGGAAATGGTAGGAGATGCAAAACCTTCCGAAGTAGCCGAGGGTGAGGAACCATCTCCTGGCTCGCGAACCATGGGGACCTTATGCCCTTTGTGCCCCGAGGCCTTGGTTGCCTTCTGGGCTAGAGCATGAGGAGTCACTGGGGCAATCCGCTTTTTCTCCCTTCCTTTCATCAACTCGGGTGTGGCAGCCTACTTTTTCTTCTTCACTGGCTCGGGCGCAGCAGCCTACTTTTTCTTCGTTGCCGGCTTGGTCACAACAACCTGCTTTTTTTTCTTCATCGTCAGCTCGGGCGCACCAACTTGCTTCTTCTTCTTTCTTTTCACCGGATCAGGTGTAGCAGCCCACTTTCTCTTCTTCCCTTTCGCCTGCTCAGACACAACACCCTTCAAGGTGCCAGACTTGGAAGAACTGGTGGCTAACTTACTATGAGTGCCGCTCCTTATCAGCTTATTCAAATCCTGGACTGGATGCCCCTCATACCCCGAGACTTTATGGCTTCCTTCCATTTGAAGATAACAGAGAGGTGGTAAAAAAATACTCTCTGTCTCCTTCTCCATGTTGAGAAACCTCGGCAAGGACTTGTTCTTGACAGTATGACAAGGCCGCCCGACCACACGCCAATCATGAGGGAAGCTCAGGGTAAAAATTTTGCCTAAGGGAGGGGTCATTGCTATCTTTCACTGCCTGGTATCCTGGCTCGAATGGCTACCCTCCCCTTTCTATGTCCCAATACCCCTTTTTCGTGATTCTCCACCAATGCTCGTGATGCTCGTGGGCCTTAGTGGCCCGTACCTTCCTGTTAAAATGGGGTAGCACATACTTATTGTCCTTGGTGGTCTCCAAGCATGTGGCCCAGGTGGTGCGAATGTGCCTCGAGAGCCAAATCTCCTTGAGGGTTCCCAACTCGTCCTTCTTCTAGCGGGTTGTCCTACTATGCCCCTTCTCAAAGAATATGGAGAACGGGAACCCCTAATCTAGCCCATGCTGCAGGGTGAACCGATGAGGAAAGTAGTCCTCAAGCTTCGTACCATGGACAGTGTGATAGGCAAGAACTCCGCCTCTCACACTCTACATAAACATCAATTCTTTCGGGTTGGTAAAGTCACCATCTAAGTGGTGGCCCAACTCGTCCACATACACGCAATCTGTGAGACCTCTAACTGAAAACGCCACCCGGGTCATGTGGAGGCAGTCATTAAAGAACAAGCTGCGTGCATGGCCGAGGGTATGGAAAACTGCCCTCTGCTCAGCAATCTTCAGCAAAAATGGGCACATGCTATCCTCCAGCTCTCGGGTTTTGAGATATGTATTTAGAAAACAAGCCCCAAGCCAGCCATACACGCAATGGACTGGGAGAGCAGTCTTGAAATCTGCTGGGAAAGCCTCGCCCTCTTCTATGCCATTCCCTCCTTCCTCCCCTTTATACCGTCTTCCCTTGAAAATGGCTCCCTAGCCATGCTAAATACTGCACATAATAGGTTGTGCCAGCGATTACTTCTTCCCTCGTGCCATGTCACAGGCCACATAGAATGTGCGGGACGAATAACGTCTGCCCCTCCTGGTAGGGCAAATTTGCATAGGAAGAGCACTAAGTAAGCCATCAAGAAGAGGTGCTCGTTCTCCTTCTACAGCACAAAACGGGCGGGGTTTTCATCTCTTCTTTTCTCGGCGTCAGACCAACTTCATCTGTGCAGTTGTAGTTGAAGAACCTCACATTTTGGTGAAAATGACTCGCCCACTTTGGGCTCATCATAGAGTCGTTGGTAGATCATGAACAATTCTTGAAGACCAGCCGGCGGGGCTTCCTTACCCATATTCTCCCCTCAAAAAATGAAGGAGTTTGGGGTAATAAACTCATCGTACATGGCACTTAGAATCGGCGACCCACCTATAAAGTGCAAGTCCATCAAGGAAATCCCTACCTCCCCGTGGCCAAGTAGCCATGTGTTACTGACATGGCTCCAAGTCTCCAATAAAACACTTTGACTGTGTTTGAGTAATGGTCATAGTAGCCTACTGAACACTGAAGGGCAGCCGGTAAAGAAGCATGTCTCAAAGTATCCCTAAAACGCCGTAACACTTTCATGGTCCATTAGGAGTACCCCTTTAGGTACTGGTGTTCCCCTTATAGCCGCATACCGGAAGAAGACCATTTCACTCATGGGGTTTCCACCATCTGCTTGTCTAGAGTTGGAAAGCTCGCATTAGAGGCTTTGTTGCGGTGCAGGCAATGTAGAAGGCCTACCCCCTCCTCTATACTCACATTTTCATCATTATCTTCCCTTGTCACTAGCTGGACGGGGGTGCACACAAAGGTGATGCTCAATGGCCACCTTGGTTCACACAAGGCTTCAGTGAGCCATATTGGCTCACCTCTCACCAAGCTCTCGCCGGTGAATGCATCAGCACCAAGATCCCCTTCCCACGGGAGGTTCTTCGCGTTTAGAATGGCTCATGAAGACTTGGCTGTTAGAACAAAAGCAGAGGACGCTAGGCAGCCACGAAGAAACTACGCTCACCAGGGCAGGACTATCACTGTCTCCCCACTAAGATGCTATCGCCGTCTCATAGACAAGGGCAGAACTATCGCTGTATGCTGCTAAGAGGGAATCGCCGCCTCGCGACCAACCAGGGGTTATCACCGTCCCACGACCAAGGCTTATTAATGCCATGCTCCAGCTATCAGCATGTGTCATACGCACATCCCTTGAAATCTGGGCACGCCGCTTGACACTCGGGGTGTGGCCTGTCACCGTGTGTGTAGAGGGCGACCATTCGCTATCCCATGACCCTTCATCTCATGACTGCTCATCTCCTCCCCCAACCCTTTGGTTTCCCCTCATTGTTAAGAATCCACTCCCGTCCATCGGGAAAACCCTGCCCCACCTTCCACTCGCTGCCAGAATTAGCAAAAAACCATCGGAATCCCCATAAGGCTTCCTCGAGACCCTGCGGATCTCCCATTTCCCTGCTCTTCCCACTTCAGCGAGTTCACGACAAACTCACCAAAATTTCGCTGAGTTCCTGGTGAGCCCACTGTTGTTCTCCCTTCTTCTCCTCTGATAACCAGAGGACTTACAGAGCCCTCTGAACTAGCTATAATCCCCCCTTCAACAACAGAACGACCGGAGAAGCGTTCAAACCATAGCAAGGCACCTCTGCAAATCCTGCTAAGGCCCCGAGAAGCCTTGTTCCTTGCTAAAAAAGCCTTGGCACTTCTCGAAAAGGTGCGCAATCATGGCACAAAGCTTCACGACCTCCTGAAGCTCCCCAGAAAAGTTCCTAACCACCTGTCTCTACAAATTTTGGCTGGGAAGTTCTCACAGGAAAACCTTCGTCAAAAGCTTCTGGCCTCCATCTTTACAATCCTTTATACTGTTTTACCCTTAAGTAAAACTGTAAAGTGGGGTTTTTCCCCCTTTTATACCCAGCAGTGCTGTAAATTGCCCTCGATAAACACAAAAATAACGCTCCAGTCCCCAGTTCTTGGCAGTAATAAGACCAGGTCGGGGTGAGTCTAGCTCGAGACCCGAGAAGGCTATCGCTGTGCCCTTCACCCAAAGGACTATCACCGTGCGCCTTCGTCAAGGGCCATCACCACGCGCCCTCATCAAAGGGCCATCGTCGTGCGCCCTTGTCAAAGGGTCATCGCCGCACACCTTTGTCAAGGGTCATCACCGCGTGCCTCGTCGAAAGGAGTTCTTGCCACGTGTTTTGCTAAGGGCCACCGCCACATGCTTCACTAAGGGGCCTAATGTTGTGTGCACCATCCGACACTTTGTGCCATGCACACGCCATGACACTCCCAATCGGAGCATCGTCCTATATTCTCAGGGAGTTTATTCTCTGCACTACAACCTCACTCCTCATGGAGTCCAACCTCCGGTGATGGCTTTGTTTCTCATGGAGTCAAATTCCCTGACCACGCCATGGTCCAGATGCACGACCCTAAACTGTACAGTCTGAACTATATGACTTTAAACTGTAACGATGGTCTAGTTGTATCACCTTAAACTGCATAGTCCTTGTCACATGACTAAAAACTATATGCCCACGGTCAAGATGTATGACCCTAAACTGCACGGTCCGAACTATATGAACTTAAACTGTAACGGTGGTCTAGTTGTATGACCTTAACTGCATAGTCCTTGTCGCACGACTCAAAACTGTATGACCACGGTTCAGATGCACGACCCCAAACTACACAGTATGAACTATATGACCTTAAATTGTAGTGAAGGTCTAGTTGCAAGACCTTAAACTGCATAGTCCCGGTCTCACGACTCAAAACTATACGACCACGATCAAGATGCACCTTAAACTGTACGGTCCAAACTATATGACCTTAAAATGTAGTGGTAGTCTAGTTGCACGACCTTAAACTGCATAGTCCTTATCGCACGACTCAAAACTATATGACTACGGTCCAAATGCCCGACCCTAAACTGCACGATCTGAACTATATGACCTTAAACTGTAGTAGAGGTCTTGTTGCATGACCTTAAACTGCATAGTCCTGGTCTCATGACTCAAAACTGTACAACCACAGTTCATGCTACATGACCTTAAACTATATAGCCATGGTCCAAACTATACGACCTGAAACTGTAGCGAAGGTCTAATAGCACAACCTTAAATTGCACGGTCATAGCTGCATGACTTTAAACTATATAGCCATGGTGCAAGTTACAAGACCCTAAAACTGTAATGCACGACACGACAAAGGGTCCATATGCACAACTCCAATCAAGAGATAGAACACCTCCTAGCTGAAAGGGTAGTTCATCAACATCCCCAGGGGAGTTAGATGTGTGCAAGAGTCATACCTACCCCTTTAAACCCCTAATGGGTTTGTTTCACACCAACGTCCCAGTAAGAGTCACATCTTACTACAACCCACTATCCCCAAGGAGTTTAGGGCCCTTCTTACCCTCTCAACCCTCATGAGGTTCATCTGTGCTCTGGCCCGTCATCCCCAGTAGAGTCACATGCATGCCATTGCTCATTATCCCTAAGAGGTCACACTGGACCTCCGAATTCTTTGTGAAGTCAAGTCCGCCTGCCACTCCTCAAGTGCCGCCATATCTATCTAATCCTCTCACTTGTGTATACCCTTAACTATCTCTATCCCCAGGGAGTCAGATTGCTATCCACAACCCATCCCCCATGTTGCTTTACTTACATGACGACCCACACACTGGTCAATGCTGCATGACCTTAAACTGCATAACCATGGTCCAAACTATATGACCTTAAACTGTAGTGGAGGTCTCATTACATGACCGTAAACTGCGTGGTCCTAGTTGCATGACTTAAACTGCATAATCACGGTCCAGCTATATGACCCTAAACTATAGTGCATGTCTTGGTCGCATGACATTAAACTACTTTGCCCAAGTCCAAGAGCCATGACCTTAAAGACGCCCTCGCATACAGGCACACACTATTTACGTGCATATTCAAGCACGCCTTCCCTAGCTGGCGCATTTGTGTGCGCACACCACCTTCACCATCAATACCATCTTTTCCTTAGTGAGTCTTACCTGTGCTCACCAAACAACAAATTCTTCCGCAAGCCATACTTGCGGTGAGTTAGTAGGTCACCATTGTTCACCCACTATCCATCCATCATCAACTCTTTACAAGGCAACTTCATGCCATCTTCCCAAGTAAGTCAAAGTTATCATTAAGCTCACTCTATGGCCTCCACAAGCTGCCATTCACCACCACTATGGTCCTGCAGTATGACCCTAAACTATAGTGCACATCTTGACCGCATGACATTAAAAGTCTTTGCATAGGTCTTGAAGGCACGACTCTAAATATGCCTTCACATGAAAAAATCGGGCATGATGTACACCTGACAAGGGAACGCCATGAGTAAAAATGACAGACGGGTATGGTCACAAAACCGTGAGTAAGAGAGTTATGTGGAAAATAAAATCCAGGCACGATGAAATCCCCAAAAGGGCATCGCGAGTAAAAATAGATGAAAAGGGTGGACATGACCGCAGCTCATGAGTAAAAGAGCCCAGAAATAGCAGAAATTGGTGATAACCGTCTTCACGGTGCCACTTCCCTTGATCAAGTGACAACCCGCAAAAGGGCGATTGGACCGACAAGACAGGCTGACGCACGACCACTGCCTTAGCCGATTTTCAATCTCCAAACAGTCACAATCTTGGCTTATGAGGTCTGCCTAAAATCCTCTAAAGCCAGCATCCAATCGCAACACCACATGGCTCATCAGGGAGTGAGAGCCGCATAAGATCTCCTTAGTTCAACAATAACAAGAGTCCTTGAGGGTGAGGATGACGACTAAAAGATCCCTCCAAAAATGCTAAGGACCATCACAAAGGCAAGAAACTGACGAAGTACGTCTTATCAATACCCCCTAGCCTACATCGGACCAGACTTTCAGGATGGGTCAGAGTCCCCGACTGGACCCCACTAGACGAGACCTACAAAGATACCTTGAGCATCAAAAGCAAACCTGGTGTAGCAACAAACAATGTCGATCAAAGGTTTATAGCATTCGACCTTTAGAAAAGGCTCGGTAGTCCCCTGAGGGTGAGGAATTCGACAAGATCCCTCAAAATTCTTGAATGATTGCACTTCTCGATTCTCTCAAAGCACAACAATCGGTGGGGCATGTTGTTGGAAGGTATTTTTCATCAACATGGGGCCCTCTCTCAATAAAGCTTAGTAAACACTGGAAATTTTAACAGTCTCATAATAGCCCTGGAATTGACCAAGTTCTTCATAAGGTCTCTTGAAAGACTCCTACCAAGTTCCGTTGTAGTCCGACATGTCTAAGGAAGTGCAGACTGAGAAACAGTTCCAGCAGAATCGACCTCTAGCACCCTGAAATGGCCCTTATAACTAGAGCTACATTTTTGGTATCTCAAATCACTGTGGGACTACCATTGGATCTGACACATTCAAAAACCCCTAAGGTCAAATTTCAGCTTGAACGGATACTCTAGGAAGAAGTTATAACCAAAAGAGTGAAACAGGAGGGGCCACACGCTATTCCTGTGCTAGCTACCCTGCAATTCCATGCCATGGAAAGGACAGTCACAACCAGTGACTTTCGACTCTCATATCTCACCTGTCCCAAGTCGGATCACGCTCAAATTTAGTGAGCATGTTCGTTTAGTCAAGACGAGCGATTCGATATGTGGCATGCCTTGTGACGACATCCGAGTGCGAAAAAAAACTAGAGAGAAGTTGTTAACCTGTGAAGAAAGTGTAGGAAATTTAGTAGCGTCGTGCCTTACTCGAGCGGCTAGATCACGCCGCTCACGAGCCCGATTGTAGCGAGACCAATTTCATCGTATGCATAAGGTCTCGGGCTATCAATGACCCAAACTTCGTACGTGATGAACTGTCGGATTCTTCACACAAAGCCTACGAAGTGACTGCAAATTTTGTCGTCAAAATTCTAGATCCCGGCCAAAATTCCAAAGTTGCAAAATCTTGGTTCAGGCATGGAATAGAGCCGCGTTTGTTGCCCTGCGATCGTAATGACATGCTCAATGTAATTTAGTGAAGAAATCACCAAAAAACATCAAGGAATGAGTACACTATCAATCCGAAGTTTCAAGATCCATTCAAATTTCAAGTCACATGATCGTGCCCAAAAAACACGATCCATGGCTCGAAGTTGGTATTAAATTGATCGCCATGCTGAGCCCTACAAGAAAACAATCATCTTATGATCAACCGAGCATCAGAACAACCCTGGATCAACAATGCAAGATCACGCAAGTTCTAGGGCAACACAGGGACTATTCTAGAATTCCACAAATTGTTAAGAAGGGGCAAATTTGTCATTTTGTACCCTATTTTCAAAGTTATTTTAATTCAATTTAATCTTAATTTTCTGCAATTAGGGTTAATTTTGATCATCCACCCATGTTTGGGGCATATTCTATATATATGTTCCAGCATTGTACTCACTAGAGGACTCAAAACTTTCACAAAACAGAGAGTTTTTACTTAATATAAGTTTCTTTTTCTTCTCATTGTTGGGTCACGTTTGAGAGAGAGAGTGACGTGAGGGAAACTTTTGATCGGTACCCCTAGGTGCGAGGTAAATCTTTTCTCTCTTCTTTTCTTTTTCTTCTTCTCTCTCTCTTCTTTTCTCTCTTCCCCCATCCTTCTCAGTTTGAGTTCCTCGCAGGGGTCATGCATGATAGTGGCAGTGTCCTGCATGCCTCCCCTGAGGTTACACAAGTCGCGCATGGCGATGACAGTGCCATGTGCAAGCCTCCTTCTCCTTCTTTTCTTCTATCTCTTTCGTTCAGTGGGGCCTATAGACGACACTGCCCATCACCGTCCACAGACGTAGCTTGAATGTCTTAGTGAAGAACCCAGACGGAGAAACCCATTGCCGCTCGTAGGGGTCCTTCCCTATTGCGAGTCTATAGCAGACGACAATACCCATCGTCGCCCGCTATAAGCCTCGGCAATGTCTACCATCGTCCGTGCAACCGCTAGGTTGGGGAGAGAGGAAGGGGACTCAGCAGGGTGATTTAGAGGGTGGTGTAGATGACTCGTGAGTGGATAAGAGGGAGCAACAGTAGTGTGGGAGAGGAGCGCACGGCAGTGGTAAAGTTCACTCGCAGCGATGAGGTGAGTTGGAAACGGCGATAGGAAGAGGTTGATTGCACTCGACGATAAGTAGAGGTTGGCGTGCAGCGATAGGAAGAGGTTGGCGTGCGGCAATCGGAAGGATGCCTACACGAGATGGGGATAAGAAGGGAGATTTGGGAGATGGTGGTCACATGATACCATAGATTGTGGGAGGAAATGAGGGACCATGAGGGCATACAAAAAAAAGGTGAAGTGAGGGTGTATAGAAAAAGAGAAGAGAGAAAGACATACATTAGGGACTACCAAGAAAAGGAGAGGCAAGTGAACCCGAGGGTGCACAGGGTGAAAGTGGTCATGCAGGGGTAAAAGGAAAAGGAAAGAGGGTTAGTGGTAATGTGGGACCACGAGAAGGAATGAGAGAAAAAGAGGAAGAAAGGATGAAGCATAGATGGTGATAGGCTTCTACCTTCTGTGAAAGAGGAGAGAGAAAGAGAAGAGAGAGAAAGAGAGAGAAGGAGAAGAGAGAGAAAGAGAGAAAGAGAAGAGAGAGATTTACGTTAAGCTCAAGTATACCGATCAAAAAATTTCTCTCTCCTTCCTCTCCTCCCAAGACGTGACCCAATAGTAGGTAAGATAAAAATTTTATTAAACAAGTGAAGGGTCTGTGTATAATGAGAGTACGTGATATATCTAGAGTTTGCCCAAACATGGGTGGATTGATCAAAATTAAACATAATTTATGGAAATTAAGATTTAACTGAATTAAAAGAAATTAGAAAATAGGGTGTAAAATGACAGATTTGCCCCTTCATAACAAGTTGTGGAATTTCAAGACAGTCCCTGTGTTGCCCTAGAACGTGCATGATTTTTCATGAATGATCCGGGGTTGTTCTGATGCCCGTTTGATTGAAAGATGGTTGTTTTCTTGTAGAGCTCGACATGACGAACGATTTGATAACAACTTCGAGCCATGGATAGTGTTTTTAGGGCACGATCATGTGACTTGAAATTTGAATGAATCTTGAAATTTTAGATTTATTTTGTGATCGTTCCTTGATGTTTTTCTATTATTTCTTTGATTGATCACACTGAGCATGCCGTCACAATCATGGGGCAATAAACGCATCTCAATTATGTGCCCAAACGAAGATTTTGCAACTTCGGAGTTTTGGCAGGAATCTGGAATTTCGACGATAGAATTTACAGTCACTTTATCGGCCTCGTGTGCGGAATCTGATCGTTCATCATGTACTAGGGCCTTAAAGCCACGATGGAAGCTATATAAGCCTCAGGCCCATCGAATTATGAGGAATATGAACTACGAACCATCTACCAACCAAGGTTTGAATGATGAAAAAGGGATGATACTGCCCTTTCAGGCAATTGAAAGCGTGTCTCGAAAGAAGTTCAACACACAAGTGCTTGGATACACCCTAACTCTTGAGACTGGCTCAAAGAATGTGCACAAGAGAAAATGGATAGTCCAATGCGCCACGACATTTGTGAGCAGCCACGACAACCGAGATTCAGACAATGAGAATGAGATATAGCCTGCCCCGTGACAACTGGAAGACGGGGGCCAAGCCACTGTGGATGAATTGATAGTGTCAAAGCTTGGACGACCCCATAATCATCATCAGATTCACTTTCACTTTCCAGCATCTCTAAAGACTTGGGATCCGGATTTCGAGGTTATAAAACTTAGCATCTGCATAATGGGACTGTATCTTAGTAAACGGCCTCCAATCAGCATAGACCGTATGTTGTTTCCCTACATGAAAGTATTTGAAACACTAGTGAAGGGTTGAGGGAATGACATCATTATCATGTAGGTAGGGGCATTCTAACAGTAGATTGTAGGAGGTCTCAGTTTCGATAACCTGGAATGCCGTGTATGCTTCCAATTCTCTGGTTTTGAGTTTCAAGTTGATAATCCCTATGGCTTTCTAAGTGGCCTGGTTGAAACCTTTTATTATCATATATTCCTCTTAAAGGTTCTTAACATCCATCCATACAACTCTCAACATTTTCAGAGGGAGTAAGTTAAATGTCGATCCTCCGCTTATCATTATTCGATTGGTGTAGATGTCATGGAGGGTTTCGACCACTACCAAGGGGTGGTTATGAGGTTTTGCCCCCAATTGCAAATTAGCATCGGTGAAGGTAACTGGCATGAATCACCCTGAACCTCGGTATCAATCTCAACTTGATCAACCTCATCTTGGAACTCTTCAGGTGATGAAAGGGCTTCTATAAGAGCTGCCTAGAGGTCTTTAGAAGGCATCATAGACTCTAATAGTAGTAAGTATCCTTCGCAAGTGAAATTCCACGTTATACTTATCAGACTTTGTAGTCGCCGACTGTTTCGCGTGGCAGGTGGCATCGGACGTATCGGTCCGTACTTTAACGGCGGGCATTACCCCGTTGCTTGTGACATCCTTAGGTGGATTAATTTTAGTGGTTATTCTCCCGAACCTTAATTCCAATTGCATAGCCTGGGGGTCAGGGTCGACCTCAACTACCTAAGTTGTATTACAAGTCATTTCTTTCGAGGGTTCACTTGCCATTCTTGATTCAAGAAGGCCACTCATCATCAGAGACCTCGGCATGAAATCATTCAAGGTGGGGTATAGTGGTAGAGTCGACTAAGGATCTTCATTCTTTGAACCCTTTGCTCATTTCATGCTTGGATTTGCAGTGTGCTTAAGTGAAAAGGGAGAAGCCTTACCCCCATGTTCTGCCACTATCAGCATTCGTGATAATGGCATCTTCAGTGCGTTCAAGCCGCCCTTTTCAGAGCTTTGAATGGCATCTGCTTCTTCTCCTTACAACTAACATAGGTAGTCCAGCCCTACTCTGAAACTTCCTAAGTATCTGCTGACGATTTAAGGGTCTCAGAGTATTCTGAGCATAGCTCGAAGATCTCTGGGTGAGAACACCATTCAACTTTCACCAATAAAAGTACCTTGCTGACACTGCGTTCGGGAGAAACACTGGATAGGACCACAATCCCATCTATCTTGTCGTATATCAAATCTTTCACGGGACAACAATCCTTCAATCCATGCATATGAGAGTCATGGTATCAACATTATGGTCCATTCCTAGAGGTGGATCCTCCTCTTGATCATTTCATGTTCCTCAAAGGAACAACATGTCTCGCTGCAGTGATTGGATTATATATGCATGGTGCCATGGCCTTATCAAAGGTATATGGCTCTTGGTATAAAGAACCCTTTGCTACCCCCAAGGGTCCACATTCAATGGTTGCTAGAGACACCATGTTAGCTATTATAGTTCTGAGGCTGACGTCTCTTGCTCATCAAGTTTGAGCTTTCCCTCCTTGATAAGATTCTCAATGATATCTTTCAAAGGGAAGCAATCATTTACCACATGTCCCAACATCTAGTGATAGACTCGTTAGTCAAGTTGATCAATCTGTCTTGGCCTGATCACGATATTTCGGCAGAGGGAGCGTAATGGTCCCTACCACTAAGAGGTTCTCCAATATCTTAGGAACCTAATCCTTGTCAAAGGAGTACTTCTTCTCAAGGCGTTCATGAAATGTTCATTGTCTATCTCTTTGTCCCCCTCGTCCTCATCCTCGGCATGCCGACCAGGAAGTATCATAATCTTTGAGGGGCAAGTAATTATTCCCCCTTCCTCCTTAGGCCCATGAAGGTGATCATAGAGGTCTTAGCCAGACTAGCTTTGGCTTTGCCTTTATCATGCTCTCTTATGATGATCTCCGGTTTCGGGCCAAGTCCAAAGTTTTCCATGAGGCTTTCAAGGTTCTATAGTGGACACAAGATAACTGAATGTCTATAGGTTGGACTTATGCATGGGTATTGTGATCTCTAACGTCATGTTCTTGATGCACATATGCACCTCTTGAAGATCAGGAAGTGGAGTTGCTTGCCCCACACTAAGGTTCCACCATCGGGTAATGTATTGTTGCACCGGTTCGTGGTCCTTTTGCTTTGTGTTAAGAAGCTCAGATAGATGAACATCTCTTTATGTGTTGTGGAAGCGCACCAAGAATGTTTCATGCATTTGCCTTCATGTGACTATGGTCCCAGTAGGTAGCCATGAATACTAGGCAAAAGCTGGTCCTGACAGTGATTGAATGAACTGCCGCATTAGGAAGTGTTCATTATTGGATGTGTATGCACACATTGAAATAAAAAGGGCCAAGTGCTAACTAGGGGAGCCTTGTCCATCAAATTTCGGAAACTTACGGTGGTGGTACCCTGTGGGATAGGCTACCTCATCAATGTATGCCAGATACAACTTTTGGTATGTGTTTATCGGCCGCACACTAGGGAGATGTAACGACTGCATGCTTTCCATTATCAGGTCACACATTGTTTCAGCAGTTAGGACTACATTTGCTAGGTGTGGGGGAAACTGCGGTATAGGGTTGCGAGCTGACATATTCTTCGCGGCTGGGTTTGAGGACTGTTGTCCCAAAGGATCACCTGAAATGGCAGCTACCCGAGCCACCTTTTAGCATTTCAAGCTCGGTGGCTTGTATTTGGAGTTTAGGTTCTGTCTGCGCCAACATGGCCTTTAGACGCATCAGCTCCTTGGTCTCAACCGGGTTGCTCCCTCCTCCAGCCATCATTACATTGGCAATAGGTTCTCCCGTAAATGGTCCCATGGATTCATCATCCGAGACCGTCATGGCGAATTCAAGCGGCTCAAGGGAAGTGTCAAAGTATTGAGAGGCATGGAAGAGGCTTTTTGTGCCTTAGCTATGCTTCGGGTAACATGAGGATTGTTACTTACCTGATGGAATTTATTCGTCCTTTTTGTGGGAGGCTTAATAGGCGAAGGTCCCTCATTAGATGAGGGACACGATATATCGTCAAACCCGATGGCAATCTTATCCCCCACAGGTTCTTGTCCTTTATTGTTTCCTTTGGAGGTTATACCCATTATGTTGCATAGCCATACCTCAAAGAGACCATCATCCAAGTCATATATGACCTCTTCCTGGGGTACATGAGGTTCCAAATTTGTGAATCCTGACCACATCTCAACTATGGAGCAGTCATCCGTTCGGGTGGCTCTCTTCGCTCTTTCACGAGCATATTGATATAGAATCCCATGCGTGTGCTTAATGACTGACTTCACATGTAGCTTTTGAGCTCATATGTTCCTCTTAGATTCAGCCTTAGGGATATAGGGAGTCTCACAATCATCTTGTATCAAATTGCTCCAATCTTACGAATGCACTCAACTGCCTGAGCATGAGTAGCATATGAACTAGGCAGGTTAGTATCATGTAGATACCTAACTGCTAGTTGATGAGAATTCCGCGGGCTAGGCAAGTTAATGTCATGAAGACCTCTAACCGCTGGTGTACGAGTAGCATATGAGGAACCAGGCAGGCTAGTATCGCAAAGATGCCTAACTGCTAGTCGATGAGCATTGTGCGGGCTTGGAAAGTTTGTATCACGAAGACCTCTAATTGTCGGTATATGAGTAGCATATGAGGAACCAAGCTAGCTAGTATTGTTGAAGATGCCTAACTGCCAGTCGATGAGCATTATGCAGGCCATACAAGTTAGCATCATGAAGACCTCTAACTGTCAATATATGAGTAGTATATGAGGGAACAGGCAAGCTAGTATCACAAAGATGCCTAATCGCCGATTGATGAGTATTCCATGGGCAAGTTAGTGTCATGAAGACCTCTAACCGATGACATATGAGCAACATATGGGGAACCGGACAGGTTAGTATTGCGAAGATGCCTAACCACCTATCGATGAGCATTCCACAGGCTGGGCAAGTTAATGTCATAAAGACCTTTAACCATCAGTGTATAAGTAGCATATAGGGAACCAGGCAGGCTAGTATCGCAAAGATGCCTAACCACTGGTTGATGAGCATTCCGCGGGCCAGGAAAGTTAATGTCATGAAGACCTCTAACCGCCGACATGTGAGCATCATATGGGGAGCCATACATGCTAGTGTTTGACGACATTTTTCAACACCTTGGTCCCTGGTCAATAAAGCCTAACAGACAATAGAAATTTCGACAGTTTCATGATCTAGAACTGGCCAAGATCTTCATAAGGACTCTCAAAAGTCTCCTGTTAAGTTTCATCACACTTCAACATGTCTAAGGTAGCACAAACTGAGAAACTGTTTCGGTAGAATTAATCTCTAGCACCCTGAAACGGATCCTATAACGAGAGCTATATTTTTGGTATCTCAATTTGCTGTGGGACTACTGCCATTAGATTCGGCACGGTTAAAAACCCTTAGGGGTCAAATTTCAGCTTGAACGAACATCCGAAGAAGAATTTATAGGTGAAAGAGCGAAACAAAAGGACCCACACGCTATTCTCGTGCGGCCACCCTGCAACTCAACTCCATTAAAGGGGTAGTCACGACTAGTGACTTTTGACACTCATATCTCACCCGTCTCAAGTCGGATTGCGTTGAAATTTTGTGAGTGTGTTCATCTCGTCAAGACGAGCGTTTTGATCTGTAACACGCCCCAAGACGACCTCCGAGCGTGAAAAAACGCTAGAGTGAAGTTACTGATCCGTGAAAAAAGTGCAAGAAAATCAGCAGCATCGTGCCTCGCTCGAGCAGCAAAATCATGCCGCTCGTGATCCCGATCGATGTGAAATCAATTCCATCCCGTGCATGGGGTCTAGGGTTATCTCTAGTCCGAATCTCGTACATGATGAACGGTTGGATTTTGCATATGTAGCCGATGAAATGACTGCAAATTCCGTCGCTGGAATTCTACATTCCGGCCAAACCTCCAAAGTTGCAAAATCTTCATCCGGGCACAGAATCGAGCTGCGTTTGTTACCCTATGATCGTGACGGCATGCTCAGTGTGATCTAACAAATAAATCACAGAAAAACATCAAGGAACAAGCACACAATTGATCCAAACTTTCAAGATTAATTCAAATTTCAAGTCACATGATCGTGCCCTAAAAACAAGATTCATGGCTCAAAGTTGGTATCAAATCGATTGTCATGCCGATCCCTATAAGAAAACAACCACGTTTCGATCAAAGTGGCATCTGAACAACCCCCGATCATCCATGAAAAATCATGCAAGTTCTAGGGTAGCACAGTGACTATTTCAGAATTCAACAAATTGTTATGAAGGGGCAAATATGTCATTTTTCACCCTATTTTCCTATGTCTTTTAATTCAGTTAAATCTTAATTTCCAACAATTAGGTTTAATTTTGATCAATCCACTCATGTTTGGGCTCAATTTTATACATACCACGTACCATCATTATACGCAAAAGGCTTGAAACCCTTCACCAAAGAGAATTTTTACTTAATAGAATTTCCTTTCCTTCTCATTGTTGGTTCACATTTGGAGAGAGAGAGTAAGGAGAGAGAAACTTTTGGGACAGTACTCCTAGGCTTAATGTAAATCTTCTCTCTCTTCTTTTCTTTCTTCTTCTTCTTCTTTGTCTGAGCCTCCCTCAGAGGCCATGCACAGTAGTGGCAGTGTCGTGCATGCCTCTGTCTTTTCTTTTTTCGCCATCATGTGGTTTCGCAAGTCACACATGGTGATGGCAGTGCCATGCACGAGCTCCTTTCCCCCTTCTGTTTGTTGATCTGTATCTCTCAGCGAGGCTTGTAGACGGCGTTGCTCATCGCCGTCTGTAGATGTATCCTCGACGCCTCAGTGAAGAACACAGACGGCAAAACTTATTGCCGCCCACGGGGTTTTCCCCCTGTTGCGTGCCTCTCGAAGACGGCGATGCCTATCGCCGCCCACGAGAGGTCGCGACAACACGTATCGCTGTCTGCGAGCTTCCTCTATGCGCTCGGTGCTAATCGTCGTACGCAAGCTCTTCTTGCATCCCACACCTATCACCGTGTGCCTTGGCAAGAACTGTCACCATGTGCCTCGCAAATGGCTATCACCACGCGCTTCACAAGAGGTTATCGCCGCCCGCGCAAGGGTGTGCTACCTTCTTGTGTGGCCCCAACGGCGATGCCTAGCGCCTCCCATAGTTCACTACTCACCCTCTAGCCATGAGCAGTAGTTTCTAGTGCCATCCAAGGGCCGTGACATTGCTACTCCACGGTTATGGGTGGTGACGCTTAGCACTATCGGTACCCCATCTCATCGTCGTCTCATGCATTTTCTTCATTCTCTTCTCACTTGATCGAGGGTGGACTCAGTCTAGTGTTTTCATAGCAGTCTGCTTGTCGAGCAGTATTGCCTCGTGTTGGTCCCGAGCATCATGCCCATCTTGCTGCCACACCAGATTAAGACATCCATGTCGACCTTGGTTTCTAGTAGTATTGCCGTCATGCGGGTCCAAAGTACCATGCCTATCTTGCTACCACTCCAAGTCGGTCATTGCACTGGTCCAGCTATCATGCTAACCTCGTCCTCTTATTGAGTACCCTCTTTTCTTCTCCTCTCATTCAAACCTCCCACTGCATCACCTTAACTTCTCACATTCTGAGCCATACGAATGTGCATTGCTCTAAGATAATGGTGGGCCTTTCAACCCAATTGTCTTGCAAATTAACCATGGTCGTGTTGTGCAAAAAACAAGGAGATCGCAGGTCAAGGGAGGTGATTCCGAATCAGCTAAAGCAGTTGGGGGGCTTTCTGTCGTGATCTCAGAGGGCGCCTGCGCAAGTTAGCCCGAGTAAGTCCTGGACCCAGGTGAGGTTGGTCACCACCTTACATCCAAAATTCATCTCTCACTAGTTGGATACCTGCCCTTGTTCTTGAACAAGGTTCCCGAGAGAGTGATCTCAGGTCCCAGGTCTTCCAAACCCCAGACACGTGTCACCCGATCACTTAGATCCAAGGAGGCGAGATTGAGGAACCTAACCAGCTTGACGACGCCACTGAGGACTTATTACCCCTTCGTTGTTTCACTCTTTGTGATAAGTATCTTCTTTTACTTTCTGCACTACTTTCTATAGCATCTGGGTTATTCAACCCATTCATCCGAGTCGAGAATTTTCTCATCCCTAGCGAACTGCTCAAGTTTCCTTCCCTACACTCCTTCTGAGTTAGGACTCACAATCCGACTCTTGGGTTCTTTCCTGGGTTGGTGCGAGAAGGGACTTAAAAGTCCTTGACTCCCCACTTCCTCTCCTTGGTGGACCCTCCACCAAGGCCCCTTGCATTAGTAGGACATCCGCTGCCGCACACAATATGCACCCAGCTACTGGTAGGTCCCTTGCTGGTCATATTACTGAGGTACGCTATGGTCATATTATTGAGGTACGCTAGAAGACTGTCTTGTCCACTCTCGTGAAAGGCAAGCAAGTTGCCATCGCTTCTGAGGGTCGCCGCTAGGCTACCCCCCGAACTCCTTCACTACCCCGAACCTCTACACCTAGAGGCTCAACACATAGAGATAGAGATCCTGGGGTCTCCACCCCACGCACACACTTAAAGGCTCATGGTCTATCCACTTGAGCCACACCTCAAGGCAACCTTCATGCTGCCCCAAACTCGTGTTCAAGGCTAGGTCTTCTCGGGCCAAACCCTGCGTGCGTCATGCATCCCACAGCTCGGGGTAGTGCCAATTTGGTGTTGGCTCGAGCACATGAGGGTCGACCACTTCGTCCTCCCTCTCACCACACACAGCTTCACCTCGTGAGAGATAGGTTACTACCCAGTCCCTCACAAACACAACCCTGTAGGTCTCGATGTCCTAAGGTCAAACCAGTTGAGCAAACCCAGGCGGACCCCCAAGTCACACGGATGGCTAACTTTAAAGGTACACACGCACCGACTTTGCAGGTTCCTTCCAGACCCTGACTCAGGCGGAGTCATGAACCAGTTCCTTCTTTTGCCACTCTCCCTACACCAAGCAAGCACCTCGAGACCTGGTACTCAAAGGTTTTTCCTAAGAGTACCATCTTGAGTCAGCCACCTCAAGTCAGGCACGCACCCTGACCTCACAAGGGAATCTGGGGCAATGGCCTGATGTCAGGCAAGAGCCTCCAGCCTCCAAGGCAGAAACCTAGGTTGCCTTATGTCCTTGGACCCCATTCTTTGCTTCAGCTAATAGATACGACCCTCGCCTGATAAAAAAAAGCGGGGCAGTCCAAATCTCAACCTCGATTCTAGAGTGAGGTCCACAACAGTCTCAAGAGTAAGCAGAAGAGGGTCCTGCAGATTCTGACCAGGGAAGCCTCCAAGGTAGTTGAGGTCATCACCCTTGGTGACCTCCTGCCTCATAACCGCTTTTTTCCTCTTCATACTTCAGAACCTGAGCAAGTCAAAGAATACTGCTCGGTGATCACTACCCAAAAGCCATGGTCCCAAGACCGTCAAGAACTGATCCTCTCAAGATCGTTGTACAAGGCTCGAGTCTAGTCGGGGCATGTTAAGCCCCTGCAGACCGACCTGCCTCGTATGACTCACAAACCCCTGCCATCCACTACTCCACCTAGCTCTGATCCTCCAGAAGAAATGGTCAGTGTCATGGTGATTAATGAGCCGGACGACGCCCAAGAAGAGCCGATGAACAGGTTCGAGGTAATGATGCAGTCCATCCTTGAACATCTAAAAGCCTCCAGGTCCCCTTTTTCTCACCATGAGATCAATTCTCCGTCTGGTGAAGACACAATTCCCAAGCAAACTCCCCCACCGGTCTCCCATGACAGTTCTGGTTCCCTAGGGGTTTCGCAAACCAACATAGATGCCATAGTGGCCCGTAGTCTCAAGAATAAGGTCCCAGGCATGTAAGAGGCACCGCTTTACCAAAATCTATACCCCTCATACATCGACCAAATGTCATTCCCCCGAACTATCATAAAGGGAAACCTCCCCTGTTCAATGGTACTACGTCCCCGCACCAGCATACTGCTCACTTCCAAGTGACTTGTCGAGAGACGGCAACTGATGGGCGACTCCTCCTCCGTCAGTTCGTCGAGACTCTCAAAGGTCCAGCCTTCCAGTGGTATGCTCGGTTGCCTTCAAACTCGGTGCACACATGGCAGGAGTTAGAGCAGTTGTTTTACCAACGCTTCTATAAAGTCTAGAGGAACATGGACACCATCGGGCTCCTCACTCTGACTCAAGACCTTGGTGAGCCAGTTGACAAGTTCATCGCCAAATGGAGAGAGCTAACAACTTTTCATGCCACTCGCATGACTGAAAAAGAAGCTGTCCAGACCTGCATAAGAAATATGTTTCTTAAGATCGTCCTACATGTCGGGGCCTCCAATCCACCCTCCATGTCAGAGCTCATCTCTAAAGCAGTTTGTATTGAGGGTCTGTCCAAACACCATGACGGATCTCATCAGCAACCCTCTGGCTCGAACTCTCGCTCCAACAATCAGGGCAACCAGTAGAAAGCAGTGATCAGTGCGGCTGTCACCGTGACTGATACTAAGAACGTCGCCCCTCAAACCCTAGACCTCTCCAAGGCACAGACACCTCAGGCCGAGGGCAAGCAGCAGTCCTATAATAGGGTACCACCTCTCAAAAGCATAAATCGAAGTGACTTCTGGATCCAGGACCAGAATAAGGTGTACCCCTTCGACAAGGAGTGGGTCCCTGCACTGCTTTGACTACTACTGAAGCAAAACACGATCTAGCTGCCGGAGGTCAGCACTCCAGAACAAGCTGGACAGGATACACACGAGAGGTACTTTGCTTATCACAGGAAAGTAGGCCACCCCACTCAAGACTTCTATAAGCTCAACGACACTATTGAAGCCCTGATTAACAAAGGTCAGATAAAGCTCGAAGAGTTAAAGAAAGAGTTCAGGGCAATGGAGCAACGGAGGCTTCTCACATAGTGATAACACAAGAAGATGATGGGGCACCCGCCATCCTTCGTGCACTATTTTCCATAATGCTCGAAGAGGGACACATCATGCCAAAGACGACAAGGCATCCCAAGTTCTTGCCTCCAGGAACTGAGAACCTCTGGTGCTCATATCACCTAATACGAGGTCATGAAGTGAGCGAATGCACTGTCATACACGAACTTTTGGAAAAGAAGATGCAGCAATGTCAGGAAGCTCATGGTAAACCAGAAGGATGCCCTCAAGTCCCTATTCCATGAGTGCAAGAAGAACTCCCGACGCAAGCCCTGGGAAGCGTTGAGCTAGACCCTCTGTAGGCCCTCTTCGAGGCAATGCTTCAACATGGTCTCGTCACTCCCAAGCCCACCAGGCAGCCTAAACGCCTTGCGCAGGGTACAAAAAACCTCTGGTGCCCATATCACCAAGTATGGGGCCACGAACTGAAAGAATGCCCTGGGTACTTAGAAAGTACAAGAAGGCCACATCGTTTGCATCATTCTCCTAGAGCGCTTCCAAGCCGTCACTTCCATCCAAGAGGAAATCCTGCTACAGGTCCCTTATGAGCCTACACTGGACCCTTCAGAGTCCTCGACTTCTCAACCTTGGGAAGTCTACCACGGACGAAGTAGTCTCAAATCCCTGAAGCTTGAGCCAGTCCATCAAGCTTGGACTACTCATCAGCTTGATAGGGTGAACCAAACCCCTCCTCAAGGATCCAAAAGGAGACGGGCATCCAGGTCCGCACCCTGAAGCAATTGTCTCCCTCAGCCACCAGTCGAGGAGGAATTTCTCAGGCCCCTTCCTCCATTACCAACCTTACAGGACTTTATCCTAAGTGCAACTCACCTTATCCTCCTTGAGTCATCAACAGCTTGGGAGTCGTCCAATATGGGTGACGACACTAAAAGCACCCCACAATGATCAAAGCCAGGGCAAGACCTAAAATACCCCCTGCACACGTTTAATTTCAGCGACAATGTAAAAAGCTACCCAGAACATGCTAACTCTTCTCCCCCTCCCTCCTCTTCTATTTTGATACTCTAAACAGAGAGCTTAGAGGCACCAGCCTCAACAGGTTGCAGAAAAAGTGCCTAAGAAAGATGCTGGCCTAGGTAGCTGGATTCTTGACAGTCACCGACGCCCTATCAACCCGAGCCACTGTCAAGCTCCTCTTCCAAAGAGGCCTCCCACATGGTGCAAATCTTGGAAGTACCATCCAACACTGGGCAAATGAGCCTAAGATCGGGAAAGAAACTATAGCCCACACCTCAAAAGCTCAAGATTCTCAAGTTTCCTGATCCTTCACTTTTCCCTAAGCCTAAACCTCAGACCTCTACATCCCTAATATTGCCTCCCTATCAGCCCAGGCCGCACCGGTTGAACAACAAAGTCAGCCAGTGTCACAAACCAAAACTCAACCAAAGCCTGTTCCTAAACCTACCTTACGACCTACACCAGTGACTGGTTTAGGAGCACAGAAGACTAATGAGGATAAAGTGAAATATGATGTAATTGGGCACTTGAGAAAGCTTTAAGCCCTTTTAAGTATATATGATGCCCTTCTGCTATTTAGAGACTATCGTATGACCCTGGTGCAAGCTCTTTCTAACTCACAGGCGTACGAGATTGAAGTGGAGCCTATTGAGGTTGACCCAGCCATCCTGAGTGGGTGCTTGGCAATCTCCTTTTCTGAAGATGACCTTCAGTTGGGAGGCAAATTTCACAAGTGCCCCCTCTTTGTGAATGGTGAATTACAAGCCTATCCTATCAACTAGATCATACTGAATGGAGGGTCGGCAGTCAACCTAATCCCAAGAAGGATCCTCAACTGATTGTGATTAGGATCAGACGACCTCACTCTTACCCACATCACCGTGCAAGGGTTCAACCAATTAGGAGAAAAGCCAACTGGCCCTCAAGATCGATGACCTCAATGATTACTCTCAGTTTCATGTGATCGACACCAATACATCTTACAACGTCCTGCTCGGCTGCCCTTGGGTTCATGATCAGGGGTGGTTCCTTCCACGCTCCACTAATGCTTCAAGTACAGCCGAGATGGAATATAGCACACGGCCTATGCTGATAAGAGACTGTTCCCTGTAACCGAGATTCACTATGCAGACGCTAAGTACTATTTCACAGACCTTCCAATACCAAAAAAGTCAAAGGATGATGATTGGAAGCCTGTGAGAGAGACATGACCCTTGTCTCATGATGATGTTGAAGACCTGGGGCGAACGATCACAGACATGTTCAAAGAAAAGGAAAGACAAGGCAAGATCCTCCATTTGACTCCTATTTATTCAAGTATAACTTGCCACCTCTCCGAGGTCATGGTGTCATCCCCCAAAGACAGAGCTTCCCCCTCTACTTCTAATTCGCCAGAACAAAGTGGTGAGCCAGAGGCAACTCTTGAGACTAAGAAGCCCTAGAGGTAGACCTTCCAACACTGAGGGTCACCTATACGCCGGACCATCAAAAGGTCCTGCACATCTTCATTGCTCTTTTAGAAGTAGAATTGGCAGACCAACCACCAAGGAAGGTACTCCAAATTCCATCCTCCTTGAACAAGGGGATCACCAGCAGCCAAGAGAAGTCTTACATCTCTTAGAGGCTCCCGAAGAGTATAGGTGGACAAGAGTCAGCCATCCGGCTCTTAAGAATATGACCCCATGTTAGAGCTGAGAAGTGAGGCTCGTAGCCTCTAGAATCAGTTGGAGGTTCTGCGCATCGCTTCAAAGCACTTGAAGGAGTTTGTCCCTGAGAATAAGACTTATGACGAGCTCAAGAGCAATGCACCTCGAATCAAAGCCAAGGCTCTCCCAGATTAGAGTATTTACAACGAATAGACTCACAAAATCATGAGAACCATGAGTTATGAACCCCTGTCCAATCAAATACTAAAGGGTAAGGAAGCAACTGCTCCCCCATTCGAGGTCATTGGAGCCGTGACAAGCTGTCAAAAGACGAAGCAAGGAGTGGGCTATCATTCTTCATCTCACACTGTGAAAGGGTAGAAGCAATAAAACAGAAAGAAAAGGAGGAATAAAAGAGCCACGCACCACACTGAAGCAAAATGAGGAAATTTTTTCATAAACCAAGAGAATATCACAAGTAGCGGCTGGTTAGGTGCCTCGATCTCACCCTCCGGATCTGGATGATCTGGATGCACTTATCTCAGGTTTATGACGAATCCGAGATTTGAGATCACTCCCTCAAAACCTTGCTTGAGAGCAAGGGTATGGGCTCGGGACTTACTCGAGCTGGCTCACGTGGGTGCCCTCTTAGATCATGAAGACAGCCCCACAGCTGTTTTGGCTAGTTCGGAATCGTCTTCCTTGACCTGCAATCCTCTTGTTTTCTGCACAACATTTCTATGGTTTATTTGTAAGACAGGTAGGTCAAAGAGACCTACCCTTATCTTAGGGCAACGTATGTTCATGCGAGAGGGTGATGAAGCATAAGGTTTAAATAAAGATAGAAAAGAGAAGAAAACTTGACGAAGAGGCGAGACTAGCATGATAGCCAGGAAGTTATTGACTCGGAGTGGTAACAAGACAGACATGGTTCTCAAGACCAGTACGGTAGCAATACTACTCGAAACCGAGAGCGATATGTCAGTGCTAGGCTAAGTCTACCTTAGTCAAGTGAAAAGAGAAAAGAGAGTGAAAAGAAGATACGAGACGACAGAGATGAGGTCTCGACAGTGCTAGGCATTGCTACTCATGATCATGGAGTAGCAAGGTCGAGGCCCTTGGGCGGCATTCGACGCTATTGCTCATGGCTAGAGAGTGAGAAATGAACTACAGATGATGCTAGGTATCACCGGTTGGCAATGTAAGAAGACAACACGCCCCCGTGCGGGCGGCGATAGTCTTTGATGAAGCGCGCGACGATGGTCATTCATGAAGCACGCGGCGGTAATCCTCACGAGGCGCACGGTGATAGGCGTGGGACGCACACCATCATCTACCTGCCATGTGCCATCAAAACCCGTAAAACACCGGGGAACAAATGCGGTGACCTCCTTCTCTCTCTCAGTCTGATGAGTATAGGAATCAGCGTTTTCTCTCTCTCTTCATTTGAAGACTGTTGACCACGAAATCAATTGCCTCCCTAAAGATCAGAATCTCTCTCTCTAAATACCAGTGAGATTCTCTCTCTAAAGACCAGTGCTACAATCTTTCTCTGAGTCACTTGTGAGAATTGGCAACCTTTCCCTCTCCTCCATCCCTGACAATCTCTCTTTTTCATCAATAATTGAGAATAGAAGGGACTATTTCTGTGATAAACCCCCTCTTCTCTCTCTCTAACTCTCTGCCAGCCTTCCACTCACCTGCAACAGGAAGCTGCCACCTCCATTTCCCTGTACTCCGCTATCTCTCTGCCATCCTGTCCTACGCCTCTGCTGCTAACACTTCTCCCCATCTCCACCTCTCTAAAAACCCAGCAAGCCACCTTATTCTGCTGTTTTCTCTCTCTCTATCTGCTCTCTTCGTCTCTCTCCCTTCAACCTTCATTTGCTGTACTCTGCTTTCCCGTGGTCTCCTTCCCTTGCGCTTTCTCTCACTAGAAACCCACAAACAAAACTTACCCCCACCCACTGCTTTTCCGTGGTCTCCTTTTCGTTCTTTTTCTTTTCTTGCGTTCTTTGCGTCTCGTCAAAATTGCGGTTGGCTTTCGTCCAACCTTCTCACCGTGTCTCTTTCCCTCAATAATCAACACCCTCGCCTTTCTCCCCCTTTGCTAAAACGTTTATTCTTTTTTTAAACTTTACTTCTAATAACCCATTAACCCAACATCTTCTCTCTCTCTCTCTTTTAACTAACTAATTCATTTACCTCGTCTTGAAACATACTCTCTCTTAACCAAAGTGTTATTTTTTATTTTTTTATTTTTATTATTCTAATACTTTACTTTATCTAATGAACATAAAAGTCCAACAAAAAAACTCTCCCTCTTTTACCTATTTTTCATTATTTTAATTATTATTTTATTTTTACAAAATCTCACTTATTTTATTTATGTCACCTTAATTTATTTCATGCCAATTTCATTTATGTCATTTATTTTATTTACCTTATTCTATTTACTCCATTAATTTTATTTTAATTTATCTTTATGTTCTTTATTTTATTTACCTTATTTATTTTATTTTATTTTTCTAATCTCACCTATTTTATTTCATTTCTCTCTATTCCATTTTACCTTATTTATTTTATTTCACTTATTTTATTCTATCGTACCTTACTTTATTTCATTTATTTTAATCATCTCATTTTATTTTATTTTCTTCCATCCCTTATATTTTCTTTTATCCCACTTCATTTTATTTATCTCACTTCACCTCATCTTAGTTTAATTTATTTAATTCCATTTTTCTAATCTTATTTTATTTTAATTCGCCTATTTTATTCTTCATCTCATTTTTTGTCACTTTCACTTCACCCCCCAACAAGGTGGGGACCTATGCCCCACTTGTCTGTACTTTTAATTGTGTGTTTGTGTTTGCAGGAAAGGAGAAACAAGTCAATGAAGGTGATTCCAAACTGGCCGTAGGACTGGGGGCTTTCCAATGTGATCTAAGAGGGCGCCCACGCGAGCCAGCTCGAGTGTGTCACGGATCCACGTGAGGTAAGTCCCGCCTCACGACTCAAATTCCTCTATCACTAGTTGGACACCTACCCTTGTTCTGTGAACAAGGTTCCCGAGAGAGTGATCTCAGGTCTTGGGTCTTCCGAACCCGAGACAAGTGTCACCCAATCACCTAGATATGGGGAGGCGAGATCGAGGCACCTAACCACTCCCTTCATGGATGTCTTCCCCTTTTTTCTCGGGCTTGGACCAAACTCATCATTACAGTCTCCATAGAAATATGCCACCCACTGGGTGAAGGAGACGCGTCCATTCTTGGCCTCAGACCAGAGCAATTGGTAGATCCCGAATAACTCTTGCAATCCAGCTGGTGGGTCTTCTTTCCTGACCCGTTTATTGCAAAAAATGACAGTATTCTGGGGCACGTACTCGTCATACATAACACCGATGAGTGGGAGTCCACCGATGAAGTATAAGTCTAATAGAGATATCCTCGCTTCCCCATGACCAAGCAGCCATGTATTACTGACATGGCTCCAGGTTTCCAATAGCACCTTGATCGTGCCGACCATTGAATGGCAGCTAGCAGGGAAGCATGCTTTAGAATGTCCCTATATCGGCTAAATACTCTTATGGTCCAAGAAGAGTACCGTTTCAGGTATTGGTGCTCCCCTTGTCCTCGAAAGCGAGCAGAAGACCACTTCAGGCCCGGGGTCTTCACCATCCTCTTGCGTAGGGTTAGCAAGTCCTCGCTTGAGGTTATATTGGTTAGGTGCCTCGATCTCACCCTCCGGATCCCTGGAGGATCGAGCAGCACGTGTCTTGGGTTTCGGGAGAGACCCGGGACATTTGGGAGATCGCTCTCTCGGGAACCTCGTTTGAAAATGGGGGCAGGTGTTACCAACCGGTGAGAGAGGAATTTAAAGGTCGGTTCGGGGCTAACTCGACCTGACTCGCGTGGGTACCCTCTTAGATCATGAAGAAAGTCCCTCAGTAATGAAACTGATTCAGAATTGCCTCCCTTGGCTCGTATTCTTCTTATTTTCTGCTTTTCTGTAATCACACACATATATGGCAGAGCTTATGGGACAGGTGGGTCAGGCCTCACCCTTTTCCTCTTTGATGAACATACGCAAGCATGCGTATTCAAAAAGAAGAAAGAAAGACAGGGGAAAGAAGAATTCGACCAAGTGAGAAGATCAGAGTAGTGACTAGGCTGGTGGATAATCGACGTAACGTGGCAGCGAAACAGGCTCAGTAACTGAGACCGGCTCACATGATAGCTACTAGACGTTATTGTCAATATCGATTAACTAAGCACGATGGTCGGTTTGTCGTGGCAGTAAAGCGAGCCAAGTGAACCTGGCGCAGCAACATTACGGTTAGACGACAGGACTTCCATTAGATGCTAACCTCAATCTCTCTTGGTTGAATGAAAGAGTTGCAGAGGAATGGTTAAAGAGAAGAAGGGAATGGATGGAAGGAGAGAGAAGAAGGAAGAGAGGAGGGAGGAGATACAGTCGGCGCTAGACATTACCGACTGTTTTAGGAGATGGGAGAGAGAGGAAGCAGTCAGCGCTAGGCTTCGCCGATTGTGTCAGATTAGAAGAGAGGAAGAGAACCAACTGACACTAAGTCTTGCCAATTGACAGAAGAAGAGGGAAGACCAGTCGGCACTAGGTCTCGCTGACTAACAGAAGAAGAGGGGGGAAAACCAACAGGCACTAAGTCTCGTTGACTGATAGCAGAAGAAAGAGAAGAGCAATCGGTGCTAGGTCTCATCGACGGATAGAAGAGAGGGAAAACCAACCGGCGCTAAGTCTCACTGACTGATAACAGAAGAGAGAGAAGACCAACTGGTGCTAGGCCTCACCAACTGATAGGAGAAGAGAGAGAAGACCAACTTGTGTTAGACCTTGTCGACTTATAAGAGAAGAGAGAGAAGACCAATCAGTGCTAGGCCTCATCGACTGATAGGAGAAGAGAGAGAAGTCTAACTGGTGTTAGGCCTTACCGACTAATAGAAGGAGTGAGAGGACCAACCGGTGCTAGGCCTCGTCGACTGATAGAAGGAGAGAGAGAGGACCAACCGACGTTAAGCATCGTCGACTGATAGAAGGAGAGAGAGGACCAACCGGTGCTTGACCTCGCTAGTTGATAAAAGAAGGTAGAGAATACCAACCAGCGTTAGGTCTCGTCAATTGTCAGAAGAAGATAGAGACGACCAACCAGTGCTAGGTCTCGTCAGTTGACAAAAGAAGATAGAGACGAGAAGAGAAGATAAGAGAGAAAGAGATAGAGACGAAGAGAAAAAGAGAGGGAGAACTAGAGAGAGAAGAGAGAGAGAGAAAGAGAGAGAGAAGAGAGATAAAAAGAGAGAAGAGAGAGAAGGAAGAGAGAGAGAAAGAGAGAAGAAGAGAGAGAGAAGAGAGAGAAAGAGAGAAAAAGAGAGAGGAGGAAAGAGAAAGTTACATGCTCGAAGGGTACCAACCCTTTACTTCTCTCTCCTCTCTCTCTCTCCAAGACGTACTCATAGGCTCAAGCAAGGAATCAAAATTTTTATTCAATCTTCCAAGAATCAACTGAAGGCCGAGGGGTTCCTTTACAATGAGGCAGTGCCTGTTTATATAGAATTATGCCCAAACATGGGTGGATTGATAAAAATTAGACATAATTGCTGAAAATTAAGATTTAATTGAATTAAAAGAAATTCTAAAAATGGGAAAAAGGACTGTTTTGCCCCTACCTAACAATGTGTAGAATTCCATAATAGTCCCTATTGCTGCTTGAGATCTTACGAGATCTTTCATAGTTGAATCGAGGGTGTTCTGATGCCTATTTAATCAAAATATTATTATTTTCTTGTAGGGTTCGGCATGGTGATCGTTTTGATACCAACTTCAAGCCATGAATCATGTATTTGAGCCATGATCACGAGACTTGAAATTTTTTTGAGTCTTGGAAACTTTGGATCAATGATGCACTCGTTCCTTGATGGTTTTCTATGATTTCTTCATTGTAGTGTACTGAGCATGTCGTCACGATCGCATGAAAAAAAACGGAATGCGGTTTGGAGCCCGAACGAAGATTTCACAATTTTTGAGTTTTGACAGGAATATGGAATCCGGCGGTCGAAATTTCAGTCACTTTGTCGGCTTCGTGCATGAAATCTGACTGTCCATCATGTATAAGTTTTGTACCAATGATAGCTCTGGACCTTACGCATACACTGGAATTGGTTTCACGTCGATCCGTTGCGCAAGCGTCGTGATTTGATCTATCAAGCGAGGCGTGTCGCTGCTGAATTTTCTGCAACTTCTTCATGGATCGACAATTTCTCTCTAACTTTTCTCTCTGCTTGGATATTTTCTCAGGGCGTGCCACATATCGAATTGTTCGTCTTGATGAGACAAATACGCTCACCAAATTTGGGAGTGATTCGAATTGGAACGAGTGAGTTACGGGCCCCGAAAGTGGCTGCCCATGACTGTAAAAACAACCACCTTTAATGGTGTTTTGGTGCAGCGAGGCCACACAAGAGTAGTGTGCGGCTTCTCTTGTTTCAATATTTTGCTCATGTCTTTGTTCTAGGGTATCTGATTAAGCTGAGACTTGGCCCATAGGGGTTTTCGACTATGCTGGATCCAATGGCGGTGGTCCCACAGTGATTTGAGACACCGAAAATATAGTTCCAATTGTAGGATCCATTTCGGGGTGTCAGATACCGATTTTGCTGAAATTTTTTCTTGTGTTCACTGCCTTAGACATGTCTGATCGTGATGAAACTTGGCAGGTGGTGTTTTTACATGCTGATGAAGATCTTGACCAATTCTGAGGCCATTCTGAGACTGTCAGGAATTTTCACTATTTTGTAGGCTTTATTGACTTGCCTCCTACTAGGGACTAAGGTGATGAATAATACGTTCAAACATCTTGCCCCGTCGAATGTTGTGCTTCAAGAGAAGCAAGAAGGATAATCGTTCAGAAAGTTTCCTTCGAATTTTAGTTTTTTTCTTCCTCGCCACAGGACCACGTGAACACCGAGGAGATTCGCATAATGGTGTAACTAGGCTGCTCAGACGTAGGGATGCATTGTTTGCGGGTCCGTCCGTGGAGACTTTAGGGGGAGAAGAGACTTTTTTGAGGGATCTTGTCGAAGTCCTCACCCTCGTGCGGACTATTTGTGATTATGAATCTGAGGATTAGGTACAGACCTTGTCAGTCATAATCAGGCCTCATCTGGCAATTGAGTGCCATGTTGAAGGGCATTGTTCCCATTTGGTCTTGGTTTTTTGGTTTGTTTTGGTAGGCGCTGTTTGTTGCTACACTAGGTTTTCTTTTAATGTTCAGAGTACCACTTTGGGTCTCATCTACTAGGTCCAGTCGGGGGCAGTTTTGTTAGCCGGTCCCAAAGGTCTGGGCCTGTCGGTTAGGCGAGCTGAAGCCTTGGTAGGTTCTCCCCTTGCTTTGTCAGTTTCTTGCCTTTGTAGTGTTTGTTTGTGGAGTGTGTTTTGTGACCTCGTGAGAATAATATTCTTCTTCATGAGACTTGTCTTGCTATCTTGGCGTGGCTTCTGTCTTTCAAGTCCCTTTTGCAATTGGACTCAAACTGTCGGAATATTTTCCTTGATGCTCATATTTTTGGATCCCTGGTTTTATGCAACTAGGGGTTTTATTCTTTTAAGTGAGGGCAGAAGCCGCCTATTGAGATGAGTGCTGCATCAACTTGTTTATTGGTCTAAGTGTCCTTTGCAGATTTTTGCTTGAACTTGGGAAGCGGTGCCGTAGAGATTGTTTTCACCAACTTCTTTTTGTTTTGGGCTCTTTTACCCATGGCGTTTCCGCCATATCCACCCTTTTTATCTATTTTTACTCACGATGTCCTTTTGGGTTTTCACTGTGCTCAGTTTTTATTCATGGAACTCTTTTACTCATGGTTTCGTGACCATGCCAGTCCATCATTTTTACACATAACATTCCCTTATTCAGGTATACACCATGCCCGTTATTTTTGTTTTTTTATGAGGACATGTTTAAGGTTAAGTCTTTGGGACCTGTGCGAAACAGTTTAATGTCATGCGGCCTGGACGTGCACTATGGTTTAAGGTCATACAGTTGGACCGTAATGGTGTTGGATGGCAGTCTATGAAGAACATGGAGTGAGTATGGTGGTCATTTGGCTCACTTGGGGAGATGGCTTGAGGCTACCTATGAGAGATGGATGATGTATGAAATGTGAGTGGATGATGGTGACCCACTAACTTACAACAAGTATGGATGGCGATATGGTTTGCTGTTTTGTGAGCATAAGTAAGATGATAAAAGGAATGAACTCACTAGGGAGGTAATGAAGGTGGTGCGTCCACACTAACAGGTAGGTTAGAGAAGGCATGCGTGAAAGTGCACGAAAAGGCATGTGCGCGTATCGGTGGCGAGTTTATGGTCATGCCTCTGGGACCTACGCGAAGCAGTTTATCGTCATGCAACCAAGACGTGCACTATGGTTTTAAGGTCATACAGCTGGACCGTGGTTATGCAGTTTAAAGTCGTACAACTAGGACCATGCAGCTTAAGGTCGTGCAACCAGACCTCCGCTATAGTTTAAGGTCATATAGTTTGAACCATGGTGCTGAGCCTATTATCGTCATGCGGCTAGGACATGTACTATAGTTTAAGGTCATACAACTGGACCATAGTTATGCAGCTTAAAGTCGTAGAATTAGGACCATGCAGTTTTAGGTCGTGCAACTAGACCTCCACTACAGTTTAAGGTCATATAGTTCGGACCATGGTGCTAAGCCTTTTATCGTCATGTGGCTAGGACATGTACTATGGTTTAAGGTCATACAATTGGATTGTGGTTATACAGTTTAAAGTCATACAACTAGGACCATACAGTTTAAGGTCGTACAATTAGACCTCCACTCTAGTTTAAGGTCATATAGTTTGGACCATGGTGCTGAGCAGTTTAGGGTCATGCAGTATGGACCGAAGCTGAGTAGTTTAAGGTCTTGCAGTATGGACTGAGGCTGAGCAGTTTAGGGTCATGCAATATGGACCGAGGCTGAGCAGTTTTAGGGTCGTACAGTATGGACCGCAGCTACAGTTTAAGGTCATATAGTTTGGACCGAGGTTGAGCAATTTAGGGCCATGCAGTATGGATCACAGCTACAGTTTAAGGTCATATAGTTTGGACTGCAGCTACAGTTTAAGGTCATATAGTTTGGACCATGGACTTTAGGGTCGTGCATCTAGACGATGGCTGAGCAGTTTAGGGTCACGCAGCAGGGATCGAGGCTGAGCAGTTTCAGGTTATGCAGCACAGGTCGAGGCTGAGCAGTTTAGGGTCATGCAGCATGAATCAAGGTTGAACAGCTTGGGGTCATGCAGTATGGACCATAGCTATGTAGTTTTAAAGTCATGCAGCTAGGGCCATGTAGTTTAAGGTCATGCAACTAGACCTCCGCTACAGTTTAAGGTCGTATAGTTTGGACCATACAGTTTAGGGTCGTGCATCTAGACCATTGTGTAGGTTGCCATGTAGATCAAGCTTCATAGGGAATAGGTATGTGGATGGTAATCCGACTCCTTGAGGATAAAATGGCTTAGACCATTCACAAACTGAGGGCTCAAATAGAAATGGTGGCCTGATGAAGGACGACCAGTAGAAGTGGACCTCGCTGTGGTTTTAAAGGGGGTAAGCGTACTCTCTGAGTGAAAAATAAGGCTCTATAATAGGTAACCCGACTCCCAGGTAGCTTAGTGTGAAGCTAACCTACTGGGGATTGGAAAGTAAGAATGACCTTAACTTCACTGGGGATGATAAGCCACAGTATGGGTGTGACTCTTAATGGGGGATGATGGATAGCTCCTGACTCCATTGGGGAAGGCACAGTTTAGGTGGGGCTTGGGTGCAAGTCCACTAGGGATGACACATCCTGGCTTGGGTACAACTCCACTAGGGATGGTGGTAGGGCATACATTGCTTGAAATATGGCTGACGCCATGTGTAGCGCTGATGGTTCATTGCGAATATTCAACTGGTGTTGAGTTCTCACAATACAAATGACGTTGTACAGCTGGCGTTGTGAATGAACCGTGGTATTTATCTGAAGACGACCGGCGCTGGGGTCATTTTGGAGACACACTCGGTGCTAAGTCAACCAGCGCTAAGGTTGTATTTGGAAACACACCGGCGCTAAGTCAACCGCGCTAGGGTCATATTTGGAAACACTCCCAGCGCTAAGTTAACCGGTGCTAACGGTTGTCGTGACCTGCCATGGTGGCATGATAGGCTTTCTATGAGAAACGATTTAGAGATCAACTCTGACATGTTAGTCGGATTGGTGGCCTCGACATGTAGACAAATTTCGGGTAGCATGTTCCGTATAAAAGTTTGAACTGCTTCCTTCTCAAGCATGGGATTGGGATGGCGAGTAGCTAAATTTCTCTATCTTGATATGAACTGGTCCACGGGCTCATTAGGGTCTTGGGTCAGGGTGAGAAGCTCAATGGTTTGAATCTCTCTCTCGACCTCGTAGAAGTGCTGGTGGAACAATTTCTTCATTTCTTCCCAAGTATGCACCGAGTTTGGGGGAAGTCGAGCATACCATTGAAAAGCTGGGCCACCAAGCGTTTCAACAAACTGATGGAGAAGGAGTCTCTCATCAGTCGCTGTTTCTCGGCACGCTGCATGGAAGTGGGCGATATGCTGGTTTGGGGACGTGGTTCCATTGAATAGGGGAAACTTCCCTTTCTTGTAATCTAAGGGAAACGACACCTGGTTAATGTATGAAGGGTACGGCCTTTGATAAGGCGTTGTACTTGGTATCCTTTGAATTTGTTTGTTCTTTAAGCTATGGGTAACCATAGCATCGATGTCTACCTGTGAGATGGGGTTAGGGACAGAATTGTCTTGTGAGGCAAAGGGAAGGGGTTGCCTTGTAGGTGCACACTCTGAGTGATGAGAATTGACCTCATGGTTAACTAATTGTCGTGTGGCATCTACACGATCTATCTTCTCCATCATTATGCGCACCATAGCTTCGAACTTGTTCATGCAGTCTTCCTGCGAGTCAGGTTCGTTTATAACCATTACGCTGACTGTTTCTTCAGGGAGGTCAGCCTTAGTTTCAGTTGAGGGCTTGCGAACTTGACGGGTCACACGCAGCAGATCGGTCAGCATGCCCTAACTGGACTCGACTCGTATATGCCAATCACGTGAGGACCGGTTCTCGACGATCTTGGGACCGTGGTTGCTGAGTGGCTGGGTCATTTTCTACAACATTCGCCATAGTACAGGGCTCATGTTCTTCTTCTTTAGGCTTCGTCATTTGAAGAGGGTAAAAGAGATTCAGGCGAAGAGGGTCATCCGAGCTGGTTGCCCCGACCGCCTTGGTCACTTTCTTAGTCAGAATTCACAGACCTCTACCTTGTTTAGCTTTGAGGTTTTGATGGACCTCGCACCAAAACTGTGATTGGGATTGCGACTGATCAGCCCTTCTTACACAAGAGAGAGCTGTCTCCATCAGGTGCGGCAAAGGATGAGGGCCAAGGATTGGAGTCATCCTGGGCCGAGGAGGATGAAGGACTCGATCTTCCATCAAGTGTTTGCCCCGAGCTCTCTTGTGAGCTACAAAGATATGACCAAGATGATGAGGCTGGTTCAAGATGGTACTCTTGGGCAAGGTCTTGGAGTACCAAGGCTAGAGGTGCTTGCTCGAAGAAGGAGGAGTAGTCAAGAGCAGGGTTGACTCATGAAGATGCCTCAGTCGAGGGCGAGGGGCAGTCTGTGATGGCAATGCGTGTGTGCCCCTTGAAGAAGGATCACCGGGGACCTGGTGGGAGCCTACCCCTTACAGGGTGTGCTAGTGTGTGCTGAGTAGGAGGACGAGAAGGTCGTCACCTGTGTGCTGGGTTGACGCAATGATGGCATTGCCTCGAGCAGTGGGATGCATATGAACAACGTGTGCAGGACCTGGCCTTGGGAGGTCTGATCCTGGAAGCTGACTCGAAGTAACAAAAAGGTTACCCCTAGGTGTGGCTCTAGTGGATGACCCATGAGCCTTATGGTGTGTGCGAGAGGTGGAGGCCTAGGGTCTCTACTTCGATGTGTCAAGCATCTAGGGATAGAGACTTGTGTTGATGCAAGAATGCGGGGGGTAGCCTTGAGGCAACCCACAGAAGCAATGGCAACTTGTTTGCCTTTTGTGGCAAGGGACTGGGCAGCCTTCTGGCGTACCTCAGCAATATGACCGAAAAGTAACTTGTCGGTGGTAGGGCGTGTGCTGTGTGCGGCAACAGAAGTGCTAGCGATGTAAGGAGCCTTGGCAGAAGTTCCACCAGAGCTAGGAGACGGGGACTTAGGGACCTTTAAGTCCCTCTTCACACCAATCCAGGTTAAGACTTGGGAGCTAGACCTGGGGTCTTTGCTCAAAATGAGGGTTGGGAATGAAGTTTGAGAAACTTGTTCCTTGAGGACACTCGTGAATGGGAGGATAAGAAAATCCTCGATCTAGATGAATGGGTTACAGAACCTGAAAGCCATAAGTGCAGATACAAAAAATAAAAGGAGAAGCTTAGCCAAACAAGCACAATCCGATTAAGGGGTAGTAAGTCCCTAGTGGAGTTGCCAAGCTGGTTAGGTGCCTCGATCTCACCCTCAAGATCTGGATGACCGGGAGGCACGTGTCTAGGGTTTCAGGGGAACTCGGGACTTGAGATCGCTCTCTTGGGAACCTTGCTCAAGAACAAGGGCAGGTGGACCAATCGATGAGAGAGGAATTTAAGGTGGGTTCGGGACTTACTCCGGCTGGCTCGCGTGGGCACCCTCTTAGATCACCAAGAAAGCCCCCCAGTCGAAGAACTTGTTTTGAATCGTCTACCTTAGCCTGTATTATCCTATTTATCCAATCACACACATATGGCAAATGCTATAAGATAAGTGGGTCAAGGGACCCCACCTTACCTTTGGGCGAACGTACACAGGTGCACATTCAAAAAGAAGAAAAGAAGAATGAGAGAATTAAGATTGAGATGAGAAGAATTTGATCAAGTGGTGAGGGTGACTAAACTAGTAGGTAATTAACCTGACGTGGTAATAAAAAGGGCTCGATAACTCAGATCGGCTCAACAAAATTACTACTAGACGACAGTATCAATACCAATCAGCTTGACACGATAGCTAGTCTATCGTGACAGTAAAGCGGGCACAGTAACTCTGATTGGAACAATGATGATACTGCTAGACGACAAAATTACCATGAAATGCTAGTCTCAACCCCTCTTGATCAAACAAAAGAGTAGAAGAAAGGAAAGAGAACATAAAGAGAAAGAAGAGCATAAAAGAGGATAGAGGGAAGAGGAAGAGGAAGAGGAAGAGGAAGAGGAAGAAGAGATAGGAAAAACAAGGAGAAGAAGTAAGAAAGAGAACGAAGAGAAAGAAAGGTGCAGACGGTGATTGGATTTGAAGAGGAAAAACTCAGACGACAATGAGCTTTCGCTGTCTGTGACAGAAGGGGAAGGAGTAAGCACAGGTAGCGATGTGTTTCCACTGTCTATGACAGAAGGGAGAAGAGAGTGAAGACACAAGTGGCGCTATGTTTCTGCAGTACAAGAAGAGAGAAGAGAGAGAAGACACGGGCGGTGCTATGTTTCCGTCGACTATACAAGAAGAGAGAAGAGAGAGAAGACATAGGCGACACTGTGTTTTCGCCATTTGTGACCGATAAGAGAAAGAAAGAACACAGGTGGCAATAGGCTTATGCCGGTTGTGTCAGAAGAACAGGAAGAGAGAGAAAACATAAGCAGTAATAAGCCTACGCCGTCTGTGACCAAAAAGAAGAAAGAGAGAGAAAACATAAGCAGTAATAAGCCTACGCCGTCTGTGACCAAAAAGAAGAAAGAGAGAGAAAGCACAAACAACAATAGGTTTGTGTCGGCTATGATAGAAGAGAAGAAAGAGGGCAAAAACATAGGCGGCTCTAGGCTTGTACCGACTATGAGAGAAGAGAGAAGAGAGAAGAGAGAAGAGAGAGGAGAGAAGAGAGAAGAGAGAAGAGAGAAGAGAGAGAATTTTGACAGAGGCCCGACCCGCCACTTAGGCCATGGCCTAGCTAATTGTTAATGTCTCATGAGCAGGAAGGTACCATGCAAGACGATAGGTCCCCCATGTGCGAATGGAGAAAGAAAGAGGAGCTGTGAGAGAGAAACATGATAGATTAGAGGAGGAAGAAAGAGGAACCGAGAGAAAGAAATAAAGATTAAAATAAGGAAGAGACAAGATGGAAAAGAAGAGAGAGAAAGAGAGAGATAGAGATGAGGAAAGAGGAGGGAGAAAGGGAGATAGAGATGAGAGGGAAAGAGAGATAAAGATGAGAAAAGAGAAGAGAGAAAGAGGGGAGGAGAGAGAAAATAAGAGGAGAGAGAAAAAGGAGAGAAAAAAGAAGAGAGAAAAGAGTAGGAGATAGAAAGTTACCTTATCGAGGGGTACCGACCCTTTTCTTCTCTCTCCTCTCTCTCTATCCAAGATGCACCCACAAAATCAAGCAAGAATTGAAGTATTTATTGAATATTGAAGAATGAACTGAATCCTCTTTTACAACTAGGCTTTGCATGTTTATATAGAATTTGGCCCAAACATGGGTGGATGCCCAAAACCTACCTAAAATTGAAGATAATTACAATTTAATTGAATTAAAAGAAATTCTAAAATGGGTGAAAAATGGCTGTTTTGCCCCTGCCTAACAATGTGTGGAATTTTAGATCAGTCCTTGCTGCTGCCCAAGAACTTGCATGATCTTTCATGGATGATTTGGGGTTGTTTTGATGCCCGTTTGATCGAAAGATGGTTGTTTTCTTGTAGGGCTCGACATGGCGATCGATGTGATACCAACTTCGAGCCATGAATCATGTTTTTAAGCCATGATCATGAGAGTTGAATTTTGGATGAATCTTGAAAACTTCGAATCGATAGTGCGCTCATTCCTTGATGTGTTTTCATGATTTATTCGTCATAGTGCACTGAGCATACTGTCACTATCACGTTGCAATGAACGTAGCTCGATTTCGTGTCTGGATGAAGATTTCGTCATCTTGGGTTTTTGGCCGGAACTTTGAAATCCGGCAGCCGAAATTTACAGCAGCTTCAATGCCTCCATGTGTGAAATCCGACGGCCGAAATTGGTTTCGCGTCAATTCGATGTGCGAGGGTCGTGATTTGGCTGCTCGAATGAGGAGTGCAACTGCAGATTTTTTTGTAATTTTTTTCGCGGATCAGCAATTTCTTTCTAGTTTTTCTCCCTGCTTGCGCATCATCACAGGGGGTACCACCTATCAAAACGCTCGTCTTGATGAGACGAAACTGCTCACAAAATTTGAGGTGCAATCCTACTTGAAATGAGTGAGATATAGGTGCCAAAAGTCACTTCTCGTAACTGTGAATACAACCACCTTTAATGGTGTTTTGGTGCAGGGTGGCCACTCAGGAATAGTGTGCCGCCTATCCCTTTTCGGTATTTTACCCATTACTTTATCCTAGAGTGCTCGATTAAGATGAAACTTGATCCATAGGGGTTTTCGAACATTCTAGATCCAATGGAAGTGGTCCCAATATTGTTTGATACACCAAAAATATTATTCTAGTTATGGGATCCAATTCAAGTTGCTAGAGGCCGATATTTGTGAAATTGTTTCTTTATTTTCACTGTCTTAGATATGTCTGATTGCAATGAAACTTGGCAAGTGGCATTTTGAAGTACTTATGAAGATCTTGACCAGTTCTGGGACCATTATGAGACTGTTGAAATTTCCACTGTATGTTGGGGCTTTATTGACCTGCTTCCTCTTTATTCCGCATCAAGGACCAAGGTGTTGAAAATGTATTCAAACATACCGTGACAATGCTAGACTTGTCCCTTGTTTAAATGAGGGAGGAAGAAGAAGAAGAAAGAGAGAGATAAGGGATAAAAAAAGCAGAGAGAAAGAAGAGAGAAAAGAAGTGAGAAGAGAAGAGAGAGAGAAGAGAGAGAAAAGCATGGATGGTGATGGACTTTCGCCTTTCATGATAGAGAAATAGGAGAGAGAAAGTATGCGAACGATGATAGACTTCTGCTGTCTATGAAAGAGAGAAGATGAGAGGGAAAGAACATGGAGGGCGATGAACTTCCGCCGTCCGTGACAGAGGAAAGGGGAGAGAGAAAGAACATGGACGGTGATGGACTTCCACCGTCCATGATAGTGAGAGACAGGAGTGAGAAACGAATGTCATGCGCGGTGATGAGCATTGCCCTGCACCACATGAGAAAGGAGAAATTTAGACAGAAGCCCTGCTCGCCATTCGGGTTAAGGCCCGGCTCATTGTGCTTATTTCCAAAAGATAAAGGAAGACTGAGAACATCATATCCGGCGATGAGCATCACCATGCACGACTGTAGAGGAGAGAAAGAAATTAGAGTAAAGGCAAGAAAGATGAGGAGAAGGAAAGAGCATTTTAAGAAAGAGGAAGAGGAAACAAAAGTAGAGAGAGCAGAAAGGAAAGAACAGAGGGCAAACGAAAGTGAGGAGAGAAATTGGGAAAGAGTCAGAGAAGGAAGAAGGAAAGAGAGAGAAATAAAAGAATAAGGAAAGAGAAGAGGAAAGAGGTACGCATGGCACTGCCACCATCGTGGGTGTCAGAGAGATAAGAAAATAGAAAGAGAGATTCGTGCAACATTGCCATCGCCTTGCATGTTCAGACAAAGAAAGACAAAGAGAAAGATAGAGCAGAGAGAAGACAGAAGCAAGTAGAGAAAGAGATTTGTGCACGGCATTGCTATCGTCGTGCATGTCCAGATAGAGAGAGATAGAGAAAAGACAGAGCAGAAGAAAGAAGATTCATGCACCGCGTTGCCATCGCCGTGCATGTTCAGACAGAGAGGGATAGAGAGGAGGATAGAGCAGAGAGAGAATAAAGAAAGAAGGAGAAGAGGAAGAAGAAGAAGAGAGAAGAAGAGAGAAGAAGAGAGAAGAAGAGAGAAGAAGATGCACACGGCGTTTCCATCACCGTGTGTGTGGGATAGAGAAAATAAAATAGAGAGAGAGGTTCGTGCATGGTGCTGCCATCACCATGCACTTTCAGTCAGAAAGAAACAGTGAGAAAGATCGAGAAGAAGAGAAAATATAAGAAGGAAGAGAGAGGATGTTAGACACACAACGCTGCCATCGCCGTGTGGGTTAAAGAAAGAGAAAGAGAAAGAAGAAGATAACATGCACAACTTTGCCACAACCGTGCGTGTTCACAGAGAAGAAGAGAGAGAAGTCGAGAAAAGAAGAAGAAAGAAAAGAGAGAGGAAGCAAGAGAGAGACAAGAAAAGGGGGGAAAGAGGAAGATAGAGAAGAGAGGAGGACAGAGAAAGAGAGAGATCAAAGGAGGAGAGAAAGAGAGAGATACGAGAGGAGGAGAGAAAGAGATAGAGATGAAATGAGGAGAGAGAAAGAGATAGAGACAAGATGAGGAGAGAGAAAGAGAGAGACGAGATGAGGAGAGAGAAAATTATCTTACCGAAGGGTACCAACTTTTTTATTTTCTCTCCTCTCTCTCTCTCTCTCTCTCTAAGACCCAAGCAAAAGCATGGAATTTATTGATCAATTGAAAGTATGAGGGGATTAGGGGAAGAACCTTTTACAATTAAGTTTAACATGTATTTATAGAATTGGGCTCAAACATGGGTGGATGCCAAAAAACTATCTCAATTGATGATAATTACAATTTAAATGAATTAAAATAAATTCTAAAAATGGGTGAAAAATGACTGTTTTGCCCCTACCTGACAATACGTGAATTCTAAAACAGTCCCTACTACTGCCCTAAAACATACATGATCTTTTGTGGATAATCCGGGGTTGCTCTAATGCTCATTTTTTTGAAAGATGATTGTTTTCTTGTAAGGCTCGGCATGGCGATCGATTTGATACCAACTTCGAGCCATGGATCGTGTTTTAAAGCCACGATCGTGCAACTTGAAATTCGGATGAATATTGAAAAATTCGAATCGATAGTGTGCTCGTTTCTTGATGTTTTTTGATGATTTATTCGCTAGATCACATTAAGCATGCCATCATGATCACGTGACAACAAATGTAGCTTGATTTCGAGCTCAGACGAAGATTTCGTAACTTTTTGGCTTATGGCTGAAATCTGAAATTCTAACGTCAGAATTTACAGTCACTTTATTGGATTTGTGTGTGAAATCTGACCATGCATCATGTATGGGGATTCGAACCATAGATAGCCCTAGACCTTATGCACACGATGGAATTGGTCTCACGTCAATCCAACTCATGAGTGCCGTGATTTAACTGCTCGAGCGAGGCATGTCACTGCTGATTTTTTTGCAACTTTCTTCACGGATCAACAACTTCTCTCTAACATTTCTCCTTGTTCGAGCGTCATCACAGGGTGTTCCACATATCAAAATGCTCGTCTCAACGAGACGAACACGCTTACAAAATTTGAATGCGATCTGACTCGGGACGAATGAGATATGGCCCCTAAAAGTCACTACCCATGAATGTAAAAACAACCATCTTTAATGGTGATTTGGTGCAGGGAGGGCGCACAGGAATAGTGTGCGACCTACCCCTTTTTGGTCTTTTACCCATAACATTATCTTGGAGTGCCCAATTAAGCTGAAACTTGACCCATAGGGGTTTTCGACCATGCCGGATCCATTGGCGGTAGTCTCATAGCAATTTAATGCACTGAAAATGTAGTTATAACTACGGGGTCCGTTTCATGGTGCTAGCGATTGATTTTTCTGAAATTTTTTCTTAGACATGACAAAACTTGGCATGTGGCCTTTTAAAGTGCTTGAGTGTTATGACTTATTCTAGGGAAATTCTGAGGCTGTCGAGAATTCCACTGTATGTCAAGGCTTTATTGACAGACGTCCTCTTTATTTCGCATCAGGGACCTAAGGTGTTGAAAAATATCTTCAAACAATGGTGTTGGTCACAAGTTACCCAAACGATGCTAGTCTCAAGTTACGCAGATGATGGTGACTTGTGTTCGGGCCTCGGATCTGGGCCTGACTCGGTCCCGATCCTTGATGCATGAGGTTTCATGGGCGGTGATAAACCTCCATTCGGGGCCTCTGGTCTGAGCCCGACCAAATCCGGCCTATCGCCTCTTGATCTTTAAAGATGTGACTGGTATTTCTAATTTGTGAGGGGTATTTGAGGGAAGCGTCACTTATATAAGGGGGTAAACCCCCTTTTCATCATTTTATTGAAAGTAAAAATGACTAAGGTAATTTTATCAGTGTGAGAGAGAGCGGGAAGCTTCTGGCTAGGAGTCAGGCAAGGAACACAAGACACTCGTGTGAGGGTTGCAGGATTCTTCTGATGAGAGTGTGAGAAATTTCGATTGGACACTCGCGGGGAAGTGTCCAGCAAATAAAGTTTCAGATGAGTCACACATGGAATAAGGGACTTTCGTAGAAGTCACTGCTGTTGGCCGATAAGAGTTGAGGGAAGCAGCGGTTTTCAGGAGTTTGTCGGGATTCCGACAGTGGTTTTGGGAGGACCTGAGAAGGGGTGGAAGTTGCAGCAGGGGGCTGCCGGTGAACTTACACTATTGTTTTGGAGTTTTCTTGTGGTTTAGAGGAGAGGGGGGAGGTCCACCAGTAGGTTTACGGCAAGTGAAAGGTGGTTTCCCGGTGGGAAATGAATGGCCACCGGGAGGTGAGCAGTCATTGGGACGAAAGGTCTTCGACAGCGAACATTCACCGAAAGGCAAATAGTCACGAGGAGTCGAAGGGTCTTGAGGAGTTGAAAGGTCACATGTGGCTGAAGGGATGCGGGAACCAAAGGGTCACAAGGAAACAAAAGGTCTCGAGGAAGCTGGATAGTCACCATCGCTAGCAATCAAAGAGTTGCGAGTGAACATGCTCGGCAATAGAGAACACAGTCGACGTTAGTCCTCAGGAAACACAGCCGGCGTTGGGCCTTAGAAACACAGCCAACGAGCCGGCGCTGGCTTCACGCGGCGCTAGTCAGTGCCTTAGCCACGCATGGCCTGCAACATGACGCGCATGGTGTTAGTCATGCTCGGTGGTTGCTGTTCACTCGACGATCCTTTCATGAACGAAAGCAAGTTGTGATCAGCTGAGTCATATCAGGCAGCAGTCATGCACGGCGATAAGTTGCGCCCAACGATGATCGTGCATGGCAATGACTAGCGCAGGCAAAGGGTGGTGAATAATGGTAAGGCCTGGCTTATAGAATCTGTTGAAGGCCAAGTCCTCCAGCACACTTGTAAACTTCATGTTGTTCTGTGGAAGGGTGCTCATTGTGAAGAGGGCGTGCTTTCCATCATAGGCCAGTTCCTTGCCAAAAGGGTCTGCTTTGTATGTTTGATATACTCGATCTAAAACCCTTCTACCCTCTTGAGGTGGGAGCAGCTTTTTGACATGTAACCGTCCTCTTTTCCTCAGATGCAAGAGCAACGCTGCAGTCAACTGCTTCTCTTTTCTTCAGATGCAAGAGCAATGCTTGAGGTCAACCGTCTTCTTTTTCTCAGATGCAAGAGCAGCGCTGGGGCCAACTGCTTCTCTTTTCTTCTGATGCGAAAGCAATACTGCATAATAGATTTGTAACCTCCCTAATAATGGGCTTTTTGGCTTGTAACCCCTTCTAACAATAAAAGAGTTTGAATTTTGTTCAAATTGTCTTGCTTCTTTTCTTTCCCTCTTTTTACCTTAACTTTTATTCGTACTCCCTTTTTGCCGAGTATTGAGTCTTTTGAGAGCGTATCAAGGATAATACTTCTTTAGATATCGCCCATTGATGGGGGCCATCGCCTCCTCTTCGTTAGGGTGTGCCAGTATGTAAGCCCCATTTAGCGAGACTTTTTTAATTATAAAGGGGCCTTTCCATTTCGGTTCAAACTCGCCTTAACGCTGGTCATACATGATGATCGGCCTCTTCAAAGCTAGAACCAGATCCCCATGTGCAAATGAGCGAACCTTGACTGATTTTTCAAAGGCCCTCCTCATTCTCCCTTGGTTGAGTTCCAGATTTTGCTAAGCTTCGAGCCTTTTCTCATCAAGTGCATCTAATTATTGATACCAAAGCTTAACTCTCTCATCTTCAGCCAGTCCTTGATGTATGGCGACCCATAACGAGGGTAGTTGAATCTCGAGGGGTAAGACTGCTTCACCCCCACAGACTAAGGAATCTGGCGTGGAATCAGTGGCATTTCGTGTTGTGGTACGACAGGCCCACAATGCTTCAGGAAGCTTCTCATGGCAGTTCGTTTTTGTCTTTGATACTGACTTCCTTAAAACGCTGCATAGGGTTTTATTGAAAGCTTCAGCTAAAACGTTCGCTCGAGGGTGGTACATAGTTGAGTACTTCCACTCGAAACCAAACTGGTTAACCAAGTGATCAATGTGATGACTTCTTAATTGAGGACCATTGTTAGATATAATCTAGTCAGGCACCCCAAACCAGTATATGATGTGATGCCACACGAAATTGGCCACCGTAGCCCCAAGAACTTGCTTGAGTGGGACCGCATCAGCCCACTTAGAGAAATAATCTGTTGCCGCTAGAATAAAGACATGACCCATTGTGGAAGGAGGGTCAATAGGCCCTACAATGTCTATACCCCATTGCGAAAAGAGCCATGATGCCACTGTAGGGTCCAAGGGCTCTAGAGGCTAATGAATGAGGCTCGAGTGCATTTGGCACACATGGCACCTCTTGGCATAGTTTAAGGAGTTAGTAGCCATCAAAGGCCAATAATACCTCAATCTGCGTATCCGCTCATAGAGGTTAGGGCCAAACTGATGCAATCCACAGATGCCTAAGTGCACTTCTCCAATGCCTTATTTGCTTCTTGCAAGTCTACACATCTGAGAAGAATTTCGTCAAAAGATCGACGGAAAAGAGTATTCCCTTCAACGAGGGTGTACTTGGTAGACATTTGGTGCACATTATTGTGCTCAGTACGATCTTCAGGCAGTCTACCACGCTTTATGAAATTGATGATTGGCTCGCTCCAATCTTTCACTTGCTCAATTTCTGCACACATTGGATCGAAGAACTCTGGTTCTTGTTTTCTAATATCAGCTCCCTGACTTTGCTCCATTTCTTGCTCGGCTTTAATGACTTCTTTGGCTACCAGAAGTGCCTCGAATGGATAAGGTAGGAACTTAGGAAAGAGAATTCTCCCATCATCTGCATCCACTTCGGTACTCAGCTCAATGTGTCTCCATTTTGCCACCCAAACGGGCGTGGACCCTTGTGAGGACAGATGAATGGTAGCTCTAAGCTTTGCAAGTGCATCAGCTTGCGAATTCAACCTCATGGGGAAGTGACTTAAAGAAACACCCTCAAATTGAGCCATATAGGATGTTGCAGTATCATGATAAGGCTTGAGGGTATCTTTTCTCATGTCATAGATCCCCTTAAGCTGCCGAATAACCAACTTGGAATCATCGAAGATATTAAGTTTTTTCAAGTCTAAATCAAAGGCTATCTCCAACCCAATTATAAGGGCTTGATATTCTGCCTCGTTGGGAACCGACTTTAGTGAGAGTGAAGGATAGAGGAAGCATCCCTCCTTTCGGAGCCATGAATACCACTCCGACACCTCCTCGATCAGATTGGAAGGCTCCGTTGAAGTACATCTCCCAAGCATGAGTAAGTTCTGAATAGAATACTTCTTCATCAGGGAGATCACTTGATAAAGGTGACTCTGCCCTTACAGGATGTGCTGCGAGAAAATCAGCCAGGTCTTGACCCTTGACAGCCTTTTGTGGTACATATGTATGTTAAATTCCATCAGCAATAATACCCACTTAGCAAGGCGTCCTGACAAGCATGGGCGTGTCATGAGAAACTTCACAAGGTCAGCTTTTGATATGAGTTTTACTTCATGACCAAGCAAGTAGTGGTAGAGCTTTTGTACCCCAAAGATTAAGGCCAGGAACATTATCTTGATAGGGGGATAATTCTTCTCAACCCCTTGCATCCTACGGCTGAGATAGTATAGGGCGGTCTCTTTCCCCTTGTCGTTGTTTTGCATCAATAATGCCCCGAGAAACTCATCCAAAGCGGTGATGTACATGATGAGCAGTTTTCCCAACACCAGTGTAGAGAGCACTGGAGGGTTGAGTAAGTATCGCTTGATGTCATCAACCACTACTTGGCATGCTTCATCCCACACGAATGGAGTATCCTTCTTTAACAGGTGTGTAAAAGGCTTACAGCATCCTGAAAGGTTCGAGATGAACCTGTGGTTATAAGCCAGCTACCCTTGAAGGGAGTGTAGCTCACACAATGTAGTTGGTGGTGGCATTTCCTAGATTTCCTTGATCTTGATTGGCTCAACTTCCAACCCTTGGTGTCCAACAATGAACCCCAAGAACTTTCCTGAATGCACACCGAAGTGCATTTCAACGGGTTCATCTTGAGCTGATGAAGGCGTAACCATTTGAAAACCTTTTCTAGGTCTCGTATGTGAGCTTCTTTCTTTTCGGATTTCACCACCAAGTCGTCTACATAACATTCGATCTCCTTGTGCATCATATCTTTAAAGATGCTTGTCATCGCTCTCTGACACGTGGCACTGACATTATTCAATCTGAAAGGCATCATTATGTAGCAGAAGACCCCTTTTGGAGTTAAGAAGGTGGTGGCCTCTTCATCTTCTAGTGCCATTCGTATATGATTATATCAAGAATATCCATCCATGAAGGAGAAGATCTGACAATAAGCCGTGGAGTTGATGAGAATTTCTGTAAATGGCAACATGAAGTCATCCTTTGGGCAAGCGGCATTCAAGTCACGAAAGTCAATGCAGACCCTGATTTGGCCATTTTTCTTCTTGAATGGTACAATGTTGGCCAGCCATTTTGGGTAGTTGACCTCACGAATGAAGCCTGCTTGCCTAAGTATAGTCACTTCAACATTTATCTGCATTTCGAGATCAAGCCTGAATCTTCTTGATCTCTATTTGATAGGCTTGATAGTTGGATCTAGGCTGAGGTAGTGAATTGCGACTTGAGGATCTAAACCAGGCATCTCATGGTAATGCCAGGCAAAGACGTCCTGATTTGCTCACAAGAAGGCGATAAAATTCTCTTTTTCTTTCGACAACATATTTGCTGATATGAAAGTAGGACTGAGATCTGCCTCATCCATTAGCTTTATCTCTTTGAGTTCATCGGCTGTGGCTTGACCGCCTTCTTCCCATTCTTCAGGGTCCTCCTGCAACTCCTCATCATTGACTTCAAAGGTCTTCTCATTAACCTCAAATGTAGAAACCCATGATCCTGTCATCTCTGCTTCCAATAGAGCTCTAGTGTATCTCGAATTGATGAACAGAAGGGTCGACCTCAAACATGGACAACATATCAGGCTGCAGGAGTTTGATTTGAAAGTTATAGGAGGTTGGGATTTAGAAATTGTGGGGCCAGAGCCCTCACATGAATCACTCGCTCTTTGCATGGGAATCCGCAGTGTTTGCCCCGTGCTAGGTGATGCTTCTGAGATTTGCACCATGTGATAGACTTCCTGAGAATGGAAGCTTTAACCTCTTGACTCTCTCAGCCTCTACTCAAAGTCAAGCTCAGGAGACCACTGGGGTTTCTTCTGTTTTGACTTCCTGTGCTTCTTTGTAGAAGTAGATGGCTCTGACTTGGCTCGAGCCGCCAAGGCGCAGCAATAATGGAAGAGCCAGAATGATCCAAAGCATCATCAAAACATGATTTTAAAAATCAAATCAATCAAAACAGATAAAAATAAATTGAAAATGATAAAAGAAGAAGAGAGAAGGGGGAAGAAGAGGATACCAAACCAGGCTAGATGGCTTGGGAATCTTGAGCCTCCAAGGGCTCACTCGTATCAGATTTGGTTCGCTTTGCCATTCTGATTTAGATGTTGACTAGCAAGTCTCTGGTTGAAGAAGGGTAGTTATGCTCAAAGGATAATTTGGATCTAGGGTTGTTGTGCCCTGGATCTAGGTTTTTTCAAGGCTAGGGTTAGGGTTTCTCAGAGCTCACCAAGTTTTTCTCTCAAGCAGTAGTCGTAGGGTTTCTAATCTCTTTCTAAGGTTTCAATCCCTATTCCTAGTAGTTGCCCCTCAAATGACCACGAAAAAGAGCCTTTATAGGGGATAAAATTTGTTGGGAAGGATATACTCCCGTATCAATCAAGTCCCCTGATCAAAGATGCCAATTTGGGGGGTACGGATCTGGGAGACACTGCCAGTGTCGCCCAAGAAAAATGGGTAAAAAACATCAAAAGGGTAAGAGCATCAACAAAATTTCAATTTTGGTCAAAAGGGTTTGGGTGACACTGGCAGTGTCACCCAAGCAGCACTGGTCGGCACTGGTAGTGTCGCCTAAATCTAGGAGACACGAGGCGTGTCACCCAGTCTAGGATGGGCGACACTGCTAGGGTTGGCCACGCCATATCTTGTCCAAATTCAAAAAATTCCAACTTGGGTGTGTGCCTTAGCCTCTTGTGAAGCTACTAGAAAACATTTGGGGAAAAACATATTTCGTTTACTATTTTTAATGAATTTTTTGGTAAAACTGGGCGTTTGCAGGATGTTGGGTCAAAACATGGTATCTGTAGGGTTCTAGGTAGGCAACCTGGTTCTGGGTCATAGAGTAGGCTGTGAAAACTATGGATTTTGGGTTTACTAGGTTACTGTGGTCCTAAGGGTTCAAGAAATCATAGAAGTTGGGAGATTTAAAATGGGGTGTCTACAGTTGCCCCTCTTTGGCACTCCCTGTTCTTCGAGGGACAGGTGAGTGGCAAAGAAGTAGACACTTTGGCGTTCGCTGTCCTTCATGGGGCAGGTGAACATCAAAGATAATGTAGACATTTTAAATTTCTTTCTGAGGTGAATGTCCAAGTCATTACGCTCATCGAGCTCACCCACGTAGGGCATTTTTCCTCCTAGGGTTTTCAGCGTGAGATGTCGGTGAGTTACACAAGCTTGAAACTCGACTTGGATTTTCTAGCCATGCCACTTAACTTCAGGGGTTTTGCAGTTTGAAAAATTTTAACCCTGACATCTTCTTTGATCTCCTTAGGGTTTCTTAAGGCTGTTTATAAGAAGAAACTTGTCTGGCCGATTTGAAAGAGAGAGACGAGGCAGCAACGCGACAATCGCTGCAACGTGGTAATCATCATATACAGGTGTCCAAGCTCTTTCATTTTAAAAGTCATTTTAGACGCTTTGAAAATAGGGGGAGATTTGAAATAGAACCCGGAGCAAGGACATACTACGATTTTTAACAAAGAAATTAAAGTTTTTGAAAACACAGTGAAAATTTTGGAAAGAGAAAGATATTTTGAAAACAAGGTTGGTTAGTAGTTTTAACTCCTGCAACCATAGAGCCTTCTAAGCAGTTTAGCGTCATGCAGTGATGGACTATACACCTTACCCATTTACATCATACGGGGATAGAAAGAATACACCGACCCTTTTACGTCATATGGGGATAAACGGAATACACTCGACCTTTTTACATCATACGGGGATAGATGGAATACACCTGACCTTTTACGTCGTACGGGGCTAGACGTTACCTGCCTCGGCTCTTTTACGTCGCACGAGTTTGATGTTGAACTGGATACACCTGACCTTTTACGTCATACGGGTCTAGACGAAATACACCTAATCTTTAACGTCATACGAGGCTAGATGTTACCTGCCTCAGCTCTTTTACGTCGCACGAGTTTGACGTTTTTCCATTGGATGGGGTGGTTGTGCCCTAGATACACCCGACCTTTTGTGTCATACGGGCTAAACGGTACTTGTCTTGGCTCTTTTACGTCGCACGAGTTTGATGTTTTTCTCGTCTCGGCTCTTTTACACCACACTAGTTTGACGTTTTTCCTGTCTCGGCTCTTTTACATCGCACGAGTTTGACGTTTTTCCTGTCTCTTCTCTTTTACGTCGCATGAGTTTGACATTTTCTGAATTGGACCTTGGTTGGCAGTTTAGGCTCGTGCCACCAAGGAGTGTTTTCTTTTTTATTACTTTTTTGAAATATTTATATTTGAAAAATTGGCTGGCAATTTAGGCTCGTGCCACCGAGGAACGTTTGAATATTTTTGAAAATTAACAAAAAGTTTGAAAACAATCATAAAACACATGACAAAACCAAATTTAATCCCTAAAAGACCTCAAATATGAACCAGAACAGTTTTGGACAAAACATTTTTGGGTGCGGCACTGGTGGTGTTGCCTACCTAATTTTTTTTTGTTTTTATTAATGTGTGTTGATGAGGATTAAAAAAAAACATTTTTGTAAAAGAGAATTTGGGCAACACTAGAAGTGTCGCTCGGGCGACACATGTAGTATCACCCTTACAAGTTGGGCTACACTAGGCGTGTCGCCCATACAATTTTTTTATTTATTGGAAATGTCGAGAATTAAGAAAACGAAGGTTTGGACAAAAATATTTGGGTGACACAAGTGGTGTCGCCCATACAAAAATAATTTTTTTATTTTTATTTTTATTTTTTATTTTTTAGTTTGAACATGGGGATGTGAAGGTACTGTCACCTGGGTGACATGGGTGGTGTCGCCCAGCTTGAGTACAAAATTGGGTGACACCAGGCATGTCGCTTAGACCACCGACCACCAAAACTGACATTTATCGTTTTGGAAGGTTTTAGAGTTATCTAAACCTTATGTGGGCCGAAGTGGATAGCTGCAGGACGAGTTTTAGGTCGGATTTCCTATTTTTTATAAAAATCATCTTCCTTTCCATTCTCCCTTCATCCTGCAAGCTCATATTTCTTTCCCATCTCCATCTTCTTCCTTCTTCGCCAACTTCCCTCTATTCTTGCTCGTTTTTCTTGCACTCATCCTTAGGCTTTCATGGCCCGTAGGAAGGACAACGTGATCTCCAAGGGCAGGGGGAAGGTTTTCAAGTGGGTTGACAATGGAAGAGAGGAGGAGGCTCTTCCTTTGTTTTCTAGGGTTAGGCACTTCCCTGAAGGTCTGCCCTCCCATATCTCGTAGGGCCTTCGGTCAGGTGAAGTCCCTTGGTGTGTCAATGGCTTCTCTGTCATTGGGCCCTGGTTTAAGGATTGGTTTCTTTATGCTTGGTAATGGCCCGAGCTCATGGCCTTTTTGGCTACAATTTCGATGATAGGCATCTTGAACATGGCCTCTTGCCATGTGAACTTTCTCCTCCTTGAGGCTCTTGCAAAGAGGTTCAACTATCAAAAAAACACTTTCTTCCTTCTAACGGGCGAGACAACGTCGACTTTGGAGGAAATTACCAGGGTTTATGGGTTGAGCTTGGCCCGGATTGCATATCAACCTTCTACTTCCACGGACGATCATTCCATCATTGGTGCACGACTGTTGGGGGCTGCCTACTCTTCTCATGGTTAGTGGGTTGATATGGAGTTGATGGTTCGGAATCGAGAGCCGTCTCGGTTCACCGAACATATCCATATTTTCCTTTTTATGCTGATAGGATCCATCCTTTTTCCAAGCGGTTGTAAGATGGTTCAAAGTTCTCTCATTCCTTTAGCCCATGATTTTTTAGAGCATGCGGGTTACAACATTATTCAGGCCGTGTTGGTGGGCATTTACCAGGGTCTTCATGATCGGGTCACGCGAGGTGACCGTTTCATTGAGGGCAATGTCCTGATTTTGTAGGTACATTCTTGAACTCATTTTTATTTTATTTTTACCCCTGCAACTAAGTTTTTCTTCTGGGTTTTGCTCTTGATGCCCATATTTTGCCATAGGAACTCACTGGAAAAAGCTCGGCTTGATCGGGAAGGGTCTGAGTTGGGCGACACTGCCAGTGTCACCCACACAGGATGGCGACACTACTAGTGTGGCCCAGGTCAAACTGTCCCGGATGGTTTTGGGGTCCAGGGTTTATATTTTGTGATCTTTTAGGGTGATTTTGGGTTATGTTTTCTGTAGATTTGGGCCAATGAACACATTGCCATTGTCTGTCCTCCTCGATCAACAACGGCTGTATCTGCTGCACTAGGAATGACATATGTCAATAACACTAACCGATCTCTTAACGTCAACTATTATCGCAGGATTCTTGACAAGTTGTCGTCATTCGATTGGGTGATCACGGGTTTGAGAATGTGACCCTGTTTCTACTTGCAATGGGGCATTCATGTCTTATTCTGGCAGGCCAACACTTCATAGAGGGGTATTTCCCTCAAAGGGTGCTTTGCTAGTTTTTCCATACTCAGAATTGCACTTCCCCAAGAGAGGCGTTTGCTCGTCGCCCTATCTTTCTGCTTCGACGACACTCTTCCATGCTTCTGGTCAAGGAGGGTTTGTCGTGGAAAGGAAAGAAGTCTTCTTCTAGTAAGGGGTTGTTCAAGCAAGAAAATCCCACAACCACTTCCAACTACGATTCTTGGTGGGACATGCCTGCCCTCTTCCACTATGCCCTAGATCTTCGAGACTTCGTGGCAAACGTTTTGCTCCTGCTTCGGATATCATCCCTCCTCGAGAAGATGGCGCTTCTTGTTCGAATAAACGAATCAAATCCAATTAGGACATGTCTGACATCAGCTTGGAAGAGGCTGAAGTTGAATTGGCTCGATGGGTGGCCTTCGTGGAAAAACTTAAGGAGAAAGATGTTGATCAAAAGCAAAAGACTGAATAGCCAGAGCATTTTTCTCTTCTTTATTTTTTTTTTCTTGGCATGAATAAGTTGATCTCATGATCACCATTATTTTCAGTAGTTTTATTTTCATTGATGTCTGTTGGAACAGTAGAAATTTCGGTCATAGGATCAAGTTTGATGGCATGGATGCCTGTAATATACTTATTTTAATGGATAAAATCGATATTTTGAGATACCCAGAATTTTATTTCTCATTTTGATTGGTCCTCTGGGATTATGGAATCCCTTGTATTTTTATTTTCTCTTTGTTGCTGCCCTTGTTGAGGGGTTCTTATTCATCTTGCCCGTGTGCAATTGATTCATCGAAATATAGTAGAACACTTTATTTGCACACAATTTTCAAACTGAATTTTTACAAACTTAGCCCCCTAGTTGTAGGTTTTTTACAAACTTGTCTCGAATTTTTGGATATTGGGTCATCATACGCACATATAGGGATGAGCTTGCCTCAGGGGATTCAGTTGAGAGAAGAGCGCTCTTAGACTAGCCAGTATCGTCATTGGTTAGGTTCATCCATCTCTGATATGTGGTAGTTGGCAATTATACTCATACATCCATGGAGTGTCCGACTAGTTTCAAGCCTTCATAACAAGCGTTGGAAGTTGGCTTCGAGACCGAGGCCAACTGACTAACAGTTTAACCTCTTGTAGTGATGGAGGAAGTCCTTTCTAAAAGGGTTTTTTTTTTGAAAATGGATGATTTAAAAGTCAGTTTGAAAAGCATTTTCAAAAGGGACGGGCCTTACAGATTTGCCACTTGTGGGCCCTTTTGTTGTCATTTTCTGTATTATGTTTTACTCGAAGATGATGAAAGCATTTCCTTGTGGGATCGTGAAAACTCAAAAAGTCACGAAAGTTGTCCTTTTACCTTTTGAGCTTTCAGCCTGTGCTTTGTGGGTCCATGAAGAATTCTCTGGATTCTTGTCGAGCTTCCATCTTTGAGAAGTCTCGACGTTATCCCAAGGTTCATCAAAGTTACTTCAGTTTTTCATTCTTGTCACACTCCCACATCATTTTGAGTTGGTTACGTTGGGAACTTGCAGGGTTTAGGAGGAGTCTTCGTCCTCATGGTCTGCTTGTGTAGTATTGTTGGAACTTGCATGTACTTGTTTGTACTTGAGTATTTTGCTTATGCAATACTATTGTAACTCATAGGTACTTGTCTATACTTGAGGTTTTGAATCAGAAGCTCCTTCTTGGAGATTTTTTTATTTCTTTACCAATGATGCCTTTTCAGATTTTCACCACATCCTTTTTTTTCTTTTGTTTTTCTTTGTGATGCCTTTCACCATACTTTTGAACCCGTTACGGGTAGTATTTTCTGAGATACATCGCATTAATGAGTTGAGTTCGTACCCCTCCTGATTTTGATCTTGTAAGAATTGCCTACATGCACTCGGGTAACCACGAATGGCCCCTCCCAATTAGGTTTGAACTTGCCTAAAGGGTGTTGATTTGCATGAGTGTGGAAGATTTTCTTGAGTACCATGTCCCCTTCTCTGAATTGTCGAGGAACAACTTTTCTTTAGTATGCCCTCTCAACTCTACATTGGTAAGCAATGAAATTTTGTGTTGCTCATAGTCGTCTTTCATCCAAAGTAACGAGGGTAGTGATTTGTGCTTCGATCTTTTGTTCTTCATCAGAATTTTTGTGAATAAGCACATGGAGAGAAGGTATCTCAACTTCAATGGGTAGCACTGCTTCCATACCATGCACCAATGAGTATGGGGTCATGCCAGTAGGAGTCTTCTTAGTTGTCCGGTAGGCCCATAATGCGTCATTTAGTTTTTCGTGCCAGTCTTTGCCACCTTCTATTATTCTGTCTATAATTCTAAGAAGTCCTTTGTTTGTAGCTTTTTCTTGTCCCTTTTCTTGAGGATAGTAAGGCGTGGAGAATTTTTGCGTTATCCTGAACTTTTTGCACACCTAAGTGACCTTTTCATTTTTGAAGTTCGATCCATTATCAGTAATGATTGACTCAGGAGCATCGAATCTGAATACGATGTTGTTCTTTATGAAACAGGCAACATGTTGTCCTCAAATTTGACAAACGATGCGACTTCTACTCATTTGGTAAAGTACTCTATAGCCGTTAATATAAAATGGTTGCCATTTGAGGCTTTTAGTAAGATAACTTCGATGATATCAAGACCCCACATGGCAAAGGGCCATATGTGCGGTGTTGAGTTGAGTGGTACGGATGGTGCATGGATGATGTCTCTATAAAGTTGACATTTGGGACACCTCTTAACGAATTGCCAACAATCTTCGGCCACTGTAGTCCAATAATAGCCTTGACGCCTGATTTTCTGAGCTAAGGCAGCTACCCTATAATGATCTCCCTCATTGTGTAACTCTGTCAATACTTGGCCTATTTCTGGCTGATCGAGACACTGTAGAATGATGCCATCGAAGGACTTCTTGAACAGGAGATCACCTCTCACTAAGAATCCCATAGAAAACCTTTGAAGGGCTTCTTTATCCTTTTTGGTGGCTCCTTCGGGGTATAACCCAACTTTTAGCAGGGACAGAACATCGTGGAACCATGGTTTTGCCTTAATTAGCGCATCTGAATCCATGAGAGACACTTGTCAATCGTTCTCATTTTCTTGCTCTATTTCTTCTTCGATCCTTGGTGGGGAAGGGTCATGTTTGTTCCTGATGTAGAATGGCAGCGTGGTGATTTCTGAAGGAATGTCAACTGTTGAAGTAGGGGTTGCAAGGGTGTCGGCGAATCGATTATTTTCCCTAGTTACGTTCTGAAAGGTGATTTTCTTAAAGTATGGGATCATCTTTTCCACCTTTTTCTTGATAGGTTTTGAGCTTTTCTTCTTTCACCTTCCAAATTCCTTGAACTTGGTTTATAACAAGTAAGGAGTCACCAATCACTCATATTTGCTGGATTTTCATTCCCATTGCGTTCTCGAGCTTGGCTATCAAGGCTTCATACTCAGCAACGTTATTGGTACATGGGAAATTCAATTTGATGGTTGTTGGCATTAAAATCATCTTAGGTGAACATAATATGATTCCTATACCTGACCCGTTTTAGTTCCTTGCACCATCAAAGTATAGCTCCCAAATTGAGTTCTCAATTGTGAAGAGGTTCTCATCAGGGAGATCCATGTTAACGGGAGTGTTATCTGATTGTACATGTTAAGCTAAGTGGTAAGCAATGGCTTGTCCCTTGATCGATTTTTGAGTAACATATTCGATCTCGAATTCACTTTATTCGATCTCAAATTCACTCAATAGCATTATCCACTTCGCCAAACGTCTGTTAAGGACTGGTCTTTTCAATAGGTACTTGAGTGGGTCTATTTTTTAGATGAGCTTGATTGTATGAGATAAGGCATAGTGTCTTAATTTCTACATAGACCACAGAAGTGTTAAGTAGTGCTTCTCCACATTTGTGTATCTTGTCTCATAGTCAACCATGGTTTTGCTGATGTAGTATATTGTTTGTTCTTTTTCATGGTCATCGTATTGTTCTAACATTGCCTCCTTGGTCTTGTCTATCATAGATATTTATAGGAATAGGGGTTTATCTGGACTAGGAGGACTACGGATGGGAGGTTTTGTGAGTACACCTTGATTTGGTAGAATGCCTCTTGTCATTCATTATCCCATATGAATGGGGTATCCTTCTTAAGGAGCCTATTGAACGGCGCACACTTGTCCACCAGTTGTCAAATAAAACACCTTAAGGATTGTATGCGACCTGGAAGCCCACATATTTCTCTAATGTTCCGGGGAGGGGGCATTTCAATGATGGCTCGTATTTTGGATGGGTCCACCTCAATGCCTCTTTGGCTTACTATAAAGCCTAATAATTTGTTGGATTCAACCTCAAAGGCACATTTCTGTGGATTGAGTATGAGTTGATGTTTCTGGAGTCTTTCAAAAATGGTTTTCAGGTTGGTGAGATGATCAGATCTGGTCTTCGACTTGACCAAAATGTTGTCGACATAGTCTTCCATGATGGTGTGCATCAAGTCATGGAAGATGCTAGTCATTGCCCGCTGAAAAGTTGCCCCTGCATTTTTGAGGCCAAAGGGCATGACACAGTAGGAGTAGGTTCCCCATTGCGTTATGAATGATGTCTTGGTCTGGTCTTCTTCTGTCATGAAGATTTAGTTGTTGCTTGAGAAGCCATCTATAAATGACAACATCTCGTGCTCCGCAGTGTTGTCGACCAAGGCATCTATATTTGGTAATGGAAAATTGTCTTTTGGGCATGCCTTGTTGAGGTCTCAATAGTCGACACACACTAGGATCCTCCCATCTTTCTTGGGTACGACCACTATGTTGGCCAACCATTCTGAGTAATCGATGGGGGTAATGAACTTCGTCTTGAAACGTTTGTCGATTTTTTCCTTAATTTTGAGCTCAACGTGAGTCTTTTAACGTCAGAGTTTTTTCCTTACAGGCTTTGGTCCTTCGTTGAATATTAGGTGATGTTGCACTAATGTGGGATCTAGCCATAACATATCATCGTATGACCAGGCGAAGACATCGCGATATTCCTTGAGAAAGGAAGTCATATCTTCTCACTTCTCAGGAGATAAGGAGGTTCCAATCGTGGTTAACCTTGGGTCCTTCTCAATTCCTAGGTTTACGTCGATCGTCTCTGCGATGATAGTCATTGGGTCACCATCGAACCTCTTCTTGAATTGAAGTGAGTTCCTCAGGTTGAGGGATTTCTTCAAACTTTTGGTTCTCTTAATCTTCATCTTGGTCGTCCAATTCATCGTCTTGGGTATTATGCATCGTTATTGGGCTATTTTGAGTGTTTGCTGTTTTTGAAAATTCTTTTTCCTTATCATTTTTATCATGTTTTGAATTTTCAATGGATTTTGAAACATCGCAAGAGGTGTCCCTTATGGGACTTGCGGGAGAAATGTTGGGAACCGGACGTGCAGGGTGGTTAGATGGCCACCTTGCTCTTATCTGTTTTTTGGCACCAAGACTTGAAGGTGCCACTGGTATGCTTTTAGCGATTCTCGAGATAGAGGAGTGGTCGACCAATTCCGTTCCTGAGTTTGTATTGGCGGAGGGCACGCTTTGCTGTGTTAGAGCCGATTGTGCATACCTTCAAATCCAGGTCAGCAAAAAGGTCTTCAATTCCCAGTTCTTGTGTGTGCTGAGATGTGGAAGAAGAATTCTCAACCGTTGGGGAATCAAGGATCACCTTTGGCCTTTTTGAAGGACGGGCATCGAGAGGATCGAGGCTTTCAATGCCTTCAGATACAAAGCTCGGATAGCATGAAGGCTTCATTCGGCTTTGAAATAAGGTGAGAGAACACCTGAGTCCTCTTCGATCCTCGTTTTCAATTTTGGCTTGGAGTGATTTAGAAATTGCGTCCGTTACTCCTTTCCCTTGACTCCCCAAGCCTTGGCCTGGTTGGAAGCCTTGGGAGAAGAGCATGTGCCAAGCTTCGAGGGATCCGAAACCATATCGATGTTGACATTGGATGATGTCCTCCGTCGATGCGAAAGTTTGCAAAATTTCAGGAACAGGGTCAGCGACCTCTAGACGTTAGGTGGTACAATCGGCATGCTCGAAGGAAGCGAGCAGGATTTCTCTGAGCTCGACCCCTACGCCTAGCTTCCCATTATGTATATTAGGATTGAGAAAAGAAGGGGTTCAGCACATACCTCCGCGACACCATTTTTAGTAAAACTTTTGAGGCATTGATGGAGTGTAGAGGCGACCAAGAGGTTTTCATGCAGCCACGATCTTCGTAGTAGCATATTGAATGAAGGTTTTATGTCTAAGACATAAAACTTTATCACTTGGACGATAGGGTCGATCTTAAGTATGGGAGGCAATATGCCTTCAGCTTGTCTCTTGGTCCCGTCGTATGCAGTGATAGTTAGTTGGCATGGCTCGAAGTCATCTAGGCTTTTGCCTATCTGCTTCACTGTTTTCATATGGCATATGTTTATGGATGCCCCATTATCCACGACCACTCTCCGTATCTACTATCCTTGCATAAAAACGGTGATGTGCAGAGGTTGGACATGAAAGCTGTTGAAGCTGATTGAGATGTCATCATCCATGAACACGATTTGGCGTTGGTGCCATCAACTGGTTGATCATTCTACACAACTCTTCTGGTTGTGTGCTGCTTGGGATGTGTGTCTTGATGAGGACCTTTTCGATCAAGGCTCTGTGTGCTGGTGAATTGGCATGCAGTTCCAATATGGAGATTTGAGCCTGAATGTTCTTGAGATGAGCTAGTAGATCATAGGTGGTTGCAGATCCTTGAATTTCTTTAATCGGTTAATGATCTGCGACCCCTGCTGGTTGTCTGGCTTTTGAGGTGTTTCTTATTCTTTCATCAAGAGTATTGGCCATCAATTGAATGTGTTTGAACACTCGACCTCTTCGGGTTAGGGAATCAACCCCGCCAACCTGAAGCTCGATAGGGTCAGCCCTAGCAAGAGTAATGGGGAGACTTTGGGGTGTTGGCCCCTTGTTTGGAAGATGATCCCTTTTCATTGATCCTGACCATATCGATCTTTAGCGTATCATTTTCGCCATAATGGTCCTATTTAGGAATGTTATCGAGGTTCGGAGATGAAGGGCTTCCCCTTAGAAGGCTCAAAAGATTTTCTTTGAGTTCTTGAAAGTGATGATCATAAAAAAATATTATTTCTTCTCTACTCTCAACCATGTGAATGAAGACGTTCTCTTTTGCGTTATCTTGAGCTCCTGACTTTTCAGTCGTTGTGACCATATTTTTAGGGAGAGGATTTGTGAAGATACCCACCTTTTGATTAGGTTCTTCAACAGGTTGATTATAGGTGCAACAGTGATGTCCCCCTTATTGATTAACCCTTGACTCACCCGTTTCAAATACATGCAATTTTGAGTATCATGAGAATGGTTTTGGTGCCATTTACACCACTTGCTCTCATCCGTGACTTGAAATGGTGGTGCAGTTGGTGGTGGAAGATACACCATGTTTCTAGCCAGGAGTAATTCTAGAACTTTTTTTAATGGGTCTTTGAGAGGGGTGAAATTATCCTCTCGCCTTTGGTTATTATATTGAGCATTGGCTCTAGGCTGACCCCTTTGGTTTTGGTTTTGATTGTTGCGCTGAGTGGCTGAACCTTGAGCCGGTCTGTTAACGACAATCTCATTAACCTGACCAGAAACATTCCCCTTGTTAATGTTTTTGTTCATATTTTGTGGAGTTGTTATCATTTTATTGTCCTTCTGACTCTTTCATATCGCGCCACCTGCTCAATCACGGAGTCGAAAGAGTGAGGGATAAGACCTTGGCTGAAGAAGGTCCTGTATTCAGGGGTGACATTCTCTAAGACTACGGAGATCTTGGCTGTGTCCGTAAGTTGACATTATATGATTTGCATCACCACCTCGCGGAATCGACTGATGAAACCCTCAAAAGATTCTCCTAGGTTTCGTTTCGTTGCACTGAGCTCTGATTGAACGTATTTTTCATCACCTTGGTCCCTAGTAAGAAGCAAGTCAATAAAGCTTACAAAACAGTGGAAATTGTCGATCATCTCAGAATGGTCCCATAATTGGTCAAGATCTTCTTCAACACTTCAAAAGACCACTTGCCAAGTTTCATCGCGATCAGACATGTCTACAGTCAGCATTGAACACAAAGAAACAATTTTAGCAAAATCGGTCTCAACACCCTGAAACGGACCCTACAACTAGAACTACATTTTCGGTGTCTCAAATCACTGTAGGACCATCACCATTGGATCCGACGCGGTCGAAAACCCTTATGGGTTAAGTTTTGGCTTAATCGGATACTCCAGAATAAAGATATGAGCCAAACATTGAAACAAGAGAGGATGCACACTATTCCCGTGTGGCCTCACTACACCAAAACACCATTAAAGGTGGCTATTTTTACAGTCACGGGTAGTCAATTTTGAGGCTCGTAACTCACTTGTTCCAAGTCGGATCGCTCCCAAATTTTGTGAGCGTATTCCTTTCATCAAGACGAACAATTCGATATGTGGCACGCCTCGAGACGATGTCCGAGCAGGGAAAAAAGCTAGAGAGGAGCTGTCGATCCGTGAAGAAGTTGCAGAAAATTCAGCAGAAACACGCCTCACTCGATTGACCAAATCATGACGCTCGGGTAGTGGATTAGTGCAAGACCATTTCCATTGTGTGCATAAGATCTAGGGCTATCATTGGTCCGAACTCTGTACATGATGGACGGTCAGATTTCATGCACAAAGATGACGACGTGACTGAAATTTCGACCGCCCAAAACTCAAAAGTTGCGAAATCTTCGTTTGGTCTCCAAATCGCGTTCCGTTTGTAGTTACGCGATAATGACGGCATGATTAGTGCACTACGATGAAGAAATTATAGAAAAAAAATAAGGAACGATCGCACTATCGATCCAAAGTTTTCAAGATTCAAACAAATTTCAAGTCTTGTGGTCATGGCCCAAAAACATGATTTATGACTCAAAGTTGGTATCAAAACGATCGCCATGCCGAGCCCTACAAGAAAACAATAATATTTCGATTAAACAGGCATCAGAACACCCTTGGGTCAGCCATGGAAGATCCCGCAAGATCTCGGGCAGCAGTAGGGACTATTCTGAAATTCCACATATTATTACGTAGGGGCAAAATAGTCCTTTTGCTCACATTTTCAGAATTTATTTTAATTCAATTAAATATTAATTTTCAACAATTAAGTTTAATTTTGATCAATCCACCCATGTTTGGGCACAATTCTATATAAACAGGCACTGCCTCATTGTAAAGACCCACCCCCTCCCGGCCGTCAGTTGATGATAATTGAATAAAAATTTCGATTCCATACTTGAGCTTGTGAGTACGTCTTGGAGAGAGAGAGGAGAGAGAAGAAAAGGGTTGGTACCCTTCAAGCAGGCAACTTTCTCTCTCCTCCCTCTCTCTCTCCTTCTTTTCTCTCTCTCTTCTCTCTCTTTCTCTCTTCTTTCTCTCTCTATATCTTCTCTCTCTTTCTCTCTCATCTTCTCTTCTCATCTCTTCTTTCTCTTTCTCTTCTATCTCTTTCTCTCTCTTCTCTTCACGTCTCTTCTTTCTCTCTCTCTTCTCTCTCTCTTTCTCCCTCTTCTCTTTTCATCTCTTCTTTCTCTCTCTTCTCTCTTTCTCTCTCTCTTCACTCTCTTTCTCTCTCGTTCTCACTCATCTTCTCTTCTCATCTCTTCTCTCTCTTCTCTCTTTGTATTTATCTCTTTCTCTCTCCTCTTCCTATCGCTATCTCTTTCTCTCTCATATTCTCTTCTCGTCATTATCTTCTTCTGTCAACTAGCGAGACCTAGCACCGATTGGTCTTCTCTATCTTCTTCTGTCAACTGGCGCAACCTAGCACCGGTTGGTCTTCTCTATCTTCTTCTGTCAACTGACAAGATTTAGCGTCAGTTGGTCTTCTCTATCTTCTTCTATCAGTAGGTGAGACCTAACACTATTTGGTCTTCTCTAACTTCTTCTGTCAACTGGCGAGGCCTAGCGTCGGTTGATCTTCTCTCTCTTCTTTTATCAGTAGGTGAGATCTAGTGCAAGTTGGTCTTCTCTTTCTTTTTCTTTCAATCGGCGAGGCCTAGCACCTGTTGGTCTTCTCTCTCTTCTTCTATCAGTCGGTGAGATCTAATGTCGGTTGGTCTTCTCTTTCTTCTTTTATCAGTTGGCGAGACTTGGTGCAAGTTAATCTTCTCTCTTTTCTTCCATCAGTCGATGAGGCTTAGCGTCGATTGATCCTCTCTCTCTTCTTTATCAATCGATGAGGCCTAACATCGATTAATCTTCTCTCTCTTATTCTATCAGTCAGCAAGACCTAGTGTAGGTTGGTCTTCTCTTTCTTCTTCTATCAGTCGGCAAGACCTAGTCCTGGTTGGTCTTCTCTTTCTTCTTCTATCAATTGGTAAGACTTGGCACCAATTGGTCTTCTCTCTCTTCTTCTGTTAGTCAGTGAGACCTATCCCCGACCTATTTTCTCTCTCTTCTTCTGTCAGTTGGCGAGACTTAGCACTAGTTGATTCTCTTCCTCTCTTCTCATATGACGTAGTCGGTGAAGCCTAGCTCCTACTGCTTCCTCTCTCTCTCATCTCGTGAAACAGTCGACAATGTCTAACACTGACTGCATCTCCTCTTCCTTCGTTTCCCTCCTCTCTTCCTTCTTCTATCTCTTTCCATCCATTCCCTTCTTCTCTTTAACCATGCCTCTGTTACTCTTTTGTTCGACTAAGAGGGATTGAGGTTAGCATCTCATGACAGTACTATTGTCTAGCCATAATGTTGTTGCTCCTGATTCGCATGGCCCGCTTTAGTGCCACGCTAGACCGACCATCGTGCTTAGCTAGTCGATATTGGTAATAACGTCTAGTAGCAATCCCATGAGCCGACCTTAGTTACCGAGCCCCTTTCGCTACCATGTTATGCCAATTATCTACCAACCTAGTCATTGCTCTGATCTTCTCGCTTGGTCGAATTCTTCTCTCCCTTGTCTTTCTTTCTTTTTTTTGAATACACATGCTTGCGTATGTTCATCAAAGAAGGCTCCCTGAAGCCTGAGAGAGCGATCTCATAAACATCCTGGGTCTCCCCTGAAACCCTAGACTTATACCGCCTAATCCTTCAGGGATCCGGAGGGCGAGATTGAGGCAGCTGACTAGCTTGACGACTATATTGGGGACTTACTCGGATCGTTTTTGTGTGGCTAGTCTCTTCTTTTATTAACTTCTTTCATTCTCTTTTCATATTCACTTATGGCTGCTGGGTTCTGTTACCCATTTATCTGGATCAGGGATTTTCTTATCCCCTTATTCGAGAGTATCCCTAGGGTACAAGGTCCTTCGACTTCATTCCCTACCATCCTCTTGTGCAAAGACCCCTTGTCTAGCTCCCATGTCTTAACCTGGACCGGTGTGAGGAGGGACTTGAAGGTCCCTCACTCCCCATCTCTTCGCTCTGGTGGAAACTCCACCAAGGTGCCCTGCATGGGCAACACTTATGTTGTCCCACACAGCATACACCCAGCCACCGGCAAGTCACTTGCCAATCTAGTTCCTGAGGTACGCTGGAAGGCTGCCCAATCCCTTCTGCAAAACGTAAGCAAGTTGCCATTGCTCCTGTGGGTCGCCATAAGACTATCCCTCACATTCCTGCACCATTGGTCTCTATACCTAGAGGCTCAACACTTCGAGGCGAAAACCCCATGGTCTCTATCCCTCACACGCACCACAAGGCTCGTGGGTCTCCCACTCGAGTCACACCTCGGGGCAACCCTTCTGTTACTTTGAGTCCGTGACAAAAATCGAACCTTCCAAGGCCAGATCCTGTGCACGCCACTTATGTGCATCTCACTGCTCGGGGAAACACCATTATTGTGCCAACCCGATTACACAGGAGATGACCTTCTCGTCCTTCTCCTATGCACACACAAGCGCACCTTGTAAGGGGCAAACCTGCACCTGTTCTCTTACAAACACCTACTCATAGTTCTCGCCCTCTTGAGGCCAGATTACCTACACAAGCTCGGGTGGACCTCCAAGTCCCCCGTGATCCTTCTTCAAGAGGCGCACATGCGTCGCCATCTTAGGTGTCCCTTCGCCCTCAACTGAGGCCTCCTCATGAGTCGACCTTGCTCTTGCTTACTCCTTCATCGAGCAAGCACCTTCAGCCTTGGTACTCGAATGTTTTCCCCAAGAGTACCATCCTGAACCAGCCTTATGACTTAGGGCATGTTTTTTGAGCTCATAAGAGAGCTTGGGGTTTTGACCTCACGGAAGATCGAGTCCTTTATCCTCCTCGGCCCAAGATGACTCAAGTTCCTGGCCCTCATCCATTGCCACACCTGATGGAGACAGCTCTCTCCTGTGCAGGAAGAGTTGACCTGCCGCGACCTAGATTGCAATTTTGATGCGATGGAGGTCTATGAATTTTTACTAGGGAGGTGATTAAGGCAGTCAAAACAACCAATTTTGATGACCCTCTTCACCTGATTCCCTTCTATCCCCTTCAGATAATGAAGCCTGAAGAAAAGCTTCATGAGCCCTGTGCTGTGGTTACTATCGCAGAAGAAGACTTAGCCACTCAACAGCCACGGTCCCAAGACTGTCGTGAACAGGCTCCTCAGCCACTGTCCCAAGACAGTCGAGAATCGGTCCAAACATGATCCGCGTACAGAAGTCGAGTTCAGTCAGGGCATGCTGACCCCTTAATGACTGACCTTCCACGTATGACCCGTCAAGCTTGTAAGACTTCAGCTGCCATTACCATTGACCTCCCTAGCGAAACAGTTAGCATAATGGTCGTAAGCGAGCTCGGTGATGCGCTGGAGGATCGTATGAAGAAGTTTGAGGGCATGCTGCATGCGATGATGGAGAAGATTGATCGTATTGATGTGGAATGCCAGTCAGCTAGCCGTGAGGTCAATTCCCATCACTCTGATGGTGCACCTCCATGACAGCCCCCTCCGTCTACCTCACAGGAAAATTCAGTCCGCTATGGTCACCCATAGCCTAAAGAATAGACAAATTCTGGGTATATAGGGTGCGATGCCTTATCAAAGACCATATCCTTCCTATATTGATCAGGTCCCGTTCCCCTCAAACTATAAGAAAGGGAAGTTTCCTTTATTCAGTGGAACCACCTCCCCAAACCAGCGTATCGTCCACTTCCTGCCAGCATGTTGGGAAACAACAACTGACGAGAGACTCCTTCTCCATCAGTTCGTTGAGACCCTTGATGGCCCAACATTCCAATGGTTTGCCCGACTTCCTCCAAACTCGGTGCACACATGGGAGGAAATGGAGAAACTATTCTATCAACGCTTCTATGAGGTTGAGAGAGAAGTTCAAACCATCGACCTTCTCACCTTGCCTCAAGATCCAGATGAGCCCGTAGATCAATTCATATCAAGATTGAGAAACTTGGATTCCCGCCATACCCGAGAAAGAAGTAGTCTAAACTTGCGTGCGGAACATGTGACCTGAAATCGCTTTACATGTCGAGGTCTCTAATCCGACCTCCATGTTAGAGTTGATCTTTAAACCAGTTCACATAGAAAGTTTGTCAGACCGTCATGATGGGGCACGACAACCATCTACAAGTTCAGAGAACAATCGGGGTAATGGTGGCTCTCGGAACAACACACGGGGCAGCCAACAGAAAGGGGTAATTAGTTCAGCCATTATGGTCACTGATTAAAAGAAGGCTCCCTCCCAAACTTTGGACCTCTCTAAAGAGGTAAGCACAACGAAGGTAACACTTCAGGCTGGCAAGCAGCAATAGTCATACAATCGGGTATCTCCACCAACCAACTTTGATCGGAGTAATTATTTCACTAGGCATAGGAATAAGGTCTATCCCTTTGAGAAGGAATGAATCCCTGCGTTGTTCCAGTTATTATTGGAGTAGAATATGATCCAGCTTTCAGAAACCAGGTTCCCTGAGAAATCTGGCCTTGACACTCAAGAAAATTATTGTGCTTACCATCGGAGGATCAATCATCCCATAGATGACTGCTACACACTGAAGGATATCATTGAGGCCCTGATTCTGAAAGGTTAGATAAAGCTTAAAGATTTAAAGAAGGCCTTTGGGGCAGCTGAGGCCTCCCGTGCCGTAACCATTCAAGAGGAGGACGAAATTCTGGGTATCCTCTATGCCCTCTTCATTACACTAAAACAGGCTAGGCAACCTCGCCGCCTTGCTAAGGGGACTGAAGATCGTTGGTGCCCATTCCATCAGGTAAGATGTCATTAGTTGTCAGAATGCACAACTTTCCGTGATATATTCACAAAGAAGATAAGGGAGTGTCAAGAATTTTACAATCTCCCTGCAACTTATCCCCAAATCACTTCTTCATCGGGGCAAGAAGATCTCACAAACCAGGACCTTCCTATCAATGACTCAGACTCTGTAGAACCCTAAACTTCCCAGCCATGGATGATCTTCCATGGCCGAAGCAGACTCAAGTCTTTGACGCGAGAAGCGGTTCGCCAAGCCAGCGCTGATCGCGAACCCAGTAAGACAAATCAAATAGCACCTCAGAAAACTAGAAAAAGACAGGCAAAGGGCTGCTGGCCGAAGAAACAAGACCTCTCAACCTACAGTTGAGCAGGAATTTCTCAGGCCCCTTCCTCCGTTGCCAACTTTGCTGGACTTCATCCCCGGCACGATCCTTTTCCTTCTTCATCCTGTCAAGAGGACGTCCCCATGCCATCTTCCACTCAACAAACGTCCGATGACGGTGACAACATTAAAAGCACTCCCCAGCGGTCTAAGCAAGGGAAATACCTAAAAGACTTCCTGCAAACGTCCAATCTTGGTGATGACGTAAAAAGCTGCCAAGATCGGTCTGATGAGGGGAATGACCTTAAAAGTCCCCCACTTTCTAACCCTTATACACCTTCTTCTCTTACTTGTCATTCTCTTTCTCTTATGTCTTCTTTAGGTACGACCTTGATGTTCCCAGACTTCGAGGCTCTCGACCGGGAATTCGAAGGAATCAATATAAGCAGGACGCAGTGGAAGCGATTGAGAATGACCGTAGCACAAGCAGCATGATTCCCAACAGTTGCTGATGCCCTGACAGCTAGAGTTGAGGTAGAGCCACCCACCACAATGTTCGCAAGAAGTCAAAGCCAAAGAAACCCCAGTGGCCACCTGAGCCTAACTTTGAGTAGAGATTGAGAGAATCGAAGGGGCAAAGTATCTACTCTCAGGAAACTTGCCACATGATACAAGTCTGTGAAGTACCAACCCGTGTGGACCAAACACTGCAGATAGCTGCTCAAAGGCCGAGTGATTCGCATTGACATACTCCTTGCACTACAATCATTGAATCTCGAATTCCTTGCGATCTCCCAGATGAACTTCTGCTATCCAAAAAACAATCCCTGTTTATGGAAGGTTCTCTTCCTGAAATAAGGAAATATGTAGAAATTATAATCCACTTTGAGCCTCTATTGTAGGCAAAGATGTCAAGATCATGAGTCTCTGCATTTGATGCCAATCAAAAGATCCCTGAAAGCAACGATGAAGAGTTGCAAGAGGCTCCAAAAGAATTGGAAGAAGGTGGTCAAGCCACAGCTGATGAACTCGAAGAAATAAATCTTAGAGATGAAGTGGACCTCAGATCTACATTCATTTCAGCAAGGATGTCTCTAGACGAGAAAGAGGAGTTTATTGCCTTCTTGAAAACGAACCGAGGCATTTTTGCTTGGCATTATCATGAGATGCTCAGTTTAGACCCTCAAGTTGCCATTCACCGTCTCGACATTGATCCGACTGTCAAACTTGTCAAATAGAATCAAGAAGGTTCAGGCCTAATCTTGAAATGCAGATAGATGCTGAGATAACCAAATTTACTTAGACAAGCAGGTTTCATCCATGAAATCAAGTACCCGAAATGGCTAGCTAAAAATGAACCCGCTGAAATGTGCCTTTGGCCTGCATTTGGGAAACTTCTTGGGGTTCATTGTCAAACGTCGAGGGCTTGAAGTTGAGCTAGTTAAGATCAAGGCAATCCAAGAAATGCCCCGACTTCACTTCGAGAACTGTGCTCCCTCCAAGGGCAACTGGCATACATTCGCAGGTTCATCTCGAACCTCTCAGGTCGTTGTAAGCCCTTTACACACCTGCTAAAGAAAGATACACCATTCATCTGGGATGAAGCATGTCAGGCAGCCCTTGACAACATCAAATGTTATCTCTACACCAGTATTGGGAAAGCCCCTCATTCTATATGTGACTGCTTTAGACGAGTCACTCGAAGCATTGTTGGCACAAAACAATGAAGAGGGAAAGGAGACTGCGTTATATTACCTCAGCCGTAGGATGCAGGGGGCCGAGAAGAATTATCCCCCAATAGAAAAGATGTGTCTAGCCCTGATCTTTACAGTACAGAAGCTCCGCCATTACTTGCTTGGTCATGAAGTAAAACTTATATAAAAAGCTGACCCCGTAAAGTTTCTCATTGTCGGGACGCCTTGCTAAGTGGGCACTATTGCTGATGGAGTTCCATATCATGTATGTTCCATAGAAGGCCATCAAGGGCCAGGCCTTGGTTGATTTTCTCGCAGCACACCCCATACCTGAAGAATCTCCTTTATCAAGTGACCTCCCCGATGAAGAAGTATTCTGTGCTACCCTTGTTCATGCATGGGAATGATACTTCAATGGAGCCTTCCAATCAATCGAGGAGGTGCCAGAGTAGTATTCTTGACTCCAAGAGGAGGAGTATTGCCACTTTCTTTCTCTCTCGCTCAAGCCAGTTCTCATAATGAGATAGAATATTAAGCCCTTATAATTGGACTCAAGATAGCCCTCGATCTCGACTTGGAGCAGCTTAAGATCTATGGCGACTTTGAGTTGGTTATCCGGTAACTCAAAGGGATTTATGATGTAAGAAAAGACACTCTTAAGCCTTATCACGTTACTGAAAAATTGTATATCGCCTAGTTTGAAGACGTATCGCTAAGTCACATCCCCAGGAGGCTGAATTCGCAAGCCGATGCACTTGCAAAACTCGATGCTACAATTTAGCTCTCCTCATCAGGGCCCATGCTTGTTTGGGTGGCAGAATGGAGACACATTGAACTAAGAACCGAGGTCGATGTAGATGATGAGAGAAATATCTTCCTCGAGTGTCCCCCTTATCCATTTGGAGCACTTCTATCGGCCAAATAAGTAATCAAAACTGAACAAGCAATAGTACATAGTCAAGGAGCTAAGGGTCGAAATCGAGAACCTGAATTCTTTGACCTAATGTGCACAGAAATTGAGCAGGTAGAAAATTGGAGAGAGCCCATCACCAGTTTCCTAAAACATGGCAGGCTTCTAGAAGATCGTGCCAAACGCAACAACATACATTGAATGTCCACCAAATCTACTCTCCTCGAAGGAGATGTTCTCTTTAGACAGTCGTTTGACGACATTCTTCTTAGATGTGTCGACATCCGAGAAACAAATAAAGTGTTTGAAGAAGTCCACTCAGGCATCTGTGGACTACACTAGTTTGGTCCTAAGCTCTATGAGCGAGTATGTAGGTTGGGATACTATTGGCCTTTTATGATCGCCAATTCCTTAAGTTACGCTAAAAAGTGCCAGGTATGCCAAATACACTCCTGCTTGGTTCACCAGCCTCCAGAACCCTTACACCCTACGGTTGTGTCATGGCCCTTCTCACAATGGGGTATGGACATCGTAGGGCCCATTGACCCCCCTTTCGCAATGGGCCATATTTTCATCCGAGCTGTAACAGATTATTTCTCTAAATGGGCTGAAGCGGTCCCCCTCAAGTAAGTTCCTGGGACAGCAGTGGCCTACTTTGTTCGACATCATATTATATACCACTTTGGAGTGCCTAACCGGATCATATATGACAACGACCCTCAATTTAGGAGTCATCACATTGATCGCTTAGTTAACCAGTTCGGTTTCGAGTGGAGATACTCGACTATGTACCACCCTTGGGCAAATGGATTAGCCGAGGCTTTCAATAAGACTCTATGCAATGTTCTAAGAAAGTCAGTATCAACAACAAGGAAGAATTAGCATGAGAAGCTTCCCGAAGAACTGTGGGCTTATCGTACTACTACACGAAATGCTATTGATTCCACTCCTTATTCTCTGGTCTATGGGGGTGAAGCAGTTTTACCTCTCGAAACACAAATCCCTTCATTGCGAGTCACTATTCAACAAGGAATAACTGAAGATGGGAGAGTCAAGCTCTGGTATCAAGAATTGGATGCACTCCACGGAAAGAGGATAGAGGCTCAACAGGATCTTGAACTCAACCAAGGGAGAAGGAAGACAGCTTTTGACAAGTCTGTCAAGATCCACTCATTCGCCCGTGGTGATCTAGTCTTAGCTGTCAAGATGCCTATTGTCATGCATGGCCAGCGTAAAGGGAAGTTTGAACCTAAGTGGAAAGGTCCCTTTACAGTAAAAAAGGTCTCACCCAACGAAGTGTACATATTGGCACATCTTGATGGCGAAGAGGCAATGCCCCCTATCAACGGGCAATACCTAGAGAAGTACTATCCATGATGTGTATTCAAATGAAAGCGACTTAAAGTGGAACCAAGCAAGATAGTCCAAACAAAATGCTAACTCTTTATATATTTATTACAGTAAAAATGAGTTACAAGTTACAAGAACCCATTACTAGGGAGGTTACATGTCTCTCGCATCTGAGGATAAGAGGATGGTTACAAACCAAAAACTTATGCTTCTGCTCTTGCATTTGAGAGTAAGAGGATGGTTACAGGCCAAAACAAATGCCTGTCCCATGAGGAAGAAGCAAACCCATGAAAGGAAGGACCTCCTCATGTAGAAAGAAGCGAAACCACTTGGAGGGTTAGCTTTAATTCATCTGATGAGTAAGAGGATGGTTACAGGCTAGAAGAAAAAGCAAAGCCACTCAAAGAAGATAGCCTCAGTCCATCCGACATGTATGTAAAACATACAAGCCAGATGCCTCATCTAACGTGTATATCAAACATACGATGTAGGGTCCATTCGACGTGTGTATCAAACATACAGTGAAGGTCCTTCCATAGAACAACATGGGCCCCACTGTCGTATTGCTGGATTTGGTTTCTAACAGGTACCACAACCCACTCCACATCCTTCATCACTCTTTGTCGACCCATGAACATCACCACATGAAGCTCATCGCCGAAGGCCGCAAACCCCGCATGTGACATCATTCTTCGCATCGTGATAAGCCACACATGTTGATCAGCGCCGATCGAAGCTAGCACCGACTGGGTCCTCCAGAGGTCAGCACTGGTTGCGTACCAACCCCTAGCACCGACTGTTTTGCTTGAGGATTGGCGCCTGGTGTACTAACACAGCAAGTCATCAAGCACCGGTTGTTTCAGCGTCAGTTGCATTTCTGTTAGCGTCGGCCCTATCATGAATGTTCGCCTCTCGAGACTCCTTGTTTCTCAAAACTTAAGTTTTCACGCCTCCTTAATGGTCACACGATTTCCAAGGACGAAGGCCAACCATCGCCACGTCCTTCGGCACTGCCTCACACACGAGCGCCTGATAAATTTACACTTTCCAAGGACAACGGTTAACCTCCAGCAACCGTACGACTTCCCCATGACGTTTTACCTCTTGCAACCATACGATCCACCTCTTACGACCATTCATCTTTTGCCGAAATTGCTACCACACAGTCGGAGACTCACATAGAAACTTTCCCGCCTATGTCTTTTGGCCTGGACTTCTCCTGAACCTCACTGGGAAACTTCTGCGACACCACTAACAGTGTCGAAAAATGGAGATAACCCTGGTAAACCTCTTGAAAGTGCTCAGAAACTTCTGCAACACCATGAGTGGTGTTGGAAAACCACCAGAACCGTCGAGAAACCCCTTAAAAAAATCCCTGCCAGAAAGTAAAACGGCAGCCATAATTCCTTCCCTTTCATGGAAAACTTCCTGGAGCACTCTCCTTTCCCTGCTACTCTCTCTACAACTTCGCCAAATTCTGGACAAAGTCCACACGGCAAAGGTCTTCTCTACAAAACCCTTGCTAGAATCCTTCTGCCTGCCTAAGAATCTTCCCTGCAGAGACTATAGCTGAAGTCCCACTGCTCGCTGGAAACTTTAACCGAGCGTTCTCTCCTCATGGTTAAAGAAAACTTGCTTAAGTTTTTTCCCCTTAGTGAAAAATAAGGGAAAACAGGGTTTTACCCCCTTATATAGATTACATTGTCCTCAAAAGCCCTTCACAAACTCAAAATTCTAGTTGTGTTCAAGGGAAGCCAAGTAATGACGATCCGGGTCCGGCCTCGACCCGAGGCCCGAGGTAACTATCATCCCCAGTGTCGATTGACTTAGAGCTCGGTGTAAATTTCAAGACGACCCTAATGCTGGTTGACTTAGCGCCTAGTGAGTTTCCAAATACAACCCTTGTGCCAGTTGACTTAACACCGGGTGAGTTTCCAAATACAACCTAGCTCCGGTTGACTTAGTGGCGGGTGAGTTTCCAAATACAACCCTAGTGTCAGTTGACTTAGTGCCGGATGAGTTTCCAAATACAACCCTAGCGATGGTTGACTTAACGCCAGGTATGTTTTCTGAAATGACCCTTGTGCCTATGAACTCAGTGCCAGTTGACTCTAGATAACATCATGAGTCGTTCACAATGCCAGCGAAATCTTTAAAAACCCAGTGCCAGTTATGTTGTGAGAACTCAATGTTGGTCGAATATTGGCAATAAACCATCAGCGCTACACATGGCCCAAGCCGTATTTCAAGCAGTGTATGCCCTACCACTATCCCAAGTGGAGTTGTGTACCCAAGCCCGGACGTGTCATCCCTAGTGGACTTGCACCCAGGCCGTTCCACCTAAACTATGACTTCCCCAATGGAGTTAGGAGATGTCCCTCATCCCCCATTAAGTGACACACTCATACTGTGGCCCTTCATCCCTAGTGAAGCTAAGGCCATTCTTACTTCCCCAATCCCCAGTGGGTCAGCTTCACACTAAGCTACCTTACCCCCAGGGAGTCGGGTTACCTATTATAGAGTCTCATCTTTCACCTAGAGAGTACGTTTACCCCCTTTAAAGCACTAGTGAAGTTTACCTCTGTTGATCAGCCTTCATCAGGTCACCATTTCCATTTAAGCCTTCAGCTTGTGAATGTCCTTAACCATTTAATCCCCATGGAGTCGGATCGCCATCCACAGACGTATTCCCCATGGAGCTCCACCTACTTGGTGACCCAAACTCGGTCCACACTGCATGACCCTAAACTGCTTAGCCATGGTCTATACTGCATGACCTTAAACTGCTCAGCCACAGTCCGTGCTGCAAGACCCTAAACTGCTCAACCTCGGTCCATACTGCATGACCCTAAACTGCTCAGCCTCGGTCCATAATGGATGCCCTAAATTGCTCAGCCACGGTACATACTGCATAACCATAAACTGTACAGCCTCGGTCCATACTGTATGACCCTAAACTGCACAGCCTCGGTCCGTGATGCACGACCTTAAATTGCACAGCCTTGGTCTGAGCTGCAAGACCCTAAACTACGCAGCCTCGGTCCATACTGCATGACCCTAAAATATTCATCATCGGTCCATACTGCATGACTCGAAACTGCTCAGCCTTGGTCTATACTGCACGACCCTAAACTGTTATGCCTCGGTTCATACTGCATGACCCTAAACTACTCAGCCTCGATCCATACTGCATGACCCTAAATTGCTCAGCCTCGGTCCGTGCTGCACCACCATAAACTGTACAGCCTTGGTCCATACTGCATGACACTAAACTGCTCAGCCACGGTCCCTGCTGCATGACCCTAATCTGTATAGCCTCAATCAGTGCTTCACGACCCTAAACTGCACAGCCTTGATCAGTGCTGCACGACCCTAAATTGCACAGCCTCAGTCCATACTGCATGACCCTAAACTGCTCAGCCTCGGTCCATACTGCATGACCCTAAACTGTTCAACCTCAGTCCATACTGCATGACCTTAAACTGCTCAGCCTCGATCCAAACTACGTGACCCTAAACTACTCATCCTCGGTCTATGCTGCATGACCCTAAAACTTCTCAGCGTCGGTCCATACTACATGACCCTAAACTTCTCAGCCTCGATCCATACTGCATGACCCTAAACTTCTCAGCCTCGGTCTGTGCTGCATGACCCTTAACTGCTCAGCCTCGCTCCATACTGCATGAGCCTAAAGCCTTGGTCCATAATGCATGACCCTAAACTACTCAGCCTCGGCCATATTGTATGACCCTCAAATGCTCAGCCTCAGTCCATACTGTATGATCATAAATTGCTCAGCCACGGTCCATACTGCATGACCCTTAACTGCTCAACCTCGATCCGTGCTGCATGACCCTAAAACTGCTTAGCCTCGGTCTGTGCATCACGACCCTAAACTACACAGCCTCGGTCCAAGCTGCATGACCCTAAACTGCTCATCCTCGGTCCGAGCTATGCGACCCCAAACTGTTGTGCCTCAATCCATGCTGCACGACCCTAAACTGCACAGCCTCGGTCCGTGTTGCATGACCCTAAACTGCTCAGCCTCAGTCCATACTGCATGACCCCAAATTGCTCAGCCATGGTCCATTCTACATGACCCTAAACTACTCAGCCTTGGTCCATACTGCATGACCCTAAACTACTCAGCCTTGGTCCATACTGCATGACCCTAAACTATTCAGCACCATGTTCCAAGCTATATGACCTTAAAATCTAGCGGAGGTCTAATTGCACAACCTTAAACTGTATGATCCTAGTTGTATAACTTTAAACTACATAACCATGGTCCATTTGTATGACCTTAAACCATAATACATGTCCTAGCCACATGACGATAAAGGGCTCTACACCACTGTTCGAACTATATGACCTTAAACTGTGGCGAAGGTCTAATTGACAATCTTAAACTGCATGGTCCTAGTTGTATGACTTTAAACTGCTTAACGATGGTTTAGCTGTATGACCTTAAAACCATAGTACAAGTCCTAGCCTCATGACAATAAAAGGCTCAGCACCATGGTCAGAACTATATGACCTTAAACTGTAGCTGAGGTCTAGTTGCAGACGTTAAACTGCATTATCCGAGTTGTACGACTTTAAACTGCATAATCACAGTCCAGTTGTGTGAATTTAAACCATAGTACATGTCCTAGCCACATGACGATAAACTGCCTCGCGTAGGTCCCTAAGGCATGACCATAAACTCTCCACCACATACGTGGACACGCCTTTTCGTGCACTTTCACGCATGCCTTCTCTAACCTACCTGTTAGTGTGCACGCACCACCTTCATTACCTCCCCAGTGAGTTCATTCCTTTCATCATCCTACATCATTCCCCAGTGAGTCTTACCCATGCTCACAAAACAGTGAACCATCATAAGTTAATGGGTCACCATCATCCACTCACATTGCATACATCGTCCACCTCTCATAGGTAACCTCGAGCCATCTCCCCCAGTCAGTTGAACCACCACCATGCTCACTCCATGGCCTTCATAGATTACCATCCATCACCATCACGGTCCAGCTGTATGACCCTAAACCATAGTGCACGTCCAGGCCGCATGACGTTAAATTATTTTGCACAGGTCCTGGAGGCATGACCCTAAACACGCCCTCACAAAAAAATATATATAAAAGAATAACGGGCATGGTACATACTTGAACAAGGGAACGCTATGAGTAAAAATTACAAACGGGCGTGGTCACGAAACCATGAGTAAAAGAGTTCCGTGAGTAAAAAAATTGGGCACAAACATCGTGAGTAAATATGAACAAAAAAGGTAGACATGGCCGAAAGGTCATGGGTAAAAGAGCCCCAAACAAAAAGAAGTCGGTTAAAATAGTCTCTACTACTTCGCTTCCCAAGTTCAAGCAAAAATCTGCAAAGGATGCTTGGATCAATAAATAGGTTGATGCAACACTCGTCTCAACAGGCGGATTTAACGCTCACTCAAAAGAATAAAATCTCTGGTGGCATAAAATCAGGAATCAAAAAATATGAGCTTCGAGGAAAAGATTTCAACAGTCTGAGTCCAGTTTCAAAAAGGACTTGAAAGACAGAAGACGAGCAAAGACGGCAAGACAAATCTCATGACAAAGAGCATCATTCTCACAAGGTCATCAACATACTTTCAAAATGTTGAAGATGTCCTAAGGAAGTTAAGTCAGCCATGACCTTGGACCGGCAATCGGGGTGATTATCCTAGCAGCACAGCAGTGGGTAGGGGTGGTTGTACCAAAAGCTGGTCACCTCGACAAACTGAGGTACCCTCCTCACCAAGGAATAACGGGTTAGTCAGACTTTGGATCAACAATCAATGTGATTGTCCTAGCTGCATAGCTGTGGGTAGGGGTGGTTGTACCCAGAGTTGGTCACCTCGACAAACTGAGGTACCCTACTCGCCAAAGAACGACTGATTCGTAAAGCAGACAGCGCCGATGTAGGGCCCTTCAACACACCATTCATCCTCAAAACATGGCTCAACATTAGAGGATGCAAGCAAACCGAGACCAAATGGAAACAATGCCCTTCGACATGGCACTCAATTGCCGGATGGGCCTGATTCTGACTGACGAGGTCTGTACAAAATCCTCAGGTTCAGAATCACAAACAGTCCCCACAAGGGTGAGGAATTTGACAAGATCCCTAAAAAAGGTCTCTTTTACCCTTAAAGTCTCCATGGACAGACCCACGACTGAGCAACCTAGTTACACCATTACGTGAATCTCCTCGATGTTCACGTGGTCCTGTGGCTAGGAAGGGAAAAAGTAAAAGCCAAAGGAAACGTTTCAAATGATTGTCCTTTTCTCTTCTCTTGAAGCACAACATTCGGCAGGGCAAGCTATTTGAACGTATTTTTCATCACCTTGATCCCTGGTAGGAAGCAGGTCAATAAAGCTTACAAAGTAGTGGAAACTCCCGATAGTCTCAGAATGGCCCTAAAATTGGTCAAGATCTTTGTCAGCACTTTAAAGACCGCATGACAAGTTTCATCGCGATTAGACATGTTTAAGGTAGTGAACACAAAGAAATAATTTCAGCAAAATCTGTCTCAACCACCTTGAAATGGACCCTACAACTGGAACTATATTTTTGGTATATTAAATTAGTATGGGACCACTACCATTGGCCGGCACTGTTTGAAACCCATATGGGCCAAGTTTTGGCTTAATCAGATACTCTAAAACAAAGATATGAGCCAAACATTGAAACAAGAGAGGCCGCACACTATTCTCGTGTGACTCACTGCACCAAAACACCATTAAAGGTGGCTGTTTTTATAGTCATGGGTAGTCACTTTTGGGGCTCGTAACTCACTCGTTCCAAGTCGGATCACTCTCAAATTTGGTGAGCATATTCGTCTCATCAAGATGAACAATTCGATATGTGGTACGCCCTGAGACGATGTTTGAGCAGGGAAAAAAGCTAAAGATAATTTTTCAATCCGTGAAGCAGTTGTAGAAAATTTAGTAGCAACACGCCTCGCTCGATTGACCAAGTCACGATGCTCACACAGTGGATCGACGCAAGACCAATTCCATTACGTGTGTAAGGTCCAAGGCTATCATTGGTCTGAACCTCGTACATGATGGACAGTCAAATTTCATGCATGAAGCCAATGAAGTGAATGAAATTTCGAACGTCGAATTTCAGATTCAAGCCAAAACTCAAAAGTTGCGAAATCTTCGTTCGAGCTCCAAATCACGTTCCGTTTCTTGTCACACGATCGTGATGGCATGATCAGTGCACTACGATGAAGAAATCACAGAAAAAAATCAAGGATCGATCGCACTGTCGATCCAAAGTTTTCAAGGTTTAAACAAATTTCAAGTTTCGTGATCATGGCTCGAAGTTGGAATTAAAACGATTGCCTTGTCGAGTCTTACAAGAAAACAATAATCTTTCGATTAAATGGGCATCAGAACACCCTCGGGTCAGCCATAGAAGATCACACAAGATCTAGGGCAGCAGTTGGGGCTGTTATGAAATTCCACACATTGTTAGTCCTTTTATACCCAATTTCAGAATATTTTTTAATTCAACTAAATCTTAATTTTCAGCAATTAGGTCTAATTTTGATCAATCCACTCATGTTTGGGCACAATTTTATATAAACAGGCACTGCCTCATTGTAAAGACCCCCTCCGCGACCTTCAGTTGATTATTTGAAGATTGAATAAAAATTTCAATTCCTTGCTCGAGCCTGTGAGTATGCCTTGGAGAGAGAGAGAGGAGAGAGAAGAAATGAGCCTGTACCCTTCTAGTGGAAACTTTCTCTCTCCCTCTCTCTCCTTCTTTTCTTCTATCTTCTCTCTTTCTCTCTTCTTTCTATCTATTCTCTCTTTCTCTCTCTTTCTTACTCTTCTCTCTCTTTGTCTCTCTCATCTTCTCTTCTCATCTCTTCTTTCTCTATTCTCTTCTCGTCTCTTATTTCTCTCTTCTCTCTCTTTCTCTCTCTTCTCTCACTTTCTCTCTCGTTCTCTCTCATCTTCTCTTCTTGTCTCTTCTCTCTCTTTCTCTTTCTCTTTACTCTTCCCATCTCTATCTCTTCCTCTCTCATCTTCTCTTCTCGTCTCTATCTTCTTCTGTCAACTAGTGAGACCTAGCGCAGATAGGTCTTCTCTATCTTCTTCTGTCAACTGGCGAGACCTAACGTCCGTTGGTCTTCTCTATCTTCTTCTATCAGTCGGTGAGACCTAGCACCGGATGGTCTTCTCTATATTTTTTTGTCAACTGGCAGGGCCTAACGCTGGTTGATCTTCTCTCTCTCTTCTTCTATCAGTCGACGAGACCTAGCATCGGTTGATCTTCTCTTTCTTTTCTTATCAATCGGTAAGGCCTAGCACCTATTGGTCTTCTCTCTCTTATTCTATCAGTCGGTGAGATCTAGTGCCAGTTGGTCTTCTCTTTCTTCTTCTATCAGTCGGTGAGACTTGGCACCGGTAGGTCTTCTCTTTCTTCTTCCATCGGTCGGTGAGGCCTAGCAACGGTTGATCCTCTCTCTTCTTCTATCAGTCGGTGAGGCCTAACGTCGGTTGGTCTTCTCTCTCTTCTTCTATCAGTCGATCAAACCTAGCGCCAGCTGGTCTTCTTTTTCTTCTTCTATTAGTCGGCGAGACCTAACACCAGTTGGTCTTCTCTTTTTTCTTCTATTAGTTGGCAAGACTTGGCATCGATTGGTCTTCTCTCTCTTCTTTTGGTAGTCTGCGAGACTTAGCGTCGACTCGTTTTCCCTCTCTTCTTGTGTCAGTTGGCGAGAATTAATACCAATTGGTTCTCTTCCTCTCTTCTCATCTAACACAGTCGGTGAAGCCTAGCACCGACTTCTTCCTCTCTCTCTCATCTCCTGAAATAGTCGGTAATGTCTAGTGCCGACTGCATCTCCTCTTCCTTCTTCTCCCTCCTCTCGTCCTTCCTCTCCCTCCTCTCTTGTTTCTTCTCTCTCCTTCCGTCCATTCCCTTCTTCTCTTTAATTATTCCTCTGTTACTCTTTCGTTTGACCAAGAGGGATTGAGGTTAGCATCTCATGGCAGTCTTGTCGTCTAACCGTAATGTTGTTGCGTCAGGTTCGCTTGGCCCGCTTTTCTGCCATGACAGACCGACCATCGTGCTTAGCTAGTCAATATTGGCAATAATGTTTAGTAGCAATCCCGTGAGCCAGTCTCAATTACCAAACTTGTTTCGCTAGCACATTGTGCCAATTATCCACCAGCCTAGTCACTGCTCTGATCTTCTCACTTGGTCGAATTCTTCTCTCCTCCCATCTTTCTTTCTTCTTTTTGAATACACATGCTTGCGTATGTTCATCAAAGAGGAAAAGGGTGATGTCTGATCCACCTGTCCCATAACCTTTGCCATATATGTGTGTGATTGTAGGGAAGCAGAAAATAAGAAGAATACGAGCCAAGGGAGGCAATTTTGAACCAGTTTCACTACTGGGGGGCTTTCTTCGTGATCTAAGAGGGCGCCCATGCGAGTCAGCCCGAGTAAGTCTCAAACCCACCTTTAAATTCCTCTCTCATCGGTTGATAGCACCTGCCCCCATTTTCCAACTAGGTTCTCCAGGGAGCAATCTTATAAATGTCCTGGGTCTCCCCCGTAACCCGAGACATGTGCCGCCCGATCCTTTAGGGATCCGGAGGGCGAGATCAAGGTACCTAACCAAGCTCTCCTAGGGAGAGAGGTCTTGGTGTAACCCATGGTAGTGAGAGATGAACAGGTTGAACATTTCGTTCAGAGTGATGTGTGCTCGAGCGGACATTGTTCTCCTATGCTAGTTCAAGGCCTCACCAGTAAATGTTTGTGAAAATATTGCCTTCAATTGGTTGGACCTGTCTCGTAAAGCTCGAACGAAGAGGAGATACGTGTTGACGTGAGTGTCTGGATCACTCTTCCCATTGAACTTATTTGTAAATTATGAGAAGACATAACCCAGGGGAAGTTCTTCCAGACCTTTGGGGGTAGAATTTCATGCATGCTCATTCTTACAAGCATATCATGCATTGCTTTTAGGGTGCCTTCTTGTTGGGTATTTGACATGACAGTAGGCCCATCGATCGGTGGGTTCCCTAACGTAGACTGATAAGTTGAAACTTGGGGTACATGTTGGCTTGCATGGGCCTGAGATTGATGAGCCGCAATCACCGGGGTGGTTTGATACATTTGTGCCTGAGGGGCATACTGACCCATAGGTGTCGCCACCAGTGGCAGAAATTGCACGGTTTGTTAGACTGGATGAACTTGAGGGACCGACTGAAGAATCGGCTAACTCGGTTGTGTTAGGCGTTGACTTATACGACTAACTTGGTTTGGGATCGACCCATAAGCCGGGGCATGAACGGTGTAACCTAGGTCAACTAGGCTTTTAAGGACAGCTTGGAAACCTATTTCGCCTAAGGGTTGGTCTAGATTGATACCTCTGCTTCGCACAATGTTCATGACATCATGAGCTATACTATGGTGGATTGAGGTTGGGTTAGATCCTCTAGACCTAGGTGGGTCTTAGTTTTGAGATCGCTGTACTTTGGGGTTATCTTGGTTCGAGTTAAGGTAATTGGCTTTTGATACTGCATGAACATCTTCCCTCACGCTCCTACTTTGGTTGCCTAAAAGCACCTGTAGGACAATGCTCGGTCGGACCCCCTGACTATTCAAAGTTTTTTGGGAGGAGCCAACTTTTTGGGGCACACAAATTTCAGGATTAAGAGTGGATCCTTAGGATTCTGCCTCTAATTGAAGACCTGGGCGTTGGATAATGGATTGACCTTAGGTCTGTCGATAATCCCAAGAGATTGCAGCATACTGGTTCCTAAGTTTGGGCAGGTTAGGCTTAGAATCAATCGTGGAGCAATCATCGTAGTCTCCTTGAGTGACTAACATGGTGATTTCTTTTAGCGGGGTTCTAAAATCCAGACTTAGGTAAGATCTAAACTCGACGACTGAGGGCAGACCTAGCCTGACTGTAGGGGCAAAACCGTAACTAAGACCTAGGTTACGATTAGACTGGAACGTAGATTTGCTAGACTCAACGGGTTTTGGTTTAGACCCTGAACTAGGGTAAGCCTAGACTAGCTCTAGAGGTGACTCTATGCTTAGACCTATGTTAGAACCTAGACTAAGATCTAGACTAGATGGGTACAAGTCTCGGCTCGGACCAAGAGTGGGTCTAGGTTCGGACCTAAGCGTGAGCCTGGTTCGGCCCTGGACTATTGTCGGTGCAAGCCAGGCTTGGACCAAGAGGGTTGTGATAATCAGACTGGGTGTGGATCCGGACTGGATCAAAGTTGAGCTAGGCATGAGCCCTTGGCTCGAACCAAAAGGGGGCCTAAGTTCGGACCAAGGCGAAACCTGGTTTAGACCTGGGCTAAGCTGGGTACAAGCCTGGACTTGGACCCATAGGGCTCAACTTGGACCAAAAGCGGGTCCGAACTAAGATCTAAGATCAACCAACAGAAATAAGAAAGAACAGTACACGAAAACGTTTGACCTAGATTTATAGGTTGGCTTGGTTTGAGAGTGGGTTCCAAACTATTGAAATGTGGTTAGGCTGATATCGGTCCCCACATAGGTCCTGGCCTCCTGTTATAGGATGCTCACCAGGTCTTATTATACATGGAGTTTCTTTGAGGCAAAGGATTATGGAGGGGAGCTCATCGTTAAAGTCACGTGAATCCCAACCGCCTTGACTCTCAAAGCTAGGTACCCCTCACGCTGTTAACATAGATTTTGGGGTTTTCAAAATATTTGTTTGTTGATTTCCTGGGCATTCCCGGCCCGATGTGTGCTGGATTTTGTAAAGAAGCATGCATTCAAAAATAATTTTCAAGCACACAGGCACACCAAACAAGAAAGAAAATAGGCGAGAGCTCGGCATTGATCACACTTAATGATGCGCACTTCGAGGTGAAACTCGATCGAAGCACAGTATAAATGGAGGGGTAAGAACCCTTAAGAAGGTACAATCAGAATAGTGAGATCAGGTATAGTTTGTGGTAAGTTGAGCACGGCCCGACTCGAGGGTGACTCAAACGGGACACGGAGGGAGGGTGTAAGCACCCTCAATGTATTTTTTTTAAAATTTTTTTTTTTATATTTTTAACTTTGAAACTAAGCATGGTGAAAGCAGGGAAAACATGGTTTCAGTCAAAATTAACAAACTAAAATAAAAATGTCAGAAACAACACAGACCTATCTGAAGCAAAATATGTTTTTTATATTTTTCAAAATTTTATTTTAAGCCAAAATTTGGTGGAAAAGGAGCCAAAAGGTTCTAGAACAGGCGTGTGGGGTCCCAAAAGTTTTTTGGGACACTTGAAATTGGACGACATGGGCGCTACTAGTGTTACCCGGGCAGCGCTACTAGTGTTGCCCTTGCAAGGCGGCAACACTGTTAGTGTCGCCCAAAAAAATATATATTTTTTATTTTTTTATTTTTATATTTTTATATTTTTATATTTTTATATTTTTATATTTTTATATTTTTTATATTGATGAAATAAGGCAACTATAAACTTGAAGACGCAGAAATTTTTTTTTTATAATGAAATAAATTAAAACAAAGTAAAGCATAACAGTGCAGATAAAACAGACATGTATCAAGTAAATATTTTTTTGGTATTTTCAAAAATTTTATTTTGATATGTAAGTTTTTAGTAGTCACAAGAGAGGCTAGAATAGATTAGCAATGTTTTAGAAAATATTAAAACTTTTAAATTTGGGTGACACAGGGAGTGTCGCCCTGGACTTGGGCGGCACTGGTGGTGTCGCCCGTGAGACACTGCTGGTGTCGTCCAAAAAAAAACAGGGTTATGCAACACCAAAACCCTGGGTCCTGGTCACAGCTGACTTTTGGGAACTTTTGTGACTGAAATCAATGTAAAATTGTGAATAAAAATCGTATTTTGGCACTTGGATGCTCGAAATGCCCCACGGTGGCCGTCAAACTGTTTACGATGAAAAATCTGACAAATCTTCCAATGAAGATCTCTCGGATCTTGACACCTTAAAGTGATGAAAATGGAGGAAATAAAGAAGTGGTAAAGAAAGTGGGACAAATCGAATTCAGATCAGAGGCCAGATCTGCCCCGAAACGAGCAGATCTGCTCTCAGATTTGTGGCAGAGCCAGCATGATCCAAAACATCAAAACATGATTTTAAAAAGAAAATTAATCAAAACAATTCAAAATAAATTGAAAATGATAAAAGAAGAAGGGAGAAGGGGATAGAAGACGATACCAAATCGGGCCAGATGGCCCGAGACTCTTGATCCTTCGAGAGCTTGCCCGTACCAGAACCGGTCCTTTTTGCCTCTCTGATTTCGATCTTGACCACCAAGTATCTGGTTTAAGAAGGGTGGTTGTGCCCTAAGGATAATTTAGATCTAGGGTTGTTGTGCCCTGGATCTAGCTTTTTTCAAGGCTAAGGTTAGGGTTTCTCAGCTCACCAAGTTTTTCTCTCAAGTAGTAGTCTTAGGGTTTCTAATCTCTTTCTAAGGTTTCAATCCCTGTTCCCAGTAGTTTCCCCTCAAATGACCATGAAAAAGAGCCTTTATGGCGCTGTTTTGGCAAGAGTTTCAATGAACTGATGGAGGATGAGTTAGTTTGTTGAAAAACAACAATCTGTAGGGAGTTTTCAACGAATTGTGGGAGACTCATCCTCCCTCCATCAGTTCGTTGAAAAACATCAATCTGTAGGGCGTTTTCGCAACCACGGCTTCGAACCCATAACATTCGTTTAGCGCATGGCCCCTTATCTAGTGATACGGGCACCAGTGATTCTCGGTTCCCTAAGCAAGGCACTTTGGCTGCCATGCAGGCTTTGGCATGACGAGTTCTTGTTAGAGCATCATGTCAAACAAAGTCTGAATAAGATCCGATGGCTGCTCATCAAAAGAGTGTGGGCCTTCAATTTCCTCCTGTACCGTCATCAAGTGGGCAGCCTCAGTTGCCCGAATGCTTTCTTAAGCTCTTCTAGGTTTATCTGACCCTTATGAATCAGAGCCTCAATGAAGTCCGAGGGAAACGAAACTTGATCAATGTAAGAGGGGTATGGCTTTTGGTAAAGCGTTGCACCCTGTATTCTAGGGATTTGTCTGTTCTTCAGGCTGTGAGTCACCATAGCATCGATGTCTGCCTGTGAGAATGGGTGAGGGATGGAATTGTCATGTGAAGCAGAACGAGGAGGCTGCCTTGGAGTTGCATCATTCGAGTGATGGGAATTGGCCTCATGGTTAGTCGAGTGTCGCACGGTTTCCATGAGTTCATTCTTCTCCATCATTGAGTGCACCATATCTTCGAACCTATTCATGCGCTCTTCATGAGAGTCGCTAGGTTAGTTCACAACCATGATGCTGACCGTTTCTCTAGGGAGGTCAGCCTTACACGCAGTTGAAGGCCTTTAAGGTTGGTGGGTCATGCACGGCAGATCGGTCAAAAAGGGCCCAGCATGCTTCGACTGAACTTGAGTCTTGTACTCTAACCGCTTGAGGACCGGTCTCGATGGTCTTGAGACCGTGGGTGCTGGGTGGTCGGGTCATCTTCTATGATGCTAACCATTATGCAGGACTCTCGCACCTCCTCTTTGGGCTCTGTAATTTGAAGAGGGTAGAAAGGATTCTCAGGAAGGAGACCCTTGGGGCTGGGTGCCCTGACTTTTCTTGTCGACCCCTTAATCATGATTTTCAGTCCCCTGTCTTGCTTGAGCTTGAGATTGCGATAGAGTTCTTTCCAGAACTGGGTTTGGGGTCGAGGTTGTCCCGCCTTCTTAGAGCATGAAAAGGCTGTGTCCATAAGATGGGGCAGCGAATGTGGACCATGGACAGGGGCCAGCTTAGGCTGTTGTCTTGGAAGTCGTAGAACTTCAACCATCATCAGGCTTTTTCCTAGAGCTCCATTATGGATTCCAGAGGCATAGTCGACTTGATGGGGCTAACTGAGGATGATACTCCTAGGGAAAACATTCAAGTACCAGGTCTTGAGGTATCCGTCGAAAGGAGATAGGGCGGAGGAGGAGTGGACCGACTCTCGACGATGTCTGAATCGAGAGCAAGAAGCAGTCAGTGAAGGTGGTGTGTATGCACATCTAACAATAGCATTCTAAGTGACTTGGGGGTCGACCCGCGCTCGAACAGGTGGTCCAACCTTAGGAGGTCGAGAACCGAGAGCATGTGTCTACAAAGGAATAGGTGAGGGCCTGCCCCTTACAGAGTGCACTAGTGTGTGCTGAGTGGGAGGACGAGGGGGTCGTCTCTCGCGTACTCGGATCGGTGTGGAAACGACATTGCCCCGAGTGGGGGGATGCAGATGCATGCGCACAGGTTTCGGCTTGAGGAGGACTGATCCTGGACGCGTACTCAAGTCACACGAGGGTTGCCCCGAGGAGTGGCTTGAGTGGATGACCCACCAGCCTTAGGGTGTGTGCGTGATGTGGAGGCCCCAGGGTCTCTGCCTCGATGTGTTCAGTCTCTATAAATAGAGACCCTAGGTGGTGCAGGAATGTAGGTAGTAGCCTTGCGGTGACCCACAAGAGCAATGACAACTTGGTTACCTTTTATAGAAAGGGACTGGGTAGTCTTTCGACATACCTCGGCATTACGATAGGCAAGTGACTTGCCGACGATAGGGTGCATGCTGTGTATAACAATAGACATGCTACCGATGCAAAGTTCTTTGGTGGTGGTTCCACCAGATCTAAGAGAGGGAGATGGGGACCTTTAAATCCCTCCGCACACCTATCCAGGTTAAGACTTGGGAGCTAGACACTGGGTCTTTGCTCAAGAGGAAAGTTGGGAACAAAGTTCGAGGAACTTGTTCCCAGGGGAAGCTCACGAATGTGGGGATGAGAAAATCCCCGAGCCGGATTAATGGGTTAAGAAACCCAGAAGCCATGTGAATGCAATATAGAAAACAAAAGGAGCGACTAGCCAAACAAGGATTATTTGACAAAGGGGTAGTAAGTCCCCAGTGGAGTCGTCAAGCTAGTTAGATGCTTCAATCTCGCCCTCCTGGTCGGGATGATCTGACAACATGTGTCTCGGGTTTCGAGGAAAACTTAGAACTTGAGGTCACTCTCTCGAGAACCTTGTTAAATAACAAGGGCAGGTACACCAATTAGTGAGAGAGGAATTTTGTGTGAGGTGGAACGCACCTCACCTAGGTACGGGACTTACTCAGGCTGGCTCGCATGGGCACCCTCTTAGATCACGAAGAAAGCCCCCCAATCTTATAACTGGTTTGAAATCACCTCCCTTGACATGTACTCTCCTGTTTCTGCAATCACACACACATGGTTAATTGCACAAGACAAGTGGGCCAAGGACACCTTGTCTTTGGGTGAATGTACATAGGCATGCACATTCAAAAGAAGAAGGGAAGAATAAGAGGATAAAGATTGGGGTGAGGAAAAGGAAAAGAAAGAGGTAGAATAGAAGAAAAGGGAGAGGAGAATTTGACCAAGCAGCTAGACTGACACAATGGCTAGACCAGTAGGTGATTGACCCTCCGTGGTAGCAAGACGGCATGGTAACTGAGACCGGTGTGGCGAAAATGCTACTAGACAACAAAACCAACACTGACCAGCTTAACATGATGGCTAGTTTGTCATGACAGTAAGATGGGCACGATAACTTAGATCAGTACGACGACATTACTGCTAGACGACAAGACTATCGTGACAAACCTCCTTTGGTCAAACAAGAGAGGAAAAAGAAAGAAGAGAGAAAATAAAGAGAGGGAAAAGGAAAAATAAAAGAAGAGAGAAGAAGAAGAAAAGAGAAGAAAGAGTAAGGAGAGAGAAGAAAAGAAAGAGAGAGTGAAAAGAGAAAAGAAAGAGAGAGTGAAAAGAGAAGAAGAAGAAAAGAAGAATAGAGAGGAAGAAGGGAGAAGAGAGAAGAAGACGAGAAAAAAGATGAAGAAGAAAGAAGAGAGAAAGAAACAAGAGAGAAAAGAGGATGGGAAGAAGGGAAAAAAAGAAAGAAGAAGAGAGAGAAGGAAGAGGGAAGAGAGAGAAAGACAAAGAAAGAAAGAAGAGAGAGAAGGGAGAAGGGAAATATGGACGACGATGGGCTTTCATCGTTCATAATAGGAGAGAGAAAAGAGAAAGAAACATGAACAAGAATGGGTTTTCATTGTCCATGACAAAGAAAAGAGGAGAGAGAAAATATGGATAATAATGGGTCTCCACCGTTCATGATAGGAGAGAGAAAACATGGATGGCGATGGGCTTCTGTCATTCATGATAAGAGAGAGAGAAGAGAATGAAACACGAATGATGATGAGCTTCCGCAGTTCATGACAAAGGAAATGGGCTTCTGCTATCCATGATAGGAGAGAGAAAAGAGAAAGAAACATGGACGACTATGGGCTACCGCCGTCCAAGAAAAAAAAAAGAGGAAAGAGAAAACATGGAAAGCGATGGGCTTCCACCGTCCATGATAAGAGAGAGAAGAAAATGAAACATGAACGGTGATGGGTTTCCACCATCCATGATAAAGGAAAGAGGAGAGAGAAAACATGGACGTCGATGGGTTCTACCATCCATGATAGGAGAAAGAAAACATGGACGACGATGAGCTTCTACCATCCATGATAAAGGAAGAAACTCAGACAAAGGCTTGACCCGCCACTCGGGTTAAGGCCCGTCTCACTGTATGTGTTCTAAAGGAGGACATCATGCCCGACGATAGGCTCCGCCATGCATGAATGGAAAAGAGAGAGAATGGAAAGAACAAGGAGAAAGAAAGAAGAGAGAAATTAGGAAAGAAATGGAAGAAGATCAGAGAGGAAGGATTAGGAAATAATGAAGGGTGAGTAAGGAATGAAAGGAGAGAAAAAGAAGAAAGAAGAAAATGAAAGACATGCACAGTGATGACCCACTGCCATGCATGTTGAGAGAAGAGAGAGAAAGAAAGAGGAAGAGAGAGAAAGAAGAGAGAAGAAGAGGAGAGTGAAGGAAAGAGATGAGAGGAGGAGAGAGAAAGAGAGAGAAGAGAGGAGGAGAGAGAAAGAGAAGAGAGAAAGAGAGAGTGGAGAGAGAAAGAAGAGAAGAGAAGAGAAGAGAGAAAGTTCCCTTTACCGAGGGGTACTGGAATTTTTCTTCTCTCTGCTCTCTATCTCTCTTGGACGTGCCCACAATCTCAATGTAAAACTCTCCCATTTTATTCATCAGCGTGGAACCCTTTACAATTAGGCTTAGCATGTATTTATAGAATTGGCCTCAAACGTGGGTAGATGCCAAAAATCTAGCCGAATTGATGATAATTCCAATTTACTTGAATTAAAGAAAAATTTAAAAATGGGTGCAAAAAGACGTTTTTGCTCCTGCCCAACAATAGATGGAATTTCAAAACGGTCCCAACTGCCGCTCTAGAACATGCGTGATCTTCTGTGGCTATTATCCTTAGGGCACAACGGTGCTCGTTTGGCCGAAAGATGATTCCTTTCTTACTGAACTCGGCAATACGATCAATTTGATACTAACTTCGAACCTCAGATCGCGTGTTTAGGCCACGATCATGAGACTCGAAATTTGGATGAATCTTGAAAACTTTCGATCGATGGTGTGCTCATGTATTGACATTTTTTTTGTGATTTCTTTGTTGCATTACGTTGAGCATGCCGTCACAATCACATGGCAACAAATTCTGCTAGATTTTGTGCCCGGACGAAGATTTTCCAATCTTTGGGTTTTAGCCAGAATCTGAAATCTGACGGCTGAAATTTACTGCAATTTCAACGCCTTTGTGTGCTGAATCCAACCATTCATCATGTGCGGTATTCAGGCTAGATGTAGCCCTAGACCTTATGCATACAATACAATTGGTTTCGCAATGATCCAATATGTGAGCACTGTGATATGGCCACTCGAATGAGACGCATCGCTGTTGAATTTCCTACAACTTTTGCCACGAATCGTCATCTTCTCTCTAGTTTTTCTCTCTGCTCCGGCATTGTCACAGGGCGTGCCACACATCAAAACGTTCGTCTTGGCGAGACGAACACGCTCATAAAATTTGAGCACGATCTGACTCAAAAAGAGGGAGATGTGGCTCCCAGAAGTCACTCCTTGAAACTGTGAAAATAGTTACCATTAATAGTGATTTGGTGCATGGAGGGCGCACGAGAATAGTGTGAAATCTACCCCTTTTCAGTATTTTACTCATAACTTTGTCTTGGACCGTTTAAGCTAAAACTTAACCCATAAGGGTTTTCAACCATCTCGGATCTAATGGCGGTGGTTCCACAACTGTTTGATGCATCGAAAATAGAGTTCTAGTTATGAAGTCTATTTTAGGGTGATAGAGGCTGATTTTTATGAAATTGTTTCTTTGTCTTCACTGCCTTAGACATGCCAGATTGAGAAGAAACTTGACAGGCATCCTTTTAAAGTGTGTAGGAAGATTTTCACCTATTTTAAGAAAATTATGAGACTGTCGAAAATTCCACTATAAATCAGGGCTTTATTGACCAGCTTCCTCTTTATTCCGCATTGGAGACCCAAGGTACTAAAAAATGAGTTCAAACACTTGGAGGTAAGATCTTAAACAGACCTTCAAGTCCTGTTGCATGAATCTAAACACACCCCACTCTTACAGTCTCGAAGGTAAGACCTTAAACATACCTTCAAGCTATAGGGCATGACTCTAAACACTCACTACTCAAAGGAAGAGGGAGTGTGATAAGCCTACTAGATTCATAAGAAATAGAAGTTTCAGGGGTGATAATTAGTGTAATTAAGCTAAATTCTTTTATTAAGAGAAGCTGCAAGTTACAGATACAACTTTTCATTACAAGTGCGAAAACTCAAAATTCAATTCTTGCATCTGAGGAAAAGAGAAGCGGTTGACTATCAGCGTTGCTCTTGCTGATGTCGGTAGGGTCCTGGTTTTCCTTCGCATGAGGGTGAGGAAGCCCTCTCTCGAACAACCGTGGACGTTTAGCATGCGGTGGGCACACGAGCCCTCGTACTTACAGATAAGAAGCCTATGGTGAGAGAGATTTTTATGACTGGAGCACAAATCGCTCTTATGCTGCTTGGGGGTTTGGGGACGAGCCTGGGTTGATGTCCCTCTTAGAGCAATTACGAAGCCCTTTGACTGCTCGTCGGCACAGTTTGGATGGGAACCCTCCTTAGGTTCTCAATCTCTCTCTCCTTTCACTCTCTCCATGCTATCGGGATAGGATCCTGATGTCCCTTCACACCAGTTGCCCTTTCGGAAGGATTTACTAGCCGCTAAAGGGGATGTGAGTAGAGGTCGAGGGCAGAGGCCCATAGGTTAACACATGTCCGCGAACAATGTCACGTGCGTGGAAGTAAGAGGAGGAGAGAGAAAGATAAAGAGAGAGAGAAGGGATGTTTCGGCTCGAGAGAACTCATGTGACCGGGATGTCCGCGCACTCAGAGGTACCTCCTTCTCAAAGTTTTCTCGCTCTTCCTATCTCCTCTCCCTAATAAACTAGGGGCTCACAGAATAAGACAAGATAAGAATAAACTAGCCTCGATTCTTCGCAGCCTTTGGGGTATTAGAGCTTCCAAAAAAGGGGAGCTTTTGGAGTGATTTGTTCTTTTCTCCTCATATTTTTTTTGACAAATGCTAAGCTTGCTTATATAGAGGATTCACCAAATAGAGGTGAATGCTTAAAATTCAAGCTTAATTACAATTACAGAAATTGAAAACAAATAATAAAAAAATTAGGCAGAAATGATCAAAATGCCCTTGTGATCTTTTGCCTGAATGACGAGACCGCATGCAGGCTGCTCCACCATGAGAAGACCTCGAAAGCTGGTTTTGCAACTTACGACAACTGTTTGGCTTTTTCAGTAGCATATCTTTGTTCATCTTTCGATTGCGAGCATATTGATGCTCTTTAATCGTGTTGTGGTGGCCTTCTTCCCTGGGGTGAATGTCCGGTCAGTTTTGCGAACTTTGTTTGCCAATGCATCTCCGAGTTGCGTTATTTTAGCACCTGGCTCTTCTTGCAAGTCATAGAGGAGGTTGTTGCAGTCGTTTTGCACCAGGTTGGGGTTGATTTGGTGCAGATTTGTGTCTTTAGCTAGTTTGGAAGGTTACCGGAAAAAGGGATTCCGGCAACCGACTGGATTACTTCTTTGGTGACCTGGGGGCTTGCATCCATTGAACAAAGGATTGAATGTAAGAGTTATACCAGAATGTAGCTTTGTGAGAGGTGGTTCTTTTGTGCTTATCCTCACGTTAATCCATGGCCAGAATTTTGAGCTATGCTTCACCAAATCTGGAGCTTGTTGAACCCTCTGTTTTTTTTCTCGATTTCTTCGGCTGCTTTCCTCTTTAGAGCAATGGGGATTCCAGGTCATGCCACATTGAGTGCCTTAGGTCAAAATGACGGGGCTAGCGTGGTCTAAAACATGTCAACATTTGAGTTCGGTCTGATTTCAGAGAAAGGCACCGTGGGTTAGAGAAGTTGCTATCGAAAATCATTGTTGTAGTCCCCATTTCTGGGACTGGTTTGGTGAAGCCGCATCACGCTATGGTAAAACCCATGAGTTGCGTGGCAGCATGAGCATAGACCTTTCTAGGGGGGGGGGGGTCAGATTGAGCCCTAATTTAGTCCTCGGGGTTTCGACGTTTTGAGCACAATGGCGATGGTTTGGTGCCCTATCGCAGCCACTATCATAGGGCTGTAGTGGAGGGTCCTTCTTTTGTGTCGGGGCACCACTCCCAAGTAACTAGGCTGGGGCTTTATTTTTCAGAACAATCTTCGCCTGCAGGTGTTTCGTGAACCCGAGAGACTAGACTGTCGCTGACTCTCTCCTTATTCACATGGGCTCATGGAGGTATGTCCAAAATGACGTACAACAACTTGCCCCGCCGGATGTTGCACTTCAAGAGAAGCGAGAAGTGCAACATTCAAAAAAATTTAGCGTCGCAGCTCCTTTGACGAATCCTTGCCGAGACATGTTTATTGTCTCTTGATTTATATTTTTTTTTCTTGATCATTGACACAGTACAATCCTTGAGGGGTAGACCTTGCTGAGGTTTTCCCTTGACTAGGGGGCGACCAAAGTGGTTTGCAGTGGTCCGGTGCTTTATTGAAGGGCCTTCTGCGGGTCCCTCCAAAATCCATTTTCCCTTATGGGAGATCACGCTGATATTTTGCTGTTGGAGGGCTTAGGACTTCTCAATGCAGACTCCCAATTTTCCAACCAGTGGGGGCCCTTCTTGTGAGCTTTATCCCATTATGACCGGGGAGGTCCTGATGTTCCAGTTGGTGGGGGCCCTTCTTGTGAGCTTTATCCCTATCCAAACAAAAACGCTAAGAGTAAACAAGGTACCTCTTGGCTTACTTCTTGCAGATCCAGTTGGGGGTCTCCCGAATTACCCAAACATGAAAGGAGAATGGACTTCGAGGCGGACCCATTTTAAGGGACTTCACCTTGGATTCTTGAGTATTGTGGAAGAAGAAAGGCAGGCAAGGTACCTCTTTCGCTTGCATCCTACTGGTCCAGTTGGGGGTCTCTTGAATTACCCAGACTTGGTAGGAGGATGACCTTTGAGGCGGTCCCATTTAGGGGACTTCACCCTAGATGCTGGAGTTTGGTGGAAGAAGAAAAGGTAGGCAAGGTACGTCTTTGGCTTACGTCTTAATGGTCTAGTTGGGGGTATCTTGAATTACCTAGACTTGATAGGAGGATGGCCTTTGAGGTGGTCCCATTTTAAGGGACTTCACCCAGGATGCTAGAGTTTGATGAGAGAGAAGAGGAGAAGAAGCTTTCTTTTTTTCGTTGTTGTAGCACTACGGCCCGTGATAAAAGGGTTGCACCGGAGCACTAAGGCTCCGGTGCTGAAAATAGAAAGCCAACACTAAGGCCCGGGATAAAAAAAAGGTGGCACCAAAGCATTAAGGCTCCAGTGCCGAAAATAGAAAGGCAACACTAAGGCACATGATAAAAAAAAGGTGGAACTGGAGCATTAAGGCTCCGGCGTCGAAAATAAGAAGGCAGCACTAAGGCCCGGAATAAAAAAAGGTGGCATTGGGGCCGACAAATTTTTTGAAGGCACTGGGGCTGTAGTTTTTTTATTGAGGGCATAGGGGTTAGAGTTTTTTTTTGAAGGCACAAGGGCCGGAGTTTTCTTTTTTTTTAAAGGCATTGGGGCCGGAGTTTTTGTTTTGAAAGCCATTGGGGTCATACTTTTTTCTTTGAAGGCACTGGGGCCAGAGTATGTTTTTGAAAGGCACTGGGGCCGGAGTTTTTTTTCCGAAGGGATCGGGCCCGAGGTGTTTTTTGGAAGGCACTAGGGCCGGAGGTTTTTTTGGAAAGCACTGGGGTAAGAAGCTTTTGTTTTGAAAGGCACTGGGGCTGGAGTTTTTTTTTTGGACCACTGGGGCCACAGTTGTTTTTTATTTTTTTGTTTCTTTTTTTTGGAAGGCATTGGGGGCGGAGATTTTGGAAGGCCCAGGGACTAAAGTTTTTTTTGAAAGGCACTGGGGCCATAGTTTTTTTTTTGGAAGGTTTGTCCCGAAGGCTAAAAGTAGAAGGTTCGGTCCAGGCTCCCTTTGCGGGTTTTCACTGGGACCGAGGGGATATGGTGCCAGCATGATGGTTTTCACCATATCCATTGTTTGGGTGCTTTTACCCGTGACTTCGAGGTCACGTCCATGCATTAGTTTCTGATTTTACTCATGGTGCCCTTTGCAGGTTTTCGCCAAGCCCGAATTTTTTCTCCGGAGTCTTTTACCCACGGCTTCGTGGCCATGTCTGCCTATCATTTTTACTCATGGTGCCCTTTGTGGGTGAAAACCATGCCCTTGTTTTTTTTTTTTTTTGATGCGATTTTACCCATAGGCCCTTTATTATTATTTTTGGGCTATGTACATCTGAAGCTCTTCTTCTTTTACTCGAGATGATTACCATTGCACCTGGATTCTTTTTGTTTTTATTGAGGTCACCAATATAGTGAACCTTAACAGAGGAGTCATGAGAGTGTGACCTTACCTCAGGTTGATTGTAGCAGTTGGGGGCCGAGGCAGGGTGTCTTTTTGCCTTGTGGGGTGTCGCCCCAAAAGGTAGTTTTAAAGTGACCCAGGCGGTTTGTGTCTACGTGAGGTCAATGGCGGTAGCGTCCGCGGTAGATGTGAAGTGAAGAGGCACCCACAAGGTGCAAAGAGGAGGCACCCACGGGGGTTGGTGAAGACGAAACTCGAGGGGGGACGGAATGAAGATATCACTTGCAGGGGAATGAAGGGCGAAGAGGTGAAGAGGGCACCTGCGCGGGGGGGGGGGGGGGGGGGGGAGCGGGGTCGCATGAAGATGGGACCCGTAGGGGGTGAAATGAAGATGTGCCCCCAAGGGGGCAAAGTGAAGCCGTGCCCTAAGGGGGAAAAGTTTTTAGAGATGGAATTCAGCTGATGAGGCTGTTTGAAGACATTTTCAGTACAATGGGTCCTTGATGTAAAATAAAAGGGAGAAGCGGTTAATAAAGCCTGACAAACAGTGGAAATTTTGACAATCTCATAATGGCCTACTTTTGGAGCATTAAATGGCTGTGGGAACACTGTCATTAGATCTGTCATGGTTGAAAACCCTATGGGGTCAAATTTTAGCTTAAACGAACAGTCTAGGAAGAAGTTATGGGTAAAAGACCAAAGCAAGAGGAGCCGCACACTCTTCCCGTGCGGCCACCCCGCAAGTAATCACACCATTAAAGGGACAGTGACTAACAATGACTTATGATGGCCATATCTCATTCGGCTTGAGTTGGATCATATTTGTGAGCGTGTTTGTCTCGTTAAGACAAGCGTTTCGATATGTGGCACGCCTCGTGATGTCACCGAGCACAAAGAAAAGCTAGAGAGAAGTTGCAGATCCGTGAAGGGATTTGCAAGAAAATTAGCAGTGACACGGCTTACTGGGGCGGCTAAATCACGGAGCTCACAAACCCAGTAGACGTGAAACCATATGTATCGCGTGCATAAGGTCCACGACTATCACTAGTCCGAACCCCGTGCATGATGAACGATCAAATTTCACACATGCAGTCGATGAAGTGACTGCAAATTTTGGCACCAGAATTCAAGATTCCGACCAAAATTCCAAAGTTACAAAATCCTCGTTCGGACATAAAATCGAGCTGCATTTGTTGTCACGCTATCATAATGGCATGCTCAGTGTGATCCATAGAAGAAATCACAGAAAAACATCAAGGAACGAGTAAACTATCGATCCGAAGTTTTAAGATTCGTCCGAATGTCAAGATGCATGATGGTGGCTTAAAAACATGATCCATGGCTCGAAGTTGGTATCAAATCGATCGTCATGCCAAGTTCTACAAGAAAACAATCATCTTTTGAAAAAATGGGCACCAGAGCAACCACAGATCATCCATGAAAAATCATGCACATTTTAGGGCAGTAGAAGGGACTGTTAAGAAGGGGCAAATCAGTCATTTTTCACCATTTTTACAATTTATTTTAACTCAATTAAATCTTAATTATCAGCAATTAGGTTTAATTTTGATCAATCCACCCATGTTTGGGCAAAATTCTTTGTATATCACGTATTATCATTGTACAAGGACCGAACTTTTGCTTAATAAAATTGCCATATTTTCTCATCATTGGGTCACATCTTGAGAGAGAAAAGGATAGAAAATTTTTTGGGTCGGTACCTCGAGGTTTAAGGTAAATCTTCTTCTCTTGCTTCTCTTCTTCATTCTCTTCTTTTCTCTCCTCTTCTCTTTCTCCTTTGTCAGAGTTTTTTTTTTTTTTTTTCCTCAGAGGCTATGCGCAGCAGTGGCAGTGCCGTGCCTGCCTCTTTCTTTCTTTCTTTCCCTTCTTGTGGCTTCACAGGTCGTGCATGGCGATGGCGATGGCAGCGCCATGTGCGAGTTTCTTTCTCCCTCTTTTCATTCTCCTCTATCTCTCAATGAAGTTCGCAGACGGCACTTCCCATTGCCGTCTCTTCAAAGCACTTAAAGGAGTTTGTCCTTTAGACTATGTCCTATGACGAACTCAAGAGCAATGCACCTCGAACCGAAGCGAAGGCTCCCCCAGATTGGAGTATTTACAATGAATAGGCTCACCAAATCATGAAGACCATGAATATGAGCCCCTGTCCAATCAAACACTAAGGGGTGAGGAAGAACCTGTGCCTCCATTCGAGGTCATTGGAGCCACGACAAGCTGTCAAAAGACGAAGCAAGGAGTGGGCTATCCTTTTTCATCTCACACAGTGAAAGGGCACAAACAATGAAGAAGAGGAAAAAATAAGAGACATGCATCATATAGAAAGAGAAAAGAATTATTTCATTCATCAAGGAGAATATTACAAGTGTCTTTTCTTTACAATAGAAGGAATGAAGAGAAAAATGGAAAGAAAGCACTGTAAAAAACGGTCAATGATCTCATTGATCTTCCCCTTGCACTCTTCGGCCGAGGCCCTCGCTCGCTCAATGTCCGCTCTTAGTTCGGCCACTATTCCAACCTCATGTTCCACTAGAGTTAGCTTCTCCCCCAAGGAGCACTCGAGGTCCAGCAGCTTCTGGCCCAGTGCCTTATCTTTAGCTTCCCAAGTTGCTATCTCGTTCTCCATCCTTTCAAACTCCTGTGCCCACTTAGCTATCTTCGCCTGCAGGGTCTTCAACTTATTATGGCGTGTTACAGCCTTTTCGGCAAGGGTGGACTTTGGGGAGACGATAGCTTCCCTCTCCCCTACCTGGACCACTGCTAGCTCTTGGCTGTGTGCCAGAGAAGCCTCCAATGACTCAAGCTGCTAGCCTCCTAGTCGTGCTATAGTCCCCTTTTCCTATAGAGCCTTCACTCTCCATCCCTCCAGCTCATTGGCAATGCCGTCAAAGTAAGGGAGGACTTCTGGTGCTCTCCTAAGGGAGGACTTCTGGTGCTCTCCTTAAGGAGATCCCCCTCAACGGTAGGATCGTTGCTCCAACCACTTTGAGGGGCAGCTCCTTCAGCTTCTGGAGGCCCGTTCGAAGCATCTCAAAGATGACACCCGACATCCCATTGAAAGTGGGCCTGGGCAATACAGTAGGTGCTGTCGCAGCAAACGAATCCTCAACTACCGCCACGGGATATGCCGAAACTTCAATTAGAGTCGTCCCTTATATCTCTGGGGCAACCTCGATTTTGGAAGGCATGACCTCGGCTGCTGGATCTACCATCGTGTCTTCGCCTTCGATGGCTTCGGCTCTCATGGGGCTGGCTTCTGCTTCGACAACTGGGGAAACCTCCGCTAGATCCCCATCCAGGACCATCACCACACTATCCCTTTTTCTTAGGGAAGCCTCTTCCCTTTTCTTGATCTGTCGCCACCTCTTCTACCGGTTCGGTCCCTCTCTCTTCTTCTTTTGTGCTCTTGTCCTCCTGCACAGTCGGTTTAGCCATGGGCTCTTCTTTAAGGCCTGCCTCTTCTGCTGCCAAGGGTACTACCTCTAAGCCCTCAAGGTCAGTCCCTAAGAGAAGTCATGACTCTGCAACCTCTCCTACAGTCATATCGCTGGGAGTGGCAACCGCGTTCTGCAATACTCCCTGTTTAGCCCTCGGAGCATCGGCCTCCTTTACAACCACTACCGTCGGTCCTTCTCCTTGGACCACCCCCGGGGTTTCTCCTTTCATGCTCGCTCTCTCTGCATCAGTAGGGGCAGCAGCCTATTGCGACTCAGGAGCTGTCTCCACCACAGTTTCTTGGGCAGCAGCCCCAAGGCTTCCATCACCCGCCCTATCGATTCCTACTGGGATTGGACCCCCTCGTTTAGCAGCAGAAGACGCCTCCTGGTTGGAAGAAATTTCAATTGGTGCGACTAAATCTAAAGCACCAGCCTTACCCTCGAAAGAATTTGAAGAGGGTAGGAGAAGGATTGGGCAAATTCTATAGTGCAGAGGGTGAGTCTGAAATGATCGGAGACACATAAGACTCCGAGGGAGCCGAGGGTGAGCAACCATCCTCTGGCTCGCGGACAGCTAGGATCTTAGGCCCTTTGCGTTTTTGAGCTTTGGTTGCCTTCTTAGTTGAAGCCTGGGGAGCCGCTGGGGTAGCCAGCTTTCTCTTCTTTCCCTTCGCCTTCTCAGGTGCAACAGCCTTGGAGGTGCCCGTTTTGGAGGAATTTGTGGCCAGCTTGCTATGAGGGCCGCTCTCTACGAGTTCGTTCAGGTCTTGGACCGACTATCTCTCGAACTAGAGAACCTTGTGGCCCTCCTTCCACTCGAAGATCATAGAGAGATTGTCAAAAGTACTCTCTGTTTCCTCTTCCATAGTGAGAAATTTCGGCATGGACTTGTCTACAGTAATTTGACGTCACCGCCCAATCTTACGCCAGTCATGGGGGAAGCCTAAAGTGAATATCTCTCCTAGGGGAGGAGTCTTTGCCATCTTCCGCTGCCTCGTATCTTGACTCCAGCGGCTACTCTCCCCCTTCAAAGGGTGGTCCATGTCCCAATACCCCTTGCTGGTGATCCACCACCAGCATTCGTGGGCTTCTGTCTCCCGCACTATTTTGCAAAAATGGGGCTTCTTTCCCTACTCTTTCCCCTCCAAGATGACTGAGTTCAGGGGTATAAACTCGTCACACATAACGCCGATGAGCGGAAGCCCACCAATAAAGTGGACGTCTATCAGTGATATTCCTTCCTCCCCATGACTAAGCAACCACGTGCTGCTGACATGGATTTTTAGCAATACTTTGATAGTGTTTGAGCAACAGTCATAATAGCCCTCCGAGCATTGGATGGGGGCCAGTATGGAAGCCCATCTCAAAATAACTTTGAAATGGCTCAGCACTCTCATAGTCCACAATGAATAACCCTTCAAATACTGGTGCTCCCCTTGCACTCGCAGGCCAGCAGAGGACCATTTCATGCCTGGGGTTTTTACCATCCATTTCTTAGAGTCTGCAAGTCCCCGTTCGAGGCTATATTCTGGTGCAGGCAATGTAGGAGGCCTACCCCTTTCTCTACCCTCACATTGCCATCAATGTCTTCTCTCACCACAAACCGGATGTGGTCTCTCACAATAGTAATACTCAAAGGCCATAAGCTTTCTGTGAGCCAGATTGGCTCGCCTCTCACCAAGCTCTCGTTAGTGAATGTATCGGTACCCAGGTCCCCTACTTTTGGAAGGTTCTTCATGTCGGGGATAGAGTCTGACAGTTGGGCCATTAGGGTCCACTGTCCATTTTACAGAATGTTAAGGGATGGTGCTATCGCTGACTCACGACCAAAAGGCATAGCGCTGTTCGCCCTTGAGGTAGCTATTGCCGTCTAAATACTAAGATGGTGTCGCCGTGTGGAAGCTTAAGAATGGCTATAGCCGTCTCACCACTAAGGGGCTATCGCTGGCTCCTAAGCAAGATGTATCGTTGTGCTAAGCAGGATTAAGGCCGCGAGGAAAGCTTTAGCATTCGCTGCACGTGCAAGCCCCACTACCCTTGAAATCCGGGCACGCTGCTTATCAATGCGACATGATCTGACACCACACGTGCGAGGGGCGATCGTTCGCCATCTCGCACCCCTCCACCCTCTCTCGACCGTTACGCTTTGTAACTCTTCAGTCTCTCCTCTCATCGACGTTTCCCTTTCCCGTCAGAAAACCCCTTTTAGTGCTGGGAAATCTTCCCTGTTCTCCCCTTCTCTCTTGCAGGTGACTAATGCCCACTAAAAACAACCTGTGCTTCTTCGAGGGCCTACTTCAACCTCTCGGGTTTTCTTTGACATATCGTTGTGGTCCACCTAGACTCACTGGAATGTCCTTGTGTTTCCGGTGAGCCCACTACTCTACCTTCTGCTTCCCTACCGCTGAATGCTAGACCACCAGAAGCCCACAAAAGACTCCCTGTGCACACTGGCAATAGTGTCGCAACCTGATGATACCATTGTTTCTCTCATGAGAGCATCAATGGCCACCGTTCTTCACCAAAAAAGTCTTGGTAAAGCCCTTGGAAGCTCCATGTTCCCTGCTCGAGAGGCCTTGACACTCTCTGAAGAAGTTTGCAAGCACTCTACAAAGACTCACGACTCACTGAAGTTGACTGAAGAACTTTTGAATACCTGCACACTGCGGTTCTGGCTAGAAAAATCTTGCCAGAGGTCTCTCTCTCTCTCTAAAAACTTCCTTCACTATTTTACCTTTCGGTAAAATAGTAAAATAGGGGGTTTTTCCCCCTTTATACTCAACAGTTCTGTGAAGTGCCCCTCACAAGTTCAAAATGATGCTCCAGTCCTTGTCTTCAGACAACGATAGGTCTAGGCTGGGGCGGGTCAAGCCCGAGGCCCGAATACGAATCGCTGCTCCTTGTGCCTCATGAGCCTACTGCCATCTATTGCTATCGCTATGCCCTATGGTCGCATGCTTCGTCAGGGGGCTATCATCATGCGCTTCGTTAAGGGGCTATTGCCGTGCGCTTCACCAGAAGTTATTGCCATGCACTTCGTCAAGGGTTTATCACCACGCGCTTCGTCAAGGGACAATTGCCGCGCGCTTCACCAAAAGCTGTCATCGTGCGCTTCATCAAGGGGCTATCGCCATGCATTCCATCAAGGTCCTTATCACCGCGCGCTTCATCAGGGGGCCTTATCATCGCATGCTTCATCAAGGGGCTATCGCCGCATGCTCTATCACAGACCTTATCGCCGCGTGCTTCATCAAGGGGCTATTGCACACGATTCCTCCAGGGGCTATTGCAGTGCTTCACCAGAAGCTATCGCCATGCGTTTCATCAAGAGGCTAACGTCGTGCGCTTCATAAGAGGCTATCGTTGTGTGCTTCACTAGGATCTAACGTTGCGTGCCCTTCATCAAGGGCCTAATGCTGCGTGAGTCATCTAAAGCTTAACGTCGTGCGCATGTTATGGCACTCCCATTTGGGCCATCCTTCTGCATCTCCAGGGAGTTCATTCCATGCACCACAATCCTCACTCTTCTAGGAATCTCCAATTAAGGCTTTATTCCCAATGGATTCACATTCCCTTCTCACCTAAATGGCCTAGGTGCACGACCCTAAACTGCATGGTCCAAACTATATGACCTAAAACTATAGCGGAGGTTTAGTTGCATGACCTTAAACTGCATGGTCCTCATTGCCTGACTTTAAACTGCATAACCGTTGTCCAAGCTATATGACCTTAAGCCATAATGCACGTCCTGGTTGCATGACGTTAAAAGGTTTAGCACCATGGTCCAAACTACATGACCTTAAACTGTAGCGGAGGTCTAGTTGCACTACCTTAAACTGCATGGTCCTAGCTGCAGGACTCTAAACTGCATAGCCATGGTCCAAGCGACAAGACTTTAAAACTGTTATGCACGTCCCTGTAGCAAGTCGTTAAACAACGCGACAAATAGTCCATGCGCGTTACTTTAATATGTGAAATGGATGCACCTCCCTCATTTCTAGTAGGAGTCATATCGATATATCAGCCCATTATCCCTAGAGGAGTTAGGGTCATTCTTATTTCTTCAATCCCTAGTGGGGTTGCACCTGTGCTCTAGCCTGTCATTCTTAGTGGAGTTACATACCATTGCGCATTATCTCCGTGGAGTCATGCTTACACCTTTAATCCCCTGTGGGTCAGTCGCGCACCGAGCTATCTTATCCGTAGGAGTTGGGTTGCTTTCTCATGAACCATGGAGTTCCATCTCTCACCTTAGGGAGTCAGACTCATTTTCTAATCCCCAGTGAAGTCCGCTTCTCCATCTAAACCTCTTGCTGGTCTTCACCATTTTATCCTCAAGACATATTTATTCCCCATGAAGCTTCACCAACATGGTGACCCACACAATGGTTCATGCTGCATGACCTTAAACTACATAGCTAAGGTCTAGGTGCATGACCATAAATTGCATGGTCCAAATTATATGACCTTAAACTGTAGCGGAGGTTTAGTTGCACGACCTTAAACTACATGGTCCTAGTTGCATGACTTTAAACTGCATAACCACTGTCCAAGCTATATGACCTTAAACCAAAGTTCACGTCCTTGCCGTATGACGTTAAACTTCTTTGCTCAGGTCCATGAGGCATGACCTTAAAAACGCCCCCACACAAGCGCACACACCCTTTACGTGAATCTTCTTGCACGCCTTCCCTAACCGACCCATTCGTGCGTGCGCACCACCTTCATTGCTTCCCCAAGTGAGTTTATTCACTTCATTACTACCACCTATCATTCCCCAGTGAGTCTCACTCGTGCTCACAAAACGGCGAACCATCCTGCCTTTCATACTCACCGTCAGCTAGTGGGTCACCACTTTTCACCCACCATACATACATCATCCATCTTTCATAGGTAGCCTCGTTCCATCTCCCCAGAGTGAGTCAAAACCACCACCATACTCACTCCATGGCCTCCACAGATTGTCATTCCACACCACTCCGGTCCAGCTGTATGACCCTAAACTATAATGTACGTCCTAATCGCATGATGTTAAAAGGCTTCGCACAGGTCCCGAAGGCTTGACCTTTAACACGCCTTCACAAAAAAGAGAGAGAAAATAACGGGCATGGTGTATACTTGGATAAGGGAACGTCATGAGTAAAAATGACGAACGGGCATGGTAAAAAAACCATGAGTAAAAGAGTTCCGTGTAAATAAAACCCTGGCATGGTGAAAACCCAAAAGGGCACCGTGAGAAAAAATGGATGAAAAGGGTGGACATGGCCAAAAGGTCAGGGGTAAACGAACTCCAAATAAAAGGAAGTTGGTGAAAACCATCTCTACGATGCCGCTTCCCCAGTCCGGTTGAAAACCCGCAAAGGGCGCTTGGACCAATAAATAGGTTGATGCAGTGTTCACTTCCATAGGCAGCTTTAGCCCACATTCAAAGAGAAAATCCCTGGTGTCACAATACTAGGACAAAAAAATATGAGTTTCAAGGAAAGATTCTGACAGCCTAAGTCCATTCACAAAAGGACTCGAAGGACAGAAGACTTGCCAAGAAGGTAAGACAAGTCTCATGAATGAAAGCACCATTCCAAAGAAATCAAACAAAAACAAGAAAATCACTCCGACAAACCAAAGATGCCTCTGAAGGCAAGAAACAGACAAAGTTAGGGCGAACCTGCCAAAGACTTCAGGGTGATGCCTCATCATGAGGTCGCCTTGCCAAAAGCCTTCCTTAGTCGACAGGCCCAAACCTCGGGGACAAGCCAACAAAAAGCCCCCGACTGGACCCGGCAGGATGGGACCTAGGAGGCCGCCTACTTAAAAACCTTCCTTAGCCGACAGGTCCAGACCTTCGGGACAGGCCAACAAAAAGCCTCGAATGAACTCAATAGGATGGGACCCATAGAGGTACCTTGATTGTAAAAAGCAAACCTGGTGTAGCAGCAAACAATGCCAACCAAAGGCTCTTTGACTGTCAATCCAAAAAACAAAGAAACCTAGAGCCAATGGGAATAACACCCTTAAGCATGGCACTTGGTCGCTCGATAGGCTCGATTCTGACCAACGAGGTCCATACAAAATCCTCTACTGTCAGAATCACAAATGATCCCATGAGGATGAGGACCATGACAAGATCCCTCAAAGTCTCTTCTTCCCCTAAAGTTTCCACGGATGAACCTGTACATTGCATCCAAACGTCTAAGTATCCTAGTTACAACATTACATGGATCTTCTCGGCATTCACGTGGTCCTGTGGATCTTCTCGACATTCAAGACGCATGATTGTGGCTTAAAAACACGATCCATGGCTCGAAGTTGGTCTCAAATCAATCGTCATGCCGGGTCCTATAAGAAAACATTCATCTTTCAGACAAATGGGCATTAGAGCAACCTTAGATCATCCATGAAAGATCACACACGTTCTAGGGCTGCAGTAGGGACTGTTTTGGAATTTTCTAAATTGTTAGGAAGGGGCAAATCAGTCATTTTGCACCCATTTTTACAATTTCTTTTAATTCAATTAAATATTAATTTTCAGAAAATCAATTTAATTTTGATCAATCCACTCATGTTTGGGAAAAATTCTATATATATCACGTAATATCATTGTACAAGGATTGAACTCTTGCGTAATAAAATTTCCATCTTTTCTCATTGTTGGGTCACGTCTTAAGAGAGAAAAGAAGGAGAGAGAAACTTTTGGATTGGTACCCCTAGGTTTAAGGTAAATTTTCTTCTCTTTCTTCTCATCTTCCTTCTCTTCTTCTCTCTCCTCTTGTCTTTCTCCTTCTTCGTCTGAGTTTTTTTTTTTTTCTCAGAGGCTATGAGCGGCAGTGGCAGTGCTGTGCCTGCTTCTTTCTTTATTTTTTTCCCTTCCTATGGCTTCATAGGTCGTGCATGGCGATGGAAGTGCCATGCGTGAGTTACTTTCTCCCTCTCTTCATTCGCCTCCATCTCTCGATGAAGTTCACAGACGGCGCTGCGCATCGCCGTCTGCAGGTGCATCCTTGACATCTCGCTTGAGCACAGACGGCGATGCCTATCACCTCCCACAGGGGTATCACCCTGTTGCGTGCCTATTGCAGATGGTGATGCCTATCTTTGCTCGTGAAGAGTCGTGGTAATACCAATCGTCGTCTTCGAGCTTCTCTCTTGCACCCGATGCCTATCGCCGTCCTCGAGCTTCTCTCTTGCGTCGGGTGCCTATCGTCGTGTGTAGGCTTCTTTTGTGCGCTTGGTGCCTATCATCTTGTGCTAGCTTCTTTTGTGTGCTTAGTGCTTATCGCCATGCGCAGGCTTCTTTCGTGCACTCGGTGCTTATCGTCGTGCGCAGGCTTCTTTCACGCGCTCGGTGCCTATTGTTGTGAGCTAGCTTCTTTCGTGTGCTTGGTGTCTATTTCCATGAGCAGGCTTCTCTTGTGCCCCACGCCTATCGCCGTGCACCTCACCAGAAGCTATCGCCGCTCGCAAGGGACGTGCTGCCTTCTCATGTTGCCAATGATGATGCCTATCGCTGCCCGCGAAGGGATGAGCTACCAACGGAGATGGCTAACGCCGTTTGTAGTTCGTTGCTTGCCCCTTTCAGCATGAGCAGTAGTGTCCAGCGCTGTCTGGTGGCTAGGACACTGTTACCCTATGGATGGGTGGTGATGCTTAACACCGTCAGGACCCTCTCTCTTTGCCATCTCACGCCTTCTCTTCGTTCTCTTTTATTCTCTTTTCTTCATCTCTCGCTTCACTAAAAGGATAGACTTAGTCTAATATTGTCATAGTAGTCTGAATGTCGAGCAGTATTGCCGTCCCCAGTTCTTGAGTATCATGCTCGTCTCTGCCACACCAGATTAGGTCAGTCATATCGGTCTTGGATTCGAGTAGTATTACCGTCATGCCGATCTGAGTTACTGCGCCCCGTCTTGCTATCACTCTAAGTTGGTTATTGTACTGGTTCACCTTTCATGCTAGCCTTGTCCCCCTCATCAAGTCCTCTTCTCTTTTCTTTCTTTATTCAAACTCTTTTCTTCTTCACCCTGACTTCCTCTCTGCCATATGAATGAGCACTGCCCTAAGACAACGGTGGGTCCTTCGGCCCACTTGTTTTGCATGTTAACCATGATAATGTTGTGAAGAAAACAAGGAGATTGTAAGTCAAAAGAGGCGATTTCAAAGCAGCTGGGGGGATTTCTGTCATGATTTAAGAGGGCACCCACCTGAGTCAGCCCGAGTAAGTCACAGACCCAGGTGAGGTTGGTCCCTATCTCACATTCAAAATTCCTCTCTCACTAGTTGGGCACATGCCCTTGTTCTGTGAATAAGATTTCCGAGAGAGAGGTCTCAAGTCCCTGGTCATCCAAACGTGAGACACGTGTCACCCGATCACCTGGATCTGGGGAGGCAAGATTGAGGCACCTAACTAGAGGTGCCTACATGCTGGGCGAGGTCAGATGGAGAACGCCATGTGGCAGCAAGGCCTTGGCACAAGATCCACTTGAGTGATCAGTTGATAACGCCAGGTTGGTAGTATGATGGCGTGATATTTGACTGTGATGCTTTGTGAACAATGCCTGACAGGTGAGGCATGAGAAGGTTTAAATGTCGTCATCAACAAGGTGCCATTGTGGTGACACGTGGCCGAGGAATTGGGAGGCAGGGTGCTCGGGAAGTAGCATGTTTATGAGCCTAGGCCCTTTAAAAGGGCGCTAGGCAGGAGACCATGACGGAAATGTTTCCCCTTCGTGACGAAGTCCCCTTTTTTGATGCTCCTTTGTGTGGAGGCAGCGCGGAGACTTCATTTTCTTTGAAGAGCTCAGCCGGTGAGCAATGCTCGCTGCGGGGGCTAATTGCTTGGTACCGACCTTTGGGGTGCATGGGAGCATTGGGTGTCCTTGTGAAGACATTTGCCCGTGTGGAGGCGACGATGGACCCATGACGGAGGGCGAGTGTGTTACTCTTACGCTCATCTGTTTGTGCGGGACCCATGGTGCGAGGCCAGCGTCTATGAACGAGGCTCCGAGGGCCTGTAGTGGCTGTTGGTGGGGGCTGTACGCATAGACTCGATGCATGTACTATCCCCTCTAATGAGCATATGACTCTTTACCTTCTTCGTCGAACGAAAAGGGGAGTGCCAACCCTCCCCCCCCTATGGTTCTTGTAAGGTAGGAAACCCACATCAGAATGGGAATACTTCCTCATTGATTAGATGCCTCGATCTTGCCTTCCCAGATCTGGGTGATCGGGTGGCACGTATCTCGAGTTTGAAAGACCCGACACCTGAGATCGCCCTCTCGAGAACCTCGTTCACAAGGGTAGTGCCCAACTGGTGAGAGAGGAAATTTAAAGTATGAGGTGGGGATCAACCTCATCTGGGTCCATGACTTACTCGGGCTGACTCCTGTGGGTACCCTCTTAGATCACGACGAAAAGCCCCCCAGTTGCTTCAACTGATTTGGAATCACCTCCCTTGACCTGCAATCTCTTTCTTTTCTATATAGCACTATCATGGTTAATTTGCAAGACAAGTGAGCTGAAGGACCCACCCTTGTCTTAGGGCAATGCACATGCATAGAGAAGATGAGAAGTTAGGGTGATGAAGAAGAGGGTTTAAATAAGGGGAGAAAAGAGGAGGACTTGACAAGGGGACGAGCCTAGCCTGATAGCTGGACCAATACAGTGACTGAATCGGAGTGGTAGCAAGTCAGGCACAGTAACTCAGACTGGCACGACGTTAATGCTACTCGAAACCAAGGCTGATATGACCATTCGAATCTTCTGTAGCAACAAGACGGGCATGATACTCAGGACCAATGCTACTGCAATATTGCTCGACAGCTATACCGCTATGACAGTGCTAGACAGAGTGTACCCTTTAGTCAAGAAGGAAGAGAAGAAAACAGAACGAAGAGAAGGCGCGACACGTCGAAGGAGGAAGGTCCCAAATAGTGCAAAGCATCTGCACCCACAACCATAGAGTAACAGTTTTGTGGCCCTTGGACAGTGCTAGATACTGCTGGTCACGGTGAAAGAGGCAAACAGTGAATTACAGACGGCATTAGAATACGAGAAGGTAGCGCATCCCTTCATGGGTGGCGATACGTTACTGTGAAGCGCACGATGATAGGTGTGGGACGCAAGAGAAGCTTGCGGACGACGATAGGCACCGAGCGCATGAAAGAAGCCTGTGGATGATGATCGTCATCGCCACGACCCTTCGTGGGTGGTGAAAGGCACCGCCGTCTGCAATAAGCACAAGGCACTAGAGAAGCTTGCAGATGGCGACAGGCATCGCCACGACCCTTCGTGGGTGGTGAAAGGCACCGCCATCTGCAATAAGCACAAGGCACTAGAGAAGCTTGCAGATGGCGACAGGCATCGCCACGACCCTTTGTCGGCGGTGATAGGCATCACCATCTATGATAGGCACAGGGCACAAGAGAAGCGTGCCGGTGGCGATAGGCATCGACACCACCCTTTGTGGGCAGTAATAGGCATTGTCGTCTATGATAGGCATACAACAGGGTGAGACCCCTGCAGGCGGCAATAGGCATCGCCTTTCGCACTTACGCGGGATGTCGAGGACACCCCTACGGACAACAATGAGCTACCGTTTGCAAACTTCGTTGAAAGATAGAGATGAATGGAGAGAGGGAGAAAGAATCTCACGCATGGAGTTGCCATCGCCATGCACGACCTATGAAGTCATATGAAGATGAAGAGGAAGAGGGAAAGAGGCATGCACGACACTGCCACTGCCGTGCATGGCCTCTGAGAAAGACTCAGAAGATGAAGAAGAAATAAAATAAGAGAGAGAAGAAGAAAATCGATAAGAGAGAAAAAGGGATGAGAGAGAAAATACCTTGAGAGTAGGAGGGGTATCGCTTTAAACTTTCTCTCTCTCCTATTGCACCCACGAATTCAAGGAAGACTATAAAATTTTATTGCTCAACGTAATGGGTCGTTACAATGATTTTCCAGCCACTTCTCAATGAGAGGTAGCGTCTTTTTATAAAGTAGGGCTAAATGTGGGTGGATCACCCAAAATGAACCCTAATTGATGATAATTAAAGTTTATTTGAATTAAATAAAACAAGAAAATAGGGTGCAAAATGATTGATTTGCCCCTGCCTAATATTTCATAAAATTTCAAAATAGTCCATGCTGCTGCCCTAGGACGTGTGTGCTTTTTTGTAGATGATCTGAGGTTGCTCTGGTTCCCATTTTTCTGAAAGATGACTATTTTCTTGTAGGCCTTGACATGGTGATCGATTTGATACCAATTTCGAACCATGGATCATGTTTTTAAGCAATGATCATGCGACTTGAAATGTGGATGAATCTTGAAACCTTTGGATCGATAGTGTGCTCGTTTCTTAATGTTTTTTTGTGATTCTTCGTTGGATCACACTGAGCATGCCATCACGATCGTGTGGCAATGAGGACAGCTCAATTCCGTGCCTGGACGAAGATTTTGCAACCTTGGAGTTTTGGCCGGAATTAGGAATTTTGGCACCAAAATTTGTAGTCACTTTATTGGCTTCCTGTGCAAAATTTGACTGTTCATCATGTATGGAGTTTGGACCCTCATGTTTCAGTCTTTTGCCTATAACGTCTTTTTGGAGTGTATGTTTAAGCTAAAATTTAACCCTGGGGGTTTTCAACTGTGATGGATCCAATGACGGTAGCCCACCATTGTTTGATGCTCCGAAAGTAGGGTTCCAGTTATAGTGGTCTATTTCAGGGTGCTAGAGGCTGATTCTACCGAAACAATTTCTCAGTCTGCACTGCCTTAGACATGTTGGAATGAGACAAAATTTGGCAGGAGGATTTTACGAGTATTTATGAAGATCTTGACTTGTTTTGGAGCCATTATGAGACTCTCCAGATTTCTACTGTTTGTTTAGCTTTATTGACCGGCTTCCCCCTTTATTCCGCAGCGGGGACCCATGGTGCTGAAAAATGTCTTCAAACAGCATGCCCCACCGAATGTTGTGCTTCGAGAGAAGCGATAAGGACAACATTCAAGAAATTTTCTCGGGCTTTGTTTCTCTTTTCTTCTTAGCCACAGGACTACATGAATGCAAGGAGAAATCCACTCAATGCTGTAACTAGGATGCTCAGATATTTTGATGCAATGTACAAGTCCATCTGTGGAAACTTTTGGGGGAGAAGAGACTTTGAGGGATCTTGTCAAAGTCCTCACCCTCAAGGTACTATTTGTGATTCTGACAGTTGAGGATTTTGTATAGACCTCGTTGATCAGAATCAGGCCCATCTGACAGCCAAGTGCCATGAGAATTTGGTCAGCATTGTTTGTTGCTACACCAGGTTTTATGTTGACAATCAGGATACCTCTGTGAGCCCCTATCTTGTCGGGTCCAGTTGAGGGCTTTTTGTTTGCATGTCTTGAAAGTCTAAGCCTGTCGGCCAGGGAGGGATTTTGGGGAGGCGGCTCATGGCGAGGCATCACCCTAACATCTATGGCAGATTTCGCCCTAGCTTTGTCAGTTTCTTGCCTTCGTGGGTGTCTTTAACATTTTGGAGGAATCTTTCGGTCATCGTCCTCACCCTCAAGGACTCTTCTTATTTTTGGAAGGATCTTTCAGTCATCATCCTCACCCTCAAGGACTCTTCTTGTTCTAGAGGGATCTTTAGGTCACCGTCCTCACCCTCAAGGACTCTTCTTATTTTTTGAGGGATCTTTTGGTCATCGTCCTCACCCTCAAGGACTCTTCTTGTCTTTGGAGGGATCTTTCGGTCATCATCCTCACCCTCAAGGACTCTTCTTGTTTTTAGATTTGAGAGATCTTGCGAGGCTCTCACTCTCGGGTGAGCCATCTTGTGTGGTGATTGGATCTTGACAACTGAGGATTTTTTGTGGACCTCGTTAGCCAGAATTATGCTTGTTTGGTAATTGGGTGCCGGCTGAGGCTGTGATTGCGTCAGCTTACTTTGTTAGTCCAAGTGCCCTTTTTCAGGTTTTCACCTGGACTGGGGAAGTGGCACCATAAGGATGGTTTTCACCAACTTCCTTTTATTCGCGGCTCTTTTACCAATGACCTTTCGGCCATGTCCACCCTTTTCATCCATTTTTGCTCACGATGCCCTTTCAAGTTTTCACCATGCCCTTTGTTTTCATAGACTTCTTTTACCCATAGTTTTGTGACCATGATCGTCCGGCATTTTTACTCATGACGTTCCCCTATTAGGTATACACCATGTCCATTAATTTTTTTTTTTTTGTGAGGCATGTTTAAGGTCATGCCTTGGGACCTATACGAAGCCTTTTAATGTCATGCAGCTAGGATATGCACCATAGTTTAGGGTCCTACAGCTGGACCGTAGTGGTGATGAATGACAGTCTATGGAGGCCATGGAGTGAGTATGGTGGTGGTTTTGACTCATTTTGGGGAGATGGCATGAGGCTACCTATGAAAGATGGATGATGCATGAATGGTGGGTGAAAAGTGGTGACCCACTAGCTTACGGTGAGTATGGATGGTGGAATGGTTCGTTGTTTTGTGAGCACGGGTGAGACTCACTGGGGAATGATGAATGGTAGTAGTGAAGTGAATAGACTCACTTAGGGAAGCAATGGAAGTGGTTCGCACACACAAACGAGCTGGTTGGGGAAGGCGTGTGTGAAGATGCACGTAAAGGGTGTGTGTGCATGTGTGGGGCATCTTTAAGGTCATGCTTCCAGGACCTGTGCAAAGATGTTTAGTATCATTCGGCCAGGACGTGCATTATGGTTTAAGGTCATATAGCTTGGACCATGGTTATGCAGTTTAAAGTCATGCAACTAGGGCCATGTAGTTTAGGGTCGTGCAACTAGACCTCCGCTATAGTTTAAGGTCATATAGTTTGGACCACGCAGTTTAGGGTCGTACACCTAGACCATTTAGCTGGGTTGCCATGTAGGTTATACTACATGGGGAATAGGTATTTGGATAGCAATCTGACTCCCTGGGGATAAAAATGGTTTAAACTAGCAAGAAATTTAGATGGAGAAGCAAACTTCATTGGGGGTTAGGTGAAAGTTGGAACTCCATGGCTTTTGGAGAGTAGCCCGACTTTTGGGGATAGGATAACTTGGTGCGCAACTGACCATTCATCGGGGATTAAAGGGGTAAGCCAAGCTTCACAGGGATAATGAGCAATGGTATGCATGTAAATCTACTAAGAATGATAGGCCGAAGCACGGATGCAACCCTATTGGGGGTGGAAAAGATAAGACACTGGGGATAATGGGTCACTATACAGATGTGACTCCTAATGGGGATGAGGGAGGTGCATCCATTTCACAGATTAAAGTCATGCGCGTGGACTATTTGTCACGCCATTTAACATCTTGCTACAGGGACGTACATAACAGTTTTAAGTTCTTGTAGCTTGGATCATGGCTATGCAGTTTAAAGTCATGCAGCTAGGACCATGCAGTTTAAGGTTGTACAACTTGACCTTCGCTACATTTTAAGGTCATGTAGTTTGAACTATGGTGCTAAGCCTTTTAACGTCATACAGCCAAGACGTGCACTATAGTTTAAGGTCATACAGCTGGACCACGGTTATGAAGTTTAAAGTCATGCAATTAGGACCATGCAGTTTAAGGTCGTGCAACTAGACCCCCTCTACAGTTTAAGTTCATATAGTTTGGACCATGCAGTTTAGGGTCATGCACCTAGACCATTTAGGTGCATAAGGGAATGTGACTTCATGGAGAACAAAGTCATAACCAGAGGCTCGACTCCCTGAGGAGTGATGATTGTGGAACAGGGAACGAACTCCCTGGGGATGCAGAATGATGGCCCAGATTGGAGTGCTAGCATGTGCACGTCGCTAGGCTTTGAATGACGCGCCTGGCATTAGGCCCTTGATCAAGTGCACACGGCGTTAGCCTCTTGTTAAGCACACGGCAATAGCTTTTGGTGAAGTGCGTGGTGATAGCTTCTTGTGAAGTGCATGACGAGGATTGGAGCGTCATTTCGAGCTTGTGGGGGGGGGGGGAACTTTCTGTAACCCTTGTTTATAAAAGGGGTAAAACCCCATTTTACTATTTTACCTTCTTTAAAAAAGTGCAGAGAGTTGTAGAGAGCGAGAGCTTTCGTCAAGATATTTCTGGCAAAAGGTTCCGGCTAAAACCCACAGTGTGCAGGCATTCAGGAGTTCTTCAGTGAACTTCAACAAGTCGTGAGCCTTGCAGAGTGCTTTGTGTATGTTTTCAGAGAGTGCTGAGACCTTCTGAGCAGGGAGTAGGGAGATTCACAGAGATTCACTGAGACGTTTTCGGTGAAGAACAATAACCATTGAAGCTATCGTGAGAGAAACAATGTTGCCATCAGGTTGCGATGCCATTTTTGGTGTGCACAAGGAGTCTTTGGTGGACTTTTAGAGGTCTTCCAATTATCAGAAGAGAAGAAGGAGGAGCAACAGTGGGCTCACCGGAAACACAGTGAAATTTTGGTGAGTAGAGGAGTGCGAAGAAGGGAGAAGGAAACCCGTAGGATCACAAGGGAGCTTCTATAGGAATTATGGTGGTTTCCCGATATTCTCTATTGTTGGTAAGGGGAAAGAACAGGCAGACGAGGATTCCCGACGGACAAAGAAGTGTTTCCGGTGGGACCCAGAGGGTTGCAGGGGAGGCAAAATGTCGTGAGAACGTTGAATGTCACTGAGGGGCGATAATTGGGGAAACCGAAGAGGCACTAGGGTTAATGCCCCCTGAGAATTAGGGTCAGTGGGAACTGGAGCACGACAAGGGCATGTGCGACATTAAGTCGCATGCAGTGCTGCATTTGCATGACGTTAAGCTGCACGCGGTGACAACCACGCTCGGTAGTATGCCACTCGCGGCAATGGTCACGTGTGGTGTAAGCTTGCCCGCGGTGATGGTCACAAGCGGTATTGAGTTTCGCGTGGCGATGACCATGGATGATAATGCCTTGTGGGGGTCAAGAGTGATGGAAAATGAGAAGGCCCAGCCACTGTTTTATGTTGGAAGCCAAGTCCTTCAGCACAATAGTGAAGTCCATGTTGTTTTGAGGAAGGAAATCCATCATAGGCCAGCTCCATGCTAGAGAAGTACACTTTGTACGTCTGATAGACTCTATTAAAGTATTTCTTCCCTCTCCTGGAAACCAGCCATACTTCCTCAGATGAATTAAAGCTGACTCAGAAATGGTTGGTCCTCCTTAGAAGCAAGAGTAACACTTCAACATGAACATCCTATTTTTCTCTGAAGCAATAGCAATTGTTGATATTATATCTGTAACCTCCCCGATAATGGGTTTTTGCAATAAACGAAAATGAATTATTTTGAGTTGGGTTGCTATTTTTCTTTTCCATTTCTTTCTTTTTACCGCATGCACTGCATTTTAAGAGAACATCAGGGATAATACTTCTTCAGGTATCACCCATTGATAGGGGCATTGCCTCTTCTCCATCAGAGTTTGCCAGTATATAGGTCCCGTTTGACATGACCTTTTTTACTATGAAGGGACCGTCCCACTTGGGTTCGAACTTTCCTTTGCGGCGCCCATGCATGATAATCGGTCTCTTGACTGCTAAGACTAGATCTACCCGAGCAAATGAGTGAACCTTGACAGACTTGTTAAAGGCTCTCTTCATTCTCCCCTGATTGAGCTCAAGGTTTTGCTGGACCTCTAGCCTCTTTTCATTAAGAGCATCCAACTCTTGCTAACGAAACTTGACCCTCTCATCTTCAATCAGTCCTTGATGTATAGCGACACAGAGTGAGGGTATTTGAACCTTGAGGGGTAAAACTGCCTCACCTCCATAGACCAGGGAATAAGGAGTAGAGTTTGTAACGCTCCAAGTAGTGGTGCGATAGGCCCACAGAGCTACAAGCAACCTCTCATGCAAATTCTTCTTTGATTTCGAAACCGACTTCCGGAGCACCCTGCACAGGGTTTTATTGAATGCCTCAGCTAAGCCATTGACTTGAGGATGGTACATGGTCGAGTACTTCCACTCAAAACCAAACTGGTTAACTAGGTGATCAACAATATGGCTTCTAAACTGAGGGCTATTATTAGATATTATTTGGTCCGGAGCCCCGAACCGGTATATGATGTGGTGACGCATGAAGTTGACCACAGTGGCCCCTGGAACCTGCTTTAGAGGGACCACTTTAGCCCACTTGAAAAAGTAATCTGTCGCCGCTAGAACGAAGACATGACCAGAGGTAGAAGGAGGGTTAATGGGTACTACAATGTCCATGCCCCACTAAGAAAAGAGCCATGATGTCACTGTAGGATGGAGAGGCTTTGGGGGCTGATGGATGAGGCTTCAGTGCATGTGAAACACCAGGCATCTTTTAGCATAGTTTTGGGCATTGGCCACCATTGAAGGCCAATAATAGCCGAGTTTGCTATGTATAACGCTTAGGGCCGGATTGGTGCAGCCCGCAGATACCTTAATGAACTTCTTCCAATACTTTATTTACTTCCAGTGCATAAAGGCATTTGAGAAGAATTCCATCAAATGATCGGTGAAATAGAACATCCTCATCAAGAAGGGTGTACTTAGTAGACATCCATCGTATGCCAATATGTTCCACTTGATCCTTAGGTAGCCTTCCATGCTTTATGAAGTTCATGATAGGCTCCCTCCAATCTTCCACTTGTTCGACCTCTACACATATCGGGTCGAAGAATTCAGGCTCCTGCTTCTCGACCTTAGATTCTATACCTCGGGACATTTCTTGCTCCCCCTTAATGACATCCTTGGCTGTAAAGAGCGCTTTGTATGGATAAGGCGGGCATTCAGGGAAAACATCTCTCTCATCATCTGCATCAACTTTTGTTCTTAAGTCAACATGTATCCATTCTATTACCCAGACAGGCATGGGCCCTGGTGAAGACAGTTGAATGGTGGCCCAAGCATTGAGAGCGCATTGACCTACAAGTTTAGCCTTCTAGGGTTATTACTTAGGTAGAAATTATCGAACTGGGCCATATAAGATTTGACCGTGCCATGATAAGGCTTGAGAGTATCCTTCCTTTTTTCATAAATCCCCTTAAGTTGCGGCTCTTTACAGCCAAGGGGAGATTTTTCTGGGCCCCCTGCATCTTGCGGCTGAGATAATAAAGTGATTTTTCATTTCCCCCATCATTGTTCTGTGGTAGGAGTGCCCCAAGTGACTCATCAAGAGCGGCCACATATAGGATGAGAGGCCTTCCTAACATCCGCGTGGAGAGTAACGAAGGATTCAACAAGTATTGCTTGATGTCATCAAGAGCAACTGGGCACGCCTCATCCCATATGAAGGGAGTGTCCTTCTTCAGCAGGTGTGAAAAGGGCATGCATCATCCTGAGAGGTTTGAGAAGAACCTTCGAATGTAGGCCAGCTACCCTTGGAGAGACTGAAGCTCACGCAGGGTTATAGGCAGCGGCATATCCTGGATCGCCTTGATTTTGACTGGTTCAATCTCAAGCTCGCGATACCTCATGATGAACCCTAAGAACTTTCCCAAGCGTATGCCAAAGGCTCATTTCAAGGAGTTCATCTTGAGTTGGTGATCTCGTATACGCTCAAATACCTTTTTAAGGTCCTCCATGTGAGCGTCTTTTGTTTCAGACTTTACCACCAAGTCATCCACATAGCACTTGACCTCCTTGTGCATCATATCTTTGAAGATGGTTGTCATGGCTTGCTGGTATGTGGCACTGGTGTTCTTTAATCAGAAAGGCATCACAATGTAGCAAACGACACATTTTGGGGTTAAGAATGCAGTGGCCTCTCCATCCTAGAGAGCCATCCTGATCTGATTATAACCAGAATACCCATCCATGAAGGAGAAGATCTGGCAATGAGCTATGGAGTCAACAAGCATCTCGGTGAACGGCATGGGGAAGTTGTCCTTGGGGCAAGTAGTGTTGAGGTTGCAAAAGTCAATGCAGACCCTGATTTAGTCATTTTTCTTCTTGACTATGACAACATTTGCCAGCCATCTTGGGTATTTGACTTCACATATGTATCTAGCTTGCCTGAGCTTGTTTACCTCAGCAACGATTTTCATCTCAAGGTTGGGTCTAAATCTTCTTGATGTCTGCTTTATGGGTTTGATGGTCGGATCAATACGGAAACGATGGACAACGATTTGAGGGTCTAGCCCCAACATCTCATGATAATTCCAGGTGAAGAGTCCCTATTTGCTTGGAGGAGGCAAATATAACTTTCTTTCTCCTTTGGGGACATTTTTTTCGAGATGAAAGTTGGCCTTGAGTAGGCCTTGTCCCCTATGTTTATCATTTCAAGCTCGTCAGTTATGGCCTGACCACCTTCCTCACACTCTTCTGGGGCTTCTTGCAACTCTTCGTCAGGGGATTCAGAATGCTTCTTATCAATCTTGAGTGTAGAGACCCATGATCCTGACATTTCGGCTTCTAGGTGGGTCCTAGTGTTGGAGACGATTTTCGATCACTGGCAGGACCAAGCAATGATAGGGTCAACTTCGAACATGGAGTCCATAGCATCATGCTTGGGGTCACTCGGTACTTGCCCGAGCTGGGTGGCCCTTTATGAACTTGAACCATGTGATAAACCTCGTGGGAATAGGAGCTCGTAGATGGCTCGGACTTGGCTTGGGTTGCTAAGCCATCAACATCTGTCAAGAATCCAGCCGCTGGGCCATCATTTTTCTTAGGCGCTTCCACTGTGACCTACTGATGTTTGTGCCTTCGAACTCTCTGTTTAGAGCGTCGAAGTCTGGGCATTGTCGAATTGCACATGTGAGAGAGATAGAAGAGGAGGGAGGAGAAGAAGAAAAAGTGGAGTTCGAATGTCCTCAGTAGCGTTTTACATCATTGCCAAAATTGGACGTGTGCAGGGGGTATTTTAGGTCTTTCCCTGGCTCTGACCATTGGGAGATGCTTTTAACATCGTCACCCATGGTGGATAAGTCCCAAGCAGTGTGAATCCTTCGGTGAGTTGACCTAGGTGCTCATCTCCTTTTGGATCCCTTGGGAGGTGTATGGTTCGTTAGGACGGGCTGATGAGTAGCCCTGGCTTGGCGGACTTTCTCACGCTTTAGGGACTTGAGCCTACTTTATCCATGATAGACTTCCCAGGGCTGAGAAGTTGATGGCCCTGAAGGGTCTAATGTAGGCTCATAGGGGACCTATATTGGGCTTTCCTCTTGGATGGGAGTGATGGCTTGGAAGCGTTTTGGGAGAATGGCACAAACAATGTGGGTTGTCTATATCTTCTCTGCGACTACAACTTCGACCAGAGCGTTCCCTCAGCTCATGGCCCCATGCTTGGTGATATGGGAACCAGAGATTTTCTGTACCCTGGGCAAGGCGCCTAGGCTGCCTGGCGGGTTTGCGAGTGACGAGACCCTATTAGAGCATCTCCTCAAAGAGGGCTTACAGAGGATCTTGCTCAACAATTCCCTGGGCTTGTGTCAAGAGGTCTTCTTGCACTGGTAGAGCAAGGACTTGAGGATGTCCTTTTAGGTTACTATGGACTTCTTGACACTGTTGCATCTTCTTTGCTAAGAGCTCGTGGAATTCAGTGTATTCTCTCAGGTCATGGCCTCGTATCGATTGATACAGACACCAGAGGTTCTTAGTTCCTTGAGGCAGGAACTTGGGCTGCCTTGTCGGCTTTGGCGTGACAAGACCTTTTTCGAGCATTACAAAGAATAGTGCATGGAGAACAGCGGGTGCCTCGTCATCCTCTTGAATGGTTACTATGTGGGAAGCCTCAGTTGCCTCGAATGCTTTCTTTAAATCTTCGAGCTTTATCTGACCCTTGTTAATAAGGGCTTCGATAATGTCTTTGAGCATATAACAGTCTTGAGGGGGGTGGCCTACTCTCCTGTGATAAGAGTAGTACCTCGTGTGTCTCCTGTCCAGCTTTGCTTTGGGGTTTTGACCTTGGGAAGCTGGATCATGTTTTATTCTAGTAGTAACCACAGTAAAGCAGGAACCCACTCCTTCTCGAAGCGATACACCTTGTTCTGGTGCTGGATCCAGTAGTCAATTCGATTTACATTGTTAGGGGCAGGACCTTGTTATAGGACTGTTGCTGCTTGCCCCTAACTTGAGGTGTTGGTGCGTTGGAGAGGTCCAAGGTTTGAGGGGTGTCTTTCTTAGTGTCAGTCATGGTAACAACTGCACTAATCACCGCTTTTTGCTGGTTGCCCTGATTGTTGGAGCGAGAATTTCCATTGCTCGGTCGTTTCCTGAGTTAGAGGGCTGCTGACGAGATCCACCATGGTGCTTGAACAGACCTTTATACGAACCTCTTTAGAGATGAGCTCTGACATGGAGGGTGGATTGGAAGCCTCAACATGCAGGGCGATCTCGAGTAGCTTATTTTGTATATAGGTCTGAACTGCTTCTTTTTCAGTCGTGGGAGTGGCATAATAGGTTGTCAAATGTCTCTATCAGGTGATGAACTTATCGACTAGCTCACTAGGTTCTTGAGTAAAAGTGAGGAGCTCGATTATTTCCAGGTTCTCTGAGCTTCATAGAAGTGCTAGTAAAACAATTGCTCTATTTTTTGCCATGTGTGTATCGAGTGTGGAGGTAGCCGAGCATACCACTGGAAGGCTAGTCCTTCGAGAGTCTTGACGAACTGATGGAGAAGGAGTCGCTCATTAGTTACCATCTCTCGACAGGCCGCTTGAAAGTGACCAGTATGCTGGTGTGGGGATGTACTACCATTGAACATGGGGAGCTTCACTTTTTGATAGTTTGGGGGAAATGACACCTTTCCATATACGAGGGGTACGACTTTCTGTAGAGAGGCACCCCTTCCATTCCCAGGATCTTGTTCTTGAGGCTGTGGGTCACTATGGAATCCATATCGGCTCGTGTAACCATGCGAGGAGTAGAGCAATCTTGGGAGGCCAGTGGGGGAGTTTGCCTAGGAGTTGTGTTCTCTTCAGGCTGGGAGTTGGCCTCATATTGAGGAGGAGAAGTAGGGGACCTGGAGGCTTCCAGGCGATCCATCTCTTCGAAAATGGACAACATCATCACCTCGGACCTGTTCATCCGCTTTTCTTGAGCATCAAACTGGTCATCGACCACCATGACTCTAACTGTTTCTTCTGGAGGGTCAGAGCCAGGTGAAGTAGTGGACTTTCGGAGTCAGCCAGCCATACGCGGTAGATCAGTCTGTGGAGGCTCAGCAAGCCCCGACTGGACCTAGGTCTTGTACGCCGACAGTGTGAAGACCAGTTCTTGACAGTCTTGAGACCGTGACTTCTTGACAGCTCATTCTTTTTCTGCAACGGTAACCACCGAGCAATATTCTTGGATTTCTAGCTCAATCTCTGGAATTTGAAGAGGGAAGAAGGGATTGTGAGACAGGAGGTCATTAAGAGTGGTAACCTCTATTGCCTTAGGGGCCTTTCTAATTAGGAGCTGCAGGCCTCTCTTTTACTTGATCTTGAGGCTGCAATAGACTTCACTCCAGAATCGAGCTTGAGATTCGGGCTGCCCCAACTTTCTTGAGCATGCGAGGGCTGTGTTTATCAACTAGAGCCGAGAGTGAGGTCCAAGGACAGAGGGCAATCTGAGCTTTTGACTTGTAGTCTGTAGGATTCTATCTGCCATCATGCCTTTGCCCCGAGTTACCTTGTGAGGTCCGGGTGCATGGTTAACCTGAGGTGGCTGACTCAAGATAGTACTCTTAGGGAAAACCTTTGAGTACTAGGTCTCGAGGTGTTGGCCTGGCAAAGAAAGAGCGTCAGGAGAAGGAACTTGCTCAAGACTTAGCCTGAGTCGGGATCGGGGAGGAACCTATGAAGCTAGTTCGTGTGCACCTTTAGAGGTAGCCATTCAGGTGACTTGGGGGTCAGCCCAAGCTCGATCAGCTGGTTTGACCTAGGAGGCCGAGGCCTACGAGCTCGTGTCTGTGAGGGATTGGGTAGGAGCCTATCTATCACAGGGAGAAGCTGTATGTGCTGAGACGGTGGATGAAGTGGTCGATCCTCGTGTGCTCAAGCTAGCACAAATTTGGCACTGCCCCGAGCTGTGGGATGCAGATGCATGATGCATGCAGGGTTCGGCCTGAGAAGGCCTAGCCTTGGATGCGAGCTCAAGGCAGCATGGAAGTTGCCCCGAGGTGTGGCTCAAGTTGTTGGACCACGAGCCTTTAGGTGTGTGCGAGAGGTGGAGGCCCCAAGTTCTTCTTCTCGGTGTGTCGAGCCTCTAAGCATAAAGGTTCGGGTTGGTGAAGGAGTATTGGGGATAGCCTTGTGGCGACCCTTAGGAGTGATAATGACCTGCTTTCCTTTTACGAAAACGAACAAGGTAGCCTTTCAGCGTACCTTAGTAATGTTACTGATAAGGGACTTGCCAGTAGCACGGTGTGTGTTGTGGGTGGTAGCAAACGTGCTACCCATGCGAAAGGCTTGGGTGGAGGACCACCTCGACTAGAAAGTGCGGAGTTAGGGACTTTCAAGTCAGTCCTTGCACTAATCCAGGAGAGAACCTGGGAGCTGGACTTTGAGTCCTGACTCAGGAGGAGTGCGGGGAATAAGGCTTGAGAAGCTCTCTCCCCCAGGATGGTCAGGAGTGCAAGGATGAGAAAATCCCCAACTCGAATAAATGGGTTGAATAACCCGGATGCCATGTAATTCAATGCAGAAAATAAAAGGTGATGCCGATCAAGTAAGAGAGAACCGACAGAGGGGTAGTAAATCCTCAGTGGTGTCACCATGCTGGTTAGATGCCTCGATCTCGCCTCCCTGGATCTAGTTGATCGGGAGACACATGCTTCGGGTTTGGAAGACTTGAGACCTGAGATAGCTCTCTCGAGAACCTTGTTCACAGAACAAGGGCAGGTGCCCAACTGCTGAGAGACGAATTTTAAAACATGAGGTGGGGACCAACCTCACCTGGGTCCGCGACTTATTCAGGCTTACTTGCATGGGCGCCATCTTAGATCACGACATAAATCACCCCAGTTGCTTCAGCTGGTTCAGAATGGCCTCCCTTGACATGCAATCTCTTTCTTTTTTGCAGAGCTCTATCATGGTTAATTTGCAAGACCAGTGGGCAAAAGGACCCACCCTTGTCTTAGGGCAATGCACATTCGTAGAGAAGATGAGAAGTTAGGGTGATGAAGAAAAGAGTTTAAATAAGAGGAGAAAAGAGAAGAGGACTTGACAAGGGGACGAGCCTAACCTGATAGCTGGACCAGTACAGTGACCAACTCGGAGTGGTAGCAAGGTGAGCACGGTAACTCAAACTGGCGTGACAACAATACTACTTGAAGCTAAGGTCGATATGACTGTCATAATCTGGTGTAGCAACAAGACGGGCATGGTACTCAGGACCAGAGTGAGGACAATACTGTTCAGCATCCAGACCGTTATGACAGAGCTAGCCTGAGTCTACACTTTAGTCAAGTAGAAAGAAAAGAAAAGAGAATAAAAGAGAATGAAGAGAAGGCATGAGATGGGGAAGGAGGAAGGTCACAGACAATGCTAAGCATCGCCACCCATAGCCATGGAGTAACAGTGTCGCGATCCCTGGACGCCGTTGAATACTGCTGCTCACGACGAAAGGGGCAAGCAGCGAACTGCAGACGACATTAGTCATCGGCCTTGGCAACATGAGAAGGCAACACAAACCTTCACGGGCGGTGATAGGTTTTTGTGAAGCACACAACAATAAGTGTGGGACACAAGAGAAGCTTGCAGACGAGGATAGGCACCGAGCGCACGAAAGAAACCTGTGGATGGCGATAGTCATCGCAGTGACCATTCTCGGTTGGTGATAGGCATCGCCATTCAATAGGCACAAGGCGCAAGAGAAGCCTGCAGACAGCGATATGCATCGTCGCGACGCTTCGTAGGCAGCGGTAGGCATCACCATCTGTGATAGACACAGGGCACAAGGGAAGCCTGTGATCGGTGATAGGCATCAACTTGACCCTTTACGAGCGATAGGCATCTACGTGACCCTTCGGGGGTGGCGATAGGCATCACTGTCTGCGATAGATGCACATTAGGGTGATACCCTTGCCGGCGGCGATAGGCATCGCCATCCACGCTTACACGGGACGTCGAGGACACACCTGCAGATGATGATGAGCAGCGCCATCTGTAAAATTAATTTGAAAGATAGAGACAAAGGGAGAGAGGGACAAAGAAGCTCGCGCATGGCACTGTCATTGCCATGCACGACCTGTGAAGTCACAGGAAGAGGAAGAGGTAAAGAGGCATGGATGACAGTGCCACTGCCATGCATGGCCTCTAAGAAAAACTCAGAAGAAAGAGAAGAAGAGAAGAAGCAAACCAAAAAGTGAGAAGAAGGGATGAGAGAGAAAATACAATGAGAGTAGGAGGGTTACCTCTTTAAACTTTCTCTCTCCCTTCTCTTGCACCCACGAATTCAAGGAAGACTATCAAATTTTATTGCTCAACGTAAAGCGTCGTTACAATGATTTTCCATCCACTTCTCAATGAGAGGTAGCATCGTTTTATAGACTAGAGCTAAAACACGGGTGGATCACCCATAACTAACCCTAATTGATTATAATTAAGGTTTATTTGAATTAAATAAAATAAGAAAGTAGGGTACAAAATAACTGATTTGCCCTTGCCTAACAATTCATGAAATTTCAAAACAGTCCCTACTGCTGCCCTAGAATGTGCGTGATCCTTCGTGGATGATCCGGGGTTGCTCTGGTGCCAGCTTGTTTGGAAGATGATTGTTTTCTTGTAGGGCTTGGCATGAGGATCTATTTGATAACAATTTCAAACCGTGGATCATTTTTTTAAGCCACGATCATGTGACTCGAAATTTGGATGAATCTTGAAAACTTCGGATTGATAGTAGGCTCGTTTCTTGATGTTTTTCTATGATTTCTTCACTGGATCATACTAATCATGCTGTCACGATCACGTGGCAATGAACGCAGCTTAATTCTGTGCCTGGAGGAAGATTTTGCAACTTTGGAGTTTTTGCCAGAATCTGGAATTCTGGTGTTGGAATTTTTAGTCAATTTATTAGCTTTGTGTTCGAAATCTGACAGTTCATCATGTACGGGGTCGGACCAATGGTAGCCCTGGACCTTACGCATACGATAAAACTGTGTCACGTAGATCTGATGCTTGAGGGCCGTGATTTGGCCGCTCGAGCTAGGTGGGTCGCTACTGATGTTCCTACATCTTTCTTCACTTGACAACTTCTCTCTAGCTTTTCTCTCTGTTCGGGCGTCGTCATGGGACGTACCACATATCAAAATGCTCATCTTGAAGAGACGAATATGCTCCAACATGTTTGAGCATGATCTGAACTTGGACGAGTGAGATATGAGCATCACAAGTCACTGTTTGTGACTTTCCCTTTAATGGTGATTTCTTGCTGGGTGGCTGCACAGGAAAAATGTGTGGCCCCTCCTGTTTCGATCTTTTGCTTATAACTTCTTTCTTAAGTGTCTGTTTAAGCTAAAATTTGACCCTAGGGGTCAACCGTGTCGGTTCCAATGATGTTGTCCCCACAGTTGTTTGATGCTACAAAAGTAGGGTTCCAATTACAGGGGTCCGTTTTAGGGTACTGGAGGCTGATTCTACCGAAAATGTTTCTCAGTCTACATTGCCTGAGACATGTTGGCAAGAGTCTTTATGAAGATTTTGACATGTTCTGAAGCCATTCTGAGACTATCAAAATTTCCACTATTTGTCAGGCTTTATGAACCGGCTTCCCTCTTTATTCCGCGTCGAGGACCCATGGTGCTGAAAAATGTCTTCAAACATTCATAGCTACTATTTATTGTAACTGCAATTCTATAATATTTTACATTCATGAAATAAACTTCCCTCTTTTCTTGAGCTAGCCGTTTGTCATCGCCTTGCACGCCTTTGTGTGACACTTCTTTTTCTCTCCCTCTTTTATGGGCCGACGCAACCCTTATCCTTGCTTATGATGGGGATAAGGAATGGTCGATGGGGTGTCCATTCTACCCGTGGGGTGATCGCTGCTTGCTGCGTGACGATGGTTGAGATGTTCTTGTGAATTTTTATCCCAACCCTTTGGGAATGCGTTGTTGCCGATTTTTGCAAGACACCGTTTTTTTTTTTTTTTTTTGGAAGGAGGACTGCAAGGGGGTCCTCTATGTTGGTGAGATAAGGAATGAGGTTCGCTTGCTCGCAAAGCACAGTGGTTCAGAGGCATGCCCTAGGTGCTCTGAGTGGGCCCTTGCGGTGGTTGTGCCATTTCTGATGGGCCATTTTGTGCATGCAGAGTAGTTAATGTAGGGAGAGAGGGGCGACATCGATGTCGTACAATAGTTCGATTACGTGTGGCATGTTGTTTCGTGTGCCGTTCGTACAACCGTACCTTTGAGGCGAGTGGCGCCTGCTCATGTGACGCTTCGATTTTCATACTGGTGGCACCTCGTTACCTGGCCTCAGATGCTTTGCTTCGTGTGTCATTGGCGTTCTTTTGCGATTGGTGGGGGCTACCCATTGGTTAGCCCTCCTGCTGCCCGTCTTTATAAATTGAGGGTGGTCTGCTCTTTGCTTTTACCCAGGGTCTGGACCCAAGTAAAAGCAAACACCATTGGTTCCCTATTTTCAAGCCTCCTTTTCAACGTTCGCCTCTTTTCAAAGCAGCACTTTTGAGTAGGGTCATGGCTGACTGGAATCTACCCTCCCCTCTAAGTAATGTTGCTTGTTTGGGTCTGGTCGCATGGCTAGTGCACCTTTTTCTTTTAACCTTACCCCTTTGGCTTCGCCCCTTCTTTTGACAGCAGCGAAACATGTGAATTTTGTTGCTGATGCAACCTTAGCTTCGTCCCCAATGGTCTCTGTGCTAGCTGGTATCGAAAGTTAGTGGACAGCTAGCGAGCCCTCTTCAGAGCCTCCTGTTGCTCCCTCCGAGTCTTTAGCCCTTAGGCCCCCTTGACGTTCTTTGGCTTCGCTGGGGTTGGGTTAAGGGCACAGACCGTGCGAGAGATGCTCTAGACGGGACTGTAGAGATTGAAGGAATGCCCCCTTTTTTACCTCCAAAAGGGGATTGAGGGTGTTAGGGCTTGTACGGACAGTCGGTGGGCCGTGGGCTTGGATGCAGAGACTTTCGACCGAGTACAGGAGCTGCTGCAGAAGCTCATAGATTGGGGGGGACTAAGGCCCACTCGACGGACAAGTCGGTGCGAACGTCTTACTCAATGCGTCTGGCCTCCCTGAGGGCGAAGTTGCGAAATCCTCGTGAGGGGTCGTGAGGAAAAAAGAGAGAGAATTTCTTCTCACCATGCCCGAATCATGAGGGAGGAGGAGGAGATAAAAGAAGAGATCCAGAACGTTGGGGACAAGATCTCTCTATTACAGACCCGTGTAGCTGATTCAAAGGGGCGATTGCAGCACTATAGGGAGGTGATGGTGGTTAGGTGCCTCGATCTCGCTCTCTGGCTCGAGTTAACCTGTTGACACTAGTTATGTGCCTTTATCTCGCCCTCCGGGTTGGGATGACCTAGCGGCACATGTCTCGAGTTTCAAGGAATACCCGGGACTTGAGGCTGCTCTATCGAGAACCTTATTAGAAAATAAGCGCAGGTATACCAACTGATGAGAGAGAAATTTAATGTGTGGTGACACATACCTCACCTGGGTTTGTAACTCACTCGGGCTGGCTCGTATGGATGCCCTTTTAGATCACGGCAGAAAGCCCCCTAGTCGTATAACTGGTTTGAAATTGCCTCCTTTGACCTGTACTCTCATGTTTCCGCAATCACACACATATGGTTAATTTTACAAGACCAGTGGGCCAAGGGATCCCACCTTATCTTTGAGCGAATGCATACAGGCACGCACATTCGAGAGAAGAAAGACAAGGAATGAGATGAAGATTGGAGTGATAAGAGGAGAATAAAGAGATAGAATAGAGGTAAAGGAAAAGAAGAATTTGACCAAGCAGCTAGACTGGCATAATAGCTAGATCAGTAAGTGATTAACCAGACGTGGTAGCAAGATGGGCACAATAACTCAAACCGGCACAGCAGCAATACTACTTGACGACATAATGAACATTAACCAGCTTGACAGGATGGTTAGCCTGTCGTGACAGCAAGATAGGCACGATAACTCAGACCGGCACGAAGACAATACTCCGCGACGACAAGACCACCATGATGGTGCTAGACTTAGCCTCCCTTGGTCAAACGAGAAAGAAATGGAGACAGGGAGAAGAAAAGATATAAGAAAGGTAGGAGATATAAGAAAGAAGAAAGAAAGACAAAGAAGAGGGAAAAAGAAGACGAGAAGAACAAGAAAAAGATGAGAGATTAAGAGAGAAGATGAGAAGAGAGAAAAGAAGAAGAGAAGAAGGGAGTAGAGTAGAAGAGAAGAGAAAAGAAGAAGAAAAGAGGAGAAGAGAATAAAGGAGGGAAGAGAGAAGAATGAAGAAAAGAGGGAAAGAGAAGAGCAGAGAGGAAGAAGAGCGAAGAGAAAGAAAGGTTGAAAGAGACAGAGGAGGGAATGAGAGAGAGAGTGAAGAAGAGAGAGAAAGAAGAAAAAGAAGAGAGAAGAAAGAAGAGACAAAAGTGAAGAAGTGAGTCAAAGGAAGAGCTAGAAGGAAGAGAGAGGGGAAGAAACATAGATGGTGATAAGCTTCCACTGTTGATGACTGAGGAGAGAGAAAAGAGAAGGAAACATGAACGGTGATGGGCTTCTGCTGTCCATGATTAAGGAGAGAGAAAAGAGAAGGAAACCTGGATGGCGATGGTCTTCCGCCATCCATGACAAAGGAGAGAGAAGATAAAAGGAAACATGGATGACAATGGGCTTCTGCCGTCCATGATAAAGGAGAGAGAAGAGAGAAGAAAACGCAAGCGATGATGGGCATCCGTTGTCCATGACAAAGGAGTGAGAGAAGAAGGAAACATGGATGGCGATGGGCTTCCATCACCCATGCCAAAGGAGAGAGGGAAGAAAGAAACACAGACGGCGATGGGCTTTCGCCGTTCATGTCTGAGGAGAGAGAATAAAGAAGAAAACATGGACGATGATGGGCTTCCATTGTTCATGACAGAGGAGAGATGGAAGAAACACAGACAGCAATGGGCTTCTGCCGTTCATGATAAAGGAGAGAGAATTGAGAAGAAAACATGGATGACGATGGGCTTCCGCCATCCATGACAAGGGAGAGAGAAGAGAAAGAACATGGACGGCGATGGCTCTCGCTGTCTATGACAAGGGAGAGAGAAAAGAGAGAACATGGACGGTGATGAGCTTCCACCGTCCATGATAAGGGAGAAAAGAAAGAGATGAGAGAGACAAGTCATGAACGACGATGACCGTTACTGTTCAAGACAGGGGAGACGGAAAGAGGAAGAAACATGGATGATGATAGGCTTCCACCGTCCATGACATGAGAGAGAAAAAAGAGTGAAATATGGACGGTAATGGACTTCCACCGTCCATGACATGAGAAAGATAAACTTGGACAGAGGCCTGGCCCATCAATCGGGTTGAGGCCCAACTCACTGTTCATGTTCCAGGAGATAAGAAAAGGAAGAGAATGTCATGTGCGATGATGAGTACCGCTCGTTAGGTGCCTCAATCTCACCTTCCAGATCTGGATGATCAGGAGGCACGTGTCTCGGGTTTTTGGGGAGACAGGACATTTTGAGATCGTTCTCTCGGGAACCTCGTTCGAAAATTAGGGCATGTATTACCAACTAATGAGAGAGGAATTTAAGGTGGGTTCGGGACTTACTCAGGCTAGCTCGCATGGGCACCCTCTTAGATCACGAAGAAAGCCCCCTAGTCGTAAAAATGGCTTGGAATCGCCTCTCTTGGCTTGTATTCTCATATTTTTTGCAATCACACATATATGACAAATGTCATAGGACAGCTGGGTCTATAGACCTCACCTTGCCTCTTTGGTGAATATACACAAGCGTGCACATTCATAAGAAGAAAAGAAGAATAAGATAAGGAAGATGGGGGAGAGAAGAATTTGACTAGGCGGGTAGATCAACACAATGATTAAGCTAGTAGGTAATTGTTCTGAAGTGGCAATAAAACGAGCTCGATAACTCAGACCGGCTCAATAGAGTTATTACTAGACGTCAATACCATTACTGACTAGCTAGACACGATGGTTAGTTTGTCGTGACAATAAAGAGGGCACAATAATTCTGTCACAACAACAATACGCTGAGATGACAGGGCTATCATAAGAGGCTAATTTCAACCCCTCTTAGTCAAACAAAAGGATAACAGAAGGCAAGGAAATCATAAAGAGAGAATAAGAGGAGAAGAGAAAGAAAGAGAGGAAAGAAAAGAAAGAAGGAGGAGAGTCTGAGAGAAGAGAGAAGGAAGGAGAGAGGAGGGAGAAGGACACAATAGACGCGAGGCGTCGCCGGTTATGTTCGAAGAAGAAGAGAAAGAAGACGCAATCGGTGCTAAGAATCGCCGGCTGTGTTAGAAGAAGAAGAGAGAGAGGGCACAGTTGACACTAGGTATCGCCAGTTGTGTTAGAGAGATAGGGGTAAGAAGGAGAAAGAGATGACACAGTTAGCGTTAGGTATTGCTAGCTGTGTTAGAAAGAGAGGGGGCAAGAAGGAGAGAGAGAGGACATAATCGACGTTAGGTATCGTCGGTTGTATTAGAGAGAGAGGGGGAAAGGACACAATCGGTGCTATGCATCACCGACTGTATTTTTTAAGACGAGAGGAGAAAGAAAGACACAATCAATGCTAGGCATTACTAGTTGTGTTTTAAGAAGAGAGGAGAGAGAAAGACACAGTCGGTGCTAGGCCTTATCAATTGTGTTTCAAAAAGAATAATAGAAATGAGATAGGGATGAGAAGAAGAGAGAGAAAGAGAGATAGAGATGAGAAGAAGAGAGAGAAAGAGAGATAGAGATAAGAAAAAGAGAGAGAAAGAGATGAGAAGAAGAGAGAGAAAGAGAGATAGAGATGAGAAGAGAGAGAGAGAAAGAGCGATAGAGATGAGAAGAAGAGAGATAGAGACGAGAAGAAGAGAGAGAAAAAGTGATAGAGATAATAAGAAGAGAGAGATATAGACCAGCTGTGTTAGAGAAAGGGGCAAGAAGGAGAAAGAGAGAACATAGTCGGTGTTAGGCATCGTCGGCTGTATTAGAGAGGGAGGGCAAGAAGGACACAATCGGCACTAGCCATCGTCGATTGTAGTTTTAAGAAGTGTGGAGAGAGAAAGACATAGTCAATGTTAGGCATTACCGATTGTGTTTTAAGAAGAGAGGGGAGAGAAAGACACAATTGATGCTAAGCATTGCTGGCTGTGTTTTAAGAAGAATAACAGAAAGGAGATAGGGACGAGAAGAAGAGAGAGGAAGAGAGATAGAGACGAGAAGAAGAGAGAGAAATAGAGATAAAGATGAGAAGAAGGGAGAGAAAGAGAGATAAAGATGAGAAAAAGAGAGAGAAAGAGAGATAGAGATGAGAAGACGAGAGAAAAAGAGATAAAGACGATAAGAAGAGAGAGAAAGAGACGAGAATAAGAGAGTAAAAGAGAGATAAAGATGAGAAGAAGAGAGAGAAAGAGAGATAGAGATGGGAGGAGAGAAAGAGGGAAGGAGAGAGAAAGTTAGCTTATCGAAGGGTATCGACCCTTTTCTTCTCTCCTCTCTCTCTCCAAGATGTGCTCACGAGCTTAAGCAAAAATGAAGTCTTTATTGAATCTTTAAGAATGCACCCAAGGGGGTTTTACAATTTGGCTTTACATGCTCATATAAAATTGGGCCCAAACAGGGGTGGATGTCCTAAAACTACCTAGAATTGAAGATAATTACAATTTAATTGAATTAAAAGAAATTCTAAAATTGGGTGTAAAAGGACTATTTTACCCCTGCTTAACAATGTGTGGAATTCAAAAACAGTCCCTGTTACTGGCCAAGCACTTGCTGGATCTTCCATGATCTGATGCTCATTTGATCGAAAAATGATTGTTTTCTTGTGGGGCTTGGCATGGCGATCGATTTGATACTAACTACGAGACATGATTATGAAACTTGAAACTTGCTTGAATCTTGAAAACTTTGGATCGATTGTGTGCTCATTTCTTTATGTTTTTCTTCAGTTTCTTCACTGAATCACACTGAGCATGCCATCATGATCACATTCCAACAAACGCAGCTCGATTTCGTATTTGGGTGAAGATTTCGTCGTCTTGAGTTTTTTACCGGAATCTTGAAATCTGGTTGCAAGAATTTAGAGTAGATTTGATGCCTCCATGTGTGAAATCCAACCGTTCATTTACTTAGGGTTCTAAGTAAAGCTAGCCACAGACCTCACGCACATAATGCAATTGGTTTCATGTCGATCAGGTGTGCGAGCGTCATGATTTTGCCACTCGAGTGAGGTGTCCTGCTGCTGAATATTTTGTAATTTTCTTCACGGATCAGCAACTTCTCTCTAGGTTTTTTCTATGATCGAGCATCGTCATGGGGCGTACCACATATGAAATTGCTCGTCTTGATGAGACGAACATGCTCACAAAATTTGAGAGTGATCCGACTTGGAACGCGTGAGATATAGGCCCCGAAAGTCATTACCCGTGACTGTAAAAACAACCACCTTTAATGGTGTTTTGGTGTAAGGTGGCCACACGGGAATAGTGTGCGGCTTACCCCATTTGGTATTTTACTCATAACTTAGTCCTAGAGTGTCCGATTAAGCTGAAAACTGGGTTTTCGACTGTGATGGATCCAATGGTAGTGGTCCCATAGCACATTGATGCACCAAAAATATAGATCTAGTTACGGAGTCCATTTCAGGATGCTAGACGTCAATTTTTTTGGAAATTGTTTCTTTGTGTTTACTGCCTTAGACATATCTGGTCGCGATAAAACTTGGCAAATGGCCTTTTAAAGTGCTGATGAAGATCTTGACCAATTATGGGGCCATTATTAGACTGTCAAAATTTCCAATGTTTTATAGGCTTTCTTGACCTACTTCCTCTTTATTCCGCATCGGGGACCAAGGTGCTAAAAAAATTGTTTAAACAACTTGCTCCACCGAATTTTACACTTAGAATCGGGACGAAAAATATTCAGAAAATTTCCTTTGGCTTTATTACTTTTTTCTTCTTAGCCACAGGATCGTGTGAATGCAAAGGAGATTCACACCATGGTGTAACTAGGATGCTCAGATGTATGGAAGCATTGTTCGAGGTTAGGGTACCTCACTTTATCGAGATAACCAACTTTGGGTATAACCACCCCTATCCACTGCTTTGCAGCTATGACAATCATCTGATTACTGCTTCAAAGTCATGGTTGACTTAGCCTTCTTGGGGCATCTTTGGTTCATTGGAGTGACTTTCTTGTTTGTTTGTTGTGCTAAAGAGCCTTTTGTTGGCTCTCATCTGCGTCGTGCACCATTTTCTCCTTGGAGGGTAGGGTACCTCAGTTTATCAAGATAACTAACTTTGGGTATAACCATCCCTACACACTGCTTTGTAGCTACGATAATCATTTGATTGTCGCTCCAAAGTCATGGTTAACTTAGCTTTCTCAAGGCGTCTTCGGCATCTGAGAGTGTGTTTTATAGCCTCTTGGGAATGATGCTCTTTTTCATGAGACTTGTCTTGCCGTCTTGGCGAGTATTATGTCCTTCGAGTCCTTTTTAGACCTGCACTCAGGCTGTTGGAAGCTTTTCCTTAGAGGTCGTATTTTTGGACCCTGGTATTATAACACTAGGGATTTTTTTCTTTTTTTGAGTGTGTGCTGAAGCTGCCTGTTGAGGCGAGCGCTACATCAACCTGTTTATTGGTCCAAGCATCCTTTGTGGATTTTCACTTGAACTTGGGGAGCAGCGTCGTAGAGACAGTTTTCACCAACTTCTTTTTATTTGGAACTCTTTTACCCATGACGTTACGACCATGTTCACACTTATTCTTCCATTTTTACTCACGATGCCCTTTCGGGTTTTCACCGTGCTCGGGTTTTATTCACAGAACTCTTTTACTCATGGTTTCATGACCATGCTCGTCTATCATTTTTACTCATGGTGTTCCCTTATTAAGGTATTCACCATGCCCTTTATTTAATTTATTTTTTTTGTGAAGGCGTGTTTAAGGTCATGCCTTCAAGACCTGTGCAAAGCCTTTTAACGTCATGCTGTCAGGATGTGCACTATAGTTTAAGGTCATACAGTTGGACCATAATGGAGATTGATGGCAGTTGGTAGAAGCCATGGAGTGAGTGTGATAATGGTTTTAGCTCACGTTTTTGGGGAGATGGCACGAGGCTACCTATGAAAGATGGATGAGCTATGAAAGGTGGGTGAAAAATGGTGACCCACTAGCTTGCAATGAGTATAGGTGGCAGGATGGTTCGCCTTTTTGTGAGCGCGGGTGAGACTCCCTACGAAATGATGAAGGATGATGAAATGAATGGACACATTAGAGAGGTAGTGCACACGCATGGGTCGATTAAGGAAGACGTGCATGAAGATGCACGTAAAAAGGTGTGAGCGTGTACGCAAGGGCGAGTTCATGATCATACGCCCGGGACCTGTGCAAAGTAGTTTATCTTCATGCAGTTAGGACATGTACTATGGTTTTGGGTCATACAACTGGGATTGTAGTTATGCAGTTTAAAATCATGCAACTAGGACCACGCAGTTTAAGGTCGTGCAACTAGACCATATAGTTTGGACCGTGGTATTGAGCCTTTTAACATCACGTGGCTAGGAAGTGTACTATAATTTTAGGGTCATACATCTAGACCATAGCTATGCAGTTTTAAAGTCATATTGTTAGGACCATGCAGTTTAAGGTCGTGCAACTAGACCTTCACTACAATTTAAGGTCATATAGTTTGGATCGTGGTGCTGTAGATTAGAGTAATGCAACTAGGACCATGTAGTTTAAGGTCGTGCATCCAAACCTCCGCTATAGTTTGAGGTCATATAGTTTAGATCGTGCAATTTAGGGTCGTGCATCTAGACCATAGCTATGCAGTTTTAAAGTCATACAGCTAGGACCATGCGTTTTAAGGTGGTGCAACTAGACCTCCGCTACAGTTTAAGGTCATATAGTTTAGACTGCGGTGCTGCAGTTTAGAGTCATGCAATTAGGACCATTTAGTTTAAGGTCGTGCATCCAGACCTCTGCTACAGTTTAAGGTCATAGAGTTTAGACCGTGCAGTTTAGGGTCGTGCATCTAGACCATAGCTATGCAGTTTTAAAGTCATGTAGCCAGGACCATGTAGTTTAAGGTCATGCAACTAGACCTCCATTACAATTTAAGGTCATATAGTTTGGACCATGTAGTTTAGGGTCGTGCATCTAGACCATAGCTATGCAGTTTTAAAGTCATGCAACTAGACCTCCGTTATAGTTTAAGGTCATATAGTTTGGACGGTGCAATTTAGGGTTATGCATCTTGACCATAATGTGGGTCGCCATGTAGGTGGAGCTCCATGGGGAATAAATTTGTGGATGGCAATCCGACTCCCTAGGGAAAAAGTGGTTAAGGCCATTCACAAGAAGAGGGCTCTGATGGAGATGGTGGCCCAGCAAGGGATGGCGAACGAAATCAAACTTCACTAGGGATTAGGAGAAAAATGTGGGTCTTTTATATCCTTAAGGACAGAATAAATAATTGTGAGGCACCACTAGGGGTTGCAACAACAAAAATGACCTTAACTCCACTGGGGATAACATGCTATTGTACGAGTATGGCTCTCCTATTGGAGATGTGAAGTCACGACCTAATTTTGATCGACCTCGGTTCTATAGGTCAAAGTCAAGGTGCAACCTCCCTGGGGATAATAATAATAAGACACACATGGTTTTGGCCTAGGCTGCTTAAAATACAGCCGGCGTCAGGTTCAACAACCATTATTTCTTGTGAGTGCTCAGCTGGTGATAAGTCATCGAAAATGCAACGGGCGCTGAGGACAGCTAACACTGCTTCTTAACCACTCAGCTGTTGTTAGATTGCTAAAAACACAGTCAACGCTAGATTTAAAAATACAGCCGACACTGAGGATGGCACATGCTTTGAACACAGCCGGTGCTGAGTTGCCGAGCATACAGCCAGTGCTGTGGTTGTTGAAACACAATCTGTGCTACGTCACTTCGACTGTGTAGCCGACGTTGGTATGGATTGATATTTGAGCCATGACCCGAGCTTGACCCGGCCCTGGTCTGTGTTGCATGGCATTTGATGAGGCAAAAAATGAAACTTTACCCAGGCCTTAGGTTAAAGCTCGACCTGGTCTACCCTGTTTGTTGGAATTTTACAGGCAGCGATGAGAGTCGGCTTCCCTTGGACGTGGTTGGGGATTCCCATTTTGTGAGGAGCATTTTAAGGTAGTGTTGGCTATACAAGGGGGTAAAACCCCATTTTCCCCACTTTTCACTGAAGGTAAAAACTTAAAAAAAAAATTTAACAGTGAGTAGAGGGTTCTCGGTGGAAGCTCCAGCAAGCAAGGGGATTCTGGCAAGATATCAAGTGTTTCGGCAAGCCTTACAAGGAAGGTTTAGGCAAGACTGATAGAAGTTTTTGACGGGGATTGGTGAAGTTGCAGGAAGGGAGCTAGAAAAGATAGTTCTCTGGGGAGTTTTTCAGGAAACATGAGAGTTTCGACCGTGATTTTGTGGGTTGGAGAGGCGGGAAGTGCAATAGTGGGCATTTTCACGTGCTTTGGGAGTTTTTCCGGGGGCTTAGGTGGTCTCCCGATGTCTTTGGTGGGCTTGCAGAGGTTTCTTGGCTAGGATTTGGTGACTTTCTGATTGTGTAGGAAATAATTCTGATGAGAAATCGAAGGGTCAAGGAATGGAATGGTCACTGAAGGTGGACCGTCGTGGGGAAGGCGAATAATTGCGCTTGGAAATCATGCAACCGTTGGGGAGGCAAAGGGATTTAGGCCTTGATAACAAGGAGTCTCGGGAGGTGAAGAGATGCGGAAAACAAGGAGTCATCGAGAGGTGAATAGCCGTGGTGAAACACATGGCCGGCTCTGACTTTGGATAGGCAGCTGGCGCTAATAAAAGTACAGCCGACAGTGACGTAGCCGACGCTGACACGATTGGCACTGGCACAGCCGGTGCTGAAGGTTAGAAATGTAACCGACACTGACATGGTCGGTGCTGATCCTCAAGAAAGGTAGCCGGTACTAGGAGTTGGAAGCGCAGCCGTCACTGACTTCAGACGACACTCATCAGTGCATGTGGCACGTGATGACACGCACAGTGCCACTTGCATGTGGCAGTAAGTTACATGTAGGAATTGCTTCGCTTAGCGATGACACTGACATGAGTAGGCAAAGGATGGTGACCAGTGGTAAGGCCCGGCCTCTGATGCCTGTTGGAAGCCAAGTCCTCTAGCACAACAGTGAAGTCAATGTTGTTATGTGGAAAGGCATCCGCTGTGAACAGGGTATGATCTCCATAGCCAATTCTTTTCCAAAGAAGTCTACTTTGTATGTTTGGTGTACTCATCAGATGAATTGAAGCTGACTCAGAAATGGTTGGCTCCTTCTTTTGGCCTGTAACTGTCCTTCTATGGTGGCACTTGTCAAATGAATTGAAACTGACTCTCCAAGTGGTTTTGCTTCTTCTTCATGATGAGGGTTCTTCTTTGGTGGGTTTGCTTCTTCTAAGAGAGAAATTATTTCGTATGTTTACTTCTTCTGGGAGAGCAATTCTTCGGTGGGACTCAAAAAAGATGAATTGAAGTTGACTCTCCAAGTGGCTTTTCTTCTAATTCATGATGAGGGTGCTTCTTTCGTGGGTTTGCTTCTTCTGGAGAGCAATTCATGAGGAGAGAAATTCTTTTGGCTTGTAACTGTCCTCTTATCCTCATATGCAAGAACGAAACTATAGATTTTGGTTTGTAACCGTCGTCTTATCCTTAGATGCATGAGAGTTGCAACCTCCCTAATAACCGGCTTTTTAACTTGTAAATTGTAACTCATTTTTACAGCAATAAATAGTTAGACTTTGTTTGAACTATCTTGCCTGTTTTGCACTGAGTCTCTTTTCTTGAATATGCATTACGAATAATATTTCTTTAGGTATCGCCCATTGATAGGGGGCATTGCCTCCTCTCCATCAGGATGTGCTAATATGTAAGCTCCATTTGGCGAGACCTTTTTTCCTATAAAGGGACACTCCCACTTGGGTTCAAACTTCCCTTTACGACGCTCATGCATAACAATCGGCCTTTTGACGTCTAGAACTAGATCCCCATGGGCAAATGAGCCAACCTTGACTGACTTATCAAACGCCGTCTTCATTCTCCCTTGATTGAGTTCAAGGTTCTGCTGAGCCTCTTGCAACTCTTCATCGTTGTTTTCATAGGTCTTTTGATCGACCTCAGGCGTAGAGACCCATGTCCTTAACATCTCTGCCTCCAATAACGATCTAGAGTGGATCATAATTTCTGCACCTTCCCCAGGTTCAGGAACAACATGATCTTCCGTAAACATGGACTGCATCTCAGGCTCCAGGAGTTCGACTTAGAGTTTACAGGGCATTTGAGATTCGACGATTGTGAAGTAAGAAGTGTCCTCGTACGAATCACATGATCTTTGCATGGGTGTAATGTTTGTCCCGTGTTGGCTAGTACTTCACAAACTTGTATCATGTAGCAAGGTTCCTGAGAATAGAAGCTCTGCCCTCTTGATTCTCTTAATCTATGTTCAAAGTTAGGCTCAAGGGGCCACTGAGGTTTCTTTGAATTTGACTTCTTATGCTTCTTTGAAGAGGGTGGCTCTGCTTTGGCTTTAGCTGCCAGAGCGTCAGCAACCGTTAGGAATCCTATGGACTGTGCCATGGTCTTTCTCAATCGTTTCCATTGCATCCTACTTTTGTCGATCCCTTCGAATTCTCTATTGAGAGCCTCAAAATCTGGACATTTCATGGTTGTACCTGCCGGAGACATAGGAGAAGAGAGATGAGAATTAGAAGAAGAAGAAGGGTCAGAAAGTGGGGGACTTATAAGGTCGTTCCCCTCATCGGATCGATATAGGCGGATTTTTACATTATCACCAGAGTTAGACGTGTGCAGGGATTCTTTTAGGTCTTTCCCTTGCTTAGACCGTTGGGGAGTGCTTTTAATGTCGCCACCCTCATGAGAAGGAAGGACGATCGTGCTAGGGATATAATCCAGTAAGGTTGGCAGTCGGGGAAGGGGCTTGAGAAATTACTTCTCAACTGACAATTGAACCATCTTATTTCTCCAGTGAGCAGCCGTTGGTGCCCGTCTCGTGCTGGTTTTTTGAGGTGGTGTTTGATTCGTCTTGCTAGGCTTGTAAATAGCCTTAGCTTGGTGAACTTCTTCTCACAACAAGGACTTGAGTCTGCTTCGCCCGTGGTGGACTATCCATGGATGGGAATTCAAGGGTTCAGTAGAGGCTGAATCATTGTTAGGAACGTCTTGTGTTGGGAGGTTCTCCTCTTGCATTGATGTAGCAGTGGCTTGGGGATCACTTACTGGAACGTCATAAAATTTCTGACATTCTCGCATTTTCTTTGCAAATATGTCATGGAAATTGGTGCATTTCCATAGGTAATGGCCTCTTATCTGGTGATAAGGACACCAACAATCCTCAGTCCCCAGAACAAGGTGTCAGGGTTGCCTTACGAGCTTCAGAGTGATTATGCCTTCGTGAAGCATTATAATGAAGAAGGCGTGAAGGATACCAGGGGCTTCGTCTTCTTCATGAATGGTTACCGCATGGGAGGCTTCTACCGCCCCGAAGGCCTTCTTTAAGTCTTCGAGCTTTATTTGACCCCTCTGTATCAGGGCCTTGATAATATCTTTTAGTGTGTAGTGGTCATCTGTGGGATGATTGATCCTTCTATGATAAGCGCAATAATTTTCCTGAGTGTCAAGGTCAGCTTGCTCAGGGAACTTGGCTTCTAGAAGCTTAATCATATTGTGTTCCAATAATAACCGGAACAGTGCAGGTACCCATTCCTTCTCAAAGGGGTAGACCTTGTTCTTATGCTTGGTGAAATAATCATCTCGATTAAGATTCACCGGCGGGGGTACTTGATTGTATGGCTGTTGTTGCTTGCCTGCCTGAGGCATTGTCTTTGCTGTGCTCAGCCCTTGGGAGAGGTCCAAAGTTTGGGAGGGAACTTTCTTTGGATCAGTGACCATGACGGCTACATTGATTACTCCTTTCTGTTGGCTGCCCCGTGTGTTGTTTCGAGAGCTACCATTGCCTCAGTTATTCCCAGAGCTTACAGGCTGTTGTCATGACTCGCCGTGGTGGCGTGATAGACTTTCTATGCGAATTGATTTAGAGATCAGCTCTGACATGGAAGTTGGATTAGAGGCCTTGACATGTAGAGCAATTTCAAGTCGCATGTTGCACACACAAGTTTGGGTTGCTTCTTTCTCAGGCATAGGATTGGGATGGCGAGCGGTATCGAGGAGTACTAGACTCTTTCTTCTCTCTCCAAGACGTGCCACAATCTCAAGACTAAAACTCTCAATTTTTTTTCATGAAATTGAAGACTGAGTCACAATTAGGTTTAGCATGTATATATAGAATTGGGCCCAAACCTAGGAGGATGCCAAAAATCTAACCTAATTGATGATAATTACAATTTATTTGAATTAAAAAAAATCTAAAAATGGGTGCAAAAATGATGGTTTTGCCCCTACCCAACAATATATGAAATTCTAAAACAGTCCTTGCTGTTGCCCTAGAACGTACGTTATCTTTCATGGTTGATTCGGGGTTACTACGATAGTTGTTTGGCCAAAATATGATTACTTTCTTATTGGGCTCGGCATGACGATTGATTTGATACCAACTTTTAAACCTCGGATCGTGCTTTTAAGTCACGATCATGAGACTATAAATTTGGATGCATCTTGAAAACTTCTAATCGATGGTATACTCATGTCTTGACATTTTTTCAAGATTTCTTTGCTTTATTGCATTGAGCATATCGTCACGGTTGCATTGCAACAAATGCAGCTCGATTTCCTGCCCGTACAAAGATTTTGCCAACTTCGTTTTTGGCCGGATCTTGAAATTCGGTGATCGGAATCTACAGCAACTTCAATGCCTTCGTGTGTTGAATCCAATTGTTCATCATGTACGAGGCTCAGACCAGATGTATCATCGGACCTTACGTACATGATGGAATTGGTTTCGTGTCAATCAAATATGTGAGCATCGTGATACAGCCACTCGAACAAGACCCGTCGCTATTAAATTTTCTGCAACTTTTGCAATGAATCGCCAACTTCTCTCTAGCTTTTCTCCCTGCTCGGGCATTGTCATGGGGTGTACCACATATCGAAATGCACGTCTTGGCATGATGAACACGCTCACAAAATTTGAGCGCAATCCGACTTGAAACGAGGGAGAATGGCTCCCAGAAGTCACTGGCTGCAACTGTGAAAAAAGTCACCATTAATGGTGATTTATTGCAAGGAGGGCGCACCGAAATAGTGTGCGTCCTACCCTTTTTTAGTATTTTACCCATAACTTTGTCTTAAAGCACTTGTTTAAGTTGAACCTTGACCCCTAAGGGTTTTTGACTGTGTCGGATCTAATGGCAATGGTTTCATAGCTGTTTGACACACCAAAATTAGAGTTCTAGTTATGGGGTTCGTTTCAAGGTGTTAAACGCTGATTTTTTTGAACTTGTTTCTTTGTTTGCATTGCCTTAGACAGGTCAGAAATCGACGAAACTTTGTAAATGGCCTTTTGAAGTACTTAAGAAGATTTCCACCCATTCTTGGGAAATTCTGAGCCTATCAAAAATTCCACTATACATCGAGGCTTTATTGTCCGTCTTCCTCTTTATTCCACATCGGAGACCCAAGGTGCTGACAAATGTGTTCAAACAGCTTGCCACGCTGAATTTTGTGCTTTGGGAGATGCAAGAAGGACAACATTCAGAAATTTTCCTCGGCTTTATTAATTTTTTTTCTTAGCCACAAGACCACGTGAACGTCGAGGAGATATCCACACAATGTTGGAACTAGGATGCTCAGACGTTTGGATGCAATGTGCAGGTCCATCTGTGAAGACCTTAGGGAGAGAAGATACTTTTTTTAGGGATCCTATCAAAGTCCTCACCCTCAAGGGATTGTTTGTGATTTTGACAACTGATGATTTTGTACGGACCTCGTTGGTCAGAATTAGGCCTGTCTGATAGCACAGTGCCATGCTTAAGGGCACTTCTTCCCATTTGGTCTGGGTTTATTTTGTTTTGTTGTTTGTTTTAGATGGTCTACTGAAGGGCCTTCTATTGGTGGCCTCCTGCTTTATGCCCCAGAATGTCCTTGGTAGGCAGGGTAGCTCATTTTAGAGGTGGCCAGCTTTGGGCTCAACCCCGTTCTCTACCAATAGTTTCAATAGCGATGATACCTCTCTTCTTCGTCCGAGGTGACCCCTGAGGGCTCAATCCTGGCTGCTGCATAGCAGGTCCAATGTCTGGCCGACTTAGCCTTCTTGGGGCATCTTCAACATCTTGGAGTGCATTAGTGACCTTTGGGAATGGTGGTGTTCTTCATGAGACTTGTCTTGCTTTCTTAGAGAATCTTCTGTCCTTCGAGTCCTTTTTGTAAATTGACTCAAGATGTCAAATTTTTTTCTTGATATTGGTATTTTTGGGTCCTGATATTAGGGTATTCTGACACTAGGGATTTTTGTTTTGAGGGCGGGCTGAGACTGCCTATAGAGGCGAACACTGCATTAACCTTCTTATTAGTCCAAGCTTTCTTTACGAATTTTCACTTGGACTTGGGAAGTGGTGTCGTAGCAACGAGTTTCACCATCCTCCTTTTATTTTGGGCTCTTTTACTAAGGACCTTTCATCCATGTCCACCCTTTTGTTCCATTTTTACTCACGGTGCCCCTTTGGGGTTTTTACCATGCCCAAGTTTTTATTTTCTCTTAACTCTCTTCCTCATGGTTTCGAGACCATGCATGTCCGTCAGTTTTACTCATGGCGTTCCCTTATTCAGGTATACACCATGTCTGTTATTCTTTTTTTTTTTCTTTTGTGAGGGCGTGTTTAGGGTCATGCCTTTGGGACCTGTGCAAAGCATTTTAATGTCATGCGGCCAGGATGTGTACTATGGTTTAAGGTCATACAGTTAGACTGTGGTGGAGATGGATGGAAGTTTGTGGAGGCCCTGGAGTAAGTATGGTGGCGGTCTGACTTCACTTTGAGGAGATGGCACGAGGCTACCTACAAAAGATGGATGATGAAAGGTAGAAAGTGGTCACCTACAAGCTGATAGCGAGTATGGATGATGGGATGGGTCGTCGGTTAGTGAGCACGGGTAAGAATCACCGGGGAATGATGAATGGTAATGAAGGAAAGTGGATTTATTGGGGAGGTGATGAAGGTGGTATGCGCACACAGGCGGGTTGGTTAGGGAAGATGTGCGTAAAGACGCACGTAAAGGGAGTGTGCACTTGTGTAGGGGTGAGGTTAAGGTCATGCCTCTTGGACCTTGGCAAAGCAGTTTATCATCGTCTGGCCAGGCGTGCACTATAGTTTAAGGTCATATAGCTCGAACTGCGGCTGTGCAGTTAAAGTCATACTACTAACACCATGCAATTTAAGGTCATGCAACTAGACCTCCGCTATAGTTTAAGGTCATATAATTTGGACCATAATGTTAAGCCTTTTAACGTCATGCAGTCAGGACGTGCACTATAGTTTAGGGTCATACAGCTGGACCATGGCTATGTAGTTTACAGTCATGCAGCTAAGTTCATGCAATTTAAGGTCGTGCATTTAGACCTTCGCTACAGTTTAAGGTCGTATAGTTTGGACCATGTTGTTTAAAGTCGTGCATCTACACCAAGGCTGTGTAGTTTAAGGTCATACATCACAGACCATTGTGTGGGTCGCTATGTAGGTGAATCTCCATGGGGGATAGGTCTGTGGATAGCAATCTAACTCCTCGAGGATAAAATGGGTACAACTAAAAAATGGCTTAGATGGAACTGACGACCCAACGAGGGATGACAAATGGAAGCGAACCTCGCTGGGGATTAGGGGTAGGTATGATTTTCTGGGGTGAAATATTAGACTCCATAAGCAAATAGGTTTATGGAAAGTAACCTTACTCCGTGGGGCTAAATAGCTTGGTGCGAAACAAACCCACTGAGGATTGAAGGGGTAAACATAGCTTTTTGACTCCAATGGGGATGATGGGCTATGGTACAAGCGTAACTCCCACTAGGGGTAGGGGCAGAACAGTCGTGGTAGTGACCAGGCTCAGACATGTGTGGTGCTAGCATGAGCGGCAATAACACACGCAGGGGTAACACTAACGCAAATGGCATAGCATGGGCGGCAGTAGCATTAACATGTATGGCATCAGCAATCAACAGTAACATGCACGACGTTGGTCGCACAAGGCTGCGATCACAAGCGGTGATGACCTTGAAAACATGGCCAACGTTAAGCTTTGAAAACATAGCCAGCATTAATCTTTGAAAACACACTCGGCATTAACCTTTTAAAACACAGCCGGTGCTAAGCTTTGAAAACATAGCCGGTGCTGAACCTTGACAACACAATCGGTGTCAACTTCGACGAACACAGCCGGCTGAGCTTTGACACCATAGTTGGCATTGGGTCTTTGAGAGCACCACCGACGTTCGTCAGTGGCTTTCATGGGCGGCTTAGTCGGAGTTCAGGCCTCGGGCCTATATGACCCGGTCCTAGCCCATTTCATCCCTGACACATCATGGACGGCGTTGGAACATGAACAACAATAACCTTGCATGGGCTTCAGATCTAGGCCTGACCCCCCCTCTGACTCTTGGTGCTATATGGGCGAAGGTAAACCTTCGTCTGGGCCTCGGGTCTAAGCCAGACCCGGTATGGCCCATCATCGTTTGGCCTTCAGGGACCTGACTGGCATTCTTAATTTGTCCACGGCACTTCGGGGAAACTTCTGCTATATAAGGGGGTAAACCCCTTTCTTACCATTTTTACCTTTGGGTAAAATGGCTAAAGCAGTTTTAGCAGTGAGAGAGAGAGATTTCTCGGTGAGAATTTCGGCAAATACGCAAGATACTCGAGTGAAGATTACAAGGTCATATCAGTAAAGAACTCCAGCAAGGAAGAAAATCTCCAGTTAGGAAGAGAAGGCACGGGGGGCACTGGGGAGAGTTGCAGTTGTCCCTTCACTCAAGTTTTCAGTGTCTTGTTTAGGAAAGCCACATAAGTTCTGGTGAGAGTCTTGAGACACCAGAGTAGGGATTGAGGGTGTAGCTGAGGCTTGTCGTAGGCGCTTGATAGTTTTTTGTTGGTGTGAAGGAAGGAGAAAGGTCTGACAGTAAGTTTTCGGCATGTGAAAAGGGTTTCCCAGTGGGAACTCGAGAGTCACAGGGAGGCGAACAGCCGCTGGCAGCGAACTGTCGGCTGTTAGACCACATGTTCGAGGACATGGGTCATACCACATCGTAGTCGATAGTTGTTAGGCGGCGCACCTAGGGCTCGAGGTGACACATGCCTACTTTGAACACGAGCGGCAATACTGCTTTGAAAACACAGCCAGCATTAGTCCGTAAAGACACATCCAGTGTTAGGCTTTGAGAATACAACTGGCGCTAGACATTGGCGAACATAGCTGACACTAGGTTCTAAGAACACAGCTGTTGTTGGGCACAACTAGCGTTAGCTTTCGAGAAAACAGCCGGTGTCAAGACTTGATTAAACACAATCGGCATTGGGCACAACCGGTGTTAGGTTTTGAGAACACGACCGACGCTAGGCTTTAATTAACATGAGAGGCGTTAATCACATGTGACGCCAGTGAGTGCCTTCCTCTCATGGCGATAGTCAGTGCTTTAGTGTTTCGTATGTGGCAGTGAGTTCTTAAGCTTTATATGATGGTCAGGACTTCTCATAGAATCTTTGACGTGAAGAATCTTCCAAGAGGAGGAGAGCTTGACACTGATGACTTTAGTGGTGAAAGTTTAGTGAGGGGCGGCCCATTTGTCTCATTGAAGCATTGTGCAAGCCAAAGTGGCCTCTTAGCATCACCATTATTACCGACCCTGTTCGCCTGAGGTTAGAGAGGATGACCATAGGAATGTTAGAATCGAAGAAGGGGTGGCCCTCCTTCATTGCATGCACAGGAATGTGGCCTCTGGAGAGAACTGGCCCACTCTAGGATAGAGGATGGTGAAAACCAAGGGGCTAATATGGCCTTCTGCCGGCCTTCGAGTGCAGGGGGAGCACTAATATTTAAAGGGGTACTCTTTGTGGACCATCAAGGAGCTGAGGTCACACAAAAGCATTCTTGAACGTGCTTCCCTGCTATCAATGGTTCAGTGCTCAGCCAGCTATTATGATCGATGTTAAGGTACAACTGGAGACATGGAGTTATATTAGCAACACATGGCTCCTTGGGCATGTGGAGGCAGGAATCTCCTTATTGGATCTTCATTTCATCGGCGGCCTTCTGCTCATCGGGGCAATGTTTGACGAGTTTGGGCCTCAGAACTCAGTCATATTTGATGGTGCTCGCCTAGGGGGAGAAGATTTGATCTCTAGCCTTCAAACTTTTTTCGAGATTTACCAACTGCTTCATTCCAAGTCTAGCAACGGTCGGGTGACCTTCACTGAATGGGTGAAATTCTTTGGGGGGATTACCCCAAGGGGGATGGTCCAGGTGCTTCAATAAGGAAGGGGAAGGCAGTTGTAAAGGGGATGCCTCAGTGATGACCGTGTCTTCGTAGCCACATATTTGGCTCTGTTTTTATACAAGTTTGATATTCTTGGAGGGGCAGATGATATTCATCCAAGCACATTCAATATTGCTTGTGACATGGTGTGGGGAAGCTAGTACGCTCTTGCACAAACAGTCCTATGCAACATCTACCACAGACTGGGAGCCATCTTGAGAAGGAAAGACTACAAATGAAAGGAGGGGGGCAATGGCCTTGTCGGAGGCGAAGCCTCTCTTGACGATTGTAAGACACCATTCCCCATCCATTATGTGTACGGGTGGCTAGGGACGTATTTTCCTGCCACTGATGTTAGAAGTTAGGGATCAGGGGAGAAAATGTACCCCTTCATGATGAGAATTGCCGGGCAGAAGGTTATCTTTCACAACCTGGGGGAAGCATGAAACTTGTTTGAGAATGATTCATCCAACATGCGTCAGGTCACCTTTCCAATTGGAGGCTTACTGACCGCGCCTTTATTGATGAACTGGGAAAGGAGCTAGACGGTGATCCCACGACTATCAAGGAGCTCATGTTAATCTTGAGCGTTAGAGGTAGGGTTTAAGCCTATCGAACCCCATACAGTGCAAGACTTGAAGGGAACTTCCCCCACCGATTTGCTCGTCAACACATGCTAGATCAGAGTTGCCCCTTATCCGTGTTGTTCGAGAAATGTCATGGGAGAGTGAACACAGGGAGGAAGGAAGAGTTAGGGACTCTTTGAGAAACATGGTGGCTAGAACATATACACATAGTCCACATGTTTTCAAATGACACAAGTCAGCAAATATGTGCTATCACATTTTGGCAGAAGGGTCCAGGCGACCGAGTCCTATGCATGCTGGTGGAGGATTGCCAGCCGAGGATAATGGGAAGCTGATCACCCCTATAAAGGGGAGAACCGCAATTGGCGTCAAGATACTCGACAAAGGGGGATTGTCAACACTCCCGCTCTTGGCGAGGTCTTTGACTTGGGCTACCCTAAAAATTGCCAGGCTGTTGGGCTACCTCGAGGGATTGCGGCTTATGAGACTTCGTCACAATTTCTTGCCAGGGAGAAGAAGTCGGGGAGACGTTTTGACAACCTCACCTCTATCTTTTAGTGGAGGGAGGGTCGAAAGGTCCTTGGTCATGAGGGGCACCCTATACAAGAACTGAATGCATTGATAGGGAGTGGCCCCCACAGTGCTCTTGCTGGAAGGTCTTCTTGAGAGGGGAGTTCTGGGGTAGCTGCTCCTCCTCTCGCAGGAGGGAAGAAAAGGAAACGCCCTGCTTCTACCTGCACTAGTGCACTTTCTCGGGCTGTCAGACCTACTTGAAGACGTAGGGGTACGAAACTTCCAGTCATTTTAGAATCAGGAGGTAGCTCTTCATCTTCTAGTGCCATCCGTATTTTATTATACCTGGAGTATCCATCCATGAAGGAGAAGATTTGGAAGTGAGCTGTGGAGTCAATGAGCATCTATGTAAACTGCAACGAGAAGTCATCTTTTGGGCAGGCAGCATTCAAGTCATGGAAGTTAATGCAGACCCTGATTTGGCCATTTTTCTTCTTGATTGGTACAATGTTTGCCAGCCATTTTGGGTACTTGACCACATGAATGAAGCTTGCTTTTCTGAGCTTAGACACTTCATCATCTATTTGCATTTTGAGATAAAGCCTGATCCTTCTCGATTTCTGTTTTACAGGCATGGAGGATGGATCTAGGCTGAGGAGGTGGACTGTGACCTGGGGGTCTAAACTAGGCATCTCATGGTATGCCAAGAAAATATGTCCCGGTGTGCTCGCAAGAAGGTGGTAAAATTCTCTTTTTCTTCTAGTGACATATTTGTCGAGATGAAAGTAGGTCGGGGGTCGGCTTCATCCCCAAGATTTATCTCCGCGAGTTCATCGGCTGTGGCTTGACTGCCTTCCTCCCATTCTTTTGGGGCTTCTTGTAACTCCTCATCATTGGCCTCAGAGGTCGTCTCATTAACCTCAAATGTAGAGACCCATGATCCTGACATCTCTGCTTCCAATAAAGCTCCAGTGTAGGACATAATTTTTGCACTTTTCTCGAATTGTGGAACAGAAGGGTTGACCTCAAACATGGACAACATATCAGGCTGTAGGAGTTTGATTTGAAAGTTACAAGGAGGTTGAGATTCAACCATTGTGGGGCAAAAGGCACCCTCACAGGAATCACTCTGTCCTTCCACGGGTATCAGCAGTGTTTGCCCCGTGCTAGGTGATGCTTCTGAGATTTGCACCATGTGACAGACTTTCTGAGAGTAGAAGCTTTGCCCTCTTGATTCTCTCAGCCTCTGCTGAAAATCGAGCTTAGAAGGCCACTGGGGTTTTTTCAAATTTGGCTTCCTGCGCTTCTCAGTAGAAGAGGATGGATCTGACTAGGCTCGAGGATGAGGGGGGGAAGAAGAAGAAGAAGAAGAAGAGCAGGAAGAGGGGTTAGTAGATGAGGGACCTTTAGGGTCATTCCCCTCATCAGACTGATTTGGGCAGCTTCTTACGTCATCACCGGAGTTGGATGTGTGCAGAGAGTCATTTAGGTCTTTCCCCTGCTTGGACCGTTGCGGGGTTCTTTTAATGTCTCCACCCTCATTGAACGTGCCCCGAGTAGAAGATGGCCCAAGGACGTCCTCTTAGTGAAGTGAAGGAGTAAGGTTCATGGCGACAGGGATGAAATCCTTTAAAGTCGACAATGGGGGAAGAGACTTGAGAAATTCCTGCTTGACTGGTAATTGAGGAGACTTGTTCCTTCATCGAGCAGCCCTTGGCACCCGTTTCCTCTTGGGTACCTTGGGAGGTGCTTGGTTTGGCTCGCTAGGTTTGTGAGTTGCCCTCGCTTGACAAATTGCCTCTCGTTTTAAAGACTTAAGTCTGTTCTGCCCATGATAGACTCTCCATGGCTGGGAAGTCGAGGGTTTAGCCAGATCAGAGGCATCCTTATGGTAGTTTTGTATTGTGACACTCTCACGGATGGGAGTACTAGCTTGTAGGTGTTCAACATAAGCAATGTGACATATCTGGACTTTCTCTGCAACCACAACTTCGAACCCATAGCATTCTCTTAGGTCATTAGCCCCATATCTGGTGATACGGGCACCAATCATTTTTTGGTTCCTTGAGAAAGGCGCCTTGGCTGCCTCGCTGGCTTTGGAGTGATGAGCCCTTGTTGGAGCATCATGCCGAACAAAGCCTGAAGGAGGTCTGATGACAGCTCATCAAAAGAGTGCGGGCCTTTGCTTTCCTCCTCTACTGTCACTGCATGGGTAGCCTCAGTTGCCCTAAACACTTTCTTGAGCTCTTCAAGTTTTCATCAGAGCCTCGATGATGTCTTTAATTGTGTACCATTCCTCTGTGGAGTGGTTTGTTGGAGAAGCACAGTAGTTCGCATGGGTTTCGATCCCAGCTTTGTAATGGCCCAAATTTCATGAACTTCGTGAGCTCATGCGCCACACGAAGAAGAAGGGAGTAACTCTGCGAGAAGAAGAAGGGAGTAACGCCACGAGAAGAAGAAGGGAGTAACACCGTGTGAAGAAGGAAGTAACATGTCGCGCGAAGAAGATGGGAGTAATGCCACATGAAGAAGAAGGGAGTAACGGTACTTGACGAAGAAGGGAGTAACATCGCGTGATGAAGAATGGAGTAACACCACGCGAAGAAGAAGAGAGTAACACCAAACGAATAAATAGGGGTAACGCCGCAAGAAGAAGAAGGAGGAGTAACGAAGTGCGTGAATGAGTCCAGCGCTGTGGGTAACGCTGACATGCATGGCCAGTTTTTGCCACTTGCCCAGCTGCATGTGAGTGGCTCGCCACTTTTCAACCATGGGATGCCACCTGCCACCTGAGGAGTATTTAAGCCCACCTCCTTGCCCTCAAGCCCTTGGCACCCACACTCCCTTATTATCTCTCTCTCTCTCTGAGGAAAGTGAAGGACTTGGATATGGCTCCCTTAGCTCACGATTGGAAAGCTTGAGAAGCATGGTGAAGTGGACTGTAGGAGGAGAATTGGGATCACCACTGGGACACAAAGGTAAGTAGATCACTATCTTGTAAGATCCATGAGCATGAAAACATGAATGAAGCATGGTTTTGGGCAAAGTTTGAATATAAACTTGTGCAAAAATGATGACTGCATTTTCTAGAAAGTTTGCCTTCTTTTGCATGATGAAAATAAGTATTGAAACCCTTTTGATGGCCCTGAAAATTCTATGGGGTGATACTCTTATGGGTCTAGTTTAAGCTAGAATTGGCTTCATATTATTACCTTGCATAGACTAAGAGTTAGGAGATGCTTTTGGGAGTATGTTATGGCTGGACTATGAAATTTCAAGGAGAATTGAGGTTATTGTGACTCTCCATTAGCCTACCAAATGATCTCAGAATTGCCTCAAATGACCACCATTGGAAAGATCACTGAGTTTACTTTGAGTTTGATGTTTACGTTGATTGAGATTTTTGGTGGTTTGGAAGATATGTTTCAATTTATGCATGTATGTCATTGTTAGAAAATTGTGATAATTTCCAGAAATATTGTTTCTATTGCACTAAGACTTTTCCTTACCTATTGATGTCCAAATGATACAAAAATACAGCCATTTCATAGATGCATGATTCTTATATGATTTTAACTTTTTAACCTTGCCCAAATTCTGAGTAAATGAGGAGCTATACTAAAAAATGTTCTAGTATGTCACTGTCGACAGATCTCACAAAAACTCTGAATTTTGGTCTCTATTGCCATGAATTTTGGCTGACCAAATGGAGTCCAATTACTTCGCAACCAAAGCCATTTGAAATCCTTGAATGTCTATTAAAAGTTTCATGTTGAAATTATTTTGAAATTATTACTAAGTTGAAAGCTATGATTTGAATTGTGAACATATGTCACTCTTGGCGGAATTCAGCGCTTGGCAGAATTCAGCAAGATTTAGAACGACATACTGAACTCTTAATTGATCAAGTAATGCTTAGTTAGCAAATTGGAATTGGAATTTAGTTAAATTTCCCTCATAATTTGGGTGCTATACCTCGTTTTTGTATCCCCATGATTGATAAGAACAACAATGAATTATGCACATGTCAGGCAATGATGTTTTTGAACATAGCTTAATCCTTTTGCAAGGTGATTGAAATTTTCGGTTATAAGACACCAAAATGGCATGACTGTGACCTACGAATATTGAATGTTCCTGACCTCTTGAAAAGAGTAAAGCATGAATAAATGAATGCTATACATGCTTATACACAGTGAAACTGATCTATGTTATTTCTAGCTACTACGCAATGGGTCCTCCATTGGTAGTGGATATTGTGATTCTATTATATGAAACTGATAAATGTGATTTCTGGCCACTATGCAATGGGTCTTTTATTGGTAGTGGATATTGTGATTTTGTTATATGACACTGATATATGTGATTTCTGGCCACAACGCAATGGGTCCTCCTTTGATAGTGGATATTGTGATTATGTTATATGAAAATGATATATGTGATTTTTGGCCACTACGCAATGGGTCGTCCATTGGTAGTGGATATTGTGATCTTGTTCTATGAAACTGATAAATGTGATTTCTGGCCACTACGCAATGGGTCCTCCATTGGTTGTGGATATTGTGATTCTATTATATAAAACTGACATATGAGATTTCTGGCTACTGCGCATTGGGTTCCTCTGTTGGTAATGAGTTTTGTGACTGTTGACAAGTTGTAACTTTTCCCCGACTCCAATGATAGGAATAAAGTCGGGATGTAACTATAAATAACAAGATGGGTCGTGCCCCGCAATTTATTATTGGTACTATGAATTGGGTCCTTCAGTAGTGGTGTAGTGCCCTCTCGCCTGAAGGCGTAAGGAGAGGGTCGTGTCTTGCAAGGCCTCAGCCTATCAAAACCCCAAAAGCACAATGAGGACTGTATATGAGTAATGATATTATCAAATGGGATCTTCATTTGTCATTGTCCTCCCTCCTGAATGAGGGTAAAAGTCCTAAGTTACAGGACTGGTTTAGCCTGACCGATGCGGCTTCTACTTCAGGAATATGCACTGCTAGCTTTTGTCCATATGAATTGTATGCTTTAGCTAAGTTTCTGACTATGTGATTTTGAGAAATGTTCATGTAACTATTAGCTCATGTAAATGTGCAAAGTTTGAATACTTGAACTTTACACTGTTTATTCTGTCACTATACTCTGATGCATGACGTTGTTTTGTGACACCGCGTGAATAGCAATAACCTGTGGGTCTATTATCCCTTATGTGTGCATGTAGACAAGAATGCATGGGTACTGATTTACTTACTGGGCTTTTAGCTCATACCTCTCTTTTCCCTTCTATGTAGAGTTAGAACCATTATTTCGTGCATGGACAGCTGATCGGTGTCAACAGACGTTTGAAGCTCGTGTTTAGTCCAAGAATATTTTGATTGTAAGTGTCTGGTGGCGGTGCCACAATGTCTTTCTGATGAATATTGTAATTTTGTTGATAATCAAGCAGTGCCTTGAACATTTTGTAAAATACGTTTTGGAGACTTAATATATATATATATATATATATATATATATATATATATATATATATGTATATGAGATGGTTTTATTTAGCTAATGTTGTGGCCTTGTGTTTTATGAGTTCATTTTGTTTCGTGGTTTGCTTTGCTTCCGAAAGTTTTTATACGTTCTGCTAATCCCACCTGTGTGTCAATCGTGGCCTTTGTTCATGATCTCTCACCCTGTCGCCCTCCAACTAGGTACGGTCGGGGCCAAGGGGAGGGATCGTGACAGTTATGGTATCAGAGCAACCATGATAGGATTCTTGGCCTAGAATATTGTAGAGGTGTCTCTAGAGCAGTTTTTTGTAGAATGGTGACTGCGGTGCCCCTGTTGTAGGATAAAGATGCCAAAGACTCGTGCTAATAACGTGAGGTCCAGTAACAAGAACACAGAAGCCCTTGGAGAATTCTTCAGAATCTTGGGGGCTATGACTCAGATGATGAAAGATAGTATGCCGGCCCCAGCTACCCCTGCCTCTGAGTAGACTGACGGTGGACTAATAGAACGATTCAGGAGGCTAGCACCTCTGACGATCTTAGGGCATGGAGGAATAGAAAAAGCAGAACTGTGGAAAAGGCAAGTGGAAAAGTTATTTGAAGTGTTGCATTGTAGTGATGAACAGAAGGTTAGGTTGGGGGTTTTCATGTTAGAGGGAGATGTTGAGCACCGGTGGGGCTAAGTAAACAATCTTGGGAAAGGTCAGGGACAGAAGTGACCTGGGACAACTTCTTGGAAGCCTTCGATGAGAAGTACTTCCCTAATTCAGCATGGGAAAGGAAGGAAGTGGAGTTTATTGAGCTGCAACAAGGGGGTTTGTCCGTAGAGCAGTATGCAGCTAAGCTTGTTGAATTGTCAAGATATGTGTCACGCATCATTAATACCGAGGTGCGGAAGGCTAGTAAGTTTGAATGAGGCCTCGGGCCAGAAATAGGGGGGAGGGCAATATCAGTCAATTTAAAAACTTTCTCTCCTTTAGTGGATTTGTCCATGAAAATAGAAAGGGACAACGAAGTGTCTCTGTTCGAGAAAGATGGAAGGATGGGACTAGCTTAGTTCGGACGTTTTGGAAGAAAGACTCGACCACACCCAAAGAGAAGCTTCAGGGGAAATAATAATCAAGGGAGCAAGAAGAGCAAGAAAATCATCTCGGGCGACATAAGAGAGAACCAGTGCCCGACGTGTCAATACTGTGAAAAGGAAAATCACTTGGCGGTCCAGTGCCGAAGGAGGAATGGAACATGCTTCCGATGTAGCAAGCCTGGCCACATGATCAAGGACTTTCTGGTGAAGGGACTAGGAGACCGACCAAAGACTCAAGGTCAGGTGTTTTCCCTTACGGAACAAGACGCCAAGGCATCCACCTCTGTGATTCGAGGTACGCTTTCTGTTTGCAACATGGAATCAATAGAAACTGATACTGTTTATAAGCCCTATGGGGTTTTGCTTAAACGGTGTGTTCTACCTATAGACTTGATACTGTTGGACATCTGAGACTTTGATGTGATTTTGGGCATGGACTCGTTGTCCGCACACTATGCGACAGTGAATTGTTATGACAAAACTGTAACTTTTAGACCCCCTAATCAGCTTGAATTGAATTTTGTTGGCATTAAGGATGTTTCCCCTATACACTTTATCTTAACCCTTTAGGCTTCCCATTTGTTGACGAAAGGATGTGTTGGGTATCTGTCTTACATAGTAGAGAATCGGGATGCCCAGTCAAAGTTAGATGAGATACCAGTAGTGAGGGAGTATCCAAAAGTTTTTCTTGAAGAATTAATCACTCTATCTCCAGTTAGGGCGATAGAAATTGAAATAGAGGTAATTCCCGACACTGCTCCCATTTCTAAAGCCCCTTATAGGATGGCCCCAGCCGAATTGAAAGAATTGAAGGATCAATTGCAAGAGTTATTGGAGAGGGGATTCGTTCGACCTAGTGTGTCACCATATGGTGCACCGGTTTTGTTTGTGAAAAAGAAAGATGAGTCCTTTAGACTTTGTATAGATTATAGACTGCTGAACCTGGTGATCGTAAAGAATAAATACCCCTTGCCTAGAATTGATGACCTCTTTGATCAGCTTCAAGGGGCTCAAGTATTTTAAAAAATTGACCTTCGGTCCGGTTATCATCAACTGTGAGTCAAAGAAGGGCATGTCCCTAACACCGCATCCAGGACCCGATATGGACACTACGAGTTCTTGGTAATGTCATTCGGGTTAACTAATGCCCCGGCCGTCTTTGTAGAATTGATGAATACGGTGTTCAGACCCCTTTTTGGATGATTTTGTGGTGATTTTTATAGATGACATTCTGGTATATTCAAGGAATTTAGAAGAGCATGAACAACACTTGAGGATGGTCCTCTAGACCCTAAAGACAGAGACGTTTTATGCTAAGCTGGGAAAATGTGAGTTTTGGATTTCAAGTATGGCCTTCCTTGGTCATGTTATTTTTAAGGACAGGGTCACAGTTGACTGTTGTAAAATTGAAGCTGTTCTGAAGCGGGGAAGACCGACAAATGTATCTGAGGTCAGCAGTTTTCTAGGATTGACGTTACAAAAGCTTTGTAGAGGGGTTCTCAAAGATAACGCTCCCCCTGACTCACCTAACTAAAAAAGAAGTAAAGTTTGTATGGTCAGATGATTGTGAGACAAGCTTTCAAGAACTGAAGAAGAGACTGACCACAGCCCCAATACTAAGTTTACCCGAAGGGAACGAAAACTTTGTGGTTTATACTGACGCTTCCCATAAAGGACTTGGTTGCGTACTGATGCAGCGAGGAAAGGTTATAGTGTATGCCTCCAGACAGCTGAAGCCGTACAAGCAAAATTACCCAACCCATGACTTAGAACTTGTGCATATAGTGTTTGCCTTAAAGATCTTGCGACATTACCTTTATGGGGCCCAGTTTAAGATATCTACAGACCATAAGAGCCTCAAGTATCTATTTTCTCAAAAAGAGTTAAATATGAGACAAAGAAGATGGATGGACTTGTTGAATGACTATGACTGTACCATCAATTACCAATCGAGTAAGACCAATGTGGTGGCCGACACTTTGAGTCGGAAGCCCTTAGTGTCAGTGGCACACCTGATGACTCGAGAGATGAAATTGATAGAAGATGCAGTGGAATCGCACCCAAATCTACCCTTAGTATTGAGGTAGGAATGACTGCTGGTATGAAGGTGGAGCCTCAACTCTTTCAATGGATTCATAAAGCGCAGAAAGAGGATCCCCAACTCATGAAATTTCTCAAAGAAATAAAACTGGGGAGAAAAGAAGATTTCTCTGTTCGTGGGGATGATCTGTTAAGATTTAAAGATCAGGTTTGTGTCCTGAATATTGAGGACATGAAGCGGGTTATTTTAGAAGAAGCACACCACTTCTACTATATTGTACACCCGGGGAGTACTAAGATGTATCAGGACTTGAAGAAATTTTTTTGGTGGAATGATATGAAAAAGGAAGTAGCACAGTTTGTTTCCAGGTGCTTAACATGTCAGCAAGTGAAAGCTGAGTATCAAAAACCCACTGGAATGTTGCAACCTTTACCCGTGCTGGAGATGAAGTGGGAGCACATTACCATGGATTTTGTCTTTGGCTTACCCAGAACAGGTGCTGGACAGGATAGTATTTGGGTCATTCTGGACCGACTAACAAAAGAAGCTCATTTCTTACCAGTCCACACAACTTATACTTTGAACAAATTGGCCCAACTATATATTAAAGGGTTTGTAAGATTACATGGAACACCTGTCAGTATCGCATCCAACAGGGACACTAGATTTGCTTCAAGATTTTGGGAGACTTTGTAATCAGCTTTGGGGGCAAGACTCACTTTTAGCACTGCTTTTCACCCCTAGACTGATGAGAAATCAGAAAGAAATATTCAGACTCTAGAAGATATGTTAAGAGCCTGTGTTACTGATTTCAATTGAAGCTGGGAGGATCATCTACCTCTGATAGAACTTGCTTATAACAACAGTTTCTAGGCCAGTATCTAGATGGCACCTTTTGAATCCTTGTATGGAAAGAAGTGTCAATCACCTATCTATTAGGATGAGGTCGGTGAAAGAAGGTTGTTAGCTCCTAAAATTGTTCAAGTGACCATAGAAAAGATTGCCTTGATTCGTGAACGGCTCAAAACTGCTCAGAGTCGGTAAAAGAGTTACACTGACAATCGAAGGAGAAGGCATGAGTTTGAGGTAGGTGATCGAGCTTTCTAAGGGTATTATGAGATTCAGCAAGAAGGGAAAATTGATCCCACGTTTTATTGGACCATTTGAAATTCTTAAAAGAATAGGAAGCATGGCTTATTGGCTTGCCCTACCACCTGAGTTGGAAAATATTCACGATGTGTTTCATGTGTCATTGTTGAAGAAATATCAACCAGACACCGTCCCATGTTTTGAAGCATGAGCCTTTGATAATCAAGGAAGATCTGACTCATATCGAGTAGCCGATTGAGATCCTAGACAGGAGGGCGCAAGTTCTACGCAACAAAGAAATCACCCTGGTTCGGGTTCTATGGCAGTACCACTCAAAGGAATAATCAACATGGGAATGAGAAGATGAGATCCGGAATAAGTACCCCCAGTTGTTCAATTAATCGCGATATGATTTTTGGGACAAAGTATTTTTTAGGGGGAATGATGTAACGACCCAAATTTCGTGAACTTGGTGAGCCCGTGCACCGCACGGAGAAGAAGGGAGTAACACCGCGCGAAGAAGAAGGGAGTACCGTCGCGCGAAAAAGTAGGGAGTAACTCCGCCCGAAGAAGAAGGGAGTAACACCGCACCAAGAAGACGGGAGTAATGTTGTGCGAAGAAGAAGGGAGTAACGTCGCGCGAAGAAGAAGGAAGTAACACCACAAGAAGAAGAAGGGAGTAACGCCGTGCAAAGAAGAAGGGAGTAACCCCGCGCGAAGAAGAAGGAGTAATGTTGCGCGAAGAAGGAGTAACGCCGCGCGTGAATGTGTCCAGCGCCATGCACGAGGGAGGCCAACGTCGTGTGCAACACTGTCGAGCATGGCTAGTTATTGCCACTTGCCCAGCTTCATGTGAGTGGCTCCCCACTTGCATCCCATAGCACCTGAGGAGTATTTAAGCTCTCCTTCTTCTCCTCACGCCACTGGCACCCACACTCCCTTATTTTCTCTCTCTCTCTCTAAGGCAAGTGAAGGACTTGGATAAGGCTCCCTTAGCTCACTGTTGGAGAGCTTGAGAAACGTGGTGACGTGGACTATGGGAGGAGAATTGGGATAACCATTGGGGCACAAAGGTAAGTAGATCATTACCTTGCAAGACCCATGAGCATGAAAACATGAATTGAGCATAGTTTGATTATAAACATGTGAGAAAATGATGACTACATTTTCCAGAAAGTTTGCCTTCTTTTGCATGATGAAAATAAGCATTGATGGCCTGAAAATTATGTGGGGTGATACTCTTGTGGGTCTAGTTTAAGAAAAAATTGGCTACATTCTGTCACCTTGTATAGAGTAAGAGCTAGGGGATGATTTTGGGAGTATGTCATGGCTGGACTATAAAATTCCAGGGAGAATTGAGTTTTTTGTGACTCTCTGTTAACCTGTCCAATGATATCAGAATTGCCTCAAATGGCCACCATTGGAAATATATCTGAGTTTAATTTGACCTTGATGTTTATATTTAGTTGAGATGTTTGGTGGATTGGAAGATATGTTTCAATTTATACATGTATGTCATTGTTAGCAGACTGTGATAATTTCCAGAAATATTACTTTTGTTGCACTGAGACTTTGCCTAACCTATTGACGTCCAAATGCTACAAAAATACAGCCACTTGATAGATGCATGAGTCATCTATGATTTTTATGTTTTAACCTTGCCTATATTCTGCGTAAATGAGGAGCTGTGCTAAAAATTGTCCAGTATGTCACTGTTGACCTATCTCACAAAAACTCAAACTATTGGTCTCTGTTGCCATGAATTTTGGCTGACCAAGGGAGTCCAATTACTCCGAAACTGCAGCCATTTGAAATCTTTGAATGTCTACTAAAATTTGCATGTTGAAATTGTTTCGAAATTCTTGCTAAGTTGAAGTCTATGATTTGAATTGTGAACATATGTCACTATTGGCAGAATTCAGTAAGATTCCGAACGAGATACTGAACTCTTAATGGATCAAGTACTGCTCAGTTAGCAAATTGGAGTGGGAATTCAGTTAAATTACCCTCATATTTTGGGTGCTATATCTCATTCTGTAAATTCCCATGATTAATAAGAATAACAATGAATTTTAAGTTGTACTTGAATTATGCACATGTCATGCAGCGATGTTTTTTAACATAGCTTAATGCTTTTGCAAGGTGATTGAAATTTTCTGTTATAAGACACCGAAATGGCAAGACTGTGACCTATGAATATTGAATGTTCTGGACCTCTTGAAAAGAGTAAAGTATGAATGAATGAATGCTATGCATGCTTATAATCGGTGAAACTGATATATGTGATTTCTGGACACTATGCAATGGGTCCTCCATTGGTAGTGGATATTGTGATTCTGTTATATGAAACTAATATTTGTGATTTCTGGCTACTACGCAATGGGTCCTCCATTGGTAGTGGATCTTGTGATTCTGTTATATGAAACTAATATATGTGATTTCTGACCACAACGTAATGGGCCCTCCATTGGTAGTGGATATTGTGATTCTGTTACATGATACTAATATATGTGAGCCACTACGCGATGAGTCCTTCATTAGTAGTGGGTATTGTGATTCGGTTATATGAAACTTATATATGTAATTTCTGGCCACTACACAATGAGTCCTCCATTGATAGTGGATAATGTGATTCAGTTATATGAAATTGATATATGTGATTTATGGCCACTACGCAATGGGTTCCTCCATTGGTAGTGAGTACTGCGACTACCGACAAGTTATGACCTTGCCCCTACTCCAATTATAGGAGTGGAGTCGGGTGGTAACTGTAAATAATAGGGTGGGTCGTATGCCCCAATATTTTATTGGCACTACGCATTGGGTCCTCTAATGGTGGTGTAACGCCCTCTCACCTGAAGGCACAAGGAGAGGGTCGTGTCTTGTATGGACTCAGCCTATTAAAACCCCCAAAGCTCGCTGGGGATTGTGTATGAGTAAGGACATTATGAAATGGGATCTCCATTTGTCATTATACTCCCTCCTGAATGAGGGTAGAAGTCCCAAATTACAGAACTGGTTTAGCCTGATTGATGCGGCTTTTACTTCGAAAGTAGGCACTGCTAGCTTCTATCGATATGAATTGTATGCTTTAGCTGAGTTTCTGACTGTGTGATTTTGAGAAATATTCATGTAACTATTAGCTCATGTAAATGTGTGAAGTTTTAATACCTGAACTTTACTCTGTTTATTCTGCCAGTATACTCTGATGCATGACATTGTTCTGTGACATCGCGTGAACAACAATAACTTCTGGGCCTATTATTCTTTATGTTTGCATGTAGACAAGAATGCAAGGATACTGATTTACTTACTGAGCTTTTAGCTCATACCACTCTTTTCCCTTCTATGTAGAGTGAGAACCGTTAGTTCGTGCGTGGACAGCTGATCGGTGTTAGTAGACTTTTGAAGCTCAAGTTCAGTCCAATAATCTTTTGATTGTAGTTGTCTGGTGGAAGCACCACAATGTTTTTTGTTGAATATTGTAATTTTGTTGACAGGTCGGTAGTGCCTTGAGCATTTTGTAAAAGCAGTTTTCGAGACTGAATATATATGTATATATATATATATATATATATATGTATATATATATATATATATATATATATATATATATATATGAGATGGTTTTATTTTGCTCAGTTTGTGGCCTTGTGTTTTATGAGTTAATTTTGTTTCATGGTTTGCTTTGATTCCGAAAGTTTTTATGTGTGTGCCACTCCCACCTGAGTTCCAATCGCGACCTCCGGTCGCGATCCCGCACCCTGTCGCTGTCTGGCTAGGTACGGTTGGGGCCAGGGGGTGGGGTCGTGAGAAGCTTGCTCTGGGAACTTGGTCTCAGACAGCTCGATCATGTTTTGCTTCAGTAATAACTGGAGTAGTGCAGGAATCCATTCTTTTTCAAAAGAGTAAACCTTATTCTTGTGCCTGGTCCAATAATCATCTCGATTAAGGTTTGCTGGTCGAGGTACATGGTTATATGATTGTTGTTGCTTGCCACCTTGAGGCGCTACCTTTGATGTGCCTACGCCTTTGGAGAGGTCAAAAGTCTTGGATCACTTATGGTGACAACCGCACTAATTACTCCTTTTTGTGGGTTCCCCGCAGCGTTGGTCTGGGAATTGCCATTGCCCCGGTTATTTCTCAAACTTGAAGATTGTTGTCGTGACCCACTATGATGGCTTGGCAAACTCTCTATGTGCACTAAATTAGAGATCAGCTCTGACATGGAGGTTGGATTGGAGGCCTCAACATGTAGAGCGATCTTAGGTCGCATGTTTCGCACGCAGATTTGGACTGCTTCCTTCTCAGTCATGGGATTAGGGTGGCGAGCAGCTAAATCTCTCCACCTAGCTATGAATTGATCCATGGGTTCGTCAGACTCTTAGGTCAAGGTGAGATGCTCGATAGTTTGGACTTATCTCTCGACCTCATAAAAGTGTTGGGGGAACAAATTTTCCATTTCCTCTCAAGTATTTACCGAATTTGGGGAAAGCCGAGCATACCACTGAAAGGCCGGGCCATTGAGAGTTTCAACGAACTGGTGGAAGAGGAGTCTGCCATCAGCCGCTGTTTCTCGACATGCTACTTGGAATCTTGTGATATGCTGGTGCGGGGATGTCATACCATTGAATAAGGGAAACTTCCCTTTCTTGTAGTCCGAGGGAAACATAATCTGATCAATGTAAGAGGGGTATGGCTTTTTGTAAAGCGTTGCACCCTGTATTCTTTGGATTTGTTTGTTTTTTAGGATGTGAGACCATAGCATCGATGTCTGCTTGTGAGACGGGGTGAGGGACGAAATTATCCTGTGAGGCTTGAGGAGGAGGCTGCCTGGGAGCTGCATCGTCCGAGTGATGGGAATTGGCCTCATGGTTGGTCGAGTTTCACGCGGTTTTCATGTGATCAATCTTCTCTATCATTGCGCGCACCATGTCTTTGAACCTATTCATACATTCTTCGGGACAGTCACCAGGTTCGTTTACAACCATAACACTGGCCATAACACTGACCATTTATGCATAGCCGACCTTATGGGGTTAACTGAGGATGGTACTCTTAGGGAAAAATTTCGAGTACTAAGTCTTAAGGTATCTATTGGGAAGAGAAAGGGCGAAGGAAGAGGGGACTGGCTCCCGACGATGTCTGAGTTGAGAGGAAGAAGCGGTCTGTGGAGCGCCTGTGCACCCCTAGAAGTAACATTCAAAGTGACTTGGGGGTCGACTCGGGCTCGAACAGGTGGTCCGACCTTAGAAGACTGAGAACCATGAGCATGTGTCGGTAAGGGAACAGGTGAGGGCTTGCCCCTTATAAGGTGTGCTAGTGTGTGTTGAGTGGGAGGACGAGGAGATTGTCTCTGGTGTACTCGGATCAGTGCAGCAGCGACATTGCCTCCAGTGGTGGGATGTAAATTCATGCGCACAAGTTTCGGCCTAAGGACACCTGATTCTGGATGCGTACTCAAGGTAACACAAGGGTTGTCCCAAGGTGTGGCCCGAGTGGATGACCCACAAGCCTTAGGGTGTGTGGGTGAGGTTGAGGCCCCAGAGTCTCCTCTTAGATGTGTTGAGTCAGGTGTTGCAGGATTGTAAGAAGTAGCCTTGCAGTGACCCACAAGAGCAATGACAACTTGCTTGCCTTTTACAGAAAGGGACCGGGCAGCCTTTCGACGTACTTCAGCAATACGACTGACGAGTGACTTCTTAGTAGCAGGGTGTGTTTTATGAATGGTAGCAGATGTGCTACCGATGCATAGTGCTTTGGTGGAGGTTCCACCAGAGTTAGGAGATGGAGAATTAGGGACCTTTGAGTCCCTCCTCACACCTATCCAGGTTAAGACCTAGGAGCTAGACACTGGGTCATTGCTCAAGAGGAAAGTTGGGAGCAAAGTTTGAGGAACTTGTTCCTGGGGGATGCTTGTGAATGCGGGGATGAGAAAAGAATAATTTTATCAAGCAGCTAGAATGACACAATAGCTAGATCAGTAAGTGATTGACCCGATGTGGTAGTAAGACGGGCACCGACACTCAGACCGGCTTAACGGCAATACTACTCGACGACAGAATGAACACTAACCAGCCTGGCATGATAGTTAGCCTGTCATGACAGTAAGACGGGCACAGTAACGCAAACCGGCATGGTGACAGTACTGCTCCACAACAAGACTACCATGACAGTATTAGACTTGGCCTCCCTTGGTCAAATGAGAGGGAAAGAGAGAGAGGGAGAAGAAAATATATAAGAAAGGAAGGAGAGATAAGAAAGAAAAAGAAGAGGAAAAATGAAGAAGATAAGAGAAAGAAAAAGATGGGAGATTAAGAGAGAAGACAAGAAGAGAGTAAAGAAAAAGAGAAGAAGGGAGTAGAGTAGAAGAGAAGAGAAATAAGATGAAAATATGAGAAGAGAATAAAGGAGGAAAGAGAGAGGAAATAAGAAAAGAGGGAAAGAGAAGAGAAGAGAGGAAGAAGAGCAAAGAGAAAGGAAGGATAAAAGAGACAGGGGAGGGAAGGAGAGAGAGGAAAGAAGAGAGAGAAAGAAGAAAAAGAAGGGAGAAGAAAGAAGAAAGAGAAGGGAACAAGTGAGTTGAAGGAAGAGTGAGAAGGAAGAGAGAGGGGAAGAAACATAGATGACGCGCCGTCCATGACTGAGGAGAGAGAAAAGAGAAGGAAACATGAACAGCGATGGGCTTCCATCGTCCATGACTGAGGAGAGAGAAAAGAGAAGGAAACATGAACAGTGATGGGCTTCCATCGTCCATGACTGAGGAGAGAGAAAAGAGAAGGAAACATAGATAATGATTGGCTTCTATCGTCCATGACAAAGGAGAGAGAAGAGAGAAGGAAACATTAACAGTGATGGGCTTCCACCATACATGACAAAGGAGAGAGAAGATAGAAGAAACCATGGACAGTGATGGGCTTTGGCCTTTCATGACAGAGGAGAGAGAGAAGAAGGAAATATGGACGGTGATGGGCTTCTGCCATCCATGAGAAAGGAGAGAGAGAAGTAAGAAACATAGATAATGATGGACATTCGTCGTCCAAGTCAAAGGAGAGAAAATAGAGAAGAAAACATGGACGATGATGGGCTTCCGTCGTCCATGACAGAGGAGAGATGGAAGAAAGAAATACGAACGCTGATGGGCTTCCGCTATCCATGACAAAGGTGAGAGAATTGAGAAGAAAACATGGACGGCGATGGGCTTCTGTCGTTCATAACAAGGGAGAGAGAAGAGAAAGAACATGGATGGTGATGACTCCTACCGTCCATGACAAGGGAGAGTGAAAAGAGAGAGAACATGGACGACGATGAGCTTTCATCGTTCGTGACAAGGGAGAAAAGAGAGAGATGAGAGACAAGTCATGAACAACGATGGTCATTACCATTCATGACAAGGGAGAGGGAAAGATGAAGAAACATGGATACGATAAGCTTCCGCCATCCATGACAAGAGAGAGACAAAAGAGAGAAACATGGATGACGATGGACTTTCACCGTTCATGACAAGAGAAAGAGAAACATGGACAGAGGCTTGGCCCATCAATCAAGTTGAGGCCTGGCTCACTGTTCATGTTCTAAGAGACAAGAAAAGAAAGAGAATGTCATGCGCGACAATGGGTGCCGTTGTGCATGACTAATGAGGAGAGAGAAGGGAAAGATTAGAGAGAGAAAAATGAAAGAAAGATAAAAGAGAGAGAAATAAAGAGGAGAGAGAAAGAAAAGAGGGGAGAGAGAAATAAAGAAAGAGGATGAGAGAGAAAGAGATGAGAGGAGATAGATGAGGAGAGAGAAAGAGAGATAGAGATGAGAGGAGAGAAATGAGTAGAGAGAAAGAGAGATAGAGATGAGAGGAGAGAAAGAGAGTCGAGAGAGAGACGAGGAGAGAGACGAGGAGAGAGAAGAGAGAAAGAGAGAGAAGAGGAGGAGCGAAAGTTACCTTTATTAAGGGGTACCAGACTTTTTCTTCTCTCTCCTCCCTCTCTCTCCATGACATGCCACAATCTCAAGAATAAAACTCTCAAATTTTATTCATGAAATTGAAGACTGAGGGAAGCGCTTTACAAATAAGTTTAGCATGTATTTATAGAATTGGGCCAAAACATGGGTGGATGCCAAAAATCTAGCCTAATTGATGATAATTACAATTTATTTAAATTAAAAAAAATCTAAAAATGGGTGCAAAAAAATGTTTTGACCCCTGTCCAACAATACACAAAATTCCAAAACAGTCCCTACTGCTGCCCTAGAACGTGCGTGATCTTCCATTATTAATTCAGGGTTGCTACGATGCTTATTTTACCAAAAGATGATTACTTTCTTGTTGGGCTCAGCATGAACATCGACTTGATACCAAATTCGAACCTCAAATCACGTTTTAAGGTCACGATCATGAGACTCGAAATTTGGATGAATCTTGAAAACTTATGATTGATGGTATGCTCATGTCTTGACATTTTTTCATGATTTATTTGCTGTATTACACTGAGCATGACGTCACAATCTCATTGCAACAAACACAACTCAATTTCGTGCCCGGACGCAGATTTCACCATCTTGGGTTTTTGGCCAGATCTTGAAATTCGACGGCCAGAATCTACTGTAACGTCGACGCCTTCATGTGTTGAATCCAACTGTTCATCATGCGCGGGATTTGGACTAGATGTAGCTCTGGACCTTACATGCACAATGAAACTAATTTCATGTCGATCTGGCCTGTGAGAGCCGTGATACAACCACCCGAACGAGACGCATTGCTGTTGAATTTCCCGCAACTTTTGCCTCGAATCGACAAAATCTCTGTAGCTTTTCTCCTTGCTTGAGCGTCGACACAGAGCGTACCACATATCAAAATGCTCGTCTTGGCAAGACGAACACGCTCATAAAATTTGAGCACGATCCGACTCGAAACAAGGGAGATATGGCTCCTAGAAGTCACTTCTCGCAATTGTGAAAACAGACATCATTAATGGTGATTTAGTGCTGGGAGGGCACACATGAATAGTGTGCGGCCTACCCATTTTCTGTATTTTACCCATAACTTTGTTCTGGAGTGTCTGTTTAAACCGAAACTTGACCCTTGGGGGTTTTTGATAGTGTCGGATCTAATGGCGGTAGTTCGATAGCTGTTTGACACAAGAAAATAAAGTTCCAATTATGGGTTCGTTTCAGGGTGTTAGAGGCTGATTTTTTCGAAATTGTTTCTTTATTTGTACTACCTTAAACATGTTAAAATACGACGAAACTTTGTAGATGGCTCTTTGAAGAGCTAAAGAATATTTTCACTCGATCTAGGGAAATTCTGAGACTGTAAAAAATTCCACTGTAAATCAGGGCTTCATTGATCGACTTCCTCTTTATTCCGCATCAGGGACCCAAGGTGCTGAAAAATGTGTTCAAACAGGCACGTGTTTTGGTTTTCATGAAAAACCAGAGACTTGAGAATGCTCGCATGAGAACCTTGTAAGAAAACAAGGGCAGGTATACTAACCATTGACAGAAGAATTTGTTGTGAGGCCGGACACACCTCACTTCCATGACTCACTTGAGCTGACTCGCTTGGGTGCCCTCTTAGATCGTGAAGGAAAGGCCCCTAATCCTACAACTAGTTCGAAAACACCTCCCTTAACATGTACTCTCATGTTTCTGCAATCACACACATATGGTTAAGTTTACAAGACAAGTGGGTCAAGGGACCCCACCTTGTCTTTAGGTGAATGCACATAAGCATGCACATCCAAAAGAAGAAAGAACGAATAAGAAGATAGATATTTCGGGTGATGAAAGAAGAAAAAAGACATAAAATAAAAGAAAGAAAAGAGAAAAATTTGATCAAGTGGCTAGACTGACACGGTAGCTAGACCAATAAGTGATTGACCCGACATGGCAGCAAGACGGGCACGATAACTCAGACCGGCACGACGAAATTACTACTCGACAACAGAACAAACACTAACCATCCTGACACGAGGACAAGCCTGACGTGGCAGCAAGATGGGCACGGTAACTAAGACCGACACGACAGTAATAATGTTCGACGACAAGACTACCATGACAATGCTAGTCTTAACCTCCCTTGAACAAACGAGAGGGAAAGAAGTAAGAAGAAGACAAGAGAAGTGAAAACAAGGAGAGGTAAGAGAGAAGAAGGAAAGAGAAAGTGGAGGAAAAAGAGGGAGAAGTGAAGAGAGAAAAGAAAAAATAAGAGGTTATATAGAGAGAAAAAGAAGAGAAGAAGAAGAAGAGAATAAAAGAGAGGAGAAAGAGATCAAGCAGAAAAGAAGAAAAGAGAAGAAAGAAGAGAGAAAAGAAGAAGAGAAAGAAAGAGAAAAGTTGAAAGGCAGACGAGCGAAGTGGAAGAAAGGATGAAAGAGAAAGGAGAGGGATGGAGAGAGAGCAAAGAAAGAGAAGAGAGAAGAAAGAAGAAAGAGAAGGGAAGAAGAAAGTTGAAGAAAGAGAGAGAAGAGAGAGAAAGGAAGAATAGAATTGAAGGAAGAAAGAGAAAGAAGGGAAGGAGAAGAAACAAGGAAAGAGATGAGGTTCCATCATCCATGATTGAGGAGACAGAAGATAAAGAAGCATGGACAGTAATGGGCTTCCACCATTTATAACTGAGGAGAGAGAAAAAGAAAGAAATATTGATGGTGATGGGCTTCCGCCGTCCATGACAAAAGAGAGAAAAAAAGAAAGAAACATAGACGATGATGGGCTTTCGCCATCCATGACTGAGGACAAAGAAAAAGAAAGAAACATAGCTGACGATGGGCTTTTACCATCCATGACAAAGGAGGAAGAAGAGAGAGAGAAACATGGACGGTGATGGGCTTCCACCATCCATGAAAAAGGAGGAAGAAGAGAGAGAAACATGGACGGTGATGAGTTTTCGTCATCCTTGACAAAGGAGGAAGAAGAGAGAGAAACATGGATGGCGATGGACTTCCATCGTCCACGACAAGAGAGAGAAGAGAAAGACAAACATAAACGGTGATGGGCTTTTGCTGTCCCTGCCAGAAGAGAAAATAGATAGAGTAACATGGATGTCGATGGGCTTTCGTTATCCATGACAAGAAAGAGAGAAGATGGACAGTGATGAGACTCCACTGTCCATGACAAAAGAGAGAGGAACTTGAAAAGAACATGGACAACGATGGGGTTCCGCCGTCTATGACAAGAGGGGGAGAGACTTGAACAGAGACTCGGCCCGCCACTCAAGTTAAGGCTCAACTCACTATTCATATTCCAGTAGACAAGAAAGGAAAGAGAATGTCATGCGCGGTGATGGGTACCACTGTGCATGACTAAGAGAAAGAAAGGAAAGATTAGAGAGAGAAAGAAAAATAAAGAAGAGAGACAGAAATAATAAGAAGAGAGAAAGAAATAATGGGAGAGAGAAAGGAAGAAGGGGAGAGAAAGAAAGAGAAGTGGAGAGAGAAAGAGAGAGTAGAGAGGAGAGACAAGGAGAGAGAAGAGAAGGAGAGAGAAGAGGAGGAGAGAGAAAAAGAGAGAAGAGAGGAGGAGAGAAAGGAAGAGAAGAGAAGATGAGAGAGAAAGAGAGAGAAGAGAGAAAGGAGGAGGAGAGAGAAAGAGAGAGAAGAGAGGAGGAGAGAGAAAGAGAGAGAAGAGAGGAGGAGAGAGAAAAAGAGAGAAGAGAGGAGGAGAGAGAAAGAGAGAGAAGAGAGGAGGAGAGAGAAAGAGAGAGAAGAGAGGAGGAGAGAGAAAGAGAGAGAAGAGAGGAGGAGAGAGAAGAGAGGAAGAGAGAGAAAGAGGGAAGTGAGAGGAGAGAGAAAGAGAGAGAAGAGAATGAGAGAAAGAAAGAGAAGAGAGGAGAGAGAAAGAGAGAGAAGAGAGGAGGAGAAAAAAGAGAGAGAAGATAGGAGGAGACAAAATTACCTTCATCAAAGGGTATCAAAATTTTTCTTTTCTCTCCTCTCTCTCTCTTAGACGTGACCTCAATCAATGCTAAATCTCAATTTTCATTAATCAGAATGAAAACGGTCCTTTACAATTAGGTTTAACATGTATTTATAGAATTAGGCTCGAACAAGGGTGGATTCCCAAAATCTAACTTAATTGATGATAATTACAATTTATTTGAATTAAAGAAAAATATAAAAATGGGTACAAAATGACAGTTTTTCCCCGACCCAACAATACATGGAATTCCAAAACAGTCTCTGTTGCTGCCCTAAAACGTCCATGAGCTTCCTTGGATGATTCGGAGTTGCTACGACATCCGTTTAATTGAAATATGATTGCTTTCACGTTGGGCTCAGCATGACGATCGATTTGATACCAACTTCAAACCACGAAACACGTTTTTAGGCTACGATCATGAGACTCAAAATTTAAATGAACCTTGTAAACTTTCGATAGATGGTGCTTTCGTTTCTTAATGTTTTTATTTTATTTCTTCACTGTATTGTACTGATCATGCTGCCACGATCATGTTGCAACAAACGCAGCTCGATTTCATGCCCGGACAAAGATTTCGCAATATGTTACTTTTGGCCGGAATCTGAAATTCAACAGTCGAAATTTAGAGCAAATTCGACGCCTTCATGTGCTGAATACAACCATTCCTCACATGCAAGGTTTGGATCAGACATATCACCATACCTTACGCATTAGATGGAACTAGTTTCGCGTCGATCCGATGTGCGAGCACCGTGATGTGGCCGCTCGAGCAAGAAGTGTCAATGCTGAATTTCCTGCAACTTTTAACGTGAATCACCAACTTCTCTCTAGCAATTGTCCCTACTCGAGTGCCTTCATAGGGCGTGCCATATATCGAAATGCTCATCTTGGTGAGCGAACAGGCTCACATAATTTGAGGGCGATCTGACTAGGAACGAGGGAGATATAGCTCCTAGAAATCACTGCTTGAAACTATGAAAACAGGGTGATTTGATGCACGGTGGGCACACAAGAATAGTTTGAGACCTACCCCCTTTCAGTAGTTTACCCATAATGTTTTCTTAGAGCACCTGTTTAAGCTGAAACTTGAGCCCTAAAGGTTTTCGACTGTGCCAGATCCAATGGCGGTGGTCTCTCAACTGTTTGAAGCATTAAAAATAGAGTTTTAGTTACGGAGTCCGTTTCAAGGTGTTAGAGGCTGATTTCTTTGAAATTGTTTTCTTTTCTACACTGCATTAGATATGTCAGAATGCAATGAAACTTGACAAGTGACCTTTGAAGTGTTTAGGAACATTTTCACCTGTTTTAGGGAAATTCAAAGATTGTAAAAAATTACATTGTACATCAGGGTTTTATTGATCGGCTTCCTCTTTGTTCTCCATCGGGAACCCAAGGTGCTGAGAAATGTCTTCAACCATCTTGCCCCGTTGAATGTTGTGCATTGAGAGAAGCGAGAACGGCAACATTTGAAAATTTTCCTCCGGCTTTATTACTTTTTTCTTCGTAGCCACAGGACTATGTGAACGCTGAGGAGATATCCATGCAATGTTGTAACTAGGATGCTCAGACATTTGGATGCAATGTGCAGATCCATTCGTGGAGACTTTAGGGGGGGAAGAGACTTTCTTGATGGATCTTGTCGAAGTCCTCCCCCTCAAGGGACTGTTTGTGATTCTGACAGCAGAGGATTTTGTATGGACCTTGTTGGTGAGAATTAGGCCTGTATGGTGGCCAAGTGCCATGCTTTAAGGCACTCTTGCCATTTGCTCTGGGTTTCTTTGTTTTGTTGTTTGTTTTGGATGGTATGTTGAAGAGCTTTCTATTGGCGGTTGTTTGCTTTGGGCACCAAAATGTTGGCAAGCAGCGTACCTCATTTTCGATGTGGTCGGCTTTGGGCTCAACCCCACTTTCTGCCAGTAGTTTCATCAAACAGAATACCTCTCTTCTTCATCCGAGGTATCCCCTGACGGCTCAATCTTAGTTGTTGCATAACAGGTCTAAGGTCTGGCTGACTTAGCCTTCTTGAGGCATCTTCAACATCTTGGAGTGCGTTACTGACCTTCTGGGAATGGTGCTCTTCTTCATGAGACTTGTTTTGCTTTCTCAGTCAATCTTCTGTCCTTCGAGTCGTTTTGCAAATGGACTCAAGTTATTGGAATATTTTCTTAATGCTTATCTTTTTGGGTCCTGGTATCAAGGCATTCTGACATTAGGGATTTTTCTTTTGAATGCAGGCTGAAGCTTCCCATGAAAGATATGCTAGATCAACTTGTTTATTGGTCTAAGCGCCCTTTGCGGGTTTTCACTTGGACTTGGGAAGTGGCATCGTAGAGATGGTGTACACCAACCTTCTATTATTCGGGGCTCTTTTACTCATGACTTTACCGCCATGTCCACCCTATTCTTCAATTTTTACTCCTAGTGCTCTTTTTGGGGTTTCCACATTGCTCGGGGTTTCATTTTATTTTTTTTTGTGAAGGCGTGTTTAAGATCATGCCTTCGGGACCTGTGCGAAGCCTTTTAACGTCATGCAACCAGGATGCACGCTATAGTTTAAGGTCATATAACTAGACCGTGGTGGAGATGGATAACAGTCTATGGAGGCCATGGAGTGAGTATAGTGGTGGTTTGACTCACTTTGGGGAGATGGCATGAGGCTGCATGCGAAAGACGGATGATGTATGGATGGAAGTTGAAAGGTGGTGACCTACTAGCTGACGACGAATATGGATGGCTGGATAGCTCACAGTTTGTGAGCATGGGTGAGACTCACTGGGGAAAGATGAATAGTAGTGAAGGAAGAAGGATTTATAGGGAGTTGTGAAGGCGGTGGATGTACGGAGCGTGCGCATATGTGTGGGGACAAGTTTAGAGTCATGCCTCCGGGACCTAGACAAAGCAGTTTAACATCATGCTGTCAGGACATGTATTATAGTTTAAGGTCATATAACTTGGACCATGGCTGTGTAGTTTAATGTCATGTAGTGTGGGCCATGAGTTTAAGGTCATATAGTTTCGACCATAGTGTTAAGCCTTTTAACGTCATGCGGTCAGGACGTGCATTATATAGTTTAGGGTCGTACAACTGGATCATGGCTATGCAGTTTAAAGTCTTGCAACTTAGACCATGCAGTTTAAGGTCGTGCAACTAGACCTCCATTATAGTTTACGGTCAGATAGGTTGAACCATGCAGTTTAAGGTCGTGCATCTGGACCAAGGCACTGCAGTTTAAGGTCATGTAGCACGGACCATTGTGTGGGTCGCCACATAAGTGAAGCTCCATGAGGAATGGGTCTGTGGATGGAAATCTGACTCTCTGAGGAGAAAATGGCTAAGGCCATACACAAGCAGAGGGTTCAGATGGAAATGGCGGCTCTACGAGAAGTGGAAAAATGGAAGCGGACCTCACTGGGGATTAGGGGGCAAGTGTGAATCTCTAGAGGTGAAAGAAGAGACTCAATCTCTGGGGGTGAAAGATGAGACTCCATGGAGAATAGGCTTATGAAAGGCAACCTGACTTCTTGAGGATAAGATAGCTGGGAGTAAAACAGAGCCACTGGGGATTGTAGAGGTAAACATAGCTTTTTGACTCCATTGGGGATGATGGGCTATGGTACAAGCGTAACTCCCACTGGGGGTAGGGGCAGAACACTTGCGGCAGTGACTAGGCTCGGACATGAACGACGCTAGCATGAGAGGCCATGACACGTGCAATGTTAGTACTGACGCAAATGGCGCTAGCAAGGGCGGCAGTAGCATTAACACGTATGACGCCAGCAATAGCCAGTAACACGCACGATGTTGGTCACACATGGTGTTGATAGACTTGAAAACACGGACGACGTTAACCTTTAAAAACACAGCCGGCGTTAAGCTTTGAAAACACAGCCGACATTAACCTTTGAAAACACAGCTAGCATTAAGCTTTGAGAACACAGCCGGTGCTGGACCTTGACAACACGGCCGGCATAAGCTTTGATAAACATAGCCACGCTAAGCCTTTATAACACAACCGACATTGAGTCTTTGAGAACACAACCGACGTTAGTCAGTGGCTTTCATGTGCAGCATTAGTCGGAGTTTGGGCCTCGAGCCTGACCTGACCCGATCCTGGTCCATTTGATCCCTGATACTTCATGAACGGTGCTGGAACATGAACGACAGTAACCTTGCATGGGCTTTGGGTCAGGGTCTGACCCAGTTTGGCCCATCTGACTCTTGGTGTTATATGGACGGTGATAAACCTCTGTCTGAGTCTCGGGTTTGAGCGAGACCAAGTCCGGTTCATCGTCGTTTGTCCTTCGGGGACCTAGCTAGCATTTCCAGTTTGTTCGGGGCACTTCGGGGAGTTCCTGCTGCATAACGGTGTAAAAGCCCTTTTTTCACCATTTCACCGAAGGTTAAAACGGCTAAGGACAGAGTGAGAGACTTCCATTGAGAAATCCAGTCGAGCGTAGGGCTTTCGAGTGAGTGTTGCTGGAAGTTTGATGAGGGCGCAGAGGTCTCCGTTGAAAACACAGGCACTCTGGCAAAGAAAGTTCCGACTGGGTTATACAGGGACCTTCGCGGGGGTAGCTGTTGCCGGAGTTGAGGGAAGCAGGGGGTTTGGAGGAGTTTACCGTCAACACAAGGATTCTGACTCTAGTTTTTACAATACCAGAGAAGGGGAAAGGGGTCCAAGTTGCAACAAGGGGCTGCCGATGAACTTCTGTTTTCTTTCAGTGGTTTTTCGATGGTTTAAAGGAGAGGGGGGGGTCCACTAGTAGGTTTTTAACGAGTGGAGATTGGTTTCTTAGTGAGCAATTAAAGGGTTGCGGGAACTTGAGGAATCACTGGTAGCGCTCGACTAGCGAGAGCGCGAGGAGTCAAAAGGTTTTGGGGATTTGAAAGGTCACCTGCAACTAAAGGGACGAGGGAACCAAAGGGTCACAGGGAGACGAAGGGTCACGAGGAACCTGGATGGTCACCACCGCTGACAATCGAAGCATTGCAAGCAAACACGCTCTACGATAGAGAACACATACAACGTTAGCCTTAGCCGGTGTTAGCCCCTTGTCATACACAGCCGAAGTTACCTCTAGAAGTCACAACTGACGCTAGTCCTCGAAGACACAGCTAGCGTTAGCCCTCAGGAAACGTAGCCAGCGATGGCCCTTAGAAACACAACCGACGTTAGTCTTTTGAAGACACAGTTGGTGCTAGCCTAGCAACGACGCTAATCGGTGCCTTAGTCACACATGGCCAGTGACGTGACGCGAACGGCATTAGTCGAGTGCGACGGTTGCTGTTCGCTCGACTATCCTTTCATGAACGTCAGCAAGGTATAACCGTTTGTGGTTATGCTTAGCGATGAGTTGCGCAGAGCAATTGTCACACACAGTGGTGACTAGGTTAAGAAAAGGGTGATGACCAATGGTAAGGCCGGGCTTATGAAGCCTGTTGGAAGCCAAGTCCTCCAGCACAACTGTGAACTCCATGTTGTTCTGTGGAAGGGTGCTCATTGGGAAGAGGGTGTGCTCTCCATCATAGGTCAATTCCTTTCCAGAAGGGTCTGCTTTGTATGTCTGATATGCTTGATCTAAAACCCTTCCCCCCTCTTAAGGCAGGAGCAACTTTTTGGCATGTAATCGTCGTCTTTTCCTCAGATGCAAGAGCAGTGCTGGGGTCAACAGCTTCTATTTTCCTTTGATGCAAAAGCAATGCTCAAGGTCAACTGTCTTCTTTTCCTCAAATGCAAGAGCAACACTTCGGCACAACTACTTTATTTTCCTCTGATGCGAGAGCAATACTGCATAATAGACTTGTAACCTCCCTAATAATGGGCTTTTTGGCTTGTAACCCCTTCTAATGCAATAAAAGAGTTTAAATATTGTTCGAACTATCTTGCTTCTTTGCTTTCCCTCTTTTTTCCTTACTTTTTATTCGTACTCCCTTTTTGTCGCATGTTGAGTCTTTTGAGAGCGTATCAAGGATAATACTTCTTTAGATATCGCCCATTGATGGAGGGCATCGCCTCCTCTCCGTAAGGGTGCGTCGGTATGTAAGCCCTGTTTGGCAAGACTTTCTTGGTTATAAAGGGGCCTTCTCATCTAGGTTCAAACTTCCCTTTGTACCGCCCATGCATAACGATCGGCCTCTTGACAGCTAGATCCAGATCCCCAAGAGAAAATTAGTGGACATCGACTGACTTGTCAAACGCCCTCTTCATTCTCCCCTGGTTGAGGTCGAGATTTTGCTGAGCTTCGAGTCTTTTCTGATCAAGTGCATCTAATTCTTAATATTGAAGCATAACTCTCTCATCTTTGGTCAATCCTTGATGTATGGCGACCCATAATGAGGGTAGTTGAATCTCAAGGGTAAGACTACTTCAACCCCCATAGACCAAGGAATAAGGAGTGGAATCAATGGCATTTCGTGTGGTGGTGAGATAGGCCCACAATGCTTCAGGAAGCTTTTCATGCTAGTTCTTTTTCGACTTTAATACTGACTTCCTTAAAACACTGCATATGGTTATATTGAAAGCCTCAGTTAAACCCTTCGCCCGAGGATGGTACATAGTTGAGTACTTCCAGTAGAAAGGGAACTGGTTAAGTAAGGGATCAATGTGATAACTTCTGAATTGAGGGTCGTTGTCAGATATAATCTGATCAAGCACCCCAAACTAGTATTTGATGAGTTGTCGGACAAAATTTGCCACTGTAGCCCCAGGAATTTGCTTGAGTGGGACCACTTCAGCCCATTTAGAGAAATAATTTGTTACCGCTAGAATAAAGGCATGACCCATTGCAGAAGGAGGGTCAATGGGTCCTACAATATCCACACCTCATTGTGAAAAGGGCCATGATGCCATTGTAGGGTGTAGAGGCTCCGGAGGTAGATGAATGAAGCTCGAGTGCATTTGGCCCACCTGGCACCTCTTGGCGTAGTTGAAGGAGTCGGAAACCACTGAAGGCCAATAGTACCCCAATCTACGTATTCGTTCATAGAGCTTAGGCCGGACTAATGTAATCCATAGATGCCTAAGTGTACTTCCAACACCTTGTTTACTTATGTCTACACATCTAAGGAGAATGCCGTCGGAAGACTGTCTGACTAGAGCGCCTCCTTCAAGAAGGGTGTACTTGGTAGACATCCGTCGCACATTATTGTGCTCGAGACGATCTTCAGGCAGTCTACTGTGCTTTATGAAGTTAATAATGGGCTCTCTCCAATCTTCCACCTGCTCAACTTCTGCACATATTGGGTCAAATAACTCTGGTTCCTGTTTTTGAGTATCAGCTCCTTGACTTTGTGCCATCTTTTGCTCAGCTTCAATAACCGCTTTGGCTGACAGAAGTTTCCTGAATGGGTAAGGTGGGCACTCGGGAAAAAGGATTTTCTCATCATCTGCGCCAACTTCAGTTCTCAATTCAATATGTCTTTACTCTGCCATCCAAATAGGCGTTGGCCTTGATGAGAACAATTGAATTGTAGCCCAGAGTTTTGAGAGCGCATCAGCCTGCGAGTTTAATATCCTATGGATATGACTCAAGGATACATCATCAAACATAGCCATATACGATTTTGCAGTATCATGATAAGGCTTGAGGGTGTCTTTTCACACGTCATTGAACCCCTTAAGTTGCCGGATAACCAACCCGAAGTCACCAAAGATATTAAGCTTTTCCAAGTTTAAATCAAAGGAAAAAACATGACATTCTGCCTCGTTATGGGAATCGGCTTCGGTGATAGAGAAGGATAGAGGAAGTATCCCTCCTTTCGTAGTCATGAATACCACTCCGGTGTATTCATGGCTCCTCGATCAGATTGGAAGGCTCCGTCGAAGTACATCTCCCAAGTGTGAACAAGTTCTGCACATAATACTTCTTCATCAGAGAAGTCACTTGATAAAGGTCATTCTGTCGGTATCAGATGCGCTATGAGAAAATCAGCCAGGACTTGACCCTTGACGGCCTTTTGTGGTACATATGTGATGTTGAATTCCATCAGCAATAATTCCCACTTAGCAAGGCTTCCTAACAAGCATGGGCATGTCATAAGAAACTTTACAGGGTTAGGTTTTGATATGAGCTTCACTTCATGATCGAGCAAGTAATAGTAGAGCTTTTATACCTCAAAGATTAGGGCCAGGCACATTTTCTCGATAAGGGGATAATTCTTCTCAGCCACTTACCTCCTGCGACTGAGATAGTATAGGGCGGTCTTGTTCCCCCCAATGTTGTTTTGCGCTAATAATGCCTTGAGAGACTCGTCCAAAGTAATCACGTACAAAATGAGCTGTTTTCCCAACACCGGTGTAGAGAGCATTGGAGGGTGGAGTAAATATCACTTGATGTCATCAAGCGCTGCTTGGCATGCTTCATCCCACACGAATGGGGTATCCTTATTTAACAGGTGTGTAAAAGGCTTACAATGTCCTGAGAGGTTCGAGATGAACCTACAGATATAAGCCAGCTGCCCTTGAAGAGATCGTAACTCTCACAATGTAGTTGGTGGTGGCATTTACTGGATTTCCTTGATCTTGACTTGCTTAACTTCCATCCCTCGTTGTCTAACAATGAACCCCAAGAACTTTCCTGAACGCATGCCGAAAGCGCATTTCAACGAGTTCATCTTGAGCTGATGAAGGCGTAATCTTTGGAACACCATTTCAAGATCTCACATATGAGCTTCTTTCTTCTTGGATTTCACCACCAAGTCATCCACATAACATTCAACCTCCTTGTGCATCATATCTTTAAGGATGGTTGTCATCGCTCTCTGATAAGTGGCACCGGCATTCTTCAACCCGAAAGGCATCATTGTGGAGCAAAAAACCCATTTGGAGTTAAGAACGCTGTGGCCACTTCATCTTCTGGTGCCATCCATTTTTTATTATACTCAGAGTATCCATCCATGAAGGAGAAGATCTGACAGTGAGCTGTGGAGTCAATGAGCATCTCCGTAAACGGCAACGGGAAGTCATCGTTTGGGCAGGCACCATTCAAGTAACGGAAGTCGATGCAAACCCTGATTTTGGCCGCTTTTCTTCATGATTGGTACAATGTTTGCCAGCCATTTTGGGTTCTTGACCTCACGAATGAATCCTGTTTACTTGAGCTTAGTCACCTCAGCATCTATCTGCATTTCGAGATCATGTCAGAACCTCCTTGATTTTTGCTTAATAGGTTTGGCAGATGGATTAAGGCCGAGACAATGGACTGTGACTTGCGAATCTAACCCAGGCATCTCATGGTAATGCAAAGCAAAGCCATCCTAGTTTGCTCGCAAGAAGGAAATAAAATACTCTTTCTCCTCAAGTGACATATTTGCCAAGATGAAAGTAAGTCTGGGGTCGTCTTCATCCCCTAGATTTATCTCCTCGAGTTCATCGGCTGGGGCTTGGTCGCCTTCTTCCCATTCTTCTGGTGCTTCCTGTAGCTCATCATCATTGGCTTCGGAGGTCTTCTCATCAACCTCCAGCGAAGACACTCATTTTCCTTACATTTCTTCCTCTAGCCAGGCTTAGCCATGGAACATGGCTCTTGCATCCTCATCTTGTTTGCCAATTGAAAGGATCAATTTCGAGGAGGGTCAATGAATCCAATAGAGGGAACTCATTCTGAGGTACCTGGGACGCCTGCGACTTAGTTCTTAGCCAGACAGTCAGCGTTTCATGAGGGCTTTCTTGAAGTTCCTGGGTGTCTCCGATGGGTCTAAGTAGTGTGGTAGATTGCAGTGTTTTCCTTGATCTTAGACTCATTTGCCCCATGCCGGGTGATGCTTCTGAGATCTGCACCATGCGACAGACTTCCTGATAATAGAAGCTTTGCCCTCTTAACTCTCTCAGCCTCTGCCCAAAGTGGGGCTCAAGAGGCCACTGGAGTTTCTTCGGCTTTGACTTCTTTCGCTTCTCAGTAGAAGAGGATGGCTCTAACTTAGCTCTACCTGCCAAGGCGTCAACAACTGTTACGAACCGAACCGCTTGAGCTAGCATCTTTTTTGGCCACCTCCAATGCATCCTTCTTATGTTGATTCCTTCAAGTTCTCTGTCAGGAGCCTCGAAGTCTGAAAATTTCAAGGTTTTACCTGAAGGAGACATAGAAGAGGAGGAGGGGGAAGAAGAAGAAGAAGAAGAAGAAGAAGAGGAGGAAGTGGGGTTATAGATGAGGGACCTTTAAGGTCATTCCACTTATTGGACTGATTTGGGCAGCTTTGTACGTCATTACTGGAATTGGACGTGTGCAGGGACTCTTATAGGTCTTTCCCCCGCTTTGATCGTTTGGGGGTGCTTTTAATGTCGTCACCCTCATTGGCATCCCCCGAGTAAAAGATGACCCAAGGACATCCTCTTGATGAGACGAATGAATAAGGTCGATGGTGACAGGGATGAAGTCCTTTAAAGTCAGCCAGCCCTTATGCTACCTCGAGTACGCGTGCAGGATCAGGCCTCCTTAGGCCGAAACTTGTGCGCATGCATATTCATCCTACTACTGGAGGCAACACCATTGCTGCGCCAACCCAAGGACACGGGAGACAACCCCTTCATCCTTTGACTCGGCACACACTCGTGCACCCTGTAAGGAGAAGGCTTCCACCTATTCCCTTACAGACATGTGTTTCCCTAAGAGCACCATCCTCAACCAGCCTCATCAAGTCCACTATGCCTCTGGAGCCCACAAAGGAGTCCAAGGTCAACATTCGCTGCCCCACCTTATGCGTACGACCCTCTCATGCTCTAAGAAGGTGGGTCAACCTCGACCACAATGTGAGTTCCTGAGAGAGGTCTATTGATGTCCAAAGCTCAAGCAAGATAGAGGACTGCAGATTCTGATTAAGGAGACGACCAAAAAAGTCGGAGCACCCCACACCAAGGGTCTCTTCCCTAAAAATCCCTTTTATCGTGTTTGCATCATAGAGACTGAAGAAGAGGTGCGAGAATCTTGCACTGTGGTCAGCATCATAGAAAATGACCCAGCAGCCATGGTCTCAAGATCATCAAGAACTGATCCTTACACGCTCGACATACAAGAGTCGAGTCCAGTCAGGGAATGCTGACCCCTTTCTGACCGATTTGCCATGTGCGACCCGTCAAGCTCAAAAACCCTCAACTGCTCTTAAGGTTGAACTCCCTAGAGAAACGGTCAGCCTCATGGTTGTAAACGAGCCTGACGACTCCCAAGAAGCTTGCATGGAAAGGTTTGAACATATGGTGCAAGCAATGATGGAAAAGATTGATTGCATGGAAGTCGCGCGTCACTCAGCTAACCATGAGGTCAATTCCCATCATTCAGATGATACATCTCCAAGGCATCCACCTCTTCTAGCCTCACAGGACAATTCTGTCCATCACCCCATCTCACAGGAAGACATCATTGCTATGGTGACTCACAGCCTAAAGAATAGACAAATCCCGATAATACTGGGTGTAACGCTTTATCAAAAGTCGTACCCTTCATACATTGATCAGGTGTTGTTTCCCTCAGACTACAAGAAAGGGAAGTTTCCCCTGTTCAATGGTACCACATCCCCACACTAGCATGTCACCCACTTCAAAGCGGCATGTCGAGAGATAGCAGCTGACGGGAGACTCCTACTCCGTCAGTTCGTTGAAACCCTTGATGGCCCAGCTTTTCAGTGGTATGCTAGGCTTCCACCAAACTCAGTATATACTTGGGAGGAAATAGAGAAACTGTTCCACCAAAGCTTCTATGAGGTTGAGAGAGAGAGGTTCAAACCATCCAGCTTCTCACCTTGACCCAATATCTAGTTTAACCTGTAGATCAATTCATATCAACATGGAGAGGTTTGGCCGCTCGTCATCCCAATCCCATGCGTGAGCAGGAAGCAGTTCAGACCTGTGTGCGAAACCTGCTTCCTGAGATTGCTCTACATGTTGAGGCCTCCAACCTGACCTCCATGTCAGAGCTGATCTCTAAATCAATCTCATAGAGAGCTTGTCAAGTGATCATAGCGGGTCACAACAACAGTCTTCAAGCTCGAGAAACAACCGGGGCAATGGTAGTTCTCTGGCCAACGCTCGGGGCAAACAATAAAAAGGGGTAATCAGTGCAGCTGTTACCATCAGTGATCCAAAGAAGGCTACCTCTCAGACTAGTAGTGCCACCACGGCGACACTAGTAGTGCCACCTGGGAGACACCACCCGTGTCGCCCAACTGCAAGTATCCTAGAAAAATTCTAGGACCCCACAAGAGCATTCTGGGGATTTTGGCTCCTTGTTGACCAATTTTTGTCCTAAAATAAAATTTTAAAAAATATAGAAAAAAAATATTTTGCTTCAGATAAATTTGTTTTGTTTATGCCCTTTTGATTTTATTTTAGTTTGTTAATTTTGACTGAAATCATATTTTCCATGCTTTCACCATGCTTAGTTTAACTATGTTTCATCAAAATTAAAAAGATAAAAACAAAAAAAAAAATACATTAGGGTTGCTTACGCCTCCAAACCTAGACCCATTCTTGGTCCGAGTAGAGACTCGTGTACCATCTAGTCTAGATCTTAGTCTGGGTTTTATCATACGTCTAAGCATAGAGTTGCCTCTAGAGCTAGACTAGGCTTACCCTAGTTCAGAGTCTGAAGCAAAATCCATTGAGTATAGCAAATCTAGGTTCCAGTTTAGTCTTAGCCTAGGTCTTAGTTAGGGTTTGGTCCCTTATAGTCAGACTATGTCTACCCTAAGACGTCTGGTCTAGATCTCACCGAGTCTGGTAATCAAGACTTAAGATCATAACAGAGCAAGATCCAACCCTATGGCCCCAGCTCAGTCTAGATCCAGAGAACCTAGTCAGTCCGAGAGGCACCGGCACAGTGCTCCCTCACAAATCATCTATAGCACTCATGTCAGTGAACCGACTCTCGACCCACATAGAACCAAACCTAGTCGTCTAAACCACCTTCAAGGCCACCCTTTAGAAGTCATGAGCCAACATGTTGATAAGGTTCGTAATACCCTAAATAGTCAAGGGGTCAGGCCGGGGGCAATCCTTCAAGACATAGGGGCTAACTTCAAATCCAGTTGACACAAAAAGAATACGGCCCCGACCTAAATCTCGGAGTCAGCCGATCTCAACCGTGTGAACCCCGATGGTCAATTAGCAGCCCAACATTCCAATCTTGGCAATTAACCAGTTAGTGGGCGAGTGGGTTTATATATAACTAAGGAAAGTCTACTCAAGCAACCCATCACTAGTGAAGATCAGGGTTTTGACCTAACTCGATATATAGACAATCCTCAAATGCATGCTTACTTTCAAGACTTGCTCAATAGAAGATACACCATCTAGCGCACTCAATCCATGAAAGTTAGGTCAGAAGCTCAAGCCTTAGGTCAAGTCCAACATTTTGGCTAAAACCAGGATAATTCGAAGGCTGTTAGCCTGCTAATCCAATCCACTATGGGTAAGAGGTCTAGTTCTAATCATCACTAGAGCCTAAGAATACCTAAGGGACAGACTCCATCTAGCAGTAGCTATGACATTCCTTCACTCTTTCAGTCCAGCGCTGAGGTAAGAGAATACCCTAACCCTAGGGATATATCATCCAACTAAGGTCAGAGTCAGGTAGACCTAGCCACCCGAGGTGAGAGGTCTAGTCATCATAGCAGCTTGAGTTGTCCATCCCAATTAAGTGGTGATCATATCCCGCAGGCCTCCTTGCGTGGCTAAGTTGTGCAACCTCCAAGTAATGGGTATGCTCTGACCAAACTCAGCTCGGGTGAGTCTACAAGGCGAAAATGGGCACTTCAAGTTCAACCTTAAGCTCAGTCCTTGGGGCGACCCACTACATGGGCCCAACAGCCACTTTATACGAGCCACATACCACAAATTTCTAGGGAAAGAGGATCCTGAGGCACACATCAACATCTACTTATTGATGGTCCACACAGAGTGAGACTGACCTAACCAACTTAGGGTCATGTTCTCGCATAGATTATCAAAAGAACCTTTGATGTGGCACCAAAGATTCATGAAGGATGACCCTCAAGCAACTCTGATGAAATGTTCAGGCAATTTAATCCTACTATAGCAGAAGAAGACCAAGACCTGTCACCCTTGGTGAGTTAACTTCCACCAAACATACGTCAGGTGAGTCTCCTTCCCTGTTTATTACCAGATTCAAAGAGGTCGCTATGCGAGTTATTGAAACGCTACTCCCTAAAGTCGCGACGGTAAGCCTGGCATTAGAGAACATGACTCTAGAATATGCCACGTTCTTAGTATGGGGGAGTGAACATTATCAAGAGAAGCAATCCTTCTGCAAACCATTCCCAGGGAAATTCATTCTACCACATGGAGAATGCAGACTTCTACACCAAGGGAATTCACTCCCATTGATGAGCCTATGACCGATGTCATGAAGAGCTTGCTTAAGGCAAGGCTCATAGAATTATCGATAGAAGCCAAGATTCCTCCTTTCCATGGAGGCTATACATCTTAAAAGTGCAATTGACATCAAAACTATGCCGCTAACACTGAGGAATGTCAAGCTTTCTGACATAGAGTTCAGGACCTCATTGATAATGACACGATAAGTGTCAGAAAGAAAGAGGCTGATGACATAAAAAAATCAGAAACTCTAGATGCTTTGACAAACAAATCTGATGTCAACTTGATTAACTCAAGAGAATCACAAGTTGTGCCCAAATCCAAAGACCATCCACAAAGGACTTGAGTAAAAGAAGAAATCAATTGGAAAGTACAGTAGATGAAGAACAAAACAAGCATAACCTCACCCAGGAGTTAATGATTAAAGATCAAAGTAGTGAGGATGATCTTGGCTCCAAGCCCATAATCGAAGAAGGGGAAAAAAAAGGGTATCACATATGGAATTCCACTCTAATATACACTCCCAGAAGTAGCACAAGAAATCCCCATCATCGAGAGCCACATTAGGGCTTATGAACCCTTCAACACGTACTTCCAAGTTAATACAATAAAGGGTTCACACGTGTGTGGCAACGAATCATACTCGTAAGAGCAATATGAACTCGAGCATAAGCTCCACCAAGGTTTTGAAGCTATAGATTCTCAAGCTATGAGCATCGAGAGGATCGAGGCTTTGAATACCTCAAGATACAATGCCCGGATGGCTTGAGGGCCTCATCTGGCTTTTAAATAGGGTGAGAGTACACCCGAGTCCCCTTTGATCCCGGTTTGCCGTTTTGGCTTAGGGTGATTTAGGAATTACCTCCGTTATGCCTTGCCCTTGACTCCCTAAGCCTTGGCCTGGTTGGAAGCCTTGGAAGAAGAGCATGTGCCAAGCCTCGAGGGACCCAAAACCGTATCGATGCTGACATTGGATAATGTCATGCCTCGATGCAGAAGTTTACAAGATTTGGGGAACAGGGTCGCTAGCCTCTAAGTGTAAGGTGGCACAATCGGCTTGCTCGAAGAAAGCGAATAGGATTTCTCCAAACTCGACCCCTATGGCTAGGTTCCCATTACCTATATTAGGATTGAGAAAAGAAGGGGGTTTAACACATACCTTCGCGATGCCATTTTTATTCAGAATTTTGATACATTGATGGAGTGTAGAGGTGACTACGAGGTTTTCATGTAGCCATGGTGTTCCTAGCAGCATGTTGAATGAAGGTTTTATGTTCCAGACATAAAACTTTATCACTTGAACGATAGGGTCGATCTTGAGTGTGAGAAGCAGTATGCCTTCAACTTGTCTTTTGGTTCTGTCGTATGCAGCGATAGTTAGTTGACATGGCTCGAAGTCATCCGGGCCTTTGCCTATCTTCTTCACTGTTTTCATAGGGCATATGTTTAAGGATGCCCCATTATCAGCAAGCACTCTCCGTATCTCATATCCTTGCATGAAAACGGTGATGCACAGAGGTTGGACATGAAAGTGGTTGGAGCTGGCTGGGATGTCATCGCCCGTGAACACGATTGGCATTGGTGCTATTAGTTGGTTGATCATTCTACACAACTCATCTGGCTGTGTGTTGCTCGGGATGTGTGTCTTGGCGAGGACCCTTTTTTATCTGAGCTCTGTGTGCTAGTGAATTGGCAAGCAACTCCAAGATGGAGATTTGAGCCTGGATCTTTTTGAAATGAGTCGGTGGATAGTAGGTAGTTGTAGATCCTTAAATTTCTTTATTCAGTCATCAATTGAATGGGTTTAAACACTCGGCCTCTTTGGATTAGGGAATCAACCTCGCCAGACTGAAGCTCGACATGGTCAGCCCTAACAAGAGTAATGGGAGATTTTGGGGTGTTGGCCCCATGTTTGGGAAATGACACTAGTTAGATGCCTCGATCTTACCCTCTGGGTCGAGTTGACCTGGTGGCACGTGTCTCGGGTTTCAAGAAAAACCTCGGACTTGAGACCGCTCTCTTAGGAACTTTGTTAAAAAACAAGGACAGGTACCCCAACCAATGAGAGAGGAATTTGATGTGAGGCAGGACACACCTTACTTGGGTCTATGACTCACTTGACTAGCTCGCGTGGCCACTCTCTGAGATCTTGACGACGAGCCCCCCAGTCCTTCAACTGGTTTGAAATCGCCTCCTTTGACCTGTACTCTCTAATTTTTGTGTAAGGACCAAAATTTTCTCCCCAGCCCAGTGACATGCACGGGGAGGGAGGGTGAGGCAGAGGCCTAGCGCCGTTTGGAGTATCACCTCGCATGTATAAGGGCTTAGCGCCATCTATGGTAGAGAGACAGAGAAAGAGAGAAAGAAGATGAAGCACCGACTGTGTAAGAAGACGCAGCTGCGACTCTACCCACTGCATGTAGGTTGTTACATAGCAGGTCCAATGTCATGGCTGGTTCCTTGGCGAGTAGGGCACCTCAGTTTATCAAGGTGACCAACTTTGGGTAAAACCCCTACCCACTGCTAATAGGTCGTTACATAGCAGGTCCCAAGTCGTGGCTGAATTAACCTTCTTGAGGCATCTTTTGGTTTGTTGGAATGATTTCCTTGATGGTTTGCTGAAGAGCCTTTGGTTGGCTTTGTTTGTTGCTACACCAAGTTTGCTTTTGACAGTCAGGATACCTTTGTGGGCCCCGTCTACTGGGTCTAGTCGGGGGCATTTTGTTAGCCAGTCTTGAAAGTCTGGGCCTATCGGCTAGAGGGAATTGTGGCGAGGCAGACTGAAGTCTCTGGCAAGTTCGCCCTGGCTTTGTCAGTTTCTTGCCTTCGTAGTGGTCTTTAGCATTTTTAGAGTGTGTTAGTGACCTCATGGGAATAATATTCTTCCTCATGAGACTTGTCTTGCCGTCTGGGTGAGTATTCTGTCTTTCGAGTCCTTTTTGTGAATAGACTCTAGCTATTGGAATCTTTTCTAAGAAGCTCGTACTTTTGGGGTCTTGATTTGCAGACGCCAAGGATTTCATTTTTTGAGTGGGGCTTGAAGCGGCCTGTTGATGTGAGTGATGCATCAACCTGCTTATTAGTCCAATCGTCCTTTGCGGATTTTTACTTGAACTTGGGAAGCAGCGCTTTAGAGACGATTTTCACCAACTTCCCTTTATTTGGGGTTCTTTTACCCATGACCCTTCGGCCATGTCCACCTTTATTCTCTATTTTTACTCACGACGCGCTTTCAGGTTTTCTCCGTGCCCAGGTTTTTATTTACACCAAACTCTTTTACTCATAGTTTCGTGACCATGCCCGTCCATCATTTTTAGTCATTGCATTCCCTTGTTTAAGGTATACATTGTGCCCATTATTTCATTCATTTTTTTTCTTGTGATGGCATGTTTAAGGGCATACCTTCGGGACCTGCGCAAGGTAGTTTTATCATCATGCGACCAGTATGTGCACTATGGTTTTAAGGTCGCACATCTAGACCGTTGTGGTGATGAATGACAGTCTATGAAGGCCATGGAGTGAGTATGGTGGTGGTTTTAGCTCACTTTTGGGAAAGATGGCACGAGGCTACCTATGAAAGATGGATGATGTATGAAAGGTTGGTGACAAATGATGATCCACTACCTTACGACAAGTATAGGTTGTGGGATGGTTCTCCATTTTGTGAGCACGGGTGAGACTCACTGGGGAATGATAGAGGATGATGAAATGAATGGACTCACTGGGGAGGTAGTGAAGGTGGTGCACGCTCATGAATGAGTCGGTTAGGGAAGACGTGCATGAAGACGCACATAAAAGGTGTGTACGTGTATTTGGTGGTGCGTTGATGGTCATACCTCAGGGACCTGTGCAAAGCAGTTTATCGTCATGCGGCCAGGACGTGCACTATGGTTTAGAATCATATAGCTCGAACCGTGATTATGCAATTTAAAGTCATGACAGTAAGACCAAGTAGTTTAAGGTCGTGCAACTAGACTGCCGCTACAGTTTATGGTCGTATAGTTTAGACCGTGGTGCTGAGCCTTTTAACGTCATGCGGCTAGGACGTGTACTATATTTTTAAAGTCATGTAGCTTGGATCGTGTAGTTTATAGTGTTGCAGCTTGGACTATGTAGTTTAAGGTCATGCAACTAGACCTCCACTATAGTTTAAGGTCATATAGTTTGAACCATGTCATTTAATGTCATGCACCTAGACCAAGGCTGTGTAGTTTAAGGTCGTGCAGCGTGGGCCATCGTGTGGGTTGCCATGTAGGTGAAGATCAACATGGAATAGGTATGTGGATAACAATCTGACCCTATAGGGAAAAATGACTAAGGCTATGCACAAGCAGAGAGCTTTTTAGATGGAGATGGTGGCCCTACGAGGAGTGGCAAACTTTCAAGGATAGAATAACTAGGTGTGAGAAAGACCCACTGGGGGTTACAGCAGTAAAAATGACCCTAACTCTGCTGGGGATAATAAGCTGCAGCAGCAGTATGACTCTCCTACTAGGGATGAGTAGTCATGACCTGAGCTTGAACTACCTAAGTATCACTTTACTGGGAATAATAGGTCACAGTCAAGGTGCACTTCATTGAGGATAATAGTAATAGGACAAACACGTCTTCAACCTCGGGTACAACAAACTATTTGAAAATGCAGCCAGCGGCAGGCGCAGTGACCATCAGCTCTTAAATAATCAACACGCGTTGAACCTTTTTTTTTAAAGCACAACCGATGCTAAGAACAACCAACACTATTTCTTTGACCAGTCAGCCGATGCTAGAGTTGTTAAAAACTTAGTCGGTGCTAAGGACAACCCATGCTATTTCTTGAACACAGCTAACGCTGGGTCGCTGAGCACACAACCGACGCTAAGTAATTGAGCACACAGCCGACACTGAAGTTACTAACACAACCGGCCCTCAAGTCACCAACAACACTACTGACACTGAGTCTTTTAGATAACATAGCCGACACTGGGTGTGGGCTAGTATTTTGGCTCCGACCCAGGCTCGACCAGGTCCTGGCTTTTGTTGGAATGGGATTTTTCAGGCGGTGATGAGACTTTCCTCGGGCCTAAGGTCAGAGCCCAACCTGGCCCATCGTCGTTTGGCTTTCCTTGAACGTGGCTGGGATTCCCAGTTTGTGAGGGACATTTGGGAATAGCGCTGACTACATATAGGGGTAAAACCCCATTTCCACTGCTTTTCACCAAAGTTAAAAAATACATAAGCAAAAAAAAAAGAAAAAGAAATAAGTTAACAGCGAAAAGAGGGTTCCCGGTGGAAACTCCAGCAAACAGTGGGTGTTCTGGAAAGGGTTAACAGGAGGTTTGCCAGCAAGAAGGGGAGGTTCCGGTCGAACAAGGAGATACTGGCAAAGAAAGGAAGGAGGCTCAGTTGAAGTTGTGGGAGCTTCATGGTCGGCACAGGGGGTTTTTCAGGGAAAGTCCAACTATGCCTTTTTTAAGGCTTTGACGCTGGAAGAAAGAGACGGGAGTTGCAGCAGTAGGCTGCCCAAGCATTTCCCTAGTTTTAGCAGTTTTTCGACAGGTGCACGTGGTTTCTCGATGTTTTGGGGAGGAGTTGCAGAGGTTTTTTGATAGCGAAAGGCGAGTTCTGGTGAGAAACCGAAGAGTCAGGGAAATGGACCATCACTAAAGATGGACAATTGCAGGGAAGGCGAACGAGTTTCCTCGAAAATCATGCAATCCTTTGGGAGACGAAGTGTCATACGCACGTGCAAGACGTGTGTCAAGAGATGTAACAGGACGTGGCGATAGTCATCAGGCAATGTAGCAAGGCTCGAGGTGTCACGCGTAAAATACGTGGCACATATGAGAGATTTGGACACTGTCAGTGCTAGATGTTGGCAAACACAGCCGACACTAGGCATTAGTAGACGCAACCGGCACTAAATGTTAGTAGACGCAACCGACGCTAAGCATTGGTAGACACAACCAGTGCTAAGCTTTGAGTGCATAGCCGATGCTAAGCATTAACAGACACAGCAGGCGCTGGGTCTTTTAAAAACCCAGTCAACGCTCAGTTTCTTAAATCACAGCCAACGATAAGCCCTCGTAAAGACAACTAGCTCTAGCGTTCTTGAAACTCAGTCGGCACTAGATTTCTACTGTTACAGCTGGTACTTAGCCACTGGAGACATAGCTGATGCTTATCAATTTCAATTTGAGAGTGAATCATTGAGCCCTTTTATAATGGCTGAATCTTCTTACCGAATTCCTGATGTAAAGAACATTCCAAGAGGAGGAGAGGTCGGTACTGATAATCGACGAGGCTTTAATAAGGGGGGAGCCCCTTTGGTTGATAATGCCAGTATACGATCTAGAGTGGCCTCTCAGTGTCACTTTTAGTACTGACCGAGTTTGTTTTGAGGTCTGCGAGGGCAATGAAGGCAACGTCAGTATCGAAGAAGGGGTGGCGCACCTTAATTGTATGCATAGAAATATAAGTTATGGGGACAACTTGCCCACCCTAGGAAAGTGAATGGTGCAGACAAAGGAATGAATTTGGTCAGGGAGGGGCCTTCGAATATAGGGGGAGCACCAATATTTGAAGGGATACTCTTCCTGGACCGCTACGGTGTTGGTGTCGCACAGAAGCATTCTTGAACCTGCTTCTCTCCTAGTAGCGGTCTAGTGTTCGGGCAGCTACTATGATCTGTGCTTCAATATGGTCAAGGTACTTCTTGAGAGATGGATTCACGTCAGCAATACCTAGCTTCTTGGGCACGGGGAAGTAGGAATCTATTCGCTAGATCTTCATTTTATTGGGGGCCTTCCAATGATCGGGGCCATGTATGACGAGTTCGTGCCTCCGAACTGGGTCATCTTTGATGGTGCTTGCTTGGGGGAGGAAGAGCTTCTTGCCTGTCTTCAAAATATTTTTGAGGCCTACCAATTGGTTGTGCCAAGTCTAGCAATAGGCGATCATCAAAGTACTCTGAGAGGGAAAGGGAAGGCAGTTTTCATGGGGACGCCTCCCGTGTATTAATCCAAGACCAGCGATGATTGTGTCTTCTTGGCTGTATATTTGGCCTTATTTTTGTGTAAGTTCGTGCTTCCTGGATGGACGGACAACATTCGTCCAACTGCATTCTATGCAGCCTGTGACATGGCATGAGGGTGTGAGTATGCCATTGCTCAACCAGTCTTGCGCAATATTTACCATGGCTTGGGGGCCATCTCCCGTGGAAAGGCATACAAAGGTAAAGAGGGAGGGAATGAAATTGTAGGAGGCAATTCTTGGGGATTTTAAGACTCCATTCCCCGTCCATTACGTATATGGTTGGCTCGGAGCCTATTTCCCTGATACCTATGTCAGGAACCAAGGCACGGGGAACAAACTGTGGCCTTTCTAAATGAGGATTGCTGACCAAAAGGCTCTCTTCCATACCCCAGGGGAAGCTCAGAGTTTATTTAGGAATGACTCCTTAAACGTGTGAAGGGTCCCATTCCCATTTGGGAGCTTTGCTGATTGTGCTTTCATCGATGAATTGGGGAAGGAGCTAAACGGTGCTCCAACCACCATTAGGAAAATCATGTTCATCCTAAGCATTAGAGGAGGAATTCTACCTTATCGGATTCCGCACAGTGTCAGATTAGAAGGGTATTTCCCCTACTGCTTCGCTCGTCAGCATGAGCTTGATCAGAGTTGCCCCTTCTTCGTGTTTTTCGAAAAGTATCGGGGCAAGGTGAACATGGGGAAACCGGAAGAGCTTGGGACTCTCCACGAGTGCTGGTTGCTAGAACACATATGGACAGCTTGGTGAAGTTTTTGTCTTGGAATATCTCTCTAACTGGCAAGCTTAGGGATTCTGTGCGAGAAAGCAGTTGATGACACCTCACTAGAATTTCATGCGATGAGGATGAGAGCTATGAGAATTTTTGATAATCTTAGTTCCATCTATGAGTGAAATGAGGGCCGAAAGGTCCTAGGTTATGAGGTGCGTCCCATTCCGAACTTGATCGCATTGATCGGGAGTGGTCCTCATAGTAGGCTAGCTGGAGGCCCTTCTCAAGGAGGGAGTTCTGAAGCAGCTGTTCCTCCTCTGGCAGAGGGAAAGAAAAGGAAACGCTCCGCCCCTATTGGCACTCGTGCACCAATACAAGTTAGTGAGTGTACTGGGAGGTGTAGGGTGTCGAAGCTTCCTGCGATCTCAAAACCAAGAGGTAGCTCTTCCTCCTCTGATCATTTAGCAATTCCCCCAATGTCACCATCCTCACATTCTCCACCATCTTCTATCCCTCCTGAATTGTTTTCTACCTCTTCAGAGACTGAAGAAAATGACTCTAGCCCTTCTGAACCCATTGTTGTTGCCTCTGACATGGAAATGACTCCAGATCTTGGGGAGGCATCTCTAAGTCCAAGGGTAGCTCCTGAGTCAGAGCCGTCTTCGATGGAGACTGAAGAGGCTGAAGTCCTCAAAGCAAATGTTCCAGGGAGGGAATCTGATGCTGATGTGGCCTTTATGCTTTAGGAGTTTAGTGCCCAGACTAAGGCAGTCATGATGGTTCAAGAAAAAGGGCCCATGGTTCGTGACACCCCTGAGTACCAAGAGGCTGCTGCCTCCGAGGGTACAGATTGTGAGGATGCTAAGGTTGAGCTTTTTATGATCGAGCTTTTGGCTGTTGAGGGCGCATGTCAGATGGAAGAAATCATGACTGAGGCTGAACCGGTGACTCGCGAAGAGTTCCTGAACTTGCCAATACTGACGTGGAAGTTCAGGAGGGTGAGAAGAAAGGGGAATAGGTTTCTTCAGAGCTTACTGGGACAGAAGTGGAGGCCCCCATAAGCGAGGGTCAAGGCGATAAGACTGGTGTTGTAGAATACATGCAAGCTAAGGCTGGGGCTGTCTCGGGGTTCGAGGTGCAAGAAGCTCTGGACTTTGCCGTAATTTCAAAGGAGCTAGTGGCTCAAATGGCTACCACTTCGATGAGCTCGGCCCTTGAAGATGAAGTCTCTTCAGTAGTAGTAATCCCAGCAGCATCATCCAGGCCCATCTTTAGCAGGGTTTCTGATATGAATGCAAGAATGCTTCGAGCAGGCCTTCAGGGTCTAAGGAGTGGCCTTTCAATGAGCTGGGAGAGGCTTTGGCCAAGCTTAGGGAATTTCTTGTTATGACTACTATGGTTGGGAGTGCGCCAGAAGTCCTTTCCCGTTTTGATGCAATGTTAAATGAGCTAGAGAGCTGGCGATAGGGAATACTAGATCATGAAGCGGAGACCTGTAGGTTATCCTCCTTAGAGGAATCCATCTTATGTCGTCGCACAAAAATAGATTCCTGCAACGAGAGGAAGGCCACTATCACTAGCCGTCAGCAGGATCTCAAGAGGGAGGTGCAAGGCAACTACAAGAGGATGATCAAAATAAGAGAAGAGATATGAATATTAAGGCAGGAATTCGCTGATCCTGAGACGGAGATGATTCAGAGGAGGGCTATGGAGGCCTCTTTGGTTGTGGATTTATCCGATCTCACTCACACCATTGACTCTGAAATTGTGCCGATGGAGGAGGAGACTCAAATGGTAACTGAACTTAAGGAGCGTGTCCAGGGTACCGAGACATCTCCTGTGGCAGGCAGCGCAGAGATCAATAATATAATTGATCACTTTTGAAAATGTCTTTTCTTTTACCAACACTTGTAAAACATTTGTACTCATGAATAAGATGCTTCTTTTCTTTTCTGGCTGACTTTGCTACGTGATTTTATTCTCCTCTTACTTTGCTGCACTTCATGTGATTTTTTTTTTGATTGAATACCTCTCGACATATTTATTGTCTCCAATGGCTAATATCTTAGGCCTTGCTTAGTCCCATGATGGGCTGTCGTGGCTTGGATAGCTTTGAAATGGGGAGTCATTGCTTTTTCTCCGCTTAATGTTTGATTGGCTAAGGGCTCATATTTCATTTTCCTCATCATTTGATGGGTCTGCTCACTATAGATAGTTCAGTTGAGAGGGGCTTTGGCCTCTTTTAGTGGTGCATTCACTTCAAGCCCATCATATCTTTTGGTCTCAGGCACGAACTCCTTGAGATGTTTGAAGCAATACACATAACCTCCAATTAGATTTGGAGACTACGAACTTCACTTCTTAAGTTTACTACGGGATCCTGCTCTTGAGGGGAAGAAGATTGGCCTTTCTTAAACTGTTCTCCTCCCATCAGACTAGGGAAGAGTAGAACTTTCTGCTAGTCACTAGTCCAAGGAGCATCCTCTATGCTTATAGCACCTGGAGTTTGAAAAATCTTTGGCGATGGTTGGCGTGTCACTTCTACTTTCAAGAGTAAAATGGGGATATGTAGGAATTTTTGATGGTTCGGCGTATAGGTGATCTTTAGTGCTGGGAATTCTATCCCCATGACTTGCTCCACCTTAGGAATGACTTCTGGTTCATCTTATGGCCAAGATGACCTAGAACTGGGGGTAGAGGGTGAGAACTCCTCTTTAAGGGAAGCTAGAGTCTCTTTGGGGATGATTGTGGGGATGCTAGAATGAATAGTGGTTAAAGGGAGAGTTTTTCCTTGCCTTTCTTCCTCTTTGAACATACTTATCAATGTTCTCCCCATGTCCTCAACATCTTCATGGGGCGAAGATCGCATCTTTGTTGTAGACTTATGATGCCCCTCTTTCTGCTTCTGAGGCGACACTAGATCTGTGAAGTAATATTTAGCATCAGCATAGTGGGTTTCAGCTACAAGGAATGGTCTTTTGTCATCATAGACCGTATGCTGTCTCCCATCTCGACTATACTTGAAGCACTGGTGCAATGTCGATGGAACCACCCCCCGGTCATGGAGCCATGGCCGAGCAAGGAGAATATTGTAGGAAGTGTGAGTGTCGATTACATGAGATTGGGAGTAATCGTTCAGTTCACCAATCTTAAAACGAAGGCGTACAGTGCCAGCTGGCTTCTCTCCTGACTGGTTGACTCCTTGAATTGTGACGTGGGTCGGAGTAAGATCTTCGAACCCTAACCCTAATCGAGTAAGGATCCTCCTTAGAATAAGGTTGACATCCAACCCACCATCTAACGTAATTCGATTGATGGGGCATGCATGTAATTCGCCAGTGCCAAAGAGAGGGTGATGATGAAACTTTTCTCTCAGCTATAGATCGTCCTCTGAAAAGGTGATTGGCATACATCCTTCTAAAATCGTAGGGTCCACTTCAATAGGTTGTACTTCGGTCTCATACACCTCTGGGTTAGAGAGAGCTTGAACCAAAGCCATATGGTAATCCTTCGAGAGGATGAGGGCATCGTAGATATTGAGGAGAGCTGGAAGCTTCCACAGATACCCTATCACATCATATTTCACCTTTTCTTGGTCAAGGTTTTGTGCTCGTAGTCCTGCCACTAATTTGGGTGGTATGTTGAGTTAAGGAGTAGGTTTGATGGAAGAGGTTTATTTTAGCTCGCCGGCTGACTCGATTGCACAGCGGGCTTGGTTGGGTTGATGGACGTTTGAGGTTTTCGGATTAGAAAGGAGTCCAAGGAGTTGGAGGATAGGCATACTGATATTTGGATCAGGGCATAGTCGCGAACTAGGAAACTTCAAGGTGGTTGACCTCTGAGGTGGAGGCTGCATCGTTTTCCTGGATCTTAGGCTTATTTGTCCGGTGTTGGGTGATGCTTTTGAGATTTGCACCATATTACAAGCCTCTTGATCATGGAGGCTCTACCCTCTTAATTCTCTTAATCTCTGTTCGAAGTAAGGCTCAGGAGGCCACTGGGGTTTCTTCGAATTTGACTTTTTGTGCTTCTTTGAAGAAGGTGGCTCTGCTTTAGCTTTAACAGCCAGGGTATCATCAATTGTTAAGAATCCAATTACCTATGCTAGGGTCTTTCTTAATCATTTTTGTTGCATCCTGCTTATGTTGATTCCTTCGAATTCTCTGTCGAGAGCCTCGAAGTCTAGACATCAAGGTTGTACCTGCATGAGACATTGTACAAGAAAGATGAGAAATAGAAGAATCAAAAGGAGAAGGGTTAAAAAGTGGGGGACTTTTAAGGTCGATCTGGGCAGCTTTTTACGTCACCAGGATTGGACATGTGCAGGGGGTCTTTTAGGTTTTTCCCTTGCTTAGACCGTTGGGGAGTGCTTTTAACATCATCACCCTCATTGGATGTTCTCTGAGGAGAGAATGACTCAGGGACGTTTTCTTGATGGGATGGAGAAGGAAAAAGGATCGTGTCGAGGATAAAGTCTAGTAAAGTTGGCAGTGGGTGAAGGGGCTTGAGAAATTCCTGCTCAACTGGAGATTGAGACGTCTTGTTTCTCCGGCGAGCAGCCCTTGGTGCCCATTTCCTTCTGGTTTTCTGAGGTGGTGTTTGATTTTTTTTACTAGGCTTGTGAACAACCTCAGCTTGGTGAAATGCTTCTCATCTTAAGGATTTGAGTCTACTTCGCCCATGGTGGACAATCCATAGCTGGGAAGTCAAGGGTTCAGCAGAGTCTGAATCATTAATAGGAAGGTCTTGCGTTGGGAGATCCTCTTGCATCGGTGGAGGAGTGGCTTGGGGATCACTTAATAGGACGTTGTATACTACCAACATTCTCGCATTTTCTTTGCGAATATATCATGGAAACTGGTGCATTCCCATAAGTAGTGGCCCCATATGTGATGGTATGGGCACCAATGGTCCTCAGTCCCCTGAGTGAGGCGTCGAGGCTGCCTGACCTGTTTCGGTGTGATTAGACCTTCCTGAAGAATTATAACAAAAAAGGCGTGAAGGATACCAGGGGCTTCGTCTTCCTCTTGGATGTTTACTGCATGGGAGGCTTCTACTAGCCCAAATGCCTTCTTCAAGTCCTCAAGCTTTATCTGACCCTTCTAAATCAGGGCCTCAATGATATATTTTAGCGTGAAGCAGTCATCCGTGGGGTGATTGATCCTTCTATGATAAGCACAATAAGCAGTCATACGTCAAGATCTCTTCTCTTTTCTATCATTCCCCGAACCTTGCACTTCATCTCCGTCCCATGTGAACGTGCATTGTCCTAAGCCAAGGGTGGGTCCCTTCGACCCACTTGTCTTATAAATTAACCATAGAAGTGTTATGCAGAAAAACAAGAGGATTACAGGTCAAGGGAGGCAATTCCAAAGCAACTAGGGGGCCTTCTTTGTGATCTAAAAGGGCCCCCACGTGAGCCAGCCCGAGTAAGTCTCGAACTCACCTAAAATTCCACTCTCATTGGTTGGTATACCTTCCCTTGCCCTTGCCCACGAGCAAGGTTCCGAGAGAGCGATTTCAAATCCCGGGTTCAACAGAAACCCGAGACACGTGCTGCCAAATCACCTAGATTCGGAGGGTAAGATGGAGCACCTAACCAATGGCAAGGAACTAAAAAAAATGACACCAAAAAAAAGCAAAAGAACATTTTGAATTAGAAATCCCATACACCAAAAAATCCACTATATAAAATTTCTTCCAAAAACATTTCAACTCAGTTTGAGGCAACAGGGACCAAAACTACATGTGTTCCACAATAAACAATAACTAGGGCCAAACAAATCGCTAAAACCTACAATGGGGGAGGGTATCTTTGTCCACTCCGAATCCCAACCGTCAATTGCTTCCATTGAGCTGCATCTTCCACTTGTGACTATTGCTCTACAGAGAGGGTAAAATAATAGAATGATCTATACAGCCTAGTAAGTCTAGATACTAAGCATCATTAATAAATCTATCACAATATAAATATCAAATAAATCAGGAATCTCATCAGTGTATCAATCACAAGCATCAATTCAGGTATCAAAATTCTCATTTGATAAATATATTCATTGTCAATCACATTCACAGTGCAGATAATATATATCATAAGAATTGGCAGTTCAGAAAACCTTTCCGAAACAAACACCATCATAGTGCATAGCATTCATGCATTTCACAGTATCATTCATTCATTCATAACAGAACACTTCCCATAGCATATGTTTTTGTCGCAACGGAGCATACTCTACTTCATCATAAAGCATATTTTCATTCCAAAACAAATGAGTGGTCAGGTCATGAAATATGCTCAAAGCATGCATCTCACTAGCATCAGTCACATAAGCAGGCTCTGCAATACTCTCAAAGCAGGCACCCCTCAATCTCAATCTTGGCCATAGAATACGTATAAAGCATGCATGTCACTAACATCAGTCACATAGGCAGGCCCTGCAATACTTTCAACGCAAGCACCCCTCAATCTCAATTTTTGCCATGCAATACGCACAAAGCATGCACCTCACAAGCATCAGTCACATAGGCAGGCCTTGCACTAATCTCAAAGCAGCCACCCCTCAATCTCAATCTTGGTCATGCAACACGCACAAAGCATGCCACGGGTTTTCAGAATACCAATGCATCAGTCACGCTAATAATGGGTATCCCAATGCGTAGCAGCCTTTATCAGAGTATCAGAATAGAATAGTGTCCACTACCAATGGGTGGCTCCTTGCGTAGTGGTCAGTATAAATAGAATGGTGCCCACTACCGATGGGTGTCCCATCGCGTAGTGGCAGTATTACAAAATCATAACATAACATTACCCACTACCAATGGGTGACCCATTGCATGGTGGTCAGTATCACAGTATATCATGGTATCATAACATGCTCAAGCATTAAATTTTCTCATACTTAGTCAGTACTTCCTGACAGGTAATTCCAGTCTCATCAAGAAAAGTATGAGTCTTGTTCACAAAATATATAGTGGTCATGAAACAAGAAAACACTTTAAATGAAACATCCATCATAATAGCATTATCAAGTGGCACTTACACTCATCAATCAGAATTTATGACACTTGCCACATTAGCGCTACGACATTCATCACCTAACATTTATCATTGAGCTATCATCTGGCATTTGTACTTATCAGTCATCACTTATTGCATGGTCAAAAAGCATTATAAACATGACTCCAAGGCAATTAACTTATAGTATTCATCACAGCGAGACCATCCTCTAGCATTTATGTTCATCAGTCATTACTCACCACATTGGTCCCTTAAATCGATCAGTGAATAGTTCAATCTGAAAGAGTATCATTTCATCACATCCCTAACTGTGACATTCTTGTAGAAAAAGAGTGCTATTATCAAGCAGTGGCAGGTTTTAGCATGATCTTGAGGTCAATTTCGAAATTGACTCACTCAAGGCTCATATGGAAGTGATTTGAACACATTTGGGCAGATTTTAAGCGCAAAACAATTTATTTCTAAAATGGGCACAAATCTGAAAGTCTTGGTGTTAAGTAATAGAGATGTACCCCCTTCCTTGGAGGCGTAATTCTCAATCTAGGGAGAATTTCAAAATGATTTGAACATGCAACTTTAACTTTACTCACACAGCTTTCAAATGGCAGTATTTCAGAGGCATTTGGAAGTCGTTTAGCGAATCAAAGTCTTGACACCAAACATGTGACAGTTGCTGGAGTTCCCTGCAATTGATGGGGGCGACACACCCTGACATTTCGAGATACATCTCCCAATCTATGGGGAATTTCAAACGAGTTCTACATAAAACCTTAAGCTTACTTAGAGATATTTCAAATGGATGAGGTTTGAAAACATTTGGACGTCATTTGATGGGTCAAACACTTGGTGCAAAGTAGGCAACAGTTGATGGAATTCCTGCAACTGTGGCAGTGACACAGTCCCATATTTTGGGGCATATCTCTTAATCCGTGCACACTTTTGAAATGGTGTATAAAGAGCAATTAAAATAGATAAGTATATCTTTCATTTTAAACCAATTTGGGCTTGTTTGGACATCGTTTGGTCACTAAAAAATGTGATGCAAGGACAGTCATAGTTATGGAAAATCCCATTCTCAAGCTTGACATACTTCAAAGAACACTTAAAAATTCACAAAACAAGACAATACTTGATGCCCAGCCATATTCATATACACTAGTCACACAAGAGAACTACGATACAAATTTTCACAGCTAATAAGTTCATTTGCACCACTCAAACAACCATGGCATTAGAGGCACAAATCTGGTATTTCCAATCTCATCAATCCCTACCCCATTCAAACTTGCATCATCCAACCATCATTTTACCCTCTACTAATGCTCAGATCAATCCCTACAATTTGTTGATGCAAACGAGCTAGACCTACTTACCCTGATATTTACAGTGCCATCAAAACTCCCAGTGGCAGGCCACTTCAAGCTCCAGGCAATGGTGTCCTAATGGTAGCAGCAAGAACTCTAACCTTCGGCTCTAGAATTTGGGAAAGTATGAGGGAAAAATGACAGTGAGGTGAATGGGGAGAGGGATTTAAGTATCAAGGGGTAGGTGGGAGCCATGTGGCTGCCATGCATGGCACTGATATGTTTAGCGTTGACACATACGCTCTGACAGATGCAGCGCTGACATGTACGACATCAGTCACCTCATCGTTCTTCATTCACGACGCTACATGCTTCGTGATGCTCCAAACGGCGCTACACTCGCAGTGATGCTCTAGACGGTGCTACATTCGCAGCGATGCTCCAAATGGTGCTGCACTCGCGGCGATTCTCCAGACGACGCTACACTCACGGGGATACTCCAAATGGCACTACACTAGTAGCGATGCTCTAGATAATGCTACACTCGCAGCGGTGCTCCAGATGGTGCTACACTCGTGACGATGCTCCAGATGGTGCTACACTAGAGGCAATGCTCCATTACACAGCCGACAATGCTCCTTTACACAGCCAGCGATGCTCCCCTTTCACACGTGGCATTGCCTCTTTACATAGACGGCATTAGGCCTCTTTACACAAACGGCGCTAGGCCTCTTTACTTAGACGGTGCTAGGCATCTTTACACAGACAACACTAGGACTCTTTACACACACGGCGCTAGGCCCCTTAGCATGCGCAGCAATACACTTACACGTACGGTGCTGCCCCCAGTTCGAGCATGACGTTACCCCTTATGCTCGAGGTGATGCCTTCTTTACGCATTTGACGTTAGCCCTTAAGTTCACGCACGGTGTTAGCTTTTTCATGCGCGGCCGTGCGCCTCCTTCCTTAGCGTCGGGTGTGTGCCTCCACTCATCACTATTGCCATGAGTTAGGGTCCTTACACTGAATGATAGGATGCAATTAAGGGACAGTGAAATGGGAGGGTCTTACCCCCCAAGGTTCATAAGATGAGACAAGTGACTGAAGCCTTGCAAGGTAAGTACGTATCGAACCCCCAATGGGCGCTGGGGCCTATGTTCGTGACTATGAGGGTATTACGAAGTGGATTTACCCACTTGTCATTACCCTCTCTTCTGTTAGATGGTAGAGGTCCTAAGAAATGGGTTTGGTTTAGCTTGATGGATAGGGCTCTAATGCGGGAGTAGGCGAACTAAGGAGTGAGTGGGTAAAGATTGAATAGTGAGTGTGAATGCCTACTATTGCAATGATTGAATAATGATTGCTTTTTGGATATAATATCTACAATTGATGCATTGATCTAATTGCCAATGTACATGACTACTGCATTGCTCCTTTGTATAGATGAATAAACTGTTTATTTCACATGAATAGAATTATTATCGATGCATAACATTAGATCTTCTTACTGGTCTTTAGAGCTCATTCCACTGTTCTTCCCCTCCTTGTAGATTGAGAGCAACAGGTCCGGAGCTGGGAGCACAGGTTGCAGCGAAGGATCGAAGCGAATCACTTTTGAAGAGAAGTTTAGACCTTGTAAGTGGTTGGGTTCTCAGCCCTGATTTGTAATTGTTTATTTTGAATTATGTATTTTGGGCCCTGGAGCCTCAGACACCATTGTAATAATTTTGGGAGAAATATTATGTAGTATCTCTTGGATTAATGGGTCTGCTTAGTTTTTAATTATTCTTCTATGATTAAATTTATGACTGTGGTTACCTTCCATGGTTTTCTTGATTACCGAGTTAAAGGCGTTAAGTTCATTCTGACCAGACTGACTGATGCTACATTGGAATCACAAGTCATGCCCGATCGCCCTCCGTAGCGTACTGTTAGGTGGTCCGAGGCGGGGTCGTGACAGTTGTGGTATCGGAGTAGCCTGGTTAGGGTTCTTGGCCTCGAGAGTTTATGAGGGTCTTTAGATTAGTCTTGGGGTAGTCAAGTAACTGGGTGCTCCTGTGACTAGCTGGAAGATGCCAAGAGCTCACAACCACAATGCAAGTTCCAGCAATGAGAACACCAAAGCCATCGGTGAATTTTATAGGACTCTAGAGGCCATGACCCAGATGATGAAAGAGTCAATGCCAGGTCAGTCTACGCCTACCCCAGAGCAGAATGATAGTAGCATAATGGAAAGGTTTAGAAGGCTGGCACCCCCAACCTTTTTGGGGCTAAGAGGAATAGAGAAGGTCGAGAGGTGGAAGAGATAGATAGAAAAGATCCAGAAAGTGTTACACTGCTCAAATGAGCACAAAGTTAGACTAAGGGCCATCATGCTAGAAGAGGAAGCAGAGCACTGGTGGGATGCGGTAAAGAAATCTTGGAGAGAGTCAAGAATCGAGACCACCTGGGAAAATTTCCTGACGGCATTTGACAAAAAGTACTTCCCATAATCAGTCAGGGAAAGGAAGGAAGTAGAGTTTATCGAACTCCAGTAAGGGGGCATGACTGTGGAACAGTACACCACCAGGTATGTAGAGCTTTCTAAGTATGTGCCCCACATTATTAATATCGAGTCGCGAAAAGCAACTAAATTTTAGAGGGCCCTAGCCGGATATCATGGGTAGAGTAATGCCAGCCAACCTAAAGTCATACGCCCCATTGGTAGACCTCGCTCTGAAGATTGAGAGAGATTGTGAGGACCACAGATACAGGAGGGAGGGAAGGATGAAGGCGGTGCCGTCGGGATGATATGGGAAGAAGCCCTGAAAAATTCTTAAGAGAGATGTTAGAGGGAAGCCATATCAGCTTAACCAGAATACTCAGAAGAATCCCCTAGGGAAATATGGACAATGATCACCGCCTGACCTGTACTCATTGTGGGAAGGACAACTACACTACCACCGAATGCTACAGGAAGAGGAACCTGTGCCTTAAATGTGGCAAGCCCGGTCATTGGGTTAGGGATTGGCCTATGACAAAGACCGAGGCCCGCATGAAGACCCAAGGATGAGTGTTCACCCTCATTTAACAGGAGGCCAAGGTGTCCACCTCGGTGATAAAAGGTACGCTCTCAATTTGTGGCATTAAAGCTAGAGCCTTGATTGACCCTGGTTCTTCTCACTCATATGTTGTACCCCATTTTTCTCTCCATTTGAATGTTATGCCTACATGTATCAGTTATACTTTAGTAGTATCCACACCTATGGGAGACTCTATAGAAATTGATAAAGTATATAGATGGTGTGAAATTACCAATGATAGTTGTGACCTACCTGTAGATCTTCACCTAGATATTCAAGAATTTGATGTCATTCTGGGCATGGATTAGTTGTACACGCACTATGCCACTGCCAATTTTCATGAAAATACGGTAACCTTTAAACATCCTGATCAAGCAGAATTACACTTTGAGGGCATTAGGGATACTTCCTCTTTGCTCTTTATCTCTCCGAGTCTCTCGCCTCCTGACTAAGAGTTGTATAGGGTACCTGGCCTATGTAGTAGAGAATCGGGATGTTCAGTCCCAGCTAGAAGGAATACTAGTGGTAAAAGAGTACTCTGAGGTATTCCCAGAAGAGTTGTCATCCCTGCCTCCAGTGAGGGAAATTGAATTTAAGTTAGATGTATTCCCGAGCACTATGGCCATCTCTAAATCCCCGTATAGAATGGCTCCAGTAGAGATGAAAGATTTGAAAGAGCAGTTGCAGGAATTGTTGGATAAGGGGTTCATTCGACCTAGCATGTCACCCTGGGGGTGCACCAGTCCTGTTTGTTAAGAAGAAGGATGGGTCCTTGAGGCTATGTATTAACTTAGGCAGTTGAACCAAGTGACAGTGAAACACAAGTATCCTCTGCTTAGAATTGATGACCTTTTCGATCAGTTCCAAGGGGCCCAAGTGTTTCCAAAGATTGATCTTCGATCGGGGTACCACTAACTGAGAGTAAAAGAATGAGATGTTCTGAAGACTGCCTTTAGAACTCAATTCAGCCATTATGAGTTTCTTATGATTTCTTTTGGGTTAACCAATGCCCCCGCAGTGTTCATGGATCTGATGAATAGAGTGTTCAAACCTTTCTTGGATTATTTCGTAGTGGTCTTCCTTGATGATATTTTGTTGTACTCGAGAAGCTAGGAGTTGAATGAGCAACATCTGAGATCTGTAAGATCGAAGTTGTACTTAAGTTGGAAAGACCAACAAATGTGACTGAGGTTCGTAGGGTTTTAGGGTTTGCAAGGTACTATGTGCTCTTTGAGGAGGGATTATCAAAGATAGTGCATCCCCTGACTCGGATGACCTAGAATAATACAAACTTTATATGGTCAGAGGACTGTGAGAGGAGTTTCTAAGAATTTAAGAAGAGACTAGTCACAACCCCAATACTGGCCTTGCCCAAGGGGAATGAAGACTTTGTGGTTTATACGGATGCATCCCATAAAGGGCTTGGATGTATACTCATGCAGAGAGGTAAAGTCATTACTTATGCCTTCTGACAACTAAAGCAGTATGAGTAGAACTACCCAACTCACGACTTGGGGCTCACAGCAGTAGTGTTCACGTTAAAAATCTGGAGGCACTACCTTTATGGGGCCCAGTTTAAGGTGTTCACAGACCACAAGAGCCTCAAGTACCTGTTACCCAAAAGGAGTTGAATATCGGATAAAGAAGATGGATGGACTTATTAAATGATTATGACAATACAATTGATTACCAACCAGGCAAGACTAATGTAGTAGTCGACACCTTAAGTTGAAAAGTTGTGGTCTCCATGGCACATTTGATGGTTCGAGAAATGAAGCTACTAGAGGATGTGGTGGAGTAGAGTGGCACCCATCTCAGCCCCGTAGTGAGGGGTAAGAAATGTTGTCGTGTCTGAGGATGGAACCTCAACTCTTTCACCAAATCCGACCAGCTCAAAAAGGAGATCCCCAGCTGATAAAAATCCTTGAAAAGCTGAAAATGGAAGGAAAAGAAGATTTCTCTATGAGCAATGATGACTTGTTAAGGTTTAAGTGCCGGGTGTGTGTTCCTAATGACGATGTATAAAAAGGGCTACTTTGGAAGTAGCACACCACTCTCGCTACACGATACACCTTAAGAGTACAAAAACGTACCAGGATTTGAAAAAGACCTTCTCATGGAACAACATGAATGTGGCACAGTTTGTCGCTAAATGTTTGACGCGCCAGCAAGTGAAGGCAGAACATCAGAAACTTGTTGGACTACTGCAGCCCCTGCCCATACCAGAGTGGAAGTGGGAACAGATCATGATGGATTTTATTTCCAGATTACGAAAATCAAGTGCAGGGCATGATAGTATCTGGGTCGTGGTGGACCAATTAACCAAAGCTGCTCACTTCTTACTGGTTCACACGACCTACACTCAAGATAGGCTGGCCCAGTTGTACATCAGAGAAATTGTGAGACTGCACGGGGTGCCTATCAGCATTGTGTCATATAGGGACACCATATTCACCTCCAGATTTTGGGCAAGTTTGCAATCAGCTTTGGGGACCAGCCTTACATTTAGCATCGCCTTTCACCCCCAAACAGATGGACAATCAGAGAGGGCTATTCAAACTCTGGACGGCATGCTAAGAGCATATATTACTGATTTTAAGGGAAATTGAGAGGACCACTTGCCCCTGATAGAATTCGCCCTGCAATAATAGCTTCCAAGCCAGCATCCAGATGTCGCCTTATAGGAAGTGCAGGTTCCCCATCTGTTGGGACGAGGTGGGTGAGAGAAAATTACTAGGGCCCGAAATAGTTCAGATGACTTCTGATAAGATTGCCTTAATTAGAGAGCGACTCAAGACAACCCAAAGTTGGCAAAAGAGTTACAACAATAATCGCTGGAGAGACCTCGCATTTGAAGTTATGATCTGATCTTCCTGAAGGTATCACCAACCAAGGGGTGTTATGAGATTTGACAAAAAGGGGAAATTGAGCCCACTATTCATTGGACCTTTGAGGTCCTGGAAAGAATTAGAAACGTGGCTTACCAACTTGCCCTGCCGCCTGAACTGGCCACTGTCCACAATGTCTTCTATAAATCACTGTTGATGAAATATCCCCATTCCATGTCTTGTAGTATGGACCAATCTTGCTTAGGGAAGATTTTACCTATGTTGAACGACCAATTGGGATATTAGACAAGAGAGTACAAGTCTTACACAATAAAGAAATTCCCCCGGTCCGACTGCAATGGCAGTATCATTCAAGGGAAGAATCAACATGGGAATGGGAGGATGAGATTAGAGAGAAATACCCCCACCTTTTTGGTTAATGTTAATATGATTTTGAGGACAAAATCCTTTTTAAGGGGGGGATGATGTAAGGAGAACAATTTTTTCCCCAGCCCAGTGACGCGTGCGGTAAGGGAGGGTAAGACAGAGGCTTAACGTCGTTTGGAGTATCACCACGCATGAATAAGGGCTTAGCACCGTCTGTAGTAGAGAGACAGAGAGAGAGAAAGAAGATGCATCGTCGGATGTGTAAGAAGATGTAAAGTCGGCTATGTAAGAAGAAAAGACCCATCGCCGTCTGTGAATTCAAGTCTAGCGTCAGGTGTGAAGGGAAAGGCGTAGCGCCGTCTGTGAACCATCTCCGGCTATGACTCAGCACCATTTGTGAAATGAGAGCAAGAAAGAGCAACGTCATGCATGAACTAAAGGCAGTGTCGGGAGTGTCTTGGTACAGCCGTTGTACATGTTAGCGCCGCTCCGTATGTGTCAGAGCCGCATGTGATTGCATCGGCCACAATAGTTTCCAACCACCCTTCCTTCTTAAGATTTCCCCTCTTCAGGAAACACCGTCTTTCCCTCTCATTCTTCCACCTTAAAACTCTCCCTCTCTCACTCTAGAAACCTACTGTCACCCCTCGTGGACAGCCAACGGATGAAGGTAGAGGAAGTCAGAGAAGGCTGTACGAAGAGATTTAAGGCATCGTGAAGGACCAGGTAAATGGGTATAGTGACATGCATCATTTAACCACATAGATATTGGATTTAAGTAGAAACAATGAGCGAGATGATATAATGAGGTGTATGAATATAGATGAATACAAGTAGCATGAATAAGTGATTGAACACTGTTAAAGAACTTGATAAGGTTGTACAGTAGTTCCTTGCAAATCTTACTTAAATTGCCTAGCATGAACAAGGTTTGTGTTGGATTTTACTTTGAGTGTGAAATGGAATATTATACTTGGAAGTATGTTGAGATTTAAAAAGAGGCAATTTCAAAGAACTGTGGGGGTCCTTGCGATGGGCTTATCGGTGCCCAAATAGCGTCTGAACGGGTTTAAATCAGTCTTGAGTGAAAAATATGCATATCTAATTTAGGTTTGTTTCTTACACTAAGTTAAAATTTGGTATGGATTAAAAGATATGCCCCGAAATGTGGGGACATATAACTGGCCACAGTCATGGTAAATTCCAGCAATGGTGACTTTTTTTGTGTCACAACTTTGGCTTATCAAACGTAACCAAATGTGTTCAAATGGCGACCATTTGAAAAATCAGTGAATAAGCTTAACGCTGTATTTTTTAATAATTTTGAAATTCCTTGTAAATTTAGAGTTATGCCTCCATGTGCGTGGGTATGTCACTGCCCACTTTTGCAAGTAAATTCCAGCAACTTTCAATCGTTTTGAGCTAAGCTTTTGGCCTATCAACATTCATTCAAATTCCTTCAAATCACCGCCATTTTAAATCCCCGGGCATGAACTTAATGTTACACGTTTAAAGAATTTCAAAATTTTCCCTAGATTGGGAATTACACCCTTGAGAAGAGGGGTATGTCACTGTGGCATTCCATAGAATTTGTATATTCTTGTCCTCTGCCACCTTCCTCAGAATTACTCAATAATCTATTATAGTAGCTATGTAACATCTATGATAAGTGATAAATGTATCATGTGATGGTTTTCATGAGAATGCCATAATGTTATATGGATGGTGCCATGCAATTACGTGCTATGTGGTAAATGGATGAGTGCATGGCTAATGTGATTATTCTATGATGAATGCTACATAATAAGTGACGAATTGTTATTGATGATGTTTAAGTGTAAATGCCATGTGAAAGCTCATGCAATGGATGTTTCATGATAAATGTTGTAATGTCTGTGAATGCTGGACGACTCTGAATAAGATTCCATCCTTGTATGATGAAAGTTTGATTTATTTGCTACAATGCACTGATTTAGCATAAATGGAATTAAATTCTTAATCACAATAAGAGGCCATAATAATGACCACTACGCAATAGAACACCCATTGGTAGTGGGTATTGTACTATGATAATAATGTGACATTGGCCATTGTTTTACTAATACTTCTCATTGCGCGATAGGGCAACCATCAGTAGCGAGGATTATTATTATGTGGAAAGTGATGCCGCTATATCCCCTAACTCGCTGAATGATAGGATGCAGTTAAGGGACAGTGAAATGGGAGGGCCGCATACCCCGAGGTTCATGAGATGAGACTAGTGATTGACGCCATGCAAGGTAAGTGCCTATCAGACCCCCAATGCATGCTGGGGGCTGTGTGCATGAGTCTGAGGGTATTATGAAGTGGATTTCCCCAGTTGTCATTACCCTCCCTCCTGTGAGATGGTATAGGTCCTAAGCAATAGGATTGACTTATTATGATGGATTGGGCCTCTACTATAGTAGTAGGTGAACTAAGGAGTGAGTGGGTAATGATAGAATAGTGAGTGTGAATGCCTACTATTGTAATGATTGAATAATAACTGCTTTCTGAATATAATATCTACAATTGTTTCATGGATCTGATTACCTATGTACATGACATGTGCGATGCACCTTTGTATAGATGAATAAACTGTTTATTTCGCATGAATAAATTTATTATCGATGCATGGCACTAGATCTTCTTGCTAGGCTTTAGAGCTCATTCCACTATTCTTCCCCTATTTGTAGACTGAGGGCAACAGGTCCGGAGCTTGGAGGAGAGGTTGCAACTAAGGGTCGAAGTTAGTCACTTTTGAGGAGAAGTTTAGACCCTGTAAGTGGTTAGGTTCTCAGCCCGGATTTCTAATTGTTTATTTTGATTTATGTATTTTAGGCCCTGGAGCCTCAGACTCCATTGAAATACTTTTGGGAGAAATATTATGTAGTATCTCTTGGATTGCCTCAGACTCCATTGAAATACTTTTGGGAGAAATATTATGTAGTATCTCTTGGATTAATGGGTTTGCTTAGTTTTTAATTATTCTTCTATGATTGGATTTATGAATGTGGTTACCTTCCATGGTTTGCTTGATTACCGAGTTAAAGGGGTTAAGTTCATTCTGACCTGAATGATTGATGGTACATTGGGATCACAAACCTATGCCCGGTGCATGTCGAAAGGGACCTGTACACGACTCGGCCCGCCACTTTGGAAAGGGCCCGGTTCAATGTCCTTGTGAGGGTTTAGGAGAAGGAATGTCGTGCATGATGATGAGCATCGCTGTGTGCGACATGGGGCAAGAAGAACATGGACAGAGGCCCGTCCCACCACTCGAGTTAGGACCCAGCTCACTATGCATGGTCCAGGAGAAGGAGGACATCATACCCGCGATAGGCTCCGTTGTGCATGAATGGAGAAGAGAGAGAAAGAAAGGATCAAGGAGAAAGAAAGAAGAGAGAGATTAGGAAAGAGAGGAAAGAGAAAGGAAAGAAAGGAGAGAGGGAAGGAAAGGGACGAAACGATATTAGAGAAGAGAGAGGAAGGATTAGAAAAGAATGGAGGATGAATAAGGAAATAAAGAGAGAGAGAAGAAATCAGAAGATGAAAGACACACACGACAATGGCCCATCGGTGTACATGTTGAGTGAAGAGAGAGAACGAAAGAGAAAGAGAAAAAGACAAAGAGGAGGAGAGAGAGACAGAAGAATAAGAGAGAGAAAAATAGAAGATGAGAGAAAGAGAGAGACACACACATAATGATGGTTACTGCCGTGCGTGTTTAAGGAAGAGAGAAGAGAGACATAAAATAAAAAAGAGGAGAGAGAAAGAAAGAGAAGAGAAGCGGAGAGAAAGAAAGAAGACGAGGAGAGTAAGAGAGGAGGAGAGAGAAAGAGAGAGATGAAAGGAGGAGAGAGAAAGAGAGAGATGTGAGGAGGAGAGAGAAACAAAGAGTTGAGAGGAGGAGTGAAAAAGAGAGAGACAAGAGGAGTGAAAAAGAGAGAGACAAGAGGAGGAGAGCAAAAGTTTCCTGCACCAAAGGGTACCAGACTTTTTCTTCTCTCTCCTCTCTCTCTCTCCAAGATGTGCCCACAATTTCAATGGACAACTCTCAAATTTTACTCATGAGATTGAAAACTAAGGGAAGCCCTTTACAACTATGTATAACATGTATTTAGAGAATTGGGTGCAAACATGGGTGGATGCTCAAAATCCAGCCTAATTGATGATAATTACAGTTTATTTGAATTAAAAAAAAATCTAAAAATGGGCCCCTACCCAATAATAATTGGAATTCAAAAACAGCCCCTACGGCTGCCCTAGAACATGCATGATCTTCCATAGATGATTCGGAGTTGCTTCGACGTCCGTTTGGCAAAAAGATGATTACTTTCTTGTTGGGCTCAAAATGATGATCAATTTGATATCAACTTCAAGCCACGGATCGCGGTTTTAGGTCACGATCGTGCAACTTAAAATTTGTATGAACTTTGGAAACTTTCTATCAATAGTGCACTCATTTCTTGATGCTTTTTCTTAGTTTCCTCCTTGAATCGCACTGAGCATTGGTTAGGTGCCTCGATCTCATCTCCCAGGATCTCGGTGATCGGGTGACAATGTCTCGGGTTCAAAAAACCCGAGACTTGAGATTTTTCTCTCTGGAACCTTGTTTAAGAACAAGGGCAGGTATCCAACTAGTAAAAGAGGAATTTTGGATGTGAGGTGGGGACCAACCTCCCTTGGTTATGTGACTTATTCAGGCTGACTCGCGTGGGCGCTCTCTTAGATCACGACGAAAAGCCCCCTAGCTGCCTTAGCTTGTTCGGAATCACCTCCCTTGACCTACAATCGTCTTGTTTTTCTGCACAACACTACTATGGTTAATTTACAAGACAAGTGAGCTGAAGGGCCCACCCTTGTATTAGGGTGATGCACATTCGTGTGGCTAAGAATGTGAGAGGTTAACGGGATGAAGTGGAAGGTTCGAACGAAGGTCGAAAAGAAAATAACACTTGATGAAGGAATGAGACTAGCATGATAGCCAGATAGTGACTGAGTCGGAGTGGTAACAAGATGAGAATGGTACTCAGGACCTGCATCACGACAATACTACTCGAAATCAAGGCAGATATGGCAGTGCTAGATTGAATCAACCCTCAATCAAGTGAGAAGAAAAGAGAATGAGAAGAAGGCACGAGACGATGACGAGATAGGGTCCGGACGGCATTAAGCATTGCCACCCATGACCGTGGAGTAGTAGTGTCACGACTCTTGGACCACGCTAGGCACTACTACTCATGACTAGAGGGTTGTTGGCAACATAAAAAAGCAACGCGCACTTGTGCTAGAGGCGATAGCCTCACGTGAAGCACGCAATGATAGTCATTCGGGAAGCGCGTGATGATAGTTCTCATGAAGCATACGGTGATAGGGGTGGGATGCAAGGGGAATGATGATGAGCACCAAACGCACGAAGGAGGCTCGCAAATGGCGATGGGCATCACGTGCACGAGGGAAGCTCACGGATGGTAATAGGCACCGCGCGCGTGAGGGAAGCTCGCAGATGGCGACAGATGTTGCCAAGACCTCTCGCGGACGGTGATAGGAATCACTCTTTGTGATAGGCACGTAATAGGGGGAGACCCCTGTGGGCGGTAAAGAGTTTCAGTGTTTGTGCTCTTCACTGAGATGTGGAGGATACGTCTGCAAATGGCGACGAGCAATGCCATCTGCAAGCCTCACTGAGAGATAGAGATGGACGAACAAAAGGAGAAAGAAACTCACGCATGACGCTGCCATCGCCATACAGGACCTGTGAAACTACAAGTGAGGCATGCACAGCACTGCCATTGCCGTGCATGGACCCTGAGAGGAGCCCAAATGGAGAAGAAGAAGAAGAAAGAGAGGAAGAGAGAGAAGAAGAAAAGAAAAATGAAGAGAGAGAAGATTTATCTCGAACCTAGGGGTAACGGTCCCGAAGTTTCTCTCACCATACTCTCTCTCCAAACGTGAACCAACAATGAGAAGAAAGAGAAAATCTATTTAGTAAAAACTCTCTCTTTTGTAAAGGGTTGAGTGCTGCTGTGTATAATGATGGAACGTGTATATAATGAATTTGCCCCAAACATGGGTGGATTGATCAAAATTAAACCTAATTGCTGAAAATTAAGATTTAATTAAATTAAAAGAAATTAGAAAATAGGGTGCAAAATGATAGATTTGCCCCTTCCTAACAATTTATGGAATTTCATAACAGTCCCTGTGTTGCCCTAGAATGTGCATGATTTTTCATCGATGATCTGGGGTCGTTCTGATGCCCAGTTGATTGAAAGATGATTGTTTTCTTGTAGAGCTCGGCATGACGATTGATTTGATACCAACTTCGAGCCATGGATCATGTTTTTAGGGCACGATCATGTGACTTGAAATTTGAATGAAGCTTGAAATTTTGGATCAATTGTGTTCTCGTTCCTTGAGGTTTTTCTGTGATTTCTTAGCTGGATCACACTGAACATGATATCACAATTGCGAGGCAACAAACGAAGCTAGATTTCATGCCCAGACGAAGATTTTGCAGCTTTGGAATTTTTACCAGAATCTGAAATTCCAGCAATGGAATTTGCAGTTACTTTATCGGCTTTGTGTGCAGATTCCGACCGTTCATCATGTATGGGGTTCAGGTCAGAGATAGCCCGAGGCCTTACGCATGTGATGGAATTGGTTTTCAATCAATCGAGCTCATGAACGGAGTGATTTGGCTGCTCGAGTGAGGCATGATTCTGTTGATTTTCCTACACTTTCTTCACGGATCAACAACCTCTCTAGCTTTTCTCTGCACTCGGGGGTCACCGTTGGGAATGCCACATACGAAATACTCATCTCAATGAGATGAACACGCTCCAACAAGTTTGAATGCTATCTGATCTTGGACAAGGGAGATATAAGTGTCACAAGTCACTATTCGTGACTATCCCTTTAAGGGAGCTTAGTTGCAGAGTGGCCGCACGAGAATAACGTGCGGCTCTTCTTGTTTTGCTCTTTTGCCTATAACGTCTTCCTGGAATGTCCGTTTAAGTTAAAATTTTACCCTTGGGGGTTTTTAACCGTACTGGATTCAATGACAGTGGTCCCCACAACAAATTGAGATATTGAAAATGTAGCTCTAGTTATAGGGTCTGTTTCAGGGTGTTAAAGGCTGTCGAAACTATTTATCAGTCTGTGCTACTTTAGACATGTCAGATTGTGATGAAACTTAATAGGAGAATTTTGAGATTCCTTATGAAGATCTTGATCAGTTTTGGGGATATTTTAAGACTTTCAAAATTTCCACTATTTGTTAGGCTTTTATTGAGCGTGGGCCCTATGATGATGAAAAATATCTTCCAACAACATGCCCCACCGAATTTGTTTGAGAGAATCGAGAAGTACAATAATTTGAGAAACTACCCCTGGCTAGCCACAGGACTACGTGAATGCTGAGGAGATCCACTTAATGTTGCAATTAGGGTGCTTGGACGTTTAAACGCACTGTACGGGTCCACTTGTGGAGACTTTGTAGGGGAAGAGGAGAATATTGAGGGATCCTCTCGATGTGATCACCCTCAAGGGACTATTTGTGATTCTAACAGCTTGAGGATTTTGTAGGGACCTCATTGGTCAGAATCAGACCTATTTGAAGGCCAAATGATATCAACCTTTGGTCGGCATTGTTCGCTGCTACACCAGGTTTTCTTTTGATGATCAGGGTATCTCTGTAGGGCCCATTTAATGGGGTCCAGTCGGGGGCTTTTGACTTGCTTGAAAGTTTGTACCTGTCGGCTAGAGGGATTTTGGCTAGGCGGCCTCGTGGACCCAACCTGTTGGGTCCAGTCGAGGGCATGTCCCGAAGCTCTGAGCCTATCGGCTAAGGAAGGTTTTAGGCGAGGTGATCTCTTGGAGAGGAATAACCCTAATGTCTCTGGCAGGTTAGGCCTTGGCTTCCTCAGTTTCTTGCCTTCGTGGGGATCTTTAGCATTTGGAGGGATCTTTCGCTCGTCGTCCTCACCCTCAAGGACTCTTGTTATTTTTTAAGGTGAAACATGGGAGATCTGGCTGAGGAATTTTGGTAGACCTCACAAAATCATGCCTGAATGAAAATTGGCTATCGATTGAGGCTGTGGTATTGCATCAACCTGCTTTGTTGGTCCAATTGCCCTTTGCACGTTTTCGCTTGAACAAGGGAAGTGGTGCCGTAAAGACGATTTTCACCAAATTTCTTTATTTTTAGGCTCTTTTTCTCAAGACCTGGTGGCCATGTCAACCATTTTAATCCATTTTACCCATGGTGTCCTTTTGGGGTTTTCATAGTGCTTGGGTTTTTGTTTTCATAGAACTCTCTTACTCATGGTTTCGTGACCATTCCTGTCTGTCATTTTTACTCATGCCGTTCTTTTATCCAGGTGTACACCATGCCTATTTTTTTGTGAAGGCATGTTTAGGGTCGTGCCCTTGAGGCCATTGCGAAGCCTTTTAATGTCATGCTGCTAGGACGTGTACTATAGTTAAGGGTCATACAGCTGGACCATAGTGCTGATGGATGACAGTCTGTGGAGGCCATAGAGTGAGTATGATGATTGTTACGGCTCACTTTGGGGAGATGGCGCAAGGCTACCTATGAAAGGTGGGAGATGTATGAAAGGTGGGTGAAGAGTGGTGACCCATTAGCTGATAGAAAGTATGGGGGGCGAAATTGCTCGCCATTTGGTGAGCATGGGTGAGAATCACTGGGGAATGATGAGCAGTGGTAGTGAAGTGAACGGATTCACTGGGGAGGTAATGAAGGTGGTGCGTGCAAACGAATGGGTCGGCAAAGGAAAGCGTGTGTGGAAATGCACATATAGGGGGTGTGCGTGTATGTGGGGGCAGGTTTAAGGTCGTGCCTCCAGGACCTGTGCGAAGCAGTTTAACGTCATGCGGTCAGAACATGTATTATGGTTTAAGGTCATATACGTGGACCATGGTTATACAATTTAAAGTCATGCAACTAGCACCATGAAGTTTAAGGTCGTGGAACTAAACCTCCGTTATAGTTTAAAGTCATATTGTTTGGACCATGCAGTTTACGGTCGTGCACCTAGACCAAGGCTGTACAGTTTAAAGTCATGCAGCATGGACCAAAATTGTAGAGTTTAAGGTCATGCAGCGTGGACCAAAGTTGTATAGTTTAAGGTCATGCAGCACATACCATTGTGTGGATCGCCATGTAGGTGAAGTTCCATGGAGGATACATCTGTGGATAGTGATATGACTCCCTGGGGATAAAAATATCTAAGGCTATACACAAGAAGGGAGCTTTAGATGAAGATGGTGGCCCTACGAGGAGTGGTAAGCGGAAGCGGACTCCTCTTGGGACTAAGGGGGTAAGTGTGACTCCCTAGGGTGAAGGATGAAGCTTCATGTAACTCTATTAGAATTGACATGCCGCAGCATAGGTGTAACCCTACTGGGGGTGACGTGCCAGAGCATAGTTGTAATCCTACTAGGGGTGAAAAGATAAGCATGACCCTAACTCATTGTGGATAGTGGGTCGCAATAGGGTGTGACTCACGCTGAGGTGTTGGTGCGAGCTGACCCATTGGAGATTGAAGGGGTAAGTGTGACCCCTTTTTTTTTTGTCATACACCAAACTTCAACGGGGGTGTTGATGAAATACACTTGGTGAAGAGGTGGTCCCTCCCACAGTTAAGGTAATGCGCATGGACTATTTGTCACGTTGTGCGTTACAATTTTTAAGATCTTGTAGCTCGGGCCATGGCTACGCAGTTTAAAGTCATGCAGCTAGGACCATGCAGTTTAAGGTCGCGCACGTACACCTCTGCTACAGTTTAGGCTCATATAGTTTGGACCATGATGCTAAGCCTTTTAACATCATGTGGTCAGAATGTGCACTATGATTTAAGGTCATACAACTGGACCATGGTCGTGTAGGTTACAGTTATGCAACAATGACCGTGCAGTTGAAGGTCATGCAACTAGACTTTCGCTACAGTTTAGGGTCGTATAGTTTAGACCATGGCTATGCAGTTTAAGTTCATGCAGCACGGACCATGGCTATGCAGTTTAAAGTCATGCAGCATGGACTAAGGATGTGTAGTTCAAGGTCATATAGCACAGACCAATGCGTGGTGAAGGAATGCGACTCCATGGGGAATAGAGCCATCACTAGAAGCTGGACTCCCTTAGGAGTGAGATGTGGTGCAAGGAATGAACTTCCAGAGGAGGCAGGACAATGGTCCAAATGGGAGTGTCGTGACATGATCATGGCACTAAGTGTTGGATGGCGCATGCGACATTAAACTTAGATGTTGTGAGTATGATGCTTAGGCCCCTTGGTGAGGCGCACGTCGATAGCCCTTTGACGAGGTGTTCGACGATGGATTCTTTAACAAAGGGCATGGTGATGGCTTCTTTGATGAAGCGCGGTGAGAGCTCCTTGACGAAGCGTGTGGTGATAGCCTTTTCAGGTCTCGGGTTTGACCTGCTTCGGCCTGATCTTATTGCCATCAGGATCTGGGGACTACTGAGTATAAAAGGGGGAAAACCCCATTTTTCTATTTTACCGAAGGGTAAAACCGTTAAAGAGTTTCTAAAGAGAGAGAGAGAGCCTGAGCCTTTGGTAAGAGGCTTCTAGCGAGAGTTTTTCGGCCAAAGATTGCAGCAGACAGGCTTTCAGGAGCTTTTCTGGGGAGCTTTAGTAGGTCGTGGGTGCTTGCAACGTATTTGTGAACATTTTTGGAGAGTGTAGAGGTTCCTTTGAGAAGGGGACGGGGCTTCTCAAAGCCTCAACAAGATTTACAGAGGTGCCCTGCCGGAGTTCGAGTACTTCTCTGGTAGTCCCGTGGCTGAAGGGGAGGTCGCAAAGAAGTCGGGGGAGTATGACGGTCCTTTGATTTTTGGAAGAGAAGAAGGAAGAGCAGCAGTGGGCTCACTGGAAACGTAGTGGCATTCTGATGAGTTAATGTCCAGCTGTTGAAGCGTGAAAACAGGGAGAAGGGAGACCCGCATGGTCACAGGGATGTTTTCTAACGATTCCGATGGTTTTTTGATTTTCCTAGCTATTGGCATGGGGAAAGAACAGGGTCAGAGGGGATTTCCGGCGAGCAGAGGGAGTTTCCTACCATAACGGTCGGGAGGCGATCTCTTATCTCTCTCTCTATCTCTCTCTTTTCTCTCTTTTTCTCTTCTCCTCTCTCTTTCTCTCTCTTCATCTTTTTTTTCTCTTTCTCTCTCATCTTCTTCTCGTCTCTATCTTCTATTATCAACTGGGGAGACCTAGCATCGGTTGGTCTTCTCTATCTTCTTCTGTCAACTGGCGAGACCTAACGCCAGTTGGTCTTTTCTATCTTTAGTCAACTGGCGAGACATAACGTCGGTTGGTCTCCTTTTTCTTCTTCTATCAGTCGACGAGACTTGGCGCGATTGGTCTTTCTCTTCTCCTCTCTTCTCTCTATTTCTCTCTTTCTCTCTCTTCTCTCTCTTCTCTCCCTCTCTCTTTCTCTCTCTCTTCTCTCCCTCTCTCTCTTTCTCTCTCTCTCTCTTCTCTCCTTCTCTCTTTCTCTCTCTCTCTCTCTTCTCTCCCTCTCTCTCTTTCTCTCTCTCTCTCCTCTTCTAACAAGCGATGAGACTTGACGTCGGATGGTTTTCTCTCTCTTCTTCCATCAGCTGACGAGACCTAGCACCAGTTGGTCTTCTCTTTCTTCTTCTATCAGTTGGTGAGACTTGAAGCCGGTTGGTCATCTCTCTCCTCTTCTGTCAATCGGTGAGACCTAACGATGATAGGTCTCCTTCCTCTCTCCTCATCTAACACAGTCGACGAAGCCTAGCACCGACTGCTTCTTCTCTCTCCCATCTCCTGAAACAGTTGACAGTGTCTAGCGCCGACTGCATCTTCTCTTCCTTCTTCTCACTCCTCTCTTCTTTCTTTTCTCTCCTTCCCTCTATTCCCTTCTTCTCTTTAACCATTCCTTGGTTACTCTTTCATTCGACCAAAAGGGTTTGAGGTTAGTTTCTCATGATGTTCCTGTCGTCTAGTTGTTATGTTGTTGTGTTAGGTTTGCTTGGCCTGCTTTACTGCCACGATAGACCAACCATCATTCTTAACTAGTCTTTATTGGAAGTAACGTCTAGTAGTGATCTTGTGAGCCGGTCTCAGTTACTGAGCAAGTTTCTCCACCATGTTATGCCAATCATCCACCAGCCTAATTACAGCCCTGATCTTCTCACTTGGTGGCATTCTTCTCCCCTCCAGACTTTCTTTCTTCTTTTTGGATACGCATGCTTGCGTACGTTCATCAAAGAGGAAAAGAATGAGGCCTGACCCACCTGTCCCATAACCTATGCCATATATGTGTGTGATTGCCGGAAAGCAGAAAATAAGAATAATACGAGTCAAGGGAGGCGATTTCGAACCAGTTTCATTACTAGGGGGCTTTCTTTGTGATCTAAGAGGGCACCCACGCGGGTCAGCCCGAGTAAGTCCCGAAGCCACCTTTAAATTCCTCTCTCACTGGTGGGTAAGCCCTGCCCGTTTTCGAACAATGTTTCTGAGAGAGTGATCTCACAAATGTCACGGGTCTCTCCTGAAACTCGAGACGCATGCCGCCCCATCCTCCAGGGATCCGAAGGGTGAGATCGAGGCACCTAACCAGCTTGGCGACTCTACTGGGGACTAACTACCTCTTATTCGGATGGTTTTTATTTGGCTAGTTTCTTCTTTATCTGCTTTCATTCTCTTTTCACATTCCCTTATGGTTGCTGAGTTCTGTTACCCATTAATCCGGATCGAGGATTTTCTTATTCTGTTATTCGAGAGTGTCCCTAGGGAATGAGGTCCTTTGACATTGTTCCCGGCCATCCTCGAGCAAAGACCCCTTGTCTAGCTACTAAGTCTTAACCTGGACCGATGTGAGGAGGGACATGAAGGTCCCTCACTCTCCATCTCTTCACTCTGGTGGAAACTCCATCAAAGAGCCTTCATGGGCGACACTTTTGGTGCCCCACACAGCATACACCAAGACACTAATCAGTCTCTTGCCGGCTGTGTTTCTGAGGTACGTCGGAAGGCCGCCCAATCCCTTTCTGCAAAAGGCAAGCAAGCTGTCATTGCTTCTACGTGTCGCCATAAGGCTACCCCCCACATTTCTACTTCTCTGGTCTCTATCCCTAGAGGCTCAACACATCAAAATGGAAACCCTATGGTCTTCACCCCTCACACACACCACAAGGCTCGTGGGTCACCCACTCCAGTGAAACCTCGGGGCAACCCTTCTGTTGCCTTGAGACTGTGTTAAAGATTAAACCTTCCAAGGCCAAATCTTGTGCACACCACTCATGTACATCTCATTACTCGGGGCAACGCTGTTATTGTGCCAACTCAAGTACACGAGAGACGACCTTCTCCTCCTCTTCCTACGCACACACAAGCTCACCCTATAAGAGGCAGGCCTACACCTATTATCTTACAGACACCTACTTCGTAGTTCTCGGCCTCCTAAGGCCAGACCACTTGACGGGTAGACCCTCAGGTCTCCCGGAATCCTTCTTCATGGGATGCAAAGGTGTCGCCATCTCAGATGTCCCCTCGTCCTCAACTCAGGCCTCCTCATGAATCGACCCTGCTCCTCCTTCATCGTGCAAGCACCTTCAGCCTTGGTACTCGAAGGTTTTTCCCAAGAGTACCATCCTGAACTAGCCCCAACACTTTTGTCATATCTCTAAAGCTCATAAGAAAGCTCGGGACATGGACCTCACGAAAGATCGAGTCGTTCATCCTCCCCGACCCAAGATGACTTAAGTTCCTGGCCTTCATTCAGTGTCACACCTTATGGAGACAGATCTCTCCTGTCCAAGTGGAGTTGACCAGCCGCAACCTAGATCGTAGTTTTAGCACGAGGTCCATGAAAACCTCAAGGCTACATGCGATAGAGGTATGCGAATTTGGTTTAGGAAGATGACCAAGGCAGTCAAAACAACCAATTTTGATGACCTCTTCACTTGAATCCATTATACCCCCTTCAGATGACAACGCATGAAGAAGAGCTCAATGAGCCCTGTGCTATGGTTACTATCGCAAAAGAAGACCTAGCCACTCAATAGCCACGGTCGCAAGACCGTTAACAACTGATCTAAACGCAATATGCGTACAAAAGTCGAGTTCAGTCAAGGCATGCTGACCCCTTCTTAACTGACCTACCATGTACGACCCGTCAAGCTCGCAAGCCTTCAGCTGCCACTAATGTTGACCTCACTAGAGAAACAGTCAGTGTAATTGTCGTAAGCTAGCCCAGTGATGCGCTGGAGGATCGCATGAACAAGTTTGAGGACATGGTGCACGTGATAATGGAGAGGATCAATCATATTATCATTGCACGCCAGTCGTCTAACCAAGAGGCCAATTCCCCTCACTCTGATGGTGTACCTCCATGATAGCCTCCTCCGTCTACTACACAGGACAATTCTATCCCTCATCCAGTTTCTCAGTCAGATATTGACGCAATGGTCACCCATAGCCTGAAGAACAGACAAATTTCGGGCATACAGGGTGCGACGCCTTATCAAAGACCATATCCTTCCTACATTGATCAGGTCCTGTTCCTCTCAGATTATAAGAGAGGAAAGTTTCCTCTATTCAGCGGAACCACATCCCCAAACCAGCATATTGCTCACTTTCAGGCAGCATGTTAGGAAATAGCGGTTGACGGGAGACTTCTTCTCCTCCAGTTCGTTGAGACCCTTGATGGCCCAGCATTCCAGTGGTATACTCGACTTCCTTCAAGCTCGGTGCATACATGTTAGGTGATGGAGAAACTGTTCTATCATTGCTTCTATGAGGTCAAGAGAGAAGTTCAAACCATTGAGATTCTCACCTTGACTCAAGACCCTGATGAGCCCATAGATCAATTCATATCAAGATAGGGAGACCTGGCTTCTTGCCATCCTAATCCTATGCTTGAGAAGGAAGCAGTCCAAAATTGTGTGCTGAACATGCGACTTGTAATCGCTCTACATGTCGAGGCCTCCAATCTGACCTCGATGTCAGAGTTGATCTCTAAATCAGTTCACATACCGTCATGGTGGGGCATGACAACCATCTACAAGTTCAACGAAACCGGGGCAATGGTGGCTCTTGAAATAACACACGGGGAGGCCAACAGAAAGAGGTAATTAGTGCAGTTGTTATGATCACTTATTCAAAGAAAGCTCCCTCCCAAGCTTTGGACCTCTCTAAAGAGGTAAGTACAATGAAGGTAACACCCCAAGATGGCAAACAACAATAGTCGTACAATTGCGTACCTCCACCAGCCAACTTTGACAGGAGTGATTATTTAACTAGGCATAGGAACAAGGTCTATCCCTTCGAGAAGGAATGAGTCCATGCATTGTGCTAGTTATTATTCTAGCAGAATATGATCCAGCTTCTAGAAACCAGGTTCCCTGAGCAATCTGGCCTTGACACTTTGGCAAATTATTGTGCCGACTATCGGAGGATCAATCATCCCATAGATGACTACTACATGCTGAAGGATATTATTGAGGCCCTGATTCCAAAAGGTCAGATAAAGCTTGAAGATTTAAAGAAGGCCTTCGGGGCAGCTGGGGCCTCCCATGCCGTAATCATTCAAGAGGAGGACGAAATGTCGGATATTCTCTACTCCCTCTTCATTATAATGCTGTAGGAAGGCATAATCAAACTAAACAGGCAAGGAAACCCCTTCGCCTCTTTAAGGGGGCTGAAGATCACTAGTGTCCATACCATCAGATAAGAGGCCATTAGTTGTCAGAATGCATAACTTTCCTTGACATATTCGCAAAGGAATTGCGAGAGTCAAGAATTTTACAACCTCATCGTAAGTGATCCCCAAATAACTTCCTCATCAGGGCAACATGATCTCACAAGGTAAGACCTTCATATCAATGACTCAGACTCTGTAGAACCCTCGACTTCCTAGCCATGGATGATCTACCATGGCCGAAGCAAACTCCAGTCTTTGAGGCGAGAAGCTTTTCGTGAAGCCAGCATGGATCGCAAACCCAGTGAGACAAATCAAATGGCACCTTAGAAAACTAAAAAAAGATGAGCACCAAGGGCTGCTCGCCGAAGAAAGAACATCTCTCAACCCACAGTCGAGAAGGAATTTTTCAAGTCCCTTCCTCCTTTGCCAACTTTGATGGACTTCATCCCCGGCACAATTCTGTTTCCTCCTTCATCCTGTCAAGGAGACATCCCCATGCCATCATCCACTCAGCAAACGTCTGATGAGGGTGACGACGCTAAAAGCCTTCCCCAACAGTCCAAGCAAGGGAAAGACCTAAAAGATCCCCTGTAACAGTCCAATCCTGGTGATGATGTAAAAGCTGCTCAGATCGGTCTAATGAGGGGAATGACCTTAAAAGTCCCCCACTTTCTTGCCTTTCTACACCTTCTTCTCATGCGTCTCATTCTCTTTCTCCTATGTCTTCTTCAGGTACGACCTTGTTGTGCCTAGACTTCGAGGCTCTCGACCCGAAATTTGAAGGAATCAAAATAATCAGGACGTAGTGGAAGAATTTGAGAAAGACCCTGGCAGCTCAAGCTAAGGTAGAGCCACCTTCATCAATGAAGCGCAAGAAGTCGAAGCCAAAGAAACTCCAGTAGCCACCTGATCCTAACTTTGAGCAGAGATTGAGAGAGTCTAGGAGGCAAAGTTTCTATGCTTAGGAAACTTGCCACATGATACAAGTCTATGAAGCACCAACCTGTGTGGACCAAACACTACAGATAACTACTCAAAGGGATAGTGATTCGCATCGGCATACTTGTTGCACTACAATCATTGAATCCCAAATTCCTTGCGATCTCCAAGACGAACTCCTGCAGTCTGAGAAACAATCCCTATTTATGGAAGACCCTTCCCTTCCTCAAACTTGGAAAGACACAGAAATTATAATCCACTTTGGGCCTCTATCAGAGGCAAACATGTCAGGATCATGGGTCTCGGCATTTGATTTCAACCACAAGATCCTTGAAAACAATGATCAAGAGTTGCAAGAGGCTCCCAAAGAATTAGAAGAAGGTGGTCAGGCCACAGCTGACGAACTCGAAGAAATAAATCTTGAAGATGAAGCGGACCCCAGACCTACCTTCATTTCAGCAACAATGTCTCTATATGAGAAAGAGGAGTTCATTTCCATCTTGAAAACAAATCGGGATGTCTTTTCTTGGCATTACCATGAGATGACCAGTTTAGACCCTCAGGTCGTCGCTCACCGTCTCAACATTGATCCGACTGTCAAACAGAAATCAAGAAGGTTCAGGCCTGATCTTGAAATGCAGATAGATGCCGAGATAACTAAACGTAGGCAAGAAGGTTTCATCCTTGAAGTGAAGTACCCGAAATGGCTAGCAAATGTTGTTCCGATCAAGAAGAAGAATGGTCAAATTAGGGTCTATATTGACTTTCACGATTTGAATACTGCCTGTCCCAAGGATGACTTTTTGTTTCCATTCACCTAGATGCTGATCTACTCCACAGCTCATTGTCAAATACTTTCCGTCATGGATGGATACTCTGGGTATAATCAGATAAGGATGGTGCCTCAAGATTAAGAGGCCACTCTGGCTCGTACAATAGCTAGGCATGCCAAATGGCTTCGCCCCTTGATAAAAATTCACCCGTAAAATCACAGGGGCCGATTTCCCCTTCCCTTGGAAGTCTCTTCACATCGGGGATTTGGTAGGAAGAACCAGCCATTACAAAGGACTTAATGGTTCACTCCTAAAAATTTGCTAAGGCACTGGAACAACACCAGTTCAGTTTGTCCAACACTCAGCGCCAGTTGAACCTCTCAAACACATAGTGCCGGGTGAGATCCTCAAATGCCCATCACTTGTTGCATGTTAACGATTAGTGCCTGATGAGTATGTCAAACACTCAGCACTGGTCAAGCTTCTGAATAACTAGCGACGGTTAAGGGCCAACAACTAGCGTCGGTTGAGTCTTTCAGCACTTAGCGCTAGTTCATATTGTCAACATCCCAGCATCGATTGAGAGAAAATCACTCACACGTACACTGGTTGAGAGTAAATCACTCACATGTGCCATGAATCCTAATCGTGACACCTCGAATTCAGTTGTGCCGACTGACAGCCGTCGCCACGCCCTTTGGCACCGCCTCACACACTAGCAACTGATAAACGTACGCTTTCCAAGGATGACGGTTCACCTCTAGCAATCATACACCTTCCTTGCGATGGTACTCCTCCTACAGCCATACGGCCCACGTACTGTGACCATTCGACTTCTGCCAGAATTGCTCCCACACGATCGAAAACTCACAGGAAAACATTCCCTCCTACATCTTTTAAACCTCTGTGACACAATTAATAGTGTCGAAAAGTGGAGATAACCCCGGTAAACCTCTTGAAAATGCCGGAAAACTTCTACAACACCATGAGCAGTGCTGAAAAAATTCCACAACAGTCGGGAAACCCCTTAAAAATGCTCGGAAAGCTCTCAAGACAAGTGAAAATACTCACTAATGTGTTTCCTACCTCTTCCAAAAAGAAAAACGATAGCCGGAGCCTCCTCTGCTTCTTGAAAAGATTCTCGAAAAGCTCTCCTTTTCCTGTTGCTTTCTTTGCAAACGCACCGAATTCCTGACGAAGTTTGTTCACCAAAAGGTCTTCTCAGCAAAACCCTTGTCGAAATCCTACTGCCTACCGAGGAACCTTCCCTACAAAGATTGTTGCTGAATTCTCATAGCTTGCTGAAAAACATCAACCGAGTGCTCTCTCCTCACTGTTGAAGAAAATTGTTGCTTAAAGTGTTCACTCTTGGTAAAAAATAAGGGAAAATGGGATTTTACCTCCTTATATAGACTGCACTGCCCCCAAACGCCCTTCAAAAACTTGAAATACTACTAGCGTCGAAGGGAAGCCAAGCAATAATGAACCGGGTCGGGCTTCGACACAAGGCCCGAGGTAACTCTCATCGATTCATTGCCAGCACCAGTTGACGCAGCATAGGGTGAATTTCCAAAGAACCCTAGCATTGGGTGTGTCTCCAAACAACCCTAGCTCCGGTTGACTTAGCGCCGGGTGTGTTTCCAAATACGACCCTAGCGTTAGTTGACTTGGCACCAGGTGTGTTTCCAAAAACAACCTTAGCATCGGTTGACATAACGCCGAGTGTGTCTCAGTGCTGGTTGATTTATCGTCGGGTGTGTCTCCAAACAACCCTAGCACCGGTTGACTTAGCACCGGGTGTGTTTCCAAATACGACCCTAGCGTCGGGTGTGTTTCCGAATACAACCCTGGCGTCGGTTGACTTAGCGCCGAGTATGTTCCAAATACAACCTTAGCGCTGGGTGTGTCTCCAAAACCACCTCAGCATCAGTTAAATCAGCACCGATTGTCTTCAGATAATACCACGGGTCATTCACAACGACAGTTGAACAACGCCGGTTGTGTTCTGAGAACTCAGCATTGGTTGAATATTCGCAATAAACCATCAGCGCTACACATGGCATCGACTGTATTTTCAAACAGTGTATTCCCTACCATTATCCCAAGTGGAGTTGTGTACCCAATCCAGGACGTGTCATCTCTAGTGGACTTGCACCTAGGCCGTTGCACCTAAACTGTGCCTTCCCCAATGAAGTCAGGAGTTGTCCCTCATCCCCCACTAGGAGTCACACCCATACTGCAACCCATCCTCCTCGATAAAGTTAGGGCCATTTCTGCTTCCCCAATCCCCAGTGGGTGAGCTTCACACTAAGCTACCTTATCCTCAAGGAGTCGGGTTACCTGTCATAAGTCAATTCTCCATAAAGTCTCATCTTTCACCCTAGGGAGTCACACTTGCCCCTCCAATCCCCAATGAAGTCCGCTTTTGTTAGCCGTCCTTCGTGGGGTCACCATGTCCATCGAAGCCCTCTGCTTGTGTATGCCTTTAACCATTTTATCCCCAGGGAGTCGGATTTCCATCCACAAATCTATTCCCCATGGAGTTTCACCTATATGGCAACCCACACAATGGTCTTAGCTACATGACCCTAAACTGCTCAGCCTCGGTCCATACTGCATGACCCTAAACTGGTCAGCCTCGATCCATACTGCATGACCCTAAACTACTCAGCCCCAGTCCTAACAACATGACCCTAAACTTCTCAGCCTTGGTCCTAGCTGCATGACCCTAAACTACTCAGCCTCAGTCCTTACTGCATGACCCTAAACTGCTCTTCCTCGGTCCATACTACATTACCGTAAACTGCTCAGCCTTGGTCCATAATGCATGACTCTAAACTGCTCAGCCGCGGTCCATACTGCATGACCCTAAACTACTCAACCTCAGTCCATACTGCATGACCGTAAACTGCTCAGCTTCGGTCCATACTGCATGACTCTAAACTGCTCAACCTTGGTCCATGCATGACCTTAAACTGCTCAGCCTCGGTCCTTACTGCATGACCCTAAACTGCTCAACCTCAGTCCATACTGCATGACCCTAAACTACTCAGCCTCGATATATACTGCATGACCCTAAACAGTAAAGCACCATGGTCCAAACTATATGACCTTAACTGTACTTGAGGTCTAGTTGCACGGCATTAAACTGCATAACCATGGTCTAGCTGTATGACCTTAAACCATAGCACATTTCCTAACCACATGGCAATAAAAGGCTCAGCACCATGGTCTAAATTATATGACCTGAAACTATATCGAAGGTCTAGTTGCACGACCTTAAACTACATGGTCCTAGTTGTATGACTTTAAACTGAATAACTATGGTCCAACTGTATGACTTTAAACCATAGTATACATCCTAGCCTCATCATGATAAAAGGCTCAGCACCATGGTTCGAACTATATGACTTGAAACTGTAGTGGAGGTCTAGTTGCACGACCTTAAACTGCATGATCCTAAGTGCAAGACTATAAACTCCATAACCATGGTCTAGCTGTATGACCTTAAAATCATAGTGGACATCCTTGTCGCATGATGATAAACTGCTTCGCACAAGTCTCGGAGGCATGACCATAAACTCGCCACCACATACGCGCACACACCTTTCCGTGCACTTTCACACACGCCTTCTCTAACCTATCTGTTAGTGTGTGCACACCACCTTCATTACCACCCCAGTGAGTTCATTCCTTTCATCATCCTACAGCATTTCCTAGTGAGTCTTACCCATGCTCACAAAATGGTGAACCATCTCGCCATCCATACTCGTTGTAAGTTAGTGGCTCACCATCGTGCACTCACATTTCATACATCGTTCATCTCTCATAGGTAGTCTCGAGCCATCTCCCCAAGTGAGCCAAACACCACCATACTCACTCTGTGGCCTTCATAGACTATCATCCATCACCATTACGGTCCATCTGTATGACCTTAAACCATAGTGCACGTCCAAGCCGCATGACGTTAAACTGTTTCGCATAGGTCTAAGAGCCATGACCTTAAACATGCCCTCACAAAAAAATAAAGGAATAACGGGCATGGTGTATACCTAAACATGGGAACCCTAAGAGTAAAATAATGGACGGGCATGGTCATGAAACCATGAGTAAAAGAGTTACGTGAATAAAAACTGGGCACAATGAAAACTGGAAAGGGCATCATGAGTGAAAATGGACAACAAAGCTGGACATGGCCCAAAGGTCATGGGTAAAAGAGCCCCAAATAAAAAGAAGTTGGTGAAACTCATCTCTATGGCACTACTTCCCAAGTTCAAGTAAAAATCAGTAAGGGATGCTTGGACCAATGAGCAGGTTGATGCAGCACTCGTCTGAAGAAGCTGCTTCAGGTCACACTCAAAAGAAGAAAAATCCCTGGTGGCATAAAACTAGGAATCCAAAAATATGAGCTTCAAGGAAAAAATTCTGACAGTCTGAGTCCAGTTGCAAAAGGACTTGAAAGACAGAAGACAAGTCTCATGAGGAAGAACATTATTCTCATGAGCTCACAATTACACTCTGAGAAACAAACATTACAAAGGTAAAAAACTGACAAAGAAAGGGGAGAACCTGCCAGAGACTTCAGCTTTCCTAGCCGATAGGCCTAGACCTTCGAGACCGACAAACACTGCCCCCGACTAGACCCGCTAGTTGAGACCCAAAGTGGTACTCTGAATGTCAAAAGCAAACCTGGTGTAGCGATAAACAACGCCTACCAAATCAAACTAATGAACCCAGACCAAATGGGAACAACGCCCTTCACCATGGCACTCAATTGGCAGATGGGTCTGATTCTGACTGATGAGGTCTATACAAAATCCTCAGATTCAGAATCATAAACAGTCCACACGCAGGTGAGGGCTTCAACAGGATCCCATAAAAAAAGTCACTTCTCCCCCTAAAGTGTCCACAGAAGGACCCCTGAACAATGCATCCCTACTTCTGAGCAGCCTAATTGTACCATTACGTGAATGTCCTCGGTGTTAATGTGGTCCAACTGTTAGGAAGGAAAAAAGTTAAAGTTGAAGGAAACTTTTCGAATGGTTGTCCTTCTCGCTTCTCTTGAAGCACAACATTTGGCGGGGCAACCGGTTTGAACGTATTTTTCAGCACCTTGGTCCTTGATAGAAAGCAGGTCAATAAAGCCTACAAAATAGTGGAAATTCCCAACAGTCTCAAAATTCCCCCAGAATAGGTCAAGATCATCATCAACAATCCAAAAGACCACCTGCCAAGTTTCGTCGCATTTCAACATGTGGAAGGCAGTAAACAGAAAGGAATAATTTTCAGAAAAATGACCTCTAGCACCTTGAAACTGACCCTACAACTAGAACTACATTTTTTGTGTCTCAAATCACTATGGTACAATCGTCATTAGATTTGGTACGGTCAAAATCCCCTATGGGCCAAGTTTTGACTTAATTGAATACTCTAAAACAAAGATATGAGTCAAACATTGAAACAGGAGAGGCCACACACTATTCTCATGTGGCCTCACTGCACTAAAATGGAGTTAAAGGTGACTGTTTTGCAGTTACAGATAGTTACTTTCGAGGCCCGTAACTCACTCGTTCCAAGTTGGATTGCTCCCAAATTTGGTGACCATATTCGTGTCATCAAGACGAACAATTCAATATGTGTTACTCCCCGAGATGATGTCTGAGCTGGGAGAAAAGCTAGAAAGAATTTGCCGATCCATGAAGAAATTATAGAAAATTCAGCAGCGACATGCCTTGCTCGATGAACCGAATCACGACGCTCGCTCAATAGAACCACGTACGGTTCATGGTTATCATTAGTCCGAACCCTGTACATGATGAATAGTTAGATTTCATGTACGGAACCGACACAGTAACTGAAATTTCGACCGTCGAGATTCCGGTCAAAACTCAAAAGTTACGAAATCTTTGTTCAGGCTCCAAATCATGTCTCGTTTACTGCCACATGATCGTGACGGCATGCTCAATTCACTTTGACGAAGAAATCATAGAAACACATTAAGGAACGATCGCACTATCGATCCGAAGTTTCCAAGATTCAATCAAATTTCAAGTCTCGTAATCATGGCTCAAAAACATGATTCATGGTTAGAACTTAGCATCGAAATGATCGTCATGTTGAGCCCTAGCAAAAAACAATAACCTTGGATTAAACGAGCATCAGAACACCCTCGGTTCATTCATTGGAGATCACGCTAGATCTCAAGCAACACCAGGGACTGTTCTAGAATTCCACACATTGTTAAGCAGGGGCAAAACAGTCCTTTTGCACACATTTTTAAAAATTCTTTTAATTCAATTAAATGTTAATTTCTAGGAATTAGGACTAATTTTGATCAATCCCCCCATGTTTGGGCACAATTCTACATAAACAGACACTGCCTCATTGTAAACAGACCGCTTAGCCTTCAGTTGATGCTTGGAAGATTGAATAAAAATCTCAATTCATTTCTTGAGCCTATGCTTACATTTTTTAGAGAGAGAGAGAGGAGAGAGAAGGAATGAGTTAGTACCTTTCGAGCTGGTAACTTTCTCTTTCCTACCCTTTCTGTCTTCTTCTCTCTTTCTCTCTCTTTTTCTCTCTTCACTCTCTTTCTCTCTATTCTCTCTCTATTTCTCTCTTTTTTTCTCTCTTTTTTTCTCTCTCTCTTCTCTCTCTTATTTCTCTTTATTCTCACTCTTTCTCTCTCTATCTCTATCTTTTTTCTCTTCTCTCCCTCGCTCTCTTTCTCTCTTATCTCTCTCTTTCTCTCTCTCTTTCTCTTTCTTTTTCTCTCTCTTCACTCTTCTCTCTTTCTCTCTCTTCTTCTTTATCTCTTTTTTCTCTCTTGCTCTCTTTCTCTCTCTTCTTCTTTCTCTCTTTTTTCTCCCTTTCTCTCTTTCTCTTCTCCTCTCTTTCTCTCTCTTCGTCTCTATCTCTCTGTCTCTCATCTTCTCTTCTCATCTCTATCCTCTTCTATCAACTGGTGACACCAAACGTTGATTGGTCTTCTCTATCTTCTTCTATCAATTGGCCAGACCTAACGCCGGTTGATCTTTTCTATCTTCTTTTATCCACTAGCGAGACCTAGCACCGGTTTGTCTCCTCTCTCTTATTCTATCAGTCGACGAGACCTAGCATCGATTGATCTTCTCTCTTCTCCTCTCTTCTCTCTCTTTTTCTCTCTCTTCTCTCCCTCTCTCTTTCTCTCTCTTCTCTCTCTTTTCTCTCTTTCTCTCTTCTCTCTTTTTCTCTCTCTTCCTCTTTCTCTCTCTCTTCTCTCGTTTTCTCACTTTCTCTCTATCTTTTCTCTCACTTCTCTCTCCTCTCTATCTCTCTCTTCTTTTTTCTCTCTTCTCTCTCTTTCTTTCTCTTCTCTCTTTCTTTCTCTCACTTCTTTTTATCTCTCTTCTCTCTCTCTCTTTCTTTTTCTCTCTTCTCTCTTTCTTTCTCTCACTTCTTTTTATCTCTCTTCTCTCTCTCTTTCTTTTTCTCTCTGCTCTCTTTCTTTCTCTCACTTCTTTTTCTCTCTCTTCTCTCTCTCTTTCTCTCTCTCTCTCTCTTTCTCTCTCCTCCCTTTTTATCTCTTTCTCTCTCTTCTCTATCTTCTCTCTTCTCTCTCTATCTCTCTTTCTCTATCTTTTTCTCTTTCTCTTCTCCTCCCTCTTTCTCTCTCTTCATCTCTATCTATCTCATCTTCTCTTCTCGTCTCTATCTTCTTCTATCAATTGGTGAGACCTAGCATCAGTTGGTTTTCTCTATCTTCTTTTATCAACTGGCAAGACCTAGTGCTAGTTGGTCCTTTCTATCTTCCACTGTCAACTGGCGAGACTTAGAGTCGGTTGGTCTCTCTCTATTCTTCTATCAATCGACAAGACCTAGCACCGATTGATCTTCTCTTTCTTCTCCTATCAGTTTGTCAGACCTAACATCGGTTGGTCTTCTCTCTCTTCTCCTATCAGTTAACGAGACCCAACACTGATTGATCTTTTCTCTCCACTTCAATCAATCGATGAGACCTAGTGTCGATTGGTGTTCTCTTTCTTTTGCTATCAATCGGTGAGATCTAGCATTGGTTGGTCTTCTCTCTCCTCTATCAGTCGATGAGACTTAGCACCAATTAGTTTTCTCTCTCCTTGATTAGTCTGTGAGAACTAACACCGATTGGTTTTCTCTCTGCTCTCCTATCAGTCGGTGAGACTTAGCACTGGTTGGTTTTCTCTCTCCTCTTTTAACAGTCAGTGAGAGCTGACACTGGATGGTTTTCTCTCTCTTCTTCCATTAGCCGGTGAGACCTAACGCCGGTTAGTCTTCCCTTTCTTCTTATATCAGTCGACGAGACTTGGTGCTAGTTGGTCTTCTCTCTCCTCTTTTGTCATATATGTGTGTGATTATAAGAAAGTAGAAAATAAGAAGAATACGAGCCAAGGGAGGTGATTCCAAACCTTTTTCATGACTGCCGGGCTTTCTTCATTCTCTAAGAGGGCACCCATGCGAGTCAGCCCGAGTAAGTCCCGAACTCACCTTTAGATTCCTCTCTCACCGGTTGGTAACACCTGCCCCCATTTGTGAACGAGGTTCCTGAGAGAGTGATCTCACAAACGTCCTGGGTCTCTCACGAAACCTGAGACACGTGCTGCTCGTTTCTCCAGGCATCCAAAGGGCGAGATCGAGGCACCTAACCAACGGAGAGCATACCTCTAATAACTGATATCGATGCCTTAGCTTCTTGCTTAGTGAAAGCAAACACCTGACTTAAGTCTTTGGTTGGTTCTCCGATCCCCTTACTTGGCAATCTCTAATTTGGTGGCCCAGCTTGCCACATCTGAAGCATGCCCCAGTCTTTCTTCGGCAATCAACCACCGAGTTATTGTGCTTCCCACAGTGTGGGCATGTCAGAGGTCCATTCTCTCTTACTTCGCTCGGTAACATCCCCAAAATCTTCTTGCTCCTCAGATTTCTCCTCCCTAAAGTTCCTCTTCAGTGGTGGTCGAGCCTTTCTCCCCGCGTTTAAAAACTAGGATGGCCTCATCTTTCAGTTTCTGCCACTCTGCGACTCTCCATTTTCCCTTTCTATCTTCATGGACAGATCCACTAAAGTGAAAAAGGTCTTTAAATTGGCTGATGTTAGTCACCTCCTTTTTTGGGCTTGAGGCCTCTTCCAAACTTACTAGCCTTCTGCACTTCAGTATTAATGATGTGTGGTGCACACCTTGATAACTCAGCAAACTTGGCTGCATACTGCTCCACAGTTAAATTCCATTGCTGCAGCTCGATAAACTCTACTCCTTTTCATTTCCTTACGGAATCAGGAAAGTACTTTTCATTGAAGGCTTCTAGAAAATTCTCCTAGGTCATTTATGTCACTGACCTTACCCAAGATTGTTCTACAGAGCCCCACCAGTGCTCAGCGTCCCCTTCGAAAATGAAAGTGCCTAACCTTACTTTCTGCTTATCAGTGCAGTTTAAAACTTTGAATATCTTCTCCACCTATCTCCTCCATCTCTTAGCCTTTTCTCCTCCCCCAAGCCCTAAGAAGGTCGGAGGAGCCAACGTCCTAAAATTCTCTATTAAGCTACTATCATTCCAGTCAGGGACAGGTTTCGATGGGGCTGGCATGACTTCCTTCATCATTTGTGTCATAGCCCCTAAAGTTTTGACGAAGTCACCGAGAGTCTCGGTATTTTCATTACTGAAGCTTGAATTATTGGCCTTCGTTCTCGACATCATCAACCTAAGACACAAACACTCGATTACTAATCTACCCAAACTATTCTAACAACACTTCTAAACTCCCTAGACTAAGAATCTTATCCTGGCTGCTCTGATACCATAACTGTCATGACCCTGTCCCTTGACCCGTACCGGTGGGGGATAGAGCGTGGGATCGTGACTTGAGATTGCAAACGTCACTCAAGTGGGAGTGGCTCAATGCATAAAAACATGGAATTGAAACCAAACCACGAAAGAAAACTAGAATAAATCCATCCATCAAACAAAAGTCCATCCAAAAGGTACAACCATTTCATTCCTTCAATGTCAAAAGTCATTACAATTTCTTTAAGGCACTACTGGCCCAAAATACACAAAATGATGTATACATCATGTTGCTGAAATCACCAAAACATACTGTGAAAGTCTTCGAAAGATGGCTTCTCGAACTTCTTAATTTCGGGCTTTGAGCCTTCAAACTGCCACCCACCTTTAACACAGCTACCACCACCCTTCACTCTACAGTTATGAGATCAAGATGGAACGAGCTAAAAGCCCAATATGAATATCACTACCCTTTCATTCCTGACTAATAGTATATACATGATAACACGCCCAACTTCATTAGAAATTGCATTTGTCTTACAGAGTGTAGTCGCATCTGAGAGAACACATGAATGCTAGATGACGAGGGTACAAATCACTTAATGGAGCATTACTTGTTCTCAAAATGACATCTATCTTTATGCATATCACAGTTACAGTAAGATATTCTTATAGAATACATAATTCAAACAAGCAGAACATATTAGTTTACTCCCGAAGTAGGAGCCACATCGATCAGCCTAAGCCAATCCTGTAACTTGGGGCTTCTACCCTCATTCAGGAGGCATGATAATGACAAGTGGGTGCCCCACTTCGTAATATCCTCACTCATGCACACATCCCCAGCGCACTTTGGGGTTTTCAATAAGATGAGGCCTTGTAAGACACGACTCTCACTTGTGCCTTAGGTGAGAGGGCGTTACAATATCATTGGAGGACCCAATGCATAGTGCCCATTACAATTCGGGGGGGCGCTACCCTCTCAATTATTTACAGTTACATCTCGACTCCACTCCTATCATAAGAGTTGAGGTACAGAATGCCCGACTACCAATGGATGACCCATTGCGCAGCGGTCACAGAATCAGAATATCCAATACCAGTGGAGGACCCATTGCATAGTGGCCGGTAATCACATATAACATAATTCTTGTAATAGAATCAGAATATCCACTACTAATGGAGGACCCATTGCATAATGATCGTGGCATGTATAACAGTATCCATATAATAGAAATCACAATATCCATATGACAGAAATTACAGTATCCATATTACAGAAATCATAGTATCCATATAACAGAAATCAAAGTATCCATATAACTGAAATCACAGTATCCATATAACATAAATCACAATATCAACTACCAATGGAGGACCCATTACGTAGTGGCCAAAAATTAGTATTCGTATAACATAATCAGATAGTATCAATATCACTTTTTAATAGTATCAGATTCATATAATAACAGTATCAACATTATATGATCGCATTATCAGAGTCACAAAATCTCAACGTCGATGTCACATTTCTTGCAATCTCAGGCAGTGACACCCGATCAAAACATGGTCATAACTCCCAATTCCTTTGAAAGTTAAAGATGATTCCAGAACTAATTTTGCACTAAGCACTCCTACCTTTCAAATGGGAGCGGTTTGAAGACAATTGGGCCCCGTTTGGCCTCCTAAAGATTTCAAGAGGTGAGGGTTACTTGGTTGTACCCTGTTGTGTACAGTGGCTAGCGAAATACCCTGCTTCCTATTACTATAAATTTCAAACCGTGAGGTAGCTTGTGATGGTTTCAAAATCAAAGTTTAATTCAAGGCGTATATCTTTCTAACAAGGTAAATTTAAATGCATTTGGATTCCATTTGGTAGTTCAAAGATTCTTGCAAACGAGGTGATAGTTCTTAATTTTTATCAACACTGCCCATATAAACTGAAGTATAACTTTCAATCTAAAAATAATTTCAAAATAATTTCTACTTAGCCCATTCAAATATATTTCAAATGGCTGTAGTTTGATCGAAAATGGATGTCGTTCTGTTAGTTAAAATCAGTGACCACAACAGCATTAGTGGAAAATCCAAGAAAACAGTTCACAGTTATATACTCTCTTATTTTAAATCATAACTTCTTTTTCATAAAGAATTTCAACAGTAGGAAAAAATGAACATTTTACTAGACTCGTATACAGTTTTAACAGGGGTGGTTTGAGGTCAAGCGGACCCCATTGGATAGTTCAAAAACCTCAATCAAGCACACACATAATTCTAGAATTTCACAGTGGCATATAACATGTCTCAAGAATACATTCCATAACCCTCATTTCAAGGTGAGAAATATGATAACAACCATTCTCTCACAATGTGAACACACATAACATGCATTTCTTACACAATCTAAGAATCAATCAATCTCAATCATCCATCATTATCCATCATTATCATAGAATAAAAGCCCCAAATTCTAGTGAAAAAGGCGAAAGGATTTCTACATCACATATACTTCTATTGCTCATTTTACATGCATAAATTTTCATGCATCCTTATGACTACATTGCAATGGTGGTAGATCTACTTACAAGTGGCACTCACATCAACATGCATCTAACAAGTGGCACTCATAATCCACGCATAACAGTAATGCAACCGGTGCTGGTCTCCATCTCCTACACAGCCGGCACTGAACTCACAACACAACCAATGCTAGTCTCTGCACACAACAAAGCCAGCGCTGGTCTCTACACACAACATAGCCGGCGCTAATCACAACTAGGCTGGCGTTGGCACTTCTTTCTCTTCACAGCGGGCACTGCTTATAACTCAGCCATCACTGGTACTCTGCACACAACACAACCGGCAATGTTCGTAACTTAGCTGGCGCTGGCCACAACTTAGCTGGCGCTATATCCTTCCTTCCTCCCATCACGCCGTGCATTTTAACTGTTCGAGAAAGGTTTGGGTCATCACACTTACATGCTCACGATGCTCCCTACTCCCTTCACGCAGCTCACTCGCGCCCTTGGTACAGCTTCACGCAGTTGCCTTCACTCCAGAAACCTCCCCACGACGATAACACACCTATGGCTATGGTGCAGGCACGCGCATGGCGTTAGCACGAAGGAAAAGTTGATGGAAAGGAAAGCGGGTGGTGATGGGTAGGGGGCATTTATTTAAAGACGCAGGTATAGGTGAGGGTTGGTGAGGCCCACTGCAGCTGGCATCGAGGTAGGTGGGGGAAGAGATTGTAGCGGGCGTTAGCCGTGCGGTGTGTTTCTGACAAAAGTGGCACGACGTTGACCTTGTGGGCCCTCGTTGAATGCTAAACGCACGCAGCGATACTCCCGTTTGCACACAGATTTTTCACCCCATGCACAACACTAAGCCACATGTCGTGTCGTGCCAGACGGCAATAACCCTCACGACAACAGTCCAGGCCGCATTACTCCACACGACGGTACCTAACTTCTTCCCATGTCATTTCCCAAATGGTGTTGCCTTCTGCTGCACGGTGATATATTGTCTTCTGTGTGGTGCTAACCTCTTCTTCGCAGGACGATAGTCTCTCTTTCTCTCTCCTCTTTACCGTCTCATTAACCCTTGCACACGATGCTAGGCTTCTCTTTCAATGGTAATGCTTCTTCTTACTCACGTGGTGTCTCCCTTGCCATATGGTCGGTGCTCACCCTTTGTCCTCACCACCAGGTGTGCGCTTCTATTTCTGATGGCTCCCTTCTCTCCAACTATTGTGAGTGGTCAGGCTCAAGTCATGCCCCTTACATCATCCCCCCCTTAAAAGGGGATATTGTCCCCAAAATCATCACTCGAAGAGGTGGGGGTATTTTTCCTTGATTTCATCCTCTCGTTCTCATGTCTACTCTTCCCTTGAGTGATATTGCCATTGCACCCTTACCAGGGGAATCTCTTTATTCCGCAATACTTGTATTCTCCGATCTAATATTCCGATTGGCCACTCGATGTTGGTCAAATCTTCTCTAAGCAGGATTGGTGCGTACTCGAAAACATGTGAGGGGTCGAGTTGATATTTCCTTAGTAGGGACACATGAAAGACACCATGAATGCCGACCATCCGTCCTTCTTCACAAACAAGACTGGTGCACCCCAGGGTGACACTCTGGGTCGAATAAACCCCTTACTCAATAGCTCCTTCAACTGCTCTTTTAATTCCTTCAATTTTGACGGGGTCATCCTATACTCGACTTTTGAGATAGGCATAGTGCCCGAGGCTACCACTATCTAAAATTCAATCTCCCTTTCTGGTGGTAGGGATGACAGTTGTTCGGGGAACACCTTTGGCTACTCCTTCACTACAGGTATGCCTTCTAACTGGGGTAGAATACCCCGATTTTCTACTACATAAGCTAGATAACTGTGACATTTCTTAGTCAACAGATGGGAGGCCCGGAGGGCAGAGATGAAGTGTAGAGGGGTAGTATCCTTAATACCCTCGAAGTGCAATACCACTTGGTCAGGATACCTAAAGGTCACTGTCTTATCATGACAATTAACTGTAGCATGGTGAATATATAACCAGTCAATGCTTAGAATGACCTAAAAATCTTGAATGTCTAGATGGATGAATTCTACCGATAGATCATGTTCATCAATTGAAACCTTACACTGCGTTTGCACTCTATCAGTTTCCATGGAGTCTCCCATTGGTGTACATACTACTAAGGTGTAGCTAAGGTGTGCTGGTGCAACATTCAAATGACAAGCAAAACGAGGTGCAACAAACAAATGAGAAGATCTAGGGTCAATAAGAGCTCTAGCTTTAATATCACAAATGGAGAGTGTACCTCTGATCACTGAGGTGGATGCCTGTGAGAGCGAAACTTGTCCATGGGTTCTTGGGTGGTCTAAGTCTTCATCTCGGGGCAATCCTTAGCCCACACCTTAAGCACACATTCCTCTTCCGGTAACATTCTTCGGCAGTGTGGTTGTCCTTCACACAATGAGTGTAAGCTGGATGTCATTCTAAGTCAACTAGGTCCAAACCATTCCTCTGGATCCTAGAATTTGGTTGGTAAGGTCTCCTTCTCACATCCCATCTCAGAACTTGCCGGTGTGTTTTCCCGAACTTTCCCGATGATGTAGCTTTCATTCTCCCTTCCTTCCTTGATCTATGATCCTCGCAGTCTTTTTCAATCTTTAGGTCGAGATCTATTAATGGGGCATAGGTATTCAGGTTGGTCGACATCACTCTTCCCCTTACGTTCAGCCTTAACCCCCATTCGAATTTGGCTGCCTTCTGCCCTTCGGTGATTATGATGTGGGGTGCATACCTACAAAGTTCTACGAACCTGACAGCATACTGCTCTACAGTCATACTTCCTTGTTGAAGCTCAAGGAATTCTACCTCTTTTTTTTCCTTAACTGAGTATGGGAAATATTTCTCATCAAAAGATTGTAAGAAAGTTCTCCCAGGTGGGCTCAGTTCGTTATTCCCTCATGGTTTGCTTTATGGATTCCCACCGGTGCTCAGCTTCTCCCTCTAACATAAAAGTCTCAAGCCTAACTGTTGTTCATCTGAGTAGTGCAATACTTCCAGAATCTTCTCTATCTGTCTCTTCCATCTCTCAGCCTTCTCTACTCCTCCTTGCCTTAGAAAGGTTGGGGGTGCCAATCTTGTAAACCTCTCTATCAAACCACTATCATTCTATTATGGGGTAGGGGTGGACTGAGTTGGCATCGACTCCTTCATCATCTGAGTCATAGCTCCCAAAGTGTTATAGAACTCCCTAAGTGCCTCGATGTTATGGGTACAGGCTCTCGGCATCTTCCACCTAATCACAGGAGCACCCAGTCACTTGTTTTCCCTAGATCTAATTTAAAGACTCTGCTAACTGTCCTAGGCCAAATAACCTAACCTGCCTACTCTGATACCATAATTATTATGACCCCACCCCCGGACCCCCTAACCTTTCATGGCGGATGCGATCGAGTGCGGTTTCGTGATCCTAATGTAGCATTTATTGCTTAAGTAGGGATAGATATAACACCTTAATTTGGTAATCAAGCAAACCAAGAAAGCAAAAGCTCATACAATCTTATAAATGTAAACTTAACAAGCCCATCAAGAGAAAGGTATTACATCTCATTATAGAGGTATTACATCTCATTATTGCTGGTATTACATCTCATTATAGAGGTATTACATCTCATTATTGCTCAAAAATGATATAACAAAGTTCAAGGCTGCAAGGCCCATAATTACAAAATTCCCAAAAACAATCTAAACAAGGCTAAGAGCCCAAAACCCACAAGATTCTAAAGCTTTCCCCCCCCAAAATGTAGGCGCCTCAGTCCTCAGCTGCAACCCACTCCTCCAACTTGTAACCCGTCACTTTCAATCTACTGGGAGAAATATATAGTGGAATGAGCTTTGAAACTCAATAAGAAGATCTAGTGTTATGCATGAATGTTAAGCCTACTCAGATACAATGAACGGTATCATTAATCATCATTTATAGTAATACAATAGTCAAGTATATTGGTTATCAAATCAATGCAGCAGATGTAACATGATATCTGCTAAAAGTGCATCATAAACAACACCAAGTAGACAATACAAAAGAAATCATAATATCAACATGGATATACATCTCATACACACTCCCTAATTTGCCTACTCTCGCCAGTAGAAGCCCTATCCATCAAGCTAATCCAATCCCATTGATTAGGACTTCTACCATCCCACAGGAGGAGGATAGTGACAAGCAGGTCAATCCGCTTCGTAATACCCTCAATTGACGCTCACAGTCCGTAGCGCGCATTGGGGGTTTGACAGGTCGTCACATTGCAAGGCATCCAATTAGATCTCACATCTCATTTCATGATTCATAGGGAGCGACCCTTTCCTTTTCCTCTAACCTATTCCTATCATTGTGCAGGCTAGGGAATATGCCGACATTATCATTTCAAAGGACCTAGCTCCACTACCAGTTGGCTAGGGTGGTTAAGTGCCTCGATCTTGCCCTCCGAATCTAGATGATCGGGCGGCACGTGTCTCGGGTTTCGAGGAAAGAATCGAGACATTTTTGAGATCGCTCTCTCGGGAACCTCGTTCAAGAATGAGGGCAGATATTACCAATCAGTGAGAGAGGAATTTAAAGGTGGGTTCAAATTTACTCGGGCTGACTCATGTGGGTGCCCTCTTAGATCACGAAGAAAGCCCCTTAATAATAAAACTGGTTCGAAATTGCCTCCCTTGGCATGTATTCTTCTTATTTTCTGCCTTTCTGGAATCACACACATATATGGAAAAGGTTATAAGACAGGTGGGCTAGACCTCAGCTTTTTCCTCTTTGATGAACACATTTAAAAAGAAGAAGAGAAGAAAGACGGGGGAGAGAAGAATTCGACTAAGCCAGGGGATCAGAGCGGTGACTAGGCTGATGAATAATTGGCCTAATGTGATAGCTAAATGGGCTCGGTACCTAAGACCAGCTCACAGGATTACTACTAGGCGTCATTACCTATACTGACTAGCTAGGCACGATGGTCAGTCTGTCGTGGAAATAAAGCGCGTCAAGTAATCCTGGCACACCAACATTACGGCTAGATGACTGGACTATCATGAGGGGCTAACCTCAATCCCTCTTAGTCGAACAAAGGAATGGCAGAATTAAGGCTATGAGGAAAGAATAATAAGATAAGAAGGGAAAGAGAGAAGGAGGGAGAAGAAAGGAAAAGAAGAGTATGAAAGACGAGAGGATGAAGGAGAGAGAGGGAAGGAAGGCACAGACGGTGCTAGGCATTACCGACCGTGTTAGAAGGAAGAGAGAGAAAACATAGTCGATGCTAGGTTTCTTCAACTGACAGAACAAGAGAGAAAACAAGTCGATGTTAGGTCTCATTGACTGATCAAAGAAGCGAGAGAACCAGTCGATGCTAGGTATTGTCGACTGACAGAAGAGGAGAGAGAAAACCAGTAGACACTAAGTCTCACCGATTGATAAAAGAGTAGAGAGAAAATCAGTCGATGTTAGGTCTCAATGATTGACAAAAGAGGAGAGAAAACCAGACGGTGCTAGGTCTCACCGACTGATAAAAGAGGAGAGAGAAAACCAGCCAACACTAGGTCTCGTCGACTGACACAAGAGGAGAGAAAACCAATCGGTGCTAGGTCTCGTCAATTGATAAAAGAGGAGAGAGAATATCATTAAGTGCTAAGTTGTCGACTGTCAAAAGAGGAGAGAGAAAACCAATCGGTGCTAAGTCTCACCACTAACAGAAGGGGAGAGAGAAAATCAGTCGATATTGGGTCTCATCGACTGACAAAAGAGGAGAGAGAAAATCAGTCGGCACTAGGTCTCATCTAGTGACACAAGAAGAGAAAACCAACTGGCGCTAAGCCTTTCCCGTTGCATTAGAAGAGGACAGATGAAGATAAAGATGAGAAGAAAAGAGAGAAAAGGATAGAGATGAGAAGAAAGGAAGAGGGAAAAAGAAATAGAGCCGAGAAGAGAGGAGGAGAGAGAAAGAGATAGAGATGAGAAGAGAGGAGGAGAGAGATAAGAATAGAGACGAGAAGAGAGGAGAGAGAAAGAGATAGAGATGAAAAGAGAGGAGAACAGAGAAAAGAATAAAGAGGAGAAGAGAGGTAGATAGAGAAAGAGATAGAGATGAGAAGAGATGAGGAGAGACAAAGAAATAGAGACTAGAAGAGAAGAGAGAGAAAGTTACATGCCTGAAGGGTACCAACAAGTCAAGAGATTCCGACAAGAGATCAAGTGTTCCAGCAAGCCTTACAGGGAAGGTTTCGTCAAGTCTCTTCCTTCTCTCTCCTTCTGTCTATCCCCTTCTTCTCTTTAACCATTCCTCGGTTACTCTTTCATTCGACCAAGAGTGATTGAGGTTAACATCTCATAGCGGTCCTGTCATCTAGCCTCAATGTTGTTATGCCAGGTTCGCTTGGCCAGCTTTACTGCCAAGACAGACCGACCATCGTGCCTAGCTAGTCGAGATTGGCAATAATGTCTAGTAGCCATACTGTGAGCCGGTCTCAGTTACCCAGCCCGCTCACCACCACGTTACCCCAATCATCCACCAGCCTACTCACTGCTTTGATCTCTTGGTCGAATTCGACTCCTCCTCCTCCCCCCCCCGGTGTCTTTCTTTTTTCTTTTTGAATACGTATGTTCATCAAAGAGGAAAAGGGTGAGGCCTGAGCCACCTATCCCATAACCTTTGCCATATATGCGTGTCATTGTAAGAAAGCAGAAAATAAGAAGAATACGAGCCAAGGGAGGTGATTCTGAACCAGTTTCATTACTGGGGGGCATTCTTCATGATCTAAGTGGGCGCCCACACGAGTCAGCCCGAGTAAGTCTCAAAATTCCTCTCTCACCAGTTGGTAACACCTGCCCAGTTTTAGAACGAGGTTCCCAATAGAGTGATCTCACGAATGCCCCGGGTCTCTCCCGAAACCCGAGACGCGTGCCGCTCAATCCTCCAGGGATCCGAAAGGTGAGATCGAGGCACTTAAAAGGCAAGCAAGTTGTCATTTCTCTTGGGGTCCGCCATAAGGCTACCCCCCCATTCCTACACCATTGGTCTGTATTACTAGAGGCTCAACACATCGAGGTGGAAGCTCTACGGTCTTGACCCCTCACACACACCGCAAGGCTTGTGGGTCACCCACTCGAGTCACACCTTGGGGCAACCCTTCTGTTGCCTCGAGATCGTGCTCAAGATTGAACCTTCCGAGGCCAGATCCTACGCATGCCACTCATGTGCATCTCACTGCTCTGGGCAACGCCGCTATTGTGCTAACCCAAGTACATAGGAGACGACCTTCTTGTCCTCCTCCTATGCACACACAAGTGTACCCTGTAAGGGGCAGGCCTGCACCTGTTCTCTTACAAACCCCTGCTCTTAGTTCTCAGCCTCCTAAGGCAAGATCACTTGCACGAGCCCGAGTTGACCCTCAGGTCTCTCGGAATCCTTCTTCAAGGAGCGCACACGTATCGCCATCTCAGACGTCCCCGTGTCCTCGACTCAGGCCTCCTCATGAGTCCACCCTTCTCCTACCTGCTCCTCCTTCATCGAGCAAGCACCTCCAGCCTTGGTACTCGAAGGTTTTCCCTATAATACCATCCTGAACCAGCCCCAACACTTTGGTCACGTCTCTGGAGCTCATAAGAGAGCTCAGGGCATAGACCTCACAGAATATCGAGTCCTTCATCCTCCCAGGCCCAAGATGACTCCAGTTTCAAGTCCTCATCCATTGCTGCATTTGATGAAGACAACTCTCTCTTGTGCGAGAAGAGTTGACCTACCATGACCTAGATCGCAGTTTTGGCACGAGGTCCATCAAAACCTCAAGGCTAAAAGCGATGGAGGTCTGCGAATTTCTATTAAGGAGGTGACCAAGGCAGTCAAAACAGCTGATTTTGACTATCCTCTTCACCTGAATCCCTTCTACCCCCTTTAAATGGTGAAGCCTGAAGAAGAGCTCAATGAGCCCTATGTTGTGGTCACTGTCACTAAAGAAGACCCAGCCACTCCTCAGCCACGGTCCCAAGACCATTGAGAACCGGTCCAAAAGCGATCTTCATACAAAAGTTGAGTTCAGTCAGAGCATGCTACCCCCTAACTGACTGACCTACCATGTACGTCCCATCAAGTTAGCAAACCCTCTGCTATCACTAACGTTGACCTCCCTGAAAAAACGGTCAGCGTAATGGTGTAAGCGAGCCTAGTTATACACAAGAGGATCGCATGAACAAGTTTGAGGATATGGTGCACGCGATGATGGGTAAGATCGATCGTATTGATGTGGCACACCAGTCGGCTAACCATGAGGTCAGCTCCATGGAAGCTCCCTCCATCTACTTCATAAGATAATTCGGTCCCTCATCCAGTTTCTCAATTAGATATCGACACTATGATAATCCATAGCCCAAAGAACAGACAAAGTACCGGCATACATGGTGCGATGCCTTATCAAAGACCATATCCTTCCTATGTTGATCAGGTCCCGTTCCCCTCAGACTATAAGAAAGGAAAGTTTCCTATATTCAGTGGAACCACCTTCCCAAACTAGCATATCACCCAATTTCAGGAGACATGTCGGGAAACAACAGCCGATGGGAGGCTTCTTCTCCCCCAGTTTGTTGAGATCCTTGACAGCCCTGCCTTCCAATGGTATGCTTAACTTCCTCCAAACTTGGTGCATACATGGGAGGAGATGGAGAAACTGTTATATCAATGCTTCTATGAGGTCAAGAGAGAAGTTCAAACCATCGAGATTCTCACATTGACTCAAGATCCTGATGAACCCGTAGATCAGTTCATGTCAAGATGGAGAAACTTGGCTTCTCGCCATCCGAATCCTATGCTTGAGAAAGAAGCAGTCTAGACTTGCATGCAGAACATGCGACCTGAAATCGATCTACATGTCGAGGCCTCCAATCCGACCTCCATGTCAGAGTTGATCTCTAAATCAGTTCGTATAAAACGTTTTTCATGCCATCATGGTGGGGCACGACAACCATCTACAAGTTCAGCGAACAATTAGGGCAATGGTGGCTCTGGAATAACACATGGGCAGCCAACAAAAAGGGGTAATTAGTGCAGCCATTATGGTCACTAATTCAAAGAAGGCCCTCCCAAACTTTGGACCTCTCTAAAGAGCTAAGCATGATGAAGGTAACACCCCAAGCTGGCAAGCAGCAACAATCATACAATCAGGTACCTCCACCAGCCAACTTTGATCAGAGTGATTAAATCACCAGGCATAGGAGTAAGGTCTATCCCTTCTAGAAGGAATGGGACCCTACACTGTTCCAGTTATTATTGGAGAAAAATATGATCCAGCTTCCAAAAGCCAGGTTCCATGAGCAATCTGGCCTTGACACTCAAGAAAATTATTGTCCCTACCATCGAAGGATGAATCATCCCACATATGACTGCTACATGTCGAAGGATATCATTGAGGCCCTGATTCTGAAAGGTTAGATAAAGCTTGAAGATTTAAAGTAGGCCTTCAGGGTAGCTGAGGCCTCTCATGCCGTAACGATTCAAGAGGAGGATGAAATTCCGGGTATCCTCTACGCCTTCTTCATTATAATGCTTCAGGAAGGCATAATCACACTGAAGTAGGCAAGGCTACGCCGCAGCCTTGTTAAGGGGACTGAAGGTTGTTGCTATCCATACCATCAGATAAGAGGTCATTACTTGTCAGAATGCACAACTTTCCTTGACATATTCGCAAAGAAGATGCGAGAGTGTTAAGAATTTTACAACTTCCCCGCAAGTGATCCCCAAATCACATCCTCATCGGGCCAAGAAGATCTCATAAGGCAGGACCTTCCGATCAATGACTTTGACTCTGTAGAACCCTCGACTTCCCAGCCATGGATGATCTACCATGGCTAAAGCAGACTCAAGTCTTTGAGGGGAGAAGCGGTTCACCAAGCCAGCGTTGATCACGAAGCCAGTGAGACATATCAAATAGCACCTCAGAAAATCAGAAAGAGACGGGCCTCAAGGGCTGCTCACCGATGAATTAAGACTGCTCAACCCACAGTCGAGCAGGAATTTCTCAGGCACCTTCCTCAGTTGCCAACTTTGCTGGACTTCATCCCCGGCACGATCCTTTTTCCTTCTTCATCTTATTAAGAAAGACGTCCTCATGCCATCTTCAACTCAGCAAACGTCCAATGAGGGTGATGATGTTAAAAGCACTCCCCAACGGTTTAAGTAAGGGAAAGACCTAAAAGATCCCCTGCAACAGTCCAACTATGGTGAGGATGTAAAAAGCTGCCCAGATCAATCTGATGAGGGGAACGACCTTATATGTCGCCCACCTTCTAACCCTACTCCTCCTCCTTCTCGTGCTTCTCATTCTTCCTTGTCTATGTCTCCTGCAAGTATAACCTTGATGTGCCTAGACTTTGAGGCTCTCGACCGGGAATTCGAAGGAATCAATATAAACAGAACGCAACGGAAACGATTGAGAAAGACCCTGGCGTAAGAAGCAGAATTCTTAACAACTGTTGATGCCCTGGAGCCAAGGCAGAGGCACTTTCTGCAAAGAAGCACAAGAAGTTGAAGCTAAAGAAACCCCAGTGGTCCCTTGATCCTGACTTCGGGTAGAGATTAAGAGAATCGAGAGAGCAAAGCTTCTATTATCAGGGAGATTGCCATATGGTGCAAATTTCATGAGCAATACCCACCACGGGGCAGATAAATCTCCGATCAGGGAAGGCGCTGCAGCTTCCACCGTAGAAATCAAGCACCTTGAACTTCCCTAGTCCGCCACTGCCCCTTAATGCAAAGGCTAGTATGCCTATCCTACAACTCCCTGGGCTTCTTCCTAAGCCCAATACCTTAAACAATCCCCCAACCTTCCAATTTCTTGGGGCCCCTTTTATCCCATACACTCAGTCTCTTCTAAAAAATCAAACTTCCATCACTCAAACGAAGCCCGTTGTGTAATCAAGTCAATCAACTAGCCAAAATAAACCCTCTTTACCCAAACCTACTCCTTAACTCAATATACCCGCCAAATCAGTGTCAGGATCAGGAGCACAAGGCCTTGATCAAGAGAAGGTTAAAAATGATGTGATAGGGCATCTACGGAAGATTCCTGCCCTTCTTAGTGTCTATGACGCCCTCATGCTTTCAAAGGATTACCGGATGGCTTTTGTTCGAGCTATCTCTGACTCAGAATGTACGAGGCCAAAGTAGAACCTATCGAGGTAGACCCAAAAATACTACAAGGATGTATGACAATCATTGTTTCAGAGGACGATCTATAGCTAGGGGAAATGATCCTAATCACCCTCTCTTTGTTGCTGGCGAACTACATGCATGCCCCATCAACCGAATCATGTTAGATGGAGGATTGGCAGTCAAATTCATTCCAAGAAGGATCCTTACTCAATTGGGGTTGGGGTCCGAAGATCTTACCTCGACCCACATCACATTTCAGGGGTAACCAATCAGGAGAAGTCGGCTGACACGATACATCTTCGTTTAAGATCGGTGAGCTGAACGATTATGCTCAGTTCCATGTAATCGACATCGACACTTCTTACAATATTCTCCTCGATCAGCCGTGGCTCCATGATCAGGGGGTGGTTCCCTCAACATTGCACTAATGTTTCAAGTATAGCCAAGACGGGAAATAAGATACGGTCTATGCTGATAAAAGACCATCCCTTGTGGCAGAAACTCACTATGCAGATGAAAAATATTACTTCACCAATTTGGCTTCTCCCCAGGAGCCAAACGATGGGGGTCACAAGTTTACAATGAAGACAACGTCTTCTCCCCGTGAAGATGTTGAAGATGTTGGGAGGACACTGATAGACATGTTCAAGGAGGAAGAAAGGCAGGGCAGAATTTTACCCTTAACTACTCTTCATTCCATCATCCCAACCATCATCCCTCAAGAAACTCATCCTTCTTTTGAAAAAGAGTCCTCACCCTCTGCCCCCAGTTCTGGGCCACCTTGGCCGGAAAATGAACCTGAATTCATTTATGAGATCAAGCAAGCCATGGGGGCAGAATTCACGGCTCCAAGAATCACCTATACGCCATACCATCGGAAAGTCTTGCATATCCCCATAACTCTCTTAAAAGTCGGAGCGGCTCGATAAATGCCGCAAATCAAAATCTGGTTGCTATAAGTATAGAGGATGCTCCTCAGGTAGTTGTTCAGCCAAGAGTTTTACTTTTCCCTTAGCTCTCAGGAGAGAAGTTCAATGAAGTGCAACCTCGTTCCCCTCAAGGGAAGGATCCTCTAGCAAACTTGAGAATGGAAGTTCGTAGTCTCCAAAGTCAGCTGGAGGTCATGCGTATTACTTCAGAGCATCTCAAAGATTTCGTGTTGAAGACTGAAAGCTATGATGAGCTTCAAGTAAACGGGCCACTAATGGAGGTCGCAGCCCTTCCTGACTGGACTATGTGTAGCAATCAGGCTCACCAAATCATGAGGAAAATGAACTATGAGCCCTTGGCCAATTAGACACTGAAAGGAGGAAAAGCAACGACTCCCTATTTCGAAGCTATTCGAGTCGCGACAGTCCACCATGGGGCTAAAGAAGGCCTAGGGTATTAGTCTCTTGGGACAAGGAAAGTGTCGAGAGGCATTCAAAAGAATCACATGAAGCGCGGTAAAAGTAAAGAGATAATGAAACCATGCAATAAATTCAATAAAAAAGAGAAGCACTTTATTCATCAGTCAAAACTTTTACAAGTATTGAAAATGGGGGAATTACGTGCTAAAAAACAGTCAATCATCTTATTGATCGCTGCGTTGCATGCTTCAGGAGAAGTCTCAGTGCCTTGAAGACGTCCCCTCAGCTCGACCACTGTTTGAATCGACTCTGTCATCACCACAGTTTTTTACTCAATTGTTCCATCAAGTTTCGGACAAATCTGCAATCAAAGAGGCCTCTATGGCCTTCCATCGAGCCATCTCCATCTCGAGGCCCATGAATTCTTCTTTCAGTATTCGCATTGCCTCTCTGACTTCTATCATTCTCTTGAAGCTCCCTTGTGCCTCTTTCTTGAGGTCCTGCTGACGGCCAGCTATCAAGGCTTTCTTCTCAATACAAGCATCTATCTTCTCAATACAAGCATCTATCTTCTCACTACTATGCAAGATCAGCTCTTTCAAGGAGGCAACCCTTCTGGCTTCTTCCTCATGATGAAGCACTCCCAATCGTCAGCTCTCCAACTTGTTTAGAGTTGCACCCAAATGGGAAAGCACCTCTGGCGCTGTCTTGACCGCAGTAGTCTCAACAAACTCCCTCAGCCTAGCCAAACCTTCCCCCAGCTCATTGAAAGGCAGCTCCCTCAAGCCTTAAAGTCATGCTTTAAGCATGCCTTCAATCTTGCTAGAAACACCACCTAAAACAGGCCTGGATGATGCTGCTAAGGCCACCACTGCGGAAGACACCTCAACCTCAAGGCCAGTCTTGATGAAGAGATAACCATCTCAGTCATTGGCTCCTCTGAAACAATGGCAAATCCTAGAGATTCCTCCCATTTGGGCTCATGGACAGCCTTGACCTCAATCTGCATGTGCTCTTTACGACAACCTCACTGTTTGTACCCCCTCTTATGGGGACCTCCACTTCTATCCCAACAGGCTGTAGAGGAACCTATTCCCCTTGCTCCTCACACTCCTAAGCTGGCACCTCAGCATCATCAATTTCAGGAATTGCCCCTTCTCTTTGGCCTTCGCCAGCTCCCTAGTAGTGGCTTCCTCCACTTGGCCCTCGCCAGCTCCCTAGTAGTGGCTTCCTCCACTTGGCCCTTGTCAGCTCCTTAGTAGTGGCTTCCTCCACTTGGCCCTCGCCAGTGCCCTAGTAGTGTTTTCCTCGACTTGGCCCTTGCCAGCTCCCTAGTAGTGGCTTCCTCCACTTGGCCCTCGCCAGCTCCCTAGTAGTGGCTTCCTCCACTTGGCCCTCGCCAGCTCCCTAGTAGTGGCTACCTCCACTTGGCCCTCGCCAGCTCCTTAGTAGTGGCTTCCTCCACTTGGCCCTCGCCAGCTCCCTAGTAGTGGCTTCCTCCACTTGGCCCTCGCCAGCTCCCTAGTAGTGGCTTGCTCCACTTGGCCCTCGCCAGCTCCCTAGTAGTGGCTACCTCCACTTGGCCCTCGCCAGCTCTCTAGTAGTGGCTTCCTCCACTTGGCCCTCGCCAGCTCCCTAGTAGTGGCTTCCTCCACTTGGCCGTCGCCAGCTCCCTAGTAGTGGCTTCCTGCACTTGGCCCTCGCCTTTAACAGTCAGAACCTTGGCCACAAAGAGCTCAGTCCCCGAATCTTTAGGACTCACGGCCACGGAAGCGGCAACCTCTTGGTGCTCATTCTCGGGCACGTTAGTGCCTCAGTTGGGGCACTAACCTCCTCATGCATGGAGACCCCATCGACATCTGAGCCCCTATCTGGAGTAGTTGCTTCAGGGCTTCCATCCTCCTTAGTCTCCAGCCGACGCGCCTCAGACTCAGGAACTACCCCTGGACTCAAGGGTGACTCCCTAAGACCCGGAATTCCCTCCTGATCAAAAGCAATGCCAATAATCTCAGAGCTATCAGAGTCCTCTTCCTCGATTTCTCAAGAAAAAGAAAACATTTTAGCAGAAATAGAAGATGGTTCAGAAAGTACAAAGGGTGATACAAGAAGAATTCTTAAAAGATCGAAAGAGGAAGTCCTACCTCCTGTTTTTGACACCATGAGAAGCTTGTGGCTTTTTTGCCTCTGAATCTGCCTACTAGCTGAAGACGCTGCATGGGTGTCCGCAGCAGTTGGGCACTTTCTTTTCTTTCCCCCTCCTAGAGTAGGAGCTGTTGCTTTAGATCCACTTCCTTGACAAGACGTTCCAGCCAATTTGTTGTGGGGACCGCTCTCGATTAGGGCATTCAGATCCTGTGGTGGAGCTTCTCATAATCAGGGACTTGTCGCCCCTCATCCCATTCAAAGATTGAACTAAGATTGTCGAAGACACTCTCGATCATCATCTTCAATGCAAGGAACTCTGGTGAAGCCTCATCAGCTTCTATCTCATGCGGAAGCCCTAAAGCTCGCTAGTTGGAGGGGTAATCTACGGCAAACACCGCATCGAGAGTAGGAGCATCCGCCAACCTCCTTTGCCGGGTGTCCTGACGCCAATTACCATTCATTTCTTTCCTTGGGTGATCCTTCTCCCAATAGCCCTTACTGTTGATTCTCCACCAGTTCACATATGCCTTGGTGGTTCAAACTCTCCTAACAAAGTGAGGTAGCACATACTTGCTGGTCTCTGTCATTTTAAGACACATAGACCTAGCGATCTGTATGTGCTCTAGTAGACAACACTCTCGGAAAGTTCCAAACTCTTCCGCCCTCCCCTTATACACCTTACTCCGGCGCTTTTCGAAGAATACCGAGAAGGGGCATCCTTGGTCAAGCCCGTGCTAACGAGCGAAGTGGGGGAGGGAAATACCCCTCTAGCTGGGCACTGTGTGGAGTCTGATTAGGTAAGACTCCCCCTCTGATGATCAGCATGAACATGAGTTACTTAATCATTGTTGGAGTACCATCTAGTTCCTTCCCCAACTCATCAATAAAAGCGCGGTCGGTGAAGCTTCCTACCGGAAAGGGGACCACTGTCATGTTCAAAGAATCATTTCCAACCAAACCTTGAGCTTCCCCTGGGGTATGAAAGAAAGACCTATGGTTCACAATCTTCATCAAGAAGGGCCACAATTTATTTCCTGAGCACTGATGCTTGACATAGGTGTCCGGGAAATAAGCCCTTAGCCACTCGTACACATAGTGCTCAGGGAACAAAGTTTTAAAGTCTCCAGGAAAAGCTTCTCCTCCTACTATGTTGTCCCTCCCTCTTTGCCTTTATAGGCTTTTCCACGGGATATGGCCTCCAAGCCATGGTATATGTTACACAGGATTTGCTGAGCAAGGGCATACTTACACCCTCTGGCCATGTCACACTCTACATATAGTACCCCAAAACGAATTTCATCCCCCAAGCCATGAAGCACAAACTTACACAAGAACCGAGCCAAGTAAGCAGTCATGAAAACACGGTCATCACCAGTCTCGAGTAGATATAAGGGAGGCATCTCTTTTGCAACTGCCTTCCCTTTCCCCTTCGGAGTACCCTGACCATCCTCGGGATAATCCTCATAAAAGAATTTCACTCATTCTATAAAGGTGACCTTACCATTGGTAGATCGGCCTACAATCGACTAATAGGCCTCAAATTGGAAGACTGGCTGGCGGCTCTTCATCTCCCAAGTTAACACTACCTAAGATGACTGAGTTTGAGGGCACAAACTCGTCATACATAGCCCTGAGCATCGGGAGACCTCCAATAAAGTGAATATCGAGTAAAGATATTCCCGCTTCACCATGACTAAGAAGCCAAGTATTGCTCATATGGCTCCACGTCTCCAGCAATAACTTTATTGTATTAGAACAACGGTCGTAGTAGCTGCCTGAACATTATACCGTAGCTAATAGCAAAGCATGCTTGGGAACGGTTCCATACGAAGCCAATACCTTGAAATTCTAGGAAGCGTATCCCTTTAGGTATTGGTGCTCTCTCTGAATTCGGAGGCCTTTTGTCTACCACCTCAGTGATCCCTTTGCCTGGACCATTCGCTTCCCCAAGGTGACCAAATTCTCCCTGAAAGCTATTTTCCGATGCATACAGTGAAGAAGTGCCATCCTTTCTTCAATATAGACATGCCATCATTGCCCTTCAACACTTCGAAACATGGTCAGTAAAGAAAGCGACGCTAAGAGGCCACTCTAGCTTGTATACTGATTGAGTCAGCCAAATGGGTTCGCCCCTTGATAAAACTTCACCCATAAAATCACGGGCATCGATTTCCTCGTCCCTTGGGAGCCTCTTCACATCGGGGATTTAGTAAGAAGAACCAGCCATTACAAAGGACTTAATGTTTCACTCCTAAAAAGTTGTTAAGGCAATCGAACAGCACCAGTTGAGCCTCTCAAACACTTAGCATCGGGTGAGCTCCTCAATGCCTAATGCCGGTTACGTGTAAACAATTAGCGCTGGGTGAGTTTGTCGAACACTCAGTGTCGGCGAGCTTCTCAATACCCAGCTCTGGTTGAGCGCCAACAACTAGCACCGGTTGAGTCAGCCAGCACTCAGTGACGGTTCCGATTGCCAACACCCTAGTGTTGATTGAGTTTTTCAAAGGCCAACACCGGTTGAGAGAAAATCCCTCACACGTGCCACGAACCCTTGGTGAATAAATAAGGGAAAACGGGGTTTTACCCGCTTATGTAGACTACACTGCCTTCAAAAGCCCTTCACAAACCCGGAATACCAGTTGCGTCCAAGGGAACTCAAGCGACAATGAACGAAGTCAAGCTTCGACACAAGGCTCCAGGTAACTCTCATTGATCCATCCCCAACACCGGTTGATGTAGCGTTGGGTGAATTTCAAAACAACCTTAGCGCCGGTTGACTTAGCACCGAGTGTGTTTCCAAATACAACCTTAGTGCCGGTTGACTTAACACTGGATGTGTTTCCAAACACGACCCTAGCGCCGGTTGACTTAGTGCTGGGTGTGTTTCCAAAACAACCCTAGCGTCGGTTGACTTAGCGCTGGGTTTGTTTCCAAATACGACCCTAGCGCCGGTTGACTTAGTGCCGAGTGTGTTTCCAAATACAAACTCAGCGTCGGTTGACTTAGCATCGATTGTCTTCAGATAATACCACGGATCCTTCACAATGCCAGCTGAACAGCGTCGGTTGTGTTGTGAGAACTCAGCACCGGTTGAATATTCGCAATAAACCATCAGCGCTACACATGGCTGACCATATTTTAAGCAGTGTATGCTCTACAACTATCCCTAGCCAGGATATGTCATCCCTAGTGAACTTGCACCCAGGCCGTTGCACCTAAACTGTGACTTCCCTAATGGAGTCAGGAGCTATCCCTCATCCCCCACTGGGAGTCACAACTATTTTGTGGCCCATCAACCCCAGTGAAGTTAGGGTCACTCTTACTTCACCAATCCCAAGTGGGTCAACATCACATTACGCTACATTACCCCAAGGGAGTCGGGTTACCTATTATAGAGACACATTTATCACTCAAAGAGTACGCTTATCCCCCTTTAAAACCACAGCGAGGTCCACTTATGTAGGTCGTCCTTCATTACGCCACCATTTCTATCAGAGCCCTCATTTTATGAATAGTCTTAGCCATTTTATCCCCAGGGAGTTGGATTACCATCCATAGACCTATTCCCAATTAAGGTCTGCCTACATAGCGACCGACACGATAGTCTAGTTGCACGACCCTAAACAGCTCGGTCAATACTGAATCCCCCTAAACTGCTCAACTACTGTCCATATTGCATGAACCTAAACTGCTCCGCCTTGGTCCATACTGCATGACCCTAAACTGCTTAGCCTCAGTCCCTACCGCATGACCCTAAACTGTTCAGCCATGGTCAGTTGCACGACCCTAAATTGCTTGGTACATACTGCATGACCCTCAACTACTCAGCCACGGCCCATACTGCAAGACTCTAAACTGCTCAGCCTCAATCTGCACTGCATAGTCATAAACTCCTCAACCTCAATCCATACAGCATGTGAGGGCTCAGCCTTAGGCTGAGCAGTTGCTAGACCCTAAACAACTCGGTCCATACTGCATGACCCTAAACTGCTCAACCATGTTCTCTACTGCATAACCCTAAACTGCTCAGCCTCGGTCCACACTGCATGACCCTAAACTGCTAAGCTCGGTCTATACTGCATGATACTAAACTGCTCAGCCTCGGTCCATACTGTATGACGATAAACTGCCTAGACTTGGTCCTTACTGCATCACCTTAAACTGCTCAGCCTTGGTCGAGTATCACGACTCTAAACTGCTCGGTCCATACTGCATGACCCTAAACTGCTCAACCACAGTCCATACTGCATCACCCTAAACTGCTCTGCCTCGGTCAATACTACATGACCCTAAGTTGCTGAGCCTCCGCCCATATTGCATGACCCTAGACTTCTAAGCCTCGCTCCATACTGCATGACCCTAAACTGCTCAGCCTCGATCCATATTGTATGACCGTAAACCTCTCAGCCTCGGTCCATACTTCATGACCCTAAATTATTCAGCCTTAGTCTTGTTGCACGACCCTCAAAAGCTCGGTCCATACTGCATTACACCAAACAGCTCAGCCACGGTGCATACTGTATGACCCAAAACTGTTCTGCCTCAATCCATACTGCATGACACTAAACGTTTCTGCCTCGACCATATTTCCTAACCGTAAGCGACTCAGCCTAGGTCTGTACTGCACGAGGATAAGTTGCTCTGACTCAAACCATACTGCATGACCCTAAACTTCTGAACCATTGTCTAGTATCCGAAACCTAAACTACTAGGTCCATACTGCATGACCCTAAACTTCTCAGCCACGATCCATACTGGTCATCCTTAATCGATATTGCATGACCCTAAACAGCTCTCCCTCGGTGCTACATGACAATAAATTGTTCAGCCTCCGTCCATATCGCATGACCCCAAACTGCTAAGCCCTGGTCTATTTGCAAACCCAAAACTTCTCGATCTTAACTTCATGACCCAAAACGTCTCGGCCACAGTCCATACTGCATGACCCTAAATTGCTCGGCCTTAGACCTTACTACATGACACTAAACTACTGAGCCTCGGTCCATTCTACATGACCCTAAAACTTCTCAGCCTTGGTCCTTACTGCATGACCCTAAACTGCTCACCCACGGTCCATACTACATGACCCTATACTGCTCCGCCTTTGTCCACATTGCATGACTCTAAACTGCTCAGCCTTGGTCCATACTGCATGACCTTTCACCCTCTTCTGCTCACCACCTTTGGTTTACCTCCTCTAGCCCATACTGAACTCGTACTACCTGCAAGCCTAGAAACATCAGGAATAAGTAGTAGATTGGTCAAAACAAAAGTAACGTTGTTAGTAGTCAGTAAGTAAGAGTGAATCTGTGATGTTCGTTGTTTCAGGTTGTTCTGGAGCCATGAACGAGGAGAGTGGTCCAGTGTTTACAGGTGGCCCGGTTCTAGCCTTTCAAAAGAGAAAAGAAGAGAGGTTGCCTACGCCTTTGTCGATGTACATGAAACTAAGGAGGAATTCTCAGCCTCAGTCTTGTCGGTCCATACTGCAACACTCTAAACTGCTCAACCTTGGTCTAGTTGCACGATCCTAAACTTCTCAGCCTTGGCCCATACTGTCGGACACTAAACTGCTCAGCCTCAATCCATACTGCATGACTCTAAACAGCTCAGCCACGGTCCATATTTCATGACCCTAAACTGTTCAGCCTCGGTCCATACTAGATGACCCTAAACTGGCCAGCCTTGGTCCATACTACTTGACCCTAAACTGCTCAGCCTTTGTCTTGTTGCACGACCCTAAACTGGTCTGTCAATATTGCATGACCCTAAACCGCATAGCTAAGGCCCATACTGCATGACAGTAAACTGCTCCACCTTGGTCCATAATGCATGACAATAAACGGCTCAGCCTTAGTCTAGTTGCATGACCCCAAATAGCTCGATCCATACTGCATGACCCTAAACTGCTCAGCCACGGTTCGTACTGCATGACAACAAACTACTCCGCTACGGTCCATACTACATGACCCTAAACTGCTCAGCCTCGATCCATACTGCATGACCGTACAGTGCTCAGCCGCAGCCGATACTGCATGACCCTAAACGTCTTAACCTTGGTCTAGTTGCGCCACCCTCAACTGCTCAGCCTCGGTCCATACTGCATGACCCGAAACTGCTTTGCCTCAGTCCATACTGCATGACCGTAAAACTGGTCAGCCTCGGTCCACACTGCCTAACCCTAAACTGCTCAACCATGGTCCCTACTGCATGACCTTAAAACTGCTCAGCCTCGGTCCATACTGCATGACCCTAAAACTGCTCAGCCTCGGTCCATACTGCATGACCGTAAACCTCTCAGCCTTGATTCATACTGCATGACCTTAAACGGCTCTGCTACGGTCCATACTGCATAACCCTAAACTGCTCAGCCGAAGCTCATACTGCATGACGATAACTGCTCCGCTACGGCCCATACTTCATGACCCCAAACTGCTCAGCCTCGGTCCATACTGCATGACCCTAAACTACTCAGCCTCGACCGATATTCATGACCCTAAACTGCTCAGCCTTAGTCTAGTTACATTACATGACCCTAAAATGCTTGGTCCAAACTGTTCAGCCTTTATCCATACTGCATGACATTAAATGTCTCAGCCTCGACCCATAATTCTTGACCCTAAACTGCTCAGCCTAGGTCCATACTGCATGAGGATAAATTGCTCTGACTCAGACTATACTGCATGACCCTAAACTTCTCAGCCATTGTCTAGTATTCTGAACCTAAACTGGTCGGTCCATACTGCATGACCCTAAACTGCTCAGCCATGGTCCATACTGTGTGACCATAAATTGCTCATCCTTGGTCCATACTGGAGGACCCTAAACTGCTTAGCCTCGATCCATACTTCATGACCCTAAACTGGTCAGCCTCGGTCCATATTGTATGACCCTAAAACTGGTCAGCTGTAGTCCATATTGCATGACCCTAAACTGCTATCCCTCGGTGCTGCATGACCATAAATTGTTCAGCCTTCGTCCATATTATATGACCCTAAACTGCTAGGCCTTGGTCTCTTTACACACCCTAAACTTTTTGATCCTAACTTCATCACCCAAAACATCTCGGCCACAGTCCATACTGTATGGCCCTAAATTGCTCAACCTCAATCCATACACAGCCTTTGTCCGTACTACATGACCCTAAAATTTCTCCATCCTCAGTCCATACTGCATGACCCTAAACTGCTTAGCCACGGTCCATACTGCATGGTCCTATACTGCTCCGCCTCAGTCCATATGTATGACTCTAAACTGCTCAGCCTGGGTCCATACTGCATGGTCCGTACTACAAGACCCTAAACTGCTCTGCCTTGGTCTAGTTGCACGACCCTAAACTTTTCAGCCTTGGTCCATACTGCTGGACCTAAACTGCTCAGCCTCGGTCGATACTGCATGACTTTAAACTGCTTAGCCATGGTCCATATTTCATGACCCTAAACTGCCTAGCTCTGTCGATGCTAGATGACCCTAAACTGGCTAGCCTTGGTCCATACTGCTTGACCCTAAACTGCTCCGCCTTTGTCTTGTTGCATGACCCTAAACTGGTCCGTCCATATTGCATGACCCTAAACTGCTTAGCCACGGTCCATAGTGCATGACACTAAACTGCTCTGCCTCGGTCCATAATGCATGACTTTAAACGGCTCAGCCTTAGTCTAGTTGCATGATCCTAAATAGCTCGATCCATACTGCATGACCCTAAACTGCTCAGCCACGATTCGTACTGCATGATAATAAACTACTCCGCTACGGTACATACTGCATCACCTTAAATTGTTCAGCCTCGATGCATACTGCATGACCCTAAAGTGCTCAGCCTCGGTCGATACTACATGATCGTAAATGTCTTAACCATGGTCTAGTTGCACGACCCTCAACTGCTCTGCCTCGGTTCATAGTGCATGACTCGAAACTGCTTAGCCTCGGTCCATACAGCATGACCCCAGAACTGCTCATCCTCGGTCCACAATGCCTAACCCTAAACTGCTCAACCACGGTCCTTATCGCATGACCCTAAACTGCTTCGCCTCGGTCCATACTGCATGACACTCAACTGTTAAGCCTCAGTACATACTGCATAACCCTATGCAGCGCATCGTTGGTCTAGTTGCATGAATCTATACTGCTCAGCCTCAGTCCATACTACATGACCCTAAACTGCTCAGTCTTTGTCCATACTGCATGACCTAAATGCTTAGCCTCGGTCCATACTGTAAGAACGTAAACTGCTCAGCCTCGGTCCATACTGCATGACCGTAAACTACTGAGCCTTAGGCTAGATGCATGACCCTAAACAGCTCGGTCCATACTGCATTGCACCAAAGTGCTCAGCCACGATCCATACTGTATGGCCCCAAACTGATCAGCCTCGATCTATACTGCATGACCTTAAACTGCTCAGCCTCGATCCATATTGCTTGACCCTAAACTGCTCTTCTTAGGTCCATACTGGAAGACAATAAATTGCTTAGACTCGGACGATAATGCATGATGCTAAACTTCTCAGCCACAATCCATAGTGCATGACCCAAAACTACTCAGCCGCGGTCCATACTATATGACCCTAAACTGCTCCACCTCGATCCAAACTGCATGACCCTAAACTGCTCAGCCTTGGTCAATATTGCATGACCTTAAAATTCGGCAGCCTCGGTCCATATGGCATGACCTTAAACAGCTCAGCCTCAAAGCCGCATGACCATAAACTGTTTAGCGTTAGTCCATAGTGCATGATCCTATGCTCCTAACCCTTGGTCTATATGCACACCCTAAACTTCTCCATCCAGACTTCATGACCCAAAAAGTCTCGGACACGGTCCATACTGCATGACCTTAAACTGCTCAGCTTAAGTCTATACTGCATGACACTAAACATTTCAGCCTCGGTCCATATTGAATGACCCTAAAACATCTCAACCTCAGTGGATACTGCATGACCCTAAACGGCTCAGCCGCCGTCCATACTGCATGACCCTATACTACTCCGCCTCGGTCCATACTGCAAGACTCTAAACTGCTCAGCCCCGGTCCATATTGCATTATCATAAACTGCTCAGCCTCGATCCATACTGCATGACCCTAAACTGGCCAGCCTCGGTCCATACTGCTTGACAGTAAACTGCTCAGCCTTTGTCGTGTTGCATGACCCTAACTTACTCAGCCATAGTCCATATAGCGTGACCCAAAACACCTCCGCCTCGGTACATACTGCATGACCGAAACCGCTTAGCCTCGGTCTATATTGCATGACCCTAAACTTCTCAGCCCCAGTCCATACTGCAATACCTAAACTACCCATCCTCGGTTTAGTTGCACGACCCTAAACTGCTCTGCCTCGGTCCATACTACCCGGCCCTAAACTACTCATCCTTGGTCCATACTATATGACCCTAAATAGCTTAGCCTCGGTCCATACTGCATGGCCCTAAACTGCTTAGCCTCGGTCCACACAGCATGAACCTAAACTGCTAGCCTTAGTCCATACTGCATGATCCTAAACTCCTCAGCCTAGGTCCATACTGTATGACCATAAACTACACAGACTTGGTCCATACAACATGATCCTAAACTACTCTGCCTTGGTCTAGTAACACGAACCTAAACTGGTCGGTCCACACTGAATGACCCTGAACTTATCAGTCACAGTCCATACTGCATGGCCCTGAACTGCTCAGCGTCGATCAATACTGCATGACCCTAAACTTCTCAAGCTCGGTCCATATAGCATGACCCTGAACTGCTTAGCCGCGCTCTATACTGCTCGACCCTAAACCTGCTCAGCCTCTTTCCAGACTACAAGACCCTAAATTGCTTAGCCTCGGAGCTGCATGGGCCTAAACCTCGAAGCCTCGGTCCATATTGCATGACCCTCTACTGCTCAACCTTGGTCTAGTTGCACAACCCCAAACTTCACGGACGTCACTTCATGACCCAAAACGTCTCAGCCACAGTCCATACTGCATGAGCCTAAATTGGTCAACCTCAGTCCATACTGCATTTAAACTGCTTAGCCTCGGTCCATAATGCAAGACCCTAAAACTACACAGACTCAGTCCATACTTTATGACCATATACTTCTCATCCTCAATCCATACTGCATGACCCTAAAACGCTTAGCCTCGGTCCATATTGCATGACCCTAAACTACACAGCCTCGTTCCATATAACATGATCCTAAACTACTCAGCCTTGGTCCATACTGTGTGACCCTAAACTGCTTAGCCAAAGTTCATACTGCATGACCCCAAATTGCTCAGACGCGGTCCATGCAGCATGACCTAAAATTGCTCAGCCTTGGTCTAGTTGTACGACCCTAAACGGCTCAGTCTCAGTCCACACTACATGACCCTAAACAGCTCAGTCGTGGTCCATACAGCTTGACCCTACACTACTCAGAATCGGTCCATACTGCATGACCTCAAACTGCTTACTGCATGACCCTAAACTGCTTACCCTTAATATAGTTGCACGATCATAAACAACCTCTGTCCATATTGCATGACACTAAACTGCTCTGCCTTGGTCTAGTATCCTGAACCTAAACGGCTCGGTCCATAATGCATGACCCTAAACTACTCAGCCACGGTCCATACTGCATGACCCTAAATTGTGCAGCCTCGGTCCATACTGCATGACCCTAAACTGCTCAACCTCAGTCCATACTGCATGACCATAGACTGCTCAGCCTCATTCCATACTGCATGACCGTAAAACTGCTCAGCCCCTGTCCGTACTGAATGACCCTAAACTGCTCAGCCATGGTTCATAATGTATGATCATAAATGTCTCCGCTACGGCCCATACTGCATGAACCTAAACTACTCAGCCTCGGTCCATAATGCATGACCTAGACCTCTTAGCCTCGGTCGATACTGCATGACCGTAAACAGCTTACCCTTTGTCGTGTTGCACCCCCTAAACTGCTCAGCCTCGGTCCATACTGCATGACTCTAAACTGTTTAGCCTTGATTCATACTGCACGACCCTAAACTTCTCAGCTTCGATCCATATTTCCTGACCCTAAACTGCTCAGCTTGGGTCCATACTGCATGAGGATAAATTGCCCTAATTCGGAACATACTGCATGACCATAAACTGGTCAGTCTTGGTCTAGAATCCTGAGTCTAAACTGCTCGGTCCATACTACATGACCCTAAACATCTCAGCCACGGTCGATACTACATGACCTTAAACTGCTCGGCCTCTGTCCATTCTAGATAACCCTATACTGCTCAGCCTCAATCCATACTGCAAGACCCTAAACTGCTCAGCCTAGGTCCATATTGTATGACCTTAAAACTAGTTAGCCTTTGTTCATATTACATGACCCTAAACTGCTCTACTCCGTTGCTACATCACCATAAAGTGTTCAGCCTTGGTCCATATTACATGACCCTAAAGTGTTAAGACTTAGTCTATTTGCACACCCTAAACTTCTCGGTCCTAACTTCATGACCCAAAAACTTTCGGCCACCATCCCTACTCCATGACCCTAAACTTCTCTGCCTCAGTCCATACTACATGACACTAAACCTGCTCAGCCTCTATCTATACTGCATGGCCCTAAAACATATAGCCTCGGTCCATACTGCATGACCCTAAACTGCTCAGCCATGGTCAATATTGCATGACCCTATATTGCTCCGCCTTGGTCCATACTGCATGACTCTAAACTGCTCAGCCTCTGTCCATAGTGCATGACCCTAAGCTACTAAGCCTTAGTCCCTACTGCATAGCGCAAACTGCTCTGCCTTGGTCTAGTTGCACGATCCTAAACTTCTCAGCCTTGGTCAATACTGCCAAACACTAAACTGCTCAGCTTCGGTCGATAATGCATGACTCTAAACTGCTCAGCCACGGTCCCTATTACATGACCCTAAACTGGTCAGCCTTGGTCCATACGGCGTGACCCTAAACTGGCCAGCCTCGGTCCATACTGCTTGACCCTAAACAGCTCAGCCTTTGTCTTGTTGCACAGCTTTAAACTCGTTTGTTCATATTGCACGACCCTAAACGGTTCAGCCATGGTTCATACAGCAACACCATAAACTGCTCCATTACGGTCCATTCTGCATGACCCTAAACTGCTTAGCCTCCGTCCATACAGCATGACCCTAAACTGCTCAGCCTCGGCTGATACTGCATGGACCTAAACGTCTTAACCTTGGTCCAGTTGCACGACCCTAAACTGCTCAGCCTCGGCCGATCCTGCATGACCCTAAATGTCTTAACCTTGGTCTAGTTACATGACCCTAAACTACTCAGCCTCAATCTTTACTTCATGACCCAAAACTACGCGGCCACAGCCCATATTGCATGACCCTAAACTGCTCCGCCTCAGTCCATATTGCATGACAGGAAGCCGCTCAGCCTTGGTTCTGACTGCCACTAAAACTGTTTAGCCTCGATCCATATTGCTAGACCCTAAACTTTTCAACCACAGTCCGTACTTCCTGACCCTAATCTACGTCGCCTCGGTCCATACTGCATGACCCTAAACTGCTCAGCCTCGGTCCACACTGCATGACCCTAAACTACTCAGCCTCAGTACATAATGCATGACCCTAAACAGTGCAACGTTGGTCTAGTTGCATGACCATATACTGCTCAGCCACTATCCATATTATATGACCCTAAACTGCTCAGCCTTTGTCCATACTGCATGACCCTAACTGCTCATCCTCACTCCATACTGCATGACCATAAACTGCTCATCCTCCGTCCATACTGCATGATCGTAAACTGCTGAGCCTTAGGCTAGATGCATAACTCTAAACAGCTTGGTCCACACTGCATTACACCAAAGTGCTCAGCCACGGTCCATACTGCATGACCCCAAACTGATCAGCGTCGATCCATACTGTCGGACCCTAACTGCTCAGCCTCGATCCATATTGCCTTACCCTAAACTGCTCAGCCTTGGTCCATACTGCATGACCATAAATTCCTCAAACTCGGACCATATTCCATGACCCTCAACTTCTCAGCCACGATCCATAATGCATGACCCTAAACTGCTGAGCCTCGGTCCATACCGCATGACTTTATACTGCCCAGCCTCGATCCATACTACATGACCCTAAACTGCTCAGCCTCAATCCATATTGCATGACCTTAAAAACGGTCATTCTCAGTCTATATTGCATGACTTTAAAATGCTCTGCCTCGTTGTTGCATGACCATAAACTGCTCAGCCTCGGTCTATATTGCATGACCCTAAACTGCTAAGCCTTGGTATATATGTACACCCTAAACTTCTTGATCCTGACTTCATGACATGAAACATCTCGTCCATGGTCCACACTGCTTGACCCTGATTTGCTCAGCCTCAGTCCATAGTGTATGACTCTAAACTATGCCGCCACAGTGCATATTGCCTGACCTTAAACTTCAGCCTTGGTCCATACTGCATGACCCAAAACTGGCCAGCCTCGCTCCGTACTGCTTGACCATAAACTGCTCGGTCCACATTGCATGACCCTAAACTTCTTAGCTACGCTCCATACTGCATGACCCTAAACTGCTCCGCCTCGGTATATGCTGCATAACCTAAACTGCTCATCATCGGTCCTTACTGCATGACCCTAAACTTCTCAGCCTCAGTCCATACTGCATGACACGAAGCTGCTCAGCCACGGTCCATACTATGCGACCCCAAACTGCTCGGCCTTGGTCCATACTGCATGAATCTAAACTGCTTAGCCTCGGTCCACATGGCATGACCAAAACTGGTCAGCCTCGGTCCATATTGCATGATCCTAAGCTGTTCAGCCTAGGTCCATACTGCATGACCATAAACTGGTCAGACTCGGTCCATATTGCATGACCCTGAACTGCTCCGCCTTGGTCTAGTAACACGACCCCAAACTATTCAATACATACTGCATGACCCTCAACTGCTCAATCATGATCCATACTCTAAACTGTTTAGCCTTGGTCCATACTGCATGACCCTAAACTGTTAAGCCTCGCTCTATACTGCTCGACCCTAAAATTGTTCAGCCTCTGTCAAAATTACATGACTGTAAACGACTCTGCTTCGGTGCTGCAAGAGCCTAAACCTCTAAGTCTCGATCCATATTGCATGACCCTATACGGCTCAGCCTTGGTCCAGTTACACGACCTTAAACTTCACAGTCCTCACTTCATGACCCAAAATGTCTTCACTAATGTCCATATTGCATGACTGTAAACATACTGCATGACCCTAAACAACTCAGCCTTGGTCCACACTGCATGACCCTAAACTACATAGTGCATGACCCAAAAACTACTCAGCCTCAGTCCACACTGCATGACCGTAAACTTCTCAACCTCGGTCCATAATGCATGACCCTAAACTGCTCAGCCAAAGTCCATACTGCATGACCCTAACTTGTTTACCCTCGGTACATGCTGCATGACCCAAAATTACTCCGCTTTAGTCTTGTTACATGACCCCAAACTGCTTAGCCTCAGTCCATACTGCATGACCCTAAAGAGCTCAGCCTAGGTTCATATGGCATGACCCTAAACTTCTCAGTCTCGATCCATACTGCATGACCATAAACTGCTCATACTCAGTATGTACTGCATGACCTTAAACTTCGGAGCCTTAGTTTAGTTGCACGACCCTAAACAACTCGGTCCATACTGCATTACCCTGAACTGCTCAACCACGGCCCATATTGCGAGACCCTAAACCGCTCGGTCCATACTTCTTGACCCAAAAACCACTCAGCCTCCGTCCGTACCTCATGACCCTAAACTGTTCAGCCATGGTTAATAATGCATGACCATAAACGTCTCCGCTACTGTCCATACTACATGACCCTGAACTGCTTAGCCTTGGTCCATATTGCATGACCCTTAATCGCTCAGCCTCAGCCGATATTGCATGACCCTAAAAGTCTTTGCCTTGGTCTATTCGAGCCACCCTAAACTTCTCAGCCCCGGTCCTAACTTGATGACCCAACATTGCCCGGTCACGACCCATACTGCATGACCCTAAACATCTAAGCCTCTTTCCATACTGCATGACCCAAAACTGCTCAGCCACGGTCCATACTTCATGACGCCAAAACCTCTCAGCCTCGGTCCATTGTGCACGACCCTAAACTGCTCAACCACGAATCGTATTGCATGACCCTAAATTGCTCGGCCTTGGTCCACACTGCATGACCCTAAACTCCGCAACCTCAGTCCATACTACATGACCATAAACGACTTACCCTCTTTACATACTGCAGGACCCTAAACAGCTCATCCTTGGTCTACTTGCACAACCCTAAACTACTCAGCCTCGGTCCATACTACATGACCTTAAACTGCTCAGCCTTGGTCCATACTACAGAAACATAAACCACTCATCCCTCGTCCATACTGCATGACCATAAATTGTTCAGCCTTAGTATTGTTGCACCACCCTAAACAGCTCGGTCCATACTGCATTACACAAAACTACTAAGCCACGGTCCGTACTGCATGACCTCAAACTGTTCAGCCTTGATCCATATTGCATGACTCTAAACCGCTCAGCCTCGATACAAATTGCTTGACCCTAAACTGCTCAGCCTAGGTCAATACTGCATGACCATAAATTTCTCAGACTCGGACCATACTGCACGACCCTAAGCTGCTCAGCCTTGGTCTTGTATCCTAAACCTAAACTGCTCTATTCATAGTGCAAGACCCTAAAAGGCTCAGTCGCTGTGCATAGTGCATGACCCTAAACTTCTGCATGAGCCTAAACTGCTCAGTCTCGATCTATACTTCATGACCCTAAACTTCTCAGCCTCGGTCCATATTGCATGACCCTAAACTGCTCAACCTTGGTCCATATTGCATGACCCTAAAACTAGTCACCCTCGGTCCATATTGCATGACCATAAACTGCTCAGGCTCGGTGCTGCATGTCTGTAAACTGTTTAACCTCGGTCAATATTGCACGACCCTAAACTGCTAGGCCTTGGTATATATGTAAACCAAAAACATCTCGGTCGTAACTTCATAAACCAAAACTTCTTGGCCACAGTCCATAATGCATGACTCGGAACTGTTCAGCCTTAGTCCATACTGCAGGACCTTAAACTGCTCAGCCTCGGTCAATACTACATGACCCTAAACTACTTAACTACGGTTCATACTGCATGACCTTAAACTACACAGCCTCGATTGATGCTGCCTGACCATAAACTGCTCAGCCATGGTCCATACCGCTTGACCCTAAACTGTTCAGCCTTGGTCAGTTGCATGACCCTAAACTGCTCGGTACACACTGCATGACCCTAAATTGCTCAGCCTCGGTCCATACTACATAGCCCTAAACCCCTCAGCCTCCATCTATACAGCATGACCTTAATGGCTCAACCTTAGTCTAGTTCGTAGACCCTAAACAGCTTTCCATACTACATGACCCTAAATTGCTCAACCACGTTCCATACTGCATGACCCTAAACTGCTTAGCCTCTGTCCACGATGCATGACCCTAAACGGCTCGGCCTCGGTACATACAGTAAGATTCGAAATTGCTTAGCCTAGGTCCATATTGCATGATCATAAACTGCTCAGACTCGGTCCATATTGCATGACCCTACACTGCTCAGCCTTGGCCCTATATCACGACCCAAAACTGCTCAGTCCATACTGCATGACCCTAAACTGCTCAGCCATGGTCCATACTGCATGACCCTAAACTGTTCAGCCTCGATCAATACTACGTGACCTTAAACTGCTCAGCCTCAGTCCATACTGCATGATCTTAATTGCTCAGCCTAGATCCATACTGCATGACCATAAACTACTAAGACTAGGTCCATACTGCACGACCAGTATCACCTCAATAAATTCCTCGATCCGTACTTTATGACCCTAAACTGCTCAGCCACGGTCTATACTGCATGACCCTAAACTGCTCAGCCACGGTCTATACTACATGACCCTAAACTGCTCGGCCGCGATCAATGCTACCTGACCCTAAACTGCTTAGCTTCGGTCCGTATTGTATGTCCCTAAATTGCTAAGCCTCACTGCATAGTGCTTGGCCCTAAAACGTTTCATCCTTTGTCAATACTGCATGACCCTAAACTACTTAGCCTTGGTGCTGCATGAGCCCAAACCTTTGAGCCTCGGTCCATATTGCTAGACCCTAAATTGCTTTGCCTTGGTCTAGTAGCATTACCCTAAACTTCACGATCCTCACTTCCTAACCCAAAATATCTCATCCAAAGTCCATACTGCATGACCTTAAATTTCTCAACCTCGGTCCAAATTGCATGACCCTAACCTACATAGCCTCGATCGATACAGCATGCCCCTAAACTGCTGAGCCACTGTCCATAGTGAATGAACCTAAAACTGCTAAGCCTCAGTCCATACTGCATGACCGTAAACTACTCAGCCTCGGTTCACACTATATGACCTTAAAACGCTCAGCCACAGTCCATATTGCATGACCCTAAACTTCTCCCCCACGATCCTTATAACATGATCCCAAACTGCTCAACCTTGGTTCATATTGCATGACCCTAAACTGGTAAGCTACAATCCATACTGCGTGACCTAAACTACTCAACCTCGGTCCAAACTGCACGATCCAAAATTTCCCAGCCTTGGTCGTGTTGCATGGCCCTAAACTGCTCAGCCTCAGTCCATACTACATGACCCTAAACTTCTCAGTATGACCCTAAACTGATTTGCCTTACTCTAGTTGCATGACCCTCAACTGCTCAGCCACGGTCCATACTACATGCCGCTAAACTGCTCCGCCTCGGTTCGTATTGCATGACTTTAAACTACTCAGCCTTAGTCTAGTTGCACGACCCTAAACAGCTCGATCCATACTGCATGACCCTAAATAGTTCAGGTACGGTTAATACTGCATGACCATGAACTGTTCCGCTACGGTCCATACTGCATGACTCTAACTTGCTCAGCCTCGATCCATACTGCATGACCTAAACTGTTGAGCCTTGGCCGATAATGCATGACCCTAAACTGCTTAACCTTAGTTTCGTTGCACGACGCTATACTGCTCAGCCTCGGTTCTAACTTCATGAATCAAAACTGCTCGGCTACGGCCCGTACTGCTGACCCTAAGAAGCTAAACCTTAGTCCATACAGCATGACCCTAAACAACTCATCCTCAGTCCGTACTGCATGACCCTAAAATGGCTCAGCTTCGGTCCATACTGGATGAACCTAAACTGCTCAACCACTAATGCACTGTAGGACCCTAAACTGCTCTGCCTAGGTCCATTCTGCAGGACCCCAAACTGCTCTGCCTCGATCCATACTGTATGACCCAAAATTGCTCAGCCAAGTTCTGGTTGCAAGAACCTAAACTGCTCACCTTCGGTCCACACTACGTGAGCCTAAACTGCTCAGCCTCGGTCCACACTACGTGAGCCTAAACTGCTCAGCCTTGGTCCATGAAGCATGTTCCTTAACTGCCTAGCCTCGATCCATACTACTTGACGCTAAACTACTCAGCCTCGGTCCATACTGCATGACCCTAAACTGCTCAGCCTTAGCCTAGTTGCACGACCCTAAACAACTCGGTCCATACTACATAACCCTAAACTTCTCAGTCATGGTCCATACTGCATGACCCTAAATTTCTCAGCCTCGGTCCATACTGCTTGACCCTAAACTGCTCAGCCTCGGTCCATACTGCGCGACCCTAAAACTGCTCAGGCCCAGTCCATACTGCATGACCCTAAACAGCTAAGCCACGGTTCATACTGCATGATCATAAACTTCTCCGCTACAGCCCATACTGCATGACCCTAAATTGCTCAGCCTTGGTCCATAGTGCATGACCCTAAATTGCTCAGCCTCGGTCCATACTGCATGACTCTAAACAACTCAGCCTTGGTCCATGCTGAATGACCCTAAACTGACCAGCCTTGGTACATAGTGCATGACCCAAAAACTACTCAGCCTCTGTCCATACTGCATGACTGTAAACTTCTCAGCCTCCATACTGCATGACCGTAAACTGCTCATACTGCATGATCCTAAATTGCTCAGCCTTAGTCTGGTTGCACGACCCCAAACTACTCAGCCTCCGTCCATACTACATGACCCTAAACTGCTCAGCCTCGATTCATACGGCATGACCCTAAATTGCTCAGCCTCGGTCCGTACTGCATGACCTGAAACTACTCATACTCGGTCCGTACTGCATGACCTTAAACTTCTTAGCCTTAGTTTAGTTGCACGCACCTAAACAGCTCGGTCCATACTGCATTACCCTGAACTACCCAGCCACGGCCCATACTACATGACCCTAAACTGCTCAGCCTCATACCATACTGCTTGACCGTAAACTAATCGGCCTCGGTCCATACTTCTTGACTCGAAAACCACTCAGCTTGCGTCCGTACTGTTCAGCCACGGTTCATAATGCATGACCACAAACGTCTCCGCTACTATCCATACTGCATGACTCTAAACGACCTAGCCTCAGTCCATACTGCATGACCCTAAACCTCTTTGTTTCAGCTGATACTGCACGACCCTAAACTGCTTTGCCTTGGTCTAGTCGCGGCTCCCTAAACTTCTCAGCCTCGATCCTAACTTGGTTAGCCAACGCTGCTCGGCCACGGTCCCTACTGCATGACCCTAAACGTCTAAGCCTCATTCCATACTGCATGACCCTAAACTGCTCAGCCTCGGTCCATACTGCATGACCCCAAAACTGCTCAGCCTCGGTCAATTCTATATGACCCTAAACTGCTCAACCACGAACCGTACTACATGACCCTAAACTTCTCAGCCTCGGTCCATACTACATGGCCCTAAATAGCGTACCCTCTTTACATACGTCATGACCCTAAACAGCTCAGCCTTGGTCTACTTACACAACCCTAAACTACTCCGCCTCGGTCCATACTACATGACCCTAAACTTCTCAGCCTTGATCCATACTACGTGAACCTAAACTGCTATCCCTCATCTAAACTGCATGATCGTAAACTGCTCAGCCTCGGTCCACACCGTAGGACCCTAAAGTGTTCAGCCTTGACATTGTTGCACGACTTTAAACAGCTCGGTCTATACTGCATTACACAAAACTGTTAAGCCACGGTCCATACTGCATGATCCCAAACTGTTCAGCCTTGATCCATACTGCATGACTCTAAACTGCTCGGCCTCGATACAAATTGCTTGAGTCTAAACTGCTCAGCTGAAGTCAATACTGCATGACCATAAATTTCTCAAACTCGAACCAGATTGCATGCTCCCAAGCTGCTCCGCCTTGGTCTTGTATCCTAATCCTAAACTGCTCGGTCCATACTGCATGACCGTAAACGGCTCAGCCGCGGTCCATACTGCATGACCCTAAACTGCTCAGTCTCAATCCATACTGCATGACCCTAAACTGCTCAGCCTAGGTCCATATTGCATGACCCTAAACCTAGTCAGCCTCGGTCCATATTGCATGGCCCTAAACTGTTGAGCCTCGGTGCTGCATGTTCGTAAACTGTTTAGCCTGGGTCTATATTGCACGACCTTAAACTGCTAGGCCTTGGTCTATATGCACACCCAAAACTTCTCGGTCCAAACTTCATGAACCAAGACTTCTTGGCCACGGTCCGTAGTACATGACCCTAAACTGCTCAGCCTCAGTCCATGCTGCTGGACTTTAAACTGCTCAGCCTCGGTCCATACTGCATGACCCTAAACTGCTTAACTACGGTCCATACTGCATGACCCTAAACAACACAGCCTCGGTCGATACTGCATGACCCTAAAATACTCAGCCACGGTCCATACCGCTTGACCCCAAACTGTTCAGCCTTGGTCAGTTGCACGACCTTAAACTGCTCGGTACATACTACATGACCCCCAACTACTGAGCCTCGGTTCATACTGCATAGCCCTAAATTCCTCAGCCTCCATCCATACAGCATGACCCTAAATGGCTCAGCCTTGGTCTAGTTGCTAGACCCTAAATTGCTCAATCCATGCTGCATGACCCTAATTGCTCAACCATGTTCCGCACTGCATGACCCTATACTGCTTAGCCTTGGTCCATACGGCATGACCCTAGACAGACCAGCCTCGGTCCATACAGCATGATCCTAAATTGCGGAGCCTAGGTCCATACTGCATGACCATAAACAACTTAGACTAGATCCATATTGCATGACCCTAGACTGCTCGGCCTTGGTCCTGTAACACGACCCTAAACTGCTCAGTCCATATTGCATGACCGTAAACTGCTTAGCCATAGTCCATACTGCATGACCCAAAACTGCTCAGCCTCGATCAATACTAAATGACCTTTAACTGCTCAGCCTCAGTCCATACTGCATGATCTTAACTGCTCAGCTTGGATCCATACTGCATGACCATAAACTGCTCAGACTCGATCCATACTGCATGACCAGTATCACGATCCTAAATTCCTCGGTCCATACTTTATGACCCTAAACTGCTCAGCCACGGTCCCCTAAACTGCTCAGCCTCGGCCAATACTACATGACCCTAAACAGTTCAGCCTCGGTCCATACTCTATGTCTCTAAACTACTAAGCCTCACTGCATACTGCTTGACTCTAAAACTGCTCAGCCTCTATCAAAACTGCATGACCCTAAACTACTTAGCCTCGGTGCTGCATGAGCCAAAACCTCAAAGCCTCGGTCCATATTGCTTGACCCTAAATTGCTCTGCCTTGGTCAAGTTGCAATCCCTTAAACTTCACGGTCCTCACTTTCTGACTGAAAATATCTCATCCAAAGTCCATACGGCATGACCCTAAATTGCTCAGCCTCAGTCCAAAGTGCATGACCCTAAACTACTTAGCCTCGGTCGATACTGCATGACCCTAAACTGCTCAGCCTCTGTCCATAGTGAATGAACCTAAAACTGCTAAGCCTCAGCCCATACTGCATGACCGTAAACTTCTCAGCCTCGGTCCATACTATATGACTCTAAAATGCTCAGCCTCGGTCCATATTGCATGGCCCTAAACTTCTCTACCTCGATGCATATAACATGATCCCAAACTGCTAAGCTACTGTCCATATTGTGTGACCTAAACTGCTCAACCTCGGTCCATATTGCATTACCCAAAATTGCTCAGCCTTGGTCTTGTTGCACGACCCTAAACTGCTCAGCCTCGGTCCATACTACATGACCCTAAACTACTAAGCCTCGGTCCATACGGCATGACCTTATACTGTTCTGCCACACTCTAGTTGCATGACCTTCAACTGCTTAGCCACGGTCCATACTGCATGCTACTAAACTGCTCCGCTTCAGTCCATAACGCATGACTTTAAACTGCTCAGCCTAAGTCTAGTTGCATGACCCTAAACAGCTCGATCCTTAATGCATGACCCAAAACAGCTCAGGTACAGTTCATACTGCATGACCATAAACTGCTCCGGTACGGTACATACTACATGACCCTAAACTGCTCAGCCTCGGTCTATACTGCATGACCTAAACTACTGAGCCTCGACCGATACTGCATGACCTTAAACTGCTTAGTCGTGGTCTTGTTGCAAGACGCTACACTGCTCAGCCACGGCCCGTACTACATGACCCTAAGTTGCTCAGCCTTAGTCCATTTTTAGGGTCAGCCTCGCTCCATACTACATGATCCTAAACTCCTCAACCACTATCCATACTGCAGGACCCTAAGCTGCACTGCCTAAGTCCATTCTGTAGGATGCTAAACTACTCAGCCTCGGTCCATACTGCATGACCCAAAACTACTCAGCTTTGCTCTTGTTGCACGACCCTAAACTGCTCAGCCTCCATCCACACTACATGAGCCTAAACTGCTTAGCCTCCATCTATGCGGCATGACCCTCAACTGCTCACCCTCGATCCATATTGCCTGACCCTAAACTACTCAGCCTCGATACATACTGCAGAACCCTAAACTGCTCAACCTTAGTCTAGTTGCACGACCCTTAACAACTCGGTCCATTCTGCATTACCCTAAACTGCTCTGCCACGATCCATACGGCCTGACCTCTAAATAGCTCACCCTCAGTCCATACTGCATGACTCTAAACTGTTCACCCTCAGTCCATACTACATGACCATAAAACTGCTCAGCCCCGATCCATACTGCATGACCCTAAACGGCTAAGCAACAGTTCATACTGCATGACCATAAACTGCTCCTCTACAGCCCATACTGCATGACCCTAAACTGCTCAGCCTCAGTCCTTACTGCATGACCCTAAACTGCTCAGCCTCAGCAGATATTGCATGACCCTAAATGTCTTAACCTTGGTGTAGTTGCACGACCCTAAATTGCTCATCGTCGGTCCTAATTTCATGACCCAAAACTTCTCGGCAACGGCCCATACTGCATGACCCCAAACTTCTCAGCCTCTGTCCATGCCGCATGAAATGAAACAGCTCAGCCTCGATCCATACTGCATGAACTTAAAACTGCATAGCCTCGGTTCATACTGCATGACCCTATACTGCCCAACCACGGTCCATACTGCATGATCCTAATCTGCTATGCCTCGATCCATATTGCATGACCCTAAACTGCTTAGCCTCCATCCATACTACAAGATCCTAAACTCTTCAGCCTCAGTACATACTGCATGAACCTAAATAGCTCTAGCTTGGTCTAATTGTATGACCCTAAACTGCTTAGCCTAGGTCAATAATACATGACCCCAAACTGCTCAGCCTCGATCCATACTACATGACCCTAAACTGTTAAGCTTTTATCCATACTGCCTGACCCTAAACTGCTCAAGCTCAATCCATACTGCATGACCGTAAACTGCTCACCTCGGTCCATTTGGCATGACCCTAAACAGCTCTGCCTTAGTCTAGTAGTGTGACCCTTGATAGCGCGGTCCATACGGCATTACACCAAACTGCTCACCCACGGTCCGTACTACATGACCCAAAACTGATCAGCCTAGATCCATACTGCATGACCCTAAACTGCTTTGCTTCGATCCATATGCCTGACCGTAAACTGCTCTACCAAGGTCCATACTGCGTGACCATAAACTGCTCAAACTCAGACCATACAGCATGACACTAATCTGCTCGACCTCGGTCCATGCATCATGACCCTTAACAACTCAGCTTCGATCCATACTGCATCACCTTAAACTACTTTGCCTCGGTTCATACTGCATGACCCTAAACTGCTCAGACTTAGTCTAGTTGCACGACCCTAAACAACTCGGTCCATACTGCATTACCCTAAACGGCTCAGCCACGGTCCATACTGCATGACTCTAAACAGCTCAGCCTCAGTCCATACTGCATGACCCTAACCTGTTCAGCCTCGATCCATACTGCATGATCTTAAAACCGCTCAGCCTTGGTCCATACTGCATGACCCTAAACTGTTGTGCCACGGTTCCTACCGCATGACCATAAACTACTCCGCTACAGCCCATATTGCATGACCCTAAACTGCTCAGCCTCGACCCATACTGCATGACCCTAAACTGCTCAGCCTCGGCCGATATTGTATGATCCTAAATGTCTTAACCTTGGTCAAGTTGCACGACCCCAAATTTCTCAGCGTCGGTCCAAATTTCATGGCCGAAAACTGCTCAGACACGGCCCATAGTGCATGACCCCAAACTTCTCAGCCTCTGTTCATACCTCATGACCCGAAATAACTCATCGTCGATCCATACTGCATGACCTTAAAACTGCTTAGCCTCGGTCCATACAGTTTGACCCTAAACTGCTCAACCACAGCCCATACTGCGTGATCTTATACTGCTAAGCCTCGATCCGTACTGCATGACCCTAAACTGCTCAGCCTCCATCCATACTACATGACGCTAAATTGTTCAGCCTCAGTACATACTGCATGACCCTAAACAGCTCTGGCTTGATCTAGTTGCATGACCCTAAACTGCTTAGCCTAGGTCAATAATACCTGACCCCAAACTGCTCAGCCTCAGTCCATACTACATGAGCCTAAACCTCTAAGCTTTTATCCATACTATATGACCCCAAACTGCTCAGCCTCAATCCGTACTGCAAGACCGTAAACTGCTCACCTCGATCCATACGGCATGACCCTAAACTGCTCTTCCTTCATCTAGTTGCATGACCCTATATAGCTCGATCCATACGGCATTACACCAATCTGCTCAGCCACGGTCAATAATGCATGACCCAAAAAAGATCAGCCTCGATCCATACTGCATGACCTTAAACTGCTCAGCCTCGATCCATATTGCCTGACCCTAAAATGCTCAACCTAGGTCCATACTGCATGACCATAAATTGCTTAGACTCGAACAATACTGCGTGACACTAAACTGCTCAGTCTTGGTCTAGTATCGTGAACCTAAACTACTCGGTCCATACTGCATGACCCGAATCTGCTCAGGCACAGTCCAAAGTGCATGACCTTATACTGCTCCTCTTTAGTTTGTACTGCATGACTCTAAACTGCTTAGCCTCGGTCCATACTGCATGGCCTTAAACTGCTCAGCCTCGATCCAAATTGCATGACCTTAAAACTGGTCAGCCTTTGTCCATATTTGCACGACCTTAAATTGCTTCGCCACGGTGCTGCATGACCATAAATTGTTCAGCCTTGGTCCATATTGCATGACCCAAACCTGCTAAGCCTTGGTCGATATGCACATCCAAAACTTCTCGATCCTAACTTCATGACCCAAAGCTTCTCTGCCATAGTCAATACTTCATGGCCCTAAAATGCTCAGCCTCAGCATATACTGCATGACACATAACTACTCAGCCTTGGTCCGTACCGAATGACCAAAACAATCTCAGCCTCGATCCATACTGCATGACTCTAAACTACTCAGCCACGGTCCATACTGCATGACCCTATACAGCTTTGCCTCGGTCCATACCGCAGGACTCTAAACTGCTCAGCCACGGTCCATATTGCATGACCCATACTGCATGAACCTAAACTAGCCAGCCTCAGTCCATACTGCTTGACCGTAAACTGCTCAGCATTTGTCTTGTTGCATGACCGTAAACTGCTCGCCCCATATTGCGTGACCCTAAACTGCTCAGCCGCAGTCTATATTGCATGACCCTAAACAGCTCTGCCTCGATCCATACTGCATGACCAAAACTGCTCAGCCTCGATCCATACTGCATGACCTTAAACTTCTCAACCACGGTCCAAACTGCAAGACCTTCAACAGCTCAGCCTCGGTCTAGTTGCACGACACTAAACTTCTCAATCTTGGTCCATACTACATGACCCTAACTGCTCAGCCTTGTTCCATATGGCATGACCCTAAACTTGTTAGCCTCGGTCCATACTACATGACCCTAAATACTTAGCCTCGGTCCACACGGCATGACCCTAATCTACTCAGCCTCGGTCCATACTGCATGATCCTAAACTGCTCAGTCTAAGTCCATACTGTATGACCATAAGCTGCTCTGACTCGATCCATACAGCATGACCTTAAACTGCTATGCCTTGGTTTAGTAACACGACCCTAAACTGTTCAGTACATACTGCATGACCCTGAACTGCTCAGTCACAGTCCATACTGCTTGACCCTAAAGTACTTAGCATCGGTCAATACTGCATGACCCTAAACTGCTCAGCCTCGGTCAATACAACATGACCCTAAACTACTATGCCGCGCTATATACTGCTTGACCCTAATATTGCTCAGCGTCGCTCCAAACTACATGACCCTAATCTACTCAGCCTCGGAGCTGCATGAGCCTAAACCTCTAAGCCTCAGTGCATAGTACATGACCCTATACTGCTCAGCCTTGGTCTAGTTGCACGACCCTAAACTTCACGGTCCTCACTTCATGATCCAAAACGTCTCAGCCATATTGCATGACCCTAAACTGCTTAGCTTATGTCCCTAAAACTACTCATCCGCAATCCACACTACATGACCGTAAGCTTCTCAACCTCCGTCCAAATCGCATGACCCTTAAATGCTCAGCCTCGATACATAATGCATGACCCTAAACAGCTCAACCTCAGTCCATATAACATGATCCTAAACTACTCAGCCTCGGTCCATACTGCGTGACCCTAAACTGCTCAGCCAAAGTACATACTGCATGACCCTAAACTGCTCAACCAAAGTACATACTGCATGACCCTAAACTGCTCAGCCTCGGTCCATGCTGCATGACCCAAAATTACTCAACCTTGGTCTGGTTGCACGACCCTAAATGCCTCAGCTTCAGTCCATACTACATGACCCTTAACGGCTCAGCCTCGGTTCATACGACATGACCTTAAACTACTCCGCCTCATTTCAATATGCGTGACCTTAAACTGCTCATCCTCGCTCCATACCGCATGACCCTAAACTGCACAGCCTTAGTCTAGTTGCACGACCCTAAACAACTCGATCCACAATGCATTACCCTAAACTTCTCACTCACTGTCCATACTGCATGACCTTAAACGGCTCAGCCTTAGTCCATACTGCATGACCCTAAACCTCTCAGCCACGGTTCATAATGCATGAACTTCTCTGTTATGGCCCCTAGTGTATTACTCTAAACTGCTCAGCCTCGGTCCATACTGCATGACCCTAAACCTCTCAGCGTCGGCCAATACTGCATGATCGTAAACATCTTATCCATTGTCTAGTTGCACCACCCTAAACTGCTCAGTCTCTGTCCATACCGTATGACCCCAAACTGTTCAGCCTGGATTCTTACTGCATGACCCTAAACGTCTCAGCCTCGATCCATATTTCCTGACCCTAAAATGCTCAGCCTAAGTCCATATTGCATGAGAATGAATTGGTTTGACTCGGACCATACTGCATGACCCAAAATCGCTCAGCCTTGGTCTAGTATCCCGAACCTAAACTGCTTGGTCCATGATGCATGACCCTAAACTGCTCAGCCACGGTCCACACTGCATGACCCTAAAGCTCTCACCCTCGGTCCATAATGGATGACCCTATACTGCTCAGCCTCGATCTATACTGCATGACCCTAAACTGCTCAGCCTCGATCCATATTGTATGTCCCTAAAACTGGTCAGCCTAAGTCCATATTGCGTGACCCTAAACTGCGCTTCTTCGGTGCTGCACGACCATAAATATTTCAGCCTTGGTACATATTACATGGCCCTAAACTGCTAAGCCTTGGTCTATTTGCACACCCTAAACTTCTATGTCCTAACTTCATGACCCAAAACCTTTCGGCCACAGTCCATACTGCATGACCCTAAACTGCTCAGCCTCAGTCCATACTACATGACACTAAACTGCTCAGCCTCGGTCCATACTGCATGACCTTAAAACTTGTCAGCCTCGGTCCATATTGCATGCCCCTAAACTGCTCTGCCATGGTCGATACTGCATGACCCTATATTCCACCACCTCGAACCATACTGCATGACTCTAAACTGTTCAGCCTCGGTCCATACTGCATGACCCTAAACTGCTCAGTCTTAATCCATACTGCATGACCCTAAACTTCTCTGCCTTGGTCTAGTTGCACTATCCTAAACTTCTCAACCTTGGTCCATATTGCCTGACATAGAACTGCTCAGTCTCGGTCAATAGTGCATGTCTCTAAACTACTCAGCCACAGTCCATATTGCATGACCGTAAACTGGTCAGCCTCCGGCCATAGTGCTTGACCGAAAACGAGTCAGCCTCGGTCCATACTGCTGAACCTTAAACTGCTTAGCCTTTGTCTTGTTGGATGACCTTAAACTGGTCGGCCCATATTGCATGAGTTTAAAAAGCTCAGCCACGGTTCATACTCCATGACCATAAGCTGCTCCGCTACGGTCCATACTGCATGACCCTAAACTGCTCAGCCACCATCCATACTGCATGACCCTAAACTGCCTCAATCGATACTACATGACCTTAAACGTCTTAACCTTGGTCTACTTGCACAACCCTAAACTACTCAGCGACGGTCCCAACTTCATGACCCAAAACTGCTCGATCATGCCCCATACTGCATGAGCCTAAACTGTTTCTCCTCAGCCCATACTGCATGACCCGAAACTGCTCAGCCTCGGCCCTTACTGGACGACCTTAAGACTCGTCATCCTCAGTCCATACTGCATGACCCAAAACTTCTCAACCACAGTCCGTATTGCATGACCCTAAACTGCTTCGCCTCGGTCCATACCGCAAGACCTTAAACTGCTCAGCCTCGGTCCAAACTACATGACCCTAAACTGCTCAGCCTCAGTACATACTGCCTAACCCTAAACAGTGTAGCATTGGTCTAGTTGAAGACCCCATACTGCTCAGCCTCCATACTGCATGACTGTAAATTGCTGAGCGTTAGGCTAGTTGCATGACCCTAAACAGCTCTGTCCATACTGTATTACACCAAAGTGCTCAGCCACTGTACATACTGCCTGACCCTAAACTGCTTTGCCTCGATCCATATTGCGTTACCCTAAAATGCTCGGCCTAGGTCTGTACTGCATGACCACAAATTGCTCAGACTTGAACCATATTGCATGACCCTAAACTTCTCAGCCACTGTTCATAGTGCATGACCATAAACTGCTCCGCCTCGGTCCATACTGCATGACCCAAAACTTCTCAGCCTCGATCCATACTGCATGACCCTAAACTGCTTAGCCTCTATCTGTATTGCATGACCTTAAAACTGGTTAGCCTCGGTCCGTATTACATGACCTTAAACTGCTCAGCCTCGGTGCCGCTTGACCATAAACTGTTCAGCCTCGGTCTATATTGCATGACCCTAAACTGCTAAGCCTTGGTATATATGCACACCCTAAGCTTCTCGATCTTGACTTCAGGACCCAAAACGTCTTGGCAGCGGTCCATATTGCATGACCCTGAACTGCTCAGCCTCGGTCCATACTGCAAGACTCTAAACTGCTCAGCCACGGTGCATATTGCCTGACCTTAAACTACTTAGCCTTGGTCCATAGCCTGGCCAGCCTCGGCTTATACTGCTTGACCGTAAACTGCTCAGCCTTTGCCTTGTTGCATGACCCTCAACTGCTCTGTCCATATTGCATGACCCTAAACTTCTCATCTACGATCCATGTTGCACGACCCTAAACTGCTCCACCTCGGTCCATGCTGCAAGATCAAAATTGCTCATTCTCAGTCCATACTGTGTGACCCTAAATGTCTCAGCCTCAGTTCATACTGCATGACCCTAAACTGCTCAGCCTCAATCCATACTACGTGACCCTAAACTACTTAGCCTTGGTCCATACTACATGACCATAAACGACTTTGCCTTAATCCACACAGCATGACCCTATACTGCTCTGCCTAGGTCCATACTGTAGAATTCTAAACTGCTTAGCCTACGTCCATATTGCCTGACAATAAATGGCTAAGACTTGGTCCATACTGCATGACCCTAAACTGCTCCGCCTTGGTCTAGTAACACGACCCCAAACTATTTAGTAAATACTGCGTAGCCCCTAACTACTCAGTCATAATCCATACTGCATGACTCTAAACTCCTCAGCCTCGATCAATACAGCATGACCCAAAACTGCAAAGCCTTGGTCCATACTGCATGACCCTAAACTGCTCAGCCTCGATCCATACTGCATGACCCTAAACTGCTCAACCACGGTCCATACTGCATGACCCTAAACTGCTCAGCCACGGTTAATACTACAGGACCTTAAACTGCTCAGCCTCGGTCCATACTACATGATCTTAACTGCTCAGCCTAGGTCCATACTGCATGACCATAAATGCTCAGTCTCGATCCATACTGCATGACAAGTATCACGACCCCAAATTCCTCGGTCCATACTGCATGACCATAAACTGCTCAGCCATGGTGCATACTGCATGACCCTAAACTGCTCAGCGTCGGTCAATACTACATGACCCTAAACTGCTCAGCCTCGGTCCGTACTATATGTCCCTAAACTGCTAAGCCTCACTACATACTGCTTGACCCTAAAACTGCTAAGCCTCTGTCAAAACTGCGTGACCCTAAATTGCTCTGCGTCGGTGCTGTATGAGCCCAAACCTCTGAGCCTTGGTCCACATTGCTTGAGCCTAAATTTCTCTGCCTTGGTCTAGTTAAAATACCTTGAACTTCATGGTGCCCACTTGTTGACCCAAAATATCTCATTCAAAATCCACAAATTGCTCAGCCTTGGTCCAAACTGCATGACCCTAAACTACTTAGGCTCGGTCGTTACTGCGTGATCCTAAACTGCTCAGCCTCTGTCCATAGCGAATGACCCTAAATTGGCTAAGCTTCAGTCCATACTGCATGACCGTAAACTTCTCAGCCTCTGCCCATACCACACAACCCTAACATGCTCAGCCTCGATCCATATTGCGTGACCCTAAATTTCTCCGCCTCTGTCCATATAACATGATCCTAAACTGCTCAACCTTAGTCCATACTGCATGACCCTAAACTGCTAAGCCATAGTCCATACTGCGTGACCCTAAACTGCACAACGTCGGTCCATACTGCATGACCCAAAATTGCTCAGCCCCCTAAACTACTCAGCCTCGGTCCATACTACATGACTCTAAACTTCTCAGCCTCGGTCCATACGGCATGACCTTAAACTGCTCTACCATAGTCTAGTTTCAAGACCGTCAACGGTTTAGCCACGATCCATACTGCATGCCGCTAAACTGCTCCGCCTCAGTCCAAAATGCATGGCTCTAAACTGCTCAGCCTTAGTCTAGTTGCACGACCCTAAACAGCTCGGTCCATACAGCATGACCCAAAACAACTCAGGTACGGTTCATACTGCACGACCATAAACTGCTCCACTCTGGTCCATACTGCATGACCCTAAACTGCTTAGCCTCGGTCCATACTGCATGACTTAAACTGTTGAGCCTCGGCCGATATTTCATGACCCTAAACTGTTTAGCCTTGGTCTCGTTGCACGACCCTAAACTGCTCAGCCTCGGACCTAAATTCATGAACCAAAACTGCTCGGCCACGACCCATACTGCATGACCCTAAGCTGCTCAGCCTTAGTCCTTACAACATGACACTAAACAGCTCATCCTCAGTCCATACTGCATGACCCAAAAAATGGGTCAGCCTCGGTCCAAACTACATGACCCCATACTTCTCAGCCTTTGTCTAGTCACATGAACCTAAACTGCTCGGTTCATATTGCATGACCCTAAATTGCTTAGCCATGGTCCATACTGCATGACGTTAAATTTCTCCTCGGTTCGTACTGCATGACCTAAACAGCACAACTTCGATCCATACTGCATGACCCTAAAGTTCTCAGCCTCAGTCCATACTGCATGACCCTAAACTTCTCATCTGTGGTCCATACTGCATGACCCTAAAACGACTCAGCCTCGGTATGTTCGGCATGACCCTAAACTGCTCAACCACCGTCCGTACTACAAGACCCTGTATTGCTCCGCCTCGGTCCATACTGCATGACCCTAAACTACTCAGCCTTGGTCCAGACTACATGACCTTAAACTGCTCAGCCTCGGTCAATATTGCATGACCCTAAACTGCTCAGCCTCGGTCTATAAAATCTGATTCTAAAATTCTCAGCCTCGGTCCATACTGCATGTCCCTGAACTGCTCAGCCTCAATCCATACGGCATGACCCTATACTGCTCAGCCTCGGTCCATGCTGCATAACCCTAAATGAGTCACCCTTGGTCCATAATGCATGACCCGATACTTCTTAGCCTTAGTCTAGTTGCATGACCCTAAACAACTCGGTCGATACTGCATGACCCCAAACTGCTCAGCCTCAGTCGATACTGCATGACCCAAAATTGCTCAGCCTTGTTTTTATTGCAAGTCCCTAAACCTCTAAGCCTCGGTCCATCCTACATGACCCTAAACTGCTTAGCCTCGATCCATACGGCATGACCCTAAACAGCTTAGCCTCGGTCCATACTGCATGACCCAAAACGAGTCACCCTTGGTCCATACTACATGACCCTACACTACTCTGTCTTAGTCAAGTTGCATGACCCTAAACAACTTAGTCCATACTGCATTACCGTAAACCGCTCAGCCACGGTCAACACTGCATGACCCTCAATAGCTCAACCGCAATTCATACCGCATGACCCTAAGCTGCTCCGTCTCGATCCATACTGCTTGACAGTAAAACTGCTCAGCCCCGGTCCTTACTGTATGACCCTAAACTGCTAAGCCACGATTCATACTGCATGAACATAAATTGCTCTACCACTGTCCGTACGGCAGGATCCTAAACTATTTTGGCTAGATAAATTCTGAACGACCCAAAACTGCTCATCCTTGTCCTGGTTGCAAGATCCTAAACTGCTCAGCCTCGGTCCACACTACATGAGCCTAAACTGCTCAGCCTCGATCCATGCGGCATGACCATTAACTGCTCAGCCTCGATCCATACTGTGTGACCCTAAACTACTCAGCCTCGATCCATATTGCATGACCCTAAACTGCTCATCCTTAGTCTAGTTGCACAACCCTAAACAACTCAGTCCATACTACATTACCCTAAACAGCTCAGCCACGGTCCATACTGCATGACCCTAAACTGCTCAGCCTCAGTCCATGCTGCATGACCTTAAACTGCTCAGCCTCGGTCCATACTGCATGACCCTAAAACTGCTCAGCCCCGGTCCATACCGCAGGACCCTAAACTGCTAAGCCACGGTTCATACTGCATGACCATAAACTGCTCTGCTACAGCCCATGCTGCATGACCCTAAACTGCTCAGCCTCGATCCGTAATGCATGACCCAAAACTGATCAGCCTCGGCAATACTGCATGACCCTAAATTTCTTAACCTTGGTCTAGTTGCACGGCCCTAAACTACTCATCCTCGGTCCTAACTTCATGACCAAAAATAGCTCGGCAACGACCCATACTGCATGACCCTAAACTTCTAAGCCTCTGTCCATACTGCATGACCCGAAACAGCTCAACCTGGGTCCAAACAGCATGACCTTAAAACTGCTCAGCCTTAGTCCATACTGCACGACCCTAAACTGCTCAACCACGGTCCATATTGCATGACCCTAAATTGCTTTCCCTCGATCCATACAGCTTGACCCTAAACTTCTCAGCCTCGGTCCATACTGCATGACCTTAAACTGTTCAGCCTCTCTACATGCCCCCTAAACTGCTCAGCCTCGGTTCGTGCTATATGACCCCAAACTGCTCAGCCTCGATCCATACTACATGACCCTAAGTAGCTAGGCTTTTATCCATACTGCACGGCCCAAAACTGCACAAGCTCGATCCATATTGCATGACCGTAAACAGCTCAGCCTCGATCCATACTTGATGACCCTAAACTTCTATGCCTTAGTCTAGTTACGTGACGCAAAATAGCTCGATCCATACTGCGTTACACCAAACTACTCAGCCACAGTCCATATTGCATGACCCCAAACTAATCTGCCTCGATCCATACTTCATGACCCTAAACCCGTCATCCTCTATCCATATTTCTTGACCCTAAACTACTCAGCCTTGGTCCATACTACATGACCATAAATTGCTCAGACTCGGACCATACTGCATGACACTAAACTGCTCAGCCTAGGTTTAGTATCCTGAACTTAAACTGCTCGGTCCATACTGCATGACCCTAAATTGCTCAGCCACGGTCCATACTGCAAGAACTTATACTGCTCCTCGGTCTGTACTGCATGACTCTAAACTGTTGACCCTCTATCCATACAGCATGACCCTAAACTGTTCAACCTCGGTCCAAATTGAATAACCTTAAAACTGGTCAACTACGGTCCACATTGTATGACCTTAAACTGCTCAGCCTTGGTGCTGCATGACCATAACCTGTTCAGCCTTTGTCCAAATTTCAAGACCCTAAACTGCTAAGACTTGGTCTACATGCGTGGCTCTAAATTGGTCAGCCTCAGTCCATACTTCATAACACATAACTACTCAGCCTCGATCCATACAGAATGAAACAAAAAATCTAAGCCTCAGTCCAAACTACATGACCCTAAACTGCTCAGCCACGGTCCATACTGCATGATCCTATACTGCTCCGCCTCGCTCCATGCTGCATGACTCTAAACTACATAGCCACGGTCCATATTGCTTGACCCTAAACAGCTCAGCTTCGGTTCATACTGCATGACCCTAAATCGGCCACCCTCGGTCCACACTGCTTGACGGTAAACTTCTCAGCCTTTGTCTTGTTGCATGACCTTAAACTGCTCGATCCATATTGCATGACCCTAAACTGCGTTGCCACGGTCCATACTGCATGACCTAAAATTGCTCTGCCTCAGTCCGTACTGCATCACCTAAAGTGCTCAGCCTCGGTCCATACTGCATGACACTAACGTCTCAGCCTCAGGCCATACTGCATGACCCTAAACTGCTCATCCTCGGCCCATACTACATTACTCTAAAACGGCTCAGCCTCGGTCCATACTGCATGACCCTAAACTACTCAACCACTGTCTCTACTACAAGACCCTAAACTGCCCTGCCTCGGTCCATACTGCATCACCGTAAACTACTCAGCCTCGGTCAAGACTACATGACCCTAAACTGCTCAGCCTCGTTCCATATTGCTTGACCCTAAACTGCTCAGCTTCTATCCATAAAATATGATCCTAAACTGCTCAGCCTCAGTCCATACTGCATGTCCCTAAACTACTCAGCCTTAGTCCATATGGCATGACCTCAAACTGCTTAGCCTCGGTCCATGCTGCATTACCTAAGCGAGTCACCCTTGGTCCATACTACATGACCCCATACTTGTCAGCCATTGTCTTGCTGCACGACTCTAAACTGCTCGGTCCATATTGGATGACCCTAAACTGCTCAGCCACGGTCCATACTGCATGACCCTAAATTTCTCCTCCTCGGTTTGTACTGCATGACTTAAGCTGCTTAGCTTCGGTCCATACTGCATAACCCTAAACTTCTCCACCTCAGCCCATACTGCATGACCCTAAACTTCTCATCCGCTGTCCATACTGCTTAACCCTAAAGGGCTCAGCCTCGGTCCATACTGCATGACTTTAAACTGCTCAACCACCATCCGTACTACAAGACCCTAGACTGCTCCGTCTCGGTCCATACTGCATGACCCCATACCTCTCAGCCTTTGTCGTGTTGCATGACTCTAAACTGCTCGGTCCACAATGCATGACCCTAAACTGTTCAGCCACGGTCCATACTGCATGACCCTAAATTTCTCTTCCTCGGTTCGTACTGCATGACCTAAACTGCTCTGCTTCGGTCCATACTGCATAACCCTCAAGTTCTTAGCCTCAGTCCATACTGCATGACCCTAAACTTCTCATCTTCGGTCCATTTTTCTTGACCATAAAACGGCTCAGCCTCGGTCCCTACTGCATGACTTTAAACTGCTCAATCAACGTCCGTACTATAAGAACCTAAACTGCTCCGCCTCGATCCATACTACATGACCCTATACTACTCAACCTCGAACCAAACTACGTGATCCTAAACTGCTCAGCCTCGGTAAATATTGGATGACCCTAAACTGCTCAGCCTCGGTCCATAAAATATGATCCTAAACTTCACAGCCTCGGTTCATACTGCATGTCCCTAAACTACTCAGCCTTAGTCCATACGGCATGACCCTAAACTGCTCAGCCTTGGTCCATGCTGCATGACCCTAAATGAGTCACCCTTGGTCCATACTGCATGACGCTTTACTGCTTAGCCTTAGTCTAGTTGCATGACCCTAAACAACTCGGTCCATACTGCATGACCCTAAACTACTCAGCCTCGATTCATACTACACGACCCAAAATTGCTCAGCCTTGTTCTGGTTACAAGACCCTAAACTGCTCAGTTTCGGTCCATACAACATTACCCTAAACTGCTTAGCTTCGGTCCATACGGCATGACCTTAAACAGCTCAGCCTCCGTCCATACTGCATGACCCTAACGAGTCACCCTTGGTCCATACTACGTGACCCTACACTGCTCAGCCTTAATTAAGTTGCACGACCCAAAACAACTCAATCCATACTGTATTACCCTAGACTGCCCCACCACGGTCAACACTGCATGACCCTTAACTGCTCAACCTCAGTCCATACCGCATGACCCTAAGCTGCTCCGTCTCGGTCCATATTGCATGAAAGTAAAACTGCTCAGCCCTGGTCCTTACTGCATGACCCTAAATTGCTAAGCCACTGTTCATACTACATGACCATAAACAGCTCTGCTACGGTCCATACTGCATGACCCTAAACTGTGCAGCCTTGGTCCCTACCACATGACCTTAAACAGCTCAGCCTCAGCCGATACTGCATGACCCTAAACGTCTTAAACATGGTCTAGTTGGACGACCCTAAACTGCTCAGCCTCGGTGCTAACTTTATGACCCAAAACTGTTCGTCCATGGCCCATACTGTATGACCCTAAGCTGCACAACCTCAGCGCATACTGCATGACCCGAAACTGCTCAGCCCCTGTCCACACTGCATGACCCTAAAACTGCTTAGCCTTGGTTTATATTGCATGACCCTAAACTTCTCAACCACGGTCCGTACCACATTACCCTAAACTGCTTCGCCTCGGTCCGTACTGTATGACCCTAAACAACTCAGCCTCGGTCCATACTTCATGACCCTGAACTGCTCAGCCTTAGTACATGCAGGTTGACCCTAAAAGCTCTGCCTTTGTCAAGTTGCCTGACCCGAAATTGCTCAGCCTCAGTCCGTACTACATGACCTTAAGCTGCTCAGCCTCGGTCCATACTACATGACCCCAAACTGCTCAGCCTTTGTCTACACTGCATGACCCTAAATTGCTCAGCCTCGATCCATACTGCATCATTGTTAACTGCTTAGCCTTGGTTTATACCGCATGACCCTAAACTGCTCAACCTTAGTCTAGTTGCATGACTCTAAATAGCTTGGTCCATACTGCATTACACCAAACTGCTCCGCCACGGTCCATACTGCATGACCCATAACTGATCAGCCTCGATCCACACTGGACATGCCTAAACTGCTCAGCCTAGGTCCATACTGCTCGACCATAAATTGTTCAAACTCGGACCATTCTGCATGACACTATCCTACTCAGCCTTGGTCTAATACCCTGAACCTAAACTGCTCGGTCCAAACTGCATGACCCTAAACTTCAAAGCTACGGTGCATAGCGCATGACCCTAAACTGCTCAGCCTCGATCCATACTGCATGACCCTAAACTGCTCAGCCTGGATCCATACTGCATGTCCCTAAACTGCTCAGCCTCGGTCCATATTGCATAACCTTAAAACTGGTCAGCCTCGATCCATATTGCATGACCTTAAATTGCTTAGCGTCAATGCTACATGACTGTAAACTGTTCAGTCTCGTTCCATATTGCATGACCATAAACTGCTAAGCCTTAGTCTATATGCACACCCTAAACTTCTCGATCGTATTTTCATGACCCAAAATGTCTCTGCCACAGTCCATACTTCATGACCCAAAACTGCTCAGCCTCAGTCCTTACTGCCTGACACTAAACTGCTCAGCCTCGATCCATGTCGAATGACCCTAAAACATCTCAACCTCTGTCCATACTGCATGACCCTAAACTGCTCAGCCACGGTCCGTACTGCATGAACCTATATTGCTCCTCCCCGGTCCATACTACATGCCTCTAAACTACTCAGCCTAGGTCCATATTGCACTACCCTAAACTACTCAATCTCAGTCCCTATTGCATGACCTTAAAGCTGGTTGGCCTCGGTCCATATTGCGTGACCTTAAACGCTTAGCCTCGGTGCTGCATGACCATACCCTGTCTAACCTTGGTCTATATTGGATGACCCTAAACTGCTTAGCCTCGGTCCGTACTGCATGACCTAAACCAGTCACCCTTGGTCCATACTGCATGACCCTATATTGCTCAGCCTCAGTCTAGTTACATGACCCTAAACAACTCGGTCCATACTGCATTACCCTAAACTGCTTAGCCACGGTCCATACTTCATGACCCTAAACTGCTCAGCCTCAGTCCGTACCGCATGACCTTAAATTGCTCAACCTCGATCCATACTGTTTGACACTAAAACTTTTGTGCCCGATCTTTACTGCATGACCCTAAAATGTTAAGCCACGACTCATACTGCATGACCATAAACTGCTCAACTACTGTCCATACTGCATGACCCTAAACTCCTCCGCCTCGATCCATACTGCATGACCCTAAATTGCACAGCCTCATTCCATACTTCATGGCCTTAAACCTCTTGAACTTGGTCTAGTTGCACGACCTTAAACTGCTTAGCTTATGTCCTAACTTCATGACCCAAAACTGTTCGGCCACGGCCCATACAGCATGACCCTAAACTTATCAGCCTCAGTCCATACTGCATGGCCTGAAATAGCTCAGCCTCAGTCCATACTGCATGACCCTAAAACTGGTTAGCCTGAGTCCATACTGCATGGCCATAAACTGCTCAACAACGGTCCATAATGCATGATGCTAAAGTGCTTCGCCTCGATTTATACTGCATGACCCTAAACTGGTCAGCGTCACCTAAACTGGTCAGCCTCAGTACATACTGCATGGCCCTAAATAGCTCTGCTTTGATCTAGTTGCATGACCCTAAACTGCTCAGCCTCGATCCATACTACAAGACTCCAAACTGCACTGTCTAGGTCCATACTACATCACCCTAACCTGCTCAGTCTTTGTCAATATTGCATGGCCCAAAAATGCTCAGCCTCAATCCATACTGCGTGACACTAAACTACTCTGTCTCGGCCCATACTGAATGTTCCTAAAACATCTCAGCCGCGGTCCATACTGCATGACCCTAAATTGTTCAGCCACTGTCCATATTTCCTTTACTGCTCTGCCACGGTCCATACTGCATGACTCTAAATTGCTCAACCAAGGTCCATACTGCATGACCTTAAACTGGCCAGCCTCAGTCCATCTGCTTGACCGGAAACTGCTCAGCCTTTGTCCTGTTGCATGACCCTAAACTGCTTAGTCCATATTACATGACCCTAAACTGCTCGGCCACGGTCCATACTGCATGACCCAAAACTTTTCCGCCTCTGTCCATACTGCATTACCAAAACTGCGGAGCCTCGACCCATACTGCATGATCATTAACTTCTCAGCCTCAGTCCATACTGCATGACCCTAAACTGCTCATAGCTTGTCCATACTCCATGACTCTAAAACAGCTCAGCCTCGGTCCATACTGCATGACTCTAAACTGCTCAGCCACTGTCCATATTGTAAGACCCCAAACTGCTCGGCCTCGGTCCATAGTGCATGACCCTAACCCTAAACTGGCCAGCCTCGATCCATACTGCTTGACTGTAAGCTGCGACCCTAAACTGCTCGATCCATATTGCATGACCCTAAACTGCTCTGCCACAGTCCATACTGCGTGACCCTAAACGTCTCCACCCCCGTCCATACTGCATGACCTAAACTTCGCTGCCTCAGTCCATACTGCACGGCCTTAAACGTCTCATCCTCTGTCCATACTGCACGAACAAAAAATGCTCATCCTCGGTCCATACTGCATGGCCCTAAACGGCACGGCCTCGATCCATACTGCGTGACCCTAAATTGCTCAACCACCATCTGTATTGCAAGACCCTAAACTTCTCTTCCTCGATCCATACTGCATGACTATGTCCATACTACATGACCCTGAACTGCTCAGCCTTGCTCCATATGATATGACCCTAAACTACTCAGCCGCAATTCCTATAATATGATCCTAAACTGTTGAGCCTCAGTCCATACTGCATGCCCCAAAATTGTTCAGCCACAGTCCACACTGCATGACCCTAAACTGCTCAGCCTCGGTCCATACTGCATGCCCCAAAATTGCTCAACCTTGTTCTGGTTATAAGACCCTAAACTGCTCAGCCTTGATCCATACTACATGACCCTAAACTGCTCAACCTCAGTCCATACGGCGTGTCCCTAAACTTCTCAGCCTCGGTCCATACGGCATGACCTTAAACGGCAAAGCCTCAGTCCATACTGCATGACTCTAAACTAGTCACCCTTTGTCCATACTACATGACCCTAAACGGCTCAGCCTTAGTCTAGTTGCATGACCCTAAGCAACTTGGTCCATATTACATTATCCTAAACGGCTTGGCCTCAGTCCGTACAGCATCACCCAAAACTGCTCAGCCTTGGTCCATACTGTATGACCTTAAAACTGCTCAGTTTCGGTCCTTACGGCATGACCCTACACTGCCATGCCACGGTTCATACTACATGACCATAAACTGCTTCGCTACGGTCCATACTGCATGACCCTAAACTGCTCAGCTTCGGTCCATACTGCATGACCCTAAACTACTCAGCCTCGGCCGATACTGCATGACCCTAAATGTTTTAACCTTGGTCTAGTTGCGCGCCCCTAAACTGCTTAACCTAGGTCCTAACTTGATGACCCAAAATTGCCCGGCCATGGCCCATACTACATGACCTTAAACTGCTAAGACTCAACCCATGCTGCATGACCTGAAACTGCTCTGCGTCGGTCCATACTGCTAGACCCTAAAACTGCTCTGCCTCGGTCCATACTGCATGGCACTAAACTGTTTAACCACGGTACGTACTACATGACCCTAAACTGCTCAACCTCAGTACATACTGCATGACCCTGAACTTCTCAGCCTCAGTACATACTGCATGACCCCAAAGAGCTCTGCCTTGGTCTAGTTGCAGGACCCAAAACCGCTCAGCCTAGGTCCATACTACATGATGCTAAATCGCTGATCCTCTGTCCATACTACATGACCTTAGCCCCTGTCCATACCGCATGACCCTACACTGCTCGGTTTGTACTATATTACACCAAACTGCTCAGCCACGGTCCATACTACATGACCCCAAATCGATCAACCTTGATCCTTACTGTATGACCCTAAACTTCCCAACCTCTATCCATATTGCCTTACTCTAAACTGCTCTGCCTAGGTCCATACTACAAGACCATAAGTTGCTCAGACTCAGACCATACTGCATGAAACTAAACTGGTCAGCCTTGGTCTAGTATCTTGAACCTAAACTGCTCCTTCCATATTGGATGACCCTAAACTTCTCAGCCACGTTCCATAGTGCATGACCCAAAACTGCTCAGCCTCGGTCCATACTGTAAGACCCTAAACTGCTCAACCTCGATCCCTACTGCATGACCCTAAACTGCTCAGCCTCAGTCCCTATTGCATGACCTTAAAACTAGTCAGCCTCGGTCCATATCCTCTGACCTTAAACTTCTCAGCCTTGATGCTGCATGACCATAAACTGTTCAGCCTCGATCCATATCGCATGACCCTATACAGTTAAGCCTCGATCTATATGGACACCCAAAACTTCTCGATCCTAACTTCACGAGCCAAAAGTTCTTGGCCACGATCTACACTGCATGGCCCTAAACTGCTTAGCCTCAGTTCATACTTCAAGACACTAAACTGCTTAACCTCGGTCCATACTGAATAGCCCTAAAACATCTCAAGCTCGGTCCACACTACATGACCTTAAACTGCTCTGCCATGGTTCATACTGCATGACCCTATACTGCTCTGCCTCAAACAATACTGCATGACTCAAAACTCCTCTGCCACAGTACATATTGCATGACCCTAAACTGCTTAGCCTCGGTCCATACTTCTTGACCCTAAACTGGCCAACCTCGGTCCATACTGCGTGGCTGCAAACTGCTCAAACTTTGTCTTGTTGCACAACCCTAAACTGCTCAGCCTAGATCCATACTGCATGACCCTAAACTCTTAAGCCTTGGTCCATTCTACATGACCCTAAACTACTCTGCCTCGGTCTATTACTACATGATCCGAAACTGCTTAGCCACGGTCCGTATGCATGACCCTAAACTGGTCAGCTTAGGTCCGTACTGCATGATCCTAAAGTGCTCAGCCCAGGCCCAAACTGCATGACCATAAACTGCTAAGACTCGGTCCATACTGCATGACCCTAAAAATCTCTTCCTTGGTCGAGTAACACGACCCTAAACTGCTCGGTCCATTCTGCATCACCTTAAATGGTTCAGTCATGATCAATACTGCAGGACCTTAAACTGCTTAGCCTCGGTCAATACTGCATGACCCTAAACCGCTCAGCCTCGATCCATAACGCATGACCCTAAACTGCTAAGCCTCTCTCCATACTACTCGACCCTAAAACTGCTCAGCCTCTATCCAAACTGCAAGACCCTAAACTGCTTAGCCTAGGTGCTGCATGATCCTAAACCTCTAAGCCTCGGTCCATATTGCCTGACCCAATACTGCTCATCCTTGGCCTTTGTTGCACGACAGTAAACTTCACCGTCCCCACTTCATGACCCAAAACATCTCAGCCACAATCCATACTGCATGACCCTAAATTGCTCAGCCTCGGTCCATACTACGTGACCCTAAACTACTCAGTCTCTGTCCATAGAGCATGACCCGAAACTGCTCAGCCTCGAACCATAGTGATTGACCCTAAACCTACTCAGCCTTAGTCGATACTGGAGGACCGTGGACTTCTCAGCCTCAGTCCATATAACATGATCCTAAACTGTTCAGCCTCGGTCCATACTGCATGACCCTAAACTGCTCTACCAGAGTCTATACTGCATGACCCTAAACTGCTAGGCCTTGGTCCATACAGCATGACACAAAATTGCTCAGCCTTGGTCTGGTTACACGACCATAAACTTCTCATCCTTGGTCCATACGACATGACCCTAAACTTCTCGGCCTCAGTCCATACAACATGACCCTAAACCTCTTAGCCTCGATCCATACTGCATGATCCCAAACTGCCCAGTCTAGGTCAGTACTGCTTGACTTTAAACTACTCAGCCTTAGTCTTATTGAACGATCCTAAACAGCACGGTCCATACTGCATTACCCTAAACTGCCCAACCACGGTCCATATCGCATGACATTAAACTGCTCAACCTCAGTCCATACTGCATGACCCTAAACTGGTCAGCCTTAATCCGTACCGCATGACCCTAAAACTGCTCAGCTTCGGTCGATACTGCATGACCCTAAACTGCTCATCCACGGTTCATACTGCATGACCATAAATTGCCAAGCTACGGTCCATACAGCATGACCCTAAACTATTAAGCCTCGGCCCATACTGCATTACCCTAAACTTCTCAGCCTCGGCCCATACTACATGACCCTACACTGCTCAACCTTGATCTAGTTGCACGACCCAAAACGGCTCTGCCTCGATCTGAACTTCATGACCCAAAACTGCTCAGCCACGGCACATACAACATGACCCATAAACTTCTTAGCCTTAGTCCACACTGCATGACCCTAAACTGCTCATACTCAGTCCATACTGAATGACACTAAAACTGCTCAGCCTCGGCCCATATGGCATCACCGCAAACTACTCAACCATGATCCATAATGCATGACCCTAAACTGCTTAGCCTTGGTCCATATTGCATGACCCTAAACTGCTTAGCCTTGGTCCGTACCGCATGACCCTAAACTGCTCAGCCTCGGTCATATCGCATGACCCAAAATTGCTCAGCCTCACCCACATGAATTGATCCAAAACTGCACAGACTCGGTACATACTGCATGTCCCTAAACTGCTCAGCCACAGTCCATACTGCATGACCTTAAACTGCTCAGCCTCGGTAAATACTGCAAGACGCAAAATTACACAGCGTTGTTCTGATTGGACGACCCTAAACTGCTCAGCCTCGGTCCGTACCACATGACCCTAAACTGCGCAGCCTCGGTCCATACGGCATAACCCTAAACTGCTCTGCCTCGGTCCAGATTGCATGACCCTAAACTTCTCATGATCGGTCCATACTGCATGACCCTAAACTGCTCAGCCTTAGTCTAGATGCACAACCCTAAATAGCTAGGTCCATACTGCATAACCTTGAACCGCTCAGCCATGGTTTATACTGCATGCCCCTAAACTGCTCAGCCTCAGTCCATACTGCAGGATCCTAAATTGCTCAGCCTTTGTCGATTCTGCATGACCTTAAAACTGCTCTGCCTCCATCCGAACGGCAAGACCCTAAACTTCTCAGCCACGGGTGATAATGCGCGGCCATAAACGTCTCCACTACGGTCCATACTGCATGACCCTAAACTGCTTAGCCTTGGTCCATACTGCATGACCTTAAACTGCTCTGCCTCAGTCGATACTGCATGACCCCAAATTTCTTAGCCTTGGTCTAGTTACACGACTCTAAACTGCTTAGCCTCAATCCATACTGCATGACCCTCAAACTGCTCCGCCTCCATCCAGACTGCATGACCCTAAACTGCTCAAACACGGTCCATATTGCATGACCCTAAAGTGCTTCTCCTCGGTTCGTACTGCTTGACCCCAAACTGCTCAGCCTTAGTCCATACTACATGACCCTAAACAGCTTAGCCTCTATACATACTGTGGGACCCTAAACAACTCGACCTTGGTCTAGTTGCAAGACCCTAAACTACTCAGCCTCGGTCCATACTACATGACCTTAAATTCCATACTATATGACCCTAAACTACTCAGCCATTGTCGATATTATATGACCGTGAACTGCTCAGTCTTGGTCAATATTGCGTGACCCTAAACTGCTTTGCCTTGGTCTAGTTTCACAACCTCTAAAGGCTCGGTTCATACTGCATTACACCAAACTAATCAGCCACGGTCCATACTGCATGAGCCCAAACTGTTCGGCCACCATCCATACTGCATGATCCTAAACTGCTCAGCCTCGATCCATATTGCTTGAGCTTAACATGCTAAGCCTATGTCAATACTGCATGACAAAAATTCCCCAACCTCGGTCCATACCGCATGACCCTAAACTTCTCAGCCTCTATCCATACTGCATGACCCTGAACTGCTCTTTCTTGGTCTTGTTGCACGACCCTAAACTGCTCAGCCTCAATCCATACTACATGACCCTAAACTTCTTAGCTATGGCCCAAACTGCATGACACTAAACTGCTCAGCCTCGGTCGATACTACATGACTCTAAACTGCTTAGCCTCAGTCCATACGACATGACCCTAAATTGCTCAGCCTCATCCATACTGCATGAACCTAAACTACTCAGCCTAGGTCCATACTGCATGACCATAAACTGCTCAGACTTGGTCCATACTACATGACCCTAAATTGCTCAGCCTTGGTCTGGTAACATGACCCTAAACTAGTCGGTCCATACTACATGACCCTAAACTGCTCGGTCCATACTGCATGACCCTAAACTGCTCAGTCACGGTCCATTCTGCATGACCCTAAATTACTCAGCCTCGGTCAATACTGCATGACCCTAAATGCTCAGCCTCGGTCCAAACTGCATGACCATAAACTGCTAAGCCTTGCTCCATACTGCTCGACTCTAAATCTGCTCAGTCTCTGTCCAAACTACATGACCCTAACCTGCTCAGCCTCGGTGCTGCACGAGCCTAAACCTCTAAGCCTCGGTCCATATTGCATGGCCCAATAATGCTCAGCCTTGGTCTCGTTGCACGACCCTAAACTTCACGGTCCTCACTTCATGACCCCAAAATTTTAAGCCACAGTCCACATTGCATGACCCTAAATTACTCACCCTCGGTCCATACTTTATGACCCTAAACTACTCCGCCTCGATCCATGCTGCATGGCTCTAAACTGCTCAGCCACGGTCCATAGTGCGTGACCCTAAAACTAATTAGCCTCAGTCCATACTTTTTGACCACAAACTTCTAAGCCTCGGTCCATACTACATGACCCTAAAATGCTCAGCCTCGGTCCATATTGCATGACCATAAACTGCTCAGCCTCGGTCCATTTATGATGATCCTAAACTGCTCAGCCTTAGTCCAAACGGCGTGACGCTATACTGCTCAGCCACAGTGCATACTACATGACTCTAAACTACTCAGCCTCAGTCCATACTACATGACCCTAAACATCTCAGGCGTGGTCCGTACTGCATGACCCTAAACTGCTCAACCTCGGCCCAATCTGCTTGACTCTAAACTTCTCAGCCTCGTTCCATACTGCTTGACCCTATACTCCTTAGCCTTATTCTGGTTGCATGACCCTCAACAGCTTTGTCCGTACATAATTACACAAAACTACTCGTCCTCGATCCATACTGCATGACCTTAAACTGTTCAGCTTTGGTCAGTTGCTTGGTAAATACTGTGTGACCCTAAACCCCTCAGCCACAGTCCATACTGCATGACCCTTAATTGCTCAACCTCGGTCCATTCTATAGAACCCTAAACTGCTCATCCTTGATCTAGACAGCGTGACCCCAAACTAATCAACCTTGGTCTAGTTGCACGACCCTAAACAGCCCTGTCCATACTGCATGACCCTAAACATCTCAACCACGGTCCTTACTGCATGACCCTAAACTGGTCAGCCATCGTCCACACTGCATGATCGTAAACTACTCGGCCTCGGACCTTTCTGCATGATCCTAAATAGCTCAGCCTAGGTCCATACTGCATGACCAGAAACTGCTCTGACTCAAGTCATATTGCATGACACTAAACTGCTCAAATTTGATCAAGTATCATGACCCCAAACTGCTCGGCCCATACTGCATGACCCTATACTGCTCAGCCACAGTCCACACTGCATGACCCTGATCTACTCAACCTTGGTCCATACAACATCCATACTGCATGACCCTAAACTACTCAGTGTCGGTCCATACTGCATGATCCTAAGCTAGTCAGCCTTAGTCCATAGTGTATGACCCTAAACCTACTCAGCCTCCGTCCATACCGCATGACCTTAAAATTCCGTGCCTCGATCCATACTACATCACCCTAAACTGCTCGGCCTCGATCCATGTTGCATGATCCTAAACTCCTCAGCCACAGCCCATACTGCATGACCCTAAACTTCTCAGCCTCGCACCATACCACATGACCTAAAATTTCACAGCCTTGGTCTCGTTGCACGACCCTAAACTACTCAGCTGTAGTCCATACTACATGACCCTAAACTGCTCTGCTTCGGTCCATACGGCTTGATGCAAAACTGCTCAGCCTCGGTACATACTGCATTACCCTAAAATGCTCAGCCTCAATCCAAACTGCATTTTCCTAAACATATCTGCCATCGTTTAGTTGCACGACCCCAAACAGCTCGGTCCATACTGCATTTGCCTAAACTACTCAGCCACGATCCACATTGCATGACTCTAAATTGCTCAGCCTCCATCCATACTACATGACCCTAAACCACTCAGCCTCGATCCATACTGCATGACCCTATAACTGCGCAGCCTCAGTCCATAGTGCATGACCCTAAACTTAACAGCCACGGTTCATACTACATGACTAAAAACTGCTGCTATGGTCCTTACTGCAAGACCCCTAAACTGCTCAGCCTCGGTCCATACTGCATGACCCTAAACTTCTTAGCCTCGGCCCATACAGCATGACCCTAAATTGCTCAGTCTTCGTCTAGTTGCCTACTAAACTGCTCAGCCTCAGTCCGTACTTCATAACCGATAATTGCTTAGGCACGACCAATACTGCATTACCCTAAACTGCTCAGCCTCAGTCCGTACTACATGACCCTAAAATGCTTAGCAACAGTCCACACTACCTAACCCTAAACTACTCCGCCTCGGTCCATACTGTGGGACCCCAAACTGCTCAGCCTCGGTCCATTCTGCACTCCCTAAACTGTTCAGCCTCAGTCCATACTGCATGACCTTAAACTGCTCAGCCTTGGTCTAGGTTTATCTTAAACTGCTAAGCCTCAGTCCATAATACATGACCCTAAACATCTCAGCCTTGGTGAACACTTCATGACCCTAAACTGCTCAGCCTCGATCCATACTGCATGATCCTAACTTCTCAACCTCGGTCCATATTACATAACCCTAAACCACTAAGCCTTAGTCTACTAGCATGACCCAAAACAGCTCGTTCCAAACTGCATGCCCCCAAACTGTTCAGCCTCGATCATTACAGCATGACCGAAAACTTCTCAGCCTTGATCCATACTGCCTAAACCTAAACTTCTTAGCCTTGCTCCATACTGCATGACCATAAATTACTCGGACTCGGTCCATACTGCATGAACCTAAACTACTCAGCCTTGGTCTAGTATCTTGAGCCTAAACTGCTCAGTCCCGATAGCATGACCCAAAACTGCTAAGTTAAGGTTCATACTCCATAACCCTAACTACTCTACCTCGGTCCATACTGCATGACCCTAAACTGCTCAGCCTCTGTCCATACCGCATGACCCAAAACTGCTCAGCCTCTGTCCATACTACATGACCCTAAAACTAGTCTGCCTCGGTCTCTAATGCATGACCCTAAACTGCTCAGCCTCGGTTCGTACTTCATGACCCTAAACTACTAAGCCTTGGTCTATATGCACACCCTAAACTTCTCGATCCTAACTTCATAGCCCAAAGCTGCTCAACCACGGTCCATACTGCATGACCCTAAACTACTCAGCCTCAATCCATATTATATGACCTTAAACTTCTCAGTCTTAGTCCATACTGCATGACCCTAAAACATCTCAGCCTCGGTCCATACTCCATTACCCTAAACTGCTCAGCCTCGGTCCATACTGTGTAACCCTAAACTGCTCAGCCTTAGTCTTGTTGCACGACCCTAAACTGCTCGGTCCATATTGCATTTCACACAACTACTTAGCCACAATCCATACTGCATGACCCCAAACTGTTCAGCCTCGATTCATACTGTTTGACCCTAAACTGCTCATCCTCGATCCATACTGCATGACTCTAAACTGCTCAGCCTCGATCCATATTATATGCCTCTAACCTGGTCAGCCTCGGTCCATATTGCATGACCCTAAAAAGCTCGACCTAGGTGCTGCATGACAAATAACTGTTCAGCCTCAGTCCATATTGCATGACCCAAAACCACTAAGCCTAGGTCTATATGCACAACCTAAACTTCTCGGTCCTAACTTCATGACCCAAAATTGCTCGGCAATGGTCCATACTGCGCGACCCTTAACTGCTCAGCCTCAGTCCGTACTACATGACCCAGAACTGCTTAGCCTCGGTTCATACTGCATGGCCCTAAAATTGCACAGTCTCGGTCCAGACTGCATGACCCTAAACTGTACCGTACTGCATGACCCTAAACTGCTCAGCCACAGTCGATACTGCATTTCCCTAAACTGCTCAGCCACAGTCGATACTGCATTTCCCTAAACTGCTCCGCCTCAGTTTATACTGCATGACCCTAAATTGCTCAACCTTGGTCGAGTTGTATGACCCTAAGCGGTTCAGCCTCTGTCCATACTACATGACCCTAAACTGCTCATCCTTGGTCCATACTACATGACCCTAAACTGCTCAGCCTCGGTGAATGCTACATGGCCCTAAACTGCTCAGCCTTGATCCACACTGCATGACCCTAAACTGCACCACCTTTGTCTAGTTGCATGACCTTAAATAGCTCGGTCCATACAGCATTACACCAAACTGCTCTACCACGATCCATACTGCATGACCCCAAATCGTTCAACCTCGATCCATGCTGCATGACCCTAAACTTCTCAGCCTCAATCAATAGTGCCTAGCCCGAAACTACTTCATCTAGGTCCACACTGCATGACCATCAATTGCTCAGACTCAGACAATACTGCATGACACTAAACTGCTCAGCCTTGCTCAAGAATCTTGACCCTAAACTACTCGGTCCCTACTGCATGACCCTAAACTATTCAGCCACGGTCCATATTGCATGACCCTAAACTACTCAGCCTCGGTCTATACTGCATGACCCTAAACTGCTCAATCTCGATCCATACTGCATGACCCTAAACTGCTCAGCCTCGGTTCATATTGCATGAATCTAAACTTCTCAATCTAGATGCTGCATGATCATAAACTGTTTAGCCTCGGTCCATTGCATGACCCAAAACGGGTTAGCCTGGGCCTAAATGCACACCGTAAACTTCTCAGTCTCAACTTCATGACTCAAAACGGATCTGCCACAGTCCATACTACATGACCCTAAACTGCTCAGCCTCAGTAGAAACTGCGTGGCCCTAAACTGCTCAGCCTCGATCCGTACTGCATGACCCTAAAACATCTCAACCTCGGTCCATGCTGCATGACCCTAAACCACTCAACCACGGTCCATACTGCATGACTCGATACAGCTCCACCTTGGTCCATATTGCAAGACCTAAACTGCTCAGCCTCGGTCTATACTTCTTGACCCAAAACTGCTCATCCTCGATCCATAGTGCGTGACCCTAAACATCTCAGCCTTGGTCTAATTGCATGACCCTGAAATGCTCACCCTTGCATGATACTAAACTGCTCAAGCGCGATCGATACTGCATGACACTAAATTGCTCAGCCATGGTCCACAGTACATGACCCTAAACTACTCAGCCTCGATCCATTCCGCATGACACTAAACTGGTCAACCTCGATCTATACTGATTGACTCAAAACATCTCAGCCTTTGTCTTGTTGCACGACCCTAAACTGCTCGTTCCATACTACATGACCCTAAACTGCCCAGCCACGATCCATACTGCATGACCCTAAACTACCTCGGTTCATACTGCATGGCCCTATACTACTCAGCCTCGGTCCATACTGCATGACCCTAAATTGCTCAGCCTTAGTCCATACTGCATGACCCTAAACTGCTCAGCCTTGATCTAATTGCACGACCCAAAACTACTCGGCCTCGGTCCGTACTACATGACCCTAAACTCAATACTACATGATCGTAAACTGCTCAGCCTCTATCCATACTGCATGATCCTAAACTGCTCGGCTTCGGTCCATACTGCATGACCCTAAATTGCTCAGCCTTAGTCTAGTTTCACAACCCTAAATAGCTCAGTCCATACTGCATTATACCAAAGTGTTCAGCCACAGTCCATACTACATGACCCCAAACTACTCAGCATCGGTCCATACTGCTTGACCCTAAACTGCTCCACCTCGATCCATACTTCCTGACGCTAAACTGCTTAGCTTAGGTCCAGACTGCATGACCATAAATTTCTCATACTCGGACCTTACTGCATGACCCTAATCTGTAAAGGACGCTTGGATCAATAAACAGGTTGATGCAACACTCGTCTCAACAGGTAGCTTCAATCCTCACTTAAAAGAAGAAAATCCCAGATGACACGAAAACCAAGAAGCCAAAAACATGAGGTTCAAGCAAAAGATTCTCACAGTCTGAGTCTAGCTACAAAAGGACTCGAAAGATATAAGACTCGCCAAGACGACAAGATAAGTCTCATGAGGAAGAACATTATTCTCATGAGATCACAATTACACTCTAAGAAATGAACATTACGAAGGTAAGAAACTGACAAAGCAAGGGTAGAACCTGCCAGATACTTCAGCTCACTTAGCCGACAGGCCCAAACCTTTGAGACCGGCTAACACTGCCCTCGACTAGCCCGATAGTTGAGACCCAAAGTGGAACTCTGAACGTCAAAAGAAAACTTAGTGTAGAGCAAACAGTGGCTATCAAAGAAAACCAATGAACCCAGACCAAATGGGAACAATGCCCTTCGCCATGACACTCAATTGCCAGATGGGCCCGATTTCGGTTGACAAGGTCCGTACAAATTCCTCAGATTCAGAATCGCAAACAGTTCGCATGAGGGTGAGGACTTCGACAAAATCCCCTAAAAAAGTCTCTTCTCCCCCTAAAGTCTCCATGGACGGACCCATGAATAATGAATTCCAATGTCTGAGCAGCCTAGTTACACCATTACGTGAATCTGATCAGCGTTCATGTGGTTGTGTGGGTAGGAAGGAAAAAAGTAAAAGCCATAGGAAAATTTTCGAATGCTTGTCCTTATCGCTTCTCTTGAAGCACAACAATTGGTGGGGCAAGCTGTTTGAATGTACTTTTCATCACGTTAGTCCCTGGTAAGAAGCAAGTCAATAAAGCCGACAAACAGTGAAAATTCTTGACAGTCTCAGAATGGAACTAGAATTGGTCAATATCATCATCAGCACTTCAAAAGACCACTTGCGAAGTTTCATCACCATCTGACAGGTCTAAGGTAGTGAACACAAAGAAACAATTTCAGCAAAATCGGCTTCCAAGACCCTGAAACGGACCCTACAACTGGAACTATATTTTTGGTGACTCAAATCACTATGAAACCACTGTCACTTGATCCGGCACAGTCAAAAACCCCTTTGGGCCAAGTTTTAGCTTAATCAAATACTCTAAAATAAAGATATGAGCCAAACATTGAAACAAGAGGGGCTGCAAACTATTCGTGTGTGGCCTCAATGCACCAAAACACCATTAAAAGTGACTATTTTATAATCACAGGTAGTCACTTTTGGGGCCTGTAACTCACTCGGTCTAAGCAGATCATTTCCAAATTTTGTGAGAGTATTCGTCTCATCAAGATGAACAAATCGATATGTGGCACGCCCCGAGACGATGTCCGAGCAGGGAGAAAAGCTAGAGAGAAGTTGCCAATCCATGAAGAAGTTGCAGAAAATTCAACAGCGACATGCCTCGCTCGATAGACCAAATCATGATGCTCACGCAACGGATCAACACAAAACTAATTCCATTGTGTGCGTAAGGTCCAAGGCTATCATTGGTCCGAACCCCGTACATAATGAATGGTCAGATTCCATGCAAGAAGCCAACGAAGTGACTGAAGTTTCGACCACCAGATTTCAGATTCTAGCCAAAACGCAAAAGTTTCGAAATCTTCGTTCGAGCTCCAAATCAAGTCCCATTTGTTGCCACGCATTCATGACAGCATGCTCAGTGCACTACGATAAAAAAATCATAGAAAAATATTATGGAAGAACCACACTATTGATTCAAAGTTTCCAAAATTCAAACAAATTTTCAAAATTCAAACAAATTTTAAGTTTCGTGATCATGGCTCAAAAACATGATTCATGGCTCGAAGGTGGCAACAAAACGATCGCCATGCCGAGCCCTATAAGAAAACAATAATCTTTCGGTTAAACGAGCATCGGAACACCCTCTGGTTCGTCATGGGAGATCTTGCAAGATCTCGGGCGACAGCAGGGACTGTTCAGCATTTCAACACATTGTTAGGCACGAGCAAAACAGTCATTGTGCACCCATTTTTAGAATTTCTTTTAATTCAATTAAATATTAATTTACATCAATTACGTTTAATTTTGATCAATCCACACATGTTTGGGCACAATTCTATATAAACAATCACTGCCTCATTTTAAAAGAAGGCTAAAAAGGACTCTCAACGTTCGATTTATTCTGACAGGATTCAATAAAATTTTAATTCTTTGCTTAAGCTTGTGAGTATCTCTTGGAGAGAGAGAGGAGAGAGAGAAGAAAAGGGCCAGTACCCTTTGAGTAGGTAACTTTCTCTCTCCTTCCCTCTCTTTCTCTTTCTCTCTCTTTCTCTTTCTCTCTTTCCCTCTTTCTCTCTCTTCTCTCTTTCTCTTGCTCTTTCTTTCTCTTCTCTCTCTCTTTCTCTTTCTCTCTTTCTCTTTGTCTCTCTTCTCTCTCTTTCTCTCTTTCTCTTTCTCTCTCTTATCTCTCTCTTTCTCTCTTCTCTCTCTTTCTCTCTTTCTCTCTCTTTCTCTTATCTCTCTCTTTCTCTCTCTTTCTCTTTCTCTCTCTATTTCTCCCTCTTTCTCTCTTTTCTCTCTCTTTCTCTCTTCTGTCAACTAGCAAGCCCAGCACCAGTTGGTCTTCTCTATCTTCTTCTGTCAACTGACAAGGCCTAGTGCCGGTTGGTCTTCTCTATCTTCTTTTGACAACTGGTGAGACTTAGTGCCAATTGGTCTACTCTATCTTCTTCTAGCAGCTGGAGAGGCCCAGCACCAGTTGGTCCTCTTTATCTTCTTTTGTCAACTGGTGAGACCTAGTGCCGGTTGGTTTTATCTCTCTTCTTCTATTGTGAGGCTTAGCACTGGTTGGTCTTCCTCTCTTCTCCTATCAATCGACAAGACTTGATGCTGGTTAGTTTTCTTTCTCTTCTCCTATCAGTTGGCCAGACTTGGCACCGGTTGGTTTTCTCTCTCTTCTTCTATCAATTAGTGAGATCTAACATCGGTTGGTATTCTTTCACCTCTATCAATCGATAAGACCTAACGTCGATTGGTCTTCTCTCTCCTCTCAATCAGTCGACAAGACTAATCCTGGTTGGTCTTCTCTTTCTTCTTTTATCAATCGGTGAGACTTGGCGTTGGTTGGTCTTCTTTCTCCTCTTCTTTCAGTCGGCGAGATCTAACACTGACTTGTTTTCCTTCTCGTTTTCTGTCAATTAGCGAGACTTAATGCCAGTTGGTTCCCTTCCTCTCTTCTCATTTAACACAATCGGTGAAGCCTAGTGTCAATTGCTTCCTCTCTCTCTCATCTCCTGAAACAGTCGGTAATGTCTAGTGCCGACTGCATCTCCTCTTCCTTCTTCTCCCTCCTCTCTTCCTTCTTTTCTCTCCTTTCGTCTATTCCCTTCTTCTCTTTAACCATTCCTCGGTTACTCTTTCGTTCGACCAAAAGGGATTGAGGTTAGCATCTCATGCCAGTCCTGTCGTCCAGACGTAATGTTGTTACACTAGGTTCACTTGGCCCGCTTTACTTCCACGACAGACCAACCATGGTGCTTCGCTAGTCGATATTGACAATAACGTTTAGTAGCGATCCCGTGAGCCAGTCTCAGTTACCAAGCCAGTCTCAGTCATCCACTAGCTTAGTCACTGCCTTGATCTTCTAGCTTTGTCGAACTCTTCTCCTCCTCATCTTTCTTTCTTCTTTTTGAATACGTATGCTTGCGTATGTTCATCAAAGAGGAAAAGGGTGAGGCCTGACAATCCTGTCCCATAACCTTTGCCATATATGTGTGTGATTGCAGGAAAGCAGAAAATAAGAAGAATACGAGCCAAGGGAGGGGAATACGAGTCAAGGGAGGGAATTCTGATCCAGTTTCATTACTAGGGGGCTTTCTTCGTGCCCTAAGAGGGTACCCATGTGAGTCAGCCGGAGTAAGTCCCAAACCCACCCTTAAATTCCTCTCTCACCGGTTGGTAAAACCTGCCCTTGCTTTCGAACGAGCTTCCCAAGAGAGCAATCTCACAAAAGTCTTGGGTCTCTCTTGAAACTCGAGACGCATGTCGCCCGATCCTCCAAAGATCCGGAGGGCTAGATTGAGGTACCTAATCAATGGCCACCTTGCAACTCAACTCCATTAAAGGGGCAGTCATGAATTGTGACTTTCAATGGTTATATCTGCCTTGTTTGAGATCAGATCATGCTCAAAATTGATGCAACATGTTCGTCTCTTCAAGTTAAGCATTTTGATATGTGGCACATCCCATGACGACACTCGAACGGGATGAAAAGCGAGAGAGAAGTTGTTGATCCGTGAAGAAAAGTGCAAGAAAACCAGCAGTGTCTCACCTCGCTCGAGCAGCTAAATCATGCCACTCGCAAGCCCAATCAAAGTGAAACCAATTCCATCGCATGTGTAAGTCTAGAGATATCTCTTGTTCGAACTCCGTACATGATGAACGGACGGATTTCGCATATGAAACCGATGAAGTGACTATAAATTCCAGTGCTGAAATTCTAGATTCCGACCAAAACTCCAAAGTTACAAAATCTTCGTCCGAACACGGAATTGAGATGCGTTTGTTTCCACACGATCATGAAGGCATGTTTAGTGTGATCCAGTGAAGAAATCATAGAAAAACATCAAGGAACGAGCACACTATCGATCCAAATTTTCAAGATTCATCCAAATTTCAAGACACATGATCGTCGCTTAAAAACACGATCCACGACTCGAAGTTGGTATCAAATCGATCGTCATGCTGAGCTCTACAAGAAAACAATTATATTTCGATCAAAAGGGTATTAGAATAGCCCCCGATCATCCATGAAAAATCACGCACATTTTAAGGCAACACAAGGACTATTTTTCACTTTATAGTGGCAGCGTCGTGCATGCCTCTTTATTTTCTCTTCTCCCTCCTATGGTTGATCACGAATGATGATGACATCTCCATGTGTGAATTACTTGACCTTTCTGTTTGCTCATCGTTATCTCTCAACGAGGCTGGTGGATCGTGCTGCTCACTGCCATGCACCGAGGTGTCCTCGATGTCTCAATGAAGAGTACAGACGGTGAATCTTATTGCCTCCCTTAAGGGTCTCCCCAAGTTGCATGCGTATCATAGACGGCGATGCCAATCGCCACTCATGAGGGGTCACGGCAACACTTATCACCGTTCGTGAGCTTCCTTCGCGCGCTCGGTGCCTATCACCATCCGCGAACTTCCTTCGTGCGCTTGGAGCCTAACGCTCGAGAGCCTTCCCTTTGCCCACGGAGGTCCGCATTGTCCTTCCTAGGAGCCATGAAAATCTGAAAATGTGAGCAAGAAGAACTTGCAAAAACAGAAGGAAGATGATGAAGAAAGCAGAGGATGAAGATGAAAGAAGAAAGATGAGTTTGGAGGATGAGAAAAGAAGGAGAAGAGGGATGAGTTTTATAAAAAAAAAAGAAGAATCCGACCCAAAACGTGTCCTATAGTTATCAACTTTGGCCAACAGCGAATTTTGATAACCCCAAAGCCATAAAAAATGATAAAAAATAATTTTGATGGTCAGAGGTCTGGGCTACACACCTAGTGTTGCCCAACACCGCACTCAGACTTGGGCGACACCACCCGTGTCACCGATGTATCTTTTTGAAAAGGCCCCTTTTAATCCCATTTTCCCAAAAAATTAAAATAAATAAACAAATAATATGTGGGCGACACCAACCGTGTCAGCCAGCCTGTGAAGGCAACACTCCTCATATCGCCCATATATTTTTCCAATAACTTTTCTTTTGAATTTCTCAAAAAAAAATAATAATAATAAATAAATAAATTTATAAGGGCTACACTAGTCGTGTTGCCCAGCCTGTGAGGGTGAAACTGCTCGTGTCGACTAAATGTTCCCTGCTCTGTTTGTTTTAGTATTTGCAAAAGAAAATTAAAAAAATAAAAAAAGATTTACTTTTTTTTTAGCTGGGCGACACCACCAATGCCGCTAGGGCGACATGCCCTATGTCGCCTAAACGTTTTTTTTCCAAAAATTCCCCCACTTAATTTTGGGGACTTTCAGGAATAAAATTTGGTTTTTCCATTATTTTTTATAATTATTTTGAAAATTTTTTATCAAGTTTCAAAAATAAAACGCTCCTCAGTGACATGATCCTAAACTTCCAACCAATTTTTTAGAAAATTTCAAAAAAAAAAAAAATTCAAAAAATAAAAAATGCTCCCTTGTGGAATGAGCCTAAACTGCCAACCAATCTTCTAAATAATTTCAAAAAAAATTCGAAAAATAAAAACGCTTAGCGATGACATGAACCTAAACTGCCAACCAAGTTTCCAAAATTTCAAAAAAAATAAAATAAAAAAGAGAGAACACTCCTCGGTGGTATGAGCATAAACTACCAACCAAAGTCTGATGTAGGGCACAACCACCCTATTTCAATGGAAAAATGTCAAACTTGTGCGACGTTAAAGAGCCGAGATAGGAAAAACATCAAACTCATGCGACGTTAAAGAGTCGAGACCGAAAAAACATTAAACTCGTGCGACGTTAAAGAGCCGAGATAAGAAAAACATCAAACTCGTGCGATGTTAAAGAGCCGAGACAAGTAATGTCTAGCCCCATATGATGTAAAATGTCAGATGTGTTCAGGGCACAACCACCTTGTTTAATGTTTTCAGGGCATAACCACCCTGTTCAATGTGTTCAAGGCACAACCACCCTGTGCAAATGTCTAGCCTTACATGACGCCAAACGTCGGGTATATGCAATTCAACGTCAAACTCGTGCGACATAAAAGAGCTGAGACAGGTAATGTCTAGCCTTGTATGATGTAACAGATGAGTTCAGGGCACAACCGCCATGTTCAATATTGTTCAAGGCACAACCACCATGTTCAATGTGTTCAAGGCACAACCACCTTGTTCAAACGTCTATCCTCGTATGATGTAAAGGGGTCGAGTGTATGGTCCATCGCTGCATGATGCTAAACTGCTTAGAGGGCTCTATGGTTGCAGGAGTTCAAACTGCTAACCAACTTTCTTTTTCAAATGTCTTTCTCTTTTCAAAATTTTAATTATACGTATGTGATTTCAAAAACTTTAATTTCTTTGTTAAAATCATAACTTGTCTTTGCTCTAGGTTCTATTTCAAATCTCCCCCTACTTTCAAAATTTCTAAAACATTTTCGAAAACGAAGGAGCTTGGACACCAGTATATGATGACTATCGCGTTACCGCGTTTACCTCGTTGCCACATTTACCGCGTTGCTGCCTCGTCTCTCTCTTCAGATTCTACTAGACAACTCTCTTTTCATAGAAGACCTTTTCCTATAGATAGCCTTAGGAAACCCTACCGAGATCAAAGAAAATTCCAGGGATAAAATTTCAAAGTACAAAACCCCTAAAGTTAAGTAGCATGGCCAGAAAATCCAAATCGAGTTTCAAGCTTGTGTAACTCATCGACAATGTCAGAAACCCTAGGAGGAAAAATGCCTTAGGTGGGTGAGTTTGTTGAGTACAATGACTTGGAGGGATAGTTGGTGTACCCTCTGACCAAGTGACGATAGGGAAAAATTTAAAATGTCTGCTTTATCTTTGACGTTCACTTGCCCCTTGAAGGATAGGGAATGCTAGAGTGCCTACTTCTTTACCACTCGCCTGTCCCTCGAAGGATAGAGAGTGCCAAAGAGGGGCAACTGCAAACACCCCATTTTAAAACTAGAAAAATCTATGTTTTGTAAACCTTAGGACCACATTATCCTTATAAACCCAAAATCCATAGTTCACATAGCCTACCCTTTGACCTGAAACCAATCTGCCTGCTCGAAACCCTGTTTTGACCCAGATTTCTGTGAACGCCCTGTTTTATCAAAAAATCATTAAAAATAGTAAAAAAACTCCGGTTTGACCCAAATGTTTTCTGGTAGCGTCACAGGAGGTTGAGGAACGCATTCAAAACAAAAATCTCAATTTCGAGCATTTTTGGGTTGGGCAACACTACCCGTGTCACCCAACCTAGACTAGGTGACAAGCCCAGTGTCGCCCAGATTTGGGTGACACTACCCGTGTCGCTCGGGCAACACTACCCGTGTCGTCCACCTCTTTTTGCCTCGAGTTGAGATTTTTAGTTTTTTTGGGCGACACTAGGCGTGGCACCCTGGTGACACTAGCCGTGTTGCCCAGATCCGAGACCTTTAAAATGTGTTTTTTACTGAGTTTGTTGGTTTCTTATGGGAAGATATTCTCCCCAACAAATTTTGCCCCCCTTTTAGCATATTTTCGGGACCATTTAGAGAGAGACAAAGAGAGAAACCCTGAGGACTTCATAAAAAGAAAACACTAGAGATAGAAACCCTAGGAGAGAAAAATAAAACATGGGATCGAGATTAGGGAGACTTCAGAGAGAAAAACCCTAGGAGATAGAGTGAGATAGAGATCAAAAACCCTACAGAGAAAGAAAAAAATAGAAGATATAGAGATGAAAAACCTGAGGGAGTTACAGGATAGAAAACCCTAGAAATTGTGTCAAGAAGCCCTAGCCCCCTGAGGTTTTTTGCTAAGATATAACTCACTTTCTCCTCTGGGTACATTTTTGCTAAGATGAAAGTCAGCCTTAAGTCTACCTCGTCCCCCAGTTTGATCTCTTCAAGCTCATCAACTATGGCATGATCGCCTTCTTCCCAGTCTTGTTGAACTTCCTAGAGTTCCTCGTCAGGAGACTCACCAGGATTGTCATTGACCTCGAATGTAGAAGCCCATGATCTAGACATCTTAGCTTGTAAGAGGGGCACAGTGTGGGAGAGAACTGATCTCTGGCTAGTCCAGGCGACACGACCTCGTGATTGGGATCTCTTAGTGCTTGCCCCGAGCTGGGTGATGCTTCATGCACCTGGATCATGTGGCAGGCCTCATGGGAGTGGTAACCTAAAGATGACTCGATCTGTGCTCAGGTTGACAGAGCATCGGCGGCTATCAAGAATTCAACCGCCTAAGCTAGTATCTCTCTGAGGTGATCTTACTGTGGCTGGGTGAGACTAGTGTCTCTGAACTCTTTGTTTAGAGTGTCAAAGTTTCGGCATCATCAAGCTGCACCTGTGGAGAAAATAGAAGAGGAGGGAGGAGAAGAGAAGCTAGAAAGTTCTGGGCAACTTTTTACGTCGTCGCCAGAGTTGGACGTGCCCAAGGGATATTTTAGGTCTTGCCCCGTGTTTCACTATCGTGGGGTGCTTTTAGTGTCGTCACGCATATTGGGGGAATCTCAAGCAGTTGGTGACTCGAGATGTCCGCCTGATTGGACATAAGGACGAGGCAAGGTGCTCCTGCGATAATGTCTTCCAAGGTCGGCAGTGGAGGACGGGGCCTGAGGAATTCTTCCTCGACTGGGGGCTGAGGAGGATGATGCCTTCAGCGGACCGACCTAGGTGCCTGCCATCTCCTTTGAGATCCTTGAGGAGGGGTCTGAACCACCCTATCAGGCTGGCAAGCAGCCCTTTCTTGGTAGATCGCCTTCAGTTTCAAGGATTTGAGCCTACTCCACCCATGATAGACTTTCCAGGGCTGAGAGGTCGAAGGCTCTGAAGGGTCCAATGTATACTCGGAGGGGCCAATAGTGTGGCTTCCTTTGGAATGGGAGGGACGGCCTAGATGCATTTCGAGAGAACTGCACAAACGATGTGGCCCAACTGGACTTTCTCTGCGACTATAGCTTCGAACCCAGAGCATTCGTTGAGTTCATGTCCCCATACTTGGTGGTATGGGCACCAGAGCTTTTCTGTGCCCTAGGCAAGACGCCTTGGCTGTCTGGCAGGCTTGGGAGTGACAAGGCCTTGTTGGAGCAATGCCTTGAAGAGGGCCTGCAAAGGGTCTAGCTCAGTGCTTCCTTGGGCTGGCGTCTGGAGGTCTTCTTGCTCATGCGGAAGAGGGACTCGAGAGTGTCCTTCCAGGTTACCTTGAACTTCCTGACATTGCTGCATCTTTTTTGCCCAGAGCTTATGGAAGCCAGTGCATGACCTCGTATCTGGTGATACGCGCACCAAAGGTTCTCAGTTCCTAGAGACAAGAACTTGGGCTGCCTCGTCGGCTTGGGAGTGATGAGCCCTTCTTTGAGCATTATGGAGAAAAATGCAAGAAGGATAGCGGGTGCCCCGTTATCTTCTTGGATCGTGACAATGTGAGAAACCTTAGTTGCCCCAAACTCTCTTTCAACTCTTCGAGCTTTATCTGACCCTTGTTGATAAGGTTTTAATCGTGTCATTGAGCTTATAGCAGTCGTAAGTGGAGTGGTATACCCTTCTGTGATAGGTGCAGTACTTCTCATTTGCCTCTTGCCCAGCCAACTCTGCAGTATTAGCCTCCGGCAATAGTATCATGATATGTTCTAGCAGCAGTCTAAGTAGTGCAGGTGTCCACTCTATTATGAAGGGGTAAACCTTATTCTGGGGTTGGACCCAATAGTCCTTTCACCTAGAATTTTTAAGAGGCGGAACGTTATTTTATGACCACTGCTTGCCCCCTGCCAGAGACGCCTGTGCCTTGAAAAGGTCTAGGGTTTGAGAAATCATGCCTTTAGTATCGACCACGGTGACGGCAACACTGATTACTGCCTTTTGGCTGCCCCAACTATTGGAGTCAGAGTTAGAGCTGGCAGGTTGCTAACAAGGGTTGTTGTGATGCTTGAATAATCCTTCAATACGAATTGCGTTGGAGATGAGCTCTGACATGGAGGGTGGATTGGATGCCTCGACATGTAGAGCGATCTCGAGAAGCATGTTCCGTATGCAGGTCTGGACTACTTCCTTCTCGGTCATGGGAGTGGCATGAAAGGTTGTCAACTCTCTCCAACAAGTGATGAACTTATCAACCGGCTCACCAAGGTCTTGCATCAAGGTGAGGATTTTGATGGTCTCCACATTCCTTTGAACTTTGTAGAAGCTTTGGTAGAACAACTACTCCATCTCTTGCCATGTGTGTACAGAGTTAGGAGGCAGCCAAGCATACCACTGAAGGCTGACCCTTCGAGAGCTTCGATGAACTGGCGGAGGAGGAGTCGTCTATTAGTTGTCGTCTCTCTACAACCCGCCTGGATGTGAGCAGTATGCTGGTGCGGAGACGTAGTACCATTGAACAAGAGGTATCGTTTTGATAGTTCGGAGGGAAGGGTACTTGGTCTACATATGAAGGGTACAACTTTTGATAAAGCGGCGTCTCCTGCAGGCCTGGGACCTTGTTTTTGAGGCTATGCACCACCATAGCATCTATGTTGGTTTGAGAGACCCCGTGGGAGGTAGAACTGTCTTGGGAGGCTGATGGAGGAGTTGTCCTGGGAACTGTGTCCTCACCAGGAGGGGAATTGATCAAAGAAGGGAACTTAGAGGCCTCTACCTCTTCCATCGTCCCAAGGATGGCTTGCATCATTTCCTCAAACTTTTCATCCTCTCCTCCTGAGCGTCATCCGGGTCATTAATACCGTAACATTGACCGTCTCTTCTAGAGGGTAAGAACCTGGTGGGACAATGGACTGCCAAGGTCGACCAGTGGTGTGTGACAAGTCAGTCTGGAGGGGTTCAACCTGCCTCGACTGGATACAAACCTTGTGTGCCGATCTTATGAGGATCGATTCTTGATGGTCTTGAGACCGTGACTTCTGACTAGTTATGACCTAGCAATACTCTTAGACTCTGTTAGGCTCTAGAGTTTGGAGAGGGAAATGGGGTAACGAGGCAGGAGTTCATCAAAGGTGGTGACCTCGACTACCTTGGAGGCTTCTTTGGCCAGGATCTGAAGACCTCTTTCTTGCTTAACCTTGAGACGGCTGTGGACTTCACTCCAAAACCGAGCCTAAGACCAGGACTGCCCCGCCTTCTTTCAACATGCAAGGGTCGTGTTTATGAGCTGGAATAGGGAGTGGAGTCCAAGGACAAAAGGCAGCCTTGGTTTTTTCCTTGGAGGCGGGAGGCCTCTGTCTAACATCAGTCTATTGCCCCAAGTTCCTTTGGGGGGCGCACGTGCACGATTGACCGGAGGTTGGCTCAAGATGGTACTCTTAGGGAAGACCTTCGAGTACCAAGGCTCGAGGTGTTTTCTTAGTGTCAGGAGAGCGATAAAAGAAGGAGCTGGTTCACGACTTCATCTGAGTTGAGGTCCGAAAGGAACCTATCATGATGGTGAATTTTCACCTTTAAAGTTAGACGTCCGGGTGACCTGGGGGTCGACCCGGGCTCAATCAATGAGTCCGACCTGAGGAGGTTGAGACCCACAAGCTTGGGTCTGTGAAGGGTGAGGCAGAAGCCCACCTCTCACATGGTGAAGTTGTGTGTCCTGGGAGGGAGAACGAAGTGGTCCACCCTCATGTGCTCGCGGTGGCATAGAGCTAGCATTGCCCCGGGTTGTGGATAACAAATGCATGGCGCATGCAAGGTTTGGCCCGAGAATTCCTAGCCTTAGATGCAATCTCAAGCCAACGTGAGGGTTGCCCGGAGGTGCAGCTTGAGTGGATGAACCATGAGCCCCTGGGTTTGTGTGAGGGGTGGAGATCTCAGGACCTTTGCCACTATGTGCCGACTCTCCAGGTGTGGAGGTTCGGGGTGATAAATGAGCATAAGGGGTTGCCTTTCGGCGAACCTCAAGACTGACGACAACTTGCTTGCCTTTCGCGGGAGTGATGGGCGGTAGCCTTCCGGCATGCCTCAGCAATATGATTGGTAGTAGACTTGCCAGTAGCAGGGTGGGCAGCAAGTGTGCTACCCCTGCAAGGGGCCTTGGTGGAGAGTCCACCAGGGTGAGAAAGAGGGGAGGCAGGAACCTATAAGTCCCCTCTCCCACCCATCCAGGTGAGAATGAGCCTGACCTTGAGTCTTGACCGTGAGTCCTGACTCAGGACGAAAGTAGGGAAGGATGCTTGAGCAGTTCTCTTCCCCGGGATAGTCACAAGTGTGGGGATAAGGAAGTCCCCGACTTGGATGAATGGGTTGAATAACCCAGGTCCCATAGAAATTAATGCAAAAAGTAAAAGAGGATACTAGTCAAACAATAGCGAGCGGACAAAGGAGTAGTAAGTCCCTAGTGGAGTCGCTAAGCTGTTTAGGTGCCTCGATCTCGCCTTTCAGATTTAGATGATCTGACGGCACGTACATCGGGTTTCTGGTGAACCCGGGATTCGGGATTGCTCTCTCAGAACATTGCTCGAGAGCAAGGGTAGGTATACCAACAGATGAGAGAGGAATTTTAGGTGGGTTCAAGACTTACTTGGGCTGACTCGTGCGGACGTCCTCTTAGATCACAAAGAAAGCGCCCCAGCTACTTTAGCTGGTTCGGAATCGCCTCCCTTGACCAGCAATCATCTTGTTTTCTGTACAACACTTCTATGGTTAATTTGTAAGACAAGTGGGTCAAGGAGACCCAGCTTTGTCTTAAGGAAATGTACATTCATGTAAGAAAGTGATGAAACATAAATTTTTAGATAAAGATAGAAAAGAGAAGAAAAACTCGACAGAGGCGAAGCTAGAATGACAATCGGACAATTATCGACTCGGAGTGATAGCAAGACGGGCATGGTCCTCAAGACCAGCACGATGACAATACTACTCAAAACCAACACCGAGATGGTGGTGCTAAGTTAGATCTACCCTCATTCAAGTTAGGAGAAATGGATGAAGAGAAGAGAGAGAGATGGTAGAGGGAGGAAGAATCCAGACAGCAATGGGAATCGTTGTTGGCAGCACGAGGAGGCAACATGTCCCTAGCAAATAGTGATGGCTCCTAACAAGGCACATGGCGATAACTTCTCATCAGTCTCATGGACATTACTTCTCGTAAGGCGTAGGGAAGAGCGGAAGAAGCCAGCATGCGGTGACGAGTATTGCCTCGACCCCATGTGGACGGCGAGGGGTATTGACACTTGCAACGGTCACACCTGCAGGTGGTGATAGGCTTCGTTACCCGCATCCTTCGCTGAGGCGCTTAGGATACGTCTACAGACGGCGATGAGCAGTGCCGTCTGTAGGCCTCGCGAAAGTGATAGAACAGAGGGAGAAAGAGACACGCCTATGGAACTACCATCATCGTGCAGGACATGTGAGGCTACTAGAGAGGCATGCACGGCGCTGCCACTGCTGAGCATGGCCTCTAAGGAGAGCTCAGACGGGGAAGATGAAGAAGAAAAATAAAAAGAGAGAAAGGAAGAGAAAGAAGAAAAGAAAAAGAAGAGAGAAGGTTTACCTCGAACCTAGGGGTACCGATAAAAAGTTTCTCTCATCTCACTATCTCTCTCAAGCGTGACACAACAATGGGAAGAAAGAGAAACTATATTCAGTAAAAACTCTCTCTTTTGTAAGGAGATGGATCATGTGTGTGTCCTTTCTTCTGCGTACAATGCGGGTACGTATATATAGAATTTTCCCCAAACATGGGTGGATGATCAAAAGTAATCGTAATTGCTGGAAATTAAGATTAAAATAATTTAAAATAAATTATAAAATAGGTTGCAAAATGATAAATTTGCCCCTTCCTAATAATTCATGAAATTCCATAACAGTCCTTATGTTGCCCTAGAGCTTGTGTGATCTTGGATGGATGATCTGGGGTCATTCTAATGCCCAGTTCATTGTAGGATGATTTTTTCCTTATAGGGCTCTTCATGGCGATCGATTTGATACCAACTTCGAGCCATGGATCGTGTTTTTAGTCCACGATCATGTGACTTGAAATTTGAGTGGATCTTGAAATTTTGGATCGATAGTATACTCGTTCCTTGATTTTTTTCAGTGATTTCTTCGCTAAAATACATTGAGCATGTCGTTACAATTGCGGGGCAAAAAACACACCTCAATTCCATGCCCGAACAAAGATTTCTCAACTTTAGAATTTTGGCTGGAATCTGAAATTCCGACGACGGAATTTACATTTTCTTCGTCAGCTTCATGTGCAAAATCCATACATTCATCATGTACGGGGTTCGGGTCAGTGATAGCTTGAGACCTTATGCCCGTAATGGAATTAGTCTGGCATCGATCGTGCTCGCAAGCGGCGTGATTCTGCTACTTGAGCGAGACACGACACTGCTGAATTTCCTGCACTTTTTTCATGGATCAGTAACTTCTCTCTAGCTTTTCTTCAAGCTCGATTGTTGTCACGGGGCGTGCCACATTTTGAATCGCTCGTCTTGACTAGACGAATATGCTCACCAAATTTGAGCACGATCCGACTTAGGACGGGTGAGATATGAGAGTTGAAAGTCACTGGTTGTGACTGTCCCTTCCATGGTGTGGAGCTACATGGGTGGCCGCAGGGGGACAGCGTGCAACCCCTCATGTTTCACCCTTTTACCTATAACTTCTTCTTAGAGTGTCTGTTCGAGCTGAAATTTGAGCCCTAAGGGGTTTCAACTGTACGAGGTCCAATGGTGGCTATCTCATAGCAAATTGACACACTGAAAATATAGTTCTAGTTATAGGATCTATTTCACGGTGTTAAGGGCTGATTCGCTATAACTATTTCTCAGTCTGCACTACCTTAGATATGTCGAAATGCGACGAAACTTGGCAGGAGACTTTTGAGAGACCTCATGAAGATCTTTCCCAGTTTTGGGGCTATTATGAGACTGTCATAATTGCCACTGTTTGCTAGGCCTTTATTGGGCTGGAGCCCCATGTTGATCAAAAATATATTCTAACACCGTGAAAGTGCATGTTTTTTCGTTGTGGGTTAGTCCCTTGGAAACCATCCATGCCTCGTCAAATGAATTGAAACTGACTCGAAAATGGTTGGCTCCTTCTTTTAGCCTGTAACCCTCCTCTTTTGGTGGGACTGACACTAACTTCTCTAAGTGGTTTTGCTTCTTCTTCAGGAGGAGAGCCTTTCTTTGGTGGGTTTGCTTCTTTTTCATGAGGAGAGTGTTTCTTTTTGGCCTGTAGGCATCCTCTTATCCTCAAATGCAAGAGCTTTGTAACATCCCTAGTAATGGGCCATTGATTGTAACTTGTAACTCTTTCTAATGCTATGAAAGAAACAAGCTTCTTTTGAACGTCCTTCTTTTCCATTTCCTTCTTGTCTTGATACACACACTAGCTTTTCGGGTTACATCAAGGATAATACTTCTTTAGGTATCGTTCATTGATAGGGGCATCGCCTCTCTTCATTCGGAGTTTGCCAATACATACCGTTTAGCGTGACCTTTTTTACTATGAGCAAGCCTTCCCATTTGGGCTCGAATTTTTCTTTCTGGCGTCCACACATAGCAATCGATCTCTTTACTACTAAAACTAGATCCCCATGAGTGAATGAGAAAACCTTGATAGACTTGTCAAAGGCTCTCTTCATTCTTCCTTGATTGAGCTCGAGGTTCTGCTAGGCCTCTAGTCACTTTTCATAAAGGGCATCCAACTCTTGGTAACGGAGCTTGACCCTCTCATTTTAAGTCAGTCCTTGATGTATAGCGACATGGAGTGAGGGTATTTGAACCTCGAGGGGCAAGACCGCCTCACCTTTGTAGACCAGGGAATAAGGAGTGGAGTACGTAGCATTCTAAGTGGTGGTGGGATAAGGCCATAGAGCTTCAGGTAGTTCCTCATGCCAATTCTTCTTTGATTTTGAATTTGACTTCTAGAGCACCCCACATAGAGTTTTATTGAATGCCTCAGCCAATCCATTGGCGCGAGGGTAGTACATAGTCGAGTACTTCCACTTGTAGCCAAACTGGTTGACCAGGCAACCAACATGATGGCTTCTGAACTGGGGGCCAGTATCAGAGATTATCCGGTCCGGAACTCCGAATCAGTAGATGATGTGATGACGCATGAAGTTGGCTACTGCGGTCCTTGGAACTTTCTTGATAGGGATCACTTCAGCCCACTTGGAAAAGTAGTCTGTCACTGTCATAATAACGGCCTGGCCCAAGGCAGAAGGGGGATTGATGGGTCCTACCATGTCCATACCCCATTGGGAAAAGGGCCACGATGTCACTATAGGGTGGAGAGGCTCTGAGGGTTGATGAATGAGGCTTGAGTAGATCTGGCACACTTGGAATCTTTTGCATAGTTTTGGGCATCAGCCACCATGGAAGGCTAGTAATAGCCGAGTCTGTGTATGCGCTCATAGAGCTTAGGGCTGAACAGATGCAGGCCATAGATACCCAAGTGCACTTCTTCGAGTACTCTGTTTGCCTCTTGTATATCAATGCATCTGAGGAGAATTCTGTCAAATGACCCACAGAAGAGGACATCTCTATCGAAAAGGGTGTACTTGTTAGACATCCGTCATATGCCATTGCATTCTACCCGATCCTGAGGTAGCCTTCCATGCTTTATGATGTCCATGATAGGCTCCCTCCAGTCCTCTACTTGTTCAACCTCCGCATACATCTGGTCGAAGAATTCGGGCTCCTGCTCCTTGACCTTGGATCCTTTTCCTTGGGACATTTCTTGCTCTGTCTCAACGACATCCTTAGCTATGAGGATTGCCTCAAATGGGTAAGGTGGGCATTCAGAGAGGACATCCCCCTTGTCATGCGCATCAATTTCGACTCTTAAGTCAACATGTCCCCATTCAGATGTTCCAGGTCTAGCTCTTAGGTGATTTCCAATCCGATTATGAGGGCTTGATACTCGACTTTGTTATGTGAAAACGCCTCTGCATGTGAGAAGGATAAAGGGATTATTCTTCCATCGGGAGTTAAGAACACAACTCCAACGCCCACTCTATCAGACTGGAATGCTCCATCAAAGTACATTTCCCACTGCTGAGTTTGCGTCGCACAAAATACTTCTTCATCTGAGAGGTCACTTGACAGGGGAGATTCTAAAGGAAGTGGGTGAGCTGCAAGAAATTCTGCTAGGGCTTGACCTTTGACTACCTTCTGTGGTACACACGTGAAGTCAAACTCCATCAGCAATAATGTCCACTTGGCCAAACGTCCTGACAAGCATGGCTAGGTCATAAGGAACTTGACCGGGTCTGCCTTGGAGATTAACTTGACCTCGTGATCGAGCAAGTAATGACGGAGCTTCTGTACCATAAAGATCAAGGCTAGGCACATCTTCTTGATGGAAGGGTAATTCTTCTTGACCCCTTACATTCTGTGGCTGAGATAGTAAAGCGCTGTCTCTTTCCCTTCATCATTGTTTTGTGCTAGGATTGCCCCGAGTGACTCATCAAGAGCGATTATGTACAGGATGAGATGCCTCCCAACACTAGTGTAGAGAGAACTGAAGGATTCAATAAGTATTGCTTAATGTCATCGAGTACAGCTTAGCACACCTCATCTCATATGAAGGAAGCGTATTTCTTTAAGGATGTGAAAAGGGCCTGCATCTCCCTGAAAGGTTCGAGATGAACCTTCAACTATAGGCGAGATGTCCTGGAAGTGAACGTAGTTCATGGAGGGTTGCAGGCGGTGGCATGTCCCTAATTGCCTTGATTTTGACCAGCTCGATCTCTAGTCCTTAGTACCTCACGACGAACCCTAAGAATTTTCCTGAGCGTATGTCGAAAGTGCATTTCAAGGGGTTCATCTTGAGTTGGTGATGCAGAAGTCGTTCAAATACATTTTTGAGGCCTTGTATGTGAGCATCCTTTGTTTCAGATTTCACCACCAGGTTCCACATAGCACTTGACCTCCTTGTGGATCATGTCCTTGAAAATGGTCGTCATGGCCTGCTGGTATGTAGCACTAGCATTCTTTAACCTGAAAAGCATCACAATGCAGCAAAAGATGCCTCTTGGGGTCAAGAACACAATGGCCTCCTCATCTTCTAGTGCCATCCTGATTTGATTATAACCAGAATACCCATCCATAAAGGAGAAGATTTGGCAATGAGCTGTGGAGTTGATCAGCATCTCGATGAACGGGAGGGGGAAGTTATTCTTGGGGCAGGCAGTGTTCAACACGCGGAATTCAATACAAACCCTGATTTGGCCATTCTTCTTCTTGACTGGGACAACATTTGCTAGCCATTTTGCGTATTGGACTTCACGTATGAATCCTGCTTGCTTGAGCTTGTTCACCACAGCATCGATCTGCATCAAGAGGTCGGGTCTAAACCTTCTAGATTTCTCCTTCATGCACTTGATGGTTGGATCAATACCAAGGCGATGGACAACAATCTGAGGCTCTAGATAGGGCATCTCATGATAGTGTCAAGAAAAGACGTCCCGATTTTCTTGGAGGAGGGAGATATAACTTTCTTTCTCCTCTGGGGACATTTTTACTGAGATAAAAGTCGGCCTTAGGTCGGCCTCATCCCCTAAGTTGATCTCTTCGAGCCCATCAGCCGTGACCTGACTACCTTCTTCCCCCTCTTCTGGAGCTTCCTGGACATCCTCATCAGGGGATTCACCAGGATTTTCATTGACCCCGAATGTAGAAGCTCATGATCCAGACATCTCAGCTTCTAGGAGGGGCACAGTGAGGGAGAGTGCCGATCTCTGGCTAGTCCAGGCAATGGAAGGGTCAGCTTCGAACAGGGGAGTCCATGACCTCATGACTGGGATCACTTGGTGCTTTCCCCAAGCTAGGTGATGCTTCATGCACCTGGATCATGTGGCAGGCCTTGTCGGAGTGGGAACCTGAAGATGACTCGGTTTTTGTTCGGGTTGACAGGGGCTTGGCTGCTGTCGAGAATCCAACTGCCAGGGCCAACTTCTCTCTGAGGCACTCTTACTATGGCTAGGTGAGGCTGGTGTCTCTGAATTCTCAATTTAGAGAGTCGATGTCTGGGCACCATCGAGCTGCACCGGTGGAGAAAATAGAAGAGGAGGGAGGAGAAGAAGAGTTAAAACGTTCAAGGCAGCTTTTTACATCGTCGTCAAAATTGGTCATGCCCCTGGGATATTTTAGGTCGTGCCCCAGGTTTGACCGTTGTGGGGTGCTTTTAGCGTCGTCACCGATAGTGAGGGAATCCCGAGCTGTTGGTGACTCGGGATTGTCCGCAAAATTGGATGAAAGGATGAGGTGAGTTGTTCTTGATATAAAGTCTTGCAAGGTCGACAGAGGACGAAGGGGCCTGAGGAGGACTATTCTTTCGATGGGCCGACCTATGTGCCCGCCGTCACCTTTGAGATCCCAGAGGGGATGTCCAGACCACCTTATCAGGCTGGCGAGTATCCCTAGCTTGCTAGACTGCCTCACGTTTCAAGGATTTGAGCCTCCTCCGCCCATGGTAGACTTTCCAAGGCTGAGAGGTCGAAGGCTTTGAAGGGTCGAGTGTATACTTAGGAGAGGCTGTTAGTGTGGCTTCGTTTGAAATGGGATTGGAAATCCCGGACACATTCCAGGAGAAACGCACAAACGATGTGGCCTTGCCGGACTTTCTCTGCGACTATAGCTTCGAAACAAGAGCATTCGCTCAGTTCGTGGCCTCATACTTGGTGATATGGGCACCAAAGTTTTTCTATACCCTGGGCAAGACGCCTCGGCTGCCTGGAAGGCTTGGGAGCGACAAGGCCTTTCTGGAGCATTGCCTTGAAGAGGGCTTGCAGAGGGTCTAGCTCAGCACTTCCTTGGGCTTGCATCAGGAGGCCTTCTTGCTCATGGGGAAGAGGGACTTGAGGGTGTCTTTTTGGGATGCCCTGAACTTCCTGGCACCTATGCATCTTCTCCACCAAGAGCTTGTGGAAGCCAGTGCATTCGTTGACGTCCTAGCCTCATGTGTGGTGATACGCGTACCAAAGTTTCTCGGTTCTTAGAGATAGGAACTTGGGCTGCCTTGCCGGCTTGGAGTGGCGAACCCTTCTTCAAGCATTATGGAGAAAAATGCACGAAGAATAGCGGGTGCCCCATCGTCCTCATGGATCGTGACTAAGTGAGAGACGTCAGTTGCCCCGAATGCTTTTTTCAACTCTTCGAGCTTTATTTTACCCTTGTTAATAAGGGCTTCGATCGTGTCGTTGAGCTTATAGCAGTCGTAAGTGGGTTGCCATACCCTCCTGTGATAGGCGTAGTACTTCTCATTTGCCTCCTACCCAGCCGACTCCACGATATTGGCCTCTTGCAACTGGTTCATGTTCTGTTCTAGCCGTAGTCGAAGTAGTACAGGCATCCACTCTGTGTCGAAGGGTTAAACCTTATTCTGGTGCTGGGCCCAGTAGTCGTTTTGCCAAAAATTTTTAGGAGGAGGGACACTGTTGGAAGACTGCTGCTTGCCCCCGGCCGGAGATGCTTGTGCCTTGGAAAGTTCCAGGGTTTGAGGAACCGCACCTTTGATGTCAACCACGGTGACGATCACACTAATTACTGCCTTTTGGCAGCCCCGATTGTTGGAGCGAGAGTTTGACCTGGCAGGTTGTAGACGAGGGTTGCCATGATGCTTGAATAATCCCTCAATACGAACTGCCTTAGAGATGAGCTCTGACATGGAGGGTGGATGACATGAAGAGCAATCTCGGGAAGTATGTTCTGTATGTAGGTCTGGACCACTTCTTTCTCGGTCCTGGGAGTGGCATGGAAGGTTGCCAATTCTCTCCAGCAGGTGATGAACGTGTCGACCGGCTCACCAGAGTCTTACATTAGGGTGAGGAGTTTTATGGTCTCCATGTTCCTTTGGAATTCATAGACGCATTGGTAGAACAACTGCTCCATCTCTTGCCATGTGGTTACCAAGTTGGGAGACAACGAGCATACCACTAGAAGGCTGGCCCTTCAAGAGTTTCGATGAACTGGCTGAGGAGGAGTCGTCCGTCAGTTGTCGTCTCCCGACAGGCCACCTGGAAGTGAGCCGTATGCTGGTGCAGTGACATTGTACTGTTGAACAGAGGGAGCTTCCCCTTTTGATTGTTCGGAGGAAAGGGTACTTGGTTTATGTACGAAGGGTACGACTTTTGATAGAGCGGCGTCTCCTGCATGCCTGGGACCTTGTTCTTGAGGTTATGGGCCACCATAGCATCTATGTCGGTTTGGGAGACCCTGTGGGAGGTAGAACTGTCTTGGAATGCTGATGGAGGACTTTTCTTAGGAACTGTGTCCTCACCAGTCCGAGAATCGGTCGAAGAAGGGGATCTAAAGGGCTCTAGGAGTTCCATCTTTTCAAGGATGGCTTACATCATTTCCTCAAACTTGTTCATTCGCTCCTCCTAAGCATCGTCCGGGTCATTGATCACCATGACACTGATCGTCTCTTCTAGAGGGTCCTCAGAGCCTAGCGGGTCAGTCGACTGCCGAGGTAGGTAAGTGGTGCGTGGCAAGTTAGTTAAGAGGGGTTGAACCAGCCCCGACTGGACTCGAGCCTTGTATGCCAATCTTGTGAGGACCTGTTCTTGACGATCTTGGGACCGTGGTTTCTGAGTAGTGACGGCCTAGCAATATTCTTGGACTCAGTCAGGCTCTGGAGTTTGGAGAGTGACAGAGGAAGGAGCTGGTTCACAACTTCGCCTGAGTTGAGGTCGGAAAGGAACTTGCCAAGACGATGCATGAGCACTTTTAGAGTTGGTCGTCTAGGTGACTTGGGGGTCGACCCTGGCCCGGTCAATGGGTTCAACCTGAGGAGGTCGGGATCCATGAGATTGTGTTTCTGAGGGGTGAGGCAGACGGCCATCTCTCATAGAGTGAAGCTGTGTGCGTTGGGAGCAAGGACGGAGTGGTCGACCCTCGTGCTAGAGGTGGCGTAGAGCTAGCGCTGCCCTGGGTTGTGGAAAGCAAATGCATGGCACATGTAGGGTTCGGCCCAAGAAGACCTAGCCCTGGATATGAGCTCAAAGCAACTTGAGGGTTGCCCTGAGGTGTCGCTCAAGTGGATGGATCATGAGCCCTTGGATGTGTGCGAGGGGTGAAGATATCAGGACCTCCGCCCCTATGTGCCAACGCTCTTGGTGTGGATGTTTGGGGTGGTGAAGGAGCATAAGGGGTTGCCTTTACTCAAGAGCGATGGCAACTCGCTTGCCTTTCACGGGAGTGACGGGGGAAGCCTTCCGGCGTGCCTCAGAAATATGACCAGCAAGAGACTTGCTGGTAGCAGGGTGTGTGCTATGTGTGGTGACAGATGTGCCACCGATGCAAGAGGCCTTGGTGGAGGGTCCACCAGGGCAAGGCAGCGGGGAGGCAGGGACTTTTAATTCCCCTCTCGCACTGATCCTGACTCAGGTGGAGAGTAGGGAAGGAAGCTTGAGTAGTACGCTTCCCTGGGACGGTCTCAAGTGCGGGGATAAGAAAGTCCCCGACTCGAATGAATGGGTTGAACAACCCAGGTGCCATAGAAATTAATGCAGAAAGTAAAAGAGGATACCAATCAAACAAGAGCCAGCCGACTAAGGGGTAGTAAGCCCTCAGTGGAGTCACCAAGCTGGTCAAGTGCCTCGATCTCATTCTCCAGATCTGGATGATCTGGCAGCACGTATCTCGAGTTTCTGGCGAACTTGGGATTTGAGATCGCTCCCTCAGAACCTTGCTCTAGAGCAAGAGCAGGTATACCAACTGGTGAGAGAGGACTTGAAGGTTGGTTTAGGACTTACTCGGGCTGGCTCGCATGGGCGCCCTCTTAGATCGCGAAGAAAACCCCCAGCTGCATTAGCTTGTTCAAAATCGCCTCCCTTGACCTGCAATCCTCTTGTTTTCTATACAACACTTATATGGTTAACTTGTATGACAGGTGGGTCAAAGGAACCCACTCTTGTCTTAGGGCAACGTACGTTTATGCGAGAGGGTGATGAAGCGTACGATTTAAATAAAGATAGAAAAGAGAAGAAAACTTGACGAAGAGGCGAGACGAGCAAGACAGCTGGGAAGTTATCGACTCAAAGTGGTAGTAAGACGGGCATGGTCCTCAAGACCAATACGACAACAATACTACTCGAAACCGAGACCAATATGGCGGTGCTAGGCTAAGTCTACCCTCAATCAAGTGAAAAGAGAAAAGAGAGTGAAAAGAAGACAAGAGACGGCAAAGAGATGAGGACCCAATGGTGCTAGGTGTCGCCACTCACAATCGCCGAGTAGCAGCGTCATAGCCCTTGGGTGACATTCGACGCTACTGCTCATGGCTAGAGAGTGAGAAATGAACTAGAGAGAGTGCTAGGTATCACCGATTGGCAACGTAAGAAGACAACATGCCCCTACGCCGGCAGCGAGAGTCATTGATGAAGCATGCGGTGATGGTCATTCTTGAAGCGCATTGCCACAATCCTCATGAGGCACACAACGATAGGCGTGAGACGAAGGAAGGACAGTGATGAACGTCGATCATGTGAAGGAGGCACGCGAATAGCGGTAAACGTTGCTGAGGCATATAGCAGGTAGTGATGGGTATCGTCGTCTGCTATAGACACGCAACAGGGAAGGACCCCTACGAGCGGCAATGGGTTTTGACGTTTGAGTTCTTCACTAATACGTCCAAGCTACATCTATAGACGACGATGGGCAGCACCGTCTACAGGCCCACTGAACGAAAGAGATTGAAGAAAAGAAGGAGAAGGAGGCTCACGCATGGCGCTGCCATCGCCATGCGCGACCTGTGTAACCTCAAGGCAGGCATGCACGACACTGCCACTATGGTGCATGATCCCTACGAGGAACTCTGACTGAGAAGGAGGGAGAAAAGAGGAAAGAAGGGAGAGAGAAGAAGAAAAACAAAAGAAGAGAGAAAAGATTTACCTCGAACCTAGAGGTATCGGTCAAAAATTTCTCTCACCTCACTCTCTCACAAACGTGACCCAACAATGAGAAGAAAGAGAAACTTGTATTAAGTAAAAATTCTCTCTTTTGCAAAAGGTTGAGTCCTCTGGTGCGTACAATGCCAGTACGTATATAAAGAATTTGCACCAATCATGAGAAAATGATCAAAATAACCCTAATTGCTGGAAATTAAGGTTAAATTGAATTAAAAGTAATTATAAAATAGGGTGTAAAATGACATATTTGCCCCTTCTAAAGAATTCATGGAATTCCATAACAGTCAATGTATTGCCCTAAAACTTGCGTGATCTTACATGGCTGATCTGGGGTCGTTCTGATGCCCAGTTGGTCGTAAGATGATTGTTTTCTTGTAGAGATCGGCATGGCGATAGATTCGATACCAACTTCGAGCCATGGATCGTGGTTTTAGTGCATGATCATGTGACTTGAAATTTGAATGGATCATAAAACTTCGGATCGATAGTGTACTCGTTCCTTGATGTTTTTCGATGATTTCTTCACTGAATTACACTGAGCATGTTGTTACGATCGTGGAGCAACAAATGCAGCTCGATTCCGTGATCGAACGAGGATTTTGTAACTTTGGAATTTTGGCCGGAATATGGAATTTCGACAAAGGAATTTGCAGTTACTTCGTCGGCTTTGTGTGCAAAATCTGATCTCTCATCACGTACGGGGTTCGGGTCAGTGATAGCCCAAGACCCTACGCACACGATGGAATTGGTCTCGCGACGATCGGGCTCACGAACAGCGAGATCTGGCCGCTCGAGCAAGGCACAACGCTGCTGAATTTTCTACACTTTCTTCACAGATCAGCAACTTCTCTCTAGCTTTTCTTCGCGCTCGAGTGTCGTCACGGGGCATGCCACATTTCGAATCCCTCGTCTTGACTAGACGAACTTGGTCACCAAATTTGCGTGCGATCCTACTTGGGACGGGTGAAATATGAATATCGAAAGTGACTGATCATGACTATCCTTTCCATGGTGTGGAGTTGCAGGGTGGCTTCAAGGGAATAGCGTGTTGCCCCTCCTGTATCACTCTTTTTCCTATAACTTCTTTCTAAAGTGTCCGTTTGGGCTGGAAATTGACCCCTAGGGGTTTTCGACCTTGTCGGATCCAATGGTGGTGGTCTCATAGCAATTTGAGATACTGACAATGTAGCTCTAGTTATGGGGCCGTTTCAGGGTGTTAGAGGTCGATTCTGCTGAAACTGTTTCTCAGTCTGTACTGCCTTAGACATGTCAGACTACGACAAAACTTGACAGGAGTCTTTTAAGAGGTTTTTTGAAGTTCTTGGCCGATCCAGGGCTATTATGAGACTGTCAAAATTTCCACTGCTTCAACCAGGTTAAGGCCTGGTCAACACTTGAAGAAAGAAAGACAAAGAGGGCTCCGGTTCTGATACGGGCAAGGCCTCGAAGCCACGGGAATCCCGGGCTATCTAGCCCGGTTTGGTATCATTTCTTACTCTGCCACTTATTAGAAAGCAAGTTTCCTCATTTTTGAGTAGATCTGACCTCGGATCAGAATTCGATTGTCCCCACTATCTCTATCATCTTTTAAAATCTAATTTGTGGTATTCAGATCCGAAGGATCTTCTTCTAAAGATCGCAATGATTTTTGCATCGTAAACAGGTACGATAACTTAATAATTTATGTATTATATAGTTTACATAATCATGTATACACCGTGTTATATATAAACGTTAACCCATCAATTATTTATTAATTGTTATAATTAGTGGTATTATTTTTATATGTTTACCATACATAATTTAATTATTTGAATTCAATACATAACAATTATTAATTAAATAAAACCATGACCGTTACAATTGTATATTTAACTATACCATTTAATTATTATATCAATAATAACGTTATCGTACTATATATTTGATAATCGCTAAATTAAATATTGATTAAATTATGATTAACTCGTAAACTACTATTTTATATATATATATATATATATATATATAATTGTATGGGGGAACAACCGTACGGAAAATTAATGACATTATATAATTTATGTATAATTTACGCATATTTATATATATATTAATTATCTTTTATTTGTACTCGTAATACCTTGTTTATATATTACACAATTTATGATTATTACCATACGTTTATATCATAACCACTCAACTAGAATAAATACTGTCGATACGAGTACGTTATTAAAACTACTATTTGATCATATTTAGTACTATAATGGCGTTAATCATACCCTAACGTAATTACATTGTAATAATATAACATAATGGTCATTATTAATATATCATAATAGTGGATAAATATTATGATGGTAACCACTTTAATGATAATATATAAATTAACAAATCACCCGTTTGCTAGTTTATACTTTTAATTTACATAATTATTTAATAAAACAACTCATCAATAATATTTATTATCGTAATACTATAATCGCATTAATCATACCCTATTATTACTGTACAATATGCACAAATTATATTGGGTAATTATGATTATCATTAAATTGTACTTTGTAATAAATTTTTAATTGAAATATTATAATTAATGATTATAATGATATTGTTATTATGACCACATAATTAAATACCCTAGTATTACTGCAATACTATAATCGCGTTAATCATACCCTATTATTACTATACAATATGCACAAATTATAAACAAATTATATTGGGTAATTATGGATTATCATTAAATTGTACTCTATTTGTAATAAATATTTAATTAAAATATTATAATTAATGATTATAATGTATTGTTATTATGACCACATCATTAAATATCGTACAATAATTGTATATAAAATAACAATTTATCACATAATTATTTTATATGTGTAATCGTCGTATAAATTTGATATTCAATTAGTAATATAACAATTACTATTAACCGTTATTATATAATGATGAGATAATCATATATTATAACTATGTAATATTATTAGCATAGTTTAGGTATAAATCATAATTACGATAATTAAGTAAATTATCCTTACATAGTACTATAAGGATAGTTAATTACGTAAATTATAGTATACATTATTTCACCAATCATACATTATACCTAAACTATATTGTGATAGCAATTTAACTATATTTCCACAATCTATTTGGGAAATTTAATATTAATTACATGCACAATATGCTTTAAGTATAATATCACCCAAGAGGGTCTATGGGATATCCCCTATTTTGTGTAAATCAAAATAAATGTGGTTATAAATGTCCATAATTGAATGCCCGCATGATTGTACGATTATTACTCAACTAATAATAAATTACTCCCATAATAGTGATATCTGAGTAATAAATTGTTAATATACTAATTTATTACGCATATAAATTAGTTTTTAATACCTACGTAATCGATACAATTGTAAACCGTTTATGCGCAAATACCTATTGTATTAATAGCTACTAATTATTGATACGTATATATTATAAACACGAATTATGCGTACTAGGTACTATATGAGGAGTTATATTAATAAATATGAGGGAGAAGGGTTTATAATAGTAATAAAAGTGGCATATAACATACGTCTTAACATGCGCACCGTTTATAAGTATATGTAAATATTATATAGGCGGTGTAATTATTTGATACCATAATTACCACCGCTAGACTAATAATGACCATTCATTAGTGCTAAATTATATCAATATGTTAAAATCGGATTTACAAATTAGAATAGCCACTATAATTTTGAGACATTAACGTTTATGCACAAACCTTAAATTAAATATATTTAACTTTACAGTTTTGTGTACATAATCCAAACAAAATTACGTAATTATTGTGAATTATACCATATATTAATACATAATATATTAAATTGATAATATATTTTGTAATATATGTAATAGTATAATAAAGATGAATAATTTTTTAGTTAATTGTAATATGATAATTATAAAATAATTTTCCATATTATTTTACACAAACATATGTAATTTAGTAATGGTCATATTATTTCATTTTAATATGATTAATACTAAAACGTTATAATATAAAGACGTTAGATTAGTATAATTGATCTATGTTAACTTACGTGTGTGAATATTATATATTATCGTTTACTGATAATATTAATTGAATTTGTATAAATATGATAACTGTAATAACTGGGTATATATTATGTATTGATTAATATATCATTATAATTACCTATTAATTACGATAATTTGATGTCATTGGAACATTATAATAATAATTACTATTAATATATATAATCTATTTAATATAGTTATATGTTCATTATAATATAATATATACATCAATATTATATATATTATGGTGATTAATTATATTGACATGCGCTCAACTATGGGCCAAATCGAATACGGTGATCGCATCACCATACGGGCAAATCGTATAATCATGTCGAAAAGTGCACACAACGTTTTATGTACACTGTGATCACAAGTGCACAATTAGCCATAATTGCGCTCAAATCACAAAATTTCCATGCGTGCGAATCGCAAACTAGGGTAGTTTATCCCAAGTGTTTGAGCAAATCATGCTGGTATTTTGTGTTCAATTATGGCGGCTTGTGCGCACTTGTGAACCGTATGATTTGTCCCACGTTTCCCCAAGCATGTACGCATGAAGTGCCACTAAATTGCCCTCGGTAATATTGAATTATTACCCATAAACTAGTGGAATTATTAATATAATTGTACACCGTAATTTCATGAATTTATTAGTGTACAATTGACAAAGCATGTGAAATTACAGTGTACAATTATATTAATAATTATAACATAGGTAATTTACATGCTTTGTCAATTGTACACTAAATTATAACATGAATTTATTAGTGTAACTAATCATAATAATTCGTCAAATTATTTATATATTCTATGGTCATATTAGGTATAACATTTCTTGATATGCATTGTTAACCACTGTATATATTACCGTGCTAATAAATATTGGTAATTATTTAATTGTAGTTTATATCAATTATATTTGAGTGGTGATATACTATATAATTATATTGCAAACATTATATACGTCAAGAAAATATATTATAATCAGTAATAAATATTATAATTATTTATGATTATATTAATATTATAAATCAAATATTACCATAATTGATAGGGAAAATTATAAAAAACACTGTAAAATGGACTATCTATGCAACTTACCCCCATCCCAATCTTTTCTCTCACTTTTTTCCCGCAAACAACCTTTCTTTTCAAATAATCCCCCAACCCAAAAGTAGCATGAAATAAGACTAAACTACCCTTATTTGTTTTCACACGGCCTTCTCTCTCTTGTTTTCACATGTGCTGCGGCAGTACAAACACACGCTTCGAAAGTACAAACACACACTCTGGCATTCTAAATGTGCCCTCCGACAATGCAAGTCTGAGCCGTAGCACTCCGGCATTATGAGAACTTGCTCCGATAGTGCAAAGATGAGCTCTAACATTCCACTCCGGCAATGAAGTCTTTGGAGCCACAGCACTCCACCAATGGAGGACCGCTCTCCGGCGGTATAAACAAGCACTCCAAAATTTTGAATGTGCGCTCTGGCATTATGAGAACGCGCTCCGACAGTACGCTACTTGGGACCCACGAATTGGTTTGTACAGGAAGGGCATTTTTGTTCAAAAAATAACAACTTTTTACCTTGGGGGGTTTTGTAAGGAAAGATTGTCTCGGGGGAAAAAGTGAGAAAAGATTGAGGTGGGGGTAAGTTGTATAGATAGTCCATTTTAGGGTTTTTTTTGTAATTTTTCCTAAATAAGTGGTCAATATTATAACTGTCACACGCCCTTGGACCCTAAACCGTACGAGCCAATGACGGTGGGGACCGGGATCACGACTGGAGGTGGCACACACCACTCAGGTAGGAATGGGTCAGCGCATAACAGGCAGAATCATGAGCAAACCAAGAAAGACAACTAAAAATTACACATAAGAACAAGTATTACATCCAAAAGTACAACCAAACCATTCACATTGATATCCAAAAGTTCTTACAATTTTCTTCAAGGCACTACTGGCCCAACAAGTACACAAAGTAAAGTCTACATCACAGTGGTAGTCCACCCAAAACATACTATGAATATCTTCAAAAGACATCTCTTCACCTCCTCAGACTTTGAGCTTCAACTACCCAAACACGGCTTACTTGCCTCCAGCACAGATACTAACACCCTTGACTCTACAATCACATAAATAAGATAGAATGAGCTAATAGCCCAGTGAGCAGATCTACACCATTGCATCCCAACTATTTAAACAGTGATAACAGTAAGCAGTGTACACCTATTCACAGAACATCAAGAGAAAGCCCTCTAGAAAGCCTTTCCGTATTTTAAGCAGAACAGTAAGGATAACAAAGCACAGTTGCAGAAGCTAGAGAGGCATATTCCTGAAATAGAAGTTCCATTGCTCAGGCTAAGTCAATCCTGTAGCTTGAAACTGCTACCCTCATTCAGGAGGGAGGACAATGACAAGTAGGTGTCCCACTTCATAATGCCCTCGAGGACATACACATCCGCAATGCGCTTTGGGGTTTTTGATAGGCAATGGCTTTGCAAAACACAACCCTCTCCTTATACCCTTCGGGCGAGAGAGTGTTACACTACCATTGGGTGACCAAATGCGTAGTGCCCATAAAGATCTGGGGGGGGGACCCACCCAAATATTCACATTCACATCCTGACTCCCGTCGTATCATAGAGAGTTAAAAAAGAGTCGCAGCTGCCAACACCATCATTCACACAGTAGGTGACTCTTCACATATCACACAAGCAACATATTAATGTGCACACATATATTCACATAAGAACATATTACATTACCAACATATGACCCATTGCACAGTGCCTTATATCACAAGCCTCAAAAACAATCTCATATTACATTACCAATGGGTTGCCCCATTGCGTAGTGGTCAATCTCACAATGTATAACACATTATAGCAGCATCACAAGGTATCACAGTATGACAAAATCCACCACTAATCATTTACAGTATCAATATCACAGCAATATAATAGTGTCTGCTACCAATGGGTGCCCCATTACGTAAGGGTGAGAATCATAGTATCAATGTCTTATTATGACAATACCGGTATCTCAACATGACGATAGCAATATAACATTTTAACAGTGTCTTAAAGACAGTATCATAGTGGTAGTAAGAATATTACAGTTTAAGCTTACAGTTCAAATTCCTGCAATTGTAGGCAATGACATTCCTTAATAATTTGGGTCGTAACTTCTGATTCATTAAGAGTTTGAAGATGGTTCCAAAACAAATTTTATATTAGACACACCTACCCTTCACATCGGGGTGGTTCGAAGACAATTGGGCCTCATTGGCCCTCTGAAAAGTTCAAGAGGATGAGGGTTTATTTGTGGTACCCTACTGTGTACATGGAACATTAAGATACCCTACTTTGCATCACTATGACTCTTAAACCGTGAAGAATTTAAGACAATTTAAAAATCAAAATTCAAGTCAAGACATATATCTTTCTAACAAGGCTAATTTGAAGTATTTGGACCATTTTATTATTAAAAATTCCGAGCAAAATAAAGTGATAGTTCTGGTTTTTATCAAAATTGTCCACAGTGACATCTCTTCATAAAAAGACACAACTTCCATTCCAAGAGGAATTTCAAAATAATTTCTACATGCAACTTTTAACCTACTCAAAGATCTTTCAAATGGTGGTGGTTGACAGGAAATGAACTTCGTTTGGTTAGTTAAAACTAGTAGCAATAGCAATGACAGTGAAAACTCTAGAAAAAACATTCAACAGTGACATGCTCATACCTTTTGGAGTATAACTTCATTTTTGTAAAGAAATTTAGCAATGGAAAAACATAAACAGTTTACTAGAATCACATATATTTCTAATGGCAGTGATTTAGGGTCAATCGGACCTGATTTGATTGTTCAAAAGCCTCTTTCAAGAACATACCTATTCCTGAAATTTTACAGTAGTATATAACATGCTTCATAAACATGATCCATAAACTTCAGTTTTTTTTTATAGAAAAACATCCTAATAACTGTTCTTTCACAGTAGACGCACACAAACATGCAATTCCTACTAAATTTGTGAACTATACATTCATTTTTAACATCCACATTCATCCTAAAACAAAAACCCCAAATTTCAGTGAACAAGGGATAAGAGATTACCACACCACATGCACTTTCATTACTCATCTCATAAACATCTACTATATGCATCCTTATGACCACAATGCAATGGTGATGGATCCACTTACATGAACAGTAGTGATGCCTTCTCAAAAACTCTTCTTTCACAGCTCACACCCACTCCAACAATGGCTGCTCACCAAGTCTTCCCCAAACCTATGCCTTAGAGAGAGAGAAAAAGAGAGAAATGAAGGAAGAACGAGTGGCGTGGGTGAGGGGGAGGCTTAAGAACTCAAGAGGTTGGGTGGCTGTCCACGTGGCGCCAAGGCTGGGCAAGTGGCATCTGGAACATGATAGGTGGCATCCTTCATGCCCGCCAGAGCGAGAGCCATCGCCGCGCTCTCTATCACCCTGCGCTCTCTCGCTTCACGCTCCGTCGCCGCGTGCTCTATCCCTGCGCGATTTATCACCGTGCAGTCCATCATCGCTCACTCAATTGTCGTGCGCTCCATTGCCACAAGCTCTATCACCGCACGCTCCATCGCCACGCGCTCTATCACAACGCGCTCTCTCGCCATGCGCTCACTTGTTGCGCGCTCTATCGTCGCACGCTCTATCACTGCACGCTCCATAACCACATTCTCTAACGCCGCGCTCTCTCTCGACGCGCGCTCTCTTGCCGCGCACTCACTAGCCATGCGCTCACTCGCCACACGCTCTATTGTGGCTTGGTCTCTGACCGCGTGCTCCATCATCGTACGCTCTATCACCGCGTGCTCTCTCGCCGCACACGAAAGTCTGGGTCCTTACATCATTCCCCCCTTAAAAAGATTTTGTCCACAAAATCGTCGGTTAGCTAAATAAATGGAGGTACTTATCCCTATTTCATCTTCTCGCTCCCACATTGATTCTTCCTTCGAATGATGCTGTCATAAAACTCGGACTAGGGGAATCTCTTTGTTGCGCAAAACATGGACCCTTCTGTCTAGAATCTCAATTAGCTGCTCCACATAAGTCAAATCTTCCCTAATCGGGATCGGCTCATACTCAAAATGTGAGATGCATCGGGCCAAACCATATGTCATGACTCCAATCCTTTATAAAATCTCAAAGGGTCCAATGAATCATGGACTCAGTTTCCCCTTTTTGCCAAATCTAATCGAGCCATTAATTAGTGATACTTTCAGAAAGACTCAATCACCCTCTTCAAACTCAAGGCCCCTTATCCTATTGTCAGCATAACTCTTTTGCTGACTTTGAGCCATTTTAAGTCTTTCTCAGACTAGATAGATCTTTTCTGAGGTCATTTGAACAATTTATGATCCTAGAAGTCTTCTTTCACCGATCTCGTCCCAACATACAGGTGATCTGCACTTTCTTCCATATAATGCCTCAAAAGATGCCATTTGGATACTGGCCTGGAAACTATTGTTATAAGAAAACTCTATCAAAGGCAGATGATCAACCCAATTCCCTTAAAATCTGTGACACAAGCCCTCAGCATATCTTCTAAGGTCTGAATGGTTCTTCCCGACTGTCCATCAGTTTGAGGGTGGAAAGTTGTACTGAAAGCGAGTTTGGCCCCCATGGCCGACTGTAGACTGTTCCAAAACCTTGAAGTAAATCTACGGTCCCTATCGAGCACATTACTAACAAGCACCCCATGCAGTCTTACTATCTCCTTGATGTATAGCTGGGCCAACTTGTCTAGGGTGTAGGTTGTACAAACTGACAAGAAATGAGCAGCTTTAGTGAGTCGATCTACAATAACCCAAATGCTATCATGCCCCATACTTGATTTAGGAAAACCATACAAGAAATCCATAGTTATGTGCTCCCATTTCCATTCTAGCACAGGTAAGGGTTGTAACCATCCAGCAAGCTTCTGATGTTCAGTCTTTACTTGCTGACACATCAAACACTTAGAAACAAACTGCGCTACATCTTTCTTCATATTATTCCACCAAAATACTCTTTTTAAATCTTGGTACATTTTCGTGCTCCCTAGATGTATCGTATAATGGGAGTGATGTGCCTCTTCCAAAATAGCCCTTTTTACCTTCTCATTGCTGGGGACACAAATCCATCCTTTAAGTCCTAACATTTCCTCACTACCCAAGGCAAACTCCTCTTTTCCTTTCGACTTTATTGCCTTGAAAATTTTCATGAGTTGAGGATCTTCCTTTTGCGCTACTCGGATTCACTGAAAGAGATAAGGCTCTACTCTTATACATGAAATTCTTCCTTTCCCATCATCAAGGGACAGAGTTGGGTGTCATTCTACTGCATCTTCTAATAGTTTCATATCTTGAACATTCATGTGAGCCACTGACACCACGGGCTTCCTACTTAAGGGATCTGCCAAGACGTTTGTCTTACTCGAGTGGTAGTTGATGGTACAATCATAATTAGTGAGCAAGTCATCCACCTTCTTTGTCTCCTATTTAATTCTCTCTGAGAAAATAAGTACTTAAGACTCTTATGGTCAGTGAACACTTTAAATTGAGCCCCATACAAATAATGCCTCCAAATTTTTAGGGCGAAAACCACAGCTGCCAACTCCAAATCATGAGTGGGATAGTTTTGTTCATACGACTTTAATTGCCTGGAGGCGTAGGCTATAACCTTTCCTCGTTGCATCAGTACACACCCAAGCCCTTTGTTCGAGGCATCTATGTAGACTATAACATCTGTATTCCCCTTGGGCGAGGTCGGTATCGGGGCTGTAGTCAGTCTTTTCTTCAGTTCCTGAAAACTTCTCTCGCAGTTATCAGACCATTCAAACTTGACTTCTTTCTGGGTCAAGAGGGTCAAGGGACATGCTATCTTCGAGAACCCCTTCACAAAGGTCTATAATAACCTGCCAGTCCCAGGAAACTACAGACTTCAAATACATTCGCTGGTCTTTCCCACTTAAGCATAGCCTCAATCTTACATGGATCAATGGCCACCCCTTCTTTGGAATAAATATGCCCGAGGAAAGCCACCTTTGGGAGCCAGAATTCACTCTTACTGAGCTTGGCATATAACTTCTCTGTTCTTAAGGTCATGAGGACCATTCTTGAATATCGTTCATGTTCTTCTTGATTCTTGGAATATACCAAAATATCATCTATAAAAACCACTACAAAGTCATCCAAATAGGGTCTAAAAACTTGTTCATCAGATCCATAAGGTGGTAGGGGCGTTTGTTAACCCAAAATGCATGACTAAGAACTCGTAGTGGCCATAACGAGTTTTGAATGCGGTTTTGGAGGTATCCTCTTCCTTAACCTGCAACTGATGGTAACTTGACCGGTGGTCAATCTTAGAAAATACTTGGGCCCCTTGTAGTTGGTCAAATGGTTGATCAATTCTAGGCATTGGGTACTTGTTCTTCACTGTGACCTGGTTCAACTGTTTATAATCAATGCATAGTCTCAAGATACCATCTTTCATCTTAACAAACAGAATCGGTGCGTCCCATGGTGACAAGGTCGGATGAACCCCTTATCTAACAATTCATGCAATGGCTCCTTCAATTCCTTTAACTCAACTGGGGCCATCCTATAAGGGGCTTTAGATATAAGTGTAGCACCAGGAGCCACCTTTATTTCAAATTCAATCTCCCTAACTGGGGGCAGAGAAGTTAACTCTTCGGGGAAGACCTCTGGATATTCTCTCACCACCGATATCTCTTCTAATTTGGACTGGACATTCTGGTTTTCTACTACATAAGCCAAGTATCCCGCACATCTTTTGGCCAACAAGCCAGAGGCCCAAAGGGCTTAGATGATGTGCAAATGAAAAACATCCTTGATGCCTTTAAAATGTAGTTCAGGTTGGCCCAGGCGTCTAAAGGTTACAATCTTATCAAAGCAATTCACGGTGGCATAGTGGGTGGACTACCAGTCCATACTCAAGATAACATCAAAGTCTTGAACATTTAGAAGTATCAAATTTATAGGCAACAAATGTGCTTCAATATCAACCCCACACTACTTATATACTATATCAATTTTTATTGACCCACCCAACAGCATACATATTATCAAAGTCCAATCAAGTTGTGCAGGCTTAACATTCAGGTAACATGCAAAGTGTAGTGCAACAAATGAATGGGAAGATCCAAGATCAATTAAAACTCTTGCTTCAAATCCACATACATAAAGCGTACCTCGAATAACATAGATTGATGCCTGAGCCTCTTGCTCTGTCAAGGTGAACACCCGCCCTTGAGCCCTCGATCAATCCTCTGATCCTTTGACAGGGTAGTCTTTTACAAGATAGCCTGGCTTGCCACACCGAAAGCAGGCCCTAATCTTCCTGAAACACTCTGTTGTTGTATGGTTGCCCAGACCACAGTGAGAGAAGACAAGGTGTCAGCTGATCCTTACATCATTTGAAAAAGCCCTTGGAATCTTGACACCGCCCTGACTATTTCTCCCCTTCAACTCTTTCCTGAGAGGCGGTCGTGCTTTCGTCTTCAAACTTTCGAGCTATGCAACACCCAATCTCCCTTCTCTTCTAGCTCAAAAGTCTTCATAATATCTCTCTATCTTTAGGGTTAAGTCCACCAGCGGAGAGTAGGTCTTAAGGTTTGCTGAAATAATCCTCCCCCTTATATCGGGCCGAAGGCCCCTCAACTTACTGGCCTTTTGTGCCTCAGAGTTAATAATATGTGGCACATATATGGAGAGTTCAATAAATTTCGCTACATATTACTCTACGGACATCTTTTCCTATTGCAGCTCTATAAATTCTACCTCTTTCCTTTCCCTTATGGAGTCGCGAAAAAACTTCTCATAAAATACTTCTAGCAAATTCTCCCAAGTAGTTACAATTCCTGTCCTTTCCCACGACTGCTTTACTGAGCTCCACTAGTGTTCAGCTTCTCCTTCGAGCATAAATGTACCCAGCCTAACCTTCTGCTCGTCTGTACAATTTAAAACTTCAAAGGTCTTTTCTATCTATTTTCTCTATCTCTCAACCTTCTCTACTCCCCCATGCCCCACTAAGTTTGGAGGTGCAAGTCTCCTGAACCTTTCTATCAAACTGCTATCATTCTGGTCAAGGGCCGGGGTAGACAGGGCCAGCATAGAATCTCTCATCATTTTGTGTCATACCACCAAAGTTTGGAAGAATTCACTGAAGGCTTTGGTATTCCCATTGCTTAAACTCACGTTGTTAACACGAGTCTTCGACATCTTCAACCTAAAACACAACATCCAGTAACTAGCCTACCAAAGATCCATCCTACAGAGTCCTAGGCCAAGAGTCCTATCCTGGATGCTCTGATACCATAAATTGTCATGACCCCGCCCCTAGACCCTAAATCGTACAAGCCAGCGATGGCAGGGAGCGGGATCACAACAGGAGGTGGCGCACACCACTCAGATAAGAGTGGCTCAGCACATATAAAAAGTGAAATCCTGAGCAAACCACGAAAGAAAACTAAAACTTACACAAAGATAAGTATTACATCCAAAAGTACAGCCAAACCATTCACACTGATATCCAAAAGTTCTTACAATTTTTCTTCAAGGCACTACTGGCCCAACAAATACACAAATAAAGTCTACATCACAGTGGTAGTCCACGTAAAATTTACAATGAAAATCTTCAAAAGACGGCTCTTCACCTCCTCAAACTTCAAGCTTCAGCTACCCAAACACGGCTTACTTGCCTCCAGCATGGATACTAACACCCTTCACTCTACAATCATGCAAATAAGATGTAATGAGTTGATAGCCCAGTAAGTAGATCTACACCATTGCATCCCAATTATTTAAACAGTGATAACAGTAAGCAGTGTACACTTATTCAAAGAACATCAAGATAAATCCCTTTAGAAAGCCTTTTAGTATTATAACAATATAATAAGAAAAGCAGTTTAATACACAATGTATAAATTAGAAGCCGCTACACTTTAAGCAAAACAGTAAGGATAACAAATCACAGTTGCAGAAGTTAGAGAGGCCTAATCTTGAAATAGAAGTTCTATTACTCAGGCTAAGCCAATCTTGTAGCTTGAAACCTCTACCCTCATTCAGGAGGGAGGACAATGACAAGTGGGTGTCCCACCTCGTAATGCCCTCATGCACACACATATCCCCAACGAGCTTTGGAGTTTTCGATAGGCAGTGGCCTTGCAAGACACGAACCTCTCCTTATGCCCTACTGGTGAGAGAGTGTTAAACTACCATTGGGTGACCCAATGCGTTGTGCTCATAAAGATTTAGGGGGGCACGACCCATCCAAATAGTCACATTCACATCTTGACTCCCGTCCTAACATGGATAGTTAAGGAAAGTTCACAGCTGCCAACACCATTATTTACACAGTAGGTGCCCATTCACATATCACATAACTAGCATATTAACGTGCACACATATGTTCACATCATAACATATTACACTATCAACAGATGACCCGTTGCGCAGTGCCTTATATCACAAGCCTCAAAAACAATCTCATATCACACTACCAATGGGTTGCTCCATTGCGTAGTGGTCAATCTCACAATGTATAACACATTACAGCAGTATCACAGGGTGTCACAGTATGAAAAAATCCACCACTAATGACTTACAATATCAATATCACTACAATATAACAGTGTTCGCTACCAATGGGTGCCCCATTTGGTATGGGTCAGAATCGTAGTATCAATGTCTCATTATGAAAATATTAGTATCTCAACATGACGATAGCAATATCACATTTTAATAGTGTTGTAAAGGCAGTATCATAGTGGCAGTAACTATATTCCAGTTTAAGCTTACAGTTCAAATTCCTGCAATTGTAGGCAATGTCGTGCCCTCACAATTTAGGTCCTAACTTCTGATTCATTAAGAATTTGAAGATGGTTCCAAAAGAAATTTTTTACTAGACGCACCTATCCTTCAAACACGGGAGGTTCAAATACAATTGGGCCTCATTGACCCTCTTGAGAGTTCAAGAGGATGAGCGTTTATTTGCAATACCCTGCTGCGTACATGGAACAGCAGGATACCCTGCTTTGCATCACTTTGACTCTTAAACTGTGAAGAATTTGAGACAATTTAAAAAATAAAAGTTCAAGCCAAGATATATATCTTTCTAACAAGGCTAATTTGAAAGCATTTGGACTCCATTTGATTGTTCAAATTTCCATGCCAAGGAAAGTTATAGTTCTGGTTTTTATCTAAATTGTCCACAGTGTCATCTCTTCATAAAAAGACACAACTTTCATTCTAAGAGGAATTTCAAAATAATTTCTACATGTAACTTTTATCCTACTCAAAGATCTTTCAAATGGTGGTGGTTTGACAGGAAACGGACTTCCTTTGGTTCGTTAAAACTAGTGGCATGAAAAATCCAGGAAAAACAGTCAATAGTATCATGCTCATACCTTTTGGACTATAACTTCATTTTTGTAAAAAAATTCAGCAGCGGGTAAACACGATAGTACTAGACTCACATATATTTCTAATAGCAGTGATTTGGGGTCAATCGGACCTCATTTTACTATTCAAATCCTCTTTCAAGAATATACTTGTTTCTAGAATTTCACAGAAGTATATAACATGCTTCATAAACATGATCCATAACCTTCAGTTTTTTTTTTAGAGAAAAACATCCTAATAACTATTCTTTCACAGTATACACACACAAACATGCATTTCCTTCAGAATTTCTAAACTATACATTCATTTTTAGCATCCACATTCATCATAAAACAAAAACCCCAAATTTTAGTGAACGAGGGATAAGAGATTACCACACTACATGCACTTTCATTACTCATCTCATAAACATATACTATATGCATCCTTATGACCACAATGCAATGTTGATGGATCCACTTACATGAACAGTAAGTGATGCCTTCTCAAAAACTCTTCTTTCACAGCTCATACCCACTCCATCAATGGTTTCTCTCCAAGTCTTCCCCAAACGTTTTCCCTAGAGAGAGAGAGAGAGAGAGAGAGAGAGAGAGAGAGAGAGAGGGAGAGAGATGAAGGAAGAATGCGTGGCGTGGGTGAGGCTGAGGGAGAAGCTTAAGTACTCAAGAGGTTGGGTGGCTATCCACATGGTTCCAAGGTTGGGCAAGTGGCAACTAGAACACGACAGGTGGCAGACGTCCTTCATGCACGCCAAAGCCAAAGACGTCGCCACGTGCTCTCTCGTCGCGCGCTCAATCTCCATGCGCTCTCTCGTCGTGCACTCTGTCGCCCCGCACTCTATATCTGCGCGCTTTATTGCCGCACGCTCTATCACTGTGTTCTCCATCACCGCATGCTCTATCGTCGTGCGCTCCATCATCACGATCTCTATTGCCGCGCGCCCCATCGGTGCGTGCTCCATTGTCCCGCGCTCCATCGCAGCATGCTCTATCGCCGCACGCTCTGTCACCGCGTGCTCTCTCGCCACGCGCTCACTCGCCGCGCACTTTATCATCGCGCACTCTATCGTCATGCGGTCCATTGCTGTACGCTCTATCACCGTGTGCTCTCTCACCGAGCGCTCACTCGCCACTATTTGAAGACATTTTTCAACACCTTGATCCCTAATCAGTAAAGCCTAACAAACAGTGGAAATCTGACAGTATCAAAATAGCCTCAGAGATGGTCAAGATCTTCATAAGAACTCTCAAAAGTATCCTTCTAAGTTTTGTCACATTCTGAAATGTCTAACGTAGTGCAGACTTGAAACAGTTCCAGAAGAATTAGACTCTCGCACCTTGAAACGAACCCCTATAACTAGAACTATATTTTTGGTGTGTCAAATTGTTGTGGGACCGCCACCATTCTATCTGGCACGGTTAAAAATCCCCAAGGGTCAAATTTTAGCTTAAACAGACATCCCAGGAGTTATAGGCAAAAGAGTGAAACAGGAGGATCCGCACGTTATTCCCTTGCGGCCACCCAGTACCTCAACTCCATTAAAGGGCCAGTCATGAGCAGTGAATTTCGATGCTCATATCTCACCTATCTTAAGTTGAATCGTGCTCAAATTTGTGAGCGCGTTCGTCTCGTCAAGACAAGTATTTCGATATGTGGCACACCCTGTGCTTCATCCGAGCACGAAGAAAAGCTAGAGAGAAGTTGTTGATCCGTGAAGAAAGTGCAGCAAAATCAACAGCATCATGCCTTGCTTGTGTGCCCAAATCATACCTCTCGCAAGCCCTATCGGAGTGAAACTAATTCCATCGCATGCGTAAGGTCTAGAGCTACCTCTAGTCCGAACCCCGTACGTGATGACCGTTCGGATTCCACACACGAAGCTGATGAAGTGACTGCAAATTTCGTCGTTGAAATTCTAGATTCCGACCAAAACTCCAAAGTTACAAAATCTTTGTCCGGACAAGGAATCGAGCTGCATTTATTGCCCCGCGATCGTGACAGCATGCTCAATGTGATCCAACGAAGAAATCACAAAAGAAATCGAGGAACAAGCACACTATCGATTTTCAAGATTCATCCAAATTTCAAGTCACATCATCGTGGCTTAAAAACACGATCCATGGCTCGAAGTTGGTATCAAATCGATCGTCATGCCGAGCCCTATAAGGAAACAACCACCTTTCGATCAAACGGGCATCAGAACAACCCCGGATCATGCATGAAAAATCATGCACATTCTAGGGCAACACAGAGACTATCTTGAAATTCAACAAATTGTTAGGAAGGGGCAAATCTATCATTTTGCACCCTATTTTTTAATTTCTTTTAATTTAATTAAATCTTAATTTCTAGCAATTAGGTTTAATTTTGATCGATCCACCCATGTTTGGGCATAATTCTGTATATACCATGTACCATCATTGTACGCAGAGTCTTGAACCCTTCACCAAACAGAATTTTTACTTAATAGAATTCCCTTTCCTTCTCATTTTTGCATCACATTTGGAGAGAAAGTAAGGAGAGAGAAATTTTTGGACAGGTACCCTTAGGCTCAAGGTAAATCTTCTCTATGTGCTTTTCTTTTTTTCTTCTTCTTCTTCGTCTAGTCCTCCCTCAAAGGCCATGCACGACAGTGGTAATGTTGTGCATGCCTCTTTCTTTTCTTTTTCTCCTCCTGTGGTTTCACCGGTCACGCATGGCGATGGCAGTGCCATGCGCGAGCTCCTTTTCCCCCTTCTATTCGTCCATCTCTATCTCTTAGCGAGGCTTGCAGACGACATTATTCATCACCATCCGTAGATGTGTCCTTGACATCTCAATGAAGAGCACAAACGATGAAACTTATCATCGCTCGAGTGGTCTCCCCCTGTTGCGCGCCTATCACAGACGGCGATGCCCATCACCGCCCACGAGAGGTCGCGGCAACACCTACCCTAGTCCATCAGCTTCCTTCGCGTGCTTGGTGCTTATTACCATCCGCGAGCTTCCTTCGCGTGCTCGGTGCCTATCGTCGTCCACAAGCCTTCTTCGTGCACTCGGAGCCTATCATCGTCCATGAGTTTCCTTCGTGCGCTCGAGCCTATCACCGTCCATAAGCCTTCTTCGTTCGCTTAGTGCCTATCGCCGTCCGCAAACCTTCTTCATGCACTCAGTGCTTATCGCCATCCACAAGCCTTCTTCGTGCACTCAGTGCCTATCGCCGTCCATAAGCTCTTCTTGTGTCCCACGCCTATCATCGTGTGCCCTGACAAGAATTGTCGTTGCGCCTCACAAATGGCTATTGTCGAGCGCTTTACAGGAGTTTGTCGCCGCCCGCACAAGGGTGTGCTTCCTACTTGTTGGCCTCAACGACGATGCCTAATGTCGCCAGTAGTTCACTGCTCACCCTCTAACCGTGAGAAGTAGTATCTAGCACCATCCATGGGTTGTGACACTGCTACTCCACGGTTATGGGTGGTGACGCTAAGCACCATCGAGACCCCATCTCTTCAACGTCTCGTGCATTTTCTTCATTCTCTTCTTACTTGACCAAGGGTGGACTCAGTCTAGTGTTTCCATAGCGGTCAGGCTATCCAACAATATCACTGTCGTGTTGGTCCCAAGTACTATGTCCATCTTGCTGCCACACCAGATTAGAACAGTCATGTTGACCTTGGTTTCAAGTAGTATTGTCATCGTGTCGATTCAAAGTACCGTGCCCGTCTTGCTACCACTCCGAGTCGATCATTGCACTGGTTCAGCTATCATGCTAGCCTCGTCCCCTTGTCGAGTACCCTCTTCTTTTCTCCTCTCATTTAAAGCTTCCACTTCATCACCCTAACTTCTCACATTCTTATCCATACGAATGTGCGTTGCCCTAAGATAAGGGTGGGTCTTTTGGCCCACTTATCTTGCAAATTAACCATAATAGTGTTGTGCAGAAAATAAGGAGATTGCAGGTCAAGGGAGGCGATTTCAAACCAGCTGAAGCAGCTGGGGGGCTTTTTATAGTGATTTAGGAGGGCGTCCGCGCAAGTCACCCCAAGTAAGTCACGGACTCAGGAGAGGTTGGTCCCCACCTCGCATTCAAAATTCCTCTTTCACTAGTTGGATACGTACCCTTGTTCTTGAACAAGGTTCCTGAGAGAGCGATCTCAAGTCACGTGTCACCCAATCACCTAGATCCGAGGAGGTGAGATTGAGGCACCGAACCAGCTTGGCGACTCCATTGGGGACTTATTATCCCTTCGTTGGTTCACTCTTATTTGATTAGTATCATCCTTTACTTTCTGCATTGCTTTTTATGGCACCTAGGTTATTCAACCCGTTCATTGAAGTCGGGGACTTTCTTATCCTCGCACTCATGACTGTCCCAGGGACGCGAACTGCTCAAGCTTCCTTCCCTACACTCCTTTTGAGTCGGGACTCACAGTCCGGCTCCCAAGTTCTTTTTTGGGTTGGTGGGAGAAGGGACTTTAAAGTCCCTGACTCCCCCCTTCCTCGCTATGGTAGACCCTCCACCAAGGCTCGTTGCATTGGTAGCAGATCTGCTGCTGCACATAGCATGCATCCTGCTATTAGCAAGTCCCTTGCCAGTCATAATGTTAGGGTACGCCGGAAGGCTGCCTTGTCCACTTTCATGAAAGGCAAGTAGGTTTCCGTCGCTCCTTAGGTTCGATGTAAGGCAACCGCCCATATTCCTTCACTGCTTCGAACCTCTATACGTAGAGGCTCGGCAAACTGAGGCAGAGACCCTACGGCCTCCACCTCGTGCACACACCTAAAGACTCATGGTCCAACCACTTGAGCCACACCTCAGGGCAACTTTCATACTGCCTTGAGCTCGCGTTCAGGGCTAGGCCTTCTCGGACTAAACCCTGCATACATCATACATTTGCATCCCATAGCTTGGGGCAATGCCAGCTCTATGCCAGCTCGAGCACATGAGGGTCGACCACTTCATCCTTCCTCCCAGCAACACAGCTTCACCCTGTGAGAGATAGGTTCCTACCCCGTCCCTCACAGACACAAGCTCATGAATCTCGACCTCTTAAGGTCGAACCAGTTGAGCAAACCCGGGATGACCCTCAATTCACCCAGACGGCTAACCCTAAAGGTGCACACGCAATGACTATGTAAGTTCCTTCTCGACCCCGACTCAGGCGGAGTCAGAAGCCAGTTCCTTCTTCTATCACTCTTCCTTCAACACGCAAGCACCTCGAGACCTGGTACTCAAAGGCTTTCCCTTAGAGTACTATCTTGAGTCAGCCACCTTAGGTCAGGCACCCACTCTGACCTCACAAGGGAATCCGGGGCAATGGCCTGATGTCAGATAGAAATCTGCACCCTCCAAGGCAACGACCTAGGTTGCCTCTGTCACCCATTCTTTGCTCTAGCTAATCAACATGGCCCTCGCCTGCTCAAGAAAGCGAGGCAGTCTAAATCTTAGGATCAGTTCTGGAGTGAGGTCCATAGTAGCCTCAAGATTAAACAGAAGAAAGGTCTGCAGATCCTGACCAAAGTAGCCCTTAAGGTAGTTGAGATTACCACCTTTGGTGACCTTCTGCCTCACAATCCGTTGATCACTGCCTAGAAGCCACGGTCCCAAGACTGTTAGGAATCGGTCCTCACACGATTGGTTCTGACCCTCCAGAAGAACCAATCAAACCGACTTACCACACACGACTCGCCACACACGACTCGCCAACCCTGACCGTCCACTACTCCGCTTGGTTCTGACCCTCTAGAAGAAACGGTCAGTGTCATAGTGATCGAGAGCCGAACGACACCCAAGAAGAGTGGATGAACAGGTTCGAGGTAATGATGCAGTCCATCCTCAAAAAGATGGAATGTCTAGAAGCCTCTAGGTCCCCTTCCTCTCACCATGAGATCGCTTCTCCTTCTAGGGAGGACACAGTCCCCAGGCAAACTACCCAACTGGTCTCCCAGGATAGCTCTGCTTCCCGCGGGGTTTGCCAAACTGACATAGATGCCATGGTGGTCCACAGTCTCAAGAATAAGGTCCCGAGCATGCAAGAGGCATCGCTTTACCAAAAGCCGTACCCCTTGTACACCGACCAAGTGTCGTTTCCCCAGAACTATCAGAAAGGGAAGCTCCCCCTATTCGATGGTACTACGTCTCCGCACCAGCATGCTGCTAACTTCCAGGTGGCCAGTCGAAAGATAGCAACTGACAGGCGACTCCTCCTCCGTCAGTTCGCTGAAACTCTCAAAAGGCCAGCCTTCCAGTGGTATGCTCGGCTAGCTCCAAACTCGGTGCATACATGGAGCAGTTGTTTTACCAACACTTCTACGAAGTCCAGAGGAACATAGAGACCATCGAGCTCCTCATTCTGACTCAAGACCCTGGTGAGCCAATTACAAGTTCATCGCCCAATGGAGAGAGCTGGCAACCTCTCATCCCATAACTGAAAAAGAAGATGTCTAGACCTACATACGAAACATATTTCCCGAGATCGCCTTGCATGTCGAGGCCTCCAATCCACCCTCCATGTCAGAGCTCATCTCTAAAGCAGTTCGTATTGAGGGTCTGTCCAAGCACCATGGCGGATCTGATTAGCAACCCTGCGGCTCGAATTCTCGCTTCAACAGTCTGGCAACCAGCAAAAAGCAGTGAACAGTGCAGCCGTCACCGTGATTGACACTAACAAAGCCACCCCTCAAACCTTGGACCTCTCCAAGGCACAAACGTCTCAGGCCGGGGGCAAGTAGCAGTCCTACACTAAGGTCCTACCCCCTAAAAATATAAATCGAAGTGACTTCTAGATCAAACATCAGAATAAGTTGTTTCCCTTCGATGAGTGGGCTCCTGCACTGCTTTGACTGCTACTGGAGCAAACATGATCCAGCTACCGGAGGTCAACACCGTAGAGCTGGCTGGGCAGGAGACAAATGAGAGGTACTGCACCTATCACGGGAAAGTAGGCCACCCCACTGAGGACTGCTATAAGCTCAATGATATTATCAAAGCCCTTATTAACAAGGGTCCGATAAAGCTTGAAGAGTTAAAGCAAGCATTCAGGGCAACTGAGGTTTCTCACATAGTGACAATCCAAGAAGATGATGGGGCACCCACTATCCTCCGTGAACTATTTTCCATAATGCTCGAAGAGCGACACATCATGTCAAAGCTGACAAGGCAGCCCAAGTTCCTGCCTCCAGGAACTAAGAACTTCTGGTGCTTGTATCACCTGATACGAGGCCACGACTTGAGTGAATGCACTGGCTTCCATGAGCTCTAGGCAAAGAAAATGCAGAAAAGCCAAGAAGCTCATGGTAACACAAAAGGACACCTTCAAGAGCCTCTTCCACCAGTGCAAGAAGAACTTCCGATGCAAGCCCCGAGAAGCGCTAAGCTAGATCCTCTGCAAGCCCTCTTCGAGGTGATGCTTCAACAGGGTCTCATCACTCCCAAGCCCGCCAAGCAGCTAAGGTATCTTTCCCAGGTCACGAAAAACCTCTGATGCCCATATCACCTAGTAAGGGGCCATGAGTTGAAGGAATGTTCTGGGTTCGAAGCCATAGTCGCGAAGAAAGTCTAGGAAGCCACATTGTTTATGTTGTCCTCCCAAAGTGCTTCCAAGACATCGCTCTCGTTTGAGAGGAAGCCCCACTACAGGTCCCCTATGAGCATACGCTGGACCTTTCAAAGCCATCGACTTCTCAACCTTAGGAAGTCTACCATGGTTGAAGTAGGCTCAAGTCCTTGAAGCGTGAGGCAGTCCACCAAGCTGGGGCTACTCACCAGCCTGATAGAGCACTCCAAACACTTCCTCAGGGAACCAGAAGGAGATGAGCACCTAGGTCAGCTCATCGAAGGAACCACATCCCTCAACCACCAGTTGAGGAAGAATTCCTCAGGCCCCTTCCTCCACTGCCAACCTTACAGGACTTCATCCCAGACGCAGCTCACCTTGTCCTGTCATCCAATCAGATGGACGTCCCTAAGTAATCAATAGCTCAAGAGTTGTCCAATGTGGGTGACGATGCTAAAAGCAACCCCCAACGGTCAAAGCTGGGGCAAGACCTAAAATACCCCCTACACACATTCAATTCATGTGACGACGTAAAAAGTAGCCCGAAACATTCTAACTCTTCTTCTTATCCCTCCTCTTCTATTTCTTCCACAGATACAGCTCAGCAGTGCCCAGACTTCGACACTTTAAACAGAGAGCTCAGAGGCACCAGCCTCAGCAGGTCGCAGTAGAAGCCCCTAAGAAAGATGCTAGCCCAGGCAGTAATTATTGACGGTCGCTGATGCCCTGCCAACCCAAGACAAAACCAAGCCATCTTCAAGCTCCTATTCCCACAAGGCCTGTCACATGATTCAAGTTCAAGAAGCATCACTCAGTTCGGGGCAAGTACCGAGTGACCCCAGGGACCAGAAATCGTCTCTCACACTGGGTCCTTCCTAGAAGCAGAAATGTCAAGATCATGTGTCTCTACACTCGAGGTTAATGAAAAACCTTGTGAATCCCCTGACAAAGAATTGAAAGAATCTCCGAAAGAGTGGGAAGTAGGTGGTCAGGCCACAGCCGACGAGTTCGAAGAGATAAAATAAGGGGATGACGTCGACCTAAGGCTAACTTTAATCTCGACAAAACTGTCCCAGGAAGAGAAAGAAAGTTATATTTCCCTCCTCAGAGCAAACCGAGATGTCTTCACCTGGCATTATCATGAGATGCATGGTCTAGACCCTCAAATCGCTGTCCATCGTCTCGATATTGATCCAACCGTCAAACCCATGAAACAGAAATCAAGAAGGTTCAGGCCCGACCTCGAGATGCAGATCGACACTGAGGTGAATAAGCTCAAGCATGCTGGATTCATACGTGAAGTAAAATACCCAAGATGGCTGGAAAATGTTGTCCCAATCAAGAAGAAAAATGGCCAAATCAAGGTCTGTATTGATTTTCTTGACTTGAGCACCGCCTGCCCCAAGGACGACTTCCCCCTGCCGTTCACTGAGATGCTTGTTAATTCAATGGCTCATTGTCAAATCTTCTCTTTCATGAATGGATACTCTAGTTATATAATCAAATCAGGATGGCACCAGAAGATGAGAAGGCCACTGCATTCTTGACCCAAAAGGTGTCTTTTGCTACACTGTGATGCCTTTCGGGTTAAAGAATGTCAGTGCCACGTACCAGCGAACCATGACGACCATCTTCAAGGATACGATCCACAAGGAGGTCGAGTGCTATGTATATGATTTGGTGGTGAAATCTAAAACAAAAGACACTCACGTCCAAGACCTTAAAAAGGTATTTGAATGGCTGTAGCGTCACCAGCTCAAGATGCTTGAAATGCGCCTTCGGCATATGCTCAGGAAAATTCTTAGGGTTCATCATGAGGTACCGTGGTATGCTCCCGAATGAAGAAGTTTTCTACACGGTTTTAACTCCGCCGTGAGAGATGTAATTTGACGAAGCATTCTAATCTGATAGAGCATGCTAAACATCTTCGGTTACTTTGAGCTGGTCATCCAGCAGCTTAAGGGGATTTATAACGTAAGGAAAGATACTCTCAAGCCTTATCATGACACGGCCAAATCTTATATGGCCTAGTTCGATGATTTATCCCTGAGTCATATCCCTAGAAGGCTAAACTTGCAAGCCGATGAGCTTTCAAAGCTCGGAGCCACCATTCAACTGTCTTCATCAGGGCCGACGCCTGTTTGGGTAACAAAATAGAGACATGTCAACTTGAGAACCGAAGTTTATGTGGATGAAGAGAGAGATGTCTTCCCCGAATGCCCACCTTATCCATTCGGAGCACTCCTCACTACCAAAGATGTCATTAAGGCAGAACAGGAAATGTCCCGAGGAAAAGAACCCAAAGCTGAGAAGTAGGAGCCTGAATTCTTCGACCCAATGTGTGCAAAGGTAGAGCAAGTAGAAGATTGGAGGGATCCTATCATGGACTTCATAAAGCATGGAAGGCTGCCTCAGGATCGAGCGAAATGCAATGTCATACGGCACATGTCTACCAAGTACACCCTTCTCGATGGGGATGTTCTCTTTCGTCAATCATTTGACGAAATTCTCCTCATATGCGTCGATACACAAGAAGCAAGCAAAGTACTCAAAGAAGTGCATTCGGGTATCTGCAGGCTGCATCAGTCCGACCCTAAGCTCTATGAGCGCATATGCAGACTCGGCTATTATTGGCCTTCAATGGTGGCTGACGCCCAAAACTATGCTAAAAGATGTCAGGTGTGCTAAATGCACTCAAGCCTCATTCATCAACCCCCGGAGCCTCTCCATTCTACAGTGACATCATGGCCCTTTTCCCAATGGGGAATGGATATTGTAGGAGCCATCGACCCTCCTTTTGCCTTGGGTCATGCCTTCATTCTAGCAGTGACAGATTACTCTTCCAAGTGGGCTGAAGCAGTCCCTCTCAAGCAAGTTCTAAGGACCACTGTGGCCAACTTCGTGCGCCACCGCATCATATACCAGTTCGGGGTTCCAAACCGAATAATCTCTGATAATGGCCCTCAGTTTAGAAGCCATCACGTTGATCGACTAGTCAACCAGTTCGGCTTTGAGTGGAAATACTTGACCATGTACTACCCTTGAGCCAACAGTTTAGCTGAGGCATTCAACAAAACCTTGTGCGGGGTGCTCCAAAAGTCAATTTCGAAGTCAAGGAAGAATTGGCATGAGAAGTTGCCTAAAGCTCTTTCGGTCTATCACACCACCACTCACAATGCTAGAAACTCTACCCCTTATGCCCTGGTCTATGGAGGTGAGGCGGTTTTACCCCTCAAAGTTCAAATACATTCACTCCGTGTCCCCATACATCACTGGCTAACATAAGATGAGAGGGTCAAGCTCTGTTATCAGGAGTTGGATGCCCTTGATGAAAAGAGACTAGAGGCCCAGCAGAACTTCAAGCTCAATCAGGGGAGAATGAAGAGAGAATTTGACAAATTTTTCAAGGTTCGCTCATTTGCCAGAGGAGATCTAGTCTTAGCAATCAAGAGACCGATTGTCATGCATGGGCACCGCAAAGGAAAGTTCTAACGCAAGTGGGAAGGTCCATTCATAGTAAAAAAGGTCACACCAAATGGGGCCTATATACTGGCAAGCTCACATGGAGGAGAGGCGATGCCCCCTATCAATGGGCGATCCTTAAAGAAGTATTATCCCTGATATGTCCCTAAAATGTGGTGCATGCACTAAAGAGAAGGAAATGGAAGAGAAGAATATTAAGATGGCTCAAAAGAAGTTCATTTCTTTCATTGCATTAGAGAAGGATACAAGCTACAATCAAAAGCCCACTATTAGGGAGGTTACAAAGCTCTTGCATCTGAGGATAAGAGGACGATTACAAGCCAAAACCCCGCAGTACAAAGCTCTTGCATCTGAGGACAAGAGGACGGTTACAGGCCAAAAAGAAACGCCCTCATCATGAAGAAGAAGTAAAACCACTTGGAAGTCAGCTTCAATTCATCTGCCAGTTGCTCTCAACGAGGATGGTTACAGGCCAAAAGATGAAGCCAACCATTTTCGAGTCAGCTTCAATCGATCTGACATACAAAGCAGACCTCTCTGACAAGGAGCTAGCCCATGATGGATTCCCTTCCTCCAAAACAACATGTACTTCACTGTTGTGTTGGAGGACTTGGCTTCCAACGAACCACAATGACCGGGCCTTCTCATTTTCCATCACTCTTGACCCCCACAAGGCATCACCATCCATGATCATCGCCACGCGCAACTCAATGGCATGCGTAATCATTTCCCCAACCGTCACTCCTCACCGACGGTCCACCTTCTCATGATCTTTCGCCTCCCCCGCAAGATTTCGAGTTTAGCCAAACACTCCTCCGTATGTCAGAAATCCCCGTCTAACCCTGTTCTTTCCCCTATCCGACAGCGGGGAAAATCGAAATAACCACCGGAATCCCCGGAAAGTTCCCCTGAGACCCTGTGGGTTTCTCTTCTCTCATTTTTTGCTCTTCTGCAGCTCTCACCACAACTCACTGAAATTTTACTGTGCTTCCAGTGAGCCCACTATTGCTCCTCCTTCTTCTCTTCCGATAGCCAGAAAATCATCAAATTCTTCTGACTTCTCGTGCAACCTCCCCTTCAACCTCGAGACTATCGGAAAAGCACCAAAACTCTGGCAAAGCACCACTACAAATCCAGCTAAGGCTCTGAGAAGCCCCGTTCCCTGCTCAGTAGAGCCTCAGCACTCTCTAAAAACACTCAATAGCATGTTGCGAAGGCCCCGACCTGCTCAAGCTCGTCAGAAAGCTCCTAAAGGCCTGGGTATTACAGATTTTGGCTAGAAAACTCTAGCCATGAAACTCTTGACGAAAGCTCCGGCTCTCTCTCTCTCTCTCTAAAAACTCTCTTCAACTTTTTTACCCTTCTGTAAAACAGTAAAATAGAGTTTTCCCCTTATTTTACTGCCCCTCACAAACTGCCCCTCACAAGTTAAAAAAGACGTTGCAGTCCTCATCTTCAAACGACAATAAGACCAGGCCGGGGCAAATCAAGCCCGAGATCCGAAAGGAGTTATCACCATGTGCTTCATCAAGGGCTATCATTGTGCGCCTTCGTCAACGGTCATCGTCACGCGCTTCATTAAGGGCTATCGTCATACTCCTTCCTCAAGAGCCATCGCCACGTGCTTCGTCAAGAGCATCACCGCGTGCTTCTTCAAGGGTCATCACCGCGTGATTCGTCAAGGATTTAGCACCGTGCACCTCACTAAGTGGTTAACGTCATGTGCTTCACTCAAAGCCTAATGCCATCCAAAACTTAACATCGTGCGCATTCCATGACACTCCCATCTGGACCTTCGTCCTGCATCCCCATGAAGTTCATTCCCTACTTCCCAATCTCACTCTTCACGTGTCAAGTCTCCATTTATGGCTCGATTCCCAAGAGAGTCACTTTCTCTTACCACAACTACGGTCTAGTTGCATGACCTTAAATTGCATGGTCCAAACTATATGACTTTAAACTTAGTGGAGATCTAGTTACATGACCTTAAGCTGCATGGTCCTAGCCACATGACTTTAAACTGCATAGCCATGGTCCGAGCTACAAGACCTTAAAATTATAACGCACGTCAAACGACAAACAACACGACAAATAGTCCACACGCATTACTTTAAACTGTGAAATGGACACACCCCTTCGCCAGGTGTATTCCATCAACATCCCCAGTGGAGTTAGGTGTATGCAAAAGAAAAAGGGAGTCATGTTGACCCCTTCAATCCCCAGTGGGTCTATTTCACGCCGACACCCCAATAGGAGTCACATCCTACACTACCCTCAAGGAGTTAGGGATATTCTTATCCTTTCAACCCCCAGTGGGGTTGCATCTGTACTCTGGCTTATCATTCTCAATAGAGTTACATCATACCATTACTCATCATCCCCAAGAAGTCACACTTACCCTCTTAATCCCCTGTGAAGTCTGTTTCTGCTTACCACTCCTTATAGGGCCACCATCTTCATCTAAATCTCTCTGCTTGTATATAGCCTCAACTATCTTTATCCTTAAGGAGTCAGATTGCTATCCACAGACCTATTCTCCATGAAGCTTCACCTACATAGTGACCCACACAATGGTCCTTGCTACATGACCTTAAACTGCATTGCCATGGTCCGTGCTGCATGACTTTAAATTGCATAGTCATAGTCCAAACTATATGACCTTAAACTGTAGCGGAGGTCTAGTTGTACGACCTAAAACTGCCTAGTCCTAGCTGTATAACTTTAAACTACATAGCCACCGCATACTGTATTTCAAATTCTTAATACATGTGTTAATAATATAAACTACAAATTCGTAATCGATTTGGCCATTCCATTCTAGTTATATTTACGAAATACCGTTGTGTATATATAATAATTATAGTTAATTACTATCAAGTACATAATTACTATAATAACGTATATTTCATTAGATTTATAATTACATAATTATATATAATTATAATCAGCTCAATTATATTTGTGTTGTATTAACCCATATTTAAGGTAATTATAGTATAGGTATATTGTATTTAATTATATAATCAAATATATTTATAATCACAATAATATATAACAATTATGCAATAATATTTATAGTGTAGATATTTATATACTAATCGAAAACAACGATGATTATGGTACGTATAACGTTAGTCATGCCATTTGTAGGATTAGGTGATAATTTAATTTATGGATATTATATTCAACCTTATAATTAATGTTATTAAATATAACATTAATTATATTTATAATTTAGAAATATAATACCGTGATTACCCTTATGGTCCATGTATAAATGTAATTGTAAACACGTTGATATGAGTAAGTTGTCACAAGTGCCCCACTACCAATGGTTACACGCAATATACGCGTTCAATTCGCGTTCAATTCAGTGGCCTTTAGTATTTGAACGGGCTAACAAGCATGTTGCCCAAGTGGGGCTCGTATTATAACTAATAATTACTATGATTCAAACGACCAATGGTAATTACAAGTAATTACGTAAATGTGTTATATAATATATCCAGTTATATGTGTTATATAATATATCCAGATATATTATAATTAGGTAAATTATGATTTTAAGTATATAATTAATATCAATTATAGTGAATTATAATTGGTAATAATATTATGGTGAGTTATAAATAGTAATATCATCATATTATAACTTAAATATAGACATTATGGTGATAATTATACATGTAATAGTAAAATAAATGTGTTAATAGTATTATTGTAATATATATTTCTATTAACATACAAATTATATGTCAATATAAATTGGTATGTTATATTGATTAATATAAATTATCATTATATCTTTATTATAGTGATAATCATTTAAATTATAAACTATATTATTTGTGCATTATATTATAGTTAATCGGTATATTAATAATACCGTTTTAATACCATTTTACATATACTTGATTATAATTGTATTAAATTGTATATTATTACAATTACAAGGAAATATATATTCCACCATTTTACGTATACTTATAAACGGTGTGCATGTTAATACGTATGTTATATGCCACTTTTATTACGATTATAAACCGTTCTCCCTCGGAATTTATTAATATAACTCCTCATATAGTAACTAGCACGCAAAATTCGTATTTATAATCTATAGGTATCAATAATTAGTAGCTATTACAACAATAGGGGGTCGTTTGGATACCTGAAAATATATTGTCTGTGAAATATATTACTGACGTAATACATTACTGCATATTACATCCCCTGCAAATGGATTGTTACTATTTAGGTAGTATTTGAAAGCAACCTAAGAAATACATTGCTATTGTTTGGCTATGTCTGTAAGAAATATGGGAAATGCATTATTAATATTTTACCAGCACTTGCCTATAAACTCTCATCTCTTCTTTTTTTTTTTTGTCACAAAATTCCATTCAAATGCGGTATTAAAGTCATCATCACACCATTTCAAAAAGAGTTTTTAATAATAACATCATCACCATTCCAAAAAAAATTTATAATAATAGCTTGTACTATTCTAAAGTCATCATGATACCATTTCCTACTTATTTTGCTTGCCTTCGGCACTTACATGGAATCACATGTCTTCTAACATGACTAGACTTTGGTTTCAACATGATAAGTCATTGGAATAATATGATTGGAAGAACATGATTTTCTTATGATAAACCTTATTTTTATTTATTTTTTATAAAAGTCTTTCAAATGTATCTCTATATAATTTCAAATAAACAATAAATTTATGATACCAAATTCAAAATCTTTATAGTAGTTAAAAAATGGGAAGGAATTTGATTAGTAAACTAGAAGGTTTGGTAATTACAGTAGAAAGGCATTGGAGGAGACTAAAGATGTATCTTATTGCAATTGGGCTTTTACTAATCTCTTATGAGGATTATGTTGTGTAAAATTTTTTATTATGTTTGTGTAGTATACTTTCTCATTGATTACCAATTATTATTTATATTATTATTTATTTTATACGAGTGTTGATGGCTTGCTATAACCCAAATTGGAGATAGATGGATGTAGAAATTGATGTACGATAGTGTAGAAATGGATATACGTAGTAAGTACAAACACTTGTAAGTAGAGTTTAGAGAGAAAGTAGAAATGAATGCACGTAAGAAAGAGAATGGAGGGAGAATTGACCACTTATAAGTGGAATTTAGAGAGAGAAAGTAAAAATGCATGTGTTCAGAGAGAGGAAAAATGGGAGAGAATGGATGGGCGAATGGACCACTTATAAATGAAATTTAGAGAGAGAAAGTAGAAATGGAAGTGTTTAGGAGAGATGGAGAATGGGGGAGAATGGATGGGCATAGAAGAGAAGGAGAATGGAAGAAAATAGAGGATTTTTTTAGGTAGAAGACACAGCACATAATGGATTTCACAGCTCACAGGTGATTTTTTTTAGGTACAAGACACATTAAGCACGTAATGGATTTCACAGCTCACAGGTGATGGATTTCACAGCTATTCCAAGGGTAATTGATTTCACGTATTTTTGGAAAATGTTGTATAATTTATTTCCATTTTGTTACGGTTGAAGTGTACCCAATTCTCATATTTCCTTATAATATGTTTCTTGTGATAAATTTTCAAGTACCTAAACGGCCCCTAGGTATTTGCGCACAAACGGTTTACAATTGTATCAATTATGTAGGTATTAAAAATTAATTTGTATGCGTAATAAATTAGTATAACATTCTGCCGTTTTACATTCATATAACATTAATGTTATTTAAGTGACATAATTGATATTATATAATTATAAATATATGATTATCAACATAGTATATAATTAAATATAATAATTATTAATAATTGCCCATACAATTACGTAAAGATTACTATTAATGATTATAATGATAGCCGGTTATATAAAACATAAACTTATAAATTATTATTATAATTATAATTTTAAAGCCAAATTGTATATAAATTTTATTATAGCATATTTTAGTTACTATACATATTGGTTTAACAATATATTATAATAATATAATATTATGAATATTAATAGTTCGTTTAGTATATGTATTATAAAATATTAATAATATTGACCAATAATACATATATTAACGAATTATAACTCATGGAATACAAATAATAACATGCGATTTCAATTAGTAATATTTAAAAATTACATATATTATATGTAATATATCCAGGTATATTATAATTAGGTAAATTATTATTTTAAATATATAATTAATACCAATTATAGTGAATTATAATTGGTAATAATATTATTCTCATTCAATTTAAAAGTTATCCTAAAATCGGCTCGGTTTGCGCACGATTCACATACGTTGAGTTGAGTGCACGTGTTGTTTCAATAAAAAAGAAATTTTTAACGGTAACATACGACTTATCATTTATTCAAAAATATATTTTTTTTAACAGTAATGAACGACTTATCATTGTTTCAATTTTTTTTTTTTTTTTTAACGGTAATGTCCGACATATCATTGAACAAAAATATTTTCTTTTTTGAACGATAACAAACGACTTATCATTGTTTCAATTTTTTTTTTTTTTTTGAACGGTAAAGTCCGACATATCATTGATTCAAAAATAAATATATATTTTTAATTGTAAAGTACGACATATCATTCATTCAAATTTTTTTTTTTTTTTAATTTTGAGCGGTAACGTACCACTTATGATTGATACAAATATATATATATATATATATATATATATATATATATATATATATATATAAAACGTACGACTTATCAATGATTCTTCTTTTCTGTAGCCAATCGAAGAGAAAGTCGTTGCGGTCATTTTGCATCAAGAACCACGCAATTTGGACTCCGATTGACCATTTTATGATTTTGGGAGTCGTTGAAAAAACGGTTTTCCAACAATCCAAAAGTTGTGCCTTCGTACAAGCTTCGAACGATGCCTTCTCAATCCTCATCTCGGGCATATTTTACCTCAAATCGAAGCCCTTCAAGTCACAATCAAAATGCTTATGTTTTTAGGTCAGCTCGACTTCGACTCTTCGAGATATGTCTGTCGAAGTGAAGAATGGTCACGCATAAAAATCTGCATAATGTGTTCTCTGAGAAACCTTCTCTCTAAGATTTTCCTCGACTCGATGTTCAGCTCCATGCGTGCCATGTATCAAAAACTTCCTCTCGACGAGGGAACAATATACTAAAATTTGAGCTAGATCATCTTCGGGGTCAATGGAATACAAGCCAACTTTCTCATTTTTGGGAGAGCGCATCAGCTTTTTACTTTTTTTAGTAATTGGTTTTGCTATTTGCACATGAATAGTAAACAACCTTCCTTTTTTAAGAAAGTAAGACCTAGAAAGATTTGGGACCTTCTGAAACTGTCTGCAGTGGTCTGGTGATCATCCGACATCACCCTAATAGAGCTCTAATTATAGGGTAGCTCGTGCACATTAGAATGCAGCACTCCACACTGAACCTTCATCTTTTTCCATCGCGCCTTTGTCAGGTTGGGGCGAAATTTCTTTTTCCATCGCGCCTTTGTCAGGTTGGGGCGAAATTTTGAGACGGACGTTGGGATTTCAAATGCTGCTCTTATACACCTTATGGGTGCAAGATGACACCATTTCAAATGCTCTTCAAAATAAAAAATAAAACTTATTTCTACAGAGGCTTCTTAGTCTATAAGCATTTTTAGTACTTGCGGTCCTGGGTTGCAACCGCCTCCTCTTAATGTGCATTGGGGATAGTACGTCAAAAATACCCTACAACATCACATTGAGGCTGTATATCTTTCAAAATTGGGACTAATGGGAATAACCGGAGCTCGCTCGTCGGTTCTCCAATTTTGTACACAAAAAAAAAGAACAGAAAATAAAAAAACAGGTAAGAACCACAATGAACTTAGCACAAAACTCAAATGTGCGAGGACCTGGACGACAGCACACATTGGATCAAGCCTGGCTAGGTGATTTTTAGAACACTAGTTTTCATGCTAAGAATAGATAGTAAACTGCTAATAACCTAAAACTTATGAACAAAACCATCCAAGCAACGTCATTATTTTGAAGCCTTAAGAACCAAATGCAATACCGGCTAGTTAAATCGAAACCAGCCGGTTTTGGTTTTAGCCGATTTGAGTGATCTGGCCAGGTATATTAAAAAAATAATAATAATATTTGTTTATAAAATCTTTAAACTAAAAGATTTGTTGTAATTCATTTTTAAATATTCTTTATTATTTTGACAAAGATTGAAAAGTGTGGCAGCCATGAATACGTATTTTTACATTTACCCATCTTTGCAGTATAAAAAGAGATATTGATCACCCTCATTGGTGGGAAAATGCATGCAAGACACAAATCGATTTTTAAAAATTCATGTTTTCCACTAATTTTCAACTTCATTTGAATGTGCTTTATCTCATCATGCTTTAAACATACTTGTACATTTTTTTTTATTTTTTTGTTTTTTTTGTATTTTTTTAACACTTTTAATTGGCCATGACTTGACCCGTTAGGCCGGTCTAACCTGCCAGTTTACCGCCCTTGGGCCGTTTCCGAGTCCAGATGGAGTTTTCAAACACTGCTAAGAACAATTATCACACGAGAGTATAATTCACTTCAACGAAATAAATAATACCCCAAACTGGGTGACACCTGGCGATATCAATACACCTGCAGTAATACATCTCCGGCACAATGACTCAAGATATAGTTAATAATTTCATTCATAACGAAGAGAAAGGGCCATGCACATTTCATTAAGAACTACGGGGTAAGAAGCTCCTCGGCAACAAAAAGCACTAGCATACTGTACAAAATTAAGCTACAAATGAGCCCACGTGAAGGCTCAAATCATTGATTCCCTTCCCGCCACGAATACTCTCAATTTGTGTGCTCAAACCACCGATTCCGTCTCCCTCATGAATTCCTGCCAATGTCAGACCTCACATAAATACTTTGTTGATAATTTACAGTGTACGAAAATTTGACTAAGCATTTTATGGAGTTCATACCATTCTCCTTGCTGCAACTAGCTCCCGCTGCCGTTGTTGCTTTTCACGCAAGCATTTCCCACACCAGCTGGAAAAGTCTTTCTGATACTTCTTCAGCTCTCTGAAAACAGAGCTGTAAAGAGTGGTGGAGCACAAACTTTTATCAAAACACAACACATGGTGGTTTACTTTTATCAAAACACAATACATGAACAGGTGGTTTGATTTAGGAGTGAAAAAAGTTTCAGGAGAACAAAAGAAACCCTAAGTCACATCAGGAAAGATTTATTCAAGGGCAAGCTTCCTAAGCTTCCCCTACAGCATAAAACTTATACACTTCCCCTTATCCAACCGTCCATTCTGAATGGGGATTAACATTGCCCCAATCACAATGTCACATCTCTATACTATTTTATTTTTAATTTTTTCTATAAACTATTTTGACACCAAATTTTGGACATCCAATCCTCTATTAAGCTCGCACTAGCGAAAAATATAGAACAAATATTTCCAATAAAATAAAATGAACAAAATATCCCTGAAACTTTCAAGGGGTATTTTGGTCATTATGTTTATCGAAAAATTATTTTTAATATTTGTTATAGGTGTGCCCCAATAAGAAGATGGCACGTACCAAATTTTATATTCATACAAATAGTATAAAAAAAATTAAAAATAAAATACTTTGAGAGTCGGATCTAAGATCAAACAGTGAGTGGCTCTCTTGATCAAAATTGGACAGCTGGATGGAAGGGGAAGCATAGATCTTCTATGCTGTAGGGGAAGTATAAAAACCTTTCCCTTCATTTAAACCAGTCACTGACAGTTTGAGGGGCTACAAGTGCCATAGCAAAGTCAAAGCAGATACTGATCACCCTCATTGGTATGGTGTCATGCATGAATGCATACATAATAAACAAAATGGTTACTGAGTAAAAAAAAGAGGGACAAACAATTAAACAAAAAAGAATGGTTATTCAGTGACATTTTCACTTGTTGCAACTTTCTCAACCATTTACTTTAAAAAATCCAACAAAATCAAATCCCCAAATAATGCATACACAGTGAAAAGTATGAATTCTTAAAGAAATCAATAGTCTGACAATATGATGGTTTCATGAGAAATTTTGAAGTCATTTGAATTAGACAACTCGGAGAAGATGCTTAGAATGTTACGAGCATCAAACCTTCACAACTAACGAACTATAGACCTTCACATAAATTGGAAACAAAATGTCTAAAATGAAAAAATGAACTATTCACAAAGGCCAAATGTTATACAAGATCTAAACAATTATTAATGGGCACCTAGATGACAGTTGACAATCCCAAACTGGTTTAGAATTTAACAAAATTTGTTCATTCACTTTGATAGATGGAGTTCAAATATGGGGACTCACTTGTTTTGAATCACCTGATATTATATGCCACTTCTCCCAAATTAACCATAAAAAAAAATGAAGAAATGAAAGGATTTTTTCTAATTTTTCTATTTCCAAGAACAAGTTCTTACTTTTTTTTAACCTTTTCAAAACTTTTTATCATCTTTTATATACTTTCTCAAATGTTTATTATTCTATTTGTTTCTTCCAGATTTTTACGAAGTTTTCATGATTTTTTGCATTTTCTTTCTATTTTTTTCCCTTTATTGGCTCAAAGCAAACTCAGACGAGTCAACATGAACTCCACTTAGTAACTCAGCCAGGCCAGGGCCCAATTTCCATGGTCGGAGCAGAGATCAAAAACATTGACTAAGTGCAAAATGGATCATTTCCTGAAGTCAAATTGGTTACATGGGAAACTTCTTACAATGTGTGGGAAATTATTCGCCTACCCATATAACAATGGATTCTTGGTCAAGGTCAAAAGTTACCTCCTACACCATAATAACATATTGACTCGATGTCCAGATGTTGTGGCTTTGGCTCCATGTCGATGACGACCTCTATGAAGTACAGCTTGTCCAGGAATGTGAGGATAGTCATAAATTTCCTGAAGAAGAGAAGCGTCCATTATATCCTCAAGACCAAAAGGAAACAACTTGAGCAAGCGATGACAGGGTCAAAACAATCATAAAGATAAAAACAAAGAAAAGTACAGAATGCAAAGGCAAGTTCATAAAGTGTGGCAAACAATAGTTCTAAATTCAAAAGTACTTCCATGAGAATCAATTACGGTTTAGAGTAGTTAACCAGAATGTAATGAAAAGAGAGAACCAATGAATCCAAAAAAGAATCATACTTGAAAAGTATAAATGACTTGCATCATGATGAGCCAAATCAGATGACGGAAATTTGTGGGAAAGAGGTTAGCAATGGAAGCAACGTGCAGGGCGCCTAATAGGCCTTCCCCGTCAAGAGTTTCTGACATCCTATATCGATTTACTTGCAAGCTACTCGAACTTCCAGAAAGTAGTTACCAACTAGCCCCGCTCTCTCCCAAGTACCTTCCCTTGACTAATAACTCAATCCCCTTGCTCTTCTCACTTGAGAACTTCACCCTATCGATGGTGATGCAGCACCTGACACTAGGTTGCGCACCCTAACCTACAATGGTCACATGAGGATTTAAACTACCAAACAGCTATGGTCACATGATGGTTTTAAGTTAACCTTTCTCAAATAAAAGAAACCACCTAACAGCTATGACAAGTGCAAATTGGGGCATGTTTCCTTTAAAGGCCTTGAGAGCATATAAAAACTATGACTAGGTACTCCAATGAGAATGTTCTCCATGTGAGAACGAAGAGACATGCTTCGTAGTGCACATCAACTCACCCCGGTTGGATGATTTACGCCCAAAGTGGAGTCCAAAACCTTTTATCCCTGGTTATAAGGCACAATTGTGCAGTTTGCAGGATAAGCCCTTGTTGAGGTCGGAGAGAGCCCCGAGTGGTTAGCCAGGAAGTTGCCAATCTTCTGTATGTGGTTGACGGCTTGTAGGCAAGGGTCAAATCCTCAACATTACCACCACTTGACATTTACATATGATAGCCACATCTATGGGAAGCGACCCATTGGGATAAGACATGTACATGTGCCGAAGAGATACCCACTGCACCATTGTGATAGTCTACACGTCTAAAAATGACTTATCCTTTGGGGGGGAACCTGTAATCCACACACTAGGCCCATGTTCCCTCTATTTATTAGCCAGCTTTGAAGGACCAAACATGAGCCTCTGCAATAAACTATAAATGGTTTGAGAAGAGAGACTGTGGACTATGAGAACTAGCATAGGTGGAGTGCCTAAGTAATTTCACATATTCCAAACGCGATGGATCCACCTCTTTTAATTATGCTTATCTATGTTTAAAAAATTCATTAATCACAAAAATGAGTTTTTAAAGTGCATTACAGATTTTATTTGTGCAACGCAAACTTTAATAAAAAAATAAATAGGATTTTCAACATTAAAACCTTAACGAGTCAATTCAAAAATACCTAGTGGGGATTAAAAATTCTTTTTGGCACAAAAAAATAGGTCTAACCCACATGGGTTTCCATCTTTTAGGCAATCCAAAATGGAGTGTATTAAGTACTTTGGAGGTGATCCAAAGCATCTTTTAACGGTAACGGCTTTCCATGTTCTTGCTTATTTTTCTTCTTGTAACTTTCTAATTGTTTATGAGTGGAAGAGTTTGATCGAAGGTAGCAAGTGAGGATTTGTAATAGATTTGTAATAGATTTGTTTTATTTTTTTTGGATTGTAAGTGGAATTCATGAGAATACTCGGTAGTTACTGAAAAACAAATTATCACATATACTGTGTGTTCTACATCGCCGCCTTCAGCATATGCATCTGACCTCCCCAGGGCAAGCGTGTGCTGATATAATGGCCATAGGCCACCCGTTTGAGGGTGACATGCGCATAGCTTGCCACTAGGTAGCCCAAATCACTATAAGCAGTATAATGATGCTAGGTCAGTGGAAACCTCTTACCCAGACTCATGAAGAGCATCTAGAGAATATGTGTTCCTAGAGCAATAAAATAGGCTAGAGTGATTTGTTACTTGCATTGTTGGTCCATATATGTGATAGGCCTCAGAAGTAGGTTTAACTTGGACTAGTAAGTATAACACTTGGGACCAAAATGAATGGCGATGTAGAAACTCCCACCCCAACAATCCCCCCCCCCCCCCCCCAAAAAAAAAAAAAAACAAAAATACGCCCACCCACAAAAAAAAAAAAAGTAATAATAATAATAATGGCAATGATAATGATGATGATAATAATAATGATAATAATAATAATAATAATGTAGCACATATGCTTAGGTCTTCAATGTTTTCATTTTTAGCTTTGTACAAGGAATATTGTCTTGTAATATCTTGGTCACTCTTAAGATAACAATGGAATGAATTGAGCATTCTCATAGTCACTACAATAAGCTTTGAGTTAAACACCTAGAATTAGGCCACAAATAGCTACCTACTAGTATGACCTAAGGTTCCTTCTCATGATATGTAACTTATATTTGAAGGCACTACATGCAAGCCAAATGCAGCTTCCACATGTTATGCCTTTACCTCATACATCATATGATGACTTGAACATTGCGAAAACCAGATGCAATCCCTTACCTCTATGAGGTGTGATCCTACTTATTGGCAAGTGGTTCATAACAATTTGCAAAAATGAAACTGTGGCACTTTAAAAGGTGCTCATGTCTACACGTTAGATGACTCAATAGCCCAAAACCAGTAACCAAAGGCAAACAATTAAAACGAAAATCTTTTTAGCGCTTAAAATAAAGCAAGTACAATGTGGAGACGTTTACTCTTGGGTCCGGTATAGCCGGCCCTCTTAGACCTCTGGTTTATAGGATACCAGGGATGCCCCTGTTCTTTAGGATGGGCGACAGTATCAAACGGGGTGAGGGCGACCCTCAAGCCAGTCGAAGAACCTAGTTTCCCAGAGCAACCAGAGTATACTCAAGACCTGCCTGACCCTCAACCGCTATGAGGTTGAGAACCATAAGTGAAAGGTTCTAAGTTTGGGGTACTTGGAAGCTTTTGGGTCTCTTTTTTTTTTTTCTGGAATTGGGCTTTCTTGAATTTGAGGCTTTCGAGGGGTTAGGCCTAAGAGTGAGAAGTTCTTGGGGAGTTTTATGCTCTTTTGGGAGTTGAGGGGTACTTTGGGGATTTTAGGAAGATGCAAGTGTAAATTGGATAGCATGGAAGAGGCTCTTAATCTCAATTTTCCAACCCATGAAAATGAGGTGTACATGGCTTTATAGAACGATGACAGATCATGAGGGCGGAAAATTAAAAATGGGGTTAAACATGGAGGATTACCAAAAGTCAATTCAATCGATCTACCCTTAAATACGACAAAAAAGAACACCGAAAATTTGGAATATTCAATGGTTTTCCCTTTGGGAGGCTTCCCTCTCCAGCCACCACCAAAACCCATCAAATTGGGGATGGTTTTTCCACTATGTTGGCCTAAATTTCTTCCATGAAATTGCCGAAGATCTCGTTGTGATAATTTTGAGACAAGTTTGAGCGAAAATACCGCTAAATTTGACGAGTTATGCCCCAATTGTATCTTGACTTTCCATTTTTGGCAAGATTTTTTTATGCTTCTTCCATGGCTCCTCAATGCACCCTTGTTTGACTTCATTCGACGATCAGCCACCAAATTCCAGTAAAGGATCTTGAGATCATCATTTTGTGTGATTTTTCGCTCAGGAGATTGTTGTTTGGCTGAGTTATGACTACTTTATTTCTGTCCATTTTTGGAGACTGCAATGCCAAAATCTTCAAGCAACTTCCCTCTTTCTCCCTCAATTCGACTTTTATCTTTAAATGTCTGTACACCGGTATGAGCAATGCTGAGTCAAGAATCACCCTGTCAAATTTCAGTCAAAAATACTTCTCGGATCGTGAGATATTGATCTAGGAATGATCAAAGGTTATAGGGGCTGCAACTTTTTCAATAATTTCAATCGCCGTTCTGTTTTCCCTCGAATTAGCCATGATTTAGTCAAGGAACCCCCTTGATATGTATATGAACAGCAAGGCCATGTAACAAGAACAACATACTGAATTTTGAGCCCCTTTAATCATGGCAAGATATCGCTCTGTCAACTTGCCCAATAAATTTTGTGAGCTGCTGCAACTCCCATAGCTTGCTAGACCATATGACTTACAATGGTCCTTCTGGAAAAAGATTGATGGTCCATTTGTGGTCTGTCCAAGAGAACCTTAGAATAGATACTTCTGAACCCCAGATCAGGCTGACAATTGGAGGATATGGTTTTCTTATTGAATTTTCTTTCCACAAAATTTCTAGCCAATTTGGCCACCTTTTTCTTAAGGGTGCTTAGTCAAAGTAGGTCGAAATAGTGTGCACCCTCATTACATAGCTATAATGGCCATATCTCATTCATTTGACCACCAATCGAGCTCAAATTTGGAACTTAGCCTTTTCACAACATATATTTCCTTTTGTAAGGAACTGCAGGGCATTTTGGTTTGTATTTGGTGGGGGGCGCCTTTGTAAAAGGTGCTTTTGGGTTAGTATTTGGTGGGGCCCCTTTGTGAAAGGTGCTTTTCATTTATGTCGCTAACTTACTGCTATACTTTCGACAGTCTTTTCCATATATGCAACATTCAGTTATTCACTAAACTTATGTCCAATACTTAGGTACCATTTTGATTTCCAAATCTGAAAAATTTCCAAGTTGTATTTTCTCCAATTGCAGATTGAGGAATTCTTATTTGTTGTATATGGCGTTTGATAGGTTTGTTTGAGCTATAAATGGGAAGAGTTCCATTTGGTTGGGATATTTATATATGATGAAATTTGATAAGATGCCCATTTAATAGAAATTCAGAACAAATAGAAAGAAAATAATAATAACAGTTTAAATTATAAGATATACAAAAATAATAAAAAAATTTGTTTAACCAGTTAGAACCAATTGGTCCAACCTGCTAAATCAATCAAACATTGGTTTGACCAATTTTTTGCCAAAACCGGTTTTTGGTTTAGACTGTATAAGCCAAGGCACCTAGCAGTGGTCCAACTAGTACAAGGAACTAGTCCGGTTTGGTTTGGATAACTATACCGTAAACTATGTGAACTATGTGCATTCTATACAAATGGCCTCTCTCTTTCCCTCTCCCTCTATATATATATATATATATAATTATTTTATTTTATTTTTTTTTTTTTGCCCCCTTTCAAGACATACACAAATTTCATTTGAAATTAATCCATTCAAGGTGCAAAAATACTAGTCAGAAGCTTAAAAATATTGAAATCTAGAAAATGTATCCACAAATATATCAAGCATAAGTTCAAACATCAATAACGACAAGCATGTCATAGATCAATTGATCATTCATAAACATGCACAAATCGTTGTATCAACGACACTAATACAACCTAATGAAGCACCAATACATGACTCAATCAAAGTAATACACGACCTAATACAAAGGAATAACACTAATATATGACCCAATAAGCACAAAATGATCATTTAGAAATATCCAAAAGCACGTGAAAGGCATTGTGGTCCTTGAGAAAAGAGAGTAGTTAGGAAGAACAACCGAGATCTTGAGGTCCATTAATTGTCAAAAGTGGAGATTCCTAAAACAGAAACTATAGAGAAGAGAAAATAGGGTGGAGAAGCAAGGAGCTTGATCTATTAATGGCTGAAAAGGATTGGCCAGACATTTGTCTTAGAGAGAGAAAGCTTAACTCCAGGGCAATTTTGGGGGTTTGGGATGAGAGAGAGAGACAGAGAGAAACAGAGAGAGAGAAAGAGAGTAAGAGAGAGAGCTTGAACTCTAGAGAGATTTTAGGGGTTGGGGATTAGAGAGAGGTCTTAGGAGTTTGGGATCAGGGGGCGAGAGAGAGAGAGAGAAAGAAAGAAAGCGAGAGAGAGAGAGCTTGAACTCTATGGGCCTGTTTGGATAGGAGGAAATCAGGAATTTTAGATATTTGAAATCCAAGGAAATCTACGGATTTTCAATATCAAGGATTTTGTCATGGATTCCTCAAATCTCTTGTTTGGATGAACTATACAAAATTCATGGATTCCTTGCAATCACTTCTATGTCCATATTGGTAACAAAACTTGATACAATTTCTTTCTCTAAAATTTTTATATACTTTCTCTCTCTAAAACTCAAAATTTGGGATAGCATCTCTATAAAAATGTTGAGATAGTTTCTCCTTCTAAAATTTGATATGGTTTGTTTCTCTAAAATTTAATATACTTTCTATTCAAAATTTAAAATTTGAAATTGTCTATCTAAATATTTCGAGATAATTTCTCTCTAAAATTTTTAGGTGCTTTACTCTCTAAAATTTAATATAGTTTCTCTTTCTAAAATTTTAAGATTCTCTAAAACTTAAAACTTGAGATAGTTTCCTTCTTCAATAATTTTGGGATAGTTTCTCTCTCTAAACATTTTTAAGTATTTTCTCTCTGCAAAATATGATATAGTTTTTCTCTCAAATTTTAAGATACTCTCTTTCTAAAAGCTAAATTTGAGATAATTTCTCTCCAAAAATTTTGCGATAGTCTCTTTTCCTAAAAGAATTTATGTGCTTTCTCACTTTAAAATTTGATATAGTTACTCTCTTAAATTTTAATATGCTCTCTCTCTCTAAACCTTCAAGTTTGAGATAGTTTCTCTCTCTAAAATTTTGAAATAGTTTCTCTTTAAAATTTTATATAGTGCCTCTCTAAACTTTGATATACTCTCTCTAAAGTTTTAAAATTTGAGATACTTTCTCTCTCTAAAACTTAAATTTTGAGATAGTTTTTCTCTCTAAAGTTTTTAAGATAGTTTCTCTCTAAAAATCTCATGTACTTCCTCTATTTAAAATTTGATATAGTTTATCTCTCGAAAATTTTAATATACTTTTTCTCTCTAAAACATAAATTTTGCAATAGTTTCTCTCTCCAAAATTTTTGAGATAGTTTCTCTCTCTAAAATTTTTTAGGTAGTTTTTCTCTCTAAAATTTGATATAATTTCTATTTCTAAAATTCTAATATATTTTCTCTTTCTAAAATTGAAAATTCGAGATAGTTTCCCCCTAAAACTCAAATTTAGAGATAGTTTCTCTCTATAACTAAAAATTCGAGATAGTTTCTCTCTAAAACACGAGATATTTCTCTCTAAATTTTTTGACCATTTCTCTTTCTAAAATTTATAATAGCTTCTCTCTAAAAGTTTAAGAATACTTTCTCTGTCTACAATTTTAAGAATAGTTTCTCTCTCTAAAACTTAAGATTTAATATGGTTTATCTCTCTAAAAAATTTTGAGATAGTTTCTATTCTAAATATTTTAGGTAATCTCTCTAAAATTTGATATAGCTTTTTCTCTCTAAAAATTAAAATATGAGATTGTTTCTCTCTCTAAAAATTTTGAAATAGTTTCTCTCTAAAAAATTGAGATAGTTTCTCTCTCTAAAAATTTGCATGTACTTTATCTAAAATATGATGTTCTGCATAGGCCACACATCAAAGCACTCGCTTAGGCGAAGCAAGGTCTCTAAATCCAGTGCTGAAGCCGCGGGCTATGTCTTCTACTGCCAGTGAGGTTGTGTGGCTCACCGCCCTTCTCACTTGGCGTTCACCACTGTTGATATCTCTCTAAAACTTAAATTTTGAGATAGTTTTTCTTTCTAAAATTTTGAGATAGTTTATCTGTCTAAAAATTTTTGGTACTGTCTCTCTAAAATTTTAACATACTATCTCTCTCTAAAATTAACATACTTTCTCTCTCTAAAAGTTAAAATTTGAGATAGTTTCTCTCTCTAAAATTTTGAGATAGCTTCTCTCTAAAAAATTTGGTACTTTGTCTCTCTAAAATTTTAGAATACTTTCTCTCTGTAAAATTTTAACATACTTTCTCTCTAAAAGTTAAAATTTGAGATAGTTTTTCTCTCTAAAAATTTTGAGATAGTTTCTCTGTTCAAAAAATTTTGGTACTTTCTCTTTCTAAAATGTTCATACCTACCCAATGCTCCCTATGTTTCGAGTCGAGGGAGCTAATGAGTGAAATCCATGGGCCTTGGAAATGCAAAAAAAGAGGTTTTGGTGTGGAAATGAAATCATGGAAAAGTAGGTCTTATTCCGTGATTTTGATTTTCCTGATTTTAAGAATCCTAGTCATTAAACAATCCAAACGGTGGATTTTGACAATAACCAAGATATTAGGAATCCATGCCTTAATATCCATGTCCCCAAACAGGCCCTATGGAGATTTTGGGAGTTTGGAGGGAGGGAGGGAGTGAGTGAGAGAGAGAGAGAAAGAGAGAGAGAGAGAGAGAGAGGTTTCTCTTGGGGATAGAGAGAAAGTTCTAACTAGGGGGAAAAGAGAGATGGGTTTGTCTTGGGCGATAGAGAGAGAGAGATCTGGGTAGGTTGGAACTTGGAAGCTGGTTTTGTAGAGAGAGATGCAGCAAGGTGGCTGGAGAACTTGACTTCACGCTCAACCTTTTCCTACTTTAGACATCGTTCACCAATAAATGTCAAAACAAGTTTCACTTGTTTCATTAATGATTGTGATTTGGAGTTAATTTGCTAATGAGAAGTTTTTATATAATGAAAATCAAATGGCATGCTAAGCTCATTTCTAGGGGCTAAATTTTCGGATGGGCTCCAATAGTAATTGAGGCCAGGTATCACAGGGGGCCCTTATGTCATGTTCCTCATTATAGTTTCTCATGCATGAGGGTAGAAGAGTACATATCAATTTATACGGGTCTGCACATCAGTTGAGTGGAACGACCCAACCTGCCTTATCTTCCACGCCACTCTTCCTCTCCTCTATCTTCTCTTCTCCTCTCCTTTGATAAAGTTTTACACCCTTCATCTCAAAGAGTATCGAATTTCAGAGGTCAGGACCTAGTCCTTTAAAGGGCAGATAGTTGGTGATGGTTCCACACCCTGCACGAAACTGATGGAATTGTAGGCCAAGCCACCAGAAGGTTTCATAGAAGTCGATTACGAGGGTGCCTCTTGGAAGAACAAAGTCGTTGGACAAATTTGAGACATCCTTAGTCTTTCTTAAGACCTGCAAGGGTCCAACTGATTTTTTCAATTCTAGGGAGGCAATAACAACAAAACTTCTAACAAAGCTTAGGATCTCCTCCTTTTTTGCATGCCCATAGATTGTGGGAGGTAATTCATTAGTTTGCCATAGATGTAGTATCACTCGTGATTAGCTGGGGCCATAAAGAGATGCACTATCATTAGTCTGGTAATTCACCAATTTGTCATTAGCCAAGAGATGGGAAGGGGCAACCATCTACTAAATCTATAAGCTCATTGGTCTTTGACCCTTTTCTCATTATTATTTTGTCATAAAAAACCAAAGAGAGACTATCATCACATGGGTATTTTTCTCTCAACTTATATAGGTCGATGTAAAATTAATAGAAGTTCTAAATAGTAACAGCAATAAATAATTCCATTTTGGATTGCAAAATGTCATTGCCAATCAGGCAATATGACCTAAGTTGAGGTAATCAAGTATATATGTGGTATGCAGCAGACAACAAACTAATGCTAATACAGCAAGCATTGACAATAGCATCAATGGAAGCAAATCACATGGTGGTAATTTACAAATGATCATTTTAGGTACCACATTTATGGCACATTGGCACTATGAAAAACAAATTGCACAAGTTAGATTAGTCCTTAAAAAAAATGACAAATGTATTGCACAAAATACAAGAAATGAATCATAAGTACTCTGCACTAGCAATGACATTCCTACTATTTACCTCAGGATATGGTTCAGAATTGACATGATTATCGCAACGAATGCCTCGAAAAAATAAGTCACCGCCAGAAAATTGCTTTCCCAAGCAAACATTCAAAGTAACTTCTGAATCATCCACATGGAAACCTATGCAAAAGGATTATCAGAATATTATAAAACATTTCTGGCAGCTGATGATTCAAAATTTATAGAAACAATAAAATTAATAAATAATTGTACAAAAGGGACATTAAAGCAACAGTCAATCTGAAAGTGTAAATTTAAATACAGTAGTAGCATCTAGATACATGATAGATATATTTTAAAACTAAGAAACAGTAAATCAACCCCAACAATCACCTCTTCTATAAGCTCGCTAATAGTAAACAAGTAAAAGACAACTTTATGTTATCCTTGTTGAAGTGTATTTTCCGACACTTGTTATCCCCGATCCACATAAAGAGAGAGCAGTATGCAACCCAAGACCACAGCAACCCAGAATGCCTGTGGACTATGGAAGCAGTAGGCCAATAAGCCCTTATGCTGAGTGTAATCCATGATGGTCCCAGAATGGCCCCAAGACATGGCTAAGGGTCCCTTAAGAGTTAAGAAAACCCGCTAAGTCTTGTCACAATCCGACGACATTAAGGTGGATCAGATGCTAAATCCGTTTTCCGAATTTTGCCTCTATCATACTAAAAAGAGACCCTGCAACTACAGCCCTATTTTCTGAGCTTCAAACGACTATCAGATCACGTTCGTTGGATTCAGAAGGTTCGAAAACCCCCGGGTACCAAATTTCGGGCCATTCGGACACTCCTGGACCAACCTGTGGCCGACTTACCAAAAATGGATAGGTCACACGCAATCATGGTGCACCCTCGGAGAACCAGCTTCCACTTATGGAAATTGTGCTTTCCAATTTCGGGCTGAACTTTCCATGATCGTATCTCCCTCATCCCGAGACGAAATAAGCCCTAACTTTGGGAAGATGTTCATCTCGTTGGCCCGACTGTTTTGACATATGGCGTAGCCTGAGCTGAGAGAAATCGAAGAAAGAAGATCACCATGGACAAAGTAAAAGTTGCCGGAAATTTGAAGAAGAAAGTCCCTTTGATCAAATGACCGGATCATGACGCCTGCGAACTTGATCGGCCTAAGAACGGATGCATCACGACCCCAAGGTCAAGAACTCCATTCAGGCCAAACCTTGCGCATGATGAACGGTCAGATTCTTCGTATTTCAAGGACAAAGAAAAGGCAATTTCCGGCTATCGGAATCCCAATTCCAGCCAAAATCCCCAAATTGAGAAAAGGATCATTCGGACACCAAATTGAGCCATTCTTGTTGCAAAATGTTCAGGACGACTTGCTCGTCAATCTTCAACAAAGAAACCGAGGAAAACAATCAGTGAACAAGAGAGATCTTGGATCCAAAACCCTCAAGATCCTCACTATTCTGCCGCTCAGAGTTAGCCGTCGAAGACCTTGATTCATGGCTTCAAACTTATATCGAAATGATCATCTCACTGAGCTCTCCAAGTTACTGATACTATTTTGGCCGGAAGGATCCCATGACAGCCACAAGAGGTTCACGGGAACTCATGGCCATGGCAAGGACTCATCTGGGATTGCTCAGCTTGTTACGGGCAAGGGGCAAAATCATTATTTTGCCCCCACTTTTAGCATTTATTTAAGAGTAATGATCCGATGAGACCCTCCCACACACTTGTGTGTAGGACCCCAAAGGATCACTATTAAATTTGACACAGATCTCTAAGAAAATCAAGTCCCACACCCATGTGATAACTTTTCTAGATATCTATGCTAAATTTAATGGTGATCCTTTGGAGTCCTACAGTGTGGGAGGATCTCATAGGATCATTACTCTTTATTTAACTCAGCAAAAAATGTATTTTTCAGCAATTAGGTTAGTTTTTGGGCAGCCATCCATGTTTCCCATGGTTGCCTATAAATACCCAGCATGTAATAACTCAAGGTTCTTCTTTTGATCTCTCAGAGAGGCTCTTAGCTCAAGGATCATCTCTTGATCTTTTATTGTAACTCTCGATTGCTTCTAGTAAAGAATCCCCCCTCGTTGCAGTTAATTTCGTTTTGTTCTTTAGAGAGAGAATATTTTGGCCCACAACCCCTAGTCTTAGCCGCCGAGCCAAGACCCACTATGTAACTTTCTCTCTTCCCAAATGTAAGCCCCTCATTCTCCTCTTTCTTCTTTCTCTTTCTCCTCCTCTCTCCTCTCTCACTCTTTCTCTCCTCATTCTTCCTCTCTCCTCTTTCTTCTCTCTCCTCCTCCTTCTCACTCCTCTCTCTCTCTCTCTCTCTCTCCACCGAACGGCGGTTTGAGCCTTTTCCCGAAGTGGCAGGCCTCAACCATCACTTTGCTTTCCCTCTCCTTCTCCTTTTCCTTCCCGAATGGCAGTTTAAGCTTTTTCCCAGAGTGGCAGATCTCCACCGTCGCTTCATTCTCTCCTTCTCTCTTCGTCTTTCGTCTCTCTCTTCATTTTTTCTCTCCTTTTTCCCTCTTCCTCTCTCTCTCCTCCCTTCCTCTTTCTTCTCTCCACTCTCCCTTTCTTCTTTTTCTCACTCCTCTTCTTTCTCTCCACCGAACAGCAATCTGATCCTTTTCCTGAAACGGCAAACCTCAACCGTCGCTTCGCCTTCCCGCTCTCTCTCCTCTTGCCCTCTCTCCTCTCTTTCTCTTTCTTCTCTCTCTTGCTTCCCTCTTTCCCTCTCTCCTCTCCTCTCCTCTCACTCTCCTCTCTTTCTCTTTCTTCTCTCCCTCTCCCTCTTCTTCTCTCTTTCTCTTTCTCTTTCTTCTCTCCCTCTTCCTCTTCTTCTCTCTTTCTCTTTCTTTTCTCTCTCCTCTCTTTCTCTTTCTTCTCTCTCCTCTCTCACTCTTTCTATCTCGCATTCTTCCTCTCTCTTCTTTCCCTCTTCTTTTCTCTCTCCCCTCTCTTTCTTCTCTCTTTCTCTTTTTCTCTCTCCCTCTTTTCCCTTCTTCTCTCTCCCCTCTCTCTTTCTTCTCTCTCCTCATTCGTCCTTTTCTTCTCTCTTTCCCTCTCCTCTCTCTCTTCTCTTTCCCTTTTTTCCCTCCCTTTGTTCCCTTATTCCTCTTCTTCTCTTTCACTCCTTCCTCTCTCCTCTCTTTCTTCTCTCTCCTTGTCCTCTCTTTCTCTTTCTTCTCTCGCTCTTTTCCCTATTTCTCTCTCCCCTCTCTCTTTCTTCTCTCCTCATTCTTCCTTTTCTTCTCTCTTTCCCTCCTCTTTTCTTTCCCTTTTTTCTCTCTCGTTCCCTCTTTCCTCTTCTCTCTTTCTCTTTCTCCTCTCTCCTGCTTTCTCTTTTCTCTCTCCTTCCCCTCTCTCTCCTCTCTTTCTCTTTTTTCTCTCTCCTGTTTCCCTCTCTTCCTCCCTCTTTCCTCTTTCCTTCTCTTCTTTCTCTCCTCTTTTTCTTCTCTGCTCTTTCCCTCTCTCCTCTCTTTCCCTTTCTTCTCTTCTCTCCTCTTTCCTTCTTCCTCTCTCCTTTCTTTTCTATCGCTCTCCTCTTTCTCTCTATTCCTCCCTCTCTCCTCTTTTTCTATCCTCTCTTTCCCTTTCTTCTCTCTCCTCTTTCCCTCTTTCTCTCTCCTCTCTTTCTCTTTCTTCTCTCCCTTCTTTTCTCTCTTTCCTCTTTCTTCTTTCTCCTCTTTCTCTCTCTTCCCCTCCTCTATCTCCCTTTTCTCCATCTACCCTTCTATCCCCTCTCCTCTTCTCCTTACTTTCTCACTTCCTCTCTCCTCTCTCCCCCTCCTCTTCTTTCATCCCTTCCCCAGACAACAGTACAAGCCATCGTCCACATCCTTTCTTTCACCTATTCCCTCTTCTTCTCTTTTATGCCTTCTTCCTTCTCTCTCTTCTCTCCCCTGGATGGCAACGTAAACTGTCGTCTATGTTTCTCTTTCATTTCTCCTTTTCCCCTAGTTCTTTCCTTCTCGCTCTTTCCCCTTCCTTCTCTTCCTCTCTACCATGTTACCTCCTCCTCTCTCTCCTTTATCACTACCCCAGAATACAGCATGAGCCACCACTTGTATCTCTTCTTCATTTATCTCCCTTCCCCCGGACGGCAGCACAAACCAACGTCCATATCTGTCCTTTACCCTCATATTCTCTCTTCTCTCTATTTTATATCCTCTCTATTCTCTTCTTCTCCTCTCACTCCTCATTCTCACTTTCTATTCTCTCTTTATCTTTGATTTTCTTTCTCCCTCTTCATCTTTTATCTCCTATCTCTCTTCTCTAATCTTCCTTTCTTCTTCTATAGCTCTCCCTCTTCTCCCTTATCTTCATCTATCTTTACTCTTTCCTCCATGTACTCAAAACGTCATGGGTTTCTTGCTAAGAAGGCGTCGTAAGGCTGCCAGATTGATAAGGAACCGATGACACCTCCCACCATTTGTCTCCATCATCTTTGCACTTTTCCTCTCAGACGTGCGTGTATGCATACACCCGCACCTAGACAAGCCCGGGTCCCTTAACCCACTTGTCTGGATATTCTTATGTGTGTGTGTGGTCGCAGGAAGGAAGAAAGGAGGCCAAGGGAGACGAGCCCAAACCAATCTCAGACTTGGGGGGCTTTCTTCGTGAACTAAGATGGCGCCCACGCGAGCTAGTCAAAGCGTATCACGGGCCCACGTGAGGTAAATCCCGCCGCACGACCCAAATTCCTCTCTCATTAGTTGGTATTCCTGCCCGCGTCCTCTCTACGCGGTTCCTGAGAGAGCGATCTCAAGTCCCAAGTTCGTCTTGAACCCGCGACCACACCACCAGGTCGACCCGACCGGGAGTGCGAGACCGAGGAGCCTGACCAATTCTTGGTACAATTGTTTGTAATCTTGAATCCATTTTGTTTAATTTTTTCATAAATTTTGTGTTACTCCTGTTAAAATTAATCTTAAAATCTCAACTATTTCAGAAGATAAAGCACTCAAAGGAATAGAGAAAACCTGATTGACTGTAAGAAGAGAAAAATCCATAAGATCACAATTGTATTTTGTCAAATAAGAGATGCTAGTTAAAAGAAAGTATATGGTAATCGAGATATGAATAACAATAACCCCTACCAACAACACAAGAACAATAACCTGTACCAACAGCAGATATCTTTACACGTCTTAGGTAGGCACTGGAGCAATGTGAACAGTCAAGCATCTGCACGATGGGGATCTCCAAGCACAAACATAGGACTTAAGAGAACTAAAGGCATAAACAAGAGAATAATTTACGTGGCAGAGTGGCAGACAAACATCAAGATATACATCAATAGCAGGAAGGCACCAATAAGGTACAGTTGGTATAGATGTGATCACCAATTAGCTGAGCAAGTCTTCAGACCAAAGTTTACAATTGATGACAATACATGCTTAGGATATAGCCACAAGTAATAGTAAGCATTACCATCAAGGAATATAGCCAGAATCACCAATAATCATAACCATCAATGGCTAAGAAAAGGAACTTTGTATGCCGAAGGAACACCGCAGTTGCACCAAGAAGAAAGAAGTTCTAGACAAATTCCCCATTGAATGGTGGCTTTGAATTGAAAATTCAGACCAATCCTCAAGAGATAGAGAGTATGAAAGATGACGGTTTAACACAATAACATATAACTTAAAATACAAAATAACCAAGATAAGACATGTCCGAAAATATATACTAATATTGAGCAAAGTTCCGTTCTAGCCAATGCTACAATGCTAGGGAGGCACATTGCAATATCTCAAAAATTACACCTGGAGTAGGACACAGCCTAGTGATAAGCAAGCCTAATTGAAAATGATAAGACTTAGTAGAACTCATCCTCATAGGCAGCCAAATACAGAGTTTAATACTCTCCAAGAGATTTACTGAAGAGATTTCAGAAAAAAACCATGAAGAAAACAATGTGATTGATTAAAAAAATGAAGAAAGACCTAAAAAGGTCATGAAATTCTAGAAGGGTATTGAGATACTTGATGACAGGTAGACAGACCATAATCTCTACTCCACTTCTCTCCCCACCATAACTACACACTCGAGCTATCTCATGAATTAGCAACGACCCAGCCTCCAAGCCTCCATCCTACAAACTAGACATCTCTTCTTATCATTGCTACAACCACCACATGTTTCCCATGTAAGCAAAAATTGATCAAGAAGCAAATCAGAATCCTTTTCTTAACAATTTATTTTTCTTTTGAGATGAATAACTGTATATAATGTATTTAATTGCATCTAATAGTAACTGTATATTGTATTTCATTCCATCTTTTCCTAACAAACTATTAGGACAGCACTATTTTAAAAACAAAAACCCAAAAATAATAATAATAATAATAATACTCTTGCATGATTTGCACAATATCTGAATTCAGATTGATCAATACTGCTTGAAAATGCCACAGGAATTCGCCTTTTCAAAATCCTAGCTACCCGATAATGAACTTCGATCATATCAAAATTTGACCCCCGACCTCTACATATTGCAGAGATCCACATCTAAATACCTGATTCGTAACATGTTGACTCAACAATATCATATAGGATCAAGGGATTTAAAAATGTAACAGAAAAACCAAACTGACTGCACTGTCACACTGCCACCTACAATAATTGAGGAAATAAAAGGATGCAAGATCAGTGCCGAGAGAATATTTTCATAATGCAGTGAAGAAATTTTGCAAAAAAAATCAAGTAATCAATTGATATGTAAACTAAAGAGCAAGACCTAAAAGGAGAGCTTCTTAGCTCTCTATTTTAACCAGGACTCTTAAAGACACATAATATGCAACTTTGAATAATAAACCCCTATAGAATACTTATTTATAATAAAGGACCTTACTTAGAACCCAAGAAATCCTAATTCTAATTGAAATAGATGTCTTAATTAAAAAAAACTTCCATACAGAAATATTGACACTTTCACCCATAATAAAACAAATAATCTGTGAACACCATAACTACTTTTTCAAACAGCCCTTAAATCCTAAAACCCCTAAAATTTAAAAAAAAATTACAAAACCTAAAAAACAACCTTACAAAATCCCCAAAAAAAGATCTCTGAAATTTAATAAGAAAAATTCAAAAATAAGAGGCATCACGTCCTGCATTAGACTCCCCTGGCTGGAGAAAACACGTTCTCAAGTTTTGAGGTGTGATAGATAAATCCAACATCAAAGCCATCTTGTTATTCAACATTCTTCTACTTTGTAGGCCCAAAGACTATTTGTGGTATGAAGAAATCTTCAAGAAACTGATCTTGATATTTATAGTAAGGAATTGGTACAAATTTATCAAAAACAGCTATCCTTGAGCTCTCGTTGAAAGTCGTGCAGGAAACTTCAAACTCAATTTTTAGGCTTAAAGAGGCTTTTTCTGATGAAATTAATGGGGAAGCCAACAGAGACAATCTATACAACATAGAGCTCCGACTAAGTTTTCCAACGAGTACCAACATTGGTGATGCTGAGTTACAAATGACAATTATGCTCTGCCAAATGTGCAGTACCCAAAATCACCTCATCTACAGCCTGAATCTTAATATCAAGGAAAACATCATCAACCACTTCATAAACACCTACTATAGCAACCTCGCCAACATGAATTTAGAGATTTCAAGATTCCTTTGAGGTCCATCATCATCTTTCTCTTTCTCTAGCTCATGGAATTCTAACACGATCAGAATTATCTTCCTCTTTAGAATGACCGACTCTTCCAAACCTTCTTTCTCATCATCAACCTTTGCAACTGTAAAGAGTCCTAATAAATCTTGAATACCCGTCATTTGGGACTTTTTCTTCCTAAAAATAGAATTACCCACAGCCATCAAGATTGCATCAAACCCTAGGTTCCCATCAAAATAGACACTAGGGTTTCCTGATTCACCTCACCATCTAGGATTTCATCAACCTTTTCAAAATCTCTCCTCAGTATCCCATAGAGAAGGGTTACCAATTTCCTCAACTTCTTCCCAAAGTACTTCACCAAAAATTGGTTCACCCACAATATCTCATTTTCCATCATAGATCAAACCACCTACAAAATCTTGTTCTTCACCGTAGACTGCCTCTTTATCAAAGACAAGCTCACCATCAAACATAGAATCACAACCTTCCTTGTCAGAGATCAGCTCTGGTGACTCTCCCAAGAGATCTTGTTCTTCATCTGAGCATGTAGCGAAGATTAGTGGCGAGTTCCAACCTATAACCTGCTGATTTTGGAAACAACTTAATGAAAATAAAGATTCTAGATAGTCAGAATCCTTAAGATCACGAGCTAAAAGGTCCTCACAAGCTGCAAGATTACCCCTCCCATGGTTGTGAGTTGAATTATCCAATAAACCTGACAATCTACTACGATTGGGTTCAAATTTACCAACCACCATGCGCACACTCTTATAAATGGATAAACGCTCACATAAACTACCTTGAAGAAAAACCTACTTTGAAGGTCAAAGCTCATTACTGACATTTCAAATTTAGAAGCGAGGGCTTCACAACCACATACAACCCAATAGCTTCCCCAAAGAATAATGAGCACTAGATCCTTCAAGGTCCGAATATGGAAAAGAAAGCATTCCTAAAATCGAGAAGACCCAACTGAATCTAATGAAAAAGAAAAAATCCATAGTTCCAGACACACTTATTTCCATCCACTACAATCACTGTAACTCCAAAGATTCATAATAAACCGAGTAAACAAGACCAAAACACATCAATAGCTAACTGATCCCTCGGATTCCATCTTAAAAATAACACGAAGAAGAAGAAGAGAGTTCAGCACAGATCCAGAATTCTCCATCCGTTTAGACCATTGAAATAGCACCATCTTCTTGTAACTCCTTTCTCAACTGTCTCGGAACTGCATAAATTGAGACCCCTCCAACATCACCACCCGACCCATCTCTACATCCAGGACCTTTAAATTGCACAATAACCATTACCTTCACCAAGAGTAAGGACTAAGGACAACCTATCCAAAACACAACAACACAAACCACCACCCTTCAACCCCAGTTTCCAACTCTCCCCCCATGACTTCCACCTTATGTTGGAATCAGCCATTCTAAAACATTTAAACGAGTATACCTCCCAAGTTCTGTTTTTTCAAAGAGTTACAATTTACTAGGTTAAACCCAAGATATCATGAAAACATTGAATCACATGATATGGAGTGTACTGGACCAACTCATGCACCATGCCCATGACAACAACCATGCCCAAGACAACAAAACCAAAATTTCAAATAACTTTTACAGCAAAGAGTTGCAAGCCATGTGGATCACTGGATAAAAAGAGAAATACACAACTTTGTATATTAAACCTTGAATTCTGCAACGTATAACTAGTTAATTATTTAGAAAGACCTTAAAAATCATTACAGTGATCAAATCATCCAATTTAACATTAGAACAGTGAATGATTTTAATTGAGAAGACCTTAAAAATCATTACAGTGATCAAATCATCCGATTTAACATTAGAACAGTGAATGATTTTAAAATAACAATCTGACAACTTTGTTTTCAAGGAAATCCTAGACGAACATCCAGATGGTAGGGAGTGGGAGAACAACCTCAATCTAGAGACATGGCCACAATCCTTTTATCCCAGTAGATACTACTAGTAGGTAGCTATCAACAAGTGGGTAGCTATCTAATGGATTAGTATTCTGTTAGGTAACAACATAGATATCACTACATACTTCCTCAAAAAAATTGTCTAAAACTGCCCAAATTGCCCTTTCAGGATTCAAAACCCTAAACAAGTAGCAGTTTCAGTAATTTCACAGCGCTTAAGTGGCCCTGCTTGGGCAAATTTGGGAACCTGGAACAAGCATTTCTAATGGAAAAGTGAGAATTCAATTGCTGGACAAGTGGAAATATAATCGACAATTTGCTCAGGTCACTTAGTAGTATGAGCATGATGACAAAGTACCCTCGTTCTTTAGGGTTAGGAACCCCAAACAAGCATAGCCAATGAAAAAGATGAGCTCTGAGTCCCTAAACCTAAATAACTAATGGTTCATCGGTCATTTGCCTTGTGCCACCTTGGCCTAAGCCAAATGAAGTAAATACCCTTCTTATTCCATTTAAGGAACCCTGAACGATAGATTTAAACATGTTCCGGACTTGAAAACCTGAACAAGCATGGATATCCATGTCATTTGGCTCAGGCCACTTAAGTAGGGTGAAATTACAGTCTTATCCAAACAAAATTTTACCAGAGAGAAATGAATCGTGTAAAATAACCACTTTACTGTGAAATTGTATGATTTGACCACCTTAATGATTTTTTTTAGGTTGGTTTACTATTTTAGTGATGTTCTTCCTTCGTTATTAACACATTACAAAAGCACATAATAATCTAACCAAAAAGATAAAATAAAATATAATACCACAATAACCTAAGCTCAAACCATGAGAAACAACAGTAAGGGATGCAATGAAATGCAAATAAACTGTATCGATTTGTCAACTTAGCTACATACAGCATAATTGCAAATGAAAATAGGATATCAACAACAAGAGGAGAAACAACGCACCCAAGTCAACATCCCTATCTTGCCCATATTCAACAACGAAACCATGATGTGAATCAAGAGTAGATCCCCCAACTTCATGAAAGAAAACTGGAAAAAATGTGAGGCATAAAAATCAACCAGGAGATGACAAAAGTTCACAAATGACATTTCTAATCGCAAACCACATAAAATCTAGATATTTTTAATATCATACCAAATGATATAAGCTACCTTTAGATAAGGGACACACAAAGTCATCCATCAGTTTATCTAGCATAACTTCCAAGCCGAAGTCATCCAGAACGACTCCATACTTGTTCATTGTGTTTGGTCGCATTATTCTGAACTTGTTTCGGTGGACCCACTTTTCAAAATTTTCGACCTAGGAACTCCAAAGTTTCATGTAAAGATGAGTTCAACTTTCCCACATAAGCTTTAAAGAGCATTCAAGTTCTATCATTTCCTAAAAAGCACAGATTGACAAATGATACCTCAGCTAACAGCAAATTACAGAATCGCGGCTGAAGCATATCAAAAGTGTAGATTCCTGGTGATGGTTCAGTTAAAATAGCACCAAAGCTCTCCAGTGTATTCTCTTGGATTGCTTTAAGAAAAGACGGAACAAAAAAAGCAGTAGGGTGCATAACGTACAGCTCTTTATGCAGAGGCTGCACTAAACAAAAAACAAAACGACAAATAAATAGAAAATCAAGAAACATGGCATAAATTTATAACCACTAAATCAACTAATCTAATGTCACCATTTAATATCCTAAGTAACAAAAAAGCTTGATAACATGCTTCAACACTTTTCCTCTTAAATCAGTTATGATTATCCAAACAAGTACATTTTCATGATCTAAAACGCTAGTTTACATAAACTATCAGAAAATCTGAAAACTATCATCAGACAAAGCTGCACGAAGCCCAGTACAATGGCCAATAGAGGTACTTGCAGTGGAACCCACAATCTAAACCATCTTGTATTCATGGGGCCAAGCTCAAATTCCAAACTGAAACTGTGACTGACGCAACCTAACAGTATCTGCGTATCGAAAATAAAAGGACATGATTTAGGGTAGTACCCCTAAATTGTGTTATTCCACAATCTAGCCACCCACCGGAATGTGAAAAATGGTGCTTGTATGGCAGGCCTGTGACTCATATCTGCCCATGGAAAAATTCAACCCACTGCAATAAGGAAAACCTTATTCCAAGTGCTCTCTCTCTCTCTCTCTCTCTCTCTCTCTCTCTCTCACACACACACACACAAAGCATGCGCATGCAAGCACACATGCACCCCGATATATACTCCACTCCAAATAGGCCTCACATATTATGGAGAATCTTGGTAGACATTGATGGAACCCAGACAAACAGGAACGGAAAACACCGAATGATGATGGCCTTCAAAGTTTATTCTTTTATTCCTATTTTATCATTTTTTCATAATAACTTACCTTTACTTCCAATAAAAATTAAGTTTAACGTCATACTCATTATTTTTTGTTATGGGATTTATGCCTCAGGTATTGTGAAATTATTTCTATGTAAAGAGGTCAAATCCCCACAATTAATCTTTAAAAAGTTTAACAAAAAATGTCACTCACACAATTGAAAATAATCTAGTTTATATTGATAACCTGCTCATTGCATACAGAACTTCACCTACCAAGATCCTTGCTTTATTTATCACCTCTCCCCTTCCATGTTCACAATCCACCCTTCATCAGGCAAGAATCAAGCCCAGTAGCCCCCTGCCACTGGACCTACCATTCATGATCTTCCTTGTGCATATACTGACCATCCTTCTCTTATCTTTGGAAGGCAACAAAGGGTAATGTATTGAAGTTTTGTGTTTGTAAACTTGTATCAGAAATAGTACAAAATTGTGGCTAATACAGAGAGAGTAGAATTGTGTGCTCCAATCTTGGCTACAGTATCTTTTCAACAAAATCTGCTTCTCTGCAGATGTGCTTAAAGGACACCCCAAAGAGAAGAGTATAGAAGGACATCCCAAAGAGAAGAGCATAACTCGAAAACATTGTGACAAACGCTCCAAACCTCCAATGGCCGAGGGTAGGGGGACCCCTTTTTGGCCCATGTAATAACATTTTCTAAATCATCTTGAACAACTAATTGATTACCCCAGATATGATAAAAAAACCTCAGTCCAGTGAGGATTTCAGTCATTGTAGAGTCAGACAAGCCTACAAGACCAAAAAAGGGTAGAAGGGATTTGCCTAAGTGATTTTTTGGACACTCCACCCACATTTGCTGCCAACAAAGCATCAATCAACGTTTAGTCAGATCACGCTTTGAGCAGGTGGGATCCAGAGAGAAGATCAGCCCATGTTTGCAGGATTGTCCCAAATAATATGGGTCCAATGGCGAGCAAATTCAGGGTATGAGTAGCCAAAGAATTCCTTGCAGGAAAGGGTCCATGAGGCAATTGTTGACTAGATTTGATCTACAAAAATGGACATTATGAGCTCAATGCCTTGGAAGGTTCTTCATTTACATTTGACCTATAAGCCAAGAGTATGGCAGGCACTATTACATGCCAAAATAACAAACATTTAAACAAAAGGCAGAAAGGTTAGCTTTAGAAGAGGCAATTGGTGGAGGACAGGGTGACCCAGGGCATGCTGAATAACTGGAGGAAGAACCATAGTTATGAGGCGAACTTACAAAGGATGAAGAAGTAGTTTAACATATTCCACCCTTTTTTGCACATCAAACAACAATTTGAGAGAGGGAAACTCTATTTTGGAATCTAAGGTTAGTACTTTAATCAGGACCACAAACCAACTTAAGGCTTGGACACTGGGTGGCACCAAGATGAAACACACTTTCTTAGTCGTGGCTATGGCTACGATTGAGGGGATGAATGCCTTGTAAAAAGTGGGACACAGAGAAGTTGTCTATTGTTGTCAGAACTGCATGAAACATGCATCTAGAGTCTTCATTAAATTAAGAAACTCAATTTCTTCTGCTTCGCTCAAGTTGCATCAGAACAGAAGAGTCCACACTATGCATCTACGGTTTGCTATTCTGTGGCGATTGTAAAAAGTCTTAGGAAGGACCTTTCAAGTGCACTGTAATTGTTCAACCTAAGCAATTCACTAATTCTCACAAGGAAATGAGTGTGCATAGAAAGCATTGACAAATACTGTTGATTACCTTTCATGCCCTGATGATCTAGTGTTGAAGGTGCAAGATGGCAACCATAGCAAAGGATCAATATGGTAGTGATTCTTGGAATTTGAGTGCCATAGATGGTCCCGGTCGGTGGCAAACATCTGTCCCTTGCCCAGCAGCACCCATCTAAGTCAGCAACTTTCTCCCACTTAACAATATGGTATTTCTGGAAGTTGCCAGCACTGCTCCCAAGGGAGTGCCTCATGAAACACATATGCTTCGACGAGGAGGATGCTCGTGAGAGCTACTTTGATATGTATGATGTGCCGTGAAAAGGAGAGCAACCAATATTTCCAGGCTGCTAGCCATCTCTCGAACTTCTCTAAATCCCGTCCCACTGTGCACTTTCTGACTCCCTGACATAGAGGGGGAGACCCAAGTATTCACTTAGAAGTGCTTTTGTACCAGACCCCATCCATAGAGCCAACTCCTAAAGAGGTCCCAAGGATAGGGCAATGGCTAGCAATTAAGTTCTAGACATGTATACCTTTAACCCTAAGGGCAGCTCGAAACATCTAAGGAACAACCATAAGTAATTGATCTTTTGAGGGTTAGCCTCACAAAACACTAAGGTATCAACTACACATTGCAGATAGGATATTCATGGGCCACTCTGGGAGCTATTGATCCAACAAAAGGACCATGGTTGAAAATTGATTAGAGTATTGCTTTCAGCTCATTAAAACTAGTACATGTTGTTCACTGTGGTGAAGAACACCTATCTAAATGATATGTACAATAAACACATCAACGATCAGTTCAAAAAATGTAGAAAACAACAATTCAAACCTAATAAATGTTCAATCTCTATCCTAAAATATCAAGAATAGTTTGGAAATAAAATTTGAAAATACATGCATTAAAACCAAAAGAAGAATGCATTGAAGAATGAACATCACTGACCATAATTGTCCGCCAACACTGTATCAATTTCATTGGCTAACCAACTAACACAATATTATCTGGTTTTCTGTGCAGCTTAAAACAGCGCTTCCCATTTGGGAGGCTTAGATCACTTCTCTATCATACCTCATTATTCACCATTATAGCCTTTTCCCAATTAATTGGGGTCGGTTATCCTAGCCCTCCATTCTGCTCTATTAAAGGCTATACCTTCAATGAGGCCATAAATCCCCATATCTTTTCGGACTACTTCGAACCATGTCCTTTAGGGCCAACCCCTTGAGCTTTTCAATCTTTCCACTTGAACTACCTGGCACCTCCTAACAGGTGACTTAAGTCTACTCTCTTCATCTTATCGCCTATTGGTGCCACACCTAAATTTTTCAGAATGGATTCATTTCGAATTCTATCCCTTCTTGTCTTGCCACTCACCCATCTTAACATCCTCATCTCTGCAACACTCATTCTATGCGTATATTTTTTTTGTCCGCCCAATATTCCGCCCCATAGAGCAAAGCTGGTCTCACAGCTATCATAATATCTTAGGTCGATAATCCAAGAGAATGGAAAGATTGAGGAAGATGTCGCGCATAGAACTAGAGCTAGGTAGGTGAAGTGGAGATGTGCATCCGGAGTTTTATGTGACTACTACATACCAATGAAACTAAAAGAGGAAATTCGATAAGATAGTTGTAAGCCCAATCGTACTTTATGAAATGGAATGTTGAGCGGTCAATAAACAACATACCCATGGGATAGATGCAGCTGAGATGAGGATGTTAAGATGGATGAGTGACAAGACAAGAAAGGATAGAATTCAGAACGCATATATTCAAGGGAACATACGTATGGCTTCAATAGGCGATATGATGAGGGAAAGTAGACTTGGGTAGGCTGGCCATGTGGCCCGTAAGGCTAATACATCACCCTTTAGGAGTTGCGATTTGGTAAGTAGAAGGATCTAAAAAGGCAAGGGAAAGGCATAAAGGGGTATGGATGGAAGTGGTGAGAAAAGACATAGTGACTTATGGTCCTACTAAGGGTATGGCCCTTGGTAGAGCAAAATGGAGGAACAAGATTCGTGTAGCCGACCTCAAATGTTGGGATAGAGCTAAGATGATATGATGATGATGTTGATGTCACTTCTCTATCACAAGCCACAATTTTGCAATTGTAAAACATAGCAAACTCAACACCATTTACTAAGCATGTGGTTGATGAACTATCAGTCAAGTTCATATTTAAAAATATTGGTCCTATGTCCAATGTCCATTTGGTTGATGAACACATGATCACAATGGATCAAAGAAAGCATTTTTAATGACAGATCTCAAAAAACCTCCATTTAGCTTCAATAAGACTAGTATGAACTATTCCAAAAATTAAAAATTACAACACGCACGATAAAGTAGTATGGTGACTAGATAGTATTCGGTAGCATGCAGGGTCTATTGAAGAATGATAAGAATATGGTATGAATATCAAACCTGATAATGTTGTAAGATCTTCTCCCGATATTCTTTCATTTTTTGCACCTGAAGAAAATGATTAAGTGGTAAATAATGTAAATTGCAACCCATAGATATAGTGAATCAAACAATATTATAGAAGAATCACGACTAATAGTACCTCCCTTTTTTTGATAAATGATCTTGTTTACCATGATTCAAATAATTTAATACAACAATTACATAAAAATCAAACATAACAAGAAATCACAACCCATAGAAATAGAGAATCAGACAATATCACAGGAAACTCACAACTTGCCTCCCTTGATTTAGTTTTTTGTTTTGATATATGAGCATGGTTCTTACTATTCCCTTACTTTAAGATAATAATTAATGGTTTCCAATATATAGCCCAGAGCCATACATGTGTAAAAGGGACAACATAATCAAAGGATAACATAGTATAATCTAACGACAATGGTGCCAACTATTACCAATGTAATTAAAAAGTAAAATAAAATAAAATAAAAATAATCTTTAACACCAATTTAATGATCAATATCAACTACAGAAACAGGGCAAAATGGAAGTGAAGAAAATTGAAGAGTCTAATATTTCCTATGAAGGAAGTATGCATGGCACCATCTCAGGGATATTCGCCTTACTCTTCGTATCTGCCCTCCACCCAACAGCATCCTTATGCCCCTCTCCCATTCGCTCCCCACCCTGCCCCTCTCTAGTATCTGCTTCCCCTCGCTCCTCCTTCCTTCCTTACATTTTATGAGAACTATGCTCATCTTATCATAATACTAAACAACCCATCGCCTAGAGCCTATCCTTTGCCTCCCACCAACCCAATCCCCACCCCACGCCCTCTCTCCATCCTTCTCACTCTCACTTGCTTGCCCCTTTCTCCATTTCAGTAGGGGGAAGACATTCTGCTTATATCGAGAGGGCCACAAGCCTAACTCTCGTGGATCATTTCAAACCCCACAAAAATGGCATTTCAAGCATTGAAAAATGGAGCAAAGCCCTTAAGGCAATCCTAACCTCTCCTGTCGGAGATTATCATCGGGTGATATCCTATTTTCCTTCCCCTCAGAGGAGAACCTTCTATGAGTTCTTAACAGCCCAAGCCATGCCATTCGGTTCAGAGATGTTTCTCTTTCCCTGCAACATTGGAGAAAAGCCACAGAAAATTTGGTTGAGAGCCTCCCACATTCCCGTCCAAGCATGGCATGTTTATACATTTAAGAAGATTGCGATTCTTGTGGGGCTTTCATCTCAATCCACTGGAACTCCTCAGCTTCTCTCCCTCTTGGTTCCATTCAACTTCTGGTTGAAACCCTCCTTCTTAATCCCTAGTTTCCTATGGGTGGAAGTCGACAGCCTATTCTTCTGCATCTCACTAGCCTAGCTTCTTGTGTTCCCCCTTCCCCCCCCCATGTCCTGGACCACAGAACTTTGCTTCTTGCTCCTAGGGTCCACCAACCTCCAGTGAATTGGGAAGGTTGGACCACAGTATCCCGTAAGCGCAGAAGTCGGAGTGATCATGGTCGTAGACACAAACGAGGACACTTCCCAACTGCCCACAAGCTCATCATAGGGCCACCTATGGAGATCGCTTCAACAATAGGGATGGGGATCCAGCCCCATCCACTACAACCCTCGAGACTGGTGTCGCCCATCCTCGCCCCCAGCATGTCATCCTTGGCCAACGTGATCAACCCCTCAGTGTCCAATCATGTGCCAGCGAGTGCCCCTCCTCACTTGATCCATGAGGCTTGTCTTCCTCAACACGCCTCTTCCTTCCCTCCTTTTTCCCCAGAGGCCACACGTCCGTCCAATACAGCTGCCACTCACCCTTTGCCCCTGCTCTCAATTGCTACCATTCAAGCTTTGACCCTTCACTCAACGGCTGGATCCAACTGTAAAACATGCCCCTCATACAACCCCCCCCGCCCCCCATGTGACCTTTCCCCCTTCCCCTCTTGAGAACGCCCTACACGTGTCGTCTCAAGGTCCTTCCAATGGGTTAGATGGCAGGCCGCCACACTTCAAGCCATTTGACCCTACTCCCTTATCCTCTTCTTCCACCAACCCTTCCCCTGATCTCACTCTACATAATCCCATCCTAGCGTCCTACCAACTTTCACCGCCCGTACCTCTCAGCAACATGCAGCCACTGCCTCCACCTTCCCCCCTGCCTTCTCCCCTCCATCTCTCAACCTCCAACCCACTCTCCCCTTAACCCCATCCATCCTTCCCTCATCAGAGCCTCCTCCTCCCTTTTCCCCACCACTTCTTACCCTCCACCGCCTTTCATCCACCCCTCTTAATCCCATGTTGTCCCCCACGCCTTCACCCTATCACTCTCTCTCCCACTCCTCCCTCGTCAACCCCTTTACCCCCAGCTTTTCTACCCCCTCATAAGTTTCCCAGTGGCTCCCTTCTCTGGCCCCTTCTTCATCTAGGACCCCTTCCTTCCCCTCACCAGTGGCACTGCCCTTGTCCTTGCCCTCCTCGAGCAGAATTCTGGTGCTGTCAAGCAACCATTGCCCAACCTCGACTCTAATTTTGTCAACGCTTTCGATTGTGCCCAAGGTAATAACGACGAGGCACTCAAAGTGATGGGGCTTACGTTTGATGGGCTAAAAGAAGCATTGAAAGGCTTTATCAAGGCTGATGCCCAAACCAAAGCTGCAAAGAAAGCCAAAGCCAAAGCCAAAGGCAAGGCTCCAGCAACTACTCGCAAAGGACAGCGAGAGCTCACCAATCTACATTTCGGAGTCAACTATGACAAGGGGAAATCCTCTACCCCTCAACCCGCCTTCCTTCCGTCTTCGGCTCCACAGCCATCTAGACGCTCGGCAAGGCCAGCTCCCCCCTTCCTCATCATGAAGATTCTGATCTGGAATGTTTGGGGCTTGGGTAACCCAAACAATCAAAGCTGTCTCCATGACTTCAATACCAAATTTTGCCCTTCCCTCTTTGGGTTGGTGGAAACTAAGCTCCCCTCTCATTCCCTTTCTTACATTTGAAAAACCTGGGGTGTCAGAACATGCCAATGGGTGGCCCTAGAAACCCATGGAGCTTCAGGTGGAATATGGATCCTCTAGGACCTTTCTTACATTTGAAAAACCTGGGGTGTCAGATCATGCCAATGGGTGGCCGTAGAAGCTCATGAAGCTTCCGGTGGAATATGGGTCCTCTGGGATCCAACCATCCACGCCCTTGTTAACCAGTACATAGGGCAATTTTCAGTCCCAATAATTCTTTCTAGAATCACAAATGGTCTCGTGGAAGAACGCAGTGGTGCATGGATCCAATTCAAACAGACAACTTTTGGGGAGAACTTCAACATGTCGCTTCCTTGAGCCCATCCACTTGGTGCCTGAGAGGTAATTTCAATGTAACCAGATGGTCTCATGAGAGAAATTCCAATGATAGGACAACCCCTGCCATGGTCCAATCCTCGGATCTCATTTCCCAAAACCATCTTCATGACATCCCGTTAGAGGGAGCAGTATACACTTAGTCTAATCACTCCCCCAATCCAACCTTATTTAAACTAGATAGGTTCCTCACTTCTCTTGAATGGGACAACCTCTTCCCCGGATCCCACTCCTCCATTCTCCCCAAGCCTACTTCAGACAACCGTCCTATCTTACTCTATACTCAGGCAATTCAGAGGGGACCTAAACCCTTCCGCTTCAAGATTGCATGGTTTGAGGAGGCCAACTTCTCATCTCTGGCTCATTCGAAGTGGGATTCCTTCGCTACCCAAGCTCACAGGTGGGCTGACTTCAGGCTATAGAAGAAACTGAGCTCCTTAAGACCTCCCTGAAGTGGTGGAGTTCCCAGCTACCTGGCAACCTTCGAACCCATGAAGAGACTTTGCTTCAATCCATACAATTTTGGGACTCCACCGAAGAACCACGAAACCTCTACCACTCTAAACAAGAGCTTAGGTCTAAAGCTAAACTAGATTACAATCTCCTCAAGAAAGAGGAAATCTATTGAGCCCAGAGATCTATGCTCAAGTGGCTCAAGTCCAGGTAACTTAATCCTACTTTCTTTCACAAGATAGCTAATTGCTAAAGAAGAGAAAACTCCATCACCCATCTGAAGGTGGGAGGGCGCATTCTGAGCCAACCTCCCCAATATGAACAGGCTGCCATTAGTTATTTCTCCCAGCTTTTCTCCACCCCCTGGAGTCCAAAAACCTACATGGATGACCTATCCTTTGCTTTCCTACCCCCCGAAACAACCAACTCACTAGAACTTTTCGAGGAGGAAGTCCTAAGGGCAATCAATGATCTAAGTTCCAACCAAGCCTAAGGACCCGACAGCGTCCCCATAGCCCTCTTTAAAGCCTTTTGGGAATCTATGAGACCAGATGTCATGGCCTTCTTAGAGGAGTTCCACTATAGAGGAATAATCCACAGAACAATGAATTCCACTTTCATAGCGCTGGTTCCCAAGACAGAAGGTGTGGAAGAACTAAAAGATTCCAGACCCATAAGTCTGATCAACAGTTCGTACAAAATTTTAGCCAAGGTCCTCGCCTTCTGCCTAAGACAAGTCCTAGGTTGGGTCCATTCTCCAACTCCAGGGATCATTGTCAAGGATCACCAGATCCTAGATGGGGCAGTTATAGCCCATGAGTGCATTCATTCTCGCCACCTTCAAAATATCCCAATGCTTATCATCAAACATGACTAGGAGAAGGAGTATGATCATGTAGATCGGAAGATTATTATCGAGACCCTCTTTAGAATGGGCTTTAAGGCTAGATGGAGAAAATGGATCCAAGAATGCATATCCAGTCCATTTTTCTTCGTGCTCATCAGCGACTTCTCCGAGGAATATTTTCAGGCTTCTAAAGCCCTGTGACAAGGTGATCCTTTGTTGCCCTTCCTCTTTGCCATAGTAGCTGATGTGTTCGGTCCCTTCATGTCAAGGATGTCTCGAACAAGCTTTCTTATTGGCTTCAACATAGGAAGGTCAGGTCCTCCCATATCCCACCTTCAATACAAAGATGATACTCTCGTCTTTTGCAACGCATACTAGCAACAAGTTGACTACCTGCTTCTATTCCTTCAATGCTTCCAGTTAGCCACTAGCTTCAAAGTCAATATGGAGAAATCTAAAATGATGGGTGTTGCTTTAGACAATCCCTCGGTCGAGAGCCTAGCCGACCAATGGGGGTGTGCAGTAGGCAACATCCCTTCTACCTATTTAGGGCTTCCTCTTTGTCTCGATTTGCCATGACTTAACCTTTTAGAGCCTTATAAATGATAATTTGAGAGGAAGCTTGTAGCTTGGAAAGGAAGATTTATATCCTCGACTGGTAGATTGATACTCATCAAGGCTACCCTCTCTAATATTCCACTCTTCCTCATGTCGCTCGTCCTCATGTAAGCATCAATTCTAGCGAGATTGGAAAAACTCGAGGGATTTCTTGTGGTCGGGTGAAGGTGGCCATAAATTTCACCTTATTTCTTAGGCAAAGGTTGTTTACCCAAATCCCAAGGTGGTCTTGGCATTCACAGCTTAAGAGCTACCAATTTAAACCTGTTAGGAAAATGGTGGCGACACTATGCCACACAACTTAATCACCACTGGAGAGAGGTCATCTCTCGTAAATACTACTACCAAGATCACACATGGTTACCCTCTATCAGGTCTACTAGCAATATCTCAAGCTTTTGGAGGTACCTCCAACATTGTTGTAGCCTATTCTTGTGATGGATCTGGTACCGTCCACGGTTGGGCAATAGTATTTCATTCTAGCATGACATTAGGTTGGCGGCAGCTCTCTTAAAGAGCAATTCCCCTCTCTCTTAGGGCTCGCCCTTAATCCCAACTCTACAGCGACCGATTGTTTTTCCCGTTCTAGGAATTTCTAGAACTTGGAATCCCAATTTTAAAAGGGCCCTCAATGATTAAGAGATTGGACACTTTTCAGGACTCTTCAAGTCTCAAACCTATTACACTCGGTTTTTCTTTCCCTGTCTGGGGAAGATAGGATCATATGGCCTCCTGCCACTTCAGGGACCTTCTCAGTTGCTGCATTCTACCAAGCCATTAGCTTGATTCCCTCCCCCATCACTATTGTTCCCGTTATAGCTGCAAACCCATGGTTCCCCTCCATCCCCCCAAAGATCCAAGTTTTCAGTTGGGTTACACTCCATGAAAAGGCTTTAACTCTTGACCAACTACAAAGAAGAGGCCCACTCTTCCAAACAGATGCGCTATGTGTCGTTCAATAGAAGAGACAAAGTCTCATTTCCTCATCCACTGTGAAGTAGCCTCGGCCCTTTGAGCCAATGTGCTCAACCTCTTCAAGTGGCATTGGGTCACTCCCCAATCCACTCCTCAGGTCTTTTCTACCTACTTGCATACTCCTTGGAGTAATTCTAGATTAATTCCTTTGGAGAGCCTCCATCGTTACTATTTTGTGAACTATTTGACTAGAAAGGAATAGAAAAATCTTTAGGGGGGAAGTAGCTTCCATCCCTTCTTTGATAGACAAATACCGCACCTTTGTCTCCTTCTGGGCCGGAAACCACATACCCCTCGAAGTTTATCTTCCGCAGACTGCATCACAATTGGCATGATCTCCTTTATCTGAGATCTCCGAGGATTTCCCGCTCCCCTCTGTGGAGACTACAGAAAGCTGGGCAACCAAACTTAATTTTGATGGATGCACTTTTGGTAACCAGAGCCCCTTGGGGATTGGGGGCATTATTAGAAATTCTGAGGGCTCTACCCTCCTTTCCTTCTCCTTACTTGTTGGAGTTACGGACTCCACCACGGCAGAGGCCAAGGTTTTGCTTGAAGGGCTCCAAAGATTTGACCCAAGCTGGAATACTAAATTGATAGTAGAAGGTGACTCCAGCAACATAATTACTTGGGTCTTGGGAGCAGCTACATGGCCCTGGAGACTTGATCACATCTTTGATGAAATCTCTCAAATTTCCAGCTCTATGAGGGTTACCTGGAGCCATGTTTTTAAAGAAGCCAATGCAATTTTTTGTTCTCTTGTGAATCTGATGTAGAGCATTTTTTTGGGCCCATGGTGGTTTTTGTACAGGGCACCGAAATTTTGGGTTGCCTATTTTTTATATATGATCTTTGTTGCACTCATTTTTTAAATCAATACAATTGTCAACTTATTCAAAAAAAAAACTTAAATTGCCAACAATTAAATAAGTTCAAACTTCCTGGCCCAGCAAAATGGAGACACCTCCAATCCCAAGGTGATGGGTCAAAGACAATTAAATAAGTTCAAACATCTAAAGCTTTCATGATCTCCATTTGCAGACCTGGACAGGATAAAGTGCACACCCAAAGTGATGTGTCAAAGACAATTCGTAATAAATAAACTGCTATAAAGGTTAAGAACCCATAATCAAGATACAGAGGTCTTCACCTTTTCTAAGCATTGAAGCTGTGGGACTCAAACTTGGGAAATGTTGTTGCAATCGGCACCACCATAACCAAGATACCTAAGCTGTCAATTTTCAAGAGTAATTCAACAATGGAAGGTTCATGTTGTTATCAGATGAGGCACATAAACACCACCTCCAGCTTAAAATCTTCAAAATGACGCCAAACATCCACCTCAGACATGTTATGGGCACAATGCACTTTTGTTTTCCAATAGATAACAAATAACATAGCTAGGAAGGTTTATGCGTCGAGTTGCACCAAAAGGGGCAGAAAAGTTGAGTCATAGACATGGGCAAGAAGAGAAGAGAAAACAATCAATGAAAGATTAGACATATCTTAAAAGAGAAGCAACCAGAAAGACACCTTCTAGCCAAGGCATTGGCATAAGCTTTAGCTCCATTGAGAGTATCCAGAAATAAAAGGTAATAGGTGTAGTGATGTCATAAATAAGTGCTCCCTCAGGATGAGAAGATCAATATTGAATTACGAAAAGGAAAGATGCACAGTCAAGCAAAGATTCATAGGGAATTGTGAAATGACGTAACAACTAATTTTGGGTGAAAGCAGGCCTTTACAGGCTGTCAAGATGTAGGAACGTCTCCTATTTGTACATTCACACATATAAGTGCATATGTGCATGCATGAAGGCATTGAACCATGCAACAGTTCTTATCATTTACATTGTGATATATCTATGCATTCAAATTGCTAGTAAGCCCTATTTCATGACAAATCATGACAGAACTACGCATTCTAAATTCCTAGTGAGCCAATGTTAAATTGAAAGATCATACATTTATTTCCATTTAGTGGACTGGGTTTAGCCAGACTCAATAACCAAAAGAGAGGGAACAGGGGAGAGAGAGAGTATGGAGTCATCATGGGGTATAGGGAGGGAACAGACATAATACCCTTGCAAAATCCCCATTGGGAAGGTACCGGAACAAGACCTTGCGCATGAAGTCGAGCTTAGCATCCCTGGGGACCCTGAGCATGCAGGTGGGGAGGTGGCGCTCCAGAGCTCTGAATACAGACGGATGGAACTCAAGTTGTTGCCGCATCCCCTCATAGCTCTCCGGCACATGCTCGGGATTGGGGCTGAGCCGGAGTCGCCTCGCTAGCCTCCTCTCATTCTCCACCGATGCCACCAGCAGGGCCTCGTTGTCATTATCGTCACCCAAGGGATCCTCCTCTGGCGGGGTGCTGCTCCTCCTCCTCCTCGACTCCTCCTCCCCCCTCTTCTCCCCCAAGCGTTCCTCCCTTGTCATTTCCCTTTTCCTCACTCTCGCTGCACACAGAGTTTCGTCTAGGGTTTGTGTTGATCTTACTCTTGGTACTGTACAAATTAGTGCAGACAGAACTTGTAGGGTGAGGGGAGCTCCGAGCTCTACTATTTGGGTTTTCCTCGACCGGTTAGGGTTTCTCTATCTCATTCCATGCTAGGGTTTAGCTTGGCGGGAAAAAGGCCACAACGTAAACGTGCGATATAGAGAGAGAACCGCAGTGTGATGCACAAAAAACGCCATCGAATTAACGGTCAAAGTAAAACTTGAAATAAGATCTCGGCCTTACAAAAAAAACAAGGGTGCGGTTTCTATAAAGCTGCAACCTTAAACAATCCAATTAAGGCGCACCCTAAAATTTTATCATAACATATAATTTTGTTGTAAAAAATTCGTAGTATTATCTCAAAATTTATTTCCATACTTTAGAAAATTTAAAATTCCAAAAATAATTAAAATCAAGTAGATATATAAGTATATTAAAATCTTGAAAATGGACTGTCTAGATATTACGTTGCAAGATGCACTATTTTCGATACTCAAAAACTTTTTTTTTCATATTCATACATCTCAATGTTGAGATAATCGATTAGAGGTTTTTTCAACATTAAATCAACATTTCAGATAGATTTTTTAAATGCATATGTGATTCTACATTTTAAGGTTGCAACCTTATATAAACTTTTCCCAAAAAACAATAGTGTCAAGCCTCACTTTAAAACTCACCCAAAATTGTAGGTCACGTATTGGAAGGCTTTCAAATTAATCATCTCAATCGTGATCATTAAGGTTATAAAAAATAAATTAAGATTTTAAGTCGTAAAAGTAGTATATAATATTGTAATACATTATTTAGATCGTCTATTTCAAATGTTCACATATCGGCAAGATCTGTATCTTTTTTTAGCTGCAAATTTTATAATTAGAAGTGAAACTGGATATTAAAGTCATCACAGAGATTTATAACTCGAACTGTTTTCAAATGAGTTTATGAAATTGCACCCTCATATCAAAGGTTATCAAAAGGAAATATGTTGTCGTAGCTTATGTTGAGATGCTACAGGGGTGCACAATAGTTTGGATCACTCTCGATATAATCGAGGGCCACAAATTTGTTTTATTTTTTATTGTTGTGAATTAGTTTTACATGAAATTTTATGTTATAGGCCGTAGAATAAAACAACAATATTTCAAACAAAACGTTTTAACCACTAATCCCTAAATGTTTCAATGGCCATTGTGGTTAATCTTCTATTTCAATTATTTTTCTTATATTTTTTTTAGTGGACCTTAATTTTTTTTGTAAATTAAATTTAAATAAAAATAAAAAACCAATTAATGTATAGCCCTCAAATTAGCCTTGATTCAATATTGGGCATGGAAAGGATGCTTGTGTACCTTCGAGCATCCACGTCAGGTGGACACCAAACATTCCTTGTTGCATATAATGTTCTTTTTTTTTACAAGAAAAATGAGGTGGAAGCTTTCTCGAGGCTGCATATAATGTTCTTCCATGCAACAATCGTTAGGCCTCGTTTGGATGCCGCCTCAAACAATGTTTTGGCTGCATTTTTAAGTGATGATAATTTTATATCCATGGGGCATTTTAAGTGATGGTCACTTTTTATCCATTTAGTCATGCATGAACAAGTCAAAATGCAGAGATAAAAAAAATTTATCCAAAAACGAGAATTGAAACTCCAGGCACATATTTTTCCAGGCTCGTGTTGTAGCCAAATTACGGAAATAGTATATCTATCTCCACACTCGTTATGATTACAACTCTATGAAGAACCCATGTTTCCACTTATTTCAGAATGACTCTTCTTTAATAGAGTCATTGAGCTGTCCAAATGGGGCCACAAGATTCAAACGAAAATTGAAAGTCACTTTGCATACTTATTGGGCTTGGCTCAAAAAGAGTCTAAGGAAGACTTTGAATTTTTCTTCTATATTGTAAATCTTATTATTGGAGTATTTTAAGTTCTATGTTTTCATCATGGGATAAAAGGAGAAGCTTTGGGTGTTGGAATTATAGCCTTTCAAGGCCTCAAAACCTTGACATATTATTGCTCTTGACCATACTGGGAGCATATGAGACCGATATGATTATTAGATCTTGGTGAACTGGGACCAAGAGTGGCATAACCCCAAGAGTCATGAGTGTCTATGAGAGCCTCCATGAGGGTTGAGAGTTATCTCTAGTAAGGGCCAGTTTTAATTTACGCTTCAAGACTATGTGATGCCAGGGCATTGTGCATGTGAATGACTAATGATGATATGAACTTGAGTATTTTCTATGTTTTAGCCATGTTTGAGAAAGTCAAAACTTAGAGAGGGCATAAACCTAAATACCTGACATTAAGCTTTCTCATAGCATGTGCATATAGAAGCGCAAAAGGGAAGCCACTCTACCATGTTGATCCACTTGGGATAGATATGCACATGTTTCGAAAAAGGACCCCCGCATTCCTTTGAATGCATATCCTTGGGGGTGAACTTATAGTCCACTACAACCTAAGAGTCCCTAGCCACATATTGGATTGATTTTGATAAGCCACAAACGAGTCATTGATTAGTATTGTAGGTCATAGCTTTGTTGGATCATACTGAGAAGGTGATTGTCGATTCTAGCCTAGTTGAGTGTAGTGTTATGATACCAAATTGAGCGCCATAGGATCATAAATTCCCTTATAATATTTTCAAAATGGTACCAAGATGTATTACTTCAATGAAAAATATTTTTGTGAATTTTTTGGAGTTTTTAAAAATTTATTTCAATCTTTTGAGCAAAAAATGAGAAATTCTATATATTTTTTCAAGAAATAACAATTGAGGGCATACTTGGGGGACCCACACATGACATGTGTTGAATCTGAAATATGCGTGTCGAATCCGAGATGCACAATAGATGTATCAGGAATCATTCTGTGTGTGAGCACTTGTGATAAACTAGATGAACATAACACTCCTCTTAATGCCCCTTGCTTAGGCAAGAGTTTGAATCCAGCCACTAATCATAATGTGTCTCATGACACCCAAATGGGTAATGGTTATCCACAGTGTTTTAAAAAACGCCGAGTCGAATCGGATTCGCCCGGTTCGACTCGGAACTCGTGAAAAGGGGACCGGATCGCCTAAAAAATCGAAAATCGCCCGGTTCTAAAGAGAACCGGGCGATTCTGTACAGTGAATCGCCGATTCACTGTACGGAATCGGCGAGTCCGAACAGTGAATCGGCGAGTCCCGTACGGATTTTTTTTTTTTTTTTTTTTTTTTTTTGTTGTTGTTGTACTCCATGATAGATTTTTTTGTAATACTTGATCGATTTTTTTGTAATCCATGATCGAATTGTTTTTGTTTTTTTGTAATCCATGATCGAATTTTTTGGTTTTTTGTAACCCATAATAGAATTTTTTGTAATCCATGATCGAAATGTTTGTTTTCTTTTCTTTTAATCCATGATCGATTTTTTTGTTTTTTTTTTTTTTTTGTAACCCATGATAGAATTTTTTGTAATCCATGATCGAATGTTTTGTAATACATGATCGAAATGTTTGTTTTTTTTTTGTAATCCATGATCGAAATGTTTGTTTTTTTTTTTGTAATCCATGATTGAATTTTTTGTTTTTTGCTTTTTTTGTAACCCATGATAGAGTTTTTTGTAATCCATGATTGAATTTTTTGTAATCCATGATCGAACTATTTTTTTCTTTTTTTGTAATCCACGATTGAATTTTTTGTTTTTTTTTGTTTGTTTTTTTTTGTAATCCATGATCGAATTTTATGTAATCCATGATCGAATTTTATGTAATCCATGATTGAATTTTTTGAAAATTTGTGATTTTTTTTTTTAATCCATGATCGAATTTTTTTTTGTAATCCATGCTAGAATTTTTTGAAAATTTGTGATTTTTTTTTTAATCCATGATCGAGTTTTTTGAAAATTTGTTTTTTTTTTTTTTTAATCCATATTATTCAAAGAGAAAATGAGAGAGATGATGATTCTGAGGCCACCCTATCCCAGCCATATTATTCCCATATCGAGTCCCAACAGCATGTAGGGATGAGCACGAAATACTGTAAATTAAATGCTGAATGGCGGTTCATGCAGGGAAAGAACATATCAATATTCGTATATTCATTCAAAAACATGAAAATTCTTAATAGAGTACCCTCATTTTTTATTGAATTCCTAAAAAACAATATTTATAATGAATTTTAATAAATTTTTCGAATTTTTTTTAAGCTTTATTCTGACCGATTCACCCGATTCCCGATCCGGATCGTCGATTCGCCGATCCGGATCGTCGATTCGCCGATCCGGATCGTCGATTCGCCGATCCGGATCGGTTTTTTGGAAGCCCGATCCGGGTCACCGATCCGTTTTTTAAACCATTGGTTATCCATATTAGCCCCACATGGAGTTGACGTGGGGTGGCATCAGCCCTAATGGGGGGCTCCCTTGTCATTTGTGGATTTATTATAATAAAGTTTTGTAATGGGACTTTTTATGGTTTTATGGAAATTCAAATTTTGGATTTTGGCAAATAGTTTGTGTGTGAGATTTATGGCTGTGTGCACATGTGCAAATTCTTCTATAAAGGGCACAAGGTTAGATATTATTGTTTAAAACTTAAGGACATGTATAATTGTGCATATAACCACTTATTTTATATGGCACTATGTAATTGGTTGAACTGGCTCACCAAAGTGAAGGGAAAATTCAATTTTAACATTGTTTCTAAAAAATGTGTCAAAATACATAAGGACAAACCCCTAGCTATGGTTTTTTATTTGATTATGTAAATTGAGCATGGATTTTATGAAAGCAAAGTTGATTTTGGTGATTAATGTTAATTATGGGAAATTTGGAATGAGTTATACTTAATATGGAGGATAAAAGTGTTAATCCATTCATCAAGATCACATGATGAAAGATAGGTGGCTAGGATCAAGCCTATCTTTATATCATAGATGATTGGTTGCAGTGGCTAAGATTAATTCATCTAGATGCATCTCTACACTAAGCCTATAAATAGTCCCTCAATTGCCCATTTTAAGATGTAACTTAAGTTTTTCACTCTCTCTCCAAGAGGCATGCCCAACTATTTTCATCACACTCGCTTCCATTTGGAAGCTTTTAGTGAGAAACACTCCAAAGAGTGTACGCCTCCATATATCCCACTCTTCCTCCATAGAGTGGGATGCCCCTCATCTCTCTCTCTCTCTCTCCACCTTCTTGAGTTTTTAGAGTGAGAAACTCTCTCGTGAGTGGCACACCATTCTCAAGCCACTCTTCCTCCTACTTCATGAGAGGAAACTTCACTAAGAGAAAGTCAAGAGAAAAGATGCGAGAATTTAGTGTGAGAAAATCTCCATTAAAGCTCCATCAAGATTGTAGTTGAAACCCTAGCTCCATGTAGATTTGATTTTTAAAGAATTCATCATTGTTGGGTGAGTGTGGCCATTAAAGGCCCTATTAGTGCTTGTAATGAAAAACATTTGATATAATGGAACATGAACTCAGTGGGAGTGTGATCCCTCGTGGATCATACTAACCAAATAACATTTGTTGATACCGAACTGTGCTTGACGGTCTAGGCCAATCGGTTGAGAAAAACCTATGTTACCTGTGCATATAAAACTATCCCATAAGGGTTCTAATAGGCCATCCCTTTATGAGGTCTGAGTATACCCGGATGAGTGAGCCGAGGGACTGTGTGACCCTTGTGTGTGATGGTGACCTTCAGAGATGGGGGCTAAAGCCTCTTCTATGTACCATTACACAACATCCATAATGATAGATGTTTTGGAAAAACAAACCACTTTTTAGGGTGAATCTTATGCATATGCGAGAGATGCCCCTATAAGTCATAGAAGCAATGGTCGCATCAGGTCTAGATGACATTGACATATCTCTAAGGGAGAACCTGAAATCTACAAACTGGGATTACAACCCCTTAACTCATTAACCAGACCTTGGTGACCCACTAATGAGCCCTTGCATGGACTGTGAGTCATGGAAAACACTGGGTCGGTTGATAAAACAAGTGTGGACCGTAGTCCATGATTGAAGGTGGAGTGCCCCAGATTGTTTATTCTTAGACCATATGGATCTTTATCCCATCTAATGAATTTAATTATGTTTATTATATGATAATATGATTTTAAAATTATTATTTAAATTTTTATATACCTTTGAATATTTTATTTATAAAATTTGGATTTATAAAAATAGAGATATTGATTTTTTAATATTGTAAATATTGGAAATAATTCTAAAATCCATTTATTAATTTTTAAATATTAAAAAATAACATTGGGGGCCTATTTTGCACAGGGCCCACCATGCCCTAAATTGGTGGGCGCCAACAAAGCCACCACATAGGTGGCACACCCTAATTTTTTGCGGCTTCCTATCCCCGTGAGTGGCACGGTCCACTTTTAGGAGATTTCCTATTTTATGGGATGAGTTGATAAGAGTGATAACTTTGGCTTGAAGGCAAAGTTATTATGAGATTTGGACAAGTGTTTTTGTCTTGAAGAAGATTTGAATGAATCTTTTAAAAGTTTGATAAGGCTTTTGTATATTTTGGATAAAGCACAATATTATGATTAATGTTATCTTATTTAATTTCTATTGATGGGATAATGGTCAAAGGAAAAGAGGGATAAAGGTTCCAACACATTCCATAGCATGCTGGTGACCCATTTATGGAATGGAGGGCTTAAATCTCTCACCCCACAAGTCACCCATGATCAACGGTTCATATGCAATCCACAAGAAGAGGTAAACCATAGAAAACCCTTATCTTATTTTTAGCACTATAAAAAGAGGACCCCTTGCCAATAATTCTCTGCATACCAATTTCTCTCTTCTCTCTAAAATATTTTTTTTTCTCTCTCTTAATAGAAAAGGAGGGGCATGTCAAAGGGTCTCTCTCTCTAGATCATGAAAAGGAGCATGCCCCACTTTCTGCACCATGTCTCTGTCTCTCATCTTGCTTTGTTGAAAAGGGTTGGGCAGTAGCAAGTAGATGCCATCTTGCTTGAAATAGGTTTTGTGGGTTTGTACCTAAGATCGAATTTTGTGACCAAGAGGAGTTCACGGTTCCATTAAAAGGTTTGCAGTGAAACTTGCCTTCCCATTGAGATTAAGGTTTGATCGTTGATCCTGCTCCATCGGATGGTGGTGACTCGGTGTGGGGTGTAATAAATTGGGTGAGGTAATCTTCGGTATTCTTCTTTTATTTCTTGCCTTTTAATTATATTGTTTTTACATTCCCAAGCTTGAGAAGTAGTGATTATTTTTCTTTGTTTAAAGAAAATTAGTTTAATGACATCACGATTTAAGATCTTGGATTTGTTGGTTTTACTTTTATTTTTTTAAAGCAAGAATTATTATAACAAGACCACTTATAAGTGATATTTGCCGAAACAAAAAGGGGTGAAAAGAATAAATAAATAAATATATATATATATATATAAATACCCCTGCAATATCATGTTGGTCTGTCTTCATTGGTATCAGAGCGAGTTAGTTGTTTCCATTACGAGTCTTTTCTTTTTATTGAACCTAGATCAAGCTTGGGAATAAATGATATGGTTGCCCATACCTTCATCTTGAAGATCTTAAAAACTGAAAGGTTTGATGGGACCAATTATGCCTCTTGGAAAAAAAAATTTGGATATGTCCTTTTATGAGGAACACTTGCATGAGATGCTCTGTGAGCGTCGTCCTCATCGTCTAAGCAATGACTCATCTCAAGCAGTCAAATATGAGTATGCTACTTGGAAGAGAAGGAACTTGAGATGTAAGCACATCTTTTTATGTGTTATGACCTACTCGTATGCTTCCGAGTATGAGTCAATTTTTACTGTAAGTGGAATCTATGATAGGCTTGAGAGAGAGTATGCAGATCTTTCTCCCATGAAACAAGCCATGGCTATGAAAAAGTACAATGATTTAAAGATGGCTGAGGGACCTAATTCTCAAATCATGTGCATACCTTTCATGTATTAGTTCGAGAGATGAAGGACACAGGCATGAAACCTATTGAACCCATGCAAGTGATTCATCTCATGAATTCACTTCCTAATTCATGGGAAACTTTTGTGTCCTCCCTCTCAGATAGAAGAAAAGCCCTAAAGTTGGAGGAGCTCATCACGACAATCAAAGGAGAAGAAGAAAGGAGGAACTAAAATCATGCAACAACATCAACTCCAAGGGAAGCCGTATACATGATAAAACTTTCACCATATTTTAAACCTAAGAAATGAAAGGATAGAAATAATTTTGGAAATATAGGAGATAACAAAAAGAGAGATTTTGGAAATAAAAGAGAACGAGAGAGACTATGACTTGTTTTATTTGTAAGAAGGTGGGTCACATAGCCAAGCATTGTCGGTTCAACAAATTTAGTGAGACCAACAAGGAATTTTCTTGTGTGGACTTTGAGACTTTGCTAGCCAACCCCAAGGGAGCTTCTTGATGCCTTGACTTGGGAGCTACAGCTCATGTCACAAATACCAGAGAAGGCTTTCACTCTTTTACTCCCATGGGGTTAAGAGAGCAATATATGTATATGGCAAGAAACTAAAATACCGATGTGTATGGAGTGGAAGATTGTGAGCTTAAAGTGAAGAGTAGAAACGTCTTGATCCTAAAGCAAGAACTTTAAACTCCTGATATGATGAAGTGTTTAGTTTTGTTCCCAAGATGGCTCAAGCAGGATTTGTTACCACTTTTGTTGGAGAGAAGGTGGTAGTCAAGATGGGTAATAATGTTGTTATGGCTGGACATATTGTGAATGATTTATTTTCTATTTAAATGAAAGAGAACGTTGCTTATGTCTCGTCCCCTAATGTTTTGATGCTACCCTATGAGATATGAGGTTAGAACTTAGGACACATTAATTACAAAAGAATGGAAAGATTGAAAAAGGATAGTATTCTTCAAAATTATAAGGGTGATTTATAGAAAATTTGCGAGTCTTGTATGCAAGAAAACTAACAAGGAAAATAACCACTGGGAAAAAAGAGCTATTAACGTTTTAGAAATTATTCATAGTGACATATGTGATCCTATGAATGTGGCTACCAAAAGCTGCAAAAGAAATTTCATCACTTTTATAGAAGACTATTATATGTAATTTTTAACTTACTTGTATCCCCGAGTTTCATAAGGAGAGAGTCAGTAACAAGCTGGTCTTGTCGGTACTCAAGACACTGCCAGATCAGGGGAACACTGCTAAATAAGCCTAAAATTGGGCAACCTCTAAAAAAGTATTGGAATGGCTTCAAAGAGCATGAAAATAGTAGTTTGGGATGACTGAAGGATGATCATAAATTTTCATGGAATTCTAATAAGTTTTGATATGATCAGGATGAAACTCATTTCTCAAATCTAGTTCATATCATGCTAAAAAGGGATCTTATAACTACAACACTATTTTGGAGCCTCAAAACAGTATCAAACCATTGTCATTAGATCCGAAATGTCGAACCCTCAGGGACCAAATTAGGGCTCAATCGGACCATTTTGGGTGTAAATTATCATAAAATGGTGGGCTTTACACTATTTAAGTGTAGCCTCGGTGAACTAGTTTCCATTTATGGAAACTATGTTTTCACCTCTCGGGATGATTTTCAAATTCTCATAACTCATTCATTTGGAATCGAAATAAGCTCAAATTCGGACACAAGCTGGGTTTGGCCGACCTGGTCATTTTGATATATGACAAGCATCATGACGTGGCTTGAGACGAGAAATTTTCTAGAGAGAAGATCAGCCTGAAACCATAAAAATCAGAATTTTAAAAGAATACATCCCATATTTCGCGAAGTAATAACTTGAGATCTGTAAGTCGAATCGACACGAAATCAGATCTGTTGTGACCGCATCGTGAAGGGCTACAAGTTTTGTATATTTATGTTTAGTTAGATAGTACAAATTTCAAGGCTGAAGATGGTAAGAGTTTCCTGGTCGTCGGAATCCCATTTTTTGATGACCTCTTGAATTTGGAAAATGTTCAAACGAAAACCAAATCGGACAAACTTTGGTGCAAAATGATGGTGACAATGTCCCCTTTAATTTGTGATCAAAATGAGGACTTGAACTATCGTGGATCGCACCAGATTGGTGGTCGAAGTTTATGGACTTGGCTAGATTTTTGCCCTTTCATGAAAAATTCCATTTCAAGACGATCAAAGGGCATCAAAATGTTTGTGATAAATAAAGCATCGATTCTGCGACAATCGATCGCCCGAATCACTGTTGTAAGCATTAAAAAAAACTCCCGAAGTCTAGCAATGACAAGAGACCCCTTACAGAGGGATGATTTTGTCATTTGCTAAAAAGAAATAAGGGGCATTTTAATAATTTTGTCCAAAAACACGATTTTATTTTAAATCCATTAAGTTATAATTTTTCACAATTTAGCTTAGTTTTGAGCATTTCACCCTTGTTTTGTGTTTCCTCTATGTAAGTGAGCTTAAGTCATTTGTAAATCTAAGTTGGGAAGTGTAATAAAAATTGGGTTTTTGCCCTTTCAAGCCTTTGATTGTGAGTAACTTCCAACTTTAAGAGAGAAGAGAGGGAAAAATTTACCACCTTGGGTAATTGCCATTGGACTTCCCACTTCTTAGAACCCCAAAGTTACAACCACCTTAGGATTTACAACCCTCAATCCCATACACCCTAGCCTACACCATAGTCCCTACAACCTAATCTTGACCTATAGTTAGCCTCCCTCTCTCTCATGTGCAAGTAAAGGGGTTCAAAGGTGGTGCACCTAAACTAGGTCACACCCTAAGCCCACTCTCTCTCCTTTTCCCTCAGTCTTTCCTTTTTCTTTCTCTCTCTCTTTGCACTCCTTCGCTGTGCACGGAGCTGTAGCAAAACCTGCGACTTTGTCACCTGCAGCTCCATCACCTATGGCTCCATTACTTGCGGCTCCATCACCTATACCTCCATTACCTACAGCTCTGTACCTGCAGCTCCGTCTATACAGCTTCGTCCCTGCAGCTCCATCCCTACAACTCCATCCATGCAGTTCCATCTCTGTAGCTCCGTTCCTGTAGCAAAACTTGCGACTCCATCGGCCCTGTCACATGTGGCTCCGTTACTTGCATCTTCGTGCTTGCTGCTCAGTCCTTGCAGCTCCGTTCCTGCAGCTTCGTCACCTACGACTCTATTACCTGTAGCTCTGTCCCTATAGCTTCGTCTCTGTTGCTCCGTTACCTACAACTTCGTCAGTTGTGGCTCTGTTACTTGCTGCTCTGTCCCTGTAGCTTCGTCTCTGCAACTCCGTCTCTGCAGCTCCATTCCTATAGCTCTGTCACTTGTGGCTCCATTACCTGCAGCTCCGTCTCTACAACTCCGTTGCTTGCAGCGCCGTTACCTTCTACTCCGTTACCTGCAGCTCCGTCCCTACAGCTCCATCACCTACGGCTCCATTCATGCAGTTCTGTCACCTACAGCTCCGTCACTTGCGGCTTCATCACCTGTAGCTTCATCTCTACAGCTCCATCCCTACAACTCTATCTTTCCCTGTGGCTCCACACTCTCACTTACACACTTACACTGACAATCACACACACTCACACTCTCACCCTCACACCTACACCACACATTGTAACACTCTCACCCTCACACTCACATCACACACTCGCATACTGTTATATATCATTTTTTACGTACTTTTATTCTCGATTCGTATAAGGAGAGAGCAAGTAACAACCTAGTCCTGTCAGTACCAAGATACTGCCAAACTATGGGAACACTGCAAAATAAGCCTAAAAGTGGGCAACCTTGAAAAGAACACTGGAATGGCCTCAACAAGCATGAAAAAGGATAGTTTGGGATGCCCTAAGGACGCTTTCATCACATTCCGATGATATTTGACATGATCAAGATGAAACTCAATTATCAAATACAGCTCCTATCATGCTGAAAAGAGACCTTATAAATACAACCCTATTTTTTGGGATTCAAAACAATACCAGACCAAAAACATCATATTAGAGCGTCGAAAAACCCCCAAGGACCAAATTTGAGCTCAATCGAACCTTCCAAGACTATTCTGAGACTAAATTACCAAAAACATGTAGGTTTCATACTATTGCGGTGTGTCCTCAGTGAACCAGTTGCCATATCTGGAAACTGTGTTGTCACCCCTCGGGACTATTTTCAAGTTCTCATTGCTTTCTCGTTTGGAATAAGAAAAAGCTCAAATTCGGTCACAAATAGACCTCGATAGCCAGGTCATTTTGACATATGGCACGCGTCATGGTGTGATACTAGACGAGAGAACTTCTAGAGAGAAAGTGGGCACAAAATCCTAAAAATCAGAGTTTTGAAAGAAGAGATATCGTACTTTGAAAGTTGATAACCTGAGATTTGGGTATCGGATTGATGCAAATATGGGTATGTTGCGACCGCAACGCGAAGGGGTACAGTTTGGTATAATGTTTGTGTTCAACTGAATTTCAAGGTTGAAGATGGAAAGAGTTTCCCGATCGTCGGAATCCTATTGTCCGGTGACTTCTTAGATTTGGAATGTACTCAAATGAAGATCAAATCGGATAAAGTTTAGTGCAAGATGATCATGGCAGTGTCCTCTTCAAATCAAGATAAAAAAGAGCATTCGAAACATCACGGATCGCACTATATTGACGATCAAAGGCTATGAACTTGGCCGAATTTTTACCCTTTAGGAAAACTCCGTTTCAAGATGATCAAAGGGCATCAAAATGTTCAGAACATATTCTACGACAATGGATCATCCCAACCACTACCACCAGATTTCGAATAAGCTCTCGAAGTCAGACAATGGCGAAAGGCCCCTCGAGGAGGGATGGTTTCGTCATTAACCCAAAATATTTAAGGGGTATTTTGGTCATTATTGGTCGGGGCTTAGTTTTCTTGGTGAGAGAAAACCCACTCTCAAACAATCGTGAGGAGTGTGCTTGCGGGACATGTTTTAAGCGTACACGTGCGCTCTTCGTTATGTGGATAAGAACCAACAACAAGAGAGATTTTTTGACAAGGGTGCGTTTAGACGTTTACCTCATCGTTTGTGGGTTCGGGGATACGCCCGAGCAGTCACCCTCTTAGAATAATCATGAAGCCCTCCGACTGTCTACCAGCATGGTTTGGACACGAACTCTCCTCAAACTTTGATGCATCGTTTCGTTCTTTTACTCCAGAGCTTGCAATGTGAACTCGAAAGTACCCCTCTATAATAGTTAACTCGAATAGGGACTGGCTGGCTAATGAAGGATGAAGAAGAAGGGATGACAGATGCCCCTCTATTGAAAACGCTGCGAAACTTGACGATCAGAGTAGCTAAAGAGTCCTAACTCTCTCGACTACCAACTCAGGATGACTTCATCTAAGTGAGTGAGGGCAAGAGCGTGTATATCTCTTGTGACTCAACTCCACTCTATGGAAAGGAAGTTAGAGCGGTGATACGAGTGTTAAGACTCTTGAGACTACTCTAAGAGTTATCAAGTTGAGCGTGTGACCGATAACGGGAAACCATCAATACAGAAGAAGGAATGGAGAAAAATAAAGGGTAGAAATGAGTTATGGGAAGTTGGTATTGGACATTGTCGCGGCTCCATATGAAACAACGAGCGATATAAGAGAAAGGGAGTGACGCCACAAATCTACAATGGTGACGCTCAAAGTAAGGATGAGAAGAGGAAAAGAGGAGAGAATGATGGGACCTCAAGTTTGTTGCGGTTTTGAGTTGCTAGGAAGAGAAGAAGAGTGCAACAAGAGATAGGGTTGTAGGTGTTGTGGCTCCGAAACTAGCCGCGCAACAATGGAAAAGGCGCAGAGAGAAAGATGGGACCGCATTTTTGCAGCAGTTTCGAGTTGCTGTGTGAGGTAAAAGAGAGAAAGGTGCAGAGAGAGAGAGATGGGCTCGCAAGTGCTGCGGCTTCGAAACTTATCATGTGGTGAGAGAGAGAAAGGTAAAGAGAGAAAGATAGGACCGCATGTTTGTTACAGTTCCATGTTGCTGCGCGAGGCAAGACAATGTAGAGAGAGGAAGAAAGAGGAAAGAAGAGAAAGAGAGGAGAGAGGGAGGACTTGAGACATGACCTAGCCTAAACACGTTGCTTTAGCCTCTTTGTTTGCACACAAGAAAGAGAACGGTTAGCCACAAGTCAAGGTTGGTACGCGTGGACCACAGTGTAGGATAGGGTGTATAGGCTGAGGGTAACTTCTCTCATTAAAATTTTTCTCTCTCCTCACCACTGGATCCAAGAATTAGAAGCAAAGTTGAGTAAATGTATCATTAACGAATGAGGCAGCCCTTTTACAATTGACCTAAACTTGTTTATATAGAGCTACCCCCAAACATAGGTGAAACGCTCAAAACTAAGCTAAATTACTGAAAATTACACATTAAATGAACTTAAATAAAATCCCATTTTTGGACAAAATGACCAAAATACCCTTTAAATCTTTTGGGTTAATGATGAAACCATCCCTGCTCGAGGGGCCTCTCGCCATTGCTAGACTTCGGGTGCTTTTTCGGACTCTTGTGGCAGTGGTTGGGACAATCTATTATCATAGAATTGATGTTTGATCCGTTCTAAACATTTTTATGCCATTGATTACCTTGAAACGGAGTTTTCCGGAAGGGTAAAAATCCAGCCAAGTTCATAGCCTTTGATTGCCAATGTAGTGCGATCCGTGATTGTTCGAATCATCTTTTTTATTTTGATTTGAAGAGGACATTGTCACGATCATTCTGCATTAAGTTTGGCCCTATTTGATCTTCATTTGAATATATTCCAAATCTGGGAAGTCACCGAAAAATGGGATTCCGGCGTCTGGGAAACTCTTGCCATCTTCAACCTTAAAATTCACGTTATCCACCCTTAGTTGAATGCAAACATTGAACCAAACTTTACCCCTTCGCGATGCGGTCGCAATGGACCTATATTTGGATCGATTCGATACCCAGATTTTGGGTTATGTCCTCTCGAAGTACGAAATGTCATCTTTCAAAAATTCTGATTTTCATGCTTTTGGGCCCACTTTCTCTCTAGAAGTTCTTTCGTCTCGGGCCACGCCATGACGAGTGCCATATGTCAAAATGACCGGGCTGTCGAGATTTAGCTCGTGACAGATTTTAAGCTTGTTCCAATTCCAAACGAGCGAGCTATGAGCACTTGAAAATTATCATGAGGGTTGAAAACACGGTATCCAGATATGGCAATTAGTTCACTGATGCCACACCGCAATAGTATGAAACCTATTTTTTTTGTGGTAGTTTGAGCTTAGAATGGTCTTGGAAGGTCTGATTGAGCCCAGATTTGGTCATTGAAGGTTTTTCGACGCTATGGATCAGATGGCAGTGGTCTGGTTTGTAGATATATAAGGTCTCTTTTCAGCATGACAAGGGCTAGATTTGAGAATTGAGTTTCGCCCTAATCATGTCTAATCTGAGCGTCCTTCGGGATTCCCAAGCTACCCCTTTCATGCTTTCTGAGGCCATGCTAGTGTTCTTTTTAAGGTTACCTATTTTTGGGCTTAATTTACAATGTTCCCATGGTCTGGTGGTGTCTTGGGTACCAACAGAACCAGGTTGTTACTAGCTCTCTCCTGATGCTACTCGGGAATACAAGTAAGTTAAATATGATGTATAGCAACTTGCCATGCCGAATGCTGCTTTTCAAGAGAAGCGAGAAGTGTAGCATTCAGAACAAAATTTGATGTCAAAGTTCATCTTTCGAATCCTTACTGAGACATTTTTATTGCCTCTCAAGATTTTTTTTCTCGATCGCCGGCATCAGCACAATCCTTGAGGAGGACTTTCTAAAGGGGTGACTGAAGTGGATTCTAGTGATTGGGGGCCTTGCTTAAGGGCTTCCTTCTCAATGCCAATGGAATCCATTTTTATTTTTTTGATAGAGTGTGCTAATAGGGTGCCTTGTGGAAGGGCTTATCGTTCCATCTCAACAACACCTCCTAATGGACCAATTAGTGGGTTCCCTTGGTGGACATTTTTCCCCAATCTAGTTGCTTTATTTGTGACATCAGAGGTGAACTTGATCTCCGTGTTATAGGAACTTCATTTTGGTTTTGGGGCTGGCTAGTGGGTGCCCTTGGTGGGCATTTTTGTCCCAATCTAGTTTCTTTATTTGTAATAGCGGAATTGATCCCAGTGTTGCAGGAACTTTATTTTGGCTCTAGGGCCGGCTAGTGGGTGCCCATGGTGGGCGTTTTGTCCCAATTTAGTTGCTTTATTTGTAACAACTGAGGGTTCTTGACAAACTTGTTCCCAGTATTGTAGGAGCTTCATTTTGGCTCTGGGGCCGACTAGTGGGTGCCCTTGGTGGGTGTTTTGTCCCAATCTAGTTAATGGGGCAGGGCTCGTCTGAATTGCACACAGTACCTTCAAATTTTCTTTCGGTAGATGGCTGAAGTCATCTTTGGTTAAGAAGTTGTGTCAACCTGTTCATTAGTCCAAGTGCCCTTTTGGGTTTTCACCTGAACTGTGTAGAAGTAGTGCCACAAGAATGGTTTTCACCAACTCCTTTTATTGAGGCTCTTTTACCCATGAACCTGAGGTCACGTCAACCTTTGATTTTCGGTTTTACTCATGGCGCCCTTTTGGGTTTTCACCATGCCTGATTTTAATTTTTAAGACTCTCTTACTCATGGCTTCATGGCCATGCCCCCGTGTCATTTTTACTCATGGCTCCTTTGCGGGCTTTTACCATGCTCATTTTTTTTTCTTTGTCAATTTTACCCATAGTTTCGTGACTATGTTTGCCTAAAAGATCTTTCTTGTTCATGATGATCCTTGTCGTGTATTCATCATGTCTGGCTCAGGAATCCTTCTTTCTTGATGATGTATAGTAAGAGGGATCTTGTTTGCATACGGCTCCCTGGATCAACAAATACCCTAGGTGAGTTGTAAAAGGATGGAGGTGTGACTAGCTGCGTGTTTGTGCGGGAAGACACACCAGGGCTGTGACATATGTTTGTGAGCGAAGAGCTGGAGAAAGGTCTTTTGAATGGAGCCATGTTTCCTATGACGGACCTGCGAGTAGATGAAGCATTGTCAAGAAGGGGAAATGTTTCTATGACGGAGCCGCGAGAATATGAAGTGTTGACAGGAAGGTGACACATTTCTGTAACGGAGCCGCAAGCATATGAAGCAATGCCAAGAAGGTGAAACGTTTATGTGACAGAACCGCGAGCAGATGAAGCGTTGCCAGGAAGGTGAAACATTTCTATGACGGAGCCACGAGTAGATGAAGCTTTGTTAGGAAGGCGAAACGTTTACGTTACAGAACTACAAGTAGATGAAGCGCGGTCAAGAAGGCGAATGAAACCTTTCTGTGATGGAACCGTGAGCAGATGAAGTGTTGCTAGGAAGGCAACACTGATTAGGTTCCTTGATCTCACCTTTGGGTTGAAATGACCTGATGGCCGGGTTCCGGGTTCACGATGGACTCAGGACCTGAGATTGCTCTCTCGGGAGCCTCGTGAAGGAGACGCGGGCAGGTATACCAACCGGTGAGAGAGGAATTAAGATCGTGAAATGGGACTTACCTCACGTGGGTTCGTGACATGCTGGGGCTAGCTCGCTTGGGGCCCCTTTTAGATCACGAAGAATGCCCCCAGGACTGAGGTCGGTTCGGCTTCAACTCCCTTAACTTGTTTTTCTGCGTTATTACGCGCACACACACACACACACACACACACACACACGTGAGATGTCCTAACAAGTGGGTCTAGGGACGCAGACTTGTTGAAATTAAAATAAAGTGAAATGATATGAAATAAAAAAAATGAAATGGAAAGGGATGAATTAAATTAAAAATAAAATTAGAAAATGGAATTAGAATGAAATAAAATAAAATAAGTAAGAGAAATAGAATAAAATAAAGTAAAATAAAATAAAGGAGTTAAAAGATAAAATAAACTGAGGTAATGGAAATAAAGTAAAGTGAAATAAAATAAAGAAGGTAAATAAAATGAACTAAAACAAAGTGAAATAAAATAAAATAAATGAATAAAAAATAAAATAAAGTAAAAATAAGGTAAAGTAAAGTAGGATAAAATAAGCGAAATAAAATAAATAGAATAAAGGAAAATAAAATAAAATGAGTGAGGTAAAATAAAATGAAAGAAGTAAAAATAAAATAGAATAAAATGAGGTGATAAAAATAAAATAAACTAAAGAAGTAGTAATAATAATAAAATAAAAAAATAATGAGGTAAAATAAAATAGAGTTAATGAAGTAAATAAAATGGGGTAAGGGAAGATAAGATAAATGGAGTAAAATGAAAGATATAAGTAAAAGATAAAGTACGAGTAATAAGGTGAAAGAGGTAATGAATAAAACAAAAGCAGTTTGGTCAAGAGATAGAAAGAGGGTTTGAGGTAGAATGAATGACAGTACGTGAACCTAAGAGAACAAAACGAAACAAAGGGAAACACAGCGAAACAAAGAAAAAGAAAGAGGCGAATGGGTTACTCATTTGGGGGTTCTTGCCACAACCCCTGACCTCTACCATCCTGAACCGGAGGGCGACAGAGTGCGGGATCATGACCGGAGGTCACGTACGTCACTCAAGTGGGAGTGGCATCAGCACGTGTCATAATTAAGGAATCAAAGCAACCACGAAAAGAAGCACAACTCCCACAAGAAACAATAACAAAAAGCTGGTTAAATTAAAACCATTCATATCCATATGCATTCTCCAAAAGTCATAACTACAATATCCAGAATATTACAATTCATCTAAGGCACCAGAGCCTATTAACAAAATTTTAAAGCTTCACAAACAGCACAGTACGGCCTATGGCCAGCTGACACCTACAAAAACATAGAAGATCTTCTAGTTTAGCGCGGGACTTTAGCCCACCAAACACCATCACCGCCCGCCTGTTTTTGACATGCAGTTGCTAATCTACAAGGGCGGAAGCAAAGGAATGAGCCAAATATCCCAGTAAGTAGATGGTAGTATCATGCTTCCCTACCTATGAATATTATCACACATCACAAATCAAGGTTCTAAGCCATGCTCATAAAACAGGAGTCATGCATCACAGTTATGTCATAATTATAGGATGATGCTTTTCATGGTAGAGCAGACACAAAATAAGATTTAAGATATCATATACACAAGTAATCTATCATATTTCAATAGATCCACATAAATAAAGAGAGCATAACCAAATCAACAGCACAACCCTCTCTCTAGCCCTATTCATCAGGCCAAATACATATCTTAGATCAGTCACATATCTCAAGTAATCATATATCTCAGGTCAATCTCACATCTCAAGTAATCACATAACAATCACAGTATCACAATATCCAACTACCAAAGGGTTACCCATTGCGAAGTACCCATAGAGATCTGGGTGGCTGCGACACTCCTACTATCATGGGAAGTTAAGGAAGATCTTAGCTACCATCACCATCATTCACATAGTAGGTGCCCATTCACATATCACATAAGTAGCACGGTACCATCATTCACACAGTAGGTCCCCATTCACATAACACATAAGCAGCACGGTACCATCATTCACATAGTAGGTACCCATTCACTTAACACACGGTACCATCATTCACACAACAGGTACCCATTCACATAACACATAAGCAGCACAATACCTTCATGAATACAGTAGGTACCCATTCACATAACACATAAGCAGCACGGTACCATCATTCACATAATAGGTACCTATTCACATAACACATAAGCAGCACAGTATCATCATTCACGCAGTAGGTACCCATTCACATAACACATAAGCAACACGGTACCATTATTTACATAGTAGGTACCCATTCACATAGCACATAAGCAGTATGGTACCATCATTCACATAGTTGGTACCCATTCATATAACATATAAGTAGCATGATACCATCATTCACACAGTAGGTACCCATTCACATAACACATAAGCAACACGGTTTCATCATTAGGATGATATCAATATATCATCAGGATAGCAGCAATTTCACATTTTAGTAGTTGCAAATCACATTTTAACAGTATCAGATTCATAGAATAACGGTGTCCATATCACAGAATAACAATGTTCATATCACGGAATAACAGTGTTACAACTACAATTTCAAGCCATGACATCTGGTTGTAAATAGGGTCATAACATTTGATTCGTTGGGAGTTTGAAGACGGTTCCAAAACCAATTTTACACTAAACATATCTATCTTTCAAATAGGGTAGTTTGAAAACAATTGGACCTTGTTTGGTCCCTCAAAAGTTCAAAAGAATGAAGATATTTTATCTGAAATCTGCTGTGGAGTGAAAGCAGTGACATGTCTTTAAAATTTACTTCATACCTCACAATCAAGAAGAAATTCCAAAAATTGCTCAACATGTGAATTTAAGCTTACTTATGAACCGTTCAACTGACAATTGTTTGGAAGAAAGTGGACCCCTTTTTGTTAGTCAAAATCCATGGTGATTGAGGCATAAATTCTGAGTTTTATAAAAGCTGTCCACAGTGACATATCTTCATAAAACAAAGAATAACTTTCTATCCAAGAAGATTTTCAAAATAGTTTCTCTGTGAGAATTTTAGTCCATTCCAAGATCTTTCAAATGGCTATAGTTTGGCCAAAAATTAACTTTGTTTGGATAGTTAAAATCACTGACCACAATAGTATTAGTGAAAAATCCAAGAAAATAGTTGATAGTGATATACCCTCTCAATTTGAAACATAACTTCATTTTCGTGAAGACTTTTGGTAGTGGGAAAAAACAAACATTTTACTATACTCGCATATCTTTCGAAATGGTAGTAATTTTGTGTCATTTGGACTCCAATTGCTTAGTCAAACTCTCAGTATAACAGAAGTAACATTCATAGAAATTATCACAGTCTACTAATAGTGACATATATGCATAGAACGAGTTGTGTCTTCCAAACTATCAAGAATTTCAGCTAGTCATAAACACCAAACTCAAAGTAGACTCATAGACCTTTCAAATGGTTAGGATATGAGACCAATTGGAGTCCATCACAAAGTTTGTAAATTCCTTGGAATTCCATTTCATAGTTTTAGCATACTTCAGATAATGACTAATAACATCCAAACTAAAATAGCTATTAAAACAAGGTATTTTCCTCTTAAAATTGATTCTCAGAGGTTCTTTCCCACCAAATATCATAACCATCATACATAGCACATTCCAGCCATATCTCAATGTCATACATTCACACACATATTTAATTTCACATCCATATTCATGCTTGAACTTCACACTTTGATGATCTAAATAACATGCATCAAACAAAAGTAGGAAACATGGAAGCTAGATCCACTTACTGCAAATGAAACTCCAAAGTCTTCCTCCAATTTCACCTTGACTGCCCAGCTCCAAAGGCTAAGGTCCAATCTTAAGGTACAAAGTTTGGAGAGGTCAAATGACAAAGGGCAGAGAGGTGAACGTGTGAGAGAACTAGAAACCCCATGTCATTGGTGGTGGGGTGTATAAATAATCACATATGGTGGCAGCATGCAATGGACAAGTGGTGGCAATATGGGACAAGTGGCATCACACAATTAACAAATGGTATGCAAGAGCAGAGAGAGAAGGGAAAGCATGGGGGGCAAGCATCATTGTGGGTACAACAAGCCTTTACCACTTGGCACACAAGGGGACAGAGAAAACATGAGAGGGAAGAAACTCCGTAGACTACTATTTGCCTCCGCCGCACAGCCACGTGCTCATCAACTCGTGCACTCAACATGCGCAGCAATACACCCTTACGCGAGTGGCGATACTCCCTTATGCGCACGACGATACTCCTTTGTCTTCACGCTCGACATTAGCCCAGGTGGCGTTACTGCAAATGGTGAGGCTACACACGGCAAGGCTCCACACGATGATGCTCCTCGCGATGCTACACTTGTGGCACTACCTCTTATGCTCGCGGTGATACTTCCATTCACACGTGACTATACCAGTTTACGTACGACATTACCCCATCACTCCATAGGCGGTGCTACTGCTTTGTCTTCACAGTCGGCGCTGGATCTCTCTCTCTCTCTCTTCATAACCAGCCCGAGGCTCCTTTCACAAATGACACTAGACCTCTTTCACAGACGATGCTAGGCCCCTTTTCATCTGCAGCGATGACCTTCTTCCTTAGCGCGGGGCGTGGGCTTCCTCCTCCCTACTGCTGTGAGTTTCTACTTTCGGAAAATTAAAATTGGGGTCCTTACATCATACCCCCTCAAAAAGGATTTTGTCCCCAAAATCATACATATGAAATCCAACAACCGGGGGAGGAGACTCACACATCCACTACTGTGTCATCCAACTGTCTATAGTCTTATCTTCAACATCTCGTAGTCCATGCTTCACATTTCACACACAGTGTCATGCACTCACCAGCCAACATTAACAAGTTGACACACATAAGTCAAATCAAGCTATTCAACTCTAATCAATGTCAACCAGTTTAGCCACTACTAGCTGACTATTGGTATCAGTCTGTAAATATGGTTTGAAAATACTCAAAGAGTGTCACCTTGCAAGCATCGATCATACGACACACTTAAACACATATGAAATAATCACAACCACAAAACTAGGCCCTACAATACGCCCAAAGCAGGTGCCTCACTACTATCCATCATAAGGTCAAGCCCTACCACAAGCTCAGAGCATGCTTTCTATTAGTATCAGTCACAAAGTCAGGCCCTACAATGCGCTCAAAGTAGGCACCTCAGTACAATCACAATATCAGGTCCTGCAATACGCTCAAAGAAGGCACCCTACAATCTTGGTCGTGGTCATGCATTATGCTCAAAGCATGCACCACAAAAGGCTCTACAATACGCTCAAAGTAATCACCACGGTACAATCACAATATCAAGTCCTGCAATATGCTCAAAGCAGGCATCCTACAATCTTGGTCCTGGTCATGCATCACAGAATCACAAAGCCGGACCCTACAATACTCTCAAAGTAGGCACCCCGGTACAATTACAATATCAGGTCTTACAATACGCTCAAAGAAGGCACCAACTATTACAAGGTCAGGCCCTACAATACGCTCAAAGTAGGCACCTAACAAATCACAAAGCCAAGCTCTACAATGCGCTCAAAGCAGGCACCTAACTATCACAAGGTCAGGCCCTACAATACGTGCAAAGTAGGCACCTAACAAATCACAAAGTTAGGCCTTGCAATACGCTCAAAGCAGGCACCTAACTATCACAAGGTCAGGCCTTACAATACACTCAAAGTAAGCACCTAACAAATCACAAAGCCGGGCCCTGCAATATGCTCAAAGTAGACACCTCACTGTTATCAATCACATAGTCAGGCCCTACAATACGCTCAAAGTATGCACCCAACAAATCACAAAACCATGCCCTGTAATACACTCAAAGCAGGCACTCTACTATCACAAGGTCAGGCTCTACAATACACTCAAAGTAGGTATCTAACAAATCACAAAGTCAGGCCCTGCAATATGCTCAAAGCAGGCACCTAACTATCACAAGTTTAGGCCCCACAATACACTCAAAGTAGGCACCTAACAAATCACAAAGTCAGGCCTTGCAATATTCTCAAAGCAGACACCTAACTATCACAAGGTCAGACCCTACAATATGCTCAAAGTAGGCACTTAACAAATCACAAAGCTAGGCCCTGTAATACGCTCAAAGCAGGCACCTCACTGTTATCAATCACATAGTTAGGCCCTACAATATGCTCAAAGTAGGCACTCAACAAATCACAAAGCCAGGCCCTACAATATGCTCAAAGTAGGCACCTGCTTTTATCAATCACAATATCATTAAGGGTCATGCAGTATGCTCACAGCATGCCTAAGAAACCTCGTAGCACTTGCTACATTCATACCATGTTTCACACATCACATTTTACTCATTGCAAGATTGACCACATGGGTCATAGTATAAACACTTATCACTTCAATCACACGGCACCTATTAGCTCTCACTAGATGGGGGAGAATGCACCCCTCAAGCAAAGTTCCACACAGTTATCTTACAAAAGGATCTCTAAGGATCCCCCAAATCAGTTACACACAATTTAAGGCAGTAAAGGTCCGAATTCCATTAGATATGCCAAAATATGGTACTACAATAACAATGAGAGGAAACAAGGTCTAACAAAACTTTAGACTCTACATTCCAATCAAAACACACTCCTAGTTCCCCGAAGTCGAGGCTTTAACTCCTTCCCCGACAAGTGCAAAGGCCCGACCCTAAGTCTTAGGTTTAGGTTCATCCATCAATGTCGAGCAATTTCTAATCAGGTGGCCCAACTTGCCACAGTTGTAACATGTTCTGGTCTTCAGCCAACATTCAGAAGCTGCATGGCCCTGCTTCCTGCAAGAGGTGTAATACATGAGCTGGCTCTGCTTGACGTCACCCTGGGAGGTCTTTTGGGTCTTATGATTCCTTTGACTTCCCTTTTCTTGTGGACCCCCAGAGGGTGGAGCCCTTGTCCTTCACTTCTCTTTCTTTAGTCGATATTCATCACAGTCCTTTTCCACCTTCCTAGCCAAGTCTACCAATAAAGAAAAGGCCTTAAGATTGGCCGACAAAACTCTCCTTCTGATATCGGGCCGCAAACATCTCTCAAACTTGCTTGCCTTCCTAGCCTCAGTGTTGTTGATATGCGGCGCGTATTGGGATAACTCTGAAAATTTGGCCTCATACTGATCAACGGTCAAATTCCCTTGTTGTAACTCTATGAATTCCACCTCCTTCCTTTCTTTAATGGATTCAGGGAAATATTTTTCATTAAAGTCCTCTAAAAATCCTTCCCAAGTAGGTATTATCTCATCCTCTTCCCAGGCCTGCTGAACCAAACACCACCAATGTTCTGCGTCCCCTTCTAACATGAAGGCCACTAGTCTCAACTTCTGCTCATCAAAGCACTGTAGGACTATAAAAATATTTTCCACTTGCATTAGCCATCTCTCTGCTTCCTCTACACTTCCCTACCATAAGAAAGTTGGAGGTGCCAGCCTCTTAAACCTCTCTATCAGGTTACTATCATTTTGTCCTGTGGTAGGGGTGGACAGGGCCAACATTGCTTGCTTCATCATTTGTGTCATGGCCCCTAAGGTTTTGACAAACTCACCGAGGGCCTTGGTGTTGTCATTACTAGAACTTGTATTATTGGCCCTCATCCTCGGCATCTTCAATCTAAGACACAAGCACTCAGTTTATAATCTACCCAAAAATATTCTAAAGATACTTCTAAACTCCTTAGGCCAAGAATCCTATCTTGGCTGCTCTGATACCATAACTGTCATGACCCCACCCCCTGACCCCTACAATCCTAAATCGGAGGGCGATAGAGTGCGGGATCAGGACCGGAGGTCACGTACATCACTCACGTGGGAGTGGCATCAACGCATATCATAATTACAGAATCAAAGCAACCACGAGAAAAAGCACAACTCCCACAAGAAACAACAACAAAAGCTAGATAAATTAAAACCATTCATATCCATATGCATTCTCCAAAAGTCATAACTACAATATCCAGAATATTACAATTCATCCAATGCATCAAAGCCTATTAAAAAAATTTCAAAGGTTCACAAGCAGCAACAGTATGGCCAACGACCAACTGACACCTACAAAAACAAGAAGATCTTCTAATCTAGCGCGAGCCTTCAGTCCACCAAACACGATCACCGCCCGCCTGTCTTCGACCTGCAGCTGCTAATCTACAAGGGTGGAAGCAAGGAATGGCTAAAAAGCCTAATAAGTAGATCACAATATCATGCTTCCCTGCCTATGAATATTATCGTATATCACAAATCAAGGTTATAAGCCATGCTCATGAAACATGAGTCATGCATCACAATTATGTTACAATTATAAGATGATGCTTTTCATGGTAGAGCAGGCACAATATTAGATTTAAGATATCATATCACAAGCAATCTATCAGATTTCAACAGATCCACATAAACAAGAGAGCATAACCAAAACAAACACAACCCACTCTCTAGCCCTATTCATTAGGGCAAACACATATCTCATATCAGTCACATAACTTAGGTAATCATATATCTCAGGTCAATCTCACAGCTTAAGTCATCACATAACAGTCACAGTATCACAATATCCAACTATCAAAGGGTAACCCATTGCGTAGTACCCATATAGATCTGGGGGGGGGGATGACACTCCCAAATATTCACATTCACATCCTAACTCCCATCCTGTCATGGGGAGTTAGGGAAAGATCTTAGCTGCCAGCACCATCATTCGCATAGTAGGTACCCATTCACATATCACATAAGCAGCACGGTACCATCATTCACACAGTAGGTACCTATTCACATAACACATAAGCAACACAGTACCATCATTCAAATAGTAGGTACCCATTCACATAACACATAAGCAGCACGGTACCATCATTCACACAGTAGACACCCATTCACATAACACATAAGCAGCATAATACCATCACTCACATGGTAGGTACCCATTCACATAACACATAAGCAGCACGGTACCATCATTCACATAGTAGGTACCCATTCACATACCACATAAGTAGCACAGTACCATTATTCACATAGTAGGTACCCTATCACATAACATATAAGCAGTACGGTACCATCATTCACACACTAGGTAACCATTCATATAACACATAAGCAACACGGTACCATCATTCACAGACTAGGTAACCCATTCACATAACCCATAAGCAGCACGGTACCATCATTAGGATGATATCAATATCTCATCATGATAGCAGCAATATCATAATTTGGTAGTGGCACATTACCTTTTAACAGTATCAAATTCACATAATAACGGTGTCAATATCACAGAATAACAATGTTCCATATCACAAAATAACAGTGTTATAGCTACAATTTCAAGCCGTGACATTTGGTCGTAAATGAGGTCATAACTTTTGATTCGTTTGGAATTTGAAGACGGTTCCAAAACTAATTTTACACTAGACACACCTATCTTTCAAGTCAATGTAGTTTGAAAACAATTGGACCTTGTTTGGTCCCCCTCAAAAGTTTAAAAGAATGAATATATGTTATCTGAAATATGCTCTGTAGTGAAGGTAGTGACATCGCTTTAAAATTTATTTCATAAACCCTTTTTTTTAGTCAAAATCTGTGGCGACGAGGCATAAATTATGAGTTTTATAAAATATGTCTACAGTGACATATAAGCTGTCTGCAGTGACATATCTTCATAAAAAAAGCCTAACTTTCAATCCAAAAAGAATTTCAAAATAGTTTCTCATGAAAATTTTAGCCCATTCAAAGATTCTTCGAATGGCTGTGGTTTGGCCAAAAATGTACTTCATTTGATTAGTTAAAATCAGTAACCACAGTAGTATTAGTGCAAAATCTTGGAAAATAGTCGACAGTGATATACCCTATCAATTTGAAACATAAATTCATTTTCGTAAAAAATTTCGGCAGTGGGAAAAACAAACATTTTACTAGACTCACATATCTTTCCAATGGATGTAATTTTTTGTCATTTGGGCTCCAATTTCTTTGTCAAACTCTCAGTACAATAGAAGTAACACTCTCGAAAATTATCACAGTCTACTAACAATGACATACATGCATAAAATGAGCCATATCTTCCAAACTATCAAGAATTTCAGCTAGTCATAAACACCAAACTCAAAGTAGACTCATAGACCTTTCAAATAGATATTAAAACAAGGTATTTTCCATATTAAAATAAATTCTCAGGGGTTCATTCTCACCAAATTTCATAACCATCATAGATATTTTCAATACTTTGCCTATCACACGAAGAAGAGTCACAGTTCTGAAAAATACAGAGCACATTCCAGCCAGATCTCAATGTCATACATTCACACACATATTTACCATCACATCTATATTCATGTTTGGACTTCACACTTTGATGATCTAAATAACATGCATCAAACAAAAGTAGGAAACATGGAAGATAGATCCACTTACCTACCTCAAATGCAACTCCAAAGCCTTCCTCTGACTTCACCTTGACTGTCCAGCTCCAAAGTCTAAGGTCCAAGCTTAAGGAACATGGCTTAGAGAGGTCAAATGACAAAGGGAGGCGAGGTGAATGTGTGAGAGAGCTAGAAAACCCATTTCATGGGTGCTGGGTGTATAAATAATCACATATGGTGGCAGCATGCAATGGACAAGTGGTGGCAGCTTGGGACAAGTGGCATCACACAATTAACGAGTGGTATGCAAGAGGAGAGAGAGAAGGGCAAGCATGGGGGACAAGCATCATTGTGGTACAACAAGCCTTTGCCACTTGGCACACAAGGGGAGAGAGAAAACATGAGAGAGAAGAAACTCCCTAGACTATTATACAACTCCCGCGCACAGCCACGTGCTTATCAACCTGCACCCTCAACAAGCCTGGCAATACACCCTTACGCGCGCGACTATACTCCCTTATGCGCGTGGTGATACTCCTTCATCTTCACGCTCGGCGTTAGCCCAGGCGTCGTTACTCCAAACAGCGAGGCTCCACATGGCGATGCTCGTCACAGTGCTACACTCGCAGCATTGCCTCTTACGCTTTTGGCAATACTTCCATTTGCGGGTGGCGATACCAGTTTACGCACGGCGCTACCTCATCACTCCACAGCCAGTGCTATCGCTCTCTCTTCACAGCCGGCGCTGGCTCTCTCTCTCTCTCTTCACAGCTGACGCTAGGCTCCTTTCACAGATGGCACTAGGCCTCTTTCATAGACGATGCTAATCCCCTTTTCATGTGCAGCGATAGCCTTCTTCCTTAGCGTCGGGCGTGGGCTTCCTCCTCCCTACTGTCATAAGTATGTAAGTTTTAAAATTGGGGTCGTTACAGTTCTAAAGAGAGAAAGTGCAGCAAGAGGATGGGAGAGTTACAGAGGATCATGAAGGAGATGGAGGTTGCGGGAGATCCCGAAGAGGCTGGAGAGCCATGAGAGAGTTAGAGAGAGAGAAAAGGGCGAGATGGGAAGTGAAGGCGGTTGGTTGCTGGTCAGAGGTGGGGGCGATGGTGACATAGGGCTAGTTGCCGGCAGCAGCGCACAGAGATGGATTGAAGGGTGCATGACAGCTGAGTGATGGATAGAGAGGCGGAGATGGCATAAGGAGTAGAGAGGTTGAGAGAGAGGTGGAGGTGAGGAAGGAAGAGAGTGAGGTGGTGGACAGGGCACGAGATGAACGAAGGGAGAAAGGGGCACGAAGAAGAGGGGGTAGTGGCTATTGCCGCTTGTGTTTGATTGAGGAGGGTGCGAGCTATTGAAGAGAGAGAAAGAGGAATGGAGAAGAGAGATTGGGAGGTGACAATGAGAAGGGGCACAACAGCCAGATGAGAAAAGAAAGAACATGGGATGGACAGGGAGAAGGAGAGGAGGTGAGAGGGTTGGGAGCAGGAACGACATTGCGGAAGTGGCGCACGACGGTGGTGCATGGCAAGGTGGAAGAGGTGCATGACGGTGGTGAACTACGAACGCAAGGGAGGTGGCTCGGCAAGAAGGAGGTCATGGGTGTGTGCGAGTGCTCGGCAGGGTGGAGAGGCTCGAAGGTGGGAGAAGTGCACGACAGTGGGAGAAGCTCACGATCGGGAGAGATTTGTGGTCGTGCGAGAGTACAAGGGGAGAGAGGGAAATGGTGGTAGTGTGGGAGTGCAACAAAAGAAAGTGGAGATAGGTGATCATGAGGGAGTTTGGACATGGGGTTGCAAAAGGAAAGAGAAAGAGAGAGTGGTTGTAAGGATGCACGTGCAAAAGGGAAGAGGGTGAAGTTGAGGGTACGTGGCGGGAAGTGAATGTGCAGGGAGTAAATGAGAAAGAGAGAAAAGAAGAAGGAGAAGAAGAGTAAAACACAGACGATAGCTCATGCTGCCATCCATAAAAATGAGGAGAGAGAAAGAGAAAGAAAATGAAAAAGGGAAGAGAGAGAAAATGCATGAAGAGAGAGAAAGAGAGAAGAGAGAGAAAGAGTGAAGAGAGATAAGGAGTGAAGAGAGAGAAAGAGAGAAAGAGAGAAGAGAGAGAAAGAGAAGAGAGAAAATGAATGAAGAGAGAAGAGAGAGAAGAGAGAGAAAGAGAGAAGAGAGAGAAAGAGAGAAGAGAGAGAAAGAGAGAAAGAGAGAAGAGAGAGAAAGAGAGAAGAGAGAGAAAGAGAGAAGAGAGAAAGAGATAAGAGAGAGAAGGAGAGAAGAGAGAACGAGAGAAGAGAGAAAGGGAGAAAGAGAGAAAGAGAGAAAGAGAGAGAAGAAGTTTGACCCAACAGCTAGACTGACAAAGTGGCAAGACTGGTGCGATGGCTGGTCTGACGCAATAATTAGAAGGGCACGGCGACTAGACTGACGTGACGACTAAATTGCTTGGCGATAAGACTAGCACGACGGCTGGTTTGACGTGGCAGCTAGACGAGCATAGTGACTAGACCGACGCGACGGCTAAACTGCTCGACGACAAGACTGACTTGACAGCACAAGGCTCAGCCTGCCCTCTAGTCAAGTAAGTAAAGGATAGGAAGAGGAGAGGAGAGAGAAAGAGAGGAAAAGATGAGAGAGAGAGAAAGAGGAAAGAGAAAGAAGAGAGAAAGAGGAGAGAGAAAGAGGAGAGAGAAAGAGGAGAGAGAAAGTTACCTTTAAGCTCAAGGGTACCCGTTCAATTCTCTCTCTCTCAAACGTGACCTAATAGTGAACAAAAGATGGAATTTTTATTAAACCAAAGTGGCGTCCAAGTACAATGCCATCATGTGAGATATATAGAGTGGGGCCTAAACATGAGTGTACAACCAAATCTTGAACTAAGTGTTGAAAATTAACAATTAAGTAAATTAAAGAAATTCTAAGAAAAGGGGGAAAAATGACAATTTTGCCGCTGCATCAACAATCTGTGAAATTTTAAATCAGTCCCTATGGTCGTTCAATCGTGCAAGCTTTCTATAGTTGATTCAGGGACTTTTAGGCTACCATCTGGTTAAAAGAATATTGTATTCTTGACGAGCTCGAGAAGACGGTCAATCTGGTATCCATTTCAAGCAATGGATTAGAGTTTTGGACCATGATCATGACGCGACAAAACATGAGAAAATGTGCAAATTTAGATTCAGGATTCAGCCCGTTTCTCAATTTTTTCATCGATTTCTTTGTTGTAGCGTGACGAGCAAGTTGCCACGATCATTTTTAAAAAAGAACAGCTCAATTTGATCCCCTGATGACTATTTTCCAAATTGGGAAACTTTGGCTGGAATCTAGATTCTAGTTGGCAGAATTTTCCACTGTTCATCCCTAATTTTTGAGGAATTTGACCATCCATCATGTGTGAGGTTTGACCCGGAGGAATCTCTCGACGTTGTGGTTGTAACGGGTCCTACTTTGAGACAATCTGATGCGCAAGCACTGTGATGCAGGCGTTCGATCAAGAGAATGTGCTGCTGGAAATTTCTTACTTCTTTTGAAGCTTTTTGGGGAACTTCTCTCTTTGATTTCTCCCGGCTCAGGTCGTCTCATTGTGCGTACCACATATCAAATCGATCGGGTCGACAAGACGAACATGCTCTCAAACTTTAGGCTCGATCCGACCTAAGATGAGGAAGATACGACCATGTGAAGTTTGCCCTCGAAATGGTGGAGCACAATTTCCATTAATAGAATCTGGTTCACTGAGGGTACACCATAATATAGTACGACATACCCATTTTGGGTAAGTTGACCATAACTTACTCTAGAAGCGTCCAAATGTGTTAAAAATTTGTACCAGAGGGTTTTCAGATGTTCTAAATCCAATGATGATGCTCTGGAGACCATTTAACACTCCGATAATTGTGCTATAGTTCAGGGTCCAGTTTCAACATGATAGAGGTAAAATTTCTCAAAATGTTTTTGTCGCCTACACTGCTTTAAACTCGTTGGATTGTGACAAAACTTGGCAGGTGTTCTTAGGAGACCCTTACTTGCATTCCTACACGTTTCCAGGCCATTCTGAGACTAATGAAAATTTCACTTCCAGATCAGTGCTTATTGTCCTACGGATTCCGTAGTCCACAGGTGTTGTGGTACTTGCAGACCTAGGTCATGAACTACTCTCTCCTTATTTGCACTAGGGATACAAGTGATGGAAAATAACCTCAAACAGCTTGCCCCACCAATTTGAGAGAAGCGAGAAGTACACCATTAGAAAACAAAATTTTTCATTTGACTTTGGTTTTCTTCCTGGTCACCGGATCACACGAATGCCAAAGGGACACTCGTGCAAAGCTACTTGTCAGAGGGGTGACCAAGGTGCTTAGACCGTTGGGGGCCTTGTTTAAGGGCTTGTAGACCCAGACATGGAGACTTTTGGGGCGAGAAGAGACGTTAAGGGATATGATTAAAGTCCTTATCCTTATTGGACATTTTTGTTTTGTTTCCAAACAGCTGGGGGCCTTACTTAAGGGCTTCTAGACCTAGTCGATCAGAATCCAGGCTTATTTAGTAGTCGGGGGTCTTGCTTAAGGGCTTTCTTCCCAATCAATCAAAGGAGCTTTACTTTGAATAGACAGCTAAGGAGCTCTTGGTGGGCATTTGTTGCTACACCAGATTAACTTTAACAAGTAGGGTATCTCTGTAGGCCCCATCCTGCTGAGTCTAGTTGGCGTCTTTTTGTTGGTTTGTCCTGAATATCTGGTCCAGTCAGGGAGGGATTTTGGCGAGGCAGCATCTTGGGTTCTACCCTGGTTGCCACGGGCAGGTATTGACCTAGTTTGACAGTTTCTTGCTTGTAGAAGCGTCTTTGGCTTGTTAAACTGAACTTCTTTTTTTTGGGTTGACTTCTTGGGAATGGGTTCCTTTAGCATGGAACCCCGACTTGCCGTCTTAGCGATTCTTCTGACTGTTGGGTCTTTTCATGAAATGGACTCAGACTGTTGGATTTTTCTTGAAGCTCTTATTTTTGGGCCCCGATAACAGGGCATTCTGCTACCAAGAATTTTTCTTTGAAATGCCTGTTGATGCCACCTATGGAGGCGAGCGCTACATCAACCTCCGTATTGGTTCGAGCGCCCTTTCGGGTTTTCACTGAGACTAGGGGAAGTGGTGTCATAAAGATGGTTTTCACCAACTTCCTTTTTATTAGGCTCTTTTGCCCATGACCGGATGACCATGTCTGCCCCTTTTCCATTTTTACTCATGATTCCCTTTCGGGTTTTCACCATGCCTGGTTTTTATTTCACGGAACACTCTTACTCATGATTTCGTGACCATGCCCGTCCGTCATTTTTACTCATGGTGTTACCCTTCTGGGTTTACACCTTGCCCGTTTTTTTTGTGGGGGCGTGTTTAAGGTCATGCCTCTGAGACCTGGGCTTTGATTTATGGTCATATAGCCTTGACCATCGTGCGAAGTAGTTTAACGTCATATGGCCAGGACGTGTGCTACAGTTTAAGGTCATGCAACTGGACCATGATGGAGATGGAGATGGATGATGGTCTGTGGAAGCCATAGGGTGAGTATGGTGGTGGTTTGACACACTTTGGGGAGATGGCACGAGACCGACTATGTATGATGGGTGGTATTTTTTGTGGAAGATGAATAAGTGGCCCACTAGCTGTTGGTGAGTATGGATGATGGAATGGATCACCGAGGTTTCATGAGTATGGACCCGACTCACTGGGGAATGTTGCCAGTTTATAAATGGAAATGGACTTGTTGGGGTGGAAGTGAAGGTGGTATGTGTGTGTGGATGGGCCAGCTAGGGCAAGCATGCGTGGAATGGCATGCATGGGGTGTACGCGCAGTAGAGGGGCACGTGTGTGGAGGCATGTTTAAGGTCATGCCACCGGGACCTAAGCAAAGCAGTTTAACATCGTGCGGCCAGTACGTGCACTACAATTTAGGGTCATGCAACTGGACCGTTGTGCAAAGTAATTTAACATAATGCGATCAGGACGTGCGCCACAGTTTAGGGTCGTGCAACTGGACCGTTGTGTAAAGTATTTTAACATCATGCGGCTAGGACGTGTGCTACAGTTTAGGGTCATGCAACTGGATCGTATATGAGTCATCATGTATGTGGTCACCTATGAGGGGGAGACTCACTGGGAGATGCGAAGTGGATGAGGCTTCATGGGGAATGTGCCTGTGGATGGTGGTCTGGCTCACTGAGGATGGAATGGCTGAGACCATTTATGGGTAGTGGGTTCAAATGGTGATGTGTCCCAACTAGGGCTGGTGAGTAGAAGCAGACTCACTGAGGATTAAGGAGTGAATGCGATTCTCGAGTGTGTCACGACCCCGCCCCCTGACCACTACCATACCTTACCGGAGGGCCACAGAGTGTGGGATCACGAATCATAGGTCGCGAACATCACTCAGGCAGGAGTGGCTCAACGCGTGTTAGAAGTATGGAATCAAAGCAAACCATGAAAATAAAACTAAAATTCATTCCCTGGGACAGAAAATAACCCAAAGCAAAGCCATATCTATTTATACATTCATTCATCAAAATGCCATCCTGGCGGCGGCCCAGCCCTTCCATTTCCTTTACAAACAATTCAAGGCACTTCTGGCCCACAAAACAGAGCTACAAAAACATCTTAGCGGCACAGCCACTAAACACCTACTATGAAAAACTTATGCAGGATCCTTCTCCAAAACTCCTAGCTTCACACGTTTGGCATGCAAGCCCGTTGTCCATCCTTTTGATCAAGACTATCACTCTACAATCATGGAAAACAAAATAAAAAGGAATGAGCTAACAGCCCAGTAAGCAGATCTACACCATTGCATTCCAACTCTATAAACGGTAATAACATCTAACAGTTGTAGACACCCCATTTTAAATTTGGCAAATTATGTGGTTTTCTGAACCCTTAGGACCAAACTTAACATAGTAGACCTAAATCCATAGTTCACATAACCTACCTTGTGATCCGATAGTAGTTTGCCTGCCCAGAACCCTGTAGAAACCGTGTTTTGACCCCTATTTATGTAAATGCCCTGTTTTACCAAACAAATCATTAAAAGTAGTAAAAGAATCCGTTTTGACCCAAATTTTTTTTGAGAGCTTCACAAGAGGTTGAGGAAGATATTAAAATTGAAAAAAAAAAAAAAATTAATTTCAAAATTTTTTGGTTTGGGTGACACGGGGTGTGCCGCCCAGCCTTGGGTGACACCCCCCGTGCCACCCAGATTCGGGATCCTCAAAAGTTGGACCTTTTAACCAGGGATTTGCTTGTTATGCATGTTTATCATTCTCAACGAATTTGGCCCCCCTTTTAACATCTTTTCGAGACCATTTAGAGGAAGATGGAGAGAGAAACATGAACGACTTCAGAAGATAGAACCGTAGGAGAGAGAAAACCCATTAGAGAGAGCGATTGAAACCAAAGAGAGAACGAGAGAAAACCCTAGCTTCTTGAGACTCTAACAAAACCTAGACCTAGGGCACAACCAACTTAGATCTACCAGAGACTTTTTGATTGACATCTGAACCAGAAGGGCAAGAGGAACCGGTTCTGATACGGGAGAGCCCCAGAAGGCTTGGGAATCCCGGTCAACCGGCTCGGTCCTGTATTTTCTCTTCTCTTCTTCTTTTTCTTATTTTACTTCTCTCATATAATTTCTATTTTATTTTTATCTAAATATTGTTTAAAAACCATGTTTTGAAATGCTTTGGATCACGCTGGCTCCGCCATAAATATGAGAGCAGAACTCCTCGTTTCTGAGCAGATCTGACCTCATATCTGATTGTTCCCACTTTATTTACCATTGATTTTAATTTAATTTTATCAGTTTAAAGTATCATATCATAGTGATATACATCTGTAGATCGCTTTGATTTTGTGTTGTAAACAATTTGGGGCCCACCGTGGGGCATATCGAGCGTGATCCGAGCATCAAGTTTTTGAAAATCTCATACTCTTTTGAAACTTTGCGAGAATCTTCTAGGTACCATTTTGTGACTGTTACCATGGTTTTAGGTCAAAATTAAATATTTAAAAATACAAAAACATATTTTTTTGTTAGATCTACAATCCCCTCTTATCGCTTGATTTTGATTTATATTCATCAAAAAATATTTTATTTTCTGTTTCTCCAAGTTTAAAGTAAGCTTATTTGATCTAGATCTACAAGAAAAAAATATAAACAAAATATAAAAAAAATAAATTGTTCTTTTTGGGCAACATAGGACGTGCCGCTCAGGCGACACAGGGCGTGCCGCCCAGGCGACTAGGGTGCGCTGCCCAGGCGACACAGGGCGTGCATCCCAGGTGACACAGACCGTGCCACCCAAGTCAAGGGTGACACACTCTTTGGTTCCCCCCATTGCCCAATTCAAAAGTTTTTGAAATTTTGCAGGTTGGGTCCTGGGTCTCTTTTGTGACTTTTCCTAAAGTTTCCAAGCAAAATAAATTTTTTAAAAATACCAAAAAAATATTTTGCTTGACACAGGTCTAGTTTATCTGTTTTTCTTCTGTTTCACTTTGTTTTAATTTTATTTTGTCAAAAATTTTGATTTTTCTGCTTCTGCAAGTTTCAATAGCCTTATTTCATCAAGATAAACAAGACAAAAATAAATAAATATATATATATATCTATATATATATATATATATATATATTGGCGACACGACCTGTGCCGCCCGACCTACGGGTACGACCTGACTCGTGTCACCTGGGCGAGACGGTCCGTGCCACCCAACCTGCATGTGTGACATGACTCGTGTCACCCGGGCGACATGGTCCGTGCCACCTTATCACAGAGGTCCTAGAAAAATTCTAGGACCCCACAAGCCTGTTCCAGAGCCGTTCTGTGCTTATTCACCAATTTTTGGCTTAAAATAATTTTTTTAAAAATATAAAAAAAGTATTTTATTTCAGATAAGTCTGTTTTGCTCCTGAATTTTTCTTTTTCTATTTTAGTTTGTTAATTTTGATTGAATTAGTGTTTTCCCAGCTTTCATCATGCTTAGTTTAGTTATTTTTCATCAAATTTAATATATATATAAATACAAAAAAAAAAAAAAACTGATTGAGGGTTGCTTGCACCCTCCCTGATCGGTGTCCCGTTCGAGTCATCCTCGACTCGGGTCATGCTCGACTTAGCACGAACTATGCCTGGTTTCACTGCTTTGTCCATACATTCTTAGGAGCTCCTCACCCGTCCATCTATATTGTGCCTCGAGCCAGTTTCGCCTCGAAGCGTGCATCGTTAGGCGCGATCAGCGCCGAGCACTCACTTGTTTTCTTTCTTATTGTGTGCCTATGTGCTTGACTTTATTTTCATTTGCATGCTTCTTTACACACTCTAGCACACACCGACCGGGAAGACCGAAAAACCAGAAAACAAAATTTTCCCAAATCCGTGTTAACAGCGTGAGGGGAACCCAGCTTTGAGAGTCGAGGTGGTTGGGATTCGCGTAACTTTACTTGTGAGCACCCTCCGTAATCCCTTGCCTCAATGCAACTCCGCGAATAGTAGGATCTGCCAAAATCCTATAACAGGAGGCCAAGATCTATGCGGGGACCTATATTAGCCTAGACGCATTTCAGTAGTTAGAACCCACTCTCAAGACAAGCCTGCCTGTAGTATTATACTAGGTCAAAAATTTTTGTGTGCTTGCTTGCTTATTGATCTTGGGTCTCAGCCCGAATCTGCTTTTGGTCCAAGCTGAACCCTTTGGGTCCAGGTTTAGACTTGTACCCAGCCTAGCCCAGGTCCGAACCAAATTTTGCCTTGGTTCGAACTTAGGCCCCTCTTGGTCGGAGACGAAGGCTCGTTCCTAGTACATCTTTGATCCAGTCCAGGTCCACACCTGGTCTGATCATTAAAACTCTCTGGGTCCAAGTCCAGGCTTGTACCTAGCCTAGCCCAGGTCCGAATGAGGTTCACACCCAGGTCCGAACCTAAGCCCCCTCTTGGTCCAAGCCGAAGGCTCGTTCCTAGTTCAATCTTGATCTAGTCCAGGTCCACATCCGGTTTGAGTTTCAAAACCCTCTAGGTCTAAGCCCAAGATTGCACCCAGCTCAGTCCAGGTCCAAGCCAGGCTCACACCCTGGTCCGAACCTAGACCCACCCTTGGTCCTAGCCGAGACTCGTGTACTATCTAGTCTAGATCTTAGTCTAGGTTCTAGCATAGGTCTAAGGAACGAGTTGCCTCTAGATCTAGACTAGGCTTACCTTAGTTCAGGGTCTGAACCAAAACCCATTGAGTTTAGTAGGACTAAGTTCCAGTCTAGTCTTAGCCTAGGTCTTAGTCAAAGTTTTGCCCTTAGAGTCAGGTTACGTCTACCATAGGCTATTGAGTCTAGATCTTACCCAAGTGTGATTCTAGAACCCTGTCAAGGGTGATCACCATATCAGTCACCCGAGGCGTTTATGATGGCCGCTCCACAGCTGACTCTAAACTGAACCTTCCCAAACCTAGGGACCCGTATGCCTTCAATCCCTTGGGATTACGACCAGAACTCGGGCCAATCCATCATCCATCATCCAGGTCTTCAATTAAAAGCCGAGTCTCAGGGATCCACTCCTAACCCTGAGCTCTGTATGGTTCTAAAAGTTGGCTATGCCTGAAAAACATTGAACAGCTAAGGGGTCCGGCCGGACATTGTCCTACAGGGAACCTTACGTAGCCACAGTAGGAGGCGTGTGACCTTAGGCAACCAAAGCAGGAGCAGTGTGGCAGAAGAAGTTCACGCGCTATCTAATGATGCCCAGAAGTCACACCAAGATAACCCTATGGCTTAGCAGCCTTAAAATCAAGAACCATCTAGGTCTAAGGGATCTAACCCAACCTTGAGGCACCGTAGTACAGCCCACGATGTCTTGAACATTATACACAGCCGATGCGTCAATCTGGACCAACCCTGAGGCGAGATAGGCATTCAGGCTGCCCTCAAAAGTCTAGTTGACTTAAGTTACATAGTTCATGGGTCAGTCCAAAACCAACCTAACAGCATAGGTCAACCCATAGCACAGCCGAGTTAGCCGATTCTTCACTCGGTCCCTCCTATGTATTCGGTCCAACCAACTGTGCAGTTTCTGCAACTGGTGGCGATGCCTATGGGTTAGTACGCCCCTCAAGGAAAAATGTGTCAAACCACCCCGGTAACCATGGCTCATCCATCACAGGCCTAAGCATTCCAACATCTACCCCAAGTCTTGACTCATCAGTCTATGCTTGGGAACCCACCGACCGGTGGGCCTACTCTCATGCCGAATACTCAACAAGAAGGCTCCTTAAAAGTGATACAAGATATGCTTGTAAGGATGGGTATGCATGAAATCCTACCCTCAAAGGCCTATGTTCATGAGACCCTTGGAGGCATGGAGGACCTTCCCCCTGGGTTTGTCATCCCAGAGTTTAAAAACAAATTCAATAGGAAGAGTGACCAAGATATTTACGTCAACGAGTGCCTCCTGTCCGTCCGAACCTTGCGAGACAGACCTAACCAGTTGAAGGCCTTGTTTTCACAAACTTTGACTGGTGAGGCTTTAAACTGGCATCGAAGATAAATTACCGCTGAACCACACATAACTCCAGATGAAATGCTCAACCAGTTCGTCTCTCAATACCGTGGGTCGACACCAATATCTCTTTCCCTTGGCAAGCTAAGTGCAACCAAACAAAACCCAAGAGAATCCTTCGAGGATTTTATCGGTCGATTCCGATAGGGGGCAATGCGGGTCATCGAATGTCCACTTACGGACCCAGCTAAAATCTCAATGGCCTTAGAAAATGCAGTTCCTGAATACATGACCTTCTTTAGCTAGGGACTTATCCTCCACTCTTTCGACTCCATGATCGAGTAGGTGGCGCGACGTGAAAGGGTGAGAGGGACACCCCTTAGTAATAGGCCCGATAACAGACCCATCATGACTCCCTTGAATAAAAATAAGAGCAACGATAAGGGCAAAGCTTCCGGTCAGGTTAACGGACCGGCTCAGGGTTTAACAACCTAGCATAATAATAGGAATCAAAATCGAAGGCGAGAGGGCAACGTCACTCCTCTCAAAGACCCATTAGAAAAAGTGTTGGAGTTACTCTTGAAGAAAAACATGGTTCAACTCTCGCCACCATCTGAACCAGCATTTGAGGTTAGTGGTAAGAACAGATGGTGCAAGCGGCGTAGAAACCATGCCTATGATACCCAAAACTGTTTCTACTTGAAGCCGGTGATTCAAGGGTTAATTAATAGGGGCAACATCACTGTCGGACCTAAAAATCAACTTGTTGAAGAACCTAATCAAAAGATGGGTATCTTCACAAACCCTCTCCCTAAAAATTTGGCCACAATGACAGAAGAAGCGGGAGCTCTGAGTAACTCAAAGGAGGATGTTATCATTCACATGATTGAAAACAGAGATGAAGAGGATGACCAAAGCCAATTCATATTTGCTTGTGTCCATCATCTCCAAGAAGTTGAAGAAGATCTTTTGAGTCTTCTTAGAGGAAACTCTTCGTCCCCGAACTCTGATGATCCTCTTAAGTGGGACCAGTATGACGAAGATGATGCCCTCGAGATTCACATGGTCAAAGCTTATGAAAACGGATCATCTTCCAAACAAGGGGCCAACACCCCGAGGTCTCTCATTACTCTCACTAGGGCTGACCCTATCGAGCTCCAGGCTGGTGAAGTTGATTCCTTAACTCGAAGAGGTCAAGTGTTCAAACCCATCCAGTTGATGGCAGACACTCTTGATGAAAGAATGGGAGCCACTTCAACAGCCAAACCACCAGCAGGGGTTGCAGATCATGAACCTAATAAAAGAACTCAAGGATCTGCAACCACCTATGATCTACCGATTCATCTCGGGAAGATTCAGGCTCAAATCTCCATGTTGGAGCTACTTGTGAATTCGCCACCACATAGAGCATAAATTGAAAAGATTCTTGCTAAGACCCACATCCCGAGCAACACACAACCAGATGAGTTGTGTGGGATGATCAACCAACTAATGGCACCAACTCCAATCATATTCAAGGATGATGACATCCTGGCTAATGTCAATCGCTTTCACGTCCAGCCTCTTCATATCACTATCTTGATGAAAGGATATGAGATAAGGAGGGTGCTGGTTGATAAAAGGGCATCCTTGAATATATGCCCTATGAAAACGATGAAGCAGATACGCAAACGCCCAGATGGCTTCAAACCGTGTCAGTTAACCATCGCTGCATATGATGGGACTAAGAGGCAGGCTGAGGGCATATTGCCTTTCACACTCAAGATTGACCCCACCATTCAGTCGGTAAAGTTTTATGTCTTGGACATAAAACCTTCTTTCAACATGCTGCTAGGAAGACCTTAGCTCCACAAAAACCTCATGGTCGCCTCCACGCTATATCAATGCCTAAAATTTCCAACAAAAAATGGCGTTGCAAAGGTTTGTGCCGACCCCCCTTCTTTCTTAATCCTATCACACATAGCGGAAAGCTAGTCATAGGGGTCGAGCTCGGGGAAATCCCACTCGCTTCCTTCGAGCAAGCTGATTGTGTCACTTTACGCCTAGAGGCCGGCAACCCCGTTCCTCAAATTTTGCAAACTTCCGCATTGATGGAGGAGATTATCCAATGCCAACATCGATACGGCTTCGGGTCCCTCGAAGCTTAACACATGCTCCTCTCCCAAGGCTTCCAACTAGGCCAAGGCTTAAGGAGTCAAGAGCAAGGCATAAAGGAAGCGATTTCTGCATCACCTGAAGCCAAAACTGGAAAAAGGGATCGAAGAAGGCTCGGGTATACTCTCACCCTATTTCAAAGCCGGATAAAGACTTCAAGCCCTCCGAGCTTCTTTTCAAGGGGCAGTCAAAGCCTCGATCCTCTCGATGCCCGTCTTTCAAAACGGCCAGAGGTAATCCTTGATTCCCCAACAGGGAATAAATCTTCTTCCACATCTCAGCACACACAAGAATTGGGAATTGAAGACCTTTACGCTGACCTGGATTTGAAGGTATGCACAATCGGCTCTAACACAGCCAAGCATGCTCATATGTCAACTCAAATCGAGGGACGTAATTGGTCGATCATGCCTTTATCTCGAGAATCGCTGGAAGCATACCAGAGGCACCTTCAAGTCCCGGTGCCAAAAAGCAGATAGGTGTGGGGTGGCCATCTAACCACCCTACAAGTCCAGTCCCCAACATTTCTCTCGCGAGTCCCATAAGGGACACCTCTTACAAAATTTTAAAAACCGTGAAAAATTCAAAACATGATAAAGATGATAATAATGAAAAATAATTTTCAAAAACGGCGCTCAATCAAGATAGCCCAATAATGGTGCATAATACCCAAGACGATGATTTGGACAATTACGACGAAGATCAAGAGAGTCAAGAGTCTGAAGAAATCTCTCAACTTGAGGTACTTCTTTCCATGTTGAGCAATTCAAGAAGAGGTTTGATGGTGATCCAACGGCTATCATCGAAGAGACGATTGACGCAAACCTAGGAACTGAGAAGGACCCAAGGTTAACCAAGATTGGAACCTCCTTATCTTCTGAGGAGTGGGAAAATGTGATTTCCTTTCTCAAGGAATATCATGATGTCTTTTCTCCTAGTCATACGATGATATGCCAAGGCTAGATCCCACATTGGGGCAACATCACCTAATATTCAATGAAAGGGCAAAGCCTATAAGGCATAAACTCCGACGTCAAAAGACCCACCTTGAGCTCAAAATTAAAGAAGAAATCGACAAACTTCTCAAGGCTAGGTTCATTACTCCTGTTGACTATTTAGAATGGTTGGCCAACATAGTGGTCGTACTCAAGAAAGACGGGAGGATCAGAGTGTGTGTCAATTACAGAGACCTCAACAAGGCATGTCCAAAGGACGACTTCCCGTTACCAAGCATAGATGCCTTATTCGACAACACTGTAGGGCATGAGATGATGTCATTCATGGAGGGCTTCTCTGGTTACAGTAAGATCCTCATGGCAGGAGAAGACCAAATCAAGACTTCATTCATAATCTATTGTTACAAAGTCATGCCGTTTGGCCTAAAAAATGTAGGAGCAACTTATCAACGGGCAATGACCAGCATCTTCCACGATTTAATGCATACCATTATGGAAGACTATGTCGACGATATTTTGGTCAAATCGAAGACCAAGACTGATTATCTCACCAACTTGAGAACCGTTTTCGAAAGACTCCGAAAACATCAACTCAAACTCAATTCACAAAAATGTGCCTTTGGAGTTGAATCCGACAAATTACTTAGCTTTATAGTAAGCCAAAGAGGCATTGAGGTTGACCCGTCCAAAATACAAGTCATCACTGAAATGCCTCCTCTCCGGAACATCAGAGAAATTCGTGGGCTTCAATGTTGCATACAAGCCATAAGGCGTTTCATTTCACAATTGGCGGATAAGTGCGCACCATTCAATAGACTCCTTAAGAAGGACACCCCATTCATATGGGACAATGAATGCTAAGAAGTATTCGATCAAATCAAGGAGTACCTCACAAAACCTCCCATCCTTAGTCCTCCTAGTCCAAATAAACCTATGTTCTTATACATGTCAGTGAAAGACAAGACCATGGGGGCAATATTAGGATAATATGACAACCATGGAAAAGAACAAACGATATACTATATCAGCAAAACCATGGTCGATTATGAGACAAGATACACGGACGTGGAGAAGCATTGCTTAACACTTGTATGGGCCATGCAGAAATTAAGGCATTATGTCTTATTTCATTCAGTCAAGCTCATATAAAAAATTGACCCCACTTAAGTACCTATTGGAAAGGCCAGTCCTCAACGGACGTTTGGCGAAGTGGAGAATGCTATTGTGTGAGTTCGACATCGAATATGTCACTAAAATATCAGTCAAAGGACAAGCCATTGTTGACCACTGAGCTGAACATGCACTGCCAGATAACATTCCTGTTAACACAGATCTCCCTGATGAGAACCTCTTCACAATTGAGGACTCAATTTGGGAGCTATACTTCGACGGTGCAAAGAATGAACTGGTGTAGGAGTTATACTATGCTCACCCAAGAATATTTTAATACCAATAGCCATCAGATTCAATTTCTCATGTACCAATAACGTTGCTGAATACGAAGCCTTGATAGCCGGACTTGAGAATGCCATGGGAATGAAAATCCAGCAAATACGAGTGATTGGTGACTCCTTACTCGTCATGAATCAAGTTCAAACAATTTGGAGGGTGAAAGAAGAAAAGCTCAAACCCCTATCAAGAAAAGGTGGAAAAGATGATTCCATCCTTTATAAAAATCACCTTTCAGCACGTAACTAGGGAAAATAATCAGTTCGCCGGCACCCTTGCAACCCTTGCTTCAATAGTCGATATTCCTACAGAAATCACCACGTTGGCATTCTAAATCAGGAACAAACATGACCCTTCCCCACTGAGGATTGAAAAAGAAATAGAGTAAGAGAATGAGAACAACGGGGAAGTATCTTTCGTGGTTTCAGATGCTCTAGTCAAAGCAAGACCGTGGTTCCACGATGTTTTGTCCCAGATAACAGATGGTTTATACCCCAAAGGAGCCACTAAAAAGGATAAAGAAGCCCTCCGAAGGTTTTCTATAGGATTCTTAGTAAGAGTTGATCTCCTATTCAAAAAATCCTTTGATGACATCATTCTACGGTGCCTCGATCAGCCAGAAATTTACCAAGTACTAATAGAGTTGCACAATGAAGGAGGTCATTTTGAGGCAGCCGCCTTAGCCCAGAAAATCAGGCACCAAGGCTATTACTGGACCCCCATGGCTGAAGACTGTTGAAAGTTCATTAAGACGTGACCCAAATGTCAACTCTATGGAGACCTCATCCATGCACCGTCCATATCACGCAACTCAACACCGCTGGTATGACCCTTCGCCATGTGCGATCTTGATATCATTAGAATGATATCACCAAAAGCCTCAAACGGCCACCGTTTTATATTAACAGCTATAGAATACTTCACCAAATGGGTAGAGGCTGCATCATTTGTTAAAATTGAAGGCCAACATGTTGCCAACATTATTGTATTCAAATTCAATATTTCTGAGTCAATCATCACTAACAACGGATCCAATCTCAAAAATGAAAAGGTCACTAAGGTGTGCAAAAAGTTTGAGATAGCACAAAAATTATCCACACCTTACTATCCTCAAGGAAACAGATAAGCAGAAGGCACAAATAAATGACTTCTAAGAATCATTGACAAAATAATAAAAGGTCGAGAAAGATTGGCACGAAAAGCTAAATGACGTCCTATGGGCCTACCGAACAACTGAGAAGACTCCTACTGGCATGACCCAATACTCATTAGTGTATGGTATGGAAGCAGTGCTACTTATCGAGGTTGAGATACCATCTCTCCGAATCCTTATTCATAAAAATTCAGATGAGGAACAAAAGGTCGAAGCACGAATTGCTGCCCTCATTAATTTGGATGAAAAACGACTACGAGCAACACATAATATCGTTGCTTACCAATGTAAAACTGAGAAGGCATATCAAAGAAAATTCCTCGACAATTCAGAGAAGGAGACATGGTAATCAAGAAAATCTTCCACACTCCTGCAAATCCTCATCCTTTAGGCAAGTTCAAACCTAATTGGGAGGGCCATTCGTGGTTACCCGAGTGCACGCAGGCAATTCTTATAAGATAAAAAATCAGGAGGGGTAATGCAATGTATATCGGAAAATACTACCCGTAACAGGCTAAAAAACATGATGAAAACCTGAAAAGGCATCACAAAGAAAAACAAAAAATCTATATATATATATAAAAAAGTGGTGAAAACCTAAAAAGGCATCACGGGTAAAAGAGAGAATAAAATCTCCAAGAAGGAACTTTCGATGCAAAACACTCGAGCATAAACAAGTACTTGCAAGTTCCAATAATATTGCACAAGCAGACCCTGAGGATGAAGACTCCTCCTAAACCTGGAGGTTCCCAATAGAACCAATTCAGAAAGATGTAGAAGGGTGACATGAATGGAAAACCGAAGTGATTTCAACAAACCTTGAAAAATGTCGAGACCCTCCAGGATGGAAGCCCAGCAAGAATCCAAAGGACTCTTTATAGATCCACAAAGCAGAGGATGAAAGCTCCAAAGGTAAAAAGACAATTTCATGATTTCTAAGTTCTCACGATATCGCAAGGGAATCCTTTCATCATCTTTGGGTAAAATATAACAAAGAAAATGACCACCAAAGGGGCCACAGGTGGCAAAACTGTAAGGCCCATCCTTTTTGAAAATGTTGTTTCACTTTGATTGTTAAAATCATCCATTTCAAAAGCTTTCTTCTTTTATAAGGGACTTCCTCCATTACTACAAGAGGCTAAACTGTTAGTCAATCTGACCTCGCTCTCGAAGCCGACCTCCTATGCTTGTTATGAAGGATTGAAACTAATGGAGTGCATGAGTATAACTACCAACTACCACATATCGGAGATGGGTGATTCTTGCCAATGATGAAATTGGCTAGTTTGGGAGTTCTTTCTCTCGACTCGATCCCTAGACTAGTTTGGGAGCTCTTTTCTCTCGACTCGATCCCCAGAGGAAAAACGAGGCGAGCTCATCCACATGTGTTCTTATGATGAACCAATAGCAAGAAATTCAAGACAAAAACCATACAACTAGGGGGTCTGAGTAGTGTTCTGCTATGCTTCAATGAATCAAATGCACACTTACTACAAGAATCCTCAACAGAGGCAATATATTTAAAAAAAAAAAAAAAATTGAGAAGGTGTTTTTCAAACTCCATATAACAAGGAAAAGGCTGCAAAGGACCTCCCAATAGGGGCAAAATTCTCCTAAAAGTAACACAAAAAATAAAACACACACACACACACACACACACACACACACACACACACACACACACACACACACACACACACACACACACACACACACACACACACACATATATATATATATATATATATATATATATATATATATATATATATATATATATATATATATATATATATGGGTGGGACGCGCCGTGCAGCCCAGGCGACACAGTCCATGTGGCCCAACCTTGGCGGCACGCTTCGTGCAGCCCCACCTTATTTAACTAAAAAAAAAAGAAAAAAAGGGGGGACTTGTCAGCACGTCTCATGCCACACGAGCGACACGACCCATGTCGCCCAACCTGGGTGGCATCTCTCGTGTCGCCCCACCTTTTTTTTTTATTTGGTTTTATCCAAAAAAAAAAAAAAACCATGCCCCCCGGGCGACACTACCCATGTTGCCCACGTCATTTAATAAAAAAAAAAAAAAATTCAAAAAATTTCCATACGCTCCTAGGTGGCATGAGCCTAAACTGTCAACCAATTTTCCAGAAAATTTCAAAAAACTTTAAAAAAATAAAAACGCTCCGCTGTGGCATGAGCATAAACTACCAACCAAGTTTCAAAAATTTCAAGAAAAATAATAAAAAATAAAATTCAAAAAATAAAACACTCCTTAGTGGCATGAGCCTAAACTGCCAACCAAAGTCCGGTCCAGGGCACAACCACCCTGTTTCAATGGAAAAACGTCAAACTTGTGCAATGTTAAAGAGCCGTGACAAAAAAGAAGAAACGTCAAACTCGTGCGATGTTAAAGAGCCGAGACAGAAAAGGAAAAATGTCAAACTTGTGCGACGTTAAAGAGTTGAGACAAGAAAAACGTCAAACTCATGTGACGTTAAAGAGCTAAGATAGGAGAAACGTCCAAATCGTGTGACGTTAAAGAGCCGAGACATGAAAAGAATCAAACTCGTGTGACGTTAAAGAGTTGAGACAGGAAAAATGTCAAACTCGTGCGACGTTAAAGAGCTGAGGTGGGTAATGTCTAACACCGTATGACATAAAATGTCGGATGTGCTCAGGGCACAACCACCCTGTTCAATGTGTTCAGGGCACAACCACCCTGTTCAATGTGTTAGGGCACAACCACCCTGCTCAAACGTCTAGCTCCGTATGACGCTAAAGGTCGGGTATATCCAGTTCAACATCAAACTCATGCGACAAAAAAGAGTCGAGATAGGTAATGTCTAGCCCCGTATGATGTAAAATGTCGGATGTGATCAGGGCACAAACACCCTGTTCAATGTGGTTCAGAGCACGACCACCCTGTTCAATGCGTTCAAGGCACAACCACCTTGTTCAAACATCTATCCTCATATGACGTAAAAGGGTCGAGTGTATGGTCCATCACTGCATGACATTAAATTGCTTAGAGAGCTCTATGGTTGTAGGAGTTAAAATTGCTAACCAACCTTGTTTTTCAAAATATCTTTCTCTTTTCAAAATTTTCACTATATGTCTTGCGATTTCAAAAACTTTAATTTCTTTGTTAAAATAGTAACCTATCCATACTCCAGATTCTATTTTCAAATCTCCCCCTTGCTTTCAAAATTTCTAAAACATTTTCTAAAACAAAGGAGTTGGACACCCATATATGATGAATACTGTGATTGCCGCGATTGTTGTGTTGCTGCCTCATCTTTCACATCGGATTCGGCCAGACAAGTCTCTTCCTATAGAAAGCCTTTCCCTATAGACAATCTTAAGAAACACTAAGGAGATCAAAGAAAATGTCAGGGTTAAAAATTCAAATTGTGAAAACCCTTGAAGTTAAGTGGCATGGCCAAAATATCCAACTCGAGTTTCAAGCTTGTGTAACTCATCGGCATCTCACTCCGAAAACCCTAGGAGGAAAATTCCCTGGGTGGGTGAGCTTGGTGAGAGCAATGATTTGGAGGGATAATTGGTATGCATCCTGACCACGTGACTTCAGGAAGAAATTTAAAATGTCTGCTTTATCTCTGACATTCACTTACCTCCAAAGGACAGGGAACGCCAGAGTATCTACTTCTTTGCCACTCACCTGTCCCTCAAAGGACAGGGAGTGCCAAAGAGGGGCAACTGTAGACACCCCATTTTAAATCTAGCAAATTCTGTGGTTTTCTAAAACCCTTAGGACCACAATTAACCTAGTAAAGTCAAATCCATATTTCACATAGCCTATCTTGTGATCCAAAGGCAGTTTGCTTGCCTGGAACCCTGCAGAAACCCTGTTTTGACTTAGATTTCGGTAAATGCCTTGTTTTACCAAACAAATAATTAAAAATAGTTAAAAAATCTGTTTTGACCCAAATTTTCTCTAAGAGATTAACAAGAGGCTGAGGAAGACACCCAAATTAAAAAACTCAATTTCGAAAATTTTTGGTTTGAGCGACACGGGGCATGCTGCTTAGGCGACACGACTCGTGCCGACCAGGCGACATGACCGGTGCCGCCGGGGCGACACGACCTTTGCCACTCGGGCGACACGACCCGTGCCGCCCAGGCGACGAGCCCCATGCCGCCTAGATTTGTATCTTCAAAAGTTGGACCTTTTGACCAGGGATTTCTTTGTTACGCATGCTTATCATTCCCAACGAATTTGAGCCCCCTTTTAGCATATTTTCCGGACCATTTAGAGGAAGATGGAGAGAGAAATAGGGGCTACTTCATAAGATAGAACGCTAGGAGAGAGAAAACCCTAGAGAGAGAATGAGGGAGCTTCCTGAGACTCTAACCCCAAAGCAAAAGAAAACGTAGACCGAGGGCACAACCACCTTAGATCTACCAAAGACTTGCTGATCAAAATCTAGACCAGAAGGGTAAGAGGAACAGGTTATGATACAGGCGAGCCCCAGAAGGTTCGAGAATCTTAGACCAATCGGCCCGGTCTGGTATTTTCTCTTCTCTTCTTCCTTTTCTTCTTTTATTGTTCTCATATCATTTTTATTTTATTTTGATCTAAATATTTTTCTAAAATCGTGTTTTGAAATGCTTTGGATCATGCTGGCTCCGCCACAGATATGAGAGTAGATCTGCTCATTTATGGGTAGATCTGACCTCAGATCTGAATTCGATTGTTCCCACTTTCTATACCTTTTTTTTTTCATTTCATTTTTATCAGTTTAAAGTGTCGGATCAGAGTGATCTACATCCGCAGATCGCTTCGAATTTGCGCTATAAACAACATTGCTCACTAATATACAAAGATATAAAAAATGTTTCCTCTATTATGTCCTTAATACTCTAACGGTATAAGGATAAACACAGTTCAATTATCAAGAACATGCAGTGTATAAATCATACATCATTTCATTTTAAGTAGGTAGTAAGACTAACAAATCACAGTTTCACACAGTGAGAGCTAAAGAAGCTTACTCCTGAAATAAGAGTTTCATTGATCAGGTGAAGCCAATCCTATAGCATGGAACCTCTACCCTCGTTCAAGAGGGAGGACAATGACAAGTGGGTGTCCAACTTCGTAATGCCCTCACACATACACACACACGTCCCCAACGTGTTTTGAGGTATTCTATAGACGGTGGCTTTGTAAGACACGACCCTCTCCTTAAGCCCTTCTGGCGAAAGAGCGTTACACTACCATTGGGTGTCCCAATGCGTAGTGCCTATAACATTTGGGGGGAGCGATGAACGCTATTACCAAGTTTCACTTCCTGACCACGTTCCTATTATTGGGGTCGAGGTATAGTCAATCAGTTGTCTGCAAAGTAGTATCCAACTACCAATGGGTTTCCCATTGCATGATGGTCAGTGGCATAGTATCGCGCAGTATAAAACAATATCAGTTTCATAGTCACGGTATAATAGTATCCACTACTAATGGGTGACCCATTGCGTAATGGTCAGTATCAGTTCGGCTTGTCAGTATCATAGAATGACAGTATCAGTTTCACAAAATGATAGTATCAGTATCACATAATGATAATATCAGGCTCACCGAATGATAATATCATTATCACAGAGTGATGATATCAGTATCACATTTTGAGTATCACAGCTCACATTTCCTGCAATCTCAAGCAGTGACATTCGTTCATAAATAGGTCCATAACATTCGATTCGTTAAGAATTCAGAGGCGGTTTCAAAATCAATTTTATACTAGACACACACATATTTCAAATGGGGGTATTTTGAAAAAAATTGGGCCCCTTTTGGCCCTTAAAAAGTGTAACGCAATGGGGGTTCACCATCTATTTCCTGCTGTGTACCTAAGACATTGACATGTCTCACTTCATGTAGATGTAACTTTCAATTCATATGGCATTTCAGAGTGGTTCCAAAACCAAAATTCGAGTATAAATAAGTATCCTTCTAATAAGGGTAGTTTGAAAGCATTTGGACTCCATTTGGTTACTCAAAGGTCCATGACAACCAAAGTGATGGTTCTGAACTTTAGTAAAATCTATCCACAGTGACATACCTTGACTAATAATGGCATAACTTTCAAGATATGAGAAATTTCGAAATATGTTCAATATGTGATTTCAATTTTACGCAAAGATCTTTCAAATGGAAGTGGCTTAGGAGAAAATAGAATCCATTTGGTTAGCTAAAATTCATGATAACTGGGACACCAGTTCTGAAAAATTACTAAATATGTCAACAGTGACCTACGTGCACATTTTAAAACATAATTATTCATGCATAAAGAATTTGAGTATGATTCAAACATAAACATTTTAATAGACATAGATATCTTTCCAATGGCAGTGATTTGAGGTCATTACGAACTTAATTTCTATTCAAATGCTTAATACAAAAACATGCAAGTTCCTGGAAATTCACAGTGTCACAGGGCATGCTTCATGAAACACTTAATAACTTTCAATCCACAATAGATATTAACATAGAATCAGCTCCATTTGATTTAGGCATATCTAGGCATGTTCCCATAGTTTTTGGTGAGGAATAGACCCATTATTAACATCAAGACTAACCGTACAACAGAGGAATTAGTTTAGTAGACTGGTGCATAAAATCACTACGCACAGTTTTTCTTTATCACATATTCCATGCTTGTAGGCATTCAATTTCATGGTTCTATAAGCATGATGCAGGGGTGGCAGATCCACTTACACAATAAACAATGATGCCTTCAATTCCTCAGTTACAATCCTCCTCAAACGTTTTACAAGGCTCCAACAGTGAGATAGAAGTGAGCTTCTAATGACTCTAACTGTTGGCTCTTTGAGAGAGAGGGAGAGAAACTGAATGGCGTGAGGGCAAAGAGGGCTAAAGTACCTTGTTGGTGAGGTGGCAGTCCAAAGCTAGACAAGTGGCAAGCACCACACATGCACAAGGATAAGTGGCATGTGTGGAAGCATGCATCTGGCAGGTGGCAGTGACACGCATGACGCTACACGCATGGTGCTAAATGCACGACGCTACATGCATGGCACTGTGCGCATGGTGCTACACGCACGGTGCTAGTCCAGTTTGCTCCATCTTATTATCACTTGTGAAAATTTCTTCTTCTTTTTTTATACTCACGACGCTGCCTCTTTCTCCCTCTTGCACGTGCGGCGTTACACCCACGGCGCTGCTCGCCTCTTCACTTACTACGTTGCCCCTCTCTCTTCACATATAACAATGACCCTCTCTCTTCACAGACGGCAACGCCTGTCTCTCTTCATAGATGGCGATGCCTCTCTCTCTTTATAGACAATGATGCCCTCTCTCTTCACAGACGGCGCTGACCTTTCACGCATGACGTTACCCTTCATGGATGACGATACTCCCTTGACACGCACGATGGTAAGCTTCCCGCTTTACTGCCGTGCATGCTTCATTCCTATCAGTCTCTTACCGCTGTATGTGTTTCTATGGCCTAGAAATCGTGGTCCTTACATCATCCCCCCCTTAAAAGAATATTTTATCCTCAAAATCATGACTTAGTCAATTAAACAGATGGGGGTACTTATCTCAGATTTCATCCTCTCGTTCCCATGTCGATTCTTCATGTGAATGATACTGTCATAGAACCTGGACCAGGGGAATCTCTTTATTGCACAATACCTAAACTCTCCTGTCCAATATCTCATTTGGATGTTCAACATAAGTCAAATCTTCACTGATCGGGATCGGTTCATACTTCAAAACTTGAGACAGTTCAGGGTGATACTTTCTCAATTGTGACACATGAAAAATATCATGAATATTAGCGAACTCAGGCGGTAGGGCCAGTCGATATGCCACGACTCCAATTCTTTCTAAAATATCAAAAGGTCCAATAAATTGTGCACTCAGTTTCCCCTTTTTTTCAAATCTCATAATGCCCTTAGCTGGTGATACCTTCAAAAAGATCCTATCACCTAATTCAAATTTGAGATTTCTTCTTCGATTGTTGGCATAAATCTTCTGCCGACTTTGAGCTATCTTAAGCCTTTCTCGAATTAAAGTAATCTTCTCTGATGTTATCTGGACAATCTCTAGCCCTAGCAGTCTCTTTTCACCAACTTCATCCCAACATATGGGTGATCTGCATTTCCTCTGATACAGCAGCTCAAAAGGTGCCATCAGAATACTAGCTTGGGAACTGTTGTTATAAGAAAACTCTATTAGAGGCAGATGATCATCCCAGTTTCCCTTAAAATCTATAATACAAGCCCTCAACATATCTTCTAGGGTTTGAATAGTCCTTTCCGATTGTCCTTAGTCTAAAGGTGGAAAGCAGTACTGAAAGTAAGTTTGGTTCCCAAAGTTGACTGCAGACTGTTCCAAAATCTTGAAGTGAATCTAGGGTCCCTGTCGAACACAATACTAACAGGTACTCCATGCAGTCTTACTATCTCTTTGATGTATAGCTGGGCTAATCTATCAAGAGCATAGGTGGTGCGGACCGATAAGAAATGAGTGGCTTTTATTAGTCGGTCCACAATGACCCTAACACTATCATGTCCAGTTCCCGATCTTGGTAGGCTAGACACAAAGTCTATGGTGATGTGTTCCCACTTCCACCTTGGTAATAATAAGGGCTTTAACAGTCCAGTAGGCTTCAGATGTTCATCCTTCACTTGCTGACAGGTCAAGTATTTGGAAACAAATTGTGCTATTTGTCTCTTCATATTGTTCCACCCGAAGACCCTCTTTAGATCCTGATACATTTTTGTACTCCCTGGATGCACCATGTAACGGGAGTGGTGCGCTTCTTCCAAAATGACCCTTTTTACATTCTCGTCGCTAGGAACATGTACCGGATTTTTAAATCTCAACATTTTATCACTGACTAGAGAAAAATCTTCCTTTCCTTGCAATTTCATTTCCTCAAGAATTTTCATGAGTTGAGGATCTTCCTTTTGTGTCACTCGGTTCCGCTGAAAGAGTTGGGGCTCTATCCTTATACATAAAATTGTCCCCACCTCATTATCAAGCGACAGAGTTGGGTGCCATTCTACTGCATCTTCTAATCATTTCATCTCTCGGGCCAACATGTGAGCCACTAATACCACGGGCTTCCTACTCAAGGCATATACTACGATGTTTGTTTTACCCAGGTGTGCGATGACCCAGATTTTCTTGGCTAGTTAGCATGCATGGCAGGATGAAGAGGAAGAAGTTCCAATGTCGGCTGTGTTGTTCAGCGCTGACTATGTTGTGAAGCGCCGGCTGTGAAGAGGAAGAAGTACTAGCACCGACTATGTTGTGTACATCACCAGCTGTGATGAGGAAGAAGTTCCAGCATCAGTTGTGTTGTGTGCAGCGTCGGTTGTGAAGAGGAGGAAGTTCCAGCACAGACTGTGTTGTGTGCAGTGCCAGCTGTGAAGAGGAAGAAGTTTCAACCTTGGCTGTGTTGTGTGCAGCACCAGCTGTGAAGAGGAAGAAGGACCAACGCTGACTGTGTAGCACCGGTTATGTCTCTGATATGCATGTGTTGTTGGTGCCACTTGTTGAGTGTATGCTGCTTGAGGGCCACTTGTCTAGATTTTGAAGTCTTTTGCCGTCACTTCGGCCACCACCCCACCCTCATGGGTGAGAGCTATAAAAGGGAGATTGGAGAAGGCACCATTGTTGTTTAGGTAAGTGGATCCATCACTATTGCATTGTAGTTGTAAGGATGCATGGGAATTTATGCATATGAAATGAGCAACAAAAATGTATGTGATGTAGAAAATCCTTACACCTTTTTCATTGAAACTTGGGGTTTTGTTCTATAATGGAAGTGGATGCTAAGACTGAATGTATCATTCTTATATTATGTAAGAAATGCATGTTATGGGTGTACATTGTAAAAGAATGGTTGTTATCATGATCTTCACCATGAAAGGAAGGTCATGGAATGTGTTCTTGAGACATGTTATATGCCACCGTGAAATTCCATAAATATGTGTGTTCTTGAAATAGGGTTTTGAGCAGCCAAATGTGGTCCAATTGACCTCAAATCACCTCCATTGGAAAGATGTATGTGCTTAGTAAAATGTTCAGTTTTAACTACTGTTGAAATTCTTTACAAAAATGAAGTTATATTTCAAAATGAGAAGGTATATCACCGTTGACTGTTTTCCTAGATTTTTCACTAATACTATTATGGTCACTGATTTTAACTAACCAAACGAAGTTCATTTTTGGCCAAAACATAACCATTTGAAATATCTTTGAATGGGCTAAAATTTTCATGTGGAAACTATTTTTAAAGTTTTCTTAGATTGAAAGTTATACTTTGTTTTATGAAGGTATGTCACTGTGGGCAGTATTGATAAAATTCAGAACTATTATCTTGTTTGGCATGAATATTAGAGACACCAAATGGAGTCCAAATTACTTCAAATTTTCCTTTTTAGAAATATGTATGTCTTGGATTAAATTTTTATTTTGAAATCGTCGCAATTTGCTTCACGGTTTGAGAGTTATAGTGGTATGAAGTAGGGTATGTCGCTGTCCACTGTACATAGCAGGGTGCAGCTAGAAAACAATCACCTCTTTGAACATTTAAAAGGCCAAACAGGGTCCAACTATCTTCAAACTACCCTCATTTGAAAGATAGGTGTGTTTAGTACAAAATTATTTTGGAACTGTCTTCAAACTCTACACGGTCCAAAAGTTACGACCCTAATGGTGAGTGCATATCCTTGCCCTTGATGGCAAGAAATTGAGTGATAAGGCTTAGCTGGATTATGATATTGTTTAAATATGATATGCCACTATCAAATGTGATATGTGAATGGGTATCTAATGTGTAAATGATGATACCGTGTTGCTAATGTGATATGTGAATGGGTACCTTCTGAGTGAATAATGGTACCATGTTACTATTGTGATATGTGAATGGGTATCTACTGTGTGAATGCTGGTACTGTGCTGCTTATATGATAAGTGAATGGGCACCTACTGTGTGAATGATGGTGCTGATAGCTGCCTGATGGGAAGGAACCTACTGTGTGAATGATGATGTCGGTAGCTACGATCTTTTCCTAACTCTCCATGATAGGACGAGAGTCAGGATGTGAATATTTGGGAGGGTCACAGCCCTTAATGGTAGTGTAACGCTCTCTCGCCAGAAGGGCATAAGGAGAGGGTCATGTCTTGCATGGCCATTGCCTATCAAAACTAAAGCACACTAGGTGTGTGTGTGTGAGGGCATTACGAAGTGGAGCATCCACTTGTCATTGTCTTCCCTCCTGATTGAGGGTAGAGGTTTCAAGCAAAAAGATTGGCTTAGCCTGAGCGATAGAACTTCTACTTTGGGAGTAGGCCTTACTAGTTTTGTAACTGTGATATATTGTCCCCACTGTTCTACTTTAAGTAAGGTGATTGTGACTTATGCATTGTAAATTGAACTGCTTTCATCATATTACTGTTGGAATGTTGAGAAACATGTTGAGGTACTTCACTTGATACCTTGTGAACACACACACACACACACACACACACACACACACACACACACACACACACACACGCACACACACACACACATATATATATATATATACATATGTGCATTACATATTGTTATCATTGTTATGCTAGTTGAAATACAATAGTGTAGATCTTCTTACTAGGCTTTTAGCTCATTCCATTTTATTTGCATAACTGTAGAGTGAAGAGTGGTGGCATTCGTGCTAAAGGTGGGTGGTCGTTTGGGGGTTGAATCTCGAAGTTTAGAAGTTGGAAAGCTGTCCTCCGAAGACTTTGATAGTATGTTTTGGTGGTCTCAACAGTATGATGAACATTTTATTTGGCGTATTTTAGGTTAGTAGTTCCTTGGATGAATTGTAAAGACTTTTGATATGGAATGAATGAGATGGTAGTACTTTTATTTTGACATTTGTCTATTGGATGGACTTATTCTAGTTTTCTTTCATGGTTTGCTCTTGATTATGTGTTTTATGCGTTGAGCTACTCCCACTTGAGTGACATTCGTAACCTCCGGTCATGATCCCGTGCTTTGTCGCCCTCTGGAAGGGGTAAGGGGGTGGAGTCGTGACAGGGTGGTAATTGATGGTACATTCATAATCATTTAACAAGTTCATCCATCTCCTTTGCCTCATGTTCAGCTCTTTTTGAGAGGATAAGTACTTAAGGCTCTTATGGTCAATAAAGTTCTTAAATTGGTTCCCATAGAGGTAGTGCCTCCAAATTTTTAGGGCAAAGATCACAACTGCTAATTCCAAATCATGGGTGGGGCAATTTTGTTCATATGGCCTTAACTACCTAGAGGCATAAGCAATGACCTTGCCTCGTTGCATTAACACACACCCAAACCCTTTACACGAGGCATTCGTGTAAACTACAAAATCTTTGTTTCCCTTAGGCAAAGTCAGTATCGAGGCCGTAGTTAGTCTCTTTTTTAGTTCCTAAAAACTTATCTCGCAATCATCTGACCATACAAACTTTACTTCCTTCTGGGTTGGGCGAGTCAGGGGAAGTGCTATCTTTGAAAAACCCTCTACAAAATGTCTATAATACCCTGTCAGACCCAGAAAACTGTGAATTTCAGATACATTTGTTGGTCTTCCCCAATTGAGCACAACCTCAATTTTGCTAGGTTCAACTGCAACCTTGTTCTTGGAAACAACATGCTCGAGGAAAACTACCCTTGGAAGCCAGAATTCACTTTTACTTAGCTTGGCCTACATCCTTTTAGAGTTTAAGGCCTGGAGGACCATCCTTGGGTGTTGTTTATGCTAATTTAAACTCTTCAAATACACCAGGATATCAATCATAAAAACCACTACGAAATCATCATGGAAGGATTTAAAAACTCGATTCATCAAATCCATAAAGATAGCTAGTGAATTGGTTAACCCAAATGGCATCACCAAAAGTTCATAATAACCATACAGGGTTCTGAATGCTGTCTTGGGAACATCCTCTTCCTTAACCCGCAGCTGATGGTAACCTGACCGAAGGTCAATATTAGAAAATACTTGGGCCGCTTGAAGTAGATCAAATAAGTCATCAATTCTGGGCAAGGGATACTTATTCTTTATCGTCACCTGATTGAGCTGTTTATAATTAATGCACAATCTCAAAGACCCATCTTTCTTCCTTACAAACAAAACCAGTGCGCCCCATGGTCATACGCTAAGCTGGATGAACCCTTTATTCAATAATTCCTGCACTTGCTATTTTAATTCTTTTAACTCAGCTGGGGCCATCCTGTAAGGGGCTTTAGAAATGGGAGCAGTACTAGGGGCTACTTCTATTTCAAACTCGATCTCCCTCACTGGTGGTAGAGAGATTAACTCTTAAGGAAAGACCACTAGATATTCTCTCACCGCCGGTATCTCTTCATACTTGGACGGAACATTTCGATTTTCTACTGCATAAGCTAAGTATCCCTCACATCTTTTGGCCAACAGGTGGGAAGCCCAAAGGGCTGAGATGATGTGTAAAGGGGAAGCATCTTTGATACCCATAAAACTTAGCTCAGGTTAGTTTGGGGGTCTAAAAGTTACAGTCTTGTCATAGCAGTAGACTGTGGCATAATGGGTGGACAACTAGTCCATACCAAAGATAATATCAAAGTCTTGGATACCTAGGAGTATCAGGTCTATAGGTAACATATGCCCTTCAAGTACAACCCCACAATGTTTATAGACTATGTCAGTTTCTATAGATTCTCCCATGAGTGTGCATACTACCAAAAGTCCAATCAAGTTGTGCATATTCAGTTGGCATGCAAAGTGTGGTGCAACAAAAGAATGGAAAGATCCTGCATCAATTTAAATTCTTACTCCAATACCACACACAGAAAGCGTACCTCAATTCATAAAGGTTGACTCTTTAGCATCTTGCTTTGTCAGGGCAAAGATCTGACCTTGTGTCCTTGGTCAGTCCTCTAGTCCTTTGACTGGGCATTCTTTAACTAGATGGCCTAGCTTGCCACACCAGAAACATGCTTTGTTCTTCCTTAAGCATTCCGTTGCCGTATGATTACCCAGACCACAATGAGGGTAGACTGGGCGCCGATTGCCCCTTACATCACTCGAAAAAGTCCTCTAGATCTTTGCACCAGCCTGATCATTCTTACCCTTAACTTCTCTCCTTGGAGGTGGTCGGGCCTTCCTCTTAAAATTCCCAAGTTGCGCGGCCCCCAATCTCCCTTCTTTCCTCAAGCAAAAATCTTTGCAATCCCTTTCTATTTTTAGGGCAAGATCCACTAGTGGAGAAAAGGGCTTTAGATTTGTTGAAATGACCCTTCCTCTTATATAGGGTCGAAGACCCCTCTCAAATTTACTTGCTTTTCGTGCCTTAGTATCAATAATATGCGGTGCGTATCTTGAGAGCTCAACAAATTTCTCTGCGTACTTCTCAATAGACATTTGTCCCTGTTGCAGCTCTATGAATTCCACTTCTTTTCTTTCCCTTACAGATTCATGAAAATACTTTTCGTAAAAAGCCTTAAGAAAATTCTCCCAAGTGGCTTCCTGATTTCTCCCAAGACTGCTTTACTGAACTACACCAGTGCTAAGCTTCTCCTTCAAACATGAAATTACCCAGTCTCACTTTCTACTCATCTGTACAGTTCAAGACTTCAAAGATCTTCTCCACGTGTCTTCTCCATCTCTCTACATTTTCTACTCCCCCTTGTCACACAAAGGTCGTAGGTGTCAGTTTCCTGAACCTCTCTATCAAACCACTATCACTCTGGTCAGTGGCAGGGGTAGACAGGGTCGGCATCGATTCTCTCATCATTTGTGTCATGACCACTAGAGTTCTAAAGAATTTACCGAAGGCCTGGGTGTTCTCGTTGCTTAAACTCGCATTGTTGGCACGAGTCCTTGGCATCTTCAACCTAGAACACAAGCACCTGGTTACAAGCCTATTAAAGAACTATCCTAAAGACACTTATAAAACTTCCTAGGCCAAGAATCCTATCCTGGCTTCTTTGATACCATAATTGTCACGACCCCCCTCTGACCCCTACCATACCTTATCGGAGGGCGACAAAGTGCTGGATCGCGACCAGAGGTCGCGAACATCACTTAAGCGGGAGTGGCTCAACATGTGTTAGAAGTGCGAAATCAAAGCAAACCTCGAAAATAAAACTAAACATTCATTCCATGAGACTAAAAATAACCCAAAGCAAAGCCATATCTATTTATGCATTCATTTATAAAAATGCTTTACAAACAGTTCAAGGCACTACTGGCCCACAAAACAGAGCTACAAAAAACATCTCAACGGTACAACCACTAAACACCTACTATCAAAAACTTATGCAGGATCCTTTCTCTAAAACTCCAAGCCTCACACGTGCGGCACGCAAGCCCGATGTTCATCCTTCAGATCAAGACTATCACTCTACAATCATGGGAAAAAAAAATAAAAAAGGAATGAGCTAACAACCCAGTAAGCAGATCTACACCCTTGCATTCCAACTCTATAAACGATAATAATAGCTAACAATGCTCACTAATATGCAGAGTTATCAAAAATGTTTCCTCTATTATGTCCTTAATACTCTCACTGTATAAAGATAAACACAGTTCAATTATCAGGAACATGTAGTGCATAAATCGTATATCATTTGATTTTAAGCAGGCAGTAAGACTAACCGTTCACAGTTTCATGCAGTGAGAACTAAAGAAGCCTATTCTTGAAATAGAAGTTTCATCGATCAGGTCAACCCAATCCCGTAGCATGGAACCTCTACCATTGCTCAGGGGGGAGAACAATGAAAAGTGATGTCCCACTTCATAATGCCCTCACACACACACACGACCCCAGCACACTTTGGGGTATTTGATAGGCAGTGGCCTTGCAAGACATGACCCTCTCCTTATGCCCTTATGGCGAGAAAGCGTTATACTACCATTGGGTGTCCCAATGCATAATGCCCATAAGATTTGGGGGGGAGCGACCCACCCTATTATCCAGTTTCACTTCGACCCCATTCCTATCATTGGGGTCGAGGTACAATCAATCAGTTGTCAGCAAAGTAGTATCCAACCACCAATGGGTGTCCCATTGCATGATGGTTAGTAGCACATTATCTCACAGTATAAAACAATATCACATTACCCACTACCAATGGGTGGCCCAATGTGTAATGGTCAGAGCCATTATGAGTTTCATAGTCACTGTATAACAATATCCACTATCAATGGGTGATCCATTACGTAGTGGTCAGTATCAGTTTGACTTATCAGTATCATAGAATGATAGTATTAGTATCATAGAATGATAATATCACTATCATAAAATGATAGTATTAGTATCATAGAATGATAGTATCACTACCATATAATGATAGTATCAGTATCATAGAATGATAGTATCAGTATCCTACAAAATGATAATATCAGTATCACAGAATGATAATATCAGTATCACATTTTGAATATCACAATTCATATTTCCTGCAATTTCAGGCAGTGACGCTTGATCATAAATAGGGCCTTAACGTTCGATTCGTTTAGAATTTGGAGGCAGTTCCAAAACTAATTTTACACTAGACACACACATATTTCAAATGGGGTGGTTTGAAAGTAATTGGGCTCCGTTTGGCCCTTCAAAAGTTTAATGCAATAGGGGTCCACCATCTGTTTGCTGCTGTGTACTTGAGATAGTAACACGTCTCACTTAACGCAGGTGTAACTTTCAATTCATAAGGTATTTCAAAGTGGTTCCAAAACCAACGTTGGAGTATAAACACGTATCTTTCCAACAAGGGTAGTTTGAAAGCTTTTGAATCCATTTGGTTACTCAAAGGTTCATGAAAATCAAAGTGATTGTTCTGAACTTTAGTAAAATCTGTTCACAATGACATACATTCATATATAATGGCATAACTTTCAATCTAGGAGGAATTTTGAAATGTATTTATCATGTGATTTCAAGAATACTCAGATATCTTTCAAATGAAAGTTATTTAGAAGAAAACAAACTCTATTTGGTCAGCCAAATTTGTGACAATAAGGACACCAGTTCTGAGAATTTACTAAATCTATCAATAGTGACCTACGCGCACATTTTAAAGCATAATTATTCATGCATAAATAATTTGAGCAGGAATCAAACATGAACATTTTAGTACATACATATATCTTTCCAATGATAGTGATTTGAGGTCATTTGGACCTCATTTGTCTATTCGAATGCTTAATACAAATACATACAAGTTCCAGGAAATTCACAGTGTCACAGGGCATGCTTCATGAAACACTTAATAACTTTCAATCCACAATAGATATTAACATAGAATCAGATCCAATTGATTTGGACATACATATGCATGTTTTCATAGATTTTTGTGAGCAGTAAACCCATTCTTAACATCAAGAGTAACCATAAAACAGAGGAATCAGTTCAGTAGACTGGTGGATAAAATAACTATACACATTTTTTCTTTATCACATAATCCAATTTTGTAGGCATTCAATTTCATGCTTCTATAAACTTGATGCAGGGGTCGTAGATCTACTTACACAATCAACAATGATGCCTTCAATTCCTCTATTACAATCCCCCTCAAGCTTCTTACAAGGCTTCAACAGTGAGATAGCAGTGAGCTTCTGGCTCTTAAAGAAAGAGAGAGAGAAAAGGAATGTCGTGAGGGGGAAGAGGGCTTAAGTACCCTGTTGGCGAGGTGGCAGTCCAAAGAAGGACAAGCGACAAGCACTACGAATGCACAAGGAAAAGTGACTTGTGTGGCAGTATGCATCTGACAGGTGGCAGTGACACGCATGACACTACATGCACGACGCTGCATGCATGGTGCTACATGGACAGCGCTACACTCACGGTGCTAGTCCATTTTGCTCCATCTTACTGCCGCTTGTGAAAATTTCTTCGTATTATTTTACACTCATGGCGCTGCCTCTTTCTCCCTCTTTCACATGCGGCGTTACACCCGCGGTGCTGCTCCTCCCTTCCTAAACAATGATGCCCCTCTCTCTTCACAGATGGCGATGCCCTTCTCTCTTCACAGACGGTGTTGCCCCTCTCTCTTCAGAGACGACGATGCCCCACTCTCTTCACATACGGCAATGCCCCTCTCTCTTCACAAACGACGCTGACCTTTCACGCACAACGTTACCCTTCATGGATGGCGATACTCCCTTGACACACACGGCGATCAGCTTCCCTCTTTACTGCAACGCGTGCTTCATTCCTATCAAAGTCCTACTATTGTATGTATTTCTGTGGCTGGAAAATCGTGGTCCTTATATCACCCCCCTAAGAAACGATTTTGTCCTCAAAATCATAACTTAGTCAATTAAACAGATGGCAGTACTTATCTCGGATTTCATCCTCTGTTCAACATAAGTCAAATCTTCGTCGATCGGGATCGGTTCATACTTCAAAACATGGGATGGTTCAAGTAGTACTTTCTCAATAGTGACGCATGAAAACACCATGAATATTGGCCAACTCGGGCGGTAGGGTCAGTCAATATGCCATGACTCCAATTCTTTCAAAAATCTCAAAGGGTCCAGTAAATCGTGGACTTAGTTTCCCCTTTTTGCCAAATCTCATAATGCCCTTAGCTGGTGATACCTTCAAAAAGACCCTATCACGTACTTCAAATTCGAGATCTCGAAAAAGAGATCTCGACAATCGAATAAGAGATCATGGTTGTACCCTGATAGGACAATCGAATTTGAATCTGACAATCGAATAAGAGATCTCGAATTTGAAGTACGTGATAGGGTCTTTTTGAAGGTATCACCAGCAAAGGGCATTATGAGATTTGGCAAAAAGGGGAAACTAAGTCCACGATTTACTGGACCCTTTGAGATTTTAGAAAGAATTGGAGTCATGGCATATTGACTGGTATTACCGCCCGAGTTGGCCAATATTCATGATGTTTTTCATGCGTCACTATTGAGAAAGTATTGCTTGAACCATCCCATGTTTTGAAGTATGAACCGATCCCGATCAACGAAGATTTGACTTATGTTGAACACCCAATTGACATGGGAACGAGAGGATGAAATCCGAGATAAGTACTGCCATCTGTTTAATTGACTAAGTTATGATTTTGAAGACAAAATCGTTTTTTAGGGGGGTGATATAAAGACCACGATTTTCCAGCCACAGAAACACATACAATAGTAGGACTTTGATAGGAATGAAGCACGCGTTGCAGTAAAGGGGGAAGCTTATCGCCGTGTGTGTCAAGTGAGTATCGCCATCCATGAAGGGTAATGTTGTGCGTGAAAGGTCAGTGTCGTTTGTGAAGAGAGAGGGGCATTGCCGTATGTGAAGAGAGTGGGGCATCGTCGTCTCTGAAGAGAGAGGGGCAACACCGTTTGTGAAGAGAGAAGGGCATCGCCATCTGTGAAGAGAGAAGGGCATCGCCATCTGTGAAGAGAGAGGGGCATCATTGTATGGGAAGGGAGGAGCAGCACCACGGGTGTAACGCCGCATGTGAAAGAGGGAGAAAGAGGCAGCGCCATGAGTGTAAAATAAGACGAAGAAATTTTCACAAGCGACAGTAAGATGGAGCAAAATGGACTAGCACCGTGAGTGTAGCGCTGTCCATGTAGCACTATGCGTGCAGCACCGTGCATGTAGTGTCATGCGTGTCACTGCCATCTGTCAGATGCATACTGCCACACAAGTCACTTTTCCTTGTGCATTCGTAGTGCTTGTCGCTTGTCCTTCTTTGGACTGCCACCTCGCCAACAGGGTACTTAGGCCCTCTTCCCCCTCACGACATTCCTTTTCTCTCTCTCTTTCTTTAAGAGCCAGAAGCTCATTGCTATCTCACTGTTGAAGCCTTGTAAGAAGCTTGAGGGGGATTGTAACAGAGGAATTGAAGGCATCATTGTTGATTGTGTAAGTAGATCTACGACCCCTGCATCAAGTTTATAGAAGCATGAAATTGAATGCCTACAAGAATGGAATATGTGATAAAGAAAAAATGTGTATAGTTATTTTATGCACTAGTCTACTGAACTGATTCCTCTGTTTTATGGTTACTCTTGATGTTAAGAATGGGTTTACTGCTCACAAAAATCTATGAAAACATGCATATGTATGTCTAAATCAATTGGATCTGATTCTATGTTAATATCTATTGTGGATTGAAAGTTATTAAGTGTTTCATGAAGCATGCCCTGTGACACTGTGAATTTCCTGGAATTTGCATGTATTTGTATTAAGCATTCGAATAGACAAATGAGGTCCAAATGACCTCAAATTACTATCATTGGAAAGATATATGTATGTACTAAAATGTTCATGCTTGATTCTTGCTCATGTTCACGTTGTACCCTGACAGGACAAGCATTTGGAAAAAACTATGCTATTTGTCTCTTCATATTGTTCCACCAGAAGACCCTCTTTAGATCGTGATACATTTTTGTACTTCCTAGATGCACCATGTAACGGGAGTGGTGCGCTTCGTCCAAAATGACCCTTTTTACATTCTCGTCGCTAGGAACACATACTCGATTTTTAAATCTCACCATTCCATCACGGCCCACTTCATTTCCTCAAGAATTTTCATGAGTTGAGGATCTTCCTTTTGTGCCACTCGGATCGGCTGAAATAGTTGGGGCTCCATTCTTATACATGAAATTGTCCCCACCTCATTACAAAGGGACATAATTGGGTGCCATTCTACTAAATCTTCTCATCATCATGCGAGCCACTGATACCACATGTTTCCTACTCAAGGCATCTGCTATGATGTTTGTTTTACTTGGGTGGTAATTGAGCGTACAGTCATAATCATTTAACAAGTCCATCCATCTTCTTTGCCTCATGTTTAGCTTTTTTTGAGAGAATAAGTACTTAAGGCTCTTTTGGTCAGTAAAGACCTTAAATTGGGTCCCATAGAGGTAGTGCCTCCAAATTTTCAGGGCAAAGACCACAACTGCTAATTCCAAATGATGAGTGGGGTAATTTTTTTCATATGGCTTTAACTGTTTAGAGGCATAAACAATGACTTGCCCCGCTGCATTAACACACACCCAAACCCTTTGTGCGAGGCATCATTGTACACTACAAAATCTTCATTCCCCTTAAGCAAAGTCTGTATCGGGCCTGTAGTCAGTTTCTTTTTCAGTTCCTGAAAACTTCTCTCACAGTCATCTGACCATACAAACTTTACCCTCTACAAAACATCTATAATACCCTGCCAAATCCAAAAAACTACAGATTTCAAACACATTTGTTGGTCTTCCCCAATTGAGCACAACCTCAATTTTGCTAGGGTCAATTGCAACCCCGTTCTTAGAAACAACGAGCCCGAGGAAAGCTAAGCTTGGAATCCAGAATTCACTTTTACTTAGCTTGGCATACAACCTTTCAAACTTTAAGGCCTGGAGGACCATCCTTAGGTGTTGTTCATGCTTATTTAAATCCTTCAAATACATCAGGATTTCATCGATAAAAACCACTATGAAATCATCTAGGAAGGGTTTAAAAACTTGGTTCATCAAATCTATAAAGACAGCTGGCGCGTTGGTTAACCCAATTGGCATCACCAGAAATTCGTAACGACCATATCGGGCTCCGAATGAGGTCTTAGGAATATCCTCTTCCTTAACCCGCAGCTGATGGTAACCCCACCGGAGGTCAATTTTAGAAAATACTTGGGCCCCTTGAAGTTGATAAAATAAGTCATCACTTCTGGGTAGGGGATACTTATTCTTTACCGTCACTTGATTTTGTTGTTTATAATCAATGCACAATCTCAAAGACCCATCTTTCTTCTTTTCAAAATAAACCGGTGCGCCCCATGGTGATACGCTAGACTGGATGAACCCTTTATTCAATAATTCCTGCAATTGCTCTTTTAATTATTTTAACTCAGCTGGGGCCACCCTGTAAGGGGCTTTAGAAATGGGAGCAGTACTAGGGGCTACTTCTATTTCAAACTCGATCTCCCTCACTAGTGGCAGAGAGGTTAACTTTTCAGGAAAGACCTTTGGATATTCTCTCACCACCGGTATCTCTTCTAACTTGGACTGGGCATCCCGTTTTTCTACTACATAAGACAAGTATCCCACACCTCGTTTAGCCAACATGCGCGAAGCCCGAAGGGCTGAGATGATGTGTAAAGGGGAAGCATCTTTGATACCCATAAAACTCAGCTCAGTTTGGTTCGGGCATCTAAAACTTAGAGTCTTGTCACAACAGTTTACTGTGGCATAGGGAGTGGACAACCAGACCATTCCCAAGATAATATCAAAGTCTTGGATACCAAGGAGTATCAGGTCTATAGGTAACATATGCCCTTCAAGTACAACCCTAAAATGTTGATAGACTATGTTAGTTTCTATGGATTCTCCCATTGATGTGCATAGTACCAAAGTCCAATCAAGTTGTGCAGATTTAAGATTCAGGTGGCATGCAAAGTGTGGAGCAACAAAATTCTTGCTCCAATACCACATATAGAAAGCGTACCTCAAATCACAGAGGTCGACGCCTTAGTTTATTGCTCTGTCAGGGCGAAGACCTGACCTTGTGTCCTTGGTCGATCCTCCAGTCCTTTGACTGGGCAGTCTTTCACTAGATGGCCTGGCTTGCCACACCGGAAACAGGCCTTGGTCTTCCTGAAGCCTTCCGTTGCCGTATGATTACCCAAACCACAATGAGGGCAAACTCGGAGTCGATTGCCCCTTACACCACTCAAAAAAGTCCTCTGGATCTTGGCACCACCTTGATCATTCTTACCCAAAAATTCTCTCCTTGAAGGTGGTCGAGCCTTCCTCTTAAAATTCCTGGGTTGTGCAGCCCCCAATCTCCCATCTTTCCTCAAACAAAAATCTTCGCAATCCCTTTCTATTTTTAGGGCAAGATCCACCAGTGGAGAAAAGGTCTTGAGATTTGCTGAAATGACCCTTCCTCGTATATCGGGTCGAAGACCCCTCTCAAACTTGCTTGCTTTTCGCCCCTCAGTATAAATAATATGTGGCGTGTATCTTGAGAGCTCAGCAAATTTTGCTGCGAACTGCTCCATAAACATCTTTCCCTGCTATAGCTCTATGAATTCCACTTCTTTTCTTTCCCTTACAGAGTCAGGAAAATACTTTTCATAAAAAGCCTTCAGAAAATTCTTCCAAGTGGCTATTGTTCATGATCTCTCCCAAGACTACTTTACTGAAGTCCACTAGTGCTTATCTTCTCCTTCAAGCATGAAAGTACCCAGTCTCACTTTTCGTTCATCTATACAGTTCATGACTTCAAAGATCTTCTCCACCTGTCTTCTCCATCTCTCTGCTTTTTATACTCCCCCATGTCCCACAAAGGTCGGAGGTGCCAGTCTCTTGAACCTCTCTATCAAACCACTATCACTCTGGCTAGTGGTAGGGGTAGATGGGGCCGGCATCGATTCCCTCATCATTTGTATCATGGCCCTAAGAGTTCTAAAGAATTCACTAAATGCCTCGGTGTTCTTGTTGCTTGAACTCACATTGTTGGCACGAGTCATCGGCATCTTCAACCTAGAACACAAGCACTCGGCTACAAGCCTATCTAAGATCTATCCTAAAGACACTTCTAAACTTCCTAGGCCAATAACCCTATCCTGACTGCTCTGATACCATAACTGTCAAGACCCTGCCACCTGACCCCTACCGTACCTGACCACAGGGCAACAGAGTGTGGGATCGCAACAGGAGGTCGCAAACATCACTCAGGCGGGAGTGGCTCAACCCGTGTTAGAAGTGCGAAATCAAAGCAAACCACGAAAATAAAACTAAAATTCATTCCATGAGACGGAAAATAACCCAAAGCAAAGCCATATCTATTTATACATTTATTCATGAAAATGCTTTACAAACAGTTCAAGGCACTAATGGCCCACAAAACAGTGCTACAAAAACATCTCAGCGGTACAGCCACTAAACACTTACTATGAAAACTTCTGCAGGATCCTTTCTCCAAAACTCCAAGCTTCACACGTTCGACACGCAAGCCCTATGTCCATCCTTCAGATCAAGACTATCACTCTACAATCATGGAAAAAAAAATAAAAAGGAATGAGCTAACAACCCAACAGGCAGATCTACACCCTTGCATTCCAACTCTATAAATGGTAATAGTAGCTAACAGTGCTCACTAATATATAGAGATATCAAAAAAGTTTCCTCTACTATGTCCATAATACTCTCACGGTATAGGGATAAACATAGTTCAATTATCAGGAACTTGCAGTGCATAAATCATACATCATTTCATTTTAAACAGGCAGTAAGACTAACAGTTCACAGTTTCACATAGTGAGAGCTAAAGAAGCTTACTCCTGAAATAGAAGTTTCGTTGATCAGGTTAAGCCAATCTTTTAGCATGGAACCTCTACCCTCGCTCAGGAGGGAGGACAATGAAAAGTGGGTGTCCCACTTCATAATGCCCTCACACATACACATGTCCCCAGCGCGCTTTGGGGTATTCGATAGGCAGTGGCCTTGCAAGACAAGACCATCTCCTTATGCCCTTCTGACGGGAGAGCATTACACTACAATTCGGTGTTCCAATGCGTATTGCCCATAACATTTGGGGGGGAGCGACCCACCCTATTTTCCAGTTTCACTTCTCGACCCCATTCCTATCATTGTGGTCGAGGTACAGTCAATCAGTTGTCGGCAAAGCAGTATCCAACCACCAATGGGTGTCCCATTGCATGATGGTCAGTGGCACAGTATCTCGCAATATAAAACAGTATCACATTACCCACTACCAATGGGTGGCCCATTGCATAGTGGTAAGAGCTAGTATCAGTTTTATGGTCACAGTATAACAATATCCACTATCAATGGGTGACCCATGGCATAGTGGTTAGTATCAGTTCGGCTTATCAATATCATAGAATGACAATAGCAGTATCACAAAATGATAATATTAGTATCGCAGAATGATAATATCAGTATCATAGAGTGATAATATCAGTATCATAGAGTGATAATATCAGTATCACAGAATGATAATATCAGTATCACATTTTGAGTATCATAGCTCACATTTCCTGCAATTTCAAGCAGTGACATTGGATCATAAATAGGGTCATAACGTTCAACTCGTTTAGAATTCAGAGGCAGTTCCAAAATCAATTTTACACTAAACACGCACATATTTCAAATGGGGGTGGTTTGAAAGAAATTGGGCCCTATTTAGCTATTCAAAAGTGTAATGCAATTGGGGCTTCACCATCTGTCTCCTGCTGTGTACCTGAGACAGTGACATTTCTCACTTGTGGTTATTGTAACTTTCAATTCATAAAGCATTTCAAAGTGGTTCCAAAACCAAAGTTCGAATATAAACACTTATATTTCTAAAAAGGGCAGTTTTAAAGCATTTGGACTCCATTTGGTTTCTCAAAAGTTCATGACAATCGAAGTGATGTTTTGAACTTTAGTAAAATCTATCCACAGTGACATACCTTCACAAATAATGGCATAACTTTTAATCTAGGAGGAATTCTAAAATGTTTTCAACATGTGATTTCAAGAATACTCAGATATCTTTAAAATGGATATAGTTTAGGAGAAAACAAACTTTATTTGGTCAGTCAAAATTCATGAAAACCAGGACACCAATTCTGAAAATTTACTAAATTTGTCAACAATGATATATTTCCAATGACAGTGATTTGTGATAATTTGGACTTTATTTGTCTATTCAAATTCTTAATACAAAAACATAGAAGTTCCTGGAAATTCATAGTGTCATGCTTCATGAAACACTTAATAAAAGTAGATATTAACATAAAATTAGATCCATTTGTTTTAGACATACATAGGCATGTTTCCATAGATATTTTTGAGCAATAGACCTATTCTTAACATCAAGACTAACCATACAACAGAGGCATCAGTTCAGTAGACTGGTGCATAAATCACTATACACATTTATTCTTTAGCACATATTCCATTCTTGTAGGCATTCAATTTTATGCTTCTATAAACTTGATACAGGGGTGGTAGATCCACTTACACAATCAACAATGATGCCTTCAATTCCTCTATTACAATCCTCCTCAAGCTTCTTACAAGTCTCCGACAGTGAGATAGCAATGAGCTTCCAATGACTCTAATTGTTGGCTCTTAGAGAGAGAGAGAGAAAATGAATGGCATGATGGGGAAGAGGGCTTAAGTACCCTGTTGGAGAGGTGGCAATCCAAAGCTGGACAAGTAGCAAGCACCACACATGCACAAGGCCAAGTGGCATATGTGACAGCATGCATCTGGCAGGTGGCAGTGACGCGCATGGCGCTACATGCATGACGCTGCATGCACGACGCTCCACTCACAATGCTACATGTATGGCACTTCACGAATGGAGCTAGTCCATTTTACTCCATCTTGCTACTGCTTTTGAAAATTTCTTCTTCTTCTTATACACTCACAGCACTGCCTCTTTCACACGCGGTGTTGCACCTGCGGCGCTGCTCCTCTCTTTGCAGACGGTGATGCCCCTCTCTCTTCACAGACGGCAATGCCCCTCTCTCTTCATAGACAGCGATGCCCCTATCTCTTCATAGACGGTGATGCCCATCTCTCTTCACAGACGGTGCTGACCATTCACTCATGGCTTTACCCTTCATGGATGGCGATACTTCCTCGACACGCACGTCGGTAAGCTTCCCCCTTTACTGTCATGCATGCTTCATTCCTATCAAACTCCTGTTACCGTATGACGGCTAAGACTAGATCACCATGGGTGAATGAGCGGACTTTGACAGACTTGTCGAAAGCCCTTTTCATTCTCCCTTGGTTGAGTTCAAGGCTCTGCTAAGCCTCTAACCTCTTTCCATCAAGTGCGTCCAATTCTTGATATCGGAGCTTAGCTCTCTCATCTTTGGTTATTCGTTGGTGGATAGCCACTCGCAGTGAAGGGATTTGTATTTTGAGAGGTAAAACTACTTCACCCACATAGACCAGAGATTAAGGAGTGGAATTAGTAGAATTTCGGGTAGTGGTACGATATGGCCACAATGCTTCAAGAAGCTTCTCATACCAGTTCTTCCTTTTTTTTGATACTGACTTTCTTAAGACATTGCACAGAGTCTTATTGAAAGCCTCAGCTAATCCATTCACCCGAGGGTGGTACATAGTTGAGTACCTCCATTCGAAGCCGAACTGATTAACTAAGCGATCGATGTGATGATTCCTAAATTGTGGGCTATTGTCAGATATAATCCTGTTGGGCTCTCCAAATCGGTATATGATATGATGTCAAACGAAGTAGGCCACCGTCGTCCCAGGAACCCGCATAAGGGGAACTGCTTCAGCCCACTTAGGGAAGTAATCTGTTGCAGCTAGGATAAAAATATGGCCCATCATAGAAGGAGGTTCAATAGGCCCAAAAATGTCCATACCTCATTGTGAGAAGGGCCATGACGCACCCGTAGGGTGTAAGGGCTCTGGAGACTGGTGAACCAGGCTGTAATGTATTTGGTATACTTGGCACTTTTTAGTATAGCTTAAGGAGTCGGCTATCATGGATGGCCAATATTATCCTAACCTGCGTATTCTTTCATAGAGCTTAGGACCGGATTGGTGTAGCCTACAGAGGCTAGAGTGGACTTCTTCTAACACCTTACTTGCTTCTTGGATATCGACACATCTAAGAAGAATGCTGTCAAGCGACCATTTGAAGTGAGCATCTCCTTCGAGGAGGGTATACTTGGTGGACATACGACGTATGCTATTGCGTTCGGCCCGATTTCTGTGCACATTGAGTCAGAGAATTCTGGTCCCTGATTTTGACCCTTAGCTCCTTGACTATGTGCTATTGCTTGTTCAATTTTGATTACTCCTTTGGCTAATAGAAGTGCTTCCAAGGGATAAGGGGGACACTCGGGGAAGATATTTCTGTCATCATGTGCATCGACCTCGATACTGAGTTTGATGTGTCTCCATTTTGCCACCCAAACAAGCATGGGTCTTAATGAGCACAACTGACGTGTAGCGTCGAGTTTTGCAAGTGCATCAGCCTGTGAATTTAGCCTCCTGGGGAAGTGACGTAGGGATACGTCTTCAAACTGGCTTATATATGATTTTGTAGTATCATGATAAGGCTTGAGAGTGTCTTTTATCACATCATAGATCTCCTTGAGCTGCCTTATAACCAACTCAAAATTGCCATAGATCTTATTCTCAAAGTCGAGATCGAAGGCTATCTTGAGTCTAATTATAAGAGTCTGATATTCTGCCTCATTATGAGAACTGGCTTGAGCGAGAGAGAAAGAAAGTGGTAATACTCCTCCTCTTGGAGTTAGGAATACTACTTCGGTGCCTCCTCGATATGATTGGAAAGCTCCGTCGAAGTATTATTCCCACGCATGAACAAGGTCAGCACAAAATAGTTCTTGATTGGGGAGGTCACTTGATAAAGGAGATTCTACCAGCATGGGGTGCGCCGCGAGAAAGCTAGCCAAGACCTGGCCCTTGATGGCCTTCTATGGGACGTACATGATATCAAACTCCATCAGCAATAATGCCCACTTAACAGGGCGTCCCGACAAGCATAGGTGTGTCATGAGAAACTTTACAGGATTAGCTTTTGATATAAGTTTTACTTCATGACCAAGCAAGTAATGGCGGAGTTTTTGTACTACGAAGATCAGGGCTAGACACGTCTTTTCTATTGGGGGATAATTCTTCTCGGCCCATTACATCCTGCAGCTGAGGTAATATAACGCAATCTTTTTTCCCTCTTCATTGTTTTGTGCCAATAATGCTCCGAGTGACTTCTCTAAATCAGTCACGTATAGAATGAGGGGCTTTCCCAATACTGGTGTAGAGAGTACTGGAGGGTTGAGTAAATAATGCTTGATGTCGTCAAGGGTTGCCTGACATGCTTCATCCCAGATGAATAATGTATCTTTCTTTAGCAGGTGTGTAAAGGGTTTACAACGACTTGAGAGGTCCAAGATGACCTTGCGAATGTATGTCAGTTGTCCTTGGAGGGAGGGTAGTTCTCAAAGTGAAGTTGGTGATGGAATTTCTTGGATTTCCTTGATCTTAACTGGCTCAACTTCAAGCCCTCAATGTCTGACGATGAACCCTAAGAATTTTCCCGAACGCACACCAAAAGCGCATTAGTTGATGGAGACGCAAGCGCTTGAGCGCCATTTCAAGATCTCTCATACGAGCATCCATATATTTAGATTTTACCACCAAGTCATCCACCTAACACTCCACCTATTTGTGCATCACGTCTCGAAAAATGGTCGTCATTGTTCTCTGGTATGTGGCGCCGACATTCTTTAATCCAAAAGGCATCATTGTGTAACAAAGGACCCCTTTTGGAGTTAAGAATGCTGTGGCCTCTTCATGTTCGGGCCCCATCCTTATCTGATTATACCTGGAGTATCCATCCATGAAGGAAAAGATTTGACAATGAGCTGTGGAGTCGATGAGCATCTCGGTGAACGGCAATGGGAAGTCATCTTTGTGACAGGCCGTATTCAAATCGTGAAAGTCAATACACACCCTGATTTGACTGTTCTTCTTCTTTACCAGAATGACATTTGCTAGCCATTTCGGGTACTTGACTTCACTGATGAAACCTTCTTGTCTAAGGTTAGCTATTCAGCATCTATCTGCATCTCAAGATCAGGCCGGAACCTTCTTGATTTCTATTTGACAGGTTTGACAGTAGGATCAATGCCGAGATGGTGAACAGTGATTTGAGGGCGGGCATCTCATGGCAATGCCAAGCAAGAGTTTTCTCGCAAGAAGGTAGTAAACTCCTATTTCTCTTCTGAGGACATACTCGCTGAAATGAAGGTAGGTCTGGGATCTTCTTCATCTCCAAGATTTAGGTCCTCGAGTTTGTCAGCTGTGGCCTGGACAACTTCTTCCCATTCTTCTAGAGCCTCTTGTAACTCTTCATCATTGCTTTTAAAGATCTTTTGATCGACCTCAAGTGCAGAGACCCATGATCCTGACATCTCTGCCTCCTATAGAGGCCCAAAGTGGATTATAATTTCTGCATCTTCCCCCGTTTGAGGAATGGAAGGGTCTTCCATAAACAGGGGTTGTTTCTAGGACTGCAGGAGTTCGTCTTGGAGATCACAAGGAATTTGGGATTCAATGATTGTAATGCAAGAAGTATACCAATGCGAATAACAAGACCCTTGAGCAGCTACCTGCAGTGTTTGGTCCACACGAGTTGGTGCTTCACAGACTTGTATCATGTGGCAGGTTTCCCAGACTTGTATCATGTGGCAGGTTTCCTGAGAATAGAAAGTTTTCCCCCTTGAATCTCTCAATCTCTGCTCAAAGTCAGGCTCAGGTGGCCACTGAGGTTTCTTTGGCTTCGACTTCTTGCACTTCTTTGTGGTAGGTGGCTCTGCCTTAGCTTTAGCTGCCTAAGCATTAGCAACTGTTGGGAATCTTGCTGCTTGTGCCAGGGTTTTCTTAATCGTTTTTGTTGTGTCTTTATTATGTTTGATCCCTCAAGTTCTCTATCGAGAGACTTGAAGTCCGGACATATCAAGGTTGTACCTGCAAGAGACATAGATGAGGAAGAATAAGAAGCAAGAGAAGAAGGAGGAGTATGGTTAAAAGGTGGGGGAATTTTAAAATCATTCCCCTCATTAGAACGATCTGGGCAGTTTTTTACGTCATCGATAGAGTTGGACTGTTGCAGGGGGTCTTTTACGTCTTTCCCTTGCTTAGCTTGCTAGGGAGTGCTTTTAACGTCGTCACCCTCATTGGACATTTGCTGAGTGGGAGATGAGAAGGGAGCATCTTCTTGACAGGATGAAGAAGGAAAAAGGATTGTGATAGGGATGAAGTCCAACAAGGTTGGAAATGGAGGAAGGGGCCTGAGAAAGTCCTGCTCGATTATGGGTTGAGCGGTCGTGTTTCTTCGGCGAGTAGCCCTTGGTGCCCATCTCTTTTTGGTTTTCTGAAGTGATGTCTGATTCGTCTCGTTGGGTTGGCAAACTGCTCTAGCTTAGCGAATTGCTCCTCTTCTTAAGGACTTGAGTCTACTGCGGCCATGGTAGATTATCCATGGTTGGGAATCTGAGGGTTCTACAGAGTCTTGAGTCATTGATAGGAAGGTCCTGGTATGTGTGATCTTCTTACCCCGATGGAGAAGTGATTTGCGGACCAGTTATGGGGAGATTGTAAAATTATTGACACTCCCATATCTTCTCTGCAAATATATCAAGGAAAGTTGTGCATTCTGACAAATAATGACCTCTTATCTGATGGAATGGGCACCAACGATATTTAGTCCCCTTAGCAGGGTGGCGAGATTACCTTACCTGCTTCAGTGTGATTATGCCTTCTTGAAGCATTGTAATGAAGAAAGCGTGGAGGATACCAGGCATTTCGTCTTCCTCTTGAATGGTTATGGCATAGGAAGCCTTAGCTGCTCCGAAGGCCTTCTTTAAATCTTCAAGCTTTATCTGGCCTTTCAGAATCAGGGCCTCAATGATATCAATCAGCGTGCAGTAGTAATCTGTGGGATGATTGATCCTCCGATGGTAGGCACAATAATTTGCCTGAGTGTCAAGGCCAAAATTCTCGGGGAACCTGGTTTCTGGAAGCTGGATCATATTCTGCCCCAATAATAACTGGAACAGCATAGGGACCCATTCCTTCTCGAAGGGATAGATCTTGTTCTTATGCTTGGTGAAATAATACTCCGATCAAAGTTAGCTGGTGGAGGTACCCGATTGTACGACTGTTGCTGCTTACTAGCCTGGGGTGTTACCTTCATCGTGCTTACCTCTTTAGAAAGGTCCAAAGTTTGGGAGTGAGCCTTCTTTGAATCAGTGACCATGACGGCAGCACTAACTACCCCTTTCTGTTGGCTACCCTGTGTGTTATTCCAAGAGCTCCCATTGCCCCGGTTGTTTGCTGAAGTTGCAGATGGTTGTCGTGTCCCACCATGATGGTGTGATAAACTCTTTATGTTAACTAATTTAGAGATCAACTCTGACATGGAGGTCGGATTTGAGGCCTCGAAATGTAGAGCGATTTTAAGTCGCATGTTCTGCACACAAATTTGGACTGCTTCCTTCTCAAGCATAGGATTAGGATGGCGAGAAGCCAAGTTTCTCCATCTTGATATGAATTGATCCGCGGGCTCATCAGGTTCTTGAGTCAGGGTGAGAAGTTCGATGGTTTGAACCTGTCTCTCGACCTCATGGAAGCGTTGATAGAATAGTTTGTTCATCTCCTCCCATGTATGCACCGAGTTTGGAGTAAGTCGGGCATACCATTGGAATGTTGGGCCATCGAGGCTCTCAACAAACTCTTTGAGAAGAAGTCTCCCATCGACTGCTGTTTCTCAACATGCCGCTTGGAAGTGGGCAATATGCTGGTTCGGGGAGGTGGTTCCACTGAATAAGGGAAACTTCCCTTTCTTATAGCCTGAGGGGAAAGGGACCTGATCAATATAGGAGGGGTATGACATTTGATAAGGTTTCGTACCCTGTATCCTTGGAATATTTCTGTTCTTTAGGACATGGGTGAACATAGCGCCAATATCTAACTGAGAGACCGGATGAGGGATAGAATTGTCTTGTGAGGCAAACAGAGGGGGCTGCCATGGAGCTTCACCGTCAGAGTGATAGGAATTGACCTCATGGTTAGTCGACTGGGGTGCAACGTCAATACGATCGATCTTTTCCATCATCACGTGCACCATATAATCAAACTTGTTAATGCGATCCTCCTGTGCATCATCAGGCTTGCTTACAACCATTACGCTGATTGTTTCTCTAAGGAGGTCAGCGTTAGTGGTAGCTGAAGGCTTACGAGATTGATAGGTCGTACTTGGTAGGTCAGTAGGGGGAAGCATGCTCTGACTGAACTCTACAATTGTACGTGGATCGTGTTTGAACTTGTTCTCGACAGTCTTGGGACAATGGCTGCTGAGTAGCCGAATCTTCTTTTGCGACAGTAATAACAACACAGGGCTCATGGAGTTCTTTTTCAGGCTTTATCATCTGAAGAGGGTAGAAGGGATTCAAGAGAAGAGGGTCGCCAAAATTGACTATTGCGGTGTCCTTTGTCTCCTACCTAGTCAAAATTTGCAGACCTCTATCGCATCTAGCCTTGAGGTTTTGATGGACCTCGTGCCAAAACTGCGATCTAGGTCATGGCTGGTCAGCTCTTCTTGCACAGGAGAGAGCTGTCTCCATCAAGTGCGGCAATGGATGAGGGTCAGGAACTGGAATCATCTTCGGTTAGGGAGGATGAAGGGCTCGATCTTCCATGAGGTCCATGCCCCGAACTTTCTTAAGAGCTCTAGAGACACGACCTAAGTGATGGGGCTGGTTCAAGATGGTACTCTTGGGGAAAAAACTTCGAGTACCAAGGCTGAAGGTACTTGCTCGATGAAGAAGGAGCAGGCATGAGCAGGGTTGTGGAGGCATGAGTTGAGGGTGAGGGGACGCCTGAGATGGTGGTGCATGTGCGTCCTTTGAAGAAGGATCTCGGGGGACCTGAGGGTCCACCCAGGCTCGTGCAGGTGATCTGGCCTTAGGAGGTTGAGAACTACGAGCAAGTGTCTGTAAGAGAATGGGTGCAGGCCTACCCCTTACAGGGTGCGCTTGTTTGTGCATAATAAGAGGACAAGGAGGTCATCTCTTATGTACTCGAGTTAGCGCAATAACGTCATCGCCTCAAGTAGTGAGATGCATATGAGTAGCATGCGAAGGACCTGACCTTGGAAGGTTCAATCTTGGACACGGACTCGAGGTAACAGAAGGGTTGCCCTGAGGTGTTGCTCAAGTGATTGACCCACGAGCCTTGTGGTTTGTTTGAGTGGTGAAGACAGTGGGCTTTTCGCCTCTATGTGTTGAGCCTCTAGGGATAGAGACCAATGGTGTAGGAATATGGGGGGGCGACCCACAAAAGCAATGACAACTTTCTTACCGTTTGTAACAAGGGACTGGGCAGCCTTCTAGCGTACCTCAATAAATATGACCGACAAGTGACTTGCTAGTGGTTGAGTGCATGCTGTGTGGGGCAACTTAAGTGCCACCCATGCAAGGCACCTTAGTGGAATTTCCACCAGGGCAGCATGATGGGGAGTGAGGGACCTTCAAGTCCCTCCTCACACGGTTCAAGTTAAGACCAGGGAGCCAGACATGGGGTCTTTGCTCAAGAGGATGGTCGCGAACAAAGTCGAAGGAACTTGTTCCCAAGGGACACTCTTGAATACGGGCAAAAGAAAATCCTCGATCCGAATAAATGGGTTACAGAACCCAGCAGCCATAATTGAATGTGAAAAGATAATGAAAGAAGAAAATAAAAGAAGAAACTTGCCAAACAAGAACGATCCGACTAAGGGGTAGTAAGTCCCTAGTGGAGTCGCCAAGCTGGTTAGGTGCCTCAATCTCATCCTTCGGATCTGGATGATCTAGCTAGGGTTGTTTGAAAGGTACCCAACACCATGTCAACCGGTGCTAGGGTTGGGTCGATGAGAGTTACCTCGGGCCTCAAGCCAAAGCCTGACCCAGCTCATCGTCGCTAAGCTTCCCTTAGACACCACTAGAATTCCCAGTTTGTGAGGGGCATTCGAGGGTAGTGCAAGCTATATATCGGGGGTAAAATTCCATTTTCCCTCATTTTTCATTTGGGGTAAAAAACATTAAGCACAAGTTTTCTTCAACCTTGAGGAGAGAGTGTTCGGTTGAAGTTCCAGCAAGCAGCGAGACTTTAGCAAAATTTCTGTAGGGAAGGCTATTTGGCAGACAGTAGGATTGCGACAATTTGGTAGGGAAGACCTTCGATAAGTAGACTTTGCCAAGAATTCGGTGAGGTTAGAGAGAGCAGCGGGGAAAGGAGAGCTCTTCGGTGATCTTTCCGAGAAACAGAATAGGTTATGACAATAATTTTTTTCTGGTAGAAGAGGCAGGAAATGTAGTAGTGAGCATTTCTGCACATCTTGAGGGTTTTTCGGGGATTTTTAAGGGGTTTTCTCAGAGGTTGTGGTAACTTTTTGACACTGTTTGTGGTGTTGCAAAGGTTTTAGGGGAAGTTTGGAGGAGTTTTTGATGAGGTTCTGGTGATGCTCAGGGCACAAAACACAAGCGGGAAAGTTTTTCGGTGGGTTTCGGGCTGTATAACAGAAGCTCCGACGGGAGATGAACGGTCAAAGGAAGTGGGCCATATGATTGCATGAGGAGAATCGTTGTGGGGAAGTGTATGGTTGCTGGATGCTGGGTGACGATTAGCTCCGAAGCTCATGCGATCATTTAGGAGATGTGAAAACTAAGTTTTGAATAACGAGGAAGCTCGAGAAGTGAACAGTCGCTTGGGGTTAGCGCTAAGAGAAGTGCAATTGGTGTTGAGGCAACTAGCGCTGATGATTTGGAATGCCGACACAACCTGCACAGAAAAGCTGTCGGCGCTATGGGTTAGGAACCCAACCGGTGCTGGCTTCTGGAGGACCCAGCTGACGCTGACTTCTGTCGACCCGGATCAGCATGTGTGACTTATCATGTTGTGAAGAATGATGCTCACATGTGGCGGTACGTCACGTGAGGGTACGTAAGGCGATGTTCATGGACCGGCAAAAAGTTGTGAAAGATGTGGTGTGGCTTGTGGAACTTATTAGAAGTTAAATCCTCCAGCACAACAGTGAGGTCCATGTTGTTATGTGGAAGGGCATCATCCACTATGAATGGGGCATGCTCCCCATCATAGGCCAGTTCCTTGCCAGGGTAGCCTACCTTGTATGTTTGATATACGCGTCAAGTGAATCCTATGTCGTATGTTCGATTTACATGTCAGATGAGGTATCTGGCTTGTATGTTTGACATACACGTCGGAGGGACTGAGGCTAACTTCTTGGAGTGGCTACTTTGTCTTTTGGCCTGTAACCATCCTCTTATTCGTCAGATGAATTAAAGCTGACTCTCAAAGTGGTTTCGCTTCTTCTTCATGAAGAGGGCCTTTTTTTCGTGGATTTTCTTCTTCTTCATGAGGAGGTCGTTCCTTTCATGGGTTTGCTTCTTCCTCGTGGGACATGCATTTGTTTTGGCCTGTAACCGTCCTCTTATTCTCAGATGCAAGAGACTTGTAACCTCTGTCATTATGGTCTTCGCTGTAAATTGTAACTCATTTTTACTGCAATAAAAATATTTAGAGTTTGTTTGGACTATCTTGCTTGTTTTCGCATTGAGTTCCTTTCCTTTGGATACGCATCAAAGATAACACTTTTTTAAGTATCATCCATTGATAGGGGGCATCGCCTCCTCTCCTTCAAGATGCGCCAGTATGTAGGCTCTATTCAGCGAGACCTTTTTGACTATAAAGGGGCCTTCCCACTTAGCTCAAACTTCCCTTTACGCCGGCCATGCATAACAATAGGCCTCTTAACAGCTAAGACCAGTTCACCACGGGTGAATGAACGGATCTTGACAGACTAATCAAAAGCCCTCTTCATTATCCCTTGGTGAAGTTCGAGGTTCTGCTAAGCCTTTAACCTCTTTCCATTAAGTGCATCCAATTCTCTATACCGGAGCTTGACTCTCTCATCTTTGGTTATTCCTTATTGAATAGCGACTCATAGTGAAGGGATTTGTAGTTCGAGAGGTAAAAATTCTTCACCCCCATAGACCAGAGAATAAGGAGTGGAATCAGTAGAATTTCGTGTAGAGGTAGGATAAGTCCACAGTACTTCTAGAAGCTTCTCATGTCAGTTCTTCCTTGTTTTTGATACCGACTTTTTTAGAACATTATACCGAGTTTTATTGAAAGACTTAGCTAACCCATTCTGCTGAGGGTGGTAAATAGTGGAGTACCTCCATTCGAAACCGAACTGGTTAGCTAAGCAATCATTGTGATGACTCCTAAATTGAGGGCCGGTGTCAGATATAATACATTTGGGCACTTCGAAGCGGTATTTAATATGATGTCGAATGAAGTAGGCCACCGTTGTCCCAGGAACTGGCTTAAGGGGGGCTGCTTCAGCCCACTTAGAGAAATAATCTGTTGCAGCTAGGATAAAAACATGGCTCATTGTAGAAGGAGGGTCAATAGGCCCTACAATGTCCATACCCCATTGTGAGAAGGGCCATGATGCAACCGTAGGGTGTAAGGGCTCTGGTGGCTGTTGAACCAGGCTAGAGTGTATTTGACATACTTGATACTTTTTAGCATAGTTAAGGAATTGACGATCATAAAAGGCCAATAGTATCCCAGTCTGTGTATTCGTTCATAGAGCTTAGGACCGGACTGGTGTAGTCCACAAATGCCTGAGTGTACTTCTTCCAGCACCTTATTTGCTTCTTGTACGTCCATACATCTAAGAAGAATGCCGTCAAATGATCGTTTGAAACGAGAATCTCCCTCAAGGAGAGTATATTTGGTAAACATTCAACATATGCTGTTGTGTTCGGCACGATCTTTCGGGAGCCTGCCATGTTTTAGGAAACTAGTAATGGGCTCTCTCCAATCTTTTATCTCCTCAATTTATGCGCATGTTTTGGGTCAAAGAATTCTGGTTCTTGATTACAACCATTAGCTCCTTGACTCTTTGCGATTTCTTGTTCAATCTTGATTACTTCTTTAGCTGACAGAAGTGCTCCAAATGGATAAGGGGGGCACTCGGGGAAGATGTTTTTCTCGTCATCTTCATAGACTTTGGTCCTTAGCTCGATGTGTCTTTATTTTGTTACCCAAACAAGTGTGGATTCTGATGAGGACAACAGAATTGTAGTGCCAATTTTCACTAGGGCATCGGCCTACGAATTTAGCCTCCTGAGGATGTGACTCAGGGCTACGTCTTTGAACTGGGCCATATACGATTTTGCAGTGTCATGTTAAGGCTTGAGAGTGTCTTTTCTCACATCATAGATCCATTTGAGTCGTCAGATAACCAACTCAGAGCCACCATAGATCTTGAGCTGCTCCAAGTAGAGATCGAAGGCTATTTCCAGTCTGATTATAAGGGCTTGATATTCTGCCTCATTATGAGACCCGGCTTGTGCGACAGAGAAAGAAAGTGGCAATACGCCTCCTCTCTGAGTCAGGAATACTACTATGGCGTCTCCTCGATCTGATTGGAAAGCTCCGTCGAAGTATAATTCCCACACATGAACAAGGTTAGCATATAATACTTCGTCATTAGGGAGGTCGCTTGATAGAGGAGATTCTGGAGGTACGGGGTGTGCCGAGAGAAAGTCAGCCAAGGCTTAGCCCATGACGGCTTTCAGTGGAATATACGTGATGTCGAACTCCATCAGCAATAGTGCCCGCTTAGCCAGGCGTCCCGACAAGCATGGGCATGTCTTGAGAAACTTTACAGGATCAGCTTTCGAAATAAGTTTCACTTCATGATCGAGCAAACAATGGCGGAGTTTTTGAATTGTGAAGATCCGGGCCAGACACATCTTCTCAATAGGAGATAATTCTTCTTGGCCCCTTGCATCCTGCTATTGGGTTAATTTAACGCGATTTCTTTTCCTTCTTCATTATTTTGTGCCAACAATGCTCCGAGGGACTTGTCTTAAGCACTCACATATAGAATGAGGGGTCTTCCCAATACTAGTGTTGGGAGAACTGAAGGATTGAGTAAATAATGCTTGATGCCATCAAGGGCTGCTTGACATACTTCATCCTAGAAGAATGGGATATCTTTCTTTATCAGGTGTGTAAAGGGTTTGCAACGACTTGAGAGGTTCGAGATGAAGCTGCGAATGTATGCCAGTTTCCCTTGGAGGGAGTGCAGTTCTCGAAGTGTAGTCGGTGACGACATTCTTATATTGCCTTAATCTTAACTGACTCAACTTCAAGCCCTCGATGTCTGACAATGAACCCCAAGAATTTTCCCGAACACACTCTAAAAGCACATTTCAGTGGGTCATTTTTAGCTGATGGAGATGCAAACGCAAACACAACACTTTTTCAAGATCCCTCATGTGAGCATCCTTCTCTTCGGATTTTACCACCAGGTCATCCGCATAACATTCCACCTCTTTGTGCATCATGTCTTTGAAAATGGTTGTCATTGCTCTCTGGTACGTCGCGCCAGCATTCCTTAGTCCAAAAGGCATCATTGTGTAATAGAAGACCCCTTTTGAAGTTAATAATTCTATGGTCTCTTCATCTTCGGGTGCCATCCTTATCTGATTATACCCGGAGTATCCATCCATGAAGGAAAAGATTTGAAAATGAGCCGTAGAGTCGATGAGCATCTCAGTGAATGGCAACGGGAAGTCATCCTTGGGATAGGCGGTATTCAAATCCTGAAAGTCAATACACACCCTGATTTGACCATTCTTCTACTTAACCAGAACGACATTTGTTCGCTATTTCAGGTACTTGACTTCACGGATGAAAGCTTCTTGTCTAAGTTTCGTTATCTCGATGTCTATCTGCATTTTGAGGTCAGGCCTGAACCTTCTTGATTTCTGTTTGACAGGTTTGGCAGTTGGATCAATGCCGAGATGGTGAACAGTGGCTTGAGGGTCCAAACCTGGCATCTCATTGTAATGCCAAGCAAAAGACATCCCGGTTCATTTTCCAGAAGGCAGTGAACTCCTCTTTCTCTTTTGAAGACATTCTTGCTGAAATGAAGGTAAGTATGGGGTCTGCTTCATCTCCAAGATTTATTTCTTCGAGTTCTTCAGCTGTGGCTTGACCACTTTCTTCCAATTCTTCTGAAGCCTCTTGCAACTCTTCCTCGTTGTTCTCAGATGACTTTTCATCAACCTTATGCATGGAGGCCCATGATCCCGACATCTCTTTCTCCAATAGGGCTCCAGAGGAGGTCATGCTTCATGTACTTTTCTCAAACTGAGCGATGAAAAGGTCAGCCTCAAACGTGGAAACTCATTAGGTTGGAGAAATTTGTCTTGAAAGTTAGAGGAAAATTGAGGTTCAGTGATTGCTGCGCAAGGAATGTGCCAATGTGGATCACACAATTTTTTAGCGGCTATCTACAGTGTTTGGTCGGCACTGGTTGGTGCTTCATAGACTTGCATCATGTGGCAAGTTTCTTGAGAGTAGAAACTTTGCCCTCTCGATTTTCTCAATCTGTGCTCGAAGTCAGGCTCAGGTGGCCACTGGGGTTTCTTTTGCTTGGACTTCTTGCGCTTCTTCGAAGAAGGTGGTTGTGCCTTAGCTTTAGCTGCCAGCGCATTAGCTACTGTTAAGAATCTTGCTGCCTACGCACGGGTCTTTCACAATTGCTTCCATTGCGTCTTGGTTATCTTCGACCCCTTAAGCTCTCTATCGAGAGCCTCGAAGGACATGTCAAGGTTGTACCTGCAAGAGACATAGACACGGAAGAATGAGAAGCAGGAGAAGGAGGAGTAGGGTTAGAAGGTGGGGGAATTTTAAGGTCGTTTCCCTCATCAGACCGATCTGGGTAGCTTTTTATGTCATCGCCAAGGTTGGTCGGGTGCAAGGGGCCTTTTAGGTCTTTCCCTTGCTTAGACTACTGGGGTGTGCTTTTAACGTCATCACCCTCATCGGACACGTGCTGAGTGGGAGATGAGATGGGAGAATCTTCTTGATAGAGTGAAGAAGGAAAAATGATTGTGCCAAGGATGAAATTCTGCAAGGTTGGCATTGGGGTAGGGGGCCTGAGAAATTCCTGCTCGATTATGGGTTGAGCCATCTTATTTCTTCGGCGAGCAGCCCTTGGTGCCTGTCTCTTTCTGGTTTTCTAAAGTGATGTCTGATTTGTTTCGCTGGGGTGGAAAATCGCTCTGGCTTGGCAAACCGCTTCTCATCTTAAGGACTTGAGCCGACTTCGGGCATGGTAGGTTATCCATGGCTGGGAATCCGAGGGTTCCACAGAGTCTGAGTCATTGATAGGAAGGTCCTAGTTTGTGAGATCTTCTTGCCCCGATGGAGAAGTCATTTAGGCATCAGTTATGGGGAGATTCTAAAATTCATCACACTCCCGCATCTTCTCTGTGAATATATCAAGGAAAGTTGTGCATTCTGACAAATAATGACCTCTTATCTGATGGAATGGGCACCAACGATCTTCAGTCCCCTTAGCAAGGTGGCAGCATTTCCTTGCCTGCTTCAGTGTGACTATGTCTTTCTGAAGCATTATAATGAAGAAAGGATGGAGGATACCAGGCATTTCGTCTTCCTCATGAATGGTTACGGCATGGGAGGCCTCAATTGCCAAGAAGGCCTTCTTTAAATCTTCAATCTTTATCTAACCTTTCAGAATCAGGGACTTATGATATCCTTCAGCATGTTGCAGTCATCTGTGGGATGATTGATCCTCCGATGGTAGGCACAATAATTAGCCTAAGTGTCAATGCCATATTGAGGGAACCTGGTTTTTAAGAGTTGGATCATTTTTTGTTCTAATAACCGGAATAGCGCAGGGATCCAATGCTTCTCGAAGGGATAGACCTTATTTTTATGCCTGGTGAAGTAATCACCCCGAACAAAGTTGGCTAGTGGAGGTACTCGATTGTACGACTGTTGACGCTTGCCTGCCTAGGGTGTTACCTTCACCGTGCTTACCTCTTTAGAGAGGTCCAACATTTGGGAGGGAGCCTTCTTTATATCAGTGACCATGACGGCTGCACTAACTACCCCTTTCTGTTGGCTACCCCGTGTGTTATTCCGAGAACTACCATTGCCCTGGTTGTTTCCCGAACTTGCAGATGGTTGTCGTGTCCCACTATGATGGCATGAAAAACTCTCTATGCGATCTGATTTAGAGATCAACTCTGACATGGAGGTCGGATTAGAGGCCTCAACTTGTAGAACGATTTCAGGTTGCATGTTCCACACGCAAGTCCGGACTGCTTCCTTATCAGGCATATGATTAGGATGGCGAGAAGCCAATTTTCTCCATCTTGATATGAACTGATCCACGGGCTCATCGGGGTCTTGAGTCAGGGTGATAAGTTCGATTGTTTGAACCTCTCTCTCGACCTCATAGAAGTGTTGAATGAATTGTTTCTCCACCTCCTCCCATGTGTACACCAAGTTCGATGGAAGTCGGACATACCATTGGAATGCTGGGCTATCAAGGGTCTCAACGAACTGTTGGAGAAGAATTCTCCCATCAGCCGCTGTTTCCCGACTTGTTGCCTAGAAGTGGGCAATATGTTGGTTTGGGGACGTGGTTCCATTAAATAGAGGAAACTTCCCTTTCTTATAGTCTGGGGGAAACAAGACTTGATCAATATAGAAGGGGTAAGGTCTTTGATAAGGAGTCATGCCCTGTATCCCCAAAATTTGTCTGTTCTTCAGGCTATGGGTGGCCATAGGGTTAATATCTGACTCAGAGACTAGATGAGCGACATAATTGCCATGTGAGGTAGATGGAGGGGGTTTTCATGGAAGTGCACCATCAGAGTGATGGGAATTGATCTCATGGTTAGCCGATTGGCATTTGATGTTGATACGATTGATCTTTTCCATCATCGCATGCACCATGTCCTCAAACTTGATCATGCTCTATTCCTGTGCATCACCAGGCTTGCTTACAACCATTATGCTAACCGTTTCACTAGGGAGGTCGACGTTAGTGGTGGCCAAGGGCTTGCGAGCTTGACGGGTCGTATGCAGTAGGTCAGTCACTAGGGGGCCAACATGCCCTGACTGAACTTGACTCCGGTATTCGGATCGCATTTGGATTAGTTCTCGACGGTTTGGGACCGCAGTTGCTAAGTGGTTGGGTCTTCATCTGTGACGGTCACCACAGCACAGGGCTCACAGAGCTCTTCTTCAGGCTTCATCATTTGAAGGGGTTAGAAGGGATTCTGGTGAAGAGAGTCACCAGAATTGGTTGTTTTGACTACCTCGGTCACCTCCTTAGTAAAAATTTGCAAACCTCTATCACGTTTAGCCTTGAGGTTTTGATGGACCTCGCACCAAAACATTGATCCAGGTCGCAGCCAGTCAACTTTTCTTACACAGGAGAGAGTTGTCTCCATCAAATGCTGCAATGGATGAGGTCTAGGAACTGAAGTCATCTTGGGTCGGGGAGGATGGACTTGATCTTCCATCAGGTCCATGCCTCGAGCTCTCTTATTAGCTCTAGAGACACGATCAAGGTGACAAGGCTGGTTCAATATGGTACTCTTGGGAAAAATCTTCTAGTACGACGGCTAAAGGTGCTTGCTCGATGAAGAAGGAGAAGGCAAGAGCAAGGTTGACTCATGATGAGGCTTGAGTCGAGGGTGAGGAGACGTTTGAGATGGCGACATGTGTACGCACCTTGAAGAAGGATTACGGGAGACCTAAGGGTCAACCCGAGCTCGTGCAAGTGATCTAGCCTTATGAGGCTCAGAACTATGGGCAAATTTTCGTAAGAGGACAGGTGTAGGCCTGCCCCTTACAGAGTGCTCTTGTGTGTGCATAGTAGGAGGACAAGGAGGCCGTCTCCTGTGTACTTGGGTTGGCGTAATAATGGTGTCACCTCGAGTAGTGAGATGCATATGAGTGGCATGCGCAGGATCTGGCCTAGGAAGATTCGAACTTGAACATGGTCTCTAGGAAACAGAAGGGTTGCCCCGAGGTGTGACTCGAGTGAGTGATCCATGAGCCTTGTGATGTGTGCGAGCGGTGGAGGTCGTGGGGTTTCCGCCTCGATGTGTTGGGCCTATAGGGATGGAGACCAGTGGTGCAGAGATGTGGAGCGTAGCCTTATGGCGACCCACAGAAGCAATGGAAAATTGTTTTCCTTTTACAGAATGGGACTGTGTGACCTTCCAATGTACCTCAGGAACACGACCGGCAAGTGACTTGCCGGTAGTTAGGTGCATGCTGTGTGGGGCAACAGAAGTGCCGTTGATGTAGGGCATCTTGGTGGAGTTTTTGTCAGATCGAGGAGATGGGGAGTGAGGGATTTTTAGGTCCCACCTCACGTCAGTCCAAGTTAAGACCTGGGAGCGAGATAAGGGGTCTTTGCTCAAGATGATGGTCGATAATGAAGTCGAAGGAACTTGTTCCCTAAGGACAATCTCTAATACGAGGATAAGAAAATCGCCGCTTAGGATAAATGGGTTACAGAACCCCCAAGTCATAATAAAGTGTGTAAAGACAATGAAAGCAGATAATAAAAGAAGAAACGAGCCAAACAAGAATGATCCGAGTAAGGGGTAGTAAGTCCTCAATGGAGTCGCCAAGCTGGTTAGGTGCCTCGATCTCGCCCTCTGGATCCTAGATGATCGAGTGGAACGCATCTCGGGTTTCGAGGGAAGACCCGGGATGTTTTTGAGATTGCTCTCTCGGGAACCCCGTTTGAAAATTAGGGGCAAGTGTTACCAACCGATGACAGAGGAATTTTAAGGTGGGTTAAGGACTTACTCGGGTTGGCTCGCGTGGGTGCCCTCTTAGATCACGAAGAAAGCCCCCCATTAATGAAACTACTTTGGAATCACCTCCCTTAGCTTGTATTCTTCTTATTTTCTACAATCACACACATATATGGCAAATGTTGTAAGACAGGTGGGTCAGACCTCACCCTTTTTCTCTTTGATGAACGTACACAAGCATGCGCATTCAAAAAGAAGAAGAGAAGAAAGACGGGGGAGAGAAGAGTTTGATTGAGCGAGAGGATCAAGCTGGCAAGTAATTGGCCTGATGTGGTAGCAAAACGGGCTCGGTATTAAAACTGGCTCACGAGATCACTACTAATCATCATTGCCAATACTGACTAGCTAAGCACGATGGTTAGTCTGTCATGGCAATAAAAAGTGCCAAGTAATCCTGGCAACACAACATTATGGCTAGGGGACAGGAACTCCATGAGAGGCTAACCTTAATCCCTCTTAGTCGAACAAAAGAATAGTAGAGTGGTGGTTATGGTGGAAAGAATGAGGTAAGAGAAGAAGGGAACATATATGAGAAGGAAGAAGAGATGAGAGGATAAAAAGAGAGAGGGAAGGAAGATGTCGTCGGCGTTAAAGATTGCCGCTTGTCAAAAGACGGGAGAGGGAGGAAGAGAACCAACCAACGCAAAACATGCATCGGTTGCAATGGGAGAGAAGCAAGGGAGAGAGATCGAGTCCGTGTTAGGCTTCACCGATTGCAACAAATGATAGAAAAATCCAACCTGTGGTAGGCTTTGCTGACTGTGATAAGAGAGGACAAAGAAATCCAACCGGAGCTGGGCTTCATTGACTGTGACAAGAGAGGAGAGGGAAATCCAACTAGCACTGAGCTTCGTCGACTGTGACAAGAGAGGATAGAGAAATCCTACTAGTGTTGGGCTTCACTGACTGTGACAAGAGAGAAGAGAGAGAAATTCACCCAATGTTGGGGGATGAAATAAGAAGAGAGATAAATTCAACCGGTGCTGAGACTTCACTGATTGCATTAGAAGAGGAGAGAGAAATCCAGTCGGCACTAGAGGTCAATTTTTCGAAAATTGATTCTTTGTGTTCCCTGCCTAAGACAAGTCGGAATGCGACAAAACTTAGCAGGTGGCCTTTTGAAGTGATTATAAATATCTTGACTAGTTCTGGGACTATTCTAAGACTATCGGGAATTTCCACTTTTTTGTAGGCTTTATTGACTTCCTTCCTACTTATTCCTATTCAAGGACCAAGGTGCTGAAAAATACGTTCAAACAACTTGCCCCGGTGAATGTTATGCTTCAAGAGAAGCGAGAAAGACAATCATTTGAAAATTTTCCTGGGGCTTTTAATTTTTTCCTTCCTAGCCACAAGACCACGTGAACGCCAAGGAGATTCACGTAATGGGCTGCTCAGACGTAGCGATGCATTATTCGTGGGTCCGTTTGTGGAAACTTTAGGGGGAGAAGAGACTTTTTGATGGTGTTTGTGTGCTTCTACACCAAGTTTGCTTTTGACAATCAGAATACGACTATGGGTCTCGTTTACAGTGTCTAGTCAGGGGCAGGTTCTATTAGCCGATCCCGAAGGTATGGTCGTGCCGTCTAGACGAGCTGACATCTCTAGAAGGTTCCACTCTGGCATTGTCAGTTTCCTGCCTTGGAAGGATGATGACTAAGCTACTTTGTCGCCTTGCCTCATGGGGAGAGGCATGCACATTTCATGCATGAGGAGAAGGTCCATAAGAGAAAGGGGGTCCAAAAGAAAAGGAGAGGGTAACAGGGCAAGTTGTTACCCAGCTTTGAAGAAGTATGTTGACTGGGCAGGTTGTTACCCATCTTTGAAGAAGGGATGATGACTAGGCAAGTCGTTACCCGGCTTTGAAGAAGGATGTTGACTGCGTAGGTTAGCTTTGAAGAAGGATGTAGACTGGGGAGGTTGTTACCTAGCCAGGAAGAAGGGATGATGACAGGTTTGGTCGTTACCCAATTTTGAAGAAGGATGTTGAATGGGCAGGTTGTTACTCAGTTTTGAAGAAGGGATGATGATTGGGCTGGTTGTTACCCAGCTTTGAAGAAGGATGTTGACTGGGCAGGTTGTTACCCAGCTTTGAAGAAGGGATGATGACTGGGTAGGTCGTTACCCAGCTTTGAAGAAGGATGTTGATAGGGTAGGTTGTTACTCAGCTTTGAAGATGGGATGATCATTTAAGAAGGATATCGACTGGGCTACCTTTTCACCCAGGACTGAAGAAGGATGTCGTTTGACGTACCTGTTCACCCAGGACTGAAGAAGGATGTCGACTGAGCTACTTGTTCACCAAGGACTGAAGAACGATGTCGACTGGGATACCTTTTCACCCAGGATTGAAAAAGGAAGTCAACTAGGCTGCCTGTTCACCCAGAACTGAAGAAGGAATATGAGGGATGATTTTAACGTCTACACCCTGTTGGACGTCTTGATGATAAAGGGAGTGCTGGCTGAAGCTGCCTGTGGAAGCAAATGTTGCGTCAAGCTGATTTTATTACTCCGAGCGCCCTTTGCGGGTTTTCACTTGAACTGGGGAAGTGGTGCTGTAAAGACAGTTTTCATCAAACGTTCTTTTTATTAGACTCTTTTGCCCATGGCTTGATGGCCATGTCTGCCCTTTTTTTATTTTTACTCACGATCGACTTTCAGGTTTTCATTGTGCCCATTTTTTATTCGTGGAACTCTTTTACTCATGGTTCATGACCATGCCCGTGCATCGTTTTTACTCATGGTCTTCCCTTGTTAAGGTATACACCATGCCCATTATTCAATCATTTTTTTTTGAAGGCGTGTTCATGCCTTCTGGATCGATGCGAAAGAGTTTAACGTCATGTGGCAAGGACGTGTACTATAGTCATAGAGTCATACAACTGGACCATGGTGATGATGAATAACAGTCTGTGGAGGTCATGGAGTGAGTATGGTGGTGGTTTGAGTCACTTTGGGAAATGGCATTAGGCTACCTATGAGAGATGGATGATGTATGACATGTGAGTGGACGATGGTGACACACTAACTTACAACGAATATACATGGCAGGATGGTTCGCCATTTTGTGAGCGCAGGTGAGACTCACTGGGGAATGAAGAATGGTGATGAAGTGAATGAACTCAGTGGAGAGATAATGAAGGTGGCACGCGCACACTAACAAGTAGGTTAGGGAAGGCGTGCGTGGAAGTGCCCGTAAAGGTATGTGGGCGTATGTGGGGGTAAGTTAATGGTCATACTTCCTAGACTTATTCGATGTAGTTTATCGTCATGCCAGCAGGATGTGCAGTATGGTTTAACGTCATACAGCTGGACTGTGGTTATGAAGTTTAAAGTCATACGACTAGGTCTGTGTAGTTTAAGGTTGTGCAACTAGACTTCTACTACAGTTTAGGGTCATATAGTTTGGACCATGGTGTTGAGCCTTTTATCGTCATGTGGCAAGGATGTGTACTATGGTTTAAGGTCATATAGCTGGATCGTGTTTGAGCAGTTTAGGGTCACTCAGGACAGATCGAGGTTGAGCAGTTTAGGGTCGTGCATCTAGACCACCGCTACAGTTATGGTCATATAGTTTGGACCACACAGTTTAGGGTCGTGCATCTAGACCACCGCTACAGTTTAAGGTCATATAGTTTGGACCATGTAGTTTAGGTTGTGCATCAAGACCACCACTACAGTTTAAGGTTATATAGTTTGGACCATGTAGTTTAGGGTCGTGCATCTAGACTAACGCTACAGTTTAAGGTCATATAGTTTGGACCATGCAAGTTAGGTTCGTGCATCTAGACCATGTCTATAGTTTAAGGTCATATAATTTGGACCATGGTGCAGAGCCTTCTATCGTCATGCGGCTAGGACGTGTATTATAGTTTAAGGTCATATAGTTGGACCATGGTTAAGCAGTTTACGCGGACCGAGGCTGAGCAGTTTAGGGTCTTGCAATATGGACCATGCTATTTAGAGTCATGCAACTAGACCTCTACTACATTTTAAGGTCATATTGTTTGGACCATGCAATTTAGGGTCGTGCATCTAGACCACCGCTATAGTTTAAGGTCCTATAGTTTGGACCATGGTGCTGAGCCTTTTATCATCATGCAGCAAGGACGTGTACTATAGTTTAAGATCATATAGCTGGATCGTGGTTGAGCAGTTTAGGGTCATGCAGCGCGGACCGAGGCTGAGCAGTTTAGGGAATTGTTGTATGGACCATGCAGTTTAGGGCCGTGCAACTAGACCTCTGCTACAATTTAAGGTCATATAGTTTGGACCATGCAGTTTAGGATCGTGCATCTAGACCACCGCTACAATTTAAGGTCATATAGTTTGGACCATGTAGTTTGGGGCCATGTATCTAGACCACCGCTACAGTTTATGGTCATATAGTTTGGATCATGCAGTTTAGGGTCGTGCATCTAGAGCACCGCTACAGTTTAAGATTATATAATTTGGACCATGCAGTTTAGGGTCACGCATCTAGACCACCGTGTGGGTCTTCAAGTAGATGGAAGTCCATAGGGACTAGATCTTGTGAACGGTAATCCGACTCCCTAGGGATAAATTGGCTAAGACCATTTACAAACTGAGGGCTTAGAAGGATTACCATCAGAGGTTGGCTTCACTAGGGCTTAGGGGGGCAAGCTAACTCCCTGGGGTGAAAGATGAGATTGACTTCCTGGAGATGAGATAGGTTAGTGTGAAACTAACCCGCCAAGAATTGAAGAGGTAAGAATGACCTTGACTTCAATGGGGATTATAGGCTTCAGTATGGGTGCCACTCCTATGGGGATGAGGGATAGATCCTGACTCCATTAGGGATGATGGGTCAGAGTTGAGGTGCAACAGATTGGGTACAACATCACTGAGGATGACAGCTCATGGCTTTGGTGCAGCCTCATTAAGGATAAGTGGCAGGACGCACAAGACTTCAACCTAGAGTAGGTAACAACAAGGTGCCAGAAATACGACCGACGCTAGGTCGAGCGCTAGTCGTTTCTGGCGAGTGTTCAACTGGTGCTGAGTTCTCAAAAACGCAATTGACGCTGGGTTGTTAAAGACTCAGCTGACGCTGTGAACCACCTGTGATATCGTTTGAGACAACCGAGGCTAAGTTAACCGGCGCTGGGGTTGTTTGGTAACACACGCGGCGCTAAGTCAACCAGTGCTGGGGTTGTTTTGAAAACGCACTCGACGCTAAGTCAACCAACGCTAAGGTTGTTTGGCAACACACCCGACACGAAGTTAACCGACGCTAGGGTTGTTTTGAAAATGCACTCGACGCTAAGTCAATTGGCGTTAGGGTTGTTTGGAAGGTACTCAGCGCTAAGGCAACCGACGCTAGGGTTAGGTCGATGAGAGTTACCTTGGGCCTCGATCCAAAGCCCGACCCTGCTCATCGTTGCTTAGCTTCCCTTGGACGCGACTAGAATTCCCAGATTGTGAGGGGCATTCGAGGGTAGTGTAGGCTCTATAAGAGGGTAAAATCTCGTTTTCCCTCATTTTTACCAGTGGTAAAAAACCTTAAGCACAAGTTTTCTTTAACCATGAGGAGAGAGTGTCCGGTTGAAGTTCCGGCGAGCAACGAGACTTCAGCAACTACTGGGAAGGTTCTTTGACAAACAATTGGATTCTAGCGATTTGACAAGGAAGACCTTCGACGAGCAGACTTTGCCAAGAATTCAGAGAGGTTAGAGAGAAAGTAGCAGGGAAAGGAGACCTCTCCAGGGATCTTTCTGGGAAATGGAAGAGGTTCCAACTGTAATTGTTTTCTGGTAGAAGAGGCGGGAAACACAACAGTGAGTATTTCCACAAGTCTTGACGGTTTTTTGGGGAATTCCCGGAGGTTGTGGTAACTTTTCGACACTGTTCATGGTGTTGCAGAGGTTTTAGGGGAAGTTTGAAAGAGTTTTCAGTGAGGTTCTGGTGATGCTTAGGGCTCAAAACACAGGCGGGAAAGCTTTTTGGTGGGTTTTCGGCATTATAACAGAAGTTCCAATAGGAGACGAATGGTCACTAAAGGTGGGCCATACGATTGCAGGAGGTAAATCGTCCTGGGGAAGTGTACGGTTGCTGGAGGCAGAGTGACGATGAGCTCCGATGCTCGTGCGACCATTAAGGAGGTGCGAAAACTTAAGTTTTGAAAACGAAGGAATCTTGGGCAGCAAACAGTCACGACGGGGTCAACGCTAATAGGAGTGTAATTGGCGCCGAGGCAACCGGCACTGATGATTTGGAATGCCGACACAACCGGTGCTAACCCTTAAGAAAAGTAGCCGACGCTAGGGGTTAGGAACACAACCGGCTCTGGCTTCAGTCGCCACTGATCAGCATGTGCAACTTATCATGTTGTGGAGAATGATGCTTACATGTGGTGGTCGATGACATGCGGGGTTAGCGGCGTTTGACAATGAGCTACGTAAGGAGATGTTCATAGGCCGGCAAAAAGTGGTGAAAGATGTGGCGTGGTTTGCAGTACCTGTTATAAGCCAAATCGTCCAACACAACAGTGAGGTCCATGTTGTTTTGTGGAAGAGCATCCACTGTGAATGGGACAAGCTCTCCATCATAGGTCAGTTCCTTGCCAGGGAAACCTACTTTGTATGTTTGATATACACGTTGAGTGAATCCTACGTCGTATGCTCAATTTACATGTCAGATGAGGTATCTGGCTTGTATGTTTGACATACACGTCGGAGGGACCGAGGCTAACTTCATAGAGTGGCTTTGCTTTCTCTTTTGGCCTATAACCATCCTCTTACTCGTCAGATGAATTTAAGCTGACTCTTCAGGTTGTTTCTCTTCTTCTTCATGAGGTGGGCCTTCCTTCCGTGGATTTGCTTCTTCTTCATGAGGAGGTCCTTCCTTTCATGGGTTTGCTTCTTCCTCATGGGACATGTACTTGTTTTGGCTTGTAACTGTCCTCTTATTCTTGTAACCTCTCTCATAATGGGCTTCACTATAAATTATAACTCATTTTTACTGCAATAAAAAGAGTTAGAGTTTGTTTGAACTATCTTGCTTGTTGTCGTGTTGAGTTCCTTTCCTTTGGATACGCATGGATTGCCTCCTCTTTGTCAGGATGTGTCAATATGTAGGCTCCATTGGGCGAGACCTTTTTTACTGTAATGGGGCCATCCCACTTAGGCTCAAACATCCCATTACGCCGGCCATGCATAATAATAGGCCTCTTAATAGCTAAGACCAGATCACCACGGGTGAATGAACTTATCTTGACAGACTTATCAAAAGCCCACTTCATTCTCCCTTAGTTAAGTTCGAGGTTCTGCTGAGCCTCTAACCTCTTTCCATCGAGTGCATCCAATCCTCCATACCGGAGCTTGACTCTCTCATCTTTGGTTATTCCTCGGTGAATAGTGACTCGCAGTGAAGGGATTTTTATTTCGAGAGGTAAAGCTGCTTCACCCCCATAGACTAGAGAATAAGGAGTGGAATCAATAGAATTTCGTGTAGTGGTACGATAAGCCCATAGTACTTCAGAAAGCTTCTCATGTTAGTTCTTTATCATTTTTGATACCGACTTTCTTACAACATTGCACAGAATTTTTTTGAAAGCCTCAGCTAACTCATTCTCTTGAGGGTGATACACAGTCGAGTACCTGCATTCGAAACACAAATTGGTTAACTAAGCGATCAATATGATGACTCCTAAATTGAGGGCCGTTATCAGATATAGTCCGGTCGAGCACTTCGAAGCGGTATATGTTATGATGTCAAACGAACTAGGCCACTGTTGTCCCAAGAACTTGCTTAAGGGGGACTCCTTCATCCCACTTAGAGAAATAATCTATTGTAGCTACGACAAAAACATGGCCCATTGCGGAAAAAGGGTCAATAGGCCCTACGATGTCCATACCCCATTGTGAGAAGGGCCATGATGAAACCGTAGGGTGTAAGGGCTCTGGTGGTTGATGAATCAAGCTGGAGTGTATTTGGCATACTTGACACTTTTTAGAGTAATTTAAGGAATCGGTGATCATAGAAGGCTAATAGTATCCCAGCCTACATATTCGTTCATAGAGCTTAGGAATGGACTGGTGTAGTACAGAAATGCCTGAGTGTACTTCTTCCAGCACCTTCTTTGCTTCTTGTACGTCCACACATCTAAGAAGAACATTGTCAAACAATTGTTTGAAAAGAGCATCTCTCTCAAGGAGAGTATATTTTGTAGACATTCGACGTATGCTATTGTGTTCGACACGATCTTCCGGGAGCCTGTCATGTTTTAGGAAACTAGTAATGGGCACTCGCAAATCTTCTATCTTCTCAATTTCTATGCATGTTGGGTCAAACAATTCTGGTTCTTGATTTTGACCGTTAGCTCCTTGACTCTGTGCTATTTCTTGTTCATCTTGATTACTTCTTTGGCTGGCAGAAGTTCTCCAAATGGATAAGGGGGGCACTCGGGGAAGATGTTTCTCTAGTCATCCTCATCGACTTCGGTCCTTAGCTTGATATGTCTCTATTCATCCACCCAAACAAGCGTGGGTCCTAATGTGGAACGAGGGTTTGTAGCACCAAGTTTCGTAAGTGCATCAGCCAATGAATTTAGCCTCCTGGGGATGTGACTTAGGGATATGTCTTTGAACTGGGCCATATACGATTTTGCAGTGTCGTGATAAGGCTTGAGAGTGTCTGTTCTCACATCATATATACCTTTGAGATGTTGGATAACCAACTCATAGTAAGCATAGATCTTGAGCTGCTCCAAGTCGAGATCAAAGGCGATTTCAAGTCCGATTATAAGGGCATGATATTCTGTCTCATTATGAGACTCGGTTTGAGCAAGAGAGAAAGAAATTGGCAATACGCCTCCTATCGGAGTCAGGAATACTACTTTGGCACCTCCTTGATTGGATTGGAAAGCTCCATCGAAGTATAATTCCAACACATGAAAAGGTTAAAACAAATTTCTTCTTCATCAGGGAGGTCGCTTGATAGAGGATATTCTGTCGGTACAGGGTGTGCCGCGAGAAAGTCAGCTAAGGCTTGCCCCTTGTTGGCCTTCTGTGGAATATACGTGATGTCGAACTCCATCAGCAATAGTGCCCACTTAGCCAGGCATCCCGACAAGCATGGACATGTCATGATAAACTTTACAGGATCAGCTTTTGACATAAGTTTCACTTCATGACCGAGCCAGTAATGGCAGAGTTTTTGTACTTCGAAGATCAGGGCCAAACACATCTTCTCAATAGGGGGATCATTCTTCTCGGCCCCTTGCATCCTGCGACTGAGGTAATATAGCGTAGTTTCTTTTCCTTCTCCATTGCTTTGTGCCAACAATGCTCCGAGGGACTCGTTTAAAGCGGTCACGTATAGAATGAGGGGTCTTTCCAATAATGGTGTCGAGAGTACTGGAGGATTGAGTAAATAATTCTTGATGTCGTCAAGGGATACTTGACATGCTTCATCTCAGAAGAATGGGGTATCTTTCTTTAACAGGTGTGTAAAGGGTTCGCAACGACCTGAGAGGTTCGAGATGAACCTGGGAATGTATGCCAGTTGCCCTTGGAGGGAGCGCAGTTCTGAAAGTGTAGTTGGTGACAGCATTTCTTGGATTGCCTTGATCTTAACTAGCTCAACTTCAAGCCCTCGATGTCTGACGATGAACCCCAAGTATTTTCTCGAACGTATGCCAAAAGCGTAATTCAGCGGGTTCATTTTAGCTGATGGAGATGCAAACGCTCTAACACGTTTTCAAGATCCCTCATGTGAGCATCCTTCTCTTTGGATTTTACCACCAGAGTGCTTCATGTCTTTGAAAATGGTAATCATTGCTCTTTAGTACATTGTGCCAGCATTCTTTAGTCCAAAAAGCATCATTGTATAATAGAAGACCCCTTTCGAAGTTAAGAATGTTGTGGCCTCTTCGTCTTCGGGCGTGATCCTTATCTGATTATACCCGGAGTATCCATCCATGAAGGAAAAGATTTGACAATGAGCCGTGGAGTCGATGAGCATCTCGGTGAACGGCAATGGGAAGTCATCCTTAGGACAGGCGGTATTCAAATCGTGAAAGTCAATACACACTCTGATTTGACCGTTTTCTTCTTAATCGGAACAACATTTGCTAGCCATTTCGGGTAATTGACATCGCGGATGAAACCTACTTGTCTAAGTTTCGTTATCTCGACGTCTATCTGCATTTCGAGGTCATGCCTAAACCTTATTGATTTCTGTTTGACAGGTTTGACAGTTGGGTCAATGCCGAGACGGTGAACCACGACTTGAGGGTCCAAACCAGGCATCTCTTGGTAATGCCAAGCAAAGACGTCCTTGTTAATTTTCAAGAATGTAGTGTACTCCTCTTTCTCGTCTAAAGACATTCTCACTGAAATGAAGGTAGGTCTGGGGTCCACTTTATCTTCAAGATTTATTTCTTCGAGTTCGTCAGCTGTGGCCTGACCACCTTCTTCCAATTCTTCTAGAGCCTCTTGCAACTCTTCCTCGTTGTTCTCAATGCCTTTTCATCAACCTCATGGACGGAGACCCATGATCTCGAAATCTTTGACTCCAATAGGGCTCCAGGGGAGGTCATGCTTCATGTGCTTTTCTCGAACCGAGAGATGGAAAGGTCAACCTCATACGTGGAAAACATGTTAGGTCGGAAAAATTTGTCTTTAAAGTTAAGTGGAAATTGAGGTTCAATGTTTGTTGCATAAGGAATGTGCCAATGCGGATCACAGGATTTTTGAGCGGCAATCTGCCGTTTTTGGTCCACACTGGCCGGTGCTTCACAGACTTGTATCATGTGGCAAGTTTCTTGAGAGTAGAAACTTTGCCCCCTCGACTCTCTCAATCTATGCTCGAAGTCATGCTCAGGTGGCCACTGGGGTTTCTTTGGTTTATACTTTTTGCGCTTATTCGAAGAAGGCGGTCGTGCCTTAGCTTTAGCTGCCAGGGTATCAGCTACAGTTGAGAATCCTGCTGCCTATGCCTGAGTCTTTCTCAACTGCTTCCGTTGCATCTTGGTTATGTTCGCCCCTTATGCTCTCTGTCGAGAGCCTCGAAGTTCGGACATATCTAGGTTGTACCTGCAAGAGGCATAGACTGGGAAGAATGAGAAGTAGGAGAAGAAGGAGGAGTATGGTGAGAAGGTGGGGGACTTTAAGGTCGTTCCCCTAATCTGACCGATCTGGGCAGTTTTTTTCATCATCACCAGGGTTGGATGGGTGCGAGGGGTCTTTTAGGTCTTTCCCTTGCTTAGACAGCTAGGGAGTGCTTTTAACGTCGTCACCCTCATTTGACGTGTGTTGAGTGGGAGATGAGATGGGAGAATCTTCTTGACAAGATGAAGAAGGACGAAGGATTGTGCCAGGGATGAAGTCCAGCAAGGTTGGCAACGGGGGAGGGGGCCAGAGAAATTCCTGCTCGACTATGGGTTGAGCGGTCTTGTTTCTTCGGCGAGCAGCCCTTGATGCCGTCTCTTTCTAGTTTTCTGAAGTGATTTATTATTTGTCTCACTGGGGTGGCAAACCGCTCTAGCTTGGTGAAATACTTCTTGTCTTAAGGACTTGAGTCTGCTTTGTCAGTCGTAGGTTATCCATGGTTGCAAATCCGAGGGTTCCACAGAGTCTGAGGTATTGATGGGAAGGTCCTGGTTTGTGAGATCTTCTCGCCCCGATGGAGAAGTGATTTAGGGATCAGTTACGGGGAGATTGTAAAATTCTTGACACTCTCCCATCTTCTCTATGAATATATCAAGGAAAGTTATGCAGTCTGAAAAATAATGACCTCTTATCTGATGGAATGGGCACCAACGATCTTCAGTCCCCTTAGCAAAGCGGCGGGGTTGCCTTGCCTGCTTCAATGTGATTATGCCTTCATGAAGCATTATAATGAAGAAAGTGTGGAGGATACCAGGCATTTCATCTTCCTCTTGAATGGTTAAGGCATGGGAGGCCTCAGTTGCCCCAAAGGCCTTCTTTAAATCTTCATGCTTTGCCTGACCTTTCAGAATCAGAGCCTTAAAGATATCCTTTAATGTGTAGCAGTCATCTGTGGGATGATTGATACTTCGATGGTAGGCACAATAATTCACCTGAGTGTCAATGCCAGATTGCTCAAGGAACCTGGTTTCTGGAAGCTGGATCATATTTTGTTATAATAATAACCGAAACAGCGCAAAAACCCATTTCTTCTTAAATGGATAGACCTTGTTCTTATGCCTAGTGAAATAATCACCTCGATCAAAGTTCAATGGTAGAGGTACCCGATTGTATGACTATTCCTGCTTGCCAGCTTACCTTCGTCGTGCTTACTTCTTTAGAGAGGTCCAAAGTTTGGGAGGGAGCTTTCATTGAAGCAGTGACCATGACGGCTGCACTGACTACCCCTTTCTGTTGGCTACCCAGTGTGTTATTTTGAGAGCTACCATTGCCTCAGTTGTTTGCTGTTCTTGCTGATGGCTGTCGTGTCCCACCAAGATGGTGTAATAAACTCTCTATGCGAACTGATGCAGGGGGTAGCCTTATGACGACTCACAGAAGAAATGGCAAACTATTTGTCTTTTGCAGAAAGGGACTGGGCAGCCTTCCGACGTACCTCAGGAACACGACCAATAAGTGACTTGCTGGTGGCTGGCTGCATGCTGTGTGGGGCAACAAATGTGTTGCTGATGCAAGGGGCTTTGGCGGAGTTTCTGCCAGAGTGAGGAGATGGGGAGTAAGGGGTTTTTAGGTCGCACATTACGCTAGTCCAGGTAAAGACCTGAGATATAGACAAGGGGTCGTTGCTCAAGAGGATGGTCGAGAATGAAGTCGAAGGAACTTGTTCCCTAAGGACACTCTCGAATACGGGGATAAGAAAATCCTCGATCTGGATAAATAGGTTACAGAACCCACAAGCCATAATCATGTGTGTAAAGACAATGAAAGCAGATAATAAAAGAAGAAACTAGTCAAGCAAGAACGGTCCGACTAAGGGGTAGTAAGTTTCTAGTGGAGTCGCCAAGCTGGTTAGGTGCCTCGATCTTGCCCTCCAGATCCTGGATGATCTAGCGGCACACATCTTGGGTTTCAAGGGAAGGCTTGAGATATTTTTGAGATCGCTCTCTTGGGAACCCTGTTAAAAAATGGGGGTAGGTGTTACCAACTAGTGAGAGAAGAATTTTAAGGTGGGTTTGATACTTACTTGAGCTGGCTCATGTGGGCGCCCCCTTTGATCATGAAGAAAGCCCCTCAGTAATGAAACTGGTTCGGAATCGCCTCCCTTGGCTCGTATTTTTCTTATTTTTGACAATCACACACATATATGGCAAAGGTTGTAAGATAGGTGGGTCAGACCTTACCCTTTTCGTCTTTGACGAATGTACGCAAGCATGCCCAATCAAAAAGAAGAAGAGAAGAAAGATGGGGAGAGAAGAGTTCGACTGAGCGAGAGGATCGAGCTGAGGAGTAATTGGCCTGACATGGTAGAAAAATGGGATCGGTATTAAAACCGGTTCACGGGATCACTACTAGACGTCATTGCCATTACCGACTTGCAAAGCACGATGGTCAATCTTTCATGGCAATAAAATGGGTCAAGTAATCCTAGCACAACAACATTACGGCTAGACAACAGGACCTCAGTGAGATGCAAACCTCAATCCCTCTTAGTCGAGCAAAAGAATAGTAGAGTGATGGTTATGGGCGAAAGAATGAGGTACGAGAAGAAGGGAACAAAAAGAAGAAGGGAGGAGAGACGAGAGGATAAAAAGAGAGAGGGAACGAAGATGTAGTCGATGCTCGACATTATCGCTTGTCAAAAGACGAGAGAGGGAGGAAGAGAACTAACCGGCACTTGACTTGCACCGGTTGTAATGAGAGAGAAGCAAGGGAGAGAGATCGAGCCAACGTTAGGTGTCGCCGACTGCAATAGAAGAGAGACAAATCCAATCAGACTAGGCTTCGTCGATTGTGGCAAGAGAGGAGAGAGAATCCAATCGGTTCTGGGCTTTGTCAACTGTAACAAGAGAGGAGAGAGAATCCAACAGGCATTAGGCTTCGTTGACTTTGATAAGAGAGGAGAGAGAAATCTAACCGGTGCTGGGCTTCACTGATTGTGATAAGAGAGAAGAGAGAGAAATTCACCCTGTGTTAGGGAATGAAAGAAGAAGAGAGAGAAATTCAACTAGTGTTGAGACTTCATCGATGTCATTAAAAGATGAGAGAGAAATCCAGTCGATGCTAGGCTTCACCAATTGACAAAAGAGGTGAGAGAAATCCAATCGACGCTGGGCTTCATCGACTCTGGCAAGAGCGAAGAGAGAGAAATTTACTCGACATTGAGATGAAAGAAGAAGAGAGAGAAATTCAATTGACGCTGAGACTTTGTTGATTGCATTAGAAGAAGGGAGAGAAATCTAGTCGGCGTTAGGCTTCATCGATTGATAAAAGAGGTGAAAGAAATCCAATCGACGTTGAGCTTCACCGATTGTGACAAATGAGAAGAGAGAGAAATTTACCCGATGTTGAGGATGAAACACAAAGAGAGAGAAATTCAATCGACGTTGAGACTTCGTCGATTGCATTAGAAGAGGAAAGAGAAATCTAGTCGGCATTAGGCTTCACCGACTAACAAAAGAAGTGCATGAGGGAGAGGGAAAGAAAGAGATAGAGATGAGAAGAAGAGAGAAAGAGATAGAGATGAGAAGAAGAGAGAGAGAGAGATAGAGATGAGAAGAAGAGAGAGAAAGAGATAGAGATGAGAAACCTATCCAGCATTAGGAACAAGAGAGGAGAAAGGAAAAATAGTAAAGGAGAGAGAAAAGAAGAGAGAGATAGAGATGAGAAGAGAAAGGAGAAAGAGGAGAGAGGAGATAGAAAAAAGAGGAGAGAAAGAGGGGCGTAGAGAGAAAGATGGGAGGAGAGAGAAAGAGGGGAGGAGAGAGAAAAAGAGGAGGAGAGAGAAAGAGGGGAGGAGAGAAAGTTACTTGCCCGATCTTTTCTTCTCTCTCCTCTGTCTCTCTCCAAGATGTACTCACAAGCTCAAGCAAGAATGGAAATTTATATTAAATGATCAAAGAATGAACCGATAGTTTTTTACAATTTAACTTCGCACGTTTATATAGAATTGGGCCCAAACATGGGTGGACGCCCAAAACTACCTAAAATTGACGATACTTACAATTATTTTGAATAAAAGAAAATCAAGAAAATAGCATACAAAAGGATTGTTTTGCCCCTGCTTAACAATTCATGAAATTATAAAATTGTCCTTGTTGCTGCCCTAGAACTTGAGTGATCTTCTATGACTAATCTGAGGTTACTCTAATGCTCATTTGATCAAAAGATGATCGTTTTCTTGTAGCGCTTGGCATGATGATCATTTTGACACCAAATTTGAGCCATGAATAGCATTTTTGTGCCACGATCACAAGACTTGAAATTTGCTTGAATCTTGAAAACTTCGGATCGACAATGTGCTTGTTCCTTAATTTTTTTTTTTCTGATTTCTTCATTGTAGGGCACTAAGCATGCTGTCACGATCGCGTGGCAACAAACAAAACGTGATTTGGAACCCGAATGAAGGTTTCGTAACTTTCGAGTTTTGGCAAAAATATGGAATCTGGCGGCCTGAATTTCAGTTACTTCATCGGCTTCGTGCATGAAATATGACCGTCCATCATGTATAAGGTTCAGACCAATGATAACTTTGGACCCTATGCACACAATGAAATTGGTTTCACATTGATCTGTTGCTCAAGCGTCGTGATTTGATTCATAGACTGAGGGGTGTCGCTGCTAAATTTTCTACAACTTCTTCATGGATCAAAAACTTCCCTCTAGCGTTTCTCTCTGCTCGGATATGGTCTCGGGGTGTACTACATATCGAAATGCTCGTCTCAACACGACGAACACACTTGCAAAATTTGAGCGCGATCCGACTTGGAACGAGTGAGATATGGGCCCCAAAAGTCACTACCCGTGATTATGAAAACAACGACCTTTAATGGTGTTTTGGTGCAGTGAGGCCATACGAGAATAGTGTGCGGCCTATCCCTTTCTAGTCTTTTACCCATAACTTTGTCCTGAAGTTTTCGATTAAGCCGAAACTTGACCCATAGGGGTGTTCGATCATGCCGGATTCAGTGGCAGTGGTCCCACAGTTGTTTACTGAACCAAAAATGTAGATCCAGTTATTAGGTCTGTTTTAGGGTCCTATAGGCCAATTTGTCGAAAATTGTTTATTTGTGTTCCCTACCTTAGACACGTCGGAATACGATGAAACTTTGCAAGTGGCCTTTTGAAGTGCTTATAAAGATCTTGACTAGTTCTATCGCCACTATGAGACTGTTAGGAATTTCCATTGTTTTGCAAGCTTTATTGAGCTGCTTCCTACTTATTCCTAATCGGGGACCAAGGTAATGAAAAATACGTTCAAACAATGGGCGAATATGTGCTTATGCCATGTGTGTTTGATGAAGAAGAAGAGAGAGAAGATATGGGCGGCTATGTGCTTCCGTCATTCATGTCAGATGAAGAAGAAGAGAGAGAAAACATGGGCAACGATGTGTTTCCACGGTCCATGTCAAATGAAGAAGAAGAGAGAAAAGACATGGGCGGCGATGTGCTAACGCCATGCATGTATGATGAAGAAGAAGAGAGAGAAGACATGGGCGCCAATGTGTTTCTGCTATCCGTGTCAAATGAAGAAGAAGAGAGAAAAGACATGGGCGCGATGTGCTTATGTTGTCCATACCTAATGAAGAAGAAGAGAGAGAAGACGAGTGACGATGTGTTTCCACCGTCCGCATCAGATGAAGAAGAAGAGAGAAAATATATGAGTGGCGATGTACTTACACCATCCATTTTTTATGAAGAAGAAGAGAGAGAAGACATGGGCAGCGATGTGTTTCCGTCGTCCATGTCAGATGAAGAAGAAAAGAGAAAAGACGTGGGTGGCGATGTGCTTACGCCATCCATGTCTGATGAAGAGGAAGAGAGAGAAGACATGGGCGGTGATGTGCTTTCACTGTCCATATTAGATGAAGAAGAAGAGAAAAAAGACATGGGCGGCGATGTGCTTACACCGTCCATGTCAAATGAAGAAGAATAGAAAGAAGACATGGGCGGCGATGTGCTTACGCTGTCCATGTCAAATGATTAAATAAGGGGACTTTGAAAGAGGTCCGGCCTACCACTCAAGTTAAGGCCCGACTCACTATTCATGTCCTTGAAGCAAGAAGACATCATGCTAGGCGATAGACTCCACCATCCATGCATAGAAAGGTAGGAGGCAGAACAAAGAGAGAATATGAAAGAGTAGAAAGAGAAAGGAAAGATAAAGAAAAGGAAGGAAAATGGATAAAGAAGCTCAGAGAAGAAATATGAAAGAAACATATAGACGAGGAGAAAGAGAGCGAAAAGAGGAGGACAGAGAAAAGAGGAGAAAGAAAAAGAGAGAAAAAAAGAAGAGAGAAATTATCTTACCGAAGGGTCCGGCCCTTTTCTTCTCTCTCCTCTCTCTTTCTCCAAGACGTACCCACAATTTGAAGGTGAAAACTCTCAAATTTTATTGATGAGTATTGAATAATCAAGGGTCCTTTACAATTATGCTTAACCAGTACTTATAGAATTGGGCCCAAACATGGGTGGATGCCAAAAAACTGCCTAAATTGATGATAATTACAATTTAATTACATTAAACGAAATTCTAAAGTTTGGTTTAAATGGACTATTTTAACCCTGCCCAACAATTTGTGAAATTCTAAAACAGTCCCTGCTGCTCCCCTAGAACTTGCATGATCTTCCATGGATGATCCGCGGTTGCTCTGGTGCCCGTTTGATCGAAAGATGATCGTTTTCTTGTAGGGCTCAACGTGGCGATCGATTTGATACTAATTTCGAACCAAGGATCATGTTTTTAGGCCACGATCATGGGACTCAAAATTTGAGTGAATATTGCAAACTTTGGATCGATAATGTGCTTGTTTCTTGATATTTTTCTTTAGTTTCTTCATTGGATCACACTGAGCATGTCGTCATGATCAAACTACGATAAACGGGACGTGATTTGGAGCCCGAACGAAGATTTCACAACTTTTGGGTTTTGATTGAAATTTAGAATCCGACTGTCGAAATTTACAGCAGCTTCGATGCCTCCGTGTGTGAAATCCAATTGTTCGTGGTATGCAAGGTTTAGACTAGAGATAGCCTCGAACCTTGCACACATAATGCAATTGGTTTCGCATCGATTGGGTATGCAAGTGTCGTGATTTGGCCGCTCGAGCGAGGCATGCTGCTGCTAAATTTTCTGCAACTATCTTCATGAATCATCAAATTCTCTCTAGTTTTTCTCCCTGCTCGGGTATCGTCATGGGTCGTGCCACATATCAAAATGCTTGTCTTGATGAGAAGAACATGCTCACCAAATTTGAGAGCGATCTGACTCAAGACGAGTGAGATATCGGCCATTAAATTTACTACTCGGGATTATGCACATCAGCCTCCTTTAATGGAGATTGGTGTAGGAAGGCCACATGGGAATAGTGTGTGGCCTACGCATTTTTTGTCTCTTACTCTTAACTTTGTCCTGTAATGCCCGCTGAAACTTGGTCTATTGGGGTTTTAGACCATGCCGGATCCAATGGTAGTGGTCCCAAAACTATTTGACACCGAGAATATATCTCTAGTTATGGGGTATGTTTCAGGTTGCTAGAGGCGAATTTTTTCGAAATTGTTTATTTGTCGGATTGAGACAAAACTTGGCAAGTAACCTTTTAAAAGTGATTAGGAAGATTCTAACCCATTCTGGGGCAATTTTGAGACTGTTGAGAATTTCACTGTATGTTAAAGCTTTATTGACCGGCTTCCTCTTTATTCCGCATTAGGGACCAAAATGTTGAAAAATGTCTTCAAACAGCTTCCCCACCAAATGTTGTGCTTCGAGAGATGCGAGAAGGACAACATTCGAAAAATTTCCTTTGCCATTATTACTTTTTTCTTCCTAGCCACAGGACCGCATGAACATCGAGAAGATTCACACAACGCTGCAACTTGGATGCTCTAACTTTTGGATGCAATGTACAGGTCCATCCGGGGAGACTTTTGGGGGAGAAGTGACTCTTTTGAGGGATCCTGTCGATGTCCTTACCCTCAAGGGATTAATTCTGATTCTTATAGCTGAGGATTTTGTACGGACCTTGTTTGTCAGAATCAGGCCCATTTGGCGGTCGAGTGCCATGCTGAAGGGAATTTTTCCCATTTAGTCAGGGTTTCTTTGTATTAGATAGATAGAAAACGAGCCTTTGGTCGGTGTTTGTTTGTGTTGTGCACCAGTTATTCCTTAGCGGGCAGGGTACCTCAGTTTATCGAGGTGACCGGCTTTGGGTATAACCCCTACCCACTGCTAGTAGTTTCACGTAACCAGTCCTAAGTCTTGACTGACTTAGCTTTCTTGGGGCGTCTTTGGTTTGTCGGAATGAATTTCTTGTTTGTTTGTTCTGGATGGTCTACTAAAGGGCCTTTTTGTCGGTGTTCATCTGCGTTGTGCACCAGATATTCCTTTGCAAGTAGGGTACCTTATCAAGGTGACTGAGTTTGAGAATAACCCCTACCCAATGTTAGTAGTTTCACGTAACAGGTCCAAACTCATGGCTGAATTAGCCTTCTTAGGGCATCTCCGGCATCTTGGAGTGCGTTTAGTGGCCTCTTGGGAATGATGCTCTTCTTCATGAGACTTGTCTTGCCTTCTTGACGAACTTCCGTCCTTCGAGTCCTTTATATAAATGGACTCAGACTGTCGGAATCTTTCCTTGCTTGGTATTATGACACCAGGGATTTTCCTCAATGTGGCTGAAGCCGCCTGTTAAGGCGAGTGCTACATCAACCTGTTTATTGGTCCTAAGCGTCCTTTACAAATTGTCACTTGAACTTGAGAAGCGGTGTCGTAGAACATTTTTCACCAACTTCGTTTATTTGAGGCTCTTTTACCCATGACCTTTCGGCCATGTCCACCCTTTTCTTCCATTTTTACTCAAGGTGCCCTTTTGGGTTTTCGTCATTAGTTAAGTGCCTTGATCTCGCTCTCCAGATCTATGTGATCGGGTGGCACGTGTCTCGAGTCTCTGGTGGACCCGAGACTTGAGATCGCTCTCACAACATTGCTCGAGGGCAAGGGAAGGTATACCAACCAATGAGAGAGGAATTTTAGGTGGTTTTGGGACTTACGCGGGCTGGCTCGTGTGGGCACCCTCTTAAATCATGAAGAAGGCCCCCAAGCTGCTTGAGCTAGTTCGGAATCGCCTCCCTTGACCTTTAATCCTCCTGTTTTTTTGCACAACACATATACTGTTAATTTGTAAGACAAGTGGGTCGAAAAGGACCCACCCTTGTCTTAAAGTAATGCACATTCATGGGAGAAGATGATGAACAGCAAGGTTAGACAAAAGGTAGAAACGAGAAGAGAACTCGATGGAAGGGCGAGACTAGCATGACGGCCAGAAGTTGCCGACTCGGAGCGGAAGTAAGACGTGCATGGTTCAAGGGCCAGCATGGTGACAATACTACTTGGAACCGAGGTCGGCGCATCGGTTCTAGGCTAGGCCTACCCCGAATCAAGTGAGAAGAGAAAGAGGTGGAGAGGAAAGAATGAGACAGTGAAGAGAAGGGGAAAGCTAGATGTCAAAAAACATCATGGTGGGCAATGCAAGGAGGCGGTGCATCCCATGTGGATGGCACAGGCTCTTGACAAGGCACACATCGATGGTTTCTCCTAGGTCGCATGGCGATAGGTGTGGGACGTAGGGGGAACGACGATAGGCACCAGACACACGGAAGAATCTCGCAGACAACGAGCCAGGGCCTCTAGTGGGCTAGATGTACAACAGAGGAAGACTCTTGCAGGCAGCAACACACTTCTCCGTCTAGGTTCTTCATTGAGACATCAAAGCTATGTCTATAGGCGGCGATGGGCAGCGCCTGACATTGCTCTGCAGGCCTCCGCGAGGGACTCAGATGAAGAAGAGGGACCAAAGAGGGCAGAATGGAGAGAGAAGAAAAGAAAAAGAAAAGGAAGAGAGAGAAGATTTACCTTAACCCTAGGGGTACCAGTCGAAAGTTTTTCTCACCTCACTCGATCTCTCAAGTGTAACACCACAATGGTAAGAAAGAGAAACATGTATTAAGTGAAAACTCTCTCTTGTGTGTGTATGTGTAAACCTTCTCTCCTCTTTCTGCATGCAATGGTGGTACGTATATATAGAAGTGTGCCCTAAACATGGGTGGATGATCAAAGGCAACCCCAATTGCTGAAAATTTAGATTAAATTGATTTAAAATAAATTAGAAAATAGGGTGCAAAATGACATATTTGCCCCTTCCTAACAAGTTGTGGAATCCCTGAACAGTACCTATGTCGCCCTAGGACTTGTGTGTTCTTGCATGGCTGATCCGGGGGTTGATTATAAGATGATTGCCTTGTTGTAGGGCTTGGCATGGCAATCGATTTGATACCAACTTCAAGCCATGGATCATGTTTTTGGTGCACAATCATGTGACGTGAATTTTTAGTAGATCTTGAAACTTTGAATCAATAATGTGTTTGTTCCTTGATGTTTTCTTGTGTTTTCTTCACTGAATCACACTGAGCATGCTACTACAATCACGGGGCATAGAACACAGCTCGATTCCCTGACCAAATGAAGATTTTACAAGTATGGAATTTTGAATGAAATGAAGGATTTTGGTGATGGAATTTGCAGTCTGTTCGTTGGCTATGTGTGCAGAAATGTACCGTTCATCATGTACAAAGTTTGAGTTAGAGATGACCTGAGACCTTGCCCGCAATGGAAATAGTCTCACATTTAACGGGCTCGCGAGCGGTGTGATTTGGCTGCTCAAGCGAGGCACGACGTTGCTAAATTTCCTGCACTTTCTTCATGGATCAGCAACTTCTCTCTAGCTTTTCTTCATCCTTGGGCATCGTCACAGGGTGTGGCACATATCGAATCGCTTGTCTTGGATAGACGAACATGCTCACCAAATTTGAGCACTATTCAATGTGGGACGACCGAGATATGAGCATCAAAAGTCACTGGTCGTGACTGTCCCTTTAATGGTGTGGTGTTGTAGGGTGTCCACACGGGAATAGTGTGCAGCTCCTCCTGTTTCGCTCATTGTCTAGGTTGAAACTTGACCCCTGGGGGTTTTAAACCATGCCAGATCCAATGGTGGTGGTGTCATAGAAATTTGAGATGCTGAAAATGTAGCTATAGTTTAGGGTGCTAGGCCGATTCTTACGGAACTGTTTCTTAGTCTACACGACCTTAAAGATGTCAGATTGCGACGAAATTTGGCAAGAGACTTTTGAGAGACCTCATGAAGATCCTGGCTAGTTCTGGGGCTGTTCTCAGACTGTCAAAATTTCCACTACTTGGTAGGCCTTTATTGAGCGGGGGCCTCATGTTAATGAAAAATACCTTCCAACAGCATGCCTCACCGAATGTTGTGCTTCAAGAGAATCGAGAAGTGCAATCATTTGGGAAGTTTGAGGAATCTTTATAGAGTCCACACCCTCAAGAGACTATCTATGGTTCTGAAGTATGAGGCATTTGTCAGGACCTCCTCGTACAAAACTCGGCATTTTTTGAAGGCCAAATGCTACGAACCTCTGGTCGAAACTATTGCTACACCACGTTTGCCTTTAATTTGAAGGGTATCCCTGTAGGTCCCATTTAGCGGAGTCCAGTCGGGGGCTTTTGGCCTGCTTGAAAGTCTTGTTTCCTGTTGGCTAGAGGGCTTAGACAAGACGTATCCTGAATTCTGTGGCAACTCTGGCCTTGGAATCTCTTGCCTTTGTAATGGCTCTTAACATTTCTGAAGGGATCTCTTCATCATCGTCCTCACCCTTAAGGACTCTCTAATGTTCTGGAGCATGAGGCCTTTGTTAGGACCTTCTCGTATAGAACCATGCCTTTTTAAAGGCCAAAATGCTACAAACCTCTGGTCATCATTGCTGCTACACCAAGTTTTCCTTTAATGTGTAGGGTATTCCTGTAGGTCTTGTCTAGCGGAGTCCAGTCTGGGGCCTCTGGCTCGCCCGAAAGTCTAGTCCCTTGTTGGCTAAAGGGCTTCGGCGAGACATACCCTGAATCCTATGGCAACCTCGGACTTGTCTGTCTCTTGCGTTCGTAATGGACCTTAGCATTTCTAGAGGAAACTTTAATGTCATCGTCCTCACCCTCAAGGACTCTCTGTGGTTCTCGAGCATGAGGCCTTTGTCAGGACCTCCTCGTACAGAACGATGCATTTTTTGAGGGCCAAATACTACGAACCTCTCTTCGACATTGCTGCTACCCCAGGTTTTCCTTTGTTGTGTAGGGTATCCTTATAGGTCCCATCTAACGGAGTCCAGTCGGGGACTTCTGGCCCGTTTGAAAGTCTGGTCGACATACCCTGAATTCTATGGAAACCCTGGCCTTGTTAGTCTCTTGCCTTCGTAATGACCGTTAGTATTTTTGGAGGGATCGTTTTGTCATCGTCCTCACCCTCAAGGACCCTCTGTGGTTCTGGAGCCTGAGGTCTTGGTCAGGACCTCCTCGTACCGAACCAGGCCTTTTTTGAAGGCCAAAAACTACGAACCTCTGGTCGTCACCACTGCTACACCAGGTTTGTCGTTGATGTGCAGGGTATCCCTGTAGGTCCCGTCTAGTGGAGTCAAGTCGGGGGCTTCTGGCCCGCTCGAAAGTTTGGTCCCCTGCTGGCTAGTGGGCTTTAACGAGACATACCCTGAATCATGTGACAACCCTGGCCTTGTTAGTCTCTTGCCTTCATAATGGCCCTTAGCATTCTGAAGGGATATTTTTGTCATTGTCCTCACCCTCATGGACTCTCTGTGGTTCTAGAGCATGAGGCCCTTGTCAAGACCTCCTCGTATAGAACCATGTCTTTTGCGAATGCCAAACGCTACGAACCTCTTGTCGGCACTGATGCTACACCAAATTTTACTTTGATGTGTAGGGTATCCGTGTAGGTCCCATCAAGCAGAGTCAAATCGAGGGCTTCTGGCCTGTCCGAAAGTCTAGCCCCCTACTGGCTAGAGGGCTTTGGCGAGATGTACCCTGAATCCTGTGGCAACCCTAACCTTGTCTGTCTCTTGCCTTCGTAAAGGCCCTTAACATTTCTGAAGGGATATTTCATCATCGTCCTCACCCTCAAGGACTTGTTTTTGCTGAACTGGGGAGATCTTATGAGGCTCTCACTCTAGCCGTTGGAACTTGGGAGATCTTGTGAGGCTCTTACTCCTTGATGAGCCATAGAAACTGGGGAGATCTTATGAGACTCTCATTCCCTGACGAGCCATGGAAACTGGGGAGATCTTGTGAGGCTCTCACTCCCTAACGAGCCGTGGAAACTGGGGAGATCTTGTGAGGCTCTCACTCCCTGACGAGCCATGTTTGCTGGGGTGTCGGCTGAGACTGTGGAAGTGCATCAACCTGCTTTATCGGTCAAAGCGCACTTTCACGGGTTTTCACTTGAACATGGGAACTGGCACCGTGAAGATGGTTTTCACCATTTTCCATTATTTTCGAGCTCTTTTACCCATGACTTTGTGGTCATGTCCACCTTTTTCATCAATTTTTCCTCACGATGCCCTTTTGGGGTTTTCACCGTGCCTGGGTTTATTTTTCCACGGAACTCTCCTACTCATGGTTTCATGACCTTATTCGGCCGTCATTTTTACTCTTGTCGTTCCCTTGTCTTGGTGTACACCATGCCTGTTTTTTTTTAGAGAAGGCGTGTTTTAAGGTCGTGCCTTCGAGATCTATGCGAAGCCTTTTAACGTCATGTGGGTAGGACATGCACTATAGTTTTAGGGTCATACAGCTGGATCGTAGTGGTAAGGAGTGGTAGTCCGTAGAGGCCAAAGAGTGAGTTTGGGGTGACTTTGACTCACTTGGTAAGGGGCATGAAGTTTCTTGTAGAGACTTGATTGGATGGTAGGTGAAAGTGGTGACCCATTAGCTGGCGGCGAGATGTCTCACCATTTGGTGAGCATGGGTAAGACTTTGGGGAATGAAATGAAAGATGGTTAAGGTGGCCCGTGCACACAAATGGGCCGCTAGGGAAGATGTGTGTGGCGATGCACATAAAGGGTGTGTGTGCGTATGTAGACTCACTGGAGAGGCAATGGAAGTGGTGTAGGTGGCCCATGCACACGAAAGGGCCAGTTGGGGAGGACGTGCGTGGTGATGCACATAAAGGGCATGTGGGCCTAAGTAGGCTCATTGGAGAGAAGAAGAAGAGGGTATGCACACACCAATGGGCCGGTTAGGGAAGATGTGCTTGGCGATGCACACAAAAATAGAGGTGTACACCACATGGGGCACCTTTAAGGTCGTGCCTCATGGACCTGGGCAAAGCAGTTTAACGTCATGCAACAAGGACATGCATTATGGTTTAAGGTCATTTAGCTTGGACAGTGGTTAGCCCGTTTTAGGTCACGCAATTATGACTATGCAGTTTAAGGTTGTGTGAGTAGACCTCCGCTACAGTTTATGGTCATATATTTTGGATTGTGGCTCTGCAGTTTAAGGTCATGCAGGTAGGATGGTGTACGAGTCGCCATGTCAGTACAGTTACATGGGAGTAGGTATGTGGGTAGCAATCTGACTCCCTGAGGATAAAGATACTTAAGGTTATCCCATGTGAAGAGATGTAGATGGAGGTAGGGGTAGTTAACAGGAAAGGCTTCACAAGGGATTAGGAGGGCCAGTGTGACTCCATGGGGATAATGAATATCTATGTGTATGGAACTATGAGAGGCCAGAGCAGGGATGAACCCCCCCATGGGTTGAAGGAAGGATGTCTCTAACTCTCTGGAGATGATGGGATGAATACAACCCGTACATGCATCTAACTTCGTTAGGGTCCAGTTGGAGTTATGCATATGGACCATTCGACGTTCTGCTATTACAGTTTTAGGGTCTTGTAGCTCGGACCATGGCTATGCAGTTTAAAGTCATACAACTAGGACCATGGAGTTTATGGTTGTCCAACTAGACCTCTGCTATAGTTTAAGGCCATATAGTTTGCACTATTGTGCTAAGCCTTTTAACGTCATGCTGTCATGATGTGCACTATGGTTTAAGGTCACACAGCTGGACCATGGTCGTAAGTTTGAAGTCATGTGATAAGGACTTTGCAGTTTGAGGTCATGCAACTAGACCTCCGCTATAATTTACGGTCATACAGTTTGGACCGTGGTCATACAGTTTCCAGTTGTGAGACAAGGACTATGGCTATGCAATTTAAGGTCATGCAACGTAGACCATGGTTATGCAGTTTAACGTCATGCAGCGTGGACCATGGCGATGAAGTTTAAGGTCATGCAGGGTCGACCATGGTTGTGAAGTTTAAGGTCATGCAGCGCAAACCATGGCTGTGTAGTTTAAAGTCATACAGCTAGGATCATGGTGATGCAGTTTAAGGTCATACAGCGCAGACCATGATGATGCAGTTTAAGGTCATGCAGCCGGACCATGGTGATGCAGTTTAAGGTCATGCAACGCGGACTGTGGCGATGCCATTTAAGGTCATACAACGTGGACCATGGCGAAGCAGTTTAAAGTCATACAACATGGACGATGGTGATGCAGTTTAAGGTCATACAGCACAGACCATGGCTATGCAGTTTAAGCTCATAAAACATGGACCACGACGATGCAGTTTAAGGTCATGCAGAGCGGACCATGGTAATGTAGTTTAAGGTCATGCAGCGTGGACAATAGCGATGCAGTTTAAGGTCATACAACATGAACCATGGCGATGCAGTTTAAGGTCATACAATGTGGACAATAAAGATGGACCTAATAGAGTCATTACCAGAAACTAGGCCCACTGAGGGGTGAGGTTGTCGTGTAGGGAATGAACTTCCTGAGGGTATGGGACGATGGTTTGGAGGGGAGTGTCAGGGCCTACGTATGATGTTAAGTGCAGCATTAGACTCGGATGATGGCATCAGGTCCCTTGGTGAAGCACACAGCAATAACCCTTGGCCAGAGGCAGCGCAGTAACTCCTTGACGGGGTGCGCGACAAGAGTATCTTAGCGAAGCACTCGGTGGTAGTCCTTGGATGAGACGTGCACCGACAACCTTATGAAGAAAGCGCGTGGCGCTAGTCCCTTGGATGAAGTCTTGACGAGGCGCGCGACGATGCTGCTTCAGGTCTCGGGCTTGGCTGCCTCAGCCCGACCTTATCGTCATCAAGAGTTGGGGACTAAAGCATCATTATGAGTTTGTACGGGGGCAGTCTTTGGTACTGTGGGGTATAAAAGGTGCGAGAGACCCCACATTTCTATTTTATCAAATGGTAAAATAGTAGAAGGGTTTTTTTTAGGGAGAGAGAGCAAGAGATAGCCAAAGCTCTTGACGAGGGTTTTCCAGCAAGCACTTCTTGGCCAAAACTTGTAGAGAAAGGTCCTTAGGGATTTTTCTAGCGAACTTCAGGTGGTGTGAAGCTTCACAGCGTACTTCTGAATAGTTTTTGGCTAGTATCGAAGCTTTTTAAGCAAGGAAGAGGATCTCTCGAGGCCTTGGCAAAATTTGCAGAGGTGGCCGACTGAAGTTCGAGTGCTTCTCCGATTGTTCTGCTCTTGAGGGGTAGGTCACAGAGAGCGCAGAGGGCTTTGCCAGCTCTCTGGTTGTTGGAGGAGAAGGAGAAGGGGCTGCATTGAGTTCACAAAAATTTTGGCGGAATTCCGATGAGTTTTGGTGGACTGTTGAAGTGGGAAACCAGATAGAAGGGAAATCCGCAGGGAAGTGTTTTGGGATTTCTGGTGGTTTTCGCCTACTCTGACAATAAGCAGAAGGTAGGAGAGGGTTTTCTCAATGGACGGGAGTGAATTCCCAGCGAGCAGAAGAAAGCGTCGGTTGGAGGTGAGGAGTCATGGGACAGCAATCGGTCACCCTCCGCAGGCGTGGTGACAGGCCACGTTGCAAGTGTTAGGCGGCGTGTCCGGATTTCAAGGGCCGCACGTACGACGTGTGTTGATTGTTGGAGCGAGACATTAATGCTCCTTGGTTCATGGGACATCTACGGTCCTTGATTAATTGAGAGACGACGATTCCCTCCTTCTGGCAGACGATTATAGTCTTCCCTTTGACTGCGTGACGAAGATAGTATCTTAGTGGGAAGACGACGATAGTCATACTCTGGTGAGTGCAGTTTCTTCGTGACCGTCTAGTGCCCTTTGCTTTTATTCCGATGGCCAAGTCGTTGGGGGCCATTCCAGGCATGATGAACCTTCCGCGAGAAGGGAAGTTCAGTATTGATAACTTCACTGGCAAAAGCTTAGTGAGAGGTGAGCTGTTCTGGCTTACCCGAGCCTTGTGCCTTGTGTCAACCTAGGTGGCCTTTAAGCATCACCTTTGTGAGCGCCCCCGTCCAGTTGGTGGCAAGGGAAGATAATGATGGAAACGTGAGCATAGAGGAAGGGGTAGGCCTTATGCATTGACTGCATCAAAACGTAGCCTCTAATGGGAACCTGCCGACTCTAGGTGAGCAAATGGTGGAATCCCCAGGCATAAGATGGTCCTCCTCCAGTTTGCGGGTGCAAGGGGAGCACCAGTACCTAAAGGGTTATTCCTCCTGGACCCTGAAAGTGTTGCGGGACTTCAGGGCAATTTTAAGGCGGGCTTCTTTGTTGGCTGCCCTCAAGTGCTCAATGGGCTATTATGACCGTTGTTCAAACATGGTCATAGTGTTATTTGACACATAGAGCCATGCTAGCAACACATGGCTGCTTGGTCAAGGAGAGGCAAGGATTTCGCTGATGGACCTGCAGTTCGTCGGTGGACTGCCATTCCTCGGTGCCATGTATGACGAGTTTATTCCCCCAAACTCCATAATTTTTTGAGGGGCGAAAGTGGGTGTTGAAGCCCTGCCGACCAGGCGTCGGGAGTTGTTCGAAGTCTATCAGCAGCTCTATGATGAGCCAAAAAAGAGGCAAGTTTCCTTAACCAAGTGGGTAAAATTTGTCTTCAGCACCTGTGTAAATGAGGATGGCACATCACCAAAGGGGAAGATGGAGACCCCACAAGTTTTCAAGCTGCGAAGGAAGAATGAGCATGTCTTCCTGACAGCTTACTAGACACTCTTTCTTTGTAAATTTGCCCTTCCAGGGGGTCAGACGACATTCGTCCCGACACCTTTTATGTGGCATGTGACGTGGCGCGGGGGAGAGAATACTCGCTCGAACAGCTTGTACTGTGCAGCATTTATCATGGCCTTGGGGCCATCGCCAGGGGAAGACAATATAAAGGGGAAGAAGGAGGGAACGAGCTAGAAGATGGTGAGGCCTTCCCGAGAGATTTCAAGATTGCTTTCTTGGTTCACTATGTGTACAGCTGGCTTGGAGCTTACTTTCAGAATACATACTACAGAACCATAGAGCTGGAGGACAGCATGTGTCCATTTTTGTTGACAATTGCCGATTAGAAGGATGTTTTCATCCCTAGAGCCATGCGCGCAGCTTGTTTTTCAATGATCACCTTCATATGACTCGGGTGGAGTTTCCTGTTAGAAGCCTCATGAACCGTGCATATGTCAAGGAGCTGCGCCACCACCTAGATGGTGACTTCACCAGCCCGAAAGAATTGATGTATATGATGAGTGTTAGAAGTGGCATTCTTGCCTATCGCACTATCCATGGTGAGAAGCTTGGAGGTTTATTTTCCTTACCGATTCGCCCTGCAGCATGGGCTGGATTAGGGCTATCCATTCTCGATCATCTTCGAGAAACGGCATAGCAAGGCTGCCTTTTGGAAGATGGTCGAGTTGGGAACCTGCAAGGAGATTTGGCATTAGAGGCACGTTCATACGGCTTGGGCCACATGCTTGGAGGCCACGACGGTCAACAAGTAAGTGCTGCCCCATTTCGGCAGAACGCAATGGGCAGCAAAGGCCCACAAGAATTGATTGAGAAATATGAACAAGGGGTACTGAGATGCGGACCATCCCTGGAAAGCAGAGGATAGCCATTGGAACCAAGATACTAGGCAGTGAAAACTGGCAAAGTCCCCTCCCTTTGGTGAAATCTTTACCCTGCGCTTCCCTTATACTAGGGCGGCCTCACCGAATTGTTGTGGACCAGTCTTTGTCGCGGTTTCTCTATATGGAGAAGGGGTCAAAGAGTATTTTTGACCAACTCTCTGCTATCGTCAAATGGAAAGAAGGTCGTAAAGTCCCGGGGCATGAAAGTCGTCCGGTTCAAGATTTAAATGAACTGAAGGGAGCGGCTCCCATAGTAAGCTAGCTGCTAGTTCATCCAAGTCTGGGACCTCGAAAGGTGGTGCGCTTAAGCAGGCGAAAGGGAAGAAGAGAAAGCTAGTTGTTGTACCCGAGCGGGCAAAGAAGAAGAGGCACATTGTTGCGTCTAAGCCAGTGGAAGCAAGGAACGAAGAGCAGGTCGTCGAGCCCGAACCAACAAAAAAGAAAAGGAAAGCTACTAAGCCTGAGCCGGTGTAGGGGAAGAAGAGAAAGCCGATTGCCGATCCAAAGCCGGTGAAGGGCAAGAAGGAAGGCCAGGCTGCCAAGTCCAAGCTGACAAAGGGGGAGAAGGAAAACCACGCTGCCCAAGCGAATCCTCGTGCCCTAGGCAAGAAGGGAATCAAGTCTTTGAGGCACAGGGTCTCGGTGACTCGTGAGTTAGAGGACGGCTCTTCACTCTTGGCTTCTTCAGAGGGCTGTGTGTCTGCTGACATCTACCCTTTGCCGTCTGCTCTTGAGGTCTCACTTTCTCCTTCACTCGAATCTTCTCTTGGCTCCTCAGAGACTTGATCCGATGCCTCAGAGTTTACTACCCCGATTGAAATTGCTTCAGATCAAGAAGCGACACCTGAGGCTGAAGAGGGGGGGGGGGCTCGGTGCTAATGGTGGTAGACGGGGATGGTCGGACTGCTCCTGGCGAGGCGGTGGAGGTGGAGAGGGTCCTTAGAGTGCCGACAGTTGTCGAGCCTGTTGAGGAAAGGGAAATCTCGGTAGCGCTCATGGCAACAGAAAAGAACAGGGCCCTAGGAATCAAAGAAGGGCCATCCGAGTAGCAAGAGGCGGCGTCTTCGAGCGGTGCTACTGCGGGGGGTGCAAAAGTTGGATGCTCTGTGGGGCTAGGCTTGGAGGGTCCGAGGGTGGCGCCCGTGATCATATGGGAGGCCGGTCCATGGGGGAGCCTGCTGCTGAAATTATCTCCTCAGAAGACAAGTGTGAGAAAGGAGAGGGAGAAGGTATCGAACCTCCCGAGGTGGAGACAGTCCGAGAAGAGGGGCCACGGGGAGGGGTCGTTGCCTTAGAGGAGAAAGCTACTATGGGGCATCATGAGATTGATGTCATGGCACCAGACGAGGCAACCAACCTCTCGCCAGCTGCTGCAACTAAGCTTGCAGAGTCGAGGCAATGATGTCTGTCCATGAAAGGATCGAGCCTAACGCGATCATGACCAGGGGCCAGAGTGAGGAAGCCATTCCTGAGGCACCAGAGCCTCATGAGGTTGCTCATGAATCTGGGGAACCCTAGGCTTTGGCTATAGCCACGAGCTCTCCTGCTGTGGTTGCTCCATCCATGTTTCTCAGGCCCACCTTTAGTGGAATGCCGACCGTCTTCTTTGAGATGTTGCGGACCAATTTTCAAAAGCAGAAGGAGCTGCCCCTTTTGTGATTGAGGGGGGTCGCCGTAGGAAATGTGCCTAAAGAGGTCCCCATTTTTGATAGTATTTCCAATGAGCTGGAAGGATGGAGGGCGAAGGCCCTATGAAAAAAAGTGACTGCACAGTGACTGGAAAACTCATAGTTGCAGCCTTTGGAGTCGACCTCGATGGGTTCCACCTCAATCTCGTACACCTTTGGGTTAGAGAGTGCTCGGCCCAAAGCCATGCAGTAGTCTCTAGACATCAAGAGGGCATCATAGATGCTCAAAAGGGCAGGAAGCTTTCTCAAGTGCCCAATTACATTGTATTTTACTTTATCCTCATTTGTCTTATGTGTTTCTGATCCAGTCACTGGTGTAGGTGGTAGGGTAGGTTTAGGAACAAGTTTTGGTTGAGTCTTGGTTTGTGACACTGGCTGACTTTGCTGTCCAGCCGGTGTAGTCTGGGTTAGTGGGGCAGTAATAGGAATTTGTACTAGGGATGTAGAGGTTTGAGGTTTAGGTTTAGGGGAAAGTGAAGGAATAGGAAATTTGAGGACCTTGAACTTTTGAGGTGTGGACTGTAGCTTCTTTCCCAATCCTAGACTCATTTGCCCCATGCTGGCTGGTACTTCCAAGAATTGCACCATGTGGGAGGTTTCATGGGAGCAGGAGCTCATAGATGGTTCGGTTTTTGCTTGGGTACGGCTGTTGAGAATCCTACCGCTTGGGCCAGCATTTCTCTGAGGCGTTCTTACTGCGGCAGGGTGAGGTTGACGTCTTTGAACTCCCTGTTTAAAGAGTCAAAGTTTGGGCATCGTCGAGTGGTACCGGTAGAAGAAATAGAGGAGAGGGAAGGAGAAGAAGGGTTAGAACGTTTTGGACAGCTTTTTATGTCGTCACCAGAGTTGGACGTTTGTAAGGGGCATTTAAGGACTTGCCCCGGCTTTGACCTTTATGGGGCTCTTTTAACGTCGTCACCCATTTTGGCTGGCTCTTGAGATATTGATGACTCAGATCTGTCTGCCTAATTGGAAGATAAGATGAGGTGAGCTGTGCCTAGGATGAAGTCTTGCAAGGTCGGTAGCAGAGGAAGGGGTCTGACGAATTATTCCTCGGCTGGCGGCTGGGGAAGATGATTCCTTTGCTGGGCAGATCTAGGTGTTCGCCGTCTCCTATAGGATCCTCGAGGGGTAGTTTGGACCGCTCTATTAGCCTGACGAGAGGAGGTAGCCTGGTAGACTGCCTTGCGTCTCTAAGACTTGAGCTTGCTTCACCCATTGTTGACCTCCCAGGGCTGAGAGGTTGAAGGCCTTGAGGAGTCCAGTGCATACTCATGAGAGGCCGACAGCGTGGATCCTCCTTGAAAGGATGCAAGGGCTTGGATGTGTTATAGAAGAATCGCCCAGTCGATGTGACCTTGATTGGTGTCCACTCCGTGTCGACTGGGCAACCCTCCTATGATTGGTGTCAACTGAGCGACCCGTTCGACACGGAGTGGACACCAATCACGAGTCGACAGAGGAAAGAGGGGCCGACTCGCGACTCCACCTGAGTGTGGCTTGGAAAGGGACCTACGAAGATGGTGCGTGTACACCTTTAGGGTTAGCTATCTGGGTGACTTGGGGGTCAGCCTGGGCCGAGTCAATGGGTTCGACTTGTGGAGGCCGAGACCCAAAAGCTTGTGCTTGAGAGGGATGAGGCAGGAGCTTGTCTCTCACAAGGTGAAGCAATGTGTGTCGGGAGGGAAGACGGAGCGGTCGACCCTCCTGTGCTCAAGGTAGCATAGAGCTAGCATTGCCTCGAGCATTGGAAAGAAAATGCATGGCGCATGCAAGGTTTGGCCCGAGAAGGCCTAGTCCTGGATGCGAACTCAAGGAAACATGAGAGTCACCCTGAGGTGTGGCTTGAGTGGATAGACCACAAGCCTTTGAGTGTGTGCCAAGGGTGAAGACCTCAGGGGCTCCTCCTCTATGTACCGACCCTCCAGGTGTGGGGGCTCGGAGTAGTGAAGGAGCATAGGGGTTTGCCTTGCGACAAATCTCAGGAGAGACGGTAGTTGGTTTGCCTATCACAGGGATGGACGGGGCAGCTTTATGGTGTACCATAGCAGTATGACTGGCAAGAGACTTGCCAGTAGTAGGGTGCGTTGCAGTAGAAGTGCTGCCCATGCAAAGGGGCCTTAGTGGAGGGTCCGCCAGGGCGAGAAAGAGGGGAGGTAGAGACCTTTAAGTCCCCCCTCGCATCGACCCAGGTGAGAACCTGGGAGCAAGATTGTGAGTCCTGACTCAGAAGGAGAGTAGGGAAGGAGGCTTGAGCAGCTCGTTTCCCAGGGATAGCCACGAGTGCAGGGATAAGGAAATCCCCAACCCTGATGAATGGGTTGAACAACCCAGCTGCCACAGAAATGAGTTCAGAAAGTAAAGAAGGAAACTTTTCAAACAAAAGTGAACTGACTACGAGGTAGTAAGTCCCCAATGGAGTCTCCAAGTCGGTTAGGTGCCTCGATCTCATCTTTTGGATCTAGGTGATCGGGTGGCATGTGTCTCTAGTCTCTGGTAGACCCTGGACTTGAGATCACTCTCTCAGAACCTTGCTTTAGGGTAAGGGCAGGTATACCAACCAATGAGAGAGGAATTTTAGGTAGGTTCGAGACTTACTCAGGCTGCCTCTCGTGTGTGCCCTCTTATATCACGAAAAGGGCCTGCCTTGTACTTGAGCTGGTTTGGAATCACCTCCTTTGACATGTATTCCTCCTATTTTTCTATACAACACTTCTACAGTTATTTTGTAAGGCAAGTGGGTCGAAAAGGACCCACCCTTGTCTTGGGGTAATCCACGTTCATGGGAGAACGTGATGAAGTGTAAGGTTAGACAAAAGGTAGAAAGGAGAAGAGAACTTGACAGAATAACGAGAGTAGCATGATGGCTAGAAGTTACCACCTCAGAGCGGTAGCAAGACGGGCATGATTCAAGGACTAACACCATGAAAATACGACTCGAAGCTGAGGTCAGCGTGTAGGCACTAAACTAGGCCTACCCCCAATCAAGTGAGAAGAGAAAGAGGTGGAGTGGAAAGAACGAGACGGCGAAGAGTAGGGGAAAGCCAGATGTCGACTGACATCGTGTTGGGCAATGCAAGGAGGCAGTGAATCCCTTGCGAATGGCGCTGACCCCTGGCAAGGCACACGACGATGGTTTCCCCTATGTCGCACGACGATAGGCGTGGGATGCAGGGGGAATGACAATAAGCACCGAACGCATGGAGGAATCTCACAGATGGTGATGGGTATTGTCAGGGCCTCTAGCGGGCAGTGATAGGTATCGCCGTCTACACTAGATGTGCAGCAGAGGAAGACTATTGTAGGTGGAAACACACTTCTCCATCTAGGTTATTCACTGAGACATCAAAGCTATGTCTATAAGCGGCGAGGGGCAGCACCGTCTACAGACTTCACTCAGAGAAAGAGGCAGATGAGAAAAAGGGGAGGGAGACTCACGCATGATGCTGCCATCACCTTGCACGACCTGTGAGACCAAGGGAGAGGCATGCACAACACCGCCACTACCATGCAGGCCTCCGCGAGGGACTTAGACGAAGAAGAGGGACCAGAGAGGGGAGAAGGGAGAGAGAAGAAGAAAAGAAAAAGAAGAGAGAGAAGATTTACCTCAACTCTAAGGGTATCGATTAAAAGTTTATCTCACCTCACCCTCTCTCTCAAGCGTAACATCACAATGGTAAGAAATAGAAACTTGTATTAAGTGAAAACTCTCTCTTGTGTATGTATGTGTATGCCTTCTCTCCTCTTTCTACTTACAATGGTGGTACATATATATAGAAGTGTGCCTCAAACATGGGTGGCTGATCAAAAATAACCCTAATTACTAAAAATTAAGATTAAATTGATTTAAAAGAAATTAGAAAATAGGGTGCAAAATGACAGATTTACCCATTCTTAAAAAGTTGTGGTATTCTATAACTGTCTTAATGTTGCCCTAGGACTTGTGAATTCATGCATGGCTGATCCAGGGTCGTTCTGATGCCCGATTGATCGTAAGATGATTGTTTTCTTTGTAGAGCTCAGCATGGCGATTAATTTGATACCAACTTCTAGCCATGGATCCTGTTTTTGGTGCACGATCATGTGACTTGAATTTTGAGTAGATCTTGAAACTTCAAATCGATAGTGTGTTCGTTCCTTGATGTTTTCCTATGTTTTCTTCACTGAATCACATTAAACATGTCGTTATGATCACGGGGCACCAAACACAGCTCGATTCCTTGGCCAAATGAGGATTTTGCAAGTTTGGACTTTTGACGAGAATCAAGGATTTTAGTGACGCAATTCGCAGTCAGTTCATCAGCTTTGTGTGTAGAATCTGACCGTTCATCATGTACGAGATTTGGGTCAGGGATGGCCGAGACCTTATGCTTGCAATGGAATTGGTCTTGTGTCAATCGGGCTCGTGATGGACGTGATTTGGTCGCTCGAGCGAGGCACGACGCTGCTGAGTTTCTTGCACTTTCTTCACGGATCAGCAACACCTCTCTAGCTTTTCTTCGCGCTCGGGTATCGTCACGGGGCGTGCCACATATCGAATCGCTCATCTTGACTAGAAAAACATGCTTACCAAATTTTAGAGTGATCCGACATGGGACAGTCGAGATATGAGCGTTAAAAGTCACTGGTCGTGACTGCCCTTTAATAGTTTAGTGTTGCAAGGTGGCCGCACGGGAATAGCGTGCGGCTCCTCCTGCTTCAGTCTTTCACCTATAACTTCTTCATGAGGTGTCTGTCTGGGCTGAAACTTGAACCTTGGGGATTTTCAATCATATCGAATCAAATGATGATGGTCCCACAACAATTTGAGATGTTGAAAATGTAGCTCTAGTTATAGGGGTCCGGTTGAGGGTGCAAGAGGCTAATTCTGCTGGAACTGTTTCTCAGTTAGCACTGCCTTAGAAATGTTAGAATGTGACAAAACTTAGCAGGAAAATTTTGAGAGACCTCATGAAGATCCTGGCCAATTTTGAGGTTGTTTTGAGACTGTTGAAATTTCCACTACTTGCTAGGCCTTTATTGAGCGGGGGCCGCATGTTGATGAAAAATACCGTCCAACAGCAGTATCCGAGTTTTTTATTTTCACGTAACTCTTTTACTCATGGTTTCGTGACCATGCCCATCTGTAATTTTTACTCATGGCGTTTCTTTGCCCAGGTATAAACCATGCCTTTATTTTTGTTTTTTTTTTTTTTTTTTGTGATGACGTGTTTAGGTCATGTCTTCGAGACTTATGTTAAGCCTTTTATCATCATGCGACAAGGACATGTACTACAGTTTAAGGTCATACAGCTGAACCATGGTGGGGATGGATGGCAGTCTGTGGAGGCCATGAAGTGAGTATGGTGGTGGTTTTTGACTAACTTTGGGGGGGAATGGCACGAGGCTACCTATGCAAGATGGATGATGTATATATGGAAGGTGAAAAGTGGTGACCTACTAGCTGATGACGAGTAAAGATGGCGGGATGGTTCACGATTTTGTGGGCATGGGTAAGACTCATTGGGGAATGATAAGTCCTAATGAAGGGATTCACTGGGGAATTATAAAGATGATGGGTGCACACCAACGAGCCGGTTAGGGAAGACGTGCGTGAAGATTCATGTAAAATGGTATGTGCACATGTGTGGAGGCATGTTTAAGGTGATGCCCCTGGGACCTATGCAAAGCAATTTATCGTCATGCGGCCAAGACGTGCACTATGGTTTAAGGTCATATAGCTTGGACCGTGGTTATGCAGTTTAAAGTCATGTAACTAGGACCATGCAGTTTAAGGTCGTGCAACTAGACCACGGCTATAGTTTAAGGTCATATAGTTTGGACCATGGTGCTAAGCCTTTTAATATCATGCAGTTGGGACGTATATTATGATTTAAGGTCATATATTCTGGACTGTGGCTATACAATTTAAATTCATGCATCTAGGACTAGGCAGTTGAAGGTTGTGCAACTAGACCTCCTCTACAGTTTCAGGTCATATAATTTGGACCATGCAATTTAGGGTCATGCACCTAGACCAAGGTTGTGCAGTATAAGGTCATGTAGCACAGACCATGGTGTGTGTCACCATGTAGGTGAAGCTACATAGGCCTGTGCAAAATAATTTGACTCCCTGGGGGTAAAATAATAGTAAGGGTTTTAGATGGGAGGTAGACTTCACTGGAGATTATGGGACAAGTATGACTTCCCTAGTGGTGAAAGATGGAACTCCATGGGGAATAGGCTTATGAAAGGTAACCCAACTCCTAGGGGTAGGATAGCTAAGTGTGAGACAGACCCACAGGGAATTAAAGAGGTAAGGATGGCCATAACTCCACTAGGGATCAATGGGGCTGCAGTACAGGTGTAACTGCTACTGGGGATGAGGGAAGAGGTGTACTCCCAACACCATTGGGGATGACCAGTCATTGCCTGGGTGGAACAGCTAGATGTAACTCTACTAGGGATAGTGGTAATGGCATGCACATAACTCCACTGGGGATAGTGGTGAGACATGCATAGTGGTGATGAAGGTTTAGCATGCACGACGCTACAACATGCGTGGTGCTTACATGAAGAGTGTAACACACATGGCAGCAGGTTTGAGAAGTAGAAGTGTTGACACGTACATGGCGTTTAGCACAGGCGGAGGCAACATAAGTGCCACTAGTGTGCATAGTGGCAACACACATGGCGGTAAGCTTGGGAACACAAGCGGTGCTGGTCAAAGAAGAGCACAGTCAGCACTGGGTCATTGAAGAACTCAGTCAGTGTTGATCATAGAAGAACACTAGGTCATTGAGAACACAGCCGATGTTAGTCATATAAGAACACAGCCGGCGTCGGTCATATGCTACGGTCCGGGCCTTCAGTCCAAGTTCGAGACGATCTTGGTTTTGATCTTTCATGATCGACGATAGTCTTTCATTCGGGCCATGGGTCTGAGCCCGACCCAATCCAACCCACTGCCGTTTGACCTTTGAGGACATGATTGGTATTCCTGGTTTATTGGGGATACTCTAGGGAAACTTTGCCTATATAAGGGGGTAAAACCCCATTCTCACTATTTCACTTATGGTGAAACAGCTAAGGTTTTGAGCAGTAAGAGTGAGAGGACTTTTGATGATTTTTGGTAGAACACAGGGTACTTCGAGTAGGATTCTGCCAAAGTTTGCCTACAAATAGGAGAGAGCATTAGAGAGAACACCGGGCCTTCGTGAAGTTGCAACATTTTGCCGACTAGTATAGCAGGAAAAGAAGAGACTTTTACCTTAGTTTAGGGTGCTTGGAAGAAGGGAAAAGGGCAGAAGTTGCAGCACAAGGCTGCCTTGGGATTTTTGCCATGTCTCTCCAATTTTTCGGTAGTGTGCAGGAAGGGGATAGGCCTTATGGTTTCCAATGGAAGAGGGGGATTTTTTGGTGAAAAATCAAAGGTCGCGGGAGGCGAACGGTTGTCAGAGACAGAGTCAGGGGAGAAAAATGAGGGGCCTCGAGAAGGTTTGCAATCATTGAGGTGAAGAAGGGTTTCTTGCAAGAAAACGAGGGTCCTCGAGAAGGTGGGCATGGGGAAAACGACAAGTCACAGGGATGCAAACAGTCATAGTAGGAAGGGGCCACAGCAGGTGCTAATTTAGGATACGCAGTCGGCGCTCTCTGGAACATAGTCGGCGTTGGTGTTAGGACACGCAGCCGTCGTTGGGGATCAAAACACATCCGGCTCTAGCTTATTTTTTTTTAAGATATGCAGTCAATGCTGAGTCTCCAAAACTCAATCAGCGGTAGTCTCGCATGGCACTAGTTAGTGCCTTTGTCGCACGTGGCTAATAACATGATGCGCTTGGCTTTAGTCATGCGTGACTATTACTTGTTTGATCCTCTGATGAATGGTGGTTAGCCGTGTTCTGCTGTGTTCATGCATGGTGATGAGTGGGGTCAATGAAGGGCGGTAACCCATTGTAAGGCTTGGCTTATGAAGCCTGTTGGAAGCCAAATCCTCTAGCACAATAGTAAAGTCCATGTTGTTCCGTGGCGGGGCACCCATTGTGAACATGGTACGCTCTCTATCATAGGTCAGTTCGTTTACAGAGAAGTCTACTTTGTGTGACGACCCAAACTTTTCCCTGCCAGTTAGAAGATATGGCAGGATAGGGAGGCTGAGGTTAAGAGCCAGCGCCAGATGAGTTGGAGAAGAAGGCCAACGCCGGTTGGAAGAGCCAGCACCGGGTGAGTTGGAGAAGAAGGTCAGGGCTGGTTGGAACATCAGCACCAGGTGAGTTGGAGAAGGCCAGCGCCGGTTGGAAGAGCCAGCGTCAGGTGAGGTGGAGAAGAGGGCCAGCACCGGTTGGGAGAGCCAGCACCGGGTGAGTTGGAGAAGAAGGCCAACGTCAGGTGAGTTGGAGAAGAAGGCTAGCGTCAGTTGGAAGAAGCCAACACCGAGTGGATTTGTGTGCAGCGCCAGCTATGTCTCTGACATGCATGAGTTGTGTATGCCACTTATTATATGCATGTCAATTGAGTGCCACATGTCCAGATTTTACATGTCTTTAGTGACACTTGGCTAGCCACCTCAACCCAAGAGTACTTTAGCCCCCTTCCTCACCCGTGGCACTCATTCTTACTTAATTTCTCTCTCTAAGACATAAGGTGGGAAGAAGTGACAGTTGGTAAGCAGCCAAATTTGGGTGGGTGAGAGCTGTATGGAGAGGAGTGGAGAAGACACTATTGTTGTTTATGTAAGTAGATCCATCACCATTGCTTGATAGCCGTAAGGATTCATGGAATTTATGCATGCAAAATGAGAATGAAAGTGTATGTGATGTAAGAAAATCCTTACACCTTTTTATTTAGAAATTGGGGCTCTTGTTCTATGATAATGGTGAAGAATGAATGTATGACTCCAAGATTATGTAAGAAATTCATGCTACGCATGATTATGTGTGTGTTCACACTGTGAGAGAATGGTTGTTATCATGTGCCTCACCATGAAATGAAGATCATGGAATGTATGCTTGAGACATGTTGTATGCCACTGTGAAATTCCAGAAGTTTGCATGTTCTTATAGGAGGCTTTTGAAAAGACAAAATGGGATCCGATTGACCTCAAATCACCCCCATTGAAAAGATATACAAGTCTAGTAAAATGTTTGTTTTTTCCCATTTCTGAAATTATTTACAAAAATGAAGTTATGTTTCAAAATGGGAAGGTATATCATTACTGACTATTTTCTTGGAGTTTTCATTTATACCACGGTGGTCACTAATTTTGTTAGCCAAACGAAGTTCATTTTCGGCCAAACCATAGCCAGTTGAAAGATCTGTGAATGGGATAAAATTTTCATGTGGAAACTATTTTGAAAAGATTCCTAGATTGAAAGTTATACCTTTCTTTATGAAGGTTTGTCACTATGGGCAGTATTGATGAAACTCAGAACTAACGCCTTGCTTACCACAAATTTTCAAACCATCTAATTGATCCAAATGCTTTCATGTTTGGTTTATTAGAAAGATATACATCTTGGCTTAAACTTTTATTTTGAAATCGTCACAAGTTGCTTTACGGTTTGAATGTTATAATTATTTGAAGCAGGGCATGTTGTTGTCCACTGTACACAGCAAGGGGAAGTTAGTTAACCCTCATTTCCTTAAACCTTTAAGAGGTCAAACGGAATCCTGTTGTCTCTAAAGCACTCCCAAGTGACGGATAGGTGTGTTTGGTACGAAATTGATTTTGGAATCATCTTCAAACTCTAAATGGTAAAAAAGTTAGGACCCTAAGTGTGAGCGCACGTACGCATGCATGATAATGAAGTTATGCTTTGCTACGACATGAGAGCATGATCATGATGAATTCCCTATTGTGATATGATTTGCATGATCTTAATAATGATTATGTTATATGTGAATGGATACCTATTGTGTGAGTGATGGTATCATAATGCTTATGCTATATGTGAATGGATACCTACTGTGTGAATGATTGTATCATAATGCTTATGCTATATGTGAATGGATACATATTGTGTGAATGATGGTATCATAATGATTATGCTATATGTGAATGGATACCTACTGTGTGAATGATGGTATCATAATGCTAATGATATATGTGAATGGATACATATTGTGTGAATGATGGTAGCATAATGCTTATGTTATATGTGAAAGGGCACCTACAGTTTGAAGGATGGTACTGGCAGCTGCGATTTTTCCCTTTCTCCCCATGATAGGACAGGACTCAGAATGTGAGTAGTTGGGAGGGTCGCGCCCCCCAGATCTATGTGAGCACTACACATTGGATCACCTAATGGCAGTGTAGCGCCCTCTCTCCAAAAAGGGTGCAAAGAGAGGATAGTGTCTTGCAAGGCCTCTGCGTATCGAAAAGCCCAAAGCACATTGGAGATGTGTGTGTGTATGAGGGCTTTACAAAGTGGCTCTTCCACTTGTCATGGTCCACCCCTCCTGAGTGACGGTAGAAGTCCCAAGTTCAGGATTGGCTTAGCCAGACCGATGTGGCTTCTACTTCAGGAGTAGATAGATTTGTTTTCTGGACTTATTTACGCTTTCTCCACGAGCTTTTAACTGTAATTGTGATCTGCTGTGTTTATTACTCTACTTTAAGAAAGGTGACTGTGACTTATGCATTATATATATATTGAACTTCCTTTCTCACATTTCTGTTAGAGTGTTGAGAAGCATGTTGAGGGACTTGCTTTGATACATATGATTATGTACGTATATGTGTGTTGCATATTTGTTATCACTATCATGTTAGTTGGAATGCAATGGTGTATATATGCTAACTAGGCTTTTAGCTCATTCCATCTTTTTTCATAACTGTAGAGTGAAGAGTGTTGACACTTGTACTTAAGGTGGGTGACCATTGGGGATTTGAAGCTAGAAGTCAAGAGGTTAAAAATCCATCCTTTAAAGAATTTCATTGTATGCTTTGGATGTCTCAGTAATGTGTGGTGTACCTCATGTTGTGTATTTTGGGCCAGTAGAGCCTTAAAGGAATTGTAAAGACTTTTTAATACTGATATGAATAAGTTGGTTGTACTTTTGAATTGTTCTTTGTTTGATGAATGGTTATATTCTAGCTTCCTTTTATAGTTTGCTCCTGATTCCACGTTTTCATGCGTTGAGCCACTCCCACTTGAGTGATGTTCGCAACCTCCAGTTGGGATCCCACACTCTGTCGCCCTCTGATAGGGGTCAGGGGGCGGGGTCGTGACACTTTGTATGTTTGATACACTCGTCAGATGAATTGAAGCTGACTCGAAAATGGTTGGCTTCTTCTTTTCACCTGTAATCATCATCGATGAGAACACCCGCCAGATGAATTGAAGTTGACTCTCAAGTAGTTTTGCTACTTCTTCATGATGAGGGTGTTTCTTTTTGGCTTGTAATTGTCCTCTTATCCTCAGATGCAAGAGCAATGCTCTAGTGCAACTGTTCTCTTTTCCTCATATGCAAGAGCAACGCTTTTGGTGTCAACTGTTATCTTTCCTCAGATGCAAGAGATTTGTAATCCCCCTAATAATGAGCTTTTGATTGTAACTTGCAACTCCTTTTAATGCTATAAAAAGAGTTAAACCTTGTTTGGACTTTCTTGCTTGCTTTCCTTTTACCATCCTTTTGACTCTTTACTGTTGTGTATCGAGTCTTTTTGAGTATATACCATGGGTAGTATTTCTTTAGATTTCACCCATTCATAAGGGGCTTTGCTTCCTCTTGATCAAGGTGTGCAAGTATGTAACCTCCATTTTGAGTGACCTGTTTTACTATAAAGGGACCCTCCCACTTGGGTTCAAATTTCTCTTTGCGCCACCCATGCATAACAATTGGCTTCTTAATGGCTAGTTGTATGAGAGGATTTTGACTGACTTGTCAAAGGCCCTCTTCATTCTTCCCTAGTTGAGTTCAAGGTTCTGTTGAGCCTGCAACCTCTTTTCATCGAGTGCATCCAATTCTTGATAGTGAAGTATGACTCTCTCATCTTCGGTTAGTCCTTGATGTACAACGACATGTAGGGAAGGGATTTGAATTTCAAGAGGTAAAATTGCTTCACCCCCATAGGTTAGGTAGTAAGGAGTGGAATCAATGGCATTTCTTGTGGTAGTGAGATATGCCCACAAGGCTTCAAGAAGTTTCTCATGCCAGTCCTTCTTCGTCTTTGATACTGATTTCCTGAAAACATTGCACAAAGTTTTATTGAAAGCCTCGGCTAACCCGTTGGCTTGAGGGTGATTACATAGTTGAGTACCTCCATTCAAAGTAACCAAGCGATCAATGTGATGACTCCTGAACTAGGGACTGTTGTCAGATATAATCTGGTCAGGCACTCTGAAACGATATATGATGTGATGTTTTACGAAGTTGGCCACCATGGTCCCAGGAACTTGCTTAAGGGGGACTGCTTCAGCCCACTTGGAGAAATAATCTGTTGCAACTAGAATAAAGACATGACCCATTGCTGAAGGAGGGACAATAGGCCCTATAATGTCCGTACCCCATTGTGAAAAGGTCATGATGCCACTGTCGGGTGTAATGGCTCTAGAGGTTGATGAACAAGGCATGAGTGTATTTGGCATACCTGGCACTTTTTAGCATAGTTTAAGGAATCAACAATCATCTAAGGCCAATAGTACCCCAATCTGCGTATCCGTTCATAGAGCTTAGGGCCAGACTGGTGCAATCCACAAATGCCTGAGTGTACTTCTTCGAGCACCTTATTTACTTCTTGCACGTCCACACATCTAAGAAGAATATTGTCAAATGACCTTCTGAAAAGAGCATCTCCTTCAAGGGTAAACTTGGTGAACATTCGACGTACAATGTTATGCTCTGCACGATCCTCCAGAAGTCTATCATGTCTTAGAAAATTAGTGATGGGCTCTCTCCAATCTTTTGCCTGCTTGATTTCTGCGCATATTGGGTCGAAGAACTCCATTCTTGGTTTTGAACCTTAGCTCCCTGACCCCATGCCACTTTGTGTTCAGTCTTGATAATTTCTTTGACTGATAGAAGTGCTCCAAATGGATAAGGTGGGCACTCGTGGAAGAGATTTCTCTCATCATCCACGTCCACCTCAGTTCTTAGATTAATGTGTCTCCACTCTGCCACCAGACAGGCGTGGGTCCTGGTGAGGACAATTGAATTGTAGCCTCGAGTTTTGCAAGTGCATCAGCCTAAGAGTTTAACCTCCTGGGGATGTGACTCAAGGATACATCCTTGAACTATGCTATATACAATTTACGGTATAATGATAAGGTTTGAGAGTGTCTTTTCTTACGTCATAGATCCCTTTGAGCTGTCGGATAACCAACTCATAGTCACCACAGATCTTGAGGTTCTCCAAGTCTAGATCAAAGGCTATCTCCAATCCAATTATAAGGGCCCGATATTTTGGTTCATTATGAGAACCGGCTTTGGTAAGAGAGGAAGAAAGAGGCAATACTCCTTCTTTTAGAGTCAACAATACTACTCCGATGCCTCCTTAGTCCGATTGGAAGGCTCCGTCAAAATATATTTCCCACGTGTGAACAAGCTCTACACAGAATACTTCTTCATCAAGCAGGTCACTTGATAAAGGAGATTCTTCTGGCATAGGATGTGCTACGAGAAAATAAGCTAAGAATTGGCCCTTGATGACCTTTTGTGGGACATATGTGATGTCAAATTCCATTAGCAATAATGCCCACTTAGCAAGACGTCCTGATAAGCATGGAAGTGTCATGAGGAACTTTACTGGATCTGCCTTCGATATGAGTTTTACGTCATGACCTAGCAAGTAGTGACAAAGTTTTTGTACTGCGAAGATCAGGACCAAGCACAACATCTCCATAGAGGAATAATTCTTCTCGGCCCCTTGCATCTTGTTGCTGAGATAGTACAGTGCTGTTTCTTTCCCTTCGTCGTTATTCTGCCCCAACAATGCCCCAAGTGACTCATCTAGAGTTGACGCGTATAAGATGAGAGGTCTTCCCAGTATCGGTGTAGAGAGCACTGGAGGATTGAGTAAATAATGCTTGATGTCATTGAGGGCTGCCAGACATGCTTCATCCCAGATGAACAGGGTATCTTTCTTTAACAGATGCGCAAATGGTTTACAGCGACCTGAGAGGTTTGAGATGAACTTGCAAATGTACGCCAACTACCCTTGAAGAGAGCGCAACTCTCGTAATGTAGTTGGCGATGACATTTCTTGGATTTCCTTGATCTTGACTAGCTCAACTTCCAGCCCTCGGTGTTTAACAATGAACCACAAGAACTTCCCTGAACACACACCAAAAGCGCATTTCAGTGGGTTCATTTTAAATTGATGAAGGCATAACCGATTGAGCACATTTTCAAGGTCCCTCATATATTGTCTTTCTCTTCGGATTTTACCACCAAGTCGTCAACATAACATTCGACCTGCTTGTGCGCCATATCCTTGAAGATGGTTGTCATTGCCCTCTGATATGTGGCACCAACATTCTTTAATCCAAAATGCATCATTGTGTAGCAGAAGACCCCTTTTGGAGTAAAGAACATGGAGGCTTCCTCATCTTTTGGTGCCAACCATATCTTATTATACCCAGAGTATCCATTCATGAAGGAAAAGATTTGACAGTGAGTTATAGAGTCAATGAGCATCTCGGTGAACGACAATGGGAAGTCATCCTTGGGACATGATGTATTCAAGTTGCGGAAGTCAATGCAAACTCTAATTTAGTTGTTCTGCCTCTTAACTGGGATAACATTTGCCAACCACTTTGGGTACTTGACTTCACGAATAAAACCTGCTTGCGTAAGCTTGATCATTTCAGCATCTATTTGCATTTCGAGGTCAAGCTTGAACCTCCTTGATTTCTGCTTGACAGCTTTGATGGTTGGGTCAATGCCATGATGGTGAACTGCAACTTGAGGTTCTAAATCAGGCATTTCATGGTAATGCTAGGCAAAGACGTCTCGATTGTTTTGTAAGAAGCCGGTAGAGTTCTCCTTCTCTTCTAGAGACATATTCACCGTGATGAAAGTGGGCTTGAGGTTGGCTTCATCTCCAAGATTTATCTCTTTGAGCTCGTCAGTTGTGGCTTGACTGCCTTCTTCCCATTCTTCTGGGTCCTCTTGCAACTCTTCATCATTGGCTTCAGAGATCTTCTCATTAATATCAAGTGCAGAGACCGATGATCTTGACATCTCTGCTTCCAATATAGTTCCGAGGTAGGTCATGATTTCTGCACGTTTCTCGAACTGAGGGTTAGAAGGGTCAACCTCAAACATTGATAGCATATCAGGTTGCAGGATTTTGACTTGAAAGTTACAGGGAAATTGGGATTCAGTGATCGTGGGGCCAGGAGCATCCTTATATGAATTGCTCAGTCTTTGCATGAGTGCATGCAGCATTTGTCCCGCGCTAGCTGATACTTCATAGGCTTGTACTGTGTGGCAAGCTTCCTGAGCATAAAAGCTCTGCCCCCTTGATTCTCTCAGTCTCTATTCAAAGTCAGGCTCAGGGGGCCATTGGGATTTCTTTGGTTTTGACTTCTTGTGCTTCTTTGAAGAAGATGACTCTTCTTTGGCTCGAGCCGCCAGAGCATCAGCAACTGTTAATAATCTAGTTGCCTGGGCCAGCGTTGTTTTTAACTGTTTCCTGTATGTCCAGCTTATATTGGTTCCTTAAAGCTCTTTATCAAGGGCTTCGAAGTTTGGATAATTCAAGGCTATACCTGTAGGAAACATAGAAGAGGAAGGATGAGAAGCAGAATAACAAGAAGGAGAAGGGCGAGTAAGTGAGGGAGTTTTAAGGTCGTTCCCCTCATTAAACCGATATGGGCAGCATTTTGCATCATCACCAGAATTGGATGTGTGCAGGGAGTCTTTTAGGTCTTTCCCCTGCGTAAATGGTTGGGGAATGCCTTTAATGTCATCATCCTCATTGGACGTATCCTGAGTAGAAGATGGCTCGGGTACATTCTCTTGATCGGGTAAGGAAGTGAGGAAGATCATGTCGGGGATGAATTCCTACAAGGTCGGCAATGGGGGAAGAGGCATGAGAAATTCTTACTCAATTGGTGGTTGAGTAGTCTTGTTTCTCTGGTGAGCTGCCCTTGGTGCTCATCTTCTCTTGGTTTTCATTGGTTTATGGAAAACCCTAGCTCGATGAACTGCTTCGCGCCTTAAGGATTTGAGTGTGCTCCGCCCATGATGGACTATCCATGGTTGAGACGTTGAGGGTTCAGCAGAATCTGAGTCATTTTCACCCAGGACTTGTGTCAGGAGGTCCCCTCGTACTGGTGGAGCAGTGGTTCAGGGATCTTTCTCTGGAACATTGTAAGACTATTGGCATGCCTATATTTCCTCTGCAATTATATCATGAAAACTTGAGCATTCGCTCATGTCGTGGCCTCATATCTGATAGTACGGGCACCAATAATTCTTAGTGCCTTGAGCAAGGTATCGGGGCTACCTTGCCCGCTTTGGTGTGATGAGGCATTCTTGAAGCATCATGACAAACAGGGCGTGAAGGAGGTTAGGCACTTCGTCTTCCACTTGGACTATTACTGCGTGGGAGGCTTCTACCATCCCGAATGCCTTCTTTAGCATTTCAAGCTTTGTCTGGCCCTTCTAAATCAGGGCCTTGATAATGTCTTTCAACATGTAGCAATCATCTGTAGGGTGGTTAATCCTTCGATGGTAAGCACAATAATTCGCATGGGTATCAAGTCTGACTTGATCAAGGAACTTGGTCTCCAGAAGCTCAATGATGTTTTGTTCAAGAAATAACCAGAATAGTGCAGGGACCCATTCCTTCTCAAAGGGGTAGACTTTATTTCTATGCCTGGTCCAATAATCATCCCCATTAAGGTTTGCAGGTGGAGGTACCCGGTTGTACGACTGTTGTTGCTTGCCTGTTTGGGGCGCTTTCGCTGTGTTTAGTCGTTTTGAGAGATCCAAAGTTTGGAAGGGAGCCTTCTTTGGATCGCTTACAGAGAAGGCTATGCTGATCACTCCTTTTGGTTGGTTGCCCTAGGTATTAGTCCTAGAGCTACCATTGCCCCGACTTTTCCCTGAGCTTGCAGACTATTGTCGTGACCCACCGTGGTGGCATGATAAGCTTTCTATGCCGATTGATTTGGAGATCAGCTCTAACATGAAAGTCATGTGGAGCGAGCTCCAGTTGCATGGTCCACACAGGTTTGCACCGCTTCCTTCTCAGGCATGGGATTGGGATGGCGAGCGGCCAAATTTCTCCACCTCGATCTGAATTGATCCATAAGCTCATCAAGATCTTGGTTCAAGGTGAAAAGTTTGATGGTTTAAACCTCTCTATCAACCTCATAGAAATGCTGGTGGAAAATTTCTCCATTTCCGCCCAAGTATGTATTGAGTTTGGGGGAAGCTGAGCATACCACTTGAAAGCCGGGCCATCAACGGTTTCAATAAACTGATGGAGAAGGAGTTTACCATCACCCACGGTCTCTCGACATGCTGCTTGGAAGTGGGCAATATGCTAGTTTGGGGAGGTGGCTCCATTAAACAAGGGAAACTTCCCTTTCTTGTAATCTGAGGGAAACGACACCTTGTCAATATATGAAGGGTACGGCTTTTGATAAGGTGTTGCACCCTATATTCCCAGGATTTGTCTGTTCTTTAAGCTATGGGTCACCATAGCATCGATGTCTACCTGTGAGACAAGGTAAGGGACAAAATTGTCCTTTGAGGCAGAGGGAAGGGGCTGCCTTGAAGGTGTATCATCCGAGTGATGGGAATCGACCTCATGATTTGCTGATTGTTGTGCGGCATCTATGCAATCGATCTTCCCCATCATTGCTCACACCATGTCTTCAAACTTATTCATAAGCTCTTCCTGCAAGTCACCAAGCTCGTTTACAACCATTATGCTGATTGTTTCTTCAGGGAGGTCAACCTTTGCTGCAGTTGAGGGCTTGCGAGCTTGATGGGTCGCACACAGCAGATCAGTCCGCAAGGGTCAGGATGCCCCGATTGGACTCAAGTCTTGTATGTTGATCGTGTGAGGACCAGTTCTTGACGGTCTTGGGACCGAGGCTACTGAGTGGCTGGGTCATCTTCTTCAACACTAACCTAAGTACAAGGTTCATGGATTTCTTCTTCAGGCTTTGTCATCTGAAGAGGGTAGAAAGGGTTCAGGTGAAGCGGGTCACCAGAGCTGATTGCCCCGACCGTCTTGGTTGCTTCCCTAGTCAGAATTTGCAAACCCTTAGCTTTGAGGTTTTGATGGACCTCATGCCAGAACTGTGATCGAGACTGCGGCTGATCGGCCCTTCTTGCACAAGAAAGGGTTATCTCGATTAGGTGCGACAAAGGATGAGGGTCAGGGACTGGAGTCAACCTAAACCGAGGAAGAAGAAGGACTTGGTCTCCCACAAGGTGGATGCTCTGAGCTCTTTTATAGGCTCCAGAGACATGATCGAGATGATGGGGTTGGTTCAAGATGGTACTCTTGGGGAAGGTGTTCGAGTATCAAGGTTGGAGGTTCTTGCTCAAAGAGGGAGGGGCAGGCAAAAACATAGTTGACTCATGAGGACACTTGAGTCAAGGGCAAGGGGCTGTCTGTGACGACGATGTGTGCGCATCCCTTGAAGAAGGACCACGGGTGACTTGGAGGTCAGCCTGGGCTCGAGCAAGTGGTTTAGCCTTAGGAGGCCGAGAATTGCAAGTAGGTGTTTATAAGAGAATAGGTGGAATCCTGCCCCTTACAGGGTGCATAAGTGTGTGCTATGGAGGAGGACGAGGGGATCATCTTCCATGTACTTGGGTTGATGCAGCGATGGTGTTGCCCCGAGTGGTAGGATACAAATGCACAATGTGCGCAGGACTTGGTATTGGGAGGCCTGATCCTGGCCGTTGACTCGTGGTAACATAAAAGTTGCCCCAAGGTGTGTCTCTAATGGATAACCCACGAGCTTTCAAGTGTGTGTGAGCCCCAGGGTCTCCGTCTCGATGTGCCGAGCCTCTAAGGGTAGAGACTCGTCGTGGTGCAGGAATGTGCGGGGTAGCCTTGCGGCGACCCACTGAGGCAATGACAACTTCTTTGCCTTTTGCAGCAAGGGACTGGGCAGCCTTCCGGCGTATCTAGGTAATACGACCGACAAGTGACTTACCAGTGACAAGGTTCATGTTGTGGGTGATAGTAGATGTGCTACCGATGCAGGGTGCCTTGGTGGATGTTCCACCAGAGCTAGGGGATGGGGTTAGGGACCTCTAAGTCCCTCCTCATGCCTATCCAGGTTAAGACTTGGAAGATAGAAAGAATGAAAGGTTGGGAATGAAGTTCGAGGAACTTGTTCTTGGGAAACGCTCGTGAATGTGGGGATCAGAAAATCCCTGATCTGGATAAATGGGTTGAGAAACCTTGTGGCCATGTGGTGTGTGAAAACAAAAAAAACCATAAGAAAAACTAAGCAAACAAGAACGACCCGATGAAGGGGTACTAAGTCCCTAGTGGATTCGCCAAGCGGGTTAGGTGCCTCGATCTCACCCACCGGATCGGGTTTTAAGGGAACCTGGGACTTTGAGATTACTCTTTCGGGATCCTAGTTTAAGAGCAAGGGTAAGTGACCTACTGATGAGAGAGGAATTTAAGGTGGGTTCGGGACTTACTTGGGCTGGCTCATGTGGGTGCCCTCTTAGATCACGAAGAAAGCCCCCCAGTTGTAAACCTGGTTTGAAATCGTCTCCCTTGGCTTGTATTCTCCTGTTTCTATAATCACACACACATGGTTAGTTTTACAAGACAAGTGGGGAGAAAGAGGCCCCATCTTCTCTTTGAGCGAATGTACACAGACATGCACATCTAAAAGAAGAAAAGGGTAAGACGAAAAGTAAAAGAAGAAGAAAGAGGTAGACCAGAGTAATTTTGACTAGGTGGCGAGACTAACACAGCAGCTAGATCAGAAAGTGATTGTCCCGGCATGGTAGCAAGACAAGCACGATAACTAGATTGTCACAACAGAAATTCTACTAGACATCAAAACGATCATTGGTCGGTCTGACACAATGGTTAGCCTATCATTGCAGTAAGGTAAGCAGAATAACTAAGACCGACTTAGTGACAATACTGTTAGACGAAGAGACTACCATGGCAATGTTTATCTCAGCGCCTCTTGGTCAAACAAGAGAGAGAGTGAAGAAAGAGACAGAGAGACATGCACAGTACTACCGATGTCGTGCATGTGAGAAGAAGACGAGATGAGCAATTGGGGAGAAAGGAAAAAGGTAGAGACGAAAGAAAGAAGGAAAAGCACGAAAAAACAAAGGGAGAGAACTAAGCAGGGGATCATGAGCAGCATTGAGAGAGAGGATAAGAAAGAACATGGATGGCGATGAGCTTACGCCGTCTATGTCAGATGAAGAAGAAGAGAGAGAAGACATGGGCAGTGATGTTCTTACACTATCTATGTCATATGAAGTAGAAGAAAGAGAAGATATGGGCAACAAAGTGCTTCCTCCATCCATGTCAGATGAAGAAGAAGAGAGAGAAGATAAGGGCGGCGAAGTGTTTCTTCCATCCGTGTCAGATGAAGAAGAGAGAAAAGACATGGGCGACGATGTGCTTACGCTCTCCATATCGAATGATGAAGCAGAGAGAGAAGACATGGGCTGCGATGTATTTTTATCGTCCGTGTTAGATGAAGAAGAAGAGAGAAAAGACATGGGTGGCCATGTGCTTATGCCGTCCATGTCTAATGAAGAAGAAGAGAGAGAAGACACCGTCTGTGTTAGATGAAGAAGAAAAGAGAAAAGACATGGGCGGCGATGTGCTTACGCCGTCCATGTCTGATGAAGAAGAAGAGAGAAAAGACATGAGCGATGATGTGTTTCTTCCATTCGTGTCAGATGAAGAAGAAGAGAGAAAAGACATGGGCGGCGATGTGCTTACGCCGTCCATGTCTGATGAAGAAGAAGATAGAGAATACATGGGCGGCGATGTGCTTCCGTCGTCCGTATCAGATGAAGAAGAAGAGAGAAAAGACATGGGTGGTGATGTGCTTACATCGTCCATGTCAGATGAAGAAGAATAAAGAGAAGACATGGGTGGCAATGTGCTTACGCCGTCCTTGTCAGATGATTAAATAAGGGGACATTGACAGAGGCTCGACCTGCCACTCGGGTTAAGGCAAGCAAGAAAACATCATGCTTGGGGATGGACTCCACCATGCATGAATAGAAAGGAAGGAGAGAGAACAGAGAGGGATTAGAAAAGAGAAGAAAGAAAAAGGAAAGATAACGAAAAGGAAGGAAAATGGATAAAGAAGCTCAGAGAAGAAATAGGAAAGAAATATATAGACGAGGAGAAAGAGAGAGAAAAGAGGAGAGAGAAAGAGAGAAAAGATGAGAGAGAAAGAGAGAGAAAAGAGGAGGAAAGAGAAAGAGAGAGAAAAGAGGAGGAGAGAAAGAGAGAAAAGTGGAGAGAGAAAAAAGTAGGAGAGAGAGTGAGAAAAGAGTAGAAGAGAGAAAAGAGGAGAGAGACAATTACCTTACCGAAGGGTATCAACCTTTTTCTCCTCTCTCCTCTCTCTCACTCCAAGACGTACCCACAATTTGAATGTGAAAACTCTCAAATTTTATTGATGACTATTGAATAATCAAGGGTCCTTTACAATTTTGTTTAGCATGTACTTATAGAATTGGGCCCGAACATGGGTGGATGCCCAAAAACTACTTAAGTTGATGATAATTAAAATTTAATTGAATTAGAAGAAATTCTAAAATTGGGTGCAAAAGGATTTTTGCCCCTGCCCAACAATGTGTGAAATTTCAAAATAGTCCCTGTTGTTGCCCTAAAACTTGCATGATCTTCCATGGATGATCTAGGGTTGCTTTGGTTCCCATTGATCGAAATATGATGGTTTTCTTATAGGGCTGGGCATGTGGATCGATTTGATACCAACTTTGAGTCATGGATCGTGTTATTAGACTACGATCATGCGACTCAAAATTTGAATGAATCTTGCAAACTTCAGATCGATAGGATGCTTGTTTATTTATATTTTTCTTTTGTTTCTTCATAGAATCACATTGAGCATGCTGTCACGATCACGTTGCGACAAACAGGATGCGATTTGGAGCCCGAACGAAGATTTCACAACTTTTGGGTTTTGACCGGAATCTAGAATTCGACGGCGAAATATACAGCAGCTTCGATGCCTCCATGTGTGAAATCCAACCAATCATCATATATGGGGTTCGGACCAAAGATAGCCTCGAATCTTACACACATAATGCAATTGGTTTTTTGTTGATTGGGTATGCGAGTGTCGTGATTTGGCCACTTACTCGAGGAGTGCTGCTACTTAATTTTCTGCAACTATCTTCACGAATTATCAACTTCTCTCTAGTTTTTCTGTCGGCTCGGGTATTGTCAGAGGTCGTGCCACATATCAAAATTCTTGTCTTGATGATAAGAACACGCCCACCAAATTTGAGAGTGGTCCGACTCAGGACGAGTGAGATACGAGCCTTTGAAATTGTTGATTGGGACAGTGCATATCAGCCTCCTTTAATGGAGATTGGTGTAGGAAGGCCACACGGGAATAGTGTGCGACCTACCCCTTTTTGATATTTTACCCATAACTTTGTTCTGGAATGCCTGATTAAGCTGAAACTTGACTCATAGAGGTTTCCGACCGTACCAGATCCAATGGTGGTGGTTCTAAAGCTATTTGACGCACCAAGAATATAACTTTAGTAAAGGGGTCCATTTGAGGGGCTAATTTTTCTAAAATTGTTTCTTTGTATGCACTGTCTTAGATATGTCGGATCAAGAAAAAACTTGACACGTGGCCTTTTAGAGTATTTAGGAAGATTCTGATCCATTCTGGGGTAATTATGAGACTGTTGGGAATTTCACTGTATGTTAATGCTTTATTGACTGGCTTCCTCTTTATTCCGCATCACGAACCAAGGTGTTGAAAAATGCCTTGAAACAGTGTTCTGTTGTTGAGTAGTATTGCCACCTTGCCGATTCACGTTACTGTGCCTGTCTTGCTACCACGTCAGGTCAATCATCATGTCAATCTAGCCACCGTGCTAAGCTAGTCATCCGATCAAATGCCTCTTTGTTTTCTTGTTCTTCTCTCTTCTTCGTTCTCCCAACCCTCATCTCATCACTTCTTCTCTTTTATCCTTTGAATGTGCACGCCTTCTGTACATTTACCCAAAGACAAGGTGGGGTCTTTCGGCCCACTTGTCTTATAAAATTAACCATGTGTGTGATTGTAGAAACAAGAGAATACAGACCAAGGGAGGTGATTCCGAACTAGTTGTAGAACTGGGGGACTTTCTTCATGATCTAAAAGAGCGCCCACGCGAGCCAGCCTGCGTAAGTCTCGAACCCACCTTAAATTCCTTTATCATCTATTGGTATACCTGCCTTTAATTTTGAGCAAGGTTCCAGATAGAGCGAACTCAAAGTCTCGGGTTCCCCCAAAATCCGAGACGCATGCCACCAAATCATCCAGATCTGGAGGGCAAGATTGAGGCACTTAACCACTCTCGTCAGAGGTAGGGCTCATTGAGTGGATGAGGACAAGGGATGTTGCCCCATTCGAATTGAGCTCTTCAGCATCAAACGGGAATGTGAAACCCTCATAGGATGAGGCCGTAGTGTCATCGTCAAGAGCGCACATACAAAACGCATGACATGGGGGAAGCATGCAGCTGGCTTCACAGGGAATCATGGTGCCTTCAGGGCATGGAGGAGCCATTTCAGTGGGGCTGCTAGCAAGGGGAGTGCAGCTCATCTCATCCATTACTAGGGAGTGTCTTTCCTCGAATGAGAGTGACGATCTCTCATCAAAGGTGAGAATATCTAGATGAGAGAGGGTGAGGGAGGCAACATCATTAGAACCAGCAAGAGGGGTGTAGACACCCCATTTTAAATCTGGCAAATTCTGTGGTTTCCTGAACCCTTAAGACCACACTATTCTAGTAAATCCAAATCCATAGTCCACACAGCCTACTCCATGATCCAGAACCATTCTACCTACCCAGAACCCTGTAGATAACCTGCTTTGACTCGAAATTCTACAGACGCCCTGTTTTACCAAGAAAATAATTAAAAATAGTAAAATAATCCTTTTTACCCAAGTTTTCTCTGAGATCTTCACAAGAGGCTGATGTATAAACCTGAAATGAAAATTTCTAATTTTGGATAGTTTTGGCTTGAGCAACACATCCAGTGTCGCCCAACCCAGTTTGACTTGATATCTTCATTTTTTGGCAGGACAACCTAGAGATCAGTGCTGAGTAGGAATTTGTCATTTTGGGCATATATGGTCTGGGCGACACACCTTGTGTCAGCCAACCTAGATAGACCCAAATTGGGTGATTTTTAGCATGCAACATCTTGATAGCCCCAGCATCTGCCCTGCACTGAAAATTTTTGGTTTCGAGCAATCTTGACATGGGCGACAGACAGTTTGTCGCCCAGCTCTGACAACCCAAAACGGCAGTTTTTGCATGCCAGAGCTCCCCTCAACTATTTTAGGGAAAATTTCCTGAATTTGACCAATTTTGGCTGGGCGACACATTTAGTGTCGCCTAGACCCGGGACCTCAGAAAGGCAGTCCAGGGTTGGCAATTGAATGGTGATGGTAAGTTCCCTCTATGGGTTAATTCCCAATCTATAAAAATGAAAAATTGGTTGCTTCAAGAGAGGAGAGAAAAGAGATTGAAACCCTGGGCCCCCTTTGCTCAGAGAAAGTTAAGACTAAAACCCCAACCTAAAAACCCTAACCCTAAGCCTGAGAAACCTTAACCTAGACCTAGGGAACCCTAGTTCTAAACCATCCTTAGGGCACAACAACCCTTTGAAAATCAGATATCTTCTGGTTAACTTCTTGATCAAAGAGGCAAAGAGGATGTCGGTTCTGATACGGGTGTGCCCTCGAAGGCTCGGGGGTCTTGGGCCATCTGGTATTGTTCTCTTACCCTTTCTTTCTTCTTCTTATTATTGTTTTGATTTCATTTTGATTAATTTTGGTCAGTTTGCTGCTTTGTACTCGTGTTTTAATGTTTTCGATCTTGCTGGCTCTGCCACAGATCTGAGAGTGGATCTGCTCGTTTCTAGGATCTTGCCTCAGACCTGAACTCGATCTCTACCACATCATTTTTATCAGTTTAAGGTTTCAAAATTTGAAAGTTATTCTTCAAACGATTTGTCTGATTTACATCGTAAATAGTTTGGCACCCACCGTGGGGCATTTCGAGCTTGATCCCAACCCCAAAACACGAGTTTTAGGTACTGTTTTTCAGTAATTTCTGTTCAAACAGGGTCCCAAACTTGGCTGTGACTAGGACCCAGGGTTTTGACACCCCAAAACCCTGTCTGGTCTAGGTGACACCAGCAGTATCGCCCAATCTATGAGGGCGACACCACTAGTGCCACCTAGGTGACACCACTCATGCCGCACAAATTCAGAAGTCTCAAAACGTTCTGAGAATTTGTAATCATGTTCCTGGGACTCTCTTGTGACTGTTCAAAAACGTTTAGATCAAAATAAAATTTTTAAAAATACAAAAAATTATTTTTCTTAATACTGGTTTGTTCTCTCTACGCTTTTCCTTTTTTTTACTGTATTTTAATTTATTTAATAAGAAATATTATTTTTCCTACTTCTACAAGTTTATTGTAACCTTATTTCTTCAAATTTAAAAATAAAAAATAAGAAAATAAAAAATACTTTTTTTTTGGGCGACACCAGCAATGTCACCCAGCCTGTAAGGGCGACACCACACGTGTCGCCTAATTGCAGTGGACCCAGAAATTTCCTAGGACCCCAAGGGGCTCTACCAAAGGATGTTGGCCTCATATTCACAAACATTTTGTTAAAAATAATTTTTTTAGGAAAATATATATAAAAAAATATTTTGCTTCAGATAGGTCTGTTCCGTACTTGGCTTTCTGATTTTATTTTAGTTTGTTAATTTTGATTGAAATAATGTTTTCTCTGATTTCCCCATGCTTATTTTAACTGTGTTTTATCAAATTTAAAAAGATAAAAATTATAAATTAAAAAGAAAAAAATTTTGAGGGTTGCTTACACCCTCCTTAAACCGTGTCCCATTCGAATCACCCTCGACTCGGGTGCTCATTGCTAGGCATGACTAGTGTCAAGCGCTTGCTTTATTTCTTCATTGCATTGTGTGCTTGACAATTATTTTTGGTTGCGTGCTTCTTTACACACTCCAGCACACACCGGACCAGGAATGCTCGAGAAACCATCAAACAGATATTTCAAAAACTCCCAAAATCCATGTTAACGGAGTGAGGGGAACCTAGCTTTGAGAGTTGAGGTGGATAGGATTCATGTAACTTTATCTGTGAGCTCCCCTCCGTAATCCTTTGTCGCAAAGCAACTCTGCGTATAGTAGGACCTGGTAAAAATCCTATAATAAGAGGACAGGACCTATGTGGGGACCTATATCAACTTAGTCGCATTTCAATAGTTCCCATTCTCAAGCCATGCTTTTCTATAATCTAGGTCAAACGTTTTCGTGTGTTGTGCTTTCTTATTTATGTTGGTTAATCTTAGATCTCAGTGGTTAGACGCCTTGATCTCGCCCCCCAGTTCTAGATGATCTGGTGACATGCATCTCTTTTAAGAAAAACCCAAAACTTGAGACCGCTCTCTCGGGAACCTTGCTAAGGGACAAGGGCAGGTACACTAACCTGTGAGAAAGGAATTTAACATGAGGCATGAAACACCTCACCTGGGTCCGTGACTCACTCAGGCTGACTCGCATGGGCACCCTCTTAGATCATGACGGAAAGCCCCCAAGTCCTACAACTAGTTCGAAATCGCTGCCCTTGACCTATACTCTCCGATTTCTACGATCACACACACATGATTAATTTTACAAGACAAGTGCACCAAGGGACCCCACCTTGTCTTTGGGCGAATGTACATAGGCGTGCACATCCAAAAGAAGAAGGAAAGAATAAGGGGATAGAGATTGGGGTGATGAGAGGAGAAGAAAAAGAAACAATAGAGAAAAGGGAAGAAAAAAAATTGACCAAGTTGCTAGACTGACACAGTGGCTAGACCAGTAAGTGATTGACCCGGTGGTTAGGTGTCGATCTCACCCTCCGGATGTGGATGATCAGACAGCACGTGTCTTGGGTTTCAAGGGAACCTGGGACTTGAGATCTCTCTCTCGAGAACCTTGCTAAAAAACAATGGCAGGTAGACCAACGATAAGACAGGAATTTAAGGTGGGTTAAGGATTTACTCAGACTGGCTTGCGTGAGCGCCCTCTTAGATCACAAAGAAAGTCCCTCAATTATAAAATTGGTTCGGAATCGCCTTTTTTGGCCCGTATTCTCCTATTTCTACAATCACACACATATGACAAATGTTACAAGACAAGTGGGTCTAGGGACCCCACCTTGCCTTTGGCGAACGTACACGGGAGTGCACATTCAGAAAGAGGAAGATAAGAATGAGAGAGTTAAGAATGGAATGAGAAGAATTTGACCAGGCAGAGAGACCAACATAGTTATTAAACTAGTAAGAATTGACCTGGCGTCACTGTAAAATAGGCTCGATAACTCAGACTGACTCAACAGAATTACTACTAAACAATAGAACCAATACCAACTAGCTTGACACGATGGTTAGTCCGTCGTGACAATAAAGCGAGCACGGCAACTCTGACTAGCACAATGACATTATTGCTAGACAACTGGACTATAATGGAATGCTAGTCTCCACCTCTCTTGGTCAAACAAAATGGTAAGAGAAAGAAAGAAGATGAATTGAAAGAGAGAGAGAAGAGAAGAAGAAGAAGTAAGGAAGAGAAAAGAGAAGAAGAAGCAGAGTAAGAAAGAAAACAATGAGAGAAGAAGAAGAGATAGAAGGGAAGAAGAGGAGAAGGAGGATACAGACAGCAATGAGATGGAGAGAGAGATGACTCAGAAGGTAATGGCTTCAACAGGCTTACGTTGGCTGTGACATAAAGAGAGAAGAAAGAAAAAGAACATAGGTGGCGATGTGCTTCCGCCGTCTATGACAGAAGAGAAGGAGCAGGGAAGGAAAGACATGATAAACCAGAGGAGGAAGAGAGAGAAAGAGATAAAGATGCAAGCAGGAAAGAGAAAGGGAGAGATGAGAGAGAAAAGAAGAAAGAGATAGAGATGAGAGAGAAAAGATGAAGAACAAAGAGAGAGATAGAGATGAGAGCAAAGAGGAGGAAGAAAGAGAGCGATAGAGATGAGGGAGAAAAGAGAAGAGAGAGAGGGATGAGAGAGAAAATCACCTCATTGAGGGGTGCCCACCCTTTTCTTCTCTCTCCTCAGTTTCTCTCCAAGATGCACTCATGAACTTAAGCAAGAATTGAAATCTTTATTGAATGATTGAAGAATGAACCAAAGGTTTTTTTACAATTAGGCTTTGCATGTTTATATAGAATTGGGCCCAAACATGGGTGAATACCAAAAAACTAACTAAATTGATGATAATTACAATCTAATTGAACTAAAGAAAATTAAGAAAATAGGGTGCAAAAGGACTCTTTTGCCCCTGCTTGATAATATATGGAATTTCAGACCAATCCCGTTGTTGCTTGAGAATTTGTGTTATCTTTTATGATTGATCCGAGGTTGCTCTGAAGCTCATTTGATTGAGTGATGATTATTTTCTTTTAAGGATCGACATGGCGATCAATTTGATACAAACTTTGAGCCATGAATCGTGTTTTTAAGCCACGATCATGACTTGAAATTTGCATGAATCTTGAAAATTTGGATCGATAGTGCGCTCGTTCCTTAATATTTTTCCATGATTTCTTCATCATAGTGCACTGAGCATGTCGTCACGATCACGTGGCAACAAAAGGGATGCGATTTGGAGTCCAAACGAAGATTTCACAACTTTTGGGTTTTGGTCAAAATCTGGAAATCTGACAACCAGAATTCCAGTCACTTCGTCTTCTTCTTGTGCACCATCAAATTGTTCATCATGTACAAGGTTTGGACCTATAGTAGCCCTGGACCTTATGTACACGATGAAATTGGTTTTGCATTGATCTGATGTGCGAGCGCCATGATTTGGTCATTTCAGTGAGGCGTGTTGCTGCTGAATTTTCTGCAACTTCTTCACAGATCAGCAACTTCTCTCTAGCTTTTCTCCTTGCTCTGGTGTTGTCACAGGAGTACCACATGTCAAAATGCTCCTCTTGATGAGACAAACACGCTCACTAAATTTGAGAGTGATCCGACTCAGGACAGGTGAGATATGGTCCCGAAAGTCATTGCCATGACTGTGAAAACAACCACCTTTAATGGTGTTTTGGTGCAGGGTGGCCACACGGGAATAGTGTGCGGCCTACCCCTTTTTAGTATTTAACCCATAAATTTGTCCTAGAGTGTACGATTAAGCTGAAACTTGACCCATAGGGGGTTTCAACCAGGCCGGATCCAATGGCGGTGGTCTCATGTCTATTTGACGTACCAAAATATAGTTTCAGTTACAGGGTCCGTTTCAAGGTTCTAGGGGCCCATTTTCTCAAAATTATTTCTTTGTGTTTACTACCTTAGACGTGTCGAAATGTGATGAAACTTGGCAAATGGTCTTTTCGAGTGCTTATGAAGATATTGACCTATTTTGGGGTTATTCTGAGACTGTTGATAATTCCACTATTTTGTCTGGCTTTATTGATTGGCTTCCTCTTTATTCTACATCAAGTGGCCTTTTGGAGCGCTTATAAAGATCTTGACCTATTTTGGGGTTATTTTGAGATTGTTGATAATTCCACTATTTTGTCAGGCTTTATTGATTAGCTTCCTCTTTATTCTGCATCAGGGACCAAGGTGTTGAAAAATGTGTTCAAACAGCTTGCCCCACAGAATGTTGTGCTTCGAGGGAAGCGAGAAGGAAAAAATTTGAAAAACTTCCTTTAGCGTTATTACTTTTTTCTTCCTAGCCACAGGACCACGTGAACGACGACGAGATTTAACACAATGTTGCAGCTAGGATGCTTAGAAGTTGGGATGCATTGTTCGCAGGTTCGTCTGTGGAGACTTTAGGGGGTGAAGAGACTTTTTTGAGGTATCCTATCGAAGTCCTCACCCTCAAGGGACTAGTTGTGATTTTGATTGCTGAGGACTTTGTATGAACCTCATTGATCATAATCAAGCCCATATGACAATGGAGTGCCATGTTGAAGGGCATTATTCTCATTTAGTCTGGGTTTGTTTGTATCCTCTGGTGTTGAGCCACGTTTCGAGGATTTTGTGAAGGGTGTGCTGAAGGGCCTTCTGTCAGCGCCATCTACTTTGTGCACCAGTTATTCCTTGGCGAGTAGGGTACCTTAGTTTATCGAGGTGACCAGCTTTGGGTATAACCCCTACCCACTGTTGTGCAGTTTCGACAATCAAGGTAACTTTCGATCTTGATTACCACACCAAATTCATGGATGACTTAGCTTTCTTGGGGCATCCTCAACAATTTGGAGTGTGTTAGTAACCTCCTGGGAATGATGCTCTTTTTCATGAGACTTGTCTTGCATTTTTGACGAATCTTCTGCTCATCAAGTCCTTTCTGTAAATGGACTCAAGCAATCAGAATCTTTCCTTGAAGCTCGTATTTTTGAGTCCTGGTATAGTGACCTCAGGGATTTTTCTTTTTGAGTGTGGGCTGAAGCCGCCTGTTGAGGCGAGTGCTGCATCAACCTGATTATTGGTCCGAGCGTCCTTTGCAGATTTTCACTTAGACTTGCAAGTGGCGCTGTAGAGATGGTTTTCACTAACTTTCCTTTTTATTTGGGCTCTTTGACCCATGACCATTTTTGTCATGTCCACCATTTTCTTTCATGTTTGCTCATGATGCCCTTCCAGGTTTTCCTGCTGCTCAAATTTTTTTTATTTTCACGGAACTCTTTTACTCATAGCTTTGTGACCATGCCCATTCATCATTTTTATTCATGGCTTTTCCTTGTCCAGGTGTACACCACGCTCATTGTTTTTTTCTTCTTTTTTTTTTTTTTGTGAAGGCACGTTTAAGGTCATGCCTCCGGAACCTATGCGAAGCAGTTTAACATCATGAGGCCAGGATGTGCACGATAGTTTAACGTCATATTGCTGGATTGTGGTGTAGATGGATGGCAGTCTATGGAGGCAATGGAGTGAGTATGGTGGTGGTTTGACTCACTTTGGGGAGATGGCATGAGGCTACTTATGAAAAATGGGTAATGTATGGAAGGAAGATGGAAAGTGGTGACCCACTAACTGACGACGAGTATGGATGGTGGAATGTCTTGCCGTTCTATGAGCATGAGTAAGACTCACTAAGGAATGATACATGATGACAATAAAGAAAGGTGAACTCATTGGGGAGTTGGCGAAGATGGTGCGCACACGAACGGGTTGGTTCTGAAAGGCGTGCATGAAGACGTAAGTAAAGGGCGTGTGTATTTAAGGTCATGCCTCCGGGAATTGTGCAAAGAATTTTAATGTCATTCGGTCAGGACGTGCACTATGGTTTTAGGTCATATAGCTTGGACCGTGGCTATGCAGTCTAGAGTCTTGTAGCTTGGACCATGTAGTTTACGGTTGTGCAACTAGACCACCGCTATAGTTTAAGGTCATATAGTTCGGACCAGGGTGCTGAGCCTTTTATTTTAGGACGTATACTATAGTTTAGGGTCATATAGTTTAGACCTATACAGTTTAGGGTTGTGCGGCTGACCTCCACTACAGTTTATGGTCGTATAGTTTGGACCATGCAGTTTAGGGTCGTGCACCTAGACTGAGGCTATATAGTTTAAGTTCATGCAGCGCGGATTGAGGCGTGGGTCGCCATGTGTGTGAAGCTGCATAGGGAATATGTTTGTGGATGGGAATCTGACTCCCTGGGGATAAAATGGTTATGGCCAACAAGGGGTTAAGATGGGAAGACCGACTTCATTGGTAATAATGGGAACAAGTGTGGGTCCCTTATAGGTGAAAAATGGTACTCGACTCCTTGAGTACAGGATAACTAGGTGTGAGGCAAACCCACAGGGGGTTGCAATGGTAAAAATTAACTCCACTAGAGATAATGGGTTGCAGTACGTGTATGACTCCTACTGGGGATAAAAAGTCATGACTTGAGTTGGACAACCTGGGTATCACTCCGCTGGGGATAATAAGTCACAGTTAGAGTGCAACTCTACTAGGGATGAGAATAGCAGGACACACGACTTAAAATGCGGCATGCGGTAATGATAATTTCTTGAACACTCAGCTGGTGCTGAGTCTTTTGAAAACTCAGCCGGTGTTGAGGTCGGCGAATACTATTTCTTGAATACCCAGATGGCGTTGGGGTTTAAAAACATGTAGATCTTGAACACAGTCGGTGTTGAGTTGTTGAGAACACAGTCGGCGCTGGACAGTTTTGATCACATAGCCAGCGCTGGGTGAGGGTGAGCGTTCGGGCCCTAACCCAAGCCCGACCCTATCCTGGTCTATATTGCATGGGATTTCATAGGCGGTAGTAAAACTTTGCTCAAGCCTCGGGTCAGAGCCCGACCCGGTCCGGCCCATTATCCTTTGGCCTTCTTGGATGTGACTGAGATTCCTGATTTGTAAGGGACAGTTGAGGGAAGCTTTAGTTATAGAAAGGGGGTAACCCCCCATTTTCACTGTTTCATGAAAGACTTAAGGTAAAAAATTGTGGTTTAACAGTGAGGGTGAGGTTCTCGGTGAGAGCTTCGGTAAACACACATGGGACTCCGGCAAGATTAATAGAGGTTTTGCGGATGAGCAGGGGGAGGTTTCGACTAAGAAAGGAGACGTCAGAAAGAAAGGTGGAAGGAATCACTGGGATTGCAAGATTTTTCAATAGGAAAAAGGGAGTTCATCGGGAAATAGAGGACTCCGGCTGTGGTTTTGAGGGTTCTGGCTAAGGAAAGAAGAGGCTGAAATTGTAGCAGTGGGCTGCCCAAGAACTTCTGCTGGATTTTAGCATTTTTTAGGCGGGCGTAAGTGGTTTCTCAGTGACAGTGGAGGAAGGTTGTAGAGGTTTTTTAGTGAGAAAAGAAATTCTCGGGGAAACCCGAAGGATAGCGAGGAGACAGACTGTCACTGGAGGTAGACGGTTGCAGGAAGGTGAACGGTCATCATTGGAAATCATGGAATCATCAACGAAGCAAAATGTCTTAGGCCAAAAAATGTGGAGTCACAAGAATCGAGGGGATATGGGAAAACGAAAAAGTCACTACGAGGTGAATAGTCTCGGTGGCACTGACTTAGGATATGCAGCCGGTGTTGACACAGCTGGTGCTGATCCTTAAGAAGCGCTAGCCTTCGGAAGAAATAGCCAGCGTTGGCATCAGAAAAGTCAGTTGGCTCTAGGAGTTAGCAACACAGCTGGCGCTAGCCTTTGGAGGATACAACTGACGTTGACCTCAGACGGCGTTTATCAGTGCATGGTGGGCATGATGACGCGTATGGTGTGCGTGCGTATAGTGTGCACGACTTAAGATACACAGCTGACGCTCACATGTGGCAGTGAGTTGCATGTGGGGGTTGTTGCGCACAGTGATGGGTTATGTGCGGAGGTGTTAAAGCATGGTGCTGACTTAGGTAGGCAAAGGGTGGTGACCAGTGGTAAGGCCTGGCTTATGATGCCTGTTGGAAGCCAAGTCCTCCAGTACAACAGTGAAGTCCATGTTGTTCTGTGGAAGGGCATCCACTTTGAACAGGGTATGCTCTCCATCATAGGTCAGTTTCTTGCTAAAGAAGTCTGCTTTATAGGTTTGATATACTCATCAGATGAATTGAAGTGGACTCGGAAGTGGTTAGCTTCTTCTTTTGTCTTGGAACCATCCTCTTTGAAGTCACTCGTCAGATGAATTGAAGCTGACTCTCCAAGTGGTTATGCTTCTTCTTCATGATGAGGGTGTTTCTTTGGTGGTTTTGCTTCTTCTTTATGAGGAGAGCATTTTTTTGGTGGTTTCGCTTCTTCTTTATGAGGAGGGCACTTCTTTTCTCCCTGTAACTGCGCTCTTATCCTCAGATCCAAGAGCAACACTACGGATGTCCGCTGTTCTCTCTTCTTCAGATGCAAGAGATTTGTAACGTCACTAATAATGGGCCTTTTGACTTGTAACTTGTAACTCCTTTTTACTGTAATAAAAAGAGTTCAACTTTATTTTTGGATTGTCTTGTTCATTTTCTTTTTGCCCTCCTTTTTAACTCTTTTATTGTTGCGCAGCAAGTATTTTTGAGTATGCATCATGGGTAGTATTTCTTTAACTATCGCCCATTGATAAGAGGCATTGCCTCCTCTCCATCAAGATGTGCTAGTATATAAGCTCCATTTAGTGAGACCTTTTTTACTATAAAGGGACCTTCCCACTTGGGTTCAAACTTCCCTTTACGCGGACCATGCATAACAATCGGCCTCTTGATGACCAGAACCAGATCCCCAAGAATAAATGAGCGAACTTTGACTGACTTATCAAAGGTTCTCTTCATTCTCCCCTGGTTGAGTTCGAGACTTTGCTGAGCTTCTAGCCTCTTTTCATCGAGCGCATCTAATTCTTGATACCGAAGTTTGACTCCCTCATCTTCGGTTAGTCCTTGATGTATAACGATACGCAACGAAGGGATTTGAAATTCGAGGGCTAAAACATCTTCACCTCCATAGACTAGGCAGTAAGGAGTGAAACAAGTGGCATTTCATGTGGTAGTGAGATAGGCCCACAAAGCTTCAGGAAGCTTTTCATGCTAGTTCTTCTTTGTCTTTGATACTGATTTCCTTAAAGTGTTGCACAGGGTCTTATTGAACAATTCAGTGAATCTGTTGGCTCAAGGGTGGTACATAGTTGAGTACCTCCACTTCGAAAGTGAACTGGTTAACCAAGAGATCAATGTGATAACTTCTGAACTGAGGGCCATTGTTAGATATAATCCGATCAGGCACTCTGAAACGATATATGATGTGATGTCAAATGAAGTTAGCCACTATGGTCCCAGGAACTTGCTTAAGGGGGACCGCTTTAGCCCACTTAGAGAAATAGTTTGTTGCAACTAGAATAAAGACATGAACCATTGCCAAAGGAGGGTCAATAGGCCCTATAATGTCCATACCCCATTGTTAGAAGGGCCATGATGCGATTGTAGGGTGCAGCGGTTCTGGAGGCTGGTCGAGAAGACTTGAGTGTATTTGGCACACCAAGCACTTTTTAGCATAGTTTAAAGAATCAACAATCATCGAAGGCCAATAATAACCCAATCTGTGTATCCTTTAATAGAGCTTAGGACCGGATTGGTGTAGTCCACAAATGCCTAAGTGTACTTCTTCCAACACCTTATCTTGCGCGTCCACACATCTGAGAAGAATATTGTCAAATGACTGTCTGAAGAGAACATCTCCTTCAAGGAGGGTATACTTGATAGACATTCGATGTACATTGTTGCGTTTGGCACGGTCTTCCAGGAGACTGCCATGTTTTAGGAAACTAGTGATGTGCGCTCTCCAATCTTCTACCTGCTCGACTTTCATGCATATTGAGTAGAAGAATTATGGTTCTTGGTTTCGAACCTTAGCTCCTTGACTCCGTGACATTTCTTGTTCAGTCTTGATTACTTCTTTAGTTAATAGAAGTGCTCCAAATGGATAAGGAGGGCATTCACGGAAGAGATTTCTCTCATCATCCACATCTACCTCGGTTCTTAGTTCAATGTGTCTCCATTCTGCCACCCAGACAAGCGTGGGTCTTGATATGGATAATTGAATTGTAGCCCCTAGTTTTGTAAGTGCATCAACTTGTGAGTTTAGCCTCCTGGGTATGTGACTCAAGGATACGTCCTCAAACTGGGCCATATATGATTTTGCAATATCATGATAAGGTTTGAGAGTGTCTTTTCTTACACATATATTCCCTTGAGTTATCGAGTAACCAACTCAGAGTCGCTATAAATCTTGAGCTATTTCAGGTCTAGATCGTAAACTATCTCCAAACCAATTATAAGGGCCTGATATTCTGCCTCGTTATGAGAACCGGCCTTGGCAAGAGAGAAATAAAGTGGCAATACTCCTCCTTTCAGAGTTAGGAATACCACTCCAGTGCCTCCTCAATCAGATTGGAAGGCTCTGTAAAAGTACATTTCCCACATGTGAGTAAGTTCTGCACATAATACTTCTATGTCAAGGAGATCACTTGATAAGGACATTCCGTCGGTACGGGTGTGCTACGAAAAAATCAGTTAGGGCTTGGCCCTTGATGGCCTTTTATAGGACATACGTGAAGTCAAATTCCATCAACAATAATGTACATTTAGCAAGACATCCTAAAAGGCGTGGTCATGTCATGAGAAACTTTACAGGATCTGTTTTTGATATAAGTTTCACCTCATGACCAATCAATTAGTGATGGAGTTTTTGTATTGTGAAGATTAGGGCCGAGCACATCTTTTCTATAGAGGGATAATTCTTCTTAGCCCCTTGCATCCTACGATAGAGATAGTATAACACGGTCTCTTTCCGCTTGTCATTGTTTTGTGCTAATAATGCGTCAAGCGACTCGTCCAAAGCGGTCACGTACAAGATAAGTGGGCTTCCCAAAACTGGTTTAGAAAGCACTGAAGGATTGAGAAAATACTGCTTGATGTCATCAAGTGCTGCCTGACATGCTTCATCCCAGATGAATGGGGTATCCTTCGTCAACAGATGCATGAAAGGCCTGTAGTGACCTGAGAGGTTTGAGAGAAACCTACGGATGTAAGCAAATTGCCCTTGAAGGGACCACAATTCTCGCAGTGTAGTGGGCTGGTGGCATTTCCTGGATCACCTTGATCTTGATTGGATTGACCTCCAATCCTCGGTGTCTTACATTGAAACCCAAGAATTTTTCAGAGTGCACACCAAAGGCTCGTTTCAGTGGATTAATTTAGAGCTGATGAAGGTGTAATCTTTCAAAACCTTTCAAGATCTTTCATACGAGCTTCTTTCTCCTCAGATTTCACCACTAAGTCATCGACATAGCATTCGACCTCCTTGTGCATCATGTCATTAACGTTGGTCGTCATTTCTCTCTAATACGTTGCACAGGCGTTCTTCAATCCAAAAGGCATCATTGTATAGCAAAAGACTCATTTTGAAGTCAAGAATGCGGTGGCTTCCTCGTCTTCTGGGGCCATCCGTATCTGGTTGTACTCGGAGTATCCATCCATGAAAGGGAAGACCTGACAGTGATATGTGGAGTCAATGAGCATTTCCGTAAATGGAAATGGAAAGTCATCCTTGAGGGTATTAAGATTGAGGAAGTCGATACAGACCCTGATTTGACCATTTTTCTTCTTAACTGACACAACATTATCCAATCATTTTGGGTACTTGACTTCACAAAGGAAGCCTACTTTCTTAAGTTTGGTTACCTTAGCATCTATCTGCATTTCAAGATCAGGCTTAAACCTTCTTGATTTTTGTTTGATGGGTTTGACAGTCGGATTGATGCCCAGATGATGAATGGCGATTTGGGGAACTAAACCAGGCATCTCATGATAATGCCAAGCAAAGACATCTCGATTTGCTCATAGAAAGGCAGTGAAATCCTTTGTCTCCTCTAACGACATTGTTTATAGTGCAAAATCGAAGCGATCTGTGGATGTAGATCACTCAGATCTGACACTTCAAATTGATAAAAATGAAAAGGAAAACAAGTGGGACAAATCAAATTCATATTTGAGGCCAGATCTGCCAAGAAACGAGCAGATCTGCTATCAGATCAGTGGCGGAGCCACCATGATCTAAGGCATCAAAAAACACTAATTTTAAAGAAAAATATTCAAAATAAAATTAAAATAGTAAAACAAGGAAGAAAACGATGCCAAACTGGGTCGGATGGCCCGGGACTCTTGAGCCTTCGAGGGCTCGCCCATATCAGCACCAGCATCCTCTTTGCCTCTCTGATCCGGATGTTGACAGGTAGATCTATGATGTCCAGGCTAGTTGTGCCCTGGAGATGGTTCTATAACTAGGTTTGTTGTTGCCTAGAGATCTAGGCTTTTGGCTTAAGGTTAGGGTTGCAAGAGGCTAGAAGCTAACTCTTTCATAGGGTTTTCAGGCTTTTTCAAAGAAGTTCGTCCATCCCCCTGTTTCTAACTTCATCTGCTCTTAAGTAGCAACGAAAAAGGGATATACAAGGGTCCAAGACCTATTGGAAAGGATTTACATCCATAACCAACAAATCCCATGTCAAACATATCAAAATTTGGGGCACGGATTTGGGAGGCACGGGTTGCGTCGCCTGGGTAGTACAGGTCATGTCGCTTAAGGCTAGGAGGCACGCCCCATGTTTCACAAACCAAATTTGGTCCAAATTGATATTTTTTACTTCTGGTGTGTTTGTCAGCGTCTTGTGAAGCTACCATAAAACATTTGGGTCAAAACGGATTTTTTTGCTATTTTTAATGATTTGTTTGGTAAAATAAGGCATTTGCAAGATGACTTGGGTGACACACCCTGTGTCGCCTGGGCAGCACACCCCATGTCTCCCAAACCAAAACTCGTCCAAATTAATTTTTTTCGTTTTGGATGTCTTCCTTTGGGTCTTTTGAATATCTCAAAGAAAATTTGAGTCAAAACTGATTTTTTACTATTTTTACTGATTTTTTCAGTAAACAAGCGCTCTTTCAGGGTTTTGGGTCAAAACAAGGTGTAACAGGGTTTCTGGGCTAGCAGAATGGTTCTGGATCCTAGGGTAAGCAGTATGACGTATGGATTTTTGGTTCACTTAGTCAATGTTATCCTAAGGGTCCAAGAAAACAGCAGAATTGGCCAAATTTAAAATGGGGAGTCTACAGTTGTCCCACTTTGACACTCCTTGTCGTTCGAGCGATAGGCGAGTGGCAAAGAAGTAGAAACTCAGGCGTTCCCTGTCCTTTGAGGGCCTGGTGAACGCGCAATCACTATCCTTCGAGGGATAAAAGAATGTGAAAGATGAATGTCATCCCGACATCACGTGGCCAGATGGCACACCAACTATCCCTCTAAGCCATTGCACTCCCATGCTCACCCACCTAGGGCATTTTCATCCTACGGTTTTCGGCATGAGGTGTCGGCGAGCTACACAAGCTTGAAACTCGAGGTGGATTTTACAACATGCCACTTGAACTCAAGAGTTTTCTCAGTTTGAAATTTTTAGCCCTGACAATTTCTTTAATCTCCTTAGTGTTTCCTAAGGCTTGTTTATAGGAAAAGGCTTTCTATAGGAAGAGACTTGTCTGACCGAATCTGAAGTGTGAGAGACGAGACAGTAACGCGACAATCGCGGCTAATGCGGTATTCATCATATACGAGTGTCCAAGCTTCTTCTTTTTAAAACACATTTTCGAAATTTTGAAAGTAGGGGAGATTTGAAATAGAACCCGGAGCAGGGACAGGCTACGATTTTAACAAAGGAATTAATTTTTTTTAAATTACAAGAAATATAGTGAAAATTTTGAAAAGAGAAAGATATTTTGAAAAACATGGTTGGTTAGCAGTTTTAACTCGTGCAACCATTGAGCCCTCTAAGCACTTTAATGTCATGCAGTGATGGACCATACACCCAACCCTTTTATGTCATATGGGTATAGAAGTTTCAACAAGATGGTTGTGCCATGAACACGTTGAACAAGGTGGTTGTTCCCTGAACAACATTGAACAAGGTGGTTGTGCCGTGAACACATCCGACATTTTACATCATACGCGGCTAGACGTTACCAGTCTCTGCTCTTTTACATTGCAAGAGTTTGACGTTGAACTGGATATACCCCGACCTTTAATGTCATACAGGGCTAAACATTTGAATAGGTGATTGTGTCGTGAACCCATTTAACAGGGTGGTTGTCCCTGAACACATTGAACATGGTGGTTGTGCCCTGAACACATCTGACATTTTACGTCATACGGGGCTAGACATTACATGTCTCGGCTCTTTAACATCGCTTTAACATCGCATGAGTTTGATGTTTTTCCTGTCTCCGCTCTTTAACATCGCTTGAGTTTGACATTTTTCCTATCTCGGCTCTTTAACGTCGCAGGAGTTTGATATTTTTCTTGTCTTAGCTATTTAACATCACATGAGTTTGACATTTTTCCTGTCTCGGCTCTTTAACGTCACCCGAGTTTGATGTTTTTCTTGTCTCATCTCTTTAACGTTGCACGAGTTTGACGTTTTTCATTGAAACAAGGTGGTTATGCCCTGAATTGGACTTTGGTTGACAGTTTAGGCTCATGCCATTGGGGAAAGTCCTCTCTTCTTAATTTTATTTTTTATTTTTTTGAACTTTTGGAAACTTGGTTGGCAATTTAGGCTCATTCCACCGTGGATCGTTTTTTTATTTTTTTTATTGTTTTTGAAATTTTCTGAATGATGGGCAGTTTAGGCTCATTCCATTTAGGAGCTTTTTTTTTTTTTTCTTACTTTATTTTTTAAATTGGTCGGCAGTTTAGGCTCAAGCTACCAAAGAGTTTTTTTTTTTTTTTTTTTTGGTTTTTTTTTGTTGTCCTTGTTGGGGGATCTTTTAAGTTATACGTGTGCATTTGACTGGTTGAAGTAGAGTACAACACTTTCCAAACTGAATTATTACAAACTCAGCCCCCTAGTTGTAGGGTCTTTGTCTCGAATTTCTAGTTATTGGGACATCGTACGCACACACGGGGATGAGCTTGACTCATTTTACCTCTGGGGATCTAATCGAGAGAAAAACGCCTCCAAAATAGCTAGTATCTTCATTGGCGAGATTCTTGGAGATCTTTTTATTCCTTTTACCCATAATGCCTTTTCAGGTTTTCACCACATCCATTTGTTTTATTTATTTATTTTTTATTTTTTTTTTTTATTTTTATTTTTTCTTGGTTATGCCTTTTCAGGTTTTCACCACGTTTTTTAGCCTGTTACGGGTAATATTTTCTGAGATACATTGCATTAATGGGGTCGTTGAGTTCGTACCCCTCCTGATGTTTAACCTTATAAGAATTGCTTGCATGCACTCGGGTAACCACGAATGCCCCCTTCCAATTAGGTTTGAACTTGCCCAACGGGTATGGATTTGTAGGAGTGTGGAAGATTTTATTGAGTACCATGTCTCCTACTCTGAATTGTTGAGGAACAACTTTTCTTTAGTATGCCCTCTTGTTTCTACACTAATAAGCAACGATGTTCTATGTTGCTCATAGTTATTTTTCATCTAAGTTTATGAGGGCAAAATTTCGTGCTTTGATCTTTTGCTCCTCATCTGAATTTTTATGAATAAGGACTCGGAGGGATGGTATCTCAACCTCGATAGGTAGCACTGCTTGCATACCATACACCAATGAGTATGGGGTCATGTCAATAGGAGTCTTCTTAGTTTTTTTGTGCCAATCTTTCCTGCCTTTTATTATTTTTTCTACGATTATGAGAAGTCCTTTATTTGTGGCTTCTGCTTGTCCATTTCCCTAAGGGTAGTAAGGTGTGGAGAATTTCTATGTTATCCCAAACTTTTTGCACACCTTAGTGACCTTTTCATTTTAAGATTGGATCCGTTGTCAATGATGATTGACTCAGGAACTCCAAATCTGAATACAATGTTATTCTTTATGAAACGAGCAATATGTTGGCCTTCAATTTTAACAAATGATGCGGTCACTACCCATTTGGTGAATCTGTAGCCGTTAATATAAAATGATGGCCGTTTGAGGCTTTTGGTGATGTCATTCCAATGATATCAAGACCCCACATGGCGAAGTGCCATACGAGCGGTGTTGAGATGAGTGATACAGACGGTGCATGGATGATGTCTCCTTAGACTTAACATTTGGGGAGACCTCTTAATGAACTTCCAGCAGTCTTCAGCCATGGTGGTCTAGTAAGAGCATTGGCGCTTGATTTTCTTAGCTAAGGCGGCCGCCTCAGAATGGCCTCCTTCATTATGCAGCTCTGTTAGTACTTGGTCAATTTCTGGCTGATCGAGGCAACGTATAATAATTCCATCAAAGGAATTGTGTAACCAAGGTTTTTCCTTAACTAGTGCATCGGATGCCACAAGAAACACTACCCCACCATTCTCATTTTCTTGCTCTATTTCTTTTTCGATCCTTGGTGGGGAAGGGTCATGTTTGTTCCTGATGTAGAATGGAAGCGTGGTGATTTCTTGGGGAATATCGACTATTGAGGCAAGGGTTGCAAGGGTGCCGACGAACCGATTATTTTCCCTAGTCACGTGCTGAAAGGTGATTTTCTTAAAATATGGGATCATCTTTTCCACCTTCTCTTGATAAGGTTTAAGTTTTTCTTCATTCACCCTCCAAATCTCTTGAACTTGGTTTATGACAAGTAAAGGATCACCAATCACTCGTATTTGCTGGATTTTCATTCCCATGGCATTCTCGAGCCCAGCTATCAAGGCTTCATATTCAGCAATGTTATTTGTACATGGGAAATTCAATCTAATGACTGTTGGCATTAAAATCTTCTCGGGTGAGCATAGTATGGCTCTTATACCTGACCCGTATTCGTTCTTTGCACCGTCGAAGTATAGCCCTCTAATCGAGTCCTGAATTGTCAAGAGGTTCTCATCAGGGAGATCCGTGTTAATGGGAATATTGTCTGGCAGTGCGTGTTCAGCGAAGTGGTTAGTAATGGCTTGTCCTTTGACTGATTTTTGAGTGATATACTCGATCTCAAACTTGCTCAATAGCATTCTCCACTTCGCCAAACGTCTATTGAGGACTGGCCTCTCCAATAGGTACTTGAGTGTGTCAATTTTTGATATGAGCTTCGCTAAATGAGATAAGTCATAATGTCTTAATTTTTGCATGGCCCACACAAGTGTTAATCAACGTTTCTCCACATTCGTGTATCTTGCCTCATAATCGACCATGGTTTTGTTGATATAGTATATTGTTTGTTTTTTTTCATGGTAGTTATATTATCAAAACATTTCCCCCATGATCATGCCCTTCACTGACATCTATAGGAACAAGGGTTTATCTAGACTAGGAGGAATAAGGATGGATTTGATCGAACGCTTATTGGCATCCATTGTCTCAAATGAATGAGGTGTCCTTCTTAAGGAGTCTATTGAATGGTGCGCACTTATCCGCGAGCTATGAAATGGAGCGCCTTATGAATTGTATGTGACCTTGAAGCCCACAGACTTCTCTAGTGTTCCGGGAAAGAGGTATTTCAGTGATCGCTCGTATTATGGATGGATCCACCTCGATGCCTCTTTGGCTCACTATAAAGCCTAGTAATTTGCAGAATTTAACTCCAAAGACACATTTTTGTGAATTGAGTTTGAGTTGATGTTTCTGTAGTCTTTCAAAAATGGTTCTTAGGTTGGTGAGATGATCAGACTCGGTCTTCGACTTGGCCAGATTGTCGTCAACATAGTTTTCCATAATGGTATGCATTAGATCATGGAAGATGCTAGTCATTGTCCGTTAATAAGTTGCTCCTGCATTTTTGAGACCGAATGGCATGACTTTGTAACAGTAGGTTCCCCATTGCGGCATGAATGACGTCTTAGTTTGGTCTTCTTCTATCATGAGGATTTGGTTGTAACTAGAGAAGCCGTCCATGAATGATAGCATCTCGTGACCTGCAGTGTTGTCGACCAAGGCATTTATGTTTGGTAATGGAAAATTGTCTTTGGGACATGCCTTATTGAGGTCTCTGTAATTGACACACACTCGGATCCTGCCGACTTTCTTGGGTACAACCACTATGTTCGCCAACCATTCTGAATAGTCGATGGGAATAATGAACCTCTTCTTGTGCAGTTTTTCAATCTCTTCGTTGATTTTGAGGTTGAGGTGGGTCTTTTGACGATGAAGTTTCTACGTTACAGGCTTTGCCCCTTTGTTGAATATTAGGCGATGTTGCACCAACGAGCGATCTAGCCTTGGCATATAATCGTTTGACCAGGTGAAGATATCACAATATTCCTTGAGAAAGAAAATCACATTTGTTTGCTTCTCAAAAGATAAGAAGGCTCCAATCTTGGTTAACCTTGGGTCCTTCTCAGTTCCTAGGTTTATGTCAATCATCTCTTCGATGATACCCATTGGGTCACCATTGAACCTCTTCTTGAATTGCTCAACATGGGAAGTAAGTTCCTCAGGTTGAGAGATTTCTTCAGACTCTTGACTCTCTTGATATTCATCTTGATCGTCAAATTCATCGTCTCGGGTATTATGCATCGTTATTCGGCTGTCTTGAGTGAGCGCCGCTTGTGAAAATTCCTTTTAATTACTATCAGCTTTATCATGTTTTGAATTTTCCATAGTTTTTGAAATGTCGCAAGAGGTGTCCCTTATGAGACTCGTGAGGGAAATGTTGGGGACCAGACACGCAAGGTGGTTAGATGGCCACCCCACACCTATCCATTTTTTGGCACCAGGACATGAAGGTGTCGCTGGTATGCTTCCAGCGTTTCTCGAGATAAAGGAATGATCGACCAATTCCATCCCTGGCTCACTATAAGGCCTAGTAATTTGCAGGATTTAACTCCAAAGACACATTTTTGTGAATTGAGTTTGAGTTGATGTTTCTGTAGTCTTTCGAAAATGGTTCTCAGGTTGGTGAGATGATCAGACCCGGTCTTCGACTTGACCAGATTGTCGTCAACATAATGGTATGCATTAGGTCATGGAAGATGCTAGTCATTGCCTGTTGATAAGTTGCTCTTGCATTTTTGAGACCGAATGGCATGACTTTGTAACAGTAGGTTCCCCATTGCGGCGTGAATGGCGCCTTAGTTAGGTCTTCCTCTATTATGAGGATTTAGTTGTAACTAAAGAAGTCGTCCATGAATGACAGCATCTCATGACCTGCAGTGTTGTCGACCAAGGCATTTATGTTTGGTATTGGAAAATTGTCTTTGGGACATGCCTTATTGAGGTCTCTGTAATTGACACACACTCGAATCGTTCCGTCTCTTTTTTGGTAACTCCACTATGTTGGCCAACCATTCTGAATAGTCGATGGGAATAATGAACCTCTTCTTGTGCAGTTTGTCAATCTCTTCGTTGATTTTGAGGTCAAGGTGGGTCTTTTGACGATGAAGTTTCTACCTTACAGGCTTCGTTCCTTCGTTGAATATTAGGTGATGTTGCACCAATGTGCGATCTAGCCCTGACATATAATCGTTTGACCAGGTGAAGACAGCACAGTATTCCTTGAGAAAGAAAATCACATATTTTTACTCCTCAAAAGATCCGGAGGTTCCAATCTTGGTTAACCTTGGGTCCTTCTCAGTTCCTAGGTTTATGTCAATCATCTCTTCGATGATACCCATTGGGTCAGCATTGAACCTCTTCTTGAATTGCTCAACATGCGAAGTAAGTTCCTCTAGTTGAGAGATTTCTTCTGACTCTTGACTCTCTTGATCTTCATCTTGATCGTCCAATTCATCGTCTCGGGTATTATGCATCGTTATTGGGCTCTCTTGAGTGAGCGCCGCTTGTGAAAATTCCTTTTAATTACTATCAGCTTTATCATGTTTTGAATTTTCCATAGTTTTTGAAATGTCGCAAGAGGTGTCCCTTATGAGACTCGTGAGAGAAATGTTGGGGACCAGACACGCAGGGTGGTTAGATGACCACCCCACACCTACCCAGTGATTCTCGAGATAAAGGAATGATCGACCAATTTCGTCCCTGGGTTAGTGTTGGTGGATGAGCACCCTTGACTGTGTTAAAGCCAACTGTGCGCACCTCTTCCAGATCCAAGTCAGCAAGTAGGTATTCATTTCCTAGTCTTGGTGTGTGCTGAGATGTGGAAGAGGGACTATCCCTTGTTGGGGAATCAAGGATCACCTTTGGCCATTTTGCAGGATGGGCAATGAGAAGATCGAGGCTTTGAATGCCTTCGAATACAAAGCTTGGATAGCTTGAAGGCTTCATCTAGCTTTGAAATAAAGTGAGAGAACACCTGAGTCCTCTTCGATCTACGTTTTTAGTTTTAGCTTGGGGTGATTGAAAAATTTCCTCCGTTACGTCTTGCCCTTGACTCCTCAAGCCATGACCAGGTTGGATGCCATGGGAGAAGAGTATGTGCCAGACTTCAAGGGATCCGGAGTCGTATCGATGTTGACAATGGATAATCTCCTCCATTGATGCGAAAGTTTGCAAAATTTGATGAATGGGGTCGCCGGACTTTATGCCACAATCAGCTTTCTCAAAGGAAGCGAGTAGGATTTCCTCGAGCTCAACCCCTACAACTAGCTTTCCGCTATGTGTGCTAGGATTAAGAAAAAAAGGGGGGTCAGCACAAACCTTTGCAACTCCTTTTTTTATTGAAAATTTTAGGCATTGATGTAGCGTGGAGGCGACCACAAGGTTTTCGTTGAGCCAGAGTCTTCCTAACAGCATGTTGAAGAAGGTTTTATGTCTTAGACATAAAACTTTACCAACTGAATGGTGGGGCCAATCTTGAGTGTGAGAGGCAATATGCCCTCAACCTGCCTCTTGGTCCCATCATATGCAGCGATGGTTAACTAACACGGTTCGAAGTCATCTGGGCTTTTACCTATCTACTTCACGAATTTCGTAGGGCATATATTCAGGGATGCCCCATTATCAACCAGCACTCTACTTTTCTCATATCCTTTCATGAAAATATTGATATGAAGAAGCTGGATGTGAAAGCGATAGACATTAGTCGGGATGTCATCGTCCATGAATATGATTAGCATTGGTGCCATTAGTTGGTTAATCATCCCTCACAACTCATTTGGTTGTGTGTTGCTCAGGATGTGGGTCTTAGCAAGGACCTTTTCAATTTGCGCTCTATGTGCCGGCGAATTCGTAAGCAGCTCCAAGATGGAGATTTGAGCTTGGATCTTCCCGAGATGAGTCGGTAGATCATAGGTTGTTGCTGATCCTTGAGTTCTTTAATTAGGTTCATGATCCACAACCCCTGCTGGTGGTTTGGCTGTTGAAGTGGCTCCCATTCTTTCATCAAGAGTGTCCGCCATCAATTGGATTGGTTTTAACACTCGACTTCTTCAGGTTAAGGAATCAACTTCGCCAGCTTGGAGCTCGATAGGGTCAGCTCTAGAAAGAGTAGTGGGAAACCTCGAGGTGTTGGCCCCTTGTTTGGAAGATGATCCCTTTCCATCAGCGTTGACCATGTCAACCTCAAGGGCATCATCTTCGTCATACTGGCCCCACATAGGAGGATCATCAGATTTCGGGATGAAGAGTTTCCTTTAAGAAGACATAAAAGATCTTCTTGAAATTCTTAGAGATGATGATCACAAGCAAATATGAATTGGCTGGGGTCATCTTCTTCGTCTCCGTTTTCAATCATGTGAATGATAACATCCTCCTTTGAGTTACTCAAAGGCCCCGTTTCTTGGATCGTTGTGGCTATATTTTTGGGGAGAGGGTTTGTGAAGATACCCATCTTCTTATTAGGTTCTTTAACAGGTTGATTTTTAGGTCTGACAGTGATGTCGCCCTTATTAATCATCCCTTGAATCACCCGCTTCAAGTAGAAACAATTTTTGGTATCATGGGCATGGTTTCTATGCCACTTGCACCATATGTTCTTATCCTTAATCTCAAACGGTGGTTCAGATGGTGGCGAGAGTTGAATCATGTTTTTCTTCAAGGGTAACACCAGCACTTTTTCTAACGTGTCTTTGAGAGGAGTGAAGTTGTCCTTTAGCCTTCGATTGTTATTTTGAGCCTTAGCTCTAGGCTGACTCCTTCGATTTTGAGTCCTATTATTGTGCTGGGTGGCTGAACCCTGAGCCGGTCCGTTAACAACAATTTCGTTAACCGAAGCATAAGCTTTCCCCTTGTCATTGGTCTTATTTTTATTCTGGGGTCGTGATGGGTTTGTTATTGGGCTTAGTACTGAGAGGTGTCCCTCTCGCCCTTTCATGTCGCGCCACCCACTCGATCATGGAGTCGAAAGAGTGAGAGATAAGTCCCTGGCTAAAGAAGGTTCTGTATTCAGGAGCTGCATTTTCTAAAGCTATGGAGATTTTAGTTGGGTCCGTAAGTGGAAATTCGATGACCCGCATCACCGCCTCGCGAAGTCAACCGATAAAATCCTCGAAGGATTCTCCTAGGTTTTGTTTAGTTACACTAAGCTCTCCCAGGGAAAGAGATTTTGGTATCGACCTATGGTAGTGAGAGATGAACTGGTTGAACATTTCATCTGGAGTTATGTGTGGTTGAGTGGTCATTATTCTACGATGCCGGTTTAAAGCCTCACCTGTCAAAGTTTGTGAAAACAAGGCCTTCAACTGGTTAGGCATGTCTCATAAAGCTCGGACAAAGAGGAGGTATGTGTTGACATGAATATCTGGGTCACTCTTCCTGTTGAATTTTTTTCTAAACTCTTGGATGACAAACCCAAGGGGAAGGTCTTCCATGCCTCCAAGGGCCTCATGAACATAGGCCTTAAGGGCAAGGATTTCATGCATACCCATCCTTACAAGCATATCTTGTATCGCTTTTAAGGTGCATTCTTGTTGTATTCCGCATTAGAGTAGGCCCACCGGTCGATGGGTTCCGGAGCATAGACTGATGAGTCGAGACTTGGGGTAGATGTTGGCCTGCTTGGGCCTGAGATTGATGAGCTGCAGTCATCGGGGCGGTTTGATACACTTCTGCCTGAGGGGTGCACTGACCCATGGGTGCCACCACTGGTCACGGAACTTGCACTGTTTGTTGGACCAGATGAACCAAGGGGGCTGATTGAAGAATCGGCTGACTCGGTTGTGCTAAGGGTTGGCCTATACTGCTAACTTGGTTTGGGTTTGACCCGTGAGCTGGGGCACAAATAGTGTAACCTAAGTCAACCAGACTTTTAAGGACAGCTTGGATGCCCATCTTAACTAAGGGTTGATCTAAATTGATGCCTCTGCTCCGTACAGTGTTAAGAATATTGTGAGTGTTACTATGGTGGCTCAAAGTTGGATTGGATCTCCTAGACCTAGGTGGGTCTTGGTTTTGAGACCGCTGCATCTTGGGGTTATCTTGGTTCTAGTTTTGGGAATTGACGTTAGTTGTCGCATGAACTTCTTCCCTCACACAGCTTCTACTTTATTTGCCTAAGGTCAGACGGCTCTTACTGTGGCTACATAAGGTTCCCTGTACGACAATGCCCGGCCGGACCCCCTGGTTGTTCACTGTTTTTTGGATAGAGCCAACTTTTCGGACCATACAGAGCTCAGGGTTAGAAGTGGATCCCTGGGACTCGGCTTCTAATTGATGACCTGGACGATGGATAATGGATTGGCTTGAGTTCTGACCGTAATCTCAAGGGATTGCGGCATACTGGTCCCTAGGTTTGGGAAGGTTCGGTTTAGAGTCAACCATGGAGCGATCACCATAATCGCCTTGGGTAACGGACATGATGACTTTCTTTGGCCAATTTGTAAAGTCTAGGCTTAGAAAAGATCTAAACTCGATGACCTAGGGCAAACCTTAACTAATATCAAGGCTAAGACTAGCCCGGAATCTAGACTTTGAAGACTTAATGGGTTTTGATTCAGACCCTAAACTAGGGTAAGCCTCGTCTATCTTTAGAGGCAACTCTATGCTTAGACCTATGCTAGAACCTAGACGAAGGTCTAGACTAGATGGGTGAGATTCTCGGCTTGGACCACGAGTGGGTCTAGGTTCGGACTTGGGTGTGGGCTTGGTTCAGACCTGAACTGAGATGGGTACAAGCCTGAGCTTTGACCTACAGGGTTGTGAAACTCAGAATGGGTGTAGACCTGGACTAGAACAAGATTGAACTAGGAACGAGCCTTTGGCTCAGACCAAGGAGGGGCCTAGGTTTGGACCTAGGTGTGAACCTGGTTTGGACTTGGGCTCTGCTGAGTACAAGCCTAGACTTGGACTCAGAGAGTTTTATTGATCAGACCAGGTGTGGACCTGGAATGGATCAAATATGAGTAAGGAAAGAGCTTTCGGCTTAGATCGAGAGGGGGCCTAAGTTCAGACCTGGGTGTGAACCTGGTTCAGACTTGGGCTAGGCTGGGTATAAGCCTGAACTTGGACCCAGAGAGTTTTGATGATTAGACCAGGTATGGACCCGGACTGGATCAAAGATGAACTAGGAATATGCCCTTAACTCGAACAAAGATGGGACCTAGGTTCGGACCTAGGTGTGAACCTGGTTCGGACCTGGGCTAAGCTGGGTAAAAGCCTGAACTTGGACCCAAAGTTCAACTTGGGTCTGAGCTGAGATAGAAGATTAACCATTCAGAAACAAGCAAGCAAGCACAAGAAAACGTTTGACCTAGTAAAGTATTATAGGTAGGCTCTGCTTGAGAGTGGGTTCCTAACTACTGAAATGCAGCTAGGCTGATATAGGTCCCTGCATAGATCCTGGCCTCTTGTTATAGGATTTTTCCAGGTCCTATTAAACGAGGAGTTTCTTTGAGGCAAAGCATTACAGAGGGGCACTCACAATTAAAGTTATGCGAATCCCAACCGCCTCGACTCTCAAAGTTGGGTTCCCCTCACACCATTAACGTAGATTTTTGGCGTTTTTAAAATATTTATTCTCTGGTTTTCCGTGATTCCTGGTCACAGTTCGTGCTAAGTCGAGCGTGACCCGAGTCGAGGATGACTCAAATGGGACACCGTTCAGGGAGGGTGCGAGCAGCCCTCGATGTATTCTTTTTTTTTTTTTTATTGACTTTTTTATCTTTTTAAAGTTTGAAGAAACACAGTTAAATTAAATGTGGTGAAATCAGGAAAAATATGGTTTCAGTCAAAATTAAAAAAAGAAAAAAAAAAAAAAAAAATGTTAGGAGCAGAACAGACTTATCTGAAGAAAAATATTTTTTTATATTTTTTAAAAATATATTTAGGCAAACAATTGGTGACCAAGCACAAATAGGCTCCGGAACAGGCCTGTGGGGTCCCAAAATTTTTCTAGGACCTCTATGATTAAGCAGCACAAGTCGTGTCGCCAAAAAAAAAATTTATTTCATTTTTATTTTTATTTTTATTTTTATTTTTATTTTTATTTTATTTTTTATCTTGTTGATCTTGATGAAATAAGGCTATGAAACTTGCAGAAGCAGAAAAATTAAACGTTTTGATAAAATAAAACTAAAACATGGTGAAACAAAAGAACAACAGATATAATAGATCTGTTTCAAGCAAAATACTTTTTTGCTATTTTTAAAAGTTTTAGTTTGCTCTTAAATTTCGTGAACAACCACAAACGAGACCCAGGACCCAGCCTGCAACATTTTAAATTTTTTTTACTTAGGCGATCAGGGGAACCAGAGAGTGTGTCGCCCTTGACCTGGGCAGCACGGTCCATGTTGTCTGGGCAGCACGCCCTATGTCACTTGAGCAGCACACCTAGTGTTGCCCAAAAAATTAATTTTTTTTTTATTTTTTCATATGTTTTTCTTGTATATCTTGATAAAATAATCTAACTGTAAACTTGGAAATAAAATTGTTTTTGTTGAAAATAAATTAAAATAAAGCGACAGGAGATCTAACAGATAATTTTTTGTACTCTTGAGTATTTTATTTTAACCTAAAAATTTGAGAACAGTCACGAAATGGTACTTAGAACATGCTTGCAATGTTTTAAATTATTTCCAGATTTTCAAAATTTTGATACTCGGATCACGTTTTATTTGCCCCATGGTGGGCGCCAAACTGTTTACAGCGCAAAATCGAAGCGATCTGCAGATGTAGATCCCTCAGATCTGAAACTTTAAGCTGATAAAAATGAAATGGAAAACAAGTGGGACAAATTGAATTCAGATCTGAGGCCAGATCTATCCAGAAACGAGTAGATCTGCTCTCAGATCTGTGGCGGAGCCAGCATGATCCAAGGCATCAGAAAACACGATTTTTTTTTAATAATAACTAATCAAAATAACATCAAAATAAAATTAAAACAGTAAAACAAAGGAAGAAAATTATACCAAACCGAGCCGGATGGCCCTGGACTCCCGAGCCATTGAGGGCTCGCCTGTATCAGCACCAACGTCCTCTTTCTCTCTTTAATCTGGATGTTAACCAATAGATTCGTGTTGTCTAGGGTGGTTGTGCCCTAAAGATGGCTATATAACTAGGGTTGTTGTGCCCTGGAGATGATTCTATAACTAGGGTTGTTGTGCCCTTGAGAGCTAGGCTTTTGGCTTAAGGTCAGTGTTGTAGTAAGCTAGCGTTTTCGAAAGTAACTCTTTCCTAGGGTTTTCAGCCTTTTTCAAAGAAGTCCGTTTGTCCCTCGTTTCTAGCTTCATCTGCCCTTACGTAGCCATGAAAAAGGGAAATACAAGGGCCCAAGACATGTTGGAAAGAATATACATTCATAACCAACAAATCTCGAGTCAAACATATCAAAATTTAGGGCACAGATTTGAGCAGCACTGATCGGGTCGCCTGAACCTAATTTGGTCCAAATTGAGATTTTTCACTTCTACGTGTGTTCCTCAGCCTCTTTTGAAGTTGCCAGAAAACATTTGGGTCAAAATGATTTTTTTTACTATTTTTAATGATTTGTTTGGTAAAATAGGGAATTTGTAAGATGACTTGGGCGACATGCCTTATGTCGCCTAGGTGGTACGCCCCTTGTCGTCCAAACCAAAAATATCTAAATTGATTTTTTTGAATTTGTGTGTCTTCCTCAGCCTCATGTGAAGCTCTCAGAGAAAATTTGGATCAAAATGGATTTTTTTACTATTTTTAATATTTTCTCCATAAAACAGTGCACTTTCAGTTTGGGTCAAAACAGGGTGTAACAGGGTTTCTGGGTTGGCAGAATGGTTCTTGATCCAAGGGTAAGTTGTGTGACCTATGGATTTTGGGTTCACTAAATCAATGTGATCCTAAGGGTCCAAGAAAACCACAAAATTTTCTAGATTTAAAATGGGGTGTCTACAGACATATTTAACGAAATGAAGGTAGGCCTGGGATCAACTTCCTCTCCTAGGTTTATTTCTTCGAGTACATCAACTGTGGCTTGGCCGCCTTCTTTCCATTCTTCTGGGGATGAGGGGTCACCTTCAAGCATATCAAGCTGAGAAGACTAGTTTGAAGGTTACAGAGAAATTGAGAAGCACCCTCCGATTCTTAACTAGGTGTTGGCGGTGCTTGGTTTGAGCTAGCTGATACTTAACAGACCTGTATCATGTGGCAAGCTTCCCGAAAATAGAAGCTCTGCCCTCTTTATTCAATCAACCTCTGCTGAAAGTCCGGCTCCAGGGGCCACTGAGGTTTCTTTGGCTTTGACTTCCTATGCTTCCTAGGAGAAGAAGATGGCTCTACCCGAGCACGAGTTGTCAGGGCGTCAGCAGCTGTTAAGAACCCAACCACTCGGGCTAGCATCTTTCTCATCCTCCTCCTGTGCATCCTGCTTATGTTGCTTCCTTCAAGTTCTCGATCAAGGGCGTTGAACTCTGGACATTGCAAGGCTATACCTGCAAGAGACACTGAAGAGGGGGAGGGGAAAGAAGAAGAAGAAGTGTTAGTAGGCGAGGGGGATTTAAGGTCAATCCCCTCGTTGGACCTATTTGGGCAGCTTTTTATGTCATCACTAAAATTGGGCGTGTGCAGGGAGTCTTTTTGCTCTTTCCCCTACTTAGACCATTAGGGAGTGCTTTTAACGTCGTCACCTGCATTGGACGTATGCAGAGTGAGGGATTACCCCAAGGTGTCCTCCTTATGAGGTTTAGGGGAAAGCATGATTGCGTCAGGGATGAAATCCTACAAAGTTCGCAAGGGCAGAAGAGGCCTGAGAAACTCTTGTTCGAGTAGAGGTTGAGGAGGCTTGTTTCTTCTGCGAGCCCTTCTTGGGGCCCGCCTCCTCATGGGTGCATTTGCTTCATCTCACTAGGTTTGTGGACAATCCTAGCTTGATGGATAGCCTCTCGTTTTAACGACTTAAGTTTGCTTTGCCCGTCGTAGACTATCTATGTTTGGGAAGTTGAGGGTTCAGCAAGATCCGAATCATCATTAACTAAGTCTAGTGTTGGGAGGTCCTCTTACATAGGTGGAGTTGTGATCTAGGGGTCCCCTAGTGGAAGGTTACAGGATTCATAACTTGCCTATATTTTCTTCGTGATTATCTCATGAAAACTAGAGCATTCACTCAGATCATGTCCCCATATCTGGTGGTACGAGCACCACTGGTTCTTGGTTCCCTTAGCAAGGTGCTTGTGTTGTCTTGCTGGCTTTGGTGGGATGAGGCCTTATTGAAGCATGATGACAGAGAAGGCTCGAAGAAGATCAGGCACATAGTCCTCTTCATCGATGGTCAGTTTGTGAGAGGCTTCTGTTGCCCCGAACGGTTTCTTGAGTTCCTCAAGCTTAATCTGACCCTTCTGGATCAAAGCCTGAATGAGGTCTTTAAGTGTAAAATAGTCCTCCATGGGGTGATTTACCCTTTGATGATAGGCACAATATTTTGTGTGCGTATCAACACCAGCTTGGTCAGGAGACTTACTCTCAGGTAATTCAACCATATTCTATTCCAGCAGTAGTCGAAGCAATACAGGCACCCATTCCTTTTCAAAGGGATAAACTTTATTCTGATGGGTGATCCAATATTCACTTCGATTAAAGTTCGCGGGTGTAGGCACCCGATTATATGACTGCTGCTGTTCTCCTACCTAAGGTGTTGTCTTTGCTGTGTCGACAGCTTTGGCGAGGTCCAAAGTTTGAGAGGTGACCTTCTCTGGATTATTAACCGTGACAGTAGCACTGGTCACTCTTTTTTTCTGGTTGGCTCAGGAGTTGGTTCAAGAATTACCATTGCCCCGGTTGTTCGCCAAATTTAAAGACTGATGTCGTGACCCATTATGATGGCATGAACAACTCTCTATGCGAACCGACTTAGAGATTAGGTCTAACATGGAGGTTGGGTTAAAGGCCTCAACATGAGAAAGATCTCAGGTAGCATATTTCGAACGCAGGTTTGAACTGCCTCCTTCTCAGACATAGGATTAGGATGGCGAGCTGCTAGATCTCTTCACCTTGATATGAATTTATCCACAGGTTCATCTAGCTCCTGGGTCAAGGTGGAAAGTTCAATGGTTTTGACCTCCCTCTTGACCTCATAGAAACGCGGATGGAACAATTTCTCCATCTCCTCCCAAGTACATATTGAGTTTGGAGGCAGCCGAGCGTACCATTGGAAGGCCGGACCATCAAGGGTTTCAAGGAATTGATGAGGAAGGAGTCTCCCGTCAGCCACTGTCTCTCAACATGCTGCTTGGAAATGGGCGATACGTTTATGGGGGATGTTGTTCCATCAAAGTGAGGAAGCATCCCTTTCTTATTGTCTTGGGGGAAGGGAACCTGATCAATATAAGAAGGGTACGGCTCGTGATAAAGCGTCACGCCTTGTATGCCTGGGATATGCCTAATCTTCAGGCTATGAGTTACCATAGCATCAATGTCAGCTTGAGATAAGGGGTGAGGGACAAAATTGTCCTGTGAGGGGGGAGAAGGAGGCTGCCTGGGAGGTACATCTTTCGAATGATGGGAATTGACCTCATGGTTAGCCAAGTGTCGGGTGAACTCCATACAATCGATCCTATCCATCATTGCTTGAACCATCTGATCAAACCTTTCCATATGGGTCTCTTGAGAGTCAGTAGGTTTAGTTATAACCATGACGCTGACCGTTTATCTAGAGAGGTCAGACTTGGATGCAGTCGAAGGATTTCATGCTTAACAGGTCGCACGTGGAAAGTTAGTCAAAAGGGGATCAACATGCCCTGATTGGACCCGACTCTTGTATGTTGAGCTGGTAAGGACAGGTTCTCGACGGTCTTGGTAGCATGGCTTCTGGGTGGCCGGATCATCTTCAACAACACTAACCACAATGCAAGATTCTCTTTCTTCTTATGTAAGGTTTGTCTTCCGAAGAGGGTAGAAGAGATTATGGTAAAGAAGGTTGTCAGAGCTGGGAGTCCCGACTGTCTTGACTTCTTCTCTAGTCAGAATTCGCAGACCCCTATTGCTCTTGGCTTTGAGAATTTTATGGATCTCATGCTAGAATTGTGAACGGGATCTCGTCTGGTCAACTAGTCTCGCGCAAGAGAGAGCAGTCTCGATTAGGCTCCGCAAAGGATGGGGGCCAAGGAATGAAGTCAACCTGGGTCGAGGGAGAAGAAAGACAGGGTCTCTCATGGGGTCTTTTCCCCGAGCTATCTTATAAGCTCCAGGGGCATGACCGAGATAATACAACTGGTCCAAGATGGTACTCTTGGGGAAGGTCTTCGAGTACTAAGGTTTGAGGTGCTTGCCCGAAAGAGATGGGGCAGACAGTGGAATGATCGACTCACGATGACGCTCGATTCGGGAGAGGGGAACAGTAGTTTGGGGAGGCGATGTGTGAGCTCCCCTTTAAGAAGGATTATGGGTGACTTTGGGGTCCGTCAGGCTCGAACAGATTGATTGGCCTTAGGAAACATGTGGAAGCCTGCCCCTTACAGGGTGCGCTAGTGTGTGATGAGCAGGAGGACGAGGAGGTCATCCCCTGCGTACTCGGGTCGATGCAGCGACGACTTTCCTCCGAGTGGTGAGATGGACATGTGTAGCGTGTGCAGGACTTAGCCCAAGGAGGCCTGGTCTGGGACACTGGCTCGAGGCAATACGAGGGTTGCCCCGAGGTGCAGCTCGAGTGAGAGGCCCACAAGCCTTAGAGTGTGTGCGAGAGGTGAAGGCCCCAGGCTCTCCGCCTCTATGTGTCAAGCCTCTAGGAATAGAGTCTCGTGGTGGTGCAGAAGTGTGGGGGGTAACCTTAACAACTCACAAAAGCAGGGACAACTTGCTTGGCTTTTGTAAAGAGGGACTGGGCAGCTTTTCGATGTAGCTCAGCAATATAAACGATAAGTGACTTCCCGGTAACAGGGTGAATGCTGTGAGCGGTGGTATGTGTGCCACCTATGCAAGGTGCCATGGCGGGGGTTCCACCAGAGCAAGGAGATGGGGAGTGATTGACCTTTAAGTCCCACCTCACACATATCCAGGTTAGGACCTGGGAGCTAGATGCAGGGTCTTTGCTCAAAAGGAAGGTTGGGAATGAAGTTCGAGGAGCTTGTTCCTAGGGGACAGTGGCAAATGCGGGGATAAGGAAGTCCCCGATCTGGATAAACGGGTTACGGAACCCAGAAGCCATAAGTGTGAAAAATAGAAAATAAAAGAAGAAAATAGCTAAATAAGTGAGATCCGACTAAGGAGTGGTAAGTCCCAAGTGGAGTAGCCAAGCTGGTTAGGTACCTTGATATCGCCCTCTTGATCTGGATGATCGGGCGGCACGTGTCTCGGGTTTCAAGGGAACCCAGGACTAGAGATTGCTCTTTCGGGGAACTTTGCTAAAACACAAGGGCAGGTAGACGAACCGATGGGAAAGGAATTTAAGGTGGGTTCATGACTTACTCGGGCTAGCTCACGTGAGCACCCTCTTAAATCACGAAAAAAGCCCCCTAGTCGTAAAACTGGTTCGGAATCACCTCCCGTAGCCTGATTCTCCTATTTCTGCAATCACACATATATGGCAAATGTTACAAGACAAGTGGGTGAAGGGACCCCACCTTGCCTTTACGGAATGTACACAAGCATACACATTCAAAAAGAGGAAGAGAAGAATGAGAAAGTTAAGATTGGGATGAGAAGAATTTGACCAGGCAGTGAGATCGACACAGTGATTGAACTAATAAGTAATTGACCCGGTGTGGCAGTAAAATGGGCTTGGTAACTCAGACCGGCTCAAGAATTACTACAAGATGATAATATCAATACTGACTAGCTTGACACGATGGTTAGTCCGTCACGACAATAAAGCGGGCACGGTAACTCTGACCGACACAACACATTACTGCTAGACAATTGAACTACCATGGAATGCTAGTCTCCATCTCTCTTGGTCAAACAAAAGGGTAAGAGAAAGAAAGAAAAAGAACAAAAAGAAAGAGAGATGAGAAGAAGAAGAAGAAGAAAAGAAGAGAAAAGAAAAGAAGAAGCAGAGTAAGAAAGAAAACAATGAGAGAAGAAGAAGAGAGAGATGGGAAGAAGAGGGAGGACTCATACGGCAATGAGATGGGGAGAGATAAGACTCAGACGACGATGACTGCAATAGGATTATGCCGGTTGTGACATAATGAGAGAAGAGAGAAAAGGAACACATACGGCAATGTGCTTCCACCGTCTGTGACTAAGGAGAGAGAGAGAAGGAACACATGCGGTAATAGACATGCATCGGCTGTGTCAAAAGAAAGAGAAGAGAGGGAAAAAACACAAGCGACAATAAGCTACCACCATCTGTCATAGAAGAACCAGGATGGAAAGCACAAGCAGCACTGGGCTAGCGTCGGCTGTGATAGAAGAGAAGAACGAGAGAATAAACACATGCAGTGATATGCTTGTGTCGTCTCTGATAGAAGAGAAGAAAGAGAGATAACGCACAGGCGGTGATAGGCTTGCACCATCTGTGACAAAAAAAAGAAAGAGAGAGAAAGCATAGGCAGAGATAGGCATGCATCGTTTGTGGTAGAAAAGTAGAAAGAGAGAGAAAGCACAGGCGACGATAGGCTTGCACCCTTTGTGACAGAAGAGAAGGAAGAGAGAGAAAACATAGTCGACGATAGGCTTGCACCGTCCGTGACAGAGAAGAAGGAGAATTTTGACATCCAGGTTAAGGCTCGTCTCACTGTTTATGTCTCATGAACAGGAAGGCATCACACCAGACGATAGGTCTGTCATGCGTGAATGGAGAAGGAAAGAGGAGCAGGGAAAGAGAGACATGATAGATCAGAGGAGGAAGAGAGAGAAAGGGATAAGATGAAAGCAGGAATGAGAAACGGAGAGACGAGAGAGAAAAAAGAAAGAGATAGAGATGATAGAGAAAAGAGGAAGAAGAAAGAGAGAGATAGAGATGAGAGAGAAAAAAGGAGGAAGAAAGAGAAAGATAGAGATGAAAGTGAAAAGAAGAGAGAGAAAGAGAAGGAGATGAGAGTGAAAAGAGGACAAGAGAGAAATTCACCTTATTGAGGGGACCGACCCTTTTCTTCTCTCTCCTCTCTTTCTCTTCAAGATGCACCAACAAACTTAAGTAAGAATTGAAATCTTTATAGAATGATTAAAGAATGAACCAAAGGTTTTTTTATAATTAGGCTTTGCGTGTTCATATAGAATTGGGCCCAAACATGGGTGGATACCAAAAAAATAGCTAAGATGATAATTACAATTTAATTGAATTAAAACAAATTTAAAAAGTATGGTGCAAAAGGACTGTTTTGCCCCTGCCTAACCATAGATGGAATTCCAGAATAGTCCATGCCACTGCTCGAGAACTTGCGTGATCTTTTATGACTGATTCAGGGTTGCTCTGATGGCCGTTTGATCAAAGGATGATTGTTTTATTGTAGGGCTCAGCATGGCGATCAACTTGATACCAACTTCGAGCCATAAATAGTGTTTTTAGGCCTCGATCATGAGACTTGAAATTTGGATGAATCTTGAAAACTTTGGATCTATTGTGAGCTCATTCCGTAATGTTTTTCTATGATTTCTTCATCGTAGTGCATTGATCATGCCGTCACGATCAAGTGGAAATAAACGGGATGCGATTTGGAGCTCGAACGAAGCTTTCACAACTTTTGGGTTTTGGTCGGAATAAAAAATCTGGTAGCCAGAATTTCAGTCACTTCATCACCTTCGTGTGCAAAATTTAACCGTTCATCTTATACGGAGTTTAGACCAATGTTATCCTTAGATCTTACACACATAATGGAATTGGTTTCACAATGATCCAATGTGCGAGCGCCGCGATTTGGTCATTTGAGTGAGGTGTGTCTCTACTGAATTTTTTGCAACTTCTTCACGAATCAACAATTTCTCTCTAGCTTTTCTCCCTGCTCGGGTGTCTTCACGAGGCGTACCACATATCAAAACGCTCGTCTTGACGAGATGAATATGCCCACAAAATTTGAACGTGATCCAAATTGGAATAGGTGATATATGGTCCCCGAAAGTCACTCCCCATGACTTTAAAAACAGCCACCTTTAATGGTGTTTTAGTGCAAAGCGGCCGCACGAGAATAGTGTGTGGCTTACCCCTTTTCAATATTTTACCTATAACTTTGCCCTAGAGTGCTTGATTAAGCTGAAACTTGACTTATAAAGGTTATCGACTATGTTGGATCCAATGGCGGTGGTCTCATCGCTATTTGACGTACCAAAAATATAGTTTCAGTCCACTAGCTATTTTTCTTTGTGTTCACTGCCTCAGACATGTCGAAATGAGACGAAACTTAGCAAGTGTTCTTTTGGAGTGCTTATGAAGATCTTAACCTATTTTGGGGCTATTTTATAACTGTAGAGAATTCCAATTTTTTATCAAGCTTTATTAACCGGCTTCCTCTTTATTTCGCATCAAGGACCAAGGTGCTAAAAAATGTGTTCAAACACCTAGTGTGGTAGCATGACGGGCACAAAAACTCCGACCGGCACACGACAATACTACTAGAAGACAAAACTAACATCGACCAGCCTGATACAATAGTCAGCCCATCATGACAGCAAGACGGGCACCGTAACTTGGACTAGTATGACGGCAATACTGCTCGACGATGAGAGTACCATGGTAGTGCTAGACTTGGCTTCCCTTTGTCAAACAAGAGAAAATGAGAGAAGGAGAAGAAAAGCGAAGAGAAAAGAATGAGAGATAAGCGATAAGAAAGAAAAAGAGAGAAGAGGAAAAAGAAGAAGAGAAGAGAAGAGATAGAAATGATGAGAGATTTAGACAGAAGCCATAAGAGAGAGAAGACGAAGAGAAGAAGGGAATAGAAGAGAGGAGAAGATTAAAGGAGATGAGAAGAAGAGAAGAGAAAAACAAAGAAGATAAAAGAAGAGGATAGAAAGGGGGAGAAGAGAGAAGAAGAAGAAAATAAGAGAAGAGAAGGAAGGAGGGAAGAGAGTATAAAGAAGAAAGGAAGAAAAGAAGAGAAGTGAGAAAGAAAAGAATGAAGAGAGATGGAAAGAGAGGGAAAAAGAGCAAGAGATGAGAGACAATGAAGAAAGAGAAAGAAGAGAAGGAACAGAAGAGAGAAGGGAGAAAGAAGAGAGAAGGGAAGAGGAGATAGGAGATATAAGAGGAAAGAAGAGAGATAATGGAGCATGAATGACGATGAGGTCCCACCGTTCATGACCAAGGAGAAAGGAGAAAGGCAAAAGCATGGACAGTGTTGGGCGTTCTGCTGTTGTTACAACCCAAACTTTTCTCGGCCAGTTAGAAGGCATGACGGGATAGGGGAGTGTGTCAGCATCGGTTGGGTTTTCCAACGTTGGCTGTGAAGGAGAAGGAGAGCCAGCATCGGTTGACTTGCCAAGAGCCGGTTGGGTTGTCCACCACTGGCTGTGAAGGAGAAGGAGCACCAACGCTGATTGAGTTGCTCAGTGTAGGTTGGACTGTGTGGAGCACCAGCTGTGAAGAGGAAAAGCCCAGTGCCTATTGCTCTGCGTCGGCTGTGTAACGTCGGTGGTATTTCGCAGTGCGTGTACAAGGTGTTACCGCTGGGTGTGTTTCTGTTGTGACTGTTTTCCATGTGGCATAAACATGCTTCAGCCTATCTCATGATGATGTCCCCCATGTTTACTCTCTCTCTCCCTTCTTGCAAGCCACTTGTCAATTGTATGCTTCCATCTCATGGTGATGTCCCCCATGTTTGCTCTCTCTCTCCCCTCTTTCATGCCACGTGTCAATTTCATGCTTCTATCTCATGAAGATCTCCCCCATGTTTGCTCTCTCTCTCTCTCCTCATGCATGTCCTTCAGTTTTGAATGAATGCCACTTGTCCCATGCTGCCTGTTTCCTCTTTTATTAATAGAACCCTTCCCATCCATATCAAGAGATTTGTCCCTCTCTCTCTCTCACGTTTTGCTATCTCTCCCTCTCTAAAAGACTTAGAGCCTCAAGCTTTGGGAGCTTCAAGGAGGAGTTGAGTGCAGGGTCAACTTGGAGTTCTTGTGAGGTAAGTGGAACTCTACCCCCTTGCACCAAGTTGTTTGAGGAATGAATTGAAGCATAAATAAATTTGAATGGTGAATGAATTGAAGCATGATTTTTGGCATAAGATTGCATAGGAATGGTGTTAGAGGAATAGAGTTGTATGTGTGTTGTTGTGTTTTATTTTTCCAAGAATTTAGTCCTTCTTTGTGTATCATGCTATGCACTAATGTGATATCAGTTGAGTCTGAAAATTGGTGCGTTGTTGATCTAGTGAGTCTAATTTAGACTAGTTTTGGTCTCATGTTGTTATCTTGCATAATTTATAAGTTGCAGAGTGATCCTTGATGCATGCCATGGCTGGACTGTGAAAATTCAGAGACTGTTTATGTTTTTGTAACACCTGGTGGACGCATCAAAGGATCTAAAAATTGACTCAAATCACCACCATTGGAAATATATCTGAGTCTAGTTTCATTTTTATGCTAATGTCTAGACGTGATTCTTGATAGATTAGAGGATATGATGCCAAATGTGCATGCACTCACTATTAGCATACTGTTAAATTTTCCAGAAATGTTACTTCTATTGTACTGATACTTTGCCTAAATAATTGAAGTCCAAATGACACGAAACTACTGCCATTGGAAAGATATAAAAGTCTAGTAAACGTTTTGTGTTTAGACCCTGTCGAAATTCCTTGCGGACAAGAAGATATGTTTCAGAATGTACTGGTAGGTCACTGTTTGACTGCTTTTCTGGATTTTGCATCAACACTACTGTGATTATTGGTTTTCACCAACAAAACGAAATCTACTTTCTGTCAAACCATATCCGTTTGAAAGATATTCGAAATTCTCTTTAGATTGAAAGTTACGCTTCCTTTTATGAAGGTATGTCGCTGTGGAACGTTTTAGCAAAAGCACAGATTTAATGCCCCTGATTTCACTGAATTTGACAAACTAAAAAGTGTCCATTCTATCCCAAACCCAGGCCATTGGAACCGATTATGAGTCATCTTTAATCCATATGTTGAGCGTTTTTCGAGTTTCCTCCTTAATTTCTGAACTATCTTCAAATTCCAAATGGAACGAAAGCTATAGCCTTGTTTTGACTTGGATGTCACTGTCTGAATTCTTAGAAAGCATGACATCAGTACTCTGACTACTATTACATGAACTCTGATTCTGTTATAAGAACTGTGATTTTTTTATAAGAACTCTGATTCTATTATATGAACTCTAATTCTGTTATAATAACTCTGATTCTGTTATAAGAACTTTGATTCTATTATAAAAACTCTGATTCTGTTATAAGAGCTATGATTCTATTATAAGAACTCTGATTTTGTTATAAGAACTCTGATTCTATTATAAGAACTCCGATTCTATTATAAGAACTTTGATTCTGTTATCTGAACTCTGATTCTATTATACGAGCTATGATTTTGTTATATGGACTCTGATTCTGACCGCTACATATTGGATCCTCCATTGGTAGTGAGCCCTCTGATTCTGTACGTGTGAGCATGGACTTGCCGCACAATGATATATATGTGATATTCTATCAGACTCTGTTAGTGTGAGCATGGACTTGCCGCACCTTGACATATGAGCATGGACTTGTCACATGATCCTTCCCTGACTCTCAATGATAGGAAGGGAGTTAGGCTCTGATTGTAGTTGGGAGGGTCGCACCCCCCAAGATTTCTGAGCACTATCCATCGGGACCCCTTTGGTAGTGTAACGTCCTTTAGTGGTGAGAGAGTAAGAGGGCAGTGTCTTGCAAGGCTTCATTCTATCAAAAACCCCAAAGCGTGTTGTGGACTGTGTGTGTGTGTGAAGACATTACAAAGTGATTTTCACTTGTCATTGTCTTTCCTCCTGCGTGATGATAGAAGTCCTAAGCAATGGGATTGGCTTGGCCTAATGAATAAGGCTTCTACTTCAGAAGTAGCTTGTTTATGTTCTGCTTTTTTGAATTCTTTATTCTATATGAACATTTGAATGTATTTGCATAACACTTATATATGCTCTGACATGTGACCACATCCTGTGAAACAATTGTGAATTCTGACAAACCATGGACATGTAATTATGTACTTACTGATAGTCCAAAATGTAAGGGTAGTGATTTATTTACTAAGATTATTGCTCACTCCATTTACTTCATCCGTGTAGAGAACTAGTACTTGATCACTTGTGGTCAGTGGCGGACCGGTGATAGCAGGTGTTTGGAGTTCAAGCTGGTTCACGACTATCTTCTTGACTTTGTAGGTGCGTTGTGGTGTTGCCACGTGTTGTACTTTTGAAGAAAACATGGACGGCGATAGATTCCTCCACCCATGACAGGAGGAAAAGAGATAGGGGAGATAAAAGAGAAGACACGAGCGACGATATGCATCGTTGTGCATGTAAGAACAGACTTAGACAACCCGACCCACCAAAGAAAGAGGATGTTATGCTCAGCGATGGACACCACCGTGCATGATTGGAGAAAAGAAAGAAAGGAAAGAACAGAAACAACATGAAAGAGAAGAGAGATTAGAAAAGAGAGGAGAGAGAAAAGAGGGAAGAAGGAATGGGAGGAATGAGAAAGAAGGAAAGAGAAGGAGAGAGTAGAGAAGAGGAGAGAAAAAGAGAGAAGAGAGAAGGAGAGAGAAAGAGAGGAGAGAGTAAGAGAGAGAGAAAGAGGGAAAAGAAAGGAGGAGAGAGAAAAAAGAGATAAGGGGAGGAGAGAGAAAGAGAGACGAGAGGAGGAGAGAGAAAAAGGGGGAAGAGAGGAGGAGAGAGAAAGAGGGAAAATAGAGAAGGAGAGAGAAAAAGTGAAAAGAGAGGAGGAGAGAGAAAGAGATAAGAGAAGAGGAGAGAGAAAGTGATATTTACCAAAGGGTACAAAACCTATTATTCTCTCTCCTCTTTCTCTCTCTAAGACATGCCCACAATTTCAATGGAAAACTCTCAAATTTTATTCATGAGATTGAAAACTGAGGGAAGCCTTTTACAAATAAGTTTAGCATGTATTTATAAAATTGGGCCCAAAACATGGGTGGATGCCTAAAATTTATCCTAATTGATGATAATTATAATTTATTTGAATTAAAGAAAAATCTAAAAAAGGGTGCAAAATGACAGTTTTGCCCTTGCCCAAAAATACATGGAATTTAAAAAAAGTCCACGTTGTTGCCGTAGAACAGAACATGTGTGATCTTTCATGGCCAATTCGATGTTGGTCCGGTGCCCGTTTGGCCGATAGATGATTACTTTCTTATTGGGCTCGGCATGACAATCGATTTGATACTAACTTCGAGCCACGGATCGTGTTTTTAGGCCATGATCACGGAACTTGAAATTAATGTGAATCTTGAACACTTTCGATCGATAGTGCACTCATTTCTTGATTTTTTCATGATTTCTTTGTTGTTTTCCAATGAGCATGCCATCACGATCGTGTAGCAACAAACGCAATTCGATTTCATGCCCGAACGAAGATATTGCCATCTTGGGTTTTTAGCTATATCTTGAAATCCGTTGACTAGAATTTAAAGCAACTTTGATGCTTTATTGTGCCAAATCCAACCGTTCATCACGCATGGGGTTCAGACCAAATGTAGCCCCATACCTTACACACGCCATGGAACTAATTCCGCGTTGATCAGGTATGCAAGTGTCGTGATATGGCCACTCGAGTGGGATATGTCACTGTTGAATTTCATGCAACTGTCTTCATGAATCGCCAACTTCTCTCTAGTTTTTCTCCCTGCTTGGACATCGTTATGGGGTGTGTCACATATCAAAACGCTCTTCTTGATGAGATGAACACGCTCGTAAAATTTAAGATCGATCCCCCTAGAATAAGTGAGAAATGGCTCTTCAAAGTTGATGCTCGTGACCGTGTAGTCCAATCTCCTTTAATGGAGATTGGTGCGGGGGGCATCTCATGAGAATAGTGTGCGGCCTACCCCTTTTTAATGTTTCACCCATAACGTCTGCTTAAGCCGAAACTTGACCCCTAGAGGTTTTCAACTATTTCGAATCCAATGGTGGTGGTCCCACAACTGCTTAACGTACCAAAAATAGATTTATAGTTATGAGGTCCGTTTCAGGGAGCTAGAGGTTGGTTTGTTCAAAATTGTTTCTTTGTCTATGCTGCCTTAAGACATGTTGAATTGCGACAAAACTTGGAAGGTAGCATTTTGAAGTCCTTAGGAAGATCCTCACCTATTATGGGACAATTCTGAGACTGTTGAGAATTTTATTATATGTCAGGGCTTTATTGACCGACTTCTCTTTTTTTCTGCATTGGGGACCCAAGGTGCTAAAAAATGTCTTCAAACAACTTTCCTCGCCAAATGTTGTGCTTTGAGAGAGGCGAGAAGGACAACATTCGGAAGATTTCCTTCGGCTTTATTAATTTTTCTTTCTAGTCACTAGACCATGTGAACGCCGAGGAGATATCCAATCCCCTCTAGATGTTTTTCTTTGAGAGAAGCGAGAAGGACAACATTAAGAAGGTTTCCTTCGGCTTTATTACTTTTTTTTTCCTAACCACCGGACCACATGAACGGTGAGAAGATATCTACACAATTCTATAACTAGGATGCTTAGACCTTTGGATGCATTTGTTGCAGATCCATCTGTGGAGACTTTGGGAGAAAAGAGATTTACGCTACTGATGGGGGACACAGCATGGAATGCCCATCGTCCACGTCAAGAGAGTTTTTTGAGTTTCAATAGATGAGGGCTTTCAAAAGCTTGTAGATCTAGTTGGTTAGAATCTAGGCTTGTCTGGCAGTCAGGAGCCTTGCTTAAGGGTTTTCTTACCAATCAGTCAGGTGTTATTCGTGTTCTCTAGTGGTGAACACTGCATGGAATGCTCATCATCCACATCAGAGACTTGCTTAACTGCTGGAGGAGGACATTGCATGGAATGCCCATCATCCACGTCAAAAGCTTTTCTTTAGGTAGACAGCCAAGGAGCCCTTGGTGGGCACATGTGCTACTACACCAGGTTTGCTTTGACAAGCAGGGTGCCTCTGTGGCCAGGGCGGTCTGGGTCTGTCGGCCAGGGAGGGATTTAGCGAGGCAGCCTCACAGCGAAGCATCACCCTGACGTCTTTACCTCGCTCTATAGTTAGCCTTTGGGGGCATCTTTGGCTTGTCGGAATGATTTTCTTGTTTTTGTTTGACTTCTTGAGAATGCGGTCCTTTAGCATGGAACCTCGTTCTATCGTCTCAGTGATTCTTCTGACTCATGGTTCCTTTCGTGAACGGACTCAGACTATCGGATGCTTCTTGAAGCTCGTATTTTTGAGTCATGATATCAAGGTATTCTGACACCAGGGATTTTTCTTTTGAATGCTGGCTGAAGTAGCTCATGAGGCATGTGCTGCATTGACCTGCTTATTGGTTCAAGTGCCCTTTGTGGGTTTTCACTTGGGCTTGGGAAGTGGCATCGTAGAAACGGTTTTCACCATCCTCCATTTATTCGGGGCTCTTTTACCCATGACCTTATGACCATGTCCACCCTTATTATTCCATATTTACTCACGGTGCCTTTTTTGGTTTTCACCGTGCTCGGGTTTTTATTTTCATGGAACTCTTTTACTCATTGTTTCATGACCATGCCCATCTGTCATTTTTACTCATGATGTTCCCTTAACCAGGTGTATACCATGCATGTTATCCTTATATATATATATATATATATATATATATATATATATTGTATATTTTTTTGTGAAGGCATGTTTAGGGTCATGCCTTTGTGACCTGTGCGATGCCTTTTAACGTCACACGACCAGGATGTGCACTATAGTTTAAAGTCATATAGCTGGACCATGGTGGAGATGGATGGCAGTCTGTGGAAGCCATAGAGTGAGTATGGTGGTGGTTTGACTCGATTTGGCGCAAGGTTGCCTGCGAAAGATGGATGATGTATGGATGGAAGGTAGAAAGTGGCGACCCACTAGCTGACGGTGAGTATGGATGATGAGATGGCTCGCCGTTTGTGAGCACGGGAGAGACTCACTGAGGGAAGATGAATGGTAATGAAGGAAGATGGATTTACTAGGGAGTTTGATGAAGTTGGTGTTCACACACGAACAGGTGGATTAGGGAAGACGTGCATGAAGACACATGTAAAGGGTGTGTGTGCATGTGTTGGGGTGTATCTAAGGTCGTACCTCCGAGACTTGAGCAAAGCAATTTATCATCATGCGACTAGGACATGCACTATAGTTTAAGGTCATATAGCTTGAATCGTGGCTACGCAGTTTAAAGTCATGCAGCTAAGACCATGCAATTTAAGGTCGTGCAACTAGATCTTTGCTACAGTTTAAGGTCATATAGTTTGGACCATGGCTATGCAGTTTAAAGTCATGCAGCTAGAACCATGCAGTTTAAGGTCCTGCAACTAGACCTCTGCTACAGTTTAAGGTCATATAGTTTGGACCATGCAGTTTAGGGTTGTGCATCTAGACCATGGCTGTGCAGGTCGTCATATAGGTGAATCTCCATGGGGAGTAAAAGCATGGATGAAAATCTGACTCCCTAGGGATAAAATGGTTAAGGCCATATGCAAGAAGAAGACTTAGATGGAGAGTGGTGGAGAGTAACCCGACTCCCTGAGGATACGATAGCAAAGGAATTATGACTTAGTACGAAATAGAACTACGGATTGAAGAGGTAAGAATGACTCTCTTTTTTTTGGCATACACCTAACTCCACTGGGGATGACGGGCCGCAGCAAAGGTGTAACTCCTACTAGGGGTGGTGACAAAACACTCATGACGGTTACCAGGCATCAGACACACACGGCACTAGCATGGACAACTGTAACACACACGATGTAATAGGGTTCAGACACGCCGGTGCTAACGTGGATGGCAGTAACACCAGCAGTGGTAGTCATGAAAGGCAGTAGCATTGACATGCACAATGAAAACACATGTGGCGCTAGCGAGGGTGATAATTGCACAAACATGCTTAACTGTCCTTCACGCGCGGTGTTGTTAGTCGCAAGCGGCGTTGGTTTGAGTTCAGGCCTCGAGCTTGTGCCCAACCCAGTCCTGGTCCATTTGACTCCTGGTGCTACATGGGCGACGGTAACCCCTGTTCGAGCCTCGGGTCTGAGCCCGACCTGGTCTTGCTCATCTGACTCTTGGTACTACATGGGCAGCAGTAACCATGTAGACACCCCATTGTAGAACTGGAAAATTCGATGGTTTCTGAACCCTTAGGACCAAATTATCCTAGTAAACAAAAAATCCATAGTTTACACAGCCTACCCTGTGACCCGCAACCAATCTACTTGCCCGAAACCCTGTTTTGACCAAGATTTCTGTAAACGCCTTGTTTTATCAAAAATATCATTAAAAATAGTAAAAGACTCCGTTTTGACCCAAATGTTTATGGTAGCTTCACAAGAGGCCGAGAAACGCACTCAAAAATAAAAATATCAATTGGGATCATTTTTGGGTTGGGCGACACGGCCCTTGTCGCCCAGCTTGGATAGGACGACACGCTTAGTGTCCCCCAGATTCGGGCGACACCACTCGTGTCGCCCACCTCTTTTTGCCCCGAGTTGATATTTTCAGTTTTTTTGGGTGACACTAGCCGTGTCGCCCAGATCTGATACCTTTAAAACATGTTTTTTACCGAGTTTCTTGGTTTGATATGGGAAGATATTCTCCCCAACAAATTTTTCCCTCCTTTTGGCATCTTTTCGGGACCATTTAGAGGGGGGCAGAGAGAGAAACGGGGGAGGACTTCAGAAAAAGAAAACGCTAGAGATAGAAACCGTAAGGGATGCAGAGAAAAAGTGATAGAAGATATAAGGATAAAGAAATCTGAGGGAGTTACAGGAGAGAAAACCCTGGAAATTACGTTAGGAAGCCTTAGCTGCCTGAGATAAACCCCAGATCTACCCTTAAGATAGAACCATAAATCAAAGTCTTCATATCGAAGAGATTTATTCATAAACATCCGACTCAGAGAGACAAAATAAGATCGGTTTTGATACGAGGGAGCCCCAGAAGGCTCGGGAGTCCCGGACCATCCAACCCGTTTGGTATCATTTCCTTCATTTTACTTCGCCTACTTTATTGTTTCATTTATTTTGATCATTTTTATTTAAAAATCGTATGTTAGTGTCTTGGATCATGCTAGCTCTGCCACAGATCTAAGAGTAGTTCAGCTTGTTTTTGGGCAGATCTGGCCTCATATCTGAATTCTATTTTTCCCACCTTCTCCACTATTTAATTTTTATTTAGTTTAAGGTGTTAAAATCGAGATATCTTCATCAGAAGATCTATTTGATTTTCATCATAAACAGTTTGGCGCCCACCGTGGGGCGTTTCGAGCTTGATCCAAGCACCAAAGTACAATTTTATTTCACTATTTTTCACTGTGATCAGTCACAAAAAGTCCCAAGAATCTATGGGGATCAGGATCCAAGGTTTTTATGCTTTGAAACCCTGTTTGATCTGGGCGACACCAGCAGTGTTGCCTGAGTGACAATATCAGTGCCGCCCAGATCCAGGGCAACACTCCCTGTGTCCCCCAAAATTCGAATGTTTCAGAATTTGTTGAACCTTTGCAAATATGTTTTTTATGACTGTTCACAAAATTTCAAAGCAAAATAAAATTTTTAAAAATACCAAAAAAATATTTACCTGATACAGATCTGTCATATATGCTTTTGTTTGTTTACTCTGTTTTAATTTATTTCAACAAAAATATATTTTTTTCCCACCTCTTACAAGTTTAACTTAGTCTTATTTCATTATGTTTAACACAAAACAAATATAAAAAAAAATATATTTGTTTCCTGCAAAGGCGAAACCACCTGTGTTGCCCAACTGCAAAGGTCCCACAAAACTTTTGAGACCCCGCAAACCTGTTCTAAAGCATTTGAGTAGCTTGTTCACCAAATTTTAGCTCAAAATAAATTTTTTAAAAATATAAAAAAAATATTTTTCCGCAGATAGGTCTGCTCTGTTCTGACTATTTGATTTTATTTTAGTTTGTTATTTTTCATCTAAACCATGTTTTCCCTACTGTCACCGTGCTTAGTTTAATTGTTTTCATAAAACATAAAAAATTAAAAAATTAAAAAATAAAAAAATAAATAAACTTCGAGGGATTCTTGCACCCTCCTGAACCGTGTCCCATTCGAGTCACCCTCGACTTGGGCCGCACTCAACATAGCACGGACTGTGCCTGGTCTCATTTTTTCTGACTTTACCTTCTTAGGGGTGGCTTGCCCTTCCATCTATACTGTGCTTTGAGTGTCAAGCACTCACTTATTACCTTGCTTGTTCTGTGTGCATTGTGTGCTTGAATTTATTTTTTATTGCCTGCTTCTTTACACACTCCAGGGGAACTTGGCATTGAGAGAAGAGGCAGTTGAGATTCGCGTAACTTTAACTGTGAGCACCACTCCATAATCCTCCTCCTCAAAGCAACTCCACGTATAGTAGGACCTGGTGAACATCCTATAACAAGAGGCCAGCACCTGTGTGGGGACTTATATCAACCTGGCCGCATTTCAATAGTTAAGAACCCACTCTCAAGTCAAGCCTAGCCATAATCAGACTAGGTCAAACATTTTTATGTGCTTGCTTGCTTATTTCTGATAAGTTAATCTTAGATTTCAGTCCGGACCCACTTTTGGTCCGAGCTAGAGCTTCTGGGATCAAGTTCAGGCTTATACCCAGCCTAGCCCAGGTCCGAACCAGGTTTCAAATTGGTCCGAACCTAGGCCCCCTCTTGGTCCTAGTCAAAGGCTCGTTCCTAGTTCATCTTTAATCCAGTCCAGGTCCTTGCCTGGTCTGATCCTTAAAACTCTCGGGGTTCATATCCAGGTTTGTACCCAGCCTAGCCCAGGTCTGAACCAGGTTCACACCCTGGTCCAAACCTAGGCCCCCTCTTGGTCCGAGCTGAAAGCTCATTCCTAGCTCATCTTTCATCCATTCTTGATCCACGCCTGGTATGATCATTAAAAATCTCTAGGTCCAAGTCCAGGCTTGTACTCAGCCTAGCCCAAGTCCGAACCAGGTAAACACCCAGGTCCGAACCTAGGCCCCCTCTTGGTCTGAGCTAAAGGCTCGTTCCTAGTTCAATCTTGATCCAGTCCGGGTTGACATCCTGTCTGAGTTTCAAAACCCTCTAGGTCCAAGCCCAGGCTTGCACCCAGCTCAGTCCAGGTTCGAACAAGACTCACACCTCGGTCCGAACGTAGACCCACCCTTGGTCCGAGCCGAAACTCATGTACCATCCAGTCTAGATCTTAGTCTATGTTTTAGCATAGATCTAAGCTTTGAGTTTCCTCTTGATCTAGACTAGGCTTATCTTAATTCAGGGTCCGTACCAAAACCCATTGAGTCTAGGAAGTCTAGGATCCAGTCAAATGTTCGCCTAGGTCTTGGACAAGGTTTACCCCTAGTGTTAGGATAGTTCTGCCTTAAATAGTTGAGTTTAGATCTTACCCAAGTCTAGATTCTAGAACCCCTCCAAAGAGAATCACCATGTCGGTTACTCATAGTGATGATCACTCCATAGTCGACTCTAAGCCTAACTTACCTAAAGCCAGGGATCAGTACGCTGCAATCCCTTGAAATTATCAACAAACCTCAAGCCAATCCATTATCCAGTGCCCAGGTCTTCAGTTGGAGACAGAATCCCAAGCATCTACTCCTAATCCTGAAATTGGTGTGATTCGAAAGGCTGGTTCAGCCCGATAGACTCGAAATAGTCAAGGGGTCCGACCTGGAGTTGTCCGGCAAGGGGTCTTAGGAAACTAAAGTAGGTGTCGAATGGGGGAAGAAATTCATACAGCATCTAATGCCAATTCCCACAACACGAACCCAGATAACTCTGGGGTGCAACGGTCTCAAGACTAAGACACACATAGGTCTTGGGGATCCAACCCTACCTCGAGTCGTCGTAGTACAACTCATGATGTCATGAACACTGTACGAGGTGGAGGTGTCGACCCCATCCGACACCTAGGCGAGATAGGTGTCCAAGCTGCCCGTAAAAGTCTAGCTGACCTAGGTTACATGATTCATGCCCCAGCTTACGGGGTCGAACCCAATTCAAGTCAGTGGCATAGGTCAACCCTTAGCACAATTGAGTCAACCGATTCTTCAATCGGTCCCTCTAGTTAATCCAGTCCAACAAACCGTACAATTTTTGCAATCAGTGGCAACACCCGCCGGTCAGTACACCCCTTAGGAGCAGTTGTATCAAACCGCCCCGGTGACTGCGACTCATCAATCTCAGGCCCATGTAGGCCAATGTTGTCATGCCCCGCAACCCTGCTGGAGGGCGACAGAGTGCGGGATCGCGACCATAGGTTGCTAATGTCACTCAAGTGGGAGTGAAATCACGAGAAAACTATGAATGAAAACTAGAATAAACCATTCATCAAAACAAATAACAATTCCAAAATTATAGCCATCTCATTCATCCATTATTCAAAAGTCTTTACAATTCCTTCAAGGCACTACTGGCCCAAAAATACACAAATGAGCTACACCAGACATTATTGAGACATCCTAAACATACAAAGAAAGTCTTCAAAGGACGACTTTTTAAACTCTCAACTTCGAGCTTCAAAACCCCAATGGTCACCCACCCTAGGCACAAGTGTCAACACTCTTCATTCCACAGTTATGAAAATAATATGGATTGAGCTAACAACTCAGTAAGTAGGTCCACACCATTGCATTCCAACTAGCATGATAGTGATAACAAATTCACAACACACATATACGTACATATACACATGTAGCAAATAAAGTCCCTCAACAAGCTTCTTAACACTAGCAGAATTGTGAGAAAGGCAGTTCAATATATAATGCATAAGTCACAATCACCTTTCTTAAATTAGTGTAATAAAGGAAGCAGATCACAATTCCAGTTGTGACGGGTACCTTGATCAAATCGTACAACAACTATTGATAGGTACAAAATAAACGTTTAAGCTAAGATGTATATCTTCTAACAAACCAAATTGAAAGAATTTTGATTCTATTTTGTGGTTTAAAAATTCATGGAAATCAAGGTGATAGTTTTGATTTTCATTAATACTACCCACAGTGACATACATTCATAAAGCAAGATATAACTTTCAATCTAGGAAGCTTTTCAAATTAGTTTCCACATGAAAGTTTTAGCCCATTCAAATATCTTTCAAATGGTTGCGATTTGGCTAAAAATGTTCTTGTTTTGGCTCGCTACAATCAGTGGCCACAGTTGTAAAAATAAAAAATCCAGGAAAGATATATCTTCCCATTTTGAAACCTAAATTCATTTTTTGTAAATAATTTCAGCAATAGGTAAAAAAACCATTTTACTGGACTCGTATATCTTTCCAGTGGGGGTGGTTTGAGGTCAATCGGACCCCTTTGACTGTTCAAAAGCCTCTTATAAGTACATGCGAACTTCTAGAATTTCATAGTGGCATACAACATGTCTCAAGCATACATTTCATGATCTTCATTTCATGGTGAGCCACACGATAACAACCATTCTCTCACAATGTGAACACACACATAGTCATGCATAGCATGCATTTCTTACATAATCTAGGAATCATGCATTAATTCTTGACATTCACCATTATCATAGAACAAGAGCCCCAATTTCTAAATAAAATGGCGTAAGGATTTTCTTACATCACATACACTTTCATTCTCATTTCATGCATAAATTCCATGCATCCTTACGACTATCACGCAATGGTGACGGATCCACTTACCTAAACAACAATCGTGTCTTTTGCACTCCTCTCCTCACAGCTCTCACCCACCCAATAGTGGTATCACGACCCCACTCCCTGACCCCTGCCGTCCGATAACGAAGGGTGACAGAGTGTGGGATTGTGAACACAGAGGCCGCTTACGTCACTTAGGTGGGAGTGGCATCGATACATATTAAAAATACGCAACAAAGAAAACCACGAAAGAAGATAAAACTCATACATCAAGCAACATAAAACTAAATAAATTTAAACTTCATTCATCCTCAAAAGGTCTTTAGAATAAAGTACAAGGCTTACAAGCCTTACATTCATCCCAAAAATATTACATCAAAAAAAAAACACATGGAAACACCACCAGGCACCTACAAAATCAAGAAGAGAGTCCTGAACTGGCTTGAACTCCAAACACCTGCTATCACCGGTCCGCCACTCGCCACCACACACGATCAGATACTAGTTCTCTACATGGACAAAGTAAGCGGAGCGAGCAATAAGCTCAGTAAGTAGATCACTGCCCTTACATTTCGGACTATCAGTAAGTACATAATTACATGTCCATGATTTGTCAAAATTCACATTTGTTTCACAGAATGTGGTCACAGATCACAGTTTATATAAGTGTTGCACAGATACATTCAGAAGTTCATACAGAATACAGAACTTGAATAAGCAGAAGAGAAACAAACTACTCATAAAGTAAAAGCCATATTCATTAGGCCAAGCCAATTCTATTTTTTAGGACTTCTACCATCACTCAGGATGGAAGACAATGACAAGTGAACATCACTTTGTAATTTCTTCATAAACACACATACAATACCCAGTGCGCTTTGTGGTTTTTGATAGGCTGAGGACTTGCAAGACACTGTCCTCTTACTCTCTCACAACTAGAGGACGTTATACTACCAAAGGGGGTCCAATGGATAGTGCCCAGAAATCTTGGGGGTGCGACCCTCCCAAGTACAATTAGAGCCTAACTCCCTTCCTATCATCGAGAGTCGAGGAAGGATCATGTGGCAAGTCCATGCTCAAATGTCAAGGTGCGGCATGTCCATGCTCACACTTACAGAGTCTGACAGAATATCACATATATATCATTGTGAGGCAAGTCCATGCTCACACGTCAGAAATAGAGGGCTCACTATCAAAGGAGGATCCATTGTGTAGCGGTCGGAATCAGAGTCCATATAATAGAATTAGAGCTCATATAACAGAATCGGAGTTACGATAACATAATCAGAGTTCTTATAACAGAATTAGAGTTCATATAACATAATCAGAGTTTTAAAACAGAATCAGAGTTCTTATAACAAAATCAAGTTCTTATAACAGAATCAGAGTTCATATAACAGAATCAGAGTTCTTATAATAGAATCAAAGTTCATAAAACATAATCAGAGTTCTTATTACAGAATCTGAGTTCTTATAACAAAATCAGAGTTCATAGAACATAATCAGAGTTCATATAACAATAGTCAGAGTATCGATGTCGTGCTTTCTAAAAGTTCAGGCAGTGACATCCAAGTCAAAATAAGGCTATAACTTCCATTCCATTTGGAATATGAAGATAGTTCCAAAATCAATTTTACCATATAAACAACTATATTTCAGTTAGAGGTGGCTTCAGCAAAATCAGACCTTTTTGACCCCTCAAAATAACCCAAGAATAGAGACACGTAGTCTGAAATATGTTGTGCAGTGAAAACAGTGTCATGTCTTTGAAATTCCGCCCATGTTTCAAAATCAAGGCGGAACCTCAAAAAGCACTCCACATGTGAATTAAATATGACTCATAACCGATTCTAATGGCCAGGTTTTGGGTTAAAATGGATGCATTTTAGTTAGTCAGAGGCATTAAATTTTTGCTTTTGCTAAAACTGTCCACAGCTATACACATTCAGAAAACGATGCGTAACTTTCAATCTAGAGCGAATTTCAAAGCATATCTTCTTTTTCGCAAGGAATTTCGATAGGGGCTAAACATAAATATTTTACTAGACTTGTATATCTTTCCAATGGCAATACTTTTGTATCATTTGGATTTCAATAAGTCAGGCAAAGTCTCAATACAACAGAAGTAATATTTCTGGAAATTGTAACAGTATGCTAACAGAGATGTGCATGTACATTTCACATCATATCCTCCAATCTATTAAGAATTGTGTCTAGATTTAAGCATAAAAATGAAACTAGACTCAGATATCTTTCCAATGTGGTGATTTGAGGCCATTCTGAGATAATTTGATGGGCTAACCAGGTGTTACAAAAATATGAACAATCTCTGGATTTTCACAGTCTAGCCATGGCATGCATCAAGGATCACTATGCAACTAATATCATAGCAGTGCATAACATGGTACACAAAGAAAGACTAAATACTTGGAAAAACAGAGCACAACAACACACATACAACTCTATTCCTCTAACACAATTCTTATGCCAAAAATCATGCTTGACATCATGCTTCAACTCATTCACCACTTAACTTTATTCATGCGTTAATTCATGCCTCATAAAACTTAGAGCAAGGGGGTAGAGATCCTTTTACCTCATAAGAACTCCAAGTATACCCTCCACCAAGCTGCTCCTCAAAGGTCAAGCTCCCAAAGCTTGAGGTTCTAAGTCTTTTAGAGAGGGAGAGAGAGCAAAACGTGGGAGAGAGAGAGGGCCAAAGCTCTTGAGATGGATGGGAAGGGTTCTATTATTAAAAGAGGAAAAAGATAAGAAAGGGCAGCAAGGGACAAGTGACATTCAAGCAAAACTAAAGGACATGCATGAGGAGAGAGAGAGAGAAAACATGGGGGGCATCACCATGAGATAGAAGCATGCAATTGATAAGTGGCATGTAAGAGGGGAGAGAGAGAGAAAACATGGGGGACATCATCAAGAGATGGGAGCATGTAATTGACAAGTGGCATGCATGAGGGGATAGAGAGAAAAAACATGGGGGACATCATCATTGTGGGCTGGAGCATGGTTGTGCCACTTAGAAAACACTCACAGTAGAAACACACCCGGCAGTAACACCTTATACACCCACTGCAAAATACAACCGGCACTACACGGCCCGCGTTAACCTTCCTAACTGGTGCTGGCCAACCAGCGCTAAGCAACAGGCGTTGGGCTTTTCCTCTTCGTAGCCAATGCTGCACACAATCCAATCGGCACTGGCACTTCCCCCTCTCACAGCCGGCAATGCACACAATCCATCCAACGCTAGGAACTCAACCGGCACTGGCGCTCCTTCTCCTTCACAGCCGATGCTAGACAACCCAACCAGTGCTGGGAAACTCAACTGGTGCTGACGCTTCTTCTCCTTCACAGCTGGCGCTAGACAACCCAACGAGCACTAGGCAACCCAACCGACGCTGGCAAACTTCCCCATCCCGTCATGCCTTCTAACTGGCCGGGAAAAGTTTGGGTCGTCACATCATCCACCCCTTAAAAATATTTTGTCCTCAAATCGTCAATCGATTAAATGGGGGTACTTCTCAAGGATTTCATCCTCTCGTTCCCACATTGATTCTTCCTTCGAATGATGCTGTCGTAAAACTCAGGCTAGGGGAATCTCCTTTTTGTGTAAAACATGTACCCTTCTATCCAGAATCTTAATTGGTTGCTCAACATAAGTTAAGTCTTCCCTTATCGGCATCGGGTCATATTTTAAGACGTGGGACGGATCGGGCTGATACTTTCTCAATAATGAAACATGGAAAGCATTAGGAATATTGGCCAGACGGTAAGGCAAATCGATATGCCACGACTTCAATTTTCTCTAATATTTCAAAGGGGTCCGATGAAGTGTGGACTTAGCTTCCCTTTCTTGCTGAACCTCATAATTCCCTTTATTGGTGACACTTCAAAAACGACTTGATCACTCACTTCAAATTCAAGGTCCCTTCGGTGATTATACACATAACTCTTCTATCGACTCTGAGCTATTCTAAGCATTTCTCGAATTAGGGCGATCTTTTTTTATGTTACTTGAACAATTTTCAGCCCTAACAGTCTCCTTTAGCAGATTTATTCCCAACACACTGGGGATCTACATTTTCTCCCATACAGATCCTCAAAAGATGCCATTTGAATACTCGCCTGGAAATTGTTGTTATATGCAAATTCTATCAGAGTTAAGTGATCATCCCAGTTTCCTTTAAAGCATATCCTCTAAGCTTTGAATGGCCCTTTCTTACTGTCCATCGATCTGGGGGTAAAAAGCAATAACTAAAAGTCTCATCCCTAAGGCGGTTTGCAAATTGTTCCAAAATCTCGAAGTAAAACTAGAGTCCCTGTTGGACATAGTACTAACAGGTACCCCATGCAGCCTCACAATTTATTGACGTATAGGTGAGCCAGTTTATCTAGGGTATAGGTAGTACGAACCGGTAAGAAATCTGCAGCCTTAGTCAATCGGTCTACAATTAACGCAAACACTGTCATGACCCAATCCTGATCTTGGCAAACCGGATACAAAGTTCATAGCGATGTGCTCCCACTTCCATTCTAGTATAGGCAGAGGTTGTAACAGCCTGGCAGGTATCTGGTGCTCAGCCCTTACTTGCTGATAGGTCAGACATTTAGAAAAAAATTATGTCACATCCCTTTTTACGTTATTCCACCAGAAAGTCTTCTTTAAATCTTGATACATTTTTTTTCTTCCTGAGTGTATAGTATACTGAGAGTGGTGTTCCTCTTCTAAAATGACCCTCTTTATTTTATCATCATTTGGGACACATACCTGTTCCCTAAATATTATTAGATCATCACTGCCGACCAAAAAATCCTCCTTTCTATCCTGCTTTAATTCTTCTAGGATTTTAACAAGCTAGGGGTCTACCTTTTGGGCTACTCGAATTTGTTGGAAGAGTTGAGGTTCCACTTTGGTACCTACAATTATTCCTTCCCCAGAACTGGAGGGTAAAGTCAGGCACCACTCCACTGCATCTTCTATCAGTTTCATCTCTTGGGGCATCAGATGGGCTATTGATATCAAGGGTTTTCGACTGAACCACCACATTTATTTTGCTGGGTTGGTAATTGATAATGCAGACATAGTCATTGAGTAGGTCCATCCACCTTCTTTGTCTCATATTCAGCTCCTTTTGAAAACATAAATACTTGAGGCAATTATGATCTATGAATATCTTAAATTGTGTTCCATAGAGATAATGTCTCCAGACCTTTAAGGCAAAATACCATGACTGCGAGCTCTAAGTCATGAGTTGGGTAGTTTTTCTTATGCGGCTTTAATTGTCTACAGGCATAGGCTATAACTTCCCCATGCTGCATTAACACACACCCTAGTCCTTTATGGGAAGCACATCAATATAAACCACAGAGCCTTCGTTTCCTTTGAGCAAGGTCAATATTGGGGGCAGTAGTCAATCCTTTCTTTAATTCTTGAAAACTCTTTTCACAGTCATCTGACCAAACAAATGTCACCTCCTTCTGGGTTAGGCGAGTTAAGGGAAGTGCTATCCTAGAGAAGCCTTCTACAAAGCGTCTATGGTATCCTGCCAAACCCAGAAAACTATGAACTTCTGTCACATTTGTTAGCCTTCCCCACTTAATCACAGCTTCAATCTTACAAGGGTCAAATGCGACCCTGTCCTTAGAAACAACATGCCCGAAAAAGGCCACGCTTGGAAGCCATAACTCACTTTTCCCCAACTTGACATATAACCTTTCTGTCTTTAGAGTCTGGAGAACCATCCTTAAATGTCGTTCATGCTCTTTTTGATTTCTTGAGTATACCAAGATGTTATCTGTAAAGACTACTACAAAGTCATCCAGGACGGATTTAGAAAACCCTGTTCATCAAATCCATAAAAACAGCCGCGGCATTAGTTAGTCCAAACAACATAAATAAAACTTCAAAATGACCATAACAAGTTCTTAATGTGGTCTTAGGGACATCTTCCTCAACTCGCAGCTGATGGTAACTTAACCGAAGGTAAATCTTGGAAAATACTTGAGCCCCTTGGAGTTGGTCGAAGAGATCATCAATTCTTGAGAAGGGGTACTTATTCTTTACAGTAACCTGGTTCAGCTACCGATAGTCTATTTATAACCTCAAAGACCCGTATTTCCTTTTAACAAACAAAACAGGTGCACCCCAAGGTGACACACTAAGTCGGATAAATCCCTTCTCCAACAACTCTTGTAATTGTTCTTTTAACTCCTTCAGTTCAGCTAGGGCCATCATATAAGGGGCTTTGGAGATGGGGGCAGTGCCAGGGACCACATCTATCTCAATTTCGATTTCTCTAACTGGGGGTAGAGAGGTTAACTCTTTAGGAAATGCCTCTGGATATCCTCTAACCACCGGTATTTCTTCTAATTTAGACTGCTCAGCCCGATTCTCCACCATGTATGCTAAATACCCAACACACTTTCTAACCAATAAACGGGAAGCCCGAATAGTTGAAATAAAATGTAGAGGGGAAACATCCTTGATGCCAATAAATTATAACTCGGGCTGATTTGGGCATCTAAGGAATACAGACAAACTACAGTAGCATGGAGCGTGGATAGCCAATCTATGCCCAAAATAACATCAAAGTCTTTGATATCTAACCATATCAAATCTATAGGCAGTATACATCCTCCAAGTAAGACTCCACAAGATTTATACATAATAACGGTTTCTATAGATTTCCCCATGGTGTGCATCCTATCAGTGTCTAATACAGAAGTGAGGGTCTAAAATTTATATGCATGCCAAGTGTGGTGCAACAAAAGAGTGAGAAGATCTGTGACCACTTAAAATTCTAGCTCCTTTATCACAAATAGAGAGCTTACCCTGGTGCTCTGAGGTAAACGCCTTAGTTCCTGGTTCCATGAGTGGAGTTTCCAGTCCTTGAGTCTCTGATTGATTTTCGGGCTCTATCATACGACAATTCTTGACCAGCTGTCCAGGCCTACCACATCGATAACGTGCTTTCGGGTTCTTAAGGCACTCTGCCATGGAGTGGCTGGTCTTCCCACAGTATGTGCATGTCGGGAGCTGATTTTCCTTCACCTTGCCCTGGGGAGTCTTTTGGGTTTTTACGGCACCCTGTTGAGCTCTATGCTTAAAACCTCTCCAAGGGGGCGTCCAAGCCTTCCTCTAAAAATGTCCAGATGCTGAGGGCCTTAGTCTACTTTCTATTCTCAGTCGGATTTCTTCGCAATCTTACATAACGTGGTTCACAGTCCTGAGCATGATAATGGTCTTTTCGAAGGCCTCAGGGTTCCCATTTCCCGCACTTGAACCGCTGGCATGAGTTCTCGGCATCTTTTCCTAAGAAAGGGACACCCAGACACGAGTTACTAATCTATCCAAATCATTATAAAGACACTTCTAAGACTCTCTAAGCTAATAATCCTATCCTGGCTGCTCTGATACCACAACAGTCACAACCCCGCTCCCTCACCACCGCCGTCCCATAATGGAGGGTGACAGAGTGCGAGATCTTGAACACAGAGGTCACGTACGTCTCTCAGGTGAGAGTGGCATAAACATGTATTAAAAGTATGGAATCAACGCAAACCACGAAAGAGGATAAAACTCATACATCAAGCAATCAAAAACTGAATAAATTTAAACCGTTAGCTTCATTCATCCTCAAAAAGTCTTTAGAATAAAGTTTGAGGCTTACAAACCTTACATTCACCTAAAAAATATTACAACAAAAGAACAACACGTGGCAACACAACCAGGCACCTACAAAGTCAAGAAGAGAGTTCTGAACCTGCTTGAACTTTAAACACCTTCTATCACCGGTCTGCCACTCACCACACACGATCTGGTGCTAATTCTCTACATGAATGAAGTAAGCGGAGTGAGTAATAAGCTCAGTAAGTAGATCACTGCCCTTACATTCTGGACTTTCAGTAAGTACATAATTACATGTCCATGATTTGTGAAAATTACATGTATATGATTTCAATAAGTACATAATTACATGTCCATGATTTCAAAGAATGTGGTGACATGTCAGAGTATATATAAGTGTTGTACAGATACATTCAGATGTTCATACAGAATACAGAATCCGAATAAGTAGAACATAAACAAGTTACTCTTGACGTAGAAGCCCAATTCATTAGGCTAAGTTAATCCCATTACTTAGGACTTCTACCATCACTCAGCAGGGAAGACTATGACAAGCGAACATCACTTTTTAATGTCTTCACACACATACAGTCCCTAGCGCGCTTTGGGGTTTTTCATAGACTGTGGCCTTACAAGACACCGCCCTCTTACTTTATCACCATTAGAGGACGTTACACCAAAATAAGGGTCCCGATGGATAGTGCCCGGAAATCTTGGGGGATGCGACCCTCCCAAGTACAATCAGAGCCCAACTACCTTCTTATCATTGGGAGTCAGGGAAGGATTATGTGGCAAGTCCATGCTCACATGTCATAGAGCGGCAAGTCCATGCTCACACTTATAGAGTCTGACAAACTATCACAAATATACCATTGTGTGGCACGTCCATGATCACACGTCACAATTAAAGGGCTCATGACCAATGGAGGATCCACTGTGTAGCAGTCAGAATTAGAGTCCATATAACAAAATCAAAGTTCATATAACAGAATCAGACCTCAGATAACAGAATCTGAGTTCTTATAACAAAATCAGAGTTCATGTAACATAATCAGAGTTCTTATAACATAATCAGAGTTCTTATAACAAAATCAGAGTTCTTATAATAGAATCAGAGTTCATATAACATAATCAGAGTACTTATAATAGAATCCGAATTCATATAACAAAATCAGAGTTCTTATAACAGAATCTGAGTTCTTACAACATAATCAAAGTTCATATAATAGAATCAGAGTTCATATGACTGATTCAGAGTTCTTATAACAGAATCAGAGTTCATATAATAGAATAAAATTTCATATAACAGTAGTAAGAGTATCGATGTCACGCTTTCTAAAAATTCAGGCAGTGACATCCAAGCCATAACAAAGCTATATCATTCGTTCCATTAGGAATTTGAAGATAATTCCAAAATAAATTTTATGTTAGACGCAACTATCTTTGATTAGAGGTGGTTTGAACAAAATCAAACCTTATTTGGCCCTTGAAAAGAACCCAAGAATAGAGACACTTAGTATGATATTTGTTGTGCAGTGAAAACAATGGCATGTCTTTGAAATTCCCCCATGTTTCAAAATCAAAGAGGAACCTCATAAAGCACTCAACATGTGAATTAAATATGACTCATAACCGGTTCCAATGGCTTGGGTTTAGGCTAAAATGGATGCCTTTAGTTAGTCAAATTCAGTGACATCAGAGGCATTAAATCTGTGCTTTTGCTAAAACTGTCAACATCGACACACGTTCATAAAACGAAGCGTAACTTTCAATCTAAATAGAATTTCAAAATATTTTCTCATGCAAGTTTTAACCTACTCATATATCTTTCAAAAGGATATGATTTGACAGAAAATGGATTTGTTTGGTTGGTGAAAACCAGTAATCACGGCAGGGTTGATGCAAAATCAAGAAAAATAGTCAAACAGTAACCTACCCGTACATTTCGAGACATATATTTTTTTTCGCAAGGAATTTTGATAGGGTAGTAATTTCCAATGGAAGTAGTTTCAAACACAAACATTTCACTAGACTTGTATATCATTCCAATGAAAGTAGTTTCATGTCATTTGGGCATCAATAAGTCCGGCAAAGTCTCAGTAGAACAGAAATAACATTTCTTAAAATTGTAACAGTATGCTAACAGTGATGTGCATGCAGATTTCAAGTCATATTCTCCAATCTATCAAGAATCTCATCTCATAAGCATAATAATGAATCTAGACTCAGAGATCTTTCCAATGGTGGTGATTTGAGGTGATTATGAGATAATTTGATGGGTCAACTAGGTGTTACAAAAATATGAACTGTCTTTGGATTTTCATAATCCAGCCATGGCATGCATCAAGGATCACTCTGCAAATTATAAATTATGCGAGATAACAACATGAGCCCAAAACCAATCTAAATTGAACTCACAAGAACAATAACCCACCAATTTTCAGACTCAACTGATATCACAGCAATGCATAGCATGATACACAAAGAAGGACTAAATTCCTGAAAAAATAGAGCACAACAACACACATACAACTCTATACCTCTAACATAATTCCTCTGCAATCTTATGACAAAAATCATGCTTAAAATCATGCTTCAACTCATTCACCATTTAAATTTATTCATGCTTTAATTCAAGCCTCATACAACTTGATGCAAGGGAGTAGAGATCCACGTACCTCACAGGAACTCCAAGTTTACCCTCCACCAAGCTCCTCCTCAAAGGTCAAACTCCCAAAGCTTGAGGCTCTAAGTCCTTTAGAGAGGGAGAGAGAGCAAAACGTGGGAGAGAGAGACGGTCAAAGCACTTGAGATGGATGGGAAGGATTCTATTAATAAAAGAGGAAAAAGAGAAAAAAGAGCAGCATGGGACAAGTGGCATTCATGAAAAACTAAAGCACATGCATGACGAGAGAGAGAGAGCAAACATGGGGGACATCATCATGAGATGGAATCATGCAATTGAAAAGTGGCATGCAAGAGGGGAGGGAGAGAGAAAACATGGGGGACATCATCATGAGATAGAAGCATGCAATTGATAGGCAGCATGTAAGAGGGGAGAGAGAGAAAACATGGGGGACATCATCATGAGATGGAAGCATGCAATTGACAAGTGGCATGCAAGAGGGGAGAGAAAGAGAAAACATGGGGGACATTATCATTGTGGGCTAGAGCATGCTTGTGCCACATGGAAAACACTCACAGTCACTCAGCGGTAACACCATGTACACGCACGACGAAACACATCTGGCACTACACAGCCCGCGCTAACATTCCCAACCAGCGTTGGGCAATCGACGCTGGCCAACCGGTGTTGAGCAATAGGCACTGGGCGTTTCCTCTTTATAGCCGACGCTGTACACAATCCAACTGGCGCTGACACTTCTCCTCTTCACATCCGGCGCTGCACATAATCCAATCAGCGCTGGCGGTCCTTCTCCTTCACAACCGGAACTGGACAACCCAACCGGTGTTGGGCAATGCAACCGACGCTCGCGCTTCTTCTCCTGTACAGCCGGCGGTGGGCAACCCAACCGGTGCTAGCGCACTTCCCTATCCCGCCTTACCTTTTAACTGGCCGGGAAAAGTTTGGGTCGTCACAAGTGGCTACCCACCTTGTGCCTTAGAAAGAGTGAGAGATAGAGAGAGATAGAGTGAGAGAGAGAGAGAGATAACGTAAGAATGAGTGGCACAGGTGAGGAAGGGTGTCTAAGTACACTTGGGTTGAGGTGGCTGGCCAAGTGTCACCAAAAGATTGTAAAATTTGGACATGTGGCACTCAATCATCATGCATTTGACAAGTGGCATACACAACTCATGTATGTCAGAGACACAGCAAGTGCTGCACAAAAATCCACTTGGCGCTGGCATCTTCCAACCAACGCTGGCCTCTTCACACAAATCCACCGAGCACTGGCTCTTCCAATTGGCACTAGCCTCTCCACACAAATCCACCCTATGCTGGCTCTTCCAACCGGCGCTGGCCTCTTTACATAAATCCACCCGACGCTGGCTCTTCTAGCCGATGCTGGCCTCTTCACACAAATCCACTTGGCATTGGCTCTTCCAACTAGCGCTGGCCTCTTCGCACAAATCCACCCAGCGCTAGATCTTCCAACCGGCACGGGCTTCTTCACACAAATCCATCTGGCGTTGGCCTTTCCTCAGCCTCCTTATCCCGCCATGCCTTCTTACTGGTCGAGAAACGTTCAAGCGGTAGGGCCAATCGATATACCACGACTCCAATCCTTTCTAAAATCACAAACTGTCCAATAAACCATGGACTTAGTTTCCCCTTCTTGCCAATTCTCATTATGCCCTTAGTTGGTGATACTTTCAGAAAACCCGATCACCCACCAAAAATTCAAGTTCCCTTCTTCGATTGTTGGCATAACTCTTCTACCGACTTTGAGTTGTTCTATGTCTTTCCCTAATCAAAGCTATCTTTTCTGAGGATATTTGAACAATCTCTGGTCGCAACATTCTTCTCTTACTGACCTCATCCTAACATATGGACGATCTACACTTCGTCGTATACAATGCCTCAAAAGGCTCCATCTAGATACTGGCCTGGAAACTATTGTTACAGGAAAACTCTATCAGAGGCAAGTGATCATCCTAATTTCCCTTGAAGTCTGAAACACAAGCCCTCAACATATCTTCCAGGGTTTGTATGGTCCTTTCGGATTGTCCATCAGTCTGGGGATGGAAAGCTGTACTGAAAGTAAGTTTGGTCCCCATAGCCAACTGCAGGCTGTTCCAAAACCTTGAAGTAAATCTGGAGTATCTGTCGGACACAATACTAACAGGCACCCCATGCAGTCTTACAATCTCCTTGATTTATAATTGGGCAACTTATCCATGGTATAACTAGTATGGACCTGCAGGAAATGAGCAGCTTTAGTGAGCGGGTCTACAATGACCCAAATACTATCATGCCCCGAACTTGATCTCGACAGGCCAGACATGAAGTCCATAGTTAGGTGCTCTCACTTCCATTCTAGGATAAGTAAGGGCTGTAACTGTCCTGTAGGTTTTTGATGTTCAGCTTTCACTTGTTGACAGGTTAAGCACTTGTAAACAAATTGTGCTACTTCTCCCTTCATGTTACTCTACCAAAAGACTCTTTTTAGATCCTGATGCATCTTTGTGCTTCCTGGATGCACTGAATAACGGGTGTGATGTGCCTCTTCTAAAATAGCCATTTTTACCTTCTCATTGTTAGGAACAAAAACTCGTCCCTTGAATCTCATCATTTCATCGCTGCCCAAGACGAAGTCCTCCTTACCATCTGACCTTATTTCCTCGAAAATTTTCGTGAATCGAGGATCCTACTTTTGTGCCACTCGGATTGGCTAAAAAAGATGTGGCGCTATTCTCATACATGAAATTATTCCTTTCCCACCATCAAGGGACAGAGTTGGATGCCACTCTACTACATCTTCTGGTAACTTCATCTCTCAAACCATCATGTGAGCCATTGACACCACGGGCCTCCTACTTAAGGCATCTGCCACAACATTAGCCTTACCTGGGTCGTAATTGACGGTACAATCATAATCATTGAGCAAGTCCATCCATCTTCCTTGTCTCATATTCAATTATTTCTGAGAAAACAAGTACTTGAGGCTCTTATGGTCGGTGAACACTTTAAATTGAGTTCCATACAAATAATGTCTCCAATGTTTTTTGGCAAAAACCACAGCTGCCAACTCCAAATCATTAGTGGGATAGTTCTGCTTGTAAGGCTTTAATTACCTAGATGCATAGGCTATAACCCTTTGGATCAATACACACCCAAGCCCTTTATGCGAGGCATCAGTAAAAACCCCAAAATCTTCATTCCCCTCAGGTAAGGTCAGTACTGGGGCTGCGGTTAATCTTTTTTTCAATTCCTGATAACTTCTCTTGCAATTATCAGACCACACAAACTTGGCTTCCTTTTGGGTTAGGTGGGTTCAGGGAAGTGCTATCTTCGAGAATCCCTCTACAAAACACTTGTAATACCCTGACAGTCCTAGGAAACTGCGGACTTCAGATACATTCATTGTTCTCTCACATTTAAGCTCCAACTCAATCTTGCAAGGATCAACTGCCACCCTGTCTTTGGAAACAATATGCCCAAGGAAAGCCACATTTGGAAGCCAGAACTCAGTCTTATTGAGCTTAGCATACAATGTTTCCTCCCTTACAGTCTGGAGGACCATTCTTAAATGTTGCTCATGATCTGTCTAATTCTTGGAATACACCAAAATATCATCAATAAGACCACCACAAAATCATCCAGATGGGATCTAAAAACTCTATTCATCAAATCCATAAAGACAGCTGGAGACTAAGAACTCGTAAAGTCCATAACGAGTCTTGAATGCGGTCTTGGAGCTATCACCTTCCTTAACACACAATTGGTGGTACCCAGACTGAAGGTCAATCTTTGAAAATACTTGGCCCCCTTGCAGTTGATTAAATAAATTCTCAATTCTGGGCAACGGGTATTTAGTCTTTAGTGTAACCTGATTCAACTGTCAATAATCAATGCATAGCCTCAAAGACCCATCTTTCTTTTTGAAAAATAGAACTGGTGTGCCCCATGGTGACACGCTAGGTCGAATGAACCCCCTATCCAACAATTCCTGCAATTGTCCTTCAGTTCTTTAACTCAGCTGGGGCCATCCTATAAGGTTCCTTAAGAATAAGAGTAGTACCAAGGGCCACCTCTATCTCAAATTCAATTTCTCTAACTAGGGGTAGAGAAGTTAACTCTTCAGGGAAGACCTCTGGGTATTCTCTCAAAACCGGTATGTCTTACAATTTAGACTCAACACCCCGGTTTTCTACTACAAAACCCTAATATTCAACACACTTTGGCCAACAGGCGAAAGGCCCAAAGGGCTGAGATGATGTGTAAAGGAGAAACATCCTTAATGTTCTTAAAATGTAGTTCAGGTTGATCCGAGACCCTAAACGTTACAATCTTATTTAAACAGTTTACTGTAGCATGATGGGTAGACAACCAATCCATGCCCAAAATAATATCAAAATCCTGAATATCCAAAAGATCCAAATCTATAGGCAATAAATGCCCTTCAATCACAATCCCTCATTGTTTATACATCATATCAGTTTCTATTGATTCTACCATAGGAGTACATACTATTAAAGTCCAAACAAGTCGTACAGATTTAGCATTCGAATCACATGCAAAGTGTGGTGCAACAAATGAATGGCAAGAACCAGGGTCAATTAAAACTCTTGCTTCAATTTCACACACTGAAAGTGTACCTCGAATCACAGAGGTTGACGCCTTGGCTTCTTGCTCGGTCATTTGAACTCTTGGTTTGTCATTTGATCCTTTAACGAGGCAGTCTTTAATTAAATGACCCAATTTACCGCACCGAAAGTAGGCCTTAGTCGTTCTGAAGTAGTCTGCCGTCATATGGTTCCCCAATCCACACTGAGGGCAAACATGGCATTGGTTGCCCCTTACATCACTTGTAACAACCCCCAGGATCTTGACACCACCTTGATTGTTTCTCCCCTTTCGCTCTCTCCCTGGAGGGGGTCGTGTCTTCTTCTTGAAACTCCCGGACTGGGTGACACCCAACTTTCCATCTCTTCTTACGCGAAATTCATTATCATCTTTCTCCATTTTTTAGGGCCAGGTCCAACAACGGGGCAAAAGTCATAAGGTTTGCTGCCATAATCCTTCTTCTTATATGGGGCCAAAGGCCCTTCTCAAATTTGTTAGCCTTTCGTGCCTCAATTCTAATAATATCCGCTACATATCTGGAGAGTTCAGCAAAGTTCACTGCATATTGCTCAACACACATATTCCCCTGTTGCAGCTCTATGAATTCCACCTCCTTCCTTTCCCTTACAGAGTTAGGGAAGTATTTATCATAAAAGGCATCTAGAAAACTCTCCCAAGTAGTCACAACTTCTGACCCTTCCCGCGACTGTTTTACTGAGCACCACCAGTGCTCAGCTTCCCCTTCGAGCATAAAGGTACCCAGCTTGACTTTCTGCCCGTCGGTGCAATTTAAAACCTCAAAGATATTTTTTATCTTCCTTCTCCATCTCTCAGCTTTTTCTACTCCCCTGTGCCCTAAAAAGCTTGTAGGTGCCATCATCTTGAAACTTTCTATCAGAGTACTATCATTCATATTAGGGGCAGGGGTAGAAGGGGCCGGCCTAGCTTCTCTCAACATTTGTATCAAGGCCTCCAAAGTCTTGACAAGTTCACACCAAAGGCCTCGGTGTTCCCATTACTTGAACTCGCATTAGTAGTACAAGTCCTCGACATCTCCAACTCGAAACAGAAACACCCAGTTACTGGCCTATCAAAACTACTCTTCAAACACTCCGAAGACTCCCTAGGCTAGAAATCCTAATTTTACTGCTTTGATACCGTAACTGTCACGACCCCACCCCTTGAACCCTGTCGGAGGGCGACAGAGAACAGGATCGCGACTAGAGGTCGCGATTGTCACCCAGGTGAGAGTGGTTCAACGCATAAAAGCACGAAATCACAACTAAACCATGAAAGAAAACGAGAATAAAACCATTCATCAACACAAACAACAATTCCAAAAGTATAGTCATCTCATTTATCCAATATTAAAAAGTCTTTACAATTCCTTCAAGGCACTACTGGCCAAAAAATACAGAAAATGCGGTCCACCACACATTACTGAGACATCCAAGACATACAATGAAAGCCTTCAAAGGACGGCTTTTTAACCTCTCTACTTCAAGCTTCAAAGCCCCAAGTGTAAGCTACCTTAAGCACAGGTGTCATCGCTCTTCACTCTACAGTTATGAAAATAAGATGGAATGAGCCAACAGCCAAGTAAGCAGATCCTCACCATTGCATTCCAACTAGCATGATAGTGATAACAAATACGCAACACACATATACACATGTATCAAATAAAGTCCCTCAACAAGCTTCTCAACACTCTAACAGAAATGTGAGAAAGGCAGTTCAATATATAATGCATAAGTCACAATCACCTTTCTTAAAGAAGAGTAATAAAGACAACATATCACAATTCAAGTTAAAAGCTCATGCAGAAAGCATAAATAAGTCAGAGAAATAGATCTATCTACTCCTGAAGTAGAAGCCACATCGGTCAGGCTAAGCCAATATTGAACTTGGGACTTCTACCCTCACTCAGGAGGGTGGACCATGACAAGTGGACGACCCACGTTGGAAGTCCCTCACACACGCACACATCCTCAACGCGCTTTGGGGTTTTCGATAGGCAGATGCCTTGCAATACACTACCTTCTCCTTGTGCCCTTTTGGCGAGAGGGTGATAGAGTATCATTAGGTGACCCAATGTGTAGTGCCCACATAGATCTAGGTGTGCGACCCTCCCAGCTACTCACATCCTGAGTCTCTTCCTATCATGGGGAGTCAAGGAAAAATCACAGCTGCCAAGGAAATGAGGGTTAATTAACTACCCCCTTGTTGTGTATAGTGGATAGCAAAGTACCCTGCTTCAAATCATTATAACATTCAAACCGTAAGGTAACTTGTGATGGGTACAAAATAAATTTGAAAGAATTTGGATTCTATTTATTGGTTCAAAAATTCGTGGAAAACAAGGTGATAGTTCTTATTTTCATCAATATTACCCACAGTGACATATCTTCATAAAGAAAGATATAACTTTCAATCTAGAAAGCTTTTCAAATTAGTTTCCACATGCAAATTTTAGCCCACTCAAATATCTTTCAAATGGCTGTATTTTGGCTAACAATGTACTTCATTTGGCTAGCTAAAATCAGTGGCCATAGTGGTCTAATTGAAAAATCCAGGAAAACAGCCAATAATGATATATATTCCCATTTTGAAACATAACTTCATTTTTTTGTAATTAATTTCAGCAATCGGTAAAAACAAACATTTTCCTAGACTCGTATATATTTCCAATGGTGGTTGTTTGAGGTCAATTGGACCCCATTTGGCTGTTCAAAAGCCTCTTATAAGAACATGTAAAGTTCTAGAATTTCACAGTGGCATACAACATGTCTCAAGCATACATTCCATGATATTCATTTCATGGTGAGGCACATGATAGCAACCATTCTCTCACAATGTAAACACACACATAGTCATGCATAACATGCATTTCTTACATAATTTAAGAATCATGTATTCATTCTTGACATTCACCATTATCATAGCTCTCACCGCTTGCCTAAACAACGATGGTGTCTTCTCCATTCCTCTCCTCACAGTTCTCACTGCCCAATAGTGGCTGCCCACCTTGTGTCTTAGAGAGAGAGAGAGAGAGAGAAAGAGAGAGAGAGAGATGAAGTAAGAATGAGTGGCACAGGTGAGGAAGGGGGCTTAACTACTCTTGGGTTGAGGTGGCTGACTACCTAGCACTCAATCATCATGCATTTGACAAGTGGCATACACAACTCATGCATATCAGAGATACAGCTGGTGCTACACATGAATCCACCTGGTGCTGGCCTCTTCCAACCGGCGCTGACCTCTTCACACAAATCCACCAGTGCTGGTACATCCAACCAGCACTGGCCTCTTCACACAAATCCACCCGACGCTGGCTCTTCCAATCGGCACTAGCCTCTTCACACAAATCAACTCGGCTCTAGCTCTTCCAACCGACGCTGGCATCTTCACATAAATCCACCTGACCATGGCCTTTCTTCAGCCTCCCTATCCCGCCATGCCTTCTAACTAGCCAAGAAAAGTTTGGGTCGTCACAAACGTATACCTCAAATCGTGACTCATCAGTCCACGCTTGGGAACCCACCGATCAGTTGGCTTACTGTCATGCTGAACACCCAACAAGAAGGTACTTTACAAGTGATGCAGGATATGCTCGTAACAATGGGAATGCATGACATTCTACCCTCAAAGGCCTATGTTCAAGACACCCTTGGAGGAATGGAGGACCTTCCCCTGGGATTTTTTATCCCAGAATTTACCAGACGGGCCTAACAAACTGAAGGCCATATTTTCGTAAAGATTGACCGAAGAGGCCTTGAACTTGCATCGGAGAGCAATGTCTGCTCAACTACACATCATTCCTGATGAAGTATTCAACCTATTTTTCTCTCACTACCACGGGTCGACACCAAGATCTCTCTCCCTGAGCGAGCTCAGTGCAATGATGAAAAATCCAGGAGAATCCCTCAAGGATTTCATCTATCGATACAGCGAGGCGGCAATTCGGGTCATGGAATGCCCACTGACAGACCCAACCAAAATCTCCTTGGCCGTGGAGCAGGTTGCTCTTGAATACCGGACCTTTTTTAGCCAAGGCCTTATTCCCCACTCTTTGGACTCCATGATCGAGTGGGTGGCATGACATGAAAGGGCGAGAGGGACACCCCTCAGCACCAGGCCCGACAATAAACTACTAATGACTCCCCAAAATAAGAGCACAAACAATAACAAGGGGAACGATTCCAGTCAGGTTACCGAGATTATCGTTAATGGACCAGCTCAAGGTTCAGCCACTCAACACAACAATCAGAAACAAAATCAAAGGGGTCTGCTTAGAGCCAACACTTGAAATAATAACAAAAGGTGAGAGGATGATTTCACTCCTCTCAAAGATCCGCTGGAAAAAGTGTTGAAATTACTCCTAACAAGAAACATGGTTTATCTACCGCCACCATCTGAACCACCATTTCAAGTCCCAAAAAGGAGTAGGTGGAGCAAATTTCATCAAAACCATTCACATGATACCCAAAATTGCATATACTTGAAACGGATAATTCAAGGGTTAAACAATAAGGGGGGCATCACTATCACACTTAGAAATCAACCTGTTGAAGAGCCTAATCAAAAGATGGGTATATTCACAAACCGCCTCCCTAAAAATATGATCACAACGACCGAAAGGGTGGGAGCTCAAGACAACTCAAAAGAAAATGTTGTCATTCACATGGTTGAGAGTGGAGACGAAGAAGAAGATCTCAGTCAATTCATATTGGTTTGTGATCATCATTTTCAAGAACCTGAAGAAGATCTATTAGATCTTCTAAGAAAAAGCCCTTCATCTCCAAACCTCGACCACCTTCCCAAGTGGGACCAATATGACGAAGATGACAAGGTCAGAACCAATGAAAAGGCGTCATCTCTCAAACAAGGGGCCAACACGTTGAAATTTCCTATTACTCTTGCTAGGGCGGATCCTATCAAGCTTCAAGCTGGCAAAGTTGATTCCCTAACCTGAAGAGACCGAGTGCTCAAACCCGTTCAACTAATGGCCGACACTCTCGATGAACCGATGAAAAACTCCTCAAGAGCTAGACGATCAATAAGGCTTGTAGATCACGAGCCAACTAAGAAAGTACAAGGATATACAACCACCTACGATATACCGACTCATCTCAGTAAGATCCAAGCTCAAATATGCATCTTGGAGCTACTCGTTAACTCACCAACACACGGAGCCAAGATCGTAAGTGTCCTCGCTAAGACACACATCCCGAGCAACACACAGCCGGATGAGTTGTGTGGTATGATCACCCAACTAATGGTCAATCGTGATCATTAACGATGACATCCCGACGAGCTTGAACCGCTTTCATGTCCAACCTCTACACTTCACTATTTTCATGCAAGGGTATGAAATACGGAGAGTGCTTGTTTATAATGGGGCATCTCTAGGCATATGCCCTATGAAAACGGTGAAGCAGAGAGGCAAAAGCCTGTATGACTTCGAGCCATGCCAACTGACTATCGCTGCGTACGATGGGACCAAGAGACAAGCTAAAGAGATACTGCCACTCACACTTAAGGTCAGCCCGATCATCCAAGTGATAAAGTTTTATGTCTTAGACATAAAACCTTCATTCAACATGCTATTAGGAAGACCATGGCTGCACGAAAACCTCGTGGTCGCCGCTTTGCTTCATCAATGCCTCAAATTTCCAAAGAAAAATGGTGCCACAAAGGTATGCGCTGAAACCCCTGCATTTCTCAATCCGAACATACATAACGAGAAGCGAGCCGTGGGGGTCAAGCTTGGAGAAATTCCACTCCCTTCCTTCGAGCAAGCTGATTGTGCCACCTTACACCTAGAGGCCGACGACTGTGTTCCTCAAATTTTGCAAACTTCTGCATCGATGGAGGAAATTATCCAATGTCAACATCGATAGGGTTTCGGGTTCCTCGAAGCTTGACACATGCTCCTCGCCCACGGCTTCCAACCAGGCTAAGGCTTGGGGAGTCAAGGGCAAGGTGTAACGAATGCGATTTCTGAATCACCCCAAGTTAAAACTGAAAACGGGGATCGAAGAGGACTCAGGTGTTCTCTCACTTTATTTCAAAGCTGGATGAAGCCTTTAAGCTATCCAGGCTTTGTATCCGGAGGCATTCAAAGCCTCGATCCTCTAGATGCACATCCTTCAAAATGGTTAATGGTGATCCTTGATTCCCCAACAAGGAATAACTCTTCTTCCACATCTCAGCAAGCACAAGAACTGGGAATTGAAGACCTTTTCGCTAACCTGGATTTGAAGGTATGCACAATCGGCTCTGACAATGCAAAGCGTGCTCATTTGCCTACTCAAACTTAGGAATGGAATTAGTCGATGTTTGAAAGCAGCACCTTGGTCCCTGACATGAAGCAGGTTAATAAAGCCTACAGAACAATTGAAATTCCCAATAGTCTCAAAATTTCCCCAGAATTGGTCAAGATCTCCATCAGCACTTCAGAAGACCACCTGCCAAGTTTCATCTCGATCAGACATGTCTAAGGTAGTGAACACAAAGAAACAATTTCAGCAAAATCGATCTCTAGCACCCTGAAATGGACCCAGTAACTACATCTATACTTTGGGTGTGTCAAACAACTGTGGGGACCACCTCCCTAGATCCGGCACGATTGAAAACCCTTATGGGTTAAGTTTTTGCTTAATTAGGCACTCCAAGACAAAGTTATGGGTAAAATACTGAAAAAAGGTAGGTTGCACACTATTCCTGTGTGGCCACTTTGCATCAAAAGAACATTAAGGGTGGTTGTTTTTATAGTTAGGGAGCAGCCATTTTCAAGGCCTATAACTCAAACGTTCCGGGTTGGATTGCTCCCAAATGAGCTTGTTCGTCTCATCAAGAGGAGCAATTCGATATGAGGTACGCCCCGTGACGATGCCCGAGCATAAAGAAAAACTAAATGAAAGTGGTTGATAAGTGAACGAATTTGCAAAAAATTTAGTAGCAGCATGCCTCGTTCGAGCAATCAGATCACGATGCTCGCATATCCGATCGGCACAAAACCAATTGCATTATGTGTGTGAGGTCTACGGCTATCTCTGGTTCGATCCTCAAATATGATGAACGGTTGGATTTCATACATGAAGGCGTCAAAGATGCTATAAATTTCGACCGCCGACTGTATTTTCTCTCTTTTCCTTCTAACACAGTTAGTAATACTTAGCGCCGACTGCATGTTCCTTCGCCCTCTCTCTTTATTCTCTCGCCTTTCATACTCTTCTCTTCCTTTCTTCTCCCTCCTTCCTTTTGTTCCCTTCTTCTCTTATTTCATTTCTTATTCTTTCCTCATAACCATCATTCTGTTATTCTTTCATTCGACTAAGAGGGATTGAGGTTAGCCTCTCATTGTAGTTCTGTCGTCTAGCCGTAATGTTATTGTGCCAGGATTACTTGGCTCGCTTTATGGCCACGACAGTTTAACCATCATTCTTAGCTAGTCAGTACTAGTAATGACTTCTAGTAGTAATCATGTGAGTCGATCTTAATTACCGAGCCTGTTTTGCTAGCATGTCAGGCCAATTATTCACCAGCTTAGTCACTGCTCTGATCCTCCCGCTCAATCAAATTCTTCTTCCCCCTGTCTTTCTACTCTTAATTTTCTCTTCTTCTTTTTGAATGCGCATGCTTGTGTATGTTCATCAAAGAGGAAAAGGGCGAGGTCTGACCCACCTATCTTATAACCTTTGCCTTATATGTGTGTGTGATTACAGAAAACAGAAGAATGTAAGCCAAGGGAGGTGATTTCAAACAAGTTTTATTACTGGGGGGACTTTCTTCATGATCTAAAGGGGTGCCCACGCGACCCAGCCCGAGTAAGTCCCGATTCCACCTTAAATTCATCTCGCACCGGTTGGTAACACCTGCCCCTGTTCTTGAACGAGGTTCCAGAGAGAGCAATCTCAAAAACGTCCCAGGTCTTACCTCAAAACCCAAGACGTGTGCCACCAGATCCCCAAAGGATCCGGAGGGTGAGATCGAGGCACCTAACCAGTTGATCACTCTTCTACCTCGAGAATCACTGGAAGCATACTAGCAACACCTTCAAGTCCCAGTGCCAAAAAATGAATAGGCGCAGGGTGGCCATCTAACCACCCTACGCATCTAGTCCCCAACATTTTTCTCGCAAGTCCCATAAGAGACACCTCTTGCAAAATTTCAAAAACCGTGGAAAATTCAAAACATGATAAAGCTGATAATAATGAAAAATAATTTTAAAAAATGGTGCTCACTCTAGATAGCTCAATAATGGTCCAACCTGAGACGATGAATTAGACGACCAAGATGAAGATCATGAAAGTCAAGAGTCTGAAGAAATCTCTCAACCTGAGGAACTTATTTCCCATGTTGAGCAATTCAAGAAGAGGTTCGATAGTTATTCAATGGCTATCATCAAAGAGATGATTGACATAAACCTAGGAACTGGGAAGGACCCAAGGTTAACCAAGATTGGAACCATCTTATCTTCTGAGAAGCAAGAAAATGTGATTTCCTTTCTCAAGGAATATTGTGATGTCTTCGCCTGGTCATACGATGATATGTCAGGGCTAGATCCCACATTGGTGAAACATCACCTAATATTCAACGAAGGGGCAAAGCCTGTAAGGCAAAAACTCTGACGTCAAAAGACCCAGCTTGAGCTCAAAATTAAAGAAGAAATCTATAAACTGCTCAAAGCAAAGTTCATTACCCCCTTCAATTACTCAGAATGGTTAGCCAACATAGTGGTTGTACTACCGAGACCTCAACAAGCCATGATCAAAAGACAACTTCCCGTTACCAAGCATAGATGCCTTGGTCAACAACACTGCGGGGCATGAGATGATGTCATTCATGGATGAATTCTTCGGTTACAACCAAATCATCATGGCAGAAGAAGACCAAACCAAGACGTCATTCATAATGTAATGGGGAACCACCTGTTACAAAGTCGTTACAAAGTCATGCCCTGAGCAACTTATCAATGAGCAATGACAAGCATCTTCCACAATCTAATGATACCATTATGGAAGACTATGTCGACGACATTTTAGTCAATTCAATGACCAGGTTTGATCATCTCACCAAACTAAGAACCATTTTCGAAGACTCCGAAAACATCATCTCAAAATTCAATCCACAAAAATGTGCCTTTGGAGGTGAATCCGCCAAATTACTAGGCTTTATATTAAGCTACAGAGGCATTGAGGTGAACCCATCCAAAATACGAGCCATCATTGAAATTCCTCTGTTTGAACGTATTTTCCAGCACCTTGGTCCTTGGTAGGAAGCAGGTCAATAAAGCCTACAAATCAGTGGAAATTCCCAACAGTCTCAAAATGGCCCCAGAATTAGTCAAGATCTTCATCAGCACTTCAAAAGACGATCTGCCGAGTTTCATCGCGATCTGACATGTCTAAGGCAGTGGACACAAAGAAACAATTTCAGTAAAGTTGGTCTCTAGCACCCTGCATTGGACCTTGTAACTAGAGCCATACTTTTGGTACGTCAAACAACTGTTGGACCGTCATCATTAGATCCGGCACGGTCAAAAACCCTTAATGGTCAAGTTTCAGCTTAATCGGGGTACTCTAAGACAAAGTTATAAGTAAAAGACTAAAAATGGGTAGGTCGCACACTATTCACCTGTGGCCTCACTGCACCAAAACACCATTAAAGGTGGGCATTTGCAATCGCTTTCGGGGCTGATATCTCACTTGTTCTAAGTCAGATAGCTCTCAAATTTGGTGAGCATGTTCGTCTCATCAAGATGAACAATTCGATATGTGGTACACCCCGTGACGACGCCCAAGCATAGAGAAAAACTAAATGAAAGTCGTTGATCCATGAAGGAAGTTGTAGAAAATTCAGCAGCTGCACGCCTCCTTCGAGCAACCAGATCACGACGATCGATACCAGATCTATTAGAGACCAATTGCATTATGTGCGTGAGATTCGAGGCTATCTTTTGTTCGAACCTTGCGTACGATGAACGGTTTGATTTCATACATGAAGGCATCAAAGGTACTGTAAATTTCAATCGTCGGATGTCAATATTTCGACCAAAAACTCAAAACGATAAAATCTTCATCCGGACACGAAATAAAGCTACGTTCATTGCAACATGAACGTGACAACATGCTCAAGGCGATTCAATGAAGAAATCACAAAGAAACATCAAGGAATGAGCACACAATCGATTCGAAGTTTTCAAGATTAATCCAGGATTCAAGTCTCATGATCATGGCCCAAAAACATGATTTATAGCTCGAAGTTGGTATCAAAATGATCGTCATGCTGAGCCCTAGAAGAAAACAATAATCTTTCGATCAAACGGGCATCAAAATGACTTCAGGTCAGCCATGGAAGATCATGCAAGTTCTCGGGCAGCAGCAGGGACTGTTTTGTAATTTGACACATTATTAAGCAGGGGCAAAACAATCCTTTTGCACCAATTTTTAGAATTTCTTTTAATTCAATGAAATTGTAATTATCTTCAATTCTAGCTAGTTTTTGGGTGTATACCCACATTTTAGCCCAATTTTATATAAACAGGCAATGCCTCATTATAAAAATAAAAAAAAAATGGATTCATTCTTTTTGGATAAATCAATAAAGTTCTGATTTTTTCTTAAGTTTGTGGGTATGTCTTGGGGAGAGAGAAGAAAGGGCTGGTACTCTTCAGGCTGATAACTTTCTCTCTCCTCCCCTCGTTCGCTCTCCTCTCTTTTAATCTTTATGTCTTTTTCTCTCCTCCTCTCTTCTCTTCTCTATCTCTTTCTCTCTCCTCCTCTCTTCTAATCTCTATTTGTTTCTTTCCTCTCTTCTTATCTTTATCCTTTTCTTTCTCCTCCTCTCTTCTCGTCTTTATCTCTTTCTCTCTCCTCCTCTCTTCTCATATAAATCTCTCTCTCGTCCCTTCTTTCTCTTTCTTATCTTCTCATCTTCATCCCATTCACTCTCCTCTTCTCTTCTCATCTCTATCTCTTTCTCTCTCATCCTCTCTTTTAACCTCTATATCTTTCTTTCTCCTCCTCTTATTTGGTCTCTTTCTCTCCCTTCCTCTATTCTCATCTCTCTCTCTCCTCCCTTCTTTTTCTCTCCTCTCCTCTCTTATCATCTCTATCCCTTTCTCTCTCCTCCTCTCTTCTCATTTTTGTCTCTTTATCTCTCCTCCTCTCTTCTCGTCTCTATCTCTTTCTCTCTCTTCCCTTCTTTTCTCAATCCGTCTTCTTCTAATGCAACCGGCAAGGCTTAACGTTGGTTGGTGTTCTCTTCTTTTGTCAATCGATGAGACCTAGCACCGACTGATTTTCTCTCTCCTTTTTCGTTAGTCATTGAGACCTAGCACCGACTAGTTTTATCTCTCTTATTTTATCAGTCGATGAGATCAAGCATCGACTAATTTTCTCTCTCCTCTTTTGTCAATCGATGAGACCTAACAACGACAGGTTTTCTCTCTCCTCTTTTATTAATCGATAAGACCTAACACCTATTGGTTTTCTCTCTCCTCTTTTGTCAATCGGTGAGACCTGACACAGACTTATTTTCTCTCCCCTCTTTTGTTATTTGGTGAGACCTAACATCGACTGATTTTCTCTCTTATCTTCTGTCAATCGGCGAGACTTAACATCAACTGGTTTTCTCTCTCTTTTTCTTTGAGTTGATGAAGCTTAGTGTTGACTGCATTTTCTCTCTCTTCCTTTTAACACAATCGGCATTGCCTAGCGCTGACTGCGCCTTCCTTTCCCCTCTCTCCTTCATCCTCTCGTCTTTCATACTCTTCTCTTCCTTTCTTGTCCCTCCTTCTCTCTTTCCCTTGTTCTCTTCCTATTCTGTCCTCATAGCCTTAATTCTGCCATTCCTTTGTTCGACTAAGAGGGATTGAGGTTAGCCTCTCATGGTAGTCATGTCGTTTAGTTGTAATGTTGTTGTGCCAGGATTACTTTACCCGCTTTATTGCCATGATAGACCGACCATCGTGCCTAACTAGTTGGTATTGGTAATGACGTCTAGCAGTAATCCTGTGAGCCGGTCTTAGTTACTGATCCCGCATTACTACCACGTTAGGCCAATTATTCATTAGCCTTATCACTACTCTGATACTCTCGCTTAATCGAATTCTTCTCTCCCCCATCTTTCTTCTCTTCTTCTTTTTGAATGCACATGCCTGTATACATTCATCAAAGAGGAAAAGGGTGAGGTCTGACCCACTTATCTTATAATCTTTGCCATACATGTGTGTGATTCCAAAAAGCATAAAACAAGAAGAATACAAGCTAAGGGAGGTGATTCCGAACTAGTTTTAGTACTGGGAGGCTTTGGTCATGATCTAAGAGGGTGCCTATGCGAGTTAGCCCGAGTAAGTCCCAAACGCACCTTTAAATTCCTCTCTCACCAGTTGGTAACACCTGCCCTTGTTCTTGAACGAGGTACTCGAGAGAGCGATCTCAAAACATCCCTAGTCTTTCCTCGAAACCCGAGACGCATGCCACCCGATCCCCAAAGGATCCAGAGGGTGAGATAGAGGTACTTAACCAGCTTGGTAACTCCACTAGGGACTGATTACCCCTTAGTCGGATCATTCTTGTTTGGCTAGTTTCTTTTATTATCTGCTTTCAATGTCTTTTCACATTTTATTATGGCTTGCGAGTTCTATAACCCATTTATCCGGATCGGGGAATTTCTTATCCCCATATTCGAGAGTTTCCATAGGGAACAAGTTCCTTCAACTTCATTCGCAACCATCCTCTTGAGCAAAAACCCCTTGTCTAGCTCCCAAGTCTTAACTTGGACCGGTGTGAGGTGGGACCTAAAGATCCCTCACTCCCCATCTCCTCGCACTGATGGAAACTCCACCAAGGTACCCTGCATAGGCAGCACTTCTGTTGCCCCACACAGCATGCACACAGCCACTGGCAAGTCACTTGCCGATCGTGTTTCTGAGGTATGTCGGAAGGCTGCCCATTCACTTTCTGTAAAAGGCAAACAAGTTGTCATTGCTTCTGCCGGTCGCCATAGGGCTACCACCTACATTTCTGCACAATTGGTCTTTATCCCTAGAGGTTCAACATCTTGATGCGGAAACCCCATGGTCTCCATCCCTCACACATACCACAAGGCTCGTGGGTTACCCAATCGAGCCACACCTCGGGGAAACCCTTCTGTCACCTGAAGACCGTGTCCAAGATCGAACTTTCTGCCGCCTGGTCTTGCAGACACTACTCATATGCATCCTACTACTCTGGGCAACGCCAGCCCAAGTACACTGGAGACACCCTTCTCGTCGTCCTACTCTGCACACATAAGCGCACCTTGTAAGGAACAGGCCTACCCTGTTCTCTTGCAGACAGTTGCCAGATTACTGGCTCGAGCTCGGGTTGACCCCCAGGTCACCCGTGACCCTTCTTCAAGGGATGCCACTAGTGTCCATCACATACGCTCTCTCACCCTCGACTCAAGCCTCCTTATGAATCAACCCTGCTCCGACCCACTCCTTCTTCATCGAGCAAGAACCTTCAGCCTTGGTACTGGAAGGTTTTCCCTAAGAGTACCATCCTGAACTAGCCTCATCACTTTGGTCGTGTCTCTTAAGCCCACAAGAGACCTCGGGGCATCGACCTGATGGAAGATCGAGTCCTTCATCCTCCTCGGCCCAAGATGACTCTAGTTCCTGACCCTCATCCATTGCCACACCAGATGGAGACAGCTCTCTCCTGTGCAATAAGAGCTGACCAGTAGAGACTTAGATCGCATATTTGGAGTCAGGTCCATCAAAACCTCAGGGCTAAACATGATAGATGTCTGCAATTTTTTATTAGGGACGTGACCAAGGTAGTCAAAGTAACCAATTCTGATGACCTTCTTCACCTGAATCCCTTCTACCCCCTTCAGACGATGAAGCTTGAAGAATAGCTCCATGAGCCCTATGCTGTGGTTACTATTAAAAAATGACCCAGCCGCTTAGAAGCCACGGTCCGATTACCATGATATTGCAAAATCGTACATGGCTCAGTTTGAGGATGTAACTCTGAGTCACATCTCCATGAGGCGAAACTCGCAAGCTGACGCACTTGTGAAACTCGGTGCTACAATTCAATTATCCTCATCAAGGCCCACGCTTGTCTGGGTTGCAGAATGGAGACACATAGAACTAAGAACTGAGGTCGATGCGGATGATGAGAGAAATATCTTCCCCGAGTGCCCTCCTTATCCATTTGGAGAAGTTCTATCAGAAATAATCAGGCTGAACAAGCAATAGCATAGAGTCAAGGAGCTAAGGGTTAAAATCAAGAACCAGAAATTTTTGACCCAATGTATGCAGAAATTGAGTAAGTAGAAGATTAGAGGGAGCCCATCGACAGTTTCCTAAATCAAAGGCTGCCAGAAGATCGTACCGAACACAACGGCATACGTCGAATGTCTGCCAAGTATACCGTCCTTGAAGGAGATGATCTCTTCAGACAGCTGTTTGATGGCATTCTTCCTAGTGCATCGATATCCATGAAGCAAATAAGGTGTTAGAAGAAGTCCACTAGGGTATTTGTGGACTACACCAGTCCAGTCCTAAGGTTTATGAACGAACACGTAGGTTGGGATACTATTAGCCTTCCATGATTGTCAATTCTTTAAGCTACGTTAAAAAGTTCCAAGTATGCCAAATACACTCAAACTTAGTTCACCAGCCTCTTGAGCCTTTACATCATACGGTTGCATCATGGCCCTTCTCACAATGGGGTACGGACATCGTAGGGCCAATTGACCCTCCTTTTGCAATGGGCCATATATTTATCCTAGCTGGAATAGACTATTTCTCTAAGTGGGCTGAAGTTGTTCCCCTTAAGCAGGTTCCTAAGACAGCAGTGGCCTACTTCATGCGACATCACATCATATATCGCTTCGGAGTGCCCGATCAGATTATACCTTACAATGGTCATCAATTTAGGAGTCATCACATCAATAACTTAGTTAACCGGTTCGGTTTCTAATGGAGGTACTCGACTATGTACCACCCTCAAGCAAATGGATTAACTGAGGCTTTCAACAAGACCCTGTGCAACATTTTAAGAAAGTCAGTATAAAAAACAAGGAAGAACTGTCATGAGAAGCTTCATGAAGCCCTTTGCGCTTATTGTACCACTACGCGAAATGCTACTAATTCCCCTCCTTATTCTTTGGTTTATGGGGGTGAAGTAGTTTTACCTCTCGAAATACAAATCCTTTCACTGCAAGTCGCTATTCACCAAGGAATAACCGAAGATGAGAGAGTCAACCTCCGGTATCAAGAATTGGGTGAACTTGATGGAAAGAGTTTAGAGGCTCAGCAGAGCCTTGAACTCAACTAAGAGAGAATGAAGAGGGCTTTCGACAAGTCTGTCAAAGTCCGCTCATTAACCCCCGACGATGTAGTCTTAACTGTCAAAAGGCCTATTGTTATGCACGGCTGGCGTAAAGGGAAGTTTGGCCCTAAGTGGGAAGGTCCCTTTATAATAAAAAGGTCTCGCCCATCGGAGCCTATATACTAGCACATTCTGAGGGAGAGGAAGCAATGCCCGCTATCAATGGACGATACTTAAAGAAGCAACACGAAAATAATCAGGAAAAAAGAGACTCAACGGGAAAAAAAGCAAAATAGTCTAATCAAAATGCTAACTCTTTTTATTACAGTAAAAACGAGTTACAAGTTATAAGAAACCCATTACTAGGGAGGTTACAAGTCCCATGCATCTGAGGATAAGAGGAAGGTTACAAGAAAAAACAAGTGCCTGCCCCATGAGGGAGAAGGAAACCCACGAAAAAAAGGCTTTCCTCATGAAGAAGAAGTGAAACCACTTGGAGAGTTAGCTTTAATTCATCTGATGAGTAAGAGGATGGTTACAAGCCAGAAGACAAAGTAGAGCCACTCCAAGAAGTTAACCTTAGTCCATCCGATGTGTATGTCAAACATACAAGCCAACACATCTCATATGATGTGTATATCAAATATACAACAAAGGATTCATTTGAGGTGTATATCAAACATACAAAGTGAGCTGCCTTGGCAAGGAACAGGCCTATGAAAGAAAGCATATCCTGTTCACGGTGGGTACCCTTCCATAGAACAACATGGACATCACTGTAATCATGGAAAATTTGGCTTCCAACAGATACCACAAGCCACGCCCTATCATCACTCACTACTTTTTGCCAGCCCATGAACATCGTCGTATGTAGCTCGTCACTGAGCGCCACAAATCCCGCACGTAACTTACTGCCATAAGCGAGCGTCACTCTCCGCACCATGATAAGCCACACGTGCTGATGAGCATCAACTGAAGCCAACACCGATTGTATCCTCCAAAGGCCAGCGCCAGTTGTGCTCCTAACCCCTATCGCCGGCTGCTTTTCTTGAGGATCAGCACCGGTTGTGTCAGCACTCCAAATCATTAGCGTCGGTTGTCTCAGCGTCAGTTGCACTTTTGTTAGCGCTGACCCTGTCGTGACTACTCGCTTCACGAGACTCCTCATTTTTCAAAGCTTAAGTTTTCACACCTCCTTAATGATTGCACAATTTTTGGAGGTAACCGTACACTTTCCTTGTGACGGTTCACCTCCACCAACCGTACACCTTCCACGACAGTTCACTTCCCATGACCATTAGTTCCCCGTAGGAATTTCTCCTACACGGCTAAAAAACCTATTGAAAAAATCTCCTGTCTGCATTTTTCATCGAGGCAGAACAGTACCTCACCGAAAACTTTCACGAATTTCCCTAAGTTCCTAGAAACCTCTGCAACACCACTAACAATGTCAGGAAGTTATCATAACTCCTGGGAAACTTTTAAAAACCTCCCGAAAGACTCTTAAGTCGTGCGAAGTTGCTCACAGTTTTGCTTCCTGCCTTTTTTACCAAAAACTGTTGCAGCCATAATCTCTTCTGTTTCTTGAAAAGCTCCTCGAAAAACTCCAAGAAAAACTCCCGAGACATGCAGATATGCTTACTATTGCACTTCTTGCCTCTTTTACCCTTGAAGATCACAGCCGAAGTTCTCCTGCTTTCTAGAAAAACTCTTAGCTAATTGAGAAACTCCTGCGAACTCTTCCTTTTTTGACAATCCCTTGAAAATCTTGATGCAACCTTCCCTGTAAGGCTTACTGGAACACTTGATCTCTTGTCGGAATCCCTCTGCTTGTCGGAGCTTTCACTCAAAAATCTTTTTCTCATCGATCCATCCCCAGCACCGATTGACTTAGCGTCGGGTGTGTTTTCAAAACAACCCTAGTGCCGGTTGACTTAGCACCGGGTCTGTTTTCAAAACAACCCTAGCACCGGTTGACTTAGCACGGGGTGTATTTTCAAAACAACTTTAGCATCGGTTGACTTGGCCCCAGGTGTGTTTCCAAACAACCCTAGCGCCGGTTGATTTTACCTTGAGTGTGTCTCCAAACGACCCCAACGCCAGTTAACTTAGCATCGGTTGTCTTCAAACAATATCATGGGTCGCTCACAGCTCCAGCTCAGTCTTTAACAACCCAACGTCGGTTGTGTTTTTGAGAACTCATTGCCGGTCGAATACTTACAAGAAACCAATAACGTAAAACTGCCTGGTTTTGTTCCAAACTATAAGACTTAAACTGTGGTAGAGGTCTAGTTGCACGATCTTATACTGCACGAACCTAGTTGTATGGCTTGAAACTGTATACCCATGGTCCAAACTATATAACGTTAAACTGTAACGGAGGTCTAGTTACACGACCTTAAACTGCACGGTTCCAGTTGTTTGACTTAAAACTGCATAACCATGGTCCAAACTATATGACTTGAAATTGTAGCGGAGGTCTAGTTGCACGACCTTAAACTGCATTGTCTTCGTTGTATGACTTTAAATTGTATAACCATGGTCCAAACTATATGACGTTAAACTGTAGTGGAGGTCTAGTTACACGACCTTAAACTGCACGGTTCTAGTTGTATGACGTTAAACTACAAAACCAGGGTGCGAACTATATGACCTTAAACTATAGTGGAGGTCTACTTGCACGACCTTAAACTACATGGTCCTAACTGTATGACTTTAAACTATTTGACCACGTCCAGCTGTGTGACCTTAAACCATAGTACATGTCCTGGACGCATGACATTAAACTTCACTGCACAGGTCCAGGAGGCATGACCATAAATTCGCCCCCACATATGCGCACATACCTTTACGTGCACTTTAAGCACACCTTCACTAACCTACATGTTAGTGTGCATGCGCCACCTTCATTACCTCCTCAATGAGTTCATTCACTTCGTCACCATACCCCATTCCCCTGTGAGTCTCACCCGTGCTCACAAAACGGTGAACCATCTTGCTATCCATACTCGTTGTAAGTTAGTGGGTCACCATCATCCACTCACATTTCATACATCATAGGTAGCCTAATGCCAATTCTTTAAGTGAGTCAAACCACCACCATACTCACTCCATGGTCTCTACAGACTTCCATCCATCTCCATCACGGTCCAGCTGTATGACCTTAAACCATAGTGCACGTCCTGACTGCATGACATTAAACTTTTTCACGCAGGTCCCAATGGCATGACCTTAAACATGCCTTCACAAAAAAAAAAAAAAAAAAAATGAAAAATAACGGGCATGGTGTATACCTTAACAAGGGAACGTTATGAGAAAAATGATGGACGGGCATGGCCACGAAACCATGAGTAAAAGAGTTCCACGAAAAAAAATCGGGTATAGTGAAAACCTGAAAGGGCATCGTGAGTAAAATGGATGACAAGCAAGGGGAGAACCTACCATAGACGTCAGCTCGTCTAGGCGGCACTACCAAATTTTCAGGATCGACTAATAGAACCTACCCTCGACTGGACTCGATAGACGAGACCCATAGTGGTTAAAAGCAAACCTGGTGTAGTAGCAAACAACGCCTACCAAATTAATTCAACGAACCCAGACCAATGGGAACGATGCCCTTCTACATGGCACCCAATTGTTAGACAGGCTTGATTCTGACAAACGCGGTCTGTACAAATCCTTGCTTTAGAATCACAAACAGTCCACACGAGGGTGAGGACTTCAACAAGTTCCCTCAAAAATATTTGTTCTCCCCTAAAGTCTCCACGAACGGACCTGCGAACAATGCCTCCCTACATCTGAGCAAGCTAGTGACACAGTTACGTGAATCTACTCGACGTTCACGTAGTCCTGCGTGGTCCTGTGGCTATGAAGAAAAAAAGTAAAAGACGAAGGAAATTTTTCGGATGATTGTACTTCTCGCATCTATTGAAGCACAACACTAAGTGGGGAAAGCTGTTTGAACGTAATTTTCAATACCTTGGTCCCTGGTAGGAAGCACGTCAATAAAGCCTACAAAATAGTGGAAATTCCTGACAGTCTCAGAATGGCCTCAAAATTGGTCAAGATCTTCATCAGCACTTCAAAAGACCATCTGCTGAGTTTCATTGCGATCAAACATGTCTAAGGCAATGAACACAAAGAAAAAATTTCAGCAAAATTGGCCTTTAGCACCCTGTAATGGACCTTGTAACTAGAGCCACACTTTTGGTGTGCTAACCAGCTATGGGACAACCGTCAATAGATCTTGCATGATCGAAAACCCCTATAGGTCAAGTATTAGCTCAATTGGGCACTCCAAGATAAAGTTATAGGTAAAAGTCTAAAAAGGGGCAGGTTGCACACTATTCTCGTGTGGCCCCACTGCACCGAAACACCATTAAAGGTGGCTATTTTCACAGTCACGGGTAGTCACTTTCGGGGCCTATATCTCACTCGTTCCAAGTCGAATCGTGCCCAAATTTGGTGAGCATGTTCGTCTCATCAAGATGAACAATTCGATATGCGGTACGCCTTGTGACGACACCCAAGAAGAGAGTAAAACTAAATGAAAGTCGCAGATCTGTGAAAGAAGTTACGGAAAATTCATCATTAGCACGCCTCGTTCGAGCAGCCAGATCACGACGATCGCATGCTCGATCGGCATGAAACCAATGGAATTTATTGCGTGAGGTTCGAGGCTATCTCTGGTTCGAACATTGCTTATGATGAATGGTTGGATTTCACACACAAAGGTGTCAAAGCTGCTATAAATTTCGACCGACAAAATCTTCATCCGGACACGAAATCAAGCTACGTTCATTACAACATGATTGTGACGGCATGCTCAGTGTGATTCAATGAAGAAATCATAAAGAAACATCAAGGAACAAGAACACAATCGATCTGAAGTTTTCAAGTTTCATCCAGGATTCAAGTCTCATGATCATAGCTTAGAAACATGATTCATGGCTCGAAGTTAGTATCAAAATGATCGCCATGCCGAGATCTATAAGAAAACAATAATCTTTCGATCAAACGAGCATCAAAACGATTCTGGATCAGTAATGGAAGATCACGCAAGTTCTCGGGTAGCAGTAGGGACTGTTCTGAAATTCCACACATTGTTAGGCAGGGGCAAAACAGTCCTTTTATTCCAATTTTTAGAATTTATTTTAATTCAATTAACTTGTAATTATCTTCAATTTTAATTTTTTTTTTGACGTACACCCACGTTTTAGCCTAATTCTATATAAACAGGCAATGCCTCATTATAAAAAAAAAATAAAACGGATTCATTCTTCTTGGATCAATCAATAAAGTTTAGATTTTTGTTTGAGTTTATGGGTACGTCTTGGCGAGGGAGAGAAGAGAGAGAAGAAAAGGGCTAATACCTTTAGATCTGGTAACTTTCTCTCTCCTCCCCTCTTTCTCTCATCTCTTCTTTCTCTCTCCTCCCCTCTTTCTCTCTCCTCGCTTCTTTCTCGCTTCTCTTTTCTCATCTCTATCTCTTTCTCTCCTCCTCTCTTCTCATCTCTATCTATTTCTCTCTCCTCCTCTATTCTCATCTATATTCCTTTCTCTCCTCCTCTTTTCTTATCTCTATCCCTTTCTCTCTCCTCCTCTCTTCTCGTCTCTTTTTTTCTCTCTCCTCCCTTCTTTCTCTCTCCTCCCTTCTTTATCTCTCCTCTCTTCTCCTCTCTATCCCTTTCTGTCTCATCCTCTCTTCTCATCTCTATCTCTTTCTCTATCTTCCTCTCTTCTTGTCTCTATCTCTTTCTCTCTCCTCCTCTCTTCTCATCTCTATCTCTCTCTCCCTTGATTCTCTCTTCTCTCTTATAATCTCTATCTCTCTCTCCCTTGATTCTCTCTTCTCTCTTATAATCTCTATCTCTCTCTCCCTTGATTCTCTCTTCTCTCTTATAATCTCTATCCTGTCTCTCTCTTTCTCTCTTCTTGTCCCTATCTCTTTCTCTCTCCTCCTCTCTTCTCGTCTCTATCTCTTTGTCCCTCTCCCCTTCTTCTTGTCTCCATCATTTTCTCTCTTTTTTTCTCATCTCTATCTCCATCCATCCTCTTATAATGCAATTGGTAAGGCCTAGAACCGGTTTGTTTTCTCTTTTTTTGTCAGTCAACAAGACCAAATGCCAACTAGTTTTCTCTCTCCTCTTTTATCAATCGGTAAGACCTAGTGTCGACTGGTTTTCTCTCTCTTCTTTTATTAATCGATGAGACTTAGCACCAATTAGTTTTCTCTCTCCTCTTTCATTAGTAGATGAGACCTAGCACCGACTTATTTTCTCTCTCATCTTCTGTCAGGCGGCAAGACCTAACACCGACTGATTTTCTCCCTCCTCTTCTGTCAGTCGATGAGACTTAGCACCGACTGGTTTTGTATCTCCTCTTATGTCAATCGGTGAGACCTAGCGCAGACTGATTTTCTTTCTCTTCTTCTATCAGTTAATGAGATCTAGCGCTGACTGGTTTTCTCTCTCTTCTTTTGTCAATTGGTAAAGGTTAGAACCAACTGTGTTTTCTCTCTCTTCCTTCTAATACAGTCGACAATGCCTAGCACCGACTGTGTCTTCCTTCCCTCTCTCTCCTTCATCTTATCGTTTCTCATACTCTTCTCTTCCTTTCTTCTCCCTCCTCTCTTCCCCTTCATCTCTTTTTATTCTTTCCTGATAGCCTTAATTTTGCCATTCTTTCGTTCGACTAAGAGGGACTGAGGTTAGCCTCTCATGGTAGTCCTATCATCTAGCTGTATTGTTGTTGTGCTAGGATTACTTGGCTCGCTTTATTGCCATAATAGACCGATCATCGTTCCTAGCTAGTCGGTATTGATAATGACGTCTAATAGTAATCTTGTGAGCCAGTCTTAGTTACCAAGTATGCTTTATTACCACGTCAGGCTTGTTATCTACCAGCCTAGTCACCGCTCGGATACACTCGCTTAGTCGAATTCTTCTCTCCACCATCTTTCTTCTCTTCCTGTTTTTGAATGTGCATGCCTGTGTACGTTCATCAAAGATGAAAAGGGTGAGGTCTGACCCACTTGTCTTATAACCTTTGTCATATATGTGTGTGATTACAAAAAAGCAAAAAACAAGAAGATTACAAGCTAAGGGAGGCGATTCTGAACTAGTTTTATTATTGGGGGGCTTTCTTTGTGATCTAAGACGGCGCCCACGTGAGTCATCCCGAGTAAGTCCTAAATCCACCTTTAAATTCCTCTCATCGGTTGGTAACACCGGCCCTTGTTCTCGAATGAAATTACCGAGAGAGCAATCTCAAAATGTCTCGAGTCTTCCCTCGAAACCTGAGAAGTGTACCGCCTGATCCCCAGAGGATCCAGAGGGCGAGATCAAGGTACATAACCAGCCTCCTCCCCGGAACATCAGAGAATTTTGTGGGCTTCCAGGTTACATACAAGCCACAAGGCGTTTCATTTCACAACTGACGGATAAGTGCACACCATTCAATAGACTCCTTAAAAAGGATACCCCATTCATACGGGACATTGAATGCTAAGAAGCATTTGATCAAATCAAGGAGTACCCCATCAAACCTCCCATTCTTAGTCCTCCCAGTCCAAATAATTCCTATACATGTCAGTGAAGGACAAGACCATGGGGGCAATGTTTGGATAATATAACGATCATGGAAAAGAATAAACGATATACTATATCAGCAAAACCATGGTCGACTATGAGACAAGATACACAAATGTGGAGAAACACTGCTTAACACTTGTGTGGGCCATGCAAAAACTAAGACATTATGTCTTATCTCATTCTGTCAAGCTCAAATAAAAAATTAACCCACTCAAGTAACTATTGGAGAGGTTAGTCCTCAACGAATGTTTGGCAAAGTGGAGAATGTTATTGAGCAAGTTTGAGATTGAGTATGTCACTCAAAAATTGGTCAAAGGACAAGCCCTTGCTGACCACTTAGTTGCACACGCACTGCCAGACAATATTCGCATTAACATAGATCTCCCTGATGAGAACCTCTTCGCAATTGACGACTCAATTTGAGAGCTATACTTCGACAGTGCAAAGAATGAATAGTGGTTAGGGATAGGAGTCCTACTATGCTCACACGAGATGAATTTAATGATAACAGCCATCAGATTGAATTTCCCATGTACCAATAACAATTTTGAATATGAAGCCTTAATAGTCGGGCTTGTGAATGCCATGGGAATGAAAATCCAACCAATACGAGTAACTCGTGACTCCTTACTCGTCATAAACCAAGTTCAAGGGATTTGGAGGGTGAAAGAAGAAAAGCTAAAACCCTATCAAGAAAAGGTGGAAAAGATGATTCCATATTTTAAGAAAAACCTTTCAGCATGTAACTAGGGAAAATAATCAGTTCGCCGACACCCTTGCAACCCTTGCTTCAATAGTTGATATTCCCTCAGAAATCACCATGCTTCCATTCTACATTAGAAACAAACATGAACATTCCCCACCAAGGATCGAAAAAGAAATAGAGCAAGAAAATGAGAACTATGAGGAAGTGTCTCTTGTGGCTTCAGATGCACTAGTTACAGAAAAACCATGGTTCCACAATGTTCTATCCCTGCTTAACGAATGGCTTATACCTCGAAGGAGCCACCAAAAAGGATAAAGAAGCCCTTGAAGGTTTTCGGTTGGATTCTTGGTAAGAGGTGACCTCATGTTTAAGAAATCCTTTGATGGCATTATTCTATGGTACCTCGATCAGCAGAACTTGACCAAGTACTAACAGAGTTGCATAATGAAGGAGGTCATTCTGGGGTAGCCATAGCTCAGAAAATCAGACGCCAAGGCTATTACTGGACCACCATGATTGAAGACTGCTAGAAATTCATTAAGAGGTGTCGTAAATGTCAACTCTATGGAGACCTCATCCATGCACCGTCCGTATCACTCAACTCAACACCGCCCGCATAGCCCTTCACCAGATGGGGTCTTAATATCATCAGAATGATATCACAAAAATCCTCAAACAACCAGTATTTTATATTAACGGCCATATAATACTTCACCAAATGGGTAGAGGCCGCGTCATTTGTTAAAATTGAAGGTTAACATTTTGCCAGTTTCATAAAGAATAATATTGTATTCAGATTTGGAGTTCCTGAGTCAATCGTCACAGACAATGGATCCAATCTCAAAAATGAGTAGATCATAAGGTGTGCAAAAGGCTTGGGATAACACCGAAATTGTCCACACCTTACTACCCACAAAGAAACGGACAAGCAGAAGCCACAAATAAAGGACTTCTCATAATCATAGACAAAATAATAGAAGATGGGAAAGATTGGCATGAAAAGCTAAATGACGACGTATGGGCCTACCGGACAACTGAGAAGACTCCTACTGGCATAACCTCATACTCATCGGTATATGGTATGGAAGCTGTGTTACCGATCGAAGTTGAGATACCATCTTTCTGAATCCTTGTTCATAAAAATTTAGATAAGGAACAAAAGGTCGAAGCATGAATCACTGCCCTCATTAATTTGAATGAAAAACTACTACGAGAAACACAAAATATCGTTACTTATCAACGTAGAACCGATAGGGCATACTAAAGAAAAGTTGTTCCTCAACAATTGAGAGAAGGAGACATGATACTCAAGAAATCTTCCACACTTACAAATCCACACCCTTTAGGTAAGTTCAAACCTAATTGGGAGGGGCCATTCATGGTTACTTGAGTGGATGGAGGCAATTCTTATAAAATCAAAAATCAAGAGGGGTACGAACTCAATGACCCCATTAATGCAATGTATCCCAGAAAATACTACCCATAACGGCCTAAAAAACGTGGTGAAAATCTGAAAAGGCATCACAAAGAAAAACAAAAACAATAAATAAATAAAGCGAAAAAAATGGACGTCGTAAAAATATGAAAAGGCATCACAGGTAAAAGAGAGAATAAAATCTCCAAGAATGAGCTTTCAATGCAAAACACTCAAGTACAAACAAGTACTTGCAAGTTCCAATATTACTGCACAAGCAAACCTTGAGGATGAAGACTCCTCCTAAACCCTGCAGGTTCCCAACAGAACCAACTCAGAAAGATGTAGGAGGGTGATATGAATGGAAAATCGAATGATTTCGACGAACCCTGAAAAATGTCGAGACCCTCCAAGATGGAAGCCCGGCAAGAATCCATGGACTCTTCATGGATTAGTGAAGCAGAGGATGAAAACTCCAAGGGTAAAAAGACATCTTCGTGATTTTTGAGTTCTCACAATCCGGCAAGGGAATCCTTTCATCATCTCTAGGTAAAATATAGCAAAGCAAGTCACCACAAAAGGGCCACAGGTGGCAAAACTATAAGGCTCATCCCTTTTGAAAATGTTGTTTCAATTTGATTGTTAAAATCCTTCATTTTCAAAAGCTTTCTCCTTTTAGAAGGGACATCCTCCATCACTACAAGAGGTTAAACTGTTAGTCAATTTGGCCTCGCCCTAGAAGCCAACTTCCTATGCCTGTTATGAAGGTTGAAACTAGCCAGGCACTCCATGGTTGTATGAGTATAACTACCAACTACCACATATCGAAGATGGGTAAACCTCGCCAATGACGATATTGGCTTGTCTGGGAGAATTTTTCACTGGACTGGATCCCCTAACGCAAAATGACTCGAGCTCATCCCCATGTGTTCGTAAGATGTCCCAATTGCTGGAAATTTGAGACAAAGACCCTACAACTAAGGGGCTAAGTTTGTAACAATTCAGTTTGGAAAATGTGTGCAAAGAAAGTGTTCTACTCTACTGCAACGAGTCAACTACACACGTATAAATTAAAAGATCCCCCAACAGGGACAATAAAAGAAAATAAGAGAAATCAAGCAGAACAGAAAATAAAATTTTGGCTATCTCAAAATTCTGACTTTATTCATCGATTAAAAAAATGGCTTATTACAGGCGTTCACGCCATAAAACTTGACCCTACGATTGAAATTTTCTACTATCTCAATGAACTTCAATAAAACGAAAAAGTATTGAAAGTGACAATGATCTTAAGATCAACTCAATCATACCGAGGAAAAAAGTAAAGAAAAGAAAATAGTTTGGCTATTCAGTCTTTGACTTCGGATCAACATCCTTCTCCTTGTGTTCCGCCACGAAGGCCACCCATTGAGCCAATTCTACTTCAGCCTCTTCCAAGCTGATTTTACATATGTCCTCATGGGATTTGATTCATTTATTTGAACAAGAGGCACCATCTTCTCGATGAGGAATGAGATCCTGAGTAGGAACAGAAGAGTTGCCACGAAATCTCGAAGATTTGGGGCATAGTAGAAGAGGGCAGGCACGTTCCCACCAAGATTCATAGTTCGAAGTGGTTGTGGGATTGTGTTGCTTAGCTAACCCCTCACTTGAAGAGGACTTCTTTCCCTTCCATGAAAAACTTGTCTTGACCAGAAGGGTTGAAGGGTGTTAATGAAGTAGAAAGATAGGGCGACGATTGATCGCCTCTCCTGCAGAGGTGTAATTCTGAGTATGGAAAAACTGAAAAAGCACCCTCTGAGGGAAATACCCCTTTGTGAAGTGCTGCTCCGCTAGAATAAGGCAAGAATGCCCCATAGCAGGCAGCAATAGTGATACATTTTAAAGACCCCTGATCACTCAATCGAATGACGACAACTCGTCAAGATTTCTGCGATAATAACTGACATCCGGGGGTTGAGTGGTGTCGTTAACATATGCTAGTCTCAGAGCAGTAGATACAGCCATCATTGTTGGTGGAACACGGACAATGGATGTCTTCGTAAGCCCAAATGTATAGAAAACAAGAGTCAAAAGCATCCCAAAAAGTCACAAAAGCGAGAACCCAGGACCCCGGAATCATCTGGGACATTTGGTTTGAGCTACACTGGTACTGTCACCCAGCCCAGTTTGGGTGACACTAGGCGTGTCACCCTGACTTGGGCGACACTAGCCATGTCGCCAAACTGAGACCCTCCAGGATCGAGCTGGGATTTTTCCAGTAAATGTTTGGTGCAAAAATGTGGGTTCCAGAACCCAAAACCTGACAAAAAACTGAGTTATAAGAACAAAATAAAATAAAATTGTGTTAAAAAATATACTTGCAAAATCAGGACACTACCCTCAATAAATTGGTCGCCTCGTGTGACTCGGGCGTGAAGACCCCGGTTTATACCCACTAACACGATCGGAACAATGGTGTAACTCGCTCGTTCCCAAAAGGCATGGACTAAAGGAATAAGGGAGCTACGAACTGTCTTATGACCACTTGGAAAAAGGATGGAGCCCAACAGCACGAAAAGAAAAATACGGATCTGTTTAACAGCTCGAGATTGCTCTCAATTTTGACCAGCAGCTCCATATCAACCCACTGGCCACGTGAAGAATAAGCATCCCCCAACAGTGGAGCACTGATGATAGAATGGTCGTCGGTGGCAGTGGAAGGTTGATACGCAATCCTGGCTAGGTTCGGGCTAGAAATCCCGGCAACTTCCTCCATGGTTGGTGTTGTCTCGCTCATAGGAAGAAAGAAGGTATTCGTCTGGTGATTGAACCTTCAGCGAGAGGTTCAAGGAGCAGAAATTTCACATGGCAAGAGGCCATGTTTAAGATACCCATCATCAAAATTGCAGCCAGAAGGGCCATGAGCTCGAGCCACTGCTGAGCAGAAAGAAACCAATCTCGGAACCAGGGTCTGATGATAGGAGAGCCATTGACGCATCGGGAAACTTCACCCTACCGAAGGCTCTGAGAAATATGAGAGGGCTGACTCTCAAGGAAGTGCCTAACCCTAGGAAAAATAGGGGAGTCCTCCGCCTCTCTTACATCGTCAACTCGCTCGAGGACCTTCCCCTTGCCCGCGGAGATCGCATTGTTCCTCTTAGGAGCCATGAAAGTCTAAAAATGTAAGCAAGAAGAACCTGTAAAAACAAAAGGAAGATGATGAAGGAGGGAGAGGATGAAGTTGAAAGAAGAAAGATGAGTTTGGAGGATGATAAAAGAAGGAGAAGAGGGATGATTTCTATAGAAATAAAAGGATCCGACGCAAAACGCATCCTATAGTTATCAACTTTGGCCAACAACGGGTTTAGATAACCTTAAAAAAAAAAAATATTATTTGATTTTTTTTCCCATGTTTCGTGATAAAATGAAATAAAAATTTATGGGCGACTCAAGGGGTGTCGCTCAGCCTGTGAGAGCGACACCACTGGTATCGCCCAAATATTTTGTACACTTTACAAATAAATAAAGAAATAATAAAAAATTTTTTTTTTTAGGTGGGCGACACCAGCCGTATCGCCAAAACCTAGGCGACACCACTAGTGCCACCTGAGCGACATGGCCAGTGTCGCCCAAAATGTCTTCCTTGAAACTTTCCCACTCAATTTTGGGGGCCTTCCAAGGATAAAAATTGGTTTGTAATTTTTTTTTATGATCATTTTCAAACATTTTTGTTAACTTTTAAAATAAAAATCTCCTCAGTGGCATGAGCTTAAATTGCCAACCAATTTTTCAGAAATTTAAAAAAAAAATAAAAAAAAATAAAAACTCTCCTTGGTGGCACCAGCCTAAACTGCCAACCAATTTCAAAAATAAAATAAAAATTAAAAAAGACAACACTCCTCGGTGGTATGGGCTTAAACTGCCAACCAAATTTTCAGAAATTTTTTAAAAAATTGAAAAACAATAAAAACGCTCCGCAGTGTCATGAGCCTAAATTGCCAACCAAGTTTCCAAAATTTCAAAGAAAAAATAAAAAAAAGAGAACTCTCGTCGATGGCATGAGCCCAAACTGCCAACGAAGGTCCAATCCAGAGCACAACTACCCTATTTCAATGGAAAAATGTCAAACTTGTGCGACATTAAGGAGCCGAGACAGGAAAAACGTCGAACTCGTGCAACGTTAAAGAGCCGAGATAGGAAAAATTTCAAACCCGTGCGACAATAAAGAGCCGAGACAGGAAAAATGTCAAACTCGTGCGATTTTAAAGAGCCGAAATAAGAAAAACTTCAAACTCGTGCAACATTAATGAGTCGAGAGAAGAAAAACGTCAAACTTGTACGTCTCAACCGATGCTGGCCTCCTCCTCCCACACAACCGGCATTGGCCTCTTCATACAACTCCAACTGGCGCTGGCTTTTCACACAACTCCAACCAGCGCTGACCTCTTCACACCTACTCAGCTGGGAAATGTTTGGGTCATCACATTTCTGCCCTCTAAAAAATATTTTTTCCTCAAAATCGTACACTTGAATATCACACAAAGGGGGTTCAACCATGGAAGTTCTCTCCAAACAATCTACTGAGGCATGCACACAAAACCAACTCATGCCTAGAAGGGCGTACAAAGACCTAAGCATCCAAGAGAAACAAATTCTATAGGCAATACTCTAACACACAAACACACAATACATCATTCAGATTGAAACACCAAAGAGATTCCTCTTGGATTCATTACAGGTTAAATACATTAAGCCATGAATCACAAATCTAGCAATACTTTACACTCAAGGTATGCCAATCAAATCTCTTATCATAAGTTAGGCACCGCAATACTCTCAGGGCATGGCGACTGTCACACATCATCGGCCATGCAATGCACCCAAAGAAGGTCAGTCACGAGTAAGGTAATTCAATACTCTCAAAGCATGTCGGCAATTATACATCATTGGCCATGCAATACACTCAAAGCATGCCAATCACAAGTCAGACACTGCAATACTCTCAAAGCATGTTGACAATTGTACATCATTAGCCATGCAATACACTCAAAGCATGCCAATCACAAGTCGGATAATGCAATAAGCTCAAAGTATATCGACAATTATATATTATTGGCCATACAATGCACTTAAAGCATGCCAATAACAAATTGGACAATGTGATACTCTCAAAGCATGTCAACAATTATACATCATTAGCCATGCACTTCACTCAAAGCATACCAATCATAAGTCAGACAATGCAATACTCTCAATGCATGTCGACAATTATATATCATTGGTAATGCAATACACTCAAAGCATGCCAATCACAAGTCGGACAATGCAATACTCTCAAAGCATGCTGATAATTACACATCATTGGCTATGCAATACGCTCAAAGGAGCCCAGTCACTCACATACCACAATATTGCAATAGTCATAACTCACAAATCAAAAATCATAATATGGTTATGTAATACACTCAAAGCATGCCAAGAAATCTCATTCAACAAGTATGTGAAATATCAAAGTGATGTCAAAATAGAAAAGAAAAGCAATCTGACAGAAACAGAATTCTAGCAACTCATACAACGATCGAAGGGGCTTACTTGGTTCTCTAGGGTAGACCCTTTGCCTTCTGATTCACAAGTGCAAACTCTTGGACTTGAGCCCTTAGCTTAGGCTCACCTCCCATCGCAAGGCAGTTTCTGATCAAGTGGCCTAGCTGGCCACACTTAAAACATGTCTTCGTATTCAACCAGCACTAGGGAGCCAAGCGACCGAGCTTCCCACAAGAACCACAACACTGGCTGGTTCTGCTTAATATCATCTTGAAAGGTTTTTTGGACCTTACCATATCTCCGGCCTCCTTTCTCTTGAAAACCTCTCAGAGATAGGGGCCTTGCCTCCGCTTCTCCCTCCTTAGCTGGTGCTCATCACATTCTCTATCTATCTTTCTGGCCAGATCAACTACTGGGGAGAAGGTCTTTAAATTTATAGATATTACCCCCTTCCTTATGTCTGACCTAAGGCCTTTCTCCAACATACTTGCTTTACGAGCCTCCGTATTGATAACGTGCGACTCATATCGAGACAGTTCCGAAAACTTAGCAACATACTTCTCCACAGTCAATTTCCCTTGTAGCAATTCTATAAACTCCACTTCTTTCCTTTTCTTTACAGAGTCAGGGAAGTACTTCTCATTGAAGGCTCTCAGAAAATTTTCCCAAGTAGGTATAGCCTCCACTTCTTCCCAGGCCTACTGGGTTGAACGCCACCAATGTTCGGTGTCTCCTTCTATCATGAAGGTACCCAGCCACAACTTCTGCTCATCTGTGCATTACAAGACTCTAAAGATCTTATCCACTTGCATCAGCCATATCTCAGCTTTCTCTACTCCACCATGCCCCACATAAGTGGGTGGCCCTAACTTCTTAAACTTCTCAATAAAATTACTATCATACAGTCCTGGGACGGATGCAGTCAGGGCCGACATATTCTCCTTCATCATCTGAGTCCTGACCCTGTCTTAAAAAACTCACCGAGGGCCTCGGTATTTTCATTACTTGAACTCACGTCATCAATACGAGTCCTTGCCATCTTGACCGACAACAGGAGCACTCCGGTCACCAAACTAGCCCAAATGATTCTAGAGACACTTCTAAGACTCAATAGGCCAAAGATCCTCTGGCTGTTCAGATGCCATAACTGTCACGACGCCACCCCGTGGCACCTACCGTCCCATACTGTAAGGTGACAGGGTGCGGGAGAACGATCACAAAGGTCGTGAACGTCAATCAGGTGGGAGTGGCTCAACGCATATGATAAGCAAAATCAGAAACAAACCAAGAAAGAAAAACTAAAACTCCCACCAGAAACATAATAAAAGTTGGATAAATTAAAACCATTTCACATATCCATAAGCATTCTCCAAAATTCATATACAATATCCCGAAAATACAATTCATCCAAGGCACTACAAGCCCTACAACAAAATACATAACTTCAAAAACAACAACAGCAAGGCCGATGATTAACAAACACCTACACAAGATTAGGAATCCACTCGTCGAGCACGGGCTTTTCGTCCACCAAACACGATCACTTCCCGCCATTCTCAACCTGCAGCAATCAATCTATAAAGGTGGAAGCAAATGAATCAGACAAAAAGCTCAGTAAGTAGATCACAACATTATGCTTCCGTGCCTTTAAGCATTATCGCACAACACAGATCAAGATTCTATGCTATGCTCATAAAACTGGAGTCATGCATCACAATTATGTCACAATATAGGATGATGCTTTTCATGGTAGAGCAGGCACAATATAAGACATCAGAATTCACATTTGTTTAATGTTGTAATTATCATTCACATTCACAGTATAGATAATGGATATCACATGAATTAGTAGTTCAGAAAGACCTGTCCTCAGGAGTATCATCATATGCATTCCTCAATATTACACATTCATCTATAACTGAACATGTCCTACAATACATACTTATCACAATGGAGCATACTCTTATTTCATAATAAAGCATATTTTCATCCCCTAGCACTCATAGAGTCAAATAGGGCATTACTTTCCAATACATGTACCTTACTGGCATCAAACATACAGGCAAGCCCTACAATACTCTCAAAGCTGCCCACTCATATAATAAAATCAGAATATCCACTACCAATGGAGGACCCATTGCATAGTGGCTTGAATTACAATATCAGTCAATGCAGTATGCCTAAAGCATACCGAGAAATCACTCATTATCTTGTGGTCATGCAATATGCTCAAAGCACACTAATCAGTCACTTCACACAGTATGGTCACATAATTAAGCCTTGCAATACCCTCAAAGCAGGCACCTCACTAATATCAAACAGTCACATATCTCAGGCAATGCAATCCGCTCAAAGCATGTTGAGAACTCACACATAGCTTATCACCGCATGCACACCTCATGAGAAGTTACATGTCCCAAGCAATGCGATACGCATAGGGCATGCCGAGAAATTTCCATATCACTAGAAATGTCATCATGTCATAGCTGGTCGTGCATTACGCTCAAAGCACGCCAATATCTCAGTATACTGGTACCATCATTCACAAAGTAAGAAAGAGGGGAGGTGAGAAAAAGAGCGGGGAGAGAAAGAGATAGAGATGAGAAGAGGGGAGGAGAGAGAAAGCGATAGAGATGAGAAGAGGGAAGGAGAGAGAAAGTTACCTGCTTGAAGGGTACTGACCCTTTTTTCTCTCTCCTCTCTCTCTCTCCAAGACGTATCAACAAGCTCAAGCAAAATCAGAATTTTATTCATTTATCCAAGAAGAATGAATCCCCCTTTTGTACAATGAAGCATTGCCTGTTTACATAGAATTGGGCTAAAACGTGGGTGTACGCCTAAAAACTACCTAAAATTGAAGATAATTGCAATATAATTAAATTTACAGAAATTCTAAAAATGGGTACAAAAGGATTGTTTTGCTCCTGCCTAACAATGTGTGAAATTTCAAAACAGTCCCTACTGTTGCTCGAGAACTGGCGTGATCTCTCGTGGCTGACCTGGGGTCGTTCTGATGCCCGTTTGATCAAAAGGTTATGTGTTTCTTATAGGTCTCGGCATGGCGATCATTTTGATACCAACTTCGAGCCATGAATCATGTTTTTGAGCCATGATCATGAGACTTGAATCTTGGATGAATCTTAGATGAATCTTGAAAACTTCAGATCGATTGTGTGCTCGCTCCTGGATGTTCCTTCGTGACTTCTTCATTGAATCACACTGAGCATGCCGTCACGATTACGTTGTAACGAACGTAACTTGATTTCGTTTCTGGATGAAGATTTTATCATCTTGAGTTTTTGGCCGGATTCTTGAAATTAGGTGCCCAAAATTTAGAAAAGCTTTGACGCCTTCGGATTTGAAATCCAACCATGCATCATATGTGAGGTTCGGATTATAGATAGCCTCGGACCTCACACACATAATCCAATTGGTTTTGTGTTGATCAGGAATGTGAGCATCGTGATTTAGCTGCTCAAATGAGGTGTGCTACTACTGAATTTTCTACAATTTCTTTCATGGATCAGCAAATTTCATTGAGTTTTTCTCTCTGCTCAAGCGTCATCACGGGGCGTACCACATATCAAATTGTTTGTCTTGATGTGAGGAACATGCTCACCAAATTTGGGAGTGATCGAACTTGGAATGAGTGAGATATAGGCCCCGAAAGTGACTACCCATGACTGTAAAAACAACCACCTTTATTGGTTTTTTAGTGCAGGGTGGCCACAAGGGAATAGTGTGCGTTCTACCCCTTTTTCAGTATTTTACCCATAAATTTGTCTTAGAGTGCCCGATTAAGCCGAAACTTGACTCATCGACCGTGCCGGATCTAATCGTAGTGGTCCCACAGCTGTTTCACACACAAAAAGAGTGACTCTAGTTGCAGGGTCCATTTCAAGGTGCTAGGGATCGATTTCACTAAAATTGTTTCTTTGTGTTCACTGTCTTAGACATGTTTAAGCACGATGAAACTTGGCAGGTGGTCTTTTTAAGTGCTGATGAAAATCTTGACTAATTCTAGGCCGTTCTGAGATTGTCAATAATTTCCACTGTTTTATAGGCTTTATTGATCAACTTCCTATCGAGAACTAGGTACTGAAAAATACGTTCAAACAGCTTGCCCCGCCAAATGTTGTGTTTCGAAAAGGATAATCATTCAAAAAATTTCCTTCAGATTTTACTTTTTTTCTTCCTAACCACAAGACCATGTGAACACCGAGGAGATTCACATAATGGTGTAACTAGGTTGGTTAGACGCAGGGATGAATTGTTCGTGGGTTTGTTCGTGGAGACTTTTAGGGGGGAGAAGAGACTATTTTTAGGGATCTTGTCGAAGCATGTCCCTCGTGTGAACTATTGGTGATTCTGAAGCTAGGGATTTTGTATGGACCCCGTCAATCAGAATAAGGTCCGTCTAGCAATTGAGTGCCATGTTGAAGGGCATTGTTCCCATTTGGTCTAAGTTCGTTTGTTTGCTTCTGATCAGTGTTGTTTGCTGCTACACCGTGTTTTCTTTTGACGATTAGAGTACCACTATAGGTCTCGTCTATCCAGTCCAGTCGGAGGCAGGTTTATTAGCCGATCCTGAAGGTCTGGGCGTGCCAGCTAGGCGAGCAGAAGTCTCTGTCAGATTTCACCTTGGCTTTGTCAAATTTTTTCCTTTGTAATGTTTGTTTCTAGATTATGTTTGTGACCACATGGGAATAATTTTCTTCCTCATGAGACTTGTCTTGTCGTCTAGGCGAGTCTTCTATCTTTCGAGTCCTTTTTGCAACTAGAATTAGGCTGTCGAAATCTTTTCCTTGAAACTCGTATTTTTGGATTTCAAGCATTATGTTACTAGGGATTTTCTTCTTTTGAGTGAGGGCTGAAGCCACCTGTTGAGACAAGCACTGCTTCAACCTGTTTATTAGTCCAAGCGTTCTTCATGGATTTTCGCTTGAACTTGGGAAGTGACGTCGTACAGATGGTTTTCACCAACTTCTTTTCATTTTGGGGCTGTTTTACTCGTAACATTTCTGTTATGTCTACCCCTTTCATCCATTTTTACTCACGATGCCCTTTCGGGTTTTCACCATGCACAGGTTTTATTCACAGAACTCTTTTACTCATAGTTTCATGATCATGCCAGTCCATTATTTTTACTCATAGTGTTCCCTTTTTAAGGTATACACCATGCCCGTTATTTCATCTTTTTTTTTTTGTTGTGAAAAGCGTGTTTAAGGTCATGCCTCCGGGACCTTTGCAAAATAGTTTAACGTCATGCGACTGAGACATGCACTATGGTTTACGGTTGTGCAGCTAGACCATAATGAAGATGGATGGCAGGCTATAGAGGCCATGGAGTGGGCATGGAGTGGTTTTAAATCACTTTTGGGGAAATGACACGAGGCTACCTATGAAAGATGGATGATGCATGAAATGTGAGGGGACGATGGTGACCCACTAACTTACAATAAGTATAGGTGGTAGGATGGTTCACCATTTTATGACCGCTGGTGAGATTCACTGAGGAATGAGGTATGGTGATGAAGTGAATGAACTCACAGGGGAGGTAGTGAAGGTGGTGTGCTCACATTAACAGGTAGGTTAGGGAAGGCGTGCATGAAAGTGCACGTAAAGGACATGTGTGCGTATGTGGGGGCAAGTTTTTAAAGGTCATACCTCCAGGAACTCTGCAAAGCAGTTTATCATCATGCAGTCAGGATGTACACTATGGTTTAAGGTCATACAGCTGGACCGTGGTTATACAGTTTAAAGTCATACAACTAGGATCGTGTAGTTTAAGGTCGTGCAACTAGAGCTCCGCTACAGTTTAAGGTCATATAGTTCAGACCATGGTGTTGAGCCTTTTATCGTCATGCGGCTAGGACGTGCACAATGGTTTATGGTCATACAGATGGACTGTGGTTATGCAGTTTAAAGTCATACATTTAGGACCGTGCAGTTAGCGTTCAATTAGACCTTTGCTACAGTTTAAGGTCATATAGTTTGGACCAAAGTTGTGTAGTTTAGGGTCGTGCAGCACGGACTGGCGTTGGGTCGCCATGTTGGTGGAGCTCCATGGGGAATAAGTCTGTGGATGGAAATTCGACTCCTTGGGGGCAAAATTGTTAAGGCCATTCACAAACTGAGGGCTCAGATGGAAATGGTAACCTGATGAAGGATGGCCAATAGAAGCGAACTTCACTAGGGCTTAGGGGGTTAAGCGTATTCCCTGGGGTGAAATATGAGACCCTATGGAGAATAGGTAACCCGACTTCCTAGGGATAAGATAGCTTGCTGTTAAACAGACCCATCCGAAATTGAAGAGTTTAGAATGACCCTAACTCCTTTGGGGATAATGGACTGCAGTAGGGTTGTGACTCCTATGGAGATGAGGGATAGTAGCCTACTCCTGACTCCATTGGGGATGATAAGTCACAGTTTGGGTGCAACGGTCTGAGTGCAAGTCAACTACGGATGACAAGTCACGGCTTGGGTGCAACTCCACTGGGGATAGCGGTAGGAGACACAAGACTTCAGCCTGGAGTAGGTGACAATAGGCTGCTTGAAATATAGTCAGCGCCAAGCGAAGCGATAATGGTTTCTAGTGAGTGTTCAACCGACGCTAAGTTTTCAAAAACACTACTGGTGCTAGGTTGTTCAGAACTCAGTTGGCTCTGTGAATGACCCGTGATATTGTTGGAACACAATCGGCACTAAGTTAACCGACGCTAGGGTCATTTTGAAACTCACTCGGAGCCAAGTCGACCGGCACTAGGGTTGTTTTGAAACTCACTCGGCATCAAGTTGACTGACGCTAGGGTTGTTTAGAATTCACCCGGCACTGGGCATGGATCGATCAGAGTTACCTCGAGCCTCAAGTTAAAGCCCGACCTGGCTCATCATCGTTTGGCTTCCCTTGGACGCGACTGGAATTCCCAATTTGTGAGGGGCATTTGAGGGTAGTGTGGTGTATATAACAAGGTAAAATCCCATTTTCCCTCACTTTTCTCTAAGGGTAAAAAAACTAAAGTAAAAATTTTCTTAACAATGAGGTGAGGCGGTTGAAGTTACCATTAAAAGTTTTGCAAGGAAGGTTTTAGGAAGACAGTGGGATTCCAGATGGTTTCGCAAGGAAGGCCTTCGACAAGCAGACTTTACCAAGAATTTGGTGAAGTTGCAGGGAAAGGAGCGGGAAAGGAGACTTCTCTAGGGATTTTTCTAGGAAACATAAGAGGTTTTGGCTGCAATTTTTTTTTCTTGAGGTAGAAGAGACGAGAAGTGGAATATTGAGCATTTCTACACGTCTTGGGAGTCTTTCGGGGAGTTTTAAGGGGTTTCCCCGGAGTTGTGGTAACTTTTTGACGTTGTTAGTGGTGTTGCAGAGGTTCCCAGAGACTTAAGGAAAGTTTGAAAAAAAATTTGGTGAGGTACTGGTGATGTCCCTACCAAAAATAAGAGTGGGAGAGTTTTTTAGTGGGTTTCCAGCAGTGTAGAAGAAGTTTCGGTGGGAGACGAACGGTCATAGGAGGTGGACCATTATGCAAGGTGTGCGGTTGTAGGAGGTGAACTGTCGTGGGAGGTGAAAAATCACCCTTGGAAATCGTGTGATCATTAAAGAGGTGCGAAAACTTAAGCTTTAAAAATGAGGAGTCTTCGGAAGCGAACATTCATGATAGGTCCGGTGCTAACAAAAGTGGATCCGGCACTGAGGCAACTAGCTCTGATGGTTTAGAAGTATAATTGGCACTGAGACAACCAGCGTTGATCCTCAAGAAAGGCAACTGACGTTGGGAGGTTAGCCGATGTTAGCCTTTGGAAGACACAGCCGGCACTGACTTCAGATGGCGCCCACCAGCAGTGTGGCCTATCATGATGCGGAGAATAATGCTGGCATATGGCAGTAAGTCACGTGCAGGATTTGTGATGTTCGGTGAGATCTATGCACGACGATGTTCATGGGTCGGCAAAAAGTGGTGAATGATGGTAAGGTGTGGCTTGTGGTACCTATTGGAAGACAAATCCTCCAGGACAACATTGAGGTCCGTGTTGTTTTGTGGAAGGGCATCCACTGTGGACAGGGTATGCTCTCCATCATAAGGCAGTTTCTTGCCATATCATTTTATTTTGTATGTTTGATACGCACGTCGAATGAATCTTACGTTATATTTTGATACACACATCAGATGAGATATCTCGCTTGTATGTTGTTAGACCCGTCGGATGAACTGAAGCTAACTTCTTTGAGTGGTTTTGCTTCGTCTTCTGGCCTGTAACCGTCCTCCTACTCATCAGATGAATTGAAGCTAACTTCTCCAAGTAGTTTCGCTTCTTCTTTATGAGGAAGGCCTTTATTTGGTGGGTTTGCTTCTTCTTCATGAGGAGAGAAGTTCTTTTGGCTTGTGACAATCCTCTTATCTTCGAATGCAAGAATGAAACTACAGGTTTTAGTTTGTAACTTCCTCTTATCTTTAGATGCAAGAGACTTGTAACCTCCCTAATAATGGGCTTTTTTAGCTTGTAACTTGTAACTCATTTTTATTGCAATAAAAAGAGTTAGAATTTTGTTTGGACTGTCTTGCTTATTTTCACGTCGAGTCTCTTTTTATTCAATACGCATTATAGGTAGTACTTCCTTAAGTATCTTCCATTGATAGGGGGCATTGCTTCTCCTCCTTCAGGATGTGCCAGTATTTAGCCTCCATTGAGCGATACCTTTTTTACTATAAAGGGGCCTTCCCACTCAGGCTGAAACTTCCCTTTACGCCGGCTGCGCATAACAATAGACCTCTTAACAACTAAGACTAGGTTGCCACGGATGAATGAGCGAAACTTGATAGACTTGTTAAAAGCTGTCTTCATTCTCCCTTGGTTGAATTCAAGGTTCTACTGAGCCTCTAGCCTCTTCCCATCGAGTGCATCCAATTCTTGATACCAGAGCTTGACTCTCTCATCTTTAGTTATTCCTTGGTGAATAGTGACTCACAGTGAAGGGATTTGTATTTTGAGAGGTAAAACTACTTCATCCCCATAGACCAGAGAATAAGGAGTGGAATCAGTAGCATTTCACGTAGTAGTATGATAAGCTGATAGTGCTTCGGGAAGCTTCTCATGTCACTTCTTCCTTGTTTTTTATATTGATGTTTTTAAAATTTTGCACAGAGTCTTATTGAAAGCCTCAACTAATCCATTCACCCGAGGGTGGTACATAGTCGAGTACCTCCATTTGAAACCAAACTGTTTAACTAAACAATCCATGTGATGACTCCTAAATTGAGGGCTACTGGCAGATATAATCCAGTTGGGCACTTCGAAGCGATATATGATATGATGTCGTACGAAGTAGGACACTGCAGTCTCAGGAAACTCCTTAAGGGGGACTGCTTTAACCCACTTAGAGAAATAATATGTTGCAGCTAGGATAAAAACATGGCCCATTATAGAAGGAGGGTAAATAGGCCTTACAATGTCCATACCCCATTGTGAGAAGGGCCATGATGCAACCATAGGGTGTAAGGGCTCTAGAGGCTGGTGAACCAGAGTGGAGTGTATTTGGCATACTTGGCACTTTTAGCGTAGCTTAAGGAATCAGAGATCATGGATAGCCACTAGTGTCCCAACCTGTGAATTTTTTCATAAAGCTTAGGACCAAACTGATGTAATCCACAAATGCCTGAGTGGACTTCTTCTAACACCTTATTTGCTTCTTGGATATCGATGCATCTAAGAAGAATGTCATCAAACAACCGTCTGAAGAGAGTATCTCCTTCAATGAGGGTATACTTGGTAGACATTCGACGTATACTGTGGCACTCAACATGATCTTTTGAGAACCTACAATGTTTGAGAAAACTAGTGATGGGCTCTCTCCAATCTTCTACCTGCTCAATTTCTGTGCATATTGGGTCAAAAATTCTAGTTCTTGATTTCGACCCTTAGCTCCTTGACTCTGTGCTATTTCTTGTTCAGTCTTGATTACTTCTTTGGCTGATAGAAGTGCTCCAAATGGATAAGGAGGGCACTCAGGGAAGATATTTCTCTTGTCAACCACATCGACTTCGGTTCTTAGTTCGATGTGTCTCCATTCTATCACTCAAACAAGCATGCATCCTGATGAGGACAACTGCATTGTTGCTCCGAGTTTCACAAGTGAATCAACCTATGAGTTTAGCCTCCTGGGGATGTGACTCAGGGATACGTCTTCGAACTTGTCCATATACGATTTTGCAATATGGTGATAAGGCTTGAGTGTGTCTTTTCTCACATCATAGATCCCTTTGAGTTGTCTGATAACCAACTCAAAGTCGCCATATATCTTGAGCTGCTCCAAGTCGAGGTCGAAGGCTATCTCCATTCCAATTATAAGGGCCTGATTTTCTACCTCATTATGAGAACCGACTTGAGCAAGAGAGAAAGAAAGTGGCATTATTCCTCCTCTCGGAGTCAGGAATGCTACCCCGACGGCTCCTTGATCTAATTGGAATGCTCTGTAGAAGTACAATTCCCACACATGAGCAAGGTTCGCACAAAATATTTCTTCATCAGGGAGGTCGCTTGATAGAGGAGATTCTGTCAGTACGGGGTGTGCTGCGAGAAAGTCGGCCAAGGCCTGACCCTTGATGGCCTTTTCTGGGATGTACGTGATGTCGAACTCCATTAGCAATAATGCCACTTAGCGAGGCGTCCCGACAAGCCTGGGCGTGTCATCAGAAACTTTACAGGTTCAACTTTCGATATAATTTTTACTTCATGGCCAAGCAAGTAATGGCAGAGTTTTTGTACGGCAAAGATTAAGGCTAAGAACATCTTCACAATAGGGGGATAATTCTTCTCTGCGCCTTGCATCTTGCAATTGAGGTAGTATAACGCAATCTCTTTTCCCTCTTCATTGTTTTGTGCCAATAATTCTCCGAGTGACTCTCCTAAAGCAGTCATGTATAGAATGAGGGGGTTTTCCTAATACTGGTGTAGAGAGCACTGGAGGGTTGAGTAAATAATGCTTGATGTCGTCAAGCGCTGCTTGACATGCTTCATCCCAGATGAATGGGGTATCTTTCTTTACCAGGTGTGTATAAGGTTTACAGAGACCTGAGATGTTCGAGATGAACCTGCTAATGTATGTCAGCTGGCCTTGAAGGGAACGTAGTTCTCGAAGTGTAGTCGGTGACAACATTTCTTGGATTACCTTGCTCTTGACTGGCTCGACTTCAAGCCCTCGATGTCTGACAATGAACCCCAAGAATTTTCCAAAGCGCACGCTAAAAGAGCATTTTAGGAGGTTCATTTTAGTTGCTGAAGACACAAACGCTTAAATAGCTTTTCAAGGTCTCTCATGTGAGCATCCTTCTCTTCAGATTTTACCACCAAGTCATCTACATAACACTCCACCTCTTTGTGCATCATGAAAATGGTTGTCATTGCTCTCTAGTATGTGGCATCAGCATTTTTTAATCCAAAAGGCATCATTGTGTAATAGAAGACCGCTTTTGGAGTTAAGAATATAGTGGCCTCTTCAACCTCGGGTTCCATCCTTATCTGAGTATTCCCAGAGTATATGTCCATGAAGGAAAAGATTTTACAGTGAGCTGTAGAGTCGATGAGCAACCTGGTGAATGGCAACAGGAAGTCATCCTTGAGAAAGGTAGTATTCAAATCGTGAAAGTCAATACACACCGTGATTTGACCATTCTTCTTCTTGATCGGAACGACATTTGCTAGCCATTTCGGGTAATTGACTTCACGGATGAATCCTGCTTGTCTGAGTTTGATGATCTCCATGTCTATCTGCATTTCAAGGTCAGGCCTGAACCTTCTTGATTTTTGCTTGACAGGTTTGACAGTTGGATCAATGCCAAGACAGTGAATGGATACTTGAGGGTCTAAACTGCGCATATCATGATAATGCAATGCAAAGACATCTCAATTTTCTCTCAAGAAGATAGTGAAATCTTCTTTTTCTGCTGGACACATATTCACTGAAATGAAAGTGGGTATGGAGTCCTCTTTGTCTCCAAGATTTATTTCTTCAAGTTCGTCAGCTATGGCCTAACCACCTTCTTCCCATTCTTCTGGAGCCTCTTGCAAGTCTTCATCGTTGTTTTCAGAGATCTTTTGACCAACCTCAAGTGCAGAGATCCACGATCCTGATATTTCTTCCTCCAATAGAGGTCTAGAGTGGATCATAATTTCTGCACCTTCCCCAGATTGAGGAATGGAAGGGTCTTTGGTGAATAGAGATTATTTATTGGATTGCAGGAGTTCGACTTGGGGATTACAGGGAATTTGAGATTCAATGATTGTAGCACAAGAAGTGTGTCAATGTGAATCAAACGGTATTTGAGTTGCTACCTGCAGTGTTTGGCCTGCGCTGGCTGGTACTTCACATACTTGTATCATGTGGCAAGCCTCCTGAGAGTAGAAACTCTGCCCCCATGACTCTTTCAGTCTCTGCTCAAAGTCAGGCTCAAGGGGCCTTTGGGGTTTCTTTGGCTTCGCCTTCTTGTGCTTCTTTGAAGAAGGTGGCTTTGCCTTGGCTTTAGTTGCTAGGGCATCAGCAACTATTAAGAATCCTGCTGCTTGTGCTAGGGCCTTTCTCAATCATTTCCGCTGCGTCCTGCTTATATTGATCCCTTAAAATTCTCGGTCGAGAGCCTCAAAGTCCGAGCATGTCAAGGTTGTACTTGCAGGGGACGTACACGAGGGAGAATGAGAAGTAAGAAAAGAAGGAGGGGAAGGGTTAGAACGTGGAGGACTTTTAAGGTCATTCCCCTCATCAGACCCATCTGAGCAGCTTTTTATGTCATCACCATGGTTGGATGGGTGCAGGGGGCCTCTTTCCCTTGCTTAGACCATCGAGGACTGCTTTTAACATTGTCACCCTCATTGGACGTATGCTAAGTGGGAGATGGCACAGGGACGTCTTCTTTACAAGATGAAGAAGGAAGAAGGATCATGCTAGGGATGAAGTCTTGTAAAGTTGGCAGTGCAGGAAGGGGCCTGAGGAATTCTAGGCTCGACTATGGGTTGAGTGGTGTTGTTTCTTTAGAGTGTAGCCCTTAGTGCTCACCTCTTTATGGTTTTCTGAGGTGATGTTTGATTCGTCTCGTTGGGTTGATGATTAGCTCTAGCTTGGCGAACTTCTTCTCACCTTAGGGACTTTAGTCTTCTTCGGCCATGATAGACTATCCATGGCTGGGGAATCGAGGGTTCTGTTGAGTTTGAGTAATTGATAGGAAGGTCCTGCTTTGGGAGATCTTCTTGTGCCGATGGGGAAGTGACTTGGGGATCACTTACGGGTAGGCTGTAAAACTCCTGACACTATCGCATTTTATTTACAAATATATCAAGGAAACTTGTGCATTCTTACAGGTAATGACCTCTTATTTGATGGTACAGGGACCAACGATCTTTAGTTCCCTTAGCAAGGCGACGGGGTTGTTTTGCTTGCTTCAGTGTGAATATGCCTTCCTGAAGCATTATAATGAAGAAGGCATAAATGATTCCAGGAATTGCATCTTCCTCTTGGATAATTACAACTCGGCTGCCCCAAATGCCTTCTTTAAGTCTTCAAGCCTTATCTGACCCTTCTGAATCAGGGCCTCAATAATATCATTCAGTGTGTAGCAGTCATCTGTGGGATGATTGATCCTCCTATGGTAGGCACAATAATTCGCATGAGTGTCAAGGCCAGGTTGCTCAGGGAATTTGGCTTCCGGAAGCTGAATCATATTTTGTTCCAATAATAACCAGAACAGCGGAGGGACCCATTCCTTCTCAAAGGGATAGACCTCGTTCCTATGCTTAGTGAAATAATCATCCCGATCAAGGTTGGCTGGTGGGGGTACCAGATTGTACGACTGTTGTCTCTTGCCAGCCTAGGGTGTTACCTTTGTCGTGCCTACCCCTTTAAAGAGGTCCAAAATTTGGGAGGGAGCCTTCTATGAATCAGCGACCATGACGGTTGCATTAATTACCCCTTTCTATTGGTTGCCCCGTGTTATTCCGAGAGTTACCATTGCCCCAGTGGTTAGCTGAACTTGTAAATGGTTGTCGCGTCCCACCATGATGGCGCGATAAACTTTCTATACGAACTGATTTAGAGATCAACTCTAACATGGAGGTCGGATTAGAGGCCTCGACATGTAGAGCGATCATAGGTCACATGTTTCACATGCAAGTTTTGACTGTTTCCTTCTCAGGCATAGTTTTAGGAAGCCGAGAAGCCAAGTTTCTCCATCTTGATATGAACTGATCCACGGGCTCATCGGGATATTGATTTCAGGTGAGAAGTTTGATGGCTTGAACCTCTCTGTCGACCTCATAGAAGCGTTGATAGAACAGTTTCTCCATATCCTCCCATGTATGGACTTAGTTTGGACGAAGTCGGCATACCATTGAAATGTTGGGCCATCGAGGGTCTCAACGAACTATCAGAGAAGAAGTCTCCCATCAGCCATTGTTTCTTGACATGCCGCCTAGAAGTGGGCAATATGATGGTTTGGGGACGTGGTTATGTTGAATAAAGGAAACTTACCTTTCTTATAATCTGCGGGAAATGGGACCTCATCAACCTAGAAGCGTTATGACCTTTGATAAGGGGTCGCACCCTGTATCCCTGGAATTTGTCTATTCTTGAGGCTATGGGTGACCATAGCGTCAATATCTGTTTGAGAGATTAGAGGAGGGATAGACTTGTCCTGTGAGGTAGAGGGAGGGGGTTACCGTGGAGGTTCACCATCAGAGTGATGGGAATTGACCTCATAGTTAGCCGATTGGCATGCGGCATAGATATGATCGATCTTTTCCATCATCGTGAGCACCATATCCTCAAAGTTGTTCATGAGCTCTTTCTGCGCGTCACCGTGCTCGCTTACAATAATTACGCTGACCGTTTCTCTATGGAGATCAATGTTAGTGGCAACTGAGGGCTTACGAACATGACGGGTCGTATGTGGTAGGTAAGTCAGTAGGGGGATAACATGCTTTGACTGTACTTGACTCTTGTATGTTGATCGCGTTTGGACCAGTTCTCGACGGTCTTGGGACCATGGCTGCTGAGTGGTTGCGCCTTCTTCTATGACAGTGACCACATCACTGGGCTCATGGAGCTCTTCTTCAGGCTTCATCGTCAGAAGGGGGTAGAAGGGATTCACGTCAAGAGGGTCATCAGAATTGGTTGTTTTGACTGCCTTGGTCACTTCCCTAGTCAAAGTTTACAGACCTCTATCACGTTTAGCCTTGAGGCTTTCATGGACCTTGCACCAAAACTGCGATGTAGCTCACCGTTGGTCAGTTCTTCTTACACAGGAGAGAGCGGTCTCCATCAAGTGCAGCAATGGATGAGGGTCAGGAACTGGAGTCATCTTGGGCCGGGGAGGATGAAGGACCCGATCTTCCATCAGGTCATTGCCCTGAGCTCTCTTATGATCTCTAGAGACACGACCAAAGTGATGGGATGGTACTCTTTGGGAAAACCTTCGAGTGTCAAGGCTGAAGGTGCTTGCTCACTGAAGGAGGAGTGGGCCGGAGCAGGATTGAGTCACGAGAAGGCCCGAGTCTAGGGCGAGAGGGCATCTGTGATGGCAACACATGTGCGCCCCTTGAGGAAGGATTACAAGAGACCTCAGGGTCAACCTGGGCTCATGCAAGTGATCTTGCCTTAGGAGGTCAAGAACTACGAGCAGGTGTCTGTAAGAGAGCAAGTGTAGGCCTGCCCCTTACAAGGTGTGCATGTGTGTGGAGAGTAGAAGGATGAGGAGGTCGTCACTTGTGTACTCGGGTTGTCATAATGACGGTGTTGCTCTGAGCAATCAGATGCATGTGATCAGCATGCACAGGACTTGACTTTAGAAGGTCGGATCACTGATGCTGACTCGGGGTAGCACAAGGGTTGCCCCAAAATGTGGCTCGAGTGGGTGACCCACGAGCCTTGTGGTGTGTGTTGAGGGGTGGAGACCGTGAGGTTTCCGCCTCGATGTGTTGAGCCTCTAGGGATAGAGACCAATGGTGGAGTAATGTGGGGGGTAGCCTTATGGCGACCCACAGAAGCAATGGCAACTTGTTCGCGTTTAACAGAAAGGGACTGGGCAGCCTTCCGGCATACCTCAGAAACAAGACCGGTAAGTTACTTACTGATGGCTGGGTGCACGCTGTGTGGGGCAACAGAAGTGCTGCCGATGCAGGGCGCCTTGGTGGAGTTTCCACCAGAGCGAGGAGATGGAGAGTGAGGGATTTTTAGGTCTAGCCTTACACCCGTCCAAGTTAAGACCTGGGAGCTAGACAAGGGTGGTTAGGTGCCTCGATCTCGCCCTCTGGATCCCTGAGAGATTGGGTGACTCGCGTCTCGAGTTTCGGGAGAGACCTTAGACGTTCATGAGATCGCTCTCTCGAGAACCTCGTTCGAAAACAGCGGCAGGTCTTACCAACCAGTAAGAGAGGAATTTAAAAGGGTGGTTCGGGACATACTCAGGCTGACTCGCGTGGGCACCCTCTTAGATCACGATGAAAGCCCCCCAGTAACGAAATTGTTCGGAATCACCTCCCTTGGCTCGTATTCTTTGGTTTGGTGCCTTGTTCTCACCCTCTGAATCACTGGGGGATCGGGCGACTCACATCTCGGGTTTCAAGGAAGACCTTGGGCGTTCATGAGATCGCTCTCTCAGGAACCTTGTTCGATAACGGGGGCAGATATTTTCAACCAGTGAGAGGGGAATTTAAAAGGTGGGTTCAGGACTTACTCCGGCTGACTCATGTGGGCGTCCTCTTAGATCATGAAGAATGCTTCCCAGTAATGAAACTGGTTCGGAATCGCCTCCCTTAGCTCGTATTCTTCTTATTTTCTACTTTATGCACTCATATACATATATGGCAAAGGTTATGGGATAGGTGGGCCAGACCTCACCCTTTTCCTCTCTGATGAGCGTACACAAGCATGCGCATTCAAGAAGAAGAAAGAAAGACTGGGGGAGAGAAGAATTCGACCAAGAGAGAAAGTCAGGGCTGTGACTAGACTAGTGGATAATTGTCATAACATGGTGGCGAAATCGGCTCGATAACAAAGATCGGCTCACGGCATTGCTACTACACGTTATTGCTCGACTAGCTAGGCATGATAGTCGGCCTGGCATGGCAGTAAAGCGGGCAAAGCGAATCTGGCACGACAACATTAGGGCTTGACAACAGATCTGCCATAAGATGCTAACCTCAATCCCTCTTGGTCAAACGAGAGAGCAGTAGAGTAATGGTTAAAGAGAGGAAGAGAGAGAAAAGGAAGAGGAGATGCAGTCGGTGCTAGACATCGCCGACAGTTTCAGGGGATAGGAGAGAGAGGAAGCAGTTGACGTTAAACTTCACCGACTGTGTCAGATGAGAAGAGAGGAAGGGAATGAACTGGCGCTTAGTCTCGCCAACTGTTAGAAGAAAAGAGGGAAAACTAGTTGGCGCTAAGCCTTGCCCACTGATAGAAGAAGAGGGAGAACCCAGCGTTAGGCCTGGCCGACTAGTAGAGAGAGAAAAGGCAACTGGCACTAAGCCTCATCGACTTGTAGACGAAGACTGGCACTAAGCCTCATCGACTTGTAGAAGAAGAGAGAGGAGACCAACCCTACGCTAGGCATCACCGACTGGTGGGGAGAGAAAAGATAACTGACACTTGATATCATCGATTGTTAAATGAAGAGAGAGGATACCAACAGGCATTATGTCTTGCCGACTGATAGACGAAGAGAGAGGAGACCAACAAGCATTATGTCAGATAGATGAAGAGAGAGAAAGCTAATTGGTGTTATCTCGTCAGTTGATAGAAGAAGAGAGAGAAATCTAACCGATGCTAGGTCTCGCCAGTTGACAGAGGACGAGAGAGAAAGCCAACTGGCGCTAGGTCTCGCCAGTTGACAGAAGACGAGAGAGAAAGCCAACTGATGCTAGGTCTCGCCAGTTGACAGAAGACGAGAGAGAAAACCAACCGACTCTAGGTCTCGTCAGTTGACAGAAGAAGAGAGAGAAAGCCAACCAGCATTAGGTCTCGCCAGTTGACAGAAGAAGAGAGAGAAAGCCAATCGGTGCTAGGTCTCGTCAGTTGACAGAAGATGAGAGATAAAGTCAACCGGCATTAGCTTCTCGCAAGTAGATAAGAGACAAGAGAGAAAGCCAACCGACGTTAGGTCTCGCCAGTTGATAGGGAGAGAAGAGAGAGAGAGAGAGAGAGAGAGAGAGAGAAGAGAGAAATAATGAGAGAGAGAGAAAAAGAAAGAGAGAGGGGAGGAGAGAGAGTTGCCTGCCCGAAAGGTACTGGCCTTTTCTTCTCTCTCCTCTCTCTCCAAGACGTACTCACAGACTCAAGAAAGGAATCCAAACTTTAATAAATCTTCAAAGAATTTACTCAAGAGCAAGAGGTGGGGGGTTTGCGTGCCGGTCCTTTTACAATGAGGCAATACCTGTTTATATAGAGCTATGCCCAAATATGGGTGGATTCATCAAAATTAAAACTAATTGTTAAAAATTAAGATTTAATTGAATTAAAAGAAATTCTAAAAAAGGGTGCAAAAAGATTATTTTTCCATTGCCTAACAATGTATGGAATTCCATAACAGTTCCTGTGGCTGCCCGAGAACTTGCGTGATGTTCCATGGCTGACCCGAGGTTGTTTTGATGCTCGTTTGATCGAAAGATTATTATTTTCTTATAGAGCTTGACATGGCAATTGTTTTGATGCCAACTTCGAGCCATGAATCATGTTTTCAAGTCATGATCACGAGACTTGAAACTTGATTGAATCTTGAAAACTTCAAATCGATAGTGCAGTCTTTCCCTAATATTTTTCTCTGATATCTTCGTTTTAGCGCACTAAGCATGTCATCAGGATCATGTGCCAATAATTGGAATACGATTTGGAGCCTGAAGGAATATTTTGCAACTTTTGAGTTTTGACTTGAATCTAGAATCCCACGGTCGTAATTTTGGTAACTCGTTGTCTTCGTGCATGAAATCTGACCGTCCATCATAGACATGGTCTAGTCCAATGATAGCCTTGAACCTTATGCACACATTGAAATTGGTTTTGCATCAATCCGTTGTAAGAGCGTCGTGATTTGACTCATCGAGCGAGGCCTGTCACCGTTGAATTTTCTGCAATTTCTTTACTAATCGACAACTTCTCTCTAGCTTTCCTATTTGCTCGAAAATCGTCTCAAGGTGTGCCACATATCAAATTGTTCATCTTGATGAGACGAATACGCTCATCAAATTTGGGAGTGATCCGACTTGGAACGAGTAAGTTACGATACCCTAAAGTGACTGCCCATGACTTTAAAAACAACCACCTTTAATGGTGTTTTGGTGCTACAAGGCCATACAGGAATACTGTGTGGCCTCTCCTATTTTAATGTTTTGCTTATATCTTTTGTTCTGGAGTGTCTGATCAAGCCGAAACTTGGCCCATTCGGTCTCTGACAGTGCCAGATCCAATGGAGGTGGTCCCATAGTAATTTGAGACACCGAAAATGTAGATCCAGTTGTAGGGTCCATTTTAGAGTGCTAGAGGCCAATTTTCAAAAAACTGTTTCTTTGTGTTCACTGCCTTAGACATGTCTGATTTTGACAAAACATAGCAGGTGGTCTTTTGAAGTGCTGATGATCATCTTGAGCAATTCTGGGACCATTCTGAGACTGTTGGGAATTTTCCACTGTTTCGTAGGCTTTTTTGACCTGCTTGCTACCAAGGACCAAGGTGATGAAAAATATGTTCAAACAGCTTGCCCTGCTGATTGTTGTGCCTCAAGAGAAGCGAGAAGGACAATCATTCAGAAAGTTTCTTTCAGGTTTTACTTTTTTCCTTCCTCGCCACAGGACCACGTGAACGCCGAGGAGATTCACGTAACGGTGTAACTAGGCTGCTCAAACGTAGGGATGCATTGTTCGGGGGTCCATCCGTGGAGACTTTAGGAGAGAAGAGACTTTTTTGCGGTGTTTGTTTACTGCTGTGTTAGTTTTTCTTTTCACTATCAGAATACCACAATTGGTCTCTTCTACTGAGTCCAGTTGGGCGTAGGTTCTATTAACCGATCCCAAAGGTCTTGTCATGCCGGCTAAGCGAGCCGAAGTCTCTGGCAAGTTCTGCCCTAGCTTTGTCATTTTCTTCCTTGGAGGGATGATGGCGGGGCAACTTTTTCACCTAGCCTCATGGAGAGAGGGGTCTATAAGAGAAGGAAAAGGCATGCACACTCTGTGCATGGGGAGGAGATCTTATAAGAGAAGGAGAATGCATGCATACTCCATGCATGGGGAGAAGGTTTATAAGAGAAGGAAAAGGCATGCACACTCCGTGCATGGGAAGGAGGTCTAAAAGGGAAGGAGAAGGCATGCACACTCCGTGCATGGGGACAAGGTCTTGTAAGAGAAGGAGAAGGCATGCACACTCCGTGCGTGGGGAGAAGGTCTTGTAGGAGAAGGAGAAGGCATGCACACTCCATGCACGGGGATGAGGTCTTGTAAGAGAAAGAGAAGACAGGCACACTCCCTACATGGGGAGGAGGTCTTGTAGGATAAGGAGAAGGAATGCGCACTCTGTGCATGGGGAGGAAGTCTTGTAACAGAAGGAGAAGGCATGCACACTCCGTGCATGGGGAATAGGTCTTGTAAGAGAAGGAGAAGGAATGCACACTCCGTGCATGGGGAGGAGGTCTTCTAATAGAAGGAGAAGGCATGCACACTCCATGAATGGGGAGGAGGTCTTGTAAGAGAAGGAGAAGGCGTGCATATGCCATGCCTGGGGAGGAGGTGTTGTAAGAGAAGGAGAATGACTGGGCTACGTTGTCACCCTGCCCGGAAAAAGGATGTCGACTTGGCTACTTGTTCACCCAGGACTGAAGATGGATGTCGATTGGGATACCTATTCACCCAGGACTAGAGGAGGACGCCGAATGGGCTACCTATTCACCCAGGACTGGAGGAGGATGTCGATTGGGCTACCTGTTCACCCAAGACTGGCGGAGGATGTCGACTGGGTTACCTGTTCACCCGGGACTGGAGAAGGACGTCGGCTGGGCTACATGCTCACCCAAGACTGAAGAAGGAATGTCCATGGATGATTCTACTAACTACACCATGTTGGACGTCTTGATGATGAAGGGAGTGCTAACTGAAGTTACCGGTGGAAGCGAATGTTGCATAAAGCTGTTTATTGGTCCAAGCGTCCTTTGTAGATTTTCGCTTGAACTTGGGGATCGGCTCCGTAGAGACGGTTCTCACCAACTTCTCTTTTTTTTATTTTAGGGCTCTTTTACCCAAGACCTTTCGGCCATGTCCACCCTTTTTGTTCGTTTTTACTCGTGATGCCCTTTTAGATTTTCACCGTGCCTGATTTTTATTCACGGAACTATTTTACTCATGGTTTCATGACCATGCTCGTTTGCCATTTTCATTCATAGCGTTCCCTTGTTCAGGTATACACCATTCCAGTTATTTCTTTTCTTTTCTCTTCTCTTTTTTTGTGAGAGCCTGTTTAAGGTCATACCTCTGAGACCCGTGTGAAACAGTTTAACGTCATGCGGCCTGAATGTGCGCTATGGTTTAAGGACAGACAGCTGGACCGTAATGGTGATGGATGGCAGTCTATGATGGCCACAGAGTGAGTATGGTGGTGGTGAGACTTACTGGGGAATGATGTAGGGTGATGAACTCATGGGGAGGTAATGAAGGTGATGCATGCACACTAATAGGTAGGTTAGGAAAGGTGTGCATGAAAGTGCAAGCAAAGGTGTGTGTGCGCATGTGGGGGCAAGTTTATGGTCACGGTTCCTTGACATGAGCAAAGGAGTTTATCTTCATGCGGCCACGACATGTATTATGGTTGAAGGTCATATTGTGACTGTGCTTATGCAGTTTTAAAGTCATACAATTAGGACCATGCAGTTTAAAGTCATGCAACTTGACCTCCATTACAGTTTCAAGTCATATAGTTCGGACCATGGTGTTGTGCAATTTAACATCGTGTGACCAGGACGTAGACTATGGTTTAAGTTCATATAGTTTGGACCATAGTTATGCAGTTTAAAGTCATAAAACTAGGACTGCGCAGTTTAAGGTCGTCCAACTTGACCTCCACTATAGTTTAAGGTCTTATAGTTTGGACCGTGGTGTTGTGCAGTTTAACGTCGTGAGACCGGGATGTAGACTATGGTTTAGGGTAGTTTGGACCATGCAGTTTAGGGTTGTGCGTCTAGACCAAAGCGGTGTAGTTTAAGCTCATGTAGCACGAACCACGGAGTTTAGGATCAGCCGTCTAGACCAGGGCTCATAGTTTAGAGTCATGCAACATAGACCATGGAGTTTAGGGTTGTACGTCAAGACCAGGGCTTGCAGTTTAGGGTCATGGAGCACGAACCATGGAGTTTAGGGTTGTATGTCTGAACCAGGGTTGTGCTGTTTACAGTCATGCAGCATGGACCATAGAGTTTAGGCTCGTAGGTCTAGACTAGGTCTGTGCAGTTTAAGGTCATGCAACACGGACCATGGAGTTTAGGGTCGTGCGTCTAAACTAGGGCTGTGCAGTTTAAGGTTATGCAGCACGGACCATGGAATTTAGGGTCATTTGTCTAGACTAGGGCTATGCAGTTTACGGTCATACAGCATGGACCAGGGAGTTTAGGGTCATACGACTAGACCAGGGCGGTAGAGCTTAGGGTCATGCAGCATGGACCGCGGAGTTTAGGGTCGTACGTCTAAACCAGGGCTGTGTAGTTTAGGGTCATGCAACATGGACCACGAAGTTTAGGGTCGTACGCCTTCCCCACGGAGTTTAGGGTCGTACGTCTAGACCGGGGTTGGGCAGTTTAGGGTCATACGTCTAGACCAGGGTTGTGCAGTTTAGGCTTGTGTAGCATGGATCGTGGAGTTTAGGGTCATACATTTAGAACAGGACTGTACAATTTAGGGTCATGCAGCACGGACCGCAGAGTTTAGGGTCGTACGTCTAGACCAGGGTTGTGCAGTTTAGGGTCATGCAGCACAGACCGTGGAGTGTAGTGTTGTACGTCTGGACTGCAGGGTCATGCAGCATGGACCGCGGTGTGGATCGCCATGTAGGTGGAGCTTCATGGGGACAACATGGCTAAGACCATTCACAAACTGAGGGCTTGGTGTAAGTGGTGACCTGATGAAGGATTACCAGCAGAAGTGGACTTCGTTGTGGTTTTTAAGAGGGTAAGGCACTCTCTGGGGTAAAAGATGAGACTTTATGACCGATAACTCGACTTCTCTACCATTGATTTTTCATTTATTTTTATCAGTTGAAAGTGTCAAATCTGAGAGATCTACATCGTTAGATCACTCGATTCTGTGCTATAAATAGTTTGGCACCCACTATGGGGCATATCGAGCGGGATCCGAGCATCAAAATTTCAATAATCTCATAATCTTTGGAAACTTTACAGACATGTTCTAGGTACGATTTTGTGACCGTTATCAATGTTTTAGGTCAAAAAAAAATATAAAATATTATAACATTTTGAGTGACACTAGGCATGCCGCCCAAGCGACACATAGCATGCCGCCCAGGTTACATAGCATGCCACCCAGTTGACACAGAGCGTGCCACCCAGGTCCAGGGCGACACACGCTCTGGTTCCCCCCATCACCCAATTTATATTTTTTTGAAATTTTTCCTGCAGAGTCGTGGGACATTCTTGTGACCACTCAAAAACGTTTGAAGCAAAATAAAAATTTTAAAATAAATTTTTTCAAATAAAAACATATTTTCCTTGATAAACATTTGTTCTATCTATTGTTCTTATGTTTCACCTTGTTTTAAATTTATTTCATCAGAATGTCTGATTTTTCTGCTTCTGCGAGTTTCAGTAGCCTTATTTTATCAAGAACATTGAACAGTCAGGGGGTCCGGTCGGGCATTGTCCTACAGGGAATCTTATGTAGCCACAGTAGGAGTCATCTTACCTTAGGCAACCAAAGCAGGAGCCACGCGAGGGAAGAAGTTCATGCAGCATCATTCCCACAACTCGAACCCAGATAACCTTGATGTTCAACGATCTCAAGACCAAGACCCACCTAGGTTTAGGGGATCCAACCATACCTCGAGTCACCGTAGTACAGCCCACGATGTCTTGAACACTGTACACAGTCGAGGCATCAATCTAAACCAACCCTTTGGGGAGATAGGCATCCAGGCTGCCCTCAAAAGTCTAGTTGACTTATGTTACATAGTTCATGCCCCAGTTCATGGGTTGGTCCAAAACCAACCTAATAGCATAGGTCAACCCATAGCACAGTCGAGTCAGCCGATTTTCAATCAGTCCCTCATGTGTATCTGATCCAACCAATCGTGCAGTTTCCTCAACCGGTGGTGATGCCGATGGATCAGTACGCCCCTCAAGGACAAATGTGCCAAACTACCCCGGTAATCGCGACTCATCCATCACAAGCCCAAGAAGGCCAACATTTACCTCAAGTCTTGAGTCATCCGTCTATGCTTGGGAACCCACCGACTGGCGGGCCTACTCTCATGCCAAATACTCAACAAGAAGGCACTTTAAAAGCGATGCAGGATATGCTCGTAAGGATGGGTATGCATGAAATCCTACCTCCAAAAACCTATGTTCATGAGGCATGGAAGACCTTCCCCCTGGGTTTGTCATCCCAGAGTTTAAAAACAAATTCAATTGGAAGAGTGACCTTTATATTCACGTTAACCTGTACCTCCTCTCCATCCAAGCCTAGCGGGACAGGCCTAACGAGTTGAAGGCCTTGTTTTCACAAACCTTGACCGGTGAGGCTCCATATTGGCATCAGAGAGTAATGTTTGCTCAGCCACACATTATTTCAAATGAGATGTTTAACCAGTTTGTTTCTCATTACCGTGGGTCGACACCGAGATCCCTTTCCTTGGGTGAGCTAAGCTCAACGAAACAAAACCCAAGAGAATCCTTCAAGGATTTTATCGGTCTATTCCACTAGGTAGCGGTGCGAGTAATTGAATATCCACTTACGGACCCAGCTAAAATCTCCATGGCCTTAGAAAATGCAGCTTCTGAATACTGGAACTTCTTTAGCTTGGGACTTATCCCCCACTCTTTTAACTCCATGATCGAGTGGGTGGCATGACATGAAAGGGCGAGAGGGACACCCCTCAGTACTAGGCTCGATTACCAACCCATCATGACTCCTCAGAATAAAACTAAGAGCAACGACAAGGGGAAAGCTTTCGGTCAAGTAAATGAAATTGTCGTTAACTGACCGGCTCAAGGTTCAACCACCCAGCACAATAATAGGAATCAAAATCAAAGAGGTCAGTCTAGAGATAACACTAAAAATAATAATCGAAGGTGAGAGGACAACTTCACTCCTCTCAATGACCCGTTATAAAGAGTGTTGAAGTTACTCTTAAAGAAAAACATGGTTCAACACCTGCCACCATCTGAACCAGCATTTCAAGATAAGGATAAGAGCATATGGTGCATGTGGCATAGAAACCATGCCCATGATACCCAAAATTGTTTCTACTTGAAGCGAGTGATTCAAGGGCTGATTAATAGGGGCGACAACACTGTCGGACCTAGAAATCAACCTGTTGAAGAGCCTAATCAAAAGATGGATATCTTCACAAAAATACGGCCACAACGACCGAAGAAACGGGAGCTCCAAGTAACTCAAAGGAGGATGTTATCATTCACATGATAGAAAACGGAGACGAAGAAGATGATCCGAGTCAATTCATATTTTCTTGTGATCATCATCACCAAGAAGTTGAAGAAGATCTTTTGAGTCTTCTTAGAGGAAAATCTTCGTCCTCGAACTCTGATGATTTTCCTAAGTGGGACCGGTATGATGAAGATGATGCCCTCGAGATTGACATGGTCAAAGCTGATGAAAAGGGATCATCTTCCAAACAAGGGGCCAACACCTCGAGGTCTCCCATTACTCTCGTTAGGGCTGACCCTATCGAGCTCCAGGTTGGCGAAGTTGGTTCCTTAACCCAAAGAGGTCGAGTGTTCAACCCCATCCAATTGATGGAGAACACTCTTGATGAAAGAATGGGAGCCATTTCAACAACTAAACCATTAGAAGGGGTTGTGAACCATGAACCTAATAAAAGAACTCAAGGATCAACACCACCTATGATCTACCGACTCATCTCGAGAAGATCCAGGCTCAAATCTCCATCTTGGAGCTACTCGCCAACTCACCAGCACTCAGAGCCCAGATCAAAAGGGTTCTCGCTAAGACACACATCCCGAGCAACACACAGTCGGATGAGTTGTGCGGTATGATTAACCAACTAATGGAACCAATGCCAATCATGTTCATGGACGATCATATCCCTACCAGCTTCAATCGTGTTCATGTCCAGCCCCTGTACATCACTGTCTCATGCAAGGATATGAAATACGGAGAGTGCTTGTTGATAATGGGGCGTCCCTAAACATATTCCCTATGAAAATGGTTAAGTAGTGAGGAAAAAGCCTAGATGACTTCGAACCATGTTAGTTAACCATCGCTGCATATGATGGGACCAAGAGGTGGGCAGAGGGCATATTGCCTTTCACACTCAAGATTGGCCCCATCATTCAGTCGGTAAATTTTTATATGTTTGACATAAAACCATCTTTCAACATGCTGCTAAGAAGACCCTGGCTCCACAAAAACCTCGTGGTCACGTCAACGCTACATCAATGCCTAAAATTTCCAACCAAAAATGGCGTGGCAAACGTTTGAGCCGACCCTCCTTCTTTTGTTTATCTTAAAACACATAGCGGAAAGCTAGCCATAAGGGTCGAGCTCAGAGAAATCTCACTCGCTTCCCACGAGCAAGCTGATTATGCTACTTTACGCTTAGAGGCTAGTGACCCCGCTCCTCAAATTTTGCAAACTTTCGCATTGATGGAGGAGATCATCCATTGCCAACATCGATACGGCTACGGGTCCCTCAAAGCCTGGCACATGCTCTTCTCACAAGGCTTCCGACCTGGCTATGATTTGGGAAGTCAAGAGCAAGGCGTAAAGGAAGCAATTTCTGCATCACCTAAAGCCAAAACTGGAAAAGGGGATCGAAGAGGACTCGGGTATTTCAAACTCGGTTAAAGCCTTCAAGCCCTCCGTGCTTCATATCAGGGGGCATTCAAAGCCTCGATCCTCTCAATGCTTGTCTTTCAAAACGGCCAAAGGTGATCCTTGATTCCTCGAGAGGGAATAACTCTTCTTCCACATCTCAACACACATAAGAACTGGGAATTGAAGACCTTTTTGCTAACCTAGATTTGAAGGTATGCACAATCGACCTGACACACCCAAGCTTGCTCATCCACCTACTAACACTCAAGAATGGACATGGTCAATCACTCCTCTATCTCGAGAATTGCTGGAAGCATACCAGCACAACCTCCATGTCGCGATGCTAAAAAATGGATAGGCGCAGGGTGGCCATCTAACCGCCCTGCACGTCAGGTCCCCAACATTTCTCTTGCGAGTTCCAAAAGGGACACCTCTTGCGACGTTTCAAAAATCGGTGAAAATTAAAAACATGATAAAGTTGATTATAATGAAAAAGAATTTTCAATAATGGAGCTCACTCAACATAGCCCAATAACGGTGCTTAATACCCAAGACGATGAATTGGATGACCAAGATGAAGATCAAGAGAGTCAAGAGTTTAAAGAAATCTCTCAACCTGAGGAACTTACGTCCCATGTTGAGTAATTCAAGAAGAGGTTTGATGGTTACCCAAAGGCTATCATCGAAGAAACGACTAACGTAAACTTAGGAATAGAGAAGGACCCAAGGTTAACTAAGATTAGAACCTCCTTATCTTTTGAGGAGCAAGCAAATGTGATTTCCTTTCTCAAGGAATATCGCGATGTCTTTGCCTGGTCATACGATGATATGTCAAGACTAGATCCCCCATTAAAGCAACATCACCTAGTATTCAACGAAGGGGTCCTGTAAGGCAAAAACTCCGACTTCAGAAGACCCACCTCGAGCTCAAAATCAACGAAGAAATCGTCAACCTGCTTAAGGCAAGGTTCATTACTCCCGTCGACTATTCAGAATGGTTGGCCAACATAATGGTCATACCCAAGACAGACGGGAGGATCCGAGTGTGTGTCGATTACAGAGACCTCAATAAGGCATGTCCCAAAGACAAGTTTCCATTACCAAACATAGATGCCTTGGTCGACAACACTGTGGGGCACAAGATGCTATCATTCATGAACATCTTCTTGGATTACAATATGATCCTCATGGTTGAAGAAGACCAAACCAATACTTCATTCATAATGCAATGGGGAACCTACTGTTACAAAGTCATGCCCTTCACTCTAAAAAACACAGGAGACACTTATCAACGGGCAATGACTAGCATCTTCCACGATCTAATACATACCATTATGGAATACTATGTCAATGACATTCTGGTCAAGTCAAAGACCAGGTCTGATCATCTCATCAACCTGAGAACCATTTCACAAAGACTCCGAAAACATGAACTCAAATCAATCCAAAAAAATATGTCTTTGGAGTTAAATCCTGCAAATTACTAAGCTTTATAGTGAGCCAAAGAGGCATCGAGGTGGACCCATACAAAATACGAGCCATCACAAAAATGCCTCCTCCCCAGAACATTAGAGAAATCTGTGGGCTTCAAGGCCGTATACAAGCCACAAGGCATTTTATTTCACTACTGGCGGATAAGTGCTCACCATTCCATAGACTCCTTTAGAAGGACACCCCATTACTGGGACAATGAATGCCAAGAAGCGTTCGATCAAATCAAGGAGTACCTCACAAAACCTCCCATCCTTAGTCCTCCTAGTCTAGATTAACCCATGTTCCTATACAAGTCAGTGAAAGACAATACCATGGGGGCAATGTTAGGATAATATAACAACCATGATAAAGAACAAACGATATACTATATCAGCAAAACCATGGTTGATTATGAGACAAGATACACGGATGTGGAGAAACACTGCTTAACACTTGTGTGGGCCATGTAGAAACTAAGACATTATGTCTTATCTCATTCTTTCAAGCTCATATAAAAAATTGACCCACTCAAGTACCTATTGGAGAGGTCAGTCCTCAATAAACGTTTGGCGAAGTGGAAAATTCTATCGAGCAAGTTCGAGATCGAGTATGTCACTCAAAAATTGGTCAAAGGACAAGCCATTGCTGACCATTTAGCTGAACACGGGCTGCCAGACAAAATTCCCCTTAACCTGGATCTCCTTGATGAGAACCTCTTCACAATTGAGGACTTGATTTGGGAGCTATACTTCGATGGTGCAATGAATGAATACGGGTCAGATGTGGGAGTTATACTATGCTCACCCGAGAAGATTTTAATATCAATAGCTATCAGATAGAATTTCCCATGTACCAATAACGTTGTTGAACACGAAGCCTTTATAGTCGGGCTTAAGAATGCCATGAGAATGAAAATCTAGCAAACATGAGTGATTGGTGACTCCTTACTCGCCATAAACAAAATTCAAGGGATTTGGATGGTGAAAGAAGAAAAGCTCAAATCCTATCAAGAAAAGGTGGAAAAGATGATTCCATATTTTTAGAAAATCACCTTTCAACATGTAACTAGGGAAAATAATCGGTTCGTCGATACCCTTACAACCCTTGCTTCAATGGTTGATATTCCTCCAGAAATCACCACGGTGCCATTCTACATCAGAAACAAACATGACTTTTCCCCACCAAGGATCGAATAAGAAATGAAGAAAGAATAGGAGAACAATGGGGAAGTATCTCTCGTGGCTTCAGATGCGCTAGCGAAGGCAAAGCCATGGTTCCACGATGTTCTGTCTCTGTTGAAAGATGGGTTGTACCCTGAAGAAGCTACCAAAAAGGATAAAGAAGCCATTCGATGATTTTCTATGGGTGACCTCTTGTTCAAGAAATCCTTCGATGACATCATTCTATGTTGCCTCAATTAGCCAAAAATTGACCAAATATTGACAAAGCTGCACAATGAACAAGGTCATTCTGGAACGGCTGCCTTAACTTAAAAAATCAGGCGCCAAGGCTATTACTGGACCATCATGGTTGAAGACTACTGAATGCTCGTTAAGAGGTATCCCAAATGTCAACTCTATGAAGACCTCATCCATGCACCATTCATATCACTCAAATCAACACCACTTGTATGGTCCTTCGCCATGTGGGGTCTTGATATCATTGGAATGATATCGCAAAAATCCTCAAACGACCATCGTTTTATATTAACGACTACAAAATACTTCACCAAATGAGCAGAGGCCCCATCATTTTTTAAAATTGAAGGCCAACATGTTGCTCTTTTCATAAAGAATAATATCGTACTCTGATTTGGTGTTCCTGAGTCAATGATCACTGATAATGGATCCAATCTCAAAATTGAAAAGGTTACTTAGGTGTGAAAAAAGTTTGGGATAAAACAAAAATTCTCCACACCTTACTACCCTCAAGGAAACGGGCAAGCAGAAGCTGCAAATAAAGGACTTCTCAGAATCGTAGTCAAAATGATAAAAGCCAGGAAAGAATGGCACGAAAAAGCTAAATGATGCCCTATGGGCCTACTGAAAAACTGATAAGACTCTTACTGGGATGACGCCAAACTCATTGGTATATGGTATGGAAGCTGTGCTACCCCGTCAAAGTTGAGATACCATCTCTCCGAGCCCTTATTCATAAAACTTCAAATGAGGAACTAAAGGTCGAAGCATGAATCGCTGCCCTCATTAATTAGAATGAAAAACGAGAGGGTTGGAGAGGGATGAGACTTTTAGAAAATTTAGGCTGGAAGAGAAGCTTTAAGAGAGTAGAGAGACCTTCCTTGAAAAAACCCTAACCCTCATCTTAAGCCAGAGTAAACCTTGACCTAGGGCACAACAACCCTAGATCTAAACTATTTCTTGGGCATAACCACCTTACTAATACTGGAGACACGCTGATCGGCATCTGACCACAAGGGAAAAAGGAACCAATTCTGATATAGGCAAGCCCTCGAAGGCTCGAGAAGCCCGGGCCATCCAACCCGGTTCGGTATTTTCTTCCCCTTCATTTCCTCTTTTCTTTTATTTTATTTTGATTCGGCTTTGATTCATTCTAATTGAAAATTGTGTTTTGAATTGCTTTGGATCACGCTGGCTCCGCCATAGATCTATGAGCAGATCCGCTCATTTTTTGGCAGATCTGATCTCATATCTGAATTTGATTGTTCCCACTTTCTCTACCATTGCTTTTTCATTTATTTTTTATCAATTAAAAACGTCAGATCTGAGAGATCTACATCATTAGATCACTCGATTATGTGCTATAAACAAGTTGACGCAGACGATGAGAGGGATGTCTTCCCTGAGTGCCCACCTTACCCATTTGGGGCACTCCTAGCGGCTAGGGACGTCCTCAAGGAAGTACAGGAAGTTTCCCAAGGAAAAGAAGCCAACGCCAGGGAGCAGAAGCCCGAATTCTTCGACCCGATGTGTGCAGAGGTTGAACAAATAGAAGACTGGAGGGAGCCCATTGTGGACTTCATAAAGCATGAAAGGCTACCTCAAGATCGAGTGGAGCGCAACAACATATGGTGGATGTCCACCAAGTACACCCTTCTTGATGGGGATGTCGTCTTTCGTCGGTCATTCGACGGAATCCTCCTCAGGTGCGTCAACACACAAGAGGCAAGTAAAGTACTTGAAGAAGTGCACTCGGGCATCTGCGGGCTGCATCAGTCTAGTCCCCAAGCTCTACGAGAGCATACATAAACTCGGCTATTACTGTCCTTCCATGGTAGCTGATGCCCAAAACTATGCCAAAAGATGTCAGGTGTGCCAAATCCACTCAAGCCTAATTCATCAGTCCCTCGAGCCTCTCCATTCTACGGTGACATCATGGCCCTTCTCCTTCTACCTTGGGTCATGCCTTCATCTGAGAGGCAATAGACTACTTTTCCAAATGGACTGAGGCAATCCCTCTCAGACAGGTTTCGGGGACCTCTATGGCTAACTTCATGCGGCACCGCATCATATATCGGTTCGGGCTCCCGGATCAAATAATTTCTGATAATGGCCCCCAGTTTAGGAGCCAACATGTTTACTGCCTAGTCAACCAATTCGGTTTTCAATGGAAGTACTCGACTATGTACTACCCTCGAGCCAACAGGTTAGCCGAGGGGTTCAACAAGACTTTATGAGGGGTGCTCCAGAGGTCAGTGTCAAAGTCAAAGAAGAACTGGCTAAAGAAGCTGCCTGAGGCTCTGTGGTCCTATCGTACTACCACTAGTAATGCTACAAAATCCACCCCTTATTCCCTGGTCTATAGGGGTGAAGCGATACTACCCCTTGAAATTCAAATACCCTCACTCCGTGTTGCCATACATTAGGGACTAGCTGAACACGAGAAGTTCAGGCTCTGCTACCAAGAGCTAGATGCCCTTGATGAAAAGATATTAGAGGCCCAACAAAACCTTGAGCTCAATCAAGGAAGAATGAAGAGAGCCTTTGACAAGTTTGTCAAGGTTCGTTCATTCGCTCGTGGGGACCTAGTCCTAGCAGTCAAGAGACCGATCGTCAGGAACAGACACCGTAAAGGAATGTTCGAGCTCAAGTGGGAGGGTCCATGCGTAATCAAGAAGGTTACACCAAGTGGGGCCAATGTATTTACGAACTATGATGGAGAAGAGGCGACGCCCCCCATCAATAGGTGATATTTAAAGAAGTACTATCCCTAACATGGCAATAAAGCGCGGTGTGTGCAAACAAAATGATAGAAATGAATACAAAAAACATTAAGCCAACTCAAACAAAATTCATTTCTTTCATTGAATTAGAAAAAGTTGCAAGTTACAACCGAAGGCCTATTATCAAGGAAGTTACAAAGCTCTTGCATATGACGATAGGAGGACAATTACAGGCTAAGAGAAATGCCCTCCTTAAGAAGAAAACCAACCAAAGAAATGCCTGTCTTAGGAAGAAGTGGCAAAACCACTTGGAGAAGTTAGCCTCGGTCCGGCTCTGGAAAACGGTTACAAGCCAAAAGAACAAGGCAACCACTTCCAAGTCAGCTTCAATTCATCTGATGAGTATATCAAATATACAAGACAGACTTCACGGGCAAGGAATTGGCCTATGAGTGGGGGCATACCCTGTTCACAATGGACGCCCTTCCACAGAACAACATGGACTTCACGATTGTGCCAAAGGACTTTGCTTCCCACACACTGCGGTGGCAAGGCCCCCCCGTTAACCATCACTCTTGACCCTCATGAGGCATTGTTGTCCGAGGTCATCGTTGTGCGCAACACAATGCCACGACCTATCATCACCATGGGCAGGCTAATGCCGCATGGGACTATTGCCACGAGCCTCAGACCTCGAAGCATGGCAATCACCGTGTGTGGCCTAAGGATGCACGAAGGTGGCGCCGCATGAAACTCAATGTCACCACGACTTTGAAATACTTGGGTTCCTGCTGTTCTCAATTACCGAGGGACATTGACTCATACGCCTCTTTGGTTCCCCCAATTGCTGCCCATGTCGACGGTCCACCTTCTTGCAACCCTTCACCTTCCCCGCAATCCTTCGAGCTTTGTTGGAAACACACCTCCGACCATCGGGATCCCTCTGCAGACCCTGTTCTTTCCTCTACCGGCGTGGCCTGCCCCTATCAAAAACACCTCTCCACTCAAAGGGAACCTCTCATCTAACTCTATTTTCTCCCTTTTTTGATGGCTAGAAATATCCCAAAAACACCGGGAAAACCCTCTCCTGCCTTCTGCTTGTTATCGAAGTTGGAAAAAACCATCAAAAATCCCAAAAATCTTCCCTACGACCCTACAGATTGCCCTTCTCCTCGGTTTACCACTTCAACGGTCCACTAAAGCTCACCGAAATTTTGCTAAAATTTTGATGAACTCAATACAGCCCCTTCTCCTTCTCCTATGACACCAAAAGGGCTGGCAAAGCCCTTTGAGCTCTCTACGATCTCCCCCTCAGATGTAAAACAATCAAGGAAGCACTCAAACTCTAGCAGGACACCTCTACAAATTTTGCCAAGGCCCCGAGAGATCCTCTTCGTTGCTTAGAAAGCTACGATGCTGGTCGAAAACTGTTCGCAAGTATGTTGCGAAGCTTCACACCTCCTGAAGTTCACCAGAAAAGTCCCTAAGGACCTTTCTCTGCAAGTTTTGGTTAGGAAGTGCTTGTCAGAAAACCCTAGCCAAGAGCTTTGGCTCTCTCTCTTTCTAAATCCCTTTTACTGTTTTACGCTTCGATAAAACAATAATGTGGGGTTTCTCCCCCCTTTGATAACCTGCAGTACCAAAGACTGTCGCTGACAAACTCAGAATGATGCGCCAGTAGCTCTTGATGGCGATAAGGCTAGGCCGGGGCAGCTAAGCTCGAGACCCAAAGTAGCATTATTGTGTGCCTCCTCAAGACTTCGTCCAAGGGACTAGTGCTGCGCACTTTGTTTAGAAGGTTGTCGCCGTGCGTCTCGTCCAAGGACTACCATTGAGCGCTTCATCAAGAGGCTATTGCCGCGTGCCCTGTCAAGTAGTCACCGCCCTACGTCTGGCCAAGGGCTGCTGCCGCGCGCTTCACCAAGGGTCTAATGTTGTACTTAGCGTTATACATAGGTCCTGATGCTCCCCTCCAGACCATTGGTCCATATCCTCAGGAATTCATTTCCTACACCACAATCTCGCCCCTCAGTGAGCCCAGTCTCGGGTAATGGCTATATTCCCCAAGGAGTCGTATGGCAATGGTCCACGCTGCATGACCATAAACTACATCGCCATGGTCCTAACTGTATGACTTTAAACTGCACAGCCATGGTCTGTGCTGCATGACTTTAAAATGCATAACAACAATCCAAGATACATGACCCTAAACTACAAAGCCATAGTCCTTGTCTCACGACTCAAAACTATATGACCACGGTCCAAACTGTATGACCTTTACCTATAATGGAGGTCTAGTTGGATGAACTCAAACTACGAAGTCCTTGTCACATGACTTTAAACTTACGACCTTGGTCTAGCTGTGTGACCTTAAACCATAGTGCATGTCCTGACCGCATGACGTTAAAAGGCTTAGCACCATGGTCGAAACTATATGACCCTAAACTATAGCGAAGGTCAAGTTGCATGAACACAAACTGCATGGTCCTAGCTGTATGACTTTAAACTGCACAGCCATGGTCCGAGCTAACAAGACCCTAAAATTGTAATGCGTAGCGCGTCGAATGGTCCATATGCATAACTCCAACTGGACCTCCAACGGAGTTAGATGCATGTAAGGGTCGTAATCAACCCACGGGGGGTTCATCCGTGCCCTGGCCTCTGGAAGTTCCATGCACACCGATATTCATTATCCCCATAGAGTCACACTGGCCCTCCTAATCCCTAGTGAAGCCTTTCCCTGTTAACTACCCCTCGTAGGGTCACCACCTCCATCTACCTCTTTTCACATGTGGATAGCCTTAATTATCTTTATCCTCAGGGAGTCAGATTGCAATCCACATACCTACCCCCAGGCAACCGTACTGACATGGAAACTCTTACACGGTCCATGCTACATGACCTGAAACTGCATAGCCACGGTCCAAACTATGTGACCATGAACTGTAGTGGAGGTCTAGTCGCACGACCTTAAACTACACTGTCCATGTTGTATGACCTTAAACTGCATAGCCACGGTCCAAACTATATGACCATAAACTGTAGCAGGGGTCTAATCGCACGACCTTAAACTGCATGGTCCTAGTTGCATGACTTTAAATTGCGCAATCACTATCCAAGCTATATGACCTCAAACCATAGTGCACGCATACCCTGTTCTTCTTCTCTCTAATGAGCCTACCTAGGCCCACATGCCCTTTACATGCATCACCATGCACGTCTTCCCCAACCGGCCCATTTGTGTGCATGGGCCACCTACACCAATTCCATTACCTCTTCAGTGAGTCTACTCATGCACACACACCCTTTACGTGCATCACCACACATGTCTTCCATAGCCGGCCCATTTGTGTGCGTCGTCCACTTTCACCATCTTTCATCTCATTCCCCAAAGTCTTACCCATGGTCACCTAATGGAAAGACATCTCGTCGTCAGCTAATGGGTCACGACTTTTCACCTACCATCCAATCAACACTCTACAAGCAACTTCTTGTGATCTCGGAACCAATAGGTAGCTTTTCCTCCTCTGATCATTTAGTAACTCCCCCAATGTGAGATTCTACACTTTCTCCACCATCTTCTGTCTCTCTTGAATTGTTTTCTTCCTCTTTAGAGACTGAAGCAAACAAATTTGGCCCTTCTGAGCCCATTGGTATTACTTTTGATCGGGAAATGACTCTGGATCTTGGGGAGGCATCTCTAAGTCCAAGGGTAGCTCTTGAGTCAGAGCTGGCTCCAATGAAGATTGACGAGGCTGAAGGCCCCGAATCAAATGCTCTAGGGAGGGAATCTGATGCTGAAGTGGCCTCAGTGCTTCAAGGGTTTAGTGCCCTGACTGAGACAAGGATGATGATTCAAGAAGAAGGGCTCATGGTTCCTAACGTCCATGAGCATCAAGAGGCTACTACCCCCGAGAGCACGGATTGTTAAGTTGAAGGCGTTGTGCTTTTTGTTGCTGAGGTTCTGGCTGTTGTGAGTGCAGGCTAGATGGAAGAAACCATGGTTGGGCCTAAATTGGTGATTGGAGACTGCCAAATTTCTCCATCTTGATATGAATTGGTCCATGGGCTCATCGGTATCCTAGGTCAAGGTGAGAAGCTTGATGTTGAACCTCTCTCTCGACCTCGTAGAAGCGTTGGTAAAACATTTTCTCCATTTTCTTCCAAGTATGAACTAAGTTTGAGGGAAGTCGAGCATACCATTGAGAAGATGGTCCATCAAGGGTTTCAACAAACTGACAGAGAAGGATTCTCCCATCAGCCACTGTTTCTTAACATGTTGCTTGGAAGTGAGTGATATGCTGATTCGGGGATGTGGTTTCATTGAATAGGGAAAACTTCCCTTTCTTGTAATCTAAGGAAACGAAACCTGGTCAATGTATGAAGGGTATGACCTTTGATAAGGTGTTGCACCCTGCATACCTGGAATTTATCTGCTCTTTAAGCTATGGGTTACCATAGCATCATGGTCTGCCTGCGAGATGGGGCGAGGTACAATATTGTCCTGTGAGGTAGAGGGAAGGGGCTGCCTTGTAGGTGCACCATATGAGTAGTGAGAATTGACCTCATGGTTAGCTGATTGTCATGCGGCGTCTATACGATCAATCTTCTCCACCATTGCGGGCACCATATCTTCAAACTTGTTCATGCAGTCTTCTTGCGAGTCAGGTTCGTCTATAACCATCACGCTGACTGTTTCTCCAAGGAGGTCAGCCTTAGTTGCAGTTGAGGGCTTGCGAACTTGATGGGTCGCAAGCAACAAATCGGTTAACAGGGGGCCAGCATGCCCTGATTGAACTCGACTTTTGTATGTGAGGACCAGTTTTCAATTGTCTTGGAACCATCGCTACTGAGGGGCTGGGTCGTCTTCTACGACGCTAATCATAGTGCAGGGATCATGGAGCTTTTCTTCAGGCTGCATCATCTGAAGAGGGTAGAAGGGGTTCAGGCGAAGAAGGTCATCAGAGCTAGTTACCCTAACCACCTTGGTCACTTGCTTGGTGAGAATTCGCAGACCTCTATCACGTTTATCTTTGAAGTTCGATGGACCTCGCGCCAAAACTGTGATTGGGCCTGTGGCTAGTCAACTCTTCTTGCATAAGAGAGAGCTATCTCCATCAGGTGCAGCACAGGATGAGGGCCCGGGACTGGAGTCATGTTTGGCGGGGGAGGATGAAGGACTTGATCTTCTATACGGTCTTTGCCCCGAGCTCTCTTGTGGGCTCCAGAGAGGCGACCGAAGTGACGGGACTGGTTCAGGATGGTGCTCTTGGGGAAGGTCTTTGAGTATCATGGCCGAAGGTGCATGCTCGAAGAAGGAGGACCAGGCGAGAGTAGGGTTGACCCATGAGAATGCTTGAGTGGAGGGCGAGGGGTTGTCTGAAATGGCGTCATGTGTGCGCTCCTTGAAGAAGGATCACAAGTGACCGAGGGGTCAGCCCGGGCTCGATCAAGTGGTCAGGCCTTAGAAGGCCGAGAACTGCGAGCAAGTTTCTATAAGAAAACAAGTGGAGGCCTGCCCCTCACAAGGTGTGCTTGTGTATGCTGAGTAGGAGGACGAGAATATAGTCTCCTGTGTACATAGGTTTGTGCACTGACGATGTTGCCCCAAGTAGTGGGATGCATATGAGCAGTGTATGCAAGACCTGTCCTTGGGAATTCTGATCCTTGCCGCTGACTCGAGGTAACGTAAGGGTTGCCCTGAGGCGTGGCTCGAGTGGTTGACCGATGACCCTTATGGTGTGTGCGAGGGGTGGAGGCCGCAGGGTCTCCGCCTCGATGTGTTGAGCCTTTAGGGATAAAGACTCGTGTTAGTACAGGAATGTGGGAGGTAGCGTTGTGGCGACCCACAGGTGCAATGGCAACTTGTTTGCATTTTGTAGAGAGGGATTGGGCAGCCTTTTGGCATACCTCAGCAATACAACCGACAAGTGGCTTGCCGATGGTAGAGTGGATGTTGTGTGCGGCAACAAATGTGCTACAGATGCAAGTCGCTTTAGTGAAAGTTCCACTAGAGTGAGGAGATGGGGAGTTAGGGACTTTTTAGTCCCTCCTTACGCTAATCCAGGTTAAGACTTGGGAGCTCGACCTGGGGTCTTCGCTCAAAAGAAGGGATGGGAACGAAGTTAGAGGAACTTGTTCCCTGGGGATACTCATGAATGCGGGGATAAGAAAATCCTTGATCCGGATGAATGGGTTATAGAACCCAGCAGCAAAAGTGCAAACACATAAAAAAAAAAGGGAAACTTAGCCAAACAAGTACGATCCGACTAAGGGGTAGTATATCTCCAGTAGAGTCGCCATGCTGGTTAGGTGCCTCAATCTCGCCCTCTAGATCAAGATTATCGGGCAGTACGCGTCTTAGGTTTCAGGGAGACTAGGAACTTTGAGATCGCTCTCTCGAGAACCTCATTCGAGAATGAGGGTAGGTAGACTAACCGATGAGAGAGGAGTTTAAGGTGGGTTCAGGACTTACTCATGCTGGCTCGTGTGGGTGCCCTCTTAAAACATGAAGAAAGCCCCCCAGCAGTAAAACTAGTTCGAAATCACCTCCCTGGGCTTGTATTCTCCTGTTTTATGCAATTACACATATATGGCAAATATTATAAGACAGGTGGATCTACAGACCTCACGTTGCCTTCGAGTAAATGTACACAAGCGTGCCTATTCAAAAATAAGTAGAGAATAATGAGAGAAGAAAGATAGGGGAGAGAAGAATTTGATCAGGCGTGGAGATCAACACAATGACTAAGGTGGTAGGTAATGGCCTGACGTGGCAGTAAAACGGGCTCGATAATTACAACTGGCTCAACATAATGGCTATTATACGTCAATACCGATATTGACTTGCTAGACATGATGGTTAGTCTATCATGGCAATAAAGAGGGCACAGTAATTATGGCACAACAATATTACGGCTAGATGATAAGACTACCATGGAAGGCTAATCTCGACCCCTCTTAATCAAACGAAAGAATAATAGAAAGAATGGAGATCATAGAGAAAGAATAAGGAATAGGACAAAAGAAGAATAAGAGAATTGAAAAAAAGGAGAGGAACAGAAAGAAAGAAGGGGAAAAATCATGAGAGACGAGGGAAGGAAGGAGAAAAGATACAGATGGCAACAAGAGGAGGAGAAAGAAAACTTAGTCAGCGATATGTCTTCGTCGGCTATGACGAGTAAGGAGAAGACGGTGAAGGCACAAGCGGCAATGTGCTTCCACTAATGTGACAAAAGAGACAGAAAGAAGGGAACACAAACGATGCTTGACCTTCGTTGGCTGTGGCGGGGGAAGAGGCGTGATAAGACGCAAGTGGCGCAAAGCTTCGCTGACTGTGTTAAACAAAGAAGAAAGAGAGGACACAGATGACGCTAAGCTGTGCCGGCTATGTTAGAAGAAGAGAAGAGATAAGACCCAAGCGGCGCTGAGCTTCACCAACTACGTTAAACAAAGAAGAGAGAGAGAGGACACAGACTACATTAAGCATCGTCAACTACGTTAAGAAGAGAGGAGAGAGAAGACACAAGTGAGCTGAGCTTCATTGACTTTGTTAGATAAAGAAGAGAGAGAGGACACAGACTGTGTTAAGCCTCATCGACTATCTTAGGAAGAGAGGAGAGAGAAGGATTCAGGAGGCACTGAGCATTGTCAATTGTGTTAGGAAGAGAGGAGTGAGAATGAGAGACAGACGAGAAGGGAGATAGAGATGAGAAGAAGAAAGAGTGAGAGATAGAGATGAGAAGAAGAGAGAGAAATGAGAAGAAGAGAGAAAGAGAGATAAAGATGAGAAGAAGATAGAGGAAGAGAGATAAAGATGAGAAGAAGAGAGAGAAAAAGAGGGGAGGAGAGAGAAAGATAAAGAGGAAAGAGAAAGAGAAAGAGAGAGAGAAGAGAAGAAGAAAGAGAAAAAGAGGGGAGGAGAGAAAGAGAAAGAGGGGAGAGAAAGAGAAAGAGGAGAGAGAAAGAGAGGTAGAGAGAGAAAGAAGGAAGGAGAGAGAAAGTTACCTTACCAAGAGGTATCGACCCTTTTCTTCTCTCTCATCTCTCTCTCTCCAAGATGCACCTACGAACTCAAGCAAAAATTGAAGTCTTTATTGAATATTGAAGAATGAACTGAAGGTGGCTTTTACAATGAAGCTTTGCATGTTTATATAGAATTGGGACCAAACATGGGTAGACGCCCAAAAACTACCCAAAGTTGAAGATAATTATAATTTAATTGAATTAAAAGAAAGTCTAAAAATGGATGGAAAAGGATTATTTTGCCCTTGCCTAACAATCTGTGGATTTTCAAAATAGTCCCTGCTGCTGCCCGAGAACTTACGTGATCTTGGGTTGCTCTGATGCCCATTCGATCGAAAGATAATTGGTTTTTTGTAGGGCTTGACCTGGTGATCGATTTGATACCAATTTCAAGCCATGAATCATGTTTTTGAGCCATGATCATGAGACGTCAATTTTTTATGAATATTGAAAACTTTGGATCGATAGTGCTCTTGTTCCTCGATGTTTTTCTTCTATTTCATTGCTGAAGCACATTAAGCATGTTTCACGATCACGTTCCAGTAAGCGCGGCTCGATTTTGTGTCTGGATGAAGATTTTGGCGTCTTGCATTTTTTATCGGAATCTTGAAATCTGACAGTCAGAATGTACAACAGTTCGACGCTTTCATGTGTGAAATCCAACTGTTTATCGTACACATCGTTTGGGCTAAAGATTGCCACGGACCTTACGCACATAATGCAATTGGTTTCGTGACGATCAGGTACACAAGCACCATGAATTGGCCGCTTGAGTGAGGCGTGCTGCTGCTGAATTTTTTGCAATTTTCTTCATGGATCAACAACTTCTCTCTAGTTTTTTGCCTTGCTCAGGCATCGTCACGGGGCGTACCATATATCAAAACACTCATTTTGACGAGACAAACATGCTCACCAAATTTGAGCACGATCTGACTTGGAATGAGTTCGGGAAGTCACAATTCATGACTGTGAAAACAACCACCTTTGATGGTGTTTTGGTGTAGGGTGGCCACACGGGAATAGTGTGCCACCTAGCCCTTTTTGGTATTTTACTCATAACATTTTCCTGGAGTGCTCGATTAAGATGAGACTTCACCCATAAGGGTTTTCGACCGTGCCAGATCCAATGGTGATGGTCCCATAGCCTCTTGATTCACCTAAAATATAGTTCTAGTTACGGGATCTATTTTAGCGTCTTAGAGGCCAATTTTTTCTGAAATTGCTTCTTTATGTTCATTGCCTTAAACATATCTGATCACGATAAAACTTGACAGGTGGCCTTTTGGAGTGATGATGAAGATCTTGACCAATTCTGAGGCAGTTATGAGTCTATCAAATTTCCACTAATTTTGTCAGGCTTTATTGACCTACTTCCTCTTTATTCCGCATCAATGACCAAGGTGCAGAAAAATGCTTTCAAACACACACTAGAAATAGTGTTGCAACCTGATGGCACCACTATTTCTACCATGATAACTTCAATGGCCACCAATCTTCACCAAAAAAGTCTCGAAGAAACTTTGATTAGCCCCTATTCGCTGCTCAAGAAGCCTTTACACTCTCTGGAAAACGTCTGCAAGAAAATTTTGAAGATTTGTGACCTTCTCCAGTTTTCTAAGAATCTCCTGAAGTCCTTTTATATTGCGGGTTTTGGATGGGAAACCCTTGCTGGAGGTCTCTTGAAGGAAGCTCCGGCTTTCTCTCTAAAAAGTCCCTTCACTGTTTGACCTTTTGGTAAAACAGTAAAATGGGGTTTTTCCCCTTTTAAACTCAGCAGTTCCACGAAATTCCCCTCACAAGTTTGAAATGATGCTCCAATCCTCATCTTAAAACGACAATAGATCTAAGCCGGGGTGGGTCAAGCCTGAGGCCTTAATCATGAACCCGTTGTGCCGCATGAACCCGCTGCTCTTGCCATGCCTTACTCTCCATGTACTTCACAAGGGTCTATCACCGCGTGCGCTTCACCAAAGAAGCTATCGTCGTGTGCTTCACAAGAGGTTATCGCCGTGTACTCTACTCATGGGGCTATCGTCGTGTGCGCTTCACCAAAGAAGCTATCGTCGTGCACTTCACAAGAGGCTATCGTCGCGTGCTCTACTCAAGAGGTTGTCGCCACATTCTTCACCAAGAGGTTAACACCGTGAACACTTCATCTAGGCGTAACACCGTGTGCGTCATCCAAAACATAGCATCGTGCCCATGCTATGTCACTCCCATCTGGACCATCGTTCTACATCCCCGGGGAGTTTATTCCCTGTGTCAAAGTCCTAAATCCTCAGGGAATCGAGTCTCTAATTATGGCTCTATTCCCCATGGATTCACATTCCCTTACCCAACTAAATGGTCTAAGTGTATGACTCTAAACTGCATGGTCCAAACTATATGACCTAAACCTATAGCGGAGGTCTAGTTGCACGACCTTAAACTGCATAGTCCTCGTTGCATGACTTTAAACTACATAACCGCGGTCCAATCTATATGACCTTAAATTATAGTGCATGTCCTGGCCGCATGATGTTAAAAGGCTTAGCACCATGGTCCAAAATACAAGACCTTAAACTGTAGCGGAGTTCTAATTGCACGACCTTAAATTGCATGGTCCTAGCCGCATGACTTTAAACTGCATAGCCATGGTCCGAGCCGCAATACCTTAAAGCCGTAGCGCACGTCCCAGTAGCAAGACCTAAAACGATGTGACAAGTGGTCCATGCACATCACTTTAATATGTGAAATGGATGCACGTCCCTCATCCCTAGTAGGAGTTACATCGGTATAGCAGCCCATTATCCCTAGTGGAGTTAGGGTCATTCTTATATCTTCAATCCCTAGTGTGGTTGCACCTATGCTCCGGCCTGTCATTGTTAGCGGAGTTACACAGCATTGCTCATTATCACCGTCGAGTCCTGCCTATCCTTTCAATCCCCTGGGGGTTAGTCGTGCACCAAGCTATCCTATCCCCTGGAGTCAGGTCACAGTCCATGAGCCGTGAGTTCCATCTTTCACCTTAGGGAGTGATACTTGTCCCCTAATCCCCAGTGAAGTCTGCTTCTCCATTTAAACCTCTTGGTGGTCTTAACCATTTTATCCTCAAGGGAGTCGGATTGCCATCCACAGACCTATTCCCTATGAAGCTTCACATACATGGCGACCCACACAATGGTCTATGCTGCATGACCTTAAATTGCACAATCATGGTCTAGGTGCATGACCCTAAACTGTATGGTCCAAACTATTTGACCTTAAACTATAGCAGAGGTCTAGTTGCACGACCTTAAACTGCATGATTCTAGTTAAAAGACTTTAAACTGCATAACGTTGATCCAAGCAATATGACATTAGACCAGAGTGCACATCTTGGTCGCATGATGTTAAACTGCCTTACCCAGGTCCAGGAGGTATGACATTAAAGACGCCCCCACACATGTGCACCTGCCCTTTAGGTGCATCTTCACTCACGCGTTCCCTAGCCGATCTGTTCGTCTGTGTACACCACCTTCATTGCTTCCCCAGTGAGTACATTCACTTCATTACCATCATTCGTCATTCATTTGAAGCTAACTTCTTGGAGTGGCTTCACTTCGTCTCCTGGCCTGTAACCATCCTCTTACTCATCAGATGAATTGAAGCTAGCTCTCCAAGTTGTTTAACTTCTTCTTCATGAAGAGGGCTTTTTCTTTAGTCCCATAACCGTCCTCTTATCCACATATTCAAGAATGAAACTACAAATTTTGGTTTGTAACCTTCCTCTTATCCTCAGGTGCAAAAAACTTGTAACCTCCCTAGTAATGGGCTTCTTTAGCATATAACTCATAACTTGTTTTTACTGCAATAGAAAGAGTTAGAATTTGTTTGGACTATCTTGCTTATTTTCGCGTCGAGTCTCTTTTTCTTGAATATGCATTATGGGTAGTACTACTTTAAGTATCGTTCATTGAAAGGGGGCATTGCTTCCCCTCCTTCAGGATGTGCCAGTATGTAAGCTCCATTGGGCGCTACGTTTTCTACTATAAAGGGACCTTCCCACTTAGGCTCAAACTTCCCTTTACGCTGGCCATGCATAACAATAGTCCTCTTAATAGCTAAGACTAGATCGCCATGGGTGAATAAGTGGATCTTGACAGACTTGTTAAAAGCCCTCTTCATTCTCCCTTAGTTGAGTTCAAGGTTTTGCTGACCCTCTAGCCTCTTTTCATCAAGTGCATCCAATTCTTGATGGCGAAGCTTGACTCTCTCATCTTCGGTTATTCCTTGCTAAATAACGACTCGCAGTGAAGGGATTTGTATTTCGAGAGGTAAAACTGCTTCACCCCCATAGACCAGAGAATAAGGAGTGGAATCAGTAGCATTCATAGTGCTTCGGGAAGCTTCTCATGTCAGTTCTTCCTTGTTTTTTATACTAACTTTCTTAAAATGTTGCACAGAGTTTTATCGAAAGCCTCAGCTAATCCATTTGCCCGAGGGTGGTACATAGTCGAGTACCTCCATTCGAAACTGAATTGGTTAACTAAGCGATATATGTGATGACTCCTAAATTGAGGATCATTATCAGATATAATCCGATCGGGCACTCCGAAGCGATAAATGATATGATGTAGAATGAAGTAGGCAACTACTATCCCAGGAACCTGCTTAAGGGGGACCGCTTCAACCCACTTAGAGAAATAATCTATTAAAGCTAGGATAAAAACATGGCCCATTGCGGAAGGAGGGTCAATAGGCCCTACGATGTCCATACCCCATTGTGAGAAGGGCCATGATGCAACAGTAGGGTGTAAGATCTCTAGAGGCTAGTGAACCAGGCTGGAGTGTATTTGGCATACTTGGCACTTTTTAGCGTAGCTGAAGGAATCAGAGATCATGGAAGGCCAAAAGTATCCCAACCTGCGCATTCGTTCATGGGGCTTAGACCCTGACTAGTGTACTTCACAAATGCCTGAGTGGACTTCTTCTAACACCTTATTTGCTTATTGGATATCGACGCATCTAAGAAGAATGCAGTCAAACGATCGTCTGGAGAGAGCATCTCCTTCAAGGAGGGTATACTTGGTAGGCATTCAACATATGCTGTTGTGTTCAACATGCTCTTTTGGGAGCCTACCATGTTTTAGGAAACTAGTGGTGGGCTCTCTCCAATCTTATACTTGCTCAATTTCTGCGCATATTGGGTCAAAGAATTCTGGTTCTTGATTTTGACCCTTAGCTCCTTAACTCGGTGCTATTCCTGGTTCAGTCTTGATTACTTCTTTGGTTGATAGAATTTCTCCAAATGAATAAGGAGGGCACTCGGGGAAGATATTTCTCTCATCATTTGCATCGACCTCAGTTCTTAGTTCGATGTGTCTTCATTCTGCCAACCAAACAAGTGTGGGTCTTGAGGAGGATAACTAAATTGTGGAATCGAGTTTCACAAGTGAATCATCTTACGAGTTTAGCCTTTTGAGGATGTGACTCATGGATACATCCTCAAACTAGGACATATATGATTTGGCAGTATCGTGGTAAGGCTTGAGAGTATCTTTTCTCACATCATAGATCCCTTCGAGCTGTCGGATAACAAACTCAGAGTTGCCATATATCTTGAGCAGCAGCTTCAAGTCGAGGTCAAAGGCTAGCTCCAAGCCGAGGTCAAAGGCTATCTCCAGTCCGGTTAAAAGGGCATGATATTCTGCCTCATTTTGAGAATCAGCTTGAGCAAGAGAGAAAGAAAGTGGCAATATTCCTCCTCCCGGAGTCAAGAAACTACTCCGGCGCCTCGTCGATCTGATTGGAATGCTCAGTCAAATTACAATTCCCACACATGAACAAGGTCAGCACAAAATACTTCTTCAACAAGAAGGTCACTTGATAGAGGAGATTCTGCTGGTACGGGATGTGCTGCGAGAAAGTCAGCCACCTTGATAGCCTTTTATGAGACATACGTGATGTCGAAATCCATCAGCAATAATGCCCACTTAGCAAGGTGTCCCTACAACCATGGGCATGTCATGAGAAACTTTACAGGATCAACTTTCGATATTAGTTTAACTTCATGACCAAGCAAGTAATGGCGGAGTTTTTGTACTGCGAAGATCAAGGCCAAGCACATCTTCTCAAAAGGGGGATAATTCTTCTCGACCCCTTGCATCCTGCGGCTGAGGTAACACAGTCTCGTTTCCCTCTTCATTGTTTTTGGGCCAACAATGCTTCGAGTGACTCGTCCAAAACAGTCACGGATAAAATGAGGGGTTTTCCCAATACTAGTGTAGAGAGCACTGGAGGGTTGAGTAAATAATGCTTGATGTCATCAAGGGCTGTGTATAAAGGGTTTACAACGACCTAAGAGGTTCGAGATAAACCTGCAAATGTATGTTAGTTGCCCTTAGAAAGAGTGCAGTTCTCGAAGTGTAGTCGGTGACGACATTTCTTGGATTGCCTTGATCTTGATGGGCTCAACTTCAAGCCCTTGATGTCTGATGATGAACCCTAAGAGTTTTCAAGAACGTACGCTAAAAGCGCATCTTAGGGGGTTCATTTTAAGTTGATGAAGATGTAAACTCTTAAATACCTTTTCAAGGTCTCTCATGTGAGCATCCTGCTTTTCGGATTTTACCACCAAGTCATCAACATTACACTCCACCTCTTTGTGCGTCATGTCTTTGAAAATGGTTGTCATTGCTCTCTGGTATGTGGCGCCAACATTCTTTAATCCAAAAGTCATCATTGTGTAATAGAAGACCCCTTTTGGAGTTACTCTTCATCTTCGGGCGCCATCCTTATCTAATTAGAGTATCCGTCCATGAAGGAAAATATTTGACAGTGAGCTGTAGAGTCGATGAGCATCTCGGTGAATGGCAACGGGAAGTCATCCTTGAGTCAGGCGGTATTCAAATCACGAAGGTCAATACACACCCTGATTTTACCATTCTTCTTCTTGTCCAGAACGACATTTTCTTGCCATTTCAGATACTTGACTTCACCGATGAAACCTGCTTGTTTGAGTTTGGTTCATCAGTGTTTATCTACATTTCAAAGTCAGGCATGAACCTTCTTTATTTCTGTTTGACAGGTTTGAAAATTGGATCAATGCCAAGACGGTGAAAAACGACTTGGGGTCTAAATCAGGCAGCTCAAGGTAATGTCAAGTAAAGATGTCCCGGTTTGCTCTCAAGAGGGTAGTGAAATCCTCTTTCCTTTCTGAAGATATATTCACTGAAATTAAAGTGGGTCTGGAATCCGCTTCATCTCCAAGATTTATTTCTTTGAGTTCTTCAATTGTGGCCTGACCACCTTCTTCCCATTCTTCTGAGGCTTTTTGTACTCTTCCTCGTTGTTCTCAAAGGCCTTTTCACCAACTTCCTGCGCGAAGACCCATGACCCTGACACCTCTGCCTTCAATCGGGCTCTAGGGTTGATCATGCTTCCTGTGCTTTTTTAGTACTGAGTGACGAAAAGGTCAACTCCAAATGTAGAAAACACATCAGGTTGGGAAAGCTTGTCTGCACAGCTAGGAGGAAATTGAGGTTGAGTGATGGTGATGCGAAGAGTGTCATCGTATGAATCACACAGTATTTGTACGGCTGCCTAGAGTGTTTGCTTCAAGCTAGCAGGTTCTTCACAAACTTGTATCATATGGCAAGCTTCCTGAGAATAGAAGCTTCACCCTTTTGACTCTCTCAGTCTTTGCTCGAAGTCAGGCATAGGGGCCTACTAGGGATTCTTTGACTTCAACTTCTTGTGCTTCTTTGAAGATGGTGGCTCTGCCTTGGCTTTAGCTACCAGGGCAACAACAACTGTTAGGAATCCGGTCTCCTGTGTTAGGGTCTTTCGCAATCGTTTCTGCTACGTTCTGCTTATATTGATTCCTTTGAATTCTCGATCAAGACCCTTGAAGTCCAGGCATATCAAGGTTGTACCTGCAAGGGACGTAGAAGAGGGACAATGAGAAGCAGGAGAAGAAGAAGGAGAAAGGTTAGAAGATGGGGGGTGCTTTTAAGGTCGTTGCTCTCATCAGATTGATCTGGGCAGCTTTTTATGTCATCCTCAGGGTTGGACGGGTGCAGGGGGTCTTTTAGGCCTTTCCCTCGCTTAGACCGTTAGGGAGTGCTTTTAATGTCGTCACCCTCATTGGACGTGTGTTGAGTGAGAGATGGCAGGAGAATGCCTTCTTGACAAGATGAAGGAGGAAGAAGGATCGTGTTAGGGATGAAGTCCAGTAAAGTTGACAGTGAGAAATTCCTGCTCTACTGTGGGTTGAGAGGTCTTGTTTTTTCTGTGAGTTGCCCTTGGTGCCCTTCTCTTTTTGGTTTTCTGAGGTGTTGTTTGATTCGTCTCGCTCAGCTTGCGAACGACTCTAGCTTGGAGAACTGCCTCTCACCTTAAGGACTTGTCTGCTTCGGCCTTGGTAGACTATCCATGGCTGGGTAGTCGAGGATTCCGTGTAGTCCGAGACATTGAAATGAACGTTCTTCTTTATGAGATCTTCTGACCCCGATAGAGGAATTAATTGGGGATCACTTATGGAGAGATTGTAAAACTCCTGACACTCCCGCATTTTCTTTGAGAATATATCAAGGAAACTTGTGCCTTCCGATAGGTATTGGTCTCTTATTTGATGGTACGAGCACGAACAATTTTCAATCGTCTTAGCAAGGCGACGGGGTTGCCTTGCCTGCTTCAGTGTGATTATGCCTTCCTGAAGAATTTTTGTCTTCATCTTGGATGGTTACGGCATGGGAGGCCTCGTCTGCCCCAAAGGCCTTCTTTAGGTTTTCAATATTTTTCTGAACCTTCTGAATCAGGTCCTCGATAATATCCTTCAGCGTGTAGCAGTCATCTATAGGATGATTGATCCTCCGATGTTAGGCACAATAATTCGCCTGAGTGTCAAGGCCAGGTTGCTCGGGGAACTTGGCTTCTTGAAGCTGGATCATATTTTGTTCCAATAATAACAAGAACAACGCAGGGATCCATTCCTTCTCGAAGGGATAGACCTTGTTCTTATGCCCGATGAAATAATCACCTTGATCAAGGTTGGCTGGTGGGGGTACCTGATTGTACGAGTGTTGTTGCTTGCCAGCCTGGGGTGATACCTTTGTCGTGCTTACCCTTTTAGAGAGGTCCAAAGTTTGGGAGGGAGTTTTCTTTGAATCAGTGACATTGACGGTTGCACTAATTACCCCTTTATGTTGGCTGCCCCATGTGTTAATCCGAGAGCTACCATTGCCCCGGTTGTTTGCTAAGCTTGGAGATTGTTATTGTGTCCCACCATGGTGGCATGATAAATTTTCTATTTGAATTGATTTAGAGATCAAATCTAACATGGAGGTCGGATTAGAGGCCTCGACATGTAGAGCGATCTCGGGTCACATGTTTCGCATGCAAGTTCAGACTGCTTCCTTCTCAAGCATAGGATTAGGATGGCAGGAATCCACATTTCTCCATCTTGATATAAACTAATCACAATGCTCATCGGGGTCTTGAGTCAGGGTGAGAAGTTCGATGGTTTGAACCTCTCTCTCGACTTCATAGAAGCGTTGATAGAATAGTTTCTCCATGTCCTTCCATGTATGCACTGAGTTTGGAGGAAGTCAGACATACCATTGAAATGTTGCGCCATCGAGGGTCTCAACGAACTGCCAAAGAAGAAGTCTCCCATCAACCGCTGTTTCTCGACATGCTACATGGAAGTGGGCAGTATACTGGTTTGGGGACATGGTTTCGTTGAATAAATAAAACTTCCCTTTCTTATAATCTGAGGGAAATGGGACCTGATCAATTTACGAGGGGTATGGCCTTTGATAAGGCATCGCACCCTGTATCCTCGAGATTTGTCTGTTCTTTAGGATTTGGGTGACCATAGCGTCAATGTCTGTTTGAGAGACGGGATGAGGAACAGAATCGTCTTATGAGGTAGAAGGAGGGGGCTGCCATGTAGGTGCACCATTAGAGTGATGGGAATTGACCTCATGGTTACCCGACTGGCTTGTGGCATTGATAGGATCGATCTTTTCCATCATCGCGCGCACCATATCATCAAACTTGTTCGTGCGCTCTTCCTGCGCATCACCAAGCTCGCTTACAACCATTAAGCTAACCGTTTTTCTATGGAGGTCAACATTAGTGGCAACTGAGGGCTTGCAAACATGATGGGTCGTACGTGGCAGGTCAGTCAGAAGGGGGCCAGCGTGCCCTAACTAAACTTGACTCCTACATGCTGATCGCATTTGGACCGGTTCTCGAAGGTCTTGGGACCATGGCCACTTAGTGGCTAGGTCTTCTTCTACGATAATAACCGCACACAGGGCTCATGAAGCACTTCTTCAGACTTCATCGTCAGCAGGGCGTATAAGGGATTCAGGTTAAAAGGGTCGTCAGAATTGGTTGTTTTCACTGCCTTGGTCACCTCTCAAGTCAAAATTTGTAGACCTCTATCGCGTTTATCCTTAAGATTTTTATGGACCTCGCTCCAAAACTGCAATCTAGGTCGTGGCTGGTCAGCTCTTCTTTCACAACAGATAGCTGCCTCCATTAGGTGCGGCAATGGATGAGGGTTAGGAACTGGAGTCATCTTGGGTTGGGGAGGATGAAGGACTCGATCTTCCGTTAGGTCAATTCCCTGAGCTCTCTTTTGAGCTTCAGAGACACAACCAAAGTGATGGGGCTGGTCCAGGATGGTACTATTGGGGAAAAGCTTCGAATGCCAAGGCTGAAGGTGCTTGCTCGATGAAGGAGGAGTGGGCCATAGCAGAATTGAGTCATGGGAAATCCTGAGTCTTGGGCGAGGGGACGTCTGTGATGGTAACTCGTGTGTGCCCCTTGAAGAAGGATTACGAGAGACCTGAGGGTTAGCTCGGGCTCGTGCAAGTGATATAGACTTAGGAGGCCAAGAACTACGAGCAGGTGTAGGCCTACCCCTAACAGGGTGCTCTTGTGTGGGAAGAATAGGAAAACGAGGAGGTCGTCTCCTATGTACTTGGGTTGGTGCAATGATGGCATTGCCCTGAGCAGTGAGATACATGTGATCAACATGCGTAAGACCTGACCATAGAAGGTCTGATTCTTGATGCTGACTCTGGGTAGCCCAAGGGTTTCCTGAAAATGTGGCTCGAGTGGGTGACCTAAGAGCCTTGTGGTGTGTATGTGGGGTGGAGACCGTGGGGTTTCCACTTTGATGTGTTGAGCCTCTAGGGATAGAGACCAATGGATCAAAAATATGAGGAGTAGCCATATGGCGACCCACAAAAGCAATGGCAACTTGTTTGCCTTTTACAGAAACGGATTGGGCAGCGTTTCGGTGTACCTCTGGAACACGACCGCCAAGTGACTTGCCGGTGGCAGGGTGCATGCTGTGTGAGGCAACAGAAGTGCTGCCGATGCAGGGTGCCTTGGTTGAATTTCCACCAAGGCAAGTAGATGGGGCGTGAGGGACCTTTATGTCATAGCGGTCAAGGTTAAGACCTGGGAGCTAAGCAAGGGGGGTTTTTGCTCAAGAGGATGGTTGGGAATGAAGTCAAAGGAACTTGTTCCCTTGTGACACTCTCGAATACGAGAAGAAGAAAAACCCCGATCAGGATAAATGGGTTACAGAACCCGCAAGCCATAAATAAAATGTGAAAGCAGATAATAAAGGAAGAAACTGGCAAAATAAGAATGATCCGACTAAGGGGTAGTAAGTCCCAAGTGGAGTCGCCAAGCAGGTTAGGTGCCTCCATCTTGCCCTCCGGATCCTTTGAGGATCGGCAGGCATGCGTCTTGGCTTTCGAGGGAAGACCCATGACGTTTTTTAGATCGCTCTCTCAAGAACCTCGTTCGGGAATGGGAGCAGGTGTTACCAACTGGTGAGAGAGGAATTTAAGGTGGGTTTGGGACTTACTCTGGCTGGCCATGTGGGCATCATCTTAGATCACGAAGAAAGCCCCCCAGTAATAAAACTGGTTCGGAATTGCCTCCCTTGACTTGTATTCTTTTGTTTTCTACAATCACACATATAAAGCTGGTTCAAAATCACCTCCCTTGACCCGTATTCTTTGATGAACATACACAAGCATGCACACTCAAAAAGAACAAGAGAAAAATAAGAGAAGAAAGACGGGCTAGAGAAGAATTTGACTGAGCGGGAGCATCAGAGTGGTGATTAAGCTGGTGAATAATGGGACTGGCATGGTAGAAAAACGGGCTCAGTAACTAAGATTGGCTCATAGGATTACTACTAGACGTCATTGTTTGAACGTATTTTTCATCCCCTTGGTCCCTCGTAGGAAGCAAGTCAATAAAGCCTACAAAACAGTCAAAATGCTCGACAATCTCAGAATGTCACCAAAATTGGTCAAGATTGTCATCACCACTCGAAAAGTCCACCTGTCAAGTTTCATTGCAATTAGACATGTCTAAGGCAGTGAACACAAAGAAACGTTTTTAGCAAAATCGGTCTCTAACATCCTGAAATGGACCCTACAATTTGAACTACATTTTCAGTGTCTCAAATCACTATGGGACCATCGCCATTTGATCCGGCACTATTGAAAACCCCTATGGGCCATGTTTTGGCTTAATCAGATACTCTAGAATAAAGATATGAGCCCAACATTAAAACAAGAGAGGCCGCACACTATTTGTGTGTGGCCTCACTGCACCAAAACACCATTAAAGGTGACTGCTTTACAGTCACTTTTGGGGCCCGTAACTCACTCATTTCATGTCAGATTTTTTCCAAATTTGGTGAGCGTATTTGTCTCATGAAGACGAAAAATTCAATATATGGCACACCAAGAGACAATGTCCAAGCGGGGTGAAAATCTAGAGAGAAGTTTCCGATCCATGAAGAAGTTACAAAATATGCAATAGTGACACTTCTCGCTAGATAGACCAAATCACGACACTCATGCAATGAAACAATGTAAAACCAATTCCATTGTGTGCGTCATTGGTCCGTATCCCATACAAGACGGACGGTCAAATTCCATGCACAAAGATGACGAAGTGATTGAAATTCGACCGCCGGATTCCAAATTCTAACAAAAACTCAAAAGTTGTGAAATCTTCATTCGGGCTCCAAATCTCGTCCCTTTTGCTGCCACGTGATCGTGATGGCATGCTCAGTGCACTACGATGAAGAAATCACAAAAAAATATTAAGGAACGACCGCACTATTGATCCAAAGTTTCCAAGATTCAAACAAATTTCAAGTCTCGTGATCATGGCTCAAAAACATGATTCATGGCTCGAAGTTGGTATCAAAACGATCGTCATGCCGAGCCCTACAAGAAAACAATAATCTTCTGATTAAATGAGCATCAGAAGAACCTCGGGTCAGCCATGGGAGATCACGCATGATCTCAGGCAACAGCAAGGGCTGTTCTGAAATTTCACACGTTGTTAGGTAGGGGCAAAACAATCCTTTTGCACCCATTTTTAGAAATTCCTTTAATTCAGTGAATTCTCAATTTCAAAAAATTAGGTCTAATTTTGATCGATACACCCATGTTTGGGCATAATTCTATATAAACAGGCATTGCCTCATTGTAAAAGGAGGCTCAAAAGGACTCTCAATTTTCGATTCATTCTGGGAGGATTAAAAAAAATTTTGATTATTTGCTTAAGCCTGTGAGTATGTCTTGGAGAGAGAGAGAGAGAGGAGAGAGAAGAAAAGGTCTGATAGCCTTCGGGCAAGCAACTTTCTCCTTCCTCCCCTCTATCTTCTTCTCTCTTCTCTCTATTTATCTTTCTCTCTCTCTTTCTCTTTCTCTCTTCTCTCTCTTTCTCTTCTTCTCTTTTTCTCTTTTTCTCTTCTTTCTCTTTGTCTCTCTTCTCTCCTCTTTGACTCTCTATTTCTCTCTCTTCTCTCTCTTTCTCTCTCTTTTCTCTCTTTTCCTCTCTTTTATCAGCTGACAAGGCCGAATGTCAGTTGTTCTTCTCTCTCTTCTTCTGTCAATTGGTGAGGCTCATGGTCTTCTCTATCTTCTACTGACAACTGGCAAGACCTAGTGCTGGTTGGTCCTTTATATCTTCTTCTGGCAACTGGCGTGGCCCAGCGCCAATTGGTCCTCTTTATCTTCTTCTGTCAACTAGTGATAACTAGCACCGGTTGGTTTTTTGTCTCTTCTTCTATCAATAGGTGAGGCCTAGCATCAGTTGGTCTTCTCTCTCTTCTCCTATCAGTCGATGAGACTTTACGCCAGTTGGTTTTCTCTCTCTTCTCTTATCAATCAACAAGACTTTACATAGATTGGTTTTCTCTCTCTTCTTCAATCAATCGACGAAACTTAGCGTCGATTGGTCTTCTTTTTCTTCTTCTATCAGTCGGTGAGACTTGGTGCCGATTGATCTTTTCTTTCCTCTTCTGTCAGTCAGTGAGAACTAGCATCGACTGGTTTTCCCTCTCTTTTTCCGTCAGTTGGTGAGACTTAGTGCCAGCTGGTCCCCTTCCTCTCTTCACATCTAATACAAGCGACGAAGCCTAGCGCTGATTGCTTCCTCTCTCTCCCATCTCCTGAAACAGTCGTCAATGTCTAATGCTGACAGCATCTCCTCTTCCTTCTTCTCCTTCCTCTCTTCCTTTATTTCTTTCCTTAGCTAGTCGATATTAGCAATAACGTATAATAACGATCCCATGAACCGGTCTTAGTTATCGAGCCCATTTCACTACCATGTTATGGCAATCATCCACCAGCCTAGTCACAACCCTGATCTTCTTGCCTGGTCGAATCCTTCTCCCCCCCCCCCCTCGGTCTTCCTTTTTTCTTTTTGAATACATTGCATATGTTCATCAAAGAGGAAAAGGGTGAGGCCTGACCCACCTATCCCATAAACTTTGCCATATATGTGTGTGATTGCAGGAAAACAGAAAATAAGAAGAATACAAGCCAAAGGAGGCGATTTCGAACCAATTTCATTACTGGGGGCTTTCTTCGTGATCTAAGAGGACATTGATGCGAGTCAGCCCGAGTAAGTCCCGAACCCACCTTTAAATTCCTCTCGTATCGGTTGGTAACCCCTGCCCCTGTTTTCGAACAAGATTCCCGAGGGAACGATCTCACAAATGTCCCGGGTCTCTTCTGGAACTTGAGACACGCACCGCCCCGTCCTCTAGGGATCCGGATGGTAAGATCGAGGCACCTAACCAGCTTGGCGACTCCACTAGGGACTTCTTACCTCTTAGTCAGATCATTCTCGTTTGGCTAGTTTCTTCTTTATCTTCTTTCACTCGCTTTTCACATTCACTTATGGCTGCTAGGTTTTAGAACCCATTTATCCAGATCAAGGATTTTCTTATCCTCTTATTCGAGAGTGTCCCTAGGGAACAAGGTCCTTCAACTTCGTTCCTGACCATCCTCTTGAGCAAAGACCCCTTGTCTAGCTCTCAAGTCTTAACCTGGACAAGTGTGAGGAGGGACTTGAAGGTCCCTCACTCCCCATCTCTTCCCTCTAATGGAAACTCCACCAAGCGCCTTGCTTGGGCAGCACTTATGTTGCCCCACACAGCACGCACCCAGCCATTGGCAAGTCACTTGCTGGTCGTGTTTTTGAGCTACACCGGAAGGCTGCCCAATCCCTTTCTGCAAAAGGCAAGCAAGTTGTCATTGCTTTTGCGGGTCCCCATAAGACTAACCCCCACATTCTTACACCATTCATCTCTATCCCTTGAGGCTTAACACATCGAGGTGGAAGCCCTACGGTCTTCACCCTTCACACACACAACAAGGCTTGAGTCACACCTCGGGGTAGCTCTTCCGTTGCCTAAAGACCATGTTCAAGAACGAACGTTCCAAGGCCAGATCCCGTGCACACCACTCATGTGCTTCTCACTGCTCGAAGCAATGTCGTTATTGCACCAACCCAAGTACACATGAGATGACCTTCTTGTCCTCCTCTGATGCAGACACAAGCGCACCCAGTAAGGGCCAGGCCTGCACATGTTCTCTTACAGACACATGCTCGTAGTTCTCGGCCTCCAAAGGCTAGATCACTTGCACGAGCCTGAGTTGACCCTCAAGTCTCTCGTAATCCTTCTTCAAGGGGAGCACATGTGTTGCCATCTCAGATGGCCTCTCGTCCTCGACACAGGCCTCCTCATGAGTCGACCCTTCTCTTGCTTGCTCCTCCTTCATCAAGAAAGAACCTTCAGCCTTGGTACTCGAAGGTTATCCCCAAGAGTACCATTTTGAACCCGCTCCAACAGTTTGGTCATATCTCTGGAGCTCATAAGAGAGCTCAAGGCATGGACCTTATGGAAGATCAAGTTCTTCATCCCCCCTGGCCCAAGATGGCTCCAGTTCCTGACCCTCATCCATTGCCACACCTAATGGAGACAGCTCTCTCCTGTTCAAGATGAGTTGACCAACCGCAACCTAGATCACTGTTTTGGCAGGAGGTCCATCAAAACGTCAGAGCTAAACATGATAGAGGTCTACGAATTTTGACTACGGAGCTGACCAAGGTAGTTAAAACAGCCAATTTTGATGACCCTCTTCACTTAAATCCCCTCTACCCCCTTCAGACGATGAAGCCAAAAGAAGAGCTCAATGAGCCCTGTGCTGTGATTACTATCGTAGAAGAAGACCCAGCCACTCCTCAGCCACGGTCCCAAGATCGTCGAGAACTAGTCCATACACGATCTGCATACAAAAGTCAAGTTCAGTCAAGGAATACTGACCCCTTACTGACAGACCTACCACATACGACTTGTCTAGCTCACAAGCCTTCAACTGCCACTAACATTGACCTCCCTAGAGAAACGATCAACGTAATAGTCGTAAGCAAGCCTAGTGATGTGCAGGAGGATCGCATGAACAAGTTTGAGGATATGGCGCATACGATGATGGAAAAGATCGATTGTATTTACGTGGCATGCCAGTCGGCTAACCATGAGGTCAATTCCCATCACTCTGATTGTGCACCTCCACGGCAGCCCCATCCGTCTACCTCCCAAGACAATTCTGTCCCTCATCTGGTTTCTCTATTCGATATCGATGCTATAGTAACCCATAGCCTAAAGAACAGAAAAATTCCAGGCATGCAAGGTGTGACGCCTTATCAAGGACCATATCCTTCCTATATTGATCAGATCACGTTCCCCTCAGACTCTAAGAAAGGAAAGTTTCCTCTATTCAGCGGAAACACCTCCCCAAACCAGCATAACACCCATTTCCAAGCAGCATGTTGAGAAACAACAGCTGAAGGGAGACTTCTTCTTTGCCAGTTCGTTGAGACCCTTAATGGCCCAACATTTCAATGATATGCCCTACTTCCTCCAAGCTCGGCTCATACATGGGAGGAGATGGAGAAACTGTTCCATCCACGCTTTTATGAGGTAGAGAGAGAAGTTCATACCATCGAGCTTCTCACCTTGACTCAAGACCTTGATGAGCTCGTAGATCAGTTCATATCAAGATGGAGAAACTTGGCTTCAAGCTATCCTAATCCTATTATCGAGAAGGAAGTAGTCCAAAATTGCGTGTGGAACGTGCGACCAGAAATCGCTCTACATGTCGAGGCCTCTAATCCAACCTCCATGTCAGAGTTGATCTCAAAATCAGTTTGCATAGAAAGTTTGTCACGCCATCATGGTGGGGCACGACAACCGTCTACAAGTTCAGCGAACAATCAGGGCAATGGTGGCTCTCGGAATAACACACGGGGCAGCCAACAAAATGGGGTAATTATTGCAGCCATTATGGTCACTGATTCAAAGAAGGCTCCCTCCCAAACTTTGGACCTCCCTAAAGAGATAAGCATGACAAAAGTAACACCCCAGGCTGGCAAGCAACAGCAGTTGTACAATCGAGTACCTCCACCAACCAACTTTGATCGGAGCAATTATTTAACTTGGCTTCGAAATAAGGCATGTCCCTTCAAGAAGGAATGGGTCCCTATGCTGTTCCAGTTATTATTAGAGCAGAATATGATCCAACTTCCAGAAGCCAGGTTCCCTGAGCAATCTGGCCATGACACCCAAGCATATTATTGTGCTTACCATCGAAGGATCAATCATCCCACAGATGACTGCTACACACTAAAGGATATCATAGAGGCCCTGATTCCGAAAGGTCAGATAAAGTTTGAAGATTTAAAGAAGGCCTTCGGGGAAGCTGAGGCCTCCCATGCTGTAACCATTCAAGAGAAGGACAAAATGTAGGTATCCTCTATGCCCTCTTCATTATAATGCTTTGAGAAGGCATAATCACACTAAAGAAGGCAAGGTAACCCCTTCACCTTATTAAGGGGATTGATGATCGCTGGTGTCCATACCATCAGCTAAGAGGTCATTACCAATCAAAATGTACATCTTTCCTTGACATATTCACAAAGAAGATGCGAGAGTGTCAAGAATTTTACAACCTCCTTATAAGTGATCCCCAAATCACTTCCTCATCAAGCTAAGAAGATCTCACAAAGCAGGACCTTCCGATCAATGACTCAGACTCTGCAAATCCCTTGACTTCCTAGCAATGGATGATCTACCATGGTCGAAGCAGACTCAAGTCTTTGAGGCAAGAAGCAGTTTGCCAAGCCAACGCTGATCGCCAACCTCGTGAGACAAATCAAATGACACCTCAAAAAATCAGAAAGAGATGGGCCCTAAGGGCTGCTTGTCGAAGAAACAAGATCACTCAACCCACAGTCGAGCAAGAATTTCTTAGGCCCCTTCCTCCATTGCTAGCTTTGCTGGACTTCATCCCCGACACAATCCTTTTTCCTTCTTCATCCTGTCAAGAAGATGTCCCCATGCCATCTTTCACTCAGCAAACGTCCAATGTGGGTGACGATATTAAAAGCACTCCCCAACGGTCTAAGTAAGGGAAAGACCTAAAAGGTCCCCTGCACACACCCAATGAGGGTGATGACGTTAAAAGCACTCCCCAATGGTCTAAGCAAGGGAAAGACCTAAAAGATCCCCTACATCAGTCCAACTCTGGCGATGACATAAGAACCTGCCTAGGTCGGTCTGATGAGGGGAACGACCTTAACCTACTCCTCCTTCTCCAACTTTTCATTCTTCCTTGTCTATGTCTCTTGCAGGTACAACTTTGATATGTCCAAACTTTGATGCTCTCGATAAAGAACTTGAGGGATCGAACATAACTAAGACACAACGGAAGCAATTGAGAAAAACTCTGGCGTAGGCAGCAGGATTCTTAATAATTGTTAATGCCCTGACAGCTAAAGCTAAGACAGAGCCACCTTCATCAAAGAAGCGCAAGAAGTCGAAGCCAAAGAAACCTCAGTGGCCACCTGAACCTAACTTTGAGCAGAGATTGAGAGAGTTAAGGAGGCAAAGTTTCTACTATCAAGAAACTTTCCACATGATACAAGTCTGTGAAGCACCAACCCGTGTGGACCAAACACTGCAGAGAGTTGCTGAAAGGCCGAGTGATTCGCATCGGTGTACTTCTTGCACTACAATCATTGAATCCCAAATTCCTTGCAATCTCCAAGATGAACTCCTGCAGTCTGAGAAACAACCCCTGTTTAGGGACGACCCTTCCCTTCCTCAAACGGAGAAAGACGCAGAAATTATAATCCACTCTAAGCCTCTATCTAAGGTAGAGATGTCAGAACCATGGGTCTCTGCATTTGAGATCATTCAAAAGATCCTTGAAAACAATGATGAAGAGTTGCAAGAGGCTCCAGAAGAATTGGAAGAAGGTGGTCAGGCCACAGCAGACGAACTCGAACAAATAAATCTTGGAGATAAAGCAGACCCCAGAGCTACCTTCATTTCTGCAAGAATGTCTCTTGATGAGAAAGAGGTGTTCATTGCCTTCTTGAAAAACTGTCACGTCGTCGTTCACCATCTCGGCATTGATCCGACTGTCAAACTTGTCAAACAAAAATCAAGAAGATTCAGGCTTGATCTCGAAATGCAAATAGAGCCGAGGTAGCCAAACTTGACAAGCAGGTTTCATCCATGAAGTCAAGTACTTGAAATGGCTAACAAATTTCATTCTGGTCAAGAAGAAGAATGGTCAAATCAGGGTCTGTATTGACGTTCACGATTTGAATACCGCTTGTCTCAAGGATGACTTCCCGTTGTCATTCACCGAGATGCTCATCGACTTCACAACTCATTGCCAAATCTTTTCTTTCATGGATGGAGACTCTGGGTATAATCAGATAAGGATGGTGCTTGAAGATAACAAGGCCACAACATTCTTAACTTCGAAAGGGATCTTTTGTTACACAATGATGCCTTTTGGATTAAAAAATGTCGGTGCCACATACCAGAGAGCAATGACGACCATTTTCTGAGGCATGATGTACAAAGAGGTGGAGTGTTATGTGGATGAATTGGTGGTAAAATCCAAAGAGAAGAATGCTCATATGAGAGATCTCTAAAAGGTGTTCAAACAATTGTGTCTCCATCAACTAAAAATGAACTCACTGAAATGCGCTTTTGGCATGCATTCGGGAAAATTCTTGGGGTTCATCGTCAGACATCGAGGGCTTGAAATTAAGCCAGTTAAGATCAAGGCCATCCAAGAAATGTCGTCATCGACTTCACTTCGAGAACTATGCTCCCTCCAAGGTCAACTGACATACATTCGCAAGTTCATCTCGAACCTCTCAAGTCGTTGTAAACCCTTTACACACCTACAAAAGAAAGATACACCATTCATTTGGGATGAACCATGTCAGGCTACCCTTAACGACATTAAGCATTATTTACTCAACCCTGTAGTACTCTCTACACTACTATTGGGAAAGCCCCTCATTCCATACATCACTCCTATAGAAGAGTCACTCGGAGCATTGTTGGCACAAAACAATGAAGAGGGAAAAGAGACTGATTTATATTACCTCAGCCACAAAGAGCTCAGTTCCCTCATTGTCATGACTCCGGGCCACGGAAGCAACAACCTCTTGGTGTTCGAGCATGTCATCAACTTCAGGATCTTCTCCTCGAGCCATAGCCTCTCCTCATGCATGGAGGCCACATCAACATCTGAGCCCCTATCTAGAGCACTTTCTTCAAGGCTTTCATCCTCCTCAGTCTCCACCCGAGCCGCCTCAGACTCAGGAACTATCCCTGGACTCAAGGGCATGTCCCTTTGATCCGGAGTCCCCTCCTAATCAGGAGGGCAAGGAGTAAGGGGAACCAGTTTCTCCTGAACATGTGGTTACAGAAGTAGAGGTCCCCGTAGGCGAGGGTCAAGGCGAAGAGGATGTTCCTGAACTTCCTAATGCTGAAGTGGCAGTTCAGGAGGGAGAAGAGCAAGGGGAACATGATTCTTCAGAGCCTGCTAGGATAGAAGTTGAGGACCCCATAAACGAGGGACAAGGCGACGAGACTGGTGTTGAAGAACCCAGGCAGGTTGAGACAATTGCCTTTGAGTCTGAGGTGCAAGAAGCTCTGGACTCTGCCATTGTTTCAAAGGAGCCAGTGGCTCATATGACTATTGCATTGACCAGCCCGATCCTCAAAGCCGAAGTCTCTTCAGTTGTAGTAATCCCAACAACATCATCTAGGCCCATCTTTAGTCAGGTTTCTAGTATGATTGCAGGCATGCTTTGAGCAGACCTTTAGGGCTTGAGGGACCTGCCTTTCAATGAGCTAGACAAGCTTTGACTAAACTGAGGGAATTCGCTGTGACTGTCGTTATTAGAAGTGCACAAGAAGTCCTTTCTTATTTTGATGCAACGCTAAATGAGCTGGAGAGCTGGCGATCGGGAATACTGCATCATGAAGCAGAGACCAGTATGTTAGCCTCCTTAGAGGAGTCCATCTTGCGTCATCGCAAGGAGATAGATTCCTGCACTAAGAAGAAGGCCACTACAATTGGCCATCAATAAGATCCCAAGAGGGAGGAGCAAGGCAGCTCTAAGAGGATGTTCGAGATAAGGGAGGAGATGTGAATAATAAGGTAGGAATTTGCTGGTCTTAAGACAGAGATGATCCAGAGGAGGGCCATGGAGGCTTCTATTGCTACAGAGTTGTTCGAACACAATTGTACCCTTGAGTCTGAAACTATGGCGATGGAGGAAGAGACCTAGATGGTGGCCGAATTGAAGGAGTGTATTCAGAGACCGAGACTTCTCCCACAGCATGCAGGGCAGAGATCAATAGGATAATCAGTCATTTTTTAATATGCCTTTTTCTTTGCTAACACTTAGTAAAAATTTTGCAGTCATTAATAAAATGCTTCTTTTTCTCTCCTGACTGTCTTTGTTGTATGGTGTCATTGTCTCAAGATGCTAATACCCTAACCTTTGTCTAGTCACATGACGGGCTGCTATGGCTTCAATGACTTCAAAATGGGAGTCGTCGCTTTCTCTCCTTTTAAAGTTTGATTGGATAAGGGCTCATAATTCATTTTCCCCATTATTTGATGAGCTTGTTCATTGTAAATTGTCCAATCATGAGGGGCTTTGACCTCCATTAGTGATGCATTTACTTCAAACTCATCGTAGCTTTTGGTCTCAGGCACGAACTCCTTGAGATATTTTGAAGCAACGCACATAACTTCCAATTAGCTCTAGAGACTACGCACTTTGCTCCATAACTCAGCTAGGGGATCATGCTCTCGAGGGGATGAAGACTATCCTTTCTCAAACTGGTCTCCTCCCATCATACCTGGAAAGTAAAAAACTTGTGGCTGGTTCATGATCTAAGGAGCATTCTCTATGCTGACAACAACCGGGTTTTGAAAAATCTTTTGCGACGATGGGGATGTGCAGAACTTTTTGATCGTCCGACGTATAAGTGATCTTTGGAGCTGGGAATTCTATCCTCATAACTTGTTCAATCTCAGAGATGACCTCTGGTTCATCTTTTGCCCAAAGTGGTCTAGAACTGAGGGCAGAGGGCGAGGACTCCTCTTGAAGTGAAGAAGAGGTTTCTTCAGGGACAATTGCGGGGATGCTAGAATGAATAGGCGTTAAAGGAAGAGTTTTGCCTTGCCTCACTTCTTCCTTGAACATGTTTACAAATGCTCTCCTCACACCTCACATCCTCATGAGGCGAAGATTCTATCTTCATTGTAGACTTGTATCCTCCTCATTCAGCTTTTTAGGCGACACCGGATATGTGAAGTAATACTTAGCATCAACACAGTGAGTTTTAGCTATAGGAAATGGTCTTTTATCAGGATAGACCATATGTTGTCTCCCATCTCTACTATACTTGAAGCACTGATGAATCGTTGATGGAACCACTCCCAGGTCATGGAGCCATAGCCGACTGAGGAGAATGTTGTAGGAAGTGTCGGTGTTGATTACATGAAACTGGGCATAGTCGTTCAGCTCACCGATCTTAAAACGAAGGCAAACTATACCAGCTGGCTTCTCTCCTGATTGGTTGAACCCTTGGACTATGATGTGGTTCGGAGTAGATCCTCGACCCTAATCCCAATCGAGTAAGGATCCTGCTTGGAATAACGTTGACTGCCGACCCTCCATCTAACATAATTCGATTGATGAGGAATGCATGTAATTCGCGAATGACAAAGAGAGGGTGATTATGAAACTGTTTTTCAAGCTGTAGATCATCCTCTGAAGAGGTGATGGGAATACATCCTTCTAAAATCACCGGGTCCACCTTAATGGGTTCTACTTCAGTCTCGTACACCTTCGGGTAAGAGAGAGCATGAACCAAAGCCATCTAGTAATCCTTTGAGAGCATGAGGGCGTCGTAGATATTGAGGAGAGCTGGAAGCTTTCGTAGATGACCTATCATCATATTTCACCTTTTCTTGATAAAGGCCTTGTGCTCCTAGTCCTGCCATTGGTTTTGGTGGAAGAGGTTTGAGGTTTTGGAAGTGGTTGAGAACATGGGATTCGAGGTGTCCAAGGGAAATGGAGAATAGGTGGATTGTTTGAGGTATTTGGATTAGAAAGGAGCCCAAGGAGCTGTAGAATAAGGATATTGGTATTTCGTTCGGGGCATAGTGGTGAACCAGAAAATTTCAAGGTGCCCAACTTCTGTGGTGGAGGTTGTAGCATCCTCCCCGATCTGAGATTTATCTGCCCCATGATGGGTGATGCTCTTGAGATTTGCACCACTTGGGAAGCTTCCTGAGAGTAGATTCTCTCAATCTCTGCTCAAAGTTTGGTTCAAGGGGCCACTAGGGTTTCTTTGGCTTATACTTTTTATGCTTCTTTAAAGAAGGTGGCTCTGCCTTGTCTATAACTGCCAGTGCATCAACAATTGTTAGGAATCCTGTTGCTTAAGTGAATGTCTTTTTCCACCGCCTCCATTACGTTTTAGTTATGTTTGATCCCTTGTGTTCAAGAAGAAGAAGAAGAAGAAGAAGAAGGAGAAGATGAAGGAGAAGAAGAAGCAGAAGAAGAAGGAGAAGGAGAAGGAGGAGGAGAAGTAGGAGGAGAAGTAGGAAGAAGAAGGAGAAGAAGAAGCAGAAGAAGAAGAAGAAGAAAGAAGGAGAAGAAAGAAGGAGAAGACCGAAGGAGAAGAAAGAAGGAGAAGGAGAAGGAGAAGGAGAAGGAGAAGGTGAAGGAGAAGGAGAAGGAGAAGGAGAAGGAGAAGGAGAAGAAGAAGAAGAAGAAGAAGGAGGAGAAGGAGAAGGAGAAGGAGAAGGAGAAGGAGAAGGAGAAGGAGAAGGAGAAGGAGAAGAAGAAGAAGAAGAAGAAGAAGGAGGAGAAGGGTCAGAAAGTGGGTGTCTTTTAAGGTCATTCCCCTCATCAGACCGTTCTGGATAGCTTTTTATGTTATCGCCATTGGATGAGTGCACGGGGTCTTTTAGGTCTTTCCCTTGCCTAGACCGTTGGGGAGTACTTGTAATGTCGTCACCTTCATTGGACGTATTGTAAGTGAAAGAGTACTCTGGGAGGTCCTCTCGATGGGAAGGAAGATGGAGCATGCCAAGGAGAAAGTACAGTAAAGTTGGCAGTGGGGGAAGGGCTTGAGAAATTCCTGCTCAACTGGCAGTTGAGCCGTCTTGTTTCTATGGAGAGCAGCCCTCGTGCCCGTCTCCTATTGGTTTTCTTAGGTGCTGTTTGATTCATCTCCCTAGGCTTGTGAACGACCTTAGCTTGGCAAACTGCTTCGCTCGTGGTGAACTATCCATGGATGGGAAGTCAAGGGTTCAACAGAGTCTGAATCATTATTAGAGAGGTCCTGTGTTGGGAGGTCCTCTTGCATTGGTGAAACAGTGGCTTGGTGGTCACTTACTGGGATGTTGTAAAACTCTTGGCATTCCCTCATTTTCTTTGTAAATATATCATGAAAACTAGTGCATTCCCACAGGTAGTGACCCCATATCTGGTGATACGGGCACCAATGGTCCTCAGTCCCTCCCCTTAGCAAGGCGTCAGGGTTGCCTTGCCTGCTTTAGTGTGATTATGCCTTCGTGTAACATTATAACGAAAAAGGTGTGAAGGATACCATGGGCTTCGTCATCTTCCTGGATGGTTACTGCATGAGAGGCTTATGCTGCCCCTAAGGCCTTCTTTAAGCCTTCGAGACTTCTGAATCAAGGCCTCGATAATATATTGTAGCGTGTAGAAGTCATCTGTGGGATGATTGATCCTTCTACGATAAGCCTAATAATTTTCTTGAGTGTCAAGGCCAGCTTGCTCATGGAACTTGGCTTCTGGAAGCTGAATCATTTTATGTTCCAATAATAATTGAAACAGTGCAGGGACCCATTCATTCTCGAAGGGGTATACCTTGTTCCTGTGCCTGGTAAAATAATCACCCCGATCAAGGTTGGTTAGTGGGGGTACTCGATTGTACGAGTCTTTTTGCTTACCTCTTCGAGGGGTTGTCTTGGCCATGCTCACCCCTTTGGAGAGGTCGAAAGTTCTGAAGGGAGTCTTCTTTAGATCAGTCACCGTGACTGGTGCACTGATTACTCCTTTCTGTTGGCCGCCCCGTGTGTTGTTTTGAGAGTTACCATTGCCCCAGTTGTTCGTTGACCTTACAGATGGTTGTCGTGACCCGCCGTGGTGGCGTGATAGACTTTCTATGTGGACTAATTTAGAGATCAATTATGACATGGAGGTCATATTAGAGGCCTCGACATGTAGAGCAATCTCAGGTCGCATGTTCCGCATGCAAGTTTGGACTGCTTCCTTCCTGTGCATAGGATTAGGATGGGGAGCAGCCAAATTTCTCCATCTTGATATGAACTGGTTGACGAGCTCATCGGGGTCTTGGGTCAGGGTGAGAACTTCGATGGTTTTAACCTCTCTCTCAACCTCATAGAAGTTTTGATAGAATAGTTTTTCCATTTCCTCCCATGTATGTATTGAGTTTGGAGGAAGTCGAGCATACCACTGAAAAGTTGGGCCGTCAAGTGTTGCAACAAACTGACGGAGAAGAAGGCTCTCGTTGACTGTTGGTTCTCGACATGCTGCCTGGAAGTAGGCAATAAGCGGGTTCGAGGATGTGGTTCTGTTGAATAGAGGAAACTTCCCTTTCTTGTATTCTAGGGGAAACGAGAGCTGGTCAATGTATGAAGGACAGCCTTTGGTTAGGCATCGCACCCTGTATCCTCGGGATTTGTCTGTTCTTGAAGCTATGGGTCACCATAGCATTAATGTCTACCTGAGAGATGGGGTGAGGGATATAATTGTCTTGTGAGCAGAGGGCGGGGCTGCCTTGGAGGTGTACCATCCGAGTGATGGGAATTGACGTCGTGGTTAGCTGATTGGCATGTGGCGTCTATATGATTGATCTTTCCCATCATCACACGCACCATAAGAGGCTAATCTCAACCCTTCTTAATCAAATGGAAGGATAACATAAAGAATAAAAATCATAAAGAGAGCATAATAATTAAGAGAATAGGAAAGAGAAGAGAAAGAAAGAGAGGAAGAGAAAGAAAGAAGGAGAAGAGTGTGAGAGAAGAGAGAAGGAAGGAGAAAAGAGGGTGAAAGACACAGTTGGCACTAGGCATCACCGGCTGTGTTGGAAGAGGAAGAGAAGGAAAGACACAGTCGGTGCTAGGCATCGTCGACTGGATTGGACAGAGAAAGAGAAGGAAAGACACAGTCGGTGCTAAGCATCGCCAACTGGGTTAGAAAGCAAAGAGAGAGACAGACATAGTTGGCAATAGGCTTCGTCGGCTGTGTTTAAGAAATGAGGAGAGAGAAAACAAGTCGGCATTGCGCATCGCTGGCTGGGTTGGAATGAGAAGAGAGAGAAAGGTGCAGTCGGCGCTAGGCTTCCCCGATTGTATTAGACATAGAAGAGAGAGAAGATGCAGTCGGTGCTCGACTTCACCGACTGTATTAGATAGAGAATAGTGAGAAGATGTAGTCGGTGTTAGGCTTCACCGACTGTATTAGAAGAGAAGAGAGAGAAGATGAAGTCGGTATTAGGCTTCAGTGACTGTATCAGAAGAAGAGAGAGATAGAGATGAGAAAGAGGAGAGAGAAAGGGAGATAAATATGAGAAAGAGGAGAGAAAAAGCGAGATAGATATGAATAAGAGGAGAGAAAGGGAGAGATAGACATGAGCAAGAGGAGAGAGAAAGGGATAAAAGAGAGCAAGAGGGGAGGAGAGAGAAAATTACCTTATCGAAGGGTACCGACCCTTTTCTTCTCTCTCCTTTCTCTCTCTCTCTCCAAGATGTATCCACCAATTTGACAATTTGGCTTTGCATGCTTATAAATAGAATTAGGCCCAAACATGGGTGGATGCCTAAAACTACCTAAAATTGAAGATAATTACAATTTAATTGAATTAATAGAAATTCTAAAAATGAGCGCAAAAGGACTGTTTTGCCTTTGCTTAACATTGTGAGGAATTCCAGAACAGTCCCTGCTGCTGCCTAAGAACTTGCGTGATCTTTCATGACTGATCTCGGGTTGTTCTGATGCCCGTTTGATTGAAAGATGATTTTTTTCTTGTGGCGCTCGACATGGCGATCGATTTGATACAAACTTCGAGCCATTAATCATGTTTTTAAGCCATGATCGCGAAACTTGAAATTTGCTTGAATCTTGAAAACTTCTGATCGATTGTGTATTCGCTCCTTGATGTTTGTTCATGATTTTTTCATTGAATCACATTGAGGATGCCGTCATGATCACGTTGCAAGAAACGCAGCTTGATTTCGTGCCTGGATGAATATTTGGTCATCTTGAATTTTTTGGTGGGAATCTTGTAATCCCCCTGCTGGAATTTACAGCATCTTTGATGTCTCCGTGTGTGAAATCCAAACTGTTCATCATACGTCAGGTTCGGACTAGAGATAGCTAGGGACCTCACACACATAATGTAATTAGTTTCGTGTCGATCTTGTTTGCGAGTATCATGACTTTGTCGCTAGAGTGGGGGAAGCTGTTGCGGAATTTTCTGTAACTTTCTTTACGAATCAACAACTTCTCTCGAGTTTTTCTCCTTGCTCGGGCATTGTCTCAGGGCATACCACATATCGAATCACTCGTTTGGATGAGAAGAACACACTCACCAAATTTGAGCGCGATCCGACTCAGATCGGGTGAGATATATGCCCCTAAAATCACTGCCCATGACTATGAAAACAATCACCTTTAATGGTGTTTTCGTGCAGTGTGGTCGCATGGGAATAGTGTGCACCCTACCCTTTTTTGGTATTTTACTCATAACTTTGTTCTGGAGTGTCTGATTAAGTCTAAACTTGACCCATAGGGTTTTTTTACCGTGACGGATCCAACGGCAGTCGTCCCATAGTTGTTTGACTCACCAAAAAGATAATTATAGTTACGGGATCCATTTCAGGGTGCTAGAGGCCGATTTTGCCGAAACTATTTCTTTGTGTTCACTGCCTTAAATATGTCTGATCGGGATGAAACTTGGCAAGTGGCCTTTTCGATTGCTAATGACGATCTTGACCAATTTTGAGACTGTCGAAATTTTCACTTATTTTATAGGTTTTATTGACCTGCTTTCTCTTTGTTTCGCATCAAGGACCAAGTTGCTGAAAAATACGTTCAAACAAGCACAATTCCCATCACTCAGATGGTGCACCTCCAACGTAGCCCCTTCCTTATGCCTCACAAGACAATTTTGTCCCTCATCCCGTCTCAGAGGCCGACATCGTTGCTATGGTTACCCATAGCTTAAAGAACAGACAAATTTCAAGTTACAGAGTGCAATGCCTTATCAAAGGTCGTACCCTTCATACATTGACCAGGTGACGTTTCCCTCAGATTATAAGAAAGGAAAGTTTCTCTTATTCAATGGAACCACGTCACAGAATCAGCATATCGCCCACTTACAAGCAGCGTGTCGAGAAACAACGGCTGATGGGAGACTCCTTCTCCGTCAGTTTGTTGAAACCCTTGAGGACCGGCTTTTTAGTGGTATGCTCGACTTCCCTTGAACTCGGTGCATACTTGCAAGGAACTGGAGAAAATCTTCCACTAACGCATCTATGAGGTCGAGAGAGAGGTTAGAACCACTGAGCTTCTCACCATGACCCAAGACCAAGATGAGCCCGTGGACCAGTTCATATCAAGATGGAGAAATTTAGTAGCTCGCCATCCCAATCCCATGCCTGAGAAGGAAACGGTTCAAACTTGTGTGCAGAACATGCGACCTGAAATCGCTCTACATGTTGAGGCCTCCAATCCAACTTCCATGTCAACGCTGATCTCCAAATTGGTCCGCATAGAAAGCTTATGACGCCACCATGGCGGGTCATGAGAACCGTCTACAAGCTCAAGAAACAACCGGGGTAATGGTAGCTCTCTAGCTAACACTTGGGGCAACCAACAAAAAGGAGTGGTTAGTGCAGCTGTCACGATCATTGATCCAAAGAAGGCTCCCTCCCAAACTTTTGACCTCTCCAAAGACATGGGCACAACAAAGACAACGCCTCAGGTAAGCAAGCAATAATATTCCTACAACCGAGTACCCCGAGTTGCAAATCTTAATCTGGATGACTATTGGACCAGGCATTTGAACAAGGTCTACCCCTTTGAGAAGAAATGGGTCCCGGCGCTATTCTAATTATTGCTGGAATAGATAATGATCGAGCTTCCAAAGACCAAGTTCCCTGAGCAAGCTGGGCATGTTACTCAGGTGAATTATTGTGCTTACCATCGAAGGATCAATCACCCAATAGATGACTGCTTCACGCTAATAGACATTATCGAAGCTCTGGTTCATATGGGTCAGATCAAGCTTGAAGAGTTAAAGAAGGCATTCGGCGTAGCACAGGCCTCCCATACAGTAACGGTAAAGAGGAAGATGAAGCGCCCAGGCCTTCTTAATGCCTTTTTCATTATAATGCTTCAAGAAGGCCTTATCACACCGAAATCAACAAGACAGCCTCGACGCCTTGCCCGGGGAACTGAGGACCGTTGGTGCAATACCACCAGATATGGGGGCATTACCTATGTGAATGTACCAGTTCCGTGATATAATCACAAAGAAAATACAGGAATGTTAGGATTCTTACAATGTTCCAGTAAGTGATCCCCAAGCCAGTACTTCACTGGTGCAAGAGGGCCTCCCGACACAAGACCTTCATAGTAATGATTCAGGTACTGTTGAACCCTCGACGTCCTAGCCATCGATAGTCCACCACAGGTGAAGTAGACTCAAGTCTTCAAGGTGAGAAGCAGTTCGCAAGCTAGGGTTGTTCGCATGCCGAGCAAGACGAATCAAGCACCACCTCAAAAGACCAAAACGAGACGGGCACCAAGGGCTAGTCGATAGAGAAAAAAATGGGTCCACAGTCAGTCGAGCAAGAATTTCTTTGGCCCCTTCCCTTACTGCCAACTTTAATGGACTTTATCCCTGGCATGATCCTCCTTCCTTCTCCATCCCATCAAGAGGACTGGTCTGGTGCCTCGATCTCGCCCTCCAGATCCCTGGGGGATTGGGATGCTCACGTCTCAAGTTTCGGGAGAGAACCGGGACGTTCTTGAGATTGATCTCTGAGGAACCTCATTTGTAAATGGGGGAATGTGTTACTAACCCGTGAGAGAGGAATTTAAAAGGTGGGTTTGGGACTTACTCGGGCTAACGTGCCTGGGCGCCCCCTCAGATCACGAAGAAAGCCCCCCAGTAATGAAACTAGATCGGCATCGCCTCCCTTGGCTCATATTCTTATTATTTTCTACTTTCTGTAATTACACACAAAGAAACCCTAGTGGCTCCCTGAGCTCGGCTTTGAGCAGATATTGAAAGAATCAAGGGGGAAAAGCTTCTACTCTTAAGAAGCATGCCACATAGCACAAGTCTATGAAGTACCAGCCAGCAAGGAGCAAATGCTTCAAACACCCATGCAAAGATCGTGTGATTCATATGAGGATGCTTCTTGCCGCAAAATCGTTGAATCCTTCCAAATCAAACCCTTACAACTTGATATGTTGTCCACGTTTGAGGTTCCCTTCTGTCCCTTGGTTCAACAAAGGTGCGGAAATCATGACATACCTTGGAACCCTCTTCAAAGAAGAGATGTTAGGATCGTCGGTCTCTGCACTTGAGATTAACAAGAAGAACTCAGAAGCCGATGAGGAGGAGTTGTAAGAGGCCTCGAAAGAATGGGAAAAAGGAGGTCAAGACACAGCTAACGAGCTCGAGGAAATAAATATCAGAGACGAAGCTGACTCTAGTCCCACTTTCATTTTAGCAAATATGTCTCCAGAAGATAAAGAAAATTTCATTACTTTCTTGTGAGAAAATCGAGACGTCTTTGCCTAGCATTATCACGAGATGTCTAGTTTAGACCCTCAAGTCATCGTTCATGATCTTGGCATCGATCCAACCGTCAAACTTGTTAAACAAAAATCAAGAAGGTTTAGACCTGACCTTGGAATGCAAGTAGATGCCAAGGTGACCAAACTCAGACAAGTAGGTTTCATTTGTGAAGTCAAGTACCCGAAATGGTTGGCAAACATTGTTCCAATCAAGAAGAAGAATGACCAGATCGGGGTTTACATTGACTTCCGCAACTTGAATACCGCATGTCCCAAGAATGACTTCCCACTACCATTCATCGAGATGCTCATCGATTCTATGGCTCACTGTCAAATCTTTTCCTTCATGGACGGGTACTCTGGCTATAGTGACGCACGAAGATGAGGAAGCCATTGCGTTTTTAATTCCAAAAGGGTTCTTCTATTACACAATGATGCCTTTTGGATTAAAGCCCGTTGATGCAACATATTAGAGGGCAATGACAACCATCTTCAAAAATATGATGCACAAAGAGGTGGCGTGTTACGTAGATGACAAGGTGGTAAAATCCAAAGAGAAGGATCCTCACATGAGAGACCTTGAAAAGGTATTCGAACAACAATGCCTTCATCAGCTTAAAATGAACCCACTGAAATACGCTTTTAACGTGCGTTCAGTAAATTTCTTGGAGTTCATTGTCAAACACCGAGCGCATGAAATTGAGCCAGTGAAGATCAAGGCAATCCAAGAAATGTCGTCACCAACAACATTGCGAGAACTATGGTCTCTTCAAAGGCAGCTGGCGTATATCCGCAGGTTCGTCTCAAATCTATCAAGTCGTTGTAAACCCTTTACAGACCTGTTAAAGAAGGATACTTCATTCATCTGGGATGAAGCATGTCAGGCAGCCCTCGATGACATCAAGAAATATTTACTCAACCCTCCAGTGCTCTCTACACTGGTGTTGGGAAAACCTCTCATCCTATACATGACCACTCTTGACAAGTCACTCATGACATTGTTGGCACAAAACAATGACAAGGGAAAAGAAACAGCATTACACTATCCTAGCCACAGGATGCAAGGGGATGAGAAGAATTATCCTCTTTAGAGAAGATGTGCTTGGTCTTAATCTTCGCTGTACAAAAACTCCATCGTTACTTGCTTAGTCATGAAGTGAAACTCATATCAAAAGCAGATTCAATAAAATTTCTCATGACACGCCCATGCTTGTCAAGACTCCTTGATAAATGGGCATTAGTGCTGATGGAATTCAACATCATATATGTCCCTCAAAAACCCATCAAAGGCCAAGCCTTAGTCATTTTCTCTAGCACACCCCATACCGACGAAATCTCCTTTATCAAGTGATCTCCCTGATGAAGAAGTACTTTGTACAGAGCTTGTTCACTAGATAAGTTCCTTGATCTTACCCTCTGGATCTGGATGATCTGGCAACACGTATCTCGAGTTTTTGGTGAACCTAAGATTTGAGATCGCTCCCTTAGAACCTTGCTCGAGAGCAAGGGCAGGTATACCAACTGATGAAAGAGGAATTGAAGGTGGGTTCGGACTTACTCGGGCTGGCTCGCGTGGGCACTCTCTTAGATCAAGAAGAAGCCCCCCAACTTCTTTAGCTAGTTCAGAATCGCCTCCCTTGACTTGCAATCCTCTTGTTTTCTACACAACACTTCTATGGTTAATTTGTAAGACAGGTGGGTCAAAGAGACCCACCCTTATCTTAGGGAAACGTACGTTCATGGAAGAGGGTGGTGAAGCAAAAGGTTTAAATAAAGATAGAAAAGAGAAGAAAACTTGATGAAGAGGCGAGACTAGTATGACTACCGGGAAGTTATCGACTCAGAGTGGTAGCAAGATGGGCATGGTTCTCAAGACCAGCACGACCACAATACTACTCGAAACTGAGACCGATATGGCAGTGCTAGGCAAATTTTACCCTCAGTCAAGTGAAAAGAGAAAAGAGAGTGAAAAGAAGACACGAGATGGAAAAGAGATGGGGTCCCGACAACATTAGGCATCTCCACTCACGATCATGGCTAGAGAGTGAGAAATGAACTACAGATGGCGTTAGGTATCACCGGTTGGCAAAGTAAAAAGACAACACGCCCCCGAGTGGGCGGCGATAGTCTCTGATGAAGCACGCGGCATTGTTCATTCATGATGCGCGTGGTGGTAATCCTCACGAGGCTCATAACGATAGGTGTGGGATGCAGGAAGGACTGCGATGAACATTAAACACACGAAGGAAGCCCACAGATGGCAATAGACTTTGCCGAGGCCTATAACGGGCGGCGATGGGTATCGTCGTCTGCTATGGATGCACAACAGGGAAGGACCCCTACGAGCGGCAATGGGTTTCACTGTCTGGGTTCTTCACTAAGACGTCCAAGCTATGTCTGTGGACAACGATGGGCAACACCTTCTATAGGGCCAACTAAACGAAGAGATTGAAGAAAAGAAGGAGAAGGAGGCTCGTGCATGGCGCTTCCATCTTCATGTGCGACCTATGTAACCTCAGAGGAGGCATACACGACACTTCCACTGTCGTGCATGACCACTACGAAGAACTCAGATGGAGAAGGTGGGGGGAAGAGAGGAAAGAAGAGAGAGAGAAGACGAAAAAGAAAAGAAGAGAGAAAAGATTTACCTCGAACATAGAGGTATCGATCAAAACTTTATCTCACCTCACTTTCTCTCTCAAATGTGACCCAACAATGAGAAGAAAGAGAAACTTGTAATAACTAAAAACTATCTCGTTTGTGAAAGGTTGAGTCCTCTAGTGCATACAATGCTGGTACGTATATATAGAATTTGCCCCAAACATTAATGGATGATCAAAATTAACCCTAATTACTAGTAATTAAGATTAAATTGAATTAAAAAAATGGGTGCAAAATGACAGATTTATCTCTTCCTAACAATTCATGGAATTTCAGAACAGTCACTGTGTTGCCCTAAAACTTGTGTGATCTTGCATGGCTGATCCGAGATCGTTCTGATGCCCAGTTGATCGTAAGATGATTTTTTTCTTATAGGTCTCGGCATGGCGATCGATTTGATACCAACTTCGAGCCATGGATCTTGTTTTTAGTGCACAATCATGTGACTTGAAATTTGAATGGATCTTGAAACTTCAGATCTATAGTGTAATCATTTCTTCGTTTTTTGGTGATTTCTTCTTTGAATTACACTGAGCATGCCATTACGATCAAGGGGCAACAAACATAGCTCGATTTCGTGCCCAAACGAATATTTTGCAACTTTGGAATTTTTGGGGAAATATGGAATCCGGCGAAGAAATTTGTAGTCATTTCGTTAGTTTTGTGTGTAGAATCCGACCGTTCATCATGTGCGGGTGCATCAGTAATAGCCCAAGACCTTACACACGTGATGGAATTTGTCTCGCAATGATCGGGCTCATGAGCGACATGATCTGACAGATTGAGCGAGGCACGACGCTGCTGAATTTCCTGCACTTTCGCCATGGATCAAAAACTTCTCTCTAGCTTTTCTTTGCACTCGGGTGTCGTCAAGGGGTTTCCACATATGGAATCGTTCGTCTTGACTAGACGAACATGCTCACCAAATTTAAACGTGATCCGACTTGGGACAGGTGAGATATGAGTGTCAAAATTCTCTGGTTGTGAATGTCCTTCCATGGCGTGGAGTTACAGGGTGGCCGCACAGGAATAGCGTGCGGCCCATCCTGTTTCACTATTTACCTATAACTTCTTCCTGGGGTGTCCGTTGGGGCTGAAATTTGACCCCAAGGATTTTCGACCATGTCGGATCGAATGGTGGTGGTCCCACGATGACTTGAGGCACTTAAAATATAACTCTAGTTATAGGGGTCATTTCAGAGTGCTAGAGGCCGATTCTGCTAGAATTGTTTCTCAGCCTGCACTGCCTTAATCATGTTGGACTACAACAAAACTTGGCAAGAGTGTTTTGAGAAACCTTATGTAAATCTAGGCATATTTCAGGGCTATTATGAGACTATTGGAATTTCCATTGTTTGCTAGGCTTTATTGAGCGGGGGGCCCATGTTGATGAAAAGTACCTTTGAGTAGCATGCCTCGTCAAATGTTGTGCTTCGAGAGAATAGAGAAGTGAAATCATTCAAGAATTTAGAAGGATCTTGTCGAAGTCCTCACCCTCAAGGAACTACCAGGCCTTTTTTGAAAGCCAAATGCTATCAACCTTTGGTCGGCATTGTTTGCTGCTACACCAGGTTTTCTTTTGATGCTCAGGGTATCTCTATAGGTCCCATCTAACGGGGTCCAGTCGAGGCTTCTGACCCATATTGAAAGTTTGGTCCCATGTAGGCTAGGGGGTTTTGACGAGACGTACCCTGAAGCCTGTGGCAGGTTAGACCCTGGCTTCATCAGTTTCTTACCTTCGTGATGGTCCTTAGCATTTCTAGAGGAATCATTTTGTCATCATCCTCACCCTTAAGGACTCTTGTTATTGTTGAACTGGGGAGATCTTATGTGGTTCTCACTTCCTGATGAGCCATATTGAAGCGTGGAGGATCTTCTACGCCTCTCACCCCCTTATGAGCCATGATTGTTAGGAGATCTTACGAGGCTCTCACATGCCATGTTGAAATATAGGGGATCTTATGCGACTCTCACCCCCTGATGAGCAATGATTTTTTGGAGATCTTAGGCGACTCTCCCTCCTTGATGAGCCATGTGGTGTTGCGATTGGATGCTGGCTTTTGTGGATTTTAGGCAGACCTCAATAGCCAGGATTGTGACTATTTGGAGATTGAATGTCCTCTGAGGCATTGGTCGTGCATCAACTTGTCTTGTCGGTCCATACACCCTTTTGTGGGTTTCACTTGAATAGGGGAAGTGCACCGTGAAGACGGTTTTCACCAATTTCTGCTATTTTTGGGTTCTTTTACCCATGACCTGCAGTCATGGCCACCCTTTTCATCTGTTTTTACTCACGATGCCCTTTTAGGGTTTTTACCGTGCTTAGATTTTGTTTTCCATGGAACTCTCTTACTAATGGTTTCGTGACCATGCCCGTCCATCATTTTTACTCGTGGCATTTCCTTGTCACGTGCACACCATGCCCATTTTTTTCATGTGAATGCGTCTTTAGAGTCATGCCTTTGAGACATGTGCGAATCCTTTTAACATCATGCAGCCAGAACGTGCACTATAGTTTAGGGTCATACAGTTGGACTATAGTGGTGGTGAATGGCATTTTGTGGAGGCCATAGAGTGAGCTTAGTGATGACTTTGACTCACTTGGGAAGATGGCATGAAGTTGCCCTTGTGAAGAGTTGATGATAGATGGTCAGTGGGTGAACAATGATGACCCACTAGCTGACAGCAAGTATGTCTTGTGGAAGAGTTCGCAGTTTTGTGAGCACGGGTAAGACTCACTGGGGAAAAGATGGTAATGATGGTGAAGGTGGTACACCACAAGAATGGGCTGGCTTGGGAAGGTGTGCGTGAAGATGCACATAAAGGGCATGTGCGACCCCATGGAGAGGAAATGGAGGTGGTATGCACACAACGGGTTGGTTAGGGAAGACATGCGCGAAGATGTGTGTGAAGGGCGTTTGCGTGTATGCAGGGGCGTATTTAAGGTCATGCCTCCTGGACCTGGGCAAAGTAGTTTAACGTCATGCAGCTAGAACATGCACTATAGTTTTAGGGTCATATAGCTGGACCATGGTTATGTAGTTTAAAGTCATGCAAATAGGACCATGCAGTTTAAGGTCGTGCAATGAGACCTCTGCTGCAGTTTAAGGTCATATAGTTTGGACCATGGCTATGCAGTTTAAAGTCATGTAGCATGGACCAATGTGTGAGTCATCATGTAGGTAAAGCTACATGGGGGATGGGCTGTAGATAGCAATCTGACTCCCTGGGAATAGAGATAATTAAGGCTATACACAAGTGAGAGGCATAGATAGAGATGGCGGCACTAGAGGAGTGGCAGACGGACGTGACTTCATCGGGAATTAGGAGGTCTAGTGTAACCTCATAGAGATAATGAGCAATGGCATGCATGTGACTCTGTTAAGGATGACAGGCCAGAGCACAGATGAGCCTCATGAGGGTTGAGAGGATAAGAAGGGCCCTAAACTCCCTGGAGATAGTGGGTCGTAGTAAGACGTGACTCTTACTGGGATGTTGGTGTGGAACAAACCCATTAGGGGTTAAAGGGGTAGGTACGACTCTTGAACACATCTAACTCCACTGGGGATGTTGATGAAATACCCTTTCAGCGAGGAGGTGTTCTATCTCTCTATTACAGTTGTGCGTATGGGTCCTTTGTCGTATCGTGCATTACCGTTTTAGGGTCTTGTAGCTTGGACCATGGCTATGCAGTTCAAAGTCTTGCGACTAGGAACGTCCAGTTTAAGGTCGTGCAACTAGACCTTCGCTACAGTTTATGGTCGTATAATTTAGACCATGGCTATGCATTTTAAGGTCATGCAGCATCGACCGTGGTCGTACTGTTTTGAGTCATGAGACCAGGACTATGCAGTTTACGGTCATGCAACTAGATCTTCACTACAGTTTAAGGTCATATAGTTCGGACCGTGCAGTTTAGGGTCGTGCATCTGGACTGTGCTCATACAGTTTTGAGTCGTGCGACAAGGACTGTGCAGCTTAAGGTCATACAACTAGACCATCGCTACAGTTTAAAGTCATATAGTTCGGACCGAGCAGTTTGGGGTCGTGCATCGGCACCGTGATCATACAGTTTTGAGCCATTCTATAAGAACTATGTAGTTTAACATCATACAACTAGACAACCACTATAGTTTAAGGTCATATAGTTCGGACCGTGCAGTTTAGGGTAGTGCATCTGGATCGTGGTCGTACAGTTTTGAGTCGTTGCGTACAACTAGACCACCTCTACAGCTTAAGGTCATATAGTCAGATCGTGCAGTTTAGGGTCGTGCATCTGGATCGTGGTCGTACAATTTTGAGTCGTGCCATAAGGACTATGCAGTTTAAGGTTGTACAACTAGACAGGTCATATTAAACTGACCATGCAGTTTAGGGTTGCTCATGTCAACCATGGGGTGGTGAGGGAATTTGACTCCATGGGGAACAGAGCCGTTAGACTAAACTCCCTGAGGAGTGAGGTTGTAGTGCAGGGAATGAACTTCTTCAAAATATAAGACGATGGTCAGGATGGGAGTGTCATGGCGTGCGCATGACACTAAGTATCGGATGGCGTATGTGGCATTAGGCGCCTTGGTGAAGCGTTGAGCAGTGGCCCTTGGCAAAACACGAGGCAAGAACTCCTTTCGAGGAGGCACGCGGCGATGGTCCTTAACGAAGGCAGGCAGTGATAGTCTCTTGGGTGAAGGCCACGACGATAGCTTTCTCAGGTCTCGAGCTAGACCCGCCCCGGCATGGTCTTATTGTCTATAAGAACTGGGGACTGGAGCATCATTTTTGTGTTTTTAGAGGGAAATTTACCGCACTGCTCGATATAAAATGGGGAAAAACCCCACCTTACTATTTTACCGAAGGGTAAAATAGTAGAAGGGGTTTTAGAGAGGGAGGGCCAAAGCTTTTGACAAAGGTTTTCTGGCAAGAACTTCCCTGCCAAATTTGCAGAGACACATGATTCTGGCTTCTAGGGGCCTTAGCAGAGACACCTGATTCGGGCTTCTAGGGGCCTTAACAGGATTTGCAGAGGTGCCCTGCTGGGGCTTGGACACTTCTCTGGTCGTTCTGCTGTTGAAGGGGAGATTGCAGCGAGTTCATAGGACTCTATAGGTCCTCTGGTTATCGGAGGAGAAGAAGGGAGAGCAGTAGTGAGCTCACCAGGAACTCAGCAAAATTCCGGTGAGTTTGTGGTGAACTTGCTGAAGTGGGAAACGCAGGGAGCAGGGAGATCCGCAGGGTCTCAAGGAAGCCTTATGGGGATTTCGGTGGTTTTTTGCTAATTCTGACAATGAGTGGAAGGCAAGAAAGGGGTTTCCCAATTGACGGGGGTGGATTCCGAATGAGGAGGGTAAATGCTGGTGAGAACCCGAAGGGTTGGGGGATGAGAAGGTGGACGGTCGCCGAGCGCAGCTAGCTAGGGAAACCAAAGAAACACAAGGGTTAATGCATTCTGGGAATTGGGGATGGTGGGAACGGAGGTACGTCAAGGTCATGCGCGACATTAAGTCATATGTGGCGCCACCTTCGCACTTCCGTAGACCACATACGGTGATAGCCACGTTCATCAGAGCATGCTAGTAGTGGCGATGGTCTCGCGTGGCGTTGATTTTCCCATGGTGATGCTAGAATGCGAAATTATGTTGCGTACGACAATGGTTGTGCATGATGTTGAGTTATGCGCGGCGATGATCATGAACGGCAATGTCTCACGGGAGTCAAGAGTGATGGAAAATGAGAAGGTTGTGCCACCACGGTTTGTTGGAAGCCAAATCCTCCGGCACAACCATGTGGTTAGGTGCCTCGATCTCGCCTTCTGGATCTAGATGATTTGGTGGCACGTACCTTGGGTTTCTGATGAACCCAGGTTTTGAGATCGTTCTCTCAGAACCTTGCTTGAGAGCATGGGCAGGTATACCAACTGATGAGAGAGGAATTTTAGGTGGGTTCGGGACTTACTCAGGCTGGCTCATGTGGGCGCCCTCTTAGATCACAAAGAAATCTCCCCAACTGCTTTAGCTAGTTCGAAATCGCCTTCTTTGACCTGCAATCCTCTTGTTTTCTACACAACACTGCTATGGTTAATTTGTAAGACAAGTGGGTCAAGGAGACTCAACTTTGTCTTAGGGCAACGTGCGTTCATGTGAGAGCATGATGAAATGTAAATTTTTAGATAAAGATAGAAAAGAGAAGAAAAAATCGATGGAGAAGCGAAGCTAGCATGACATCTATACAATTATCGACTCGGAGTGGCAACAAGACGAGCATGGTCCTCAGGACCAGCATGGTGGCAATACTACTCAAAACCGACACCGAGATGGCGGTGCTAAGCTAGATCTACCCTCAGTCAAGTTAGAAGAGAAAAGGATGAAGAGAAGAGAGAGTGATGACAGAAGGAGGAAGATTCCAGACGGCAATGGGCATCGCCGTTGGCAGCACGAGGAGGTGACATGTCCCTAGCAAACAGTGATGGCTCCTAACAAGGTGCATGTTGATAACTTCTCATAGGTCTCGCGGAGATTACTTCTAGTAGGGCGCATGGCGATGGGTATCGCCTCAACCCTTTACACATGGCGATGGGTATTGCGATAACTTCCAGCATGCAGCGGCGAGTATTGCCTCAACCCTTTACGGATGGCGATGGGTATTGCCATCTGCAATGGTCATGCGACAGGGTGAAGTCCCTGCAGGTGGCGATAGGATTCGTTACCTGTGTCCTTCACTAAGGCACTAAGGATACATCTACAGACAACGATAAGCAGCGTCGTTTGTAGGCCTCCCAAAAGAGATAGAACAGAGGGAGAAAGAGACGTGCGCAAGGAACTGTCATCACCATGCACGACTTGTGAGGCTACCAGAGAGGCATGCATGGCACTACCACTATCGTTCATGGCCCCTGAGGAGAGCATAGACAGCGAAGAAGAAGAAGAAAGAGAAGAAGAGAGAAAAGAGGAGAGAGAGAAGAAAAGAAAAATAAGAGAGAGAAGGTTTACCTCAAACTTAGGGGTATCGATCAAAATTTTCTCTCACCTCACTCTCTCTCACAAGCATGACACAACAGTGGGAAGAAACATAAACTATATTCAATAAAAACTCTCTCTTTTGCCAGAAGATGGATCCTGTCTGTGTCCTTTCTTCTGCATACAATGCTAGTACGTATATATAGAATTTTCCCCAAACATGGGTGGATGATCAAAAGTAACCCTAACTACAAGAAATTAAGATTAAATTGAATTAAAAGTAATTAGGGAGCAAAATTACATATTTACCCCTTTTTAACAATTCGTGGAATTTTAGAATAGTCCATGTGTTGCCCTACAACTTGCATGATCTTGCATGGATGATCCGGGGTCGTTCTGATGCCCGATTGATCGTAAGATGATTGTTTTCTTGTAGAGCTCGGTATGGCGATCGATTTGATACCAACTTCGAGCCATGGATCATGTTTTTAGTGCACAATCATGTGACTTGAAATTTCAGTGGATCTTGAAACTTCGGATCGTTAGCGTACTCTTTTTGTGATGTTTTGCGGTGATTTCTTGACTAAACTATACTGACTATGCTGTTACGATTATGAGGCAACAAACACAACTCAATTCTATGCCCGAACGAATATTTCACAACTTTGAAATTTTGGCCGAAATTTGGAATTCCGACGACGAAATTTAAAGTTACTTCATCGGCTTCGTGTGCAAAATCCTATTGTTCATCACGTACGGGGTTCGGGTCAGTGTTAGCCTGAGACCTTATCCTCGTAATGGAATTTGTCTTGCGTCGATCGGGCTAGCGAGCGGCCTCTGACCGATTCAGCGAGACACGACACAGCTAAATTTACAGCACTGTCTTCACGGATCAGCAACTTCTCTTTAGCTTTTCCTCACGCTCAGTTGTTGTCACGAGGTGTGCCACTTATCGAATCGCTCACCTTGACTAAACGAACATGCTCACCAAATTTGTGCACGATCCTACATGGGATGGGTGAGATATGAGCATCGAAAGTCACTAGTCGTGACTATCCCTTCTATGGCATGGAGCTGCAGGGTGGCTGCACGCGAATAGCATGTGGCCCGTTCTGTTTCATTATTTTACCTATAACCTCTTCCTAGAGTGTCTGTTCGAGCAGAAATTTCACCCCTAGGGGTTTTCAATGGTGCGGGCTCCAATGGTGGTTGTCCCACAATAAATTGAGACATCGACAATGTAGCGCTAGTAATAGGGTCCGTTTCAGGGTGCTAAATGCCGATTTTGCTGGAACTGTTTCTTTGTCTACATTCCCTTAAACATGTTGGAATGCGACAAAACTTGGTAAGAGACTTTTGAGAGACCTCATGAAGATTTTGGCTAGTTCTGGGGCTAATCTGAGACTGTCACAATTTCCACTATTTGCTAGGTCTTTATTGAGCGGAGCCCCATGTTGATGAAAAATACCTTCCAACAGCATGCCCTGCCGAATGTTGTGCTTCGAGAGAATGGAGAAGTGCAATCATTTGGGAACTTTGAGGGATCTTGTTGAAGTCCTCACCCTCAAGTGACTACCAGGCCTCTTTTTGAAAGCCAAATGCTACGAATCTTTGGTCGGCATTGTTCACTACTACACCAGGTTTGCTTTTGATGCTCAGAGTATCTCTGTAGGTCCCATCTAACGGGGTCCAGTAGGGGGCTTTTGATGCATCCTGAAAGTCTTGTCCCATGTAGACTAGGGGGTTTTGACGAGACGTACCCTGAAGCCTGTGGCTGGTTAGACCCTGGCTTCATCAGTTTCTTACCTTCGTGATAGTCCTTAGCATTTCCGGCGGGATCTTTTAGTCATCATCCTCATCCTCAAAGACAATTGTTGTTGTTGAATTGGGGAGTTCTTATGCAGCTCTCACTCTCTGATGAGCCATGTTGAAACATAGGATAAGCCATGATTGCTAGGAGATCTTATGCAGCTCTCACTCCCTGATGAGTTATGTTGAAACGTGGGGGATCTTATGCGGCTCTCACCCCCTGATGAGCTATCAGTCCTGCGAGACCTTATGCGGCTCTCGCTCCCCGATGAGCCATGTTCTTGGGAGATCTTATACAACTCTCCCTCCTTGATGAGGCATGTTTAAACATGGGGGATCATCAAGGAGGTCACACCAAATGGGGCCTATATACTAGCAAACTTTGATGGAGAAGTCACATATCCCTAAAATGCGGTGCGCGTAATAAAAAGAAAGAAATAAAGATGACAAACAATAAGCCGACTTAAAATAAATTCATTTTTTTTATTGCATCGGAAAAAGGCACAAGCTACAATCAAAAGCCCATTATTAGGGAGGTTACAAAGCACTTGCATCTGAGGATAAGAGGATAATTACAAGCCAAAACCCGCAGTACAAAACTCTTGCATCTGAGGATAAGAGGACGGTTACAGGCTAAAAAGAAATGCCCTCATCATGAAGAAGAAGCAAAACCACTTAGAAGTCAGCTTCAATTCATCTGCCGGGTGTTCTCAAGGAGGATGATTACATGACAAAAGAAAAAACCAACCATTTCTGAGTCAACTTCAATCCATCTGACATACAAAGTAGACTTCTCTAGCAAGGAGCTGGCCCATAATGGATTCCCTTCCTCCAAAACAACATGGACTCCACTGTTGTGCTGGAGGACTTAGCTACTAACATACCACAGTAATCAGGCCTTCTCATTTCCATCACTGTTGGCCCCCACAAGGCATCGTCGTCCATGTCATCTTCATGCGCAACTCAACGCCGTGCGTGATCATCACCGCATGTGACTTAACGCCGCAGGTGACCACTACCGCGCTCAGCTCAATGCCGCGTGCTACCATCATCACAGTCATGCCAGCATCGCGACACTATTGCCTTGAGCGGCATGCTCCAAAACGTGGCTATCGTCGTGGGGAGCCTAGAGATGCACGAGGGCAGCATTGCATGCGGCTTAATGTCACGCATGCCCTCGCGGTTCCCCGGTTCCCACAATTCTCAATTCTCGAGAGGCATTAACTCCCATGCGTCTTCTTTTTCCCCAACCATCGCTCCTCCCCGACGGTCTTCCTTCTCACGACCCTTCGCATCCTTACAACCCTTTGGATTTCGCGTAAAACACTCATGTTCAGTGAAAAACCATTCCCCACCTTCTACTCATTACCGGGGTTGGCGAAATACCACCGAAATCCCCAGAAAGCTTCCCTATGACCATACAGGATTCCCTTCTCCCTATTTTTTTGCTCTTGCAGATCGCTAACACTCACCAGAATTTCACTGTGGTTCCGGTGAGCCCACTATTACTCCTCCTTCTTCTCTTCCGATAGCCAGAAGATTGTCAGATTCCCTGACTTCTCTGCAACTTCCCCTTTAGCCTCGGGGCTATCGGCAAAGCACCACAACTCCAGCAGAGCACCACTGAAAATCTCGCTAAGGCTTTGAGAAGCTCCTTTCCCTGATCAGAAGAACCTCAGCACTCTCCGAAAACACTCACAAGCACGTTGTTAAGGCCCACAACTCTTGTCAAGGAACTCTTGAAGGAAGCTCCGACTCTCTTTCTCTCTCTAAAAATCTCTTCAATTGTTTTACGCTTCTGTAAAATAGTGAAATGGGGTTTTTCCCTCTTTTATACTCAGCAGTGCCACAAACGACCCCTCACAAATTTGGAATGATGCTCCAGTCCGACGACAATAAGACAAGGCTGGGGCGGGTCAAGCCCAAGACCCAAAAGGGTTATCGCCATGTGCTTTGTCAAGGGCTATCGGCAATCACCACGTGCCACGTCAAGGAGCTATCGTCGTGTGCCCCGTCAAGGGATATCGTTGCGCACCTCGTCAGGAGCTATTGTCGTATGCTTCGTCAAGGAGCTATTGCCACACGCCTTGTCAAGGGCTATCGTTGTGCGCACATCAGGAGTTAACGTCGTGCGCCTCACCAAGTGGTTAACAGCATGTGCTTCACTCAAGGTCTAATGTCGTGTGCACCATTCAAGACTTAGTGTCGTGCACATGCCATGGCACTCCCACCCGGACCATTGTCCGACCACCTCAAGAAGTTCATTCCCTATACCACAGCCTCAATCCTTAAGGAGTCAAGACCCCAATTATTACTCTATTCTCCCTAGAGTCACATTCATCCCACACAAGGCTCCATGATGCATGATCCTAAATTGCACAACCTTGGTCTGTGCTGCATGACCTTAAACTGCACAGTCATGGTCTAGGTGCACGACCCTAAATTCCACGGTCCAAATTTTATGACCCTAAACTGTAGTGGAGGTCTAGTTGCATGACCTTAAACTACATGGTCCTCGTTGCATGACGCTAAAATGCACGACCACGGTCCAATTGTATCACCTTAAACCAGAGTGCACGTCCTGACTGCATGACGTTAAAAGGCTTAGCGCCATGGTCCGGACTACATGACCTTAAACTGTAGCAAAGGTCTAGTTCCACGACGTTAAACTGTAGGGTCCTAACTGCATGAATTTAAACTGCATAGCCATGGTCCGAGCTACAAGACTTTAAAACTATAACGTACGACGCAAAAAAAAGTTCATACGCATAACTTTAACTAGATGGACCACCTCTTCACTAGGTGTATTTCATAAACACCCCCAATGGAGTTAAGTGTATGCAAAAAACAAAGGGGTCGCACTTACCCCTTCAATCCCCAGAGGGTCTGTTTCACACCAACATCCCCTAGTAGGAGTCACATCCTATTGCGGCCCACTATCCCCAGGGAGCTAGGGCCATTCTTGTCTTTTGAACCCTCAGTGGGGTTGCATCTGTTCTCTAGCCTGTCATTCTCAATAGAGTTAAATGTACACCATTACTCATCATCCTCAGGGAGTCATACTTACCCTCTTAATCCCCAATGAAGTCCGCTTCCACTTGCCACTCCTCATAGGGCCACCATCTTCATCTAAATCTCTTTGCTTGTGTATAGCCTTAACTATCTTTATCCCCAGGGAGTCAGATTGCTATCCACAGACCTATCCCCCATGGAGCTTCACCTACATAGCGACCCACAAAATGGTTCGTGCTGCATATCCTTAAACCGCACAGCCATGGTCCAAGTGCACGACCCTGAACGACATGATCCAAACTATACGACCTAAAATTGTAGCGGAGGGCTAGTTGAACGACCTTAAACTGCCTAGTCCTAGCAGCATGACTTTAAACTGCATAGCCACAGTCCGAACTCTATGACCATAAACCATAGTCTACATCCTCGCTACATGACGTTAAAAGGCTTAACATCATGGTCCAAACTATATGACCTTAAACTGTAGCGAAGGTCTACTTGCACGACCTTAAACTGCCTGGTCCTAGTTGCATGATTTAAACTGCATAACCACGGTCCAAGTTATATGACCTTAAACCATAGTGCACGTCCTGGACGCATGACATTTAATTGCTTGGCCCAGGTCCCGGAGGCATGACCTTAAACATGCCTTAACATATATTGCATACCCCCTTTACGTACATCTTCACGCACACCTTCCCTAACTGACCCATCCTTCATTACTTCCCCAGTAAACCTATTCACTTCACAACACTATTCATAATCCCCCAGTGAGTCTCACCCATGCTCACAAAATGGCGAACGATCTCACCATCCATACTCATCATCAGCTAGTGGGTCACCATTTTTCACCTACCATTCATCATCTTCCATCTCTTATAAGTAACCTCGCACCATCTCCGCAAAGTGAGTCAAAACCATCACCATACTCACTTTATGGCCTCCATAGTCTTTCCATTCATCACCACTACGGTCCAGTTGTATGACACTAAACTATAGTGCATGTCCTAACTGCATGATGTTAAAAGGATTCGCACAGGTCTTGAAGGCATGACCCTAAACGTGCCATCACAAAAAAATGGACATGGTGTACATCTGAACAAGGGAACACCATGACTAAAAATGACTGACGGCATGGTCACGAAACCATGAGTAAAAGAGTTCCGTGAAAAAAAATACCCTGGCATGATTAAAACCACAAACGGGCACCGTAAGCAAAAACGGATGAAAAGGGTGGACATGGTTGCAAGGTCATGAGTAAAAGAGCCAAAAAATAAGGTAAGTGGGTGAAAATTGTCTTTACGGCACCATTTTCCCAATTCAAGTGAAAACCCACAAAGGGCGCTTGGACTAACAAAATAGGCTGGCACAGCGTCACAGCCTCAGCCGGCACCCAATTGTCAAAACAAGCATAATTCTGGCTAATGAGGTCTATGTAAAATCCTCGACTGTCAGCATCCAATCACAACACAAAATGGCTCACTTGGGAGTGAGAGCCTCATAAGATCTCCCACACTTTACCTCCAAAAACAACAAGAGTCCTTGAGGTTGAGGACGACGACCATAAGATCCCTTCAAAATGCTAAATAGCCCCACGAAGGCAAGAAACTGACAAAGCCAGGGCCCAACCTTCTAGAGACTCAAGGGTTATTCCTCGTCATGAGATCGGCTTGCCAAAAACCGTCTGTAGCCGACATGCTCAGATTTTCAGGATAGGTCAGAAGCCCCAGACTGGACCCAACAGGATGGGGTCAACGAGGCCGCCTCGCAAAAATTCGACCTAGCCGACAGGCCCAGATCTTCGGGACAGGCTAGAAGCCCCCGACTGAACCCCGCTGGATGGGACCTATAGAGATACCCTTATCTTCAAAAGCAAACCTGCTGTAGCAGTAAATAATGCCGACCAATGGTTCATAGCTCTTGGCCACCACATAGGCCCGATTTTGGCCAATGAGGTCCCCACAAAATCTTCAAGCTCTCAAAATTGTAAATAGTCGCTTGAGGGTGAGAACTTCTACATATCCCTCAAAACGTCTCTTCTCCCCCTAAAGCCTCCACGGATGGACCCGTACATTGCATCCAAACGTCTGAGCATCCTAGTCACAACATTGCGTGGATCTCTTCAGTGTTAACGTAGTTCTGTGGCTAATCGAAGGAATTTCTAGAATGATTGTACTTCTCGCTTCTCTCGAACCACAACATTCAGAGGGGCAAGCTGTTTGAAGACATTTTTCTGCACCTCGGTCCCTGGTTAATAATGCCTGACAAACAGTGGAAATTTTTGTAGTTCCAGAATGGCCCCAAAATTGTTCAAGTTCATCATGAGGACTCTTAAAATTATCCTTCCAATTTTCCTTGCATTCTGACATGTCTAAGGTAGTGCAGACGAAGAAATAGTTTCCTCAGAATCAGCCTCTTACACCATGAAACGGACCCCTATAACTAGAACTATAATTTAGATGAATCAAAGTGTTGTGGTACCACTACCGTTGGATCTAGAACAGTTGAAAACCCCCAGGGGTCAAATTTCAGGTTAAACGGACATTCCAAGAATAAGTTATAAGCAAAAGAGCAAAACAAGAGGAGCTGCACGCTACTCCCGTGCGGCCACCTTGCAACTCAACTCTGACTAGCCATCGTGCCTAGCTAGTCAGTACTTGTAATGACATCTAGTAGTAATCCTGTGAGCCGATCTTAGTTACCGAGCCCATTTTGCTACCACTTCAGGACAATTATTCACCAAGTTTGTCACCATTTTGATCCTCTCGCTCAGTCGAATTCTTCTCTCCCCCATCTTTCTTCTCTTATTTTTCTTTTCGTATGAACATGCTTGTGTACGTTCATCAAAGAGGAAAAGGGTGAGGTCTGACCCACCTATCTTATAGCATTTTCCATATGTGTGTAATTGCAAAAAATAGAAGAATACGAGCCAAGGGAGGCGATTCCGAACCAATATTATTACTGGGGGGACTTTCTTCATGATCTAAAAGGGTGCCCACATGAGCCATCTCGAGTAAGTCCTGAATCCACCTTAAATTCCTCTCCCACCAGTTGGGAACACCTACCCACATTCTCGAACGAGGTTCCTGAGAGAGCGATCTCAAAAACATCTCGGGTCTTCCCTCGAAGCCGAGATACGCGCCACCTGATCCCCAAAGGATCCGGAGGGCGAGATCGAGGCACCTAACCCGCATGGAGACTCCACTAGGGACTTACTACGCCTTAGTAAGATCATTCTTGTTTGGCTAGTTTCTTCTTTTATTATCTGCTTTCATTATTTTTTCACATTTTATTTATGGCTTCAGGGTTCTATAACCCGTTTATTTGGATCGGGCTTTTTCTTATCCCCGCATTCCAGAGTGTCCCAAGGAACAAGTTCCTCCGACTTGGTTCCCAAACATCCTCTTGAGCAAAGACCCCTTATCTAGCTCCCAGGTCTTAACCTGGATCGGTGTGAGGTGGGAAATAAAGGTCCCTCACTCCCCATCTTCCCGTTCTGGTGGAAACTCCACCAAGGTGCCAGACATCGGCAACACTTCTGTTGCCCCACACAGAATGCACCCTGCCACCGACAAGTCACCAGCTGGTGGTATTCCTGTGGTACATCGAAAGGCTACCTAGTCCCTTTTTATAAAATGCAAAAAAGTTGTCATTGCTTCTGTGGGTCACCATAAGACTACTCCCCACATTTCTGCAGCATTGGTCTCTATCCCTAGAGGCTCAACTCATCGAGGCGAAAACCTCACAGTCTCAACACCGCACACAAACCACAGAGCTCGTGGGTCACCCACTCGAGCCACATTTCGGAGTAACCCTGTGCTACCCCGAGTCAGCATCTTGGATCAAACCTTCTAAAGTTAGGTCCTATGCATGCTGATCACATGCATCTCACTGCTCGGGGCAACGCCGTCATTACGTCAACTCGAGTACATAGGAGACGACCTCCTCATTCTCCTACTCTCCACACACAAGCACACCCTGTAAGGGGCAGGCCTACATTTGTTCTCTTACAGACACCTGCTCGTAGTTCTTTGCCTCCTAAAGTCCGATTACTTGCATGAGCCCAGGCTGACTCCCAAGTCTCCCATAATCCTTCTTCAAGGGGTGCACACGCGTCACCATCACATACTCCCCTAGCCTTAGACTCGAGCCTTCTCATGACTCAATCCTGCTCCGGCCACTCCTCCTTCACGAGCAAGCACCTTCAGCCATGACACTCGAAGGTTTTCAACAAGATTACCATCCTGAACCAGCCCTATCACTTTGGTTGTGTCTCTGGAGCTCATAAGAGAGCTCAAGGCATTGACCTGATGGAAGATTGAGTAGTTCATCCTCCGCAGCCTAAGATGACTCCAAGTCCTAGCCCTCGTCCATTACCGCACATGATGGAGACAACTCTCTCCTATGCAAGAAGAGCTGGCCAGCTGCAACTTAGATTGGAGTTTTGGCACAAGGTCCATCAAAACCTCAAGGCTAAATGTGGTAGAGGTCTGTAAATATTGACTAGGGAGGTGACGAAGGCAGTCAAAACAACTGATTCTAAGGACCCTACTCACTTGAATCCCTTCTACCTCCTACAGACAATGAAGCCTGAAGAAGAGCTTCATGAGCCCTATGTTGTGGTTACTGTCATAGAGAAGCCCAGCCACTCAAAAGCCATGGTCTCAAGACTGTCAAGAACCAGTCTAAACGTTATCAGCATACAAGAGTCAAGTTCAGTCAAGGCATGCTAGCCCTCTGTTGACTGACCTACCACATACGACCCATCAAGGTCGCAAGCCCTCAGCTGCCACTAACGTTGACCTCCATAGAGAAACGGTCAGCGTAATGGTTGTAAGAGAGCCCAGTGATGCACAGGAAGAGTGCATGAAAAAGTTTGAGGATATGGTGCACACGACGATGGAAAGATCGATCGTATCGATGTTGCATGCTAGGCAGCTAACCATAAGGTCAATTCCCATAACTCTGATGGTGTACCTCCATAGCATCCCCTTCCTTTTGCCTCACAGGACAATTATGTCCCTCATCTCGTCTCTCAGACAGACATTGACGCTATGGTCACCCATAGCCTAAAGAACAGACAAATCCTAAGGATAAATGGTACAACTCCTTATCAAAGGCCATACCCCTCGTACATTGATCAGGTCCCGTTTACCTCAGATTATAAGAAAGGGAAGTTTCCTTTAGTAAACGGAACCACGTCCGCAAACCAACATATTGCCCATTTCAAGCCAGAATGTTGCGAAACATTGAGAAATAGCGGCTGATGGGAGACTTCTTCTCCGACAGTTCGTTGAGACCCTCGATGGCCCAGCATTCTAATGATATGCCCGACTTCCTCCAAACTCAATGCATACATGGGAGGAGATGGAGAAACTGTTCTATTAACGCTTCTATGAGGTCGAGAGAGAGGGTCAAAGAATCAAACTTCTCACCTTATCTCAAGACCTCGATGAGCCCATGGATCAGTTAATATCAAGATGGAGAAATTTGGCTTCCCGCCTTCCTAATCCTATGCTTGAGAAGGAAGCAGTCAAAACTTGCATTCGGAACATGCGACCTGAGATCGCTCTACATGTCGAGGCCTCTAATCCAATCTCCATGTCAGAGTTGATCTCTAAATCAGTTCTCATAGAAAATTTATCACGCCACCATGGTGGGACATGACTACCATCTACAAACTCAGCAAACAACAGGGGCAATGGTAGCTCTCGGAATAAGACACAAGGCAGCACACAAAAAGGGGTAATTAGTGTAGCCATCATGGTCACTGATTCAAAGAAGGCTCCCACCAAAACTTTGGACCACTCTAAAGGGGTAAGCTCGACAAAGGTAACACCCCAGACTGACAAGCAACAACAATCATACAATCGGGTACCCCCACCAGCCAACCTTGATCGGGGTAATTATTTCACCAAGCATAGAAACAAGGTCTATCCTTTCCAGAAGGAATGGGTCCCTACACAAATCCGATTATTATTGGAATAGAATATAATCCAGCTTTCAGAAGCCAAGTTTCTCAAGCAACCAGGCCTTAACACTCAGGCAAATTATTATGCTTACCATCGGAGGATCAATCATCCTACCGATGACTGCTACACGTTGAAGGGTATTATCGAGGCCTTAATTTAGAAGGGTCAGATAAAGCTTGAAGACTTAAATAAGGCCCTTGGGGTAGCCTAGGCCTCCCATGTCGTACCCATCCAAGAGGAAGACAAAATGCCTGGTATCCTTTATGCATTCTTCATTATAATGCTTCAGGAAGGCATAATCACACTGAAGCAAGCAAGGAAACCCTGTCACCTTACTAAGGCGAGTAAAGATCGTTGGTGCCCTTACAATCAAATAAGGGGCCATTACTTATCACAATGCACAATTTTCCTTGATATATTCACAAAGAAAAATCGGGAGTGTCAGGATTTTTACAGTCTCCCCGTAAGTGATCCCCAGGTCATTCCTCTATCGGGGCAAGAAAATCTCACAAAGCAGGACCTGCCTAGCAGTGACTTGGACTCCGCCAAAGAGTTTACCATGGCCGAAGTAGACTCAAGTTCTTAAGGCGTTCAGCAGTTCACCAAGCTAGAGTTGTTCGTAAGCTCAGTGAGATGAATCAATCATCACCTCAAAAAACCAAAGAGAGACGGGCACCAAGGGGTACTCACCGAAGAAGCAAGACCGCTCAACCCACAGTCGAGCAGAAATTTCTCAGGCCCCTTCCTCTACTGCCAACTTTACTGGACTTCATTCCTGGCATGATCCTTCTTCCTTCTTCATCCTACCAGGAAGACGTTCTCGTGCCATCTCCCACTCAACATATTTCAAATGAGGGTGACGATGTTAAAAGCAGTCCCCAACGGTTTAAGAAAGGGAAAGACCTAAAAGCCCCCCTGCACCCGTCCAACCCTGGTCATGGCGTAAAAAGTAGCCCAGATCGATCTGATGAGGGAAACGACCTTAAAAGTCCCTCACCTTCTAACCCTTCTCATTCTTCTTGTACTGCTTCTCATTTTCCCTCTTCTACGTCCCCTGCAGGTACAAACCATGATATGCCTAAACTTCGAGGTCCTCGATTGGGAATTTGAAGGATTCAATATAAGTAGGACACAGCGGAAACGATTGAGAAAGACCTTGACATAGGTAGTAGGATTCCTAACAGTTGCAGATGCCCTGGCAGCTAAAGCCAAGGCATAGTCACCTTCTTCAAAGAAGCACAAGAGGTCGAAGCCAAAGAAACCCCAGTGGCCCCCTGAGCCTAACTTCGAGCAGAGACTAAGAGAATTAAAAGGGCGAAGCTTCTATTCCCAGGAAGCATGCCATATGATACAAGTCTGTGAAGAACCAATTAGCTTGGAGCAAACACTCCAGGCATCCGGACAAATACCATGTGATTCGTACAAAGACACTCTTCGCATCACCATCACTCAACCTCAATTTCTTCCTAACTGTCTAGACAAGCTTCTCCAACTTGATGTGTTTTCTACATTTGGAGTTAACACTTCCGTCACTCGGTTCAAGAAAAATGCAGGAAGCATGGCCAACCCTAGAGCCCTATTGGAGGCAGAGATGTCAGGTTCATGGCTCTCTGTGCTTGAAGTTGGTGAAAAAGCTAATGAGAACAACGAGCAAGAGTAGCAAGAAACCACTGAAGAATGGGAAGAAGGTGGTCAGGCCACAGCTGACAAACTCGAAGAAATAAATCTTGGAGACAAAGCGGATCCCATAGCCACTTTCATTTCAGTGAATATGTCTCCAAAAGAGAAAGAGGATTTCACTACCCTCTTGAGAGCAAAACGGGACGTCTTTGCATGGCATTATCATGAGATGCCTGGTTGAGACCCTCAAGTCGTTGTTCACCGTCTCGGCATTGATCCAACTGTCAAACCTGTCAAACAGAAATCAAGAAGGTTCGGGCCTGACCTTGAAATGCAGATAGACATCGAGATAACCAAACTCAAACAAGCAGGTTTAATCCATGAAGTCAAGTAACCGAAATGGCCAATAAATGTCGTTCCCGTCAAGAAGAAGAATGAGCAAATTAGGGTGTGTATTGACTTTCACGATTTGAATACCGCCTGTCCCAAGGACGACTTGCCGTTTCCATTCACCGAGATGCTCATCGACTCTACAACTCACTGTCAAATATTTTCCTTCATGGACGAATACTCCAGGTATAATCAGATAAGGATGGCGCCCAATGATGAAGAGGCCACTACATTCTTAACTCCAAAAGGGGTCTTCTATTATACAGTGATGCCTTTTGGATTAAAGAATACTGGCGCCACATACCAAAGAGCAATGACGACCATTTTCAAATACATGACGCACAAAGAGGTTGAGTGTTATGTAGAGGATTTGGTGGTAAAATCCAAAGAGAAGGATGCTCACATGAGAGACCTTGAAAAGGTATTTAAGCATTTGCACCTTCATCAACTTAAAATGAACCCACTAAAATGCGCTTTTGGTGTGCGCCCAAAAATTCTTGGGGTTCATCGTCAGACATCGAGGGCTTGAAGTTGAGCCAGTCAAGATCAAGGGAATCCAAGCAATGTCGTCACTGACTACACTTTAAGAACTGTTCTCCCTTCAAGGGCAATTGACATACATTCGCAAGTTCATCTCGAACGTCTCAAGTCTCTGTAAACCCTTTACACACCTGCTAAAGAATGATACCCCATTCATCTAGAATGAAGCATGTCAGGAAGCCCTTGACGACATCGAGCATTATTTACTCCACCCTCCAGTGCTATCTACACCAGTATTGAGAAAACCCTTCATTCTATACGTGACTTCTTTAGACGAGTCACTCGGAGCATTGTTGGCACAAAACAATGAAGAGGGAAAAGAGACTATGTTATATTACCTCAACCGCAGGATGTAAGGGGCCGAGAAGAATTATCCCCCTATTGAGAAGATGTGCTTGGCCTTGATCTTCATAGTACAGAAACTCTGCCAGTACTTGCTTGGTCATGAAGTTAAACTTATATCGAAAGCTGACCCTGTAAAGTTTCTCTTGACAGGCCCATGCTTGTCGGGATGCTTGCTAAGTGAGTGCTATTGCTAATGGATTTCGACATCACGTATGCCCCACAGAAGGCCATCCAGGGCCAGGCCTTGGCTGATTTTCTCGTAGCACACCCCGTACCTGCATATAATCTCCTCTATCAAGTGACCTCCCTGATGAATAAGTATTCTTTGCTGCCCTTGTTCATGTGTGGGAATTGTACTTCGACGGAGCATTCCAATCAGATCAAGGAGGCACCGAAGTAGTATTCTTGATTCCGAGCGGAGGAATATTGCCACTTTCTTTCTCTCTCTCGCTCAAGCCGGTTGTCATAATGAGGAAGGATATCATGCCCTTATAATCAGACTGGAGATAGCCTTCGACCTTGACATGGAGTAGCTCAAGATATATGGCAACTCTGAGTTGGGTATTCGATTGCTCAAAGGGATCAATGATGTGAGAAAAGACATTTTCAAGCCTTATTACGATGATGCAAAATTGTGTATGGCCCAGTTTGAGGACGTATCCCTGAGTCACATCCCCAGGAGGCTAAACTCATAGGCTGACACACTTGTAAAACTCGGTGCTATAATTCAGTTGTCCTCATATGGACCCACACTTGTTTGGGTGGCAGAATGGAGACACATCGAACTAATAACCGAGGTCGATGCGGATGATAAAGGAAATATCTTCCCTGAGTGCCCTTCTTACCCATTTGGAGCACTTCTGTCAGCCAAAGAAGTAATCAAGACTGAATAAGAAATAGCACAAAGTCAAGGAGCTAAGGGTTGAAAGTAAGAAATAGCACAAAGTCAAGGAGATAGAAGATTGGAGGGAGCCCATCACTAGGTTCGTTAAACATGGCAGGCTCCCAAAAGATCATGCCAAACGCAACAGTGTACGTTGAATGTCTACCAAGTATACCCTTCTTGAAGGACATGCTCTCTCCGGATGGTTGTTTGACGGCATTCTTCTTAGATGTATGGATATCTAAGAAGCAAATAAGGTATTAGAAGAAGTCCACTCCGGCATTTGTGGACTACACAAGTCCGGTCCTAAGCTCTATGAACGAATATGCAAGTTGGGATACTATTGTCCTTTCATGATCTCCGATCCCTTAAGCTACGTTAAAAAGTGCCAATTATGCCAAACACACTCCAGCCTGGTTCACCAACCTTCGGAGCTCCCTTCTCACAATAGGGTATGGACATCATAGGGCCATGTTTTTATCCTAGCTACAACAGAACTGGTCCCCCTTAAGCAGGTTTCTGGGATGACGGTGGCCTACTTTGTTCGGCATCATATCACATATTGCTTCGAAGTGCTCGACCGAATTATATCTCACAACGGTCCTCAATTTTGGAGTCATCACATTGATCTCTTAGTTAACCAATTCAGTTTCGAATGGAGGAACTCGACTATCTTCCACCCTCAGGAGAATGGATTAGCTAAGGCTTTCCATAAAAACCTGTGCAACGTTTTAAGAAAGTCAATATAAAAAACAAGGAAGAACTGGCATGAGAAGCTTCCTGAAGCACTATGGGCTTATCGTACTACTACGAGAAATGCTACAGATTCCACTCCTTATTCTCTGGTCTATGGGGTTGAAGCAGTTTTACCTTCGAAATACAAATCCCTTCACAGTGAATCACTATTCACCAAGGATTAACCTAAGATGAGAGAGTCAACCACTGGTATCAAGAATTGGATGCACTCAATGGAAAGAGGCTAGAGGCTCAGCAGAACCTTGAACTCAACCAAGGGAGAATGAAGAGGGCTTTCGACAAGTCTATCAAGATCAGCTCATTCACCTATGGCTATCTAGTCTAAGCAGTTAAGAGGCCTATTGTTATGCATGGTCGGCATAAAAGGAAGTTCGAGCCTAAGTGGGAAGGTCCCTTTATAGTAAAAAAGGTCTCGCCCAATGGAGCCTACATACTGACATATCCTGAAGGAGGGGAAGCAATGCCCCTCATCAATGGACGATACTTAAAGAAATACTATTCACGATGCGTAATCAATAGAAAGGGACTCAACGCAAGAACAAGCAAGACAGTCCAAACAAAGTCTAACTCTTTTTATTGCAGAAAAAACGAGTTACAATTCACAAGTCAAAAATCCCATTATTAGGGAGGTTACAAGTCCTTTACATTTGAGGATAAGAGGACGGTTACGGGCCGATTGAATTACTCCCCTCATAAAGAAGAAGCAAACCCACCAAAGAAAAGTCCTCCTCATGAAGAAGAAGTGAAACCACTTGGAGAGTTAGCTTCAATTCATCTGTCGAGTAAGAGGATGGTTACAGGCCAGAAGACGAAGCGAAGCCACTCTAAGAAGTTGGCTTCAGTCCATCAGACGTGTATATCGAATATACAAGTAAGATATCTCACCTGACCTGTACATCAAACATACAACGTAGGATTCATTCGACATATGTATCAAACGTACAAAGCGAACTACATCTGGCAAGAAACTTTCCTATGATGGAAAGTATACCTTGTTCATAGTGGATGCCCTTCCATAGAACAACATCGACCTCACAATTGTGCTGGATGATTTGGCTTCCAATAGGTACCACAAGCCACTCCTTACCATCATTGACCACTTTTTGCTTGCCCATGAACATCGTCGTGCATAGCTTATCGTCAAACATCGCAAATCCTGCATGTGACTTACTGCCACAAGCGAGCATTACTCTCCACATCATGACAGGCCACACTGTTGATGAGCGCTGTCTGAAGTCAGTATCGGTTGTGTCTTTCAAAAGCTAACACCCTCTGAACTCCTAACGTCTGTTACCTTTCTTCAGGAACAACGCCTGTTGTCTCAGCACCAGTTACACTTCTAAACCATCAACAATGGTTGCCCTAGTGCTAGCTGCACTTCTATTAGCGTCGGACCTATTGCTACTATTCGCTTCTCGAGACTTCTCTTTTTCATGGCCTAAGTTGCCACACCCCCTTAATGGTCGCACGATTTCCCTATGACGGTTCACCTCCTAGAACGGTTGGCCTCCTGTAACCGTTTACCTTCCTTACGCCCGTCTGCCATTAATAAACATTCATTTTCCTGGACCTTTCTGTTTTCGTCAAAACTCCCTTATCAAAAAACCTCTGCAACACCGCTAACAACCACATAAAAGTCACCAAAACCCCCGAGAAAATTCCCAAGACTTGTCGAAATGCCTACCACTGCACTTCCCGCCTCTTCTACCCTAAAAAATACCACAGTCGGAGCTCTTCCCTCCATCAAAAAATACTATGGTCTAAAAAATTTCTCTACAACTTCACCAAATTGTTGGCAAAGTCAGCTCACCGAAGGCCTTCCCTGTAAAACCATCGGGAATCCCACAGTTCGCCGAAAACCTTCCTTGCAGAAATTTTACAGGAGTCCCATTGCTTGTCAGAACTTCAATCGATAACCCTTTCCTCGCTATTAAAGAAAAATTTTGTTTAATTGTTTTTTTAACCTTGGTGAAAAGTGAAGAAAATGGGATTTTACCCCCTTTTATAAACCACACCACCTTCAAATGCCCCTCACAAACTGGGAAATCTAGTCGCATCCAAGGGCAGCCAAGTGACGATGAGTCGGGTCGGGCTTTGACTCGAGGCCCGAGGTAACTCTCATCGATCCATGCCTAGTGCCATGTGAATCCCAAACAGCCGTAGTGCTGGTGGACTTGGCGCTGGGTGGATTCCAAACAACCCTAGCACCGGTTGACTTGGCGCCGGGAGAGTTTCAAATGACCTTAGTGCCTGTTTACTTAGCATCGCTTGTGTTCAAACAATGTCACAACTCATTCACAGCACTAGCTAAATTTTAAACAACCCAGCGCGGGTTGTGTGTTTTATAACTCAGTGCCGGTTGAACACTTGCAAGAAACAATTATTGTTACACCTGGTGTCGGTGGTATTTCAAGTTGTTTATTGTCGCCTATTTCCAGCTAAAGCCTTGTGTGTTCTGTCAACCCCAGTGGAGTTGTACCCAAGCTGTTGCACCCAAGTCGTGACCTATCATCTCTAATGGAGTCAAGAGCAGGCCATTATCCCTCATCCTCATAGAAGTCACACCCATACTGCAACCCATTATCCCCAGTGGAGTTAGGGTCATTCTTACCTCTTCAATTCCTGATGCGTATGTTTCACACCAAGCTATATTATCCCAAAGAAGTCGGGTTACTTGTCATAAGCCAATTCTCGATAGAGTCTCATCTTTCACCCAGGGAGCCATATTTTCCCCCCTAAGCCCTAGTGAAGTCCGCTTCTGTTGGCCATCCTTCATCAGATCACCATTTCAATCTGAGCCCTCAGTTTGTGAATGGTCTTAACCATTTTAACCCTAAGGAGTCGGATTGTCATCTACAGACCTATTCCCCAAGGGGCATGGCAACCTAGCCTCGGTCCATGCTGCACGACCCTAAACTGCACAACCTCGATCTGTGCTGCACGACCCTAAACTGCAAAACCTTGGTCTAGTAGCATGACCCTAAACTGCATAGCCTCGATCCGTGCTACACGACCCTAAATTGCATAGCCTCAGTACATGCTGCATGATCCTAAAATGCACAACCTCGATCTAGCTGCACGACCTTAAACTGCACAGTCCTAATTGTATGACTCTAAACTACACAGCCTTGGTCCGTGCAATACGGCCCTAAACTGCATAGCCTCGATCAGTGTTGCACGACCCTAAACTGCACAGCCTCGATCCATGCTGCACGACCCTAAACTACACAGCCCTGGTCCAGTTGCACGACCCTAAATTTGCATGGTTCAAACTATACAACCTTAAACTATAGTGGAGGTCCAGTCGCCCGAACTTAAACTGCACGGCTCTAGTTGTATGACATTAAACTGCATAACCACAGTCCAGCTGTATGACCTTAAAACATTGTACACGTCCTAGCTGCATGACATTAAAGGGCTCAGCATCATGGTCCAAACTCTATGACCTTAAACTATAGCATAGGTCTAGTTGCACGACCTTAAACTGCACAGTCCTAGTTGTATGACTTTAAACTGCATAACCACGGTCCAGCGGTATGACCTTAAACCAAAGTACATGTCCTAGCCGCATGATATTAAAAGGCTCAGCACCATAGTCCAAACTATATGACCTTAAACTGCAGCGAAGGTCTAGTTGCACGACCTTAAAACTACATGGTCCTAGTTGCATAACTTTAAACTATATAACCACGGTCCAAGATATATGACTGTAAACCATAGTACACGTCCTGACCGCATGACGTTAAACTCTTTTGCACACCTCCCGAAGGTATACCTTAAAACTTACCCCCACATATGCACACATGCCTTCCCTAACCTACCTGTTAGCATATGCGTGCCACCTTCATTACCTCCCCAGTGCGTCCATTTACTTCATCACCATACCTCCTTCCCTAGTGAGTCTCACCCGTGCTCACAAAATGGTGAACCATCCCGCCATCCATACTCGTTGTAAGTTAGTGGGTCACTATCATCCACTCACATTCATACATCATCCATCTTTCATAGGTAACATAATGTCATTTCCCCAAGTGAGTCAAACCACCATCATACTCACTCCATGGCCTCCACAGACTGTCATTCGTCACCACCACGGTCCAGCTGTATGACCATAAACCATAGTGCACGTCCTGGCTGCATGACGTTAAACTGTTTCTCAGAGGTCCTGAAGGCATGACCTTAAACAAGCCTTCACAAAAAAAATTGATGAAATAATGGGCATGGTGTATACCTTAACAAGGGAACACTATGAGTAAAAATGACGGACAGGCATGGCCATGAAACCATAAGTAAAAGAGTTCTATGAATAAAAGACCGGGCACGGTGAAAACCCGAAAGGGCATCATGAGTAAAAATGGATGAAAAGGGTGGACTTGACTGAAAGATCACAGGTAAAAGGGTCCCAAATTAAAAAAAAATTGGTGAAAACCATCTCTGCGGCGTCGATTACCAAGTTCAAGGGATAATCCACAAAGGACACTTGGACCAATAAACAGATTGATGCAGCACTCACCTCAATAAGCGACTTCAGCCCTCACTCAAAAAGAAAAAGTCTCGGGTAACACAATGCCAAAAACCCAAAATACGAGCTTCAAGGAAAAGATTCCAACAGTTTGAGTCCAGTTGCAAGAAGACTCGAAAGATAGAAGGCTCGCCAAGACGACAAGACAAGTCGCATGAGGAAGAACATTATTCCCACGAGGTCACAAACACTACACAGGCAAGAAATTGACAAAGCCAGTGCAAAACCTGCCAGAGACTTGAGCTCGTCTAGCTGGCAGGCCCTAACCTTCGGGATCGACTAATAAAACTGCCCTCGAATGGACCCAGTAGACAAGACCTACAGTGGTACTCTAATCAACAAAAGCAAATTTTGTGTGGTAGCAAACAGTGCCGACCAAAACCAAATAAATGAACCCAGGCCAAATGGGAACAATGCCCTTCGACATGGCACTCAATTGCCAGACGGGCTTAATTCTGACTGACGAGGTCCATACCAAATCTTCGCCTTCAGAATCACAAACAGTCCGTACAAGGGTGAGGACTTCGACAAGATTCATTAAAAAATTTTCTTCTCCCCCTAAAGTCTCCACGGACAGACTCGCGAACACTGCATCCCTACATCTGAGCATCCTAGTTACACCGTTATGTGAATCTCCTCGGCGTTCACGTGGTCCAGTGGCTAGGAAGAAAAAAAGTAAAAGCCGAAGAAAATTTTTCAAATGATTATCCTTCTCGCTTCTCTTGAAGCACAACAATCTTTGGGGCAAGCTGTTTGAACGTATTTTTCAGCACCTTGGTCCCTGATAGGAATCAAGTTAATAAAGCTTACAAAACAGTGGGAATTCTTAACAGTCTCAGAATTACCCCAGAATTGGCCAAGATCTTCATCACCACTTCAAAAGACCACCTGCCAAATTTCATCGTGATCAGACATGTTTGAGGCAGTGAACACAAAGAAACAATTTCCAAAAAATAGGTCTTTAACACCCTGAAATGAACCCTGTAACTAGAGCCATACTTATGGTGGGTCAAACAACTATGGCACCATCGTTATTAGATCTGACACATTTGCAAACCCTTATGGGTCAATTTTTGTAAAATCGGGCATTCCAAGACAAAGTTATGGGTAAAATACCAAAAAGGGGTAAGCCTCACACTATTCCCGTGTGGCTACTCTGCATCAAAACACCATTAAAGGTGGATGTTTTTACAGTCACTTTCAGGGCCTATAACTCACTCATTCCAAGTTGGATAGCTCACAAATTTGGTGACCGTGTTCGTCTCATCAAGACGAGCAATTCGATATGTGGTATGCCCCGTGACGATGCCCGAGCAGAGAGAAAAACTAAATGAAATTCGCTAATCCATGAAAGAAGTTCCAAAAAATTCAGTAGCAGCACACCTTGTTCGAGTAGCCAGATAACGACTCTCGCATACCCGATCGGCGTGAAATCAATTGCATTATGTGCGTGAGGTGCGAGCCTATCTCTAATTCGAACCTCGCATACGTTGAACAGTTGGATTTCACACACAAAGTTATCAAAGCTGCGGTAAATTCCGATCACCAAATTTTTTGATTCCGGTCAAAAACTGAAGACGACAAAATCTTCATCCGGACATGAAATCAAGCTATGTTTGTTGCAATGTCATCATGACGGCATGCTGAGTGTGATTCAATTAAGAAATCACAAAGAAACATCAAGGAAGGAGCACACAATTGATTCGAATTTTTCAAGATTCATCCAAAAATCAAGTCTCATGATCACGGCTCAAAAACGTGATTCACATCTCAAAAATCGTCATGTTGAGCCCTACAAGAAAATAATAATATTTTGATCAAATGGGCATCAGAACGAACATGGGTCAGTCATGGAAGATCCCATAAGTTCTCGGGCAGCTGCAGGGACTATTCTAGAACTCCACACATTGTTAGGTAGGGGCAAAACAGTCGTTTTGTACCAATTTTTAGAATTTCTTTAAATTCAATTAAATTGTAATTATCTTCAATTCTAGGCAGTTTTTGGGCATACACCTATGTTTTAGCCCAATTCTATTTAAACAAGCAATGACTCACTATACAAAAAAAAAACGGATTCATTCCTCATGGATCAATCATTAAAATTCTGAGTTTTTCTTAAGCTTGTGGGTACATCTTGGAGAGAGAGAGAGAGAGGAGAGAAGAAAAGGAACGGCACCTTTGGGCAGGTAATTTTCTCTCTCCTCACCTCTTTCTCTCACCTTCCCTCTTTCTCCCTCCTTCTCTCTTTCTCTCTCCTCCTCTCTTTCTCTCTCCTCCCCACTTTCTCTCTCTATCTCTCCTCCCCTCTTTCTCATCTCAAACTCTATCTCTTCTTCTTGTCTCTATCTCTTTCTCTCTTCTCTTCTCGTCTCCATCTTTCTCTCTCTTCTTTCTGACTCTATCTCTATCTCTCTTTTTCTCCTATATCCCTTTCTTTCTCTCCTCACTTTTTCTATCTCTTTCTCTCTTCTCTTCTCGTCTCCATCTTTCTCTCTCTTCTTTCTGACTCTATCTCTATCTCTCTTTTTCTCCTATATCCCTTTCTTTCTCTCCTCACTTTTTCAGCTCTATCTCTTTCTCTCTCATCTTTTCATCTCTATCTCTTTCTCTCTCATCTTTTCATCTCTACTCGTTTTCTCTCACCTTCTTTTATGTTGCAGTCGGTGAAGCGTAATGTCGGCAGGATTTCTCTCTCCTTCTCTTTTGTTGTAGTCAACGAAGCCTAATGCGGACTTGATTTCTCTCTCTCTCTCTCTCTCTCTTAGGTAATAGTTGGTGAAGCCTAGCGTCGGCTGGGTTTCTCTCTTTCTTCTCTTCAGTCACAGTCGACGAAGCCTAGCGCCGGCTCGATCTCTCTCTCTTACTTCTCCATCACAACCAGCGCAAGCCTAGTGTCGGCTAGGTCTTTCCTTTTCTTCTCTTCTTGCACACTCAGCGAATCCTAATGCCGACTGCATCTTCTCTCTTCATTTGACACCGTTGGTGAAGCCTGAAACTGACTATATTTTCTCTCTCTTCTTTTAGCATAGTCGGTGAAGCCTAGCGTCGACTGTGTCTTCTCTCTTCTCCTCTATATAACATAGTCGATGAAGCCTAGTACCGACTATATTCTCTCTCTTCCTTCTAACACAGTCGGCAATACCTAGCATCGATTGTGTCTTCCTTCCGCGCCTCTTTTTTATTTTCTCACCTTTTATACTCTTCTCTTCCTTTCTTCTCGCTCCTTCCTTCTGTTCCCTTCTTCTCTTATTTCATTTCTTATTGTTTCCTCATAACCATCATTCTATTATTCTTTTGTTTGACTATGAAGGATTGAGGTTAGCTACTCATGATAGTTATGTCGTCTAGTCGTAATGTTGTTGTGCTAGGATTACTTGGTCCGCTTTATTACCATGACAAAGTAACCATCATGCCTAGCTAGTCAGTACTGACAATGATCTCTGTAGTAATCCTGTGAGCTGGCTGTAGTTATCGAGCCCATTTTTCTACCACATCAAGCCAATTATTCACCACCTTAGTCACCGCTCTGATCCCCTTGCTCTGTCGAATTCTTCTCTCCCCCATCTTTCTTCTCTTATTTTTCTTTCTGAATGTGCATGCTTGTGTAGGTTCATCAAAGAGGAAAAAGGTGAGGTCAGACCCACCTGTCTTATAACCCTTTCCATATGTGTGTGATTACTGAAAACAGAAGAATACGAGTCAAGGGAGGCGATTCCGGACCAGTTTTATTACTGAGGGGCGTTCTTCGTGATCTAAGAGGGCACCCACAACAGTCAGCCCAAGTATGTCTTGAACCCACCTAAAATTCCTCTCTCACCAGTTGGTAACACCTGTCCCTGTTTTTAAGCGAGGTTCTCGAGAGAGCGATCTAAAAAATATCTTGGGTCTTCCCTTGAAACTCGAGATGCGTGCCTCCTGATCCCTAAAGGATCTGGAGGGCGAGATCGACGCACCTAACTAACGGGACCGGATCAATATACTCGGGGTGTGGCATTTGATAAGGTGTCACACCCTGTATCTCTAGGATTTGACTGTTCTTTAGGATATGGGTGACCATAACGTCAATGTCTGTCTGAGAGATGGGATGAGGGACAGAATTGTCCTGTGAGGTTGAAGGAGGGGGCTGTCATTGAGCTGCACCATCAGAATGATGGGAATTGACCTCATGATTAGCCGATTGGCGTGCGATGTGGATATGATCGATATTTTCCATCATTGTGCTCACCATATCCTCGAACTTGTTCATGCGCTCTTCCTGCGCATCATTGGGCTCGCCTACAACCATTACGCTGACCGTTTCTTTATGGAGGTCGACGTTAGTGGGAACTGAGGGATTGCTAACTTAATGGGTTATACATGTTAGGTCAGTCAGTAGGGGGACCAGCATGCCCTGACTGAACTAAACTCTTATATGTTGATCGCGTTTCGACCAGTTCTTGACGGTGTTGGGATCATGGCTGCCGAGTGGTTGGGTATTCTTCTACGACATTAACCACAGCACTGGGCTCATGGAGCTCTTCTTCAGGCTTCATTGTCTGAAGGGAGTAGAAGGGATTCAAGTGAAGAGGGTCGTCAAAAGTGGTTGTTTTGATTGCCTTAGTCACCTCGCTAGTAAAAATTTGCAGACCTCTATCCCGTTTAGCCTAGAGGTTTTGATGGACCATTCGTTAAAACTGCGATCAAGGTCATAGCTGGTTAGCGCTTCTTGCATAGGAGAGAGCTGTCTCCATTAGATGCGGCATTGGATGAGGTCCAAGAACTAGAGTCATCTTGGGCCGAGGAGGATGAAGGACTCAATCTTCCATTAGGTCAATGCCTTGAGCTCTCTTATGAGCTCCAAAGACACGACTAAAGTGATGGGGCTGATTAAGGATGGTACTCTTGGGGAAAACCTTTGAGTACCAAGGCTGAAGGTGCTTGCTCGATGAAGGAGGAGTGGGCCGGAGTAGGATTGAGTCATGAGGAAGCCTGAGTCTAGGGGGAGGGAAAGTCTGTGATGGCGACGTGTGTGCGCCCCTTGAAGAAGGATTAAGGGATACTTGGGAGTCATCTCGGGGTTGTGCAAGTGATCTAGCCTTAAGAAGCTAAGAACTGTGAACAGGTGTCTATAAGAAAACAGGTGTAGGCCCTCCCCATACAGGGTGTGCTTGTATGAGGTGAATAGGAAGACGAGGAGGTTGTCTCCTGTGTACTCAGGTTGGCGTAATGACGTCGTTGCCCTGCACAGTGAGATGCATGTGATCAACGTGCACAGGACCTGAACTTAGAAAGTCTGATCTTGGATGCTGACTCGGGGTAGCACAAGGGTTGCACCGAAATGTGGCTCAAGTGAGAGACCCACAAGCCTTGTGATGTGTGTGAGGGGTGGAGACTCTAGGGTTTCCACCTTGATGTGTTGAGCCTCTAGTGATAGAGACCAATAGTGCAAAAATGTGAGGGATAGCCTTATGGAGACCCACAGAGGCAATTGCAACTTGTTTTCCTTTTGCCGAAAGGGACTGAGCAGCCTTCCGACGTACCTCAAGAACATGACCAGCAAGTGACTTGCCGATGGCTGGCTGCATGTCGTGTGGGGCAACAAAAGTGCTGCTGATATAAGGTGCCTTGGTGGAGTTTCCACCAGAATGAGGAGATGGGAAGTGAGGGTCCTTTTAGTCCCGCCTCACACCGGTCCAGGTTAAGACCTGAGATCTAGACAAGGGGTCTTTGCTCAAGAGGATGGTTAGGAACGAAGTTGAAGGAACTTGTTCCTTAGGGACACTCTTGAATGCGGCGATAAGAAAATCCCCGATGCGAATAAATGAGTTACAGAACCCGAAATAAAATGTGAAAATATAATGAAAGCAGATAATCAAAGAAGAAACTATCAAAAAAAGAACGATTTGACTAAGGGGTAGTAAGTCTTTAGTGGAGTCACCAAGCTGGTTAGGAGCCTCGATCTCACCCTCCAGATCCTTTGGGGATCGGGTGCCATGCATCTCGAATTTCGAGGGAAAACCCGAGACGTTTTTGAGATTGTTCTCTCGGGAACCTCATTCGAGAATGGGGGCAGATGTTACCAACCGGTGAGAGAGGAATTTAAGGTGGGTTCGACATTTACTCGGGCTGGCTCATATCGGTGCCCTCTTAGATCAAGAAGAAAGCCCCCAGGTAATAAAACTGGTTTGGAATCTCCTCCCTTGGCTTATATTATTCTATTTTCTGCAATAACACACATATGGCAAAGGTTATAAGATAGGTTGGTCAGACCTCACGCTTTTCCTCTTTGATAAACATACATAAGCATGCGCATTCAAAAAGAAAAATAAGAGAAGAAAGATAGGGGAGAGAAGAATTTGACTGAGTGGGATGATCAGAGCGGTGACTAAGGTGGTGAATAATTGATCTGCATGATAGCAAAACAGGCTCGGTAACAAAGATTGGCTCACAAGATAACTACTAGACGTCATTACCAATATCGACTAGCTAGGCGCGACCGTTAGTCTATCGTGGCAATAAAACATGTCAAGAAATATTAGCACAACAACATTATGGCTAGACGACAGGACTACATGAGAGACTAACCTCAATCCCTCGTAGTCAAATGAAAGAATAACATAATGATGATTGTGAGGAAAGAATAAGAAATGAAATAAGAGAAGATGGGAACAAAAGGAAGGTGGGAGAAGAAAGGAAGAGGAAAGTATGAAAGGCGAGAGAATAAAAGAGAGAGGGAAGGAAGACGCAGTCAGTGCTAGATATTGCCGACTGTGTTAGAAGGAAGAGAGAGAAAATGCTGTCGATGTTAGACTTCACCGACTATGTTATACAGAGGAGAAGAGAGAGAAGATGCAGTCGACGCTAGGCTTCACCAATTGTGCTAGAAGGAGAGAGAGAAAACACAGTGGGCGATAGGCTTCACCGACTGTGTCAGAAGAAAAGAGAGAAGATGCAGTCGGCGCTGCGCTTCACCAACTGTGTCAGAAAAGAAGAAAGGGAGAGACCTAGTCGACGTTAGCTTTGCGCTAGTTGTGATGGAGAAGCAAGAGAGAGAGATCGAGTCAGCACTAGGCTTCGTCGATTATGACAGAAGAGAAGAAAGAGAGAAACCCAGCCGGCACTAGGCTTCGCCGACTGTTACAGAAGAGATAGAGAGAAAAATCGAGTCCGCGCTAAGCTTCATCGACTCTGACAGAAAAGGAGAGAGAAATCTAGTCGACGTTAGAATTTATCGACAGCAACAGAAGAGGAGAGAGAAATCTAATCGGTGTTAGGATTCACCGACTGCATTAGATGAGAAGGAGAGAGAAATGCAATCAGCGTTAGGCTTCACCGACTGTATTAGACGAGAAGGAGAGAGAAAAATCCAGTCGATGCTAGGTCTCGTCGATTGCATTAGATGAGAAGGAGAGAGAGAAACCTAGTTGGTGCAAAGCTTCACCGACTGCAACAGAACAGAAGGAGAGAGAGAAATTCGGCCAGTGTTAAGCTTCACCGACTGTAATGAAAAAGAAGGAGAGAGAGAAATCCAACCGCTGCTAGGCTTCATCGACTGCAATAGAAGAGAAGGAGAGAGAAAAACCCAGCCAGCACTAGACTTTACTGACTGCATTAGATGAAAAATGGAGGGAGATAGAGATGAGAAGAAGAAAGAGACAGATAGAGACGAGAAGAAGAGAGAGAAAGAGATAGAGATGAGAAGAAGCGAGAGAAAGAGATAGAGACGAGAAGAAGAGAGAGAAAGAGATAAAGACGAGAAGAAGAGAGAAAGAGATAGAGACAAGAAAGAGGGGAGAGAAAGAAAGAGATAGAGATGAGAAGAAGAGAGATAGAGATAGAGACGGGAAGAAAAGAGAGAGATAGAGATGAGAAGAAATGAGAGAAATAGATAGTGTTGAGAAAGAGGGGAGAGAAAGAGATAGAGATGAGAAAGAGGGGAGGAGAGAGAAAGTTACCTTTTTGAAGGGTATCGACCCTTGTCGTCTCTCTCCTCTCTCTCTCTCTCTCCAAGATGTACCCACAAGCTTAAGCAAAACTCAAAGTTTTTTTGATTAATCAAAGACGAATGAATCTGTTTTTTTTTTTTATACAATGAGGCATTGCCTGGTTATATAGAATTGAGCTAAACATGAGTGTATGCCCAAAAACTATTTAGAATTGAAGATAATTACAATTTAATTGAATTTAAAGAAATTCTAAAAATGTGTACAAAAGGATTGTTTTGCCCCTGCCTAACAATGTATGGAATTTCAAAATAGTCTCTGTTGCTGCCCAAAAACTCACATGATCTTTCGTGGTTGACCTTAGGTGTTCTAATGCCCATTTGATCGAAAGATTATTGTTTTCTTGTAGGGCTCGGCATGGCGATTATTTTGATACTAACTTTGAGCCATGAAACATGTTTTAGAGCCATGATCATGGGACTTCAATTTTGCAGGAATATTGAAAACTTCAGATAGCTTGTATGCTCGTTCCTTAATGTTTATTCGTGACTTCTTCCTTGAATCACACTGAGCATGCTGTCACGATCACGTTGCAACAAACACAACTTGATTACGTGTCCGAATGAAGATTTTACCGTCTTGAGTTTTTTATCAGAATCTTGAAATCCAACGGCTAGAATTTACAGTAGATTTGACAACTTCATGTGTGAAATCCAACCGTTCATCGTATGCGAGGTTCAGACTAGAGATAGACTCGAACCTCACGCACATAATGAACTTGGTTTCATGTCGATCGGGTATTCGAGAGTCGTGATCTGGCTGCTCAAACGAGGCGTGCCTTTGCTTAATTTTTTGCAACTTCCTTCACAGATCAGCTACTTTCATTGAGTTTTTCTCTCTGCTCGGGTGTCATCACGGGGCGTACTACATATCTAAATGCTCGTCTTGATGAGACGAACATGCTCAACAAAATTTGGGAGCAATACGACCTGAAACGAGTGAGTTATAGGCCTCAAAAGTGACTGCCGTGACTTTGATGTAGAGTGGCCATACGGGAATAGTGTGCGGCTTACCCCTTTTTTGTATTTTACCCATAACTTTGTCTTGAAGTGCCCGGTTAAGCCAAAACCTGATCAATAGGGTTTTTCGACCATGCCAGATCTAATGGCGATTGTCTCACAACTATTTAAAGCACCAAAAGTATCACTCTAGTTACAGGGTCCATTTCAGGGTGTGAGAGACCGATTTTGTTGAAATTTTTTCTTTGTGTTCACTACCTTAGACATGTTTAATCGCAATGAAATTTGGTAGGTGGCCTTTTGAAGTTCTAATGAAGATCTTGACCAATTCTAGAGAAATTATGAGACTATCAAGAATTTCCACTTTTTTGTAAGCCTTATTGATCTACTTCCTATCAGGGACCAAGGTGCGAAAAAAAACGTTCAAAGAGTGACACCTCGAGCCTTGCACGTCGCCTGATGACTTTCTCCATATCCTGTTACATTGCTTGACACACGTCTAACACGTAAGGATGGCAACCCTGTGCCTCCCCGAGGATTGCATGATTTGCGAGGCAAACCGTTTGCCTTCCCTGCGACTGCCCACCTTCAGTGACGGTCAGTTTCCTTGACTCTTCGGTTTCTCGGCAGAACTCCCCTTTTACTGTCAAAAAACCTCTACAACTCTTCCTCAAAACAATAGGAAACCATGTGCACTTGTCGAAAAACTGTTAAAACTAATGGAAATGCATAGGCAGCCTATTGCTGCATCTCCCGTCTCTTTCTTCCTTCGCCAGAGCCCTAAAGAAGGCACAGCTGGAGTTTCCCTAAAAAATTCTCTGTTCCGATTGTGAAGCTTCTGCAACTTCCATTGAGCCTCCATCCTTTCTCTGCGGGTGTCTCCTTGTTTGACCGGAACCTCCCCTGCTTGTTGACAAACCTCCTGCTAACCCTTGTCGGAACACCCACTGTTTGTCGGAGCTTCCACCAAGTATCCTCTTCTCATCGTTAAACTGTTTTCTTTTTTTGCTTAAGTCTTGGTGAAAAGCAGTGGAAATGGGGTTTTACCCTTTTATATAGCCAATGTTATTCCCAAATGTCCCTCACAAATTGGGGATCCCAGTCGCATTCAAGAAAAGCCAAACTACGATGGGTCGGGTCAGGCTTTGACCTGAGGCCCAAGGAAAGTCTCATCGTCGCCTGAAAAATCCCATTCCAACAAAAGCCAGGATCGAGTTGGAGGCCAAATACTAGCCCACACCCAGTGCCGGCTATGTGATCTAAAAGACTCAGCGTTGGTAGTGTTGTTGAGGACTTCAGCGCCGACTGTGTTAGTAACTTCAGCGCCGGCTATGTGCTCAGTGACCCAGCGTTGGCTGTGTGCTCAGTGACCCAGCCGACTGTGTTCACGAAATAGCACAGGCTGTCCTCCACACCGACTGTGTTTTTAATAACTCTAGTGTCGGCTGACTGGTCAAAGAAACAGTAGCACCGACTGCATTTTCAAAAAAAGGCTCAACGCATGTTAATTGTTCAAGAGGTGATGGTCGTGGCGCCTACCACCGGCTACAGTTTAAAGCAGTCTATTGTCACACACCCCAGGCCAAAGCCGTGTTTATCCTATTACTGTTATCCCTAGTGAAGTTCACCTTAACTATGACCTATTATCCCCAGTAATGTGGTACTTAGGTCATTCAAGCCTAGGTCATGACTTTTCATTCCCAATAGGCGAGTCATACTCGTGTTGCAGTTCATTATCCCCAGTGGCGTTAGGGTCATTTTTACTGCTGCAACCCTCAGTGGGTCTGTCTCGCACCTAGTTATTTTGTCCTCAAGGTTATAAAGGACCTACATTTGTTCCCTTTTCCAACATGAAATCGGTCTTCCCATTTGGTTTTGCTGACTTTTATCCTCAGGGAGTCACACTTATCCTACTAATCCCCAACAAAGTTTGCCTCTCTTTGTAGGGCCACCATCTCCATCTAAAAAGCTCTCTGCTTGTGCATAGCCTTAATCATTTTATCCTTAGAGGGTCTGATTGTTATCCACATACCTAGTCCCCATGGATCTTCACTTACATGGCGATCAACAAGATGGTCTGCACTGCATGACCTTAAACTGCACAGCCTTGGTCTAAATGCATGATCATAAATGGCACGGCCCAAATTATACGACCATAAACTATAGCGGAGGTCTTGCTGCAGAACTCTAAATTGCACGGTCCGAGCTATATGACTTTAAACTATAGTACATGTCATAGCCGCATGATGTTAAAAGGCTTAGCACTACAGTCCAAACTATACGATCATAAACTGTAGTGGAGATCTAGTTGCATGACCTTAAATTATATGGTCCTAGTGACATGACTTTAAACTGAATAACAACAGTCCGAGCTATATGACCCTAAACCATAGTGCACTTCCTAACCGCATGACGATAAACTGCTTTGCACAGGTCCCTGAGGTATGACCATAAACTCGCAACCACATATGCACACACACGTTTTACATGTGTATTCATGCAGGTCTTCCCTAACCCATTCGTGCGCATGAACCACCTTCACTACCTTCCCAGTGAGTCCATTCATTTCACCATCCTCTATCATTCCCCCAGTCAGTCTCACCCACGCTCAAAAACGGCAAACCATCCCACAACCTATACTGGTCGTAAGCTAGTGGGTCATCATTTGTCACCCTCCTTTCATACATCATCCATCTTGCATAGGTAGCCTCGTGCCATCTTTTCAAGAAGAGAGCTAAAACCACTACCATACTCACTCCATGGCCTTCATAGACTGTCGTTCATCACCACAATGGTCTAGCTGTGTGCCCTTAAAACCATAGTGCACGTCCTGGCCACATGAAGATAAAGCTGCTTTGCGTAGTTCCCGAAGGCATGACCTTAAACAAGCCTTCACAAAAAAAAATGAATGAAATAACGGGGATGGTGTATACCTTAAACAAGGGAATGCCATGAGTAAAAATGACGGACGGGCATGGTGACGAAACTATGAGTAAAAGAGCTTCGTGCAAATGACAACCCGGGCACGGTGAAATCCCGAAAGGACGCTTGGACTAATAAAAAAGAAAAATCCTTGACGTCACCATATTAGGATCCAAAAAATATGAGCTTCAAGGAAAAGATTCCAACAGCCTGAGTCTATTAGCAAAAAGGACATGAAAGATAGAATACTTGCCCAGACGGCAAGACAAGTCTCATGAGGAAGAACACTATTCCCACGAGGTAACAAACACTCTTAAAATGCTAAAGACCACTACGAAGGTAAGAAACTGACAAAGCCAGGGTGAACCTGCCAGAGAATTCAGTCTGCCCCACCATACTTCCCTCTAGCCGACAGGCCCAGACATTCGAGACGGGCTAAAAAATGCACCTGATTGGACCCGACAAATGGGGCACACAGAGGTATCCTGACTGTCAAAAGCAAACCTGGTGTAGCAGCAAACAACGCTAACCAAAGGCTCTTCAGCAAACTAAGAAGGAAATCATTCCGACAAACCAAAAGATGCCCTAAGGAGGCTAAGTTAGCCACGACTTTGGACTTGCAATGTAACGACATGCTAGCAGTGGGTAGAGGTTATACCCAAAGCTGGTCACCTCGATAAACTGTGGTACCCTACCCGCCAAGAAACCAACCATGACTTTGGACCTACTATGTAACGACCTGCATGCAGTGGGTAGGGGTTATACCTAAAGCTCGTCAGCTCGATAAACTGAGGTACCCTACCCACTAAGGAACAATTGGTGCACAACGCAGACGTGCACTAACTAAAGGATCTTTGATTGTCTATCCAAAACCTAGACTAAATGGGAACAATGACCTTCGACACGACACTTAATTGTCAGATGGGCCTGATTTTGACTAACGAGGTCCGTACAAAATCCTCAGCTTCAAAATCACAAAATATCCACACGAGGGTGATGACTTCGATAAGATCCCTAAAAAATATATTTTTGCCCCCTAGAGTCTCCACGGATGGACCCGCAAATAATGCATCCCTATCTCTGAGCATCCTAGTTGCATCATTGCGTGAATCTCCTCGGAGTTCACGTGGTCTTGTGGCTAGGAAGAAAAAAGTAATAAAGCAGAAGGCAGTTTATCAAATTTTGTCCTTCTCGCTTCTCTCGAAGCATGACATTCGATAGGGCAAGCTATTTGAATACAGTTTTTAGCACCTTGGTCCCAAATGCCAAATAAAGAGGAAGCGGGTCAATAAAGCCTACAAAACAGTAAAAATTTCAACAGCCTCAGAATGCCACTAGAACTAGTCAAGATCTTCATAAGTACCCCAAAAGGTCACCTGCCAATTTTTATAACGATCAAATATGACTGTGCCAGTGAACACAAAGAAAAACATTCAGAAAAATTAGCCTCTAGCACCTTGAAAATGGACCCTGCAACTAGAACTATGTTTTTGGTGCGTCAAACGGCTATGGGACCACTACCAGTGGATCCGAAACGGTCGAAAACCCAACCCTATGAGTCAAGTTTCGACTTAATCGGGCACCTCAGGGCAAAGTTATGGGTAAAATACCGAAAAGGGGTAAGCCACGCACTATTTCCATGTGGCCACCTTTCACCAAAACACCATTAAACATGGCTATTTTCACAGTCACGACCAATGACTTTCGGGATCTATATCTCGCTTGATCCGATTTGGATTGTGCTCAATTTTTTAGCGTGTTCGTCTCGTCAAGACGAGCGTTTCGATAGGTGGTACGCCCCGTCAAGATGCTCAAGCAAGGAGAAAAACTAGAGAGAATTTGTTGATCTATTAAGAAAGTTGCAGAAAATTCAGCAGCAGCACGCCGCACTCCAACGCCCAATTCACGATGCTTAGATACCTGATCGGCATGAAACCAATTCCATTATGTACGTAAGGTCCGTGGCTATCTCTAGTCCAAACCCTGCGTACTATGAATGGTTGGATTTCACACACAAGGGCCTCAAAGCTGCAGTAAATTTCGACCCTCAAATTTCAAGATTCCGGCAAAAAACTTAAGATGACAAAATCTTCATCCGGACACGAAATCGAGCCATGCTTGTTGCAATGTGATCGTGACGACATGCTCAGTATTCTTCAACGAAGAAATAGAAGAAAAAATCAAGGAACGAGCACACAATCGATGCCGAGGTTTGCAAGATTCATCTAAAATTCAAGTTTCATGATCATGGCTCAAAAAGATTTGTGGCTAGAACTTGGTATCAAATTGATCGCCTTGTCGAGCCCTACTAGAAACTGTCATTTTTTCGATCAAATAGGCATATAGGAACCCTAGATCAGTCCTAAAAGATCACGCAAATTCTCGGGCAGCAGTAGGGACTGTTCTGGAATTCCACAAATTCTTAGGTAGGGGCAAAACAATCCTTTTGCACCCATTTTTATAATTTCTTTTAAGTCAATTAAATTGTAATTATCTTCAATTTTAGGTAGTTTTTGGGCGTCCACTCATGTTTGGGACTAATTCTATATAGACATGCAAAGCTTCATTAAAAAAAAAACCCTTCAATTCAACTTTCATTGATTCAATAAAATTTCACTCATTGCTTGAGTTCGTGGGGGCATCTTGGAGAGAGAGAGGATAGAGAAGAATAGGGTGAGTACCATTTGGTAAGTAATTTTCTCTCTCCTCTTTTCTCTCTTTTCTCTATCCTCCACTCTTTCTCTATCCTCCCCTCTTTCTCTCTCCTCTTTTCTCATATCTATCTTTCTCTCTCCACTCTTTTCTCATCTCTTTCTTTCTTTCTCTCTTCTTTTCATATTTATCCCTCTCTCTCTCTCTTCCTCCGCTAGTTTATCATGTCTCTCAATCCCTGCTTTCTCTTTCTCCATTCACGCATGGCAGACCTATCTCCTAGTGTGATGCCTTCCTGCTCCTGAGACATAAACAATGAGCCAGACCTTAGCCCAATCGACACAAGCCTAGCGCCGACCGGGTTTTCTTTCTCTTTCTTCTCTTTTATCACAACTGGTGCAAGCCTAGTGCAGGTCGGGTTTTCTCTCTTTTTCTTCTCTTCTGTCACAACCGACAGAAACCTATTGCCAATTGGGTTTTCTCTCTCTTTCTTCTCTTTTATCACAGCTGGAGTAAGTCTAGCGAATGCTGGGTTCCTCTCTTTTTCTTCTCCTTTGTCATAGCCGGCATAAGTCTATCACCGGTTGGGTTTTCTCCCTCTTTCTTTTCTTCCTTCACAGCCAGCGGGAGCCATCGCCTGCATGCTTTCTCTCTCCTATTTCTTATGACACAGCTAGCACATGCCCTTTGCCGCCTGCATGCTTTCTCTCAGCTCTTTCTTTATTTCACAGTAGGTAGCAGCCATCATTGTCTGAGTTTTCCCTCTGCTCTCATTCCCGTCTGCGTCCTCCTCCTCCTTTCCTTCCTTTCTCTCTCTTCTTCTTCTCTCATGGTTATCTATCCTACTCTGTTTCTTCTTCTCTTTTATCTTCTTCTTTTCTCACTCCTCGTCTCTCTCTCTTCTTTTCTTTCCCTCTCTGATCTCTATTCTTTCTTCTACTCTCTCCTTTGATCAAAAATGGTTGAGATCAGCCTTCAATTGTAGTCTTGTAATTTAGCTATAATGTTGATTGTGTCAGTCATAGTTACTGTGCTTGCTTTATTATCACGATAGACAAGTCATTGCATCTAGCTAGTCGTTATTGGTATAATCGTCTAATAGTAACGTTGTTGAGCCAGTCTTAGCTACCAATCCTGTTTCACTATCACGATAGGTCAATTACCAACTAGTCAGGTCATTGAGTCAGTCTCACCACTCGATCGAATTCTTCTTACCCCAATCTTCATTTCCCATTCTTCTCATCCTTTGAATGTGCACGCCTGTGTACATTCACCTGAAGGCAAAGTGTGGTCCCTTGACCCACCTTCCTTGTAACATTTTCCATATGTGTGTAATTGCAGAAATAGGAGAATACAAGCCAAGGGAGGCGATTCCAAACTAGTTTTACTACTAAAGGGTTTCTTTGTGATCTAAGAGGGTGCCCATGTGAGCAAGCCCGAGTAAGTCCCGAACGCACCTTAAATTCCACTCTCATCGGTTGGTAATACCTGCCCTTGTCCTTGAACAAGGTTCTCGAGAGAGCGATCTCAAAAAGTCTTGGATGGGAGAAAACTCAGGCGGCTCTGAGGTTTTGCTGTCTGAGGCAAAAGGAAGGAGAAAACTCAGGGGGCGCTGAGGTTTCACCGTCTAGGTTAGAAGAGGGGAAAGGAGATAGCAGCGACGCTAAGGCTTCGCAGGCTGAGTTAAAAGAAGACAAAAGAGATACAAGTGGCGTTGAGGCTTCACCGGCTGAGTCAGAAGAGAGAGGAGAGTGAGAGCACATACGACGATGGACTTCCACCATCTGGGACAAGAGAGAGAAAGGAGATTTTGATAAAGACCTAGCCTGCTATTCAGGCTAAGACCCAACCCACTGGTTGTGTCTCAGAAACAAGAAGACATCACACCAGGCAAGAGGTCCACCATGGATGGATGGAGGAAAGAAGGAAGAACTGAGACATGATAGACCAGAGGAAGAAGAAAGAGATAGAGATAAAGATGAAAGTAGGAAAGAGAAAGGGAGAGACGAGAGAGAAAGATAGGGATGAGAAAAGTGGAAAGCGAAAGAGAGATAGAGATGAGAAAAGTGGAGAGAGAGATAGAGACGAGCGAAGAGAAAAGAAAAAAATGGAGAGAAAAAGAGGAGAGAGAAAGAGCGATAGAGATGAGAAAATCTATAACAGTCCCTTCTACTGCTCGAGAACTTGCACGATCTTCCATGACTGATCCGGTGTTAAACTGATGTTGTTTGACCGAAAGAGGATTTTTTTCATATAGGGTTCAACATGGTGATCGATTTGATACCAACTTCGTGCCATGAATCATGTTTTTAAGCCATGATCATAAGACTTGAATTTTGGATGAATATTGAAAACTTTGGATCGATACTGTGCTCTTTCCCTGATGTTTTTCTTCAGTTTCTTCATTGAGTCGCACTGAGCATGCCGTCATGATCACGTTGCAACAAACATAGCTCAATTTCGTGTCTGGACGAAGATTTCGTCGTTTTGAGTTTTTGGTCGTAATTTGGAAATTCGGTGGCCAGAATTTAATTAAGATTCAACGCTTCTATGTGTGAAATCCAACCGTTCATTATTTACGAAGTTCTGACCAAAGATAACCGCAGACCTTATGCACATAATGTAACTGATTTTATGTCGATCGGGTATGCCAACATTGTGATTTGGCCATCGGAGTGAGGTGTGCTGCTATTGAATTTTCTGCAACTTTCTTCACGGATCAGCAATGTTACACCCCAAGTTCACTACCACTTTTGCGGTGAGACAGGCCACTCCTATACTATCTACATATAAAAAAAAATTTAAAATTCCTATTTGTATATTTGTATTATATCAAATAATGTAATTTTAATCTGTAAAAAGTCGGCTCACAACTAGTACTAACATGAAGGCTAGATATATTTTTTTTCCATTTCTAATAGTTTGTACAAAGTCTACTCATAACAAATATTAGCAGGAAAGTCCATACAAAGTTTTTCCAACTGTACAAAGTACATTTTAAACTTATGTCAACATGAAGATTTTACAATTTTGATAGAACTAAAAGTTACAAAAATATTTGACCTTGATAATCATTTCTCCCAAGCTACTCCTATTGGATGATAAGACTGTCATTACTCTGAAAAGGATTCATAACAGTTTAATGAGCTTGACTACTTCATAAGTGATCATCATGGTCTTAAAAATAATCATAGTTGGAAGATATAAATGTTTTCTAAAGAATGTATATTAAAAACTACCTGAAGAGGAACTTCGAGCAAAAACATTTATGAAATAACAATTTCACTTTCAAAAATGCACAATTAAACATAATCCAAATGATGGAAATGCATATCAACATCTTAACAGAAAGGCATCATTCCAAAGATTTCACAAAATATCCTACTGGCATCCTACGTAGGTCACCTATATACCTCACCAGCATCTTGGATGAGTATAAATAATCCCAGCAGGACCAATCATACTTCATCGGCTTACCGGATGAGTCCAAACAATCCTTACCGGCATAACCAGATAGATCCAAACAATCCCTGTGGGTCTGATCATATCTCACAGGCATCTCGGATAAGTCCAAATATCCCACCAGCATCCTGGATGGGCCCAAAATAATACCTGCAGGCCCAATCATACCTCACCAGCGTACCGAATGAGTCCAAATACCCCACCAGCGTCCTGGATGGGTCCAATTATACTTAAATTATCTATAAATTTCCTTTAACCTCAAAACGCATCAACATCATGCAAAGTATCACTGAAATCATTAATAGGAATTTGCTTAAAGCAAGTTAAACAATCACTTTCATTGAAATATTTGTAAGTAACCAGTCACATAGTTTGGCAATAATCTATTGAAGGTAGCAGTTCTAAAGGACAATCTTGAAATCTAACATGACAACCATTTAGTATCAAAGGAAGAACCCTTATGGGAATCCAAAATTAAAAACGGAATTATCACAATTTATGGAAATGCCAATTTGCAAATAATCATTTCATAGGCAATGCAACACTCAAGTGTAGAAATATCGGTTTTTCAAGTATGAGGAAGTCATTTGCTCATGCATAAAACTTATAAAATAAAGATGATGGAATGAAATATCACTATTTTAAAAAGCCAGACTATTTTTCAGAAGAATGATGTAACTTACCTTTATATGTCACGAGATGTGTTACTATTGCTAGAGTAAATTTGGGATTACTGGCTTTTGGCTACAGGTATGGAAAAATAGATTAATGAGTTTATTTAGAAAGAAGAAGTATATATATAAAATATGTTCATTAAGGTAATAGAATCAAAATTCTATTAATACTATTTCTATTGAATAATGTCATTTTTGTGGGAATATTGTAGTTATGAATATATCAAAAATATAAGGACAAGGTATGGCTTCAAATTACTATTATTATTATATTATTGTATAAGATTGTGATAGTATCTTTCATTTTATCTATACTCTATATAATAAATTAAAACATATGGTTTCTTTATCATCACTATTTTATATACTATCTTTAATAAAATTATTATAATTTTGTGGAATAAGGATATTAAGGGAAGAGAGAGAAGTGAGTACGAAAATTCGTTTTTATATGAGAGGAGAAGATAGAGAGAGAATGAGAAACCAATAAATATAATATTATAAAGTAATGATAGATGGTGATATGAGTAATTATTAAAATAACAATATTTTTAATATTATGAAAGGGTAAGAAAGAGAGAGTTTGAAATTCGTTTAAGAATATGAGAGGAGAAAAGAGAGAAAGAATTAAAGAAACTAATAAATAATGAGAATTATGAGGTAATGATTTTAATGTCATTGGAAAGACATAAAATGAAAGAGAGAGAGAGAGAGAGAGAGAAAATATAATCATATTGAGGTAATATAGTAATGTTATTAGGAGAATATCATAAGATCATCATTAAAACATAAGGGAAAGAAAATGATTGAGAAGAGAGAGGGAAGACTTACGTAGAGAGAGAGAGGACTTACATGGCGAGACAAACATCAAACTTGATGAGCTTGATGATTAGCACATGAGGGGGAGGAAGCCTTTATATAATAAGGGAGAACACTTCTCCTTGTGACACATGTCAACCATGTGTCCCTTTTTATTTTATTTTATTTTAATTTCTAAGCCACCTCATATCTTTTGTGTCACCTTTCATTTTGTTATTCCACTTATCATTCCTTTTTGCCACTTCACACTAATGATGGACACCTCATTGGTGTATTATTTTATTATTTCTCTTAAACGTTTTTGATGCAAAACTCGTATGGAATAAAAGGCATGGTCCCATGGCATACTTTTAACATCATGGTCCATACTTTATATTTTATTTTCAAATTTCATTATATTTATCATACATACATATTTATTTGTTATATTTGCTATTATTACCATCATTATTTATTATAGTTGTTATTGTTATTATTATTATTGTTATTATTATTATTATTATTTTCTAATTAAAAAAAATTTGGTCATCACATTCTTCCCCCCCTTAAAGAAATTTAGTCCTCTAAATTTTCGTACCTTATTGTTGAAATAGATCAGGGTATTTTTCCTTGATTTCGTCTTCGCGTTCTCAAGCTGACTCCTCCCTTAAATGGTATTGTCACAATACACAGAGTAGAGGAATTTCCTTGTTACGTAACACCTGCACCCTCCTATCTAGTATCAGAATTGACCGTTTAATGAAGGCCAGGTCCTCATTGACTAGTAAAGGTTCATATTTCAGGATATGGGATGGTTCAGACTGATATTATCGTAATAAGGATATATGGAAAACATTATGAATGTTTTCTAATTCAGGAGGTAAGGCCAGTCTATATGCCACGCTTTCGATTCTTTCCAGTATTTCAAATGGTCCGATGTAGCGTGGGCTTAGTTTTCCTTTCTTACTGAATCTCATGATGCCCTTGGTTGGCGAAACCTTTAGGAAGACGCGATCACCTATCTCAAACTCAAGGTCTCTTTGTCTGTTATTAGCATCACTCTATTGTCGACTCTGGCCTGTTCTGAGCCTTTCCCGAATTAATGCTATTTTATTTAAGGTTACCTATACAATTTCTTGTCCCAAAAGCCTTTTTTCACCAACCTCATCGCAACAGATCGGTGACCTACATTTCTTTCCATATAGGGCTTCATATGGTGTCATCTAAATACTGGATTGGAAGCTGTTATTATAGGCAAAATCAATCAAGGGTAAATGGTCATCCCAACTTCTTGTGAAGTCCGTGACGCAGGCCTTAACATATCTTCTAAGGTCCAAATAGTCCTCTCTGATTGCCCAGCAGTTTGGGGGTGAAAGGTAGTATTAAAGGTGAGCCTTGTTCCCATGGCTGACTGCATCCTACCCAAAATATAGAAGTAAATTAAGTGTCCTTGTCTAATACAATACTGACCGGAACTCCATTCAATCGTACTATTTCCTTGATGTACAATTGGGCTAGTCGATCCAAAGTGTAGATCGTGCGAACAGGTAGAAAGTGGGCAGTTTTGGTTAGCCGGTCCATAATAACCCGAAAGCTACCGTGTCTTGAATTTGTCTTTGACAAACCAGAGATAAAGTCCATAGAAGTGTGCTCCAATTTCCATTCTGGTATTGGTAAGGGTTGTAACAATCTAGCAAGCTTTTGACGCTCAGCTTTTATTTGCTGACATGTTAAGCACTTGGAAATAAATAGTGCTACTTCTTTTTTATATTATTCCACCAAAAGGTTTTTTTCAAGTCCTGGTACATTTTGGTACTCCCGGGATGAATGGTATAACGAGAGTGATGTGCTTCTTCCAATATAGCTTTCTTCACATTTTCATTATCTGAAACATAGTTCCGACGTCTGAATCTTAATAAGTCATCACTGCTTATAGAGAATTTGTCTTTCTTTCCCAACTTTAATTCTTTTATAATTTTTGTAAATTGAGGGTCCCCTTTTTGTGTTACCCGAATTTGTTGAACTACTTGGGGTTCGGCCCTTATGTTGGCAACCATTCCTACCCTACCATTAAGGAGTAGAGTCGGATGCCAAACCATTCTCTCTTTCAACAATTTCATCTCCCAATTCATTAGATCAGCTAGCACTCCTGCAGACTCCCTAAGCCTTTCCTGAATGATAATGGATCGTACAATTATAATTTTTAGGAAATCCATCCATCTTACTTGTCGCATATATAAATCTTTCTGGGAAAAGAGATATTTTAGACTCGTATGATTTGTATATATTTCAAATTTCTCACCGTACAAATAATGCCTCAAAATTTTTAATGCAAATACTATTGCAGCCAACTCCAAGCCATGAATTGGATACTGCTTATCATATTCTTTTAACTGTCTGGATGCATATGCCACGACCTTTTCATAATGCATTAATACACAACCCAAGACTTTATGTGAAGCGTCAGTATAAATCACAAATCCTCCACTCCCCTCAGGAATAGTTAAGATAGGTGTTGAAGTCAATCGAGCTTTTAGTTTTTGAAAACACTCCTCGCATTCTTTTGTCCATTCAAATTTGACATTTTTCTATGTCAATCGATTTAATGGGGTTGCAATTTGAGAGAATCCTTCTACAAATCTTCTGTAATATCCTGCCAATCCCAAAAAACTTCGAACTTCAGTCATATTTCTTGGTTGTTTCTAATTAACAATGGTTTCAATCTTTGAAGGATCAATTGATAAACCTTCCTTTGATATTACATATCCTAAAAATGTTATTTGCTCTAGCCAAAATTCACATTTACTTAGTTTGACATACAACTTCTTTTCTCTTAATAATTGCAATATTAATCTTACATGTTGCTCATGTTCCTCCAGATCCTTGGAATAGAGTAGAATAACATCGATGAATACCATAATAAACTTATCTACAAAGGGCTTAAAGACTCGATTCATCAAATCCATAAATGCAGCCGGTGCATTAGTTAATCCAAAAGGCATAACTAAGAATTCATAATGTCCATATCCTATCCTAAAAGGTGTCTTGGGAACATCATTACTTCTAATCTTAAGCTAATGGTATCCAAATCTACAATCAATTTTTGAAAATACTTGTGATCCTTGTAACTGATCAAACAAATCATCAATTCTAGGTAGTAGATACTTATTTTTTACTGTCACCTGATTTAGCTGTCTATAATCAATACACAACCTCATGAATCCATCTTTCTTTTTAACAAACAATACTGGAGCACCCCAAGGTGACACACTGGGTTTACTGAAACCTTTATCTAATAATTCTTTCAGTTGTTGTTTAAGTTCCTTAAGTTCTGCAGGTGCCATTCGGTAAGGGGCTTTGAAAATTGGAGCTGTTCTGGGAAGTAACTAAATGGAGAATTCGATTTACCTGTCAGGGGGTAACCCTGGCAGTTCCTCAGGGGATACGTTAGGAAATTCCCGAACAACCGGAATGGCATTCAAGTTTATCGTTTCATTTTATCTTCTATAACATAGGCAAAAAAGCCTTGACATCCTTTTTGAAGAAGGCGATTAGCCTGAATGGAGGAGACTAAATATGGTGGGGAGGCTTCTTTGATGCCCGCTACGTAAAATATTGGTTAATTTGGTATACAAAATGTAACCCTTTTCTTTTAACAATCAACACTTGCATGGTAAGCCGGGAGCCCATCCATGCCTAAAATTACATCAAAGTCTTGTATTTCTAAGAATATTAAACCACCAACAATTCCTTTTCTTCTATCATTATTACATAAGATTTGTATATTAAATTGGTATCAATTGAATCCCCTGTAGGTGTGGCAACCTCTAAAATGTATTTCAATTGTCTGGTGCTACCTTTAAGTGGCAAGCAAAATGTGATGATACAAATGAATGAATAGATTCAGGATCAGTTAGAATATGAGCTAACTTTTGGAAGATAGTAAGAGTACTTGGGATCACCGAGTTTGAGGCTTGAGCATCTTTCTGGATAATTTTGAATACTCTTCCCTTTGTCTAGGGTTTTTGGGTTGCTTCTCCGGGCTTCACATGTTGTTGCATTTTTTAGGCTGGACAATCTTTCATCTTGTGTCACAACTTCTCCAATTGGAAACAAGCTTCGGTTCCCCAGTAATAAGGTGTCAACCCATGTTTCTTTCCACATCTCTTACAAGGCTCTGGTGGGACTTGAAATGGTTCCGGCCTTGGTCTTTTGTTTACCCTTTCAAATTGTTGTCGATTATTAGGTCTAACCTGACCTTTCCGATTTTTCCTTTTTTGATAATCTTCGCAATCCTTCTCAACAATTTGAGCTTGATCCACTATTTCAGCATAAGTTCTTAATTTTAAGACTGATAATCTGCTTCTAATGGCTGGTCTAAGGTCCCTTTCAAATTTTTTCACCTTTCTTACTTCATTATTGACCATATGTGGGGCCAACCTGGCAAATTCAGTAAACTTGACCTCATATTGTGCTACCATCCTATTTCCTTGAACTAATTCCAGAAATTCCATTTCCTTTTTATCTCGAATAAAATCTGAGAAGTACTACTCATTAAATGTCTCTCGAAATGCTTCCCAAGTCAAGGGTTTATTTTCTAGGGCTAGTACTCGTTTTGCTATCCGCCACCAATGTTCAGCTTCACCTTCCAACATAAAGACTGCTAAGGTGACTTTCCTATCATCTTGACATTCTTTCACGTCAAATATTTTTTCCAATTGAATAATCCATCCCTCAGCTTCTTGTGGATCCACAACACCCTTAAAGGAAGGTGGGTTTAATTTTTTAAATTGTTCGATACTGCACTCACCATTTCCTTCAACTGGTTGTCCAAGTGAATTGTTATGCTCCATTTGATGCTGCATAAGGGCAACCATATTTTCCAAAGCTCTATGAATTCCTTCCATGCTAACTCCAGCCACATGAGGTCTTGACATCGTAGTTGTTTGTATAAACAATAAGTACACTTAGAGTATTCACTCTCAGGTTTCCTAGGAATCCTAAACCTATTGCTCTGATACCAAAATTGTTACACCCCAAGTTCACTAACACTCTTGAGGTGTAAAAGGCCATTTCTATACTATCTATATATATAACAAATTTAAAATTCCTACTTATATATTTGTACTGCATCAAATAATATAATTTTAATCTGTATAAAGTTGGCTTACAACTGGTATTAATATGAAGGCTAGATATATTTTTTTTCCATTTCTAATGGTTTGTACACAGTCTACTCATAACAAATATTAAAAGGAAAGACCATACAAAATTTTTCCAACTGTACAAAGTACATTTTCAACTTTTGTCAACATGAAGATTTCACAATTTTGATAAAACTAAAAGTAACAAAAATATTTGATCTTGATAATCATTTCTCCAAAGCTACTTCTGCTGCATGATAAGACTGCCATTACTTTGAAAAGGATTCATAATCGTTTGATGTGCTTGACTACTCAATAAGTGATCATCATGGTCCTAAAATAATCATAGTAGGAAGATATAAATGTTTTCTAAAGAATGTATATTAAAAACAACCTGAAGAGGAACTTCGAGCAAAAACATTTATGAAATAACAATTTCACTTTCAGAAATGCACAATTAAACATAATCCAAATGATGGAAATGCATATCAATGTTTTACCAGAAAGGCATCATTTAAAAGATTTCACAAAATACCCTACTGGTGTCCCAACTAGGTCACTTATATACCCCACCAGCATCTTGGATGAGTCCAAATAACCCTAATAGGTCCAATCATACCTCATCGATGTACCGGATGAGTCCAAAAAATCCCTACCGGCATAACCAGATAAGTCCAAACAATTCCTGCAGGTCCGATCATATCTCATAGGCATCCCGGATGAGTCCAAATATCCCACCAATGTCTTAGATGGGCCCAAAATAATACCTGTAGGTCCAATCATACCTCACCGGCATACCGGTTGAGTCCAAATACCCCACCAGCATCCTGGATGGATCCAATTGTACTCAAATTATCTCAGCATTTCTTTTAACCTCAGAAAGCATCAACATCATATATGCAAAGTATCACTGAAATCATTAATAGGAATTTTCTTGAAGCAAGTTAAACAATCACTTTCAATGAAATATTTGCAAGTAACTAGTCAAATATTTTTACAATAATTTATTAAAGGTAACAGTTCTAAAGGACATTCTTGTAATCTAACATGACAACCATCTAGTATCAATAGAAGAACCCTTATGAGAATCCAAAATTAAATATGAAATTATCACATTTTATGGAAATGCCAATTTGTAAATAATTATTTCACAGGAAATGCTACAATCAAGTGCAGAAATATTAGTTTTTTGAATAATGAGGAACTCATTTGCACATGCTTTTTACAGTATCTAAATATTCAAAAACAGTAGATGGAAATCTCACAATTTTACTAAAAAGATTATTTTTCAAGGCATTGGGGTCACTTACGCATAGAACTTATAAAATAAAGATGATGGACTGAAATATCACTATTTTAATAAAACAGATTATTTTTTAGGAGGATGATGTCACTTAGCTTTATATGTCACGAGATGTGTTACTATTGCCAGAGTAAAATTGGGATTACTGGCTTTCAGCTACAAGTATGAAAAATAGATTAATGAGTTTATTTAGAAAGGAGTATATATATAAAATAAGTTCATAAAGGTAATAGAATCAAAATTATATTAATACTATTTTTATGGAATAATGTCATTTTTGTGGGAAATTGTAGTTATAAATATATAAAAAATATAAGGACAAGGTATGGTTTTAAATTACTATTATTATTATTATTATTATTATTATTATTATTATTATTATTATTATTATTATTATTATTATTATTATTATTATTATTGTATAAGATTGTGATATTATCTTTCATTTTATTTATACTCTATATAATAAATTAAAACATATAGTTTCTTTATCATCACCATTTTATACACTATCTTTAATAAAATTATTTTAATTTTATGAAATAAGGATATTATAGTATTAATATGGGAAGGGAAGAGAGAGAGGTGAGTATAAAAATTAGTTTTTATATGGGTGGAGAAGATAGAGAGAGAATGAGAAACCAATAAATATAATATTATAAAGTAATGATAGATGGTGATATGAATAATTATTAAAGAGAATAACAATATTTTTAATATTATGAAAGGGTAAGAAAGAGAGAGAGTTTGAAATTTGTTTAAAAATATGAGAGGAGAAGAGAGAGAAAGAATTAAAGAAACTAATAAATAATGAGAATTATGAGGTAAAGATTTTAATGTCATTGGAAAGATAATGAAAGTGAAAGAGGGAGATAGACAAAACATAATCATGTTGAGGTAATAATGGTAATGTTTTTATATGAATATCATAAGATCATCATTAAAACATGAGGAGGGAAAGAAAAATGATTGAGAAGAGAGAGGGAAGACTTACGTAGAGAGAGAGGACGTACATGGAGAGAGAAACATCAAACTTGATGAGCTTGATGATTAGCTCATGAGGGGGAGGAGGCCTTTGTATAATGAGGGAGAACACTTCTCCTTGTGATATATGTTCAATCATGTTTCCCTTTTTATTTTTTTTTATTTTAATTTCTAAGCCACCTCATGTCTGTTGTGCCACCTTTCATTCTTTTATGCCACTTATCATTCCTTTATGCCACTTCACACTAATGATGGACACCTCATTTGTGTATTATTTTATTATTTCTCTTAAACGTTTTTTATGCATAAATGACATGGAATAAAAGGCATGTCCCATGGCATACTTTTAACATCGTGGTCCATACTTTATATTTTATTTTCAAATTTCATTATATTTATCATACATACATATTTATTTGCTATTTTCTATTATTACCATCATTATTTATTGTTGTTGTTGTTGTTGTTATTATTATTCTTATTATTATTATTCTTTTTTCTTTTTTTTTCCTAATTTAAATTTTTTTTGTCTTCATAAGCAACTTCTCTCTAGGTTTTCTCCCTGCTCGAGCATCGTCACGGGGTGTACCACATATTGAAACGCTCGTTTAGATGAGACGAACATGCTCGCAAAATTTGAGAGTGATCCAACATGGAACGAGTGAGATAGGGGCCCCAAAATTCAATGCCCATGACTGCAAAAACAACCACTTTTAATGGTGTTTTGGTGCAAGGTGGCCACACGGGAATAGTGTGCGGCTCACCCTTTTTTGTTATTTTACCCATAAATTTATTCTAAAGTGCCTGATAAAGCTGATACTTTACCCTTAGGGATTTTCGACCATACCAAATCCAATGGCGATGGTCCTACAGCTGTTTGACAAACAAAAAATATAATTCTAGTTATGGGGTCCATTTTAGGGTGTTGGAGGCCAATTTTTCCAAAATTGTTTATTTGTGTTCACAACCTTCAAAATATCTGATTGCAATGAAACTTGAAAAGTGACCTTTTGAAGTACTTATGAAGATATTAACAAGTTCTGTGGCTATTCTGAGATGGTCAAAAGTTCCACTGTATGTTGAGGCTTCATTGACCTGCTTCCTCTTTATTCTACATCTGGGACCAAGGTGCTGAAAAATGTTTTCAAACACCACTGTCTCTCGACATGCTACTTGGAAGTGGGCGAAATGCTGATTGGGGGATATGGTTCCGCTAAACAGGGGAAACTTCCTTTATTGTAGTATGAGGGAAATGGAATCTAAATAATGTAAGAGGGATACGGCTTTTGGTAAAGCCTTGCTCCCTGCATACCTAGGATCAGCCGGTTCTTTAAGCTATTGGCCACCATAGCATCAATATCTACCTGTGAGACGGAGTGAGGGTCGGAATTGTCCTGTGAGGTAGAGGGAAGGGGCTGCCTCAAAGGTACATCATTTGAGTGATGCGAATTGACCTTGTGGTTAGTCGATTATCGTGCGGTGTCCATTCGATCTTCTTCATCATTATGGACACCATATCTTTGAACGTACTCATGCGCTCTTCTTGAGAGTCATCAAGCTCGTTTACAACCATTACACTAACCGTTTCTCTAGGGAGGTCAGCCTTAGTTGCAGTTGAGGGCTTGGGAACATAACGGGTTGCTTGCGTCAGATCTGTCAGCAAGGGGTCAGCATGCTTCGACTTGACTCGAGTCTTGTATGTCAATTGTGTGAGGACCGGTTTTTTATGGTCTTAGGGCTGTGGCAGCTGAGTGGTTGGGTCATCTTCAATAACACTAACCACATTGCAGGGTTGGTGGACGCCTTCTTCAGGCTTTGACATCTGAAGAGGGTAGAAGGGGTTTAGGCGAAGAGAGTTATTAGAGCTAGTTGCCCCGACCATCTTGGTTGCTTTCCTGGTTAGAATTTACAGACCCCTGTCGCATTTGGTTTTGAGATTTTCATGAACCTCACGCCAAAACAGTTATCGAGACTGCAGCTGATCAGCTCTTCTTACACACGAGAGAGTTGTCTCCATCAGGTGCAGCAAAGGATGAGGGTCAGGGACTGAAGTCAACCTGGGCTTGAGAGAATGAAGGACTTGATATTCCATCATGTCTTTGCCCCGAGCTCTCTTATAGGCTCCGAAGACATGACCGAGATAATGGGGTTGATTCAAGATGGTACTCTTAGGAAAGGTCTTCGAGTGCTAACGTTGAAGGTGCTTTCGCGAAGGAGGAGCAGGCAAAAGTAGGGTTGATTCATGAGGATACCTGAGTCGGGGGCGAGGGGCTGTCAGTGAGTGAAACGTGTGCACTCCTTGAAGAAGGATCACGGGTGACATGGGGGTCAGCCAGGGCTCGAACAGGTGGTCTGGCCTTAAGAGGTCGGGAACCACGAGCAGGTGTTTGCAAGAGAATAGGTGGAAGCCTGCTCCTTACAGGGTGCACTAGTGTGTGTTGAGTGGGAGGACGAAGGGGTTGTCTCCCGTGTGCTTGCGTTGCTATAGCAATAGCGTTGCCCCAAGTGGTGGGATGCAAATGCACAACGTGCACAGGACTTGACCATGGGAAGCGTGATCCTGGACATTGACTCGAGGTAACATAAAAGTTGCCCCGAGGTGTGGATCTAGTGGATGACCCATGAGCCTCTTAGTGTGTGCGAGAAGTGGAGGCCCCAGGGTCTCCACCTCGATATGCGAGCCTCTAAAGGTAGGGACTCGTGGTGGTGCGAGAATGTGAGGGGTAGATTTGTGCGACCCACTGAGGAAATGGCAATTTGTGTGGCTTTTACAGTAAGGGACTAAGGCAACCTTTCGACGTACCTCGGTAATATGACCGACAAATGACTTGCCGGTGATAGGGTGCATGATGTGAGTGGCAGTAGATGTGCTACTAATTTTTTTCTGTGATTTCTTGGTTGGATCACATTGAGCATGCTACCACAATCGTGTGACAATAAAAGCAGCTCAATTTTATGTCTGGATGAGGATTTGGCAACTTTGGAGTTTTGGTGTGGAATTCTAGCACCAGAATCTGAAAATCCGATGCTAGAATCTGGAATTTTGACACCAGAATCTGGAATTTCGACACCGAAATTTGCCGTCACTTTATTGTGTGAAATCCGACCGTTCATCATGCGTGTCATTTGGACTAGTGATAGTCGTGGACCTTATGCACGTGTTGCGATTGGTTTTACGTCGATCGAGTTCGCGAACATGGTGATTTGGCCGCTCAAGCGAGGCGTGTCGCTCCTGATTTTCCTGCAACTTCCTTCATGGATAAGCAACTTCTCTCTAGCTTTTCTCCTTGTTCGGGCATCATCACGGGGCGTGCCACATATCGAAACGCTCATCGTGACAAGACAAAATGCCCACAAAATGTGAAAGTGATCCAACATGGGACGATTGAGATATAGCTATCACAAGTAATTGTTCATGACCGTCCCTTTAATAGAGTTTAGTTGCAGGGTGGCCTCACAAGAATAGTTTGCGGCTCCTCCTGTTTTCATCTTTTACCCATAACATCTTCCTAGAGTGTTCGTTTAAGCTAAAATTTGACCCTTGGGGGTTTTCAACCGTATCGGATCCAATGGCAGTGGTCCCACAATAATTTTATGCACTTAAAATATAGTTCTAGTTATGGGGGTCTGTTTAGGGTGCTAAAGGTTGATTCTGTCGAAACATTTTTTCAATATGCACTACTTTAAACATGTCAAAATGTGACAAAACTTGACAGGATACCTTTTGGAGTCCTTATGAATAGCTTGACCCATTATGGGGCCATTATGAGACTAGCGAAATTTCCACTATCTTGTCAAGCTTTATTGATTGGCTTCTTTATTTTATTCCTCATCGGGGACCCATGGTGCTGAAAAATGTCTTCAAACAGCATGCCCCACTGAATGTTGTGCTCCGAGAGAAGTGAGAAGGACAACATTCAAAAAATTTCCTTTGGCTTTATTTTTTTTTTTTCTAGCCATAAGACCACGTGAACGCCTAGGAGATCCATGTAGTATTATAACTATGATGCTCAGACGTTTGGATGCAATGTACAGGTCCATTCGTGGAGACTTTAGGTGGAGAAGAGACCTTGCGGGATCTTGTCGTGCTCCTCACCCTCAAGGGACTATTTGTGATTCTGGCAGTCGAGGATTTTGTGTGGACTTTGTTGGTTAGAAACGGGCCTATCTGGTGGCCAAGTGCTATGAGCCTTTGGTAAGCGTTGTTTGTTGCTACACCAAGTTTTATTTTGACAATCAGGGTACCTCTGTGGTCTCCATCCTGCTGGATCCAGTCGGGGGCTTTTTATTATTCTATCTCGAAGGTCTAGGCCTGTCGGCTAGGGGAAGATTTTTGCGAGGCGGCCTCATGGTGGGCATCACCCAGAAGTCTCTGGCTGGTTCACCTGGGGTTTTTCAGTTTCTTTCCTTTGTGGGGGTCTTTAGCATTCTTGAGGGAAATTTCGGTCATCGTCCTCACCTTCAAGGACTCTTTTTTTTTTTTGGTGTTGAAGTTAGGGAGATCCTATGAGGCTCTCACTCTCAGATGAGCCATTTTGTATTGTGATTGGATGCTGCCAGCTGAGGATTTTGTGTGGACCTTGCTAGCCAGAATTATGCATGTTTGGCAATTGGGTGCTGGCTGAGGCTGTGATGCTGCATCAACTTACCTGGATAGCCCAAGCGCCCTTTTTCAGGTTTTTACCTGAACTGGGGGAGTGGTGCTGTAAAGATGGTTTCTACCCTTTTCATCCATTTTTACTCATGGCACCCTTTCAGATTTTCACCGTGCCCGAGTTTTCATTTTCACATAACTCTTTTACTCATCCATGGAAGATCACGCAAGTTCTCGGGCAGCAGCAGGGATTGTTTTGGAATTCCACATATTGTTAGCAGGGGAAAAACAGTCCTTTTACACCCATTATTCTAATTTCTTAAAATTAAATTAAATTGTAATTATCTTCATTTCTAGGTAGTGTTTGGGTGTACACCCACGTTTTAGCCAAATTCTATATAAACATGCAATGCCTCTCTGTACTAAGGATGGGTTCATTCTTCTTAAATCAATCAATAAAATTCTAAATTTTTCTTAAGCTTGTGGGTACGTCTTGGAGAGAGAGCGAGGAGAGAGAAGAAAGGGGCTGGCACCATTCAGGCAGGAAGCTTTCTCTCTCCTCCCTTCTATCTCTCTCCTTCCCTCTTTCTCTCTCCTCTCCTCTTTCGCATCTTTATCTCTTTCTATCTCCACCCCTCTTTCTCATCTCTATCACTTTCTCCCTCCTCCCCTCTTTCTCATATCTATCTCTTTCTCTCTCCTCCCCTCTCTCTCATCTTTATCTCTATCTATCTTCTTCACGTCTCTATCTCTTTCTCTCTCCTCCCGTCTTTCTCATCTCTATCTATTTCTCTCTCCTATTTCTCATCTTTATCTTTTTTCTCTCTTCTTCTCGTCTCTATCTCTTTCTCACTCTTATTATTGTCTGTATCTCTTTCTCTCTCTTATTCTCATCTCTATCTCCTTCTGTTCTTCATCTAATGTAGTCGGTGAAGCCTAATGCCGGCTTGATTTATCTCTGCTTCTCTTATGTTGCAATCGGTGAAGCTTAGCACCAACTGGATTTCTTTCTCTCCTCTATTCTGTTGCAGTCGGCAAAGCTTAACATTGGCTGGATTTCTCTTATTCCTTCTCTTCTGTTGCAGTCAACAAAGCCTAGCACCGACTCTATTTCTCTTTCTCCTTCTTTTTTGTTGCAGTCGGCAAAGCTTAGCGCCGGCTTGATTTTTCTCTCTCTCTCTCTCTTCTGTAACGGTCGGTTAAGCCTAGCGTCTGTTCCATTTTCCTCTCTTCCTTTTCTTCCATCACAACCGGCGAAGCCTAGCGTCGGCTAGGTTTCTCTCTTTCTTCTCTTCTATCAAAGTCGTTGAAGCCTAGCACCGACTCGATCTCTCTCTCTTGCTCCTCTTCCATCACGACCGGTGTAATCTTAGCATCGGTTGAGTCTCTCCCTTTCTTCTTTTCTGATACAATCGGTGAAGCCTAGTTCCAACTACATCTTCTCTCTCTTCTTTTGACACAATCGGTGAAACTTAACACCGACTGTGTTTTCTCTCTCTTCTTCTGTTATAGTTGACGAAGCCTAGTGCGACTGTGTCTTCTCTCTCTTCTTCTCTGTATAACACAGTCGGTGAAGCCTAGCACCGACTGTATTTTTTCTCTCTTCCTTCTAACACAGTCGGCAAGGCCTAGCTCCGACTGTATCTTCCATCCCTCTCTCTCTATTATTATCTCACCTTTCATATTCTTCTCTTCCTTTCTTCTCCCTCCTTCCTTCTGTTCCCTTCTTCTCTTATTTCATTTATTGTTCTTTCCTCATAACCATCATTTTGTTATTCTTTCATTCGACTAAGAGGGATTGAGGTTAGCCTCTCAAGGTAGTCCTATCGTCTAGTCATAATGTTGTTGTGCTAAGATTACTTAGCTCGCTTTATTACCACAACAGACTAACCATTGTGCCTAGCTAGTCGGTACTAGTACTGACATCTAGTAGTAAGCCTGTGAGTCAGTCTTAGTTATCTAGCCAACTTTGCTACCATGTCAGGCCAATTATTCAATAGCTTAGTCACCACTCTGATCCTCCTGCTCAGTGAAACTCTTCTCTCCCCTGTCTTTCTTCTCATATTTTTCTCTTCTTCTTTTTGAATGCGCATGCTTGTGTACGTTCATCAAAGAGGAAAAGGGTGAGGTCTGACCCACCTGTCTTATAACCTTTTCCATATGTGTGTGATTGCAGAAAATAGAAGAATACAAGCCAAGGGAGGCGATTCCAAACCAGTTTTATTACTGGGGGGCTTTCTTTGTGATTTAAGAGGATGCCCACACGAGCTGACCTGAGTAAGTCCTGAACCCACCTTAAATTCATCTCTCACCGATTGGTAACACATGCCCCTATTCACAAACAAGGTTCTCGAGAGAGCGATCTCAAAAACATCTCGGGTCTTCCCTCGAAACCTGAGACGTGTGTCGCCCGATCCTCAAAGGATCTGGAGGGCGAGATTGAGGCACATAACCACTTGTCTTAAGGCAATGCACATTCACATCAGAAGGTTATGAAGTGCATGGTTCGGTGAAAGATAGAAAAGAGAAGAGAGCTTGACATAGAGATGGGACTAGCCTGACACCATAAATTACCGACTCGTAGTGGTAGCAGGACAAGCATGGTTCTCAGGACCAGCACGGCGGCAATACTACTTGAAACTGAGGTCAGCGCATCGATGGTAGGCTAGTTCTACCCTCAGTCAAGTGAGAGGAGAAAGAGGTGTAGAGGAAAGAACGAGATGATAAAGAGGAGCGGAAATCCTAACGTCAATAGGAATCGTTGTTGACAATGCGAGGAGACGACACATCCCTTAAGGACGGCGCTGACTCCTGACGAGGCACATGATGATGGTTTCTCCTAGGTTGCATGGTGAGAGGAGTGGAATAAAGGGATAATGGCGATGGGCATTGGTCATGCAGAGGAAGCTTGTGAATGGCGATGGATGTCGCCAGAACCTCTAACGAGTGGCGATAGGTATCGTCGTCTTCGCTAAACGTGCAGTAGAGGAAGACCCCTGCAGGCGACAACAAACTTCATCATTTGGGTTCTTTGTCAAGGCATCATAGCTACATCTGTGGATCGCGATAGGCAGCGCCATCTATAGACTACACTGGAAGAAAGAGACAGACGAATAGAAGGGAAGGGGGAGTCATGCATGGCGCTTTCCCAACCCATGGAATCAAGGGAGAGGCATGCACGACACTGCCACTGCCATGGACGACCTCTACTGGGAACTCAGACGAAGAAGAGGGAGAAGAGAGGGGATAAGAGAGAGAGAAGACGAAAAGAAAAAGGAGAGAAAGAAGGTTCACCTCAACCTTAGGGTACCAATCAAAAGTTTCTCTCACCTCACTCTCTCTCTCAAACGTGACACCACAATGGTTAAAAAGAGAAACTTGTATTAAGTGAAAACTCTCTCTTGTGTGTGTATTCCTTTGTCTCTTCTTTGTTCTACGTACAATGATGGTATGTATATATGGAAGTGTGCCCCAAACATGGGTGGATGATCAAAAGTAACCCTAATTGTTGGAAATTTAGATTAAATTGAATTAAAAGAAATTAAAAAATAGGGTGAAAAATGACATAATTGCTCATTCCTAACAAGTTGTAGAATTCCAGAATAGTCCCTATGTTGCCCTAGGACTTGCATTATCTTGCATGGTTGATCCGAGGTCGTTCTGGTGTCTGATTGATTGTAAGATGATCATTTTATTATAGGGCTCGACATGACGATCGATTGGATACCAACTTCAAAGTATCTTCTGAACTGGGGAGATCTTATGGAGCTCTCACTCCCTGATGAGCCATGAAATTGAGGAGATCTTATGCGACTCTCACTCCTTGATGAGCCATGAAACTGAGGAGATCGAATGAGGCTCTCTCACTCCCTAATGAGAAATGAAACCGGGGAGATCTTATGTGCTCTCACTCCCTGATGAGCCATGAAACTGGGCAGATCTTATGTGTTCTCACTTCTTAATGAGCCATGAAATCGGGGAGATCTTATGAGGCTCACTCCCTGATGAGTCAAGAAACCAGGGAGATCTTATGAGGCTCTCACTCCCTAATGAACCATAGAAACTAGAGAGATCTTATGAGTCTCTCACTCCCTGACGAGCCATAGAAACTTGGGAGATCTTGTGGGGCTCTCACTCCTTGACGAGCCATGCAACTGAGGAGATATTGTGTGGCTCTCACTCCCTGACGAGCCGTGGAAACTGGGGAGATCCTGTGGGGTTCTCACTCCCTGACGAGCCATGAAATGGGGAGATCTCTCTGATGAGGCATCTGACCAGTGACTGGAAGAGGGCTTTTGAGGATTTTAGGCAGACCTCAGTAGCAACATGACCGTTTGGAAATTGAATGTTAGCTGAGGCGGTAGTCATGCGTCAGCTCGTCTTATCGGTCTAAGTGCCCTTTAGTGGGTTTTCACTTGAGCAGAAGAAGTGGCATCGTGAAGACAATTGTCACCAACTTCTATTACTTTAGGGCTGTTTTACTCATGACCTGTAGTCATGTCCAACTTTTCCATTCGTCTTTACTCATGGTACCCTTTTGGGGTTTTCACCGTGCCCGAATTTTTTTCTCACGGAACTCTCTTACTCATGGTTTTGTAACCATGCCCATCCAACATTTTTACTCATGGTGTTCCCTTATCTAGGTATACACCATGCCCATCTTTTGAGAAGGCATTTTTTAGGGTCCTGCTTTCGAGACCTGTGTAAAGCCTTTTAACGTCATGCAGTCAAAACGTGCACTATAGTTCAGGGTCATACAGCTAGACCATAGCAATAACGAATGACAGTTTGTAGAGGCCATAAAGTGAATCTAGGGATGACTTTGGCCCATTTGGGAAGATGGCATGACGTTGCCTGTAAAGAGTTGATTAGATGGTGGGTGAAAAGTGGTGACCCACTAGCTGACGGTGACTATGGGTCACAAGATGGCTTGTCGTTTGTTGAGCATGGGTAAGACTCACTGGGGGATGATGAAAGATGGTGAAGGTGGCCCGCGCACATGACTAGGTCGGCTAGGGAAGACGTGTGTGGAGATACACGTAAAGGGCATGTGCACCTACGTAGGCACACTAGGGAGAAGAAGAGGGTACACTGGGGAGAAGAATAGGGTACACGCACATAAATGGGCCGGTTAGGGAAAGCGTGCATGAAGATGCATGTGAAAGGGGTGTGTGGTTAATGGGTGCATGTTTTAAGGTCGCGGCTCCTAGACTTGGACAAAGTAGTTTAACATCATGTGGCTAAGACACGCACTATGGTTTAAGGTCATATAGCTTGGATCGTGGTTATGCAGTTTTAGGTCATGCAATCCAGACCGTACAGTTTAAGGTCGTGCAACTAGACCTCCGTTATAGTTTAAGGCCATATAGTTTGTACCATGGCTATGCAGTTTAGGGTCATGCAGCATGGACTAAGTACGAATCACCATGTTAGTAGGGCTGCAAGGGGGGTAGGTATGTGGATAGCAATCTGGCTCCCTAAGAATACAGATAGTTAAGGCTATACACATGCGAAGAGATGTGACCCTACGAGGAGTAGTAAACAGGAGAGGCTTCACTGGGGATTAGGAGAGCCAGTGTGACTCCATGGGGATAATGAATATCGGTGTGCATGGAACTCTGACAGGCCAGAGCAAAGATAAACCCAACCATGGGTTGAAGGGATAAGAATGACCTTAACTCTCTAGAGATGATGGGGTGAGTACGACCCTTGCATACATCTAACTTCGCTGGGGGTCAAGTTAGAGTTATGCGTATGGACTATTTATCGCACTGCGCGTTACAGTTTTAGGGTCTTGTAGCTCAGACCATGGCTACGTAGTTTACAGTAATACAGCTTGTGGTTTTGCAATTAGACCTCTGCTACAGTTTAGGGTCATGTAGTTTGGACCATGGTGCTAAGCCTTTTATCGTCATGCTGCCAGGATGCACATTATTGTTTAAGGTCATACAGCTGGACCATGGTCGTAAGTTTAAAGTCATGTGACAAGGACTTTACAGTTTAAGGTCGTGCAACTAGACCTCTACCATAGTTTAAGGTCGTATAGCATGGTAGTATAGTTTTAAGTCATGTGATAAGGACTTTTCAGCTTAAGGTTGTGAAACGAGACCTCTGCTATAGTTTAAGGTCATATAGTTCGGACCATGAATGTACAGTTTTGAGTCATGTGATAAGGACTATGGTTGTGCAGTTTAGGGTCATGCAGCATGGACCGTGGAAATTAAGTTTAAGGTCATGCAGCGCGGACCATGGTAGTGTAGTTTAAAGTCATGCAGCACGGACCGTGGCAATGCAATTTAAAGTCATGCAGCACGGACCGAGGCAGTGAAGTTTAAAGTCATGCAGCGCGGATCATGATGGTAGCGGTGAGGGGATGTGACTCCATCGGGGAATATAGCCATTACCAGAGACTGGGCTCCCTGAGGAGTGAGATTTTGATGCATGGGAATGAAGTTCCTGAGAATGAGAGACGATGGTCTAAATGGGTCTGCCATGGCCAGTGCGTGACACTAGGTGTGGAGATTCATCAATAAGCCTAGGTGATGCATTACGTCCCTTGGTGAAGCACATGGGAGTAGCCCTTGATGTTTCCTGTGGTGGTAATCTGTGGACGAGACATGCAGGATGACCCTTGGACGAGAAGCACAGCGATACTCTCTGAACGAGATGTGCGGCAATAGTCTCGAATCAAGGCACATAATAAAAGTCTTGATGGGGTGCATGGCACTAGCCTTTTGATGAGGCACATGATGTATTTGTTGACGAGGTGCGTGGCGATGATGCTTCAGGTCTCGGGCTTGGCCCTCCCCGACCTGGTCTTATCACCATCAAGAGCTGGGCACTGAAGCGTCATTCTGAGTTTGGTTGGGGCAGTCTTCGGAACTACGGGATATAAAAAGGGGAGAAACCTTAGTTTACAATTTTACTGAAGGGTAAAATAGTAGAAAGCCTTTTTAGAGAGAGATAGCCAAAGCTTTATGGTGAGGGTTTTTCGATGAGTAGTTCACGACCAAAACTTGTAGAGACAGGTCCTTATGGATTTTTTGGCGAGCTTCAAGAGGTGCGAAGCTTCGCACCATGATTGCGAAGACTTTTCAGCAAGTGTTGAGGCTTTCAGAGAAAGGAAGAGGGTCTCTCAGGGCCTTAGAAGGTTCTATTGCTGCTCCAACCATTAAGCTACTGAAGCGGAGGTTGCAGAGAGTGTAAAGGGCTTTGTCAACTCGCTGGTTGTTGGAGGAGAAGGAGAAGGGGTTCCATTGAGTTCACTAGAAACTTAGTGAAATTTTGATGAGCTTTGGTGAATTGCTAAAGTGAGAAACCAGGGAGAAGGGCAATCCACAGGGTCTTAAGGGAGCTTTTTTTAGGGACTTCCAGTGGTTTTTCGCTAACTCCAGCAAAGAGAAAAAGGTGAGAATTATTTTCCTAGTGGGCGGGAGTGAAATCCCAGTGAAGAAGGCAAACGCAGGTGGGAAACCGAACGGTTGGGGGATCGTAATGGTTGTGAAGAAGAAGGGTCATGGGACGGCGAACGGTCACCCTCCGCAAGCAAAACGACAAGCCACGTCGTAAGTTTCAAGAGGGGTGTTCGGATTCAAGGGTTGCACGTCCGGCACGTGCTGACAGCTAGAGCGAGGCATTAATATTCCTTGGTTTGCGAGATGTCGATAGTCTTTGGCTGATCGCGAGATGGAGATTCCCTCCTAGTGGCGATAGTCTTGCCTTTGACTGTGATACAGCGATAGTCCTGCCCTGGTGAGCGTATTTTCTTTGTGGTCACCTAGCGTCCATCGTTTTTGTTCTAATGGCCGAGTCTTTACTGGCCATTCCATACATGAAGGACCTCACGTGTGAAGGGGAGCTTGGCACTGACGTTTTCACCGGTGAGAGCTGGGTCAGAGGTGAACCAATATGGCTCACCAAAGCCTTATGTGGACCCAAGTGGCCTCTGAGCATCACCTTTGTGAGTGTCCTCATTTAGTTGGTGACGAGGGAAGTTAATGATGGAGTGGTGAGCATAGAGGAAGAGGTAAGCCTTCTGCATTGCTTGCACCAAAACGTAGCCTCTAACACGAACTTGCCGACCCTAGGCAAGTGAATGGTGGAAACCCCGGGCATGCAATGGTCCTCTTCCAGTCCGCCGATGCGAGGAGATTGAGCCTGATGTGGTCATGATCGGGGGCCAGAGCGAGGGAACCATTACCGAGGCACCAAAGCAGTGTGACGTTCCTCTCGAATCCGAGGAAACTGAGGCTCTAGCTGCAGCCGGGAGTCCTCCTGTTATGGTTCCTCTTGCCGCATTGCCTAGGCCCACTTTTCGTGGAATGTCAGGCGTCTTCTTTGAGATGTTGCGAGCAAGTTTCCAAAAACTGAAAGAGCTGCCCCTTGAAGAGATTGGAACAACTCTTTTGCGGTTTAGGGAGATCACCGTAGGAAATGTACTTGAGTCACTCCCTTACTTCGATAGCCTCGCCAACGAGTCAGAGGGATGGAGAATGGAGGCTCTGCAAGCAGAGAAGACTACTAAGAGACTAGAGGATTCGAAGCTGAAGTGGTTGGAGAATTCCCTCAAACAAGGTCGAGAGTTGGTTGATGCCTAAGTGGGGGAAATAGATGTTATTGCCTCTTAGAGGTCCACCCTTACCGAGGAAGCTGCAACATGCCACAATAAGGTACATGCCTTGAAGGCAGAAATAGCTAAATTGGCGCTAGCGCTTGAGGAGTTGGAGAAGGAGACAGTAGCCTGGGAAGCCATGGATAAGGAGTTAGGCCAGAAGTTACTAGACCTTGAGAGCTCCTTGAGGGAGCAACTGGCTATAGTGGACCATGAGGACAACACGGTGGCCGGATTGAGGGCCGAGATTGAGCAAGTGAAGGCTTCAACCAAAGAATGTAGAGGGAGGGTCAATGAGATTTTTGACGGTGCCTTCTTTCTATTTTTTTTGTAAAGAAAAAACACTTGTAATATTTTTTCTTGATGATTAAAATGACCCTTTTCTCTTCCCTGTGCATGGCATGTCTTTTGTTCCCTCTTTTTTGTCTTCATTTCATTGCTTCCGCCCTTTCATGGTTTGAGACGAGAATGACTCCTTGCTTCATCTTGTGGCAGCCTGTTGTGGCTTCAATGACCTCGAATGGGGGAGCAGTTGCTCTCTCACCCCTGAGCGTTTGATTGGAGAGGGGCTTATAATTCATGATTCTCATGATTTGATGAACCAGCTCGCTGTAAATGCTCTAGTCTGGGGGAGCTTTGGGTTCGATTCGAGGTGCCTTGGTCTTGAGCTCTTCGTAGGTCTTAGTCTCAGGGACTAACCCCTTTAAATGCTTTGAAGCGATGCCCATGACCTCCAATTGACCTTGGAGGTTATGAACATTGCTTCTCAGCTCTGCCATGTGGGCTTCTTCCTGAGAGCTGGAGGGATCGCTCTTGTTTGGCTGTACTTCTTCAACAACCTCATAGAAGCGTTGGTAGAGCAACTGCTCCATTTCTTGCCAAGTGTACACCGTGTTTGGCAGCAGCCAAGCATACCACTGGAAGGCTGGTCCTTCGAGAGTCTCGATGAACTAGCGGAAGAGGAGACGTCTATCACTTACTATATCCTGACAGGTTGCTCTAAAGTGGGCCATATGCTGGTGAGGAGATGTAGTACCATTGAACAAGGGGATTTTCCCTTTTTGGTAGTTTGGGGGAAACGACATCTTGTCAATGTACGAAGGATACAGCTTTCGGTAGAGTGGCATCTCTTGCATGCCCAGGACCTTGTTCTTGAGGCTATGGGCCACTATAGCATCTATGTCGGTTTGGGAGACCCCACGAGAAGAGGAGCTGTCTTGGGAGACCAGAGGGGGAGTCTCCCTAGGAGCTGTGTCCTCACCAGTCGAGGAATAAGGCAAAGAAAGGGACCTGGAGGCCTCTAGGCGCTCCATCTTTCCGAGGATGGCTTACATCATTTCCTCAAACTTGTTCATCTACTTCTCTTGAGCGTCATTCCAGTCATTGATCACCATGAAACTGATCGTTTCTTTTAAGAAGTTAGAGTCAGGTGATGCAGCAAACTGTCAAGGGTGGCTAGTCGTGCATGGCAAGTCTGTCTAGAGGGACTCAGCTTTCCCGGGCTAGACTTGGGCTTTGTATGCCGATCTTTTGAGCACCGGTTCTTGACGGTCTTAGGATCGTGACTTCAGGGTGGTGATCATCGAACAGTATTCCTGGACTTGCTCAGCCTCCAGAGTTTTAACAGGGAAGAAGGAATTACAAGGAAGGAGGTGGTCGGGGTGGTGACCTTGACTGCCTTGGAGGTTTCCCTGCTCAGGATCTGCAGGCCTCTTTTCTGCTTGATCCTGAGGCAGCTGTGAACCTCATTCTAGAACTGAGCCTGAGACCTGGACTGCCCTGTTTTCTTCAAACAGGCGAGGGCCATGTTTATGAGTTGGAGCAGGAATTATGCCCAAGGATGGAGGGCAGCTTGGGTTCTTATCTTGGAGGGTGGAGGCCTCTGTCTGACATTAAGTCGTTGCTCCAAATTCCTTTGTGAGGACTGGGCGTTCGGTTGACCTGGGGCTGGCTCAAGATGGTACTCTTAGGAAAGACCTTTGAGTATCAGAGCTTGAGGTGCTTTCCTGACAGCAGGGAAGCGGCAAAGGAAGAAGCTGGCTCGTGACTCCGCCTGAGTGTGGATCCGAGAGGGACCTATAAAGATGGTGCGTGTGCACCTTTAAGATTAGCCATCCGGGTGACTTGGGGGTCAGCTCAGGCTCGATCAATGCGTTTGACCTGAGGAGGCCGAGACTCAAGAGGTTGTGTTTGTGAGGGACAAGGTGGGAGCTTGTCTCTCACAAGGTGAAGCTATGTGTGCCGGAAGGGAAGACAGAATGGTCGACCCTCCCATGCATAAGGGGACATAGGGTTAGCGCTGCCCTGAGCTACAGAAAGCGAATGCATGGCGCATGTAGGGTTCGACCCGAGAAGGCTTGGCCCTGGATGCGAGCTCAAGGTAACATGAGAGTTGCCCCGAGGTGTGCCTCGAGTGATAGGCTACGAGCCTTTGAGTGTTTGCGAGCGGTGAAGACCTCAGGACCTCTACCTTTGTGTACCAACCCTCAGGTGTGGAGGCTCCGGAGTAGTGAAGGACCACAGGGGGTTGCCTTGCAGCGAACCTCAGGAGCGATGACAGTTTTCTTGCCTTTCACAAGGATAGATGGGGCAGCCTTCCTACGTACTGTAGCATTATGACTGGCAGGAGATTACCAGTAGCAAGGTGCACGACAACAGGAGTGCTGCCCATGCAAGGAGCCTTGGTCGAGAGTCCACCAGGGCAAGCAAGCGGAGAGGTAGGGACCTTTATGTCCCCTCTAGCACCGATCCAGGTGAGAACCTGGGAGATAGATTGTTAGTCGTGACTCAGAAGGAGAGTAGGGAAGGAGGCTTGAGTGAGTCGCTTCCCTAGAACAATCACAAGTGCAGGGATAAGGCAGTCCTCGACCCAGATGAATTGGTTGGACAACCCAGGTGCCATATAAATAGGTGCAAAAAGTAAAAAGGAAATTGGTCAAACAGGAGCGAACTAACTAAGGGGTAGTAAGACCCAGTGGAGTCGCCAAGCTAGTTAGGTGCCTCGATCTTTCCCTCTGGATCTAGGTGATCTAGCGAAACGTGTCTTGAGTTTTTGGTGAACCTGGGATTTGAGATCGCTCTCTCAGAACCTTGCTCGAGGGCAAGGGCAGGTATAACAACCAATGAGGGAGGAATTTTAGGTGCGTTCGGGACTTACTAGGGCTGGCTTGCATGGACGCCCTCTTCGATCATGAAGAGAGCTCCCCAGCTACTTGAGCTGGTTCGGAATCGCTTCCTTTGACCAGTAATCCTCATGTTTTTCTGCACCGCACTTCTATGGTTAATTTGTAAGACACGTGCATCGAAGGGACCCACCCTTGTCTTAAGGCAAAGCATGTTCACATGAGAAGGCGATCAAGTGCAAGGTTCGGTGAAAGATAGAAAAGGGAAGAGAGCTTGACGTAGGGGTGACACTAGCATGACAACCAGATATTACCGACTTGGAGTGGTAGCAAGACGAGCATGGTTCTCAGGACCAGCACGACGGAAATACTACACGAAACCGAGGTTAGTGCGTCAGTGAAAGGCTAGGTCTACCCTCAATCAAGTGAGAGGAAAAGAAGTGAAGAGGAAAGAACGAGACAACAAAGAGAAGGGGAAATCCGAACATTAATAGGCGTCGCCTTTGACAACGCAAGGAGACGACGCATCCCTTGTAGACGATGCTTACTCTGGATGAGGCAAACAGTGATGGTTTCTCTTAGGTCGTACGGTGAGAGGTGTGGGATGCAGGGAGAACGGCAATGGGCACCGGTCACGCAGAGGAAGCTCACAGACGGTAATGAGTGTCGTCAAAGCCTCTAGCGAGCTATGATAAGTATCACCGTCTTCGCTAGACGCGCAATAGAGGAAGACCCCTGCAGGCGGCAACAAACTTCACCGTCTGGGTTCTTCGTTGAGACGTCACAACTATGTCTGTGGACAACGATAAGTAGCACAATCTAAAGACTTCATTGTAAGAAAGAGACAGATGAATAGAAGGGGAGGGGACTCGTGCATGACGTTATCATCACCATGCACAACTTGTAAGGACCAAGGGATAGGCCTGCACAGCACTGCCACTGTCGTGCACGACCTCAGCAAGGAACTCAGACGAAGAAGAGGGAGAATAGAGGGGAGAAGACAGAGAGAAGAAGAAAAGAAAAATAAGAGAGAGAAGGTTTACCTCAACCCTAGGGGCACTGGTCAAAAATTTCTCTCACCAAACTCTCTCTCTCAAACATGACACCACAATGGTAAGAAAGAGAAACTTGTACTACGTGAAAACTCTCTCTTTTGTGTGTATGCATCTGTCTCTTCTTTTTTCTGCATAATTTGATGGTATGTATATATAGAAGTATGCCCCAAACATGGGTGGATGATCAAAAGTAACCCTAATTGTTGAAGATTAAGATTAAATTGAATTAAAAAAAATAGAAAATAGGGTACAAAATGATAGATTTTCCCTTTCTAACAAGTTGTGGAATTCAAGAACAGTCCCTGCGCTACCTTAAAACTTGTGAGATCTTGCATGACTGATCCAGGGTTGTTCTGATGCCTGGTTGAACGTAAGATGATTAATTTCTTGTAGGGCTCAACATGGTGATCGATTTGATACCAACTTCGAGGCATGGATCGTGTCTTTTGTGAACGATCATGTGACTTGAAATTTGAGTAGATCTCGAAACTTTGGATCGATAGTGTGTTCGTTCCTTGATGTGTTTTTTTTGTTTTCTTCACTAAATCACACTAAGCATGCCACTACGATCACGGGGTACCAAACGCATCTCGATTCCATGGTCAAACGAAGATTTTGTAAGTTTGGAATTTTGACCAAAATCAAGGACTATGACGATGGAATTTACAGTCTGTTTGTACGTTTCATGTGCAAAATCCAACCATTAATCTTGTACGGGGTTCGAGTCAGAGATTTCTCGAGACCTTACGCCCGTAATGGAATTGGTCTCGCGTCGATCGACCTCACGAGCGGTGTGATTTTGCCACTCAAGCGAGGCACGATGCTCCTGAATTTCATGCACTTTCTTCGCGGATCAACAACTTCTCTCTACCTTTTCTTCGTGCTCAAGTATCCTCACAAGGTGTTCCACATATCGAATCGCTCATCTTGATTAGATGAACATGCCCACCAAATTTGAGTGCGATCGGACCTAGGACGAGTGAGATATGAGTGTCGAAAGTCACTAGTCATGACTGTCCCTTCAATGGTGCAGTGTTACAGGGTGGCCACATGGGAATAGTGTGAGGCTTTTCTTGTTTCACTCTTTCGCATATTACTTCTTCCTAAAATGTCTGTTTAAGCTGAACATGACCCCTGGGGATTTTCAATCGTGTTGGATCCAATGGTGATGGTCCCACAACAATTTGAGACGTTGCAAATGTAGCTCTACTTATAGGGGTCTATTTCAGGGTGCTAGAGGTCGATTATGTCGGAACTGTTTCTCAGTCTGCACTGCCATAGACATATTAGATTGCTACGAAACATGGCAGCAAACTCTTGAGAGACCTCATGAAGATCTTTGCCTGTTCTGGGGCAGTTTTGAGATTGACATAATTTCCACTACTTACTAGGCCTTTATTGAGTGAGGGCCCATGTTGATTAAAACTACCATCTAACACCCATATGAAGGGAGTGTCATTCTTTACGAGATGTGAATGGGGCCTACATCATCCTGAGATATTTGAGATGAACCTCCAAATGTAAGCGAGATGTCCTTGAAGAGACCGCAATTCATGGAGGGTCATAGGCGATGGCATGTCCTGAATGGCCATGATTTTGAGTGGCTTGAACTCCTGCCCATGGTATATCACGATGAACCTTAAGAATTTTCTTGAGAGTACACCAAAGGTGCTTTCTAAAGTTATGATCCATTCTTCTTGAAGGATATGATCCACAAAGAGGTCGAGTGCTATGTGGATGACCTGGTGGTGAAGTTTGAAACAAAGACACTCACGTACAAGACCTCAAAAAGGTATTTGAGCCATTCTTCTTCTTAACTAAGACGACATTCGCCATCCATCTTGGGTATTTGACTTCTCGTATGAATTCAACCTGCCTGAGCTTGTTCATCTCAGCATCGATCTGCATCTCAAGGTCGGGTCTAAACCTCCTTGATTTCTGTATCATGGGTTTGACGGTTGGATCAATACTGCTGCGATGGATAGAAATTTGAGGGTCTAGACTGAGCATCTCATGATAATGCCAGGTGAAGACGTCAATGTTTTCTCAAAGGAGGGAGATGTAATTTTCTTTCTCTTTTGAAGTCATGTTTTTTTAGATGAAATTTGGCCTTGAATCTGCTTCATCCCCTAAGTTTATCTCTTCGAGCTTGTCAGTTGCGGCATGACCACCTTGATCCCATTCTTCTGAAGCATCTTGTAATTCTTCATTTGGCGATTCAGGATGCTTCTCATCAATCTCGAGTGCAGAGACACACGATCCTGACATTTTTCCTTCTAGGAGAGGTCCGGCGCGAGAGACAATTCTTGGTCTCTGCAAAGAGTAAGGAATGAATGGGTAGGCTTCAAAGGGCGAGTTCAAGACCTTACAACTGGGGTCGCTCGGTACTTGCCCCGAGTTGGGCGACTTCATGAACCTGAATCATGTGACAGGTCTCGTGGAAATAGGAGCTTGAAGATGGCTCAGTCGTGGCTTGGAGTGCTAAGGTGTCGGCGGCTGTTGAGAATCCAGCCACCTAGACCAGCATCTCTCTGAGGCGCTTTGCTGTGACTTAATGAGGCTGGTGCCTCCGAGCTCTATGTTTAGTGCGTCGAAGTTTGGAGACTATCGAGCTGCATCTGTGGAGAAAACAGAAGAGGAGCGAGCAGAAGAATCTGAATATTCCGAGCAGCTTTTTACGTCATCGCTAGACTTAGACATGTGCAAGGGTATTTTAGGTCTTCCAGCTCTGACCATTGGGGGGTGCTTTTAGTGTCATCACCCATATTGGACGACTGCAGGGGGTATTTTAGGTCTTGCCCCAGCTTTGACCGTTGTGGGGTGCTTTTAGCATCATCACCCACCTCATTAATCGTCACTGTGGGAGGCCTCAGTTGCACCGAATGCTTCCTTTAACTCTTCAAGCTCTATCTGACCTTTGTTAATAAGGGCTTCGATAATATCGTTGAGATTATAGCAGTAATGAGTGGGGTGGCCTACTTTCCCTATGATAGGCCCGGTACTTCTCATTCGTCTCCTACGCAATCAGCTTTGGGGTGTTGACCTCTGGTAGCTGGATCATGTTCTATTCTAACAGCAGTCGAAGCAATGCAGGAGTCCACTCTTTATCAAAGGGGTAAACCTTATTCTGATGCTAAGTCTAAAGCCACTTCAACTAGTATTTTTAGGAGGTGGGACCTTATTGTAGGATTGTTGTTTGCCCCCAGCCTGAGGCATCTATGCCTTGAAGAGGTCCAAGGTTTGGGGGTTAGCTTTGTTGGTGTTAGTCATGGTGACAGGCACACTGATCACTGCTTTTTGTTATTTGCCCCAACTGTTGTAGTGAGAATTCGAACCGGAGGGTGGCTGACGAGATCCTCTATGGTGCTTGGATAGACCCTCAATACGATCTACTTTAGAGATGAGCTCTGGCATGGAGGATTGATTGGAGGCCTCAACATGTAGGGTGATCTCAGGAAGTATGTTCCGTATGTAGGTTTGGACAACTTATTTTTCAGTCATGGGGGTGGCATGAAAGGTTGCCAGCTCTCTCCATCGAGTGATGAACTTGTCAACCGGCTCACCAGGGTCTTGAGTCAGAGTAAGGATCTCAATGGTCTCTATGTTCCTTTGGAGTTCGTAGAAGCATTGGTAAAAAAACTGCTCCATTTCCTGCGAGGTGTACACCAAGTTTGGAGGTAGCCGATCATACCACTGGAAGGCTAACCCATCGAGAGTCTCGACGAATTGACAGAGGACTTGCCCTTTAGTCGTTGTCTCTCGACAGGCCTCTTGGAAGTGGGTAGTATGCTGATGAGGAGACATAATACAATGAAAAAGGGGGAGTTTCCCTTTTTTATAGTTTGGGGGAAATGGCACCTAGTCAATGTACGAAGGGTACAACTTCTGGTAGATCATTGCCTCTTGTAGCTTGAGACCTTGTTCTTGAGGCTATGGGTGACCATGGCATCTATATCGGTCTGGGAAACCCCTAGAGAGGCAAAGCTGTATTGGGAGACAGGTGGGGGAGTTTACCTGGGAACTGTGTCTGCGCCAGACAGGGAATCAGTCTTGTGGTGAGAAGAAGGGGACTTGGAAGCTTCTAGGCATTTCATCTTTTAGAGGATGGACTACACCATTACCTCAAACCTGTTCATTCTTTCCTCTTGGGAGTCGTCAGGCTCATTGATCACCATGACACTGACCATTTCTTGTGGAGGGTCTGAGCCAGGTGGAGCAGTGGACTGTTGAGGCTGGCGAGTCGTATGTGGCAAGTCAGTCTACAGACAGCATGCCCCGACTTGACTCGAGCCTTTTATGTCGATCTTGTGAGGACCGATTCTCGACAGTCTTGGGACCGTGTTAGCAATAATGACCCAACAATACTCTTGGAGTCACTCAGGTTCTATAGTTTGGAGTGGGAAAATGTGATTACGAGACAGGAGGTCGCCGAGAGTAGTAGCCTTAGCTGCCTCGGAGGCCTCTCTGGTGAGGATCTGCAGGCCTCTCTTCTGCTTGATCCTGAGGGTGCTGTGGACTTCGCCCCAAAACATCTTGAGGTTTGGACTGCCCCTCTTTCCTTGAACATGCGAGGGCTGTGTCTATTAATTGGAGTAGGGGAGATGGGACCCAAGGACTAAAGGCAACCCGGGCTTTTGCTTTGGAGGCTGGAGGCGTCTATCAGACATTAGGCCACTGCTCTGAGTCCCTTTGTGAGGCTCGGATGCGGGGCTGACTTGAGGCTGGCTCAAGATGATACTCTTAAGAAAAACCTTTGAGTACTAGGTCTCGAGGTGCTTGCTCGGGGAACGAAGAGCAGCATAAGAAGGAGCTGGTTCATTACTCCACCTAAGTCGGGGGCGAGGAGGAACCTGAAAAGTTGGTGCATGTGCACCTTTAGGGTAATCGTCCGAGTGACTTGGGGGTCAGCCCGAGCTCGATCAATGGGTTTGACCTTTGAAGGTTGAGACCCACGAGCTTGTGTCTATGAGGCATGGGGTAGAAACCTATCTCTCACATGGTGGAGCTGTGTGTGGTGAGAGGGAGGACGAAGCGGTAGACCCTTTGGTGCTCGAGCCGATATCGAACTGGTGCCATTCCGAGATGTGGGATGCATGGCACATGCAGGTTTGGCCCAAGAAGGCCTAGCCTTGAACATGAGTTTAAGGAAGCATGAAAGTCGCCCCGAGGTGTGACTCGAGTGGATGGACCATGAGCCTGTAAGTGTGTGTGTGGGGTGGGGAGCTCAGGATCCCCGCCTTTGTGTGTCGAGCCTCCAGGTGTAGAGGTTCGGGGTAGTAAAGGAGTTCGGAAGGTAGCCTTGTGGCGACTCTCAAAAGTGATGGCAACCTGCTTACCTCTCACAAGAGTGGATAGGGCAGCCTTCCGGCGTGCCTCAGCAATATGACCAGCAAGAGATTTGCCTGTTACAGTGTGGGTGCTGTGTGGGGTAGCAGATGTGCTACCAATGCAAGGGGCCTTAGTGGAGGGTCTGCCAGGGCGAGAAAGCGGGGAACAAGGACCTTTAAGTCCCCTCTCGCCCCTATCCAAGAGAGAACTTGGGAACCAGACTGTGAGTCCTGGCCCAAAAGAAGTATAGGGAAGGAAGCTTGAGCAGCTCGCTACCCTGGGACAATCACGTGTGCAGGGATAAGAAAGTCCCCGACTCAGATGACAGGGTTGAATAACCCAGGTGCCTTAGAAAGTAGTGCAGAAAGTGAAAGAAGATACTGATCAAAGAAGAGCAAGCCAACGAAGGGGACTGGAGTCACCAAGCTGGTTAAGTGCCTCGATCGTGCCTCCTCAGATCTAGGTGATCGGGTGACAATGTCTCGAGTTCGAAAAAATTGGGACTTGAGATCGCTCTCTCGAGAACCTTGTTTTAGAACAAGGGCAGGTATCCAACTAGTGAGAGAGGAATTTTGGATGTGAGGTTGGGACCAACCTCACCTGGGTCCGTGATTACTCGAGCTGACTCGCATGGGCACCCTCTTAGATCACGACGAAAAGCCCCCCAGCAGCTTCAGCTTTAGCTTTAGATCACTACTATGGTTAATTTGCAAGACAAGTGGGGCGAAGGGCCCACCCTTGTCTTAGGGTAATGCACAATCATATAGCTAGAAATGTTAGGGGATAGAGTGATAAAGTGGAAGGTCTGAACAGAGGTCGAAGAGAGAAGAAAGCTTGACGAAGGGATGAAACTAGCTTGATAGCGGAACAGTGACCGACTCTGAGTGGTAGCAAGATGGGCTGGTACTCAGGACCAGCACGATGGCAATACTACTCGAAACCGAGGCTGATGTGGCGGTGTGCGGCTAGGCCAACCCTCGATCAAGTGAGAAGAGGTGAGAATGAAATGAAGGCACGAGACGGCGAAGGGATGGGGTCCCGTCGGCGCTAGGCGTTTCCACCCATGACCATGGAGTAGCAGTGTCACGGCCCTTGGACAGCACTATACACTACTGCTCACGGCTTGAGTGGGAGCAGGGAACTATGGACACCACTAGGCATTGCCGCTAGCATTACAAGAAAGCAACGCACCCCTGCGCGAGCCACAATAGCCTCTTGTGAAGCACTCGACGATAGCCATTTATGAAGCGCGCGATGATAGTTCTCATGAGGCGCACGACGACAGGTATGTGACGCAGGAGGAACGATGATGAGCACCAAACGCACAAAGAAGTCTCGCAGATGGCGATAGGCAACGAGCACGGGAAGGAGGCTCGCGAATGGCGATAGGCACCGCACAAGCAAACGAAGCTTGTGGATGAAGATAAATATTACCGAGACCTCTCGCAGGAGATGTAAGGCATTAACATCTATGATAGGTGTGCAACAGCGTGAGACCCCTGTGGGCGGCAGTGAGTTTCGCCGTCTGCGCTCTTCACTTAGGCGTCGAGGATAGATCTACGAACGGTGATGAGCAACGCCATCTGTAAACCTCGCTAGGAGATAGAGATGGACCAACAGACGGAGAGGGAAGCTCGCAGATGGTGCTGCCATCACCATGCGTGACCTGTGAGACCACAGGAGAGGCATGCACGACACTACCACTACCGTGCATGGCCTCTGAGGGGAGCTCAGACGGAGAAGAGGAAGAAGGAGCGGAAGACAGAGAAGAAGAAAGGAAAATGAGGAGAGAGAAGATTTACCTGGAGCCTAGGGGTACCGATCGAATAGTTTCTCACCCCTTAGTCTCTCTCTCCCAATGTGACCCAACAATGAAAAGAAAGAGAAACTATATTAAATAAAACTCTCCCTTTTGTGAAGAGTTCAAGCCTTTTTGTGTACAATAATGGTACGGTATATATAGAATTTTCCCCAATCATCAGTGGATGATCAAAAGTAACCCTAATTGCTGGAAATCAAGATTCAAATGAATTAAAAGAAATTAGAACATAGGGTGAAAAATGACAGATTTGCCCCTTCCTAACAAGTTGTGCAATTCCATAACAGTAACAAGTTGTGCAATTCCATAACAGTCCTTATGTTTCCCTAGAACGTGCATGACTTTTTGTGGATGATCCAGAGTCGTTCTGATGCTTGGTTGATTGAGAGATAATTATTTTCTTGTAGAGCTCGGCGTGGCGATCGATTTAATAACAACTTCAAGCCATGGATCGTGCTTTTAGTGCACGATCATGTGACTTGAAATTTGAACGAATCTTGAAACTTTGGATCGATTGTGTACTCGTTCCTTGATTTTTTCTATGATTTCTTACTCGATCATACTGAGCATGTCGTCACGATCGCGGGGCAACAAATGTAGCTCGAATCCATGCTCAGACGAAGGTTTTGCAAGTTTGAAGTTTTGATCGAAATCTAGAATTTTGGTGACATAATTTACAATCATTTCTTCGGCTTTGTGTGCAAAATCCGTTGGTTCATCATGCGCGACGTTTGGACCAGTGATGGCCACGGACCTTACACACGGGATGGAACTGGTCTCACATCGATTGGGCTCCCGAATGACGTGATTTGGCCACTCAAGCAAGGTACGACGTTGTTGATTTTGCTGTACATTTTTTACGGATCAGCAACTTCTCTCTAGATTTTATTCACACTCAAGCGTTATCACAAGGCGTGCCACATATCGAAACGCTCATCTTGATGAGACGAATATGCTCATAAAATGTGGGCTTGATCTGTCCTCAATCGAGTGAGATATGAGTGTCAAAAGTCATAGGTTGTAACTATCCCTTTAACGGTGTTGAGTTGCAGGGTGGCCTCATGGGAATAGCATGCGGCTCCTCTTGTTTCACTCTTTCACCTACAACTTTTTCCTGGGATATCTGTTCAATCTAAAATTTGACCCTTGAGGTTTTTCAATTGTGTTAGATCCAATGGCTGGTCCCACTATAAATTGAGACACCAAGAGTATAACTCTAGCTATAGGGGTCCATTTCAGGGTGTGAGAGGCTAATTCTGCTGGAACTGTTTCTCGGTCTGCACTACCCTAGACATGTCGGACCACGATCATGGAAATCTTGACCAGTTCTTAGGCTATTTTGAGACTGTCGTAATTTCTACTGTTTGTTAAGCTTTTATTGAGCGGGGGCCCATGATGCTGAAAAATATCTTCCAGCAGACATGGTCGTAAGGTCATGGGTAAAAGAGCTCAAAAGTAAAGGAAGTTAGTGAAAACCATCTTCACGGTGCCACTACCCCTGTTCAAGTGAAAACCCACAAAAGGTCCTTTGGATTAACAAGACAAGTTGACGCAGCACCACAACATCAGCCGACACACAATTGCCAAACAGTCATAATTCAGGCTGGCGAGGTCTATCTAAGTCCTCAACTGCCAGCATCCCATCCAATCACTACACAAAATGGCTCATCCGGAAGTGAGAGCGTCATAAGATCTCCCACACTTCACCTCAAAAAACAACAAGAGTCCTTGAGGGTGAGGACGATGATCGAAAGATCCCTTCAAAATGTTAAAAAACCATCACGAAAGCAAGAAACTGACGAAGCTAGGGCCTAACCTACCAGAGACTTCAGGGAAATGTCTCGTCATGAGATCACCTCACCTAAAACCTTCCTTAGCTGATAGGCCCAGAGCTTTGGGACAGGGTGTTAAAAAGCCCCTGACTGGATCGGACAGAATGGGGCCCACAAGGCCTATTCGTTAAAATTCCCTACAACCGACAAGCCCAAAATTTTGGCACAAGTTAGAAGCCCCTGAATGGACCCTGCAGAATGGGATCTACAGAGATACCCTGATCATCAAAAGCAACCTGATGTAGCAACAAACAATGTCAACTAAAGGCTCATAGCACTTCGCCTCTAGATAGGCCTGATTCTGACCAATGAGGTCCCTACAAAATCGTCAAGCTTTCAGAATCACAAATAGTCCCTCGAGGGTGAGGACTTCGACAAGATCCCTCAAATGTCTCTTCTCCCCCTAAAGTCTCAATGGATAGACCCGTACATTGCGTCTATACGTTTGAGCATCATACTTACAACATTGCATGGATCTCCTCAGCATTCACGTAATCTTGTGGCTAGCTAGAGGAATTTTTATGAATGATTGTACTTCTCACTCCTCTCGAAGCACAATGATCAATGGGGCATGTTGTTGGAAGACATTGTTCATCATCATGGGTCCCCCGTCAATAAAGCCTAACAAATAGTTGAAACTCTGGCAGTCTTAGAATAGCTCCAGAACTGACCAAGATCTTCATAAGGACTCTCGAAAGTCTCTCGCCAAGTCTCCTCATATTCCGATTTGTCTAAGGCAACACAGACTGGCAAGCAGTTTTGGTAGAATTAGCCTCTTGCACCCTGAAACGGACCCTATAACTAGAGTCATATTTTCGGTGTCTCAATTTGTCGTAGGACCACCGTCATTATATAGGACATGATTGAAAACCCCTAGGGTCATATTTCAACTTAAACGGACATCCCAGGAAGATGTTATTGGCAAAAGAGTGAAACAGGACGAGCCGCACGCTATTCCCGTGAGGCCACCTCGCAACTCAACTACATTAAAGGGGCAGTCACGACTAGTGACTTTCGATGCTTATATCTCCCTCGTCCTAGATCAGATCATGCTCAAACTTGATGGAGCGCGTTTATCTCTTTGAAAGGAGCGTTTCGATATGTAGTATGCTCTGCGACGATGCCTGAGTGTGAAAAAAAGCAAGAGAGATGTTGCTGATTCATGAAGAAAGTGTAAGAAAATTAGCAGCGTCATGCCTCACTCGAGCAGCTAAATCACACAGCTCATGAGCCTGATTGACGTGAAACTAATTCTATTACGTGTGTAAGGTCTAGGGCTATATCTAGTTCGAACCCTGTACATGAAGAACGGTCGGATTCTGAACACCAATGAAGTGACTGCAAATTCCATTACCGAAATTTTAGATTCCAGCCAAAACTTCAAAGTTGCAAAATCTTTGTCTGGGCACGGAATCGAGCTGCTTTTGTTGCTTTACGATCGTGATGGCATGCTCAGTGTGTTTTAGTAAAGAAATCACAAAAAACAAATCAAGGAACGAGCACACAATTAATCCAAACTTTCAAGATTCATTCAAATTTCAAGTCACATGATCATGCCCTAAAAACACGATCTATGGCTCAAAGTTGGTATCAAATTAATCGTCTTGTCGAGCCCTATAAGAAAATAGGCATCATTCGATCAAACGGGCATCAAAACGAGACCGGATCATCTAAGAAAAATCATGCGCGTTCTAGTGCAACACAGGGACTGTCTTGGAATTTCCCAACTTGTTAGAAAGGGGCAAATCTTTCATGTTGCACCCTATTTTCTAATTTATTTTAATTCAGTTAAATCTTAATTTTCAGCAATTAGATTTAATTTTGATCATCCACTCATGTTTGGGCACAATTTAATATATACCTCTGTTTGAACGTATTTTTCATCACCTTGGTCCTTGGTAGGAAGCAAGTCAATAAAGCCTACAAAACAGTGAAAATTCTTGACAGTCTCATAATTCCTACATAATTTGTCAAGATCTTTGTCAGCACTTCAAAAGACTAAGGCAGTGAACACAAAGAAACAATTTTAGTAAAATCGATCTCTAACACCTTGAAATGGACCCTACAACTGAAACTACATTTTCGGTGTCTCAAATCACTGTGGGACCACTACCATCTGATTCGGCACAGTAAAAAACCCCGTTGGGCCAAGTTTCGGCTTAATCGGATACTCTAGAATAAAGATATGAACCAAACATTGAAACAAGAGAGGTTACACACTATTCTCGTGTGGCCTCACTACACTTAAACACCATTAAAGGTGGTTGTTTTTACAGTCACGAGAAGTCTCTTTCGAGGTCTGTAACTCACGTTTTCTAAGTCAGATCGCCCCAATATTTGGTGAGCGTATTCGTCTCATCAAGACAAACAATTCAATGTGTGGCACACCCCGAGACGATGTCTAAGCATGGATAAAAGCTAAAGAGAAGTTACCGATCCATGAAGAAGTTGCAGAAAATTCAACAACAACACGCTTCTTTCGATAAACCAAATCACGATGCTCACGTAACAGATCGACGCAAAACCAATTCCCCTGTGTGCTTAAGGTCCAGAGCTATCATTGGTCCGAACCCCGTACATGATGGATGGTCAGATTCCATGCATGAAGCAGATGAAATAACTGAAATTTCGACCGCGGGATTCTAGATTCCGGCTAAAACTCAAAAGTACCGAAATCTTCGTTCGGGCTCCAAACCACGTTCTGTTTGTTGCCACGCGATCGTGACGGCATGCTCAATGCGCAACGATGAAGAGATCATAGAAAAACATTAAGGAACGACCGCACTATCTATCCAAAGTTTCGAGGATTCAAACAAATTTCAAGTCTCGTGATCCTAGCTCAAAAACATGATTCATAGCTCGAAGTTGGTATCAAAACGATCGCCTTGTCGAGCCCTTCAAGAAATAATAATCTTTCAATTAAATAGGCATTAGAACAACCCAAGTCAGCCATGAAAGATCACGTAAGATCTCAGGCAGCAACATGGACTGTTTTGAATTTCCACACATTGTGAGACACGGCAAAATAGTCCTTCTGCACCCATTATTAGAATTTCTCTAATTTTAATTAAATCTTAATTTTCAACAATTAGGTCTAATTTTGATCAATCCACCCATGTTTGGGCACAATTCTATATAAACAAGCACTTCCTCATTGTAAATAGACCCCTCGGTCTTCAGTTGAATCTTGGAAGATTGAATAAAAATTTCAATTTCTTGCTTGAGCCTGTGAGTACGTCTTGGAGAGAGAGAGAGGAGAAAGAAGGAAAGGGTTGGTATCCTTCGAGCAAGCAATTTTCTCTCTCCTCCTCTCACTTCTTCTCTCTTTCTCTCTCTTCTCTCTTCTCTCTCTTTCTCTTTCTTCTTCTCTCTTTCTCTCTGCTCTCTCTCTTCTATCTCCCTCTCTCTTCTCTCTCAATCTTTCTCTCTCTTCTCTCTATCTTTCTCTCTCTTCTCTATCTTTCTCTCTTTCTCCCTCTCTCTCTCCCCCTCTCTTTCTCTCTTCTCTCTCTTTCTCTCTCTTCTCTCTCTTTCTCTCTTTCTCTCTCTCTTTTCTCTCTCTTTTCTCTCTCTTCTATCAACTGCCAAGGCCCAACACTGGTTGGTCTTCTCTATCTTCTTCTGTCAAGTGACGAGGCTCAATGTCGGTTGGTCTTCTCTCTCTTCTTCTGTCAATTGGCGAGGCCTAGCACTAGTTGGTCATCTCTATCTTCTTCTATCAACTGCTTAAGCCCAGCGCCTGTTGGTCTTCTCTTTGTTCTTCTTTCAACTGGCAAGGCCTAGCACTAGTTGGTCTTCTCTGTCTTCTTCTATCAACTGACAAGCCCTAGCGCCAGTTGGTCTTCACTTTTTTCTTCTATCAGTCGGCGAGACCTGGAGCCAAATGGTCTACTCTCTCTTCTTTTATCAGTCGGCGAGACCTAGTGTCGGTTGGTCTTCGCTCTTTTCTTCTATCAGTCAACGAGACCTAGTGTCAGTTGGTCTTCTCTCTCTTCTTCTATCAGTCAACGAGACCTAGCGTCGGTTGGTCTTCTCTCTCTTCTTCTATCAGTCGATGAGGTTAAGCACCAGCTGGTCTTTTCTATCTTCTTTTGTCAACTGGTGAGGCCTAGTGCTAGTTGGCCTCCTCTCTCTTCTTCTATCAGTCGGCAAGACGTTGCGTCAACTGGTTTTCTCCTTCTTCTTTTGATAGTTTGCGAGACTTAACGTCAGTTGGATTGCTTCCTCTCTTCTAATCTGACACAGTCAACGAAGCCTAGCGTCGACTGCTTCCTCTCTCTCCCATCTCTTGAAACAGTCACCAATGTCTAGCGCCGACTGTATCTCTTCTTCCTTCTCCTCCCTCCTCTCTTCCTTCTTCTCTCACCTTCAGTCCATTCCCTTCTTCTCTTTAACCATTCCTTTGTTACTCTTTCGTTCGACCAAGAGAGATTGAGGTTAGAATCTCATGGAAGTCATATCGTCTAGCTGTAATATTGTTGTGCCAGGTTCTCTTGGCCTGCTTTACTGTTACAACAGACAGACCATCATGCTTAGCTAGTCGGTATTGGCAATAATGGTTAGTAGCGATCTCGTGAGCCGATCTTAGTTACCGAGTTCGTTTCACTGCCACGTTATGTCAATTATCCACCAGCCTTGTCACTACTCTGATCTTCTCGCTTGGTCAAATTCTTCTCTCCCGTCCGTCTTTCTTTCTTTCTTCTTTTTGAATACGCATGATTGCATGTGTTCATCAAAGAGGACAACGTTGAGGCCTGACCCACCTATCCCAAAACCTTTGTCATATATGTGTGTGATTGCATAAAAGAAAAAAATAAGAAAAATATGAGCCAAGCGAGGCAATTTCAAACTAGTTTCATTACTGAGGGGCTTTCTTCGTGATCTAAGAGGGTGCCCACGCGGATCAGCCCGAGTATGTCCCGAACCCACTTTTAAATTCCTCTCTCAGAGTTGGTAACACCTGCCCACGTTTCCGAACGAGGCTCCTAAGAGAGAGATCTCCCAAACATCCCACGTCTTTTTCGAAACCCGAGAGGCCTGCCGCCCGATCCTCTTGGGATCCGAAGGGCGCGATTGAGGAACCTAACCAACATGGCGACTCTACTAGGGAATTACTACCCCTTAGTCAGATCGTTCTTGTTTGGCTAGTTTCTTCTTTATCTGCTTCATTCTCTTTTCACTTTCACTTATGGCTGTTGGGTTCTGTAACCCATTTATCCGGATCGGGGACTTTCTTATCCCCTTATTCAAGAGTGTCCTTAGGGAACAAGGTCCTTCCAGTTCGTTCCCAACAATCCTCTTAAGCAAAGACCCCTTGTCTAGCTCTCAAGTCTTAATCTGGACCAGTGTGAGGAGGAACTTAAAGGTCCCTCACTCCCCATCTCTTCGCTCTGGTGGAAACCCCACCAAGGCACCATGGGCAGCACTTATGTGGCCCCACACAACATGCACCCAGCCACTGACAAGTCACTTGCCGATCGTGTGTCTGAGGTATGTCGGAAGGCTGCCCAGTCCCTTTCTACAAAAGGCAAGCAAGCTGTTATTGCTTCTGCGGGTCGCCATAAGCTACCCCCCACATTCCTACACCAATAGTGTCTATCCCTAGAGGCTCAACACATTGAGGTGGAAACCCTACGGTCTCCACCCCTCACACACACCACAAGGCTCGTGGGTCACCCACTTGAGTCACACCTCGAGGCAACCCTTCGGTTCCCTCTAAACCGTGTTCAAGATCGAACCTTCCAAGGCCAGGTCCTTCACATGCCACTCATATGCATCTCACTGCTTGGGGCAACGTCATTATTGCGCCTACCTAAGTACACAGGAGATGACGTTCTCGTCCTCCTCCTGTGCACACACAAGCACACCCTGTATGGGGCAGGCCTGTACCAGTTCTCTTACAGACACCTGCTCGTAGCTCTTGGCCTCTTAAGGCCTGATCACTTGCACAAGCCCGGGTTGACCTTCAGGCTCTCGTAATCCTTCTTCAAGGGACGCACACGTGTCGCTATCTCAGACATCCCCTCATCCTCGACTCAGGCCTCCTCATGAGTCGACCCTGCTCCTACCTACTCCTCCTTCATCAAGCAAGCACCTTCAGCCTTGGTACTCGAAGGTTTTCCCAAGAGTACTATCTTAATCCAACCCCAACACTTTGGTCATGTCTTTGAAGATCATAAGAGAAGTCAGGGCATGGACCTCACGGAAGATCGAGTCCTTCATCCTCCTCAGCCTAAGATGACTGCAGTTCTTGACCCTCATCCATTGTTCCACCTAATGGAGACAGCTCTCTCCTATGCAGCAAGAGTTGACTAGCAGCAACCTAGATCATAGTTTTGGCATGAGATCCATCAAAACAATTAGACTAAATTGGATAGAGGTCCTCGAATTTTGGCTAGGGAGGTGACCAAGGCAGTCAAAACAACCAATTTTGATGACCCTCTTCACCTGAATCCCTTCTGCCCCTTCAGACGATGAAGCCTAAAAAAGAGCTCAATGAGCCCTATGATGTGGTTACTATCGCAGAAGATGACCCAGCCACTCAACAGCCACGGTCCCAAGACCGTCATGAATCAGCTCCTCAGCCACGGTCCCAAGACCGTCATGAATTAGCTCCTCAGCCACGGTCCCAAGACCGTCATGAATCAGCTCCTTAGCCACGGTCCCAAGACCGTCAATAACTGGTCCAAACTCGATCAGTGTACAAAAGTCGAGTTCAGTTAAGGCATGTTGACCTCTTACTGACTGACCTACCATGTACGACTCGTCAAGCTCGCAAACCCTCTGTTTCCACTTACATCAATGCCCATAACGAAACGGTCAACGTAACGGTCGTAAGCGAGCCCAATAGTGCACAGGAGGATCGCATGAACAAGTTTGAGGACATGGTGCACGTGATGATGGAGAAGATCGATCGTATTGACGTGGCAGGCCAGCCGGCTAACCATGAGGCTTCCCATCACTCTGATGGTGTACCTCCACGGCAGCCACCTCCGTCTACCTCACATGACAATTCTATCCCTCATCCGGTTTCTAAGTCAGATATTGATGCTATGGTCACTCAGAGCCTAAAGAACAGACAAATTTTGAGCATATTGGGTGCGATGCCTTAACAAAGACCATATTCTTCCTATATTGATCAGGTTCCGTTCCCCTTTGACTATAAGAAAGGGAAGTTTCCTCTATTCAGCGGAATCACCTCCCCAAATCAGCATATTGCCCACTTTCAAGCAGCATGTTGGGAAGCAACAACTGACGGGAGACTTCTTCTCTGCTAGTTCGTTGAGACCCTTGATGGCTCAGCATTCGAATGGTAGGTCAACTTCCTCCAAACTCGGTGCATATACGGGGGCAGATGGAGAAACTATTCTATCAACGCTTCTATGAGGTCGAGAGAGAAGTTCAAACCATCGAGCTTCTCACCTCGAATCAAGACCCTGATGAGCCCGTAGATCAATTCTTATCAAGATGGAGAAACCTGGCTTCCCCCCATCTTAATCCTATGTCTGAGAAAGCAACATTCCAAACTTGCGTGTGGAACATGCAACTTGAAATTGCTCGACATGTCGAGGCCCTTAATCCGACCTCCATGTCAGAGTTGTTCTCTAAATTAGTTCGCTTAGAAAGTTTGTCACGCCATCATGGTGGGGCACGACAACCATCTACAAGTTCAGCGAACAACCAGGACAATGGTGGCTCTCTGAAAAACACACGGGGTAATTAGTGCAGTCGTTATGGTCCCTGATTCAAAGAAGGCTCCCTCCCAAACTTCCGACCTCTCTAAAGAGGTAGGCACGGTGAAGGTAACACCCTAGGCTGGCAAGTAACAATGGTCATACAATCGGGTACCTCCACCAGCCAACTTTGATCAAAGTGATTATTTCACCAGGCATGGGAATAATGTCTATCCCTTTGAGAAGGAATGGTCCTTACGCAGTTCCAGTTATTATTGGAGCAGAATGTGATCCAGCTTCCAGAAGCCAGGTTCCTTGAGCAATCTGACCTTGACACCCTTGCAAATTATTGTGCCTACCATCGGAGGATCAATCATCCCACAGATGACTGCTACATGTTGAAGGATATCATTGGGGCCTTGATGCTGAAAGGTCAGATAAAGCTTGAAGATTTAAAGAAGGCCGTCGGGGCAGCTGAGGCCTCCCATGCCGTAACCATTCAAGAGGAGGATGGAATACCAGGTATCCTTTACACCCTCTTCATTATAACGCTTCAAGAAGGCATAATCACACTAAAGCAAGCAAGGCAACCCCTTCGGCTTGTTACGGGGACTGAAGATCATTGGTGTCCATACCATCAGATAAGAGGTCATTACTTGTCAGAATGCACACCTTTCCTTTACATATTTGCAAAGAAGATGCAGGAGTATCTAAAATTTTACAACCTCCCCATAAGTGATCCCCAAATCACTACCTCGAGGCAAGAAGATCTCAAAAGGCAGGTCCTTCTTATCAATGACTCAGACTCTGCAGAACCCTCGACTTCGTAGCCATGGATGATCAACCATGGTTGAAGCAGACTCAAGTCTTTGTGGTGTGAGGCGGTTTGCCAAGCCAATGTTGATCGCGAACCTAGTGAGACAAATCAAATAGCACCTCAGAAAACCAGAAAAAGACGAGCACCAAGGGCTGCTCGCCGAAGAAACAAGACTGCTCAACCCACAGTCGAGCAGGAATCTCCTAGGCCCCTTCCTCCATTGCCATGTTTGCTAGAGTTCATCCCCAACACGATCCTTTTTCCTTCTTCATCCTATCAAGAAGACGTCCCTGTGCCATCTTCCACTCAGGAAACTTTCGATGGGGGTGATGACGTTAAAAGCACTTCCCAGTGGTCGAAGCAAGGGAAAGACCTAGAAGATCCCCTGCAACTGTCTAATCCTGATGATGACGTAAAACGCTGCTCAAATCGGTCTGATAAGGGGAGCGACCTTAAAATTCCCCCACTTTCTAACCCTCCTACACCTTCTCCTGCTTCTCATTCTCTTTCTCCTATGTCTTCTTCAGGTATGACCTTGATGTGCTAGACTTTGAGGCTCTCGACCGGGAATTCGAAGGAATCAATACAAGCAAGACACAAAGGAAGCAATTGAGAAAGACCCTGGCACAGGAAGTAGGATTTCCAATAGTTGTTGATTCCCTGGTAGCTAAAGCTAAGGTAGAGCCACCTACCACAAAGCAGCGCAAGAATTCGAAGCTAAAGAACTGTGGCCCCCGAAGCCTAACTTTGAGCAAAGATTGAGAGAGTCGAGGGGTCAAAGTTTCTACTCTTAGGAAACTTGCCACATGACACAAGTCTGTGAAGCACTAACCCATGTGGACCAAACATTGCAGATAGCTGCTCGAAGGCCAAGTGATTCGCATTGGCATACTTCTTGCACTACAATCATCGAATCCCAAATTTCTTATGATCTCCAAGATGAACTCCTGCAGTCCGAAAAACAACCCTTGTTTATGGAAGACCCTTCCCTTCCTCAAATGGGGAAATATGTAGAAATTATAATCCACTCTGGGCCTCTATCGAAGGCAGAGATGTTAAGATCATGGGTCTCTGCATTTGAGGTCAATCACAAGATCCCTTAAAACAATGATGAAGAGTTGCAAGAGGCTCCAGAAGAATTGGAAGAAGGTGGTCAAGCCACAACTGACGAGCTCGAAGAAAAAAATCTTGGAGATGAAGCGGACCTCATACCTACCTCCATTTCAGCAAGAATGTATCTAGACGAGAAAGAGGAGTTCTTTGCCTTCTTGAAAACGAACAGGGATGTCTTTTCTTGGCATTATCATGATATGCTCGGTTTAGACCCTCAAGTCACCGTTCACCGTCTTGGCATTGATCCAAGTGTCAAACGTGTCAAACAAAAATCAAGAAGGTTCTGGCTTGAAATGCAGATAGATGCCAAGATAATCAAACTTGGACAAGAAAGTTTCATCCGTGAAGTCAGGTACCTGAAATGGCTAGCAAATGTCGTTCCGGTCAAGAAGAAGAATGGTCAAATCAAGGTATGTATTGACTTTCGTGATTTGAATACCACTTGTCCTAAGGATGACTTCTCGTTACCATTCACCGAGATGCTCATCGACTCCCCAGCTCATGGTCAAATCTTTTCCTTAATGGATGGATACTCAGAGTATAATCAGATAAGGATGGCGCCTGAAGATGAAGAGGCCACAGCATTCTTAACTCCGAAGGGGGTCTTTTGTCACACAATGATGCCTTTTGGATTAAAGAATGTCGGGGCCACATACTAAAGAGCAATGACGACCATTTTTCGAGACATGATGCACAAAGAGGTGGAGTGTTATGTTGATGACTTGGAAGTAAAAATCAAAGAGAAGGACGCTCATATGAGAGATCTTGAAAAGGTGTTCAAGCGCTTGCGTCTCCATGAGCTATAAATGAACCTGCTGAAATGCGCTTTTAGAATGCGTTTGGGAAAATTCTTGGGGTTCATCATCAGACATTGAGGTCTTGAAGTTGAGCCAATTAAGATCAAGGCATTCCAAGAAATGCCATCACTGAATTCACTTCGAGAACTGAGCTCCCTCCAAGGGCAACTGACATACATTTGCAAGTTCATCTCGAACCTCTCGGGTCTTTGTAAACCCTTTACACACGTGCTAAAGAAAGATACCCCATTCATCTGGGACGAAGCATGTCAAGCAGCCCTTGACAACATCAAGCATTATTTACTCAATCCTCCAGTACTCTCGACACCAATATTCGGAAGACCCCTCATTTTATATGTGACTGCTTTAGACGAGTCCCTTGGAGCATTATTGGAAATGAGGAAGGAAAAGAAACCGCTTTATATTATCTCAGTCGCAAAATGCAAGGGTCCGAGAAGAATTTTCCCCGTATTGAGAAGATATGTTTGACCCTGATCTTCGCAGTACAAAAACTCCGCCATTACTTGCTTGGTCATGAAGTGAAACTTATATCAAAAGCTGATTATGTAAAGTTTCTCATCCCAGGCTAAGTGGGCACTATTGCTTATGGCATTTGACATCATGTATGTCCCACAGAAAGCCATCAAGGGCCAGGCCTTGGCTGACTTTCTCGTGGAACACCCCTTACCGGTAGAATTTCCGTTATCAAGCGACCTCTCTGATGAAGAAGTATTATGTGTTGATCTTGTACATATGTGGGAGTTATACTTTGACGGAGCTTTCCAATCAGATCGAGGACGCTCTAGAGTAGTATTCCTGACTTCGAGAGGAGGAGTATTGCCACTTTCTTTCTCTCTTGCTCAAGCCAGACTCAAGAGCAACTTCTATCTCAACTTGGAGCAGGTTAAGATCTATGGTGACTCTGAGATGGTTATCCGGCAACTTAAAGGGATCTATGATGTGAGAAAACATACTCTCAAGCTTTATCACGATACGACAAAGTCGTATATAGCCCAGTTGAAGACGTATCCATGAGTCACATTCTCAAGAGACTAAATTTGTGGGTCGATGCATGCACAATGCTTGGCGCTGCAATTCAGTTATCCTCATCAGGGCCCACACTTGTTTGGGTGGCAGAATGGAGACACATCGAACTAAGAACAGACGTCGATGCAGATGACGAGAGAAATATCTTCTCTAAGTGTCCTCCTTTCCCATTTGACGCACTTCTATAGGCCAAAGAAGTAATTAAAACTAAACAAGCAATAGCACATCGTCAAGGAGCTAAGGGTCAAAACCAGGGATAAGAATTCTTTGACCCAATGTGTGCAGAAATTGAGCAGGTAGAAGATTAAAGAGAGAGCCCATCACCAGTTTCCTAAAACATGGCAAGCTCCTGGAAGATCGTGCTGAACACAATAGCATACATCGAATGTCCACCAAGTATACCCTCCTCGAAGGAGATGCTCTCTTCAGATGGTCGTTTGATGACATTCTTCTTAGATGCGTCGATATCCATGAGCAAGTAAGGTGTTAGAAGAAGTCCACTCCGGCATCTGTGGACTACACCAGTCCGGTCCCAAGCTCTATGAATGAATATCCAAGTTGGGATACTATTGGCCTTCCATGATAGCCGATTCCTTAAGCTATGCTAAAACGTGCCAAGTATGCCAAATACATTCCTGCCTAGTTCACTAGCCTCTAGAGCCCTTACACCCTACGGTTGCATCATGGCCCTTCTCAGAATGGGTCGTAGGGCTTATTGACCCTCCTTCCGCAATGAGCCATGTTTTTATCCTCGCTGCAACAAATTATTTCTCTAAGTGGGCTGAAGCAGTCCCCCTTAAGCAAGTTCCTGGGACAACGGTGGCCTACTTCATTTGACATCATATCATATACTGCTTCGGAGTGCACGATCGGATAATATCTGACAATGGACCTCAGTTTAGGAGTCATCACATTGATCGCTTAGTTCACTAGTTTGGTTTTGAATGGAGGTACTCGACTATGTGCCACCCTCCGGTGAATGGATTAGCTGAGGCTTTCAATAAGACTCTGTGCAATGTTTTAAGAAAGTCGGTATCAAAAACAAGGAAGAACTAGCATGAGAAGCTTCCCGAAGCACTATGGGCTTATCGTACCACTACACGAAATTCTACTGATTCCACTCCTTATTCTCTAATCTATGGGGGTGAAGCATTTTTATATCTCAAAATACAAATCCCTTCACTTCGAGTTGCTATTCACCAAGGAATAACCGAAGATGAGAGAGTCAAGCTCCGGTGTCAAGAATTGGAGGCACTCGAAGGAAAGAGGCTAGAGGCTCAGCAGAACCTTGAACTCAACCAAGGGAGAATGAAGAGGGCTTTTGACAAGTCTGTCATGATCCGCTCATTCACCCGTGGTGATCTAGTCTTAGCTGTCAAGAGGCCTATTGTCATGCATGGTCGGCGCAAAGGGAAGTTTGAGCCTAAGTGGGAAGGTCTGTTTACAGTAGAAAAGGTCTCACCCAATAGAGCCTACATATTGGCACATCCTGATCGGGAAGTGGCAATGCCCCCTATCAACGGGCGATACCTAAAGAAGTACTATCCATGATGTATATTCAAAAGAAAGGGACTCAACATGAAAACAAGCAAGATAGTCCAAAAAAAATGCCAACTCTTTTTATTTTTATTGCAGTAAAAATGAGTTACAACTAACAAGAACCCATGCTAGGGATATTACAAGTCTCTTGCATCTGATGATAAGAGGACAGTTACATACTAAAAACTTGCGCTTTTGCTTTTGCATCTGAGAGTAAGAGGACGGTTACAGGCCAAAACAAATTCATGTCCCATGAGGAAGAACAAAACCCACAAAAGGAAGGACCTCCGCATGAAGAAGAAGCGAAACCACTTGGAGAGGTAGCTTTAATTCATCTGACAAGTAAGAGAATGGTTACAGGCCAGAAGACAAAGTAGAGCCACTCCAATAAGTTAGGCGCAGTCCATCCGACGTGTATGTCAAATATACAAGCCAAATACCTCATCTGACGTGTATGTCAAACATACGACGTAGGATCCATTCGACATGTATACCAAACATACAAGAGGGGCTGCCCTGGCAAGGAGCTAGCCTATGATGGAAAGGATGCTCTGTCCATAGTGGATGCCCTTACACAGAACAACATGGACCTCACTATTATTCTTCCAACAGGTACAACAAGCCACACCCCATCCTTCTCCAGTTTTTGTCGGCCCATGGGCATGGCATCGTGATTAGCCACATGTGTTAAGCCACATGATTGATGAGCACTAACTGAAGCCATCGCCAGTTGTGTTCACTAAAGGCCAACACCGGTTGTACTCCTAGCCCTTAGTGTCGGTTGCCTCTTTTAAGGTTCAACGTCTGTTGTGTCGGCACTCCAAACCATCAGCATCGGTTGCCTCAGTGCCAGTTGTGTTTTCATTAGCGACGGCTTTGTCGTGTTGTTCACCTCTTGAGACTACTCGTTTCTCAAAACTTAAGTTTTTGTGCCTCCTTAATGGTCACACGATTTTCGAAGACGAAGGTCAACTGTCGCCACGTCCTTCGTTGCCGCCTCACACATGAGCGACTGATAACCATACACTTTCCAAGGTTGACGGTTCACCTTGAGCAACCGTACGCCTTCTTCACGACGGTTCACCTCCTATGATCATACGACCCACCTCTTGTGACTAATCGTCTTCTGTCAGAATTGCTCCCATTCGGCCTGAAAGTCACAGAAGAACTTTCCCGCCTACGTCTTTTAGCCTGGACTTCATCAGAACCTCACTGAGAAACCTCTGCGACACCACTAACAGTGTCGAAAAGTGGAGATAACCCCGGTAAACCACTTGAAAGTGCCCACTACAGCACCACGAGTGGTGTCAGAAAACCACCACAACTATCAGGAAACCCCTTTAAAAATCTCTACCATAAAGTAAAACGGCAGTCAAAATTCCTTCCCTTTCGCAAAACACTTCTCGGAGTGCTCTTCTTTCCCTGCTACTCACTTTGCAACTTCGCCAAATTCTGGGCAAAGTCAGCACGACAAAGGTCTTCTCTGCAAAACCCTTGCTAGAATCCTACTCCCTACCGAAGAACCTTCCCTGCAGAGACTGTTGCTGAAGTGCCACTAATTGCTAAAAACTTCAACCAAACGCTCTCTCCTCACGGTTAAGGAAAACTTGCTTAAGTTTTTACCCTTGGTGAAAAATAAGGGAAAGCGAGGTTTTACCCCCTTATATAGTGTGAGGCTGGTCCACAGAAGATTGGGGAAGTAAGAATGACCCTAACTTCACTGGGGTGATGGGCCGCAAGATGAGTGCTACTCTTAGTGGGGGATGAGGGACAGCTCCTGACTCTATTGGGGAAGTCACAGTTTAGGTGCAACGGCCTAAACTATATGGGAAGGGCTTTTGAGGGAAATTTAACCTATATGGTGACCTACACGATGGTCTAGATGCATTACCCTAAACCCCATGATTCAAACTATAGGACCTTAAACTGCAGCTGAGGTCCACACTGCATAACCCTAAACTGCTCAGCCTTGGTCTAGATGCACTACCCTAAACTGCATGGTCCAAACTATATGACCTTAAACTGTAGATGTGGTCCACACTGCACGACCCTAAAATTGCCTAGCCTCGGTCCATACTGCATGACCCTAAACTGCTCAGCCTCGGTCCATACTGCATGACCCTAAACTGCTCAACCTTGGTCTAGATGCACGATCCTAAACTCCATGGTCCAAACTATATGACCTTAAACTGTAGCAGCGGTCCATACTACATGATCCTAAACTGCTCAGCCTCGGTCTATACTGCATGACCCTAAACTACGCAGTCGTGTTCCATACCACATGACCCTAAACTGCTCAACCTCGATCCATACTGCATGACCCTAAACTGCTCAGTCTCGGTCCAAACTATATGACCTTAAATTGTAGCTGCGGTCCATACTGCTCAGCCTCGATCCATACTGCAGGTCCCTACACTGCTCAGCTTTGGTCCATACTGCATGACCCCAAGCTGCTCAGCCTCGGTCCATATTGCATGACCCTAAACTGCTCAGTCGCAGTCAATAGTACATGACACTAAACTGCTCAGCCTTGGTCCATACTGCATGACCCTAAACTGCTCAGCCTTGATGCAAACTATATAACCATAAACTTTAGCTGCGGTCCATACTGCATGACCCTAAAACTACTCAACCTCGGTCCATACTGCATAACCCCAAACTGCTTAGCCTCGATCCATAATGCATGACTTTAAAGTGCTCAGCCTTGGTCCATACTGCATGACCTTAAACTGGTCAGCACCATGGTCCGAACTATATGACCTTAAACTGCATGGTCCTAGTTGTATGACTTTAAACTGCATAACCACTGTCTAGCTATATGACCTTAAACCATATTACACTTCCTAGCCGCATGATGATAAAAGGCTCGACACCATGGTCCGAACTATATGACCTTCAACTGTAGCGGAGGTCTAGTTGCACGATCTAAAGCTACATGGTCCTAGTTGTATGACTTTAAACTGCACAACCATGGTCCAGCAATATGACCTTAAACCATAGTACACGTCCTAGCCACATGATAATAAAAGACTCAGCAACATGGTCTGAACTATATGACCTTAAACTGTAGTGGAGGTCTAGTTACACGACTTGAAACTACATGGTCCTAGTTGTACGACTTTGAACTACATAACCATGGTCCAGCTGTATGACCTTAAACCCATAGTACACAAAAAGGCTCAGCACCATGGTCTGAACTATATGACCTTAAATTGTAACGAAGGTTTGGTTGCACAACCTTAAACGGCATGGTCCTAGTAGTACGACTTTAAACTGCCTAACCATGGTCCAACTGTATGACCTTAAACCATAGTGCACATCCTAGCCACATGATGATAAACTGCTTCGTGCAGGTCTCGAAGGCATGACCATAAACTCGCCACCACATATGTGCACACGCCTTTTGGTGCACTTTCACGCATTCCTTCTTTAACCTACCTGTTAGTGTGCACGCATCACCTTCATTACCTTCCCAATGAGTTCAGTACTTTCATCATCCTACATCATTCCCCTAGTGAGTCTCACCCATGCTCACAAATCGATGAACCATTCTGCCATCCATACTCGTTGTAAGTTAGTGGGTCACCATCATTTCATACATCGTCCATCTCTCATAAATAGCCTCAAGTCATCACCCCAAGTGAGCCAAACAACTACCATACTCACTCTATGGCCTTCGTAGACTGCCATCCATCACCATTACGGCCCAGCTGTTTGACCTTAAAACCATAGTGTCCAGGCCGCATGACGTTAAACTGTTTCACACAGGTCCCGTAGGCATGACCTTAAACACGCCCTCACAAAAAAATATATAAAAGAATAACGGGCATGTTGTATACCTGAACAAGGGAATGCTATGAGTAAAAAAAACAGACAGGCATGGTCACAAAACCAAGAGTAAAAGAGTTCGGTGCATAAAAACTGGGCACGGTGAAAACCCGAAAGGGCATCATGAGTAAAAATGGACAAAAAGGGTAGACATGGTTGAAACCTCATGGGTAAAAGAGCCCCAAACAAAAGGAAGTCAGTGAAAACCATCTCTACTGCATAGCTTCCCAAGTTCAAACTAAAATTCGTAAAGGATGCTTAGACCAATATACAAGTGGATGCAATACTCGTCTCAATAGGCGGCTTCAGCCCTCACTCAAAAGAAAAAAATCCTTGGTGGCATAAAATCAGAAATCAAAAAATATGAGCTTCAAGGAAAAGGATTTTGACAGTCTTAGTCCAGTTATCAAAAAGGACTCGAAAGATAGAAGATTCGCCGAGAAAGCAAGACAAGTCTCATGACAAAGAGAATCATTCCCACAAGGTCATCAACATACTTTCAAAAATGTTGAAAACGCCCCAAGGAAGTTAAGTCAGCTATGATCTTGGATCGAGAATCGGGTTGATTGTCCTAGTTGCACAGTAGTGGGTACGGGTGGTTGTACCTAAAGTTGGTCACCTCGACAAATGGACCTACGAACAATGCATCCCTACATCTGAGCAGCCTAGTGACACCATTACATGAATCTCCTTGGCATTCACCTGGTCCTGTGGCTAGGAAAAAAAAACGTAAAAGTCGAAGGAAAATTTCTAAATGATTGTCCTTCTTGCTTCTCTTAAAGCACAACAATCGGCGGGGCAAGCTGTTTGAATGTAGTTTTCATCACCTTGGTCCCTAGTAGGAAACAGGTCAATAAAGCCTACAAAACAGTGGATATTCCCAACAGTCTCAGAATGGCCCCATAATTGTTCAAGATCTTCATCAGCACTTCAAAAGAGCACCTGCCAATTTTTATCGCGATCAAACATGTCTAAGGCAGTGAACACAAAAAAACAATTTTAGCAAAATCGGTCTCTAACACACTGAAATGGACCTTACAACTGAAACTACATTTTTGGTGTCTCAAATCACTATGGAACAATAGCCATTTGACTCATCACTGTCAAACACGCCTATGGGCCAAGTTTCGGCTTAATCAGATACTCTAGAACACAGATATGACCCAAACATTGAAATAAGAGAGGCCACAAACTATTATCGTGTGGCCTCACTGCACCTAAACACCATTAATGGTGGCTGTTTTTACAGTCATGGGCAGTCACTTTCAGAGCCCGTAACTCACTCGTTTCAAGTCAGGATGCTCTCAAATTTGATGAGCATATTTGTCTCATCAAGACGAACAATTTGATATGTGGCACGCCCCAAGATGATGTCCGAGCAGAGAAAAAAGCTAGAGAGAAGTCGTCGTTCCATAAAAATGTTGCAGAAAATTCAACAACGACACGCCTCGCTTGATAAACTAAATCACGACGCGAGCAACGGATCGAAACGAAACCAATTCCATTGTGTGCGTAAGGTACAGAGCTATCATTGGTCCGAACCCCGTACATGTTGGATGGTCAGATTCCATGCACAAAGTCAATGAAGTAACTAAAACTTCGATCGTCGGATTTTAGATTCCAACCAAAACTTAAATGTTACGAATTCTTCGTTCGGGATCCAAACCGCGTTCTGTTTGTTGCCACGCGATCGTGACGGCATGCTCAGTGCACTAGGATGAAGAAATCATAGAAAAACATTAAGGAACAACCATATTATCGATCCTAAGTTTCCAAGATTCAAATTTCAAGTCTCGTGATCATGACTCAAAAACATGATTCATGGCTCGAAGTTGGTATCAAAACGATCTTCATGTTGAGCCCTATAAGAAAAAAATAATTTTTCAACTAAATGGGCATCAGAACAACCCCAGGTTAGGCATGGAAGATCACGTAAGATCTCAAGCAATAGCAGGGACTGTTATAGAATTCCACACATTGTTAGGTAAGGGCAAAACAGTTCTTTTGCACCCATTTTTAGAATTTCTTTTAATTCAATTAAATCTTAATGTTTAGGAATTAGGTCTAATTTTGATAAGTCCACCCATGTTTTGGCACAATTCTATATAAAAAAGTACTGCCTCATTGCAAACAGACTCCTTGGCCTTTAGTTGATTCTTGAAAGATTGAATAAAAATTTCAATTCCTTGCTTGAGCCTGTGAGTATGTCTTGGAGAGAGAGAGGAGAGAGAATGAAAGGGCTGGTACCCTATGGGCAGGCAACTTTCTCTCTTGTCCCCTCTCTCTTCTTCTCTCTTCTCTCTCTTTCTTTTTCTTGTTCTCTCTCTCCCTCTCTTCTCTCTCTTATTTCTCCCTCTCTTCTCTCTCTTTCTCTCTCTTTTCTCTCTCTTTCTCTCTTCACTCACTTTCTCTCTTTTTCTCTCTCTTTCTCTCAATTTCCCTCTCTCTTCTCTCTCTTTCTCTCTTCTCTCTCTTCTCTCTATCTTCTCTCTCTATTTCTCTCTCCTCTCTCTATTTTTCTTTCTTTTCTATCTCCTTCTCTCTTTTCTATCAACTGACGAGGCCTAGCACCACTTGGTCTTCTCTATCTTCTTTTGTCAACTGACAAGACCCTACGCCAGTTAGTCTTCTATCTCTTCTTTTGTCAACTGACGAGGCCCAATGCCGATTAGTCTTCTCTATCTTCTTTTATCAACTGGCGAGGCCCAGCATCGGTTGGTCTTTGCTCTCTTCTTCTGTCAACTGGCGAGGCGTAATGCCGATTGGTCTTCTCTATCTTCTTATATCAACTGGTGAGACTTAGCGTCGATTGGTCTTCGCTCTTGTCTTCTATCAGTCGGTGAGACCTAACATCAGTTGGTCTTCTCTCTCTTCTTCTACCAGTCGGCGAGACCTAGTGCCGGTTGGTCTTCACTCTTTTTTTCTATCAGCCAACAAGACCTAGTGTAAGCTGGTCTTCTTTCTCTTCTTCTATCAGTCGGTGAGACCTAACGCCGGTTGATCTTCTCTCTCTTCTTCTATCAGTCGGTGAGGCCAAGTGTCGATTGGTCTTTTCTATCTTCTTCTGTCAAATGGTCCGGTCTAATGCCGGTTGGCCTCCTCTCTCTTCTTCTATTAGTCGATGAGACCTAATGCCGACTAGTTTTCCCTATCTTCTTTTGACAGTTGACGAGACTTAGCGCTAGTTGGTTCTCTTCCTCTCTTCTCATCTGACACAGTCGGTGAAGCCTAGCGCTGACTGCTTCCTCTCTCTGCTATCTTATGAAACAATTGGTAATGTCTAGCACTGATTGTATCTCCTCTTCCTTCTCCTCCCTCCTCTCTTCCTTCTTCTCTCTCCTTCCAACCATTCCCTTCTTCTCTTTAACCATTCCTCTGCTACTCTTTCATTCGACTAAGAGAGATTGCGTTTAGCATATCTTTGACAGTCCTGTCGTCTAGTCGTAATGTTGCTGCGCCAGGTTCGCTTAGCCAACTTTACTGCCAAGACAAACTGACCATCGTGCTTAGCTAGTCGATATTAGCAACAACATCTAGTAGCGATCCCGTGAGCTGGTCTCAATTACCGAGCCCGTTTCTCTGCCACGTTACGTCGATTATCCACCATTTTAGTCACTGCTCTGATCTTCTCGCTTGGTCGAATTCTTCTCTCCCCTTGTCTTTCTTTCTTCTTTTTGAATAGGCATGCTTGCGTATGTTCATCAAAGAGGAAAAGGGTGAGGCCTCACCCACCTATCCCATAACCTTTTCCATATATGTGTGTGATTGCAAAAAAGTAGAAAATAAGAATAATACGAGCCAAGGAAGGCAATTCCGAACCAATTTTCATTACCGGGGGGATTCTTTGTGATCTAAGAGGGCGCCCACGTGATTCAGCCAGAGTAAGTCCCGAACCTACCTTTAAATTCCTCTCTCAGCAGTTGGTAACACTTGCCCCCATTTTTTAATGAGGTTTCCGAGAGAGTGATCTCCTAAATGTCCCGGTTCTTTATCGAAACCCGAGACCCGTGCCGTTCAATCCTCCAGGGATCTGGATGGCTAGATCAAGGCATGTGTCCAACCTCTTACCATTATTGTATGCAAAAACGCTTGAAAACCCTTCACCAAAGGGAATTTTTTCTTAATAGAATTCCCTTTCCTTCTCATTGTTGGGTCACATTTGGAGACAGAGAAACTTTTGGACCGGTACCTTTAAAGCACAAGGTAAAAATTCTCTCTCTTCTTTTCTTTCTTGTTCTTCTTCTTCGCCAGAGCTTCCCCAAAGGCCATGCACGACAGTGGCAGTGTCGTGCTTGGCTCTTTCTTTTCCTTTTGTCCTTCCTGTGGTTTCGTAGGTCGCGCATGGTGATGGCAGCTCCATGCGTGAGCTCCTTTTCCGCTTTTGTTTGCGCATCTCTTTCTCTCCGCGAGATTTGCTGACGGCACTTCTCATTGTAGTACGCAGGTGTATCCTCAATGTTTCAGCGAGGAATGCGAGTAGCAAAGCTTGTTGCCACCCGTGGGGGTTTCACTCTGTCATGTGACTATTGCAGGCGGTGATGTCCATCACCGTCCGTGAAGGGTCGTGGCAATACCCATTGTCGTCCGTGAGGTTCTCTTTTGTGCTTGATGCCCATCGTCATGTACGGGCTCTGTTTACGCCTCTTTGCGCTTATCGCAATGCCCAGGCTTCTTTCGCTCTCTCGGTACCCATCGCCATGTAGGCTTCTTTCGTGCCTATCGTCGTGCGCAAGCTTTCCTTGTGTCCCACGCCTATCGTCGAGCGCTCCATGAGAGGTAATTGTCGTGCGACTTATGAGACGTTATCGTCATACGTCTTGCCAAAAGCTATCGCCGTCGTCAAGGGACGTGCTGCCTTCTCGTGTTACCAACAACGATGCTTATTGCCGTCCACGGGTCTCTAGTGTTCCACGTCTAGCGTGGTGTGCCTCACGGGAAGCTATCATCGTGAGCCTCACCAAAAGCCATCGCCTCCCACAAGGGACACGGTGTCTTCTCATGATGCCAACAACGAGGCCCATTGTAGTCTGGCTTCTTCCTCCCTCCGTTGTCTCGCTCTCTCTATCTTTCTCTTCATTCTCATTTCTTCTCTTCTTTTTTTTCTCTTCTCACTTGATTGAGGGTCAACTTGGCCTAGCGTTGCTATAGCGGTCTGGTTGTCGAGCAGTATTGTCGTCGCGCTGGCCTTGAGTACCATACCAGTCTTGCTGCCACATCAGATTAGGACAATCCTATCTGCCTCGGTTTCGAGTATTATTGTCATCGCACTGGTCCTAAGTACCATGCCCGTCTTGCTACCACTTCGAGTCGGTAACTTTCCAGCAGTCACGCTAGTCTCGCCCCTTCATCAAGTTCTCTTTTATTTTCTATCTTTATTTGAACCTTCCAGTTCATCACCCTAACTTCTCACATTCTTAGCCATGCAAATGTGTGTTGCCCTAAGACAAGGGTGGGCCTTTCGGCCCACTTGTCTTGCAAATTAACCATAGTAGTGTTGTGCAGAAAACAAAGTGATCGTAGGTCAAGGGAGGTGATTTTGAACCAGCTAAAGCATCTAAGAAGCTTCGTGATCTAAGAGGGCGCCCATGTGAGCCAGCCCGAGTAAGTCCCGAACCCACCTTAAATTCCTCTCTCATCTATACCTACCCTTGCTCTTGAGCAAGGGTCCTGAGAGAGCGATCTCAAGTATTAAGTTCACTACAAACTCGAGAGATGTGCCTCCAGATCATCTAGATCTGGAGGGCGAGATCGAGGCACCTAACCATTTTGTAGAAAGGGATTGGGCAGCCTTCTAGCGTACCTCGACAATATGACCAGCAAGTCACTTGCCGGTGGCAGGGTGCGTGTTGTGTGCAACAACAACAATGCTGTTGATGCAAGGGGCATTGGCAGAAGTTCCACCAGAGCTAGGAGAGGGGGAGTTAAGGACCTTCAAGTCCTTCAAGTCCTTCCTCATACCAATCCAAGTTAAGACCTAGGAGCTAGACCCGAGATCTTTGCTCAAAAGGAGGGTTAGGAATGAAGTTCGAGGAACTTGTTCCCTGGGGACACTCATGAATGCCGGGAGAAGAAAATCGTCAATCTGGAAGAATGGGTTAAAAAACCCGGAAGCCATAAGTACAAATACAGAAAATAAAAGGAAAAACTTAGCCATACAAGCATGATCCGACTAAGGGGTAGTAAGTCCCCAGTGGAGTTGTCAAGCTGGTTAGGTGCCTCGATCTCGCCCTTCGGATGTGGATGTTCTGGCGGCACGTGTCTCGGGTTTCAAGGGAACCCAAGACTTGAGATCACTCTCTCGGGAACCTGCTCAGGAGCAAGGGCAGGTAGACCAACCGTTGAGAGAGGAATTGAAGGTGAGTTCGGGACTTACTCGAGCTGGCTTGCATGCGCGCTCTCTTAGATCACGAAGAAAGGCCCCCAGTCGTAATATTGGTTCGAAATCGCCTCCCTTGGCCTGTATTATCCTGTTTCTACAATCACAAACATATGACAAATGTTATAAGACAAGTGGGTCAAGGGACCCCACCTTGCCTTTGGGTGAGCGTACACTTGCGTGCACATTCAAAAAGAAGAAAAGAAGAATGAGAGAATTAAGATTAGGATGAGAAGAATTTGACCAGGCGGTGTGAGTGACTAAACTAATAGGTAATTGACCCAGCATGGTAGTAAAACGGGCTCGGTAACTCAAACCAGCTCAACAGAGTTACTGTTAGATGACAATATCAATACTAGTCGGTTGTGACTATAAAGCGGGTACAACATCTCTGACTGACACAATGGCGTTACTACTAGACGACATAATTACCATGAAATGCTAGTCTCAACCTCTCTTGATCAAACAAAAGAGTAGAAGAAAGAAAAGAGAACAGAAAGAGAAAGAAGAGCATGAAAGAGGATAGAAGGGAATGAAAGAGGAAGAGGAAGAACAGGGGGGAAAAGCACGGAGAAGAAGTAAGAAAGAGAAGGAAGAGGAAGAAAGGCGCAGATGGCAATGAGATGGGGAGAGAAAACACTCCGACTACGACGTGAGTGAGGAAGAAAAAAAGGCAGCAACGTGCTTGCGTCGGCTGTGACAGAAGAAAGAGGGAGATGAGACTCAGGTGGCGATGGTCCTCCGCCGATTGTGACTTAAAGGGAGAAGAGAGAAAAAGAACACAAGCGGCGATGTTCTTCTGCCGTCTGTGATAGAAAAGAGAAAGAAAAGTAACACAGGTGGCAATAAGCTTGTGCCGGCTGTGTCAGAAGAAATGGGAGAGAAGATAGGCAGTGTTAAGCCTTTGCCGGCTGTGGTAGAAGAAGACGTAAAAGGAAATGTAGACAGCACTGAGCCTTTGCCAGCTACGTTAGAAGGAGACAAGAGGTGGAACGTAGACGGCAATGGACTTTGTTATCTGAGACACAAGAGAGATGAAAGAGTGCACAGACGGCAACGGACTTCGCCATTTGGGACACAAGAGAGACGAGGGAGTTTTGACAGAGCCCCGGCCTGCCATCCAGGTTAAGGCCCAGCTCACTATTTATGTCTCAGAAACAAGAAGACTTTACATGCGGCAAGAAGTCTGCCATGGGTGACTAGAGAAAAGAAACAAGAGCAAGGAAAGAGAGATATGATAGACTAGAAGAGGAAGAGGGAGAAAGAGATAAAGATGAACGTAGGAAAGAGAAAGGCAGAGATGAGAGAGAAAAGAAGAGAGAAAAAGAGAGAGATAGAGATGAGAAAAGACGAGAGAGAAAGTGAGATAGATATGAGAGGGAAAGAGAGATAGAGACAAGAAAAGAGGAGAGAGAGAGATAGAGATGAGAGGGAAAGAGAGATAGAGACGAGAAAAGAGGAGAGAGTGGGGAGGAGAGAGAAAATTAACTTACTGAGGGGTACCAAGCCTCTTTTTCTCTCTCATCTGTCTCTCCAAGACGCACCCACGAGTTTAAGCAAGAAATGTAATCTTTATTGAATGATTGAAGAATGAACCCAAAGTTTTTTTACAATTAGGTTTTGCATGTTTATATTGAATTAGGCCCAAACATGGGTGGATGCTAAAAAACAACCTAAAATTGCAGATAATTACAATTTAAATGAATTAAAGAAATTCTTAAAATGGGTGAAAAAGGATTGTTTTGCCCCTACTTAACAATGTGTGAAATTCCAGAATAGTCCTTGTTGTTGCCCGAAAACTTGCGTTATCTTCCATGACTGATCCGGGATTGCTCTGATGCCCATTTGATTTACAGCTAATTGTTTTCTTGTAGGTCCCGGCATGGCGATCGATTTGATAGCAACTTCAAGCCATGAATCATGTTTTTAAGCCATGATCATGAGACTTGAAATTTGCTTGAATCTTGAAAACTTTGGATTGATAGTGTGCTCGTTTCTTGATTTTTTTCTTCGATTTTTTCACTGAATCACACTGAGCATGCCGTCACGATCAAGTTGCAACCAATGCAAATCAATTTTGTGTCCAGACGAAGATTTCATCATCTTGAGTTTTTGGTCGAAATCTTGAAATCCAACGGTCGGCATTTACAGCAGCTTCGATGCCTCCGTGTATGAAATCCAACCATTCATGGTACGCGGTGTTCGGACCAGATATGGCCTCGGACCTTACGCACATAATGCAATTAGTTTCACGTCGATCGGGTATGCAAGCGACGTGATTTCGTTGCTCAAATGAGGCATGCTGCTGCTGATTTTTCTGTAATTTTCTTCAAGGATCAGCAACTTCTCTCTCATTTTTCTCCCTGTTCGAGCATCGTCACAAGACGTACCACGTATCGAAATGCTCATCTTGATGAGACAAACACGCTTACAAAATTTGAGCGTAATTCGACTTGGAATGAGTGAGAAATGGGCCCCGAAAGTTGTTGCCCGGGACTATGAAAACAACCACCTTTAATGGTGGCCACACGGGAATAGTGTGCAGCCTGTCCTTTTTGTATTTTACCCATAACTTTGTCCTGAAGTGCCCGTTTAAGCCAAAACATGACCCACAGGGGTTTTCGACCGTGCCGGATCCAGTGGAAGTGGTCCCAAACTATTTGACGTACTGGAAATATAGTTATAGTTATAGTGGTCCCAAACTATTCGACCGTGCCGGATCCAGAGGCCGATTTTGCCGAAATTGTTTATTTATGTTCACTGCCGTAGATATGTCTGATTGTGATGAAACTTGACAGGTGGCCTTCTTAAGTACTTATGAAGTTCTTGACAAGTTTTGGGGGTATTCTGAGAATGTTAGAATTTCCCTTGTATGTTAAGGCTTTATTGACCTGCTTCCTCTTTATTCTGCATCAGGGACCAAGGTGCTGAAAAATGTGTTCAAATAAGTGAGTCAAATTCAATGAGGATGTGCCTAACATCAGCTTGGATGAAGCTGAAGTTGAATTGGCTCGATGGGGCGTCTTGCTGGTAGACCTCAAGGAGAAGGACGTTGATCTCAAGTCAAAGACTGCATAGTCGTAGTATTATTTTTTTTTTTGGCATGAATAAGTTGATCTCATGATCACTTTTATTTTTCAGCATTTTCTCACTTTTAAGTAGAAATTTCGGTCTCGGGACTAGATTTGATTGCGTAAGTGCATGTAATAAGCCCTTTTTCAATGGATGAATAAAATCGGAATTTTGACATATCTAGATTTTTATTTTGTGCTTTGATTGATCTTTTGGGATTATGGAGTTCGCTTCATTTTTAAAATTTTTATTTTTTATTTTTTATTTTTATTTTTAAGGGAGGTTGGGCGACACTACATATTGGTGTCAATAGAAAAAAAAAAGAAAATTTTTATTAAGTGTTTTGGTCGCCTATAGAATTTTTTTATTTTTATTTTTATTTTTATTATTAAGTGTTTTGGCCGGGAGACACCAGCTGTGTCACCCATAGAATTCTTTTTTTTTAGTCAAAATAAAATAAAAAGAAAAAGAAAATTGGGTTGGGCGACACGAACTGTGTCGTCACCCGTAAAACATTTTTTTTTGGTTAAAACAAATAAATAAAATAAAAAAATACAAAGAAAAAGAAAATTAGAAAAGGAAAATTGGGTTGAACAACAGAGACTGCGTCGTCCGGGAGACGCATGTAGTGTCGCCCATAAAAGCTTTTTTTTTTTTTGTTTGGTTAAAATAAGTAAATAAAATTAAAAAAGAAAAAAAGAAAAAGAAAAAGAAAATTCAGTTGGGCGACACGGAGTGTGTTGCCCGAGTGACACTAAAATATATATTTTTTGGTTAAGATAAATAAATAAAATAAAAAAAGAAAAAGAAAAAAAAAAACTTTCGTTGGGCAACGTGGACTGTGTCGCCGCGGCTACGCGTGTAGAGTCACCAATAAAATCCAAAGAACCCACAAGAAGGCCAGCGGCCAAAGTTGATCTTTTCAAGTGGATGCTCTATCTCCATTCATTAGTGGCCATCTTGGGCAATGAATCCAATTCATCTATGAGACCTTTTGCATCTCAACTAAATCGTTCAAATATTTATTGTTCCAATCAATGAAATCCCGGTTTCCACATAAATTTGGATCATCTTTCTTGCCCCAAACGTAAGTATGGGCTTGCAGCTTCTCCGAAGTGCCCATTCCTGAGATCTCAACTAGCTTCCTTTCATACTCGACATTCTCAAATGTATCTAGAACGTATAATTCATAATTTGAGATACCCAAAAGAACCTTTCCAGTGATTTGCTTCTTGTCAATAGAAGAAGAAAGTTGGGTCAACACGTCCTTTATGCTAGACCGTTGGAAGTCATTGAGAAGGGCAGAAGGTGAATAGCTGGGTAAACACGTCCGCTAGGAGGCTCCCATACAAATACGTTGGTGCTCATTCTCTCTCTCTCTCTAAAATTAAATTGGGTCACTCCAACTATGTCCGCTCCCAATCTTTCTCTCCCTTCCAATTTCTTCATCAAAAACTCCATTTGATTCAAAAATTTGGTTTGGGGTACCTCGGTAGTTGAAGATGCAAAGCGAGGAGCGCTAATGGACGCTCAGATGGTGTCACGTTTCAAAATCAAATGGGCAAGAAAAGGTATGAGTCATTGTGTCCTCTTTTCAATAAATTCTTCAAAACATGACAAGAGGGTGACTTTGGCCCGATGAAGTCATATGAACTTTCGTCAAAATTTTGAAAGTCTTGCTTTAATCGTGCTTGGACATGACATTAATATGTTCGCATAAATGTCTTAGAGAATAGTACATTTTCTTTCCTTTTAGGTGGTTTTGAAAGTGGTATACCACTTATTTTGGCTTAGTAAAAAGAAATTATTTCTTTCCCCAAATTTCGGAATAGATGATGATTTGCGAAGTTTTCTTGTGATACTTCAATTGTGGTTGGATATTTTTCAAAAAAGCTCGTCCGAATATGAATAGATTCTTCTCTTGAAACTGCTTTTGAGATGTTTATGAATAGTTGTAGACACCCCATTTTAAATCTGACAAATTCTATGATTTCTTGAACCCTTAGGACCACATTATCTTAGTAAACCCAAAATTTATAGTCCACACAACCTACCCTGTGACCTAGAACCAATCTGCCTACCCAGAACCCTGCAGATGCCTTGTTTTTACCCAGAATCCCACAAACGCCCTGTTTTACCCAAAAAATCATTAAAAATAGTAGAAAAATATCTTTTAACCAAATTTTCTCTGAGAGTTTCACAAGAGGCTCAGGAACACACCTGAAGTGAAAATTTTCAATTTGGACCAATTTTAGTTTTGACAACACTAGGAGCGTCGACTGGGCGACATAAGTTTGTGTCGCCCAGATTTGGGCGAAACCAGTGGTGTTGCCCAGCCCTTTTTTGGCCAAATAGGAAATTTTCATCTATGGTCTATTTCTTGCCCTTTTTGAGAAGTTTTTACCATATTTTCTTGGGCGACACTAGTGGTGTCGCCCAAATCCGAAACTCCAAAAAAGGTATTTTTGGCTAGAGGATCTGTTGGTTATGGAAAGATGCCCTTCCCAACAGAATCTTAGCCTTTATAAACCCTTTTTTCGTTGCCATTTGGGGGAGGCTTGGAGAGACTTCTGCTAGAGAAAAGAGTTAGCTTAAAAAAACCCTTTCAAGGTACAACAACCTTGGTTTTAAACCATCCTTAGGGTACAAGAACCCTTTTACATCAGAGATCTGTTGATCAAGATTGGAATCAGAAAAGCAAAGAGGACGCGAGTTTTGATACGGGCGAGCCCTCGAAGGTTTGGTATTGTTTTCTTCCTCTTTATTTCTTTCTTCTTCTTCTTCTTACTGTTTTGATCTTATTTTGATTATTTTGATCTGTTCATTGCTTTGAATTCGTGTTTTAATATTTTTTATCATGCTGGCTCTGCCATAAATCTGAGAGCCGATCTGCTCGTTTCCGTGCAGTTCTGGCCTTAGATCAGAATTGGATTTGTCCCACTTTCTCTACCACATTATTTTTATCACTTGAAGGTGTCAAGATCCGAGAGATCTTCATCAAAAGATCTGTCCGATTATCATCACAAACAATTTCACGCCCACCGTGGGACATTTCGAGCTTGATCCAAGTGAAAGAACACGAGTTTTTGGAACTAATTTTCACAGATTTCAGTCACAAAAAGTCCCAAAAATTGGCTGTGACTAGGACCCAGGGTTTCGGTGCTACGAAACCCTATCTGTCCTTGGGGGCACCACTAGTGCCACCCAGATCTAGGGCGACCGCCCCTTGTCGCCCAAACTTAGGAGTCTTAGACCTTTCAGAGACTTAGCAGTCTTGTTCCAGGGACTCTCTTGTGACTGCTCAGAAAACTTTAGATCAAAATAAAATTTTTAAATATACAAAAAAAAATATTCTTCTCAATACAGGTTTGCTCTATCGACAATTTTCTGTCTTACTTTATTTTCATTTATTTCATCAGAAATATCAATTTCCCTACTTTTGCAAGTTTATTGTCAATTTATTTCATCAATTTTCATAAAATAAAAATAAAATAAAATAAAAAAATATTTTTTTGGGCAACACCACCCGTATCGCCCAACTGTGTGAGCAACACCACCCGTATCGCCCAACTGTGTGAGCAACACCACCCGTATCGCCCAACTGTGTGAGCAACACCACTAAGGTCGCCCAGTTTCAAAGGTCTCATAAAACTTCTGGGACCCCACAAGCGTCTTCCTGAGGCTTTTGGCTTCCTGTTCACCAATTTTTGACTTACAATAAAAATTTTAAAAAATAAAAAAAATATTTTACTTTAGATGGATCTGATTGGTTAAGTGACTGGATCTCACCTCCCTGGATCTAAGTAATTGGGTGACACGTGTCTCGGGTTTGAAATCACTCTCTCGAGATACTTGTTCAAGAACAAGGGCAGGTATCCAACTAGTGAGAGAGGAATTTTCGATATGAGGTGGGGACCAACCTCACCTGAGTCCGTGACTTACTCGAGCTAACTAGCGCGAGCGCCCTCTTAGATCAAGACAGAAAGGGCCACAGCTACTTCAGCTGGTTCAGAATTGCCTCTTTTGACCTGCAATCTCCTTGTTTTCTACACAACACTACTATGGTTAATTTGCAAGACAAGTGGGCCGAAAGGCCTACCCTTGTCTTAAGGCAATGTACATTCGCATGGCTAAGAATGTGGGAAGTTAGGATGATGAAGTGGAAGGTTTGAACGAGAGGAGAAAAGAAGAGGGTACTCGACTAGGGGAAGAGGCTAGTATGATAGCTGGACCTGTACAATGATCGACCCAGAGTGGTAGTAAGGCGAGCATGATACTTTGGACCGGGACGGCAATACTACTCGAAACCAAGGTCAACATGACTGTCCTAATCTGGTGTGGAACTAAGATGGGCATGGTACTCAGGACCCGCACGACGACAGCACTGCTTGACAGCCAGACTGCTATGGAAACACTAGACTGAGTCCACCCTTGGTAAAGTTAGAAGAGAATGCACGAGACAACGAAGAGATGGGGTCTCGACGGCGCTAAGCGTCACCACCCATAACCGCAGAGTAGCAATGTCACGGCCCTTGGACGGTGCTAGGCACTACCGCTCATGGCTGGAGGGCAAGCAGTGAACTACAGGTGGCACTAGGCATCGTCGTTGGGCAACATGAGAAGGCAGCACACGATAGCCATTTGTGACACACGCGGTAACAGTTCTTACCAAGGCACATGGCGATAAGTTTGGGACACAAGAAGAGCCTGCGCACGACGATAGGCACCGAGCGTGTGAAGAAAGCTTGCGGACAGTGATAGAAACCAAGCACACAAAGGAAGCTCGCGGACGACGATAGGCACCCAGCGCGGAAAGGAAGCTAGCGGACTACGATAAGCACTGAGAGCTCAAAGGAAGCCCACATATGGCAATAGGTGTTACCGCGACCTCTCGTGGGCAGCGATGGGAATCGCCATCTGCGATTGATGCGCGTCACGGGGATAACCCTGTAGGCGGCAATGAGTTTCGCTGACTGTATTCTTCATTGAGGCATCGAGGATACATCTATGGATGGCGATGAGCAGCGCCATCTGCAAGCCTCGCTGAGCGATAGGGATGAACTAACAGAAGGGGGGAAAGGAGTTCACACATGGTGCTGCCATCGCCATGCACGACTTATGAAACTATAGGAAGGGAAAAAAAAGAAAAGAAAGAGGCATGCACGACACTGCCACTGTCGTGCATGGCCTCTAAGGGACACTCTGACGAAGAAGAAGAAGACGAAAGAAAAGAAGACAGAGAAAATTTACCTTGAGCCTAGGGTTACCCATCCAAAAGTTTATCTCTCCTTACTCTGTCTCTCAAAACGCGACCCAACAATGAGAAGGAAAGGGAATTCTATTCAGTAAAAATTCTCTTTTGTGGAGGGTTTTCAAGCCTTTGCGTACAATGATGGTACGTGGTGTATATAGAATTGTGCCCAAACATGGGTGGATTGATCAAAATTAAACCTAATTGCTGGAAATTAAAGTTTAACTGAATTAAAAGAAATTAGAAAATAAGGTGAAAATGACAGATTTGCCCCTTCCTAACAAGTTGGGGAATTCCAAGACAGTTCCTGTGTTCCACTAGAGAGTGCATGACTTTTCATGGATGGATGATTCGGGGTCGTTTTGATGCTCATTTGATCGAAATATGGTTGGTTTCTTGTAGGGCTCGGCATGGCGATCAATTTGATACTAACTTCGACCCATGGATCTTGTTTTTAGGGCATGATCATGTGACTTAAAATTTGAATGAATCTTGAAACTTTGAATTGATAGTGTGCTCATTCCTTGATGTTTTTCTGTGATTTCTTTGCTGGATCACAGTGAGCATGCCTTCACAATCGCGGGGCAACAACCACAGCTCTATTCCGTGCCCACACGAAGATTTTGCAATTTTGAAGTTTTGGCCGGAATCTGGAATTTTGATGACGGCATTTACAGTCACTTCGTTGGCTTCGTGTCCGAAATCCGACCGTTCATCATGTGTGGCGTTCGGACTAGAGATAGCCTTATACCTTATGTATGTGATGTAATTAGTTTCACATCGATCGGGCTCATGAGTGTAATGATTTGGCTACTCGAACGAGGCATGACGCTGCAGATTTTCTTTGCAATTTTTTCACGGATCAGCAATTTGTCTCTAGTTTTTCTTCACGCTCGGGCGTCGTCGTGCGGCGTACCACATGTCGAAATGTTCGTCTCAACGAGACAAACACGCTCCATCAAGTTTGAGCATGATTCGAACTTGGACAAGGGAGATATAAGCGTCAACAATCCCTGGTCGTGAGTGCTCCTTTAGTGGAGTTGAGTTGCAGGGTGGCCGCATGGGAATAGCATGAGACTCCTCCTGTTTCGCTCTTTCACTTATAACGTCTTCTTGGGATGTCCGTTCAAGCTGAAATTTGACCCCTGGAGGTTTTCGACCGTTCGGAATCCAATGGTTGTTTTCCCATAGCAAATTGAGACACCAAAAATATAGCTCTAGTTATAGGATCCGTTTCAGGGTGCTAGAGGATGATTCTGCCAAAATTGTTTCTTAGTCTGCGTTGCCTTAGACATGTCGGAATGCGACAAAACTTAGTAGGAGACTTTTGAGAGTCCTTATGAAGATCTTGGCCAGTTCTGGGGATATTTTGAGATTGTTAGAATTTCCACTGTTCGTTAGGTTTTATTGACCGAGGACTCATGATGGTGAAAAATACTTTCCAACATTGCTTTGTTCCTGACTTTTTGATTGAAATCAAGTTTTCCCTGCTTTTATCAGGCCTAGTTTAACTGTGTTTCATCAAAGCTAAAAAGATAAAAAAGTAAAAAAAAATAATAAAAAAATACATTGAGGGTGGCTTGCACCCTCCCAGAACCGTGTCGAATTCCAGTCACCCTCGACTCAGGCCGCCCTCGACATAGCATATATTGTTCCTGGTTTCACTGTTTTGATTGTACCTTCTTAGGGGTTGCTTACCCCTCCATCTATATCGTGCTTCGAGCTAGCTTCTCCTCGAAGTGCGCATCGTTAAGCACTACTGGTGCCCAACGCTCACTTTATTTCTTCATTGCATTGTGTGCTTGAAAATTATTTTTGATTGCGTCCTTCTTTACAAACTGCAGCACACACCGGACTGGGAATGCCCGAGAAACCAACAAATAAATATTTCGAAAAACCCCCAAAATCCACGTAAACGGCGTGAGGGGAACCTAGCTTTGATAGTTGCGGCGGTTGGGATTCACGCAACTTTAATTGTGAGCACTCCTAATGCTTCTCCTCAAAGTAATTCCGCGTATAGTAGGACCTGGTGAAATCCTATAACAAGAGGTCAGGACCTATGTGGGGACCTATATCAGCTTAGCCGCATTTCAATAATTAGGAACCCACTTTCAAGCCAAGCCTACCTATAATCTAGGTCAAACGTTTTCATGTGTTATGCTTGTTATTTCTATTGGTTAATCTTAGATCTCAGTCCAGACCCACTTTTGGTCTGAGCTAAACTCTCTGTGTCCAAGTTTAGGCTTATACCCGGCCTAGCTCAAGTCTGAACCAGATTCACACCTAGGTCCAAACCTAGGTCCCCTTTTGGTGCGAGCCAGGTCTCGTTCCTAGTTCATCTTTGATCCAATCCAGGTCCACACCTGGTCTGATCATCAAATTCTTTGAGTTGAAGTTCAGGCTTATACACAGCCTATCCCAGGTCCAAACCAGGTTCGCACCCAGGTCCAAACCTAGGCCCCTTTTGATTTGAGCCAAGCGCTTGTGCCTAAACCAACCTTGATCAACTCCGGGTTCACACCCTGTTTGATCTTTAAAACCCTCTTGGTCCAAGCCCAAGCTTACACCCAGCTCAGTCTAGGTCCGAACTAGGCTCACACCCAAGTCCGAACCTAGACCCACTCTTGGTCCGAGCCGAGACTCATACCCATCTAGTCTAGATCTCAGTTTAAGTTATAACATATGTGTAAGCATAAAGTTTCCTCTAGAGCTAGAGTAGGCTTACCTAGTTTAGAGTATAAACTAAAACCCATTGAGTCTAGATTCCAATCTAGTCTTCGCCTCGGTCTAAGTTAAGGTCTTGTGCTAGAGTTAGGCTAGGTCTGCCCTTAGTTGTTGACTCCAGCTCTTATCTAAGTCTAGATTCTATAACCCCACCAATAGCAATCACCTTGTCAGTCACTCAAGGAGACTATGATGATCGCTCCATGGCTTATCGGCCCAAACCTAGGGACCAGTATGCCACGATCCCTTGGGATTATCTACAGAACTCTGATCAATCCATTATCCAATGCTCAGGTCTTCTATGTGGTCCGAAAAGTCAGCTCCGCTCAAAAAACCATGAATAGTCAAGGGGTCGGACCGAGCATCGTCCTGCAGGCACTTTTAAGCAACCAAAGTAGAAGCTGAGAGAGGGAAAAAGTCAGGTCGTATCAAACACCAATTCCCACAACTTGAACCAAGCTAACCTTGGGGCACAGTGATCACAAAACCAAGACCCACCTTGGTCTAGCGGATCTAACCCAACCTCGAACAACCACAGTATTGCTCGTGATGTCCCGAACAATGTACAAAGCAAAGGTGCCAATATAGACCTACCCTTAGGAAAGATGGGTGTCCAAGCTGCCCTTAAAATTCTAGTTGACCTAGGTTGCACCGTTCATGCCCCAGCTCACAGGTCGATCCTAAACCAACTTAATGGTATAGGTCAACCCCTAGCACAACCGAGTTAGCTGATTCCTCAATCGGTCCCTCTAATTCATCTGGTTCAACAAACCGTGCAATTTCTGCAACCAGTGGCGACTCTTATGGGTCAATATGCCTGTTAGGCACAAATGTATCACACTGCTCTAATCTCAGGCCCACATAATCCAACATATACCCCAAATCTTGACACATCAGTCCACGCTTGGGAACCCACTGACCGGTGGGACTACTATCATGCCAAATACCCAACACGAAGGCATCATAAAAGCATTGCAGGATATGCTTGCAAGAATGGGCATGCATTAAATTCTACCCCCTAAGGCCTATGTTCATTAGACCCTCGGAGGTATGGAAGACCTTCCGTTAGGATTTGTCATCCCAGAATTTAGAAACAAGTTTAATGGGAAAAGCGATCTAGATACTCAGGTCTACGCTTACCTCCTCTCCGTTCAAGCTTTACGAGATAGGCCTAACTAGCTGAAGGCCATATTTTCGCAAACATTGACCGACGAGGCCTTGAACTGGCATCGTAGAACAATGTTCGCTCAACCACACATCACGTCAGACAAAATGTTCAACCTATTCATCTCTCACTACCGCAAGTCGACACTAAGATCTCTCTCCCTAGGCGAGCTCAGTGCAACGAAACAAAACCCATGAGAATCCTTCAAGGATTTCATCGGTCGATTCTGCAAGGCGGCGAAGCAAATCATAGAATATCCACTTACGGACAAGTTAATGAGATTGTCGTTAACGGACCGGCTTAAGGTTCAGCTTCTCAATGCAACAATCAGAACCAAAACTAAAGGGGTTAGCTTAGAGCCAACCTCAAAATAATAACCAAAGGTGAGAGGATAATATCACTACTCTTAAAGACCCATTAAAAAAGGTGTTAGAACTACTCCTGGCTAGAAATATGGTTTATCTCTCGTCACCATCTGAACCACTATTTCAGGTCACGGATTTAGAGAAAGTGGTGTAAGTGGCATCAAAACCATGATCATGATACTCAAAACTGCTTGTATTTGAAACGTGTGATTCAAGGGTTAATAAATAGGGGGACATCACTGTCGCACCTAGAAATTAACCTGCCGAAGAGACTAATCAAAAAATGGGTATCTTCACAAATCCTCTCCTTAAAAATATGGTCACGATGACTGAACTGTTGGGAGCTCAAGACAACTGAAAGGAGAACGTCGTCATTTACATGATTGAGAGTGGGGATGAAGAAGATGATCCCAGTCAATTCATATTTTCCTGTGATCATCACTTTCAAGAGTTCGAAGAAGATCTTTTGAGCCTTCTAAGAGCAAACCCTTCATCTTCGAACCTCGACAACCTTCCCAAATGGGACCAATATGGTCAGAACCAATGAAAATGCGTCATCTCCAAAAAAAGGGGCTAACATCCCGAAATCTCCCATTACTCTCATTAGGGCTGACCTTGTCGAGCTTCAGGCTGGCGAGGTTGATTCCCTTACTCGAAGAGGTCGAGCGTTCAAACCCATTCAATTAATGGTCGATACTCTCGATGAAAGAATGGGAAACATGTCAAAAGCCAAACAACCAGCAGGGGTCACAGATCACGAACCCAATAAATAAATTCAAGGATCCGCAACCACCTATGATCTACCGACTCATCTCGGGAAGATCCAGGCTCAAATCTCCATCTTGGAATTCACCAGCACACAGAGCACAGATTGAAAGGGTCCTCACCAAGACACACATCCAGAGCAACACACAGCCAAATGACTTGTGTGGAATGATCAACCAACTGATGGCACCAACACTAATCATGTTCACGAACGATGACATCCCAGCCAGCTTCAACCGCTTTCATGTCCAACCTCTGCAGATCACAGTTTTCATGCAAGGATATGAGATACGGAGAGTGGTTGTTGATAATGGTTCATCCTTAAACATATGGCCTATGAAAACGGTGCAGTAGATAGGCAAACGCCAGGATGACTTCAAGCCATTTAAACTAACTATCACTGCATACAATGGGACTAAGAGACAAGCTGAAGGCTTACTGCCTCTCACACTCAAGATCGGCCATATCGTCCAAGTGATAAAGTTTTATGTCTTGGACATAAAACCTTCATTCAACATGCTGTTAGGAAGACCATGGCTGCATGAAAATGTCGTGGTAGCCTCAAATTTCTGGCTAAAAACAGTGTCACGAAGGTATGTGCTGAAACCCTTTTTTTTCTCAATCCTAGTATAGGTAACGGAGAGCTAGACATAGAGGTCAAGCTTGGAGAAATCCCACTCGCTTCCTTCAAGCAAGCCGACTGTGCCACCTTACGCCTAGAGGCTGGCAACCCTATTCCCCAAATCTTGCAAACTTCTCCATCGATGAATGATATTATCCAATGTGAACATCGATACGGTTTCAGGTCCCTTGAGTCTTGGTACATGCGCTTCTCCCAAGGCTTCCAACCAAGCCAAGGCTTGGGTATTCAAGGGCAAGGCGTAACGGAGGCAGTTTCTAAATCATCCCAAGCTAAAACTGAAAACAGGGATTGAAGAGGACTCGGGTGTTCTCTCACCTTATTGCAAAGCCGAATGAAGCCTTCAAGCTATTCAGGCTTTGTATCTGAAGGCATGCAAAGCCTCGATCCTCTTCATGCCCGTCCTTCAAAATGGCCAAAGGTGATCCTTGATTCCTCAACAGTCAGGAATTCCTCTTCCGCACCTCAACACACACAGGAACTAGGGATTGAAGACCTGGATTTGAAGGTACACACAATTGGCTCTAACACAACCAAGCATGCTCAATTACCGATATAAACCCAAGAACGGAATTGGTCGATCATTCCTCTATCTCGAGAATCACTAGAAGCATACCAGTTGCACCTTCAAGTCCTGGTGCCGAAAAAATGGATAGGCGCAGGGTGGCCACCTAACCACCCTGCACATCTAGTCCCCAACATATCTCTCACAAGTCCTATAAGGGACACCTCTTATGTTATTTCAAAAACCTTGGAAAATTCAATACATGATAAGACTGATAAAAAAGAAAAAGAATTTTAAAAAACGGTGAACACTCAAGATAGCTCAATAACGATGCACAATACCCAAGATGATGAATTGGATGACCAAGACACAGATCAAGAGAGTCAAGAGTCTTAAGAAATCCCTCAACCTGAGGAACTCACTTCCCATGTTGAGCAATTCAAGAAGAGGTTCGATGGTGACCCAATGGCTATCATCGAAGAGACGATCGGTTTAAACCAAGGAACTAAGAAGGACCTAAGGTTAACCAAGATTGGAACTTCACTATCTCCAGAGGAGCAAGATTTCCTTTCTCAAGGAATATCGCAATGTCTTCACCTGGTCAAATGAGGATATGTCAGGGTAAGAACCCACATTGATGCAACATCACCTAATATTCAATGAAGGAGCAAAGCCTGTAAGGCAGAAACTCCGATGTCAAAAGGCCCACCTTGAGCTTAAAATCAAATTCATTTCCCTCATCAGTTACTCAGAATGGTTGGCCAACATAGTGGTCGTACCTAAGAAAGATGGGAGGGTCCGAGTGTGTGTCGACTATAGAGACCTCAACAAGGCATGTCCCAAAGATAATTTCCCGTTACCAAAGATAGATGCCGTGGTCGAAAACACTGCAGAGCACGAGATGTGGTCATTCATTGACAGCTTCCCGGGTTACAACCAAATCCTCATGGCAGAAGAAGACCAGACCAAGAATTCATTCATAACATAATGGGGAACTTACTGCTATTGTGTCATGCCCTTTGTCCTAAAAAATGCAAGGGCAACTTATCAAAGGGCAATGACCAGCATTTTCCATGACCTAATGCACACCATTGTGGAAGACTACGTCGTCGACATCCGGGTCAACTCAAAGGCCAGGTCTGATCATCTCACTAACTTGGGAACCATTTGCTAAAGACTCCGGAAACATCAACTCAAACTCAATCCACAGAAATGTGCCTTTGGAGTTGAATCCGACAAATTACTAGGCTTTATAGTAAGTTAGAAGGGCATTGAGGTGGACCCGTCTAAAATACGAGCCATCACTGAAATGCCCCTTCCCTTGAACATCAGAGAAATTCGCGGTCTTCAAGGTCTCATACAGGCCATAAGGCTTTTTATTTCACAACTAACAGACAAGTACGAGCCTTTCAATAGGCTCCTTAAGAAGGATACCCCATTCATGTGGGATAATGAATGCCTCGAATCATTCAACCAAATCAAGGTGTACCTCACCAAACTTCCCATCCTTAGTCCTCCTAGTCCAGATAAACCCCTGTTCCTAAACATAGTTGTGAAAGACAAGACCATGGGGGCAATGTTAGGACCATACGATGACAATGGAAATGAACAAACGATATACTACATCAACAAAACCATGGTCGACTATGAGACGAGATACACAGACGTGGAGAAGAATTGCTTAACGCTTGTGTAGGCTATGCAAAAGTTAAGACACTGTCTTATATCATATAGTAAATTTCATCTCAAAACTTTACCCACTCAGGTGCCTATTGGAAAGACCAGTCCTTAACAGACATTTGGCGAAGTGGAAAACGCTATTGAGCGAGTTCGAGGTCGACTATGTCACTCAAAAATCAATCAAAAGACAAGTCATTGCTGACCACTTAGCTGAACACGCACTGCCAGATAATACTCCTGTCAACACGGATCTCTCTGATGAGAACCTCTTCACAATTGAGGACTCAATTTGGGAGCTATACTTCGATGGTGCAAGGAACGAATACGGGTCAGGTATAAGAGTTGTGCTATGCTCACCTGAGAAGATTTTAATGCCAACAGTCATCAGATTGAATTTCTCATGTGCCAATAACATTGCTGAATATGAAACCTTGATAGCCGGGCTCGAGAATTTTATGAAAATGAAAATCTAGTAAATTCGAGTGATTGATGACTCCTTACTTGTCATAAACCAAGTTCAAGGGATTTGGAAGATGAAAGAAGAAATACTCAAACTCTGTGAAGAAAAGGTGGAAAAGATGATCTCATATTTTAAGAAAATTTACCTTTTAGCATGTAACTAGGGAAAATAATCGGTTCGCCGACACCCTTACAACCCTTGCTTCAATGGTTGATATTCCTTCAGAAATCAACACGTTGTCATTCTACATCAGAAACAAACATGATCTTACCCCAACAAGGATCGAAAAAGAAATAGAGCAAGAAAATGAGAATGATGGGGAAGTGTCTCTCATGGCTTCAGATGCGCTAGTTAAGGCAAAACCATGGTTCCAAGATGCTCTGTCCTTGCTAAAAGATGCCCCGAAGGAAGCAACAAAAAGGATAAAGAAGCCCTTCGAAGGTTTTCTATGGGATTCTTAGTAAGAGATGATCTCCTGTTGAAGAAATCCTTAAATGGCATCATTCTACGGTGTCTCTATCAGCCGGAAATCGATCAAGTACTGACAAAGTTACACAATGATGGAGGTCATTCTGGGGCAGCCACCTTAGCGTAGAAAATCTGGTGCCAAGGCTATTACTGGACCACCATAGCCAAAGATTGTTGGAAGTTTGTTAAGAGGTGTCCCAAATGTCAACTTTATGAAGACCTCATCCATGCACTGTTCGTACCACACAACTCAACACCGCCCGTATGGCCCTTTGTCATGTGGGGTCTTGATATCATTGGAATGATCTCACCGAAAGCCTCAAATGGCCACCGTTTTATATTAACGGCTATAGAGTACTTCACCAAATGGGTAGAGGCCGCATCATTTGTCAAAATTGAGGGATAACATGTTGTATGTTTCATAAAGAACAAGATTGAGTCAATCATTACTGACAATGGATCCAATTTCAAAAATGAAAAACTCCTTAAGGTATGCAAAAATTTCGGGATAACGTAAAAATTCTCCACACCTTACTACCCTCAAGGAAAAGGATAGGCAGAAGCTTCGAACAAAGGAATTTTTAAAATAATAGAAGGTGGTAAAGATTGGCACGAAAGGCTAAGCGACATGCTATGGGCCTACCGGACAATTGAGAAGACTCTTACTGGTGGACCCCATAAGCATTGGCGTATGGTATTGAAGCAGTGTGCCACGACCCCACCCCATGACCCGTACCGTCCTAAACTAGAGGGCGACAGAGTGCGGGATCGCGACCGGAGGTCACATACGTCACTCAGGTGGGAGTGGCATCAACACGTGTCATAATTACGAAATCAAAGCAACCACGAGAGTAAGCACAACTCTCACAAGAAATAACAACAAAAGATGGATGAATTAAAACTATTCATATCCATATGCATTCTCCAAAAGTCATACCTACGATATCCAAAATATTACAATTCATCCAAGGCACCAAAGCCTATTAACAAAATTTCAAAGTATAACAGACAGCACAATACGGCCCACGGCCAACTGACACCTATAAAAACAAGAAGATCTTCTAATCTAGCACGGGACTTCATTCGACCAAAGACGATTACCACCCGCCTGTCTTCGACTTGCAGCCTCTAATCTACAAGGATGAAAGCAAAGGTTCTAAGCCATGCTCATAAAACAGGAGTTGTGCATCACAATTAAGTCACAATTATAAAATGATGCTTTTCATGGTATAGCAGGCACAATATAAGATGTAAGATATCATGTATACAAGCAATCTATCAGATTTCAACAGATCCACATAAACAAGAGAGCATAACCAAATCATCACACGCAACCCACAGTCTAGCCCCTATTCAAAAGGCCAAACACTTATCATAGATCTGTCACATAACTCTGGTAATCATATATCTCAGGTCAATCTCACATCTCAAGTAATCAGATTACAATCACAGTGTCACAATATTCAACTATTAAAGGGTGACCCATTGCGGAGTACCCATATAGATCTAGAAGGTGCAACACTCCCAAGAAATCACATTCACATCCTGACTCCCGTCCTGTCATGGGGAGTTAGGCAACGATCTTAGCTGCCAACACCATCATTCACACAGTAGGTGCCCATTCACATATCACATAAGCAGCACAGTAGCATCATTCGTACAGTGGGTACCAATTCACATAACACATAAGCAGCACGGTACCATCATTCACACAGTAGGTATCCATTCACATAACACATACGTAGCACGTACCATCATTAACATAATAGGTACCCATTCACATAACACATAAGCAACACGGTACCATCATTAACACAATAGTACCCATTCACATAACACATAAGCAGCATGGTACCATCATTCACACAGTAGGTATCAATTCACATAACACATCAACATCACGGTACCATCATTCACACTGTAGGTATCCATTCACATAACACATGCGCAACACGTACCATCATTCACATAATAGGTACCCATTCACATAACACATAAGCAACACGGTACCATCATTAACACAATAGTACCCATTCACATAACACATAAGCAGCATGGTACCATCATTCACATAGTAGGTACCAGTTCACATAACACATAAGCAGCACGGTACCATCATTCACACTGTAGGTATCCATTCACATAACACATGCGCAACACGTACCATCATTCACATAATAGGTACCCATTCACATAACACATAAGCAACACGGTACCATCATTAACACAATAGTACCCATTCACATAACACATAAGCAACATGGTACCATCATTCACACAATAGGTACCCATTCACATAACACATAAGCAGTACAGTACCATCATTCACACAGTAGGTACTCATGCACATAACACGTAAGCAGTACGGTAGCATCATTCACACAATAGGTACACATTCACATAGCACATAAGCAGCACGGTATCATCATTCACACAGTAGGTACCCATTCACATTACACATAAGCAGCATGGTACCATCATTCACAGAGTAGGTACCCATTCACATAACACATAAGGAGAACGGTACCATGATTCACACAGTAGGTATCCATTCACATAACACATAAGCCGCACAATACCAACATTCATACAGTAGGTACGTATTCACATAACACATATGTAGTACGGTACCATCATTCACACAGTAGGTACCCACTCACTAAACACATAAGCAGCAAAGTACCATCATTCACACAATAGGTACCCATTCACATAATACTTAAGCAGCATGGTACCATAATTCACACAGTAGGTACCCATTTCAATAACACATATGCAGCAGGGTACTATCATTCACACGGTAGGTACCCATTCACATAACACATATGCAGCACGGTACCATCATTCATACTATAAGTACCCATTCACATAACACATAAGCAGCAGGGAATCATCATTCATACAGTAGGTACCCTTTCACATAACACATAAGCAGCATGGTACCATCATTCATATAGTAGGTACCCATTGACTTAAGACCTAAGCAACACGGTATCATGATTCACACTATAGTTATCCATTCACATAACACATAAGCAACAGGGTACCATCATTCACACAATAGGTAACCATTTACATAACACATAAGCAGTAGGGTACCATCATTCACACAGTAGGTACCCTTTCACATAACACATAAGCTGCATGGTGCCATCATTCACACAATAGGTACCCGTACACATAACGCATAAGCAACATGGTACAATCATTCACACAGTAGGTACCCATTCACATAACACATAAGCAGCACGATACTATCATTCACATAGTAGGTACTCATTCACAGAACACATAAGCAGTACGGTACCATCATTCACACAGTAAGTACCCATTCACATAACACATAACCAGCACAGTTCCATCATTAGGATGATATCAGTATCTTATCATGATAGCAGCAATATCACATTTTGGTAGTGGCACGTCACATTTTAACAGTATCAGATTCATAGAATAACGGTGTCCATATCATAAAATTACAGTCTTCATATCATAGAACAACTGTGTTGATGTCATCGAAGAACAGTGTTACAGGTGCAATTTCAAGCTGTGATATCTGGTCGTCAATAGGGTCATAAGTTTTGAATCGTTTGTAATTTGAAGACGGTTCCAAAACTAATTTTACACCAGACACACCTATCATTTAGATCGGTGTAGTTTGAAAACAATTGGTCCTTATTTGGTTCCTCTAAAATTCAAAAGAATGAAGATGTTTTATTTGAAATCTACTGTGCAGTGTAGGTAGTGACTTGTCTTTAAACTTTACTTCATAACTCACAATCATGAAGAAATTCAAAAAAGTACTCAACATGTGAATTTTAATTTTAGTTATGATCCGTTCAAATGGACATGGTTTGGAAGAAAATGGACCCCATTTTGTCAGTTAAAATCCGTGACGACATAGGCATAAATTCTGAGTTTTTTAAAAGTTGTCCACAATGGCATATTATTATAATTAATCATATAATTCTCAAATTAGCAAGAATTTCGAAAAGTGCTAGCATGTGATCTCAAGCTTACTCAAACATCTTTCAAACGGCAGTGGTTTGGAAGAAAACGGACCTTGTATGGTTGGTACATCAGAGATTTCAGTCATGTGTTTTTATCAAAACTGTCTACAGTGATCTACTAGCATTATTCAAAGTGTAGCTTTACATAAATAAAGAATCAAAGCAAGATGTAAACATGAACATTAAAATAGACTCAGAAATATTTCCAATGGTAGAGATTTTGTTTCATTTGAGCTTCAATTTCTTATTTAAACTCTTAGTACAACAGATGTAACATTTCTGGAAATTATTATAGTCTGCTAACAGTGACATACATGCATAAAATGAGCCATATCTTCGAAACTATCAAGAATTTCAACTAGTAATAAACACTAAACTCAAAATAGACTCATAGACATTTCAAATGGTGGTGATTTGAAGCTAATTGGATATCATTTTCTTAGTCAAAAGTTCATCACAACAGTACATAAATTCCCTGTAATTCCATTTTACAGTTTTGGCATACTTCAGAAAATGACTAATAACATCCAAACTAAAATAGAGATTATAACAAGGTTTTTTCTATGGTAAAATAGATTCACAGGGGTTCTTTCGCACCAAATTACCAAACCATCATAGATATTTTCAATACTCGGCTTATCCCATGAAGAAGAGTAAGTTCTGGAAAATATAGAGCACGTTTCAGTCAGATCTCAATGTCATACAATCACACACATATTTACCATCACATCCATATTCATGCTTGGACTTCACACTTTGATCATCTAAATAGCATGCATCAAACAAAAGTGGGAACATGGAAGCTAGATTCACTTATCTGCTGCAAATGAAACTCCAAAGTCTTCCTCCAACTTTGCCTTGACTACCCAGCTCCAAAGGCTAAGGTCCAAGCTTAAGGGACAAAGCTTGGAGAGGTCAAATGACAAAGGGAAGAGAGGTGAACATGTGAGACAGCTAGAGACTCCATTTCCTAGGTGGTGGGGTGTATAAATAATCACATATGGTGGCAACATATCATGGACAAGTGGTGGCAGCATGGGACAAGTGGCATCACACAATTAACAAGTGGTATGCAAGAGAAGAGAGAGAAGGGCATGCATGGGGGACAAGCATCATTGTGGGTACAGCAAGCCTTTGCCACTTGGAACATAGGGGGAGAGAGAAAACATGAGAGAGAAGAAACTCCCTAGACTACTATACACCTCCCGTGCACAGCCATGCACTCATCAACCCCTACCCTCAACTAGCGTGGTGATAACCTCTTACGCGTGTTGCACTACTCCCTTATGAGCTCGGTGATACTCCCTCGTCTTCACTCTCGGAGTTAGCCTAGGCGGTGTTACTCCAAACGGTGATGCTCCACACTGCGAGGCTCCACACGGTGATGTCCCACAGGATGATGCTCCTCATAATGAGTTTAGACACGGCGATGCTCAACACGATGATGCACTGGTGGCACTGCCTCTTATGCCCACGACAATACTTCCATTCAAGCGCGAAGATACTAGTTGACGCATGAAGTTACCCCATCACTCCACAGCCGACACTACTACTCTCTCTTCACAGTCAGTGCTGACTCTCTCTCTTCACAACCGGTGCTGGCTCTTTGTCTCTCTTCACGGCTGGTGCTAGGCTCCTTTTACAGACGGCACTAGGCCCCTTTTCACCCACGTCGATAGCCTTCTTTCTTAGCGTCGGGGGTGGGCTTCCTCCTCGTTATTGGTGTGAGTGTCTAGGCTCAGAAAATTCGGGTCCTTACATCATCCCTCCCTTAAAAAGGATTTTGTCCGCAAAATCATACATATGAAATCCAACAATAGGGAGAGGACACCCACACATCCACTACTATCTCATCCAACTGTCTACAGTCTTATCTTCATCATGTTATAGTCCATGCTTCACATTTCACACATAGTGTCATGCACTAACCAGCCAAAATTAACAAGTTGACACACACAAACATAGGTCATGTTATTCAACTTTAAGCAATTTCATCAGTTCAGCCACTATCAGTTGACGATCAGTCTCAGTCTATAAATAAGGTCCGGTAATACTCACACAGTGACACCTTACAAGCATCAATCATACAATAAACTTAAAACACACATCACAGAATCATAGCCACAAAACTAGGCCCTGCAATACGCCCATAGCAGGTGCCTTACTACTATCCTTCATAAGGTCAGGCCCTGCCACAAGCTTAGAGCAAGCTTTCTATTAGTATCAGTCACAAAGTCAGGCCCTATAATATGCTCAAAGTAGGCACCCCAGTACAATCATTATATCAGGTCCTGCAATATGCTCAAAGTAGGCACCCTACATTCTCGACCGTGGTCACGCAATATGCTCAAAGCATGCACCATAGAATCACAAAGCCGAGCCCTACAATATACTCAAAGTAGGAACCCCAGTACAATCACAATATCAGGTCCTGCAATACGCTCAAAGCAGGTACCCTACTATCACAAGGTCAGACCCTACAATACGCTCAAAGTAGGCACCTAACAAATAACAAAGTCAGGCCCTGTAATATGCACAAAGTAGGCACCTAACTATCACAAGGTCAGACCCTACAATACGCTCAAAGAAGGCACCTAACAAATCACAAAGCCAGTCCCTACAATATGCTCAAAGCTGGCACCTAACTATCACAAGGTTAGGCCCTACAATACGCTCTATGTAGACACCTAACAAATCACAAAGTCAGGCCTTGCAATACGCTCAAAGCAGGAACCTAATTGTCACCAGGTCAGGCCCTATAATACTCTCCAAGTAGGCACCTAACAAGTCACAAAGTCAGGCCCTGCAATACTCTCAAAGCAGGCACCTAACTATCATAAGGTCAAGTCCTAAAATATCCTCAAAGTAGGCACCTAACAAATCACAAATTCAGGCCCTATAATATGCTCAAAGCAGACACCTAACTATCACAAGGTCAGACCCTACAATACGCTTAGAGTAGGCACCTAACAAATCTCAAAGTCAGGCCCTGCAATATGCTCAAAGTAGGCACCTAACAATCACTAGGTCAGGACCTACAATATGCTCAAAGTAGGCACCTAACAAATCATAAAGTCAGGCCCTGCAATACGCTCAAAGCAGCCACCTAACTATCACAATCACAATATCAACTAGCGTCATGCAGTATGCTCAAGAAACCTCAGAGCACTAGCTACAATCATACCATGTTTCACACATCACATTTTACTCATTGCATGGTTGACCACACTGGTCACAACATAAACACTTATCACATCAATCATAAGGTACGTATTAGCTCTCACTAGACGGGGGAGGACGCACCCTTCAAGCAAAGTTCGACAAAGTTAGCATACAGAAGGATCTCTAAGGATCCTCCATATCAGTTGCACACAATTTAAGCACAATTAGGCAGTAAAGGTCTAAATTCCATTAGATATGCAAAAATATGGTACTACAATAACAGTGAGAGGAAACAAGGTCTAACAAAACTTTAGATTCCACATTCCAATCAAAACACACTCCTAGTTCCCCGAAGTCGAGGCTTTAACTCCTTCCCTGATGACTGCAAAGGCCCGACCCTGAGTCTTGGGTTTGGGTTTATCCTTCAATGTTGGGTAGTCTCTAATCAGGTGGCCTGACTTGCCACAGTTGTAATATGTCCTGGTCTTCAGCTAGCACTCAGAAGCCACATGGCCCTGCTTCCTACAAAAGGTATAATACATGAGCTGGCTCTGCTTAACGTCACCCTGGGAATTCTTTTGGGCCTTGCCATTCTTTCGACTTTCCTTTTTCTTGTGGACTCCCAGAGGGTAGAGGCCCTGTCCTTTGCTTCTCTCTCCTTACACGATATTCATCACCGTCTTTTTCTACCTTCTTAGCCAAGTCAACCAATTGAGAGAAAGACATAAGATTGGTCGACAAAACTCTCCCTCTAATATTGAGCCGCAAACCTCTGTCAAACTTCCTTGTCTTCCTAGCCTCTATGTTGATGATATGCGGTACGTATCTGGATAACTCTGAAAATTTGGCCACATACTGATCAACGGTCAGATTCCCTTGTTGTAACTCTACGAATTCCACGTCCTTCCTTTCCTTTATTGATTCAGGAAAATATTTTTCATTGAAGGCCTTTCAAAATCCTTCCTAAGTAAGTACTTTCTCATCCTCTTCCTAGACCTGCTGAACTGAATGCCACTAATGTTCGGCATCTCCTTCTAACATGAAAGAACCTAGTCTCAACTTTTGCTCATCAGAGCACTGTAGGACTCTAAAAATATTTTCCACTTGCATTAGCCATCTCTCTTCTTTTTCTACACTTCCCTGCCTTAAGAAAGTTGGAGGTGCTAGCCTCTTAAACCTCTCTATCAAGTTACTATCATTCTGTCTTGGGGTAGGGGTTCATAAGGCCGACATTTCTTCCTTCATCATCTATATCGTGGCTTCTAAGGTCCTGACAAACTCACCAAGGGCCTCGGTGTTTTAATTACTAGAACTTACATTATTGGCCCGCATCCTTGGCATCTTCAACCTAAGACATAAGCACTCAGTTATTAATCTACCCAAAGCTATTCTCATGACACTTCTAAATAACTTGAGCTAAGAAACCTATCTTGGCTGCTCTGATACCATAATTGTCACGACCCCACCCCTTGACCCCTACTATCTTAAATCGGAGGGCGACATAGTGCGGGATCTAGACCGGAGGTCACGTACATCACTCGGGTGGGACTAGCATCAACATGTGCCATAATTGCGGAATCAAAGCAACCATGAGAAACAGAACAACTCCCATAAGAAACAACAACAAAAGCCGGATAAATTAAAACCATTCATATCCATATGCATTCTCCAAAAGTCATAACAACAATATCAAGTATAGTCGACGGCCAGCTGACACTTACAAAAACAAGAAGATCTTCTAGTCTAGAGCGAGCATTCAGTCCACCAAAAAAGATCACTGCCTGCCTGTCTTCGACCTGCAGCCGCTAATCTACAAGGGTAGAAGCAAAGGAATGAGCTAAACCCAGTAAGTAGATCACAATATCATGCTTCCCTGTTAATGAATATTATCCGACATCACAAATCAAGGTTCCAAACCATGCTAAAAAAACAGGAGTCATGCATCACAATTATGTTACAATTATAGGATGATGCTTTTCATGCTAAAGCATGCACAATATAAGATGTAAGATATCATATACACAAGCAAACTATTAGATTTCGACAAATCCACATAAACAAGAGAGCATAACCAAATCAACAGACACAACCCACTCTCTAGCCCTATTCATCAGTCCAAATACATATCTCAAATCAGTCAAATAACTCAGGTAATCATATATCTCAGGTCAATCACACATCTCCAGTAATCACATAACAGTCACAGTGTCACAATATCCAACTACCAAAGGGTGACCCATTGCGTAGTACCCATATAAATCTGGGGGGGGACGACACTCTCAAATATTCACATTCACATCCTGACTCCTATCCTATTATGGGAAGTTAGCAAAAGATCTTAGCTATCAGCACCATCATTCACATCTCTAGTAATCACATAACAGTCACAATATCACAATATCCAACTACCAAAGGGTGACCCATTGCACAGTACCCATATAAATTTGGGGAGGCACGACACTCTCAAATATTCACATTCACATCCTGACGCTTATCCTATTATGGGGAGTAAGGGAAAGATCCTAGCTGTCAGCACCATCATTCACATAGTAGGTACCCATTCATATAACACAAGCAACAAGGTACTATCATTCACATAGTAGGAACCCATTCACATAACACATTAACAGCACAGTACCATCATTCACACAGTAGGTACCCATTCACATAACGCATAAGTAGCATGACACTATCATTCACATGTAGGTACCCATTCATATAACACATAAGTAGCACGGTACAAGCATTCATACAGTCGGTACCCATTCACATAACACATAAGCAACACAGTACCACCATTCACATAGTAGGTACCCATTCACATAACACGTAAGAAGTACAATACCATCATTCACATAGTAGGTACCCATTCACATAACACATAAGCAGCACGGTACCATCATTCGCACAGTAGGTACCCATTCACATAACACATAAGCAGCACGCTACGATCATTCACACAGTAGGTTCCCATTCAAATAACACATAAGCAGCACGGCACCATCATTCACACAGTAGGTACCCATTCACATAACATATAAGCAGCACGATAGCATCATTCACACAGTAGGTACCCATTCACATAACACATAGGCAGTATGGTACCATCATTTCCACAGTAGGTACCCATTCACATAACACATAAGCAGCATGGTATCATCCTTTACACAGTAGATACCCATTCACATAACACATAATCAGCACCGTACCATCATAGACACAGTAGATACATATTCACATAATACATAAGCAGCACGGTACCATCATTCAAACATCAGGTTCCCACATAACACACAAGAATTAGGGCACCATCATTCACATAGTAGGTACCCATTCACATTACACATAAGTAGCACGGAACCATCATTGGCATCGTAGGTACCCATTCACATAACACATAAGCAGCACGATACCATCATTAGGATGATATCAGTATCTCATCATGATAACAGCAATATCACATTTTTGTTTTGGCACATCACATTTTAACAGTGTCAGATTCACAGAATAATGGTGTCCATATCATAAAATAACAATGTTCATATCACAGAATAACAATGTTCATATCACAGGTAATCGTGTTACTGTTGCAATTTCATGTGTGAGATCTGGTCGTAAATAGAGTTATAACTTTTGATTTGTTTGGAGTTTGAAAGGGTTCCAAAACCAATTTTACACTAGACACTCCTATCTTTCAAATCAGGGTAGATTGAAGACAATTGGACCTTGTTTGCTCCTACAAATGTTCAAAAGAATGAAGATATTTTATCAGAACTCTGCTGTGCAATGAAGGCAGTGACATGTCTCTAAAATTTACCTCCTAACTCACAATCAAGAAGAAATTCCAAAAAGTTGTCAACATGTGAATTTAAGATTACTTATGAATCATTTAAATGGCAGTGGTTTGGAAGAAAATAGATCCTTTTTTGTCAGTCAAAATCCGTGACGACATAGGCATAAATTCTGAGTTTTATAAAAGTTGTCCACAGTGACATATTATTATAATTAATCATATAATTCTCAAATTATGGTGAATTTCTAAAAGTTTGGATCGATTGTATGCTCGTTCCTTGATGTTTTTCTATGATTTCTTCATTGGAACACAATGAGTATGCCGTAATGAATGTCAGGCAACAAACACAACTCGATTTCGTGCCCGGACGAAGATTTTGTAACTTTGAAGTTTTGACCGAAATCTGGAATTTCGACGATAGAATTTGCAGTCAGTTCATCGGCTTCGTGTACAAAATCCGACCGTTCATCATGTACAGGGTTCGGACTAGAGGTATCCCTAGACCTAATGCATGAGATGGAATTGGTTTCACATCTATCGGGTTGCGAGTGACGTGATTTGGCTGCTCGAGCGAGGCATGAAGCTGTTGATATTCCTGCACTTTCTTCATGGATCAACAACATCTCTCTAGCTTTTCTTCGCGTCCGCACGTTGTCGCGGGTCGTGCCACATATCAAAACGCTCGTCTCGACAAAACAAACGCGCTTCATTAAGCTTGAGCATGATCTAATCTCCGATGAGGGAGATATAAGCATCGAAAGTCACTGGTCATGACTGCCCTTTTAATGGAGTTGAGTTGCAAGGTGGCCGTAAGGGAATAGCGTGCGGCGCCTCTTGTTTCGCTCTTTCCTTTATAACTTCTTCTTGGGATGTCCATTCAAGATGAAATTTGACCTGTGGGGGTTTTTAACCATGTCGGATCCAATGGTGGTAGTCCCACAACAAATTGAGACATCAAAAATATAACTCTAGTGATAGGGTGAGTTTCAGGGTGCAAGAGGCTGATTCTGCCTAAACTGTTGCTCAGTTTGCGCCGCTTTAAACCTGTCAGATTGAAACGAAACATGGCAGGAGACTTTTGAGAGTCCTTAAGAAGATCTTAGTCAGTTTTGGGGCTATTATGAGACTATCAAAATTTTCACTATTTGTTAGGGTTTATTGACCTGGGACCCATGATGATGAAAAATGCCTTCCACTAGTTAGCCCTTGAGAAATGCAGCTGGCAGTGGGCCTACACAGCAAGCATTAGCCCTCGAGAAAATAGTCGGCGCTAGGTCGTGACAAACATAGGCGATGCTAGCCTTTGAGAACACAGCCGACGCTAGCCTTTAAGAACACAATCGGCACTAGTCTTTGACGAACATAGCCTGCACTAGGCCTTGACAAACACAGCCAGTGCTAGTCTTTTACAAACACAGTCCACGCTGGGTTTTAATCAATCACAAGCAACGTTAGTCACGTGCGGCACTAGTCAGTGCCTTTCACGCGCGACGATAGTTAGTGTCTTAGTGATTTGAACATGGCAGTGAATCCGTAAGCTTAGTCTGATGGTCGGGTCTTCGTACAAAATCCCTGTCATCAAGAATCTTCCAAGGGGAGGAGAGCTTGGTACCAATGATTTTACTGGGGAGAGCCTAGTCATGGGTGAGCCCATTTGGTTGATAGAACCAATATGCAAACAAGAGTGGCTCCTCAGTGTCACTTTTGTTATCGACTCGGTGCGTTTTGAGGTCTGGGAAGGCAACGATGGTAGAGTCAATATTGAAGAAGGGGTGGCCCTCCTTCATTGTACGCATAAGAATGTGGCTTCTGGAAAGAATTTGCCCACATTGGGGAAGAGGATGGTGAAGACAAAGGGGTTGATATGGTCTTCTGCTGGCCTTCGACTACAAGGGGAGCACCAATATTTGAAGGGGTACTCTTCCTGGACCATCAAGCTGCTGAGGTCACATAAAAGCATTCTTGAGTATTTCTCTCTATTAGTTGTCTTGCAATGCTCAGTCTACTACTATGATCGGTGCTCGAATACAGTTAAGGTACTACTAGAGACATGGCTCCTTGGGCATGGCAAGGCAGGAATCTCCTTGCTGGATCTTCACTTCGTCGACAACCTTCCACTGATCGGAGCAATGTATGACGAGTTTGTGCCTCAGAACTCAGTCATCTTTGAACCGCTTGCTGTTCTTCAAGAGATGTTTCAGATTTACCAGCTACTTTACTCCAAATCCAACAATGATTGTGTGACCTTCGCTGAATGGCTGAAATTCATCTGCGGGATTATCCTGAGGATGCTGGTCCAGTTGTCTCAAGAGGGAAAGGGACCAAGCCAGCAATGATTTTGTCTTTTTGGCCGCCTATCTGGCCATATTTCATTGCAAATTTGTGCTTCCTAAGGAAGCCGATATGATGCATCCCAGAATGCTCTATGTGGCGTGCAACATGGTGAGGGGGCACCAGTATGCTCTTGCAAAACCAATCATGTGCAGTATCTACCATGGACTTGAAAATAGCTCGAGGGGGAAGGCCTACCAAGGCAAAGAAGGGGGCAATAGCCTTGTCGGAGGTGAAGCATTCCCTGTGGACTTCAAGACACCATTCCCCATCCATTATGTGTACGAGTGCCTAGGAGCCTATTTCCCATCCACTTATGTAAAAAATCCATGTGTGGGGGAGAAGATGTGCCCCTTCTTGATGAGGATTGCCACCCAGAAGGCTATCTTTGACAGTCTGGGGGATGTTCGTAGCTTGTTTGGGAATGAGTCCTCCAGTAGGCGTCAGGTTGCCTTTCCAGTTGGGGGCTTTACTGATAGGGCCTTCATTGACGAGATGGGTAAGGAGCTGGATGGTGCTCCTACTACCATCAAGGAGCTCATGTTTATTTTGAGAATTAGAGGGGGAGTTTTTCTGTATAGAACCCCCTGTAGTGTTTGGCTTGAAGGGTACTTCCCCCATCGTTTCGCTCGTCAGCACGGGCTAGATCAAGGCTACCCCTTCTCTATATTCTTCGAGAAGCATCATGATAGAGTAAACACCGGGAAGAAGGAAGAGATAGGGACTCCTCGAGAATCATGGAGACCAGAGAATATTCGCACCACATGGTCCACATGTTTAGATATGAAGGAGGATGGCAAGTATGTGATACCCCACTTTAGCAGAAGGGTCCGAGCGACCGAGGCCTATGCACACTGGTGGAGGATTACCACCTGGGGATAGTGGGAGGCTGACCAATGGTTAGGTGCCTCGATCTCGCCCTCCGGATCCATGGGGGATCGGGCAGCTCACGTCTCGAGCTTCGTGAGAGACCCAGGACGTTCGTGAGATCGCTCTCTCGAGAACCTCGTTCGAAAACGGGGGCAGGTGTTATCAACGGTGATAGAGGAATTTAAAAGATGGGTTTGGGACTTACTCAAGTTGACTCACTTGGGCGCCCTCTTAGATCACGAAGAAAGCCCCCTAGTAATGAAACTGGTTTGAAAGCACCTCCCTTGGCTCGTATTCTTCTTATTTTCTGCTTTCTGCAATCACACACATATATGGCAAAGGTTATGGGATAGGTGGGCCTCACCCTTTTCTCTTTGATGAACATACGCACACATGAGTATTCAAAAAGAAGAAAGAAAGACGGGGGGAAGAGAAGGATTCGACCAAGCCAGATGGTCAGGGCAGTGACTAGCTGGTGGATAATTTATGTGATGTGGTGGCGAAATGAGCTCCATAACTGAGACCAGCTCATGGGATCTCTACTAGATGTTGTTACTGATATCGACTAGCTAGGCATGATGGTCGGTCCGTCATGGCAGTAAAGCGGGCACAACGAACCTGGTGAACAACATTACGGCTAGACGATAGGACTGCCATGAGATGCTAACCTCCATCCATCTTGGTCGAACGAGAGAGCAGCAGTGTAGGGGCTAAAAAGAAGAAGGGAACAGACATAAGGGGAGAGAAGAAGGAAGAAAGGAGGGAGAAGAAGAAAGAGAAGATGCAGCCGGCGTTAGACATTGCCGACTGTATTAGAAGATGGGAGAGAGAGGAAAAGAATCAACTTGTGCTAGGTCTCACTAACTGATAGAATAAGAGAGAGAAAGCCAGCCGGTGTTAAGTCTTGTCAGTTGAAAAAAGAAGTGAGAAGTCCAGCAGGCACTAGGTCTCGCTAGTTAGCATAAGAAGAGAAGGGAGAAGACCAACCGGTGCTAGGTCTCACCGACTGCAGGAGGAAGAGAGATAAAAACCAACACTAGATCTTACCGACTGATAGATGAAGAGAGAGGAAACCAATCAGTGTTAAGTCTCATCAACTGATGGAGTAAGAGAGAGAAAACCAACCAGTGTTTGGTCTCTCCGATTGATAGATGAAGAGAGAGAAAACCATTTGACGCTAAGTCTCAATGACGGACAGAGGAAGAGAGAGAAAGCGAACCGATGCTAGATCTCACCTACTGATAGACAAAGAGAGAGCAAACCGTCCAATGCTAAGTCTCGCCGACTGATAGATGAAGAGAGAGGAAACCAACCAGCACTAAGTCTCACTAATTGACAGATGAAGAGAGAGAAAACCAACCAGCGTTAGGTCTCGCGAACTGATAGACGAAGAGAGAAGAAACTAATCGGTGCTAAGTTCACCGACTGACAGAGGAAGAAAGAGAAAACCATCCGATATTAGGTCTCACCGATTGATAGATGAAGAGAGAGAAGATCAACCGATGCTAGCTCTCATCGATTGACAGAGAAAGAGAGAGAAAACCAACTGTACTAGGTCTCACCCACTAATAGATGAAGAGAGAGAAAGAAAGAGAGAGAGAGAAGAGAGATAGAAAAGAGAGAAGAGATAGAGAGAAGAGAGAGAAGAGAGAGAGGAGGAGAGAGAAAGTTACCTTCCCAAAGGGTACTATCCCGTTTTATCTCTCTCCTCTCTCTCTCCAAGACGTACTCATAGGGTCAAGTAAGGAATCAAAATTTCTATTCAATCTTCTAAAAAGTCAACCGAAGATCGAAGGTTTGCGTCTTGTTTTACAATGAGGCAGTGCTTGTTTATATAGAATTGTGCCCAAAAATAGGTAGATTGATCAAAATTAGACCTAATTGCATAAAATTAAGATTTAATTGAATTTAAATAAATTCTAAAAATGGATGCAAAAATATTGCTTTGCCCCTGCCCAACAATGTGTGGAATTCCATAACAGTCCCTGTGGCTGCCCAAGAACTTACATGATCTTCCGTGGCTGACCCGGGGTTGTTTTGATGCCCGTCTGATCAAAAGATTATTTTTTTCTTCTAGGGATCTACATGGCGATTGTTTTGATACCAACTTCGAGTCATGAATCAGGTTTTCGAGTCGTGATCACAAGACTTGAAATTTGTTTGAATCATGAAAACTTCGAATCGATAGTGCGGTCTTCCTTAATGTTTTTCTGTGATTTCTTCATCGTAGTGCACTAAGAATATCATCACGATCACGTGGCAATAATCAAACCATGATTTAGAGCTTGAAAGAAGATTTTCGTAACTTTTGAGTTTCGACCAGAATCTGCGATCCGACTGCCAGAATTTCAATAACTTCATTGGCTTCGTGCATGAAATCTAATCGTGGTTTGGTCCGACGATAGCTATGAACCTTACACACGCAATGGAATTAGTTTTGCGTCAATCTGTAGTGTATGCGTCATGATTTGGTTCATCGAGTGAGGCGTGTCGCTGCTGAATTTTCTGCAACTTCTTCACGGATCGGCAACTTCTCCCTTGCTTTTCTCCCTCTCGAGGTGTGCCACATATCAAATTGTTCATCTTGATAAGACAGAGCGATCCAACTTAGAACGAGTGAGTTATGGGCCTTGAAAGTGATTGCCCATGAATGTAAAAACAACCATGTTTAATGGTGTTTTGGTACAATGAGGCCATAGAGGAATAGTGTGTGACCTTTCCTGTTTCATTGTTTTGCTCATATCTTTGTTCTAGAGTATCTCCTCAAGCTGAAACTTGGCCAATACGGGTTTTCGATTGTGCTAGATCCAATGATGGTGGTCCCACAGTGATTTAAGACATCAAAAATGTAGCTCCAGTTATAGGGTCCGTTTTAGGGTGTGAGAGGCCAATTTTTCGAAAACTGTTTCTTTGTGTTTACTACCATAAACATGTCTGGTCGTGATGAATCATGGCAGGTGGTCTTTTGAAGTGCTGATGACGATCTTGAGCAATTCTGGGGCCATTATGAGACTGTCAAAAATTTTCCATGGTTTCGCAGGCTTTATTGACCTACTTCCTACTAGGGACTAAGGTGATGAAAACATACGTTCAAGCAGCTTGCCCTGTCTAATGTTGTGCTTCAAGAGAAGCGAGAAGGACAATCACTCAAAATGTTTCCTTCGACTTTTACTTTTTTTCTTCCTAGCCACAGAACCATGTGAACGCCAAGGAGATTCACGTAATGGTGTAACTAGGTTGCTCAGACGTAGGGACGCATTATTCGCAGGTCCCTCTGTGGAGACTTTATGTGACGACCCAAACTTTTCTCGGCCAGTTTGAATGCATGGTAGGTCAAGGAGGGAAGAAGTTGAGTTGTCAAGTGCTGGATGAGTTGTCCAGCGCTGGTTGGGTTGTCCAGCGCCGGCTGTGAAGGAGGAAAGGCCAGCTCCGGTTGGCCAGTGCCAATTGGCCAGTGCCGGTTGGGTTATCTAGTGCTAACTATGAAGGAGAAGAGAGCCAGCATCGGTTATCCAGCGCCAGTTGGGAAGTGCAGCGCCGGCTGGGGTAGTGAGCTCAGCACCGGCTGTGTAAAGGGCCAACACCGGTTGTGTTTTTAACATGCATGAGTTGGAGGTGACACTTGTATAATGCATGCTGATGTGAGTGCCATTTTTTCAGATTTTTTAGCCCCTTGGTGACACTTAGCCAGCCACCACAAAAGTGAGAGTACTTGAGCCCCTTCTCTCACCCACGCCCCTAATTCTTACTCTCTCTCTCTCTCTCTCTAAAGCACAAAGTGGAAGAGTGACTTTGTGAGCAGCCACTATTGGGCGGGTGAGAGCTGTGGGCAAGGTTTGAGGAGGCCCCCTTGTTAATTAGGTAAGTGGATCCATTACCCTTGTATTGTAGTCAAGGGAATGCAGGGAAACTTAAGAATATGAATGAGTAGTAGAAGTGTATGCAATGTAGAAATTAGGTACACATTTTTCAATGGAAATTTGGGGTTTTTGTTCTATGATAATGATGAATGCAAGAATGGAGTTGTGATTCTTAGATTATGTAAGAAATTCATGTTAGGTGTGTTCACATTGTGAGAGAAGGGATGTTATCCTGTTCTTCATTATGAAATGATTGTTATGGAAGGCATTCTTGGCATTTGTTAAATGAAACCACGAAATTCCAGGAATATGTGTGTTTTTGAATGAGACTTTAGAATAGTCAAATGGAGTCTGATTGACCTCAAACTACCACCATGGGAAAGATACACGAGTTTAGTAAAATGTTTGTTTTTTCACACTGTTGAAATTCTTCACAAAAATGAAGTTATATTTCGAATTGAGAAGGTATATCACTGTGGACTGTTTTCCTGAATTTGTCATTAATACCACTGTTTTCATCAATTCAAGCTAACCAAACGACGTCCATTTTCAGTCAAACCATAGCCATTTGAGTGATCTTTGAATGAGTTAAAATTTGCAAGAGAAAATATTTCAAAATTCTCTTTAGATTGAAAGTTACGCTTCTTTTTGTGAAGGCTTGTCGTTGTGGATAGTTTTAGCAAAAGCACAGATTTAATTCCTCTGATATCACTGAATTTGTCTGAATAACATTTTAGCCCAAACCTTGGCCAGTGGAACTGTTTATGAGTCATATTTAATTCAGATGTTGAGAACTTTTCGTGGTTTCTTCATGATTTTGAAACATAGGCAGAATTTCGAAGACATGTCACTGTCTTCACAGCACAACAGATTTCAGACTAAATGCCTCTGTTCTTGGGTTCTTTTGAGGGGCTAAATAAAGTCCAATTGTGCTCAAACCTCCCCTAATTGAAAGATAGTTGTGTCTAATATAAAATTTATTCTGGAACTATCTTCAAATTCCAAATGAACTGATAGCTATAGCCTTATTTTGTCTTGGATGTCACTGCCTAAAATTTTAGGAAGCGTGACATCGATACTCTAACTACTGTTATATGAACTCGGATTCTGTTATAAGAACTCTAATTCTGTTATAAGAGCTCTGACTACTGTTATATGAACTCTGATTCTGTTATAAGAGCTCTGACTACTGTTATATGAACTCTGATTCTGTTATATGAACTCTAATTCTATTATATGAACTCTGATTCTGTTATAAGAGCTCTGACTTTTATTATATGTACTTTGATTCTGTTATATGAACTCTGATTATGTTATAATAGCTCTGACTACTGTTATATGAACTCTGATCCTGTTTTAAGAACTTTGATTCTGTTATAAGAGCTCCGACTACTGTTATATGAACTCCGATTCTGTTATAAGAACGCTGACTACTTTTATATGAACTCTTATTCTGTTACAAGAGCTCTGACTACTGTTATATGAACTCTGATTCTGTTATATGAGCATTGATTCTATTATATGGACTCTGATTCAGACCAGTACACAATGGATCCTCCATTGGTAGTGAGCTCTCTGACTTTGTATGTGTGACCATGGACATGCCGCATATATGATATTTTGTCAGACTCTGTAAATGTTAGTATGGACTTGCCACATGATCCTTCGCTGAATCTTGATGATAGAAAGGGAGCCAGGCATTGATTATACTTGGGAGGGTTACACCCCCTAAGATTTCTGGGCACTATCCATGGAGACCCCTTTGGTAGTGTAACGTCCTCTAGTGGTGAGAGAGTAAGAGGGCAGTGTCCTGTAAGGCCTTGGCTTATCAAAAACCCCAAAGCACACTGGGGATGTGTGCGTGAGTGAGGACATTACAAAGTAGGGTCTCTACTTGTCATTGTCCTTCCCCTTGAATGAGGGTAGAAGTCCCAAGTTCAAGATTGGCTTAGCCTGATCACTATGGCTTCTACTGTGGGAGTTAATTACTCTGTTCTGCTTGTCTAAATTCTATATTTTGTAAGATTATTTTACTGTAATTGTGATATGCAAATAATGCTCTGTTAACTTATTTTGATTGTTTTATATGGCCTTCATGTGCACTCTGATATGTGACCTTACTATGTAAGACAAAACACTATTTTTGATGAACTATGAGCATGTTAACGTGTATATACTGATAGTCAGGATTGCAAGGCTAGTAATCTGTTTACTGGGCTTTTACCTGATCCCATCTTAATTTCATAACCATAGAGTGAGGGGTGGGGCAGCTGTGCATAAGGTGGGTGACAGTTTTTTAGGGTCTGAAGCTTGAAATCAAGAAGTTTGAGAAGCAATCTTCTGAAGACTTCTACAATATGTTTTTGTGCTTTCAGTGATATGATGTATTCCTCATATTGTGTATTTTTGAGCCAGTAGTGCCTTAATGAACTTGTAAATACTTTGATTTTAAAACAAATAAATTGGCGATACTTTTGGATTAATGATTGTTGGGTTTATTTTAGTTTTCATTCATGGTTTTCTCTCGATTCCATGTTTTCATGCGTTGGGCCACTCCCACTTGAGTGATGTTCGCGACCTCCAATCGCGATCCTGCACTCTGTCTCCCTCCGGCAGGGGGCGGGGTCGTGACATTGTATGGGGGAAGAGACTTTTTTGGCAGCGTTCCTTTGTTGCTACACCAGATTTTCTTTTGACAATCAGAGGACCACTATTGGTCTCGTCTATCGAATCCAGTCGGGGGTAGGTTCTATTAGCTGATCCTGAAGGTCTGGTCGTGCCTGTTAGGCGAGCTAATGTCTCTAGTAGGTTCTGCCCGGCCTTTGTCAGTTTCTTCCTTGGAAGGATGATGATTGAGATACTTTGTCACCTAGCCTCAAGGAGAGAGGGGTCTAAAGAAGAAGGCAAGGGCATGCACACTCAATGCCTGGGGAGGAGGTCTTTAAGATAAGGAGAAGGCATGCACACTCGATGCATGGGGAGGAGGTCTATAAGAGAAGGAAAAGGCATGCACACTCCATGCATGGGGAGGAGGTCTACAAGAGAAGGAGAAGGCATGCACACTCCATGCATGGGGAGGAGGTCTATAAGAGAAGGAGAAGGCATGCACACTCCATGCATGGGGAGGAGGTCTATAAGAGAAGGAGAAGGCATGCACACTCCATGCATGGGGAGAAAGTCCTTGAAGAAGGGATAATGATTGGACTACATTGTCATCTAGCCCTGAAGAAGGAAGTCCATTAAGCTACCTGTTCACTCAGAACTAAAGAAGGATGTCGGCTGAGCTACCTACGGACCCAGAATGAAAGAGGGACGTCAATTGGGCTACCTATTCACCCAGGATTGAAGAAGGACGTTGACTGGGCTACCTACTCACCCAGGACTGAAGAAGGAAGTCGGCTAGGCTGAAGATTCACCCAGGACTGAAGAGGGACATTGACTAGGCTACTTATTCACCCAAGACTAAAGAAGGATGTTGATTGGGCTACCTTTTCACCTAAGACTGAAGAAGGAAGTCGGCTGGGCTACCTGTTCACCTAGGACCAAAGAAGGAAGTTGACTGGGCTACTTAGTCACCCAAGACTGAAGAAGGATGTTGGTTGGGCTACCTGTTCACACAGAAAGTGGGATGTCGACTGGGCTACCTATTCACCCAGAACTGAAGAAGCACATCAGTTGGGCTACCTGTTCACTCAGGACCGAAGAAGGATGTCAACTGGGCTACCCGTTTACCCAGGACTGAAGAAGGACGTCGATTGGGCTATTTGCTTTCCAAGGATTGAAGAAGGACATCGACTGGGCTACCTGCTCACCCAGGACTGAAGAAGGAATGTTCAAGGATGATTTTAACGTCTACACCTTGTTGGACGTCTTGACGATGAAGGGAGTGCTGGCTGAAGTCACCTGTGGAAGCGAATGTTGCATCAACCTGTTTATTGGTCTAAGTGACCTTTGTGGATTTTCTCTTGAACTTTGGAAGCGGTGCCATAGAGACAGTTTTCACCAACTTCTTTCTTATTTTGGGGCTCCTTTACCCATGACCTTTTGGTCATGTCCACTTTTTTTGTCCATTTTTACTCATGATGCTCTTTCGGGTTTTCACCGTGCCTGGTTTTTATTCATGGAACTCTTTTACTCATGGTTTCGTGATCATACCCGTCCATCAGTTTTGCTCATAGTGCTCCCTTGTTCAGGTATACACCACGCCCATTATTTTCTTTTTTTATTTTTTTCTTTTTTTTTTGTGAGGGCGTGTTTAAGGTCATGCCTCTGGGACCCATGCAAGACATTTTAAAGTCATGCGGCATGGTCGTGCGCTATGGCTTAAGGTCATACAACTGGACCGTATTGGTGATGCATGGCAGTCTATGAAGGCCATGGAGTGACTATGGTGGTGTTGTGGAGATGGCTCAAGGCTACCCATGAGAGATGGGTGATGTTTGAAAGGTTAGTGGACGATGGTGACCCACTAACTTACAGCGAGTATGGATGATGGGATGGTTCGCCGTTTTGTGAGCATGGGTGAGACTCACTGGGTGATGATGTAGGTGATGAGCGCATACTAACAGGTAGGTTAGGAAAGGAGTGTGTGGAAGTGCATGTAAAGGCATGTGCACATATGTGGGGGCGAGTTTATGGTCATGCCTCCTGGACCTGGGCAAGATAGTTTATCGTCATATGGCCCAAGACATGCACTATGGTTTAAGGTCATATAGTTGGATCATGGTTGTGTAGTTCTAAGTCATACAACCAGGACCATGAAGTTTAAGGTCCTGCAACTTGAGCTCTGCTATAGTTTAAAGTCATATAGTTCAGACCATGGTGTTGTGTTATTTAACGTCGTGCGACCGAGACATAGACTATGGTTTAAGGTCCTATAGTTTGGACCATGCAGTTTAAGGTCGTGCAACTAGACCTCCGCTACAGTTTAAGGTCATATAGTTCGGACCGCGGTTATGCAGTTTAAGGTCACATCGCTAGGACCATAGTTATGCAGTTTAAAGTCATACAACTAGGACCATGCAATTTAAGGTCGTGCAACTAGACCTCCGCTATAGTTTAACGTCATATAGTTTGGACTATGTTGTTGTGCTGTTTAACGTCGTGCGACCGGGACGTAGACTATGGTTTAAGATCATATAATTTGGACCATGCAGTTTAAGGTCTTGCAACTAAACCTCTGCTAGAGTTTAAGGTTGTATAGTTTGGACCGCGGAGCTTAGGGTCGTGCATCTAGACCAGGGTTGTGCAGTTGTGGGTCATGCAGTATGGACCATTGTGTGGATCGCCATGTAAGTTGAGCTCCATGGGGAATAGGCCTATGGACGGTAATCTGACTTCCTAGGGATAACATGGCTAAGACCATTCACAAACTGAGGGCTAGGTGGAAATGGTGAACTGATGAAGGATGACCAGTAGAAGTGGACCTTGCTGTGGTTTTTAAGGGCGTAAGTTACTCTCTCTGGGGGGAAAGATGAGACTTTATGACCTGTACCCGACTCCCTAAGGATAAATTAGCTTAGTGTGAAGCTGACCCACTGGGTATTAGGGAGGTGAGAATGACCCTAACTTCAATGAAGATGATGGGCCGTAGTATGGGTGTGACTCCTACAGGATGAGGGATAGCTCATGGCTCCATCAAGGAGATCACAGTTTAGGTGCAACGGCTTGGGTGCAAGTCCACTAAGGATAGTGGTTGGGCATAGACTGCTTGAAATACGGTCGGCGTCATGTATAGCGTTGAGTTCTCACAACACAACCGACGTTGAGTTCTAACACAGTCGGCGCTGTTCAGCTGGCGTTGTGAATGACCCATGATATTATCTGAAGTCAACTGGTGCTGAGTTAACCGACGTTAGGGTCGTTTTGGAGACACACCCAACCCAGAGTCAACCGGCACTAAGGATGTTTTGGAGACACACCCGGCGCTAAGGTTGTATTTGAAAACACATCTAGCACTCAGTCAACTAACGCTACGATTGTTTAGAAATCCACCTGGCGCTGCGTCAACCAGCGCTGGGGATGGATTTGAAAACATGCCCGACGATAAGTCAACTGGTGCTAGGGTTGTTCTGCAAATCCACCCAGCGTTGCGTCAACCGGTGCTAGGGATGGATTAATGAGAGTTACGTCGGGCCTCATGTAAATCGCGACCCATCTTGTTGTCACTTGGCTTCCCTTGGATGCAACTGGACTTTCCAATTTGTGAGGGGCATTCGAGGGCAGTGTAGTCTATATAAGGGGGTAAAATCCCGTTTTCCCTTATTTTCACCAAAGGTTAAAAAAAACTTAAGCACAAGTTTTCTTTAACAGTGAAGAGAGAGCGCTTGTTTGAAGTTTCCAGCGAGCAGTGGGACTTTAGCAACAGTCTCTGTAGGGAAGGTTCTTCGACAGGCAGAAGAATTTCGGCGAGGGTTTTGTAGAGAAGACCTTCGGCATGCGGATTTTGCCTAAAATTTAGTGAAGTTGCAGAGAGAGTAGCAGGGGAAGAAAAGCTTTTCAAGAATATTTTCAGGAAAAAGAGGAGGCTCTGGCTATCATTTTTCTTTCGGGAAGAGGCGAGAAACACATCAGTGAGTATTTCTGCACGTCTTGAGGGCTTTCAGGTTTAAGAGGTTTTCCGACGGTTGTGGACATTTTCTGGCACTCTCGTGGTGTTGTAGAGGTTTTTGAGGACTCAGGGAAGTCTACAGAAGCCTTTTGGTGTCATTCTGGTGAAATCCAGGCTGAAAAGATAGGCAGGAAGGTTTTCCAGTGAGTTTCCGACCGTGTGGGAGCAATTTCGGTGGAAGTCAAATTATCATAGAAGCTGGGCCATATGGCTACAAGAGGTGAAACATCGAGGAGAAGGCGTATGGTTGCTGGAGGTGAACTGTTGTCCTTGGAAATCATACGGTTAACTGTCGCACGTGTTTGAGGTGGTGCTAAAGGACATGGTGACAGTTGTCAGTCGGCATGAGTGATTTTGAGGTTTCACGTCTAAGATTCGTGGCACGTGTTAGAGATTTACTTTCAGTCGACACTGGGTTGTTGGCATTCAACTAGCACTGAGTGCTGAAAGACTCAATCGATGCTGGGGTGATGGCATTCAATTGGTGCTGAGTGCTGAAAGACTCAACCAACGATAGGGTGTTGGCATTCAACCAGTGCTGAGGAGTGCTAGTTGTTGGCATTCAACCTGTGCTGGGTATTGAGAAGCTCGACTGGCACTGAGTGTTTAACATACTCATTAATATGCAACTGGTGCTGAGCATTGAGAAGTTCACTCAGCGCTAAGTGTTTTGAGAGGATCCATCGATGCTAAGAGTTGGACAAACTCAACCGACGTTGTTCCAGTGCCTTGGCAACTTTTGGGAGTGAACCACTCAGCCCTTTGTAATGGATGGTTCCCCTTACCAAATCCCCGATGGGTAGAGGCTCCCCAGGGAAGGGGAAATTGGCGCTCGTGACTTTACAAGTGAAGTTTTATCAAGAGGTGAACCCATTTGGCTAACCTAGCCGATGTGTGAACCAGAGTGGCCTCTTAGCATCACTTTCATTACTGACCCCTTATGCTTTGAAGAGAGGGAGGAAAATGGTGGCAACGTCTGTATTGAAGAAGGGATGGCACTTCTTCATTGTATGCATCAAAACATAGCTTTCAGGGAGAAGGGAAGTGCATGGTTCAGGCGAAGGGATTATTAAGGTGGTTGGCAAAAGGCCTCCGGATTCAGGGAGAGCACCAATACCTGAAGGGATATGCTTCCTGGACTGTCAAGGTATTGGCTTCGTATGGAAGAGTTCTTGAGCGTGCTTCACTATTAGCGGCGGTCCAATGTTCGGGCAGCTACTACGATCATTGCTCTAATACAGTAAAGGCATTGCTGGAGACGTGGAGCCATGTGAGCAACACTTGGCTTCTCGGTCATGGAGAAGCGAGAATCTCTTTACTGGATCTTCACTTTATTGGAGGTCTCCCGATGCTCGAGGCTATGTATGACGAGTTTGTGCCCTCAAACTCAGTCATCTTTGGTGGTGTTCACTTGGGGGGTGAAGAGCCGATGGCCAGTCTTCCCAAGATCTTTGAGGCCTACCAGTCAATTGTCGCCCGATCTAGCAATGGTAGGGTCACCTTTATAAACTGGGTGAAATTATTTTACGGGGATTATTCTAAAGGCAGTCAGGGTACTCCAAATGGGAAAAGGAAGGCAGTTGCAAAGGAGACGCCTTCTATATATTAGCTCGAGGCTGATGATGACTGTGTCTTCTTGGCCGCCTACCTGGCCTTATTCTTGTGCAAATTAGTGCTTTCTGGCTGGGAGGATGACATTTGCCCAGGGGTACTATATGTGGCATGCGACATGGCCAGAGGGTGTGAGTATGCCCTTGCTCAGCCAGTCCTATGCAACATATACCATGGCTTGGGGGCCATCTCCCATGGAAAGGCCTATAAGGGCAAGGAGGTAGGGAACGACATCGTAGGAGGAGAAGCTTTTCCTTGGGACTTTAAAACTCCATTCCCCGTGCATTACGTGTACGGGTGGCTAGGGGCTTATGTCCCTGACACCTACATCAAGCATCAGTCCATAAGAAATAAGTTGTGGCCTTTCTTGAAGGAGATAGCGAACCAGAGGTCCATCTTTCATACCCCAGGGGAAGCTCAGGGTCTATTCTGAAATAATTCTTTGAACATGAGGAGAGTCCCTTTTCTGGTCGAGAGCTTCACTGACCGTGCTCTCGTCAATGAGCTAGGGAAGGAGCTGGACGGTGGTCCAACAACGATTAAGGAACTTATCTTCATACTGAGCATCAGAGGGGGAGTCTTACCTTATCGGACTTCACACAGTGCCTAGCTAGAGGGATATTTCCCCCACGCTTCGCCTCTCAACACGAGCTTGACTAAAGCTACCCCTTCTCGATATTCTTTGAAAAGCATCGGAGTAAGGTGTTTAAAGGGAGGGCGGAAGAGCTTGGAAATTTTTGGGAGTGTTGCCTGCCGGATCATATATGAACTGCTTGGTCCATGTGTCTTGAAATGACAGAGACTAGCAAATAAGTGCTACCTCACTTCGGCAGGAGAGTCTGAACAACCAAGGCATATGCGAACTGGTGGAGAATCATTAGTAAGGGTTATTGGGAGAAGGATCACCCTTGAAAAGGAGTAAATGGCAACTGACGCCAGGACACTTAGCAAAGGAGGCTGGTGGATGCTCCTGCTCCTGGTGAGGTAATCGTCTTGGTTTATCCCTCCAACTGGTGGGGTTTAGGTCTTCCACGCTAGATAGCAGTTGACGAGGACTCGTCACAGCTCCTTGCGATGAAGACAATGAATGAGAGTGTTTTCGACAATCTTAGCTTGATCTTCGAATGGGATGAGGGGCGATAGGTCCCTGGTTAAGAGCAGCGCCCACCACAGGAACTAAATGCCCTAATCGGGAGCTGTCCCCACAGAAAATTGGCTGGAGGGCCTCCTCAAGGGGGTGGATAAGAGGCGAAAGTTTCTACTCCGACAGGTGTAAAAAAAAGAATGTGCCCGACTGCTACGGACACCCGTGTAGCATCTTCAGATAGTGGGTGTTCATGAAGGCGGAAGAGTGATAGGCTCCCTATGGTGTTAGAACCAGGAGGTAGCCCTTTCTTTTCTGATCTTTTAAGAATTCTTTTAGTCTCTCCCTTTGTGCTTTTTGAATCATCTTCTGCTTCTGCTGAACTGTTTTCTTTTACTTCAGACATCCTGGCAAACGACTCTGAGAGCTCTGAGACTACTGACATTACTTCTGATCGGGAGGGGACTTCTGATCTTAAGGAGGAGCCCTTGAGTCTAGGGACAGTTCTTGAGTCAAAGTCGGCTAGGATGGAGACTGAGGAGGATGAAAGCCCCAAAGAAACTGCTCCAGAGAGGGGCTCTAATGTTGATGTGGCCTCCATGCATGAAGATTTTAGTGCCTCGACAGAGGCAGAGGTTGCGACTTAAGAAGAAGAGCCTGGAGTTGATGACATGCCCGAGCATCAAGAGGTTGTTGCTCCTATGGTCCTGAGTCGCGAAGATGAGGGGGCCGAGCTCTTTGTGGTCGAAGTTCTTGCTGTTGAAGACGAGGGCCAAGTGGAGGAAACCATTGCCAGGGATGAGTCGGCTGGTGAAGGCCAGAGAGTAGGGGCAATTCCTGAAGTTGGTGATGCTGAGGTGACAGTTCAGGAGAGTGAAGAGAAAATGGGACAGGTTCCTCTCCAGCCTATTGAGACAGAAGTGGAGATCCCCATAAGAGAGGGTCAAGACAGCGAGGTTGGCCTCGAAGAGCCTGTGCAGATTGAGACCGAGGCTACTTATGATCCTAAACGACAAGAAGCTCTAGGATTTTCACTCGTTTCAAAGGAACCAGTGGCTCAGATGGCTATCACTTTAACAAGCCCAGTCCATGAGGTCGAGGTGTCTTTCGCAGTGGTGGCCTCAGCAGCACCGTTTAGGGCTGTTTTTTGTGGTGTTTCCACCATGATTGAAGGCATGCCTAGAGCAGGCCTCCAGGGCTTGAGGGAGCTGCCTTTCAATGAGCAAGGAGAAGGTTTGGCCAGGCTGAGGGAGTTTGCTAGGACTACTGCGATCGGGACAGCGTCAGAGGTGCTTTCTCATTTTTATGGAACTCTAAAAGAGTTGAAGAACTGGCGGTTGAGAGTGCTGCATCGTGAGGAAGAAACTATAAGGGTAGCCTCCTTGGAAGAGTTAATCTTGCACAGTCGCGAGAAGATGAATGCTTGTATTGAGAAGAAGGCCCTGATAGCTGACCGCCAGTAGGACCTCAAGAAGGAGGCACAAGGAAGCTTTAAGAGACTGATTGAAGTTCAGGAGGCAATGCGAATACTGAAGGAAGAATTCATGGGCCTTGAGATGAAGATGGCTCAAAGGAAGGCCGTGGAGGCCTCTTTGGTCATAGATTTGTCCGAACTCGATGGCACAATTGAGTAGGAAACTGTGGTGATGACAGAAGCGACTCAAACAGTGGCGGAGCTGAGGGCACTGTTCAAGGCACTGAGACTTCTCCTGAAGCACGCAGTGCTAAGATCAATAGGTTGATTGATCGTTTCTGAGCATGTCATTCTCCCCCTTTTTTTTTTTTTGTTAGCACCTATAAAAATTTTTGACTGAGGAATAAAGTGCTTCTCTCTTTTGATTGACTTTATTGCATGACTTCATTTTGTCTTTACTTTTGCTGCGCTTGATGTGATTCTTTTGAATGTCTCTCCACACTTCCATTGTCCCAAGAGACTAATACCTTAGGCCTTGTTTAGCCCCTTGGCGGGCTACCGCGGCTTGGATAACTTCAAAAGGCTCATAGTAATCAAAGGCTCATAGTTCATTTTCCTTATGATTTGGTGAGCGTGATTGCTATAGATAGCCCATTTAAGAGGGGCCTCGGCCTCCATAAGTGGCGCATTTACTTCAAGCTCATCATAGCTTTCAGTCTTGGCACGAACTCTTTAAAATGCTTTGAAGCGATACGCATGACCTCCAATTGGCTCTGGAGGCTACGGACTTAAGTTCTCAAGTTTGCTAGAGGATCTTGCCCTTGAGGGGAAGGAAGTTTCCCTTCTTCGAGCTTCTCTTCTGAGAAGTTGGGGAAAAGTAAAACTTTTGGCTAGACAATGGTTTGAAGAACATCCTCTAAACTTATAGTGACCGGATTTTGAGAGACTTTCTGTGGCAGTTGTCTCGCTGCTGCAGCTTTGAAGAGTGCAATGGGGATATGCAGGACTTTCTGATGGTTCGACATATAGGTTACCATGGAGCCGAGAATTCTACCCCCATGGCTTGTTCGATCTTCGGAATGACTTCTGGTTCATTTTTCGGCCAAGGTGGCTCTGAACTGGGGAAGAGGGTAAGGACTCTTTTCGAATGAAGGAGGAGTTTCATGAGGGATGATAGTTGGGATGTTGGAATGAAGAGTAGTTAGGGAAAAAACCCTGCCCTGCCTTTCTTCTTCCTTGAACATGTTCACTAATGTCCTCCCAACATCCTCAACATCTTCATGAGACAAGGACACAGTCTTGCTTGTAGACTCGTGACCTTCTTCTCTCAGCTTCTGAGGCGACGCCAGATCTATGAAGTAATATTTTGCATCTGCATAGTGAGTTTTAGCCACAGGGAATGGTCTTTTCTCAGCATAGACCGTATGTTGTCTCCCGTCTCAACTATACTTGAAAATTGGTGCAATGTTGATGGAACCACCCCTTGATCATGGAGCCATGGCTGATCAAGGAGAATATTGTAAGAAATGTCGATGTCGATTACATGAAACTGAGCGTAATTGTTCAGCTCACCGATCTTAAAACAAAGGTGTATCGTGCCTGCCGGTTTCTCTCCATATTGGTTAAACCCTTGAACTGTGATGTGGGTCAGGGTAAGGTCCTAGGACCCGAACCCTCATCGAGTAAGGATCCTTCTTAGAATGAGGTTGACTGCCGACCCTCCATCTAACATGATTCGATTGATGGGGCATGCATGTGATTCGCCAGCAACAAAGAGGGGGCGATTATGAAACTTTTCCCCTAGCTCCTGATCATCTTCTGAAAAGGTGATTGGCATACATCCTTGTTGAATTACTGGGTCTTCCTCGATAGGTTCTACTTAAGTCTGGTACACTTCTGGGTTAGAGAGAGCTTGAACCAAAGCCATCCGATAATCCTTTGAAATCATGAGGGCGTCGTAGACACTGAGAAGGGCTAGAAGCTTCCATAGATGCCCTATCACATCATACTTCACCTTCTCTTGATCAAGGCCTTCTACTCCCTGTTCTACCACTGGTTTAGTGGGTATATTGGGTTGAGGAGCAAGTTTGGGTAAAGAGGGTTTATTTTGGCCTGCTGACTGACTTAATTACACAACGGGCTTGGTTTGATTGATGGAAGTTGAGGCTTTGAGAGAGACAGAGTGAATGGGGTCAAAGGAGTCCTAGGGAATTGGAGAATTGGTGTAATGGGATTAGGATGGAGCCCAGGGAGCTGTAAGATAGGCAGCCTACTCTTTGGATTAGGGGGCAGTTGCAGACTGGGGAAGTTCAAGGTGCCTAACTTTTGCATTGGAGGCTGCAGCGTCCTCCCTGATATGAGATTTACTTGCCCCGTGGTGGGTATTGCTCCTGAAATTTGCACCATGTGGCAAGCTCCCTGAGAATAGAAGCTTTGCCCCCTTAACTCTCTCAATCTCTGCTCGAAGTCAGGCTCAACGGACCACTGGGGCTTCTTTGACTTTGACTACTTGTGCTTCTTTAATGAAGGTGGCCTTGCCTTAGCTTTAGCTGCCAGGGCATCAACAACTATTAAGAATCCTTCTACTGGGTCCTGCTTATATTGATTCCTTTGAATTCCTAGTTGAGAGCCTCGAAGTCTGGGCACATCAAGGTTGTATCTATAGAAGACATAAGAGAATGAGAATCAGAACAAGAAGATGGAGAACAGTTGGAAAGTGGGAGACTTTTAAGGTCGTTCCCCTCATCAGACTGATCAGGTCAGCTTTTTACATCATCACCAGGATTGGACGGGTACATGGGATCTTTTAGGTCTTTCCCTTGCTCAGACCATTCGGGAGTGCTTTTAACGTTGTCACCCTTATCGGACGTTTGTTGAGTGGAAGATGTCACGAGGATGTCTTCTTGACAGGATGAGGAAGGAAAAAGGATCGTGATGTGGATGAAGTCCAGCAAAGTTGGCAACAGAGGAAGGGGCATGAGAAATTCATGCTCGACTATGGGTTGAGAGGTCTTGTTTCTTATGCGAGTAGCCCTTAGTGCCCGTAGTTTCCTAGTTTTTTGAGGTAATGTGTGATTCGTCTTGCTGGGTTGGCGAACAGCCTTAGCTTGACGAACTGCTTCTCGCCTCAAAGACTTGAGTCTGCTGCGGCCATGATACACCATCCATGGCTGGGAAGTTGAGGGTTATGTTGGGTCTGAATCATTAATAGAAAGGTCCTTCCTTGTGAGATCTTCTTGCCCCGATGAGGAAGTGATTTGAGGATCACTTAAAGGAAGATTGTAGAATTCTTGATGTTCCCACATCTTCTTAGCGAATGTGTCAAGAAAAGCTGTGCATTCTAACAAGTAATAACCTCGTATCCGATGATATGGACACCAACGATCATCAGCCCCCTTAACAAGGCGAAGGGTTTCCTTGGATGTTTCAGTGTGATTATGCCTTCGTGAGGCATTATAATGAAGAAGGTGTAGAGAATTTCAGGCACTTCATCTTCCTCTTGGATTGTTACAACATGGGAGGCTTCAGCTGCCCCGAAGGCCTTCTTTAGGTCATCAAGCTTTATCTGTCCATTCTGAATCAGGGCCTCAATGATGTCCTTCAGTGTGTAACAGTCATCCATATGATGATTAATTCTTCAATGGTAAGCATAGTAATTCACCTGATCATCAAGGCCAGATTTCTCGAGGAACTTGGTTCCTGGAAGCTGGATCATATTATGCTCCAATAATAACTGGAATAAGATAGGGACCCATTATTCTCGAAGGGATAGATGTTATTCTTATGCCTCGAGAGATAATCCTTCTGATCAAAGTTGGCTGGCGGTGGTACCCTATTGTATGATGGTTGTTGCATGCCAGCCTGGGGTGTTACTGTTTCCGCAGTTACCCTTATAAAGAGGTCCAAAGTTTGGGGGGAAGCCTTCTTTGAATCAGTGACCATGACAACTGCATTGTTTACCCCTTTTTGTTTGCTGCCCCGTGTGTTATTTCGAGAGCTACCATTGCTCCGGTTACTTGCTAAACTTGTAGATGGATGTCATGTCGCACCATGATGGAATGAAAAAATTTCTATGCGAACTTATTTTGCGATCAACTTTGACATGGAGGTCGGATTGGAGGCCTCAACATTTAGAGCGATTTCAGGTCGCATATTTCATATGCAAGTTTGGACTACTTCCTTCTCAGGCATAGGATTAGGATGGCGGGAAGCCAAGTTTCTCCATCTTGATATGAACTGATCTACAGGGTCATCAGGGTCTTGAGTTAGGGTGAGAAGCTCGATGGTTTGAACCACTCGCTCGACCTCATAAAAGGTTTGATAGAACAATTTCTCCATCTCCTCCCATGTATGCACTGAGTTTGGAGGAAGTAGGGCACACTATTGAAATGTCGGGCCATCAAGGGTCTCGACAAATCGGTGGAGAAGAAGTCTCCCACCAGCTGCCATTTCCCGACATGCCCCTTGGAAGTCGGCGATATCCTGGTTTGGGGAGGTGGTTCCACTTAATAGAGGAAACTTCCCTTTGTTATAGTTTGAGGGGAACGGGACATGATAAATATATGAGGGGTATGATCTTTGATAAGGCGTCACCCCCTGTATGCCTAGAATTTGTCTATTCTTTAGGTTATGGGTGACCATAGAGTCAATCTCAAACTGAGAGGCGGATGAGGGACATAATTGTCCTGGGAGGTAGATGGAGGAGGCTGCCGTGGAGGTATAGCATCACAGTGATGGGAATTGACCTCATGGCTAGCTGACTGGTGTACAGCATCAATACGATCGATCTTTTCCATCATCGCGTGCACCATATCCTCAAACTTGCTCATGAGATCCTCCTGCGCATCACTGGGCTCGTTTACAACCATTACACTGACCATTTCTCTAGGGAGGTCAATGTTAATGGTGATAAAAGGTTTGCGAGCTTGACAGATCGGACATAGTAGGCCAGTCAGTAAGGGGTCAGCATGCCCTGATTGAACTCAACTTTTATATGCAGATCGCATTTGGACTGGTTCTCGACAGTCATGGGACCATGGCTGTGGGGTCAGTTCACGACGGTCTTAGGACCGTGGTTGTTGAGTGGCAGGGTCTTCTTCTGCAACAGTAACCACAACATAGGGCTCTTAGAGCTCTTCTTCAGGCTTCATTGTCTGAAGGGGGTAGAAGGGATTCAGGTGAAGAGGGTCGTCAAAATTGGTTGTTTTGGCTGCCTTAGTCACCTCCCTAGTCAAAATTTGCAAACCTCAATCAAGTTTAACAATGAAGTTTTGATGGACCTCTTGCCAAAACTGTGATCTAGATCGCGGTTGGTCAACTCTTTTTGCACAAGAGAGAGAGCTGTCTGCATCAGGTGTGGCAAAGGATGAGGGTCAGAAACTGGAGTCATCTTAGGCTGAGGAGGATGAAGGACTCAATCTTCTATGAGGTCCATGGCCCGAGCTCTCTTATGAGCTTCGGAGACATGACCAAAGTGTTGGGGATGGTTCAGGATGGTACTCTTGAGGAAAACCTTCTAGTACCAAGGTTGAAGGTGCTTTTTCAACAAAGAAGGAGCAAGCGGGAGTAGGGTTGACTCATAAAGAGGCCTGAGTTGAGGATGAGGGGAGGCTTGAGATGGCGACGAGTGTGCGCCTCTTGAGGAAGGATCTTGGGGGTCCACCTGCGCTTGTGCTTGTTACCTTGCCTTAAGAGGTAGAGAACTACGAGCAGGTGTCTGTACGATAACAAGGTAGAGGCCTGTCCCTTATAGGGTGCGCTTGTGTGTGCATGAGAGGAGGACAAAGAGATCGTCTCCTGTGTACTTGGGTTGGCGCAATAATAGCATTGCCCTGAGTAGTGAGATGCACGTGAGCGGCGTGTAGAGGATCTGGCCTAGGAAGGTTTTGTATTAGACACGGACTTGAGGTAACAGCAGGGTTGCCCCGGGGTGTGACTCGAGTGGGTGACCCACGAGTCTTATGGTGTGTGTAAGGGGTGGAGACCGTGGGGTTTCTGCCTCTCTGTGTTGAGCCTCTAGGGATAGATACCCCTGGTGTAGGAATGTGGGGGGTAGCTTCATGGCGACCCACATAAGCAATGGAAATTTGCTTGCCTTTTGCAGAAAGGGACTGGGCAGCCTTCTGATGTACCTCAGAAACATGACTGGTAAGTGACTTGCCGATGGCTGGGTGCATGCTGTCTGGGGCAACATATGTGCCACCCATGCAAGGCGCCTTGGTTGAATTTCAACCACAGTAAAGAGATGGGGAGTGACGGAACTTCAAGGCACTCCTCACACCGGTCCAGATTAAGACTTGGGAGCTAGACAAGGGGTCTTTGCTTCAGAGGATGGTCGGGAACTAAGTCGAAGGACCTTGTTCCCTATGGACACTCTAGATTAAGGGGATAAGAAAATCCCCAATTTGGATGAATGGGTCACAGAACCCAGCAACCATAAGTGAACGTGAAAAGATGATGAAAGTAGATAAAGAAGAAACTAGCCAAATAAGAACGATCCGACTATGGGGTAGTAAGTCCCCAGTGGAGTCGTCAAGCAGGTTAAGTGCCTCGATTTCACCCTCCGGATCCTTGAGGAATCGGGCGGCTCACGTCTCGGGCTTTAGAAGAGACCTGGGACATTCATGAGATCGCTCCCTTAGGACCTCATTCCAAAATGGGGTAGGTGTTACCAATTGGTGAGAGAGGAATTTAAAAGGTGGGTTCGAGACTTACTCTGGCGGACTCGAGTGGGAGCCCTCTTAGATCACGAAGAAAGCCCCCTAGTAATGAAACTGGTTCGGAATCAGCTCCCTTGGCTCATATTCTTCTTATTTTCTGCTTTCTATGATCACACACATATATGGTGAAGGTTATGGGACAGGTGGATCAGACCTCACCCTTTTCCTCTTTGATGAACGTACGTAAGCATGCGTATTCAAAAAGAAGAAAGAAAGACGGGGGGAAGAAAAGGATTCGACCAAGCAAGATGCTCAGAGCAGTGACTAGGCTAGTGGATAATTGACGTAACATGGTGATGAAACAGGCTCGATAACTAAGAACAGCTCACGGGATCGCTAATAGACGTTATTGTCAATATCGACTAGCTAGGCACAATGGTCGATCTGTCATGGCAGTAAAGCCAGCCAAGCGAACCTGGATCAACAACATTACGGCTTGACGACATGACTTCCATGAGATGCTAACCTCAATCCCTTTTTGTCAAATGAGAGTAGCAAAGTAGGGGTCAAAAAGAAGAATGGAACAGACAAAAGGAGAGAAGAAGGAAGAAAGGAGGGAGAAGAAGGGAGAGAAGATACAGTTGGCACTAGACATTGCCAACTGTATCAGAAGATGGGAGAGAGAGGAAAAGAAACAACTGGTGCTAGGTCTCACCAACTGATAGAAGAAGGGAGCGAAAGCCAACCGATGTTAGATCTCGGTAGTTGACAAAAGAAGAGAAGGGAGAAGACCAACTGACATTAGGTCTCGCTGACTGGTGGAGGAAGAGAGAGGAAAACCAACTGGCGGTAGGTCTCCCCGACTGATAAATGAAGAGAGAGGAAACTAATCGATGCTTGGTCTCATCGACTGACAAAGGAAGAGAGAGAAAACCAACCGGCGCTAGGTCTCGTCGATTGATAGACGAAGATAGAGGAAACTAACTGGCACTAAGTCTCGCCGACTGACAGAGTAAGAGAGAGAAAACTAACTGGCAGCCGACTGATAGACAAAGAGAGAGGAAACCAACCGACACTAAGTCTCACCGACTGATAGACGAAAAGAGAGGAAACCAACCGGTGCTAAGTCTCGCCGACTAACAGAGGAAGAGAGAGAAAAACAATTGGTGCTAGGTCTCACCGACTAATAGACGAATAGAGAGGAAACCAATCGGCACTAAGTCTCATCGACTGACAGAGGAAGACAAAGAAAACCAACCTACACTAGGTCTCATCGTCTTATATGCGACGAGAGAGAAGATCAACTGGTGCTAACTCTCATCGACAGATAAAGGAAGAGAGAAAAAACTAACTGGTGCTTGGTCTCACTGACTGATAGATGAAGAGAGAGAAAGAAATAGAGAGAGATAGAGATAGGAGAGAGAAGAGAGAGAAGAGAGAGAGGAGGAGAGAGAAAGTTACATGTCTGAAGGGTACTGATCCTTTTCTTCTCTCTTATCTCTGTCTTTCTCTAGAACTTACTCACAAGCTCAAGCAAGGAATCAAAATTTCTAATCAATCTTCTCAAAAATCAACTGAAGGTTTACGGTTTGTGTCTTGTTTTACAATGAGGGAGTGCTTATTTATATAGAGTTGTGCCCAAACATGGGTGGATTGAATAAAATTAGGCCTAATTGATGAAACTAAGATTTAATTGAATTAAAAGAAATTCTAAATATTGGTATAAAAAGACTGGTTTACCCATGCCTAATAATGTGTGGAATTCCATAACAGTCCCTATGTCTGCCCGAGAACTTGCGTGATCTTTCGTGACTGACCTGGGGTTGTTCTGATGCCCGTTTGATCAAAAGAATATTGTTTTCTTGTAGGTCTCGACATGGCAATTTTTTTGATACCAATTTCGAGTCATGAATCATTTTTTTAAGTCATGATCACGAGACTTGAAATTTGTTTGAATCTTGAAAACATCGGATTGATAGTGCAATTTTTCCTTAATGTTTACTGTGATTTCTTCATCGTAGCACACTAAGCATGTTTTCACGATCGCATGGCAACAATCGAGACACTATTTGGAACCCGAACGAAGATTTCACAACTTTTGAGTTTCAATCGGAATCCAGAATTCGGCAGCCATAATTTCTGTAACTTCGTTAGCTTTGTGCATGAAATCTGACCATCCATCATGTACATGGTTAGGTCCGATGATACCCTTGAACTTTATGCACACAATGGAATTGGTTTTGCATAGATCCATCATGAGGTGGCTCGGGACTGGAAGCGAGGGGGAGGCCTCATCTTCAGGGGAAGATGGAGTTTCCTCAGGGATGTTAGATCGCATATTGGGATGATTGGGAGTCAGAGGGAGGATTATGCCTTGCCTTTCTGCTTCTTTGAACATGCTTACGAGTGTTTGCCCGATGTCCTCAACATCTTCATGAGGCGATGGTTCTTCCTGCTTGTGATCACCTTCACTTGACTTTTGGGGTGACACCGAATCTATGAAGTAATACTTGGCATCGGCATAGTGAGTTTTGGCCACAATAAATGGTCTTTTATCGGCATTGACCGTATACTGTCGCCCATCTCAACTATACTTGAAGCACTAATGCAATGTTGATGTAACCACACCCTGGTCATGGAGCCACGGGTAGCCGAGAAGGATGTTATAGGAGGTGTCGGTGTCAATTGAGCATAATCATTTAATTCACCGATATTGAGATGAAGGCTAGCCGTGAGAGCCGCCTTTTCTCCTGACTGATTAAACCCCTGGACAGTGATATGGGTCGGAGTAAGATCTTCAGACGCTAACCCCAATCGAGTGAGAATTCTTCTTAGGATAAGGTTGACTGCTGATCCTCCATCCAACATAACTCTGTTGATGGGGCATGCATGTAATTCACCAGTCACAAAGAGAATGCGGTTGTGAAATTTTTCTCCCAATTACAGATCATCCTCTAAGAAGGTGATCAACATCGACTCAAGATTGCTGGGTCCACCTCAATGGGTTCCACCTCTGTCTCGTACACCTCTGGATGGGAAAGGGCCTGAACCAGTGCCATACAATAATCCCTTGAGAGCATGAGAGCATCATAGATGTTGAGAAGGGCTGGAAGCTTTCTCAAGTGCCCTATCACATCATATCTCACCTTTTCCTCGTCAGCCTTTTGTGTTCATAGTTCTACCATGGCTTGGGTGGTACAGTATGTTGAGGAGTATGTTTAAGTGGAGGAGGTTTATTTTCGTCTGTTGGCTGGCTTGGTTGAGCAGCCAGCTTGGTTTGGGTGTTCTGGGTGGATTGGGTGATAGCGATTGTTTTAGTGAAGTGGAGGTTTGAGGATTAGGAGGTGGTTGGGTCTATCGGATCAAAGGCATCCCGGGGAATTTGAGGATGGGTGGATTGCCAAGTGTATTTGGGCAAGGAAGGATCCTAGGGATCTTGAGGATGGATAAATTGCTTGGGGTATTAGGGCGAGGAAGGAGTGGTGGACCAGGAAACTTCATGATGCTTGGCCTTTGAGGTGCAGGTTACAACGTCTTCCCTGATCTCAGACTCAATTGCCCCGTGTTGGGTAATTCTTTAGAAATATACACCATATGACAGGCTTCTTGAGAAAAGAAGCTCTGTTCTTCTGATTCTCTCAGCCTTTGCTCAAAGTCTAGCTTAGGTGACCACTAGGGTTTCTTCGGTATTGACCTCTTGTGCTTCTTTGTAAAGGAAGATGGCTATAACTTAGCTCGAGCCGCCAGGGCATCAGTGACTGCCAAGAACCCAGCCTCCTAGGCTAACATCTTTCTTAGCCGCCCCCTGTGCGTTTTGTTTATATTGGTTTTTTTGAGTTCTCTATCGAGAGCCTCGAAGTCTGGACATTCTCAGGTTGTACCTGCATGAGACATATAAGAGGAAGAAGAAGAAGAAGAAGAGGAAGAAGAAGAAGAGGGGTTAGTAGGTGAGGGACCTTTAAGGTCATCCCCCTCATCAGACTGATTTGCGAAGCTTTTTACGTCATCACCAGAGTTGGACGTGTGCAGGGAGTCTTTAAGCTCTTTCCCCTACTTTGACCGATGGGTGATGCTTTTAACGTCGTCACCCTTATTGGACGTGCCCCGAGTAGAAGATGGCCCAGGGATATCCTCCTGATGAGATGAGGGGATGAAGTCCTATATGGTTGGCAATGGAGGTAAAGGCATGAGAAATTGGCGGTTGAGGAATCTTGTTTCATCGACGAGCAACCCTTGACACTTGTCTCCTTCTGGTTTCCTTAAGAGGTGCTTCATCCGTCTTGCTAGGTTTGTGAGCAGCCCTAGCTTGACGAACTGCCTCTCATTTTAAGGACTTAAGTCTACTTCACCCATCGTAGACTCTCCATGGTTGGGAAGTCAAGGGTTCAGTAGGATCGGAGGCATCAACATGAGATTCTTGCACTGAAGCATTCTCCTGGATGGGGATGTTGTCCTATGGATGATCTTCTGTGACAATGTAAGCAATGTGACCTCTCTGCACCTTCTTTGTGACTATGGCTTCGAACCCATAGCATTGGCTCAGCTTGTGGCCCTAATGATTCTCGATCACCAATGATTATCTGGACCTTCTTTGCGATGTAAATGGGGCATGGAAGACTCTCCATGGTACGAGAACCAATGATTCTCGGTTTTCTGAGCAAGGCGCATGGGCTGCCATGTCGGCTTTGGAGTGACGAGCCCTTGTTAGAGCACCATGCCGAATAAATCCTGAAGGAGATCTGAAGTGCGGACCGTCTCTTTCCTCCTACACTATCACCGTGTAGAAAGCCTCAATTGCCCCGAATGCTTTCTTAAGCTCTTCAAGTTTAGATAAGACCCTCGATGAAGTCCTTGAGTGTGTAGCATTCCCTTGTGGGGTGGCTTATCCTCCGATGATAAGGACAATAGTTTGCATGGGTGTCGAGTTCGGCTTGATCACAAAACTTGATCTTAGGCAGCTCAATCATGTTCTGCTCTACTAATAACCGGAGTAGTGCAAGGACCCATTCCTTTTCAAAAGGATAATCCCTATTCTTATATTTGACCCAATAATCATCTCGATTAAGTTCGCAGGTGGGGGTACCCGATTATATGATTGTTGCTTCTTGCCTGCTTGAGGCGCTTTCGTTGTGCCTACCCCTTTGGAGAGGTCCAAAGTTTGGGAGGCAGCCTACTTGGATCATTGAAAGTGACGATTGTGCTGATTAACCCTTTATGTTGATTGCCTCAGGCGTTGATCAGAGAACTACCATTGCCTCGGTTATTTTCCGAGCTCGTAGACTGTTGTCATGACCCGCCATGGTGGTGTGACAGGCTTTCTATGCGAACCGACTTAGAGACCAGCTTTGACATGGAGGTCAGATTCGAGGCCTCAACTTGTAGAGCATTCTCAGATCACATGTTTTGTACACAGGTCTAGACTGCTTCCTTCTCAGGCATGGGGTTAGGAAGACGAGCAGCCAAATCCCTCCTTCTTATTATGAATTGATCCATGGGTTTGTCTGGTTCATGAATCAAGGTGAGAAGCTCGATGGTTTGGACCTCTCTCTCGACCTCCTAGAAGCGCTGGTGGAACAGTTTCTCCATTTCTTCCCAAGTATGTATTGAATTTGGGGGAAGCCGAGCATACCACTGAAAAGCCGGGCCATCAAGGGTTTCAACAAACTGACAGAGGAGGAGTCTTCCATCAGCCGCTGTTTCTCGACATGTCACCTGGAAATGCGTGATATGCTAGTGCGGAGATGTTGTAACATTAAACAGGGAAAGCTTCCCTTTTTTATAGTCTGAGAGAAACGGAACTTGATCAATATAGGAGGGGTACGGTTTTTGGTAGACTGTTGTACCATGTATACCCGGGATTGGTCTATTCTTCAGGCTATGGTTTACCATAGCCTCGATGTCTCCTTGTGAGACGGGGTGAGGGACGGAATTGTTCTGTGAGGCAGGAGGAGGAGACTACCTTGGAGCTACATCATCTAAGTGATGGGAGTCGACCTCATGATGGGATACATTGACTGGGGACCGCATGCTTTCCATGCGATCAATCTTCTCCATCATTGCTCGCACCATATGTTCGAACCTATCTAGTGTTCTTCTTGGATGTGATTAGGTTCAGTCACAACCATAATGCTAACCATTTCCTCAAAGCGGTCAACCTTAGATACAGTTAAAGGCTTTCAAGGTTGGTGGGCCGTGCGTGGCAAATCGGTCAGCAAGGGCTCAGCATGCCCCGACTGAACTCGAGTCTTATACGCCGATCACATGAAGACCGGTTCTCGACGGTCTTGGGACCGTGGCTACTAAGTGGTCGGGTCGTCTTCTATGACGCTGACGACTGTGCAGGATTCATGCACTTCTTCAAAGAGGGTAGAAGGGGTTTTGGCGAAGAGGGTCATCAGAGTTGGCTACCCAACCATTCGAAAGGCTTCCCTCGTCAGGATTTTTAGACCCATGTCGCACGTGGCTTTGAGGCTTTGATAGACCTTGCGCCAAAATAGCAATTGAGACTGCAACTGGTCAGCCTTTCTTGAGCAAGAAAGAGTCGTCACCATCAGATGAAGCAGTGGGTGTGGACCAAGAATTGGGGCCAACCTGGGCCGAGGAGGATGAAGGACTTGATCTTCCATCAGGTGTTTTCCCTGAGCTCTCTTATGGAATATAGAGACATGACCGAGCTGATGGGGCTGACTCAAGATCGTACTCTTGGGGAAGGTCTTCGAGTACCAGGGTTGGAGGTACTTGCCCGAAAGAGAAGGGTTAGACAGGGGAAGGATTGACTCATGATGGCGCCCGAGTAAAGAGCGAGGAGGGGTCTGTGAAGGCGGCTCGTGTGCACCCCTTGAAGAAGGATCACAGGTGACTTTGGGGTCAGCCCGGGCTTGAATAGGTGGTGTAGATGTGTTGAGCCTCTAAGCATAGGGACCCGAGGTGGTGAAAGAATGTGGGGGTTTGCCTTGCGCCGACCCACAGGAGCAATGGAATCTTCTTTACCTTTTGTAGCAAGGGATTGGGTAGCCTTTCAGCACACCTCACAATACAATCGGAACGTGACTTGCTAATGACAAGGTACATGCTGAGTGGTAGCAGATGCACTACTAATGCAGAGCGCTTTGGTTGCGGTTCCACCAGAGCTATGAGATGGAGAGTTAAGGACCTATAAGTCCCTTCTCATGCCAATCCAGGTCAAGACCTGAGAGCTAGACACTGGGTCTTTGCTTAGCAAGAAGGTCGGGAATGAAGCTGGAGGAGCTTGTTCTTTAGGGGAAGTCACGAATGCGAGGAGAAGAAAATCCTCGACTTGGATAAACGGGTTAGAGAACCCTGAAGCCATGCGAGTACAATGAAGAAAAACAAAGGAGAAACTAGCGAAACAAGAACGATCCGACGAAGGGGTAGTGTGTCCCCCGTGGAGTCACCATGCTTGTTAGATGCCTCTATCTCACCCCTAGGTCGGGATGACCTGGTGGCACGTGTCTCGGGTTGTAAGGAGAACCTGGGACTTGAGACCGCTCTCTCAGAAACCTTGTTACAAAACAAGGGCATGTACACCAACTGGTGAGAGAGGAATTTAATGTGAGGCGGGATACACTTCACCTGGGTCCGTGACTCACTCGGGCTGACTTGCGTGGGCGCCCTCTTAGATCGCGATAGAAAGCCCCCCAGTCCTACAACTGGTTCGAAATTGCCTCCCTTGACCTGTACTCTCCTGCTTCTACAATCACATACACATGGTTAATTTACAAGACAAGTGGGCCGAGGGCCCGACCATATCTTTAGGCGAAGGCACATAGGTGTGCACATTCGAAAGAAGAAAGGGAAGGAATGAGATGAAGATTGGGGGCTAAGAGGAGAAGGGAGAAATAGAATAGAGGGAAGAAGAGAATAAAGAGAAATTTGACCAGGTGGTTAGACTGACACAGTAGCTAGACCAGTACAGTGAATGAGTTGACATGGTAGCAAGACAAGAACGGTAACTCAGACCGGCACAGCAATAATACTACTCGATGATAAGACCAACATTGATCAGCCTGAGATAATGGCAAGCATGTCATGACAGTAAGACGGGCACGGTAACTCAGACCGGCACAGTGGTAATACTACTTGACGACGGGACTACCATGACAGTGGTAGTCTTAGCATCCCTTGGTCAAACGAAAGAGGAAGAAAGGAAGAAGATAGAGAAGAAAAAAGGAGGAAGAGAGAGAAAAGAGAAGAGACAATGGACACAAAAGAGAAGGGAGAAGAGAAAGAAAAGAGAGATGAGAGGGAAGAGAGGAAGAAGCGAGAGAAGAGTGATTAGAAGATGAGAGTGAAAGAAGAGAGAGAAGAGAAAGAAGGACGAGAGAGGAGAAAGAAGAAGAGAGAGAGAAGAGACAGCAAGAAAAGAGAGGAAGAAGAGGGAGAAGAGAGATCAGAAGAAGGGAGAGAAAGGAGTGAGAGAAGAAAGAAGAAAGAGAGAGGAGGATGAAGAAAGAAGACAGAGAGAAAGAAAAGAGAGAAGAAAGAAGAAAGAGAGGAAAGAAGAGAAAAAAGGGCAAGAAGCATGGACGATGATGGGGTTTCACCGTTCATGACAGAGGAGAGAGAAGAAAGACAGAAGCATAGAAGCGATAAGGTTCCACCGTTCATGACAGATGAGAGAGAAAGGGGATAGAAACATAGAGAGTGATGAGGTTCCGCCATCCATAACAGAAGAGAGAGGGGGAAAGAAACATGAACGACAATGAGGTTCCGCTCCGCCGTTCATGAAAAGAAAGGGAGAGAGAAAGAGAACATGGACAGCGATGGATTTTTCCATCCATGGCAGGGGTGAGAGTAAGACAGAACATGGACAACGATAGGTTCCGCCGTCCATGACAGGAGAGAGAGAGAAAGAAAAGGAAAACATGGACGGTGATAGGTTTCGCTATCCATGATAGGAGAGAGAAAGAGAACATGGATGATGATAGGTTCTGCTGTCCATGACGAGAGAAAGAAGGAAAGAGAAAACCTAGGCAACGTTCGTTTCGCCGTCTATGAAGAGAGAGAGTCAGGAGAAAGAAGAAAAGACACGCACTACAATAGGCATTGCTGTGTGTGTCAGAAAGGACTCAGACATGACCCGGCCCACCACTCGGGAACGGTGGACATAGGGGAAGAAATGTCACACGTGACAATAGACATCGCCATGCATGACAGGAGGGAGAAGGAACTCAGACAGAGGCCTAACCCACCACTCTGGTTAAGGCCCAACTCACTGTCCACGTTCCAGAGATAAGAGAAGAAGGTGGACGTCATGCTCGGCGATGAGCACCACCGTGCATGACTGGAGAGGAGTGAGAAAGGAAAGAGTAGAGAGAGAGAAAGAAATACAGAGAAGAGGAAAAAGTACAGAGAGAGATAGAGAAGGGAGAGAAGGAAGAGAAAGGAGAAGTAGAGAGAAAGGGAACGGGAAAGAAGAAGATTAGGAAAGAGAGGGGATGAGAGAGAAAATAGAACAGAGAAAAAATAGGAAAGTAAGGGAAGAGAGTCATGCACGACAGTGTCTACTGTCATGTATGTTGAGAGTGAAGAGAGAGAAAAAAAGAGGAAGAGAGAGAAAGACAAAGGAAAAGGGAGAAAGAGAGAGATAAGCACGACGATGGTTATTGTCGTGCGTGTTTGGAGAGACAGGAGAGAGACATAAAGGAGAAAAGAAGAGAGAGAAAGAAGAAAGAGAGAGAAGAGAGGAGGAGAGAAAAGAGAGGAGAGGAGAGAGAAGAGAGGAGGAGAAAGAAAGTTACTTTCACTGAGGGGTATCAGACTTTTCTTCTTTCTCCTCTCTATCTCTTAGACGTGACCCTCAATCAAAGGCAACTCTCAATTTTTTAATCATTCGAATGAAGGTCCTTTTTACAATGAGGTATAGCGTTGTACTTATAGACTTGGGCCCAAAAAATAGGTGGATGCCAAAACATCTGACCTGATTGATGATAATTTTAATTTATTTGAATTAAAATAAAATCTAAAAATAGGGAAAAAATGATTGTTTTGCCCTTGCCTGACAATACATGAAATTTCAAAACAGTCCCTACTGCTGCCCTAGAATGTGCATGATTTTCCTAGGCTAATTCGGAGTTGCCTCGATGTCTGTTTGACCGAAAGATGATCACATTCTCCTTGGGCTTGGCATGACGATCAATTTGGTACCAACTTCAAGCCATGGATCGTGTTTTTAAGCCACGATCGTGCGACTTGAAATTTGCATGAATATTGGAAACTTCATATCGATAGTGCCATCGTTTCTTGATTTATTTCTTTGATTTCTTCATGGAATTGCACTGAGCATGCCGTCATGATCGTGTTGCAACAAACGCAGCTCGATTTCATGTCTGAACGAAGATTTTACCATCCTAGGTTTTTTGTCGGAATCTTGAATTCCAGTGGCCACAATTACACATACTGTTCATCATGTGTTAGGTTCGTTCGGCCAAGACGTAGCCTCAGACCTTACTCATGCAATGGAACTGGTCTTACGTCGATCAGTTGTGCGAGCGTCATGATATGGCTGCTCGAGCGATACACATTGCTGCTGAATTTCTTGCAACTATCTTTCATGAATCACCAACTTCGCTCTACTTTTACTCCAAACTCGGATATCGTCATGGGACGTGCCACATATCAAAACACTCGTCTTTACAAGACGAATATATTCTAAAACTTTTGGGGTCAATTTGACCCAAAACGAGTGAGATACAAGTCTTCAATGTTGCTACTCGTAACTATGCAAACCAGTCTCCTTTAATGGAGATTGGTGTAGGGAGGCCGCACGGGAATAACGTGTAGTTTACCCCTTTTTAGTGCTTGACCAATAACTTTGTCATGGAACGTCTGTTTAAGCCGAAACTTGACCCCTAGGAGTTTTTTACCATTCCAAATCCAATGGCGGTGGTCCCATAGCCATTTAATGCACCAAAGATAGTGTTCTAGTTACGGGGTCTGTCTCAGGGTGCTAGAGGCCGATTCTTTCGAAACTGTTTCATTATCTGTGCTGCCTTAGACATGTCAGATTGCAACAAAACTTGGCAGGTGGCCTTTTGGAGTCCTTAGGAACATCTTTACCTGTTTTAGGGAAATTTTGAGACTGTCAAAAATTACAATGTACATCAAGGCTTTATTGACCGGCTTCTCTTTTGTTCCACAACGTGGACCCAAGATGCTGAAAAATGTGTTCAAACACGAGCGTCTACGTCTAATCCCATTTCCTTGCTTTGACAGCTTGATGGCAATGACAATTTCCCCACTCGTTTGTTCAATAAATGAAAAAGAAGCCAACCCCAACACCTAGAATCAAGAAAACCATCGAAATCTTTGACTTGAGAGGAGAGAAGAGGATCATAGAGTCTGAATAGAGTCCTGGACCAAACCACACTAGTGAACAGCCGAAGGGCTTTCGTAACTGATGTAAGAGGGAGAGCCGCTAGGACATGTCCCGTGAACCCACAAATACGAGGTAAGCATATCAGCCCTTCCCCATCGTAAAATCTCTCTCTTTGTTGATAGCCTATCCGCACTCTAGAAAAATAATGCACCCACGTCACCTGACATGCAACGCGCGTGAGCCTTTAGTGGTTGTTTGAGAGAGGATCTTCTCCCTGCACCCCTGCACGAGGGATCGAGAGAAAATTTGGCCGGACCAGTGGGATCTATACGGCCCCAAGGCCCATCAAATCATGAGAAGGATGGACTATGAACCATCTAATAATAAGGGCCTGAATGATGGTAAGGGGATGCTAGACCCTTGGGGATGTTGGCCCCCTTTGCTGTAATAGAGGCTGTGTCATCTCGACACCTCCAAAAGGAAGGTCTCAGTTACCCAGAGTGACGGTACCCATCATCGCTGGTGTCACAAGAATCCCCTGTCATCCCCTTTCACATCCAATCAAGGTAGGGTTCTCACTCCCATCCCCCCCCCCCCCCCCGCCCCCACCCTTCTTGGAGAAGGTGGGAGGTGAGACTCAAAGCTAAAAAAGGAAGACGTTCTTCTCAATTCTCTCGAATGAGCTGAGGTGTTTCTTTGCTTCGGACCTCAAGCGTCTCAACCTCCTAGTCCTCTCGATCATAGCCTCCCTATTATGCTGCTTGCGAACTCTCAAATCGATTGTGTGGGCTTGCAAGGAGTAGATCTCACCCTCCACTGCGGCGATATGGCGTGAGAATTCAACCTTGCCTGTAAGTGAGCAAGCATTATTGGCTGTAATATGACCCCTTTCTTCTTCACACGCCTGCAGAAAGGTATGTTCGCTCGTCAACCGCCCCTAAAGAGAAGCTATAAGCACATCCATAATCTTTGGCACAGCTCTCCCACTCAGGATACCTGCGAACCCCCAGTCCGTAAGATCCTTCAACAGCCCCTTCAGCCGAATGGAAGTTCCCTCTTCAAGGTGCATGACCTCTTAGCTCGCCATGCAAACCTTGAAGAACTTTATCTCTCTCTTGAGATTGATAAGGGCACACTCTCTTAACCCTTGGAGACCTGCCCGGATCATGCGCCACACGGTTAACATCCTATAATCTGACGCTAATGATGGTTGGGCCACAGGGTCAGCAGAAGTATAAGGCTTAGCATCGGACGCAGCAGAAGTATAAGGCTGAGCATCGGACCCAGCTTGTATCCTAGGTAGGAGCACTTCAAAACCCAGGGGCGCTAACGGTGCCAGAAGAGAGGCCACGATGCCTGCATCAGGACCCCCTCCCTCGCCCTTGACGGTGATCAGCAATGGCATTTCTGAAGAAGGTGATGAAGCAAAAGAAGCCTCCAATTTCAAGCGCTTGGCCACTATAAAAAGCGGTATTGGGTCAGACTTAAGAACAAAAACTAGGCGCAAGCAAAGAAGCAACATTACCTGAAAGGGAACTTGAGCTAGAATCGGCCATAGTCGTATGTGGAAATGAAAACCCAATAAGGGATGCTACTTCGAGGGCAAACAGCAGAAAGCAGGCCCAAGCAGGAGGCACGAGGAATGCTGAGTTTTTTTTTTGCTTTGGCAAAAGCTCTGGCAAGAGTAAAAAGTAACCACCCTCTTCTCTTTTAAAGCATAAATAAGGAGATGTCTAACCAATGGGTGACCCATGGACCAATCACGAGGAGACCCCGACAACACGCAGTGCGAAGCATCAAAGGCGGGATATCGAAATACACCCGAGGTGCAAAGTGAAGTGCCACACAAGTGAAGTGTCAAGCAGCTTAGAGGTACAGAGCACGACCAACATGCAGACGTGCTGCACATGTCAAAGACCACGCCTCGTCCTGAGGGAGTGTTGAAGACACGTAAGTAAGTTGTCACACAACGCCAACGCAGCCTTGTCATCCAGCATTTATTGCTCTGCCTAAGTTACGCGGCTCATTGAAAGTGGTGCACCTACCATCGACGAAGCACCGCCTTACTGCTAGCTTGATGTTATCAGCAGATCGCTCAAACTAATCTTGCGTCAAGCCCTGCTTCCCAAGTGGCAATCGCTCTCTGACGTTGCATTGGACCCTAGACGTCTCGATAGCTATGTGCCACCTTCTCTGGCAAACCCCCTGCTACTTCCCTCAACACTGCACCCTCGTAGGTGCATCATACTCCACCCCCCGTGGGTGCCATCTACTCCACCCCCTGTGGGTACCTTCAACAATCCACCCCCCAAGAGTGCCCACAACACTTCACCGCCTGTGGGTACCTTCAATAATCCACCCCCCGTGGGTGCCTCGACGCTGCACCCTCTGCGGGTGCCATCAGCTCCACCCCCTGTGGATGGCTTCTACTCCACCCCCCATGGGTACCTTCAACAATCCACCCCTCGCGAGTTCCCTCAACACTTCAACCCCCACAGGTACCTTCAACAATCCACCCCCCGCGGGTGCCTTTGACATTACACCCCCCGCGGGTGTCATCTACTGCACCCCCGCGGGTGCCTTCAACACTGCACCCCCGGCAGGTGCCATCTACTGCACCCCTGTGGGTGGCTTCAACACTCCACCTCCCGCGGGTGCCTTCAACACTGCGCCCCTCGTAGGTGCCCTCAACACTGCACCCCTCACAGGTGCAATCTACTTCACCCCCCGTGGGTACCTTCAACAATCCACCCCTCGTGGGTGGTCAGGTGCCTTGATCTTGCCTCCCCGGATCTAGGTGATCGGGTGACATGTGTCTAGGGTTTGAAAGACCCGGAACCTAAGATCGCTCTCTCGAGAACCTTGTTCAAAACATGGGCAGGACTTCAACTAGTGAGAGAGGAATTTTGGATGTAAGGTGGGGACCAACCTCACTTGGGTCTGTGACTTACTCAGGCTGTCTCGTGTGGGCACCCTTTTTTATCACGATGGAAAGCCCCCCAACTGCTTCAGCTGGTTCGGAATGGCCTCCCTTGGCTTGCAGTCTCCTTGTTTTCTACACAACACTACTATGGTTAATTTGCAAGACAAGTGGGCCGAAGGACACACCCTAGTCTTAGGGCAACTCACATTCGTATGGCTAAGAATGTGAGAAGTTAGGGTGATGAAGTGTAAGGTTTGAATGAGAGGAGAAAATAAGAGGCTACTCAAAAAGGATTTGAGATTAGCATGATAGCTAGACCAGTGCAATGACCGTCTCGGAGCGGTAGCAAGACGGGCATGGTACTTTGGAACGGCACGACAAAAATACTACTCGAAATCAAGGTCGACATGACTGTCCCAATCTGGTGTGGCAGCAAGAAGGGCATGGCATTTGGGACCAGCACAACGGCAATACTTCTCGACAGCCAGACCGCTACGACAACAGTAAACTGAGTCCACCCTCAATCAAGTGAGAAAAGAATGAAGAAAATGCATGAGACGGCGAAGAGATGGGATCCCAACGGTGTCACTACCCATAACCGTGGAGTGGCAATGTCATGACACTTGGATGGCACTTGACACTACCGCTCATGGCTAGGGGGCAAGTAGTGAACTAAGGGAGGCACTAGGCATCACCGTTGTGGCTACACAAGAAGGCCGCACACCCCTGTGTGGGCGGCCATAGCCTCTAGTGAAGTGCGTGATGATAGCCATTTGTGTGTGGTGATAGTTCATGCAAAGGCACACTGCAATAGGCGTGGGACACAAGAAGAGCCTGCGCACGGTGATAAGCACCGACCGCATGAAGAAGGCTTACGGACGGCGATAGGCACTGAGCACACAAAGGAAGCTCACGGATGGCAATAGGCACCGAGGGCACGAAGAAGGCTTGCGAACTGTGATAGGCACCCAGTTCACGAAGAAAACTCGCAGGCGACTATAGACATCGAGCGCACGAAGAAGGCGTACAGACAACGATAGGCACCGAGTGCGAGAAGGAAGCTTGCGGATGGCGATAGGCATCGAGCACATGAAGGAAGCTCGCGGACGGTGATAGGTGTTGCCGCAACCTCTTACTGACGGTGATAGGCATCGCCGTCTGTGATAGGCATGAAAAAGGGAGAGACCCCTGCGGGTGGCAATAAGTTTCACCGTTGGTGCTCTTCACTGAGATGTGGAGGACACATCTACAGATGATAATGAGCAGTGTCATTTCTAAGCCTCGCTAAGAGATGGAGATGGACTAACATAAGGGAGAAAGTAGTTCACGCATGGTGCTACTAATGCCATGCGTGACTTCTGAAACCACAGGAAGAGGAAAAAAAGAAAAGAAAGAGGCATGCACGGCACTGCCACTGTCGTGCATGGCCTCTGAGGGAGGCTAAGACCAAGAAGAAGAAGAAGAAGAAAGAAAAGAAGAGAGAAAAGGTTTACCTTGAAAATTAAGATTTAACTGAATTATAAGAAAATAAAAAATAGGGTGCAAAATGATAGATTTGCCCCTTCCTAACAAGTTGTGGAATTTCAAGACAGCCCATGTGTTTCCCTAGAATGTGCATGATTTTTTATGGATGATTTGGGTTGTTCTGATGCCCATTTGATCGAAAGATGATTGCTTTCTTGTAGGGCTCGGCATGGCGATCGATTTGATACCAACTTCGAGCCATGGATCGTGTTTTTAGGGCACGATCATGTGTCTTGAAATTTGGATGAATCTTAAAATTTTAGATTGAAAGTGTACTTGTTCCTTGAAGTTTTTCAATGATTTCTTCACTGGATCACACTGAGCATGTCGTCACGATCGCTTGGCAAAAAAACACAGCTCGATTCTGTGCTCGAACGAAGATTTTGCAACTTTGGAGTTTTGGCTGGAATCTGAAATTTCGATAATGGAATTTGCAGTCACTTCATTAGCTTCGTGTGCGGAATCTGACCGTTCATCATGTACGGGGTTCAGACTAGAGATCGCCCTAGACCTACTCACGGGATGGAATCAGTTTCACATTAATCGGGGTCGCAAGCATTGTAATTTGGCTGCTCGAGTGAGACACGACGCTGTTGATTTCTGCACAGAAATTTCTCTCTAGCTTGTCTTTGTGCTCAGGCATTGTTGTGGGGCGTGCCACCTATCGAAATGCTCATCTTGGCCTGACGAGCACGTTCACAAAATTTAAGCATGATCCAACATGATACGGGTGAGATATGAGTGTTGAAATACATTGGTTGTGACTGCCCCTTTAATGGAGTTGAGTTGAAGGGTGCCCTCATGGGAATAGCGTGCAGCTCCTCCTGTTTTGCTTTTTTGCCTATAAATTCTTCTTGGAATGTCTGTTCAAGCTAAAATTTGGTCCCTGAGAGTTTCAACAGTGTCGGACCCAATGGTGGTGGTCTCATAGCAAATTGAGACACCAAACATATTGCTCTAGTTATAGGACCCGTTTCAGGGTCTTAGAGGCTGATTCTGCTGAAACTGTTTCTTAGTCTGCACTTCCTTGCACATATTAGAATGCGACAAAACTTGGTAGGAGACTTTTGAGAGTCCTTATGAAGATCTTGACTAGTTCTGGGGCTATTCTAAGACTGTCACAATTTCCACTGTTTGTTAGGCTTTATTGACCAGGGACCCATGATGATGAAAAATATCTTCCAACAGCATGACTGAATGTTGTGCTTCGAGAGAAGCAAGAAGTACAATCATTCAAGAAAATTCTCTTCACTAGCCACAGGACTACGTGAACGTCGAGGAGATCCATGCAATGTTGTAACTAGGATGCTCAGACGTCTGGATACAGTGTACATGTCCATCCGTGGAAACTTTAGGGGGAGAAGATACTTTTGACGGATCATGTCGAAGTCCTCACCCTCGAGGGACTATTTGCGATTTTGACAGCTTGAGGATTTTGTGGGGACCTCATTGGTCAGAATCGGGTGTATGTAGCACCCAATAGCTATGAACCTTTGGTCGGCATTGTTTGCTGCTACACCAGGTTTGCTTTTGATGATAAAAAAATTGTCCCGTCCAGCGGGATCCAGTTGGGGACTTTTGACCTGTCCTGAAAATCTAGGCCTATCAGCTAGGGGGAATTTTGACGAGGTGGCCTCATGGGCCCCATCTTGCCGATTCTAATCAGGGGCTTTTTAGCAACCTGTTCCAAAAATCTGGGCCTGTCGGCTAAGGAAGGTTTTAGGCGAGGCGATCTCATGGTGAAACATTACCCTGAAGTCTCTTGCAGGTTAGGCCTTGGCTTTATCAGTTTCTTGCCTTTGTGGAGATCTTTAGCATTTTAAAGGGATCTTTCGGTCATCGTCCTCACCCTCAAGGACTCTTATTGTTTATTGGAGGTGAATTATGAGAGATCTTATGAGGCTCTCACTCCTGGATGAGCCATTTTGTGTCTGTGATTGGACTAGATGCTTACAGTTGAGGATTTGTGTAGACCTCGCTAGCCAGAATTATGATTGTCTGGCAATTGTGTTTCAGCTGAGGCTATGGTGCTGCATCAACCTGTTTTGTTGGTCCAAACGCCCTTTGCGGGTTTTCACTTGAACATGGGAAGTGACATCATAAAGACGGTTTTCACCACCTTCCTTGATTTTTAGGCTCTTTTACTCATGACCTCGCGAACATGTCCCCCCTTGTCATTTGTTTTTGCTCACGGTACCCTTTGGGGTTTTCACCATACCTGGGTTTTTGTTTTCACAGAACCCTTTTACTCATGGTTTCGTGACCATGCCCATCCATCATTTTTACTATTGTCGTTCCCTTATCCAAGTGTACACCATGCCCATTTTTTTGTGAAGCCATATTTAAGGTTATGCCTTTGAATCCTCCCTCTTTCTCCATCTCTCTTCTTCTCATCTCCATCTCTTTCTCTCCCCTCTTTCTCTCCTTTATCTCTCACTCTATCTTCTTCTCATCTCTATCTGCATTCATTCTCCTCTTCTAATGCAGTCGACGAAGCCTAGTGCCGGGTGGATTTCTCTCTCTTCTCTTTTGTCACAGTCAGCTAACTTAGCACTGACTGGATTTCTTTCTCCTCTTCTAATGCAGTCGACGAAACCTAGCACCGACTGAATTTCTCTCTCTTCTCTTTTGTCACAGTCGACGAAGCCTAGCACGGGCTGGATTTCTCTCTTCTCTTTTATCACAGTCGATGAAGCTTAGCGCAGGCTGGATATCTCAGCACCGGCTGGATTTCTCTCTTCTCTTCTGTTGCAGTCGATGAAGCCTAGGCCGCCTGGATTTTTCTCTATCTCTCTCTTCTATTTCAATTGGCAAAGCTGAGCGCCGGCTCGATCTCTCTCTCTTGCTTCTCTCCCATGACAACCAGCTCAAGCCTAGCACCAACTCATTCTCTCCTTCTCTTCTCTTCTGACACAGTTGATGAAGCTTAGTGCCGAGTACGTTTTCTCTCTTCTTTTGACACAGTCGATGAAGCCTAGTGCCGACTGCATTTTTTTCTCCCTCCTCTTCTGACACAATCGACGAAGCCTAACGTCGACTGCATTTTCTCTCTCTTCTTTTGAAACAGTCGGTGAAGCTTAACGTCGTTTGTGTCTCTCTCTCTTCTCCTCTTTATAACACAGTCGGTGAAGCCTCGCACCGACTGCATTTTCGCTTTCTTCCTTCTAACACAATCGGCAATTCCTAGTGCCGACTGCGTCTTCCTTCCTTCTCTCTCTTTTATCCTCTCATCTTTCATGCTCCTCTCTTCCTTTCTTCTCCCTCCTTCCTTCTGTTCCCTTCTTCTCTTCTTATTCTTTCCTCATAGCCTTCATTTTGTTATTCCTTCATTCGACTAAAAGGGATTGAGGTTAGCCGCTCATGATAGTCCTGTTGTCTAGCCGTAATGTTGTTGTGCCAGGATTGCTTTGCCTGCTTTATTGCCACAACAGACTAACCATCATGCCTAGCTAGTCAATACTGGTAATGATGTTTAGTATTAATCCTATGAGCCGGTCTTAGTTACCGAGTTGCTATCACGTAAGGCCAATTATTCATCAGCTTAGTCACCGCTCTGATCCGCCCAACCAGTTGAATTCTTCTCTCCCCTATTTTTCTTCTCTTATTTTTCCTTTTGATTGTGCATGCTTCTATACGTTCATCAAAGAGGGAAAGGGTGAGGTCTGACCCACCTATCTTATAGCCTTTGCCATATGTGTGTGATTGCAGAAAACAGAAGAATATAAGTCAAGGGAGGTGATTCCGAACCAGTTTTATTACTGGGAGGCTTTCTTCATGATCTAAGACGGAGCCCAATCGAGCCAGCTCGAGTAAGTCCCGAACCCACCTTAAATTCCTCTCTCACAGGTTGGTAACACATGCCCCCATTCTCGAACGAGGTTCCCAAGCGAGCGATCTCAAAAATGTCCTGGGTCTTCCCTCGAAACCCAAGAAGCGTGCTGTCGATTCCCAAAGGATCCGAAGGGCGAGATAGAGGCACCTAACCACTTGCATCGGAGGAAAAAGAGGATGGTGACAGGCCAAAACATTTCTCTTGCATTAAAAGAAAAGAGAGTAGCTGCGCCATAGCGTCACTCTTGCATCTAAGGAAATGAGGACGGTTGATCCCCAGCGTTGCATCCGAAGAAAAGAGGATAGTTACCAGTCAAAAAACTACTCCAGCATCAAGAGAGCAGAATGGTTTTAGACATACAAACCACACCCTTCTGGCAAGGAACTGGCCTATGAAGGGGGGCATGCCCTCTTCACAATGAATACCATTCCACAAAAAACCATGGAATTCACAGTTGTGCAGGAGGACTTGGTTTCTAACAGGCTTCATAAGCCCGGCCGTGTCATAGATCACCACCCTTTGCCTACCCAAGTCATCGTCATGCGTTACCATCGTCGCGCATGACCCAGCTCCATACATGACCATCGCCACGCATGACTCATCGTCGTGCGTGACCATCGTCGCACATGACCTAGTGACATGCTTGACCATCACCGCACATGACCTAGCGTCATGCGTGACCAACACCGCACATGACCCAGCGCCGTGCGTGATCATCGTCGCGCATTACCTAAGGTGATCATTGTCGTGCATGACTCGGTGCTGTGTTTGATAATCGCTGCATGTAACTCATCGTCGTGCACAACCTGCCGCTCTTCATGAAGGGATTGCCGAGTGAGCAGCTACCGCCATGCACTACTAATGCCATGTGCATCGTGTTGATGGCCATGTGCAGCTAACACCGCCTGTTACTATCCCAACACAAGAGTCACCGTCGCGCGTGACTATCTCCGCGTGTATTCACCCCCAATGCCTTAATTGCCCTCTTCAGCTACTTATGACCCTCCAACTGTCAGTGACCTTTTGGTCCCTATGCCACTTCGATTTTTTGTGTCCGTTCGAATACCAGAGACCTATTCACTCCCCAAGACCTCTCGTCACCTTAGCGACTGTTCAATTCCTTGTGACCCTTCAGTTCTAGTGGCCATTCACTGCCCTGCAACCTCTCGATTTGTGATGACCCAAACTTTTCCCAGCTGAGTAGATGTGAAGAGGTAAGAGCCAATTGGAGTTGTGTGAAAGGCCACTGCCGGTTGGAGTTGTATGAAGAGGCCAGTGCCGGTTGGAGTTGTATGAAGAGGCCAGCACCGGTTGTGTTGGAGGCGTAGGCCAGCACCAGATGAGTTGCCCAGTGTCGGTTGAGACGTGCAGCGTCGGCTGGAGTTGTGGCCAGCACCAGCTGAGAGGAGGAGAAGTGTACCAACACCGGCTATGTTTTTGAGTGAGCTAGCACCGGCTGTGTTAGAAGGCGTAGCGCCGGCTGTGAAGAGAGCTAGGTCTAGTGCTGGATGTGGACCAGTGCCAGTTGTGTAACGCCGCACATGAAGAGAGTCACCGTCATGCATGAATGTTTGAGTGCATGGTAGTCTAGGGAGCCCTCTCTTTCTCAGAATCATTTTGTTTCCCATGCTTGTTGTACCCACAATCATTATGTCTCCATGCTTGTTCTCTCTCTCTCCTCATGCATGTCATTTAGCTTTGCATGAAGGACACTTGTCACTGGCTACCATTTTCTCATTTATAAATAGGTCCTTTCTCAGCCCTTCTCAAGAGCTTTGGCCCTATCTCTCCCACGTTTTGTACTTTCTTTCTCTCTGTCTCTCTCTAAAACACTTAGAGTCTCATGTTGGGGAGCTTGGAGAAGTGGATGTGTGCAAGAGTTTGGAGCAAGTTTGGAGTTCAAGGTAACTAAATCATGTTATTGTGTGTTCTAGCATGAAGCATGAATTGAAGCATGAATCTAAGAATGTATGAATAACGTTTTAGGCATGAATAAGATTGCAATTAAGCAAGAGATTAGCATGGGATTGTATAGAAATTTGTGTGAAAGAATAGGGTTGCGTGTATGTGTTTGAGCACTATTTTTCCAGAAATTTATGCTCCTTTGTATAATATGATGTACACTGTTGTGATTTCTGTTGAGCTTCAAAATTTGTAGGATAATTCTATTTTGGGTCTAGTTTAAGCTAGAATTGGTTTCATATGATTATCTTGTGTAGTTTAGAAGTTATGCTTTGATATTTGAGGTATGTTATGGCTAGACTATGGAATTCCAGGAAGAATTGGGGTTTTTGTATCTCTCTATTGACCTACCAAGTAATCTGAAAATTGCTTAAATTTACCCCCAATGGAAAGATTTATGAGTCTAGTTTGAGTTTGATGTTTATGTATATATGATATTCTTGATAGATTAGAAGATATGATGTGAAATGTGCATGAATGTCATTGTTATCAGACTGTGAAAATTTTCTGGAACATTGCTTCTGTTATACTGAGACATTGCCTAACCTATTGGAGTCCAAATGATATGAAATTACAGCCATTTGAAATATGTATGAGTCTATTGTTATTTTTATGTTTTGATCTTTCTCTAATTTTTTATTTATGTAAAGTTATACTTCAAAATATGCCAGTAGGTCACCCTAGAGTTTTGGTAAAAACACAGAATTGATGTCTCTGATATCAAGTGTTTTGAACAACCAAATCAGGTTCAATTTCTTCTAAACCACTGTCGTTTGAAATATTTTGGAATAATATTGAGATCACATGTTTAGGAATTTCCGAAATTCTCCCTAATTTGAGTGTTATATGATTAATTGTAACAATATGTCACTATGGACAACTTTTATAAAACTCAGAATTTATGCCTCTACCGCCATGGTTTTTGACTAGCCAAAAGGGGTCCATTTTCTTCCAAACTAATTCCATTTGAACAATTTATGAGTAAGTTTAAATTCACATGTTGAGCCCTTTTTGGAATTTCTTCTTAATTGTGAGTTATGAAGTAACTTTTGAAGACATGTCACTGCCTTAATTGCACATCAGATTTCAGATAAATTATCTTCATTCTTTTGAACTTTTGAGAGGGCAAACAAGGTCCAATTGTTTTCAAACTACCTCGATTTGAAAGATACGAGGAAAATTGGTTTTGGATCCGTATTTAAACTCTAAATGGTTCAATGATTACGGCCCTAATGGTAAGGACACATCATTGCCTTGATGGCAGGAAATTGAGCGCTAAGGCTTCATTGAAATAATGTCACTACTACTATAGTACTGTCATTGTGATACTATTAAAATGTGAAGTTCCACACCCAAATTTTGATATTTCTACTATCATGACAAGATACTGATATCATCATTATATTAAATGTGATGGGAATGGATACCTACTGTGTGAATGATGGTATCATGTTGCTTGTGTTACATGTATGAGTACCTACTATGTGAATGATGATACCGTACAGCTTATGTTTTATGTGAATGGATACCTACTGTGTGAATGATGGTATCATGCTGCTTATGTGTTACGTGTATGGGTTCCTACTGTGTGATTGATGGTATCGTGCTACTTATGTGTTATGTGAATGGATACCTATTGTGTGAATGATGGTACCATGCAGTTTATGTGTTATGTGAATGGCTACCTACTATGTGAATGATGGTACCGTACTGTTTATGTGGTTTTGATTCACTTTTGGAGATGGCACAAGGCTACCTTTGAAAGATGGATGTTGTATGAAAGGTGGGTGAAAAGTGGTGACCCACTAGCAGACGGCGAGTATGGATGGCGAGATGGCTAGCCGTTTTGTGAGCATGGGTGAGACTCACTAGCGAATGATGAATAGTGGAAGTGAAGTGAATGGGTTCACTGGAGAAGCAATGAAGGTGGTGTGTGCACACGAATGGGTAGGTTAGGGAAAGAGTGCGTGAAAATGCACGTAAAAGGGGGTGTGCGCATATGTGGGAGCAAGTTTAAGGTCGTGCGTCTGAGACCTGTGCAAAGAATTTTAATGTCATGTGGCCAGGATGTGCACTATCGTTTAAGGTCATATAGCTTGGATCGTACTTATGCAGTTTAAGGTCATAAAGCTTGGATCGTGGTTACGCAGTTTAAGGTCATGCAAATAGGACTAGGTAGTTTCAGGTCGTGCAACTAGACCTCCACTACAGTTTAAGGTCATATAGTTTGGACCGTGATGCTGAGCCTTTTAATGTCATGCAGTTAGGACGTAGACTATAGTTTATGGTCACTTAGTTTGGACCATGGCTATGCAGTTTAAAGTCATGCAACTAGGACTAGGCAATTTAAGGTCGTGCAACTAGACCTCCACTACAGTTTAAGGTCATATAGTTTGGACCATGGCTATGCAGTTTAAAGTCATGCAGCGCAGACCACGGCTTTGCAGTTTAAGGTCATGCAGCATGGACCATTGTGTGGGTTGCCATGTGGGTTACCATGTAGGTGAAGCTGCATGGGGAATAGGTCATTGGATAGCAATCTAACTCCCTGGGGATAAAGATAGTTGAGGCTATACACAAGCAGAGAGATTTAGATGAAGATGGTGGCCCTACAAGGAGTGGCAAGCGGGAGCGGACTTCACGGGGGATTAAGAGGGTAAGTGTGACTCCCTGGGGATGATGAGTAATGGTATGATGTAATTCTATTGAAAATGATAGGCTAAAGTACAGATGTAACCCCACTGGGGGTTGAAAGGATAAGAATGTCCCTAACTCCTTGGGGGTAGTGGGTCGCAATAGGATGTGACTCCTACTGGGGTGTTGGTGTGAAACAGACCTACTGGGAATTGGTGGGGTATGCATGACTCCCATTTTCTTTTGCATACACCTAACTCCACTGGGGATGTTGATGGAATACACTTGACGAAAGGGTGTGTCCATTTCACCGTTTATAGTCATGCGTGTGGACTATTTGTCTCGTTGTTTATCGTTTTACTATAGGGACATACAATTTTAAGGTCTTGTAGCTCGAACGATGGCTATGTAGTTTAAAGTCATGTGGCTAGGACCATGCAGTTTAAGGTCGTGCAACTAGACCTCCGCTACAGTTTAAGGTCATTTAGTTTGGACCATGCAGTTTAAGGTCGTGTAACTAGACTGTGGCTGTACAATTTAGTGTCATACAAGTAGGACCATGCAATTTAAGGTCGTACAACTAGACCTCCGCTATAGCTTATGGTCATATAGTTTGGACCATGTAGTTTAAGGTCATGCAATTAGACCGTGGCTACGCAGTTTAGGGTCATGCGGCTAGGACCAAGACTGTAAAGTTTAAGGTCATGCAGCATGGACCATGGCGTGGGGAGAATGTGACTCAAGGGGGATAGACTCGTAATTAGGGACTCGATTGTTGGAGGAGTGAGGCTGGGGTGTAGGGAATTAACTTCCTGGGGGCACAAGACGAAGGTCCAGATGGGAGTGACGTGGCATGCGCACGACATCAAGTTTTGAATGACGCACATGACATTAGCCCTTGATGAAGGGCGTGCGACGATAGCGCTTGACAAAGCGCATGACGCTAAAACCTTGACAAAGCACGTGACGATAACCCTTGACGAAGAGCGCGATGACGGCCCTTGACGAAGTCGCACGGTGATGGCGCTTGACGAAGTGCACAGCGATGACCCTTGATGAAGCGCGCGGTGATGGCCCTTGTCGAAGGCACGCGGGGATAGTGCTTGACGAAGTGCACAAATGATGGCCCTTGATAAAATGCATGGCAATGGCCTTGATGATAGCACTTGATGAAGCACACGACGATGGCCCTTGATGATGCACGCAGCGATAGCTTCAAGGCGAAGCGCATGACGATAACCTTTCGGGTCTCGGGCTTCACCCACCCCGGCCTAGTCTTATTTCCGTCTGAAGATGAGGACTGGAGCATCTTTTCAAATTTGTGAGGGGAAGTTTGTGACATTGCAAGGTATAAAAGGGGGAAAACCGCATTTCCCTGTTTCACCGAAGAGTAAAACAGTTGAAGAGATTTTTTAGAGAGAGACAGAGCTAGAGCTTCCTCCGAGAGTTTACAGGCTAGAACTTCTTAGCCCAAGTTTACAGCAGACAGGCCTTCACAAGCTTTTCTAGCGAGCTTCAATAGGTCGTGGGCTTCCATGACATGCTTGCAGGTGTTTTCAGAGAGTGCCAAGGCTCTCCTGAGCAAGGAATGGGGCTTCTCGTAGCCCTAGCGAGGTTGGCAGTGGTGCTCCACCAAAGTTTCGATCCCTTTTTTGATAGCCCTATGGCTGAAGGGGAGGTTACAGAGAAGTCAGAGGCGTCTGACAGTCTTCTGGCCATCTGACGAGAAGATGGAGGAGCAGCAGTGGACTCACCAAAAACTCAGTGGAATTCTAGTGAGTTTGTGGTGAACTGCTGAAGTGCGAAAGCAGGGAGAAGGGAAATCTATAGGTTCATAGAGAAGATTTCTGGGGATTCCAGTAGTTTTTCGCCAACTCTGGTAATGAGTAGAAGGCGAGGAAGGGTTTTTCGGTGAACAGGAGTGAGTTTCGGACAAGAAGAGGAAGCGCCGGTGAGAACACAAGGTGTCACAGGCTTGCAACAGACTGGAGGTGAAAGGTCGTGAGAAGGTAGACCATCAGTGAGGAGTGACAGTTGGGGAAATCGAAGAGGCGTGGGAGTTAATGCCTCCCGAGAATTGGGAACAGTGGGAACCAAGGCACCGCGAGGGCATGCGTGACATTAAGTCGCATGCAGCATTGCCTTTGCGCGTCTCTAGACCACGAACGGGGATAGCCATGCTCGGGAGAATGCTGCTCGCGGTGCTGGCCTGCCCGTGATGATGGTAGCACATGGCGTTGAGTTGTGCACAGTAGTGTTCACCTGCGATGTTAAGTCACATGCGATAATGATCACGTGTGGCATTGAGTTGCGCACGGTGAAGATCATGGATGGTGATGCCTTGTGGGGGCCAAGAGTGATGGAAAATGAGAAGGCTCGGTTACTGTGGTCTGTTGAAAGCCAAGTCCTCCAACACAACAGTGAAGTACATGTTGTTTTGGAGGAAGGGAATCCATCATGGGCCAACTCCTTGCCAAGGAGGTCTACTTTGTATGTCAGATGGATTGAAGCTGACTCGAAAATGGTTGGCTTCTTCTTTTAGCATGTAACCATCCTCTTGAGAGCTCCTGGCAGACGAATTGAAGCTGACTTCCAAGTGGTTTTGCTTCTTCTTCACGATGAGGGTGTTTCTTTTTTGCCTGTAACCGTTCTCTTATCCTCAAATGCAAGAGCTTTGTAACCTCCCTAATGCTGGGCTTTTGATTGTAGCTTACACCTTTTTCAAATGCAATAAAAGAAATGAATTTCCTTTAAGTCAGCGTATTGTTCCTCATGCTCATTTCTTTCTTTTTACTGCACGCACCGCATTTTAGGGGCATATCAGGGATAATACTTCTTTAAGTATCGCCCATTGATAGGGGGCATCACCTCTCCTCCATTCGAGTTTGCCAGTATATAAGCCCCATTTAGTGTGACCTTTTTAATTATGAATAGGCCTTCCCACTTGGGTTCGAACTTTCCTTTGCGACGCCCATGCATGACAATCGGTCTCTTGACTGCTACGATTAGATCTCCACGGGCGAATGAGTGAACCTTATCATATTTGTCAAAGGTTCTCTTCATTCTCCTCTGATTGAGCTCGAGGTTCTGCTGGGCCTCTATTCTCTTTTCATAAATGGTGTGCAACTCCTAATAATGGAGCTTGACCCTCTCACCTTCGGTGAATCCCTGATGTATAGCAACACGGAGTGAAGGCATCTGAACTTCGAGGAGTAAAACCGCCTCACCTCCATAGACCAGGGAATAAGGGGTGGCGTTTGTAGCATTGTGAGTGGTGGTGCGATAGGCCCACAGAGCTTCAGGCAGCTTCTCATGCCAATTCTTCTTCTTGACTAGGACAACATTTGCCAACCATCTTGGGTATTTGACTTCGAGTATGAATCCAACTTGCCTAAGCTTGTTCACCTCAACATCAATCTGCATCTCGAGGTTGTATCTAAACATTTTTTACTTATGCTTTATGGGTTTAACGGTCAGATCAATACCGAGGCGATGGACACTGACTTGAGGGTCTAAACAAGGCATCGCATGATAATGTCAGGCAAAGATGTCTTGGTTTGCTCGAAGGATGGAAATATAACTTTCTTTCTCTTATGAGGACATTTTCATCGAGATAAAAGTTGACCTCAGGTCGGCCTCATCCCCTAAGTTTATCTCTACAAGCACGTCAGTTGTGGCCTTACCACCTTCTTCCCACTCTTCCAGAGCCTCCTTTGTCTGGGGATTCGAGATGCTTCTCATCAATCTCGAGTGCAAAGACCCACGATCTTGACATTTCTACCTCTAGGAGGGGCCCAATGTGAGAGAGGATTTCTAATCCCTGGCCAGATCAAGCAATGAAAGGGTCGACTTCGAATGGGGAGTCAATGACCTCATGACTGAGGTCACTTGGTACTCGCCCCGAACTGGATGACTCTTCATGAACTTGAATCATGTGACACGCCTTTTGGGAATAGGAGCTTGAAGATGGCTCGGTTTTGGCTTGGGTTGACAGGGCGTTAACGACTGTCGAGAGTCCAGCCGCCTGGGCCAGCATCTTTCTTAAGCACTTTCGCTACGACCTGCTAAGGCTGGTGCCTCCGAGCTCTCTGTTTAGAGCGTCAAAGTCTAGGCACTACTGAGTTGTACCTATAAAAGAAATAGAAGAGAAGGGAGAAGAAGCAAAGTTAGAATATTTTGGGCAGCGTTTTACATCATCACCGGAATTGGACGTCTGTAAGGGGTATTTTAAGTCTTGCCTCAACTCTGACCATCGGGGGGTGCTTTTAACATCATCATCACCCATATTTGACATCTCTCGAGTTGTTGATGACTCAAGGATGTCCGTCTAATTGATGACAGGACAATGCGACCTGCACTTGGGATGAAGTCTTGTAAGGTTGATAGTGGAGGAAGGGGCCTGAGAAACTCTTCCTAGATTGGTGGTTGAGGGAGATGGTTCCTTCGGCGAGCATACCTCGGTGCTCGTCTCCTTCTGGATCCCTGAGCAGGGGTTTGGTTCTCCCTATCAACCTGATGAGTAGTCCTAGCTTGGTAAACTGCATCACGCTTCAAGGATTTGAGCCTACTTTGCCCATGGTAGACTTCCCAGGGCTGAGACGTTGAAGGCTCTGAAGGGTCCAGTGCATACTCATAAGGGACCTATAGTGGTATTTCCTCTTGTATGGGAGTGATGGCTTGGAAGCACTCTAGGAGAACGGCACAAATGATGTGGCCTTCTTGCACCTTCTGAGTGACCATAGCTTCGAACACAAAAAAGTTTTTCAGTTCGTGGCCCCATAATTAGTGATATAGGCACCAGAGGTTTTTCGTACCCTGAGCCAGGCATTTAGCCTACCTGGTCGGTTTGGGAGTCATGAGACCCTGTTGAAGCATCCCCTAGAAGAGTGCCTGCAGAGGGTCTAGCTCGGAGCTTCCCAGGGCTTGCGTTGGGAGTTCTTCTGGCATTGGTGGAAGAGGGACTTGAGGGCGTCCTTCTGAGTTACCATGAACTTCCTGGCATTGCTGCATCTTCTTTGCTAAGAGTTCGTGGGAGCCATTGCATTCGCTTATGTCATGGCCTAGTATCAAGTGATACGAGCTCCAGAGCTTCTCAGCTCCCAGAGGTAGGAAATTGGGCTGCCTTGTCAGCTTTGACGTGATGTGTCCCTCTTCGAGCATTATGGAAAATAGTGCATGGAGGATAGCAGGTGCCCATCATCTTCTTGAATTGTCACTATGTGAGAAGCCTCAGTTGCCCTGAACGCTTTTTTTAACTCTTCGAGCTTTATCTGACCCTTATTAATAAGGGCTTCGATAGTGTTATTGAGCTTATAGCAGTTCTGAGTTGGGTGGCCTACGTTTCTATGATAGACGCAGTACCTCTTTGTCGCCTACCCAGCCAACTCTGTGGTGTTGACCTCCGGCAACTAGATCATGTTTTGCTCCACTAGCAGTCGAAGCAGTGCAGGAGCCCACTCCTTATCGAAGGGGTACACCTTATTCTGGTGCTGGATCTAGAAGTCACTTTGATTTATAGTTTTGAGAGGCGGGACCTTGTTGTAGGACTGTTGCTTGCCCTCAGGCTGAGACATTTGCACCTTGGAGAGGTCTAAGGTTTAAGGGGTGGCGTTCTTAGATAACTGCTTTCTGCTGGTTGCCCGGATTGGTGGAGTGGGAGTTCGAGCTAGAGGGTTGCTGAGGAGATCTGCCATGGTGTTTGGACAAACCCTCAATATGAACTGTTTTAGAGATGAGCTCTGACATGGAGGGTCGATTGGAGGCCTCAACATGCAGGGCGATCTCGGGAAACATATTTCGCATGCAGGTCTGGACAGCTTCTTTTTCAGTCCTGGGAGTGGCATGAAAAGTTACCAGCTCTCTCCATCGGGCAATGAACTTGTCAACTAGCTCACCCGGGTCTTGAGTCAAAGTGAGGAGCTCGATAGTTTCCACGTTCCTTTGGACTTCATAGAAGCACTGGTAAAACAATTTCTCCATTTCCTGCCAGGTGTGCACCAAGTTTGGAGGCTGACGAGCATACCCTTGGAAGGCTGGCCCTTCGAGATTCTCGACGAATTGATGGAGGAGGAGTTGCCCATCAGTTTCCATCTCTCGTCAAGCCGCTTGGAAGCGAGTAGTATGCCGATGCGGGGACATAATAGGGGGTGCTTCCCCTTTTGATAGTTCGAGGGAAACGACACTTGGTCGATGTACGAGGGGTACGGCTTCTGGTAGAGCGGTGCCTCTTGCATGTCAGGGACCTTGTTCTTGAGACTGTGGGCCACCATGGAATCTATGTCGGTTTAGGAAACCCCGAGGGAGGCAAAGCTATCTTGGGAGACCAGTGAGGGAGTTTGTTTGGGAACTGTGTCTTCCCCAGACGGAGAATCGATCTCATGGTCAGAAGAAGGGGACTTGGAGGCTTCTAAGCGTTCCACCTTTTGGAGGATGGACTGCATCATAACCTTGAACCTATTCATCCCCTCATCTTGAGAGTCGTCTGGCTCGTTGATCACCATAACACTGACAATTTCTTCTAGAAGTTCAGAGCCAAGTGGGGTAGTGGACGGCGGCAAGTCATGCATGGCAAGTCGGTCTGTAGGGGCTAAGCATGCCCCGACTAGACTTGAGCCTTGTACGCCGATTGTGTGAGGAACTGTTCTTGACAGTCTTGGGACCTGGCTTCTTGACAGTGATCACCGAGCAATTTTCTGAGACTTGCTAAAGCTCTAGGATCCTCAGAGGGAAGAAGGAATTACAATACAGGTGGTCACCAAAGGTGGTAACCTCAACTACCTTAGGGGCTTCTTTGGTTAGGATCTACAGACCTTTCTTCTACTTAATCTTGAGGCTGCTATGAACCTCACTCCAGAACTGAGCCTGAGGCTTGGACTGCCTCGTATTTCTTGAGTAGGATAGGGTCGTGTCGATTAGCTAGAGCAAAGAATGGGGTTTAAGGACAAGGGGCAACCTGGGTCGCTGTCTTGGAGGCTGCAGGCTTCTGTCTGACATCAAGCCAATGCCCCAGATTCTCTTGTGGGGCTCGAGTGCATGTCTGACTTGAGGCAGCTGACTCAAAATGGTACCAGATCTCAATGTGCTTTTGAGTACCAGGTCTCAACGTGCTTTCCTGGTGTAGGAAGAGTGGCAGAAGAAGGAGCTGGTTCATGACTCTGCCTGAGTCAGGATCGGGGAGGAACCTACAAAGTCGGTGCGTGTAGGGTTAGCCGTCCAGGTGACTTGGGGGTCAACCCAGGCTTGCTTAGCGGATTCGGCCTTAGGAGGTCGAGACCAACAAGCTTGTGTCTATGAGGGATCGGGCAGGAGCGTATCTCTCATAGGATGAAGCTGTGTGTGCTGAGAGGGACGACAGAGCGGTCGACCCTTGTGTGCTCGACCCGGTGTAGAATTGGGGCTGCCCAGAGCTGTGGGATGCATGGTGCACGTAGGGTTTTGCCTGAGAAGGCCTAGCCTTGAATGCGAGCTCGAGATAGCATGAAGGTTTCCTCGAGGTGCGGCTCGAGTGGTTAGACCACGAGCCTTTAGGTGTGTGCGTGGCGTGGAGACCCCAGGATTTCTGCCTCCGTTAGCCGAGCCTCCAAGTGTAGAGGTTCGGGGTAGTGAAGGAGTATGGGGGATTGCCTTATGGCGACCCAGCGATGGCAACTTTCTTGCCTTTCACAAGAGTGGACAGGGCAGCCTTCCGGCGTATCCCAACAATATGACCGGCAACAGGCTTGTCAGTAGTAGGGTGCATGTTGCGTGCGGTAGCAGGTGTGCTACCAATGCAAGAGGTCCTGGTGGAGGGTCAACCAGGGCGAGGAAACGGGGATCCAAGGATCTTTAAGTCCCTTCTTGCACCAACCCAAGAAAGAACCTGGGAGCCAAACTATAAGTTCTGGCTCAGAAGGAGTGTAAGGAAGGAAGCTTGAGTAGTTTGCTTCCTTGGGACAGTCACAAATGCAGGGATGAGAAAATCCCCAACTTGGATGAACGGGTTGAATAACCCAGATGCTATAAAAAGTAGTGCAGAAAGTGAAAGAAGATATTGATCAAACAAGAGCGAACCGACAAAGGGGTAATAAGTCCCCAATGGAGTTATCAAGCTGGTTAGGTACCTCGATCTAGCCTCCCTGGATCTAGGTGATCGAGTGACACATGTCTCAGGTTCGGAAGACCCGGGACCTGACATCGCTCTCTCAAAAACCTTGTTCAAGAACAAGGGAAGGTATCCAACTAGTGAGAGAGGAATTTTGGATGTGAGGTGGAGACCAACCTCACCTGGGTCTGTAACTTACTCAGGCTGACTCGCACAGGCGCCCTCTTAAATCACGACAGAAAGCCCTCCAGCTGCTTCAGCTGGTTCAGAATTGCCTCCCTTGACCTTTAATCTTCTGGTTTTTTGCACAACACTACTGTGGGTAATTTGCAAGACAAGTGGGCCGAAGGACCCACCCTCTTCTTCGGGCAACGCAAATTCATATGGCTAAGAATGTGAGAAGTTAGGGTGATGCAGTTGAAGGTTTGAATGAGAGGAGAAAAGAAGAGGGTGCTTGACAAGGGGACGAGGTTAGCATGATAGCTGGACTAGTGCAATGACTACTCGAAGTGCAATGACTACTCGAAACCAAGGTTGACATGACTATCCCAATCTGGTGTGGCAGCAAGACGGGCATGGTACTTGGGACCAGCACGACGATAATACTTCTTGATAGCCATACCGCTATGGCAACACTAGACTGAGTCCACCCTCGGTCAAGTGAGAAGATAATGAAGAAAATGCACGAGATAGTGAAGAGATGGGATCCCGACGGTGCTAAGCGTCACCACCCATAACAGTGGAGTGGCAATGTCACGACCCTTGGATAGCACTAGACACTACCGCTCATGGCTAGGGGGCACGTAGTGAACTACAGATGGCACTAGGCATCGCCATTGAGGCTACACAAGAAGGCAACACACCCCTACGTGGGCGGCGATAGCCTCGAGTGATGCGCGTAGCGATAGTTCTTTCCAAGGCACACGGTGATAGGCATGGGACGCAAGAGGAGCCTGCGCATGACGATAGGCATTGAGCGCACGAAGAAGGCTTGCGAATAGCGATAGGCACCGAGCACAGAAAGGAAACTCGTGGATAGCGATAATCACCGAGCGCACAGAGAAGGCCTACTGACAGTGACCGGCACCGAGCACACGAAGGAAACTCATGGACGAGGATAGGCACCTAGCGCACGAAGAAGGATTGCAGATGACGATAGGCACTGAGCACGCTATGGAAGCTCGTGGACAACGATAGGCACTGACGACATGAAGGAAGCTCGCGGACGACGATAGGCACCAAGCTAGCGAAGGAAGCTTGCGAACGGTGATAGGTGTTGCCGCGACCTCTCGTGGGGGCCGATAGGCATCGCCGTCTATGATAAGCGTGCAACAGCGAGAGACCCTTGTGGGAGGCAATAAGTTTCACCATCTGTGCTCTTCACTGAGATGTAAGAACACATCTGCTGACGGCAATGAGCAATGTCGTCTGTAGGCCTCGTTGAGAGATGGAGAGAGCCTCGCTGAGAGATGTAGATGGACTAATAGAAGGGGGAAAGGAGATCACGCATGGCGCTGTCATCGCCATGCGCAACCTGCGAAACCACAGGAAGGGGAAAAAAAGAAAAGAAAGAGGCATGCACGACACTCCCACTGTCGTGCATGGCCTCTAAGGGAGGCTCAGACGAAGAAGAAGATGAAGAAAGAAAAGAAGAGAGAGAAGGTTTACCTTGAGCCTAAGGTTACCGGTCCAAAAGTTTCTCTTTCCTTACTCTCTCTCTCCAAATGTGACCCAACAATGAGAAGCAAAGGGAATTCTATTAAGTAAAAATTCTCTTTGGTGAAGGGTTCAAGCCTCTGCGTACAACGATGGTACGTGGTATATATAGAATTGTGCCCAAACATCGGTGAATTGATCAAAATTAAACCTAATTACTGAAAATTAATATTTAAATGAACTAAAAGAAATTAGAAAATAAGGTGCAAAATGATAGATTTGCCCCTTCCTAACAAGATGTGGAATTTCAAGACAATCCTTGTGTTGCCTTAGAACGTGCATGATTTTTCATGGATGATCCGCGGTTGTTCTGATGCCTGTTTGATCGAAAGATGATTGTTTTCTTGTAGGGCTCGGCATGGAGATCGATTTGATACCAACTTTGAGCCATGCATCGTACTTTAGGGCACGATCATGTGACCTGAAATTTGAGTGAATCTTGAAACTTTGGATCGATTGTGTGCTCGTTCCTTGATGTTTTTCTTTGATTTCTTCGTTGGATCACACTGAGCATGTCGTCTCAATCGCATAACAATAAATGCAACTCGATTCCATACCTAGACGAAGATCTTGCAACTTTAGAGTTTTGGCCAGCATCTGAAATTTTGGCAACAGAATTTGCAGTCACTTTGTCAGCTTCATGTACAGAATCCGACCGTTCATCATATACGAGGTTCGGACTAAAGAGAGCTCTAGACCTTACACACACGATGGAATCGACTTCATGTCGATCGATCTCATGAGCGACAAGATTTGGTTGCTCGAGTGAGACACGATGCTCCTGATTTTCCTACACTTTCTTCACGGATTAGCAACTTCTCTATAGCTTATCTTCGCGCTTGGGCATCGTTGCGGGGCGTGCCAAATATAAAAACGCTTGTCTTGACGAGACGAACACATTCACAAAATTTGAGCATGATCCAAGTTGAGATGTGTGAGATATGAGCATCGAAAGTCACTGGTCGTGACTGCCCCTTTAATGGAGTTGAGTAGGGTGGCCTCACGGGAATAGCGTGTGGCTCCTCCTGTTTCGCTCTTTTGCCTATAACTTCTTCCTAGTAAGTCTGTTCAAGCTGAAATTTGGCCCTTGGGGGTTTTCAACCATTCTAGATCCAATGGAGGTGGTCACATAGCAAATTGAGACAACAAAAATGTAGCTCTAGTTTTAAGGTATGTTTCAGGGTGCTAGACGCTGATTCTACCGAAATTGTTTCTCAGTCTGCACTACCATAGACATGTCAAAATACGACAAAACTTGGCAGGAGACTTTTAAGAGTCCTTATGAAGATCTTGGCCAGTTCGGGGGCTATTCTGAGACTGTCAGAATTTCCACTGTTTGTTAGGCTTTATTAATCGGGGACCCATGATGATGAAAATGTCTTCCAACAATGGGTACCTTCAACAATCCACCCCTCGAGGGTGCTTTCAGAGCTACACCCTCCCATGGATGCCTTCTATTCCACCCCTAGCGGGTGCCATCTACCCCACCCCCCGCGGGTACCTTCAACAATCCACCCCCTGTGGGTGCCCTCAACACTTCACCCCCTGCAGGTGCCCTCAACACTGCACACCCACGGGTGCCTTCTACTCCATCTCCTGCGGGTGCCTCTACTCCAACCTCCAGGGGTGCCATCTACTCCACCTCCCGTGGATACCTTCAAAAATTCACCCCACGTGGGTGCCTTCGACACTGCACCCTCCATAGGTGCCTTCAACATTACACCCTTCATGAGTGCCATCTACTGCACCCTCCGTAGGTGCCATCAACACTGCACCTCATGCAGGTGCCATCAACACTGCACCCCATGCAGGTGCCATCAACACTGCACCCCTGCAGGTGCCCTCGACACTGCACTCCCGCTGGTGCCCTCAACACTCCACCCTCTGCGGGTGCCTTCAGCTTTTCCCCGTAGGCTCCACCAACAACACATCTCTCGTGGGTGCCGCAATCATCGACCCTGCATGAGCACAACCTGCCCGGGTCACAACAAGGCCACCCTCTTTGAGGCAACACCCCACCCTACGTGGGCACACCCCGCCTCGGCCATCTATCGCTACGTCAACCAGAGGCAGAGCCACTCCATCAGACTCCACTATCATGGCTCACTATACTAGTGACCTCCCTATGCCCTTAAAAGAAGTCGGGCAGAACGGCAACCATCGCCAGGAAAAAAAAAAGGGCTTCAGGCAAACATAGTCAACAAGACTATGGGTTAAATCGCCAAAAACAAAAAAGGAAACGGGCCATGGTAAAAACCCGCAAGGGTGCCATGAGTAAAAATGACAAGCGGCCATACCCACGAAGCCATGAGTAAAAGAGTCTAGTGAAAAAGCCTGGGCATGGAGAAAACCCGCAACGACACCATGAGTGAAATGGAAATCAGAAGGGTGGACATGACCTCGAAGTCATGGGTAAAAGCGCCCCAGTAAAAGGAATTGGTGAAAACCACTATGTTGGCACTCTTTCTACTTGGCTCAAGTGAAAACCCGCAAGGGCGCTTGGACCAACATCTTCAAATTTCCGGCCCCAGTGCCTCTCAAAAAATTTCGGCCCTAGTGCATCTCAAATTTTCGGCCTCAATGCCTTTCAAAAAAAATGTCTCTCAAATATTTTTAGCCCCAGTGCCTCTAAAAAATTTCCGACCCCAGTGCCTCTCAAAAATTTTTGGCCCTAGTGCCACTCAAAAAAAATCTCATGCCTCAGTGCTGCATCCAATCCGGGGCCTTATTGCCGTCACAAAAAAAAACGCGTGTCCACTTTCTCTCATTCTCAAACAAAATTCCAGCATTCAGGGTGAAGTTTCCTGAAATGAGACCGCCTCAGAAGCCACCTCACTAACACATCTGGGTAGTTCGAGAGATCCCCAACTAAACCAGGAGGATGTGGAACGAAGAGGTACCCTGCTTGCCTTCTCTTCTTCTCTAGAAAACCCCAGCATTCAGGGTGAGGCCTCCTGAAATGAGACCGCCTCAGAGGCCACCTCACCATCACGTCCAGATAGTTTGGGACATCCCCAACTTGACCAGTAGGATGTGGACCGAAGAGGTACCCTACTTGCTCACCCCCTCCTGATGTTTTTTCTTGGTTAGGGATAAAGCCCACAAAAAGGTCCCCTACCAACTGGAACACTAGGACTTCCCCAATCAGGATGGGATAAAGCTAACAAAAAGGGCCCCCGCTGGCTAGGACATCAGGAGTTCTTGTTGAAAACATATAAGTCCCCGTAAGGTAGACCGTCAGCCTGATCTCCTAAAAACAAAACGGATTCTGGCAGAACATGGAGAATGCCCCTCAACGAGGCACCGGACCACTAGAACCCACTTTGGTTACCCCCCAATCAAGGGAAAAGCTCAGCAAGGTCTACCCCTTAAGGACTGCGCTAATGCTGGTGATTAAGAAAAATAATATACTTGAGAGACAATAAACACATCTTAGCAAGGATTTGTCAAAGGAGCTACGGCGTTAAATTTTTTCGAATGTTGCACTTCTCGCTTCTATCGAAGCGCAACATTCAAGTTGTTTTACGTCATTTTTTATGTATTTCCTAAGCCGATGCGAATAAGGGGAGAGTCGGCAACAACTTGGTCTCGTAGGATCACCAGACACCCGCGGACCAATGTTGTGCTTAAAAATAAAGCCTTGGGTCATGGGACCTGGGTACGGCACCATAACACCAAAGAAGGACCTTTCAACTATATCCCTCTACTAACGGCAGTAGGACTGTATTAGAGCATCGTCAATGCACTAAGAATGTCGAAAAACCCTTGAGGACAAAATTTGGGCTCAATCGGACACACTTGGAGGGGTCTACACCCATGTGGTCTCGTGATTGCCGAGTTTCACACTAGTGCAGTTCGGCTTCACCAAACCAGTCCCCGGAAATGGGGATTGCGACAACGCCTTTCGGCAGTAGCTTCACCAACCCACGATGCCTTCCTTTGAAGCCGACGAAAGCTCATAAGCTGATATGTTCTAAATCACGCCAGCCCCGTCATTTTGACCTATGGCACACACTGTGGCGTGACCGGGAGCTGCATTGCTTCAAGGAAGAAGGTGCCCGCAAAACTAGAAGAAGAATCAGGGTTCACGGTGAAGAAGCCTCTGATTTCGTGAAGCATCGCTCGACATCCAAGCCTTGGATAACCGCGAAGGCAAGTTCAATGCAACCACCTCACGAAGAGGTACACACTAGTACAATTCTTGCATTAAATCCGAGGGACGATGAATGCAAGTCCTCAGGTCACCGGAGGAGTAAATCCTGTCGGTTTTCAAAATCCCTCTTTTCGGTAACCTCCCAAATTAGGAAAATGGGCAAACCAAGACCAAATCAACCCAAACTTGATACAAAATGACGACAAAAACCTCCTCTCTGACTTTCAAGCGGAGCCAGGAGCCAGAAAAATGCAGCTCAAAGAAGCATTGGCAAACAAAGTTCACAAATCTAGCCAGACTTTTACCCTGGGGAAAAATGCCACTACAACATGATTAAAAGGCATCAAAATGCTCACAATCGAGGGAACATTGAAGATATGCTACTGAAACAGCTGAACCATTGCCATAAGTTGCAGAGCAAGCTTCCAAGGTCTCACCATGGCAGAGCAACCTGCATACAGGGACGGTCTCGTCGTTTGGGTAACAGATCTCAAGGACATTTTGATCATTTTCGCCTAATTTCAGGATTTATTTCTAATTTCTTAAATTGCAATTAAGCTTGGCTTTTGAGCATTCACCTCTGTTTAGTGAATCCTCTCATTAAGCAAGCTTAACTGACTCGTAAACGATCCCTCTTTTCAAGCTCCAATACCCCTGAAGGCTAGGAAGAATTAAGGTTAGAATGTACTTGTCTCATGAGCTTCTTTTCTCCTTGAGAGCCCCTAATCCCTGCAAGAGAGGAGTGAGAGAGAGAGAAAAAACTTTGAGAGAGACAAGATACCCCTGAGTGCGCGGTCACGTGGGTACACTAGTCGCGTGGGTAATCTTCCCTCTCTCCTAGGCCGAGTCACCCCTCTCTCTTTTTCTCTCACTCTCCCCTTCACGCGTGACCTCACCTGCACGACAGCCAGTGTCTGCCCATTAGCCCGTGGACGTGAGTAAACCCACGGGTCTCAACCCTCAGGTTTCCCCACGCTCCCTTTAGCAGCCGGCGAGACCCCTCACCCCTCCGAAGTGTGACCAAGGAGGAGAGACATTCAGATCTCATTCCAATAGCATAGAGAGAGAGAGAGAGAGAGAGAGACGAGAGGTTGTGATCCTGAAGAGGGCCCCCATTCAGACCCCACTGACAAGCAGTCGGAGGGCTTCGTAATTGCTTTAAGAGGGTTATCCGCCCGGGCGAGTGCCACCCCCCAAGTGGTGTAAAGAGCATCCGCACTCTAGTCGCAAAATCTCTCTCACCATCGGTACCTACCCGCAAGCAGGGGGGCCGCGAGGGTGCCGATGCACCGAACCTCCGCGGTTGATCCAGAGAGGGTTTCCACCCCCTGACCCGAGGAAACCAGGACCCCACCGACATCAGTTACGAAATTAGGAGAGTGATGATTTACAATGGGGCATCTTTAAATATATGCCCTTTGAAAACTATTCTAAGAGTAGTATTATCTTAAACAGACCTTGAGGCTTCAAACATCTCAGTTGCAGCCTATGATGGGACTCAGAGAGAAACCTTAGGGATCATCCCTCTCACTTTTAAAATTTGTCCAATCATCCAAATAGTGAGGTTCTATGTCGTTGACATTGAACCCTCTAACCTATTCGTTGGTAGGCCATGACTATATGAAAATCTTGTCGTGGCTTCTACTTTGCACCAATGCCTGGAGTTCCCAACCACCAGAGGTATGCCTCGTGTATATTCTGATGTTATCAAAGTAACAAAAAGAGGACTTCTGTAGACACCCCTCTCGAAATTTTTGCTAATGGAACTCCTAAAAACCTCTATTAATTCCAAAGGATCACAAAAGCCCTAGTAGACCATAGGCAACATAAAACCAAGATAATTATCCTAAATATACCAAAAAAAACTATTCCAAATTGAAGTACACCTCAAGATCGTTCCAACGGTTCAAGAATCACTCAAATCGGACCTGTGGTTAAAGTGATACAAAAAATAACACTTTGATCCCTGCTTAATGAGCTCGAGGTGACCCGCCTGATATGTTGTGTGTCACGCGGGTCACTAAAGCCCATGACAGGCCCAGACTGGGCTAATGACGCTGTAAATAGAGTTTTTTTTAAATTAGATAAAGCTAAAAATTCAAGCAAAACTTGAAAGAAATTAAAAAAAAATCATCAACTTAAGCTTATAAATACCCCCCTTCAGAATCAAAAATAGAGATAAAAACTCCCTTAAAAATTCTCGAAATTAGGAAAAATAGCCCAACAATACCCGAAAAAAGGAAAAACCCCTGAAAAATTCCTCAAAAAATCTCATTAAATCCAAAATTTCATATTTAGTTTTAGGAGCCTTAAAAAACCTTAGAAAGATAAGGAAAACTCCTCCGAAACCCTAGGTGGACTTTACCTAAAATTCCCAGTTTTTCTCCCTGCCTTAAGAACCCTAGATCTAGGTCAAAATACCTTACATCTACCAGTTCAAACAAGTATAGGTATGTAAAAAGATATGGTAGCACAAATTAAAAGAACGGCCTGATCCATGCTCGAAACTCTAGTTCTGGGTTCCCAGAGGTAAGTCATCTTTCCTTCTTTAATTTTAGTTAATCTTCATCTTTAATTAGTTTATTTTCTATATTTTCTCATTATTCTTAGTTTATAAAGTTTTAAAAGTGTTTTTAATGCAAAATACATAGATCTAGAAGCAGGCGCTACCACTGGATCCAAGAAAGAATAAGATCTTAATAGATTTGTGTCATTCTTGGGCTCAGAATTCGAGTGACCCTACTTTCTCTACCTTTCACAAATTGAACAAAGTTTTGCTAAGATTTGAACAGATCTTATCATAGAGATCGGTACGGATTGAAGAATAAACACTCTTCTCTTTAAAACGTAAGATTTGAGATAGTTTCTCTCTAAAACTTTTTGAGATAGCTTATAATTCTAAAAGAATTTGTTGTTCTCTTTAAACTTTGATATACTTTCTCCCTCTAAAACTTTTAAGTAATTTTTCTCTAAAATTTGATATACTTTCTCTCTCTAAAATTTTAAGATGCTTTCTCTATTTAAAATTTAAAATTTGAGATAGTTTATCTCTCTAATCTTTTTTCAGGTGGTTTCTCTCTCTTAAATTTGATATAGTTTTTATCTCTAAAATTTTAATATATTTTCTCTTTAAAATTTAAAATTTGATAAAATTTCTCTTTCTAAAAACTTTGAGATATTTTTCTCTAAAAGTTTCCAGGTAGTTTCTATCTTAAATTTGATATAGTTTCTATTTCTAAAATTTTAATATACTTTCTCTCTCTAAATCCTAAGATTTGAAATAATTTCTCTCTAAACCTTTTGATATAGTTTCTATCTCTAAAAATATTATGGTACTTTATCTAAAATTTGATATAATTTCTCGCTCTAAAATTTTATGATGCTCTCTCTAAAACTTTAAGTTTGAGATAGATTCTCTCTCTAAAAAGTTGAGATAGTTTCTCTCTCTAAAACTTTTTATGTACTTTCTCTCTATAAAATTTGATATAGTTTGTCTATCTAAAAATTTTGAGATAGTTTATCTCTTTAAATATTTTGAGGTACTTTCTCTCTCTAAAATTTTCATACCTCCCAAATGTGCCCTAAAATTTGGGTCTAGGGGCCGGCAAGAGGAATCCACGAGCCTTGAAAATTCAAAACATCAGGTTTTGGTGTGGAAATAAAATCGTAAAAAGGTTAGGTTATTTTCTAAGATTTAATTTCCATGAAATTTTGATATCCAAGCCATGGAGCAAACTAAATGGTGACTTTTAGTAATATCCAAGATATTAAAAATCCATGCCCTAAATCATGTGCCCAAACAAGCCCTTAGGTTATGTGATAATGAACAATGAGTACCTTGGATTTTGGTTTGAAATTATGGACACTAATACTGGGATGACGAGCCCTTTTGAGCATGTATATAGGGAATTGAAGGAGGAGGGAGAGGCTGTTCCATGATTGGATTGATGATCATTAGGACAAAAATTGGTCTAATGGACTTAAATGTGAATGGCATTAATTTAGACTTGATCTACCAAATCTGCCATATCCCCTAAGATGTCTAGAATAGACAGGATGTTGATCAACAACCATTGGGATAGCCTTTTCCTTGAAGCTTTGGTAAACGTGTTGCCCCACACGATCTCTTATCATGTTCCCCTTCTTCAGGATTTGCTTGGTGGCTGCTTTTCCCTTCACTATTTCGCTTTGAGCTTATGTAGTTAGATGATTCTTCACTTAGATCAGAGGTTCTTTTAGTTTAGCAAAACTCAATTATCGGAGATTGAGATTGAGATTGGGATTGGGGGAGGGGGGGGGGGGGGGGTGTTTCGTGTTTTAGCTTGTAAACTTCATATTTTGAAACATCGTTTGTAAGATTGAGGCGAAAGGAAATTTGGTTTTGTCAATGCCAAAATTTTTGATTTGGAGACTCAGATCTCAAACCTTAATCAAGTGGAGCAGCTTAATGGGTGTTTAACTATTATTCAAAAAGTCGAAAAATATCTTCTCAAAACAAGCTCACAAGAATAATTGAGGTTTCAAAAGATCTTTTGGTGTCAGAGATCTAGATCTAGATGGATAAAAAAAAGGGATAATAATACTAAATATTTTCACGTCATTGCCAACTCTCGGAGACGGTTGAATAATTTGGAGGGGATTCAACTTCTTGGAATTCAAGAAGGTGATAGGGATGGTAGGGAAAGGGAAACTGTAGATTTTTGTCAAACTAGCCTTCACTTCACAATCTAGACTTCCCTTCTCCCTGGATGATCTCCCCTTTAAGAGGCTTGATAATGATAGGGCTATGAACCTTGTGGTGCCTTTCTCGGTTGATGAAGTCAAGGAAGCAGTGTTTTCTCTTCCAAGAGATAAAGCCCCTGGATCTGATGGGTTCCAAATGGCATTTTTCCAAGAATTATGGGATGTAGTCAAATGGGACTTGCTGCAATTTTTTGTTGAATTTCACTCGGATGCTATTGTCAATAAAGCCCTTAATTCTACTTTCATGTCCCTCATTCACAAGAAGCAGCATTTGGAGACTCTTCATGATCTTAGGCCTATTAGCCTGTTGATCTCAGTATATAAGATATTGGCAAAAGTTCTTGTGAATAGCTTGAAAGAAGTTAATTCTTTGGTTGTTCAAGGCCCCCAATCTGCTTTTATCAAGGGGAGACAAATTACTTATGGAATTCTTGTGGCACAAGAAGTGATTCACTTTACCAGAGTAGAGGGTTCTAAAGGCATTTTATGCATGCTTGATTTCAAAAAATCTTATGATATGGTGGAATATGATTTTTGGATGAAATTCTAAGGCTTATGGGCTTCAGCCACATTTAGAGACGATGGATCAATGGGTGCTTGTCTTCTACCCACTTACCAATCCTTATTAATGGAAAGGCTTGTGGTTACTTCCAAGCTTGTCAGGGTTTAAGACAAAGGGACCCTTATTCCCTTTCTTTTTTACCCTAGTTGGGAATCTTTTAGCTTCATGATGCGATCGGCGATGAGGGCTGGTCTTTGATGGCCTCAAAGTTTATGGTTGTGAGGAACCCATTTCCCACTTACAATATACAAATGACATTCTACTTCTTAGTTCAGCATCCCTGGAATAAGTTCAACACATCTGGTTGTTTCTCAAGTATTATGAACTGATCTTTGGAGCTAAAATCAACTCACACAAATTCAAAATCATTGAAATTAATTGTGAATTTGAAGAGTTGAACAAATGGGTCTTGTGGCTAGGTTGTGGTACTAACGTACTCCCTGTTAAAATACTTAGGTGTACCCCTTGCTAATGGTAAGCTTCCAAAGTAAACCTGGGACCCTATTTTGGAGCGTTTTGAGTATAAATTAGATGAGTAGAAAGGTAGATATCTTTCTTTTGTGGTAGAGTTACTTTGATTAACTCAGCTTTAGCAAACACCGCAATTTATTTCCTCTCCACGTACCAAGCGCCAACATCTGTCTTGAAAATGTTGGAGTCTCTTATGCGAAGGTTTTTATGAAGTGGCTAGGCTTTGCCTAAAAAGTAATGTTTGGTTAGATCGAATAAAGTTCGCCGGCCAAAAAAAGAAGGGAGCTTGGGAATACGGAGACTCAAGCATATGAATGACGCCTTACTCACCAAGCGGTGGTGGCGAGTTAGCTTGGAACCTCAGCTGGAGTGGCAAACACTGATATTTTCAAAATATGGCACGGGCCAGAGTGGCCTTTACCCCAAAATTTATTCAAGCAATCACTCCTCTTCAATGATATGGAAAAGGATTAACTTTGTCTGCAATATTTTTCTAGTCTATAACAGGCTGAAAGTGGGGAACGGAGCAAGGATCAACTTTTGTCAGGGAAGTGGTTGGGAAATTCTTTGCTTATGGTGCAATAAACAGATGTTTACTGTTGGGCAATGGCCAAACAAGCTTCCATTTCAGAAATTGTAGAAAGACAGGGGTTTAATTACAACTGGAAGATAGAGCTCAGGGTATGACAAATTGATGAAGTTACAGAACAACAATTCTTGTCCTTGTTGCAACTGTTGCACTCACTTTTCTTTCCCAATGGACATGACTATTTAATTTGGGAGCTTACTCTCCGTGGCTTTTTTTCGGTCAAGTCCCTGTACCATGAGGTGAGCAATGACAGAGTATTTGAGATGAGCAACAAAAATACCAAAGTTTAGGTTATCAAAGCTCTTAGATGAGTTCGAGCTTTCCTCTGGCTGCTAGAACAAGACAAGAGTTCTCACTGGGGACCAACTGAGAAAGAGAGGCAAGATTTTGGTTAATGTCTATATTTTTTGCAAGCAAGCATTAGAAAGTAACAACCATCTATTTATCCATTGCCCCTTTGTTAGCTACCTATGGAACTAGGCTTCCACTATCTCTAGATGGCTATGGGTTATGTTGAAGAATATCTTGAAATTTTGCCATAGTTCTCAGTCCCCCTTTCACTATGATTGGTATCCACCTCTGGCGCATTTTGTTCATTTGCAGTTTTCTGGTCAATCTGGAAAGAAAGAAATTTCAAGATTTTTTCATGAGATTTCCCATCATCTTTCTGATATCTCTTGAGGGGTAATGAAGATAATAGTTAAATGGGCTCATGCCTCTTTGAGCTTAAAGAGTTATCCAAAAAATATTTTTCTCCACCAACCCAAAAAAGCAGTTCAATCATCTCAGTGGATTTCCCCCTCTTGATGGCACTGTGAGATTCGAGGTTTAGAAAGTTAGTTGTAGAGTGATTCTTAGGGAGCTCATGGGAATGTTATCTTCTCCAATAATGGGCAACTAAGTTTATGTGACATCAATGAAGCATACTTAAGGGTAGTCAGTCAACGAAGGAGTCTTACAGCTTCAAGGTGACCACGAGTGCATTATATTGAGGGAGACTCGGCTAACGTTAACAAATGGTGCTCTCAACCTCACATCACTCCCTGGCAATAGACCTCCATGATATATAAAATATTTTTGGCCATATTGGCAAGGAGGTTTAGTCCCTTTCCTATCTCTTCTTTCTTTTATTTTTCTATTGTTGACTTTGTAATAAATTATTGTTAACATTAAAAAAATGAAAAACCTTTATTTTACCTGGCTTCTGTTGTTATTGAATGGCATTTCAGAATTTGACCTAAGAAGTTCATAAAATAATTTCATGAGATGCACATGTACTTTTTTTTTTTTTGGGTGAGTAAGTGGGGAAAGGGCCCCAACCCTTGGTAGGAAACGAACGTCGCAAATTGTCATACACTAACCAATTAAGCTTGGGATCTTTTCTTAAAGTGGTAAGTCAGTGGGAATTTGGGTCCCAACCCTTTGGTGAAAATGGAGTCAGAGACTTCACAATAGAGCTCGACAATACTACCGTCAAAGCCGAGGCCATTATCATGATGCACAATATGCACTTCATAAAGGAAAAGTGCTATGTTAACCAATTTATAAAATAAAGGAAAAGTGTTATATTAACCGATTTATAAAATAAAATAGTTTATTTCTATTCCCTCGGTTATATAATCTTCTCGAGAGGATTTTTTAAATTTTAAATTTTGTCAACTACCTTAGAATTACTACATGATTATTTAAAAAAAAAAATTTGAAATTTAAATTTTTAAACATTCAGATCTCACCCTCCAAAACTTGGATAGTTTCCATTCAATCTTGAAACATTATTTTTTTGTGATTAGCGGGTGCAATTAATTCTTCTCATTAAGGTTAATCTATTTGTTAATAAGGTTATATCCCCATAACTTGGGTCCTAAAATTAAAATTAGATAGGGTTTTACCCGAGGGAGCAAAAGAACATTATACTTCCGAGGGAGTATATTATTTTTTGGCTTATAAAATTGAAGAGAGGAAAGTACGCGCTATTTGTTGAAGGGGATAAAGGGAAACGCAAGGCCAGCTTTTGTTTCTCAAAAGTCTGGTCCCTAAACTCAAAACTACCTGCCGTGTCAAACACTACCATTATTTTCCCCCGCGTTCTCGACGTGTTTCATGTCTTCCATAACGAAACTTTGCGAACGACGGTCAGGAGGACACTTAAGTGTTCCCACGTGTCTTCTTTTTCTTTTCACAAAATACTATTATTTTTTTTGAAAAAGTTCATCTAATAACTAAGTTGTTCCTCGAAAATTTAGTAGAAATAATAACTAAGGTGTTCCTCGAAAATTTAGTAGAAAGGGGTATTTCAAAATTGAAAAAAACTTTGAATTGATCATCTGGCATCAAGATATATTGTATAGAGAAAAAATTAATTTTAATCAAGATATATTGTATAGAGAAAAAAATAATTTTAAGTCTTAAAAGTAGTTCATCTTATAATACGTAAAAATAATTTTAAGTCTTAAAAGTAGTTCATTTTGTAATAAATATTTTCAAAACTATTTTTACAATTTTAAATAGATTTATTTATGCATGGACTTTAAATAAGTTAGGAAAGTTACTACCTTTGTATCGAAAATTACAATGTCAATGCAACTTTTTTTTTTTTCTAAGAAAATTACTCCTTTGTTCGCTCTTTTGTTAGTCCAAATTTAAGTCGTAGGATGGTATTTTTGGGCTGTTTTTTATTTCAAAACTTAAATTGTGGTCCAATGATTTTAAAATTGAGCTGCAACTTAAGTTTTTAAAAAAAAAAAAAGTGGTCTAAGAAACGACTTAAATTTTGATAAAAAAAAAAAAAAAAAATCCGAAGATGACATCTTCAGATTGAGGGGTGATTTTATCAAAAAACATAAATAAATAAATTTCGCAACCTTGATCGTAATTTTATGGCACATAAATAACTCTTTTAAATATCAGGTTGAACATGGATTTTCAAATTATTAGAACGTTACTTGCACCGACAAAATTTAGAGGTGCTTTGTAATATGGGCACCGTATAGAAAGGTCAACCTTTTTTTACGTGATACATAAATAGTATATCGAGTCCCTCTAAAGAATAATAATAAGAATTGGTCATCATCCAGCTAAGTTTTACTGCCGCCTTTCTTAAAGAATGTATTGAAATGAGATAACAAAAACATTGATTTGGAATGGAAAGAATGAATGGAGTACTTTTCTCTTGAAGAAGAGAAAAGAGCAAGAAAAAGAAAAAAAATCGCGAAACCTTGTCCGGTAAAGCACATGATGTGAGCCCCTCAATCCCTTGACCAAAACTTGTATTCACCCATCCTTTGACCAAAACTTGTATTCACAATAGGAAAAGACGGGGAACGAAGCGCCTCAGTCTTGACTTTGCAGGAAGGAGGACGCGGTGGTGGTGGTGGTGGTGGTGGCGGCGGTGGCTGTGGCGGTGGTGCAACTACTTTGATTTTGATTATTGCTGGGGGCAGTACCACCACCTCCAATAATGGTAGTAATTGCAGCTGCAAGAGCAGCTGTGAAATTCGGATCCGCCGTGATGGCGGCGCTAACTGTGTTAGCGAGAGATAGCTGCCCTGCTGCCTCCAAACCCGGTGAAATTTGGAGGCCAGAGAATATAGATTGGTTGTTGAGGAGGGAATTTGCAAGGGCCTGAGGAGGGTAAGATGGATGAGCTGGTGCTGCTGTTGTTGCCGGAAATGGGAAAGGAAAATGGGAGCGGGGAAGATGTGGGGGAGGGGTATGGGTGAGGTCCAGTGTGACCGTCGGGAAAGGGGCGGAAGCAGAAATGGTGGCCACGGTGGATGATGAAGGTATGAGGATGTTGGGGTTCATGATGCCGCCGTCAGCACTTGACATTGATCCAGACAGCAGCATGCATGCAGCAGCAGAAGTGGTGGATGCCATGGCTGTCGCGGCTGGTGGAAGGGGGTGGTTGTGGTTTCCTTCATAAGTGGTGATTAGTATGCTACGGTCTTCTGCGCATCTCTGCACCTGCTTGCGAACCGGACAGCCCGCTGCCATGGTGCACCGATAGTATGCTCTTGGGCAAGGATTGCCCTTGGCCAACTTTTGCCCATATTTACGCCATTGACATCCATCTATTATCTGTTGAGAAAGAACTATAATTACTGGGAGAGAAGTAAGTTGAAAGATGAATTAGAGTTATGGTAGTTGGAGAATGAGGAATTGGATTGCAGGTTTGATTTCAGTTGTTTACCATGGCAGCTTCTGACCTTGCGCGAACAGAAACCCTAGCCTTCCTCATGGTGGCCTCTCCTGCCCCAGCAGCAGCCTGATCTCCATTTTTAGCAGGGTGCAATTTGAAGGCGGATTCGTTCCAGTCATGATCTCCGGACTTTCGGTCGTCTGCAAAAGAAGGATGGATGGTGCGATAATCCTTGGTCAGGCCCTGTGAGTTATGGGAGGGAGAGCCTGAAGGCTCACTGCTTTGTCCCTCAGATGGTGGCGACTGAGAGCGATTATCTGTTTCGGCCACTGCGGCAGGACCCAGATCCATGAACTGTCTCGGCACCATCATGAATCCATCTCCTGTTTCCTGGTTTTTCAGACCCCCAGTCTTTTCCTGCTCCATATGCTGCAAAAAAAGAAAAATGACAAACCAGGAGGATCACAATTCATGTGTCTACAGTAATTTGTTTCATGGGTTTACTCCTACATGTACCAAAAGATTATGGAGAAATCTTATGTAATAAATTGATTCAAGGGTTTCAGCCGTTTCTTGATTCAGATTAGCACAGTACAACATCAAATGGAGAAGACGTATTGAATATCTATCGATTAATTGTTTTTAAGAGAGAAATGAATATGAATTGCAAACCTGATCGCCATTGCTCGTTAGGACCAACGAATTGAAGTAATTATGAAGAGATTTGTAGTTGTTGCTAATTTGCTCTAGCATGCTCCTTAATCGAAGGTTCTCTTCGTTCACGCGCTCAAGCTCCGCTTGCAGAACATTTACCTGTCACCACCACCACCACCACCACCATGTCAAATTCTATAAAAAATAATTAATTTTAATGAACTGAATTAGGAATTCAAATTGAATTGATTTCTACCTCATTATTTCCTTTTCTGTTTCCAGGAGTTCCCATGTCATCGTCTTCAAGTGTGGATTGATGGCTGGAACTATTATTGTTTCCAGTTAAAAGGCGCAAACCAGTCTGCAACCAACAAACAAAAAGCTTAATCCCATACTAATTTCCAAAAACCCAAGTGAACGAGGAGAGATAAACGCCAACTCACGTTGACATCCAAAAGTTCCTCCTCTTTGATCTTCTTCTTCACCTCAAAATCCTCGAGTCTTCTTGTGCGTACAAAACCAGACTTTTTATCAGAAAGGAAATCAACTTCGCAATGACTAGATTTCTCGTTGAGTTTTGTAGAGTTGAAAGTTGCAGAGAGGTCCATGGGATCTCGCATGACCCTTGAATTCAGAAAAGAAGGTGCATTTGAGTGAAGAAACCCACATGAATCAGTTAGTCCTCCGCATATGTCCATAGAGAGAGAAAGGTTGGAGAGAGAGAGAGAAGAGAAAATGGAGATGAGAGGTTAAATTGAGGATTCAAGTCTTCCCTGTTTGAGCGGGGTTAAAGGGAGAGGGAGAGGGACGGGTTTGGATTTTTGGTATTTGTTGCTACGTAAGTGTGTGCGTCATTCAGCCAGCTGTACGGACGCGAAAACCAGCATCGCACGACGTCATTCGCAACAGCGGTGTCCATCATTTCACACTACCTTCTTCTATTATTATTAATATTATTTATTATTATTATTATGAGTATGTTGTAAATCATCGAGCGCCTAACCAAGTAAACTTGAGCTCTTGCCCTTTTCTTTGTCAAACAAAAGCACTCTCTCGCACCTAATCCATAGATGCTAGCGTTTCAAATTTCTAATTTCAGATGGGTGGGTAGATGGTTTTTGCTTGTAGATCGTTATATCTATTAGACCAGGCAGTTTGGATTGGGTTTGGATCGTATTGATGTTTTCAAAATATTAAATATAAATAAAATTTTTTAGGGTGAGGATTAACAAAATCTAAAACTATTAAATAAGTTTATTTTAAAAGAAAATAGAGTGGATTTTAAGAGGAATCAGATCAAGATGAATACGAATTGATTCATCATTCCTAATTCTCATTTGGATTGATAGTCTATATATAAAAAAAAAAAAGTTGTTTCAGGTGGGCTGGATTGTATTTTTGCGATATACGATTCAGTTGTGTAAAGCATCGGATTCAAATAGGTGGTACAAACTAAAAATTATTTTAATTAAATATTTTTTTAATATAATTATTATTTTTTATTTTATTTTTTTATTCATGATTTTTATATATTCTCTAAAAATTTAAATCAAATTATATTTAAAAAACATATTTCTCGTAAAGCCCACCTTTCTACCATACGCAGTTTAACCTCGTCGTATAAAAAGTCGTCCAGCTTCAAAACACTGATGAGTAAGAAATAAAATAAAATAAAAATAAAAAGAGGATGAGGAGGGTTAGGGGGGAGAAAAAAGTGAGGATTAGGTGGGTGCGTGTGACTGAGTCTAACACTTTGACTGCTTCTCCCAAAAAGCTATCCCGATTGGGGCGGCCGACTTCACGTGCGCAATGCACCAGTCAACACAATTGACGCCTTGGCTCTACCGTGGGACCCACCGTTCCCTGCCCTTTGGAAAAACAGAACCCACCCCCCACAGCCCTTTTGACTTTAGCCTCCGCATCGGCGGTGCGGTCAAAGCTCAGCTTCATTTCCGCCTCAAGCGTTGACGTTTTCATTTCTATGAACCTGAGAGCTTCCAGGAATTTATCCGGATTCAAAATGGAATCCATCAATGCCTTGGTGGAGCCTCCTTTTACATTTGTGTGCCGTTTTTCCATTATGGAAATCTTCATCAAGTTTATATATTAAGAGATTGTATACTACAAGAGGTTATCTTTAGTAGAATCTCGCAATTGTACATAATGCCGCGTGTCCAATTTGAAAGTTTAACCGTCTTACAAAGGGGTTTTTTTTTTTTTTGAATTTTGAGTTTAGTTAATAGAATAATGGAGCTGTCTAATTTTACATTCAATCTTCAATAATAATTGTTAAATAGTCATCATCATCCTCCAAGTCTATATTATTAACAATTATTATTGAAGACTGAAGACTGAGGATGAAGATGATGACTGAGGATGATCATCATCTTCCAAGTCTCAATTATTTGGGTCCTATCTCAATTATTTGGTCTTATTATATTCTTAAAATTTGGTCTTATTGTATACTTATCTCAATTATTTAGTCTTATTATATACTTAAAATTTTTGGAAATAGAGAAACGAGATAATATTTTACTGAAGCTCAGTCTACACAAAAAACTTTTGACTGAGGTATACATGTGCACATGTTACATACTATTTACACCTACTATTTACACGTGATCATGAGATTTACCTGATTAATCACGTCCCGCTCATTTGAGATCCTGTTAAAACTCAATATTTAAGAGTCTAAAGGGGTTGTCTCCAAAAATTTACCTGACCAGCTGATTTGAGATTGCGTTAAAACTCAATATTTAAGAGTCAAAAAGGGTAGGTCCGCTAAAATTAAGATCTACAATGAAATCAGCTTAAGAAGACTTATTCTTTACAAATATATGGCAGAAAGTTGAGAGTACCGGAATCAAAGAAAACAGGAACAAAAAAAGAAACAAGCAATAAAGATCTACCAAAGGAATAAAGATGAATATCCGTGACAATGAAGGCAATTAAATCACAAAAACAACTCAATAAATAAGAGAAACAAAATGCAAATAGAATAACAAATCTGCATAAGAACATAAGACTAAAGAGAGATATCCAAGGGAAATAACAAAGAACATTAAATAATAAAAGATAATTAAGTAGAGAAAGAAAGAAATAACCTGCTGGCTAGGCTTGTAGTCCCAACACCTGGAATTAGGCTTGCATCGAACGACGAAGATGAAGTCCTAGTCCTTGATCTTGGTGATTAACGTCCTGAATTGCAAACGGGGAAGAGAGTGACACCTAGAAATTTTACATCTAGGGCATTGAAAAGACCAAAAAAGATTGTTTTTATCTCTTAAGTTGGTTGGAGCAGGGTTTGATAACTAGGGTTTAAGGAGCCTATGTCTAGGGTTTGCAGGTGTCTACAACTACGTTCGAGAACGATTTATAACAGATAAGATGCAAATTCACTTGAAGCACAATTAACTAAAGATTTATGAGGTCCATGTCGAATTTTGACTCAGAGGCAATCTAATCTCGATTGGAGATCAAACCTTTTAGGGGTGTCAATAGGGCTGACTGTAACTCGGATCGAAGTCGAAAGAAAGCTACGAATAATTACTAAAAAAATAAAATATAATGCGAGAAGATATTGATAATATTATTAAATCACAAATTAAAAATGAAATTAAGTACTTACGAACCGTTGTGGCCTTTCAGCCTATAACCTAGAGTAGGAATCTTGATTAGAGAAAATTTGAATGAACGAATCCCTTCTTTTCCTTTAGAAAATGCCTTCTTTGAATCTTGAATGAACAAAAATGGCGTCCCTACATATCTATGAGTTTAATGCATGAATAATGGGATTGATTAATGATTTTATGACTAATGACTGTGAATGATCATGGTTATAGGGAAAAGTTAGGGTTTGAAGGCTACTAAATGGACTAAGGATTAGGGTTTCTCGATGGATGATTTGTTAGGGTTTTGATTTTTTATTTTCTATTTACTAGCTGACCGATGGGTTTTCCTACGTTTTATTTATTTATTTATTGTTCCGCTCCTTAACGGTTGAACAATGAGCCTATTTATAGGTAAAATGGGTTTAAAATTTGGAAGGCGATTAACTTGACGAATCCATGGCTGACCCATGTTTGCGCTGCATTACATGGTGTAGGAAATCGCAATAATACACTGCACTTTGTGGTGTAAATAATTAGACCTGGATGATGCAAATTTTCTTGGGATTTTGATTTTGAAGATATTTACTTGTCATTTTTTATGAAAATCATGCGGTTTAGCAATTTTTTCAGGTTTTTTTTTTTTCTAATTTACCGTAAAACTTGTTTTTTTGAGGGATTAGGAATCCTAAGGCTAGGATTTCTTGGGATTTAGAAAAAATTTCAAAATATTTTGGGATGGACTGTGGTTTGTAATGACTGTGTTTCTTGTGTAATGGGTTAGCTTGGTCCCCAAGGGTTATATAGGCTATCCTAAGGACATTTTCTAAGGTTGACGGGTAATTTTCTATGCCTTAAGACTTAGAAATTTAGAAAAAATGTCAGTTTCAAACTAGGTGTCTACATTTGCCCATCTTTAACACACTTCATCAAGGAATAGGTGGATAGCAAAGAAGTAGACACCATCAACTGATGGATTACTTGAAAGACCTAGAACTACTGGTCGGAGGCTGGTTGTCCCATATGGTCTAATGACACATTGACTGCTATCCTATCTCAGTTGTCTACCTAGGAATTTTGGCATTTAGGGCCTGGTTTCCAAGCATTCTCTAGGATGTTTGTTCACAGTATATGTTGGGAATGCTGCCTGGGTACCATCATGCCATTAATTTCAGATTTTTCAAGTTTGAGATGAAAAAAAAACAAAAAAAGGGAAATGAAGTTCACTTTCTTTATGAATCCATTTATCTCAGGGCTTTTCCTAACACATGAGTTGGTCGTCCTAGGAAATGCTAAGGATATAGACTAAAAGAAACGGATTTAGGCATAAGAGTTTTCAAGGCTCTCGAAAAGCTCTTTTTTCTCCCTTTGAAAATTGAGGGATCATCGACTGTGTGACAGATTGTCATTATTTCGAGGCTTGAGTCCTACTTCTTTGTTTTTTTCTCTTTTGAATTTTTTTTTTAAAATTATAATAGTAAGGAGAAATTTTACAAATAGATATTGGTGCTAAGTTATTATTGTAGACACCCCATTTTGAATTTGACTATTTTCTTTTATTTTTTTATTTTCTTAATTTTTAAATCTCTAAAAATACCTTAGAAATTCCTAGTAGACCATTAGGGACCATCCGACCTAAATCTACCTTTTTCTATGGTCCATAGTCCCTTGGACCATGGTCCCAACCTTCTAACATATCCCAGAGAGTCTCCAAGATAATCCTAAAACCCTAGGAAACCAATCTTAAAAATCTAGAAAGTTATCCTAAACACTAGAAACCCTAGGAAACCAACTTAAAGCCTATATAATGGTTCTCTTCGGGTCATTCAAACGAGAGTCATAACCTTATATCTAGAGACCTGATTCCCAAAAAAAAACCTAGAATTAAGAAGCCTAACCCTTGAGATACCAAACCTTAGTTTTTCTAAATCAAATTTCAGAGAGAAAAGCCCTAGCTTAGATCTTTTTAACCTTAGCCTAGAGTTTTAGCCTTCAAACCTTAGATCGTAGAATCCATGACCCTAGCTCTACGCAACAAAACCTTATATTTAATTTTAATCTCTCTCAATTATCCATAGCCAATATTTCTAGCAGATCTCAGAGGGGAAAAACCAACAAATTTCAAAGAGAAAAAATGAAAGCAAGAAAAATAGACGTAAATAACCCGTGGTCCTGATACGGGTGGCACCACCAAGTTTGGGCGTCCCGGGTCAACCGACCTAGGCAAGTAAGCTTTTCTTTTCTTCTCTTATTTAATTTTAGTTATTTTGATTATTTTAAATTGACTTAATTTTGCAGTAGATTTCATTTATTTTGGCGAAAAGATCATGCTGACATTGCCAATGATTTGAAGAGAAATTGGTCTTTCAATGTTAATTAGTCTTTAAATCAGTGTTAATTAGTCTTTAAATCATAATTCGACTGTTCCCACTTCTTTATCAAAGATTTAATTAATTAGTTTTCATAGCGCTAGATTAGGCGATCTCAGTATAAGATATTCTCGATTTCGCAGTTTAAATAGTTTGGCGGCCACCATGGGGTAGTCGAGCTAGTTTTAACACCAAAATACGCTTGTTTCCTCTCTGTTTTCTGTAATTTTTGCATCAGAAGTCATAAAAGTAGTATAAGACCCCTGATCTGAGCACTCGAAAGTCATTTGGAGCTGATCTGTGAAAAATGCCACTAATCGTGGTGTTTACGACTGACATGCCTAAACGTCGCATTTAGTTGCGTATGTGAAAAAGATGCCTAAAAAATTTCTTGGCCACCCCTTATCTGTTCCTGGGTTCCTGTTTGCTGTTTTTCTGACATCTTATACGAAAAAAATAAAAAATAAAAAATAAAAATTAAAAAAATATTTTTATTATTTGCAATTTCATTTTTAGTTGTTGAGCTTCATCTTTGCTTGATTTGCGTGTTGTCACTTCTCGCACAATAGCAAGACTTGGTTAATCCCTTTAACTGGGAGCCTCGACTTGTGTGGGTACCCAATAAATACCTAATCGCATTTCAACCTTTTTATTAGTTAGGAACCCCACCGAGCCTTCACCTACCTATAGTTGACTGGGTCAAATTGATTTCAAAAAAATTTCGTTTGGTGTTGTGCATAGATATAGGTTAGAAGCTTGAGCCTGGTCTCGATCCAAGTATACACCTAGGCCCAAACCTAGATCAATCACTCGGTCTAAGAAGGGTCCATGCCCAGTCCATCCCAAGCCTCGGTCCAGGTTCACATCTAGGCGAAACCCAGGTCTGTCATGAAGGCTTCACATCCAATTTGACCCAGTGCTTGGCTCGAGTCTACACTCAAGCCCAAGCTAGCTCCATTCTTGATCTTGGTTTGGACCCACATTGACATCCATCCCCAGGTCCGAATTGTAGTCCACCCAGGTCTTGGTTCATGCACACATCTAGCCTCGAACCTAGGTCCTTTTTAAGTCTAGATTAGGGTCCCCTAAATCAGATCCTAAGTCTAACCCTATCCAGCCTAGTCCCAATTTTAGGTCAGTCTTAGAATTAAGTTTGAGTTGCAGTCTGTATCTAGCCACCATGTCCATCACACCGGATGAAGACGACGTCATGTCCATAGTCTTGTCCAAACTTTGGCTAACTAAACCTCGTAATCCCATGAGATTACGATCAAAACCCGGGTCCATCCATTTTTTGGCACCCAAGTCTTCTACTCGAGGCAGAGTCTCATGGATAAGTTCCAGATCCTGAAATATGTGTTGCTAGAAAGCGAGCTTCACCTGAAAGACTTTGAATAGTCAAGGTGTTTGACCTGGGGTTGTCTTGCGAGGGCTATTAGGAACCCAAAGTAGGAGTTGAGTGAGGGAAGAGGTTCATGAAGTGTCAAATGCTCACTCCCACAACTCAAACCAAGGTAATCGCGAGGCACAACAACCTCGAAATCAAGACCTACCTAGGTTTAGGGGATCCAACCCAGCCTCAAGCCACCATAGTACAGCTCGTGATAACCTGAATATTGTACGACACAGAGGTCTCGACCTAAACCGACCCCTAGGTGATGTGGGTATCCAACTTGCCCTTCAAAGTTTAGTTGACCGAGGCTACACTATTCATGCCCCAGCACATGGGTCAATTCCAAACTAGTTTAGTGTTATAAGACAACCCCTAGGACAACCGACTCAATCGGTTCTAGCAGTTCGTCCGTGGTTGGATGCCTCGATCTCGCCTTCTGGATCTAGATGATCTAGTGGCACGTGGCTTGGGTTTCAAGAAGAACTCGAGACTTGAGATTGCTCTCTCGGGAACCTTGTTAAGAAATAAGGATAGGTACCCCCCCAACCGACGAGAGAGGAATTTGATGTGAGGAGAGATACACCTCACTTGGGTCTGTGACTCACACACACATGGTTAATTTACAAGACAAGTGGGCCAAGGGACCCCACCTTGTCTTTGGGCAAATGCACATAGGCATGCACATCCAAGGGAAGAAGAAAAGGATAAGAAGATAGATATTGAGGTGATGAAACAAGAAGAAAGAGATAGAATCGAGGAGAGAAGAGAAGAATTTGACCAAGTTACTAGATTGACAAAGTGGCTAGACCAGTAAGTGATTGACCCGATGGTAGTAAGACGAGCACGATAACTCAGATCAACACAACGGCAGTACTACTCGATGATATAATAAACACTGACCAATCCGGCACGATGGCTAGCTTGACATGGCAGCAAGACGGGCATGGTAACTCAGACTGGCACGGCGCAATACTGCTTGACGATAAGACTACCATAACAGTGCTAGATTAACCTCCCTTGGTCAAACGAGAGGGAAAGAAAGAAGGAGGAAAGAGAAGAGAGAAGAAAGAAAGAGAAAGAATAGGAAAAAGAAGAAGAGAAGAGAGAGAAAATAAGAGAAAAAACATGAGAGAGAGAAGGAAATGAGAAGAAGGGAATAAAAGAGTGGTTAGGTGCCTCGATCTCGCCCTTCGGGTCGAGATGACCTGGCGACACATGTCTCAGGTTTCAGGGGAACCCGAGACTTGAGATCGCTCTCTCAAGAACATTGCTAGAAAACAAGGGCAGGTATACGAACCGAGAAGAGGAATTTAAGGTGGGTGTGGGACTTACTCAGGCTAGCTCGCATGGTCGCCCTCTTAGATCACAAAGAAAGCCCCCCTAGTCCTTCAACTGGTTCGAAATCACCTCCCTTGGCCTGTACTCTCCTGTTTCTGTAATCACACATGCATGGTTAATGTTATAAGACAAGTGGGCCAAAGGACCCAACCTTGTCTTTGGGCAAATGTACACAGGCGTACACATCCAAAAGAAGAAGGGAAGGAAAAGAAGATACAGATTGGGGTGAGAGGAAGAAAAAGAAGAGATAGAATAGGGGAAAGGGGAGAGAAGAATTTGACCAAGCGACTAGACTGACATAGTGGCAAACCAGTAGGTGATTGACCTGGCATGGTAGCAAGATGGGTACGGTAACTCAGATCGGCACAATGACATTACTAATAGACGACAGAACCAATACCAACCAGCCTGACACGATGGCTAGTCTGTCGTGATAATAAGACAGGCAAGGTAACTCAGACCGGCACAACGACATTACTGCTAAACAATACGACTACCATGACTGTTAATTTTAACCTCCCTTGGTCAAACAAGAAGGAAAGAGGAAAGAAGAGAGAAAAGAAAGAGAGGGAAAAGGGAAGAAGAAGAAGAAAGAAGAGAGAGAAAGACAGAGAGAAAGAAGAAGTAAGAGAGAAGAAAAGAAAGAGAGAGTGAAGAAAGAAGCAAAAGAAAAGAAAAATAGAGTAGAAGAAGGGAGAGAAGAGAAGAAGACGAGAAAAGATGAAGAAGAAAGAAGAGAGAGGAAGAAGTGATAGAAAGAAAGAAGAGAGAGAGAAGACAGAAGAAATAAGAGAGAGAAAGAAGAAGGAAGAGAGAGAAAGGCAAGGAGAGGAAGAAGACATGGTCGTCCACGACAGGAGAAAGAGAAGAGAAAGAAACATGGACGACGATGAGCTTCTGCCATCCATGACAAGAAAGAGAGAAGAGGAAGAAACATGGACGTCGATGGGCTTCTGCTGTCCATAACAAGAGAGAGAAGAGAAAGAAGGTGCATGGACGGCGATGGGCTTTTGTCGTCCATGATGAAAAAGAGAGGAGAGAGAAGATGCATGGACGACGATAGGCTTCTATCATCCATGATGAAGGAGAGAGGAGAGAGAATATGTATGGACGGTGATGACCGTCCATGACATAGGAAAGAGACAAGAGAAAGAACATGGATGGCGATGGGCTTCTACCATCCATGACTTGGGAGAGAGACAAGAGAAAGAACATGAACAGCGATGGGCTTTCGCCGTCCATTACAAGAAAGAGAGAAGAGAGAGAACATGGATGACGATGGGCTTCCGCCATCTATGACAAGGGGAAGAGACTTGGACAATGACCCAGCCCGCCACTAGGGTTAGGCTAGAATCAATGTTCATGTTCCAAGAGGTAAGAAAGGAAAGAGAATGTCATGCACGGCGATAGGTATCGTTGTGCATGATTGAGGAGGATAGATCAAGAGAGAGATGAGGTGAGGAGAGAGAAAAAGAGAGAAGAGATGAGGAGAGAGAAAGAGAGAAAAATAGAGAAGAGATGAGGAGAGAGAAAGAGAGAAAAATAGAGAAGAGATGAGGAGAGAGAAAGATAGAAAAGAGAGGAGAAAAAAAGAGAGGAAGAGAGGAGGAGAGGAGGAGAGAGAAAGAGAGAAGAGAGGAGGAGAGAGAAAGAGAGAAAAAGAGGAGAAGAGAGAAAGTTACCTCACCAAATGGTATTGAACTTTTTCTTATCTATCCTCTCTCTCTCTCTAAGACATGCCCACAATCTCAATGCAAAATTCTCAAATTTTATTCATCAGCATGGAACCCTTAACAATTAGGTTTAACATGTATTTATAGAATTGGGCCCAAACATGGGTGGATGTCCAAAATCTAGCCTAATTGATGATAATTACAATTATTTTGAATTAAAAAAAATCTAAAAATAAGTTGTAAAATAACGTTTTTGCCCTTGCCCAACAATTCATGAAATTCCAAAACAATCCCTGCTGCTGCCCTAGAACGTCCGTAATATTCCATGGATGATTCGGAGTTGCTCCGACGCTCGTTTTGTTGAAAGATGATTACTTTCTCGTTGGGCTCAGCGTGGCAATCGATTTGATACCAACTTCCAACCATGGATCACATTTTTAGGCCACAATCATGCGACTCGAAATTTACCCGAATCTTAGAAACTTTGGATCGATAGTGTGCTCATTCCTTGATAGTTTTCTTTGATTTCTTTGTTGAATCGCATTGAGCATGCCGTCACAATTGCGTTGCAACAAACGTAGCTCGATTTCGTGCTTGAATGAAGATTTCACCATTTTGGGTTTTTGGTCAGAATCTAGAATCCAACGGCTTGAATTTATAGCAACTTTATAGGCTTTGTGTGTGAAATCTGACCCTTCATCATGTATGAGGTTCGGCTCAGATGTAGCCTCAAACCTTACGCATGCAATGGAACTGGTCTCGCGACGTGTCAGTCAGCGAGACCTAGCGCCGGCTGGTTTTCCCTCGCTTCTCCTGTCAGTTGGCTAGACTTAGCATTAGTTGGTTCTCTTCTTCCCTTCTCATCTAACATAGTTGGCAAGGCCCAGCCCCGACTGCTTCCTCTCTGTTCCATCTCTTGAAATTGTCGGCAATGTCTAACACCGACTGTATCTCCTCTTCCTTCTCCTCCCTCCTTTCTTCCTTCTTCTCTCCCCTTCTGTCCATTGCCCTCTTCTCTTTAACCATTCCTCTGCTACCCTTTCATTCGACCAAGAGAGATTGAGGTTAGCATCTCATGGTAGTCTTGTCGTTTAGCCATAATGTTGCTATGCAGGTTCACTTGGCCCTGTTTACTACCACGACAGACCGACCATTGTGCTTATGTCACACGCCAAGAAATTTCAATACAAATATTCTTGAGATGTGACAGCCCAAAACATATATACATCTCTTGATAGGACAAACTTACAGTGGCGAGGTCTTACGAAGTAAATAAAGAAAGTTAGCAAAACAACAATATCTTCCAAGGTTGATCTTGACTAGCACTCAAAATAAATTCGTAGTTATCCTGAAAAAATGTTTACCATAGTTTGATGAGTTTGGCTACTCAGTAAGTGATCATCATAATCCTAAAAATAATCATGGTTGAAAGATATCAATATTTTCAAAAATGAGATCTATTAACAGAAATGCATCAACATTTTCACTTTCAACAAATGCATAATTAAGTATAATCCGAATAATTGAAATGCATATAACATTTTAACGGCAGTGCATAATTCAAAGGATTTCACAAAATACCCTACTGGCGTCCCAAGTAGGTCACCTATATACCCCATCAGCGTCCTGATGGGTCCACTTAATCCCTATCGACGTCCCAGATAGGTCCACTTAATCTCTGCAGGTCCACTTATACCTCACCGGTGTACCGAATGAGTCCACTTAATCCCTACCGACGTCCCTGATAGGTCCACTTATACCTCACAAGCGAACCGAATGAGTCCACTTGCATACTTAAATTATTTATAAATCTCTTTAAACATTCGAAAGCAGCAAATATCATGTACTCAACATATCACTGAAATTATTAATATGAATCTCACTGACACCATTAATAAAATTCACTTTCAATAACACTTCAACCAATCAAATATTTTGGGCTCAATTTTAGAAAGGTAGCAGTTCGTAAAGACATTCTAGCATAATTGCCAATCTAATATGTATAGAAAAACTCTTATAGAAATTCAAGAATACGAAATTATCACAATTTATGGGATGTTAATTTGCAAATATACATTTCACAACAATGCTATAATCAAATGCAAAATATCATTTTTCAGATAATAAGGCAATCATTTGCACATGAAATTCACAATGTCTAAATATTTAAAAACAGTAGAAAGAAATCTCACAATTTTACTAAAACCAGAAATATCACATTTATTTCTAATAATTTGATAGTATCTAAAATTTTCTAACAACAGACAAGAAAAATAAATAAATTTATTTTCTAAGAATTTATAGGATTTAAAATTTCTAACATAGATAAAATATCAGAATTTTTATTAAAAAGATTATTTTTCAAGATAATGAGGTCGTGTGCGCATAAAATTTATCACGCCTAAAATTTATGATAATAAGCAGAAATAATTATTTCATTTTATTTTTAAAAAGAATGGATTATTTTTCAAGACAATGAGGTCACTTACACACAAAACTTATAAAATAAAGATCCTGGACGGAAATATCACTATTTATTAAAAACAGACTATTTTTCAAGAAGACGATGTCACTTACCTAAAATATTTTGAGAGGGAGCTTCCGATAAAAATTCGGCTAGAGAGAGAGAGACCTCAAAATTTTCTAGGGTGGGAGTCCTCGCCTCTCGTATTTAAACTCTTACGACACCTTATAATAATATTTTATTAAGTTACACCTCATACACGAGGTGTAACGTTTATATTACCTCTTATACGCTTAAAGACCACGTCCACTGAATGTGGCAAGGCAGCAGCAAACAAAACAAATTCAAACTAAAAGCTTTGAAAATGGTGATGGTCCCTAAGGATTATCATGCTCATATGGACCATCACTTATTAAAAGTTTCTTTTTTTTTTGATATTTTAGGATTATTACAGCTTAGCTAGTCGATATTAGCAATCTCGTGAGCGAGTCTCAGTTACTGAACCCGTTTAGCTACCACGTTTTGCCAATTATCCACCAGCCTAGTCATTGCTCTGATCTTCTCGCTTGGTCGAATTCTTCTCTCCCCTCGTCTTTCTTTCTTCTTTTTGAATACGCATGCTTGTGTATGTTCATCAAAGAAGAAAAGGGTGAGGCCTGACCCACCTGTCCCATAACCTTTACTATATATGTGTGTGATTATAGAAAAGCAGAAAATAAGAAGAATACGAGCCAAGGGAGGCTATTCCGAACCAGTTTCATTACTGGGGGGGGCGCCCACAAGAGTCAGCCGGAGGAAGGCCTGAACCCACCTTTAAATTACTCTCACCGATTGGTAACACCTGCCTCCGTTTTCGAATGTGGTTCCCGAGAGAGGGATCTCACCAACTTCTCGGGTCTCTCTCGAAACCCAAGACATGTGCCGCCCATTCCTACAGGGATCTGGAGGGCAAGATCGACGCACCTAACCAGCTTAGCGACTCCACTAAAGACTTACTACCCCTTAGTCGGATTGTTCCTGTTTAGCTAGTCTTTTCTTTTATTATTTTCTTTCATTCTCTTTTCACATTCACTTATAGTTGCTGGGTTACAGAACCCATTTATCCAGATTAGGGATTTTCTTATCCCCTTATTCGAGAGTGTCCCCAGGAAACAAGGTCCTTCGAGTTTGTTCCCGACCATTCTCTTGGGCAACGACTCCTTGTCTAGCTCCCAAGTCTTAACCTGGACAAGTGTGAGAAGAAACTTGAAGGTTGCTCACTCCCCATCTCTCCACTCTGGTGGAAACTACACCAAAGAGCCCTACATGGGCAGCACTTATGTTGCCCCACACAACATACACCCATCCACCGGCAACTCACTTGCCAGTCGAGTTTTTGAGGTACATCGGAAGGCTGCCCAATCCCTTTCTAGGGAAGGCAAGCAAGTTGCCATTGCTCTTGTGGGTCGCCATAAGGCTACCCCCCACATTCCCGTACATTGGCCTATATCCCAACTGGCTCAACACATCGATGTAGAAACCCCATGGTCTTCACCCCTCTCACACGTCACAAGGCTCGTGGGTCACCCACTCGAGTCACACTTCAGAGAAACCCTTATGTTACCCAAGTCCGTGTCCAAGATCAAACTTTCCAAGGCCAAGTCTTACACATACCACTCATGTGCATCTCACTACTCGAGGCAATGCCATTATTGCTCCAACCAGAGTACATAGGAGAATACCTTCTCGTCCTCCTCCTATGCACACACAAGCGCACCTTGTAAGGGGCAGGCCTGCACCTGTTTTCTTACAGACCCTTGCTCTTAGTTCTCGGCCTCCTAAAGCCAGATCACTTGCACAAGCCCGGGTTGACCCTCATGTCTCCTGTAATCCTTCTTTAAGGGGCGCACATTGGTTGCCATCTCAGGCCTCCCCTCGTCCTCGACTTGAGCCTCCTCATGAGTCGACCCTGTTCCTTCCTGGTCCTCCTTCATCGAGCAAGCACCTTCAGCCTTGATACTCGAAGGATTTCCCCAAGAGTACCATTCTGAACGAGTCCCAACACTTTGGTCATGTCTCTGAAGCCCTTATGAAAGCTCGGGGTATGGACCTCACGAAAGATCGAGTCCTTCATCCTCCTCGGCTTAAGATGACTCCAATTCCTAGCCCTCATTCATTGCCGCACTTGATGGAGCCTACTCTCTCCTGTGCAAGAAGAGTTGACCAGTTGCAACCTAGATCGTAGTTTTAACACGAGGTCCATCAAAATCTCGAGATTAAATGCGATAGAGTTCTACGAATTTTTACTAGGGAGGTGATCGAGGCAGTCAAAACAGCCAATTTTAACGACCCACTTCACTTGAATCCCTTCTACCCCCTTCAGACGATGTAGCCTAAAGAAGAGCTCAATGAGCCCTGTGTTGTGGTTACTATCGCAAAAGAAGATCCAGCCACTCAACAGCCATGGTCTCAAGACCGTCGTGATCCGGCTCGTTAGCCACGGTCCCAAGACTATTGAGAACCGGTCCATATGTGATCTGCGTACAAACCCTATGTTGCCATATGTGACCTGTCAAGCTCGCAAACCCTATGTTGCCAGTAATGTCGACCCCCATAATGAAACGGTCAATGTAATGGTCGTAAGCGAGCCCAGTGATGCGAACGAAGATCATATGAACAAGTGTAAGGATATGATGCCCACGATGATGGAAAAGATCGATCGTATTGACGCTGCACGCCAGTCAGCTAACCATAAGGCCAATTCCGATCACTCTGATGGTGTACCTCCACAGCAGCCTCCTTTTTCTACCTCACGAGAAAATTTTGGCCCTCATCCGTATTCTTAGTCAGATATGGAAATTATGGTTACCCATGGCCTAAAGAACAGAAAAATTCCAGGCCTACAGGGTGAGACGCCTCATCAAAGACCATATCCTTCTTATATGGATTAGGTCACGTTCCCTTCAGACTATAAGAAAGGGAAGTTTCCTCTATTAAGTGGAACCACCTCCCCAAACCTGCATATCCCCCACTTCTAGGCGGCATGTCGAGAAACAGCAGCTGACGGGGAACTTCTTCTCTACCAGTTCATTGAGACCCTTGATGGCCCAACATTCCAATGGTATGCCCGACTTCCTCCAAACTCGGTGCATACATGGGAGGAGATGGAGAAAATGTTCTATCAATGCTTCTATAAGGTCGAGATAGAAGTTCAAACCATCGAGCTTCTCACCTTGACTCAAGACCTTGATGAGCCCATAGATTAATTCATATCAAGATGGAGAAACCTGGCTTCCTGCCATATTAATCCTATGCTTGAGAAGGAAGCAGTCTAAACTTGCAGGCAGAACATGCGACCTGAAATCGCTCTACATGTCGAGGCCTCTAATCCGACCTCCATATCAAAGTTGACCTCTAAATCAATTCGTATAGAAATTTTGTCACACCATCATGGTGGGGCACGACAACCATCTACAAGTTCAGCAAACGATCGGGGCAATGGTGGCTCTCGGAATAACACACGGGGCAGTCAATAGAAAGGGGTAATTCGTGCAGCTGTTATGATCACTGATTCAAAGAAGGCTCCCTCCCAAACTGTGGACTTCTCTAAAAAGGTAAGCACGTGCAAGCAGCAACAGTTGTACATTTAGGAACCTCCACCAGCCAACTTTGATCAAAGTGATTATTTCACCAGGCATAGGAATAAGGTCTATCCCTTCGAGAAGGAACAGGTCCCTGCGTTGTTTCAGTTATTATTGGAGTAGAATATGATCTAGCTTCCAGAAGCCAGGTTCCCTGAGCAATCTGGCCTTGACACTCAGGAAAATTATTGTGCCTACCATCGGAGATCAATCATCCCACAGTTGACTGCTACTCATTGAAGGATATCATTGAGGCCCTGATTTTGAAAGATTAGACAAAGCTTGAAGATTTAAAGAAGGCCTTCGAGGTAGCTGAGGCCTCCCATGCCGTAACCATTATAGAAGAAGATGAAATGTTGGGTATCCTCTACGCCCTTTTCATTATAATGCTTTAGGAAGGCATAATCACACCAAAGAAGGCAAGGCAACCCCTTCACCTTGTTACGGGGACTGAAGATCGTTGGTGTCCATACCATCAGATAAGAGGTCATTACTTGTAAGAATGCACAACTTTCCTTGACATATTCACAAAGAAGATGCGGAAGTGTCAAGAATTTTACAACCTCCCCATAAGTGATCCCCAAATAATTTCCTCAAGCCAAGAAGATCTCACAAGGCAGGACCTTCCTATCAATGACTTAGACTCTGCAGAACCCTCGACTTCCCAACCATGGATGATCTACCATGGCAGAAACAGACTCAAGTCTTTGAGGCGAGAAACATTTCGCTAAGCCAGCGTTGATCGCAGACACAGTGAGACAAATCAAATAGCACCTTAGAAAACCAAAAAAAGACGGGGACCAAGGGCTGCTTGTTGAAGAAACAAGAATGCTCAACACATAGTCGACCAGGACCTCCATTGTCTACTTTGCTAGACTTCATCCCTGACTTGATCCTTTTTCCTTCTTCATCCTTTCAAGAAGACGTCCCCATGCCATCTTCCACTCAGTAAATATCCAATGAGGGTGAAGACGTTAAAAACACTACCCAATAGTCTAAGCATGGGAATGACCGAAAACATCCCCTGCATCTGTCTAACTCCAACGATGATGTAAAAAGCTGCCCAGATCAGCCTGATGAGGGGAATGACCTTAAGAATCCCCCACCTTCTAACCCTACTCCTCCTTCTCCTCCTGCTTCTCATTCTTCCGCATCTATGTCTCTTACACGTACAACCTTGATGTGCACAGACCTCGAGGCTCTCGATAAGGAATTCGATGGAATCAATATAAGCAGGACGCAACAGAAGTGATTGAGAAAGGCCCTGACACAGGCAGTAGGATTCTTAACAATTGTTGATGCCCTGGCAGCTAAAGCCAAGGCAGAGTCACCTTCATCAAAGAAGCGCAAGAAGTGGAAGCCAAAGAAGCCCCAGTGGCCCCCTCAGCCTGACTTCGAGCAAAGATTGAGAGAGTCGAGGGGGCAAAGCTTCTATTCTCAGGAAACATGTTACATGACACAAGTTTGTGAAGCACTAACCCGTGTGGACCAAACACTGCAGATAGCTGCTCAATGGTCGAGTGATTCGCATTGGCATACTTCTTGCACTACAATCATCGAATCTCAAATTTCTTGTGATCTCCAAGACGAACTCCTGCAGTCCGAGAAACAAGCCCTGTTTATGAAAGACCCTTCCCTTCCTCAAACTGGGAAAGATGCAGAAATTATAATCCACTCTAGACCTCTATCAGAGGTATAAATGTCAGGATCATGGGTCTCTGCATTTAAGGTCAATCACAAGATCCTTGAAAACAATGATGAAGATTTGCAAAAGGCTCCTGAAGAATTGGAAGAAGGTGGTCGGGCCACATCTGACGAACTCGAAGAAATAAATCTTGGAGATGAATCGGAGACCTACTTCATTTTAGCAAGAATGTCTCTAGACAAGAAAGAAGAGTTCATTGCCTTCTTAAAAATGAATAGGGATGTCTTTCCTTGGCATGACAATGAGATGCCCGGTTTAGACCTTCACGTCGCCGTTCACCGTCGCGGCATTGATCCGACTGTCAAACCTGTCAAACAAAAAAAAAAGGTTCAGGCCAGATCTTGAAATGAAGATAGATGCCGAGAAAACCAAATTTAGACAAGCAGGTTTCATTCGTAAAGTGAAGTACCCGAAATGGCTAGCAAATGTCATTACGGTCAAGAAAAAGAATGGTCAAATCAGGGTCTCTATTGACTTTCGTGATTTGAATACCACTTGTCCCAAGGATGACTTCCCGTTTCCATTCACCGATATGCTCATCGACTCCATAGCTCATTGTCAAATCTTTTTCTTAAGGGATGGATACACTGGGTATAATCAGATAAGGATGGTGCTTGAAGATGAAGAGGCCACAACATTCTTAACTCCATAAGGGGTCTTTTACTACAAAATGATGCCTTTTGGATTAAAGAATGCTAGCACCGCATATCAAAGAGCAATGACGACCTTTTTTCGAAACATGATGCACAAAGAGGTGAAGTGTTATGTGGATGACTTGCTAGCAAAATCCAAAGAGAAGGACGCTCATATGAAAGATCTTGAAAAGGTGTTCAAGAGCTTGTGTCTCCATCAGCTAAAAATGAACCCACTGAAATGTGCTTTTGGTGTGCATTCGGGAATATTCTTGGGGTTCATCATTAGACATCGAGGGCTTGAAATTTAGCCAGTTAAGATCAAGGCAATCCAAGAAATGCTGTCACCGACTTCACTTCGAGAACTGCGCTCCCTCCAAGGGCAACTGGCATACATTCGTAGGTTCATCTCGAACCTCTCAGATCATTGTAAACCCTTTACACACCTGTTAAGAAAGATACCCCATTCATCTAGGATGAAGCATGTCAGATAGCCCTCGATGACATCAAGCATTATTTACTCAATCCTCTAGTACTCTCGACACCAGTATTGGGAATATCCCTCATTCTATATGTGACTGCTTTTGACGAGTCCCTCGAAGCATTGTTGGAACAAAACAATGAAGAAGAAAAGAAACTGCGTTATATTATCTCAGTCACAGAATGCAAGGGGCCGAGAAAATTTATCCCCCTATTGAGAAGATGTGTTTGGCGCTGATCTTCGCAGTACAAAAACTCTGCCATTACTTACTCGGCCACGAAGTGAAACTTATATCAAAAGCTGATCCTATAAAGTTTCTCATGACACGCCCATGCTTGTCGGGATGCCTGGCTAAGTGGGCACTGTTGCTGATGGAGTTCGACATCATGTATGCCCCACATGAGGCCATCATGGGCCAGGCCTTAGCTGACTTTCTCACTGCACACCCTGTACCGACAGAATCTCCATTATCAAGCGACCTCCCTGATGAAGAAGTATTAGGTGTTGATTTTGTTCATATGTGGGAATTATACTTTGACGGAGCTTTCCAATCTGATCAAGGAGGGGCCGAAGTAGTATTCTTGACACTGAGAGGAGGAGTATTGCCACTTTCTTTCTCTCTCACTCGAGCAGGTTCTCATAATGAGGCAAAATATCAAGCCCTTATAATCAGACTCGAGATAGCCTTTGATCTCGACTTGGAGCAGCTTAAGATCTATGGAGACTCTGAGTTGGTTATCCAGCAACTCAAAGGGATCTATTATGAGAGAAAAGATACCCTCAAGCCTTATCATGATACTGCAAAGTCGTATATAGTCCAGTTTGAAGACGTATCCCTGAGCCACATCCCCAGGAGACTAAATTCGCAGGCTGATACACTCGCAAAGCTCGACACTTCAATTCAGTTGTCCTCATCAAGGCCCACGCTTGTTTGGGTGGCAGAATGGAGACACATCAAACTAAGAACCAATGTCGATGCAGATGACGAGAGAAATATCTTCCCCGAGTGTCCCCCTTACCCATTTGGAGCACTTCTATCGGCAAAAGAAGTAATCAAAATTGAACAAGCAATAGCACATAGTCAAGGGGAGCTAAGGGTGAAAATCAGGGACCAGAATTCTTTGACCCAATGCAGGTAGAAGATTGGAGAGAGCCTATCACCAGTTTCCTAAAACATGGCAGGCTCTCGAAAGATCATGCTGAACGCAATAGCATACGTCGAATGTCCACCAAGTTTACCCTCCTCGAAGGAGATGCTCTCTTCAGACAGTCGTTTGCTGACATTTTTCTTAGATGCATCGATATCCAAGGAAAAGTATGCTGTTAGAAGAAGTCCACTTAGGCATCTGTAGACTACACCAGTCCGGTCTCATGCTTTATGAACAAATACGCAGGTTTGGATATTATAGACCTTCCATGAGAGCCGATTCCTTAAGCTGTACTAAAAAGTGCCAATTATGCCAAATACATTCCATCTTGGTTCACCAGCCTCCAGGGCCCTTACACCCTATGGTTGCATCATGGCCCTTCTCACAATGGGGTATGGACATCGTAAGGCCTATTGACCCTCCTTCTGCAATGGGCCATATTTTTATCCTAGATGCAATAGATTATTTCTTTAAGTGGGCTGAAGCAGTCCCCTTTAAGCAAGTTCCTGAGACAACAGTGGCCTAATTAGTTCAACATCATATCATATACCGCTTTGGAGTGCCCGATCGGATAATATATAACAATGTCCCTCGGTTTAAGAGTCATCACATTGATCGCTTAGTTAATCAGTTCGGTTTCAAATGGAGGTACTCGACTATGTACCACCCTCGGGCGAATGGATTAGATGAGCCTTTAAATAAGACTCTGTGAAATGTTCTAAGAAATTTGGTACCAAAAATAAGGAAGAACTGACATGAGAAGCTTCCCGAAGCACTGCGGGCTTATCGTACCACTACATGAAATTCTACTGATTCCACGCATTTTCTCTGGTCTATGAGGGTGAAGCAGTTTTACCTTTCGAAATACAAATCCCTTCACTTCGAGTCTCTATTCACCAAGGAATAATTGAAGATGAGAGAGTCATGCTCCGGTATCAAGAATTGGATGCACTCGGTGGAAAGAGGCTAGAGGCTCAACAGAACCTTGAACTCAACCAAGGGAGAATGAAGAGGGATTTTGACAAGTCTGTCAATATCCGCTAATTCGCCCGTGGTGATCTAGTCTTAGTTGTCAAGAGGCCTATTGTCATGCATGGCCGACGCAAAGGGAAGTTTGAGCCTAAGTTGGAAGGGCCCTTTCCAGTAAAAAAGGTCTCAATTGGCACATCCTGATGGGAAAGAGGTAATGCCCCTATCAACGGGGCAATACCTAAAGAAGTACTATTCATGATGTATATTCAAAAGAAAGGGACTCAACGTGAAATCAAGCAAGATAGTCTAAAAAAAATGCTAACTCTTTTTATTTCTATTGGAGTAAAAATGAGTTACAAGTTACAAGAACCCATTGCTAGGGAAGTTACAAGTCTCTTGCATCTGATGATAAGAGGACAGTTAAAAACAAAAAACTTGTGCTTTTGCTCTTGCATCTGAGAGTAAGAGGACGGTTACAGGCCAAAACAAGTGCATATCCCATGAGGAAGAAGCAAACCCACAAAAGGAAGGACTTCCTCATGAAGAAGAAGCAAAACCACTTGGAGTTAGATTTAAATCATCTGACGAGTAAGAGGATGGTTACAAGCTAAAAGACAAAAAAGAGACACTCCAAGAAGTTAGCCTCAGTCCATCCGACGTGTATGTCAAACATACAAGCCAAATACTTCATTTGATGTTTATGTCGAACGTACGACGAAGGATCCATTCGACGTGTATATCAAACATACAAGAGGGGCTGCCCTGGCAAGAAGCCGGCCTATGATGGAAAGCATGCCCCATTATTCACAATGGATGCCTTCAACAGAACAACATGGACCTCACGATTATTCTTGAGGATTCGGATTCCAACAGGTACCACAAGCAACGCCCCATCCTTCGCCACTTTTTGCCGGCCCATGAACATCGTCGAGCGCCTCGAACCCCGCACGTGACTTACCGCTATACGCGAGCATCTTTGTTTGCATTGTGGCAAGCCACATGTGCTGATGAGCCCCGACTGAAGCCAACACCGATTATGCTCCTATCCCTAAGCGCTGGTTGCCTTTCTTGAGGTTCAGCGCTGGTTGTGTTGGCACTCCAAACAATTAGTGCCGAATGCCTCAGCCTCAGTGCTAGTTACAATTCTGTTAGCGTCGGCTTTACCGTGACTGTTCGCCTCTCGAGACTCCTCAAAGCTTAATTTTTTGCATGCTCTTAATGATCGCACGATTTCCAAGGGTGACGGTTCGTCTTAAGTAAACCGTACGCCTCCCCAAGAGTGGTGTAGAAAAGTAGCCACAACCACCAGGAAACCTAAAAATCCCTAAAAAATTCCTAGGATGCACGAAAATACTCACTGTTGTGTTTCCCTTTTCTACAAGAAAGGAAAACGGCAGCAAAAATTTCTACCCTTTCACGAAAAACTTCCTAGAGGACTCATCTTTCCCTGCTACTCTCTCTGCGACTTCACCAAATTCTAGTCAAAGTACGCACGCGGAAGGTCTTCTCTACAAAACCCTTGCCAAAATCCTGCTGCTAGCCGAAGAACCTTCCCTACAAAGATTGTTGCTGAAGTCCCACTGCTTGCTGGAAGCTTTAACTGAGCGCTCTATCCTCACGGTTAAAGAAAACATGATTAAGTTTATACCCTTAGTGAAAAATAAGGGAAAACCAGGTTTTACCCCCTTCTATAGATTACACTGCCCTCAAAAGCCCTTCACAAACTTGAAATTCCAGTCGCATCCAAGGAAAGCCAAGGGACAATGAGTCGGGTCGGGCTCCGACACAAGGCCTGAGGTAACTCTCATCGATCCATCCACAGCGCCGATTGACACAGCGACGGGAGAATTTCAAAACAACCCTAGCACCGGTTGACTTAGCATCAGGTGAGTTTCCAAACAACCCTAACGTCGGTTGACTTAGCGTCGGGTGTGTCTCCAAACTACCCTAGCGCTGGTTGACTTAGCAACGGGTGTGTTTTCAAATACAACCCTAGCGTTGGTTGACTTAGCATTGACTGAGTTTCCAAATACAACCCTAGCATCGGTTGACTTAGCGTTGGGTGTGTCTCCAAAACGACCCCAGCGTCGGTTAACTCAGCGCCGATTGTCTTCAGATAATACCACGGGTCATTCACAATGCCAGCTGAACACTCCGGTTGTGTTGTGAAAACTCAGCGTCGATTGAATATTCGCAATAAATCATCAATGCTACACATGGCGCAAGCCGTATTTCAAGCAGTATATGCCCTACCACTATCTCTAATGGAGTTGTGTACCCAAGCCAAAACGTGTCATCCCTAGCGGACCTGCACTTAGGCCATTGCACCTAAACTGTGACTTCCCCAATAGAGTCAGGAGTCCCTCATCCCCTACTAGGAGTCACACCCATACTGCAGCCCATTATCCCAAGTGGGTCAGCTTCACACTAAGCTACCTTACCCCTAGGGAGTCGGGTTACCCATTATAGAGTCTCATCTTTCACCCGAAGAGTATGCTTACCCCATTAAAACTATAGTGAGGTCCACTTCTGCTAGTCATCCTTCATCAGGCCACCATTTCCATCTAAGTCTTCAGTTTGTGAATAGTCTTAGCCATTTTATCCCTAGGGATTCGGATTACCATCCATAGACCTATTCCTTACGAAGATCCACTCACAATGGTCTAGATGCACGACCCTAAGATGCATGGTCCAAACTATACGACCTTAAACTGTAGTAAAGGTCTAGTTGCACAACCTTAATGTATGGTCCTAACTGCACGGATTTAAAACTGCATAGCTACGTTCTAGCTGTATGACCCTAAACTGCTTAGTCTGGGTCCATACTTCATGACCCTAAACTGCTTAGCCTCGATCCATACTGCGTGACCCTAAATTGCTTAGCCTCTTTCTAGATGCACCACCCTAAACCGTTCTGTCTACACTGCATGACCCTAAACTGCTCAGCTTCTGTCCATACTTCATGACCCTAAACTGCTCAGCCTCAGTCCGTAATGCATGACCCTAAACTGCTCATCCTCGATCCATAATGAATGACCCTAACAAATACTCAGCCTCGGTCCATACTGCATGATCCTAAATTGCTCAACCTCGGTCCATACTGCACGACCCTAAACTATACAGCCTCGGTCCATACTGCATGATCAAAAACTGCTCAGCCTTGGTCAATACTGCGTGACCCTAAACTGTTAAGGCTCGATCCAAGCTGCACGACCCTAAACTGCACAGTCTCGATCCGTGCCGCATGACCCTAAATTGCATAGCCTCTGTCCGAGCTGCACGATCCTATACTACACAGCCTCGCTCCATACAGTATGACCCTAAACTACATAGCCTTAGTCCATACTATGTGACCCTGTGAAGGGTCTCGGAAACACCTATCGCTGTCTGCAAGCTCCTTTGGAGCACTCGGTGCCTATCACCGTCCGTGAGCATCCTTCGCACGCTCGGTGCCTATTATCATCTGCGAGCCTCTTTCGTGCACTCAGTGCCCATCGCTGTCCGTAGGTTTCTCTTGCGTCGCATGCCCATCACCTTGTGCCTCAAAAAATAACTATCGCTGTGCACTTAACAAATGGCTATCGCCACGCGCTTCATAAGAGGTCAACGACGATGCCTAGCGCAGCCTGTTGTTCGCTGCTTACCCTCCAGCCATGAGCGGTAGTGTCTAGCGCTGTCCAAGGCCTGTGACACTGCCGCTCCGCGGCTATGAATGGTGATGCCTAAGCACATTCGGGACCCTTTCTCTTTTTCATCTCGCACTTCCTCCTCATTCTCGTCTCTTCCCACTTGGCTGAGGGTAGACTTGGCCTAGCATTACCATAACAGTCAGGCTGTCGAGCAGTATTGCTGTCATGCTGGTCTTGAGTACCATGCCCGTCTTGCTGCCATATCAGATTAGGACAGTCATATCAGCCTCGGTTTCGAGTAGTATTGCCATCGTGCTAGTCTTGAGTACCATGCCCATCTTGCTACCACTCCGAGTCAGTCACTGCCTGACTATCATGCTAGTCTCATCCCTTCATCAAGTTCTCTTCTCTTTTCGACCCTTAGTCAAACCTTCCACTTCATCACCTTAACTTTTTATAATCTTTGCCATAAGAATGTGCATTGCCCTAAGGCAAGGGTGGGTCCCTCATTCCACTTGTCTTGCAAGTTAACCATGATAATGTTGTGGAGAAAGCAAGGAGATTGCAGATCAAGGGAGGTGATTTTGAACCAATAGAAGCAGTTCGAGGGCTTTTCATCGTGATCTAAGAGAGCGCTCGTGTGAGTCAGCCTTAGTAAGTCATGGACCCAGGTGAGGTTGATCCCCAACTCACATTAAAATTCCTCTCTCACTAGTTGGATACCTACCCTTGTTATGTAAGTGAGGCTCCCGAGAGAGCAATCTTCGGTCTCGGATTCTTTCAACTTAAGACATGTGTCACCCGATCACCTAGATCCGGGGAGGGGAGATCGAGGCCCCTAACCAGCTGGCATAAGAACATTCCTTGAGGAGGAGTTCATGCCAAGCTTCTTCTCGATGGGGTGACTGAAGTGGATTCTAGTGATTGGGGGCCTTGCTTAGAGGCTTCCTTCGTAATGCCATTGGCATCCGTTTTTTGAGAGAATGTGCTAATAGGGTGCCTTGTGGAAGGGCTTACTGTTAAGTTTCAACCAAAAATCCTAATGGACCAATTAGTGGGTTCCCTTGGTGGGCTTTGGCCCTGATCTAGTTGGTGGGGAAGGGCTGGTATGGATTGCACCCAGTACCTTCCAATTTTCTGTGGCTCTGAGTGGATGCCTTGTCTAAGGGAGCTACACCACATCAGTGGCTTTATTTGTAACAACTGAGGATCCTTGGTGGACTTGATCCCAGTGTTGTAGGAACTTCATTTTGGCCATAGGGCCGACTAGTGGTTGCCCTTGGTGGGCATTTTTCCCCAATCTAGTTGCTTTATTTGTAACTGCTAAGGATCCATGGTGGACTTGATCCCAGTGTTGTAAGAACTTCATTTTGACTCTAGGGTCAACTAGTGGGTTCCCTCGGTGGGAATTTTTCCCAAATCTAGTTGCTTTATTTGTAACAGATGAGGAACCTTGGAGGGCTTGATCTCAGTATTGTAGGAACTTAGTTTTGGCTCTGGGGTCAGCTAGTATGTGCCCTTGGTGGCTGTTTTTCCCCAATGCAGTTGTTTTTTTTGTAACAATTGAGGGTCCTTGGTGGACTTGATCCCAATGTTGTAGGAAGTTCATTTTGGATTTGAGGCAGGCTAGTAGGTGCCCTTGGTGAGCGTTTGGCCCCTATCAAGTTGATGGGGTAGGGCTGGTATGGATTTCACCCTTTACCGTCCAATCTTCTTTCCGTAAATGGCTGAAGTAGTCTTTAGTTAAGAAGTTGTATCAATTTGTTCATTAGTTCGAGCACCCTTTTGAGCTTTCACCTGAATTGGGTAGAAGTGGTGGCACAATAATGATTTTCACGAACTCCGTTTATTGATGCTCTTTTACCCATGACCTTGAGGACACATCCACCTTTGATTTTCTTTTTTATTCATGGCACCCTTTTGGGTTTTCACCATGCCTGGTTTTCATTTTCAGGACTCTTTTATTCTTGGCTTCATGGCCATGCCCGCCAGTCATTTTTACTCATGGCGCCCTTCTGGCTCACCATGCCAAAAAAAATTATTATTTTTTGGCAATTTAGGCATAATTTCATGGCTATGTCCACCGAAAGCTCTTTTTTACTCATGATGATCGTTATCGGGTGCTCATCATGCCTGGCTCTTTTTTTTTTGAGGGATCTTTCTTCCTTGATGAAGTATAGGTTAGAGGGATCATGTTTTCATATGGCTCACTAGGTTAATAGGTACCCTAGGTGAGCTGTAAGATGATGGAGGTGTGACATAACCACGTGTTTCTATGGGAAGGCACACCAGGGTAGTGACATGCGTGTGTGAGCGAAGAGTTGAAGAAAGCTCTTTTGGATGGAGCCTTGTTTTTGTGACCAACACACGAGCAGATGAAGTGTTACCAGGAGCGCGAAATGTTTATGTAATGGAACTGCAGATATAAATGGCTTATAAAACCTGGGGTGGAGGGAGTGAGAAGTTCATTCTTCCCCTTTGAGAAATAATACAATTTCACTTCCTTCCCTTCTCCGTTACGCTGAACTAGAAGGCCCCCTAATGATCCCTCCAACGCCGTAACATTTCAAATGAGTGGTTTCTCATGTACAGGAGGTGTGAGGACCGATGGGTTCAGTAAATAGTCCTTGATGTCCTGGAAGGCATTTTGGTGGGACTCGTCCCACTTGAAGGGGATATCTTTCTTCATGAATCTGGAAAATGCCTTGCATACACCCGAAAGGTTAGAAATGAACCTTCGGATGTAAGCCAAATGACCTTGGAGAGATTTCAACTCCCTCAGGTTCCTTGGCGGATGCATCTCCAGAATGGGACATATTTTGGTGGGGTTTATTTCAATTCCCCTGTGCCTTACAATGAAGCCTAGGAATTTCTTGGATTTTATCTCGAAGGCACACTTCACAGCATTCATATTCAGTTGATGCCTCCTCAGCCTCTTGAACACAACTTCTAGGTCAGTAAGGTGAGCGGACCAATTCTTGAACTTGTTGACAAGGTCATCGACATAACATTCCACAACATCATGGAGTGTGTCTTCAAATGTAATTGTCATGGCATGTTGATTGGTGGCACCAATGGTCTTCAACCCGAAGGGCATCACCTTAAACCAACAGAAATTTTTTCGTGGTCCTGAAGGCAGTCAATTCTTCGTCTTCAGGGACCATTATGATTTGATTGTAGCTCGAATACCTATCCATAAATAAGAAGTTTTTGCATTCTATAATTGAAGCAATCATGATTCCAGTGAGAGGCAGAGGGAAGTCATCCTTGGGGCAAGCTAAGTTGAGGTTGCAAAAATCAATGCATACCCTTATTTGCCCATTCTTTTTCTTGACTGACATGATATTAGCAAGCTACTTAGGGTATAGGACTTCCCTAATGAATCCGACTTTAATTGATTTGTTAACCATGACCTCAATCTGAGGGGCTATATCTTGATGAAACTTCTTCTGAGGGTGCTTCACCGGTTTGATATGAGGATCAACAGTGAGATTGTGAGTCACCATGGTGGGTCCAACCCAAGCATATCATGGTAATTCCATGCAAATATGTCTCGGTTGAGACAAAGGAAATCAATGTATTGCTCCCTTTCTTCTGGTTTCAAAGAAGAACTCAGAAAGGTGGGTCTATGGTCTCCTTCTTTACCCAACTCGACTTTTATTAGCTCGTCGACTGTGCCTTGGCCTCCATCCTCCAATTGGTATGGGGTAGCCACCATCTCCAGTTCTTAATGTGGATTCTTGTCATCGTGAGTTCTTAATGATACCATGGCAAATTGGACTATCCATTTCCTTTTGTGCATATTATTTGAGCCAGTCCTAAGAGTCAAGGTATACCCAAGCCCTTGAGTATTGACCTTTCTTCGTGATACATTTTCAATTGCCTGAAAAGGTGAAAACGTCTCCTTGCCGCCATTTAGGCATTGATTGGTAGACGGGTCGCAATTCATACCTCAATGATCTTTGGAGCCTGAGGGCTTTAGAGGGACCGTTATGGTTTTGAAGCTCCATCCTTCAAGCGGCGAGGTTCATACTCCTCTTGCCATCCTTATTTGAACTTCATCTTCAAAAGAGAATCAAGTACGCCATTTTTGGTTTGGTACAACGTCTCTGGATCGACATCCACCGAACTGATGGTGGTGAGTGGCTTGACTCCTTCTTCAGCATCCAAGCCTTCTGAGGCGTTCATCAATGCTTGTTCAATCTCATAATCTTCATCCGAATCGCCCTCGCTCTCTGATTCCTCACTCTATGATTCCTCAAGATTTTAGAATTTAACATCTACATAATGGTGTTTGAACACATTTTTCAACACCTTGGGCCCCCGATGAGGAATAAAATAGAAGTCGATCAATAAAGCCCCGACTTTCAAAGGAAGTTTCTATAGTCTCAGAGTTGCCCCAAAATGGGTGAGGATCTTCCTAAGGGCCCTAAAAGGCCACCTACCAAGTTTCATCATAATCCGACGTGCCTAAGGCAATGCAGACAAAGAAACAGTTTTGGAAAAATTAGCCTCTTGAACCAAAAAACAGACCCTGTAACTGGAACCCTATTTTCAAAGCATCAAATAGATGTGGGACCACCACCATTAGATTTGACTTGGTCGAAAACTCTCAGAGGTCAAGTTTCAGCTTAAACAAAGACCCTACGATAAAGTTATGGGTGAAAGATTGAAGAGGGGTAGGCTGCACGCTATTCCCGTGTGCCTTCCCAGCATCAGTCTCCATTAAAGGAGACTGGTTTTCACAATCACGACAAGTAACTTTCGAGTCGGGTCATGCTCAAATTTTGTCAGCATGTTCGTCTCGTCAAGACGAGCGTTTTGATATGTGGCACGTCCCGTAACGATGTCCGAACAGGGAGGAAAGCTCGAGAGAAGATGACGATTCGAGAACAAGAGTTGTAGAAAATCAGCAGTAGCGTGTCTCACTCGAGCGGCCATATCATGATGCTCGCACACCCGATCAACATAAAACCAGATGCATTGTGTGCATAAGGTCCAAGGCTACCACTGGTTCAAAATTTGTACATGATGAACGGTTAGATTTCACGTATGATGATTTTAAATTTTCTACATTATTCCAGCCGTCGAAATCCAAATTCCTGTAAAAAACCTAAAATGGTTAATTCTTTGTTCAGGCACAAAATCGAGCAGCGTTTATTGTAGCGTGATCATGACGGCATGCTCAATGCAATTTAGTGAAGAAACCAAGGAAATATATAGAGAAATGAGCGCACTATGGATCAAAAGATTTCATGATTTATACAAATTTAAAGTCGCATGATTGTGGCCTAAAAAGACGATATGTGACTCAAAGTTAGTATCGAATTGATTGTCATGCTGAGCCCAACGAGAAAGTAATCATCCTTTGGCCATGCAGGCACTAGTGCAACCTCGAAGCATCATAGAAAATCGAACACGTTCCATGGTTGCAACATGGATTATTTTGAAATTTTGTGTATTGTTGGGCACGGGCAAAATTGTAATTTTGCATCCATTTTTAGATTTTTTCTTAATTCAAATAAATTATATTTTTTAGTAATTAGGGTAAGTTTTGAGCATCCACCCATGTTTTGGGCCCAACTCTATAAATACATGTTATGTCTCATTGTAAAGGGCTTCAACTTCATGAATAAAAATTTAGAGAGATTGTGGAATGTCTTGGAGAGAAAGAGAGGAGAGAGAAGAAAATGTCTGGTACCCTTAAGTGAAGGTGATTCTCTCTTTCCTCCTGTCTTCTCTCTCCTTTTCTTTCTTTCTTTCACTTCTTCTTCTCTCTCTCTTCTTTCTTTCTCTCTTCTTCTTTCTTTCTCTCTCCTCTTCTCTCTATCTCTCTCCTCTTCTTATTCTCTTTGTCTCACTCTTCTCTACCTCAAACATGCACGACAATAAGTATCGTCATGCATATCTCTCTCTTTCTCTCTCTCTTTTAATTTTCTCTCTCTTTCTCTCTCTTCTTCTAGTTTTCTCTCTCTTCCTCTTTTTGCCTCTCTTCTCTTTCAACATACACGATAGTAGGCACTGTTGTGCATGTCTCTCTTTCCCTTCTATACCCTTTTCTCTCTACTCTCTTTCCTCTCTCATTCTCCCTCTTTCCTAATCATCTCTTTCTTTCTCTGCTCTCTTTCCAGATCTCTTTCTACACTTTGCTCTCTTTCCTCTTTTTCTCTCTCTTTTCTCTCTTTTCTTTTCACTCTCTGTCTTTCCTTTTCTCTCTTTATTCTTTCCTTTCCCTCTCCTCCCCAATCATGCACGACAGTGTCCATCACTGAGCATGACTTCCTCCTTCTCCTGGAATATGCATAGTGAGCTAGGCCTTAACCTGAGTGGTGGGTTGAGCCTCTATCTAATTTCCTCCTTCCCCATGTTGTGCACGGTAATGATCATCATCGTGCGTGACATTTCTTCCCCCTATTCTCTAACAAAAGCACAGAACCAGGCCCTTTCCCAAGTGGAAGGCCAGGTCGTGCTTGAGTCTCTTCTGACACGTACATTGATGCCTAAAGTCGAGCTTGTCCCTTATTTTCTCTCTCCTATCACTTTCTCCCCTATCATGGACGATGGAACCCATCACCATTTATGCTCCCTCTTGCTCTCTCTCCTCTATTATGGACGGTGGAACCCATCGCTGTCCATGTTCTCTCTTGCTCTCTCTCTCCTGTCATGGACGGCAGAACCCATCGTTGTCCATGTTTCTCCCCCTGTCTTCTTTCTCTCTTTTGTAATGGATGGTGGAACCCCATCGCCGCCCATACTTCTTTCCCCTTTCTCTCTCTTCTGTCATGGACGGCAGTACCCCATCACCGTCGATACTTCTTTCCCTTTCTCTCTCGTCTGTCATGGGCGGCAAAACCTATCACCATCCATGCTCCTTTCTTCTTTCTCTCTCTTCTGTCGTGGAATGTTGTCCACGTTACCTTCTTACTTTGCCTCCTGTCATGAACGGTAATGACCATCACCGTTCATGACACATCTCTCTCTTCTCTTTCTCTCTCATACTTTCTTTTCTTTCCCCTCTCTCTCATCTTTCCTCTTTATCTCTCCCTCTCTACTGTTCTTTATCTCTCCTCCCTTCTCTTCTCTTCTTCTTCTCTCTTTTCTTTTCTTCATCTCTATTCTTTTCTCCTTTCTCCTCTCTTATCTCTCTCCTCTTCTTTTCTCTTCTTCCTCTTCTCTCTTCTCTTATCTTCTCTTGTTCTCTTGTTCTTCTTTTCTCTTCTCTTCTCTTCATCTTCTTCTCTCTTCTATTATCTTCTCTTCTCTTCTTCTCTTCATCTTCTTCTCCCTTCTCGTCTCTTCTTCTTTTCTCTCTTCTCTTCACTTCTTCTCTCTCTTTTGTCTTTTTTCTTATCTCTTCACTCTTCCTCTTCTTTGTTTTCTTTCTTCTTTCTTATCTCTCCTCTCTCTCTCTCTTCTCTTCTCTTCTCCTTATCTCTTCTTCTATATCTCTTTTCATCTCTCTCTTTCTCTCTCTGATTTTCTTCCTTCTTCTCTCTCACTATTATTCTCTTACTCATTCCTCTCTTCTCTTTTCTCCCTCTCTTCGTTCTTATTCTTCTCTCATTTGACCAAGGGACAGGCTAAGTCTAGCACCATTATGGTAGTTGCGTCGTCGAGAAGTTTAGCCGCCCTGCCGATCTGAGTTACCATTCCCGTCTTGTTGCCATGTCAAACTAGCCATCGTGCCAGGCTTGTTGGTGTTGGTTCTGTAGTCCAGTAGTTAAGCCGCCGTGTCGATCTAAGTTACTGTGCTCTCCTCGCTACCGCACAAAATCAGTCATTACACTGGTCTAGCCACTATGTCAGTCTAGCCAGCCAATCAAACTTATCTTACTTCTCTTCTTTTTCCCCGTTCCATTTCTTCCTTATTTTTCTCTCAATCACCCCAATCTCTATCCTCCTATTCTTTCCTTCTTCTTTTGAATGCACATGCTTGTGTGCATTCGTCCAATGATAAGGTGGAGTCCTTTGGCCCACTTGTCTTGTAAATTAACCATACATGTGTGATTGCAGAAACAAGAGAGTACAGGTCAAGGGAGGCAATTCGAACCAGTTGTAAGACTGGGGGGCTTCCATTGTGATCTAAGAGGGCACCCACACGAATCAGCCCGAGTGAGTCACGGACCTAGGTGAGGTGTGTCATGCCTCAAGTCAAATTCCTCTCTCGCTGGTTGGTGTACCTGTCTTTGTTTCTTAACAAGGTTCTCGAAAGAGCGGTCTCAAGTTCCTGATTCTCCTTGAAACTCGAGACACTTGCCACCAGGTCATCCCGACCTGAGGGTGAGATCGAGTCATCTAACTAACTTGGCGACTCCACTGGGGACACACTACCCCTTTGTTGGATCGATCTTGTTTGGCTAGTCTCTCATTTGTTTTTCTACATTGCACTCACATGGCTTCTGGGTTCCTTAACCCATTCATCCGGATTGGGAATTTTCTTATCCCGGCATTTGTGAGTTTGCCAGGAAAACAAGCTCCACCAGCTTCATTTCCAACTTTCTTTCTGAGTGAAGACCCAGTGTCTAGTTCCTAGGTCTTGACCTGGATGGGTGTGAGAAGGGAATTAAAAGTCCCTAACTCCCCATCTCCTAGCTCTGGTGTAACCCCGACCAAAGTACTCTGCATCGGTAGCACATCTACTACCACGCACAGCATGCACACAGTTATTGGCAAGTCTCTTTCTAGTCATACTGCCGAGGGATGCCAAAAGGCTACCTTATCCTCTTATGCAAAAGGCAAGAAAGTTGTCGTTGCTCCTGTGGGTCGCCGCAAGTCTACCCCCCATGTTCTAGCACCACCTCAGGCTTTTATGCTTAGAAGTTCAACACACCGAGGCGGAGACCCTGGAGCCTCCACCTCACGCACACACCCTAAGGCTCGTGGGTCATCCACTCGAGCCACACCTCAGGGCAACCCTTGTGTTACCTCTAGTAAGCATCCAGGATTAGGCCTCCTTGGGTCGAAACCGGTACGCATGCATGTGTATACCACAACTTGGGGCGATGATGTTCCTGCGTCGACTCGAGTACATGGAGGATGACCCCTTTATCCTCGCTCTAAGCACACACTTACTCACCCTATAAGGGGAAGACTCCTACCTGTTCCCTTACACACACTTGCTCATAGCTCTTGCCCTCCCAAGGCCAAACCACCTATTCGAGCCCGAGCTACCCCCAAGTCACCTGGAATGCTACTTCAAGGGGCCCACACGTGCCAACTTCACGTACCGCTTCTCGCTCGTGACTCAGACACCGTCGAGAGCCCGTCCCTTCTCCCTCCCGCCCTTTCTCCTCCCGATGGATACCTCAAAACCTAGTACTCAAAGGTTTTCCCAAAGAGTACCATCTTGGGCATGCCCCATCAGGTTGGCCTTGCCTCTAGAGCTCACAAAGGAGATCGAGGCAAAGCCCTGATGGTTGATGAAGTCTTACAACCCTCAAGGCAGTAGCCCAAGTTGGCCCCTTTCCCCGGTCCACATTCACTGCCCCACCTTATGGACATGACCCTCTCATGCTCTAAAAATGCGGGTCAACGTTGACCCCAACAGTTCTGGAGAGAGGTCAATCGCAACCTCAAGATCAAGCATGACAGAGGATTGCAAATCTTAACTAAGGAGCCAACCACAATAGTAGAGGTTACCTACCCCAATGACCTCCTTCCTAAAAATCCCTTGTACCTTCTTCGAATCACATAGCCCGAAGAGGAGGCGCGAGAATCATGCACAATGGTCACCCAACCACCGAGCAGCCACGAACACAAGACCTTTGAGAACCGGTCCTCATGCGGTTCATGCATAAGACTCAAGTTCAGTTGGGGCATGCTGAGCCGTTGCTGACCGTGCACGACCTGCCAAGCTCAGAAGCCTTCAACCACATCAGACATTGACCCACTAGAAGAAGCGGTCAGCGTGATGGTCATTAATGAACCCAATAACAACCAAGAAGAACGCATGGATAGGTTCGAACACATGGTGCGAGCAATGATGGAGAAGATTGACCGCATGGAAAGCATGCGGTCCTCCGTCAATTTGTCCCATCATGAGGCCATCTCCCATCACTTAGATGATGCAGCTCCAAGGCAACCTCCTCCTCTTGCCTCACAAGACAATTCCGTCCCTCACCATGTCTCACAGGCAGACATTGATGCCATGGTAACCCAGAGCTTGAAGAACAGACAGATCTCAGGAATGTAGGGGACAACACTTTACCAAAAGCCATAGCCCTCCAACACTGATCAGGTTCTGTTTCCCCGGGATTACTAAAAGGGGAACCTTCCCCTGTTCAATGGTACAACATCCCCACACCAGCATATCGCACATTTCCAAGCGACATGTAAAGAGACAACGGCTGATGGGAGATTCCTCCTCCATCTATTTGTTGAAAGTCTTGATGGCTCGGCCTTTCAGTGGCATGCTTGACTTCCCCCAAATTCAATACATACTTAGGAGGAAATGGAGCAACTGTTCTACCAGCGCTTCTATGAAGGCGAGAGAGAGGTCCAGACCATCGAGCTTCTCACCTTGACCCTACATCAAGGATTAACCGCAGACAAGAGAGTTAAGCTTCGTTATCAAGAGGTGGATGCACTTGACGAAAAAAGGTTGAAGGCCCAACAGAACCTCGAACTCAACCATGGGAGAATGAAGAAGGCCTTTGAAAAGTTAGTCAAGGTCACTCATTCACTCTTGGAGATCTGGTTCTAGTTGTCAAAAGGCCGATCGTTACACATGGGTGGCGCAAAGGAAAGTTTGAACCTAAGTGGGAAGGCCCTTTTATAGTCCAGAAGGTCTTGACAAATGGGGCTTACATACTTGCACATCCTGATGGAGAGGAGGCGATGCTCCCCATCAATGGACGATACCTAAAGAAGTATTATCCCTAATACGTGCTCAAAAGACCCAATGTGCAACAAAAAAAAGTTAAGGATAAAAGAAAGGAAAAGACGGTAAAAAGAAAACAAGCAAGACAATTCCGAAAAGCTTTACTCTTTCTATTGTAAAAGTTGCAAGTTACAATCAGAAATCCATTATTAGGGACGTTATAGGGATATATTATCAAAAGTCGTTTTTGCTTCAAAGGGAAAGAGAACAGTTCGAGTGTTAGTCTTGCATCAAAGGAAAAGAAAGCAGTTGACCCTCAATGCTCTTCTTGCATCCAAAGAAAAGAGGACGGTTACAGGCCAAAAGTTACTCTCACATCGAGAGAAGGTGGCAGCACTTTAGATATAATCTATCAAACGTAAAAAGCAGGCTTCTCTGGCAAGGAGATGGCCTATGATGAAGAGCATACCCTGTTCATAGTGAAGGCCCTTCCACAAAACAACATGGAGTTCACAGTTGTGCTAAAGGACTTGGTTTTCAACAGATTACATAAGCCAAGCCTTTTCATAGGCCACCACCCTTTGCCTGCAAAAGTCACCATCGTGTACGATCGTTGCCAGACATAACTCAACGTTTTACATGATCAATGACGAGCACAACTTGCCACCGTTCATGAAAGGGTCGCCAAGTGAGCAGCTACCATCGCGCACAACTAACGCTTTGCATGTCTTGTTACTGGTCATGTGTGACTAACGCCATGCGTGACTATTGCCGCCTATGACTATCGCAACGTGGGAGTCATCGCCGTGCACGACTATCGCCGTGCGTGTCCACCCTCAACACTTCAGTTGCTGACGACTATCCAGCTGCCTGTGACCTTTTGGTTCCATGTGCCCCCTCGGTTACTCGTGTCCCTTCAACTCCCTGTGACCCTTCAGTTCTTATGGCCTTTGGTTGCTTATGGCCCTTCGTTTCTTTAGCTAACATGTACCTTCCCCGAGACCCTTTGTCTCCCCTTTGCGGCTGTTCACTATCTCGCACCACTTCGGCATCTCGCTGAGAAAACACCACCCTTCACTGTAAACCTCTCTCACTCACTAGAAACTCGCGGCTATACTTTTCCTCTCCTTCCCGGTGACGGAAAACAATCGGAAACCTACCGGCATGACCTTGCTAAGCTCTCAACCCCTTTCCCACACGTTTTCGGTAATCCAGAGCCACAGCTAGAGTCCCTATGTTAGCTAGCAGCTCCTCGCTTCCTCTGGCGACAATGACCCCAGCCGGAATCTTCACCTCCCTACTGGAGCCCTCATCGGAAAGCTCGCACTCACATCAGGTCTCTGCGACCCTCCTGTGTGGTTAGGTGCCTCGATCTCACCCTCTGGATCAAGATGATGGAGTGGCACTCATCTCGGGTTTCAGTGAGACCCCAGACTTTTTGAGATCGCTCTCTTGGGAACCTCGTTTGAGAATAAGGGCAGGTGGACCAACCGATGAGAGAAATTTAAGGTGGGTTTGGGAGTTACTCAGGTTGGCTCGTGTGGGAGCCCTCTTAGATCATGACGAAAGCCTCCCGGTCGTAAAAATTGTTCGGAATCGTCTCCCTTGGCATGTATGCTCCTATTTTCTGCAATCACACACATATGGAAAATGTTACAAGACAGGTGGGTCAACAAACCTCACCTTGCGTCTTTGGTGAATGTACAAAAGCATGCTTATTCATAAGTAGAAGAGAAGAATAAGAGAAGGAAGATGGGAGAGAGAAGAAATTGACCAGGTGTGGAGATCAACACAGTGACTAAGGTGGTGGGTAATTTGCCTGACATGATAGTAAAATGGGCTTGGTAACTCATACCAGCTCAACAGAATTACTATTAGACTTCAATAACAATACTGGCTAGCTAGAGATGATGGTTTATCTATCGTGGTAATAAAGTGGACACAGTAATTATGACACAACAACATTATTGCTTGACGACAAAACTACCATGATAGGCTAATTCAACCCCTCATAATCAAACGAAAGTATAATAGATAGAGTGGTGATTGTAAAGAAAGAATTAGAAGAAAGATAAGAGACGAAGAAGAGAATAGAACGAAGGAGAGGGAGAGAAAGAAAGTAGGAGAAGAGTGTGAGAGAAAAGAGAAGAACACAGATGGCGCTAGGCATCGCCGGTTGTATTAGACAAAGACAAGGAAGAGGACACAGTTGATGATAAGCATCGCCGATTGTGGTCGACAAAGATGAGGAAGAGGACACAGTCGACGCTGAGCATCATTGGATGTGTTAGACAAAGAAGAGAAAGAGAACACGATTGATGCTAAGTGTCGCCGACTGTGTTAGACAAAAAAAGAGAGAGAGAGAGAACACAGTCGGCGCTGAGCATCGTCGGCTGTGTTAGATTGAGAAGACACAATCAGCGCTGAGCATCACCGACTGTGTTAGAGAGAGAAGAGAGAGAAGACATAATTGACATTGAGCTTCGCCTACTGTGCTGATTAGAGAAGAGAGAGAGGGACACAGGCAGCACTGAACATCACCGGCTGAGTTAGGTAGAGAGGACAGAGAGAGATAAAGATGAGAAGAAGAGAGAGAAAGAGAGATAAAGATGAGAAGAAGAGAGACAAAGAGAGATAGAGATGAGAAGAAGAGAGAAAGAGAGATAGAGATGAGAAGAAGAGAGAGAAAGAGAGATCGAAAAGAGAAGAAGAGAGAAAGAGAGATAGAGATGAGAAGAAGAGAGAGAAGAGAGACGAAGATTTCATCATCTTGGATTTTTTGATGGAGTCTTGAAATCCGACGACCTAAATTTACAGCAACGTCGATGCCTCCGTGTGTGAAATTCAACAGTTCATCGTACCACGCACATAATGTGCATATAATGCAATTGGTTTCGTGTCGATCGGGTGCACGAGCGCCATGATTTTGTCACTCAAGTGAGGCATATTGTTGCTGATTTTTTCGTAACTTTCTTCATGGATCAGGAACTTCTCTCTAGTTTTTCTCCCTGCTCGGGGATCGTCATGAGGCATACCACAAATTGAAATGCTCGTCTTGATGAGACAAACATGCTCATAAAATTTGAGCTCGATCTGACTCGAAACAAGTGAGTTATGGGCCTCGAAAGTCACTGCCCATGAATGGTGCTTTGGTGCATGGTGGCCACACGGGAATAGTGTGCAGCCTACCCCGTTTCAGAATTTAACTCATAACTTTGTTCTAGAGTACCTGATTAAGCCGAAACATAACCCATAGGGGTTTTCGATTGTGTCGGATCTAATGGCTGTAGTCCCACAGCTTTTTGATGTACCATAAATATAGCTCTGGTTACAAGGTCCATTTCGAGGTGCTAGAGGCCAATTTTTTTGAAATTGTTTCTTTGTGTTCACTACCTTAAACATGTTTGATCGCAATAAAACATGTGAGTACTTATGAAGATCTTGACCAATTCTTGAGCCATTATGAGACTGTCAAAATTTCCACTGTTCTATAAGCTTTATTGACCTACTCCCTCTTTCTTCCGCAAAAAGGACCAAGGTGCTGAAAAATGTGTTGAAACAGCTTGCCCTACTGAATGTTATACTTTGAGGGAAGCGATAAGAATAATATTCAAAAGATTTCGTTCGGCTTTATTGCCCTTTTATTTTTCCTAAACACAAGACCACGTGAACACCGAGGGATTCACACAATGGTGCAACTAGGATGCTCAGATATAGGGATGCATTGTTCGCAGGTCCATCCGTGGAGACTTTAGGGGAAGAAGAGACTTTTTTTAGGGATCTTATCAAAGTCCTCACCCTCGTGTGGTCTATTTGTGAGTTTAAAGTTGAGGAATTTATACGGACCTCGTTAGTCAGAATTAGGGCCGTCTGGAAATTTAGGCCAACCTGGAAATTGAGTGCCATATCGAAGGGCATTTTTCCCATTTGGTCTGGGTTTGTTTGTCTTATGATAGAAAGCCAAAGGGCCTTTGGTTGGCACTGTTTGTTGCTACACGAGGTTTGCTTTAGATAAGCAGGGTACCTCTGTGGGTCCCATCCTACAGGGTCCAGTCGGGGGCATTTTGTTAACCGGTCCCGAAAATCTGGGCCTCTCGATCAGGGAGGGATTTTGGTGAGGCGACCTCATGGAGAGGTGTCATCATGAAATCTCTGGAAGGTTTGGCCCTGACTTTGTCATTTTCTTGCCTTCGTGGGCGTCTTTGGTTTGTCGAAATGACTTTCTTGTTTGTTTGTTCTGCTGAAGAGCCTTTTATCGGTGCTCGTCTACGTTGTGCACCAGTTGTACCTTGGTGGGTAGGGTACCTTAGTTTGTCGAGGTGACCAGCTCTCGATACAACCCCTACCCATTGTTGTGCAGGTCGTTACATAGCAGCTCCAAAGTCATGGCTGACTTAGCCTTCTCAAGGCGTCTCTGGCATCTTGGAGTACATTTGTAACCTCCGGGGAATGATGCTCTTCTTCATGAGACTTGTCTTTCTTTCTTAGCGAATCTTCTGCCCGTTCGAGTCCTTTTTGCTACTGGGCTTAGGTTGTCGGAATTTTTTTCTTGAAGCTTGTATTTTTGATGCCCTGGTATTATGACATCAAGGGCTTTTCTTCTTTTTGAGTGTGGGCTGAAGCCGCCAGTTGAGGCGAATGCTGCATCAACCTATTTATTGGTTCAAGCGTCCTTTATTGATTTTTACTTGAACTTGGGAAGCGGCTCCAAAAAGACGGTTTTCACCAACTTCCTTTTATTTGGGGCTCTTTTACTTATGAATTTTCAGCCATGTCCATCTTATTCTTCCATTTTTACTCATGGTTCCCTTTCGGGTTTCACCGTGCTCGATTTTTGTTCACAGAACTCTTTAGTTCATGGTTTTGTGCTCATGCCCATCCGTCATTTTTACTCATGGCATTCTCTTATTAAGGTACACACCATGCGTGTTATTTTTTATGGAGGCGTGTTTAAGGTCATGCCTCTAGGACCTGTGCAAAGCCTTTTATGTCATGCGGCCAGGACATGTACTCTAGTTTAAGGTCATACAGCTGTACCATGGTAGAGATGAATGGCAATCTATGGAGGCCATGGAGTGAGTATGGTGGTGTTTTTACTCACAGCTTCGTGAGCACGGGTGAGACTCACTGGGGAATGTAGGAGGAAGATGAAGTGGATGGACTCACTGAGGAATGGAGGAGGAAGATGAAGTGGAAGGACTCATTGGGGAATGGACGAGGAAGATGAAGTGGATGGACTCACTGGGGAATGGAGGAGGAAGATAAAGTGGCTGGACTCACTGGGGAGGTATTGCATACACATGGGTCGTTTAAGGAAGATGTGCATGAAGATGCACGTAAAAAGGTGTGCGCACGTATGCGAGGGTGAGTTTATGGTCGTACCTCCGAGACTCGTGTAAAACAGTTTATTATCATGCGACCAGGACGTGCACTATGGTTTAGGATCATATAGTTTGGACAATGGTTATGCAGTTTAAAGTCATGCAACTAGGACCATGCAGTTTAAGGTCGTGCAACTAGACCTCCGCTACAATTTACGGTCTTGGACCATGGTGCTGAGTCTTTTAACGTCATGCGGCTAGGATGTGTAATATAGTTTTAAAGTCATATAGCTTGGACCATGCAGTTTAAGGTTGTGCTGTTAGACTTCTGCTACAGTTTATGGTCATATAGTTTAGGCAATGCTATTTAAGGTCGTGCACCTAGACCAAAGCTGTGTAGTTTAAGGTCATGCAGCATAGACCAAGGCTGTACAGTTTAAGGTCATGCCGCACAGACCAAGGCTGTGCATCTTAAGGTCATGCAATACAGACCATGGCTGTGCAGTTTAAGGCCATGTAACACGAACCATGGCTGTGAAGTTTAATTTCATGCAGCACGAACCATGACTGTGAAGTTTAAAGTCATGCAGCACAGACCATGGCTGTGCAGTTTAAGGTCATGCAGAACGGACCATTGTGTGAGTCGCCATGTAAGTGAAGCTCCATAGGGGTAGGTCTGTGGATAACAATCTGACTTCTTGGGGATAAAATAGTTAAGGCTATACACAAGCAGAGAGCTTTAGATGAAACTAGTGACCCTATGAGGAGTGGCAAAACTTACTGGGGATTAAGAGGGTAAGTGTGACTCCCTGGGGATAAAATAGTTAAGGCTATCAAGAGACTAGATGGGAAGGCCGACTTCATCAGGGAAAAGGCAACAAATGTGGGTCGTTTATATCCTTAAGGATAGAATAACAAGGTGTGAGACAGACCCACCGGGGGTTGCAGCAGTAAAAATGACCGTAACTCCACTGGGGATAATAAGCTGCAATACGAGTATGACTCTCCTACAAGGGATGAGAAGTCAAGACTTGAGTTTGAACGACCTGGGTTTCACTTTGCTGGGGATAATAAGTCAGAGTTAAGGTGCCACTTCATTGGGGATATTAATAATAAGACACACACGACTTCAGCATGGGGTGTATGACAATGGACTACTTAAAACACGGCTAGCGGTAAGTGCAGTGACCATTATTTCTAGAGACGCTTGGTTTGTTAAAATCACAGCTGGTGCTGAGAACAACCCATATGATTTCTTGAACACACAGTCGGTGTTGGGTCATTGAGAACGTAGGCAACACTAAGTCGCAAGTGGCACTGAGTCTCAGAGCACACAGCCGGAGCTGGGTTTACTGAGGAAGCAGCTGGTGTTGGAGTTACTGAGGACGTAGGCGGCGCTAAGGCTGCGACAACACAGGCAGTGCTGAAGTCACAATCAACACAGGCGGTGCTGAAGTCTATGTACACACAGCCATCCCTTGGTGTGGCTTTATCTTTGGGCTTCGTCCCAAGCCCGACCCGGTCTTAGCCCATTGTTGTTTTATCTCCTAGACGTGGCTGGGATTCCGAATTGGCGTGGGGAATTTTTGGGAGAGCATTAGCTACGTAAAGGGGTAAAACCCCATTTCACCATTTCTTACTGAAGGTAAAAAGTTTAAGGACTTGAGCAAGAAAAATCTCAACAGTGAAAGAGAGTTCTCAGTGGAAGCTCCAAAAAACAGTGGGTGTTTTGGCAGGACTTAGTAGGAGGTTTGCCAGTCAACACAGGGGGTTTCTAAGAAGCTGGAGAACTCCGATCGTGGTTTCATGAGTTTTGGCGAGGGGAAAAAAAAGGGTGCAGGTTGTAACAGTTGGCTGCCTAAGCATTTCCTCTTGTTTTGGTAGTTTTTCCAGCATGTGCAGTGGTTTTTTCAGCAACTTGGGGTTGTTGCAGAGGTCTTTTGGTGGTGGAAGGGGAGTTTCGACGAGAAACCAAAGAGTTAAGGGATTGAACCGTCGTTGAAGGTGGACGTTGTAGGAGGTGGACGGTTTTCATTCGCACGTGTGAGATGTGTGTCAAGCGGTGTAGAAGGACATGGCGACGGTTGTCAGGCGGTGTAGTGGGGCTCGAGGTGTCATGCGTAGAATCCACGACATTGTGAGAGATCTGAAAATAGCTGGCATTAGGCGTAAACGGACACAACCGACGCTAGGCATTAGTAGACACAACTGGCGCTAAGCTCTGGCAGACACTGCGCACTAGGCTTTAGCAGACATAGCAGGCGTTAAGCTTTGGTAGACACAACCGGCGCTAAGCAGTAGACATAGTTGGCGCTAAGCTTTGAGTGCGCAACCGGTGTTGAGTGTTAGCGGACACAGTTAGCACTAAGCTTTCGTAATCACAACCGGCGCTGATCCAATGCTTTAACAATTTTTATTTAGGAGTAAACCACTAAGACCTTTATAATGGTCGGTTCTTCTTACTAAATTCTTGATGTGAAGAATCGCATGAGAGGAGCGTTCGGTACTGATAACTTTACCAGTGAGGCTTTAATAAGAGGGAAGCCCAGTTGGCTAACAAGGCCACTATGTGACCCAGAGTGGCCTCTCAGTGTCACTTTCATTACTGACCTAGTTCGTTTTGAAGTCCACGAGGGTAACAATGGCAATGTTAGTATCGAAGAAGGTGTGGAGCTCCATCATTGTATTCACAGGAATTTAACTTCGGGGGAGAACTTGCCTACCCTTGGAAAGCGAATGATACAAGGAAAAGGGCTACTACTATGGTCAAGAAGAGACCTTTGAATACAAGGGGAGCAACAATTTTTGAAGGGATACTTTTCATGGACTGCTAAGGTGTTAGCGTCGCATAGAAGCATTCTTGAACGTGCTTCTCTGATAGCAGCGGTCCAGTTTTCGGGCAGCTACTATGACCGATGCTCTAACACTGTCAAAGTATTACTGGAGACTTGGAGTCACATTAGCAATACATGGCTTCTTGGGCATGGGGAATTACGAATCTCTTTAAAAGATCTTCATTTTATTAAAGACCTTCCGATGATCAGGGCTATGTATGACGAGTTTGTGCCACCGAACTCAGTCATCTTTAGTGGTGTTATCTTGGGGGAAGAAGAGCCGCCTACCAGTCTTTAAAAGATTTTTGAGTCTTACCAGTTAGTTCATGATAAGTCTTGCTATGGTTGGGTAACCTTCACCGAATGGGAGAAATCCGTTTGTGGAGATTATCCCGAAGAGGGTTGGAGTACTTCGAGAGGGAAACGAAAGGCAGTTGTGAAGGGGATGCCTCCCTTGTATCGACCTGAGACCATCGATGACTGTGTCTTTTTTTCCTCATATTTGGCCTTATTTTTGTACAAGTTCGTGCTCCCTGGGTGGGCAGACGACATTTGTCCAGGCGTATTGTATGTGGCCTGCGACATGGCCAGAGGGCTTGAGTATGCCCTTGCTCAGTGCGTCTTGTGTAACATTTACCATGGCTTGGGGGCGGCCATCTCCCATGGAAAGGCCTACAAAGGCAAAGTGGGAGGGAATGGCACTGTAGGAGGAGAGGCATTTTCAGGGAATATTAAGGCTCCATTCCCCATTAATTATATGTATGGGTGACTAGGGGTTCCCTGCCATTTATGTGAGGAGCCAGAGCATAGGGAACAAATTGTGGCCCTTCTTGATGAGGAATGCTGGCCACAAGGCTTTCTTTCACAGCCCAGGGGAAGCTCGAGGCTTATTCAGGAATGACTCTTTGAACTTACGGTGGATCCCATTTGTAATTGGGAGCTTCACTGATCGTGCTTTCGTTGATGAACTGGGGAAGGAGCTAGACGGTGCTCCAGCAACCATCAGGGAACTCATGTTCATCTTGAGCATTAGAGGAGGAATTCTACCTTATCGGACTTCGCACTGTGCTAAATTAGAAGGATATTTCCCCCAACACTACCCCTCAGCATGGGCTTGATCAGGGCTACCCCTTCTCAGTGTTCTTCGAAAAGCGCAGGGGCAGAGTAAACGTAGGGAAGCCGAAAATGCTTGGGACACTTCGTGAGTGCTGGCTACCATAACATATACGGACTGCTTGGTCTACGTGTCTAGAAACGACAGAGATCAGCAAGTATGTGTTACCTCACTTTGGCAGGAGGGTCCGACTGACCAAGGCCTATGCGAACTAGTGGAGGATCACCAGCAAGGGATACTGGGATGAGGATCACCCTTGGAAAGGAGAGAACTACAACTGACACCAAGGGAATAAGTAGAGGAGAGTGGTGGATCCTGCTACTTCTGACGAAGTGTTTGTCTTGTAATCTCCCTCGAACTGGCAAGCTTAAGGGATCCCTCGAGAGATAGTGGACGATGACGTCTCGCAAGAATTTCTAGCCATTAAATAGAGAACTGGGAGTGTCTTTGATAAACTCAATTCCATATTTGAAGGGAATGAGGGCTTATAGGTCCCTGGTTAAGAGAGGCATCCCACTCAGAACTTGAACGTACTGATTGGGAGCGGTCCTCATAGTAAACTGTCTGTGGATGCTTCTTAAGGAGGGAGTTCTCAAGTGATAGTTCCTCCTCAAGAAGAAGGAAAGAAAAGAAAAACGGTCCACCTCTACCGGCACTCATGCACAGGCTCCAGTTAGTGGGAGTACTCAAGGATGTAGGGGCGTTAATCTTCTTGTGATCTTGGAAGAAGGAGGTAGTTCTTCCTCCTCTGACCATTTAGCAACTCCCCTAGTATCACCTTTTGTGCTTTCTCCACCATCTTCTGTCTCTCCTGAATTGTTTTCTTCTTCTTTAGAGACTGAAGCAAATGACTCCGACCCTTTTGAGCCCATTATTATTCCTTTTGACCGAGAAGTGACTCCGGATCTTGGGGAGGCACCTATGAGTCCAAGGGTAGCTCTTGAGTCAGAGCCGGCTCCGATGGACACTGACGAGGTGAAAGCTCGAAAGCAAATGCTTCAAGAAGGGAATCTGATGCTGACGTGGCGTATGTGCTTCAAGGGTTTAGTGCCTCGACTGAGGTAGAGATGAGGGTTTAAGAAGAAGGGTCCATGGTTCATGACGCCCTTGAGTACTAAGAGGCTCCTGCCCTCAAGGGCACAGATCGTGAGAATGCAGGGATTGAGCTTTTTATGGTCGAAGTTCTGGTTGTTAAGGGAACAAGCCAGATGGAAGAAATCATGGCTGAGGTTGAACCGGTGATTGGCGAAGGCTAAAGAGAAGGGGCAGTTCCTAAACTTGCCAATACTGACGTGGCAGTTCAGGAGGGTGAGAGGCAAGGGAACAAGTTTCTTAAGAGCCTGCTGAGAGAGAAGCGGAGGGCCCCATAAGCGAGGGTCAAGGCGACAAGACTGGTGTTGAGGAATACAGGCAGGTCGAGGCTGAGGTTGTCTCAGGGTATGAAGTGCAAGAAGATCTTGACTTTGCAGTAGTTTCAGAGGAGCCAGTGGCTCAGATGGCTATTACTTCGACAAGCTCAGTCCTTAAAGCCAAAATTTCTTCAATTGTAGCAATTTTAGTAGCATCATCTAGGCCCATCTTTAGAGAGGTTTCTAGTATGATTGTAGTCATGCTTTGGCAGGCCTTCAGGGCTTGAGGGAGATACCTTTCAATTAGTTAGGTGAAGGTTTGGCCAAACTGTGGGAATTTGCTGTGACTACCGTGGTTGGGAGTGCACTAAAAGTCCTTCCCCATTTTGATGCAACCCTAAATGAGTTGGAGAGCTGGCGATTGGGAATGTTGCATCCTGAGGCAGAAATCAGTAGGCTAGCCTCCTTGGAGGAGTCAATCCTGCGTCGTCACCAGAATATAGATTCTTGCACTGCGAAGAAGGCTACTATCACTGACCATCACCAGGATCTCAAGAGGGAGGCGCAAGGCAGCTATTAGAGGATGATCAAAATAAGAGAAGAGATGTGAATATTAAGGTAGGAATTCGCTGGTCTTGAAAAGAAGATGATTCAGAGGAGGGCCATGGAGGCCTCTTTGGTTGCAGATTTATCCGAACTCAATAGCACCATTGAGTCCAAAACTGTGGTGATGGAGGAGGAGACTCAAATGGTGGCCAAATTGAAGGAGTGCGTCCAGAGCGCAGAGACTTCTCTTATGGAAGCAACGCATAGATCAATAAGATGATTGATCATTTTTTTAAATGTATTTTTCTTTTGCCAATACTTGTTAAACATTTGAACTCATGAATAAAGTGCTTCTTTTTTTCTTTTCTGGCTGACTTCGCTACATGATTTCATTCTCCTCTTACTTTGCTGCACCTCATGCGATCCTTTTGAATGCCTCTCGACATATTTATCGACACCAAGGGGATAATACTTAGGTCTTGTTTAGTCCCATGATGGGTTGTTGTGGCTTGGATAGCTTCGAAATGGGGAGTCATTGTTTTTTCTCCTCTTAATGTTTGATTGGCCAAGGGCTCATAGTTCATTTTCGTCATCATTTGATGAGCTCGGTCACTATAGATAGTCCAGTCAGGAGGGGCTTTGGCCTCCATTAGTGGTGCATTCACTTAAAACCCATCATAGCTTTTGATCTCAGTGATGAACTCCTTGAGATGTTTTGAAGGAATACGCAGAACTTCCAATTGGCACTAGAGATTGCGAACTTCATTTCTTAGTTTTGCTAGGGGATCTTGCTCTTGAGGGGAAAAAGATTGTCGTTTCTCAAATTGCTCTCCTTCCGCCAAACCAGGGAAGAATGCTGATGAATGGTGCATGGAGCGTCCTCTATGCTTATATCAACGGGATTTTGAAGAATCTTTTGCAGCTGTTGGTGCACCACTTCTGCTTTCAAGAGTACAATAGGGACATGCAGAACTTTTTGATGGTCTGACATATAAGTGATCTTTGGAGATAAGAACTCTATCCCCATGACTTGCTCAATCTCAAAAGGAATTTCTAATTCATCTTCTCACGAAGATGACTCAGAAATGGGGGTAGAGGGTGAGAACTTCTTCTTTGAACATTTTTACCAATATTCTCCCTAAGTCCTCAACATCTTCATGAGGAGAATATCTTGTCTTCCTTATAAACTTGTGATCCCCCTCACTTGGTTCTGAGGTGACACCAGCACTGTGAACTAATACTTAGCATCAACATAGTGAGTTTCAGCTACAGAGAATGGTCTTTTGTCAGCATAAACCATATGTTGCCTCCCATCTCGACAATACTTGAAGCACTGATGCAATGTTGATGGAACGACTCCCTCGTCATGGGGCCATGGCCAGCCGCAAAGAATGTTATAGGAAGTTTTTATGTCGATTACATGGAACTAAGTGTAATCGTTTAGCTCACCGATCTTACAACAAAGGCAAATCGTGCTAGCTGGCTTCTCTCTTGACTTGCTGAACCCTTAAACTGTGATGTGGCTCGGAGTAAGATCTTCGGACCCTAACCCTAATCGAGTAAGGATCCTCCTTAAGATAAGGTTGACTACCGACCCTCCATCTAACATAATTTGGTTGATAGGGCATGCATGTAATTCGCAAGTTACAAAGAGTGGGCAATTATGAAACTTTTCTCGCAGCTACAGATTGTCCTCTAAAATGGTGATTGACATACAACCTTCTAACATCGTCGGGTCCACTTCAATAAGTTCTACTTCGGTCTCATACACGGCTAGGTTAGATAGATCCTGAACTAAAGCCATTCGTTAATCCTTCGAGAGAATGAGGGTGTCGTAGATACTGAGGACAACTGGAAGCTTCCGCAGATGCCCTATCACATCATATTTCACCTTTTCTTGGTTAAGGCTTCGCTCTCCTAGTTCTGCCACTGATTTGGGAGGTATGTTGGATTGAGGAGTAGGTTTGGGTGGAAGAGGTTTATTTTGACCCTCTAGCTGGCTTGATTGCACAGCGGGGTTGGTTGGGGTGATGTACATTTGAGGTTTTGGAAGCGATTGGGTCAGAGGTATCACAAGGAATTAGAGAATAGGTGGATTGTTTGTGGTATTGGGATTAAGAAAGAGTCTGGGGAGATGGAGGATAGGCAGATTGGTATTTGGATTAGGGCGTAGTGGCGAACTTGGAAAATTTAAGGTGTCTGACTTCTGAGGTGGAGGCTGCAGCATTTTCCTAAAGCTTAGGCTTATCTGTCCTGTGGTGAGTGATGCTCTTGAGATTTGCACCATATGACAAGCCTCTTGATCATGGAGGCTCTGCCCTCTTGATTCTCTTAATCTTTGTTCGAAGTCAGGCTTAGATGGCCATTGGGGTTTCTCCAGCTTTGACTTTTAGTGCTTCTTTGAAGTGGATGGCTCCACTTTGGCTTTAGCTGCCAGGGCGTCAGCAACTGTTACGAATCTAGCTGCCTGTGTCAGGGTCTTTCTTAATCGTTTCCATTGCATCCTGCTTATGTTGATGCCTTCAAATTCTTTGTCGAGAGCCTCGAAGTCAGGACACTTCAAGGTTTTACTTACAGTAGACATATGAGAAGTCGAAGAATAAAAAGAGAGAAGAGTCAGAAAGTGGGGGACTTTTAAGGTCATTTCCCTCATCAGACCGATCTAGGCAGCTTTTTACGTCATCACCAGGATTGGAAGTGTGCAGGGGGTCTTTTAGGTCCTTCCCTTGCATAGACCATCGGGGAGTGCTTTTAACGTCATGATCCTCATTGGACGTGCTTTGAGGAGAGGATGACATGGGGACTTCTTATTGATGTGATGGAGAAGGAAGAAGAATCGTGTCAGGGATAAAGTCTAGTAAAGTTGGTAGTGGGGGAAGAGGTCTGAGAAATTCCTGCTCAGCTGGAGGTTGAGCAGTCTTGTTTCTCCAGCGAGCAGCCCTTGGTGCCCGTCTCCTTCTAGTTTTCCGAGGTGGTGTTTGATTCATCTCGCTAGGCTTGTGAGCATCCATAGCTTGATGAACTGCTTCTTGTCGTAAGGACTTGAGTCTATTGTGTCTATGGTAGACTATCCAGGGCTGGGAAATCGAGGGTTCAGCAGAGTTTGAATCATTATTAAGAAGGTCTTGTGTTGGGAGATCCTCTTGCATCGGTGGAGTAGTGGCTTGGGGATCAGTTACTGTGACGTTGTAAAACTCTTAACATTCCAGATCGGTGAGAATTTTCATACCCCAATCGCATTTAGCTTTGAGGTTTTGATGGACCTCACGTCAAAACTGTGATCGGGCTTGCGGTTGGTCAGCTCTTCTTGCAAAAGAGAGTGCTATCTACATCAGGTATGGCAAAGGATGAGGGTCAAGGACTGGAGTTATCCTCGGCCAGGGAGGATGAAGGATTTGATCTTCCATAAGGTCTTTGCCCTGAGCTTTATTGTGGGCTCTAAAGACGCGATCGAAATGACGAGGCTGTTTCAGGATGGTGCACTTAAGGAAGGTCTTCGAGTACCACGGCTGAAGTTCTTCCTTGAAGAAGGAGGAGCGGGCAAGAGTAAGGTTGACCCATGAGAACGCCTAAGTTGAAGATGTCACGACCCTGCCCACTGGCCCCACCGTACACCATTAGAGGGCGACAGAGAACGGGATCGTGATCAAAGAGGTCACGAACGTCACTCAGGTGGGAGTGGCTCAACTCATAAAATACGGAATCAAGAGCACACAAGAAAGAAAACTAGAATGAAAAAAACCACCCCAACAGGCGACAATATCAAAAGTCAAGTACAACCATCTCATTCATTCATTATCAAAGTCATTATAATTTTCTCAAGGCACTACTGGCCGAAAAATATACACAAACTGAAATGTTCATCATAAATTTGAGATCACCAAAACATACTATGAAAGTTTTCATAGTATGACTTTCCAACTTCTTAACTTCGAGCTTCGAGTCACAATAACGGCCACCCACCTTTAGTACGAATGCCACACTCTTCACTCTACAGTTATGAAGATAGGATGGAATGAGCTAATTAGCCCAGTAAGCAGATTTATACCATTGCATTCCCATTAGCGTAACAATGATAACAAAATGCAATGCACATACATATATGCATACATTCACAAGGTACCAAATGAAGTCCTTAGACACGTTTCTCAATGTTTTAACAGTAGTATAGTAAAATCAATTCCATATACAATGCATGACTCACAATCACCTACTTGAAGCAGAACAGTAAGGGCCACAGATCATCTTCACAAAACTAGTAAGGCTGACTCTCGAAGTAAAAGTCTCATTTCCCAAGCTAGATCAATCCTGTTGCATAAAACCTCTACCCTCCTTCAGGAGGGAGGACAATGACAAGTGGGTGCCCTACTTCGTATTGTCCTCACACACATACACACGGACACACATCCCCAGTGCAGTTTTTGGTTTTCGATAGGCAGTGGCCCTGCAAGACATGATCCTATCCTTATGCCCTTTTGGCGAGTGAGCGTTAGACTACCATTGCGTGACCCAATACATAGTGCCCTCCTAACTAATCATATCCTGACTCCCATCCTATCACGGGGAGCTAGGGAAGATCTTTGCTGCCAGCACCATCATTCACACAGTAGGTGCCTATCTCTGTATCACATAAGCAGCACGGTACCAAAGTTCACACAAAAGGTACCCATTCACATGTAGCATAACATCACATAAACAATATGGTACCATCATTCACAAAGTAGGTACCCATTCACATGTAACGTAATCCTTGGTAATATTGCATTAACAGTGGCAATATCACAATAACAATGACAATATCACACTTAAGCATATAGCACAATTTCTGCATTCATACACCATGACATGCGCTCACAGTTTGGGTCGTAACTCTTGGACTAATTAGAGTTTAAAAATGGCTCCAAAACCATTTTTGTACTAGACGCACCAATATTTCAAAGGAATATGGTGTGAATACAGTTGAATCATATTTGACCCCCCAAAGGTTCAAGAGAATGTCTAGTCGCTGTACTCTGCTGTGTGCATGGAACAACAACATACCCTACTTCGTAATGCTATAACTTTATAATCGTAAAGAATTTGAGACATTTCCAAGAAAATAAAAATTCATGCCAAGGCACATATCTTTCCAACAAGGTCAATTTTAAAGATTTTGGACTCCATTTCGTTGTTTAGAAGTCTGTTCCAAATAAGGTGATAGTTCTGGTTTTTATCAAACCGCCAACAGTGACACATCTTCTCAAAATGATGCATATCTTCCAATCTATAAGGAATTCAATAATTTGTACATGAAACTTTTATGACATTGAAGGATCTTGCAATTGGCTGTCGTTTGGCAAGAATTGGATTTCATTTGGTTGGTGAAAACTAGTGATTGCAGTACGGTTAGTGGTAAATCTAGGAAAACAGTCAAACAGTGACTTACCCACAGACTTCGAAGTACATCTCCCTTTTTGTAACGAATTTCAACAAGGGGAAAACATAAACATTTTACTAGACTCATATAGCTTTCCAATGGCTATGATTTTAGGCAAATCGGACCTCATTTGATTGTTGAAAAAGCTTTTAAAAAAAAGGGTAAGTTCCTGGAATTTCACAGTGGTACTAAGCATGCCTCAACAACATGCTCCATAACTTCAATCTCTTGCCAAAGAACATGACAATCACAGCTTCTTCACAATATAACCACATAAACATACATTTCTCACGTAATCATGATTCATGCATTCACTCATAACATTCACATCCATCATAACATAAAATCCCAATTGTCTACAACACATATACTTCCATTTCTCATTTCACATACATATGTTTCCATGCATCCTTATGACTATAGTGCAATGGTGAAGGATCCACTTACCTGCACAGCAATGGTGCCTTCTCACAAGTCTAATTGCACAACTCCGCCCCCACTCCAACAATGGATGCCCACCCAGCTTTCCCCCAACTTTCCTTAGGGAGAGAGAGAGATGAAAGGGAAAAATGAGTGGCGTGAGAGAGGGAAGAGGCTTAAGTATTCTTGGAGGTGGGATGGATTGTCCAAGTGGTAAAAAAAGGCTTAAACCTCTGAACACATGGCTTCAAGTCAGCATGCACTCTCTAAGTAGCACTTCCAACTCATACATACCAGGAACACGTGTGGCAGTGACCAGCCAGCGATAGCCCATGCTTCATGTGATGTTACCACTTGCGCATGCCTTACGCCCTTCATTTCACCGCGTGCTTGTTACTTTCGCCGCTCCATGCATCTCTTTTTCTCATTTATCGTTGTGCACCTCCACTACGCTTATCGTCGCGTGACTTCACCAAGTGCCTACCACCGCAGGACCACTGCTACTGTGCTCCTCCCTTCATCGCATGCCTACCCTCACTGCTCACACCATTGCCGCGCGACTCATGCTATCGTGCACGCCATCGCCGCATGACTCTTCTCTCCTTCAATCGTCGCACAGCCTATTCATCCCACTGTACACTCAATTCAACTGGCCGGGATAGTCTGGGTCCTTATAGAAGACGAGGGGCTGTCGTGACGGCGACCCATGTGCTCCATGTGAAGAAGGATCACGGGTGACCTGGGGGTCGGCCTGGGCTCGAGCAAGTGGTCTGGCCTTAGAAGGCCGAGAACTGCGAGCAAGTATCTGCAAGAGAATAGATAAAGGCCTGTCCCTTATGGGTTGTGCTTGTGTGTGCTGAGTAGGAGGACAAGAAGATCGTCTCCTATGTACTTGGGTTGGTGCACTGACAGCGTTGCTCTAAGTAGTGAGACGCATATGAGTAGCGTATGCAGGACCTGACCTTGGGAGGTCTGATCCTGGCTGTTGACTCAAGGTAACGAAAGGGTTACTCCGATGTGTGGCCCGAGTGGGTGACCCATGAGCCTTATGGTGTGTGCGAGGGGTAGAGGCTGCAAGGTCTCCGACTAGAGGTGTTGAGCCTCTAGGGATAGAGACTCATGGTGCTGCGGGAATGTGGGGGGTAGCCTTGCAACAACCCACAGGAGCAATGACAACTTGTTTGCCTTTTGTAGAGAGGGACTGAGCACCCTTCCAGCGTACCTCGACAGTACGGCCGACAAGAGACTTGCCGGTGGTAGGGTGCATGATGTGTGCCGCAACAATATGCTGCCGATGAAAGATGCTTTGGTGGAACCTCCACCAGAGCGAGGAGATGGGGAGGTAAGGACTTTTAGGCCCCAACTCAAGCCAATCCAAGTTAAGACCTAGGAGCTAGACCTGGGTGTTTCCTCAAAACAAGGGTTGGGAATGAATTTAAAGGGACTTGTTCCATGGGGATACTCGCAAATGCAGGGATAAGAAAATCCTCCATCCGGATGAATGGGTTGCAGAACCCAGCAGCCATAAGTGCAGACACAAAAAATAAAAGGAGAAACTTAGCCAAACAAGTACGATCTGACTAAGGGGTAGTAGATCCCTAGTGGAATTGCCAAGCTGGTTAGGTGCCTCGATCTCGCCCTCTGGATCCGGATGGTCAGGCGGCACTCATCTTGGGTTTTGGTGAGACCCGGGACTTTTTGAGATCACTTCCTCGAGAACCTCGTTCGAGAACATGTGCAGGTGGACGAACCGATGAGAGAGGTACTTAAGGTGGGTTCGGGATGTACTGGGGCTGGCTCGCATGGGCACCCTCTTGTATCACGAAAAAAGCCGCTCAGTAGTAAAACTGGTTCGGAATTTCCTCCCTTGGCTTGTATTCTCCCATTTTCTATAATCACACATATATGGCAAATGTTACAAGATAGGTGGGTCAACAAACCTCACCTTGCCACTTTTGTGAAAGTACACAAGCATGCACATTCACAAGAAAAAAAGAAGAATAAGAGAAGGAAGATTTGAGAGAGAAGAATTTGATCCGATAGGGAAATCAGCACAGTGACTAAGCTGGTAGGTAATTGGCCTGATGTGATAGTAAAATGGGCTCAACTCAAATCAGCTCAACATAATTACTACTAAATGTGAATACCAATACTGGCTAGCTGGACATGATGGTTAGTCTGTCTTGACAATACAGCAGGCATAGTAATAGTGACACAACAACATTACGGCTAGATGACAGAACTACCATGAGAGGCTAAACTCGACCCCTCTTAATCAAACAAAAGAATAACAAAAAGAGTGGAGATCATAAATAAAGAATAAGAAGTAAGATAAGAGAAGAATAAGAGAATAGAAAGAAGGACAGGGAGAGAAAGAAAAGAGGAGAAGACACTAAGAGAAAAGAGAAGAACACAGACGACGCTAGGCTTCACCGACTGTATTAACGAGGAAGAGGACACAGTCGGAGTTGAGCGTCGCCGGTTGTGGTAGACAGAGATGAGGAAGAGGACACAGTTAACACTGAGCATCACTGGTTGTGTTAGACAAAGAAGAGAGAGAGAACATAGTCAGTGTTAAGTGTCGTCGACTATGTTAGTCAGAGAAGAGAGAGAGAACACAGCCGACACTAAGCATCACCGATGGTGTTAGACAGAGAAGAGGGAGAAGACACAATCAACATTGAGCATCGTCGGTTGTGTTAGACAGAGAAGAGAGAGAAGACACAATCGGCGCCGAGCTTCGCCAACTGTGCTGATCAAAGAAGAGAGAGGCGGATACAAGCAGCACTGAACATCATCGGTTGGGTTAAGCAAGGAGGAAAGACAGAGATATAGAGATGAGAAGAAGAGAGAGAAAGGGAGATAGAGATGAGAAGAAAAGAGATATATAGATGAAAAGAAGAGAGAGAAAGAGAGATAGAGATGAGAAGAAGAGAGAGAAAAAGAGATAAAGATGAGAAGAAGAGAGAGAAAGATAAATAGAGATAAGAAGAAGAGAGAAGAGAGTTAGAGATGAGAAGAAGAGAGAGAAAGAGAGAAAGAGGAAGAAGAGGATAGAGAAAGAGGGGAGGAGAGAGAAAGTTACCTTATCAAAGGATACTGGCTATTTTCTTCTTTCTCATCTCTCTCTAAGATGCACCCACAAACTCAAGAAGAAATTGAAACTTTATTAATGCTTCTGTGAAATGAACTGAGGGTTTTTTTATAATTTGGCTTTGCACGTTTATATAGAATTGGGCCCAAACATGGGTGGACGCCTAAAAACTACTTAAACTTGAAGATAATTACAATTTAATTGAATTTAAAGAAATTCTAAAGATAAATGCAAAATGATTGTTTTGCCCCTCCATAACAATGAGTGGAATTTTAGAATAGTCCCTATTGCTGCTTGAAAACTTGCGTGATCTTCCATGACTGATGGTTTTGATGCCCGTTTGATTGAATGATGATGGTTTTCCTGTAGGGCTCGGCATGACGATTGATTTGATACCAATTCGAGCCATGAATCATGTTTTTGGGCCATGATCTTGAGACTTGAATTTTGGATCAATCTTGAAACTTCAGATAGATAATGCGCTCGTTCCTTGATGTTCTTCTTTAGTTTCTTCACTGAATCACACTGAGCATGCCGTCATGATTACGTTGCAAGAAACATAGCAAAATTTTGTGTCTGGATGAAGATTTCATTGTCATGGAGTTTTGGTCAGAATCTTGAAATCCGACGGTCGAAATTATATGTGAGGTTCAGACTAGAGATGGTCATGAACCTTATGCACATAATGCAATTGGTTTCATATCGATCGCGTATGTGAGCGCCATGATTTAGTCGCTAGAGTGAGGCGTACTGTTGCTGAATTTTCTGCAACTTTCTTCACGGATCATCAACTTCTCTCTAGTTTTTCTCCCTGCTCGGGGATCGTCATGGGGGCGTAATACATATCGAAACGCTTGTCTAGATGAGACGAACATGCTCACAAAATTTGAGCACGATCTGACTCTGCGTGACTTTAAAAACAACCTTCTTTAATGGTGGTTTGGTGCAAGATGGCCACAAGGGAATAGTGTGCAGCCTACCCCTCTTCAGTATTTTATCCATAACTTTGTCCTAGAGTGGCCGATTAAGCCAAAACTTGACCCATAGGGGTTTTTGAGCAAGAAGATCCAATGGCAGTGGTCCCATAGCTATTTGATGGACCAAAAATATAACTCTAGTTACAGGGTCCATTTCAGGGTGCTCGAGGCCAATTTTTTCGAAGTTGTTTCTTTATTTTCACTGCCTTAAACATGTTTGATCGCAATAAAACTTGGCATGTTACCTTTTTGAGTAATTATGAAGATCTTGACCAATTCTGGGGCCATTCTGAGACTGTTAATATTTCCACTATTCTATAGGCTGTATTGACCTACTTCTTCTTTATTTCGCATTGGGGACCAAGGTGCTAAAAAATGTGTTCAAACACTATGTGCGATTTGAATTCTAACACTCACCATAGTTCTCGTCGGGAAGTCTCTCTCTCTCTCACTGTTAAATCCCCTTAGTCGTTTTACCCAAAGATAAAACGGTGAAAGGGGGTTTTAGCCCCTTATATAGACAGCGTTCCCCTAAAGTGTCCCAAACAAACTGGAAATACAAGACAAGTCCCTTAAGACCAATTGGCGATGGACTGGACCGAAGCCTGAACACAGGTCACCACTGCCTGTGAAGCGTAGCATCAAGTATCAAATGGACCAAGACCAGGTCAAGCCCAATCCCAAAACCCTACTCTAACTAACGTCTTGTATGCAACTTATGCTAGTGTTGTGGGTGTCATTGTTACCCATGCTAGCACAATTCGTGCAACTGTCACTCAGGCTAGCACCACGCGTGTTACTGCCACCCATGTTAGCGCCGAGTGTGTCTGAGCCTGGTCACCGTCATGTGTGTTTTGCCACTTCTACCAGTGGAGTTACACCTGTGCCCTATCCTGTCATCCCCACCAAAGCTAGAACATGCCACAACATTTCATCCCCAAGGAGTCCTACCTATCCCAAGGGGTCCGTACCACGAACATTCCTCAAATGGGTTTATTATATCCCCGGTGAGGCGGGCTGTCATCCACAACCCTATTCCCCATGGAGTCTCATCCCTCTCACTTAGACGAAGGTCTAGTTTCACGAAGTTAAACTGCATGTTACTAAGTACATGACTTTAAACTGCATAGCCATGATCCAAACTATATGACCTTAAACTATAGCAAAGATCTAGTTGCACGACATTAAATTGCATGGTCCTTGCTCCATGACTTTAAACTGCATAGCCACAGTCCGAACTATACGACCTTAAACTGTAGCGAAGGTTTAGTTGTAGACCTTAAATTGTATGGTCCACGCTGCACAACTTTAAACTGCATAGCCATGATCCAAGCTATATGACCTTAAACAATAGTGCAGGTCCTGCCGCATGATGTTAAACTGCTTTGCACAAGTTCAGGAGGCGTGATCCTAAACATGACCCCACACATACGGGCACACCCACCACTTCTGTGCGTACCATTTTTACAACTCCCCAGTGCATCCATTTCCCTTATCATCATCCATCATTCCCCAGTGAGTCTCATCCATGTTCACAAAGTAACGATGAGCTGTCTCACCACCAATACGCATCGTTAGCTAGTGGGTCACCACTATCCACCTTTCATATCAGCACCATCCATGCTTTGCAGGCAGCTTTGTGCCATAACCCAAAATGTGAGTCAAACCACAACCATAATCACTCCATGGCCTCCACAACCAAAATCACTCCATGACCAATAAGCAGGTTGATGCAGTGCTCGCCTCCATAGGTGGCTTCAGCCGACATTCACAAAGAAAAATCCCTGGTGTCAAAATACCTTGTTATCAGGTAACAAAAATACGAGCTTCAAGCAAGAATTCCACAGTCGGATTCCATTCATAAAAAGGACCCAGAGGTTAGAAGAATCATCCAGAAGATGAGACAAGTTCAATGCAGAGAGTACCATTCCCAAGAAGTCACTTCGGTGAGCCAGGTGAAAGATAAACTAGACTCCGTAGAAACAAGGAGCCACACTCTGACATGCTGAAGACATCCTAAGAGGTTAAGAAAACTGTCAAGCGAAGCCTTAGACCTATTACGCAACAATCAGGATTGAGCATACAAACGTCGCCTCAAAGTGAGGTATTCTGCTTATCGAAACTACTAGCAAAAAGTAAGGATGAGCCTAGAACCGGTCCCCTCGAAAATGAGGTACCCTAACTGTCAAGGTTCAACTGGTGTAGCAGTGGATGATCACCAACCAAAGGCCCTTCAACTGTCTATATCAAGGAAAAAAACAAACAAACAAAACAGTCCCGTGAGGGTGAAGATGTCGATAGGATCCCTCAAAGAAACAAAATAGTCCCTTGAGGGTTCGACAGGATCCCTCAAACAAACAAAATAGTTCTGTGAGGGTGAGGACTTCAACAGGATCCCTCAAACAAACAAAATAGTCCCTCGAGTGTGAGGACTTCGACATGATCCCTCAAACAAATAAAACAGTTCCTTGAGGATGAGGACTTCGACAAGATCCCTTAAACAAATAAAATAGTTCGGTGAGGGTGAGGAATTTGACAGGATCCCTCAAAACATTCTATCTCTTTTCCTCTCTATTTCTCTATCTCTCTCTATTCATCTCTCTTTCTCTCATTATTTCTCTATCTCTTTCTTTATCTCTCTTTCTACTCATCTATATTTCTCTCCTTATTCCTGTATCTCTTTCTCTATCTCCCTATCTCTTTCTTTCCCTTTCTCTCTCTAATTTTCTATCCTTCCTTTACCTCTCTATTTCTCTTTCTTTATCCCCCATCTCTCTTTCCTTTCTTCTCTTCTCTTGATATGCAAGGTAGTGGCAGCATTGTGCATACTTATCTATCTTTCTCTTCTTCTCTTCTCTCCTATTGGCATGCACGGTAGTGGCAGTGTCGTGCGTGCCCAGCTCTCTTTCTCCTTCTCTCTCTTGACATGCATGACAGTGACAACACCGTGCGTGTCCCTCTTCCTCTCCTTCTTTCTCCATCTCTCTCTTGACATGCATGACAATGAGCACCGTGCGTGTCCCTCTTCTTCTCTTTTTGTGTTTCTCCCTCTCTCTCTTGACATGCACGACAGTGGTAGTGCCGTGCGTGTCCCTGTTCCTCTGTTTCTTTCTTTCTCCTTCTCTCTTCTGACATGCACGACAGTGGAAACGCTGTGCGTGCCTCTCTTTTTGTCTCCCCCTTTTCTATCTCTTTTTCTTTCTATTTATCTCTCTCTCTCTTTCTCTATTCTCCTCTCTTTCTTTCTTTGTCTCATTCTCCCTTCTTCAGAGGTGGGTGACACATAGCTCAATCATCATTCCTTCTTCAAAGCTTGGTGACATGTAGCCTAGTCAACATCCTTTTTCAGTGCTGGGTGAGACGTAGCCCAGTCATTATCAAAAGACCGTCACAGGTACTGTCCAAGAGGGTGAGGACTTAAAATACTAATCCCTCCAAAACACAGACAGACCCTTGAGGGTGAGGACTTCGATTGGATCCCTCAAAAGTCTCCTTTCCCTCAAAGTCTCCACGACTGGATATGCGAAAAATGCATCCAAATGTTTGAGCATCCTAGTTACGACATTACGTGGATATCTTCTTGATGTTCACATGGTCTTGTGGCTAGAAAGAAAAAAAGTAATAAAGTCGAAGGAAATTTTTTGAATTTTGTCCTTCTCGCTTCTCTCAGAGCACAACATTTGGGTGGGGCAATCTGTTTGAAGACATTTCACAGCACCTTGGGTCTCCGATGCAAAATAAAAGAGAAGCCGGTCAATAAAGCTTTGACTTACAGAGAAATTTTTGACAGTCTTAGAATTACATCAAAATAGGTGAGGATCTTCCTAAGGACCCCAAAAGGCCACCTGCCAAATTTTATCGCAATCCTACTTGTCTAAGGCAGTGTAGACGAATAAATAATTTCAAAAAAATCAGCCTCTAGCACCCAAATATGGACGTTGTAACTGGAACCCTATTTTCAGAGCATCAAATAGCTATGGGACCACTGCCATTGGATTCAGTACAATCGAAAACTCCCAAGGGTCAAGTTTCAACTTAAACATACACTCCAGGATGAAGTTATGGGTGAAAGATTGAAGACGTGTAGGTCGCACGCTATTCTCGTGCGCCTTCCCTGCACCAGTCTCATTTAAAGGGGACTGGTTTTCATAATCACGACCAGTAAGTTTTGAGACTCATATCTCCCTCGTTATGAGTCGGGTCACACTCAAATTTACGAGTGTGTTCATCTCGTCAAGACAAGCAATTCGATATGCGACACGTCTTGTGACGATGTCCGTGAAAGGACAAAAGCTAGAGAGAGATGATGATTCAAGAAAACGAGTTGCAGAAGTCAGTAGCAACGCTTCTCACTCGAGCTGCCATATCACAGTGCTCGCACACCCGATCAATGCGAAATCAGTTGTATTGTGTGCGTAAGGTCCAAGGCTACCACTCGTCCAGACGCTGTACGTGATGAATAGTTAGATTTCACGTATGACAACGTTAAAGTTGCTGTAGAATTTCGACTGCTAGACTACAAATTCTGACAAAAAACCCAAAATGGTAAAGTCTTTGTTCAGGCACGAAATCGAGCTGCGTTTGTTGCAACGCGATCGTGACGGAATTCTCAGTGCAATTCAGTGAAGAAACCAAGGAAATACATTAAGAAACAAGCGCAATATCGATCAGAACTTTTAAAGATTAGTGTAAATTTCAAGTCGCATGATCACTGCCTAAAAACACAATCCATGGCTCGAAGTTAGTATCAAATTGATGTTCATGTCGAGCCCAATGAGAAAGTAATCATATTTTGGCCATGCGGGCGTCGGAACAACCTCGAATCATCTTAGGAAAATCGAACACGTTCCATGGTTGCAATAGGGACTATTTGTAATTTCGTGTATTTGGTTGGGGCAAATCGTAATTTTGCACCTATTTTTAGATTTTATTTTAATTCAAATAAAGTGTATTTTTTAAAAATTAGGGTAAGTTTTGAGCATCCACCCATGTTTTGGGTGTAACTCTATAAATATATGTTATGTCTCATTGTAAAGGGCTTGAACTTCATGAAAACAAATTGAGAGTTTTAGTCGTGAGATTGTGGCAAGTCTTAGAGAGAAAGAGAGGAGAGAGAAGAAAAGGTCTAGTACCCCTAAGTAAAGGTAATTATCTCTCCTCCTCTCTTCTCTCTCCTCTTCTTTCTATCTTCTTCTTCTCTTTCTCTTCCTTCTTTCTCTCTTCTTCTTTCTTTCCCTCTCTTCTTCTTTATTTCTCTCTCCTCTTCTCTCTATCTCTCTCTCCTCTTCTTCTTCTCTTTATCTCTCTCTTCTCTACCTTAAATATGCACGATAGTAAGTATTGTCGTGCATGTTTCTCTCTTTCTCTCTCGTCTTACGTATTCTCTCTGTTCCTCTTTTTGCCTCTCTCTTCTCACTCAACATGCACGGAAGTAGGCACTACCATGCATGTCTCTCTCTCCCTTCATTCCACTTTTCTCTCTGTTCTCTTTTCTCTATCATTCCCCCTCTTTCCTAATCGTTTGTCTTTTTCCTAATCTTCTCTTTCTTTCACTCTCTACTTTTCCTTCTTCTTTCTTTGCTCTCTTGCCTGATCTCTTTCTGCACTTTTCTCTCTTCCCTCTTTTTCTCTCTCTTCTGTCTTTTCTTTTCTCTCTCTGTCTATCCTTTTCCCTGTTTATTCTTTTCTTTCTCTCTCCTTCCTAGTTATGCACGTCGGTGCCTATCCCCGAGCATGACATCCTCCTTCTCTTGGAATATGCACAATGAGTCGGGTCGGGCCTCTGTCTGAGTTCTTCCTTCCCCATGTGGTGCACGACGATGCTCATTACTGCGCGTGACATTTCTTCCCCTATCCTTTGACAAGGGCACAGAATTGGGTCCTTTCCCAAGTTGCAGGTCTGGTTGTGCCTGTGTCTCTTTTGACACGTTTGATGATGCCTAAAGCTGAGCATGTCCCTTCTTTTCTGTCTCCTATCTCTTTCACCCCTTTCATGGATGATAGAACCCATCATTGTCCATGTTCCCTCTTACTCTCTCTCCTCTATCATGGACGTCAGAACCTATCACTGTCCGTGTTCTCTCTTTTTCTCTCTCCTATCATGGGCGATAGAACCCATCACCGTCCATGTCTCTTCCTCTGTCTTCTTTCTCTCCTCTATCATGGATGGCAAAACCCCATCGTCGCTCATACTTCTTTCCCCTTTCTCTCTCTTCTGTCATGAATAGCAGAACCCCATCACCGTCCATGCTTCTTTCCCTTTCTCTCTCCACTATTATGGACGACCAAACCTATCGCCATCCATGCTCCTTTCTTCTTTCTCTCTCTTCTGTCATGGAAGACAAAACCCATTACCATCCGCGTTACCTTCTTCCTCTCCCTTCTGTCATGAAAGACAATGACCATTGTCATCCATGACACATCTCTCTCTCCTCCTCTTGCTCTTCTCTTTCTATCTCATACTTTTTGTTCTTTCCCGTCTCTCATCTTTTCTCTTTATCTCTCCCACTCTAGTTTTCTTTATCTCTCCTCTCTTCTCTTCTCTTGTTCTTCTCTTTTTTCTTTTCTTCTCCTCTCTTATCTCTCTCCTCTTCTTTTCTCTTCTTCTCTTCTCTTCTCTTCTCTTCTCTTCTCTTCTTCTCTTCTTCTTCTTTCTTCTTTTATTTTATCTTCTCTTCTTCTCTTCTTCTTCTTCTCCCTTCTCTTCTCTTCACTTCTTTTTCTCTCTCTTCTGTCTTATCTCTTATCTCTTCACTCTTCACTCTTCCTCTTCATTCTTTTCTTTCTTCTCTCTTACCTCTCCTCTCTCTCTTCACATCTCTTCTCTCTTCTCCTCTCTCTCTGTTATTCTTCCTTCTTCTCTCTCACTATTCTTCTCTTACTCCTTCCTCTCTTCTCTTTTCTCCCTCTCATTCTTCTCTCTCTTCTTTCTTCTTCCTCTCTTGTTGGACCAAGGGACAGGCTGAGTCTAGCACTATCATGGTAGTCTCGTCGTCGAACAAATTAGATGTCGTGCCGGTCTGAGTTATTGTGCCCGTCTTGCTACCACGTCAAACTAACTATCATGCCAAGATGGTTAGTGTTGGTTATGTCGTCGAGTAGTTAAGCCACCATGCCGGTCTGAGTTACCTTGCTCGTCTTGCTACCACACAAAATCAGTCATTTTATTGGTCTAGCCACTATGTTAGTCTAGCCATTTGGTCAAACTTCTCTTTCTTGAATTCTTTTTCCCCATTCCATTTCTTCCTTCTTTTCTATTAATCACCCCAATCTCTATCCTCCTATTCTTTCCTTCTTCTTTTGAATGCGTACGCTTGTGTGCATTCACCCAAAGACAAGGTGGGGTGCTTTGACCCACTTGTCTTGTAAATTCACTATGTGTGTGTGATCACAGAAACAGGAGAGTGCAAGTCAAGGGAGGAGATTTTGAACCAGTTGTAGGACTGAGGGGCTTTCCATCGTGATCTAAGAGGGCACCAACATGAGTCAGCCCGAGTGAGTCACAGACTCAAGAGAGGTGTATTCCGCCTCACATCAAATTCCTCTATCACCGGTTGGTGTACCTGTCCTAGTTTCTTAGCAAGGTTTTCGAGAGAGCGATCTCAAGTCCTGATTCTCCTTGAAACTCGAGACATGTGCCACCAAGTCATCCCGACCCAAGGGCGAGATCAAGGCATCTAACCAAATGGAATTCTACCTTGGTGATTTCAATCGGCATAGAGTGTATGCTGCTTTCTTTCATGGAAATATTTGAAGCATTGATGGAGGGTTGAGGGGATGACACCATTGTCATGTAACCATGGTCATCCCAACAGTTCATTATAGGATGCCTTGATTTCAATGACTTAAAATGTCACATAGGCCTCCTGGTCACCGGCCTTGAGCTTCAGTGTAATGCTCCCGACCGCCTATTGGGTAGCATGGTTGAAGCCTTGTATCGTCATATGCCCTTCTTACCGGTTATGAACACCCATCCCTATAGGCTTCAACTTCCTTAAGGGAAGTAAATTTACAGTTGATCGACCATCGATCATTATCCGATTGATGTGTATGCCATGTAAAGTACCCTCCACCATCAAAGGGCGATTATGGGGCTTTGTCCCTAGTTGTAGTCTTTATCAGAAAAGGTGACTGACATAGCGCCAAGTAGAATTGCCAGGACAAGTTCAACATGGTCCACTTCAGCCTGAAATTCTTCGGGGGATGAAAGGGCTTGTATCAAAGTAGCCCGAAGCTCTTTTGAAAGTAACAAGGTGTCATAGACACTAATGGAGGTCGGGATTCTTCTTAAATGGGAGGCCACATTATAGTCACCAACCTTTCCATCTGCCTGCTGTTTCGAATGTCCACCAACATTGCTTCAACCTGTGCCTCTATCATTAGCGTCACCTTCTTAAGAGGCGTGACCTTAGGTGGTTTGATATTTGTGGTCTTACCGGATCTCAACTCCAACTGCATGGCTTGGGGCTTGGGCTCTGCCTCCGCCTCGACTACCCAAGTCACACTAGCAATTATTCTTAGAGGAGCTTCATCCACCGATTCAAGCTCGTGAAGACCATCCATCATCAAGTGTATGGGCATAAAGTCTTTCAAAGTGGGATGAGGCCATGCAGTTGACTAAGGGCCTCCGTTTCTTTGTTTCTTTGAATTCTTCCTGTGGCTAGTAACATTTTGAGGCCCAGGAGGAGCCTCTGCAGCTAGACTTGCTTGAGATAACACCACCTCTAGATTCTTCAAACCATCTCTTCTTAGGGATTCAGCTTGCATGTGTCTCTTCTCGCTACAGATTATGTAAGTAGTCTAGCCATTCTTTGATACTTCCTCGGTATCGACTAAGAAGTTGAGAGCTCCAGAGTACTCTAAGCATAGCTCAAATAACTCCAAGTGAGGACAACCTTTGCCCTTTTCCAACACAGGGACCAGGTAAGTCCAACTTTCAGGAGGGATAGGATCAATGACTATGGTTCCCTCATTGATGTATCCCAATATCAAATTCTTAACTGGGAAACAATCTTTTAGCCCGTGGGTGAGAGAACAATGGTATTGGCAGTAAGGGGCTCCTTTTAAGGGAGGCCTTCTTTTTGAAGTCTTCCACCTCTTAGGAGGGGGAATAAGTCTTGTAATAAGAAGATTCTCATATATGATTGGTATGATGGATTTATCAAAGTTGTAGGGCCCTTGATACAGGAGGCTCTCATCTACAGACTGGGGTTTGGGTTCACCCATCATAAAAGGCACCATATTGGCCATCACAGCCTCAGCCTCTAGTGTTTCTTGTTCAATATACTTGAGCTTTCCATCCTTGATGAGGCCTTCGATGATATCTTTCAAGGGATAACATTATTTTATCACATTTTCTCCCATCCAATGGTACGGGCAGCACTCGGTTCGATCTATTTGACCAACCGGCTCAAGAGATCTTGGAGCGGGAAGCACAATGGTTCCATCCATCAGAAGCTTTTCAAAGATCTCTAGAACCTGATCTTTATCCAAGGAATATTCCCTATAGGTGCATCCATAGTATCCACATCTTCCTCCTCTACCTAATCCACATCTTGACGTTTGTGAGGAGTCATAACTTTTGAGCGGTAGATAGTCCCTTCCTCTCCCTAGTTTGGTGACCACCGAAGTAGTTGTAGAAGCTTTGGATTTACCTCTATCTGCATCCCTCCTGATAGTTATTAGCTTTGGACCTAGGCCAAAACCCTCAATAAGAATTTCTAGGTTAACTACATTAGTTCTCTGGTCATTGAAGTTAAGGCATTTAGAAGCGTGTAGATGTATTGTGATGTTAGATCTCATGTTTTTTATACATATGAGCACCTCTTGGTGATCTGGGAGTGGGGTAGCCTTCTATGTTGATATTTCACCAGCGAGTGATACAATCTCGCACGGGCTCATGATCCCTTTGCTTCACATTGAGGAGTTCAGTCAAGTGGACTACCATCTCTATATTGTGAAACCTTGCCAAGAACGTTTCTTGCATTTGCATCCATGTAAATATAGTCTCAGGAAGTAGTCGATAGTACCAGGCAAAAGCTAGGCCTGATAAAGACCGTATGAATTGTCGCATTAGGAGGTTCTCGTTACTGCCAAAGTCCACACAGACAGACACAAAGTGGGCCAAGTGTTGATGAGGGGAACCTTGCTCGTTAATCTTTGGAAACTTGGGGCGCTACTATCCCACGGATAAGGCACTGCATCAACTTACGCTGGGTATAGCATTCGGTAAGTGTCAAGGGCTTGTACCCTCAGAATATGGGGTGATCGCAACTTCTCCATAACCAAACTTCGCACTGTCTCCTTCTTTAAGGCAATGTTAGCTGGAGATTGTAGCAGTGTCAGTGGATGAGCTGATTGGTTCTCCATGACTTGGTTTGAGGAATACTGTCCTGAAGGGTCGCTGGGGTTAGCAGCCTCCCTAACAGCTCTCACTGCCTCGAGCTTGACTGTCTACTCTTAGAACTCCACTTCTTTCTAAGCTAGAATTGACTTGAGGCTCTCTATTTCTTAAGTTTCAAGCGGGCCATTCCCTACTCCCATCATCAACACACTCACAACAGGGTCTTTTTCAAATGGTTTAGTGGACTCATTATCTAAGACTAGTGCGGTGAATTTGGGAATTTTGAAAGGGAAAGACAGCGGAGGCATGGAGGTGGTCTGGTCCTTCTTTGATTGCCCTTGAACATCTACCCTTTTTGACTCTACCATGGGGACTCTACTCTTGCCTCAAATCACGTTGTGCTGGGGTGATTTACGTATGAACAGTACGAGATGACCTGAGTAAGGAGAACCTACCAATCAACACTTGACCCACTTGTGCATGGACAATGCTGAGGTGATTTGTGCATGGACAGTACGAGATGCCCGTCAACGATCAATGAATCAGCATCATGGGGTTGTCTAGCCGATTGTGTCTGAGCTGCATACGATGATCTAGGCTGGTTAGCATTTCGAGGATTCCTATCCGCTGACCGATGAGTGACGCACGAAATGAGCAAGTTAGCTCCTTAGAAATGTCGAACGGCTTGCGTATAGGTTGCATACAACGATCTAGGTGGGTTAGCTTTGGAGAAACATCAAACCGCTTGCATCTGGGTGCCCTTGGTGACTGAGCACAAAACTTGTATGATCGAAGTAGTTTTCCACTTTGTTAGAAGTGCCTTTGCGCGAGCCTTAAGGAATATGCACGAGGTGCTGAGATGGATGAAGATTCCCATCTTCGCACGAACGTTGTACACTCGTATGATTAGAGTAATCGAAGTAATAGAACCCTCTTAATTTTTAAACTCAGGAAGACTGCTTCCGATCGACTAAGGGAGAGATCATATGCGTCTCTCACAACTCAACTCGACTATTTGGAGAGGAAGTTAGAGCGATGATCTGAGGGTTGGAATCCTTAGGTTGACTCTGAGGGGTATTTGGTAGAGCATATGTAGGATAGCAAGGTGTTATACGTTACCACAGGTATTGCGGAGTCTACGCTAAAGATGCGAGGGGAGAGGGACACGGCCATGTATCCATCACTGGCATGGGTTACTATGCGGAGAAGAAGAAAGAAGAGGGAGAGAGCGTTTTGAGCCGCGAGGCTAGCAAAGGCTAGGGGTAGTTTCTCGCTCTGAAAAGTTCTCTCTGTCTTTGACGCTAGATCCAATAGTTAAGAGAAAAAGACAACTAGAAACGAGCCTAATTCCTCTACTTCACTAATGAATGATCCGGTCCATTTACAATTGCACTAGGTTTATATTTATAGAGGATCCACAAAATAGGGGTGGATGCTCAAAATTAAACCTAAATACAATGAAAATAATTTACAATAAAATCACAAATTGCAAGATCATGGAAGCTTTTCGGATGGTGATGACGGTCTTTGAGATGATCGATCATTCTAGTCTTGATGCGTGTTTGATTTTAAAGATTTCGACTTCTTTTGATCATCTTGCAGCAGACTCTTGTTTACAATGAAAATAGGATAGATCTTCCTATGAAGATCCCTCGAATCTTGACACCTTCAACTGATAAAAAAAAAAGTGATAGAGAAAGTGTGACAAATCGAATTCTGATCTGAGGCTAGATCTGCTCGAAAACAAGAAGATCGGCTCTCAAATTCAAAGCATTAAAAAACACAAATTTAAAACAATAAAAAAATCAAAATAAGATCAAAATAGTAAGAAGAAGAAGAAAGACAGGGTAAGAGAACAATACCAAACTGGGCCAAATGGCCCGGGACTTTCGAGCCATCGAGGGCTTGCCCATATCAGAACCTGTGTCCTCTTTACCTCTCTGATTTAGCTGTTGACCAGACAATCTCTGGTTGAAAAATACCCTAAGGATGGTTTAGAACTAGGGTTGTTGTGTCTTGAAAAGGTTTATCAGGCTTAGGTTAGGGTTTTCAGATTAGGTATGTATCTCTCAAGAGGTCCCCTCTCAAATGGCCATGACAAAAAGTTTATAAAAGCCCAAGGATCTATTGGGAAGGGCATCTTTCCGTAACCAACATATTATCCAACCAAAAGTTCCATTTTTGGGGATCTGGATTTGGGAGACACCAGTGGTGTCGCCCAAGCAAATATGGTAAAAATCATACAAAAAGGTAAGAAATCGACCCCCAAAGGAAAATTTCTTATTGGGGCCAAAAGGGGCTGGGCGACACCAGTGGCGTCGCCTCGGCGGCACTAGTAGTGTCGCCCCAGTCTGAGCGACATCACTCGTGTCCCCCAGTCTAGGCTGGGCGACAATAGGAGTGTCGCCAAAAACTAAATTGGTCTAAATTAAATTTTTCAACTTCACGTGTGTTCCCTAGCCTCTTGTGAAGCTCTCAGAGAAAATTTGGGTCAAAAAGAATTTTTCTACTATTTTTAATGATATTTTTGGTAAAACAGGGCTTTTATAGGATTCTAGGTCAAAACAGGGTATCTATAGGGTTATGGGTAGGCAGAATAGTTCTGGGTCACAGGTAGGCTATGTGGACTACGGATTTTGGGTTTATTAGGATATGTGGTCCTAAGAGTTTAGGAAACCATAGAATTTTCCAGATTTAAAATGGGGCATCTACAGTTGCCCCTCTTTAGCACTCCTTGTCCTTCGAGGGACAGGTGAGTAGCAAAGAAATAGATACTTTGGCATTCCCTATCCTTCGAGGGGCAAGTGAACCTCAAAGATAATTTCATTATGACGTTATGTGGTCAGAAGGTACACCAACTAATCCTTCCAAGTCATTGTGCTCATCGAGCTCACTCACCTAGGGCATTTTCCTCTTAGGGTTTTCGGTGTGAGATGTCGGTGAGTTACACAAGCTTGAGATTCTAGTTGGATTTTCTGGCCATGCTACTTAACTTCAGGGGTTTCACAGTTTGATTTTTTTTTTAACCCTGACACCTTCTTTCATTTCCTTAGGGTTTCCTAAGGCTTTTTATAGGAAGAGACTTGTCTGGTGGATTTCGAAGAGAGAGATGAGGCAGCAACGCGGTAATCCTCATATACGGGTGTCCAAGATCCTTCGTTTTAAAAGATGTTTTAGAGATTTTGAACAGAGGGAGAGATTCGAAATAGAACCCAGAGCAAGGACAGGTCATGATTTTAATAAAGAAAATAAAGTTTTTGAAAACAACGGAAAGCCCCTTAGTTGCTTTAGCTGGTTCGGAATCGCCTCCCTTGACCTACAAGCTCCTTGTTTTTCTGCACAACACTACTATGGTTAATTTGCAAGACAAGTGGACCGAAGGGCCCACCCTTGTCTTAGGGAAATTCACATTCGTGTGGCTAGGAATGTGAGGGATTAGAGTGATGAAGTAGAAGGTTTGAACAAAAGTCAAAGAGTGAAGAAAACTTGATGAAGGGATAAGACTAGCTTGAAAGCCGAATATTGACCAATTGAGAGTGGTAGCAAGATGGGCATGGTACTCACGACCAGCATGACGGAAAAACTACTCGAAATCTAGACCGATATGGTGACGTTAGGCTAGGTCAACCCTCAATGGAGTGAGAAGAGGAAAGAATGAAGAGAAGGCAAGAGACCGCAAAGAGATAGGGTCCTGATGGCGTTAGGCGTTGCCACCCACAACCGTGGAGTAGAAGTGTCATGGCCCTTGGATGGTGCTAGTCACTACTGCTCACAGCTTGAGTTGGAGCAGGGAACTAAAGACGACACTAGGCATTGCCGCTGGCAACAGAAGAAGAATGCGCACCCCTGCACGGGCGGTGATATCCTCTCTTGAGGCGTGTGGCGCTGACCATTTATTAAGTGTGTGGTGATAGTTCTCATTAAGCGCATGGCGATAGGCATGGGACGCAGGAGGATCAACGATGAGCACCGAACACACAAAGGACGCTTGAGGATGACAACAAGCATCGAGAATGCGAAGGAGACTCGTGAATGGCGATGGGCACCGCGCATGCAAAGGAATCTCACGCACTGTGATAAGTATGGCCGAGACCTCTCGCAGGCGGTGATAGGCATGACCGTCTGCAATAGGCGCGCAACAGAGAAAGACGCCTGCAGGCGGCAGTGAATTTAGCCATCTGTGTTGTTCATTGAGGCATCGAGAACGCGTCTGTGGAAGGCGATGAGCAGCGCCATCTATAAACCTCGCAACGGGATAGAGATAGACAAACAGAATGAGTGGGAGTCTCATGCATGATATTGCCATCTCCATGCGCGACCTGTGAGATCACAGGAGAGGCATGCACGGCACTGCCACTGCCTTGCATGGCCTCTGAGGGGAACTCTGATGGAGAAGAGGAAGAAGGAGCGGAAGAGAGAGAAGATCTACTTTGAGCTTAAGGGTATTAGTCCAATAGTTTCTCTCTCCTTTCTCTCCCCCAACGTCACTCAATAATGAGAAGAAAAAGAAAGTCTAATAAGTAAAAACTCTCATTTTTGTGAAGAGTTTCAACCTTTTTGCGTACAATGATGGTACGGTGTATATAGAATAGCGCCTCAAACATGGGTGGACGATAAAAAGAAACCCCAATTGCTGGAAATTAAGATTAAAATAAATTAAAAGAAAATAGAAAATAAGGTGCAATGTGATAGATTTGGCCCTTCTTAACAAGTTGTGGAATTCCATAACAGTCCCTATGTTGCCCTAGAACGTGCATGAGTTTTCGTGGATGATCCGGGGTTGTTTCGATGCCCAATTGATCTTGAGATGATTGTTTTCTTGTAGGGCTCAACATGGCGATCGATTTGTTACCAACTTCGAGCCATGGATCGTGTTTTTAGGGCACGATCATGTGACTTGAAATTTAAATAAATCTTGAACTTTTGATCGATTGTGTGCTTATTCCTTGATGTCTTTATGTGATTTCTTTGCTGGATCACACTGAGCATACCATCATGATCGTGGGGCAACAAAATTAGCTCGATTCTGTGCCCGGACGAAGGTTTTGCAAGTTTGGAGTTTTTGTCGAAATCTAAAATTTCGAGGACGAAATTTGTAGTCACTTCATCAGCTTCATATGTGAAATCCGTCCATTCATCATGCGCGACGTGCGGACCAATGATGCATACGGACCTTACACACGCGATGGAACTAGTCTCACATCGATCGATCTTGTGAACGGGGTGATTTGGCCGTTCTAGCGAGGCACGACGCTGCTGATTTTTCTGCACTTTTTTCATAGATCATAAACTTCTATCTAGATTTTCTTCATACTTGGGCGTTGTCACGGGGCGTGCCAGATATCGAAATGCTCATCTTGATGAGATAAATATGCTCACAAACTTTGGGCTTGATCCGATGTTAAATGAGTGAGATATGAGAATCGAAAATCATTGGTCGTGACTGTCCCTTTAATGGTGTTGAGTTGCCCGGTGGCCGCATTAGAATAGTGTGTTGTTCCTCCTCTTTCGCTTCGCTTATAACGTTTTCTTGGAATGTTCATTCAAGCTGAAATTTGACCCTAAGGGTTTTCAACCGTGTGGGTTCCATTGGTGGTAGTACCATAAAAAATTGAGACACCGAGGTTATAAATCTAGTTTTAGGGGTCCTTTTCAAGGTGTCAGAGGCTGATTCTGCAGGAACTGTTTCTCGATTTTCATTACGTTAGGCATGTCGGAATGGGACGAAACTTGAAAGGAGACTTTTTAGAGTTCTCATAGAGATCTTGACTAGTTATGGGGCTATTATGAGAATGTAAAAATTTCCACTGTTTGTTAGGCTTTTATTGAGTGAGGGCCCCATGATGTTGAACAATATCTTCCAACAGCTTGCCCCACCTAATGTTGTGCTTCGAGAGAATCAAGAAATACAATCATTCAGGAAATTTCTCCCTACTAAGCACTAGACTATGTGAAGGCTAACGAGATCAACGCAATGTTGCAACTAGGGTGCTCAGATGTTTGGATGCAATGTATAGGTCCACTTGTGGAGACTTGTAAGGGGAGAAGAGATGTTTGAGGAATCCTATCAAAGTCCTCACCCTTGAGGTACTACTCACAATTCTGACGGCTTGATGATTTTGTAGGGACCTCATTGGCAAGAATAAGGCCTATTTGGAGATCAAATGCTATGAACCTTCGGTCGGCATTATTCGCTGCTACACCAAGTTTGCTTTTGATGATCAAGGTATCTAGTGGTGTCCAGTCGGGGGCTTCTGACCCGCATAAAAGTTTGAGCCTATTGGCTAGGGGAATTTTGGCAAGGTGGCCTCATGGTCCCCATCCTTTCGAGCCCAGTTGGGGGCATGTCCCGAAGCTCTGGGCCTATCGGCTAAGGAAGGTTTTAGGTGAGGTGATCTCATGGCGAGGAGTAACCCTGAAGTCTTTGGCAGGTTAGGTCCTGGCTTCATTATTTTCTTACCTTCATGATGGTCTTGAGCATTTTGGAGTTGAAGTGTGGGAGATCTTATGCGGCTCTCACTCTAGATGAGCCATTTTGTGTTGTTGATGTGTGGGTGATCTTCTGCGGATCTCCCTCCCTAGCGAGCCATTTGGTTTTGTGATTGGATGCTAGCCTTTGAGGATTTTAGGTAGACCTCATTAGCCAAGATTTTGACTCTTTGGGAATTGAGTGTCGGCTGAGGCTATGGCAGTGCATCAACCTATTTTGTCGGTCCAAGCATCCTTTTGCGGGTTTTCATTTGAATAAGAGAACTAGCACCGTAAATATGGTTTTCATCGACTTCTTTTGTTTTTGGGCTCTTTTGCCCATGACCTGGTGGCCATGTCAACCCTTTTCATTCGTTTTTGCTCGCGGTGCCTTTTTTGGTTTTCACCGTGCTAGAGTTTTTGCTTTTATGAAACTCTTTTACTCATGGTTTTGTGACCATGTCTGTCCGTCAGTTTTACTCATGGCGTTCCCTTGTTCAGGTGTACACCATGCCCATTTTTTTTCGTAAAGACATGTTTAGGGTCATGCCTTCGGGACCTGTGGGAAGCCTTTTAACATGTGACCAGGACATGTACTATAGTTTGGGGTCATACAGCTAAACTGTAGTGGTGCTGAATGGTGGTGTGTAGAGGCCATGGAGTGAGTATAGTGATGGTTTCGACTCACTTTGGGGAGATGGAACGAGGCTACCTATGAAAGATGGATGATGTATGAATGGTGGGTGAGCGTTGGTGAGCCACTAGCTAACGGCGAGTATGGAGGTGGAATGATTTTCCATTTTGTGAGCATGGGTAAGACTCAATGGGGAATGGTGAATGAATTAACTGGGGAATGGTGAATGAATTCACTAGGGAATGATAAATAACAGTGTTGAAGATGGTGCGTGCACACGATGGGGCGATTAGGGAAGGCGTGCATGAGATACACGTAAAGGGTGTGTGCACGTGTGTGGACTCATTGGGGAGGCAATGGAGGTGGTGTGCACACACGAATGGGTCGGTTAGGGGACGCATGCGTGAAGACACACATAAAAGCGGTGTGTGCGTATGTGGGGGTGTCTTGAAGATCATGCCTCCTGGACCTATGCGAAGTAGTTTAACGTCATGAGGCCAGGACATGCATTATAGTTTAAAGTCATATAGCTTGGACCCTGATTATGCAATTTAGAGTCATGAAACTTGGACCATGCAGTTTAAGGTCATGCAACTAGACTTTTGCTATAGTTTAAGGTCATATAGTTGGACCATGGTTATGCAGTTTAAAGTCATGTAACTAGGACCATTGTTGTGTAGTTTAAAGTCATGCAGCACAAGCCATTGTGTGGGTCGCCATGTAGGTGAAGCTCCATGGGAGATAGGTCTTTGGATAGTGGTATAACTCCCTGGGGATAAAAATATCTAAGGTTATACACAGGCAGGGGATTTTAGATGAAAATGGTGGCCCTACGAGGAGTGGCAAGCAGAAGCGGACTCCTTTAGGGATTAAGGGGGTAAGTGTGACTCCCTGGGGTGAAGGATGAAGCTTCACATAACTCAACTTGGGATGACGTGCCGGAGCGAAAGTGTAACGCTACAGGGGGTCAAAAAGATAAGCATGACAATAACTCGCTGAGAATAGTAAGTTGCAATAGGTGTGACTCACGTTGGGGTGTTAGTATGAAGCAGACCCAGTAGGGATTAAAGGGGTAGGTGCGACCTACACTGGGGGTGTTGATGAAATACATCTAGCAAAACGGTGGTCCTTCTCATAGTTAAGGTCATGCACATGGACTATTTCTCGTGTCGCTCGTTACAGTTTTAAGGTCTTGTAACTCGGATCATGGCTACTCAATTTTAAAGTCATGGAGTTAGAACCATGTAGTTTAAGGTCATGCAACTAGACCTCCGCCACAGTTTAGGGTCATGTAGTTTGGACCAAGGCTGAGCAGTTTAACGTCATGCGGCCAGGACGTGCATAATGGTTTAAGGTCATATATCTTGGACTGTGGTTATGCAGTTTAAAGTCATGCAACTAAGACCATGCAGTTTAAAGTCGTTCAACTAGACCTCTGCTATAGCTTAGGGTCATATAGTTTGAACCAAGGCTACATAGTTTAAGGTCATGCTGCTCAGACCATGGTTGTGCAGTTTAATGTCATGCAGCACGGACCATGGCTGTGCAGTTTAAGGTCATGCAGTGCGGACCATGGCTGTGCAGTTAAAGTCATGTAGCACGGACAATGTCATGGTGAAGGAATGTGACTCCATGGGGAACAAAGCTGTCACTAGAAACTAGACTCCCTGAGGAGTGAGACTGTGGTGCAAGGAATAAATTTCCTGAGGAGGCAAGACAATGGTTCAGATGGGAGTGTCGTGGCATGATCACAACACTAAGTGTTAGATGGCGCACGTGGCCTTAGGCCTAGATGATGTGTGCAAGTCGTTAGCCACTTGTTGAGGCGCACGATGTTAAATCCTTGACGAAGGGCATGGCGATAGCCTCTGGGCGACGACACATGACGATGGCCCTTGATGAAGACGTGCGATAATGACACTTGACGAAGGCGTGTGACGATGGCCCTTGACAAAGGCGTGCAGCGATAGCACTTGACGAAGGCATGGAGCGATAGCTTCAGACAAAGGCACGCAGTGATAGGATCTTATGCAGTGCACGACGATAGACCTTTCGGGTCTCGGTCTTCACCCGCGCCAATCTGACCAACCCCGACTTGGTCTTATTGCCTTCTGAAGATGACGATTGCAACATCTTTTAAGATTTGCCAAGGGCAGTTTTAGGCACTGCTGAGTATAAAAGGGGGAAAACCCCATTCTATTATTTTATTGAAGGGTAAAGCAGTTAAAGAGTTTCTAGAGTGAGAGAGCCCAAGCCTTTGGCAAGAGACTTCTGACAAGAGTTTTTCAGCCAAAGTTTGTAGCAGACAGACTTTTAGGAGTTTTTCAGGCGAGCTTGAGCAGGTAGTGAGCTTCTTACTGAGCTTTCGAACATTTTGGGTGAGTGTCAAGGCTTTCTGTGGGGAAACAAGGCTTCTCAGAGCCTTAGCAAGATTTGCAATGATGCTTCTATCGGGGTTTCGAGTGTTCTTCTGATGGTCTTGTGGCTGGAGGGAAGGTTGCAGAGAAGTCAAGGGAGTTGACGGTCCTCTTTTTCTTGGAAGAGACGAAGGAGAAGCAGCATTGGGCTCACCAAAAATTCAATGGAATTCCGGTGAGTTCGTGGTGAGCTACTGAAGTGCAAAAACAGGGAGAGGGGAGACCCGCAGAGCCACATGGAGACATTATGTAGATTTCGGTGGTTTGTCAATTTTCTTGGCCATTAACAAGGGGAAAGAACAGGGTCGGAGAGGGTGTTCCGGCCAGCAGAGGGAGTTTCTAATGAAAACCCGAAAGGTTGCGAGACCGTAATGGTCGAGAGGTATAGGTTCGCGAGGAGGCAGGCCATGTCACAATTTGTCAAGCGACATGTTCAGATTTCAAGGGACATGGTATGCTGCACATGTGACGCATGCGAATAGCTGGAGCACAGGCCGCATCAAGTGCTTTACTTCAATAGACGGCAATAGCCCTTGGTCGCAAGATAGTGATAGCCCTGCCTTCTGTGCATGGTGGTACAATCTCAATGGGTAGACAACGATAGTTCCTTAGCCACGAATGGCGATAGATCTGCCATCTGCATGCGGCGATACCATCTCAGTGAGCAGACGGTGATAGTCCTGCCCTTGGCTGCGAGACGGCGATAGCTTACCAGCACTACGCCTTAAGTGGCCAGTCGGCGATATGTCTTTGTGAGCGCAGTTCTTCTTGTCTGCTTAGCATCTTTTGGCAATGAGGATTTTGATCTGATGGCCCAACCTTCGGGTGGCACTCCAGACGTGAAGAAGCTCCCATGAGCAGGGGAGCTAGGTACCAACGAATTCATCGGTGAAAGTTTGGTGAGAATTGAGCCTATCTGGCTCACTGAAAGCTCATGTGAACCGAGGTGGCCAAAGAGCGTCACCTTTGTTAGTGACCTTGTCCAGCTTGTGACAAGGGAAGATAATGATGGCAATGTGAGTGTAAAGGAAGGGGTGGGCCTCACGCACTGCCTGCATCTAAACATAGCCTTTAATGGGAACTTATCGACTTTAGGCAAGCGGATGGTACAAACCCTAGGCATGAAATGTTCTTCTGTCGAGCTGCGAGTGCAAGGAGGGCTCCAATATCTGAACGTGTACTCCTCTTGGAATATAAGAGTGCTTAGACGGTTCAGGGACATTCTGAAGAGTGCTTCTCTGCTGGCCGCCATGCAGTGTTTGGTGGGCTACTATGACCATTGCTCAAGCACGGGCAAGGTGCTTTTGGAGACATGGAGCCATGTTAATAACGCATGGCTGCTCAGTCGTTGTGAAGCAAGGATATCTCTGCTAGACATGTATTTTATTGGTGGGCTACCACTCGTTGGTAACATGTATGACGAGTTCGTGTGTTTGAACTCCGTCATTTTTTTGAACGAACGGGTCGGGAAGGAAGTCCCACCAGCTGAGCTTTGAGAGCTGGTTGGCATTTACCAGCTACTCTGGTCTGAAAGCAAGAAGGGTCGTGCTACCTTCACCAAGTGGGTGGCCTTTTTCTATAGAGTTTGTGATTCGATCCCTCACCATAGAAAGGAAAGAAGGAGGCCCCACCAATTTTTGAGCTACAGAAGGAGAATGAGCATATCTTCTTGGCTGCCTATTTGATCCGTTTCTTTTGTAAATTTTCTCTCCCCGGCAGAGCAGACATCATCCGTTTAGGCACTTTCTATGTGGCCTATGACATGGTGAGAGGGCGAAAATATACGCTTCCACAGCCAGTCTGTTGCAGCATCTACAAGGCCTAGGAGCCGTATCTAGGGGACATGTTTATCAAGGCGATGAAGGAAAAAATGGCATAGTGGATGGTGAAGGCTTCTCAGGGGACATCAAGATGCCTTTCCTAGTCCACTATGTATATGGCTGGCATAGGGCTTTTTTCCCAAGCACTTACCTCTGAACCAAAGAATTAGAGGAGACGATGTGCCCATTTCTGTTGAGGATTGCTGGACAGAAAGCAATCTTTCATACTCCCGGCCATGCGCATAGATTGCCGGACAGAAAGCTAGATTGTGCTTTCATTGATGAGCTGGGCAAGAGCGTGGACAGTGCTCCTATCACTCATAAGGAGCTGATGTATATGTTGAGTGTTAAGGGCAAAGTTCTCCCCTACGGCATTGTTCATAGTGCAAAGCTCGAGGGGTATTTCCCTCACAAATTTGCTCAACAGAATGAGCTCGATCAAGGCTGCCCATTCACCATATTCTTTTAAAAGCGGACCCCAAGGCCGCTCGCTAAAAGAAGGACCAGCTGGGAACCCATCGGGAGACTTGGCTTCTGAGGCACATTCGCACAGCTTGGGCCACGTGCCTTGAGTTCACAGAGGTGAATAAGTATGTGCTGATGTATCTTGGTCGAACAGTGTGGGTGACTGAAGCCCACGAAGTCTGGTGGCGGATCAGCAGAGAAAGATAGCGAGGACCCTCCGCTGGGGGAGGTATTTACCCTGGGCTTTCCTTGGGAGTAGCACACTCTCGAGTGGCCTCACCAATTTGACATGGACAGGCCTCTGCCTGAGTTTCTAGACATGGAGCAGGAGACAAAGAGCATTTTTGACAATGTTTTTGCTATTTTTAATTGGAAAGAGGGCCGCAAGGTCCCAGGTCATGAAATTGTCTGGTCAAGGATTTGAATGAGTTGATAGGGAACGACTCTCATAGCAAGCCGGCCACCAGTTCGTCCAAATCAGGCACCTCGAAGGCTGCTGTACCTGAGCAGGCAAAAGGGAAGAAGAGGAAGTGGGCTGCCCCAGTGACTCCTCATGCTCCGACCAAGAAGGAAACCAAGGCTTCGAGGCATAAAGGGCATAAAATTCTAATGGTTCATGAGTCAGAAGATGGCTCTTCACCCTCAGCTTCTTTGGAGGGTTGCGTGTCTCTTGCTATTTTTGCATTGCCCACTACTCTTAAGGATTCGTTTTCTCCTTCACCTGAACCTTCTTCTGGCCCTTTGGAGGCCCAGGCCGAGGCCTTAAAGCTTATTGCCCCGATAAAGATTGCTTCGGATCGAGAAGCAATGTCTGTGGCTAAAGGGGAGGACCTAGTCTCGATGGAGGTGAACGGGGCTGAGGAGACTGACCTTGATGAGTTGGTGGAGGAGGAGAGGGCCTCTGAAACATTGGAGGCTACTGTGTCTACTGAGGAAAGAGAAACCCTGGTAGAGCTTGTAGTCATAGAGAGGCAGGACGCCCTGAGGGATTAGGATTGGAGGTGGCATGCACGACTATAGAGGAGGCAAGCCCCATAGGAGAGTCTGTAGCTGATGTGGTATCCGTGGAAGACAAGAGCGAAAAAGGAGAGGAGGAAGGTGTCGAATCTGTTGAGGTGGAGATGGTCGTTCGACAAGAGGGGACATTGGGAGAGTTCGCTGCTCCGGGAGAGGAGGCTGCCATGGTGCAACTCGACGCTGAAATAGTGGCTCCAGGAAAGGAGGTTAGTCTTTCCCCAGCTGAGGTAGTGGAGCCTACAGAGGATGTAGCTGCAGCACTTGAGCATGAGAGGACCAAGCCTAAAGTGGACACAGCAGGGGCTTTGAGTGAAGGAGCTATTGTTGAGTTACCAGGGCAACCTGCAGTTGCCCTTGAACTTAGGGTGCCTGAGGCCTTGGCGCCAGCTAGGGATCCTCCTATTGTGCTTGCTCCTACTGTGCTGCCTATGCCCACTTTCAGTGGGATACCAGGCATTTTCTTTGAGATGCTACGAACAGGCTTCCAGAAGCTAAAGGAGCTTCAACTCCAAGAGCTTGGAACAACGCTCTTGCAGTTGAGGGGGATCGCACTAGGGAGTGTGCCTGAAGCACTGCCTTACTTCGATAGTGTCACCAACGGGCTGGAGGGACGGAGGATGAAGGCTTTGTAAGCGCGAAAGGCTGGAAGGCGACTAGAGGACTTACAGCTAGAGTGGTTGGAGAATTCCCTCAGACAGAAAGAGAGTTGGTTGATTGCCAGGTAGGGGAAATAGATGATGTCATCTCCCAAAAGGTCTGTCACATGATTCAGGTTCATGAAGCATCACCCAGCTCGACGCAAGTACCCAGTGATCCCAGTCACAAGGTCATGGAATCCCCATTCAATGCCGACCCATTCACTCCCAAAAGGAGTGTGCCCGAAGCACTCCCTGAGGGATGAGATTCCTTCGGCGGATTGACCTAGGTGCTCATCATCTCCTTCTGGACCCTTGAGGAAGCGTTTGGTCTGCGTCATCAGGTTGGTGAGTTTTCCTAACCTGGTGGACTGCTCACGATTCAGGGATTTGAGCCTATTTCACGCATGGTAGATTTCTCAGGGCTGAGAAGTTGAGGGCTCTGAAGGGTCCAGTGTATGCTCCTAAGGGACCTACAACGGGGTCTCCTCTTGGACGGGAGTGATGGGTTGGAAGTGCTCGGGGAGAGCAGATGATGTGGCCTTCTTGTACCTTCCTAGTGACTATAGCTTCGAACGCGGAATATTCTTTCAGCTCGTGGCCCCATACTTAGTGATATGGGCACCAGAGGATTTCGGTACCCTGGGTAAGGTGTTTTGGCTTCTTAGCAGGCTTGGGAGTGATGAGGCCCTGTTGGAGCATCGCCTTGAAGAGGGCCCACAGAGGGTCTAGCTCAGTGCTTCCCGGGGCTTGGGTGGGGAGTTCTTCTTACACTGGAGGAAGAGGGACTTGAGGGCGCCCTTTTGGTTTACCATGAGCTTCTTGGCATTGTTTCATCTTCTTTACCAAGAGTTCATGGAAGGCAGTGCATTCACTCATGTCATGGCCTCGTATATGGTGATACAAGCACTAGAGGTTCTCAGTTCCTGGAGGCAGGAACTTAGGCTGCCTTGTCGGCTTTGGCTTGATGTGTCCCTCCTCGAGCATTATCAAGAATACTGCACGGAGGATAGTGGGTGCCCCCTCATCCTCATTTATCATCACTATGTAGGAGGCCTTAGTTGCTCTGAGCACTTTCTTTAACTCTTTGAGCTTTATCTGACCCATGTTAATAAGGGCTTCAATAGTGTCATTGAGCTTATAACAGTCATGAGTGGGGTGGCCTACTTTTCTGTGATAAGCGTGTTACTTCTCATTCATCTCATGCCTAGCCGGCTATTGGGTGTTGACCTCCGACAGTTGGATTATGTTCTGTTCTAGCAGCAGTCAGAGCAATGCTGGAGTCCTCTCCTTATCGATGGGATAAACCTTATTCTGGCGCTGGGTTCAAAAGTCATTTAGACTAGCATTTTTCGGAGGTGGGACCTTATTGTAGAAATGTTGCTTGCCCCCGGCCGGAGGCATCTGTGCCTTGGAAGGTCTGCACTGATCACTACTTTTTGTTGGTTGCCTTGACTGTTGGAGAGGGAATTCGAATTGGAGGGTTACTAATGAGATCCGCCATGGTGCTTATACAGACCCTTAATATGAAATGCTTTAAAGATGATCTTTGACATGGAGGGCGAATTGGAGGCCTCGATATGCAAGGCGATCTCAAGAAGCATGTTCCATATACAGGTTTGGACATCTTCTTTTCGATCATGGGGGTGGCATGAAAGGTTGCTAGCTCTCTCCATCGAGTGATGAACTTGTCAATCGGCTCACCAGGGTCGTGAGTTAGAGTAAGGAGCTCGATGGTCTCCACATTCCTTTGGAATTCGTAGAAGCGTTGTTAAGACAACCATTTCCTGTCAGGTGTGCACTGAGTTTGGAGGTAGCCGAGAGTACCACTGGAAGGCTGGCCCTTCAAGAGTCTCGAAGAAATGACGGAGGAGGAGCCGCCTGTTAATTGTCGTCTCTTGACAGGTTGCTTGGAAGTGGGCGATATGCTGGTGGGGAGGCGTAGTACCATTAAACAGGGGGAGTTTACCTTTTTGATATTTTGGGGGAAACGACACCTGGTCAATGCACGAAGGGTACGACTTCTGGTAGTGAAATGCCTCTTGCATGCTTGGGACCTTGTTCTTGAGGCTATGGGCGACCATGGAATCTATATTAGTCTGAGAAACCCCTCGAGAGGCAGAGCTGTCATGGGAGACTAGGGCGGGAGTTTGCCTGGGAACTGTGTCTTCGCCAGATGGGGAATCAGTCTCGTGGTGAGAAGAAGGGGCCCTAGAGGCTTCTAAGTGTTCCATCTTTCCGAGGATGGACTTTTCCGAGGATGGACTGCATCATTGCCTTAAACCTGTTTGTCCTTTCTTCTTGCGTGTCTTCTGGATCATTGAACACCATGAAACTGACCGTTTCTTTCGGAAGGTTAGAGCCAGGTGGAATAATGGACTGCCGAGGTTGGAGAGTCGGGCATGGCAACTCAGCATGTAGGGCCTCAGCTTGCCTCGACTAGACTCGAGTCTTGTATGCTGATCTCGTGAGCACCGGTTCTCGACGATCTTGAGACTGTGGTTTCTAGGTAGTAATCACCGTGTAGTATTCTTGGACCTGCTCAGGTTCCTGAGTTTGGAGAGGGAAAAAGGGATTACGAGAAAGGAGGTCATTGAGAGTAGTGACCTCAGCTATCTTGGGGGCCTCTCTGGTCAGGATCTGCAGGCCTCTCTTCTACTTAATCTTGAGGCTGGTGTGGACTTCACTCCATAATCTAGCCCGAGGTTTAGACTGCTCCACTTTCTTTGAGCACGCGAGGGCCGTGTCTATTAATTGGTGCAGGGAGTGGGGCCAAAGGACAGAAGGTAACATGGGCTTCTGCTTTGGAGGCTGGATGCTTCTGTCAGACATCAGGCCGTTGCTCTGAGTCCCTTTGTGAGGCCCAGATGCGAGGCTAACCTGAGGCTCGCTCCAAATGGTACTCTTAGGAAACCCTTTGAGTACCAGGTCTCAATGTGTGGCTGACCTGAGGCGTGTGAACCTTTAGGGTTAGCCATCCAGGTGACTTGAGGGTCAGCCTGGGCTCGGTCAATGGGTTCGACCTTGGATGGTCGACCCACAAGCTTGTGTCTGTGAGGGATGGGGTAGGAAGCTATTTATCACATGGTGGAGCTGTGTGAGGTGAGAGGGAAGATGAAGCGATCGACCCTTGCTCGAGGGGACATAGAACTGGCACCGTTCCAAGCTATGGGGTGCATGGCGCGTGCAGGGTTTGGCTCAAGAAGGCTTAGCCTTGAACGGGAGATCTAGAAAGAGTGAAAGTTGACCTGAGGTGTGGCTTGAGGTGATAGACCATGAGCCTTTAGGTGTGTTCGTGGAGTGGACACCTCAAGATCTCAACCTTTGTGTGCCGAGCCTCCAGGTGTAGAGGTTTACGGTAGCAAAGGAGTTCAGAGGGTAGTCTTTCGACCACCCTCATAATCGATGGTAACCTACTGACCTCTCGTGCATGTGGATAGGGCAGCCTTTCGGTGTACCTCAGCAATATGACTGGCAAGATATTTTCTAATAGCAGGGTGCGTGTTGTGTGCGGTAGTAGATGTGCTACCAATGCAAGGGACCTTAGTGGAGGGTCCACCAGGTCAAGGAAGTGGGGAGTCAGCAACCTTTAAGTCCCCTCTCGCATCGATCTAGGAGAGAACCTGGGAGCCAGACTGTGAGTTTTGACTAAGAAGGAGAGTAGGAAAGGAAGCTTGAGCAGCTCGCATCCCTGGGATAGTCACGAGTGCAGGAATAAGAAAGTCCCCTACTTGGATGAAAGGGTTGAATAACCCAGGTGCTATAAAATGTAGTGTAGAAAGTGAAAGAAGATACTGATCAAACAAGAGCGAACTGAAGAAGGGGTAATAAGTCCCTGGTGGAGTCGCCAAGATGCTTAGGTTCCTCTATCTCACCTCCCCAGATCTAGGTGATCGGGTGACAATGTCTCGGGCTCGGAAAACCTAGGACTTGAGATCACTCTCTCGAGAGCCATGTTTAAGAACAAGGGCAGGTGTCAACTAGTGAGAGAGGAATTTTGGATGTGAGGTGGGGATCAACCTCATCGGGGTCCATGACTTACTTGGGCTGACTCATGTAGGCGGCCTCTTAGATCACGACAGAAAACCCCCAGCTGCTTTAGTTAGTTCGAAATATCCTGCCTTGACCTGCAATCTGCTTGTTTTTCTGCACAACACTACTGAGGTTAATTTGCAAGACAAGTGGGCCAAAGGGCCCACCCTTGTCTTAGGACAATTCACATTCATGTTGTTAGGAATGTGAGGGATTAGAGTGATGAAGTAGAAGGTTCGAACAAAGGTTAAAGAGAGAAGAAAACTTGATGAAGGGATGAGACTAGCTTGATAGCCGGACAGTGACCGACTCAGAGTGGTAGCAATACGGGGATGACACTCAAGACCAGCACGACGACAATACTACTCGAAACCAAGGCCGATATGACGGTGTTAGGCTAGGTCAACTCTCAATCGAGTGAGAAGAGGAAATAATGAAGAGAAGGCATGAGACAATGAAGAGATAGGGTCCCGATGGAGCTAGGTGTTGCCACCCACGACTGCGGAGTAGTAGTGTCACGACCCTTGGACGGCGCTAGGCACTACTGCTCACAGCTTGAGTGGGAGCAGGGAACTACAGAAGACATTAGGCATTGTCGTTGGCAATACAAGAAGGCAGCCTTGCGCCGGTGGCGATAGCCTCTCATGTAGTATGCGACGATAGCCATTTATGAAGCGCACGATGATAGTTCTCATGAGGCGCACAATGATAGGCGTCGGACGCATAAGGAATCACGATGAGCACTGAACGCACAAAGGAGGCTCGCAGACGGCGATAAGCATCGAGCACGCGAAGGAGGCTCACGAATGGCGATAGGGACCGCGCACCCAAAGGAAGCTCACAGATGGTGATAGGAATGGCCGAGACCTCTCGCGGGAGGCCATAAGCATCACCATCTAAAATAGGCGCACAACAGGGGGAGACCCCTATGGGCGGCAGTGACTTTCGTCTTCTATGCTCTTCTCTGAGGTGTCGAGGATACATCTACGAACGGCGATGAGCTGCATCGTCAGCAAACCTCGCTAGGGGAGAGGGTTGGACGAACATAAGGAGTGGGAGGCTCGTGCATGGCGCTACCATCTCCATGCGAGACCTGTGAGACCACAGGAGAGGCATGCCCGACTTTGTCACTATCAAGCATGGCCTCTGAGCAGAGCTCAGACTGAGAAGAGGAAGAAGAAGGAGAGGAAGAGAGACAAAAAAAAAAGAAAAAGAGGAGAAAGAAGAATTACTTTGAGCTTAGGAGTATCGGTCCAATAGTTTTTCTCTCCTTACTCTCTCTCCCAATGTGACCCAACAATGAGAAGAAAGAGAAACTCTATTAAGTAAAAACTCTCTTTTGTGAAGAGTTCCAACCGTTTTTCGTACAATGATATCACGATATATATAAATTTGTGCCCCAAACATGGGGGGATAATCAAAAGTAACCCTAATTGCTAGAAATTAGGATTAAAATTAATTAAAAGAAATTGGATAATATGGCTCAAAATGATAGATTTGCCCCTTCCTAACAAGTGGTGAAATTCCAAAGTAGTCCCTGGGTTGCCCTAGAACGTGCGTGATTCTTTGTGGATGATTTGAGGTCGTTTCGATATTTAGTTGATCGAGATGATTATTTTCTTATAGGGCTTAGCATAGTGATCGATTTGATACCAACTTTGAGTCTTGGGTATTGTTTTTAGGGCATGATCATGTGACTTAAAATTTGAGTGAATCATAAAACTTTGGATTGATTGTGTGCTCGTTCTTTTTTTTGTGATTTCTTCATTGGATCACATTGAGCATGTCGTCACGATCGCAGGACAACAAACGCAGCTCGATTCCATGCCGGGATGAAGGTTTTGTAATTTTGGCAAGAATATGGAATTCTGGTGACAGAATTTGTAGTCAATTCGTCGGCTTCGCATGCAAAATTCATCCTTTCATCATGCACGAGGTTCGTACAAGTGATGGTTACGAGCCTTACGCATGTGATGGAACTAGTCTCACGTCGATCGGGCTCATGAGCGGGGTGATTTGGTCATTTGAGAGAGGTACAATGCTGCTGATTTTCTTGCACATTTTTCACAGATCAACAACTTCTCTTTCGCTTTTCTTCGTGTTCGGGCATCGTCACGGGGCGTGCCACATATCGAAACGGTCGTCTTGATAAGAAGAATATGATCACAAAATTTGGGCTTGATTTGACCTCAGAGGAGTGATATATGAGCATCTAAAGTCACTGCTCATGACTGTCCCTTTAATGGTGCTGACTTGCAGGGTGGCTACACAGGAATAGTGTGCGACTCCTCTTATTTCACTCTTTCTCCTATAACATTTTCTTAGGATGTGCGTTCAAGCTGAAATTTGACCCCTAAGGATTTTCAATCATGTCGGATCCAATGACAGTAGTCCCACAGCAAATTGAGACACCAAGAATATAGCTCTAATTATAGTGGTCCGTTTCAGGGTGCTAGTGGTTGATTTTGCTGGAGCTATTTCTCGGTCTAGGCTTTTATTAAGCGGCGGCACCATGATGATGAAAACGATCTTCCAACAAAGACATATAGTGAAAATTTTGAAAAGAAAAAGATATTTTGAAAAACAAGGTTGGTTAGCAGTTTTAAGTCCTTCAACCATAGAGCCCTATAAGCAGTTTAACGTCATGCAGCAATGGACGGTGTAGTCAGCAGTTGTACTCATACAAACGTGGAGTTTTTATTATTTATTTAGTTTTACTACCACTATTGGGGGGGGGGGGTTTTCTTTTAATGTAGGTCCTATAATTTAACCGCTTGTGACCCCTTTGGCGAACCTTATGTGAGCATATCGGGCCCTTGCTTGAATCTTCGAGACGATGAAGCATCAATTATTTCTTTATCTGCCAACCTTAGCTCTTGTGTTGCAATTCAAGGAAAGTTCCTTGGAGTTTTGAGCGAAACAGAGACTTGAAAATAAAAGACACCGCCCTTGAGTATTTAGAATCTCTTTTGATTTCTGATTTTGTTCCTTCACCACTCACATTTGAAAGTTTTAAACGATCTAGCCCTTAACAGTATTCTGTTAGGCTAATGCTTATTGATTTCTTTTAACACCACTTTGACTCAGGGGGAGGAAGAGAAGATGTTTAGAGAGAAAAGATTTTGGAGAGTAGAAGGTAGGAGAGAACTTCTTCTTTTTCATCGCCTTGAGGTCCCTTTTCTCCTCTGAATGCCTGATTGGCCAAGGGCTCATAATTCATTTTTCTCATAATTTGGTGAGCTTGGTTGCTATAGATAGTCCAATCTGGAGGGGCTTCGGCCTCCCTTAGTGATGCATTTACCTCAAGCTCATCATAGCTTTTAGTCTCCGACATGAACTCCTTGAGAGGCTTTGAAGCAATATGCATGACCTTCAATTGACTCTGGAGACTGTGAACTTCGGCTCTTAAGTTTGCTAGGGGATCCTGCCCTTGAGGGGAAGAAATTTGCTCTTCATCGAACTGCTTTCCTCCAGAGAGGTCGGGGAAAAGTAAAACTTTTAACTGGTTGTCGGTCTGAGGAGCATCATCTATACCTTACAGCAACCGGATTTTGAAAAATATTTCATGGCAGTTGTCGTGCCGCTTTGGCTTTCATGAGCGTAATGAGGATATGCAAGACTTTCTGCTGGTCCAGCATATAGGTGATCCTTCGAGCCGAGAATTCTATCCCCATGGCTTTCTCAATCTCAGGAATGACCTCTAGCTTATCTTCCAGCTAAGGTGGCTCAGAACTGGGGGCAGAGGGCGAAGACTCCTTTTCAAGCGGAGAAGAAGTTTCTTGAGGGATAATGATTGAGACGTTAGAATGAAGGGTGGTTAGGATTAAAATTCTGCCCTGCCTTTCTTCCTCTTTTAACATGTTCACCTAAGCTCTCTCAACATCCTCAACATCTTCATGAGACAAAGAAGTTGTCTTGATTGTAGATTCGTAGCCTCCATTTTTGGCTTCTAGGGCGACACCAGATTCGTGAAGTAATATTTAGCATCGACATAGTGAGTTTTGGCTATAGGGAATGGTCTTTTGTCAGCATTGACTGTATGCTGTCTCCCTTCTCTGCTATACTTGAAACATTGGTGTAATGTTGATGGAACCACACCCTGGTCATGGAGCCATGACCAACCGAGGAGAATATTGTAGGAAGTGTCGATGTTGATTACATGAAACTGAGCGTAATCATTTAGCTCATAAATCTTAAAACGAAGGTGTACCGTCCCAGCTGGCCTCTCTCCTGATTAGTTGAACCCTAGAAATGTTACATGGGTTGGGGTAAGTTCTTCAAACCCCAACCCTAATTGAGTGTGGATCCTCCTTAGAAAAAGGTTGAATGCCTAACATAATTCGGTTGATGAGGCATGCGTGTAATTCGTCAATAACAAAGAGAGGGCGATTATAAAACTTTTTTCGTAGCTGCAGATCATCTTCTCAAAAGGTGATTGACATACATCCTTGTAGAATCATCGTGTCTACCTCAATGGGTTCTACTTCGGTTTCGTACACTTTTAGGTTAGAGAGATTGAACCAAAGCCATCTGGTGATCCTTTGAGAGCATGAGGGTGTATTAGACACTGAGAAGAGCCAAAATTTTTTGTAGATGTCCTATCACATCATATTTCACCTTTTCTTGGCCAAGGCCTTGTGCCCTAGGTCTTGCCACTAATTTGGGTGGTATGTTGGGTAGAAAAGGTTTATTTTGGCCGTCTGGTTGACTTGGTTGTATAGCGGGCTTGGTTTAAGTGATGGAAGTTTGAGGTTTTGGAAGAGACTGAGGGCATGGGATCAAAGGGGTCCCAAAGAATTTGAGAATAGGTGCTGGGATTAGGAAGGAGACCAGGGAGCTGTAAGATTGGTAGACTAGTCTTTGGATTAAGGGGCAATGGCGACTGGTGAACTTCAAGGTGCCCGACTTCTACGGTGGAGGTTGCAGTGTCCTCCTTGATCTGAGATTTATCTACCCGGCAGTAGGTATTGCTCTTGAGATTTACACCATGTGGCAAGCTCCCTAAGAGTAGGAGCTTCGTCCATTTGAGACTCTTAGTCTCTGCTCAAAGTCAAGCTTGGGGGGCCACTGGGGTTTCTTTGGCTTTGACTTCTTGGGCTTCTTGGAAGAAGGTGGTTCCACCTTTGCTTTATATGTTAGGGCATCAGCAACTATTAGGAATCCTATTGCTTGGGCCAGGGTCTTTCTCAATCATTTCCATTGCATCCTGCTTATGTTGGATCCTATAAGTTCTCTGTTTAGATCCCCGTAGTCGGGATATATCAAGATTGTACCTGCAGGGAACGTAGAAGAGGGAGAATGAGAAGCAAGAGAAGAAGAAGAAGGAAAAGGGTTAGAAGGTGGGGGACTTTTAAGGTCGTTCCCCTCATCAGACCGATCTGCGAAGCTTTCTAGGTCATCATCAGGGTTGGATGGGTGTAGGGGATCTTTTAGGTCTTCCCCTTGATTAGAGTGTTGCGGAGTGCTTTTAATGTCGTCACCCTCATTGGAATTGTGCAGGGGGTCTTTTAGGTATTTCCCATGCTTAGACCATTGGAGAGTATTTTTAACATCGTCACCCTCATTGGACTTGTGTTGAGTGGGAGATGGCATGGGAATGTCCTCTTGACATGATGAAGAACGAAGAAGGATCCTACCAAGGATGAAGTCCAGTAAAGTTGGCAATTGAGGAAGGGGCATGAGAAATTCCTGCTCAACTATGGATTGAGGGGTCTTATTTCTTCGGTGAGTAGCCCTTAGTGCCTATCTCTTTCTGGTTTTTTGAGATGATATTTGATTGGTCTCGCTGGGCTTGCGAATAGCTCTAACTTGGCGAACTACTTCTCACCTTAAAGAGTTGAGTCTGCTTGGCCATGGTAGAATATCCATGGCTGGGAAGTCAAGGATTCGGCGGAGTCCGAGTTATTGTTAGGAAGATCCAACTTTGTGAGATCTTCTTGCCCCGATAGAGGAATAACTTTGGGATCACTTACAAAGAGATTGTAAAGCTCCTGACACTCCTGCATTTTCTTTGCAAATATATCTAGGAAACTTGCTCATTCTGATAGGTAATGGGCTCTTATCTAATGATACGGGCACCAACGATCTTCAATCCCCTTAGCAACGCGACGGGTTGCCTTGCGTGCTTCAATGTGATTATGCCTTCCTGAAGCATTATAATGAAGAAGGCATAAAGGATATCAGGCATTTCATCTTGCTCTTCGATGGTTATGGCATGGGAGGCCTCGGCTGCCCCAAAGACCTTCTTTAAGTCTTCAAGCTTTATCTGACCATTTTGAATAAGGGCCTCGATAATATCCTTCAGCATGTAGCAGTCATCTATAAGATGATTGATCCTTAATTCGCCCTAGTGTCAAGGCCAAGTTGCTCGGGGAACTTGACTTTTGGAAGTTGGATCATATTTTGCTCCAATAATAACCAAAACAGCACAGGCACCCATTCCTTCTCGAAGGGATAGACTTTATTCCTATGCCTGGTGAAATAATCACCCCGATCAAGGTTGGCTGGTGGGGGTACCCGATTGTACGACTGTTGTTGCTTGCCAGCCTGGGGTGTTACCTTTGTCGTTCTTACCTCTTTAGAGAGGTCCAAAGATTGGGAGGGAACCTTCTTTGAATCAGTGACCATGACGGCCATACTGATTACCCCTTTCTGTTAGCTGCCCTGTGTGTTATTCCGAGTGCTACCGTTGCCCCACTTGTTTACTGAACTTGTAGATGGTTGTCATGTCCCACCACGGTGATGTGATAAACTTTCTATGCCAACTGATTTAGAGATCAACTCTAACATGGAGGTTAGATTAGAGGCCTTGACATGTAGAGCGACCTCGGGTTGCATATGTTCCGCACCTAACTTTGGACTTCTTCCTTATCAAGCATAGGATTAGGATGGCAGGAAGCCAAATTTCTCCATCTCGATATGAACTGATCCACGGGCTCATCAGAGTCTTGAGTTAGGGTGAGAAGTTTGATGGTTTGAACCTCTCTCTCGACCTCATAAAAGCGTTGATAGAACAGTTCCTCCATCTCTTCCCATGTATGCACTAAGTTTGGAGGAAGTCTGGCATACCATTGAAATGCTGGGCCATCGAGGGTCTCAACGAACTGTCGGAGCAGACGTCTCCCGTCAGTCGTTGTTTTTCGACATGCTACCTAGAAGTGGACAATATGCTGGTTCGGGGACGTGGTTGCTTTGAATAAAGGAAACTTTCCTTTCTTATAATCTGAGGGAAACAAGACCTAATCAATACAGGAGGGATAAGGCCTTTGATAAGGTGACACACATTGTATCCCTAGGATTTGTTTGTTCTTTAGGTTATGGGTGACCATAGTGTCAATGTCAATTTGAGAGACTGGATGAGGGACATAATTGTCCTGTGAGGTAGAGGGAGGGGGCTACCATGAAGGTGCACCATTAGAGTGATGGGAATTGCCCTCATGGTTAGCCGACTGGCAAGCAACGTCGATACTATCGATCTTTTCCATCATCGCGTGCACTATATCCTCAAACTTCTTTATGCGCTCTTCCTGTGCATCATCGAGATCGGTTACAACCATTACACTGACCGTTGCTCTATGGAGGTCAATGTTGGTGGCTACTGCGGGCCTGTAAACTTGACGGGTCACACATTGTAGATTAGTCAGCAGGGGGCCAGCATGGTAGGACTGAACTTGACTCTTGTATGTGGATCGCATTTGGTCTGATTCTCGACGGTCTTGGGATCGTGGTTGCTAAGTGGTTGGGTCTTCTTTTACGACAGTAACCAGAACACAGGTCTCATGGAGCTCTTCTTCAGGCTTCATCATCTAAAGCAGAATTATGTTTTTTGACAGCCTTGGTCACCTCCTTCGTCAGAATTTGCAGACCTCTATCACATTTAGTCTTGAGGTTTTGATGGACCTCGTGCCAAAACTGTGATCTAGGTTGCGACTAGTCAGCTCTTCTTGCACAAGAGAGAGTTGTCTCCATTAATTGCGACAATGGATGAGGGCCAGGAACTGGAGTCATCTTGGGCTGGAGAGGATGAAGGGCTCGATCTTCCATCAGCTCAATGGCCTGAGCTCCCTTGAGGGCTCCAGAGACATGACCAAAGTAACAGGGTTGGTTCAAGATGGTACTCTTGGGGAAAACCTTCGAGTGCCTAGGGTGAAGGTTGTTGCTCGATGAAGGAGGAGTGGACCGGAACAAAATTGAGTCTTACGAAAGCCCGAGAATAGGGCAAGAGGATGTTTGTGATAGCGATGTGTGCGCTCCTTGAAGATGAATTACAGGAGGCCTAGGGTTCAACTCGGGCTCATGCAAGTGATCTTGCCTTAGGAGGCCAAGAACTATGAGCAGGTATCAGTAAGAGAATAGGTGTAGGCCTACCCCTTACCGGGTGCACTTGAGTAAGAGGATGAGGGGGTCATCTCCTATGTACTCGAGTTGGTGCAATGACGGTGTTGCCTCAAGAAGTGAGATGCATATGAGTAGCATGCGTAGGCTTGACCTTGGAAGGTTCGATCTTGGATATGGACTCGAGGTACCTGAAGGGTTGCCCCAAGGTGTGACTCGAGTGGGTAACCCACGAGCCTTGTGGTGTGTGTGAGGGGTGGGACCATGGGGTTTCTGCCTCAATGGGTTGTTCCTCTAGATATAGAGACCAATGATGCAGAAATGTGGGGGATAGTCCTATGGTGACCCTCAGAAGCAATGGCAGCTTGTTTTCTTTTTGCAGAAAGGGACTAGGCAGCCTTACGGCGTACCTCAAGAACACGATGGGAAAGTGACTTGCCGGTGGCTGGGTTCATGTTGTGTGGGGCAACAGAAGTACTGTTGATGCAGAGTGCCCTGGTGGAGTTTCCACCAGAGTGAGGAGATGGAGATTGAGGGATTTTTAAGTCCCGCCTAACACTGGTCCAGGTTACGACCTGGGAGTTATACAAGGGGTCTTTGCTCAAGAGGATAGTGGGGAAAAAAGTTGAAGGAACATGTTCCCTAGGGACACTCTCTAATATGGGAATAAGAAAATCCCCGATTCGGATAAATGGGTTAAAGAACCCGTAAGCCATAAATAAAATGTGAAAAGACAATGAAAGTAGATAATAAATAAAGAAACTAACCAAACAAGGACAATCCGACTAAGGGGTAGTAAGTCCGCAATGGAGTCGCCAAGCTGGTTAGGTGCCTCGATCTCGCCCTCCAGATCCTTTTGGGGATCTGGCGGCACACGTCTCTTGTTTCGAGGAGAGAACCGAGACGTTTTTGAGATCACACTTTTGGCAACCTTGTTCGAGAATGGGGGTAGGTGTTACCAACTGGTGAGAGAGGAATTTAAGGTGGGTTCGAGACTTACTCGGGCTGGCTTATGTGGGCGCCATCTTAGATCACGAAAAATGCCCCCCAGTCATAAAGCTGGTTCGGAAAATGCTTGCCTTGGCTTGTATTCTTCTTGTTTTCTGCAATCACACACATATGTGGCAAAGGTTATAAGACAGGTGGGTCAAACCTCACCCTTTTCCTCTTTGATGAACGTACACAAGGATGTGCATTCAAAAAGAAGAAGAGAAGAAAGACCGGGGAGAGAAGAATTCGATTGAGCGAGAGAATCAGAGCGACAACTAAGTTGGTGAGTAATTAACTTGACGTGGTAGCAAAACAGGCTCGATAATTAGGATCGGCTCACAGGGTTACTACTAGACGTCACTACCAGTACCGACTAGCTAGGCATGATGGTCAGTCTATCGTGGTAATAAAGTGGGCCAAGTAATGCTGACACAAAAACATTACGACTAGACGACAAGACTACCATGAGAGGCTAACCTCAATCCCTCTTAGTCGGAAGAAAGAGTAACAAAATGATAGTTGTGAGGAAAGAATAAGAAATGAAGTGAGAGAAGAAGGGAACAGAAGAGGGGAGGGCGAAGAAAGGAAGAGAACAGTATGAAAGGTGTGAGAACAAAAGAGAGAGGGAAGGAAGATGCAATTGGCGCTAGGCATTGCCAACTGTGTTAGAAGGAAGAGAGAGAAAACACACTCAATGTTAAGCTTTACCGACTGTGTTATACAGAGGAGAGGATAGAGAAGACATAATCGGCACTAGGCTTCGCAGTCTATGAGGAGAAGAGAGAGAAAACACAGTCGGTTCTAGGCATCGACGACTGTCAAAAGCAGAGAGAGAAAAATTAGTCAGCGCTAGACTTCACTGACTGTCAGAAGAAGAGAGATGGAGAGTCCAAGCCAGTGCTAGGCTTATGCATTTTGTGATGAAAGAGAAGTAGGAGTGAGATCGAGCCGGTGTAAGGCTTCGTCGACTGTGAGAGAAAAGAAGAGAGAGAAATCCAACTGACGGTAGTCTTCGTCAACTGGCTTCATAAGAGACGAAGAGAGAGAAATCCAATTGGCGCTAGGCTTCACTGTCTGGCTTAGAAGAGAAGGGGAGAGAGAAATCCCCACTTGATGTTGGGAATGAAAGAAGAGGAGAGAGAAAACCCCACTCGATGCTGGGAATGAAAGTAAGGGAGAGAGAAAACCCCACCCGACACTGAGAATGAGAGTAGAGGAGAGAGAAAAGAGAGATGAAGATGAGAAAGAAGGGAGGACAAAGATAGAGATAGAGACAAGAAAGAGAGGAGAGAGATAAGGATGAGAAGAGGAGAGATAGTGATAGAGACGAGAAGAAGAGTGATAGAGATAAGAATGAGAAATAGGGGAGGAGAGAGAAAGAGATAAAGATGAGAGTTAGAGGAGGAGAGAGATAAAGATGAGATAGAGGATAGGAGAGAGAAAGGGGAGAGGAGAGAGAAAGATATAAAGATGAGACAGAGGGTAGGAGAGAGAAAGAGAAAGAGATGAGATAAAGGGGAGGAGAGAGAGAGAAAGAGAGAAAGTTACCTACCTGAAGGGTACCAACCCTTTTTTTCTCTCTCCTCTCTCTCTCTCTCCAAAATGTACCCAAGAACTTCAACAAGAACTTTAATCAATGAAAAATGAACCGAAGGTCCTTACAATTTAGCTTTGCATGTTTATATAGAGTTGGGACAAAACGTGGGCGTACGTGCTAAAATTGAAGATAATTACAATTTGATTGAATTTAAAGAAATTCTAGAAATGAGTGGAAAAGGACTGTTTTTCTCTTGCCTAATAATGTGTGGAATTTCATAACAGTCCTTGCTGCTGCCAGAGAACTTACGTGATATTCCGTGGCTGACCTGAGGTCGTTTTGATGCCTGTTTGATAAAAGATTATTGCTTTCTTGTAGGGCACGGCATGGCTACCATTTTGATACCAACTTCAAGCCATGAATCATGTTTTTGAGCCATGATCATGTGACTTGAATTTTAGATGAATCTTGAAAACTTCGGATCGATTGTGTGCTCGTTCCATGATGTTTCTTCGTAATTTCTTCATTGAATAACACTACTCATGTCGTCACAATCATATTGTAATGAACGTAGCTTGATTTTGTGTCCGGATGAGGATTTTGTCGTTATGCATTTTTTACAAGAATCTTGGAATCTGGCAGCCGGAATTTACAGCAGATTTGATGCCTTCGTGGGTGAAATTCAACTGTTCATCGTAAGCGAGGTTCGGACCACATAATGCAGTTGGTTTCATGCTGATCGGGTATGCGAGCATCGTGATCTGGCTGCTCGAACGAGGCGTGCTGCTACTAAATTTTCTGCAACTTCCTTTATGGACCAGCAACTTTCATTCAGTTTTTCACCCTGCTCGGGCGTTATCACGGGGCGTACCGCATGTCGAATTGCTCGGCTTGATGAGACGAACTCGCTCACCAATTTGGGAGCGATCCGACTTGGAACGAGTGAGATATAGGCCTCGAAAGTGACTTCCTGTGACTGTAAAAACAGCCACCATTAATGGTGTTTTGATGCAGTGCCGCCACACGAGAATAGTGTGTGGCATACCCCTATTCGGTATTTTACCCATAACTTTGTCTTGGAGTGTCCGATTAAGCTGAAACTTGCGCCTAAGGGGTTTTTGACTATGCCGAATCTAATGGCATGGTCCCATAGCTTTTTGATGCACCAAAAGTATGGCTCTAGTTGCAGGGTCCATTTCAGGGTGCTAGAGACCGATTTCGCTAAAATTGTTTCTTTGTGTTAACTGCCTTAGACATACCTGATCGTGATGAAACTTGGTAGGTGGTCTTTTGAAATATTGATGAAGATCTTGACCAATTCTGGGGCCATTATGAGACTGTCAAGAATTTCCACTGTTTTGTAGGCTTTATTGACATGTTTCCTATTAGGGACCAAGGTGCCGAAAAATACGTTCAAACAGTTGTTTTGTGGGTTTAAAGCTTGACACAAAGTAGGTGACAGTTGCTGAAATTCTTGCAACAGTTGGAGTGACACATATTTTGGGGCGTATCTCTTAATCCATGCACACTCTCGAAATGGTGTAAAAAGGCACGATTAAAATAGATAAGCATATCATTCATTTAAAACCAGTTTGAGCTTGTTTAGACATCATTTGGTCACTTAAAAATGCGATGCAAGGACAAACACAGTTTTGGAAAATCTCATTCTCAGGCTTGACATACTTCAGAGAACACTTAAAACTTCACAACCCAAGACAATACTTGATGCATAACCATATTCATATACACCAGTCACACAAGAGAACTACAATACAAATTTTCAAAGCTAACAAGTTCATTTATACTGGTCAAACAACCATGGCATTAGAGGCACAAATATAGTATTTCCATTCTCATCTACCCCATTCAAACATACATGCTTGCTCCCATCATTTAACCCATTACTAATGCTTAGATCAATCCCTACAATTGGTTGATGCAAGGAGATAGACCTACTTACCTGTAGTTCACGATGTCTCCAAGTCTTCACCCACAAGGCACCTCCAAACTCCTCGTTAATGGTGTCCAACGGCAACAGCAGCAAAGGGGCGTCTCTCCTTTGCTCTAGAGAGAGAAAGAAAAGGAAAATGAGCAAAAGGTAGAGGGGGAAAGAAGAGTACCCGTGGGTAGGTGGGGTTCACGTGGTTATCATGCATGGCTCTGACGAAGGCGGCGCTGACACATACAACGCTGCGCTGACAAGTGCAACTGTATAATTTGGCCAAACACACATGGCGACGCACCCTTACATAGCCGACGATGCTCCCTTAGGCAGTCAATGATGCTCCCTTCAATGAGCGACATTGCCTCTATACACAGACAATGTTATGCCTCTTAACGCGTGCGACGATACACTTATACGCATGGCGCTGCCTTCGGTTCACGCATGACGTTACCCCTTAAACCCATGCGTGGCATTAGTCTTTACGCACATGGCATTACCTCTTCTTCATCTTCATTCACGCAAGGTGTTGCAGATCCTTCTGCTGACTCTATCGCCGTGTACGCCTTAAGTCCAAGAAAATTTGGGGTTCGTACATCCTAAGAGGTGAAGAACATGATCTCCATGATTGGGGATTGGTTTTGGTGAGGCCCCAATGCAATTGTATACGAATTAACCTTTTGAGGTAATTTTTGTCCCAGATTGTTCTTGGGAGGTTTGATTGAGCCCAAATTTGGTCCCTAATGGTTTTCCGATGCTCTGGATGCAATGGCAGTGGTCTGGTACAATTTTGAAGCCCTTAGCATGGGGTTGTAGTTGTAAGGTCTCTTTGTAGTGTGATGGTACTTTTCCCAAGCTTGCCTAGTGTTCGGCTTATTCTGAAGTGCTCCCTTAGTCAGGCGGCGTCTTGGGCACCAGCAGGACTAGGTTTTCACTAGCCCTTTCTTTATTTGTGTTAGGGATGTAGGTATGTCAAAAATGCGTACAACAACATTCCCTAAGAGATGTTGCTCTTCGAGAGAAGAGAGAAGTGAAACATTTGGAATGTGACTTTGTCTTCAAAGTTCATCTTTCCAATCCTTACCAAGACGTGTTTATCTTCTCTCAACGAAATAATTTTTCTTCTCGATCACCGGTGTCAACATGATCCTTGAGGGGGAGTCCATGTTAAGCTTCTTCTTGAGGGGCAACTGAAGTAAACTCTTAGCGAATTGGTGATTTCGCTTAAGTATTCCTTCATAATGGTTCTAGAATCCCTTTCTTTTCTAGGAGAGAGCATTGATGGGCTACCTCATAAATGACTAACCACTCCATGTCGACGATGCCTCCTTATTGGGCCAGCAAGTGGGTTCCCCTGGTGGGCTTTTTCCCAATCTAGCTGGTGGTTATTTTTTTTTTTCTTGGGCTGGGGATTTTGATTTTTAGCTCTAGGGGCAGGAGATTGGATTTTTGGCTCTAGGGCTGGAGATTTGGATCTTAGGGCTGGGGCTGGAATTTGGATTTTAGCACTGGGGGTAGAGTATGGATTTTGTTTCATGGCCGAAATTTTGGATTTTGGCACTGGGGCAAGAATTTGGATTTTGGTCCTCAGGCCAGAATTTGGATTTTGGCGCTGGGGCCAGAATTTTGGATTTTGGGGTTGGGCCGGAGATTTGGATTTTGGAGCTAGGGTCGGAGATTTGGATTTGATACTACGGCTGGATTTTGAATTTTGACGCGGGGTCGAAATTTTGGATTTTGATGTTGAGGGCCGAAATTATGGATTTTAGCACTAGGGCTTAAAATTCTGGATTTTGCCACTACGGCCAAGATTTGGATTTTGACACTAGGGCCGGAGATTTTGATTTTTGGCTCTAGGGCTGGGGATTTGGATGTTGGCGCTGGGGCCGAAATTTTGGATGTTGGCATTGGGGCCGAAATTTTGATTTTTTCACTAAGGCTGGAGATTTTGATTTTTAGCTCTAGGACCAGGGATTAGGATCTTGGTGCTGGCATCCGAATTTTGGATTTTGGTGCTGAGGCTAAAATTTTGATTTTGGCACTGGGCCAATGATTTTGATTTTTAGCTCTAGGGCCGGGGATTTGGATTTTGGCGCTAGGGCCGAAAATTTGGATTTTGGCGTTGAGGCTGGAATTTTGATTTTGGCACTGAGGCCGGAATTTGGATTTTCGTGCTAGGGCTAGAATTTGGATTTGTACTCAATAGCTTTTGGATTCATGTTTTTTGCTTTGAAGTTGGCTGGTACCTTCTTCTTTTCAGGCAGTAGTTGCATCAACATGCTTATTTTAATCCAAGCATATTTTCAGGTATTCACTTGAATTGGATAGGAGAGATGCCACAAGCGTGGTTTTCACCGACTCCTTTTTGAGGCATTTTTACTCGTGACTTCAGGGTCACATCTACCTTGTTTTTCCATTCTTACTGATTGTGCCCTTACAGGTTTTTTCCATGCCCGGCTTTCTTGTTTTCAAGAAACCTTTACTCATGACTTCAAGACCATGCCCGCCTATCTTTTTTACTCATGGTGCCCTTGCAGGTTTTCATGATGCCTAATTTTTTTTTTTTTTTATTGTTGTTTTCTTCAAGGGTTCTTCTCTTTGGAGGGATCCTGCTTGGATGGTGTTCGCTGGAGTAGTGAACACCACAGATGAGATGTCAAGGGATATAACTGCGTTTGTGTGCAGGGAGCGTATGAGCACTGATTGTCGAAGCGGGACTTCGTGAGGTGGGATGCATCCTCATGGTAGCAAGACATTTCCTAGGAAGGCAAGTCATTTCGATGATGATCCAATTTGCTTTTATGGGAAATGTCGTCAAGAAGGCAAAATAATTTCTCGTAATCCGTTGAAAGTGACATTTGGGAGGCGACGCGACAGAAGATTTGACCGATGATCTTTCGAGAATGATGTCTAGGAGGCGAGGCAGTGGAGAACCTTGACTAGCAGTCGATTGAAACGCTATCGTAGTGATACGTATTGGTGTGGTCGGATGAAGCGTTACTTGGGAAGCAAAAGTGCTTTTATGACAGTCGGGTGGCATATATAAAAAGAGCCTTCTGGCTGAGAGAGCATGAGGGCAACTCCTTCTGTTTTTTGATAAGCATCTTACTTCCCTATTTCTTTCTTTGTAGAGGGATAGATTAGATCTCAAGGTAGCGTATCGCTCAAAAAAAAAGGAGTGACATGTGGCCCACTCACAAAGAAGCACGAATGGCACGCGAAGTGAAAAGTTATGAGATTCAGGGACACGGGAGCACAACCGGCATGTGAAGTGAAGCGCTACACGAGAGAAACATCGCATAACTCAAAGGTATGGGAGTACGAATGGCATAGAAAATGACATGTCACACTAACGAAAAGAGCACGCTCCGCCCCGAGGAAGCGCAGTTGATACACAATCAAGACGCCGCGCAATCCCAATGCAACTGAATCAAAAAATCCTGCATAGACCCCCGCACAACACTTACTACCCCGCACGCATGTCTCTTTCACCTAAACAGCTTGTCCATTCCGGGCAATGACACCATTCATTTCAGGTATGCAATGCGGCATCTCGACCCACACAAATTCTTAGATCTCCCCCAGAGGGTTCAGACCACACCCATGCACCATCACACAGGATAGCCAAACGAGTTGTTTTCCTTGTGCTATCCGCACACATGAGACCCTTGTTGTTCAAGTGCTCAAAAAAAATAAAATAAAAAAAATCAGGGTCTTCGCTAAAACAGAAAAACGACACGCACCCATGGGGCTCGAACGAAAACCCAATAGGTCATTCGAACCATTCAAAGCCCGATAGTTCGTAGACCCCCTCGGGGCAGAAACAAGTCTTCTAGTTCATTTCTTGTTCTTGCCATCAAAGAGAGATAAGAACTAAGAACATAAGGGAAAGAAGAGCAAAGCAAACTACGAAAAAGACAAAAAAAAAGTGCTAGCCACAAGAGAAGGAAGATGCAAACCAAAAGGGAATATTTTTTATTTCATGAACAAAGAAGTGATTACAAAGCTGCGATTGTAATGAAATCTATGAACTCCAAAAAAAAAAATGGATGAGTATAAACCCCTTTTTGAAATGAGTCTCTTGCTCAAAGACATGGTCTCCAAATCTGCCGCTGCCTTCTGAAAATGGTCGTGTCTTCCAAGACAACTAGTCATTCTTTTCTACAAAAGGGAGCTTGAAAATAATGAAAATAACCCCTCGCTCATTTTCACCCACGAGTGAAGGAAAAGAACCAGGAGGAGTTCGGGGAACAACAACAACAAAAAAGCTAAGTAGGAAATCTCCCACTTGACATGTTGGCAGTCCACCCAAACAACGAATGTTGAAGTTGATGTGGACCAAATCATCCAATCGACAAGATGACGGGCAAGTGAATACCATCACAATCCTATAGAAACTTACACACATCCTAGGATCTTGCTCTAGTGGTCTCAAGAAAACAGTAGGGACCTGAAGTCAAGAAACGCACCATCCAGTGTGGGTCCAACAACACTTTTGTAGGGTCGAACATCTTCACCCAAAAGCACAGCACTCGAGCGCACTCCAAGACCTGGGACTAGGAAGCCAGCCTCAGTAAAAGACATGGCTTCCAAAACGAAGAGTTCAAGAAAGGAGAGATTTGATCTCCCCCTGTTCAAAGAAAGAAATGAGAAAATAAGAAGCTTCTCAAAAAATAGAAGGAGTTTCCCTCTTGCTCTCTCGGCCGGAAGCCCCCTATTATATATGCCACATTCCCAACATAAATGCACTTTTGCTTCCCAAGTAAAGCTTCATCCAAAAACATTGATATGTGTCACTATAATAGATCCTCAATCGACTGCCAAGCAGTTCTCCGCCGCCTCACCTACATGGGATCATTCTCAATAGATCAACGGTCAAATATTCCTCTGCCTCGCCTCCCAAGGGTCATCTTCAAGAGATTATGAGAAAATCTTCTGCCTTCCTGACAATGTTTCCTAAAAACGCTAATGGGATCCTTGTCACAACTGTGTCTCCGACAGTCCCACTTACCTTGGCCGAGGGCGACCGAGCACAGGTTCGTGATCCCAATCTAGCGTTTGTCTCTCACATAAGAGTTGATTCAATGTCTCTTTCTACGTAATCAAGCAAACCAAGGAAAGTAAAGTCTTAAATAAGTCTTAGAATTTAAAACTAGGCCAAACCATTCTTCAAAAAGATGTTACATTACATTACATCCCAAAATTAGTATAATAGAGTTCAGGGCTCCATGGCCAATAGTTACATAATTCCAAGAAAGTAATACAAATAGAGCCGAGAGCCTAGCTTCCTAAAAGGTCTAAAAACCCTTATCGGGGTGGTTGCCTCGGTTCTCAGCTATGACCTGCACTCCCAGCTCCGCACCTGTTACTCCCAGTCTACAGGGAGAAAAAAAATAATGGGATGAGCTTTGAAGCTCAAAAGAAAATCTAGTGTTATGCATTAGTAACGCATCTATCCATGTGCGATAAACAATTTATTTGGTAAAAATCGGTGGTAGTGCAATGGCTATGCATCTTGGTTAACGGATCAGTGCATGGGTTATGGTCATGATATCCAAGTGAGAGTGCATCAATTATGAACTTAGGTATCAATCATGGATAATATCATGCAATCATTAGAACTATATAGGAAATTATATGCACAACTCATTCATTACACTCTCACTCCCTAGTTCACCTATTCCTTCTAATAGAAGCCCTGTCCATCAGGCCAAGCCAATCCTATTATTTAGGACTTCTACCATCTCACAGGAGGGACGGAAATGACAAGTTAATTCGCTTCATAATACCCACGACTCATGCACACGGTTCGCAGCACGAATTGCAGTTCGACAGGCCTTTACCTTGCAAGGTATCCATCATTCACCTATCTTATCGCGTGAACCACAAGGAGTGACCCTGCTTTTTCCCCTAACATGTTCCTGTCATTGTGCAGGTTAGGGAATATGCAGGCATCACCTCCTCAGTGTATCAATCTCCACCACTGATGGGTATACCATCGTGCAGTGGCCAGTTTCAGTAAACAGTGGCCAATATTCTCATCAACATAATAGTGCCAAACTCACTACCAATGGGTGCTCCATTGCATAGTGGTCATCATATAGGCCTCTTTTCATGCTCGAGCATTCAATTTCATTCTTGCCAATTCAGTGCCACATAATAAATAATTCACATTCTCATCATATCATTAGGGAAATTAAAACAAAACATTCATTGCATAAATTGTAGCATAGAATTTACTCATGGGCATCACTAACGGTATTTCGGCACTTATCATGAAGCATTCATCATATAATTATCACATTGGCATGGCACTTGTGAATTTTCACATGGTATTCGGAAGGAAGAAACACGCACGGTGCTACGCGATGCCAAGCGCAGGGCATTAGGTGCTCGGCGTTATGCACACGGAGTTACGTGTGCAGCATTATGCACACGGCATTACGCGCATGGCGTTCCGCACATGAGGTTTTCACAGATGGCAATGAACAAACACAAGCGGCAATGCAGAGGCGGCGATGCACAAACACAAGCAGCAATCCACAGACAACGATGAACAAACTCAAGCGGCAACGTGCGGACATCGATGCACTAACGCAAGCGGCAATGCATAGACGGCCATGCACAGAAGGAGTCACAGTCACCGGAATTTACAGTGATTGTGAGCGATGACATGTCTCACGTTTTAGTCCATAACTTTTGATCCATGTAACTTTTCATCATGATAAGAAAAGAAAAATTTTATTAGACATGTGTATCTTTCATTTAAAATCAATTTGGGCCCATTTGGCCACCGTTTGGGTAGTGAAAAGCTTTGGGCGAGAGCCCACACAGTTGCTGGAAAATCACCTTCCCTCAAGCATTTACTTGTCATCACCATATTGTACACCATTTTATAAATCAGCTTAAATCATAATTTTTCCTTAAACATATCAAGTGAATTTGTAAGTTTGGCAAGAAAATGACTCGATGATTTTCCCAAAGTTCATTGGCCATGTTCAACATTTATTCTACTTCATTTATCTTTCATTCAACTTTCATTCGTTCTTTCATACATAGTACTAAATCCACTTACGTAATGTCCATAGCCCTTCTAACCTCCCCTCGCACAGTTCGCCCATCACCCCTTGCCCCCCTCCCCCTTGGTAGCTTTACTCTGGAAGCCTCTTGCGCAGGTCGCCTTGCCACCAACAAGTCATTGCATTCGACACTAAGTGATAGAGAGAGAGTTTGAAAAGAAAAAGGAGGTGGGGGAAGAGCGAGATTTATAGACGTAGGGGGTTGGTGCGAACCACTGTGGTTGACATTGCAGGTGGTAAGAAAAAGGCTATGGCTTGCAACGCACGCACGACGTGCCCCTGAAAAATTGGCACGACGCTGACAGATGCGATGCGGCGCTGACACCGCTGATGGCTGCACACTTGACCAATTACGCATGGTGTTACTCCAATCGACGATACGCACACAGCGATGCTATTAGCTGCTGATGCGCATGCGACAATGCTCCAAGCTTGTGATACGCATGCGACGATGCTTCTTATGCCTTCCATGAGTGGTGATACTCCTTGTTCACACGCGGCGACACCATTTCTTCACTCTTATGTGTGGCGTTAGCTTATATGCTATATGGACGGCACTTGGTCCAAACACCCAGACGACGCTAACCTTCGCCCTTAGCCCCGGCCATGCACTTTCGTCTTCCTCGACTTCCTTCTCTCTTTCCTCTACCGCGAGTGGTCCGGTTCAATCGTATTGTGGCCCTTACATCATCCCCCTATTAAAATGGACTTTGTCCCCAAAATCATTAATCTAAGAGGTGGTGGTATTTCTCCCTAATTTCATCCTCCCGCTCCCATGTTGATTCCTCTTTTGTGTGATATTGCCATTGTACTCGGACCAGGGCGATTTCTTTATTGCAAAAAACTTGTACTCTTTGGTCCATTACCTCAATTAGTCGCTCAATATAGGTTAGGTCTTCCCGGAGTGGGATTGGTTCATACTCCAAGATAAGAGACAGGTCGACCTGATATTTTTTCAGCAGGGATACATGGAAGACATTATGGAGATTGGCTAAATCAAGTGGCAGGGCAAGTCGGTATGCCATCTTCCCAATCCTTTTCAAAATATCAAAAGGCCCATTGAATCGTGGGCTTAGCATCCCTTTCTTACCAAAACCCGTAACGCCTTTGGTTGGTGATACCTTCAAGAAGACCCAATCTCCCACTTTAAATTCGAGGCCTCTTCTGTGATTATCGAAGTAACTCTTTCGTCGACTTTGGGCTATCTTGAGCGGCTCACTAATTAAGAAGATCTTTTTAGAAGTTAGCTTAACTATTTCGGGCCCCAGTAATTTCTTTTCACGTACTTCTTCCCAGCAGATGGACGATCTGCACTTCCTCCCATACAAGGCCTCATAAGGTGCCATTTGGATGCTGACTTGAAAGCTATTGTTGTAAGAAAACTCTACTATGGGTAGATGGTCTTCCCAGCTTCCTCTAAAATTGATTACACATGCTCTCAACATGTCTTCTAAAGTTTGGATAGTCCTCTCTGACTGCCCGTCTGTTTGGGGGTGAAAAGCGGTGTCAAAAGTAAGCTCAATCCCCAGGGCTGATTGTAGACTTGCCCAAAACCTATAAGTGAACATGGGGTCTCTATTTGATACAATGCTGATAGGAATCCCATGAAGTCTCACAACTTCTCTTATGTATAGCTGGGCTAACTTGTCCAATGTATAGGTCATGCGAACGGGTCAGAAGTGAGCAGCCTTAGTCAGTCGGTCCATCACGACCCAGATACTATCATGCCTTGCACTAGATCTTGGTAGCCCAGAGACAAAATCAATTGCGATGCATTTCCATTTCCACTATGCTATGGGCAGGGGATATAATAGTCCAGCAGGTTTCTGAGGTTTGACCTTCACTTGTTGGCACGTTAGACATTTAGCCACAAATTGCGCCACGTCTCACTTCATGTTGTTCCACTAAAATGCTCTTTTCAAATCCTGGTACATCTTCGAAGCCCCAGGATGTATCGTATAGAGAGAGTGGTGTGCTTCCTTAAGAATGGCCCTTTTTAGATTTTCATCATTGGGGACACATATTTGGCCCTTCGACCTTAACAGTCCATCACTGCCTACAGGAAAATGCCATTTCCCTTTTGTCTTCTGTTCTTGAAGGATTTTCATCAGGTGGGGATCTTCTTTTTGAGCCTCTCGGACTTGTTGGAAGAGTTGTGGGGCTCCACCCTTAGACATGATAGTACTTCCCTCTTTTCACTAAGGGGTCACGATGGGTGCCACTCCACCACATCCTCTAACAACTTCATTGCTTGCACCATCAATTGTGCCATGGAGACTACAGTTTTTTGACTTAAGGCGTCGGCTACTATATGTCAATTAAAACCTTACACTGTCTGTACACTCTACTAGTTTCCGTAGAGTCTCCCATTGGTGTGCATACTACTAAGGTATAGTTAAGGTGTGCAGGTGCGACATTCAAATGATAAGCAAAATGGGGAGCAAAAAACGAGTGAGAAGATCCAGGGTCAATTAAGGCTCTATCTTTAGCATCACAAATTGAGAGCGTACCTCAGATTACTGAGGTGGACGCGTTGACCACTTGCTCTGTGATGGTGAACACTCGTCCTTGAGTCTTCGGGTGGTCCTCGGTCTTCATCATAGGGCAGTCCCTAGCCCAGTGACCCGGCTTGCCGCACCTTAGGCACACATTCTTCTTTCGGTAACAATCTTCCGCTGTGTGGTTGTCTTTTCCAGAGTGAGTAGAAACCGGGGGTCGATCATCGCTCGTGCTACCCAGGAGATTCTTCTGGGTTCTCGGGTTCAGCTGATATGGCCTCCTTCTCACTTCTCTTCTTAGAACTTGCCAGAGTGTCTTTCCAAGCCTCCCCGATGATGCAGCCTTCATTCTTCCTTCCTTTCTATATCGATGGTCCTCACAGTCTCTTTCGATCTTCAGGGCAAAGTCTACCATTGGGGCATATGACTTTAGGTTGGCTGACATCACTCTACCCCTTCTATCCTGCTGTATGCCCCTTTCAAACTTGGCCACCTTTCGTGCCTCGGTGTTTATAATGTGGGGTGCGTACCTCGAGAGTTCTGTGAACCTGGTGGCATATGCTCCATAGTCATGTTCCCCTACTGGAGCTCAATAAATTATACTTGTTTCCTCTCTCTGACTCAGTTTGGGAAGTATTTATCATCTAAGGCTGCCATAAAGTTTTCTCAGGTGGGTTCGATTCCTAAATCCCTCCAGGTTTGCTTTACTGAATTCCACCAGTGTTCGGCTTCTCCTTCTAATATAAATTCCCAAGTCTAACTTTCTACTCATCCGAGAAGTGTAACACTTCCAAGATCTTCTCTATCTTCCTTTTCCATCTTTCGGCCTTCTCTACTACTCCTTACCCCAGAAAGGTTGAGGACGCTAGGCTTCTAAACCTCTCAATCAAGATATTATCGCTCTACTCCTGGGTAGGGGTGGACTGCACTGACATCAACTCTTTCATCATTTAGGTCATGGCCCCCAGAGTCCTATAGAATTCACAAGAGGGAGGGTAATGACAAGTGGGTTAATCCGCTTTGTAATACCTTCAATTCAAGCAAACATTCCCCACAGGCCTTTACCTTGCAAGGCATCCATCAATCACATGTCTTATCTCATGAAACATAGGGGTGCGACCATCCTTTTTCTCCTAACCAGTTATTGTCATTATGTAGGTTAAGGAATATGCCGGCATCACCTCCTTGATGTATCAATCTCCACTACCTATGGGTGTCCCATCGCGTAGTGGCCAGTATCAGTAAACAGTGGCCAATATTCTCATCAACATAACAGTACCATACTCAGTACCAATGGGTTCCCCATTGCATAGTGGTCATCATTAAGGTCTCTCTTCATGCTCGAGCATTCAATTTCATTCCTGCCAATTCAATGCCACATAATAAACGATTCACCTTCTCATCATATCATTAGGGAAATTAACACAAAACATTCATTACGTAAATCATAGCATAGCATTTACTCATGGGCATCACTAACAGCATTTTGGCACTTATCTTGAAACATTCATCATAGAATTATCACATTGGAGCAGCACATGTCAATTTTCACATGGTATTCGGATGGCAGAGATATGCATGGTGCTACACGCACGGTGCTAAGTGCACGAAATTACATGCACGATGTTATGCACACGGTGTTATGTGCACAATGTTATGGACACGATGTTACGCGCTCGGGGTTACGCACATGCGGTTCTCACATATGGCGATGCATAAACACAAGCGGCAATGCACAAATGGTGATGCACAAATGCAAGCAGCAATGCACATACAACTATACACAAATTCAAGTGGCAACGCACAGACGGTGACGCACAAACACAAGATGAGTCACAGTCGTTGGAATTTATAGTGATCGTGAGAGATGACATCTCTCATGTTTTAGTCTATATCTTTTGATCCATGGAACATTTCATCATGATACAAAATAGAAAACTCGTACTAGACATGTGTATCATTCATTTAAAGCTGATTTGGGCCCATTTTGGCACTGTTTGGTTAGTGAAACGCTCAGGGCGAGAGGCCACATAGTTGCTGGAAAATCACCTTCCCTCAAACATTAACATGTCATCACCATATTGTAAACCATTTTATAAATCAACTTAAATCATAATGTATTCTTAAACGTATCAAGTGAACTTGTACGTTTGGCAAGAAAATGACTCTATGATTTTCCCAAAGTTCATAGGGCATGTTCCACATTCATTCTACTTCATTTATGTTTCATTCTACATTCATTTGTTCTTTCATACATAGCACCAAAACAACTTACATAATGGTCACGATGCTCCTAGCCTCCCATCGCGCAGTTCGCCCGTCACCCCTTGCTCCCTCTCTCACTTGACTGCTTCACTCTGGAAGTCGCACGCGCAGGTCGCCTTCCTCCAAGCAGTCATTACACTTCACGCTAAGTGCTAAAGAGAGATTTTGAGAAGTAAATGACATTGGGGGAAGTGCAAAATTTATAGGCGTGGGGGTTGATGAGAACCACTGTGGCTGACGTCGCGAGTGGTGGGAAAATGGATGTGGCTGGCGTCACACGCATAGCGTGGCATTGACAAATTAGCACAACGCTGACAAATGCAGTGCAGTACTGACACCATTGGCAGCTGCACACTTGACCTACCCCGCACGGTGTTACTCCAGTAGGTGATACGCATGCAGCGATGCTCTAGCTGGCGATGCGCACACGGCGATGCTCCAGTGGCCGATATACACAAGGTGATGCTCCAATCGGCGATACGCACGCATCGATGCTTCTTACGCCTTCCGCATGTGGTTATACTCCTTGTACACATGTGGTGACGCCATTTCTTCACTCTTACACATGACGTTAGCTTTTATTTTGCATGGACGGCACTAGGTCCAAACACCCGGACGGTGCTAACCATCGCCCTTAGTGTTGGGCATGCGCTTCCGTCTGCCTCGACTTCCTTCTCTCTTTCCTCTGCCCCGAGTGGTCCTGTTCAATCGTATTGTGGCCCTGACAATCGTCATCCAAATGACCTGCCATCCTAGATGATGTCCTGCTATCGCTTGGATGCATTCCGTCTCACGAAGTCCCCTCTTCGGCAATAAACGCTCATATGCTCCCTGTGCACAAAGGCTCTTCTATCCCTTGACATCTCATCTATGATTTTCACTACACAGCGAACACCATCCAAGTAGGATCCCTCCAAAGAGAAGAACCCCTGAAGAAAACAAGAAAAAAAAAAAAAAAAACATTGGGCATGGTGAAAACCCGCAACGACACCATGAGTAAAAATGATAGGCGGGTGTGTCCGTGAAGCCATGAGTAATAGTTTCCTGGAAACAAGAAAACTAAGCATGGTGTTAACTCGTAAGGGCACCATGAGTAAGAATGGAAAAACATGGCCGATGTGACCCCAAAGACATGAGTAAAAATGCCTAAAGAATGAGTTAGCGAAAACCATGCTTATGGCACTGCTCCTATTCATTGCAAGTGAAAACCTAAAGGGACGCTCGGATTAAAATGGGCATGTTGATGCATCTATTGCCTGAAAAGAAGAAGACACCAGCCAACTTCAAAGCAAAAAAAGGACCACAAAAGGCATTGAGTACAAATCAAAATTCCAATCCTAACGTCAAAATCCAAATTCTGAGCCCAGCACTAAAATCCAATTCCGGCCCTAGTGCCAAAATAAAAAATTCCAGCCCTAGAGCTAAAAATCAAAATATATTGCCACAGTGCCCAATCCCAAATCCAGGCCCCAGCTCCAAAATCCAAAATTTCGTCCCTAGCGCCAAAATCCGAGATGTGAACCGTCTACCGCATAAAGGGGAATCAGGAACTGATTCCTATACTGACATTTCTCTTGTCCGGGGGACTTCTCTTAAGGCCCTCGCACATTCTCAAGAGATAAAGTGGCCTTCCAGCATCACCTACGTTGGAGAAGTTGCCCAGCTCGGTAATTATGGGGATACTGGTGAGAAACCTCTCATTCAAAGGGATGATGTGCCCCTTTATCATTCTTTTCACAAGAATTTTAGTCCCTGTGACGATTTTCCAATGCTGGGGAAGACGATGATGGAAAAGACAAACCTTCACTGGGCCCTTGGCTGGTTAGCCACAACATACCAGTGCTTGGCTGGTTATTATGACCGCTGCTTCAACACTAATGAAAGATCTATGAGAGACATGTTGTTATAGGACCAATAGCTGCCTCTTGGACAGAGGTGAGATGGGGATCACCCTTCTAGGCTTGTATTTTGTAGGTGGTTTGCCAATGCTGGGGGAGATGTATGAAGAACTCATACCCAATAATAGGTATATTTTTGGTGATGAGCTAATCAATGGCAAGCCAGCCCCTTTTGGTCTTTGTGAGTTGTTTGAGATTTATCAGCTCTTGCACTCAGAGACCAAACTCAAGTCTGGAGGGGTACATTTTGAATCATGGAGAGACTATTTCTATGATGGCCGTTAAGATGGTGAAGACGTCGGTTTCAGTGCCTCGTGGATGGACGAGGTGCTAAGAGTGGAGCTCAGTAAGGCGTCAAAGAGAACAATTACTTCTCATAGGCGAGGGGGTCAGGATCGAGTATACTTGGCTACTTACGTGGTTCTCTTTTTTGTGCAAGTTTTCTGTATCAGAGGTGAGGGGCTACATCATCAGACCGAGTTGCTTCTGCGTGGCTTGCATGATGGTCCAAGGGAATATTTTTGCATTGGCATGACATGTTTTGTGCAGTATCTATCACGGGCTGGCCTCCATTACACTCGACAAGGCTCCCTCGAAGGAAATCAATAGTGAGGTCTTAACAGGTGAGGGCCTACCCGGGCGCTTCACAACAAGTTTCCTGATCCACTACGTTTTTGGGTGGCTTGAGGCATACTTCCCATGGGCGTACAAGAGTAATGAAAGTCTTGTGGATGCCGCCTTTCCCCACATGCTAAGAATTGCAGGGACAAAGGTCGTTTTTAGGGAGTTGGGGGAGGCCTGTGAACTTTTGATCAATGCCCTTTTTCTTTACCGATGGGAGTCCTTTTCTAGTAGGTGGCCCTATTGATAATGTGTGTGTCAATGTTTTTGATGGGGTCCTCAATGGGGTGACCACGGTGATAAAGGAGGGCATGTATGTCATAAGCATGAGGGGTTGTATTCTTCCATACTGGGAGATAGAAAACTTGAGGGCTATTTTCCTCATCGCTTCGCCCGTCAGCATGGCCGGGACTAAGCGTGCTTCTTTACCATCCTTTTTGGGAAGAAGTATGACAGAAAGGAGGCGTTGTAATATCATGAGGCCCCTAGGGCTTGTCGTGAGGCGTGGAGCGAGCTCCACATGAGGATGGAGTGGGAGACTTGCCGGTTCCTCCCACTGCTGAGCAAGTTTGTGATCCCTCATTTTGGTCATGTGGGTCAAACGACAAAAAGTTATCCACGATGGTGGGATACCAACAGCGGCATGTACTGACATTTCGACCACTCATGGCTGGTTATCCACAATGCAAAGAACAACGGCCCGGCTAGCAAACGCTTCGCTCCCTCTTCTTTCTCCAAGATTTTTGAATTTAGCGAGTATCCTGCTAAGTAGAGGGTCCTTGTGCAGACTCATTCTTTGGACAAGGATGATGCTGGCCTAGAATTTTTATTTACAGGCCGAGACAAAGTCCTTCTTTGTTGACCTCGGCTCCATCTTCGGATGAGCCAAGGGAGATGCGGTCTCTGGTCGTGAAGGAAGATTGACCCAGAGCCTGGATGCCCCGACAGGAAGTGGATCAGGATCTGGCCTAGCCACTACGCCCTACCGTGGCTAGAGGAGTCCTGCGAGTACAGGGCCGAGGAGTATTCCTCTAAAATCAGAGGAGAACAGGCAAGTGGGAGAAAGGAGTAAAGGATCATGGGGGCCGCCATCACCCCCTATGGTTTTGAAAAAGAGCATCTGCTCAAAAAGGAGGGGTTCGTCCGCTACGGGTGCATCACCAGTAGCTCCTTCTATCAAGGGTGTGAAAGTTGAGGCTTGTGCAGTTTCAACTCCACCTCCCACGATGTCAACTCCGATTGATGTGGAGACTGTGGGTGAGGTCCCGAGTACTGACATGACAACCCTAGTGGCTTCTGCTCCAGCTATTTCAGAACTGGAGCGAAGAGCAGAATCTGGCTTGGAGATTCCTTCTTCAGTGTCAGCGGTGCCATTGGGTCCGGAAGTGTCTGCGCCAGGGACACAAACTAAAGAGCCTTTGATTGATCCCCACACCATCGTCCCTGAGTCTTTGGCTCTCATGGTCAAGGATTCAGCATTTGATGTCCCTCCTCTTGCTATAATTTGTTCTTCGTCCCCGCCTCTATCAGCGCTAAGTTTTAAGACACTCGCTGTGAGGCACATGCTTCTATTAGAACATCAAAGGATTGTGGAATGTGCTCTCTCTATTCTCAAAGGGAAGATTGAAGTTGTTGAAGCTTGCTCTTGACCTTCAACCAGTGGAAGGGGTTGCTGCGGAATCTTGCGGATTGGGGCACCGAGGATCTTCTATGGGAGACTTTGAAGCAGGCGTCTCATGATACACGCCTAGCTTCTTTACGGGAGAGACTAGCGAAGCAGCGGGCTCTCGTGAAGGGTAATGAATAAAAGAAGGAGCGGCTCGCTTCTCGCCAAGCTCGCCTGGTGGAGGAAGAGGCAGATTTCTCTAGTGAGATTCTTGACATAGAGGATGAGATCACATTATTGCAAGTCCGGGCAAATGATTTGAAGTCCATGCAGAGTCAGCACCAGGAAATGATACTAGTGAGGTCTTGAACAATGGAGTAGTTGAGTACCGAGGTGAGGGCGGTCCTTAATTTTCCCGAGGCAGTCGCTAAGAACATTGCCGGTTTTGAAGAGCAAAAGCAAGCTGCGCTAGAGTGCACGCGGGAGTTGAAGGTGAAGATGCATGAGGCTCTTGACCATTTTTAAGGGTTTTCATTCTATTTTGCGAACTTTCGAGGCCCGTCTAACTTTTTTTTTTTTCTTTCATTATATATATGGAATGATTCTCTTTTCTCTCTTTGCTTCTCATGTTTTCCACTATTTAATGGCTTGTCTTTTTTTCTTTTTTTTGGAGGTAGATTTAAGGTCGTACCTCCGTGTCCATGGGTGGCATAGTTTTAGCATCTTACTGTAAGCACGTGCGCTATCAGTTTGGCAGTCGTGTACCTTGGACCTTTGTTTAGGAATAGTACCTTTATCAGCTCATGATGGGGGCCTTCATTGTATCCTCCCTTGTATGGGATGTGTCATGGATCGTCCTCACAGTCATGTATTGACCACCCTCCACAAAAAGAACCTACCTTGGGATGAAGTCGTATAGAGTAGGCAGAGAAAGAAGAAGAACCGTTTTGAATGGGTGTTGAGGGGGTTTCTGCTTGTAGGGTTGTGCTCGTGCAACCTTTTTGTTTTCTTCTTTTCCATTGAGTGGACAAGGTTCCATCGCTTGAGGTGCGGGTATCGCGTTAGCCTGGTGAATATTATATCATGGTATCACCTCTACCATGATATAATTTCCACGGTTTGAGCGCCACTGCGAGGTTATGACGAGTAGGTGTTTCCGAGGCACTAGGGACAGAATTTTGAGTCAGCTTGAATTCCTCCTGCCGTGGAATTTCGACCTCATGAGCTTCCTTTAGAGGTGGTGATGGTGCATTGTTTATGACTAACTCACCATTTCGTATGTACCTTTCCAACATAGATCGGAATCCGAAACAGAGACACCAGTCATGTCCTCTCAGCTGATGGTATCGGCACTGTTGTATGTCATTTTTTCAATACATCCATGAGCCCATGAAAATAAGGAGAGACTCGGTGATAGACTGGTCTCACGAGTTAATGAAGCCCCCGCAGACCAGGATTGCACAGAAAATAAAGCCTCCAGCCGGTCACCTGGGTGCGATTCCTTCGCACCAAAGAAGGACCCTTCACTGTAGCCCCATGATAGCAGCTGCAACGAGGGACCAGACTACTGGCATAGCTCTCAGAACGTCAAAAACCTGAGGACCAAATTTGGGCCCAATCCGACCTCCCTAGAGGGGTCTACGCTCTTGCGGCCTTGCAACTTATGGGTTTTACCATAGCGCAGTGCGGCTTCACCAAACCAATCCCGGAAATGGGGACTGCCATGATGTTTTCCAGCAATAACTTCGCCAACCCACTGTGCCTTTCTCTGAAGACAGATAGAGCTCAAACATTGATATGTTCCCGATCAAGCTAGCCTCGTCATTTTGACCTTTGGGGTACACTGTGGCGTGACCGAGAACCCCTATTGCTCTGAGAAGGAAGATGGCTGGAGAAACCAGGAAGAAAACATGGTTCAGCGAGCTCCAGATTCAATGAAGCATAGCTCAACATCCAAGCCATGGATTAATGTAAGGAAGAGTTCAGTAGAATCCCCTCACAAAGAGCTACATTCAAGTACAAATCTTGCATTCAATCCATGGTTCAATGAATGTAAGCCCATAGGTCACTAAAGAAGCAAATCGAGTAGGTTGCCGGAATCCCTTTCCTCGACAACCTTCAAACTTAGGAAATGCACAAATTGATAGCAAATTAGCCCAAACTTGGGAAAGATGACTGCAACAGCTTCCTCTTTGACTTGCAAGCAGAGCCAGGAGCCGAAACGATGCAGCTCGAAAATGGTCCCAATCAAGAGAAGAACAAAGATATGTCGTTGAAACAACCTAACAGTTGCCACAGGTTGCAGAACCACCTTCCAAGGTCTTCCCATGGCAAAGCAGCTTGCATGCAGGGACGGTCTTATCATTCCAGCAAAAGATCACAAGGGAATTTTTATCATTTGTGCCTAATTTTTTTATTTGTTTTGAATTTATTAAATTGTAATTGTGCTTGACTTTTCCGCATTCACCCCTGCTCGGTGAATCCGCTATATAAGCAAGCTTAACTCACTTGTAAGAGAGGGCTTTTAGACCTTGTTTTTAGAGAGACTCCATCATAACATTAGCCCTGAAGGTTGGGAAGAATCAAGGCTAGATTATGATTATTGGTTTGTCTTTCTTTGTGAGCCCCTAAGGGAGAGGAGAAGGAGAGAGGGAAATTTTTGAGGGAAAGAGTATACGCTTGAGTGCACGGTCCCGTGGGGATCTCGCTTGTGTGGGCCCCCCCACCTCTCCTAAGCCAAGTCATCTCTTCTCTCTCTCGCACTCTCTCTCACCTCCACGCGCGTGACCCCTGTCAGTGCAACAACCCGCATCCATCTGCGAGCCCGAGTCTCATCCCTTAGGTTTCTCCACATCCCCTTCAACAGCCAGCAAGTCCCCTACATAAAAGGGGGCCAAGGAGGAGGGACATTCGGATCCCACTCCAAAAGCATAGAGAAAGCGAGAGGAGAGGGGTTGTAAGCTTGAAGAGGGCTCCCGTCCAAACCGTGCTGATAAACTCCAAAGGGCTACGTAATTTCTCTAAGAAAGCGATCCACTCGGGCTTTACCTTAACTTCCAAAGCAGAGTAAGGGCGTCCATGCCCCAGTGGCAAAAATCTCTCTCATCGTCAGCCTCCTATTCGTTAATAAGAGGGCTCGCACTCTCGTCTCACACTGGACCTCTATGGTTGATTGAGAGAGGGTTCCGCCTGCCCTCCCGGAGGGAAACTAGGACCCCCGACATCAACTGGCGACTCCACTAGGGACATGTTACCCTATCGTTGGCTCAAGCTATCTACAGGTACCAAGCTCTATTTCTCCTCTTTTCACTTCTACTATGGGTTTCGCTTATCCCTCTTTCCTCTGGGTTGGGGAGTTCTACATCCCCATACCCGTGGCTACTCATAGAGAGGCTCGACGGTTTGGTACTCCCTCCCGTACATGGCTTCTATGCGGCCATGCTGGCCCAGCCATCTGGGCTTTGGCCAAGGAAGTACGGGGCACGGGCCCTCAAGCCCCTCGCCATGCCCCTTCCAGCGTCAAGGGAAGACCCCTCCATGCCCACTGTGTGGGCGACTCTACTGTCGCTCCCTCACTCAAGGACCATGTTGCTGACGAGCACCCTGTCAGCAACAGGCCACAAAGTGGCCCCCGTGTCGTCACTCCTCCTCACCCGGCCGGTCCTCATAGGACTGTCATCGTTGCAAGTAGCTGAAAGGTGACCCCGCTTGTGTAAGACAGGGGTGTCGCCAACACCAGTAGCGTCGCGCACAAACCACCTTCTGTCAACTCTCGTCTCAGCCATCACAGTTACTCCACCATGCGTATCTATATCTACAAACTTCCCGTGGACCGACCGCCATAACAATGAATCAGCACAAGCGGCAGCGTACCCCAATCCCTCAAGAATTTTCGAGTCACTTTCAACCTGGGCATAGTGCTACTGGCTCTGATGCCACCTGCGCCATGCATATCAGCCCCATGGCTCAGGGCAGCCCAAAAGCTGGCCCCCGACCGACACGTAACTTTCGAGAAAATCGAAAGTCCCCCAAACAAGCACACATGCACTCTAGGTGCCCAACGGTCTCACCAGGTAAACGAGTGGCTATGACACACACTCCTCCCTCACCACACAAGGGGTTGGCCCTATGGCTGCCCCAAATACCACTGTGGATTGTGCACACACATGTATGTCCAAGGAAACTCCCTTTTGTGAAAAGGAACAAAAGCCCATTGCTCTACTTGCCACTACCACGCCACTCACTGTGTGGTACTCAAAGAAGTTCCCATCGAGTATCGTCCTCGCTATTCCAAGCTCCCTGCATGAACAATCCGGTTCTCCGAGGAATACTTGGATTAGAAGGGCGCCCTCAATGATGGTAGCGCAATGCATCGGGGGCAAGGGCAAGAGCCCTAGGGGAGCAACAATAGCCGAAGCAGCATAACACTCATAGCCAGGTGACGCTACGTGCATCGACATCAGAATAGATTGAAGACGCAGGATCGGGCATGGGGCCTCTCCTCGTGTTCTCCTAGGCCAAAGAGGAGAGGTGGGGTGGGAAGCCTTGTCGAGTCACATGTCTCACATAGAGCATCGAGTTATCAGTCAAGTCAGAATCAGAGGACCTCTTTAGCCCATGACCAACAAAGTCATGTGAGTTTGACGCCGCCAGCGAGCTGGCATCGTCAATCTTCTCATCCTCCAACTCCTATAGATCCGACTCGACCACATAACCATCCATCCCATAGTCAGTCCAGACCTGACCCTCCACAAGTTATGTGTAGTCATCTACCCGTGCAGCCTCTTCAGACCACCCCAGTTCCATGCCATTAGTCACAGGCAACCTATTCGGCTCCTATTCCAACTCAGTATCCCCCAAGTCAGCCATATTAGTCGACTTCATAATTATTATTATTATTATCCCTCCGATTGCAATCTCAGCCTCTAGTCACCCGTACCTGGGATATCCTATGCACTAGGCCCCGACTGTTCATTTTCAGGCCTCGACACCGGCTTATTAGCCTCCGGCTCCTCTAGTCTAAGCTCAAACTTACCCATACCATCATTCAACCATCCTACAGGCGCCACCTATGTCTAGTCTAGTGTACTTGCATCACAAATTATGCATCAGCCTCAAGCAACCAACCGACTCCTGAGTCGATTGAGCTCGCTCAACTGAAAGGTGAATTAGCCACATTTAAAGAGACCATGGTTAAGATCGGAGATCCAAATATAATCCCTCCATGATCTTATGTCAAGGATGTTCTCGAGGATGTCGAACCCCTTCCTTCGGGTTTCGTGTTTCCAAAGTTTGAAAATAAGGTCAGCGGGAAGGGTGACCCTAATAATCACGTCACCGCTTACTTGTTGACTGTTCCTGAATTAAAAGACAAACCAAGTTGTCTGAAGGCCATGTTTCAATACACTCTCTCTAGACCACCTTTAACATGGTTATGAGAAATAATATCCAAGTACCCTGAGCAGACTCTTGACGAATTGTTTCTATGATTCAACGAACAATATCAAGGGACCAAGCAACAACCAATGACCCTCGGGTAGTTGGTTGCGACCAAACAAAGCATTGAGGAGTCAATCGATTCTAGGAATCTGCATCAAAGGTCATCGATTGTGCACTTCTCGAGACCTCTCAAATGAGCATGTGCTTAGAGAACTCCCTACCAGAGTACATGAATTTCCTTAGTCATGGTTTGCGACCATTCGCATTTCAACAGATGATAGATCAAGTTGCTTTCTATGTAAGGTCAAAGGTCGCCACTTCCAGTGCAAAGTTTTAGAACTCAGCAGTGGTCATACCATCACAGACTAAAACAAGGGGCAATTATAACAACAATCACAAAAGAATAATACTACTCCCCAGGTTGGCCAGATTGTTGCTGCACCAAGTCCTCCCCATGCTCAAAAGATAAATGATAAGCCTAGGGGCACCAGTAGGACCAATATCTTCTACTTCAGTAATAACACAAACACTAAATACATGAGGCCCTTTCTAGAAAACCGTCCACCACTGCAGGAACTCTCTCCGTGAAATTAACTAACATCCTGCAAGCAGGGCTCATTGTTCATCCAAACCCTGTTCAACCAAAGTATGAGGTTAAAGATAAATCCAGATGGTGTGGATACCATAGAAATCACACCCATAGCACTCAAGACTATTATAACTTAAAGCCCATCATCCAGGAACTTATAGATAAGGGTGTTATCAACTACACTCCCACCGATGCACCGGTGGAGGCCTCTAATAAGAAGATGGGAATATTTGCCAATCCACTCCTGAATAATGGCAAGAAAGTTGAAATTGAATCCCCAAGGAGGCCAAATCAGTTGTCATTACAATGATTGAAGATAAGCTAAACAGGGGTGACGTTAAAGTGAAAAACCATAAGGATACCCAGGAAAATCTCCTTGTTTCCCTTTGGGATCATGCCAACTTCAAAAGAAAAGAAGCCGTAGTTAACAGAGATCCATGCATAAACATGATTTCAATTAACCGACACTACACTCCTTCTCAAGATGACAAAGCTGAAAATCCTGGAGAATCTAGACCAGGTGTCATCGTCGTGGCAAGTAAAAACCCTCAAGAGGTTGACCACCTCACGAGGAGAGGAAGTCACTTCAATCCACCTCGATTGATGCCCGACACTCTAGAGGAAAGAGTAGGGAATCTTCCCATTGTTGATCAAAATCCCAGCATGCCCAATGAAACAACAAAGGAACAAGAAACAGACACTAATGAGCCTATCACATAGGACAACTTTCCTGCTCATCTCAGTAAAATTCCAGCATCCATTTCTATCATGGATCTAATGAAGAACTCGCCCATTCATCGGGCCCAAATTGAGGAAGTACTTGGAAGGACTCATGTCCCTACCCATACTAGACCCGAAGAGATAAGCAACATGATCAATCTTTTAACGACACCGACCCCCTTTACATTTACTGATGATGACATACCTCCAAGATTCGATCCTTTTCACACCCATCCATTTTATATCACTGTTTTTATGAGCGGTAATGAAATCATGGTTAACAATGGGGCATCGCTGAACATCTGTCCTTTGGAAACTATTCTAATAGTAGGGTTGTCACGAATAGAACTTAAGGTCTCAAACATCTCAATTGCAGCCTATGATGGGGCTCAAAGAGAAACCTTAGGGATCATCCACCTCACTCTTAAGATTGGGCAGGTTGTCCAAATGGTGAGGTTTTATGTCCTTGACATTGAACCTTCCTTGCAATCTACTCATTGGCAATCCTTGGCTATATGAAAATATTGTTGTGGCCTTCACTTTGCATCAATGCTTGAAGTTCCCAATTGTTAGAGAGTGGTTCGCGTATGTTCAGATGCAGTCAAAGCAGAAAAAGAGAAACTCTTTGAAAATTTGAAAATCCAAGAGATCCCACTTCTAACGTATAAGGAAAATTGTGCCATGATCCATGAAACGTGTGAAGTGTCTGAAAAATTGAAAAATTGTTGTAGTCATTATGATTTCGGTTCATGCACGACATGGAATACGCTATTAGCTCAGGGGTACTGCCCTGGTTCTTGCCTTGGAAAAGATGGGCAAGGTGTTGCTGGGGCAATTACTCAGTCCACTCATGCTAAAGTAGACACCAACGATTGAAGAGGGTTGGGTTGCACACTTTCTAAGCTTCAATGCAAACTCAAATCTTCTCGACATCCAGTTTTTATTCTTGGAGGAATTCAAAGTCTTGACCACTGAAGGACCGAATCTCTTCCAAAACCGAAGATCATAATTGAAATTCCTCTAGAAGAAGAGCTCTTAAAATAACAACTTTCCTGGCTTACACTTGGAGCCCATATTGTGGCTACCACCTCCTCAGCTCCCAAGCAAATTAGGGCAATTAATGGAAATTGGAGAATTACTCCCCTATCTATTGAATCCATCAAGGGGATACAACGACACTTTCAAGTCCCTGTGCGAAAAAACAGGCATGCTGCACAAAGCCTCTCTAACACCATAACCTTTCCGATTGTAGAAAATGCAGTCAAGACCCTTGACAAACCCAATGAAAACTTAAACGAAGTCCAGGAAGAAAATGAAAATGAAACAAATGAGGATAAAATTTCAAGGAAGATGAAGAACCTCCCACTGAGGAACTCATGTTCTTAGACATTAATCTTGGAACTAAGAAAGATCCGAAGATCACAAGAATGGGAAGCTCTCTGTAATCAGAAGAACAAGACAAGAAGATCTCCCATGTAAATGAAGACATTGACATATTTTCCTGGTCCTATGAAGATATGCCTGGCTTAAATGTCGAATTGGTACGACACCATCTTGTACTCCATGAAGGGCCAAGAGCCATCAAACAGAAACTACGTCAAGAAAATACTCACTTGGAGTTGAAGATAAAAGAAGAGATTGACAAACTTTTAAAGGCAAAGTTCATCTTACCTATAGACTACCTAGATTGGTTAGCCAATATCGTAGTAGTTCCTAAGAAAGATGGGAGAATCAGAGTTTGTATCGACTATAGGGACCTGAATAAAGCATGTCCAAAGCATGACTTTCCTCTTCCAAATATAGATGCACTAGTTGACAACACTACAGGACACCAAATGCTATCCTTCATGGACGGTTTCTCTGGCTACAATAAGATCCTCATGGCAAAAGAAAACCAAAAAAAGACTTCCTTCATCACGCAATGGGGGACATACTGATATAGAGTCATGCCTTTTGGTCTTAAAAATGCCGGGGCAACCTACCAAAGAGCCGTGACATCTATATTTCATGACTTGATGGGTGACTTTATGGAAGACTATGTGGATGACATCTTCGTCAAATCCAAAACTCGGGATGCCCATCATCCCAACTTGAAAAGAGTATTTGACTAACTTCGAGCACATCAATTAAAGCTGAATCCACAAAAGTGCGCCTTCGGTTCTGAGTCTGGCAAGCTACTTGGCTTCATTATGAGCCAAACAGGAATAGAAGTGGACCCAATGAAAATTAAGGCTTTCTCAGAAATGCTAAATCCAAAGAATATTCGAGAAATTTGTGGGATGCAAGGTAGAATACAGGTTATCCGGAGACTTTTATCTAAATTAGCTGAGAAATGTAGCCCATTAAATCGTCTTTTAAAGAAGGACACCCCGTTTATCTGGGATGAGATATGTCAAAAATTCTCTCACTGTATAAGGGAGTACCTTTCTAAGCACCGATCTTGAGTCCACTTGATCACAACAAACCTTTATTCCTTTACCTTGCAGTGACAAATAAGACAATGGGGGTGATGTTAGGGCAATATAATGACCAAGGAAAAGAGAAGACCATCTACTACATCAGTAAGACAATGATTGACTATGAAATACGATACTCAGATGTGGAAAAACATTTTCTAACCTTAGTGTGGCCAACTCAAAATATCCAAGATGGATCCACTCAAGTATCTGCTAGAAAGATATTTTTTAAATGGACGATTAGCCAAATGGAGAATGATCCTAAGTGAATTTGACATCAAATATGTTGCTCATAAATCAGTCAAGGGGCGAGCAATTTCCAATCATTTAGTTGAACATGCCTTACCTGACTGTGTCACCATCAAAATAGATCTCCCTGATGTGGACCTCTTTGTCATTGAGGATCCCATTTGGGATTTATACTTCGATAGGGCTAGGAATGAATACGACACTGGTGTCGGAGTCATCCAATGCTCTCCAGAGAAAATAATGTTTCCATCCTCTCCAGGTCTCAATTTTCCCTACACAAGCAACATTGCAGAATATAAACCTTAATAGCTGGTCTCGAGAATGCTTGTGAACTCCGAATTGAACAATTATGGGTCATGGGCAATTCTTTGCTTGTTATAAATCAAATTAAGAGAGAATGGAAGGTTAAAGACAAAAGCTCTTGCTCTACCGGGACTCAATTGTAAAATTGTCAAAATGCTTCAAAAAAGTAACCTTTCAACATGTGATTCGGGAAAACAACCGCTTCGCCAATACCTTGGTCACTCTCGCATCAGTGGTGGACATTCCTCCCCAAATGAGTGTCCAACCATTCTACATTAGATACAAGAGTGATCATTCTCCTCCCAAGATGGAGTCAGAAGGGCAAGATCAAGAATCAAAGAGGGGAGAAGAAGTGTTCACCCTCGGTGCCAACCAAATAGTCAAGGTATCATGATGTATCAGTCTTACTCAACTGAATATTTCACAAAGTGGGCCAAGGCTGCTACATTAACCAAAATAGTAGGACAACATGTAACCAGATTTATTACAAACAACATCATCCAGAGATTTAGAGTCCCCAAAATGATTATTAGTGATAATGCCACCAACTTTAAAAATGAAAAGCTAGCAAAGATGTGTAAAAGATTTGGAATCGAGCATAAGTTCTCTTTACCCTATTATCCCCAAGGCAATGGTCAAGCAGAAGCGACCAACAAAGCCTTCCTGAAGATCATCAATCCAACCATAGAAGGTGGCAAGGATTGGCATGAAAAATTACAAGCTGCACTCTGGGCTTATATAACCACTGAGAAAACAGCATCAGGGAGGACTCCCTACTCATTACTTTATGGCATATAGGCAGTACTTCCAATCGAAGTGGAAATACCCTCTCCTAGTGTACTTGCTCACAAAGAATCCAACTATAAGCAATAGACAGAACAAGACTAGCCACTCTCAAAACCCTAGATGAGAGACGACTACGAGTAGCTGACAAAATGATATTCTATCATCACAAAATTGAGCGAGCATATAGAAAGAAGGTCACACTCCGAGAATTCAGAGTTGGGGATCTAGTTCTAAAGAAAATATTTCGTTCGACAATGAATCCTCACCCATTAGGAAAGTTCAAGCCTAAATGGGAAGGACCATATGTCATAACCCAACCCATTCAGGCAATTACTACAAACTCAGGAACCTTGAAGGGAAAGAACTGAATGATCCTATCAATGCTATGCACATCAAGAAATACTACCACTGAAAAAACAAAAAAAAAAAAAAGGGGGAAAATGAGCTTAGCCGACCTAGCACGAGATAAAGGACTAAGATGCTAAGTGTGACTTCGAGTCTGAAGATCAAAGCTTGAGTGAAGTAATCCAAGGTGGAAAGATTCTATTAAGAGTTCGACATCCTTTGTCAAGGAAGTATCAGATACCAACTAGGGGTAAGGAAAATCTAAGGATAACCAAGACTGAGACCTCCCTGCCACTTAGAAGAAGGAAGGATGATCGAGTTGTTATCTGTTTTTTTTTAGGACGAAGTGCCACAAGAAAGAAAAAAAGACACTGAGCAGAACACCCGAAAGGGACTTTAGCACCAGAGAAACAAAAAAAAAAAAAAAAAAATTCCGTTGTGCTAAAAATTTTAAAGGAACTCCAAGCATTGAAAAAAAGGCTATCGGGATGAACACCCGAAAGGGACCCCGGGCAATAGCAAAATAGAACTTCTTTATCTTTTCGTCTCTTCTAAAAAATTGGAAGTCTAAGGATATTTTGAGCACTTTGAGGTACATCTCATATTATTTAAGAGACCAGTTTGCTCGAAAAAACAAGGAAAAGTCTCCCTTAAATTGTGACTTAAGAGCTAAGATTGGAAGATGAGGAAGTACTTAGTGATTCCTTATCCTGAAAGTCCCAAGTAGAGGCTCGACAAGCTCATAAAAAATATATATATATAAGACGAAGGAAAAGAAGAAGAGAGCTCCATGGTAATATGAGCCTAAACTGCTTACCAAAACTTGTTTTTCAAAATTTCTCATCCATCTTCAAAATTTCCCCTATGTGTTTCGTGACTTTTCAAAAACCTTAATTTCTTTTGGTTAAAACATAGCCCGAAACTTTGTTTCTATTTCAAAGTTCAATCTATCTACAAAACTTTCTTAAATGTTTTTAAAAAATGAAGGAATTTCATGGAGGCTTGGATATGATGCGTCCGTCGCCACCAAATCCTGGATTGTCATGCTTGCAAAACCATAGGAAAATAGAGACCAACCAATAGATTCCGATACCAAAAACCCTGAACCTATGGACCCAAGAATCAGAATTGAAGGCCCACAAGAAGTTCAATTAGCCAGAAATTCATCATCCCAACAATTCTTCTAAATCAAAGTTTCATTCGATTGGAGAATTAGACCCCAAGAAAAAGGTCTAAAGTCGAAGAGGACTACACTAGCTGCTTCTCAGGTAGCATTGGAGTGACTACAACAAGGAGTGTCACCGGCTAAATGATAGTACGGTTCGTGTTGACTGTCACTTCGGATCCCAATTGTCAGAGACCTCTCAATCGCATTGCCTCAAATATAGTAGCGCCAGTTCGATTTCTTATTGATCAAAAGTATCCATCGGCGTACCGCCAACTCGAAGGGTACTGGTCATCCAAAAGAATGATCCCTCAAAAAATGTTTTCCGTCCCCCCATGTCTCAGGTGTCTACTTCTTTTTCATTCACCTGATGCTCCAGGTGAATGTCAAAGAGGGGCAACTGTGGACACCCCCTTGAAATTTTGGATAAGGAAACTCCTAAAAACCTCGATTCTGGTCCCAAAGCACCACACAAACCCAAGTAGACCATAGGCAACCTAAACCCAATTTAATTAACCCAAAACTACCCAAATCCTATCCCAACTTGAAATAGAGCCTAAGAGCTTTCCAACGGGCCAAGAATCACCTGAATCGGATCTATAGATAAAAGGATAAAACAAATGACAATTTAGTCCCTATGAGACCCAACTGCCAGGTTGCGAGTTGGGCTGTAACAGGCCCAGACGTGGTAGTTATGATGCAGTTAATGCGTTTTATGATGCAATAAACACGTTTTCTACAATTAGATAAGGTTAAAACTTCAAGATAAATCTAAAATTATCGGAAAAAACTCCAAAAAAATTAGAAAAAATCACCAATGGAGTTCTTTAATTATCCCCTTCATAAAGAAGGAGACCAGAAAGCACAAAGAAATCGCTTAGAAAATCCCAAAATTAAAAAAATAGCTAAAAAATACCCAAAAATAGGAAAAATCTTTAGAAAATTCTTAAAACCTTAGGGCAAATCCCCAAAAAACACAAAAAAATGAGATAAAATCCCAAATTTTATATTCATCATCTAGAGATCCCAAAATCCTTATAAAACCAAGGAAATTCTCTTCCAATCCCAAGAAAAGGCGTAGGTGGACCCTACCTAAAATTCTAAATTTTTCCCCCTACCTTAGGAACCCTAAATCTATGTAATCCAGTAAGAAAAAGCATCCAAAAAAAAGAGATGGTGGCACAATTCGGAAGAGCAGCCTGATCCAAGCCCGAAAATCCGAGTTTCAGGTCCCTAAAGGTTATTATATCTTTCTTTGCTTAATTTAGTTTTTTTTTCTTCATTTAATTATCTGTTTTATTTTATTTTTCTGGACATTAATTCATCATTAGATCTAATTAAATTTAGAAGTGTTTTTTGTCAAAATACAGATTTAGAGCTGGCGCTACCAGTGGACTCAGAAAAGACCGGATCTGTATATATCTGGGTTTTTTTTGTGCCTATAATTCAAGCGAGCCCACTTTATCTACTTTTTCAAAAAGCAACTCAGTTTTTGCAAAGATTTGAGTACATCTCATTATAGAGATTGGTGCAGATCTGAGCGTAAACATTACCATATAGCATTCATACTCGTTATTCATTCATTAAGCCTTAATGCTCCAATAAATAGCTAAATGAGAAACCTAGGTGCTTTATTTCTTAATAATGTCAATTCTTACACATGAGATTATGGTGGGTTTTCGTACAAGTGACAATAGCTTGAAAAATAGTGAGGAGTGACATATTCCTTTATTTTTGGTCATAACTCAAGATTCACATAGAATTTTAAAAGTCTTAAAACATGTAACTTTGAGCCCATACATAATTCCTTCCAATGGTGCAATGTAAGGGCGTTTGGAATCCTTTTCTAGGGCAAAGGAATGGCCCAAAACAAGCTGAGGTTGCTGGAATTTACAGCAACTATGGGCAGTAGCCTATTTAATGTTTGGTCTATATTTTTCATTCTATACAGTATTCAAATAAAGCATCAAGAGAAACTTGAACTAGACACACGCATCTGTTGTTCCAGATAAGCTTGACCACATTTGGGCATCAATTGGCAAGCAAAAAGCTCAACGCAAGAGCTCTCACAGTTGCTGAAATCTCCCTTTTCCCTTGAACATTCACATGTTAACATCATTATATGCATTCCATAGCTGTAGCATTAGTCATGCCAAACAAGATTGTAAGTTTGGAAAAGAAATACGTTTGAAATCTTCCCAAAACTCATTGTCTAAGCTCACAATTATTATACTTCACTTTTATCATTTTCAGTGCATTTTTACACCCTTGTTCATTATTACCCTTCCTGTTATCTTATTCTTTTCATCATATGGTTTATGGGAAGACACCAAGCATGGAATTGGATCCACTTACCAAAGGGTTGTGGCCCTCCAAACTTCCTCTCTCAGATCGCCCTTTCTTCCCCGCAGCAGCCTTGCCTTCGAGTTCTCACACGAAGGCCACCTTCACTGCAAAAGTCTCCCCCTCACGGTGATAGCCCAGTGCTCGCGCGTGGTGCAGGGGCAGGGAAAGATTGGAGAAGGAAAGGAAAAACGGGGGGCAAAGGATGTGGGCCGCTACTTAAAGACACGGGGTTAGTCCCACTGTGGCTGACGTCGCGGTAGGTGGGGAAAGAAATTGTAGCGGGCATCAGTCACATGCGGTGTGTCTCTGATAAGTGCAGTGCGGCGCTGACCCTGTCGGCCATCATTCAACTATAACAAGCACGGCGATACTTCTGTTTGCGTGCGGTGTTACCGTCCCATGCATGGCACTAAGCCTTCCGCCGCGTCATGCCAGATGATGATACCCCTCACAGCAATAGTCCAGGCAGCATTACTCCACACGGTGTTACCTCACTTCTTCTTCACACGTCATTTCCCAAACAATGTTCCCTACTGCCACGTAGCACTACTCCTCACACGCACGACGTTTCGTTCGCGGCGATATCTTGTCCTCTGTGTGGCATTAGCCTCTTCTTCACACGGCGATATATTGCCCTCTGCATGACGATAGCTTGCCTCCCACACAACGATAGTACTTCTTTTTCTCTCTCCTCTTTGACGCATCCTTAACCCTTGCACGGGGCGCTAGGCTTCTTTTCCCGTGGTAATGCTTCTTCTTGCTCGCGCAGTGTCTCCCTTGCCATACGGTCGGTGCGCACCATTCATCCTCTCTACCAGGCAAGCTTCTTCTTCTTCCCTTGGCTTTCGCTTCTCCACTTTTGCGAGTTATCAGGCTCCAATGACTCGTGACCCTTACATCATCCCCCCTAAAAAGGGAATTTGTCCTCAAAATCATCACTCAAAGAGGTGGGGGTAATTCTCCTTAATTTCATCTTCTCTCTCCCAAGTTGACCCTTCCCTCATGTGATATTCCATTGTACCCACACTAGGGGAATCTCTTTATTCCGTAATACTTGTACATTCTGATCTAATATTCCGATTGGCCGCTCGATGTAGGTAAAGTCGTCTAAAAGAGGGATCGGTTCGTACCCCAAAACATGTGAAGGGTAGGGCTGATATTTCCTTAATAAGCATACATGAAAGACATCATGAATGCTGACCAATTCTTTCCAAAATCTCAAATGGCCCAATGAATCGTGGGCTCAATTTCCCTCTCTTACCAAATCTTGTAAAACCTTTGGTCAACGATACCTTTAGAAAAACTCGGTCTCCCACCTCAAACTCGAGGTCTCTCCAGTGATTATCAGCATAATTCTTTTGTCAACTTGGGTTGTCTTGAGTCGTTCTCTAATCAAAGAAATCTTGTTTAAAGTCATATGAATAATTTCAGGCCCTAATAATTTACTTTTGCCCACTTCCACCTAGCAGATGGGCAACCTGCATTTCCTCCCATATAAGACCTCATAAGGCGCCATCTGGATGCTGGCTTGGAAGTTGTTATTATAAGCAAATTCTACTAGAGCTTCCTTTAAAATCCAACACACATGCCCCCAACATGTCTTCCAGGGTCTGAATGGTCCTCATGGACTGCCCATCTGTTCGGGGATGGAAGGCGGTACTAAAGGTAACTTAGTTCCCAGGGCTGATTATAGGCTCGCCCAAAATCTAAAGGTGAACCGGGGTCTTGGTCTGATACAATGCTAATAAGAATTCCATGTAGCTTGATGGCTTCTCTGATGGACAGTTGAGCCATCTTATCCAATGTATAGGTCGTGCGGATCGGTAAGAAATGAGCAGCCTTGATCAGTTGATACACTACAACCCATATACTACATGCCTTGTTTTCGACCACGACAGCCCTGAGACAAAATCCATTGCAATATGTTCCCATTTCCACTCCGATATTGCCTGATATTGGAATAGGAGAACAGGTTTTTGGTGTTCCGCTTTAACTTGTTGGCACATTAAACATTTAACTACGAATTATGCCACGTCTCACTTCATGTTGTTCCACCATAAGACATTTCTCAGATCCTGGTACATCTTTGTACCCCCAGGGTGTATTGTATAACGAGAGTGGTGTGCTTGCTCCAGAATGGCCCTCTTTACTCTTTCCTCATTGGGAGTACATATCCGGCCCTTAAATCTTAACAGTTTTTCGCTACCTGTAGAGAAATCTTCGTTCTCCTCCATCCCCAATTCTTTGAGGATTTTCTTCAGATGGGGATCTTCGACCACTGCTTCTACGAGGTCGAGAGAGGTTCAAACCATTGAGCTTCTCACTCTGATTCAAGACCCTGATGAGCTCGTGGATCAATTTATATCAAGGTGGAGCTATTTATCTACACGCCATCCCAATCTTATGTTTGAGACGGAAGTAGTACAAACTCGTGTGCGGAGCATGCAACCTGAAATCTTGTTGGCCTCCAACCCGACTTCCATGTCAGAGCTGATCTCTAAATCAGTCCACATAGAAAGCCTATCAAACCACCACGACGGGTCACGACAATCATCTGTATGCTCAGGAAACAATCGGGGCAATGGTAGCTCTTAGACTAACACCTTGGGCAGCCAACAAGAAGGAGTAATCAATATAGCTGTCACAGTCACTGATTCAAAGAAGGCTCCCTCCTATACTTTGGATTTCTCCATAGGGGTGAACACAACAAAGACAACGCCTCAAGGAGGCAAGCAACAACAGTCATACAAACGAGTACCCCTACCTTGGAATCTTAATCGAGAAGACCATTGAACCAGGCATAGGAACAAGGTCTAGCCCCTTGAGAAAGAATGGGTCCCTATGCTATTTCAATTGTTATTGGTGCAAAACATGATCGAGCTTCCAGAGACCAAGTTGCCTGATCAAGCTGAGCTTGACACCCAGGCAAATTACTGTGCCTACTATCGAAGGGTCAGCCACCCCATAGATGATTGCATTAAGCTAAAGGATATCATCGAGGCCCTCTTTCAAAATGGACTGATAAAGCTTGAGGACTTAAAGAAGGCGTTGGGGGCAATAGAAGACTGCCATGTAGTAACCATCCAAGAAAAAGGTGAAGCCCCTAGTATCCTTCACACCTTTTTTGTTATAATGCTCCAAAAAGGCTTAATCACACCGAAACTGATAAGGCAACCCCAACACCTTACTCAGGGAAATGAGGTCCATTGGTGCCCATAACACCAGATAAGGGAGCATAACCTATGCAAATGTACCAGTTTCCATGATATAATCACAAAGAAAATACAGGAATGTCAAGAGTCTAACAACGTTCCAGTAAGTAATTCCCAAGTCATTGCTCCACCAGTACGAGAGGACCTCCCAGCCCAAGACCTTCGTAATAATGACTTGAATCTTGCTGAACCCTCGACTTCCTAGCCATGGATAGTCCACCATGGGTGAAATGTTGTTTGAAGTCATCTGAATAATTTCAGGCCCTAATAGTTTTCTTTTGCCCAGTTCTTCCTAGCAGATGGGCAACCCGCATTTCCTTCCATATAGGGCCTCATAAGGTGCCAGCTGGATGCTGGCTTGGAAGCTGTTACTGTAAGAAAATTCTACTAAGGGCAGGTGGTCTTCCCAGCTTCCTTTAAAATCCAACACACATGCCCTCAACATTCCTCTCAGACTGCCCATCCGTTTGGGGGTGGAAGGTGGTACCAAAGGTAAGCTCAGTTCCGAGGGCTGATTGTAGGCTCGCCAAAAATCTAGAGGTGAATCTGGGGTCTTGGTCAGATACAATGCTAATAAGAATTCCTTGTAGCCTCACAGCTTCTGTAATGTACAGTTGATCCAGTCTATCCAATGTATAGGTCGTGCGGCTCGGTAAGAAATAAGCAGCCTTGGTCAGTCGGTCCACTACAACCCATATACTATCATGCCTTGTCTTCGTCCTCGACAGCCCTGAGACAAAATCCATTACAATATGTTCCCATTTTCACTCCGGTATTGACAGGTATTGTAATAGTCCAACAGGTTTTTGATGTTCTGCCTTCACTTGTTGGCACGTTAAACATTTAGCTACGAATTGTGCCACGTCTCACTTCCTGTTGTTCCACTAGAAGACTTTTCTTAGATCCTGGTACATCTTTGTACCCCCAGGGTGTATTGTATAACGAGAGTGATGTGCTTGCTCCAGAATGGCCCTCTTTACTCCTTCGTCATTTGGGAGTACATATTCGATCTTTAAATCTTAACAGTCCTTCACTGCCTGTGGAGAAATCTTCGTTCTCCCCCATCCCCAATTCTTCGAGGATTTTCCCCAGATATCTTCGTTCTCCCCCATCCCCAATTCTTCGAGGATTTTCCCCAGATGGGGATTTAGAAACTCTTCCACCAGCGCTTTAATGAGGTCGAGAGAGAGGTTCAAACCATTGAGCTTCTCACTCTGACCCAAGACCCTGATGAGCCTGTGGATCAATTTATATCAAGGTGAAACTATTTAGCTACGCGCCATCCCAATCCTATGTTTGAGAAGGAAGCAATTCAAACTTGTGTGTTGAGCATGCGACCTGAAATCACTCTACATGTTGAGGCCTCCAACCCAACTTCCATGTCAGAGCTAATCTCTAAATCAATCCACATAGAAAGCCTATCACACCACCACGACAAGTCACGACAATCGTCTGTATGCTAAAAAACAACCCGGGAAATGGTAGCTCTGGGACTAACATCTGGGGCAGCAAACAAAACGGAGTAATCAACACAGCCGTAACAGTCACTGATCCAAAGAAGCCTTCCTCCCAAACTTTGAACCTCTCCAAAGGGGTGAGCACAACAAAGACAACGCCTCAGGGAGGCAAGCAACAACAGTCATAGAACCGAGTATCCCCACTTGCGAATCTTAATCGGGATGACTATTGAACCAGGCATAGAAACGAGGTCTAGCCCTTTGAGAAGGAATGGGTCCCTATACTATTCTGATTATTATTGGAACAAAACATGATCGAGCTTCTAGAGACCAAGTTCCCTGATCAAGCTGGGCTCGACACTCAGGCAAATTACTGTGCCTACCACCCCACAGATGATTATATCACGCTAAAGGATATCATGGAGGCCCTCATTCAAAAGGGTCAGATAAAGCTTGAGGACTTAAAGAAGGCGTTCGGGGCAGTAGAAGCCTCCCATGGATTCCATGATATGATCACAAAGAAAATATAGGAATGTCAAGAGTCTTAGCACGTTCCAGTACGTAATTCTCAAGTCACTGCTCCACCAGTATAAGAGGACCTCCCAGACCAAGACCTTCGTAATAATTACTCGAATCTTGCTGAACGCTGGACTTGCCAGCCATGGATAGTCCACCATGAGTGAAGCAGGCTTGGGTCTTTAAGGAAAGAAGGAAATCTCCAAGCTAGGGCTGTTCACAAGCTGAGCTAGACGAATCAAGCACCACCTCAGAAAACCATAAGGAGATGGGCATCAAGGGGTGCTCGCAGGAGAAACAAGATGGCTCAATCGCCAGTAGACCAGGAAATTCTCAGGCCCCTTGGATAGGTGCCTTGATCTCGCCTCCCCGGATCTAGGTGATCGGGTGACAATATCTAGGGTTCAAAAACCTAGGACTTGAGATCGATCTCTTGGGAACCTTGTTTAAGATCAAGGGCAGGTATCCAATTAGTGAGAGAGGAATTTTGGATGTGAGGTGGGGATCAACCTCACTTGGGTCCGTGACTTACTCAGGCTAACTCATGTGGGCTCCTTCTTAAATCATGACATAAATCCCCCCAGTTGCTTTAGTTGGTTCGGAATCGTCTCCCTTGACGTGCAATTTCCTTGTTTTTCTGCACAACACTATTATGGTTAATTTGCAAGACAAGTGGGCCAAAGGGCCCGCCCTTGTTTTAGAGCAATGCACATTCGTGTAACTAAGAATGTGAGGGGTTAGAGTGATAAAGTGGAAGGTTCAAACAAAGGTCGAAGAGAGAAGAAAACTTGATGAAGGGATGAGACTAGCTTGATATCCAGATAGTGACCGACTTGGAGTGGTATCAAGATGACCATAGTACTAAGGACTAGCAAGACGGTAATACTACTAGAAACCTAGGCCGATATGACGGTGTTAGGCTAGGCCAACCCTCGATCAAGTGAGAAAAGGAAAAATGGACGAGAAGGCACAAGGCAGCGAAGAGATAGGGTCTCGACGACAGTAGATGTTGCCACCCATGATCGTGAAGCAGCAGTGTCACGGCCCTTGGACGACGCTAGACACTACTGCTCATGGCTTGGAAGCGAGTAGCGAACTGTGGAAGACACTAGGCATTGCCACTCGCAACACAAGAAGGCAGCATACCCCTACAAGGGTGGCGATAGCCTCTCGTGAAGCACGCGAGTATAGCCATTTATGAAGCGCGCGACAATAGTTTGCATGAGGCGCACGACGATAGGCATGGGACATAACAGGAACGACGATGAGCACCGAACACACAAAGGAGGCTCGCAGCAAGTAATGAGCACCTAGCACGCGAAGGAGGCTCACAGATTGCGATAGGCACTGTGCACGCACAGGAAGCTCACAGACGATGATAGGTATTGCCGAGACCTCTCGCAGGAGACGATAGGCATTGCCATCTGCGATAGGCGCGCAACAAGGGGACACCCTTGAGGGTGGCAGTGAGTTTCGTCGTTTGCACTCTTCATTCATCGTTTGCACTCTTCAATGAGGCATCAAGGATACGCCTGCGAATGGTGATGAGCAGCATCGTCTGCAAACCTCACTAGAGGACAGAGATGGACGAACAGAAGGAGAGGAAGGCTCGCGCATGACACTGCCATTGCCATGCACGACCTGTGAGACCACAAGAGAGGCATGCACGGTATGTCCACTACCGTGCATGGCCTCTGAGGGGAGCTCAGACGGAGAAGAGGAAGAAGGAGAGGAAGAGAGAGAATAGGAAAAGAAAAAGAAGAGAGAGAGGATTTACCTTGAGCCTAAGGGTACTGGTTCAATAGTTTCTCGCTCCTTACTCTCTCTCTCGACGTGACACAAAAATGAGAAGAAAGAGAAACTCTATTAAGTATAAACTCTCTCTTTTGTGAAGAGTTCAAGACTTTATACATACAATCATGGTATGGTATATATAGAATTTGCCCCAAACATGGGTGGATGATCAAAAGTAACCCTAATTGTTGGAAATTAGGTTTAAAATGAATTAAAAAAAATTAGACAATAGGTGAAAAATGACATATGTGCCCCTTCCTAACAAGTTGTGGAATTTCATAACAGGCCTTGTGTAACCCTAGAACGTGCATGAATTTTCGTGGATGATCTGTGGTCATTTCGATGCCTGTTGATCGAGAGATGATTGTTTTCTTGTAAGGCTGGGCATGGCGATAAATTTGATACCAACTTTGAGCCATGCATCATGTTTTTAGGGCACGATCATGTGACTTGAAATTTGAATGAATCTTGAAAATTTTGATCGATTGTGTGCTCGTTCCTTGATGTTTTTCTGTGATTTCTTTACTGTGTCACACTGAGCATGCCGTTATAATCACAGGGCAACAAAAATAACTCGATTCCATGCCCAGACGAAGGTTTTGCAAGTTTGGAGTTTTGGTCGGAATCTAGAATTTTGGCGACAGAATTTGCAGTCACTTTGTTGGCTTCGTGTGTGAAATCCATCCTTTCATCATGTGTGAGGTTCTGATCAGTGATGGCCATGGACCTTACAAACGCGGTGGAACTGATCTCACGTAGATCAGGCTCGCGAACAACGTGATTTGGTCGCTCGAGCGAGGTAAGATGTTGCTGATTTTCCTACAGTATTTTCATGGATTAGAAACTTCTCTCTAGCATTTCATTGCACTCGAGGGTTGTTACGGGGCGTGCCGCATATCAAAATGCTTATCTTGATGACACGAATATGCTCAAAAAATTTGGGCTTGATCTGACGTTGAAAGATTGAGATATGAGCTTCGAAACACACTAGTCATGATTATCCCTTTAATGGTGTTGAGTTGCAGGGTGGCTGCAAGGGAATAGCGTGCGGCTACTCCTGTTTTGCTCTTTCGCTTATAACATTTTCCTAGTATGTTTGTTTAAGATGAAATTTGACCCCTGGGGGTTTCAGCTGTGTCAGATCTAATGTTGGTGGTTCAACAGCAATTTGAGACACCAAGAATATAGCTCTAGTTATAGGAGTCCGTTTCAGGGTGCTAGAGACTGATTCTGCTAGAATTGTTTCTCGATATGCACTGAGTTAGACAAATCGGAACGTGACAAAAACTGGGCAGTAGACTTTTAAGAGTCCTCATGGAGATCTTGACCATTTCTTAGGCTATTTTGAAACTGTCAAAATTTCCACTGTTTTCTAGGCTTTTATTGAGTGGGAGCCTCATGATGATGAAAAATATCTTCCAACAGCATGCCCCGTCGAATGTTGTGCTTCGAGAGAATCGAGAAGTACAATCATTTAGGAAATTTTTCTCGACTAGCCACAAAACTATGTGAATGCTGAGGAGATCCACGTAATGCTGCAACTAGGGTGCTCGAACGTTTGGACGCAATGTACTAGCCCACTCGTGGAGACTTGAAGGGGGAGAAGAGACATTTGAGGGATCCTATCGAGGTCCTCACCCTCAAGGAACTATTCGTGATTATGACAGCTTCAAGATTTTTTAGGGACTTCATTAATCCGAATCAAGCCTCTTCGGAGGCCAAATGTTATGAACCTTTGATCGACAGTGTTCGTTGCTACACCATGTTTGCTTTTGATGATTAGGGTATCTCTGTAGGCTCCATCTAGTAAGGTCCAGTCGAGGGCTTTTGACCTATCCGAAAGTCTGGGCCTGTTGGCTTGGGGGATTTTGACGAGGCAGCTTCGTGGGCCTCATCCTGTGGGGTCCAGTTGGGGGTATGTCTCGAAGCTCTGAGCCTATTGGCTAAGGAAGTTTTTAGGCAAAGCGATCTCATGGAAAGGAGTGATCCTGAAGTCTCTGGCAGGTTAGGCCTAGCTTCGTCAGTTTCTTACCTTCATGATGGTCCTTAGCATTTTGGAGTTGAAGTGTGGGAGATCTTATGCAGCTCTCACTCCTGGATGAGCCATTTTGTGTTGTTGATGTGTGGAAGATCTTCTGTGGCTCTCACTCCGAGGCGAGCGATTTAGTGTTGTCATTAGGTGTTGGCATTTGAGGATTTTAGGTAGGCCTCATTAGCCAAGATTCTGACTGTTTGGAAATTGAGTGTTGGCTAAGGCTGGGCAGTGCATCAACCTGTGTTTGGGTCCAAGCGTCCAACCTGTGTTGTGGCAAAGACGATTTTCACCGAATTATTTTGCTTTTAGGCTCTTTTACCCATGACCTGGTGGTCATGTCCACCCTTTTCATTTGTTTTTGCTCATGGTGCCCTTTAGGGATTTTCACCATGCCTGGGTTTTTACTTTTAGAGAACACTTTTACTCATGGTTTTGTGACCATGACCGTCCATCATTTTTACTCATGGCGTTCCCTAGTTGATGTGTACACCATGCCAATTTTTTCATGAAGGCGTGTTTAGGGTCATGCCTTCGGGACCTGTGCGAAGCCTTTTAACGTCATGCGGCCAGGACGTGCACTATAGTTTTGGGTCATACAGCTGGACCGTAGTGGTAATGAATGGTGTTTTGTAGAGGCCATGGAGTGAGTATGGTGATGGTTTCGACTCACTTTAGGGAGATGACACGAGGCTACCTAAGGAAGATGGATGATGTATGAATGATGGTTGAACGATGGTGACCCACTAGTTGACGGCAAGTATGGAGGTGGAATAATTCGTCGTTTTGTGAGCATGAGTAAGACTCACTGGGGAATGGTGAATGAATTCACTAGGGAATGATAAATAATGGTAATGAAGATGGTGCGCGCACACGAACGAGTTGATTAGGGAAGGCATGCATGAAGATGAACGTAAAGGGCATATGCATGTGTGTGGACTCACTGGGGAGGCAATGGAGGTGGTGTGCACACACAAATGGGTTGGTTTGGGGAGAATTATGTGAAGATGCACGTAAAAGGGGTTTGCATGTATGTGGGGGCATCTTTAAGGTCATGCCTCATGGACCTGTGCGAAGCAGTTTAACATCATGGGGTCAGGATGTGCACTATGGTTTGAGGTCATATAGCTTGGATCGTGGTTGTGCAGTTTAGAGTCGTGAAACAAGGTCTATTCAGTTTAAGGTCGTGCAACTAGACCTTCGCTATAGTTTAAGGTCATATAGTTTGGACCATGGTTATTCAATTTAAAGTCACACACCTAAAACCATGGCTGTGCCGTTTAAAGTCATGCTGCAAGGACAATTGTGTGGCTTGCCACATAGGTAAAGCCCCATGGGGAATAAGTTTGTAGATAGTGATATGACTCCCTGGGAATAAAAATATTTAAGGCTATACATAGGCAGGGGCTTTTAGGTGAAGATTGTGGCCCTACCTGGAGTGGCAAGCGAAAGCAGACTCCTCTAGGGATTGAGGAAGTAAGTGTAACTCCCTGGGGTGAAGGATGAAGCTTCACATAACTCCGCTAGGGATGACATGCCTGAGCACAGGTGTAACCTTACTGGGGGTTGAAAAGATAAGCATGGCCCTAACTCACTGGAGATTGTAAATCACAATAGGTTGTGACTCACACTGGGGTGTTTGTGCGAAGCAGACCCACTAGGGATTAAAGGGGTAAGTGCGACCCCCTCTTTTCTTATCATACACCAAACTCCACTGGGGGTGTTGATGAAATACATCTGGTGAAGTGGTGGTCTCTCTCACAGTTAAGCTCATGCGCATGGACTATTTATCACGTCGTGCATTATATTTTCAAGGTCTTGTAGCTCAGACCATGGCTACGCAGTTTTAAAGTCATGGAGCAGCTTAAAGTCAGGCAACTAGACCTTTGCTATAGTTTAGGGTCATATAGTTTGGACTAAGGCTGAGCAGTTTAATGTCATGCGGCCATGACGTGCATTATGGTCTAAGGTCATATAGCTTGGACCGTGGTTATGCAGTTTAAAGTCATGTAAATAAGACCATGCAGTTTAAGGTCATGCAACTAGACTTCTGCTACAGTTTAAGTCATATAGTTTAGACCAAGGCTACGCAGTTTAAGGTCATGTGACTCCTGACCATGGCTATGTAATTTAAAGCCATGCAACATGGACCATGACTATGCAGTTTATGATCATGCAGTGCAGACCATGGCTGTGCAGTTTAAAGTCATGCAGCACGGACCATGGTTGTGCAGTTTAAAGTCATGCAGCACGAACCATGGCTATGCAGTTTAAAGTCATGCTGCAGTGACCATGACGTGGTGATGGAACACGACTCCATGGGGAACAAAGCCTTCACCAGAAACTAGACTCCCTGAGGAGTTAGATTGTGGTGTAGGGAATGAACTTCCAGAGGAGGCAGGACAACTGTCTAGATGGAGTGTCGTCGCATGATCACGACACTAAGTGTTGGATGGAGCACGTAGCATTAGGCATAAATGCTATGCATACGACATTTGGTGAGTACACAGTGATAGATCCTTGACGAAGGGTGTGACAATAGCCTCTGGACGAAGGCGCGCAATGATCGCCATTGACGAAGGCGTGCGACGATGGCCCTTATGAAGGCGTGCGATGATGGAATCTTTTGTAGCATGTGGCGATAGCCCTTTCGGGTCTCGAGCTTGAACCGCCCCAACCTGGTCTTATTGCCATCTGAAGATGAGGACTGCAGTGTCCTTTCAATTTACCAAGGCCAGTTTGAGGCACTGTTGAGTATAAAAGGGGGAAAACCCCAATTCAACTATTTCATCCAAGGGTAAAACAGTTAAAGAGATTCTAGAGAGATAGAGAGCCTGAGCCTTTGGCAAGAGGCTTCCGATGAGAGTTTTTCGGCCAAAGTTTGCAGTAGACAGGCTTTTAAGAGTTTTTCAGGTGAGCTTGAGCAGGTCATGATCTTCGTACCACGCTTAAGAATGCCGTGGGTGAGTGTCAAGGATTTCTGAGGGGGAAACATGGCTTCTCAAAGCTTTTACAAGATTTGTAGAGGTGCTCTACAGGAGTTTGAGAGCTTCTCCAGTAGTCCCGTGGTTGGAGGAAAGGCTGCAGAGAAGTCAAGGGAGCTGATGGTCCTCTGGTTTTTTGAAGAGAAGAAGAAAGAGTAGTAGTGGGCGCACCAGAAACTCAGTGGAATTCCGGTGAGTTTGTGGTGAGCTGCTGAAGTGCAAAAATGGGGAGAAGGGAGACCCGTAGAGCCACAAGGAGACATTATGCGGATTTTGTAAGGACCCAGACTATCCCGACTGGTTGAGTTGAGTGCACAGCAAGATGAATAGAGGGTGGGTGGCACTCTTTGAAGGAGAAAAGAGTTGTGAGGCGATGGCACGTGCGGCAGCAGGAATGGCATGGCGAGGGTGTGCGTGGCGAGGGTAGGCGTGCGATGTAGGGAGGAGCGCAGTAGGAGTGGTTGCGCAGCTGTAGGCGCTGTGGAGACGCACGAGAATAAATGAGAAAAAATGAAGGGAAGCATATGGTGAAGTAAGGACTCACGGTGTGGCAGAAGGAAGAAGCGCATGGTGAAATGAAGGGTGCACAGCACACGAAAGTGATAATGCCGCTCGAAGAATCGGATATCACCCGCTGGTCACTGCTGCCTGTGTTCCTGACATGCATGAGTTGTCAGCGCCACTTGGAGAGTGCATGCTGACTTGAAGCCACGTGTCCAGATGTTTAAGCCTTTTTACACCACTTGAGCAAGCCACCCCACCGCCAAGAATACTTAAGCCTCTTCCCTCTCTCACGCCACTCATTTTCCCCATCATCTCTCACTCTCTCTCTCTCTAAGACAAGTTGAGGGAATGTTGGGTGGGCAATCATTGTGGAGTGGGGGTGGAGCTGTCCAAGTAGAGTTGTGAGAAGGCACCATTGTTATGCTGGTAAGTGGATCCTTCACCATTGCACTATAGTCATAAGGATGCATGGAAACTTATGTATGTGAAATGAGAAATAGAAGTATATGTGTTGTAGAAAATCCTCACACCTTTGCCACTGAAATTTGAGATTTTATGTTATGATGAATGTGAATATTATGAGTGAATGCATGAATCATGATTGTGTGATAAATGTATGTTTATGTGGTTATATTGTGAGGAAATTGTGATTATCACGTTCTTTGGCAAGAGATTGAAGTTATGGAGCATGTTCTTGAGGCATGCTTATTAGCACTGTGAAATTCAAGGAACTTACCCTTTATTATAAAAGAGTTTTGAATTGCCAAAACAGGTCTGATTTGCCTCAAATAAAAGCCATTGGAAATCTATGTGAGTCAAGTAAAATGTTTATGTTTTCCCCTTGTTGAAATTCTTTACAAAAAGAGAGATATATTTCAAATTATGTGGGTAGCACACTGTTTGACTGTTTTCCTGGATTTTTCACTAACCCTACGGTAATCACTAGTTTTTTCAAATCAAATGAAGTCCAATTCCTGCAAACCACAACCATTTGAAAGATCCTTGGAAGTAATAAAAGTTACATGTACAAATTATTTTCTAATTCCTCATAGATTGGAGGATATGCATCATTTTGTGAAGATGTCTCTTTTGGCAGTTTGATAAAAACCAAAACTATCCCCTTATTTGGAGCAGACTTTTGAACAACCAATTGGAGTCCATATTCTTTAAGATTGACCTTGATGGAAAGATATGTGTCTTGGCATAAATGTTTTTTTTTGGAAATGTCTCAAATTCCTCACAGTTCTAAAGTTATAGCATTGTGAAGTAGGGTTTATCACTATTCCATGCACACAGCAGGGTACGTCTAGACCCGCATTCTCATGAACCTTTGCGACATCAAATAAGATTCAACTGTATTCAAATCATATTCCTTTGAAATATTGGTAGTACAAAAATGGTTTCGGAGCCGTTTCAAACTCTAATTGGTCCAAGAGTTACGATCCAAACTGTGAGCGCCTGTCATGGTCTTTGAATGCAGAAATTGTGCTATATGGTTCAGTGTGATATTGCCACTGTTGTCGTGATATTTCCACTTTTAATGCGATATTACCACAGATTATGCTACATGTGAATGGGTACCAACCGTGTGACTGATGGTACCATACTATTTATGTGATGTTATGCTACATGTGAATGGGTACCTATTGTGTGAATGATGGTACCTATTGTGTGAATGATGGTACCGTGTTGCTTATGTGATACAGAGATGGGCACCTACTGTGTGAATGATGGTGCTAGCAGCAAAGATCTTCCCTAGCTCTCCATGATAGGATGGGAGTTAGGATGTGATTAGTTGGGAGGGTCGTGCCCCCCAGATCTATGTAAGGCACTATGCATTGGGTCACCCAATAGTAGTGTAACACTCTCTCACCAAAAGGGCATAAGGAGAGGATCATGTCTTGCAAGGCCTACCTATCAACAAAGCTCGTTGAGGATGTGTGTGTGTGTATGCGTGTGAGGACATTGCGAAGTGGGGCACCCACTTATCATTGTCCTCCTTTCTGAATGAGGGTAGAGGTTTCATGCAACAAGATTGACTTAGCCTATGCAATGAGACTTCGACTTCGAGAGTCAGCTTTATTGGTTTTGGGACTGTGATATGTGGCCCTTACTGTTCTGCTTTAAGTAGGTGTGCACTGTATATGGAATTGATTTTATTACACTACTGGTAAAACTTTGGGAAGCTTGTCTAACGACTTCATTTTGTACCTTGTGAATGTATGCATATATATATGTGCATTGCACATTGTTATCACTGTTACGCTAGTGGGAATGCAGTGGTGTAAATCTGCTTATTGGGCTAGTTAGCTCATTTCATCCTATCTTCATAACTATAGAGTGAAGAGTGTGGCATTTTACTAGAGGTGGGCAGCCTTTTTGGGGACTCAAAGCTCGAAGTTCAGAAGATGGAAATTTGTCCTGTGAAGACTTTCATAGTATGTTTTGGTAGTCTCAAATTTATGTTGAACATTTCATTTTGTGTATATTTTTTGGCCAGTAGTGCCTTGAGAATGTAATGACTTTGATAATGAAAGAATGAGATGGTTGCACTTGACTTTTGATATTTTTGCCTGTTGGGGTGGTTTTTATTCTAGTTTTCTTTCTTGTGTGGTCTTGATTCCGTATTTTATGCATTGAGCCACTCCCACCTGACTGATGTTCGTGACCTCTGTGATCACGATCCTACGCTCTGTCGCCCTCTAGCGGTGTACGGTGGGGCCAGGGGGTAGGGTCTAGACAGATTTAGGTGGAATTTTGATTTTCCCAGCCATTGGCAAGAGGAGAGAATAGGGCCAGAGGGGTTTTGGACCAGCAAATGGAGTTTTCGGCGAAAACCTGAAGGGTTGTAGGGACGTAACAGTTGGGAGGTGAAAGGCCGTGAGGAGGATGACCGTCATCGAGGGGCAATAATTTTGAGAAAACTAAAGAAGGACGAGGGTTAATGCTGCCTGAGAATTGGGCACGTTGGGAACCGAGTCACAACAACGGCATGCACGCCATTAAGTGTCATGCAGTGCTCTCTTCGGGCATCTCCAGGCTGTGCATGAAGATAGCCATGCTCGGAAGCATGCCACTCACCGTAATGGTCTCACACGGCATTAGCCTACCTGTGCTGATTGTAGTGCACAACATTGAGCTGCTCACGGCAGTGGTCAATAGTCTCACACGGGGTTGGCCTGCCCGTGCTGATTGTAGTGCACAACATTGAGCTGCTCACGGCAGTGGTCACTTGTGGCGTTAAGTCATGCGCGACGATGATATCACACAGCGCTGAGTTGCGCCCGACGATGACCATGGATGGGGATGCCGTGTGGGCGGCAAGAGTGATAGAAAATGAGGAGGTCCTACCGCTGTGGTGCGTTGGAAGCCAAGTCCTCCAGCACAACAGTGAAGTTCATGTTGTTTTGGAGGAAGGGAATCCATCATGAGCAGGCTCCTTGGAAGCTAGCCATGCCCCGTCAGATGAATTGAAGCTAACTCGGGAATGATTGGCTTCATCTTTTTTCCCTGTAACCATCCTCTTTGGCGGCTTTGCTTCTTCTTCATGAGGAGATCATTTCTTTGGTAGTTTTGCTTCTTCTTCATGAGATGAGCGTTTCCTTTTGGTTTGTAACCATCCACTTGTCCTCAGATGCGAGAGCTTTGTTCCGGAGGCCTGTAATCATCCTCTTATCCTCAGATGCAAGAGCTTTGTAACTTCTCTAATAATGGGCTTTTGGTTGTGGCTTGTAACTCTCTTTAATGCAATGAAAGAAATGAATTTCTTTTGAGCTTGCTTAATATTCTTGTCTTCCATTTTCTTTTTTTTACTATTTCATTGATTCCACCATCTCATAGCTTGAGACAATAAAGAAAAGCCCACTCCTTGCTTCATCTTATGGCAGCCTGCTGTGGCTTCAATGACCTCGAATGGGGGAGCAGTTGCTTCCTCACCCCTTAGTGTATGATTAGACAGGGACTCGTAATTCATGATTCTCATGACTTGGTAAGCCTATTTCTTGTAAATACTTTAGTCTGGGGGGCCCTTGGCTTCGATTCGAGGTGCATTACATTTGAGTTCGTGATAAGTCCTAGTCTCAAGGACAAACTCTTTCAAATTCTTTGAAGTGATGTGCATAATCTCCAACTAATTCTAAAGCCTACAAACCTCACTCCTTAACTCTGCCATGGGGTCTTGTTCTTCAGGGCCGGAGGGCTAACTCTCGTCCCCCTATACTTCTTCGATAACCCCTGAGAAGTGTAAGACCTACTTCTGGCTGCCGGTGACTGCCTCATTTAAGGATGATGAAATTTGGAGTACCTTTCTTGGTCGTTGGTGTGTTAGTTTCGCTTCTAGAAGAGCAATGGGGATATGCATGACTTTTTGCGGGTCCAACGTATAGGTGACACGTGGTGCTGGAAGGTCTACCTCTAGGGCTTCCTCGTGCTCAAGTGTTACTTTTAACTTGTTATTTTTTTCTGGCGATTTAGACGTAGAGGGGGAAGCTTCATCTTCGAGAGAGGACACTTTGACCTCGGAGAGGTGGCAAGGTATACTAGGGTAGATCGGAGTCAAAGGGAGGATCTTTCCTCTTCTTTGAGCATGTCCGTGATCATTTGCCCCAGATCTTCAATGTCATCATGAGACGAGGGTCCCTCTCTCTCACAGGCTTCCAATCATCATCTTTTGACTTTTCTGGCACTGGAAGGTCTGTGAAATAGTACTTCGCATTGGCATAGTGAGTCTCATCCACAAGGAACAGTCTTTTGTCTGCATAGACTGTGTGTTGTCCCCCATCTCGGCTGTATTTTAAACATTAATGGAGCGTCGAAGGAACCACCCCCTGATCATGAAGCCAAGGACAACCAAGTAGGACGTTGTAGGAGGTATCAGTGTCGACTACGTGGAACTGAGCATAATCGTTAAGGTTACTGATCTTGAGACGAAGGCGCACCGTGCCCGCTGGTTGTCTCCTTATTGGTTAAAACCTTGCACAGTGATGTGGGTAGGAGTGAGATCATTAGATCCTAATCTCAATCGGGTGAGGATCCTTCTTAGGATCTAGTGGACTGCTAACCCTCCATCCAACATGATCTGGTTGATAGGGCAGGTGTGTAGTTCACCATTTAAGAGGAGGGGGCGGTTGTGGAATTTGCCTCCCAACTACAGGTCATCTTCGAAAAAGGAGATTGCAAGGCACCCACTCAAGATAGTTGAGTCAACCTCTATAGGCTCCATTTCAATCTCGTACACCTCTAGGTTAGAAAGAGCTTGAACCAAGGCCATACGATAGTTTATGTTCATCACATATCTTAGAAGGGCTGGAAGCTTTCTCAAGAGTCCAATTACGTTGTATTTCAATTTATCCTCATTAGTCTTCTATGTTCCTGATCCAGTCACTGGTGTAAGGAGTAGGGTAGGTTTAGGAATAGGCTTCAGTTGAGTTTTGGTTTGTGGCACTAACTGACTTCTTGGTCAGCCAGTGTAGTCTGGGTTCATGGAGAAATAATTGGGATTTGTATTAAGGATGTAGAGGTTTGAGGTTGAGGTTAAAGGAAAGTGAAGGATTAGGAAACTTGAGGGCCTTGAACTTTTGAGGCATGGGTTGTAGCTTCTTCCCTGATCTCAGGTTCATTTGCCCGTGCTGGGTGGTACTTTCAAAATCTGAGCCATATGGGAGGCTTCTTTGGAAGTAGAGCTTGGTGATGACTTAGTTTTGGCTTGGACTGCCAAGGCATCAACAGTCGTCGAAAATCCAGCCTCTTGGGCCAACATTTCTCTGAGGTGCTTCTGCTGCGACCTGCTGAGGCTGGTGCCTTCGAGCTCTCTGTTTAGAGCATCGAAGTCTGGGCACTGTCGAGCTGTGCCTGTGGAGAAAATAGAAGAGGAGGGAGGACTAGAAGAGTTAGAATGTTCCGGGCAGCTTTTTATGTCGTCGCTAGAATTGGATGTGTGTAGGGGATATTTTAAGTCTTGCCCAGGCTCTAACTACTGGGGGGATGCTTTTAGCGTCGTCACCCATATTAGATGACTACAGGGGGTATTTTAAGTCGCTTTGACCGTTGTGTGGTGCTTTTAGCATCGTTACCCATATTGGAGGGATCTCGAGCTGTTGGTGACTCAGGGATGTCTGCCTGATTGGACGAAAGGATAAGGCGAGCTGTGCCAAGGAAGAAGACCTGTAAAGTTGGTAGTGGAGGAAGGGGGCTAAAGAATTCTTCCTCGACGAGTGGCTGAGGGATGATATTCCTTCGACGGACTGACCTCGGTGCTCGTCGTCTCCTTCTGGACCCTTGAGGAAACATTTAGTCTGCCTCATCAGGTTGGTGAGTATTCCTATCTTGGTGAACTCCCTCACACTTCAGGGATTTGAGCCTACTTCGCCCATGGTAGATTTCTCAAGGCAGAGAAGTCGAGGGCTCTGAAGGGTCCAGTGTACGCTATAAGGGACTTGCAACGAGGTCTCCTCTTAGATGGGAGTGATGGCTTGGAAGTTCTTGGGGAGAAGGACGTAGATGATGTGGCCTTCTTGTACCTTCCGAGTGACTATAGCTTTGAACCCAGAACATTCTTTCAGCTCATGGCCCCATACTTAGTGATATGAGCACCAGAGGTTTTTCGTACCCTGGGCAAGGTGTTTAGGCTGCCTGACGGGCTTAGGAGTGATGAGGCCCTGTTTGAGCAATGCCTCGAAGAGGGACTTGAGGGCACTCTTCTGGGTTACCATGAGCTTCCTGACATTGCTTCATCTTCTTTGCCAAGAGTTTGTGGAAGCCAGTGCATTCTCTCACGTCATGGCCTTGTATTAGGTGATACGAGCACCAGAGGTTCTTAGTTTCTGAAGGCATGACCTTAGGCTGTCTTGTCGGCTTCGGGGTGATGTGTCCCTCCTCGAGCATTATGGAGAAAAGTGCAAGAGGATAGCGGGTGCCCCCTCATCTTGAATGATCATCACTATGTTGGAGGCCTTAGTTGCCCCAAATGCTTTCTTTAACTCTTCGAGCTTTATCTTACCTTTGTTAATAAGGGCCTCGATAGTGTCGTTGAGCTTATAATAGTCATGAGTGGGGTGGCCTACTTTCCTGTGATAGGTGCAGTTCTTCTTATTCATCTCCTGCTCAACCAGCTCTGGGGTGTTGACCTCCGGCAGCTGGATCATGTTCTGTTCTAGTAGCAGTCGGAGCAATGCAAGAGTCCACTCCTTATTAAAGGGGTAAACCTTATTCTGGTGTTGAGTCCAGATGTCACTTCGACCAGTATTTTTAAGAGGCGAGATCTTATTGTAGGACTGCTGTTTGCCCCCAGCCTGAGGTATCTGTGGCTTGGAGAGATCCAAGGTTTGGCGCGTAGCTTTGATGGTGTCAATCATGGTGACAGCCGTACTAATCACTGCTTTTTACTGGTTGCCCCGACTGATGGAGCGAGATTTCTAACCAGAGGGTTGCTGACTAGATCTGCCATGGTGCTTGGACAGATCCTCTACACGAACTGCCTTGGAGATAAGCTTTGACATGGAAGGTGGATTAGAGGCCTCGACATGTAGGGCGATCTCAAGAAGCATGTTCCGTATATAGGTCTAGATCTATACAGCGTCTTTTTCGGTCATGGGGGTGGCATGAAAGGTTGCTAGCTCTTTCCATCGAGTGATGAACTATTCAACCGGCTCACCAGAAACTTGAGTCAGACCAAGGAGCTCGATGGTCTCTACGTTCCTTTTGACTTCGTAGAAGCATTGGTAAAACAACTGCTCCATTTCCTTTCTGGTGTGTACCGAGTTTGGAGGTAGCCAAGCATACCACTAGAAGGTTGATCCTTCGAGAGTCTCGATTAACTAACGGAGGACGAGTAGCCTATCAGTCGTCGTCTCTCAACAGGCCGCTTAGAAGTGGGCGGTATACTGGTGAGGAGACGTAGTACCATTAAATAGGGGGAGTTTCCCTTTTTGAGAGTTTGGGGGAAATGACACCTGATCAATGTACGAAGGGTACGGCTTCTAGTAGAGTGGTGCCTCCTCCATGTCTGGGACCTTGTTCTTGAGGTTAGGGGTGACCATGACATCTAAATCGGTTTGGGAAACCCCTCGAGAGGCAGAGCTTTCATGGGAGACCGGTGGGGGTGATTGCCTGGAGACCGTGTCTTCTCCAGACGGGGAATCAGTCTCGTGGTGAGAAGAAGGGGACCTAGAGGCTTCTAGATATTCCATATTTTCGAGGATGGACTGCACCATTACCTCGAACCTATTCATCCTTTCCTCTAACGAGTTATCAGGCTCGTTGATCACCATGACACTGACCGTTTCTTCTAGAGGGTCAGAGCCGGGGGGAGCAGTGGACTGCTAAGATTGGCGAGTCGTATGTGGAAAGTCAGTCTGCAGAGTCTCTGCATGCCAGACTAGACTGGAGCCTTGTATGCCGATCTTGTGAGGACCGGTTCTCGACGGTCTTGGGACCATGGCTGCTTAGCAGTAATGACCCAGTAATACTATTGGACTCGCTCAAGTTCTAGAGTTTGGAGACGGAAAAATGGATTACGAGAAAAGAGGTCACCGAGAGTAGTGGCCTTAGCTACCTTGGAGACCTCTATGGTGAGGATCTGCAGGCCTCTCTTCTACTTAATCCTGAGGCTGTCATGGACTTCACCCAAGAACTGTGCCTGAGGTTTAGACTGCCCCTCTTTCTTTGAAAATGCGAGGGTTGTGTCTATTAATTGGAGAAGGGGGTGGGGCCCAAAGATAGAAGGAAACCTAGGCTTTTGCTTTGGAGGCTGGAGGTTTCTGTCAGACACTAGGCCATTGCACATAGTCCCTTTGTGAGGCCTGGATGCAGGGCTGACCTAAGGCTGGCTCAAGATGGTACTCTTAAGAAAAACCTTTGAGTACCAGGTCTCGCGATGCTTGCTCAGTGAAGGGATAGCAACATAAGAAGGAGCTGGTTCATGACTCCACTTGAGTCAGGAGTGAGGAGGAACCTGCAAAGTTAGTGCATGTGCACCTTTAGGGTTAGTCGTCTGGGTGGCTTGGGGGTCAGCTCAGGCTCGATCAATGGGTTCGACCTTGGAAGGTCGAGACCCACGAGCTTGTCTCTGTGAGGGATGGAGTTGGAACTATCTCTATCAGGGTGAAGCGATGTGTGGTAAGAAGGACCAAAAAGCGGTCGACCCTCTGGTGCTCGAGCCGACACAGAACTGGCTCCGCTCCGAGCTGTGGGATGCATGGCACGTGCAGGGTGTGGCCCAAGAAGGCCTAACCTTGACCGTGGGTTCGAGGAAGCGTGATAGTTTCCCCAAGGCATGGCTCAAGTGGATAAACCACGAGCCTTTAGGTGTGTGCATGGGGTGGAGACCTCAGGATCTTCGCCTTTGTGTGCCGAGCCTCCAGATGTAGACGTTCGGGGTAGTAAAGGAGTTCGGGGGGTAGCCTCGTAGCGACCCTCAGAAGCAATGACAACCTGCTTACCTCTAATAAGAGTGGATAGGGAAACCTTCCGGTGTACCTCAGCAATTTATAGGTAAGAGATTCGCTAGTAACAGGGTGGATGCTGTGTGCGATCGTGGATGTGCTACAATTGCAAGGGGGCCTTGGTGGAGGGTCCACCAGGGCAAGAAAGCAGGGAGGCAGGGACCTTTAAGTCCCCTCTCGCACCTATCCTAAAGAGAACCTGGGAGCTGAACTATGAGTCCTAGTTCAGAAGGAGTGTAAGGAAGGAAGCTTGAGTAGCTCGCTTCCTTAGGACAGTCACGAGTGCAGGGATAAGAAAGTTCCTGACTTGGATGAAAGGGTTGAATAACCCAGGTACCATAGAAAGTAGTGCAGAAAGTAAAAAAAGATATTGATCAAACAAGAGTGAACTTATGAAGGGGTAATAAGTCCCCAGTGGAGTCCTCAAGCTGGTTAGGTGTCTCGATCTCCTCCCCATATCTTGGTGATCGGGTGACAATGTCTAGGGTTCAAAAAACCTGAGACTTGAGATCGCTCTCTCGAAAACCTTGTTTCAGAACAAGGGCAGGTATCCAACTAGTGACAGGGAAATTTTGGATGTGAGGTGGGGACCAACCTCACCTTGGTCTGTGACTTACTCGGGATGACCCACATGGGAACCCTCTTAGATCACGATAGAAAGCCCCCCAACTGCTTTAGCCGATTCGAAATCGCCTCCCTTGACCTGTAATCTCCTTGTTTTTCTGCACAACATTACTATGGTTAATTTGCAAGACAAGTGGCTGTAGGGTCCACACTTGTCTTAAGGCAATGCACATTCATGTAGCTAGGAATGTGAGGGGATAGAGTGATAAAGTGGAAGGTTCGAACAAAGGTCGAAGAGAGAAGAAAACTTGATGAAGGGATGAGATTAGTTTGATAACTGGACAGTGACAGACTTGGAGTCGTAGCAAGATGTACATGGTACTCAGGACCAGCAAGAGGACAATACTACTCAAAACTTAGGCCAATATGGCAGTGTTAGGCTAGGTCACTCGATCGAGTAAGAAGAGGAAAGAATCAAGAGAAGGCACTAAAAGACGGAGACGTAGGGTCCCGTCGATGCTAGGCGTTGCCACCCACGACCATGGAGCAACAGCTTAACGGCTCTGGGACGACATTAGACAGTACTACTCATGGCTTGAGAGGGAGCAGGGAACTATGGAAGGCACTAAGCATTGCTGCTGGTAACACAAGAAGGCAGTGCACCTTCACAGGCGTCGATAACCTCTCGTGAAGTGCACAGTGATAGGGATTTACGAAGCGTGTGACAAAAGTTCTCATGAGGCACACGACGATAGGTGTGGGATGCAGGAGGAACGACGATGAGCACTGATCGCACAATGGAGGCTCACCGATAACGATAAGCACCAAGCATGCGAATGAGGCTCGCGGACAGCGATAGGCACCGCACACGCAAAGGAAGCTCGCAGAGGTTGATAGGTATTATCGAGACCTCTTGTGAGTGGCGATAGGCATCACTGTCTACGATAAGTGCACAATAGGGGAGACCCCTATGGGCGACAATGAGTTTCGCTGTCTGCACTCTTTATTAAGGCGTCGAGGATACGTCTGCGGAAGATGATAAGCAATGACATCTGCAAACCTTGCTCCAGAACAGAGATGGACAAACAGAAGGAGAGGGAGGCTCACACGTGGTTCTGCCATCACTATGCGCAACTTGTGAGACCACAGGAGAGGCAGGCATGGTACTACCACTGTCGTGCATGGCCTTTGAGGGGAGCTTAGACGGAGAAGATGAAGAAGAAGGAGAGAAAGAGAGAGAAGAGGAAAAAAAGCAAGAGAGAGAATATTTACCTTGAGTTTAGGGGTACTAGTACAATAATTTCTCTTTCCATAATCTATCTCTCCCAACATGACCCAATAATGAGAAGAAAGAGAAACTCTATCAAGCAAAACCTCTCTTTCGTGAAGAGTTTAAGCCTTTTTGCATACAATGATGGTACGGTATGCATAAGATTTTCCCCAAACATGGGTGGATGATCAAAAGTTACCCTAATTACTGAAAATTAGGATTAAAATGAATTAAAATAAATTATAAAATAGGGTACAAAATGACATATTTGCTCCTTCCTAACAAGTTGTGGAATTTCATAATAGTCCCTGTGTCGCCCGAGAACATACATAATTTTTCGTGGATGATCCGGGGCCATTCTGATGCCCGATTGATCGAGAGATGATTGTTTTCTTATAGAGCTAAGATTGACAATTGATTGATACCAACTTCAATCCATGGATCGTGTTTTTTGGGCACGATCATGTGACTTGAAATTTGAATGAATCTTAAAATTTTTGATCGATTGTGCGCTCGTTCCTTGATGTTTTTCGGTTATTTCTTCACTAGATCACACTGACCATGCTGTCACGATCGTGGGGCAACATACGCAGCTTGATTCTGTGCCCGGACGAAGGTTTTGCAAGTTTGGATTTTTGGCTGGAATCTAGAATTTTAGAGACAGAATTTATAGTCACTTTGTTGGCTTCGTGTTTGAAATTTGTCTATTCATCATGTACGAGGTTTGGACCAATGATGGCCACGGACCTTGCACACGTGATAGAACTAGTCTCACGTCGATCGTGCTTGCGAGCGACGTGATTTGGCTGCTCAAGCAAGGTACGGCACTGCTGATTTTCCTGCACCCTTTTTATTGATCAGCAACGTCTCTCTAGCTTTGCTTCACACTTGGGCATCATCACGAGGCATGCCACATCTTGAAACGGTCATCTTGATGAGACGAATAGGCTCACAAATTTTGGATTTGATCTGACCTCAAACGAGTGAGATATGAGCATCAAAAGTCACTGGTCGTGACTATCCTTTTAATGGTGTTGAGTTGTACGGTGGCCGCAAGGGAATAGCGTGCGGCTCCTCCTATTTCTCTCTTTTGCTTATAACGTTTTTCTGGGATGTCCGTTCGAGTTTAAATTTGACCCCTGAGGGTTTTCAAATGTGTTGGATCCAATGTCGGTGGTCCATAGCAAATTGAGACACCGGGAATAAGCTCTAGTTATAGGTCCATTTCTGGGTGCTAGAGGTTGATTCTGCCAGAACTGTTTCTCGGTCTGCACTGCCTTAGATATGTCAAAATGTGACGAAAATTTGCAGGAGAATTTTGAAAGTCCTCATGAAGATATTGACCAGTTTTGGTGCTATTTAGAGACTGTCAGAATTTCTACCATTTGCTAGGCTTTTATTGAGCGGGGGGCCCATGGTGATGAAAACTATTATCCAACACCCTTTCCCTCACTGCCAACTTTTCTGGACTTCTTCCCTGACACAATCGTCCTTCCTTATTCCTCCCATCAAGAGGATGTTCCTGAGTTATCTTCTCCTCAGAACACGTCCAATGAGGGTGACAACGTTAAAAGCAGTCCCCAACGGTCTAAGCAAGTGAAGGACCTAAAATATTCCCTGCAAACGTCCAACCCTGGTGATGATATAAAAGGCCGCCCAGATCGGTCCAATGAGGGTAACGACCATAAAACTCCCCCACCATCTGATCCTTCTCCTTCTTCTTCTTCTACTTCTCATCTTTCTTCTCCTTTGTCTCCTGTAGGTACAACCATGAAGTGTCCGGACTTCGAGGTGCTTGACACAGAACTTGAAGGATCCAATATAACCAGGACGTAATGGAGGCAGCTGAAAAAGACTGTGGCCAAGGCAGCTGGACTCTTAACAGTTGCTGACGCCCAGGCAGCTAAAGCCAAAGCAGAGCCATTTTCTTCAAAGAACCGTAAAAAGTTGAAGCGAAGGAAACGCTAGTGACCTCTTGAGCCTGACTTTGAACAGAGATTGAAGGAATAAAGAGGATAGATCTTTTATTCTCGTGAAGCCTTCCATATGGTACAAGTCTACGAATTATTAGCTAACGTTGGACAAACACTGCCGATACCCATCCAAAGACCATGTGATTCATACGAGGACGCTCCTCACCGCGTAATAACTGAATCTCAACTTCCTGTGACTTCCAAATCGAACAATTTTAGCTTGATATGCTGTCCACGTCAGATGTTGACCCTTCTGTCCCTCGATTCAACAAAGGTGTGGAAATCATGACCTACCCTAGGACACTCTTCGAAGTAGAGATGTCAGGATCATGGGCCTCTGCACGTTAGATTCATAAAACATTCTCTGAAAGCAATGAGGAGGAGTTGTAAGAGGCCCTAGAAGAATGGGAAGAAGGAGGTCAAGCCACAGCTGATGAACTCAAGGAGATAATTCTTTGCGACGAAGCCAATCTTAGCCTACTTTCATTTCTGTGAATATGTCTATAGAAGAGGAAGAAAATTTCACTACTTTCTTGCTAGCAAACTGAGACGTCTTTGCATGGCATTACCAGGAGATGCCTGGTTTAGACCCTCAAGTTGTCGTTCACCATCTCAGCATTAATTCGACTGTCAAACTTGTCAAATAGAAATCAAGGAGGTTTATGCCTAACCTCGAAATGTAGATAGATGCCAAAGTGACCAAACTCAGACAAGCAGGCTTCATTCGTGAACTCAAATACCCAAAATGGCTTGCAAATGTTGTTCCAGTCAAGAAGAAGAATGACCAAATCAGGGTTTGCATTGACTTCCGTGACTTGAATACCGCCTGTCCTAAGGATGACTTCCCGTTGCCATTCACCGAGATGCTCATCGATTCTACTGCTCACTGTCAAATATTTTCCTTCATGGACGGGTACTCTGAGTATAATCAGATATGGATTACGCCTGAAGATGAATAAGCCACTGCTTTCTTAACTCTAAAAGGGGACTTCTGTCACACAATGATGCCTTTTGGATTAAAGAATGCTGATGCAACATATCAGAGAGCAATGACGACCATCTTCTAAGACATGATGCACAAAGAGGTAGAATGTTATGTAGATGACTGGGTGGTAAAATCTGAAGGGAAGGATGCTCACATGAGAGACCTTGAAAAGGTATTCGAGAGACTACGCCTTCATCAACTTAAATTGAACCCGCTGAAATACACTTTTGGTATGCGTTTGGGAATGTTTTTGGGGTTCATTGTCAGACATCGACGGCTAGAAGTAGAGGCAATCAAGATCAAGGCGATCCAAGATATGCCATCACTAACTACACTACGAGAGCGGTGCTCTCTTTAAGGGCAGCTGGTGTACATCTGCAGGTTCATCTCAAACCTGTCAGGTCGCTGTAAACCCTTTACACACCTGTTAAAGAAAGATATCCCATTCATTTGGGAAGAACCATGTCGGGCAACCCTTAATATCATCAAGTATTATTTTCTCAATGCTCAAATACTCTCTCCACCATTATTGGGAAAACCTCTCATCCTGTACGTGACCGATTTAGACGAGTCACTCGGGGATTTGTTAGCACAAACAATGATGAACAAAGTTAGACCGCACTATACTACCTCAGCCGTAGGATGCAAGGGGCTGAGAAGAATTACGCCCCTATAGAGAAGATGTGCTCGGCCCTGATCTTTTTCGTACAAAAACTCTGTCACTACTTGCTTGGTCATGAAGTGAAACTCATATCGAAAACAGATCCTGTAAAATTTCTCAAGACACACCCATGCTTGTTAGGATGCCTTGCTAAGTTAGCATTATTGCTAATGGAATTCGACATCACGTATGTCCCACAAAAGACCATCTAGGGTCAGGCCTTGGTCGATTTTCTCGCAGCATACCCCATATCAGCAGAATCTCCGTTATCAAGCAACCTCCCTGATGAAGAAGTATTATGTGCAGAGGTTGCTCATGCGTGGGAGTATTGCCTTCTTCTTTCTCTCTCGTCGAAGCCAGTTCTCAGAACGAGGCAGAATATCAGGGCGTTATAATTGTGTTGAAGCTATCCTTTGACCTAGACTTGGAGCGGCTCAAGATCTATGGCGATTATGAGTTGGTTATCTGCTAGCTCAAAGGATCTATGACAGGAGAAAATACACTTTCAAGCCTTTTCACGATACTGTAAAATCGTATATGGCCTAGTTTGAGGACGTATCCTTGAGTCACATCCCTAGGAGGCTAAACTCGTAAGCTAACACACTTGCAAAACTCAGGGCTACAATTCAATTATCCTCATCAGGACCCATGCTTATCGTGGCCAAATGGAGACACATTGAACTAAGAACTAAGGTAAACGCAGATGATGAGAGAAATATCTTCCCTGAGTGCCCTTCTTATCCATTCGAAGAACTTCTATTAGCTAAAGAAGTAATTAAGACTGAACAAGAAATGGCACGGAGTCATGAAGCTAAGGTTCGAAACCAAGAACCAGAGTTCTTTGACCCAATATGCATGGAAGTTGAGCAGGTAGAAGATTGGAGAGAGCTCATCACTAGTTTACTAAAACATGGCAGTCTCTCGGAAGATCATGTTGAACACAACAGTGTACATCGAATTTCTACCAAGTATACCCTCCTTGAAGGAAATGCTCTCTTCAGACGGTTATTTGACGGTATTCTTCTTAGATGTGTGGACTTGAAAGAAGAAAATAAGGTGTTAGAAGAAGTACACTCAGGATTTGTGGACTACACAAATCTGGTCCTAAGCTCTATGAACGGATTCACAGATTGGGGTATTATTGTCTTTCCATAGTTGTTGATTCCTTAAATTATGCTAAAAAGTACCAGGTGTGCCAAATACATTCAAGCCTTGTTCACCAACCTCAAAAGCCATTACACCCTACAGTGGCATCATGGCCCTTTCAACAATGGTTGGAGGACCCATTGACCCTCCTTCGACAATGGGTCATGTCTTGATTTTAGCTGCCACAGATTATTTCTCCAAGTGGGCTAAGGCTGTCCCACTTAAGCAAGTTCCTGAGACAACAGTGGCCAACTTCATTCGACAACAGATTATATACCGGTTTGGGTACCTGATTGGATTATCTCGAACAATGGCCCTCAATTTCAAAGTCATCATATTGATCGTCTGGTTAACCAGTTTGGGTTTAAGTGAAAGTACTTGACTCTGTAGCTCCCTCGAGCTAATGGATTGGTTGATGCCTTCAATAAGACTCTGTACAATGTTTACGAAAATCAGTATGAAGAACTGACATGAGAAGCTTCCCGAAGCATAATGGGCTTATTGTACTACTACACAAAATGCTACTGATTCCACTCCTTATTCTCTGGTATATGGGGGTAAAGTAGTTTTATCACTCAAAATTCAAATTCCTTCATTGCGTGTCACTATACATCAAGGACTAATCAAAGATGAGATAGTCAAACTTTGATATCAAGGATTGGATGCACACGATGAAAAGAGGCCAGAGGCTGAGCAGAACCTTGAACTCAACCAAGGGAGAATGAAGAGGGCCTTTGATAAGCCTATCAAAGTCCGCTCATTCGCTCGTGGTGATCTAGTTCTAGCTATCAAGAGGCTTATTATTGTGCATGGTGGGCGTAAGGGCAAGTTTGAACCCAAGTGGGAAGGTCCCTTTGTAGTAAAAAAGGTATCTCCAAATGCAGCCTACATTCTGACACATCCTGATGGAGAGGAGGCAATAACCCCTATCAATGGGCGATACCTAAAGAAAACTATCCGTGATGCATATTCAAGAAAAGAGACTCAACACAAAGCAAGCGAGACAATCCAAACAAATTCTAACTCTTTTTATTGCACTAAAAATTAGTTACAAGTAATAAGCCAAAAAGCCCATTATTAGGGAGGTTATAAGTCTCTTGCATTTGAGGAAAAGAGAACAGCTGACACCAAAAGTGTTGCTTTTGCATATGAGGATAAGAGGACGGTTACAAACCAAAACCCACGGTGTTGCTCTTGCAACTAAGGATAAGAGGACGGTTCTAGGTCAAAAGAAGTGCTCTCCTCATGAAGAAGAAGCAAACCCATCAAAGAAACACCCTCATCATGAAGAAGAAGCAAAACCACTTGGAGAGTCAGCTTCAATTCATCTGAGGAGTGTCTTCAAAGAGGATGGTTACAGGCCAAAAGAAGAAGCCAACCATTTCGAGTCAGCTTTAATTCATCTGACAAGTATATCAAACATACAAAGTAGACTTCTGTAGTAAGGACCTAGCTAATGATGGAGAGCATACCCCATTCACAGCGGATGCCCTTCCACAGAACAACATAGACTTCGCTGTTGTGCTGGAGGACTTGGCCTCCAACCGGCATCACAAGCCAGGCTCTACCACTCGTCACCACCCTTTGCCTACCCAAGTCAACGTCGTGCATGAAAATCGCCGCACATGGCTCATCGCCGTGTGCACCAACTCGCAGATGCAACTCACTGCCGCATGTGAGCAACACTGTGCGCATCATAACACCCACCATGCACTAGTAAGTGCTGCCTGAAAGCTACCACTAACTGTGTCTTCCAAAGGCTACCGTCAGCTATGTTGCTAATTCCTAGAGCCCGTTCGCCTTCCCTGCAACTGTCTAGTTTCAGCGACGGTTCGTTTCCCAACACCCTTCGAATTCCCGTCGAAAATCCACACCACAGCCGAAAACCTACACCACAGCCGAAAACCCTCTCCGACTTCCTTCAAATTATCGGGAAACCACATTTATTTGCCAAAAAAATGCAAAAACTAGCGAAAAACCTTAGGCAGCCCACTGCTACAACTCTTGCCTCTTCCGCCCATCACCAGGACCTACAAAACCACGGCCGAAGCTCCCTGCTTCCCCGGTGATCCCCCTGCAAAATCCTACAACTCCGATGAAGTGTGATCTTCACCACTTGCATTCTTTCCCTTAGCCAGAACCTCCCTAGCTCACCGGCAAAGCTTCTTACATGGTTGCAATATCATGTGTGTTTGCCGAAGCCCTCACTAGAAACTTCCTTCTCACGGTTAAATATGAAACAGTCAAAATGGGGATTTTACCCCCTTATATAGGTGGATCCTTCCCTCAAATGCCCCGCACAAATTGGGAACCCTAGCCATGTCCAAGAAAGTCAAATGTTAATGGGTCGGATTGGGTCGGGTTCTATCCCGAGCCTCGAGGAAAAGTTTTTTCTGCCACTCACAAAATCCCATGCGACAGAGGCCAAAATTGAGTCTAGCTCAGGTCAGAGCCCAAACATTAATCCACACGAAGCGCTAACTTTTCATCAAAACTACCCAATGCCATCTCTATTTTCTGTAACCTCAACGCTAGTTGTATTCTCAGTAACCCCAGCGTCGGGTGTGTTCTCAGTAACCTTAACGCCGGTTGTGTTTTCAGTAACCCTAGCACTAGCTGTGTTCTCAGCGACTCAACGCTGATAGTGTTCAAATGATGGCACAGGTTGTTCTCAGCACCGGCTACATTTTCAACAACCCAGTTATTTGAACGTATTTTTCAGCTCTTTGGTCCTTGATTAGGAATAAGTAAGAAGCAGGTCAATAAAGCCTACAAAACAATGGAAATTCCAAACAGTCTTAGAATTGCCCTAGAATTGGTCAAGATCTTCATCAGTACTTCAAAAGGCCACTTGCCAACATTCATCATGATCAGACCTGTCTAAGGTAGTGAACACAAAGAAACAATTTCAGCGAAATTGATCTCTAGCACCCTGAAATGGACCTGAAACTAGAGCCATACTTGTGGTTCATTAAACATCTATGGGACCACAGCCCTTAGATCTGGTACGGTCAAAAACCCCTATAAGTCAAGTTTCGGCTTAATCGGGCGCTCCAAGACAAAGTCATAGGTAAAATACTAAAAAGGCTAGGCTGCACACTATTCCCGTGTTGCCACCCTGCACTAAAACACCATTAAAGGTGGCTATTTTTTCAATTATGGGTAGTAATGTTCAGGGCCTATATCTCACTCATTCCAAGTCCGATCGCTCTCAAATTTGATGAGCGTGTTCGTCTCATCAAGGCAAACAATTCGATATGTGGTATGCTCTGTGACGACACCCGACCAGAGAGAAAAACTCAATGAAATTCATTGATCCGTGAAAGAAGTTGCAGAAAATTCAAGGGCAGCACACCTCGTTCGCATAGGCAGATCACAACGGTCGCCTACCCAATCGACATGAAACCAATTGCATTATGTGTGTTAGGTGCAAGGCTATCTCTGGTCTAAACCTTGCATACGATGAACGGTTGGATTTTACACTCAAAGGCATCAAATCTGCTATAAATTCTGGCAGCTGGATTTCAAGATTCTGGCAAAAAACGTTAGATGACAAAATTTTCATCCAGACACAAAATCCAGCTACGTTCATTGCAATGAAATCATGATGGCATGCTTAATGTTATTAAATAAAGAAGTCACGAAGAAACATTAAGGAACGAGCACACAATCGATCCAAAGTTTTCAAGATTCATCTAAAACTCAAGTCTCATGCTCATGGCTGAAAAACATGATTCATGGCTCAAAGTTGGTGTCAAAATGATCGCCATGCCGAGCCCCACAAGAAAATAGTAATCTTTCGATCAAAACGACCCCAGGTTAGCCCCGAAAGGTCATGCACGTTCTCGGGCAGCAGCAAGGACTGTTATGAAATTCCACACATTGTTAGGCAGGGGCAAAATAGTCTTTTTACACCCATCTTTAGAGTTTCTTTAAATCCAATTAAATTCTAATTATCATCAATTATAGTATAGCCGATACGGGAGATAGCATATGGTCTATGCTGACAAAAGACCGTTCCTTGTGGCTGAAACTCACTATGTTGATGCTAAATATTACTTCACAAATCTGACATCGTCTCAAAAGCCGAATTATGAAGGTCATAAGTCTACAAGCAAGACTGCGTACTTATCTCATGAAGATGTTGAAAATGTTGGGAGGACATTAGTGAACATGTTCAAAGAGGAAGAAAGGCAGGGCAAAATTTTACTCCTAACTACTCTTCATTCTAACATCCCAACCATCATCCCCCAAGAAACTCCTTCTTCGCTCGAAAAGGAGTCTTTGCCCTCATCCCCCATCACCTTGGCCTGAAGATGAACCAAAGGTCATTCCTGATATTGAACAAGCCATGGGGATAGAATTCCTGGCTCCAAGGATCACCTTTACGGCAGACCAACAGAAAGTCTTGCACATGCCCAGTACGTTTTTGAAAGCCGAAGCAGCGTGACAATTGCCACGAAATATTTTTCAAAATTCGATTGCTATAAGTCCAGTGGATGCTCCCCAGACTGATGACCAGCTAAAAGTTTTATTTTTCCCCGACCTCTTAGGAGAACAGTTCGATGAAGAGCAACTTTTTTCCCCTCATGGGCAGGATCCCCTAGCAAACTTAAGAACTGAAGTCTGTAGTCCCTAGAGTCAATTGAAGGTCATGCATATCGCTTGAAAACATCTCAAGAAATTCATGCCGGAGACTAAAAACTATGATGAGCTTGAGGTAAATGTGCCACTAATTGAGGCTAAGGCCCCTCCTGACTGGACTATCTATAGTGATCAGGCTCACCGAATCATGAGGAAAATGAACTATGAGCCCTCGACCAATCAAACATTAAGAGGAGAAAAAAATCAATGACTCCTTATTTTGAAGTTATCCAAGCCGCGACAGCCCACCATGGGGCTAAACAAGGCCTAGGGTTTTAGCCTCTTGGGAAAATAAAAGTTTCAAGAGGCATTCAGAAGTGATATCACATGAGGTGCAATGAAAGTAAGAAGAGAATGAAATCATTCAGCAAAGTCAAACGAGAGAAGCGCTTTGTTCATCCGTTTAAAACTTTTACAATTACGGACAAAAAAAAAAGGACATGTTCAGAAACGAACAATCATCTTATTGATCTCTACGCTGCATGCCGCAGAAGAAGTCTTGATGCCTTGAATATGCTCCTTCAATTCTGCCACTGTTTGAGTCTCCTCTCTCATCGCCACAATTTTCGACTCAATTGTGTCATTGAGTTCGAACAAATCCTCGACCAATGAGGCCTCTATGGCCTTCCTCTGAACCATCTCTATCTTGAGGCCCATGAATTCTTATCTCAGTATTCGCATCTTCTCTCGGATTTCAATAATTCTCTTGAAGCCTCCTTGTACCTCCCTCTTGAGGTCCTGCTCGTGGCCTTCTTCTCGATGTATGCATCTATTTTCTCGCAATGACGCAAGATCAACTCTTCCAAAGAGGCTAGCCTGTCAGTTTCTACTTCATGATGTAGTGCTCCCAACGGCCAACTCTCCAACTCGTTTAGAGTTGCATTGAATTGGGAAAGCACTTCTAGGGCACTCCCAACGATAGTAGTCATGGTGAACTCCCTATGTTTTGCCAAGGCTTCGCCCAGCTAATCAAGGGGCCGCTCACTCAAGCCCTGAAGGCCTGCTCTAAGCATGCCTGCAATCATGCTAGAAACACCACTAAAAAAATGCCCAGATGGTATTGCTGATACCACTACTGTTGAAGAACCTCGACCTCAAGAACGTGCTTGTTGAAGCAATAGCCATCTGAGCCACTGGCTCCTCTGAAAGAGGGGCAAAGCCTAGAGCTTCTTACTCCTCAGACTCATAGGCAGCCCCAGCCTCGACTTGCCTGGGTTCTTCAATACCAATCTCGCTGACTTGACCCTCTCTAATGGTAACCTCTACTTCTCTTCATCGACCTGAACTGTCGCCTCAGCATTATCAAGTTCAAGAACTGCCTCTTCTCGATGGCCTTCACCAGCCAATTCAATCTCTATCCATGGTTTCTTCCATTTGGCTTACGCCTTCAACAGCCAGAACCTCGGCTATGAAGAGTTCAACTCCCTCATCTTCATGACCTATGTCCACGGGGGCAACAACCTCTTGGTGCTCAGGCACTTCATCAACCTCAAGCTCTTCTCCTTGAGTCATAGCCCCTGCCTCGGTCGGGCCACTAAGCTCCTGAGGCATGGAGGCCACATCAACATCAGAGCCCCTATCTAGAGCAGTTGCGTCTGAGCTTTCATCCTTGTCAGTCTCCATCCGAGCAGCCCCTGGTTCAGGAACTACCCCTGGACTGGAGGGCACCTCCCCAAGATCCGGAGTCACCTCCCTATCAAAAGCGATGACAATGGGCTCGGAGAGACCGGAGTCGTCTGCCTCAGTTTCTGAAGAAAAAGAAAATAATTTCGAAGAAGAAGAAGTTGGTCCAAAGAACGCAGATGTTGATACCGGAGTAGTTCTTAAAAGAACAGACGAGGAAGAGATACCTTCTGATTCTGACAAGTCTTGTGCCTCCGAATACACCCACTTACTGAAAGCGGTGCATGGGTATCGGCAACGGTTGAGCACTGTCTTTTCTTTCCCTTGCCGAAATAGGAGCTTCCGCGTCTGATCCACCTCCTTGAGAAGGCCCTCTAGCTAATTTACTATGGGGACCACTCCCAATGAGGGCATTCAAGTCCTGTGGGGGATGCTTCTCATAATCAAGGAGTTGTCACCCCTCATCCCACTCAAAGATAGAATTAAGATTGTCGAAGACATTCCAAGTCCTCGTCGTCATTGCAAGGAATTCTGGTGAGGCCTCATCAGCTGCTATATCACGCAGAAGCTCTAAAGCCCCCAAATTAGAGGGATAATCTAAGACAAATACCACATTAGGCGCTGGAGCATCCGCCATTCTCCTTTGCCTCATATCTTGGCACCAGTTACCGTTCACCCCTTTTCAAGGGTGATCTTAATCCCAATATCCCTTACTGGTGATTCTCCACCAGTTCACATAGGCCTTGGTCGTCCGAACCCTCCGGCCGAAGTGAGGTATTACGTATTTTCTGGTTTTTTTCATCTTTAGACACATGATACAAGCAGTCTGTATATGCTATGGCAGCCAACACTCACGAAAAGTTCAAAACTCTTCCGTCTTCCCCTTGTTCACCTTACTCCGGCACTTTTCAAAAAACACCGAGAAGGGGCAGTCTTGATCAAGCTCGTGTTGACGGGAGAAGCGATGGGGAAAATACCCATCTAACCTGGCACTGTATGGATTCCGGTAAGGTAAGACTCCCTCTCTGATGCTCTGGATGAACATGAATTCCTTAATCATTGTTGGAGCACCGTCCAGCTCCTTCCCCAACTCATTAATGAAAGGGGACCCACCTCATGTTCCAAGAATCATTCCCAAATAGACCCCGAACCTCCCTTGGAGTATGAAATATAGCCCTCTGGTTCGTGATCCTCATCAAGAAGGGCCACATTTATCTCTTGAGCACTGATGCTTGACGTAGGTGTCAGAGAAATAGGCTCCCAGCCACCCATACATGTAATGCACAGGGAATGGAGTTTTAAAATCCCCGAAAAAAGCCTCTCCTCCAACAATGCCATTCCCCCCCTCTTTTCCCCTGTAGACCATTCCATGGGAGATGCCCCCCAAGCCATGATATATGGTGCACAAGACCGGCTGATAAAGGACATACTCAGGCCCTTTGGCCATGTCATAGGCCACATACAGTACGCATGGACGAATGTCATCTCCCCAGCTAGGAAGCACAAATTTGCACAAGAATAAGGCCATCTATGCGGCACTCAAGACACGGTCATCGCCAATCTCAAGTTGATATATGGGAGGCATCTCCTTTGGAACAACCTTCCCTTTCCCCTGCGGAGTACCTTGACCACCCTCAAGATAATCCCCACAAAAGATGTTCTCCCAGTCGATAAAGGTTACCCTGCCATTGTGAGAGCAGCCGACAATCGATTGGTAGGCCTCAAAGATTTTTGAAGACTGGCCAGCGACTCTTTATCCCCAAGTAAACACCACGGAGGAGGACTGAGTTCGGGGGCACAAACTCATCATACATAGCCCCAATCCTTGGGAAACCTCCAATAAAATGAAGATCTAGTAAGGAGATTCCTGCTTCTCCATGCCCAAGAAGCCAGGTATTACTAACATGGCTCCATGTCTGTAGCTATAATTTTATTGTATTGGAGCAACGGTCATAATAGCTGCCCAAACATTGGACCGCTGCCAATAGTGAACCACGTTCAAGACTGCTTCTATATGATGCCAATACCTTGGCAGTCCAGGAAGTGTATTCCTTTAGGTATTGGTGCTCCCCTTGAATTCGGAGGCCTGTTGCTGACCACATTAGTAGTCCCTTTGTGTGTACCATTCACTTTCCTAAAGTAGGCAAGTTCTCCTCGGAAGCTATATTCTGATGCATACAATGAAGAAGTGACATCCCTTCTTCAATACTAATATTGCCATCATTACCCTCACGCACTTCGAAATAAATGGGGTCAGTAATGAAAGTGACGTTGAGAGGCCACTCTGGTTTGCATACTGGTTGGGTCAGCCAAATGGGCTCACCCCATGATAAAACTTCGTCTGTAAAATCACAAACACCAATCTCTCCTTCCCTAGAAAGCCTCTTCACATAGGGAATTTGGTAAGAATAACCAGCCATTATAAACGGCATGGTGGTTTACTCCCAAATATTGTTAAGACACTGGATCAGCGCCGGTTGAGTTTGCCAACACTTTGCGTCGGTTATGTTTTCCAATGCCCAGCGCTAGCTAAGTGTCAACTGCTAGTGCCAGTTGAGTCTTTCAACACTTAGCACTGGTTATGTTTTCCAATGCCCAGCGCCAGTTGCGTTCCAATAGCTAGTGCCGGTTGAGTCTTTCACCCAGCGCCATTTGCATGCCAGACGACTAGCGCCGATTGGATCTTTCAACACTCAACGCCGGTTGAGATTGCCAATACCTAGCGTTGATTGAGCTTGTCCAAGGCTGGCGCCGATTGTGACCGATTCTCTCGCACGTGCCATGAATCTTAGTCGTGACACTTGAACTTAGCTGTGCCAACAGATAACTGTCTCCACATCCTTCGACGCTGCCTCACACACGAGCGACTAACAACGGTCCCCATGTCTCGTTACTCCGCTGGTCACATAAGGGAGGTAACCGTACACCTCCCTTGCAATGGTTCACCTTCGCGACGATTCACCTTCTGCAAAAGTACGCCTTCCATGATGGTCCACCTCCCATGACAGTTCGTCTCTCGTCGAAACTTCTACTACACGGCCAAAAAGCCAACTGAAAAATTATCCCATCTATGTTTTTCCCCTGGACAGCACTAGAACCTCGTCAAAAATGTCTGCAAACTTCCCTTAAGTCCTCGGGAACCTCTACAAAAACCACTAACAACATAAAAAAGTTACCACATTCCTCGGGGAACATCTTAAAAATCCTCGAAAAACTCCTAAGACGTGCAGTAATGCTCACAGTTTCACTTCCTATCTCTTCTACCATAAACTGCTGTAGCTAGAAGCTCTTCTATTTCCCAAAAAACTCCACGAAGAACTCTCCTTTCCCACTCCTTTCCCTGCAACTTTGCCAAATTCTTGGCAAAGTCTGCACACTAAAGGTCTTCCTTGCAAAACTGCCTGGAATCCCACTGTTGGCTAAGAACCTTCCCAGCAAAACCTTTGCCAAACTCCCACTACTTGCTGGAACTTCAAACGATCACCCTCTCCTCACCGTTAAGAAAATTTTCACTTAAGTTTTTTTTAGCCTTGGTGAAAAAGTGAGGGAAAACAAGATTTTACCTCATTATATAGACCACAATAAGCTCAAATGCCCCTCACAAACTAGGAATTCCAATCGCATCCAAGGGAAGCCAAGCGAGGATGAGCCAAGTAGGGCTTTGAATCGAGATCTGAGCTAACTCTCATCAATCCCAACCAGCTCTAGATGAACTTCAAGCAACTCTAGCAGCGATTGACTTAGCACTGGGTGTGTTTTCAAAACAACCCTAGCGTTGATTGACTTGGTGCCGGGTGTGTTTCCAAACAACCCTAGCATTGGTTGATTTTGCACTGAGTGTGCTCCAAACGACCCTAGCGTCGGTTAACTTAGCACGGGTTAACGTAGCGCCAGTTGTCTTCAAACAATATCACAGCTCATTCACATCACCAGCTGAGTCTTTAACAACCCAACGTCGGTTGTGTTTTTGAGAACTCAGTGCCGGTTGAATACTCACAAGAAATCGCTAGCGCTACACCTGGCGCCGGTCGTATTTTCAGCAGCCTATTGTCACCTACTCCGGGCTGAAGTCTTGTGCATCCTACCACTTATCCTTAGTGGGGTTGCACCCTAGCCGTGACCTGTCATCCCTAGTGATGTTGCACCCACGCTATTGCACCCAAACTGTGGCCAATCATCCCTAATGGAGTTAAGAGCTATCGCTCATCCCCATAGGAGTACACCCATACTGCAGCCCATTATCCCCTGTGAAGTTAGGGTCATTCTTACCTCTTCAATTCTCGGTGGGTCAGTTTCACACCAAGCTATCTTAACCCCAAGGAGTACGCTTGTCCCCCATTAAGTTTTAATGAATTTTGCTTTTGTTGGCCATCCTTCATCAGGACATCATTTTCTTCTGAGCCCTCAGTTTGTGAATGGTCTTGACCATTTTATCCTAGGGAGTCGGATTGCCATCTACAAATCTATTCTTATGGAGCTTGATCTACATGGTTGCACAGCCTCGATCTATGCTGTATGACCCTAAACTGCACAGCTTCGGTCCGTGTTGTATGACCCTAAACTACATAGCCTCGGTCTGTGTTGTATGGCCCTAAATTTCACAGCCTCGGTTCATGTTGTATGACCGTAAACTGCACAGCCTCGGTCCATGCTGCATGACTCTAAACTGCTTAGCTAGGGTCTATGCTCTATGACCTTAAAAAGCAAAGCCATGGTCCGGACTATATGACCCAAAAACTGTAGCGGAGGTCTAGTTGCACGACCTTAAACTGCACAATCCGTGCTTTATGACCCTAAACTGCACAGCCTCGGTCCGTGCTGTATGACCTTAAACTGCATAGCCTTGATTCGTGTTGCATGACTCTAAACTGCACAGCCACGGTCTGTGCTATATGACCCTAAACTATACCACCATGGTTCGAACTATATGACCCGAAACTGTAGTGGATGTCTAGTTGCACGACCTTAAACTGCACGATTCTAGCTGTATGACTTAAACCTGCAAAACCATGGTCCAAGCTACATGACTTTAAACTATAGTATAGATTCTAGCCACATGACATTAAAAGGATCAGTAGCAAGGTCCGAACTATATGACCTTAAACTGTAGCGGAAGTCTAGTTGCACGACCTCAAACTGCATGGTCCTAGTTGTATGACTTTAAACTGCATAACCACGGTCAAGCTGTATGATCTTAAACCATAATGCACATCTGTGTGGCATGACGACAAACTGCTTAGCATAGATCTAGGAGGTAGGACCTTAAACTCGCCCCCACATACGCGCACATGCTTTTTACTCGTACTTTTCATGCACTCCTTCCCTAACCAACCTGTTAATGTGTGTGTGCCACCTCCCAAGTGAGTTCATTCACTTCATCACCATTCCTCATTCCCCAGTGAGTCTCACTTGTGCTCACAAAATGGCGAACCATTTCGCCATCCATACTCGTTGTAAGTTAGTGGGTCACCTTCATCCACTCACATTTCATCCATCATAGGTAGCCTAATGCCATTTCCCCAAGTGAGTCAAACCACCACCATACTCACTCCATGGCCCCCACAGACTACCATTCATCACCATCACGGTCCTATGACCTTAAACCACAGTGCATGTCCAAGCCGCATGATGTTAAACTGTTTCACACAGGTCCCAAAGCCATGACCTTAAACACCCTTCACAAACAAAAAAAGAAATAAAAAATAAAAAATTACGGGCATGGTATAGACCCAAACAAGGGAACACTATGAGTAAAAATGACGGACGGGCATTGTCACGAAACCAAGAGTAAAAGAGTTATGTGAATAAAAATCAAGCCTGATGAAAACCCAAAAGGGCATCATGAGTAAAATGGATGAAAATGGTGGACATAGCCGAAAGGTTATGGGTAAAAGAGCCTTGAAATAAAAAGAAGTTGGTGAATACCATCTCTATGGCGCCGCTTCCCAAGTTCAAGTGAAAACTTGCGCAGGACGCTTGACCAATTAACAGGTTGATGTCACACTTGTCTTAACAAGAGACTTCAGCCCTCACTCAAAAGAAGAAAATCTCTGGTATCACAATACCAGGACTCCAAAAATATGAGCTTCAAGGAAAATATTCCAACAGCCTGAGTCCAGTGCAAAAGGACTCGATAGACAAAAGACTCGTCAAGACGGCAAGACAAGTCTCATGAGGGAGAACATTATTCCCACGAGGTCACAAACATACTCTAGGAAATAAATATTTCAAAGGCAAGAAATTGACAAAGTGAGGGGAGAACCTGCTAGAGACGTCAGCTCATCTAGCCGGCATGACCAGACCTTCGGAATCGACTAATAAAACCTGCCCCCTAATGGACTCGGAAGATGAGACCCATAGTGGTACTTTGAACATCAAAAGCAAACCTTGTGTAGTAGTAAACAACATCTACCAAAGAAAACCAATGAACCCAGACTAAATGGGAACGATACCCTTCTACATGGCACTCAATTGCAAGATGGGCCTAATTCTGACTGACAAGGGTAAGGACTTCAAGAATATCCCTCAAAAATATCTCTTCTCCCCCTAAAGTCTCCACGGACGGACTCGTGAACAATGCATCCCTACATCTGAGCAACCGAGTGACACCATTATAAGAATCTCTTTGGCGTTCACATGGTCCTCTGGCTAGGAAGAAAAAAACTAAAAGCCGAAGGAAATTTTTCAAATGATTGTCCTTCTTTCTTCTCTTGAAGCACAACATTTGGCGGGGCAAGCTATTTGAACATATTTTTCAGCACCTTGGTCACTAGTAAGAAGCAGGTCAATAAAAGCCTATAAAATAGTGGAAATTCCTGACAGTCTCAGAATGGCCCCATAACTGGTCAGGATTGTCATCAAAACTTCAAAAGAGAACTTGCAAAGTTTCATCGCGACCAAACATGTCTAAGGCAATGAACACAAAGAAATAATTTCAACGAAATCGATCTCTAACACCTTGAAATGTACCCTATAACAAAATTCATACTTTTGGTACGTCAAACAGTGGTGGGATCACCGTGATTAGATCCGGCATGGTCGAAAATCCCTATGGATCAACTTTCGGCTTAATCGAGTACTGCACCAAAACACCATTAAAGGTGGTTATTGTCACAGTCACGGGTAGTCACTTTTGGAGCATATAACTCACTCGTTCCAAGTCGGATCGCTGCTAAATTTGGTGAGCATGTTCGTCTCATCAAGACAAACAATTCAATATGTGGTACATCTCATGTCGACACCCGAGCAGAGAGAAAAACTAAATGGAAGCAGTAGATCTACGAATAAAATTGCAGAAAATTTAGTAGAAGCACTCCTCGTTCGAATGGCTAGATCGGCACACAACCAATTGCATTACAGGTATGAGGTCCAAGGCTATCTCTAGTTCGGACCTCGCGTACGATGAACGGTTGGATTTCACACAAGAAGGTGTCAAAACTGCTGTAAATTTTGACCATCGAATTTCAAGATTCTGGTCAGATACGCAAGACGACAAATTCTTCATCAGGACATGAAATATCACTACGTTTGTTGCAACAGGATCGTGGCGGCATACTCAGTTTGATTAAATTAAGAAATCATGAAGAAAAATCAAGGAATGAGCACACAATCGATTCGAATTTTTCAAGTTTCATCCAAGATTCAAGTTTCGTGATCATGACTCAAAAGCATGATTCATGGCTCGAAGTTGGTATCAAAATGATGGCCATGCTGAGCCCTACAAGAAAACAATAATCTTTTGATCAAAAGGGCATTAGAATGACCTCGGGTCAGCCACGAAAAGATCATGCAAGTTTTAGGGCAGCAGCAGGGACTGCATTGTAATTCCACACATTATTAGGCAGGGGCAAAACAGTCCTTTTACACCCATTTTTAGAATTTCTTTAAATTCAATTAAATTGTAATTATCTTCAATTATAGGTAGTTTTCGGGCGTACACCCATGTTTTGGCCCAATTCTATATAAACAACCATGGCCTCATTGTACAAAGGACAGATTCATTCTTAAAGGATGGATTCATTCTTCCTAGATCAATCAACAGGATTCTGATTTTTACTTGAGTTTGTGGGTATGTCTTGGAGAGAGAGAGAGGAGGAAGAAGAAAAAGGCTAGTACTCTTTACATAGGTAGCTTTCTCTCTCCTCCCCTCTTTCTCTCCTCCCCTTTATCTCTCTCTACTCCTCACTTCTCATATCTATATATTTCTCTCTCTTCTTCTCATATCTAGATCTTTCTCTCTCTTCTTCTCATATCTAGATCTTTCTCTCTCTTCTTCTCGTCTCTACCTATCTCTCCTCTCTTCTTCTCATCTTTATCTCTTTCTCTCTCCTTATCTTCTCATCTTTATCTCTTTCTCTCTCTTCTTATCATCTTTATCTATCTCTCCTCTCTTCTCATCTCTATCACTTTCTCTTTCCTCTTCTTATCTCTATCTCCTTCACTCTCTTCTTCTCATCTCTATCTCTCTCTCCTCTTCTCTTCTCATCTCAATCCTTTTCTCTCTTTTCTTCTCATCTCTCTCTCCCTCCGTCATCTTTTGTCACAACCGACAAGGCCTAACGCTGGTTGATTTTCTCTTTCTTTTGTCACAATCAGTGATGCCTAGCACTGATTGGTTTTCTCTCTCTTCTGTCACAACTAACGAGGCCTAATGCAGATTGGTTTTCTCTTGCTTTGGTTACAATCAGCGAGGCCTAGTACCGGTTGGTTTTCTCTTTCTTTTGTCACAACCAGCGAGGCCTAGCATCGGTTGATTTTCTCTTTCTTCTATCACAACCAACAAGGCCTAGCGTTGGTTGGTTTTTTAGAACCAATTGATTTTCTCTCTCTTCTTCTGTCAGTCAACGAAGCTTAGGGTCGACTGGTTTTCTTTCTCCTCTTCTGTCTGTTGGTGAAGCTTAACACCAATAGGTTCTCTCTCTCCTCTTCTGTCAGTCGGTGAAGCCTAGCATCGACTAGTTTTCTCTCTCCTCTTTTGTCAGTCAGTGAAGCTTAACAACGATTCGATTTCTCTCTCTTCCTTTTAACATAGTCAGCAATGCTTAATCTCGACTGTGCCTTCCTTCCCTCTCTCTCCTTTATCCTCTCATCTTTCATACTCTTCTCTTCCTTTCTTCTCCTTCCTTTCTTTCCCTTGTTCTTTGCGTATTCTTTTCTCATAGCCTTAATTCTGTCACTCCTTCTTTTGACTAAGAGGGATTAAGGATAGCCTCTCATTGTAGTCCTATCGTCTAGTCGTAATGTTGTTGTGTTAGGATTTCTTGGCCCTCTTTATTGCCACGACAGACTGACCATCGTGCCTAACTAGTCGGTAATGTTAATGACATTTAGTAGTAATCCTGTGAACCGGTTTTAGTTACCGTGCCCGTTTTGCTACCATGTCAGGCTAATTATTCACCAGCCAAGTCACCGTTCTGATCCTCTTGCTTAATTGAATTCTTCTCTCCCCCGTCTTTCTTCTCTTCTTCTTTTGAATACGCATGCTTGTGTATGTTCATCAAAGAGGAAAACGGTGAGGTTTGACCCACCTGTCTTATAACCTTTACCATATATGTGTGTGATTACAGAAAATAAGAAAAACACAAGCCAAAGGAAGTGATTCCCAACCAGTTTTCTATTTGCGAGGCTTTCTTCGTGATTTAAGAGGGCGCCTGTGTGTCAGCTCGAGTAAGTCCCAAAACCACCTTTAAATTCCTCTCTGACCGGTTGGTAATACTTGCACCGGTTCTTGAACGAGGTTCCAGAGAGAGCGATCTCAAAAATATCTCAGGTCTTTCCTTGAAACTCGAGACGCGTGCCACCTAATCCCTAGAGGATCCAGAGGGCTAGATCGAGGGACCTAACCAGTCATCCCTAGTGGACTTGCACCCAGGCCATTTGTAACAACCCAAGCTTTTCCTGGTTGGAGGTGTGTGAGAAGCCAACACCAACTGAAGTTGTGTGAGAGGCCAGAGTCGGTTGGACTTGTGTGAGAGGCCAGCGCCGGTTGGATTTGTGCGAGAGGCAGCGCCGGTTGAAGTTTTGTGAGAGGCCAGCACCGGTTCGAGTTGTGTGAGAGGCATGCGCTGGTTGGAGTTGTGTGAGAGGTCAGATCCTGTAGGAGTTGTGAGAGAGGCTAGCATCGGTTGGAGTTGTGGGAGAGGTCAGTGTTGGCTGAAGGTTTGCGAGAGGCCAGCGCCGACTGGAATTGTTCGAGAGGCCAGTGCCGGTTTGGGTTTTGTGAGAGACTAGCATCGGTTGGAGTTATGCGAGAGGCCAGCGCAGATTGGAGTTCTGAGAGAGGCTAACGCCTGTTGGAGTTGTGTGAGGAGCCAGTACCGTTTAGAGTTGTGTGAGAGGCCAGTGCCAATTGGACTTGTGCGAGAGACCAGTGTCAGTTGTAGTTGTGTGAGAGGCCAGTGTCGATTGGAGTTTTGTGAGAGGCCAGCACCGGCTGTGCAACGCCGCCCATGCATGAGTGGTTGAGTGTATGGTACTTTAGGGGGACTCTCTCTCTCTCATAATCATTTGGTTTCTCATGCTTGTTGTACCGTCATCATTATGTTTGCGTGATTGTTCTCTCTCTCTCTCCTCATGCATGTCTTTTAGCTTTGCATGAATGACACTTGTCACTTGCTGCCCTTTTCCCTTTTTTTTAAATAAAGCCTTTAGCAGCCCTTCTCAAGAGCTTTTGACCCCCTCTCTCCCACATTTTTCTCTCTCTTTCTCTCTCTCTCTAAAACACTCAAGAGTCTCATATTGGGGAGTTTAGAGAACTGGTTGTGCGCAGGAATTTTGGAGCAAGTTTAGAGCTCAAGGTAAATAGATCATGTTATTGTATGTTTTAGTATGAAGCATGAATTTAAGAATGTATGAAGAATGGTTTACGCATGAGTAAACTTGAAATTAAGCATTAGATTGTATAGAAATTTTCCTGGAAGAATAGGATTTGTATGTATGTATTTGTGCTCTGTTTTTCTAGAAATTTAAGCTCCTTTCTATAGTATAATGTGCACTGTTGTGAAGCCTGTTGAGCCTGAAAATTTGTCGGTTGATGCTCTTGTGAGTCTAGTTTGAGCTAGAATTGGTTTCATGTGATTATCTTGTGTAGTTTAGAGGTTATGCTTTGTTCCTCAAGGTATGTTATGGCTGGACAGTGGAATTTCAAGGAGTATTAAGGTTTTTGTGTCTCTCTAATGACGTATCAAATGATCTCAGAATTGCTTTAAATCACCTTCACTGGAAATATTTGTGAGTCTAGTTTTATTTTTATGATTATGTCTAATAATATTTTAGATAGATTGGAAGATATGATGTGAAATGTGCATGAATGTCACTGTTATCATACTGTGAAAATTTCCAGGAACATTGCTTCCGTTGTATTGAGACTTTGCTTGACCTATGGGAGTCCAAATGACATGAAATCATATCCATTTGAAAAATGAATGGTCCTATTGTAATTTTTATGTTTTGAACTTGCCCTGACTCTTTATTTATGTAAAGTTACACTTTGAATCATGCCAGTAGGTCACTGTGGATAGTTTTAGCAAAAGCATAGATTAATGCTTCTGATGTCACTGTGTTTGACAGACAAAAAAAGCATCCATTTTAGTTCCAACCACCGTCATTGGAGATATTTATGACTATTTTAATGTTCATGTTTTCATCTTGTCTTGATTCTTCATGTATAAAAAGTTATATCTTGAAATATGCCAGTAGATCACCGTACACAATTTTGGTAAAAACACAAAGCTGATGTCTCTAATGTCAAGAGTTTTGAACTACCAAATGAGGTTCAACTTATTCCAAAGCACTGCCGTTAAAAATATTTTTGATTAAGCTTGAGATCACAGGTTTAGAAATTTTCGAAATTCTTCCTAATTTGAGAGTTATATGATTAATTGTAACTAAGAATTTATGACTTTGTCACCATGGATTATGGGTAGACAAAGGGGGTCCATTTTCTTCCAAGCAACTGCCATTTGAATGATTCATGAGTAAGATTTAATTCACATGTTGAGCACTTTTTGGAATTTCTTCTTGATAGTGAGTTATGAAGTAAATTTTAAAGACATGTCACTGCCTTCACTACACAGCATATTTCAGATAAAATATCTTCATTCTTTTGAACTTTTGAAGGGCCAAGCAAGGTCCCATTGTTTTCAAACTACCTGGATTTGAAAGATGGGAGAAAAATTGGTTTTGGAACTATCTTCAAATTCCAAGTGAACTCAAAAGCCATAACCTTGTTGTCACTTGGATGTCACTGCCCCAATTTTTAGAAAGCGTGTCATCGATAATCTGATTTTATTATAAGAACTTTGATTCTGTTATAAGAACTCTAATTCTGTTATTAGAACTCTGATTCTGTTATATGAACTCTGATTCTGTTATAAGTACTTTGATTCTGTTATAAGAACTCTGATTCTGACCGCTACACAATGGATTCTCCATTGGTAATGAGCCACCTGATTCTGTACATGTGAGCATGGACTTTCCACACAATGATATATTTGTGATATTTCTACTATCTTGACAAGATATTGATATCGTTGTTATGTGATTTGATGGCGCGCTTTAACGTGTTGCACGACCATACTGTGTTAAGTGATTGAATGGTGTGCTTTGAGTATATTGCACGACCATACTGTGTTCTGTTATATGAACTCTGATACTGTAATTCTAGCCACTACACAGTGGGTCGTCCATTGGTAGTGGATATTCTAATTTTGTTATATGAGTGGGCGCCGCTTTAAGAGTATCGCAAGGCCTGCCGATGTGTTTGATGCCAGTAAAGTACATGCCTTGGAGTGTAATGCACTACATGGCATGTGAGTGCTAAGGGATGAAAATATGCTTTATTCTAAAATAAGTGTATGCTCCTTTGTGATAAGTACGTATACTGTAGAACATTGTTCAGTTATAAATGAATGACTAAGATTGAGGAATGCATATGATGATACTCATGTGGCAAGGTCTTTCTGAAATGCTAATTCATGTCATATCCATTATTTGTACTGGGAATATGAATGATAATTACAACATTGAACAAATGTGAATTCTTATAGCTTATATTGTGCCTGCTGTACCTGAAAAGCATCATCCTATAATTGTGAGATAATTGTGATGCATGACTCATGTTTCATGAGCATGGCTTAGAATCTTGATCTGTGCTGTGTGATAATAATCATAGACAGGGAAGCATAATGATGTGATCTACTTACTGAGCTTTTTAGCTCATATCTTTACTTCCACCCTTGTACATTGACTGCTGCAGGTCGAGAGCGACGGGAGGTGATCGTGCTTGGTGGACGGCAAGCCCGAGCTCGATGAGTGGATCCTTGTTCTTGTGTAGGTGTTTGTTGGTCATCGGTCTTGCAGTTGTTGCTATTGAAATTATGTATTTTGATGATGGGCCAGCAGTGCCTTGGACAATTGTAATATTCTGGATATTGTAGTTATGACCTTGGAGAATGCTTATGGAAGTGATTGATTTTTAATTTATCCAGCTTTTGTTATGTTTCATGTGGGAGTTTTAGTTTTTCTTTCGTGGTTTGTTTCTGATTCCATCTATCATATGCGTTGAGCCACTCCCACCTGAGTGACATTCGTGCCCTCTGTGATCGCGATCCTGCCCTGTCGCCCTCTGGTATGACGGTAGGGGTCAAGGGATGGGGTCGTGAAAGTTATGATATCAGAGCAGCCAGGATAAGATTCTTGGCCTAGTGAGTCTTAGAAGTATCTCTAGAATTGTTTTGGCTAGTTTGGTGACTGGAGTGCTCCTGTTGTAGGTCAGGATGCCAAGGAATCGTATTGATGACTCGAGTCCGAGTAATGAAAATACTGAGGCCCTTGGTGAGTTTTTCAAGACTTTAGCTTCCATGACCAAGATGATGAAGGAGACTATGTCGACCGCGACTACCTCAGGCCAGGGACTGTATGATAGTAGTTTTATTGAGAAGTTTAAGAAGTTAAGGCCACCCACTTTTGCGAGCCATGGTGGAGTCTTTAGATTCTTGCAATGCACCGACGAGCAGAAGTTGAGGCTGAGTACCTTCATGCTAGAAGGAGATGTCGAACATTGGTGACATTCAGCCCAGCAGGTCTAGGAAGAAGTGGAGGCTATACCTACTTGGGAAAATTTTCTGGGAGCCTTCAATGAGTAGTACTTCCTTGACTCTATGAAGGAGAGGAAAGAAGTAGAGTTTATAGAATTGTCGCAAGGGAAATTGATTGTGGAGAAATATGTGGCTAAGTTTTTGGAACTGCCTCGATATGCGCCGCATGTTACAAATACAGAGGCTCGTAAAGCAAGCAAGTTCGAGAGAGGCCTCAGGACAAACATAAGGAAGGGGGTAATATCGGTAAATTTATAGACCTTCTCCCCACTAGTGGATGTGGCCAGGAAGACAGAGAGAGAATGCGATGAGTACCTGCTAAGGAGGGTGAAGCGGAAGGTAAGGGCCTCGCCTCCTAGAGGTTTTCAAGAGAAAGGAGGCCAGAGATATGGTAAGGTCCAGAAAACATTTCAGAATGATATTAAGCAAAGACAACCAGTGTTGTGTGGTTCTTGTGGGAAGCTCAGTCACTCAGCTCCCGAGTGCTAGCTGAAGATGAAGGGATGTTTTAAATGTGGCAAGCTGGGCCACTTGATCAGAAATTGCCCTACGATGGGAGACGAGCCCCAGCCAAGGGATCAAGGCTGAGTGTTTGAACTTGTGGATAAAGAGGCGAAGGGTTCTACCCCACAGAACCAAGGTAAGCCCTTTTATTGTTGTATAAGATGTTAGAATTTTTTTTGTGTCTAATTACTTTTCTGCTCTATTTTGGCGTCACTTTGATGTGTCACATAAGTGTTGAATGAGATTTCTTGGCCTGCTTTAAGCATATTGTATGGCCAATAATATGATTGTCAGCATGCTTTAGGAGTATTGTATTGCTCGACTTTTGAATGGCCTGCCTTTGAGTGTATTGCATGGTCAGTGATGTATAATTGTTGCTTGAGAGTATTGCATTGTCCGATTCATGATTGACATGCTTTGAGTTTATTGCATGACCAATGATGTATAATTATCGACATGCTTTTAGAGTATTGCATTGTTCAACTTATGATTGTCATGGTTTGAGTGTATTGCATGGCCAATGATGTATAATTGTCGACATGCTTTGAGATGTATTGCATTATCCAACTTGTGAATGACATGCTTTGAGTGTATTACATGGCCAATGATGTATAATTGTCGACATGCTTTGAGATGTATTGCATTGTCCGACATGTGATTGGCATGCTTTGAGTGTATTGCATAGCCAATGATGTATAATTGTCGACATGTTTTGAGATGTATTGCATTGTCCGACTTGTGATTGTCATGCTTTGAGTGTATTGCATGGCCAATGATGTATAATTGTCGACATGCTTTGAGATGTATTGCATTATCCGACTTGTGATTGGCATGCTTTGAGTGTATTGCATGGTCAATGATGTATAATTGTCGACATGCTTTGAGATGTATTGCATTGTCCGACTTGTGAATGGCATGCTTTGAGTGTATTGCATGGCCAATGATGTATAATTGTGTACATGCTTTAAGATGTATTGCATTGTCCGACTTGCGATTGACATGCTTTGAGTGTATCGCAAGGCCAATGATATATAATTGTCGGCATGCTTTGAGATGTATTGTATTGTCTGACTTGTAATTGGCATGATTTGAGTTTATTGCATGACCAATGACGTATAATTGTCAACATTCTTTGAGATGTATTGCATTGTCTGACTTGCAATTGGCATGCTTTGAGTGTATCGCATGGTCAATGATGTATAATTGTCGACATGCTTTGAGATGTATTGCATTATTCGACTTGTGAATGGCATGCTTTGAGTGTGTGGAATGGCCAATGATGTATAATTGTCGACATGCTTTGAAATATATTGCATTGTCCAACTTGTGATTGGCATGCTTTGAGTGTACTGCATGGCCAATGAGTATAATTGTCGACATGCTTTGAGATGTATTGCATTGTTCGACTTGCGATTGGCATGCTTTGAGTGTATTGCATGGCCAATGATGTTCAATTGTCGTCATGCTTTGAGATGTATTACATTGTCCAACTTGTAATTGGCATGCTTTGAGTGTATTGCATGGCCAATGATGTATAATTGTCGATGTGCTTTGAGATGTATTATATTGTTCGACTTGTGATTGGCACGCTTTGAGTGTATTGCATGGCCAATGATGTATAGTTGTCTGCATGCTTTGAGATGTATTGCATTGTCTGACTTGTGATTGGCATGCTTTGAGTGTATTGCATGCCAATGATGTGTAACTGCTGGCATGCTTTGAGAGTATTACATTGCCTGACTTGTGACTGGCTCGCGTTGGCCATATTGCATGGCCGATGATGTGTGATAGTCAGCATGTTTGGAGTGTATTGCATTTTCTGACTTATGATATGAGATTTGATTGGCATACCTTGAGTGTAATGTATTGCCAGATTTGTGATTCATTGCTTAATGTGTTTAACCTGTAATGAATTCTTGAGGAATCTCTTCGGTGTTTGGGTCTAAATGATGTATTGTGTGTTTGTGTGCTAGAGTATTGCTTATACAATTTTACTCTCTTGAATGCTTAGGTCTTTAGGCACCCTTCTGGGAGTGTCTTGGTTGTGTGGGCATTATTTGGAGAGAAGTGCAATGGTTGAATCCCCATTTATTTGATGATCAATATACGATTTTGAGGACAAAATCAATTTTTTTTGGGGGGATGATGTACTGACCCAAACTTTTCCCAATTGGAGTTGTGTGTGATGCCAGTGCCACTTGGAGTTGTGTGAGAGGCCATTGCCGACTGGATTTGTGTGAGAGGTCAGCACCGATTGGAGTTATGTGAGAGGTCAGTGCCGGTTGGAGTTGTGCAAGATGCCAACACTGGTTGGAGTTGTGTGAGAGGCTAGTGCCGGTTGGAGTTGTTCGAGACGCCAGCACCGGTTGGAGTTGTGTGAGAGGCCAGCGTCAGTTGGAGTTGTGTGAGAGGCCAGTCCCGATTGAGTAGTACGAGAGGCCAGTGTTGGTTGGAGTTGTATGAGAGGCTAGCGTCTTTTGGAGTTGTACGAGAGGCCTACACCAGTTGGAGTTGTGCGAGAGGCCAGCGTGGGTTGCAGTTGTGTGAGAGGCCCACACCGGTTGGAGTTGTGTCAGAGGCTATCACCGGTTGGAGTTGTGCAAGAGGCCAGTGCAGGTTGGAGTTGTGTGAGAGACCAGCACCGGTTGGAGTTGTGCGAGAGGCCAGGAGTTGTGCGAGAGGCCAGCGCTGGTTGTAGTTGTGTGAGAGGCCAGTGCCAGTTGTAGTTGTGTGAGAGGCCAGTGCCAGTTGGAGTTGTGTGAGAGGCCAGTGTCGGTTGGAGTTGTGTGAGAGGCCAGCGCCAGTTGTGTAATACCTCACATTCGTGAGTGGTTGAGTACATACTAGTCTAGGGAGATCTCTCTCTCTCTCATAATCATTTCGTTTCCGGTGCTTGCTGTACCCATCATCATTATGTCTCCATGCTCATTCTCTCTCTCTCCTCACGCACGTCATTTGGCTTTTGCATGAATGACACTTGTCACTTGCTTCCCTTTTCCTTTTTTTAAAAAATAGAGCCTTTCTCATCCCTTCTAAAGAATTTTTGTCCCCCTTTCTCCCACGTTTTGCTCTCTCTAGAACATTTAGAGTCTCATATTGGGGAGCTTGGAGAAGTCGTTGTATGCAGGAAAATTTGAGCAAGTTTAGAGCTCACGGTAAGTAGATCATGTTATTGTGTATTTTAGTATTAAGCATGAATTGAAGCATGAATCTAAGCATGTATGAAGAAAGATTTGGGCCTGACTAAGCATGAAATTAAGGATGATTTTAGAACGAGATTGTATAGAAATTTGTGTGGAAGAATAGGATTTGTATGTATGTATTTGTGCTCTATTTTTCCAGAAATTTAGGCTCTTTTCTATAATATGATGTGCAGTGTTGTGATTTCTGTTCAGCCTAAAAATTTGTGAGTTAATACTCTTGTGAGTCTAGGTTAAGTTAGAATTGGTTTCATATGATTATCTTGTGTAGTTTAGAAGTTATACTTTGTTCTTCGAGGTATATTATGGCTGGACTGTGGAATTCTACGGAGTATTGGGATTTTTGTATCTCTTTGTTAGCCTATCAAATGATCTCAGAATTGCTTCAAATCACTTCCATTGGAAATATTTCTGAGTCTAGTTTGTGTTTGATTTTATGTCTGAATAATATTCTTGATATATTGGAAAATATGATGTGAAATGTGCATGAATACCACTTTTATCAGACTGTGCAAATTTCCAGGAACATTGCTTGTGTTGTACTAAGACTTTGCTTGACCTATTGGAGTCCAAATTACATGAAATTACATCTATTTGAAATATGCATGAGTCTATTGTGACTTTTATGTTTTGACCTTGCTCTGATTCTTTGTATATGTAAAGTTATACTTCGAAATCTGCCAGTAGGTCACTGCGAACAGTTTTAGCAAAAGCACATATTTAATGCTTCTGATGTCATTGAGTTTGACTGACCAAAATGTATCCATTTTTGTTCAAAAAACCACCATTGGAAATATTTATGAATATATTTTACTATTCATGTCTTGTCCTAATTCTTCATGTATAAAACGTTATGTCTTGAAATATGCCAGTAGATCACCGTAGACAATTTTCGTAAAAACACAGAACTGATGTCTCTGCTGTCAAGAGTTTTGAACAACCAAATGAGGTATGATTTTTTCCAAGCCACTTTCATTTGAAATATTTTTGAATAAGATTGAGATCACATGCTTAGCACTTTTCAAAATTCTCACTAATTTGAGATTTATATGATTAATTGTAACAATATGTCACTATGGACAACTTTTATAAAACTCAAAGTATGTGCCTTTGTCTCCATGGATTTTGACTAGGCCAAAGAGGTCCATTTTCTTTCAAGACACTGCCATTTGAACGGTTCACGAGTAAGATTTAATTTACATGTTGAACACTTTTTGGAATTTCTTCTTAATTGTGAGTTATAAAGTAAATGTTAAAGACAGGTCACTTCCTTCACTACACAGCAGATTTCAGATAAAATATCTTCATTCATTTGAACTTTTGAGGGGCCAAGCCAGGTCCAATTGTTTTTAAACTACCTTGATTTGAAAGATAGGAGAAAAAATAGTTTTGGAGCTATCTTCAAATTCCCAAAGAAATAAAAAGCCATAGCCTTGTTTTGACTTGGATGTCAGTGCCTGAATTTTTAGAAAGCGTGACATCGATACTCTGATTTTGTTATAAGAACTCTGATTATGTTATAAGAACTCTGATTTTGTTTTAAGAACATTGATTCTGCTATAAGAACTCTGATTCTATTTAAGAACTTTGATTCCATTATAAGAACTCTGATTATGACCGCTACACAACGGATCCTCCATTGGTAATGAGCCCCCTAATTCTGTACGTATGAGCATGGACTTGCCGCACAATGATATATATGTGATATATCTACTATCATTACAAGATACTGATATCGTCGTTATGTGATTTAATGGAATGCTTTGAGCATATTGTACGACCATACTGTGTTAAGTGACTGAATGGCGTGCTTTGAGCGTATTGCACGACCATATTGTGTTTTGTTATATGAACTCTGATACTGTAATTCTGGCACCTACACAATGGGTCCTCCAATAGTAGTGGATATTATGATTTTTTTTATATGAGTGGACACCGCTTTGAGAGTATTGCAGCGCCTACCTATGTGTTTGATGCCAGTAAGGTATATGCCTCAGTGTGTAATGCACTACCAGACTATGCTTTATTATGAAATAAGAGTATGCTCCTTTGTGATAAGTATGTACACTGTAGAACATTGCTCAGTTATAAATGAATGAGTAAGATTGAGGAATGCTTATGATGATACTCTTGAGGAAAGGTCTTTCCGAAATGCTAATTCATGTGATATCCATTATCTGTACTGGGAATATGAATGATAATTATAACATTGAACAAATGTGAATTCTAATATCTTATATTGTGCCTACTCTACCTCAAAAGCATCATCCTATAATTTTGACATAATTGCGATGCATGACTCCTGTTTCACGAGCATGGCTTAGAATCTTGATCTGTGCTGTGTGATAACAATCATAGGCATGGAAGCATAATGTTGTGATCTACTTACTGGGGTTTTTAGCTCATTCCTTTGCTTCCACCCTTGTAGATTGACTGCTGCAGGTTGAGAGCAGCGGGAGGTGATCATGTTTGGTGGACGAAAAGCTCGTGCTAGACGAGTGGATCCCTATTCTTGTGTAGGTGTTTGTTGGTTGTCGGTCTTGCAATTGCTGCTATTGAAGTTATGCATTTTGATGGCGGGCCAGCAATGCCTTTGATGGTTGTAATATTCTTGATATTGTAGTTATGACCTTGGAGAATACTTAAGGATGTGAATGGTTTTAAATTTATCCAGCTTTTGTTATGTTTCTGGTGGGAGTTTTATTTTTTCCTTCGTGCTTTGTTTCTGATTCCGCCTATCATATGCGTTGAGCCACTCTCACCTGAGTGACGTTCGCGACCTCTGTGAATTCGATCCCGCACCCTGTCACCCTCCGATATGGGACGATAGGGGTCAGAGGGTGCGGTTGTGAAACCGTTCCACCCAAGTCGTGACCTAATATCCCCAATAGAGTCAGGAGCTATCCCTCATCCCCATAGGAGTCACACCCATATTGTAGCCCATTATCCCCAGTGGAGTTGGGGTCATTCTTACCTCTTCAATTCCTTGTGGGCCTGTTTCACACCAAGCTATCCTATCACCAGGAAGTTGGGTTACTTATTCTCCATAGAGTCTCATCATTCACTCCGGGATTACGCTTACCCCCCTAAGCCCTAATGAAGTCCGCTTATGTTGGCCATCCTTCATCAAGTCACAATTTCCATCTAAGCCCTCAGTTTGTGAATGGTCTAAACCATTTTATCCCTAAGGAGTTGGATTGCCATCCACATACCTATTCTCCATGGAGCTCCACCTACATGGCGTCCCAAGCACAGTCTGTGCTGCATGACCCTAAACTGCATAGCTTTGGTCCAAACTATATGACCTTAAACTGTAGCAGAGGTCTAGTTGCAAGGCCTTAAACTGCACGGTCCGTGCTGCACGACCCTAAACTCCATAGCTATTGTCCAAACTATATGACCTTAACTTGTAATGGAGGTCTAGTTGCAAACCTTAAACTGCACGGTCTATGCTGCATGACCCTAAACAGCCCACGACCCTAAACGGCCCTGCTTTGGTCCAAACTATATGACCTTAAACTGTAGCAGAGGTCTAGTTGCACGACCTTAATCTGCACGGTCCGTGCTACACAACCCTAAATTGCACAGCTTTGGTCCAAACTATATGACTTTAAACTATAACGAAGGTCTAGTTGCACGACCTTAAACTGTCAGTCTGTGCTGCGTGACCCTAAATGGGACAGGCCTGGTCTAATTGCATGACCTTAAACCACACATCCTCAGTCCATGCTGCATGACCCTAAAATGTACAGCCCTGATCTAGTTGCACGACCCCAAAACTGCATGGTCTAAACTATATGACCTTAAACTGTAGTGCAAGTCTAGTCGCACGACCTTAAACTGCACAGTCTTAGTTGTATGACTTTAAATTACACCACCACGGTCCAGTTGTATGACCTTAAACCATAGTGCACGTCTTAGCCGCATGACGATAAAAGTCTCAGCACCATGATCTAAACTATATGACCTTAAATTGTAGCGGAGAACTAGTTGCACGATCTTAAACTGCACGGTCCAAGTCACATGACTTTAACTGCACCACCACGGTCCAGCTGTATGACTTGAAATCATAGTGCACATCATGGCTATATGATGATAAACAACTTTGCACATATCCCAGATGAATGACCTTTAAAACTTGCCCCCACATACTCACACACACCTTTTATGTGCATCTTTCACTCACGCTTTCCCTAACCTACCTATTAGTGTGCACGCACCACCTTAAGTACCTCGCCAGTAATTTCATTTCTTTCATCATCCTGCATCATTCCCTAGTGAGTCTCACTCGTGCTCACAATATGACGAACCATCCTGCCATTCATACTCTTTGTAAGTTAGTGGGTCACCATCCTCCACTCACATTTCATACATCATCCATCTGTCATAGGTAGCCTATTGCCATTTTCCCAAGTGAGTCAAACCACCACCATACTCACTCCATGTCCTCCACGGACTGCCATTCATCACCACTACGATCTAAGCTATATGACCATAGACCATATTGCACGTCCGGGCTGCATGACATTAAATTGTTTTGCTCAGGTCCCAGAGGCATGACCTTAAACACGCCTTCACAAAAAAAATAGTGAAATAACGGGCATGGTGTATACCTTAACAAGGGAACACTATGAGTAAAAATGATGGACGGGCACGGTCACGAAACCATGAGTAAAAGAGTTCTGGGAATAAAAAACCGGGGTACGGTGAAAACCCGAAAGGGCATCATGAGTAAAAATGGATGAAAAGGGTGGACATGGCCAAAACTTCATGGGTAAAAGAGCCCCAAAATAAAAAGAAATTTGTGAAAACTTTCTCTACGACACCGCTTCCCAAGTTCAAGTGAAAATCCACGAAGGACGCTTGGCTCAATAAATAGGTTGATGCAGTACTCGTCCCAACAGGCGACTTCAACCCTCACTCAAAAGAAGAAAATCACTAGTGTTAGCATGCCAAGACTCAAAAAATACGAGCTTTAAGGAAAATATTTCGACAGCTTGAGTCCATTTGCAAAAAGGACTCGAAAGATAGAAGACTAGCTAAGACGGCAAGACAGATCTCATTAAAAAGAGCATCATTCTCACAAGGTTACAAACACACTTCCAAGATGCTGGAGATGCCCCAAGGAAGCTAAGTCAACTACGGCTTTAGAGTGGCAATCAGATGATTGTTGTAGCTGCAAAGCAGTGGGTAGGGGTGGTTGTACCCCTTGCTGATCATCTAGATAAATTGAGGTACCCTACTCATCAAAGAATGACTGATGCACAAAGCAGATGAATGCCAACTAAAGTCTCTTTGGTTGCCTATCAAAGACAAACAAACCCAGACCAAATGGGAACAATGCCCTTCTACATGGTACTCAATTGCTAAATGGGGCAGATTCTGACTAACGAGGTTCGTACAAAATCCTCAGCTTCAAAATCACCAACAGTTCGCATGAGGGGGTGGTGAGGACTTCGACAATATCCCTCAAAACATTCTCTTCTCCCCTTAATGTCTCCATGGACGGACCGGCGAACAATGCATCCCTACGTCAGAGCAACCTAGTTACACCTTTACGTGAATCTCCTTGGCATTCACGTGGTCCTGTGGCTAGGAGGGAAAAACGTAAAAACCGAATGAAATTTTCTGAATGATTGTCCTTCTCACTTCTTTTGAAGTATAATATTCGACGGAGCAAGTTGTCTAAATGTAGTTTTTAGCACTTGGTCTCTAATTAGGAATAAGCATGAAGCACGTCAATAAAGCCTGCAAAACAGTGGAAATTCACGAAGGTTTCAGAATGGCCCCAGAATTGGTCATGATCTTTATCAGCACTTCAAAAGACCACCTCTTAAGTTCCATCACGATCAGACATGTCTAAGGCAGTGAACACAACGAAACAATTTCAGCAAAATCGGTCTTTAGCTCCCTGAAATGGACCCTGTAACTAGAGCCATACTTGTGGTGCGTCAAACATCTGTAGGACCACCACCATTAGATCTAGCATGGTCGAAAACACCTAAGGGTCAAGTTTTGACTTAATCGGGAACTCCAAGATAAAGTTACAGGTAAAATACCGAAAAGGGGTAGCCCGCACACTATTCCCGTGTGGCCACTCTGCACCAAAACACCATTAAACGTGGTTGTTTTTACAGTCACGGGGAGTCACTTTCGAGGCCTATATCTCACTCATTCCAAGTCGGATCGCTCCCAAATTTGGTGAGCGTGTTCATCTCATCAAGACGAACAATTCGATATGGAGGCCGTACACTATTCCCGTCTGACCACCCTACACTAAAACACCATTAAACATGGTTGTTTTTATATTCATAGATACTCAATTTTGGGGCTTATACCTCACACGTTTCAAGTCAAATCGCTCCCAAATTTGGTGAGTGTGTTCTTCTCATCAAGACAAACAATTCGATATGTGGTACGCCCTGAAACGATGCTCGATCAAAGAGAAAAACTAAATGGAAGTCGCTGATCTGTAAAGGAAGTTGCAGACAATTCAGCAGCAACACACCTCATTCGAGCAGCCAGATCAGGATGCTCGCATACCCGATCGGCACGAAGCCATTTGCATTATGTGCATAGGGTCCTAGGTTATCTCTGGTTTGAACCTTTCCTACGATGTACGGATGAATTTCACACACGAAGACATCAAAGCTATTGTAAATTTCGACCGCCAAATTCCAGGATTCCAGCCAAAAACTTAAGACGACAAAATTTTCATCCGGACACGAAATCAAGCTACGTTTATTGCAATACGATCGTGACGACATGCTCAATGAGATTCAATAAAGAAATCACAAATAAACATCAAGGAACGAGCACACAATCGATCCGAAGTTTTGAAGATTCATCCAAGATTCAAGTCTCATGATCATGGCTCAAAAATATGATTCATGGCTCGAAGTTGGTATCAAAATGATCGTCATGCTGAGCCTTACAAGAAAACAATAATCTTTCGATCAAACGGGCATCAAAATGACATCTGGTCAGCCACAAAAGATCACGCAAGTTCTAGAGCAGCAGCATGAACTGTTTTGAAATTCCACACGTTGTTAGGCAGAAGAAAAATAGTCCTTTTACACCCATTTTTAGAATTTCTTTAAATTCAATTAAATTGTAATTATCTATTATTCTAATTAGTTTTCGAGCGTAGACCCTTGTTTTAGCCAAATTTCATATAAACAGGCAATGCCTCATTGTATAAAGGACGGATTTATTACTCTTGGATCAATCAATAAAATTCTGATCTTTGCTTGAGTTTGTAGGTATGTATTGAAGAGAAAGGGGATAGAGAATAAAAGGGATGATACCCTCAAGCAGGTAACTTTCTCTCTCCTCCCCTCTTTCTCTCTCCTCTCTTCTCTTTTTTATTTCTTTCTCTCTCTTCTCATCTCTATCTCTCTCTTATCATCTTTATCTTTATCTCTCTTCTCATCTCTTTCTCTCTCTTACCTTCTCCTCATCTCTACCTCCTTCTCTCTCTCTTCTCATCTCTTTCTCTCTCTTTCCTTCTCTCGTCTTCTCTCGTCTTCTCGTCTCTGTCTCCATCCATCCTCTTCTAATGCAAATGATAATGCCTAGCGCTGATTGGTTTTTTCTTTCTTCTGTCACAACTGGGGAAGCTTATCACCGGTTGGTTTTCTCTCTCCTTTCTCTCATACTCGGTGAAGCCTAGTGTCGGTTGGTTTTTTCTCTCCTCTTCGGTCACAATTGATGAAGCCTAACATCGATTGGTTTTCTCTCTCCTCCTTGTCATAGTTGACGAAGCGTAACGCCCACTAGTTTTCTCTCTCTTCTCTTTTGATTCAATCGGTGAAGGCTAGCATCGACTTCTTTTTCTCTCTTTTCCTTCTAACACAATTAGCGAAGCCTAGCACCAATTGTGTCTTCTCTCTCATCTCCTTTGTATAACACAGTCAGCGAAACCTAACGCCACTGCATTTTCTCTCACTTCCTTCTAACACAGTCGGTAGTGCTTAGCATCGACTACGCCTTCCTTCCCTCTCACTCCTTCAACCTCTCACCTTTCATATTCTTCTCTTCATTTCTTCTCCCTCCTTCCTTCTTTCTATTCTTCTCTTCTTATTCTTTCCTCATAGCCTTAATTCTGCTACTCCTTCATTTGACTAAAAGGGATTGAGGTTAGCCTCTCATGGTAGTCATGTCGTCTAGCCGTAATGTTATTATGCCAGGATTACTTGGCCAGCTTTACTGTCACGACAGACTTACCATTGTGCCTAGCTAGTCGGTATTGGTAATGATGTCTAGTAGTAATTATGTGAGCCAGTCTTAGTTACCGAGCCCGTTTTGCTACCACGTTGGGTCAATTATTCACATGTCTAGTAACCGCCCTGATCCTCACACTTAGTTGAATTCTTCGCACCCCCGTCTTTAGTCTCTTCTTCTTTTTGAATGCGCATGCTTGTGTACATTCATCAAAGAGGAAAAGGGTGAGGTCTTGACCACCTGTTTTATAACCTTTGCCATATATGTTGCAAAAAATAAGAAGAATACAAGCCAAGGGAGGTGATTTCGAACCAGTTTTACTGCTGGGGGTCTTTTTTCGTGATCTAAGAGGGCGGCCACGCATGTTAGCTTGAGTAAGTCCCGAACCCACCTTAAATTCCTCTGTCACCAGTTGGTAACACCTGCTGCCGTTCTTGAACAAAGTTCCCAAGTGAGTGATCTCAAAAATGTCTCGAATCTTCTCTCGAAACCCAACACGCATACCGCCTGATCTCCAATGGATCCAGAGGGCAGGATCGAGGCACCTAACCACCATGGTTCAAATTTTATGACCTTAAAATGTAACAGAGGTCTAGTCGCACTAGCTTAAACTGCAAGGTCCTAGTTGCATGACTTTAAACTGCATAACCACGGTCCAAGCTATATGACCCTAAACCATAATGCATGTCCTGGCCACATGACGTTAAACTGCTTTGCACAGGTCCCGAAGGCATTACCATATACTCACCCCCACATATGCACACACGCCTTTGACCTGCATTTTCACGCACATCTTCCCTAATCAACCCGTTTATGTGTGCACACCACCATCATTACCTCCCTAGTGAGTCCATTCATTTCATCATCCTTTATCATTCCCCAGGGAGTCTAAACCACCATACTCGTTGTAAGCTAGTGAGTCACCATTTTTCAGCTTCCATTCATACATCATCCATCCTTCACAGGTAGCCTCTTGCCATCTTCCCAAAGTGAGCTAAAACCATCACCATACTTACTCCATGGCCTCAACAAGTTGTCATCCACCTTCATTACAGTCCAGCTGTGTGACCTTAAACTAGAGTATACATCCTGGCCGCATGACGTGAAAAGGCTTCACACAAGTCCCGAAGGCATGATCTTAAACATGCTTTCACAAAAAATAACGGGCATAGTGTATACCTAGACAAGAGAACACCATGAGTGAAAATGATGCACAAGCATGGTCACAAAACCATGAGTAAAAGAGTTTTGGGAAAATAAAAATAAAAAAATCGAGTACGGTGAAAACTTGAAAAGGGCACTGTGAATAAAAATAAAAGAATAAGGGTGGATATGGCCGAAAGGTCATGGGTAAAAGAGCCCTAAATAAAAAAGAAGTTGACGAAAACTGTCTCTACAGCGCCATTTCCCAAGTCCAAGTGAAAATCTGCACAGGTCGTTTTGGACCAATAAACCAGTTGATGCAGCACTCGCCTCAACTGGCAGCTTCAGCCCCCATTCAAACAAAAAAAGTCTTAGTGTCACAATACCAAGACCCAAAAAAAAAATGAGCTTCAAGGTAAACGATTCTAATAGCTTTAGTCTATTAATAAAAAGGACTCGAAAAATAGAAGACTCACCAAGAAGGCAAAACAAGTCTCATGAGGAAGGAGCGCCTTTCCCACGAGGTCACAAACACACTCCAAAAATGCTAAAGACCACTACGAAGGCAAGAAACTGACAAAGCCAAGGTGAACCTACCAGATACTTCAGTCTTCCTCGCCACAATTCTCTCTAGTCGATAGGCCCAGACTATCGAGATAGGCTAATAAAATGCCCCCGACTTGACCCGACAGATAGGGCCTACAGAGATATATTGACTATCAAAGCAAACCTGGTGCAGCAGCAAACAACGCCAACAAAAAACTAACAAACCCAGACCAAATGGGAAAAATTCCCTTTAGCATGACACTCGACTGCCAAAAGGGCCTAATTCTGACTAACGAGGTCTGTACAAAATCCTCAGATTCAGAATCATAAACAGTCCACACGAGAGTTAGGACTTCGACAGGATCCCTTAAAAAAGTCTCTTCTCCTCCACTTAAAATCTCCATGGATGGACTTGTACATTGCATCCAAATTTCTGAGCATCCGTGTTGCAGCATTACGTGAATCTCCGCAGCATTCATGTGATCCTGTGGCTAGGAAGAAAAAAGTAATAAAGCTGTAGAAATTTTTTTGAATGTTCTCCTTCTCGCTTCTCTCGAAGCACAACATTCGGTGGGGCAAGCTGTTTGAACACATTTTTCAGCCCCTTGATCCCTGATGTGGAATAAAGAGGAAGCAGGTCAATAACGCCTCCACATACAATGGAAATTTTGACAGTCTCTGAATGACCCCAGAATTGGTCAGGATCTTGATAAGCACTTCAAAAGGGTACCTGCCAAGTTTCATCACAATTAAACATATCTAAGAAAGTAAACACAAAGAAACAATTTCGGTAAAATTCGACTCTAGTACCTTGAAATGGACTCTGTAACAATAACTATATTTTCAATATGTCAAACAGTAGTGGGACCACTACCATTGGATCTGCCAGGGTCGCAAACCCTTAGGGGTCAAGTTTCGGGTTAATCGGGCACTCCAAAAGGGGTTGGCCACACATTATTTTCGTGTGGCGACCCTGCACCAAAACACAATTAAAGGTGATTGTTTTTGTAGTCACATATAGTGACTTTCAGGGCCTATATCTCACTCATTCCAAATCAGATCACGCTCAAATTTTCTAAGCGTGTTCGTCTCATCTAGACGAGCATTTTGATATGTGATATGCCCTTTGACAATGCCCAAGTAGGGAGAAAAACTAGGGAGAAGTTTCTGATCCGTAAAGAAATTACAGAAAAATCAGCAGCAGTATGGCTCGTTTGAGCGACCAAATCACGACGCTCATGTACCCGATCAACGAGAAACTAATTGTATTATCTGTGTAAGGCCCGAGGCTATCTCTAGTACGAACCTTGCTTACAATGAACGTTTGGATTTCACACACTAAGGCATTGAAGCTGCTATAAATTTCGGTTGCTGAATTTTTAAGATTTCGGTCAAAAACTCAAGATGACGAAATCTTCGTTCGGACACGAAATTGAGCTGCGTTTGTTGCAACGTGATCGTAACGGTATGATCAGTGTGATTCAGCGAAGAAATCGAAGAAAAAAAAATCAAGAAACAAGCACACTATCGATCAAGTGTTTTCAAGATTCATCCAATATTCAAGTCTTATGATCATGGCTTAAATACATAAATCATGGCTCGAAGTTGGTATCAAATAGATCGCCAAGCCGAGCCCTATAAGAAAACAATAATCTTTCGATTAAAAGCGCATTAGAACAAACTTGCATCAATCATGGAAGATCACGTAAGTTCTCGAGCAGCAGCAGGGACTGTTTTAGAATTTCACACTTTGTTAAGCAAGGGCAAAATAATCCTTTTGCACCAATTTTTAGAATTTCTTTTAATTAAATTAAATTATAATTATCTTCAATTTTTTGTTATTTTTGGGCGTCCACTCATGTTTGGGCCCAATTCTATATAGACATGCAATGCTTAATTGTAAAGCACCTTGGAAAAAATCTTCGATCAATAAATAAAGACTTCAATTTTTGCTTGAGTTCGCGGGTGAGTCTTGGAGAGAGAATAGGAGAGAGAAAAAAAGGGCCGATATCCCTCGATAAAGTAATTTTCTCTCTCCTCCTCTCTTTCTCTCTTCTTTTTTCTCATCTATATCTCTCTTTCTCTCTCCTCTTTTTTCATCTCTATCTCTCTTTCTCTCTCCTCTCTCCTCTTCTCTGTCTCTCTTTCTCTCTCATCTTTTCTCATCTCTATCTCTCTTTCTCTCTTCTCTATTTTATTCTCTATCTCTCTTTCTCTCTCCTCTTTTCTCATTTCTCATCTCTATCTCTATCTCTCTTTCTCTCTCCTCTTTTCTCATTTCTCATCTCTATCTCTATCATTTTCTCCTCTCTTTTCTCTCTCATCTCTCCCTTTCTCTTTCCAGCTTTCATCTTTATCTCTTTCTCTCTCTTCTTCCTCTAGTCTATCAAGTCTCTCTTTACCTTTTTCTCCTTCTCCATTCACGCGTGGCGGATCTATCGTTTGGTGTGATGCCTTCCTATTCCTGAGACATGGACAGTGAGCTGGGCCTTAACTCGAGCAGCAGTCCCAGCCTCTATCAAAATTCTACCCCTTCTCCCTTTTATCGCAGGTGGCGCAAGCCTATCGCCGTTTGTGCTTTCTCTCTCTTCTCTTCTACCACAGACGGTGCAAGCCTATCGCCACTTGTGCTTTCTCTCTCTTATCTTCTGCCACAAATTGTGCAAGCCTATCGCCATCAATACTTTCTCTCTCCTTCCTTCTCCTCGATCATAGATGGCACTAGCCTATCGCTGCCTGTGTTCCTTCTCTTTCCTCTCTTTTGTCATAGTCGGTGCAAGCCTAACACCTCCTGTGTTTTCATTTTTTTCTTCCATCACAGACAGCGCAAGATCATTGTCATCTGTGTCCTTTCCATCTCTTCCTTCTTCTGTCATAGACGGCACAAGTTCTTTCCCTCTCTTTTTTCTCCTATCATAGACAACAAAAGCCCATTGTTGTTTGTGTTCACCCTCTCTCTCCTCTTTCTTCTGTGATAAACAGCACTGTTGGAAGATATTTTTCATCATCATGGGGCCCCCACTCAATAAAAGCCTAGCAAATAGTGAAAATCTCGAGAATCTCAGAATAGCCACGAAAAAGGAAAAGATCTTTACGCGATCTCGCAAAAGTCTCCCTCCAAGTTTCATCGCATTTCGACACATTTAAATGTGACGACCTAAACGTTTCCCCACCAGTTAGAATGCATGGCTGGTTAAGGAGGGAAGAAGTTCAGCTGCCGAGCACCGGTTGGGTTGTCTAGTACTAACTGTGAAGGAGAAGAGCGTCAATGTCAGCACTGGTTGTCCAGCATTGGTTGGGAAGTGCAGCGTTGGCTGGGGTAGTGAGCCCAACGCCAGCTGTGCAGAGGGCTAGCGCCGACTGTGTTTCTGACATGCATGAGTTGGGGGTGACACTTGTATAATGCATGCTGATGTGAGTGCCACTTGTCCAGGTTTTTGAGCCCCTTGATGACACTTGGCCAGCCACCCCAAAACATGAGAGTACTTAAGCCCCTTCTCTCACCCACGCCCCCCATTCTTACTCTCTCTCTCTCTAAGGATCAAAGTGGAAGAGTGACTTTGTGAGCAGCCACTATTGGGCGGGTGAGAGCTGTGGGCAAGGTTTGAGGAGGCCCCCTTGTTAATTAGGTAAGTGGATCCATTACCCTTGTGTTGTAGTCATGGGAATGCAGGGAAACATAGGCATATGAATGAGCAATAGAAGTGTATGCAATGTAGAAAATTCGGGGATTTTGTTCTATGATAATGATGAGTGTAAGAATGGAGTTGTGATTCTTAGATTATGTAAGAAATGCATGTTAGGTGTGTTCACATTGTGAGAGAATGGATGTTATCATGTTCTTCATTATGAAATCATGGTTATAGAAGGCATTCTTGGCATTTGTTAAATGAAACCATGAAATTCAAGGAATATGCATGTTCTTGAATGAGGATTTTGAATAGCCAAATGGAGTCCGATTGACCTCAAACTACAACTGTAGGAAAGATACACAAGCCTAATAAAATGTTTGTTTTATCCCACTGTTGAAATTCTTTATAAAAATGAAGTTATATTTCCAAATGAGAGGGTATGGCACTGTGGACTGTTTTCCTGGACTTGTCATTAATACCACTATTTTCATCGATTTTAGCTAACCAAACGATGTTCATTTTTGGCCAAACCATAGCCATTTGAAAGATTTATGAATGGGTTAAAAGTTTCATGAGAAAAGTATTGACAGATTAAAAAAGTATCTATTTGAGCCCAAACCCTGGCAAGTGGAACTGGTTATGAGTCATATTTAATTCACATGTTGAGCACTTTCCAAGGTTCCTTCTTGATTTTGAAACATGGGCGGAGTTTCAAAGACATGTCACTGTCTTCACTACACAATAGATTCTGACTTAGTGCCTCTGTTCTTGGGTTCGTTTGAGGGGGCAAATAAGGTCCAATTGCGCTCAAACCACCCCTAATTGAAAGATAATTGTGTCTAATATAAAATTTATTTTGGAACTATCTTCAAATTCCAAATGAACTGAATGATATAGCCTTGTTTTGACTTCGATGTCACTGCCTGAAATTTTAGGAAGGGTGACATCGATACTCTAATTACAGTTATATGAACTTTGATTCTATTATATGAACTCTGAATATGTTATAAGATCTCTGACTACTGTTATAAGAACTCTGATTCTGTTATATAGACTCTGATTCTGTTATAGCTCTGACTACTGTTATATGAACTCTGATTCTGTTATATGAACTTTGATTCTGTTATAAGAGATCAGACTACTGTTATATGAACTTTGATTCTGTTATAAGAGCCCTGACTATTGCTATATGAACTCTGATTCTATTATAAGAGCTCTAACTACTGTTATATGAACTCTGATTCTGTTAAATGAGCTTTGATTCTGTTATATGGAATCTGATTCTGACAACTACACAGTGGATCCTCCATTGGTATTGAGCTCTCTGACTTTGTATGTGTGAGCATGGACTTGCCGCATATATGATATTTTATCAAACTGTGTAAATGTGAGCATGGACTTGCCACATGATCCTTCCCTGATTCCCGATGAGAGGAAGGGAGCCAGGCTCTGATTATACTTGGGAGGGTCGCACCCCCTAATATTTCTGGGCACTATCCATCGGGACCCCTTTAGTAGTGTAACGTCCTCTAGTGGTGAGAGAGTAAGAGGGCAGTGTCTTGTAAGGCGTCAGCCTATAAAAAACCCCAAAGCACGCTGGGGATGTGTGCGTGAGTGAGGACATTACAAAGTAGGGCCTCTACTTGTCATTGTCCTCCCTGTGGCTTCTACTTTGAGAGTTAATTACTCTGTTCTACTTGTCTGAATTTGGTATTCTATAAGATTTTCTGACTGTAATTGTGATATGCAAGTAATGCTCTGTTAACTGATTTTGATTCTTTTATATGGCCTTCATGTGCACTCTAATATGTGACCTTACTCTGTAAGACAAAATACAATTTCTGATGAACTATGAGCATGTTAACGTGTATATACTGATAATCAGAAATACAAGGGTAGTGATCTGCTTACTGGCCTTTTAGCACTTCCTATCTTAATTTCATAACTATAGAGCGAGGGTGGGGGTAGCTGTGCATAAGGTGGGTAATCGTTTTTGAGGATCTGAAGCTTGGAATCAAGAAGTTTGAGAAGCCGTCTTCCAAACATTTCCGCAGTATGTTTTGGCGATCTCAGTCATATGATGTATTCCTCATTTTGTGTATTTTTGGGCCAATAGTACCTTAATGAACTTGTAAATACTTTGATTTGAAAAGAAATAAATTGGATTTACATATGGATTAATGATTGTTGGATTTTTTTTAGTTTTCATTCGTGGTTTGCTCTCGATTCTGTGTTTTCATGCGTTGGGCCACTCCCACCTGAGTGACGTTCGTGAATTTTGATCGTGATCCCACGCGTTGTTGCCCTTCGGCAGGGGTAAGGGGGCGGGGTCGTGACAGTTATGGTATCAGAGCAGCCAGGATAGGATTCTTGGCCTAGGGAGCTTAGAAGTGTCTTTAGAATAGTTTGGGTTGAATGGTAACTTGATGATTGTGTCTTAGGTTGTAGATGTCGAGGACGAGGGCCAACAATGTCAGCTCTAGTAATGAGAACACTGATGCCCTCGGAGAGTTGGTCAAGGCATTGGGGGCCATGACACAGATGGTGAAGAAAGCTGTGCCAGCCCCATCTACCCTTGCCCATGATTTGAATGTTTAGAAAAGTTTTGCAGATTGGCTCCTTCGACCTTCTTGGGGCTTGGGGGACTAGAAGAGGCTAAGATATGAAGGAGACAGATAGAGAAGATATCAAAGCTTTAAACTGCACTGAAGAACAAAAAGTAAGGCTGGGCACTTTCATGCTCGAAGGGGATGCTGAACATTGGTGGGGCTTGGTAGAACAATCATGGGAAAGATCAGGGACTGAGATGACCTGGGAGAATTTCCTATAGCCCTTCAATGAAAAGTACTTTCCTCATTCTGTGAGGGAAAGGAAAGAAGTGGAGTTTATCGAGCTGCAACAAGGGAATTTAATTGTGGAGCAGTACGCAGCTAAATTTTCTGAGTTGTCGAAGTATGCCCCACACATCATTAAAATTAAGGCACGAAAGGCTATAAAGTTCGAAAGAGGCCTCAGGCTAGCAATAAGGAGGGGGGTGGTATCAGCCAACTTAAAGACCTTTTCCCCTTTAGTGGATCTGGTCATGAGGATAGAAAGGGAAGATGAAGAATTCTGGGTGGGAGGAAACTGGAAGATGAGACCCGCCTAGTAATGAAACTCAGGGAAGAAAGCTCGACCACCACTAAAGAGTAACTTTTGGGGAAGAGAAAATCAGAGAGGCACGAAGATTTTGAGAACAATACCGGGGGATGTAAGAGAAAATCGACGCCCGATATGCCCACACTATGGGAAGGACAATCACTCGGCGGCTGATTATCGACAAAAAACAGGGGCATGCTTCAGATGTGGCAAGCGGGGCCACTAAATTAGAGATTGCCCAATACAAGGAAAGGAGGACCAACAAAAGACTCAAGGTCTGGTGTTTTCTCTAACCAAGAACGAAGCTAAGGCATCAACTTCGGTCATCCGAGGTATGCTCTACGTTTGTGGCATTGAAGCAAAAATCTTGATTGATCTTAGATCTACACACTCTTTTGTTGCACCTCACTTTGCACGCCACATAAATGCTAGACTTTCTTTACTTGATTGGATATTGGTAGTGTGCGCACCTATGGGAGAATTTATAGAAACTAATATTGTGTATAAACATTGTGGGGTTTTACTCGAAGGTTGTGAGCTTCATATAGATTTGATATTGTTAGATATCCAACACTTTGATGTTATTTTGGGCATGGATTGGTTATCCACACATCATGCTACTATAAATTGCCATGATAAGACTGTAACCCTTAGACGCCCTAACCAACTTGAGTTGAACTTTATTAGCATCAAGGATGTTCCTCCTCTGCATTTCATTTCGGCTATTCGGGCTTCCCGTTTGCTGACTAAAAATTGTGTTGGGTATCTAGCTTACATAGTGGAAAATCGGGATGACCGGTCTAAGTTATAAGTGATACCGGTGGTGAGAGAATATTTGAAGGTCTTTCCCAAAGAAGTAACCTCTATGCCCCCAATCAGAGAAATAGAATTTTGAGATAAATGTGATTCATGGTACTGTCTCTATCTCTAAAACCCCTTATAGAATGGCCCAACGGAACTAAAGGGTTAAAAGAGCAATTACAAGAGTTACTGAAGAAGGGTTTTATTCGACCTAGTGTGTCACCTTGGGGTGTGCCTGTTTTATTTGTTAAAAAGAAGGACGGGTCTTTGAGGCTATGCGTAGACTATCGGCAGCTGAACTAAGTCACTGTGAAAAACAAATACCCCTTGCCTAGAATTGAGAGCCTTTTTTATCAACTCTAAGGAGCCCAAGTATTCTCCAAAATCGACCTTCGATTGGGTTACCATCAGCTGCAAGTCAAGGAAGAAGATGTATCTCAGATTGCATTCAGGACTTGTTAAGGTCCCTACGAGTTCTTAGAAATGCCCTTCGGGCGGACTAGTGCCCCGACTTTTTTATGGATTTGATGAATAGGGTGTTTGGACCCTTTTTGGATGACTTCGTGGTGGTTTTTATAAATGACATTCTGGTATAGTTCAAGAATCTAGAAGAGCATAAATGGCATTTGAGGATGGTCCTCCAAACTCTAAACATGGAGAAGCTATACGTTAAACTAAGGAAAAGTGAGTTTTGGCTCATGTGGTCTTCCTTGGGCATGTTATTTCCAAGGAAGGGGCGCAGTTGACCCTTGTAAGGTTGAAGTCATTATTAAATGGGGAATACCGACAAATGTGATAGAAGTACGCAATTTTTTAGGTCTGGTCGGATATTATAGGTTTTTTTGTGGAAGGTTTTTCAAAGATAGCACTTCCCTTGACTTTCCTGACCCAGAAAAGTGTAAAATTTATATGGACAGATGCCTGTGAGAAGAGTTTTCAAGAATTAAATAAGAGATTGACTACTGCCCCAATACTAACTCTTCCCGAGGGAAATGAAGGTTTTGTAATCTACACAGATGCTTCCCCAAAGGGATTGGGGTGTGTATTAATGCAGCAAGAGAAAGTTATAGCTTATGTCACTAGATAGTTAAAGTCGCACGAGAAAAATTACCCAATTCATGACTTAGAGCTCGCGATTGTGGTTTTTGCCTTGAAAAGTTAGAGACATTATCTCTATGGAGCCCAATTCAAGATATTTACAGATCATAAGAGCCTCAAGTATTTATTTTATCAGAAGGAATTGAATAAGAGACATAGGAGATGGATGGATCTACTGAATGATTATTATTGCACCATCAATTACCCATTGGACAAGACAAACGCAGTCACCGACGATTTGAGTCGGAAACCGTCAATATGAGTGGCACATTTGATGGTCCGAGAAATGAAACTGATAGAGGATACTGTGGAGGGGTGCCCGACCTTACCCTCTAGTTTGAAGGAAGGAATAACTTCAAGTATAAGGGTGGAACCTCAACTTTATCAACAGATCAAGGTAGCTCAAAAGGCAAACCCTCAGCTGGGCAAAATTCTGGAAGACTTAAGATAGGAAGAAGAAGGAGATTTTTCTTTTGATAGTGATGATTTGGTAAGATTTAGAGAACGGGTGTGCGTCCTAAGTGATGAGAATATAAAAAGAGCTATTCTAGAAGAAGCGCACCACTCCCGTTATATTGTGCACCTAGGAAGCACAAAAATGTACCAAGATTTAAAGAAGACCTTCTGGTGGAATAACATGTAGAAAGATGTAACACAATTTGTTTCTAAATGTCTAACCTGTCAACAAGTGAAGGCTGAGCATCAAAGACCAGTTGGATTGTTGCAACCCTTACCTTTGCCTGAATGGAAGTGGGAACACATCACCATGGACTTAATGTCCGGTTTGCCAAGATCAAGATTGGTTCATGACAGTGTTTGGGTTATTGTGGACCGATTGACTAAGGATGAACATTTCTTACCAGTCTGCACTACTTATACCCTTGATAAACTGGCTCAGCTGTATGTCAAAGAAATAGTAAGGTTGCATGGACTACTTGTCAGCATTGTGTCCGACAGGGACTCTAGATTTACTTCAAGATTTTTGAGCAGCCTACAATTAGCTTTGGGGACAAGACTTACTTTCAGTACTGCTTTTCACCCCCAAACCGATGGTTCAGATCTTAGAAGATATGTGGAGAGCCTGTGTTACTGACTTCAAAGGAAATTGGGATGATCACCTACCCTTAGTAGAATTTGCATACAACAACAGTTTTCAGGCCAGTATTCAGATGACACCTTTTGAAGCTTTATATGGAAGAAAGTGTAGATCACCTATGTGTTGGAATGAATTCAGTGAAAGAAGACTCTTAGGGCTGGAGATTGTTCAAGTAACATCAGAGAAAATCGCCCTAATTTGGGAAAGGATTAAAACTGCACAGAGCAGGCAGAAGAGTTATGACGATAATCGTTGAAGGGACCTTGAATTTGAAGTAGGGGAACGAGTATTCTTGAAAGTGTCACCAACAAAGGGAATTATGAGATTTGGTAAGAAAGGGAAGCTAAGTTCGTGATTCCTTGGACCTTTTGAAATATTAGAAAGAATCAGAGTCGCGGCATACCAACTAGTCTTACTGCCCAAGTTGGCCAATATTGATGATGTTTTTCATATTTCATTATTAAGGAAATATCAACCTGATCCGTCCCACGTCTTGAAGTATGAACCAATCCCTATCAAGGAGGGGTTAACTTAAATGGAGCAGCCAATTGAGATTCTGGATAGAAGGGTTCAAGTTTTGCACAATAAAGAGATTCCCCTAGTCCGGGGTTTTATGGAAGTATCATTCACAAGAAGAATCAACCTGGGAGCGAGAAGATGAAATTCGGACACTATACCCCCATTTATTTGATTAACGATTTTGAGGACAAAATATTTTTAAGGGGGGGATGATGTGATGACCCAAACTTTTCCCGGCCAGTTAGAATGCATGGCAGGTCAAGGAGGGAAGAAGTTGAGTTACCCAGCGCCGTTTGGTCAGCACTGGTTGAGTGGTTCAGCACTGGCTGTGAAGAAGGAGAGGCCAGTACCTATTGGGTTGTCCAGCGCCGGCTGTGATGGAGAAGAGTGCCAGCGCCAATTGGTCAGCGTCGGTTGTCCTACGCCGGTTGGGAAGTGCAGCGCCAGTGGGGGTAGTGAGCCCAGCGCCGACTGTGCAGAGGGCTAGCACCGGCTGTGTTTCTGACATGCATGAGTTGAAGGTGGCACTTGTATAATGCATGCTGATGTGAGTGCCACTTGTCCAAATTTTTTAGCTTATTCGGGACACTTGGCCAGCCACCCCAATCATGAGAGTACTTAAGCCCCTTCTCTCACTCACACCCCTCATTCTTACTCTCTCTCTCTCTTAAAGGCACAAAGTGGAAGAGTGAGTTTGTTTATGTAGGAATGGAGTTGTGATTCTAAGATTATATAAGAAATGCGTTTTAGGTGTGTTCACATTGTGAGAGAATGGATGTTGTCATGTTCTTCATTATGAAATGATGGTTATGGCAGGCATTCTTGGCATTTGTTAAATGAGACCATGAAATTTCAGGAATATACATGTTCTTGAATGAGGCTTTTGACTAGCCAAATGGAGTCTGATTAACCTCAAACTACCACCGTTGGAAAGATAAATGAGCCTAGTAAAATGTTTGTTTTTTCCTACATCTGAAATTGTTTAGAAAAATGAAGTTATATTTCAAAATGTGAGGGTATGTCACTGTGCACTATTTTCCTGGATTTGTCATTAATAGCATAGTTTTCATCGATTTTAACTAAACAAACGATGTCTATTTTTTGCCAAAATACAGCCATTTAAAGTTCTTTGAATGGGTTAAAAGTTTCAAGTAGAAAATATTTCGAAATTCTCTTGAGATTGAATGTTACGCTTTGTTTTATGAAGGTATGCTGCTGTGGACACTTTCAGCAAAGGCATAGATTTAATGCCTCTGATGTCACTGAATTTGACTGACTAAAAGGTATCTATTTTAGCCCAAACCATAGCCAGTGGAACCGGTTATGAGTCATATTTAATTCACATGTTGAGCACTTTTCGAGGTTCCTTCTTGATTTTGAAACATGGGCGGAATTTCAAAGACAAGTCACTGTCTTCACTGCACAACAGATCTGACTGAGTGTCTGTGTTCTTTGGTTCTTTTGAGGGGCCAAATAAGGTCCAATTTCTCTCAAACCACCCCTAATTGAAAGAATGATATAGCCTTGTTTTGGCTCCGATGTCATTGCCTGAAATTTAAGAAAGCGTGACGTCGATACTCTGACTACTGTTATATGAACTCTGATTCTGTTATACGAACTATAATTCTATTATAAGAGATTTGACTACTGTTATACGAACTCTGATTCTGCTATATGAACTCTGATTCTGTTATAAGAGCACTGACTATTGTTATATGAACTCTGATTTTGTTATATGAACTACGATTCTGTTATAAGCGCTCTGACTGCTGTTATATGAGCTTTGATTCTGCTATACGAGATCTGACTAAGAGCTCTAACTACTATTATATGAACTCTGATTCTATTATATGAGCTTTGATTCTGTTATATGGACTCTGACCATTACTTAATGGCTCCTCCATTGGCAGTGAGCTCTCTGACTTTGTATGTGTGAGCATGGACTTGCCGCATATATGATATTTTGTGAAACTCTATAAATGTGAGCATGGACTTGCCACATAATTCTTCCCTGACTCCCGATGATAAGTAGGGAGCCATGCTCTAAATATACTTGGGAGGGTCGCACCCCGTAAGATTTTTGGGCACTATCCATCGGGATCCCTTTGGTAATGTAACATCCTCTAGTGGTGAGGGAGTAAGAGGCTAGTGTCTTGCAAGGCCTCAGTCTATCAAAAACCCCAAAGCACACTGGGGATGTGTGCGTGACTGAGGACATTACAAAGGAGGGCCTCTACTTGTCATTGTCCTCCCTCCTGAATGAGGGTAGAAGTCCTAAGCTCAGGATTGGCTTAGGCAGATCACTGTGGATCTTACTTCGGGAGGTAATTACTCTGTTATGCTTGTCTGATATTTGTATTCTGTAATATTTTTTTACTGTAACTGTGATATGCAAGTAATGCTCTGTTAACTAATATTGATTCTTTTATATGGCCTTCATGTGCACTGTGATATGTGACCTTACTCTGTAAGACAAAATAAAATTTCTGATGAACTATGAGCATTTTAACGTGTATATACTGATAGTCAGGATTGCAAGGGTAGTGATCTGCTTACTGGGGCTTTAGCTCATCCCATCTTAATTTCATAATTGTGGAGTGAAGGGTGGGAGCAGCTGTGCTTAAGGTGGGTGACAGTTTTTGTGAAGCTTGGAATCAAGAAGTTTGAAAAGTCGTCTTTCAAAGACTTCTGCAGAACTTTTTTTTGATCTCACAGATGATGAATTTCTCATTTTGTGTATTTTCGGGCTAGTAGTGCCTTAAAGAACCTGTAAAGACTTTGATTTGAAAATAAATAAATTGGATGTACTTTTGGATTAATGATTGTTGGATTTATTTTAGTTTTCATTCGTGGTTTGCTCTCGATTCTATATTTTCATGTGTTGGCCCACTCCCACCTGAGTGATGTTCGAGACCTCCGGTTGCGATCCTGCGCTCTGTCGCCCTCTAGCAGAGGTCAGGGGGTGGGGTCGTGACATTAAGGCAGTGCATACTAAGAAACAATTTCAGCAAAATCGGTCTCTAGCACCTTGAAATGGCCTCTATAACTAGAGCTACATTTCGGGTGTCTCAAATTGTTGTGGGACCATCACCATTGGATCTGGCACTGTTGAAAACCCCTAAGGGTCAAATTTTAGCTCGAACGGACACTCCAGAAAAACGTTATATGTAAAAGAGTGAAACAGAAGGAGCCTCGCGCAATTCTCGTGCAACCACCCTACAACTCCGCACCATTGAAGGGACAGTCACGAACAGTAACTTTCGACGTTAACATCTCACTCGTCCCATGTCAGATCATACTCCAATTTGTTGAGCATGTTCGTCTCATCAAGGCGAGTGATTCGATATGTGGCACGCCCCATGTTGACACTTGAGCACGAAGGAAAGCTAGAGAGAGTTGCTGATCCATGAAGAAAGTGCAGGAAATTCAGCAACGTCGTGCCTCGCTCGAGCAGCCGAATCACGTGTTTCACGAGCCCGATCGACTCTAGACCAAATCCATCGCATGCGTAAGGTCTCGGACCATCTCTGACCTGAACGTCGTACATGATGAACGGTGGGATTCTGCACACAAAGCCGATGAAGCCACTAGAAATTTTGTCGCCGGACTCCTAGATTCCGACCAAAATTCCAAAGTTACAAAATCTTCGTTTTGGCATGGAATCAAGCTGCATTTTTTGCCCCTCGTGATCGTAACAGCATGCTCAAGGTGATCTAGCAAAGAAATCATCGAAAAAACGTCAAGGAATAAGCACATTATCGATCTGAAGATTCAAGATCCATTCAAATTTCAACTCACATGATCGTGCACTAAAAACTCGATCCATGGCTCGAAGTTGGTATCAAATCAATCGTCGTGCTGAGCTCTACAAGAAAGCCATCATGTTTCGACGAACCGGGCATCGAAACAACCCCGGATCATCATGAAATATAAAGCACGTTCTAGGGAAACACAAGGACTGTTATGAAATTCCATGAATTGTTAGGAAAGGGCAAATCTATCATTTTCTACCCTATTTTCTAATTTCTTTAATTTATTTTAATGTTAATATTCAGCAATTAGGGTTACTTTTGATCATTCAACCATGTCTGGGGCAAATTATATATATATATGTACCATCATTGTACGCAATAGACACTCAATCCCTAACAAAAGAGAGTTTTTACTTAATGCAGTTTCTCTTTCTTATCACGTTCAGAGAGAGAGAGCAAGGTGAGAGAAACTTGTGATCGGTACCCCTAGGCTTGAGGTAGATCTTCTCTCTCTTCTTTTTCTTTTCTTCTCTCGCTTTTTCTCCTTTCTCTTCTTCTCTTTCTTCTTCCTCTTCCTCATCTAAGTTCCTCTCAGAGGCCATGCACGGCAATGACAGTGTCGTGCATGCCTCTCTAGTGGTCTCATAGGTCACACATGGCGATGACAGTGCCATGCACGAGCTTCTCTCTTTTTCTGTTCTCCCTCCCAGCGAGGCGTGTAGACGGCGCTACTCATCGCCGTCTGTAGACATACCTGTTGGAAGGTATTTTTCATCAACATGAGGCCCCTGCTCAATAAAGGCCTAGCAAGTAGTGGAGATTTCACCAGTCTCAAAACAGCCCTAGAACAGGCTAAGATCTTCATGTGGTCTATCAAAAGTCTCCTGTCAAGTTTCGTCGCATTTCGACATCTCTAAGTAGTGCAGACTGAGAAACAGTTTTGGCAGAATCGGCCTCTAGCACCCTGAAACGAGCCCCTATAACTCGAGCTACATTTTTTAGCATCCCAAACTATAGTGGAACCACCACCGTTAGATCCGACATGCTTGACGACCCCCAGGGGTCAAGTTTCATCCCAAACGGACACTCCAAGAAGACGTTATAAGCAAAAGAGTGAACAGGAAGAGCGGCATGCTATTCCCGTGTACCTTGCAACATTAGACCATTCAAGGGACAGTCACGATAGGCGACTTTCAACACTCATATATCAGGCATCCCACATCAGATCATGCTCAAACTTCGTTAGCATGTTCACCTAGTCAAGACGAGCGATTCGATATGTGGCATGCCCCTTGACAATACCCGAGCGTGAAGAAACGCTAGATAAAAGTTGCTGATCCGTGAAGAAAGTGCAAAAAATTTAGCAGCGTCGTACCTCGCTCGAGTGGCCAAATCACATCGCTCGCTTGCCCGATTTATGTGAGACCAATTCCATTGCGGGCGTATATGATAAATGGTCGGATTCTGCACACGAAGCCGACGAACAGACTACAAATTCCGTCGCTGGACTCCATGATTCCGACCAAAATTCCAAACTTGCAAAATCTTCGTTCGGCCACAGAATCAAGCTGTGTTTGGTGCGTCGTGATCATAGCGGCGTGCTCAGTGTTATTCAGTGAAGAAAACACATAAAAACATCAAGGAACGAATGCACTATCGATTCGAAGTTTCAAGACCTACTCAAAATTCAAGTCCCATAATCGTGCACTAAAAACATGATCCACTGCTCGAAGTTGGTATCCAATCGATCGCCATGTCTAGCTCTACAATAAAACAATCATCTTAAGATCAATCGGGCAACAGAACGACCCCGGATCGGCCATGCAAGAACACGCATGTCTTAGGGCAACACAAGGACTGATATAGAATTCCACAACTTGTTAGGAAGAGGCAAATCGATCATTTTATACCCTATTTTCTAATTTCTTTTAATTCAATTTAGTCTTAATTTTCAACAATTAGGCCTACTTTTGATCATCCACCCATGTTTGGGGCACACTTCTATATATACGTGCCATCATTGTATGCACGAAGAGGCAAATACATACACACAAAAAAGAGAGTTTTCACTTAATACAAGTTTCTCATTCATACCATTGTGGTGTTACACTTGAGAGAGAGGGTGAGGTGAGAGAAACTTTCGACCGATACCCCTAGGGTTAAGGTAAATCTTCTCTCACTTCTTTTTCTTTTCTTCGTCTCTCTCCCTTCTCCCCTCTATTCCCCGTCTTCTTCTTCTAAGTGCCTCGCAGAGGTCGTGCATGGTAGTGGCAGTGTCGTGCATGCTTCTTCCTTAGTTTCACAGGTCGCACATGACGATGGCAGCACGAAGCATGAGTCTTCTTTCCCTCCTTCATCTGTCTCTTTCTCTTAGTGAAGTCTGTAGACGGCACTACCCATCGCCTCCTAGAGACGTAGCTTTGATGTCTCGGTGAAGAACCAAGACGGCGAAGTGTGTTGTCACCTATAAGAGTCTTCCTCTACTACGTATCTAACGTAGACGACGATATCTATCGCTGCCCGCTAAAGGCCTTGGCAACACCCATCACCGTCCACGAGCTTCCTCCGTACGTCTGACGCCTATCGTCGTTCTCCTTGTGTCCCATGTCTATTGCCGTGAGACCTAGATGAAACCATCACCGTGTGCCTCGTCAAGAGCTAGGGCCGTCCACAATGATATGCCGCCTCCTTGCATTGCCCCCCGCGATGTCTATCGATGTCCGGATTTCCCCTTCTCTTCGCCGTCTCGTTCTTTCCACTCCACCTCTTTCTCTTCTCGCTTGATTGAGGGTAGGCCTAGCCTAGCGTTGACGCTCCAACTTTGGTTTCGAGTAGTATTGCAATCTTGCTGGCCTTGTGAACCATGCCGGTCTTTCTACCACTCCGAGTCGGTGGCTTTCGGTTGTCATGCTAGCCTCGCCTCTCCCTCAAGTTCTCTTCTCCTTTTCATCTTTCATCTAACCTTGCACTTCATCACCTTCTCCCATGAACGTGCATTGTTTCATCTTTCATCTAACCTTGCACTTCATCACCTTCTCCCATGAACGTGCATTGCCCTAAGAATAGGGTAGGTCCTTTTCGACCCACTTGTCGTACAAATTTACTATAGAAGTGTTGTGCAGAAAAACAAGAGGGTTATAAGTCAAGGAAGGTGATTCCGAACAAGCTCAAGAAGTTGGGGGGCTCTCTTCGTGATATAAGAGAGCTCCCATATGACCTAACCTGACTAACTCTCGAACCCACCTAAAATTCCTCTCTCAATGGCCGGTATATCTGCCCTTTCCTCAAGCAAGGTTCCAAGAGAGCGATCTCAAATCTTGGGTCCACCAAAGACCCAAGACACGTGCCACCAGATCACCTAGATCTCGACGGTGAAATTGAGGCACCTAACCAGCTTGACGACTCCACTCGGGACTTACTACCCCTTAGTCGGTTCGCTCTTGTTTGATCAGTTTCCTTCTTTACTATCTCCACTCCTTCTATGGCACATGGGTTATTCAACCCGTTCATCCGGGTCCGGGATTTCCTTATACTTACACTCGTGGCTGTCTCAGGGAAGCGAGCCACTAAAGCCTCCTTCCCTACTATTCTTCTGAGTCAGGACTCACAGTTCGGCTCCAAGGTTCTCACCTGGGTCTCTGTGAGAGGGAATTTAAAGGTCCTTGCCTCCCCGCTTTCTCGCCCTGGTGGACTCTCCACCAAGGCCCCTTGCATGGGAAGCACTTCTGGTGCCGTACACCCTGCTTCTGGAAAATCTCATGCTAGTTATACTATTGAGTTACACCGTAAGGCAGCTCTGTCCATCCCTAGGAATGAAAAACAAATTGTCGTCTCTCCTAAGGTTCGCCACAAGGCATCCCCCTGTGCCCCTTCACTATTTTGAGCCCCCACACTTGGAGGGTCAGTACACAGAGGTGGAGGCTTTGAGGTCCGCACCCCTCGCACACACTCAAAGGCTGGTGGTCTATCCACTCAAGCCACACCTCCGGGTGACCCTCATGTTGTCTTGAGCTCTCATCCAGGACTAGGCCTTCTCAGGCTTGACCCTGCATGTGTTATGCATTCGCTTTCCACAACTCAGGGCAGCGCTAGCTTAAGCCACCTCGAGCACAGGAGGGTCGACCGCTCCGTCTTCCCTCCTAGCACCCACAGCTTCTCCTTGTGAGAGACAAGCTTTAGCCTCGTCCCTCACACACAAAAGCTCGTGAGTCTTTGAATCCACAGGTGGTACCCATTGACCAGGCCTGGGCTGATCCCCAAGTCACCCGGACGGCTAACCCTAAAGATGCACACTCACCAGCATCGTAGGTCCCTTTCGGAGCCAGACTCAGGTGGAGTCATGAGCAAGCTCCTCTTTCCTCTGCTACTCTCCCAACGCCAGGCAAGCACCTCGAGCCCTGATACACAAAGGTCATCACTAAGAGTACCAGATTGAGCCAGCCCCGGGTTATCCGAACACCCTGGTCTAACAAAGGAATTTGAGGCAATGGCTTAATGTCGAACAAAGGCCTCTAGCATCCAAAACAAGAACCCATGCTGCGCTCCATCCTTGGGACCCACTCTCTACTCCTACTCATATATATGGCCCTCACCTCTTCAAAGAAGATGTGACAGTCCAGGTCTCAGGCTCAGTTCTGGAATGAGGTCCACGACAACCTCAGGATCAAGCAGAAGAGAGGCCTAAATATCCTGACCAGGGAAGCCTGCAAGGCAGTTGAAGTCACCACCCTTGATGACCTCCTTCCTTGTAATCCCTTTTTCCCTCTTCAAACTCCGGAGCCTAAGCAGGTCAAGGAGTACTGTTTAGTGATCACCACCCGGAAGCCATAGTCCCAAGATAGACATACAAAGCTCGAGTTCAGTCGGGGCAAGTTAAGCCCCTCAGACTGACTTCTCCCGTGTGACTCGCCAACCTCGGCAGTCCGCTGCATCACCTGAATCTGACCTCCCAGAAGAGAGGATCAGTGTTATGGTGATCAATGACCTGAACGACCCTCAAGAGGAGCGAATGAACAAGTTCGAGGATATGATGCATGCCATCCTCGGAAAGATGGAGCACCTAGAGGTCTCCAAAGGCCCCTCCTAAGCCTGACTCCCTGATCGGTAAGGAGATAGCTCCTAGGCAGGCTCCCCCACCGGTCTCTCAAGACAGCTCCTCTTTTCGCGGGCTCTCCCAAATCGACATAGATGTTTTGGTGGCCCATAGCCTCAAGAACAAGGTCTCGAGCTTGCAGGAGACACCACTCTACCAAAAGCCATATCCTTCGTACATTGACTAGGTGTCGTTTCCCTCGAACAACCAAAAAGGGAAACTCCCCCTGTTCAATGGTAGAACATCTCCTCACCAGCATAGGGCTCACTTCCAAGCGATCATTCGGGACACGGAACTGACAGATGTCTTCTCCTTAACCAGTTCATTGAAAATCTCGAAGGAACAGCCTTCTAGTGGTATGCTCAATTGCCGTCGAACTCGGTGAACACTTGGCAAGAATGGAGTAGTTGTTCTACCAAAGCTTCTATGAAGTCCAAAGGAACATGGAAACCATCGCGCTCCTCACCTTGTTGCAAGACTAAAGTGGGCCGGTTGATAAATTCATCACTCGATGGAGAGAGTTGGCAACCTTTCACGCCACTCCCAGATTGAGAAGGAGGCAGTCCTGCCCTGCATACAGAACATGCATCCGGAGATTGCCTTACATGTTGAGGCATCCAATCCACCCTCCATGTCAGAGCTCACCTCTAAGGCAGTCCGTATTGAGGGATTGTTTAAGCACGACAACACCCGTCAGCAACCTGTCGGCCAAACTCACGCCCCAGCAGTTCGGGCAATCAAAAGGAAGTAATTAGAGCGGCCGTCACTGTGGCTAACACCAAAGGCTCGGTTTCTCAAGCCCAGGACCTCTCCAAGGCGTACCCGACCTGGGGCAAGCAGCTGTCTTCGAACAATGTCCCTCCTAAAAACTTTGGATGAAGCGACTACTTAGCCGAGCACCAGAATAAGGTTCACCCCTTCGACACAGAGTGAACACCTGCATTACGTCGAGTACTACAAGAACATAACATGTTACAGTTGCTGGAGGCCAATACTGTGGAGTTGGCTGGGCATGAGGCAAACGAGAATTACAACGCCTATCACATGAGGGTCTGCCACCCCACTCATGACTGTTATAAGCTCAATGACACTATCAAAGCCCTTATCAACAAGGGTCAGATAATGCTCGAGGAATTTAAAAAGGCATTTGGGGTAGTTGAGGCATCTCACATAATCACAATCCAAGAAGATGACGAGGCACCCACTACCCTTCTTGCATTCTCATCCATAATGCTCGAAGAAGAAATTGCCACCCAAAGTCGACGAGGCAGCTTAAGTTCCAGCTTTCAGAGACTGAGAACCTCTGGTGCGCATATCACCGGATACGAGGCCATGACATCAATGACTGCACCGGCTTCCATAAGCTCTTGACCAAAAGGATGCAGTAGTGTCAGGATGTTCAAGGCGACCTGGCGAGACACCATAGAGTCCCTTTCCCGCCTGCACAAGAAGACCTCCCGATGCAAGCCCTGAGGCAATGCTCCAACAAGGTCTCATCACTCCCAAGCTCTCCAGGCAGCCGAGATGCCTTGCTCGGGGCACAAAAATACTTTGGTGCCCCTATCACCAAGTGTGGGGCCACGAACTCAATGACTGCTCTGGGTTTGAGGCCATAGTGACGGAGAAAGTCCAGCAAGGTAACATCGACTGTGCGATTCTTCCAGAACACATCCAAGGCCTCGCTCTTGTTCAAGGAGAAGCCATGCTGCAGGCCCCTCATAAGTGTGCACTGAACTCCTGGGAAGTCTATTATGGGCGAAGAAGGCTCAAGTCCATGAGACAAGAGGCAAACCACTTGGCTACCGCCTCTCACAAGCTTGATAGGGAGGTCCAAAAACCCCCTCGGGGATTTCGAAGGAGACGGCGAACACATTGGTCGGCCCATTGAAGGAATCATCCTCCTCAACCACCAGTCGAGGAAGAATTCCTCAGACCCCCGCCTCCACTGCCGACCTTGTGGGACTTCATCCTAGGTATAGCTCACTGTTTGAATGTATTTTTCATCATCTTGGTCCTTGATAAGTAGCAGGTCAATAAAGCCTCCAAAACAGTGGAAATTCCTAACAGTCTCAAAATTACCCTAGAACTGGTCAAGATCTATATCAGCACTTCAAAAGACAACCTGCTAAGTTTCATTGCGATCAGACATGTCTAAGGCAGTGAACACAAAGAAACAATTTCCGCAAAATCGGTCTCTAACGCCTTAAAACGGACCCTACAACTGGAACTACATTTTCGGTGTGTAAAATCAATGTGGAGCCACCACCACTTGATATGACACTATCGAAAATCCCTATGGGCCAAGTTTTGGCTTAATTGGATACTCAAGAATAAATACATGAGCCAAACATTGAAACAAAAGAGGCCACACACTATTCCCGTGTGGCCTCACTGCATCAAAACACCATTAAAGGTGACTATTTTATGGTCATGAGTAGTCACTTTTAGGCCCCGTTACTCACTCATTCCAAGTCAGATCATGCCCAAATTTTGTGAGCGTATTGGTCTCATCAAGTCAAACAATTCAATATGTCGCATGCCTCGAGATGATCTCCGAGCAGGGAGAAATGATAAGTAGGATTTTTTGATCCATGAAGAAGTTGCAAAAAATTCAACAGCGACACTCCTCGATCGATAGACGAAATCACGACGCTCGCACAACGGATCGACGCAAAACCAATTCCATCATGTGAGTAAGGTATAAGGCTATCATTGGTTCGAACCCGGACATGATGGATGGTTAGATTTCATACATGAAGCTCCCTAAATGACTGAAAGTCCGACTGCTGGATTTCAGATTCCGGGCAACACTCAAAAGTTATGAAATCTTCGTTCGAGCTCCAAATCACCTCTCGTTTATTACCATGCGATCGTGACTGCATGCTGACTGCACTAGGATTAAGAAATCATAGAAAAACATTACGGAACAACCGCACTATCGATCCGCAGTTTTGAAGATTCAAACAAATTTTTAGTCTCGTGATCATGGCCCAAAAATATGCTTCATGGCCCGAAGTTGGTATCAAAACGATCACCATGTCGAGCCCTACAAGAAAAAAATAATATTTCGATTAAATGAACATTAGAACACCCTCGGGTCAGCCATGGGAGATCACGCAAGATCTCGAGCAGTAGTAGGGACTGTTTTGGAATTCCACACATAGTTAGAAAGGGGCAAAACAGTCCTTTTGCACCCATTTTTGGAATTTCTTTTAATTGACTTAAATCTTAATTTTCAGAAATTAGGTCTAATTTTGATCAATCCACCCATGTTTGAGCACATCTATATAAACAGGCACTGCCTCATTGTAAAGAGGAGGCTAGAAAGGACTCTTAACGCTCGATTCATTATGGGAGGATTCAATGAAATTTCAATTCCTTCTTTAAGTATGTGAGTATGTCTTGGAGAGGGAGAGAGGATATATAAGAAAAGGGTCGGTACCATTCGAGCCAGCAACTTTCTCTCTCGTTCCCTCTCTCTCTTCTTTCCTCTTTTCTCTCTTCTATCTCTTTCTCTCTCTTTCTCTCTTTTCTCTCTTTCTCTCTCTTCTCTATCTCTCTCTCTCTTCTCTCTATTTCTCTCTCTTTCTCTCTTTCTCTCTCTTTTCTCTCTCTTTCTCTCTGCTCTATCAGTCAGTGAAACTTAACGTCGGTTGGTTTTTTCTCCCTTCTTCTATCAATCGGCGAGGCTTAACACCGGTTGGTCTTCTCTCTTTTCTACTATCAGTCGGTGAGACTTGGCGTCAGTTGGTTTTTTCTTTCCTCTTCTATCAATCTACGAGACGTAGCATCGGTCTCCTTTATTAGTCGACAAGACCTGACCCAGTTGGTCTTCTCTCTCCTCTCCTATCAGTCAGCGAGACCTAACGCTCAGTTGGTTTTCTCTCCTCTTCTATCAGTCGGTGAGACTTAGCACCGATTGGTCTTCTCTCTCCTCTTATATCAGTCGACGAGACCTAGCACCGGTTTGTCTTCTCTTTCTTCTTCTATAAGTCGACGAGACATGACGTCGATTGGTCTTCTCTCTTATCTTCTGTCAGTCGGTGAGACCTAGTGCTGACATGTTTTCCCTCCTTTCTTATGTCAGTTGATGAGACTTAGAGCCAGTTGATCCCCTTCCTCTCTTCTTATCTAGCTTAGTCGGTGAAGCCAAGCGCCGACTGCTTCCTCTCACTCCCATCTCTTGAAATAGTCGGCAATGTCTAGCACCGACTGCATCTCCTCTTCCTTCTTCTCCCTCCTCCCTTCGTTCTTTTCTCTCCTTTCATTTATTCCCTTCTTCTCTTTAACCTTTCCTCGGTTACTCTTTCATTAGACCAATAGGGATTGAGGTTAGCAACTCATGGCGATCTTGTCGTCGGGCCGTAATGTTGTTGTGCTAAGTTCGCTTGGCCCGATTTACTGCCACGACAGACCAACCATCATGCCTAGCTAGTCGATATTGGTAATAACATCTAGTAGTGATCTCGTGAGCTGGTCTCAGTTATCGAGCGCATTTCACCACCACATTACGCTAATCATCCATGAGCCTAGTCATTGCCCTGATCTTCTTGCTTAGTTGAATTCTTCTCCCCCCTGTCTTTCTTTCTTCTTTTTGAATACACATGCTTGCATATGTTCATCAAAGATGAAAAGGGTGAGGTCCGACCCACCTGTCCCATAACCTTTGCCATATATGTGTGTGATTGCAAGAACATAGAAAATAAGAATACTACGAGCCAAGGGAGGCAATTCCGAACCAGTTTCATTACTGACGGGCTTTCTTCGTGATCTAAGAGGGCGCCCACGCGAGTCAGCTCGAGTAAGTCCGGAACCCACCTTTAAATTGATCTCTCACAGGTTAGTAACACCTGGCCCCGTTTTCGATCGAGCTTCCCGAGAACGATCTAACAAATGTCTCGGCTCTCTCCTGAAACCCGAGATGTGTGCCGCCCGATCCTCTAAGGATCAGAAAAGTGAGATCGAGGCACTAAACCAGCTTGGTGACTCCACTGGGTACTTACTACCTCTTAGTCGGATCCTTCTTGTTTGGCTAGTTTGTTCCATATTTGCTTTCATTCTCTTTCACATTCACTTATGGTTGTTGGGTTCTGTAACCCTTTTATTTGGATAAGGGATTTTCTTATCCCCTTCTTCGAGAGTGTCCTTAAGGAACAAGGTCCTTCGACTTCATTCCCGACCATCCTCTTGAGCAAAGGCACCTTGTATAGCTCACTGGTGTGAGGAGGGCTTTGAATGTCCCTCACTCCCCACCTCTTCGCTCTGGTGGAAACTCCACCAATGTTCCTTGCATGGGAAACACTTATGTTGACCCATACGGCATGCACCCAGCCATCAGCAAGTCACTTGCCTGTCATGTTTCTGAGGTATGTCAGAAGAGGCTACCCAGTTCCTTTTTTCCATAAGCAAGCAAGCTGCCATTGCTTCTGTGGGTCACAATAAAGCTACCCCCCACATTCTTGCACCATTGGCCTCTATCTCTAGAGGCTCAACACATCAAGTTGGAAGCCCTACAGTCTTCACGCCTCACACACACCACAAGGCTCATGGGTCACCCACTCGAGTCACACCTCGGGGAAACCCTTATGTTGCCTCGAGACCGTGTCCAAGATCAAACCTTCCATGGTAAGATCCTGCGCTCGCCACTCATGTGAATCTCACTACTTCGGGCAACGCTGTTATTGTGCCAACCCAAGTACATAGGAGACGACCTTCTCGTCCTCCTCTTATGCACATAGAAGCAAACCCTGTAAGGGGCAAGCCTTCACCTGTTCTCTTATAGACACATGCTCGTAGTTCTAGGCCTCCTAAGACCATATCACTTGCACGAGCCCGTGTTGACCCTCAGGTCTCCCATACTCCTTCTTTAAGGGGTGCACATGCGTCGCCATCTTAGACGTCTCCTCGTCCTCGACTCAGGTCTCCTCATGAGTCGACCCTACTCTCGCTTGCTCCTCCTTCATTGAGCAAGCACCTTCAACCTTGGTACTTGAAGGTTTTCCCCAAGAGTACCATCCTGAACCAGCCCCAACACTTTTGTCATATCTCTAGAGCTCATAAGAGAGCTCGGGGTAAGGACCTTGAGGATGATCGAGTCCTTCATCCTCCTCAGCTCAAGATGACTCCAATTCCTGGCCCTCATCCATTGGCGCACCTAATGGAGACAGCTCTCTCCTGTGTAAGAGGAGTTGACCAGCCGTAACTTAGATCGCAATTTTGACGTGGGGTCCATCAAAACCTCAAGGCTAAACGCAATAGAGGTCTTTGAATTTTGACTAGGGAGGTGACCAAGGCAGTCAAAACAGCCAATTTTGATGACCCTCTTCACTTGAATCCCTTCTACCCCCTTCAGATGATGAAGCCTGAAAAAATGCTCAATGAGCTCTGTGTTGTGGTTATTGTCGCAAAAGAAGACCCAGTCATCTCAGCCACAATCTTAAGACCTTCGTGAACTGGCTCCTCAGCCACGGTCCCAAGACTGTCGAGAACTGGTCCAAACGCGATATGCGCACAAAAGTTGAGTTCAGTCAGGGCATACTGACCCCTTACTGACTGACCGACCACGTACAACCCGTTAATCTCACAAGCCTTCAGTTGCCACTAACGTTGACCTCTCTAGAGAAATGGTCAGCGTAATGGTCATAAGCTAGCCCAGTGATGCACAGGAGGATCTCATGAACAAGTTCAAGGATATGATGTATGCGATGATAGAAAAGATCAATCGTATTGATGTGGCAAGCCAGCCGGCTAACCATGAGGTCAATTCCCATCACTCTGATGGTGCACCACCACCCGGAGGCATGACCTTAAACATGCCTTCACAAAAATAAATAAACAAGTAAAATAACGGGCATGGTGTATACCTTAACAAGGGAACGCTATGAGTAAAAATGGCGAACGGGCATGGTCATGAAATCATGAGTAAAAGAGTTTCGTGAACAAAAACTGAGCACGGTGAAAACCCGAATGGGCATCATGTGTTAAAATGGATGAAAAGGGTAAACATAGCTGAAAGGTTATGGGTAAAAGAACCCCAAAATAAAAATTGTCTTTACGGTGCCGCTTCCCAAGTTCAAGAGAAAATCCGTAAAGGACGCTTTGACCAATAAATAGGTTGATGCCACACTCTTCTTAACAAGCAGCTTCAGCTCTCACTCTAAATAACAAATCCTTTGTGTCATAAATGCCAAGACTCCAAAAATATGAGCTTCAAGGAAAAGATTTCGTCAGCCTGAGTCCAGTTGCAAAAGGACTCGAAAGACAGAAGACTCGCCAAGATGGAAAGACAAGTCTCATGAGGAGGAACATTATTCCCACGAGATCACAAACATACTCTAGAAATAAGTATTCCAAAGGTAAGAAACTGAGAAAGCCAGGGTCGAACCTGCTAGAGACGTTAGCTCGTCTAGCCGGCACGACCAGACCTTCGGGATCGGTTAATAGAACCTGCCCCCAACTGGACTCGATAGACGAGACCCATAGTGGTACTCTGAACATCAAAAGCAAACATGGTGTAGCAACAAACAACACCTACCAAAGCAAACCAACGAACTCAAACCAAATGTGAACAATGGCCCTCCACATGACACTCAATTGTTAGACGGGCCTGATTGTGGCTGACAAGGTCTGAACAAAATCCTTAGCTTCAGAATCACTGACAGTCCACGTGAGGGTGGGAAGTTCGACATAATCTCTCAAAAATGTCTCTTTTTCCGCTAAAGTCTCCATGGACGGACTCGCGAACAATGCATCCCTACGTTTGAGCGTCCTCATGACGCTATTACGTGAATCTTCTCGGCATTCACGTAGTCCTATGGTTAGGAAGAAAAAAGTAAAAACTGAAGGAAATTTTTTGAATGATTGTTCTGTTCGCTTCTCTTGAAGCACAAATTCGGTGGGGCAAGCTGTTTGAACGTATTTTTCAGCACTTTGGCCCCTGGTAGGAAGCAAGTCAATAAAGTCTACAAAACAGTGGAAACTCCCGACATTCTCATAATGGCCCCAAGAATGGTCAAGATCGTCATCAGCACTTTAAAAGACCACCTGTCAAGTTTCATCGTAATAGAACATATTTAGGGCAAAGAACACAAAGAAACAATTTCAGCAAAATAGGTCTCTAGCACCTTGAAATGGACCCTGTAACTTAAGGCATACTTTTGTTGCTTCAAACAGCTATGGGACCACTGCCATTAGATCCGGAATGGTAGAAAAGCCCTATAGGTCAAGTTTTGGCTTAATCAGGCACTCCAAGACAACGTTATGGATAAAATACCGAAAAGGGGTAGGTCGAACACTATTACCGTGTGACCACCCTGCACTAAGACACCATTAAAGGTGGTTGTTTTCACAGTCATGGGAAGCCACTTTCGGGGCTTATATCTCACTCGTTCTAAGTCAGATTGCTCCCAAATTTGGTGAGCGTGTTATCTCACCAAGAAGAACAATTCGATATGTGGTACGCCCCATGATGACACCCGAGCAGAGAAAAACTCAATGAAAGTCGCTGATCCATGAAGGAAGTTACAGAAAATTCTGCAGTAGCACACCTTGTTCGAGCAGCAAGATCACGACGTTCGCGTACCCGATCGACACGAAATCAATTACATTATTTGCTTGAGGTCCGAGGCGCTCTCTAGTCCGAACCTCGCGTATGATGAACGGTTGGATTTCACACACAAAGGAATCAAATTTGCTGTAAATTTCAGCTATCGGATGTCATGATTCCCGTAAAAAATGCAAGACAATAAAATCTTCATCCGAATATGAAATCGAGCTGTGATTGTTGCAACATGATTATGATTATATGCTCAATGTGATTCGATGAAGAAATCATGAAGAGATATCAAGGAACGAGTACATAATCAATTCGAAGTTTTCAAGATTCATCTAAGATTCAAGTCTCATGATCATGGCTCAAAACATGATTCATGGCTCGAAGTTGGTATCAAAATGATCGCCATGCCGAGCCCTACAAGAAAATAGTAATCATTCGATTAAACATACAATAGAATGACCTTAGGTCAACCACGAAAGATCACACCAGTTCTAGAGAAGTAGCAGGGACTGTTTTGAAACTCCACACATTGTTAGGCAGGGCAAGGGTAAAACAATCATTTTACACCCATTTTTAGAATTTCTTTAAATTCGATTAAATTGTAATTATCTTCAATTCTAGGTCATTTTCAGGTATACACCAATGTTTTAGCCCAATTTTATATAAACAAGGATTGCCTCATTGTACAAAGGACAGATTTGCTTGAGTTTGTGGGCATGTCTTGAAAAGATAGAGAGGAGAGAGAATAAAAGGGTTAGTACCCTTTGAGTAGGTAGCTTTCTCTCTCCTCCCTTCTTTCTCTCTCTTCTTCTCATCTCTATCTTTTTCTCTCTTTCCCTCGCTTCTTTTCATTTCTATCTCTCTCCTCTTCTTTTCATCATCATCTCTCTCTCCTCTCTTCTTGTCTCTATCTCTTTCTTTCTCTTCTTCTCATCTCTATCTCTATCTCTTTCTCTCTCTTCTTCTCATCTCTATCTCTCTCCTCTCTTCTCATCTTTATCCCTGTCTCTCTCTTCTTCTCATCTCTATCTCCATCTGTCGTCTTCTAACTCAACCGGTGAAGCCTAGCGCCGGTTGGTTTTATGTTTCTTCTATCAGTTGGTGAAGCTTAGCGTCGATTGGTTTTCTCTCTCTTCTTCTATCTATCGATGAAGCCTAGCACCTGTTGGTTTTCTCTTTCTTTTGTCAGTCAGTAAAGTCTAGCCCCAATTGATTTTCACTCTCTTATTCTGTCAGTCGATGAAGCCTAACGTCGATTAGTTTTCTCTCTCTTCTTTTGTCAGTCCTTGAAGCTTAACGTCGACTGGTTTTGTCTCTCTTCTTCTGCCAGTCAATGAGGCCTAACACCGATTGGTTTTCTCTTTCCTCTGTCCGTCAGTGAAACCTAGCATCAACTGGTTTACTCTCTCTTATTCTATCAGTTGGTGAAACCTAACGCTGACTTGTTTTCTCTCTCCTCTAATGTCAGTTGGTGAAGCCTAGTATCAACTGGTTTTCTATCTCCTCTTTTGTTAGTATGTGAAGTCTAATGTTGACTTATTTTCTCTCTCCTCTTCTATCTATTAGCCGATGAAGCTTAGCACCAACTAGTTTTCTCTCTCCTATTCTGTCTGTCAGCTAGCAAAGCCTAACACCAACTGGTTTTCTCTCTCCTCTTCTATCGGTCGATGAAGCCCAGCATCGACAGGGTTTCTCTCTCCTCTTTTATCTGTCAGTCGAGGAAGCCTAATGCTAACTGAATTTCTCTCTCCTCTTCTATCACAGTCGGTAATGCTTAGCCCAGACTGCGCCTTCCTTCCCTCTCTCTCCTTTATCCTCTCGTCTTTCATACAATTCTCTTCCTTTCGTCTCCCTCCTTTCTTTCGCTTCTTCTCTTCTTATTCTTTCCTCATAGTCTCGATTCTGCTACTCCTTCATTCGATTAAGAAGGATTGAGGTTAACCTCTCACGGTAGTCCTATCATCTAGCAGTAATGTTGTTGTGCTAGGATTACTTAGCCCGCTTTTTTTCCACGAATGATTGACCATCGTGCTTGACTAGTTGGTATTGGTAATGACGTTTAATAGTAATCTTGTGAGCTGGTCTTAGTTATCGAGCCCATTTTGCTACCATGTCAAGCTAACTATCCATCAGCCTAGTCACTGATCGGATCCTATCGCTCAGTCGGATTCTTCTCTTCCCCATCTTTCTTCTCTTCTTCTTTTTAAATGAATGCAAGAGTTGTACCTGAATGTAGCTCTTTGTGATGGGATTCTACTGAACTCCTTCTCGCGTTAATCCATGACTTGGATGTTGAGCTATGCTTCAGTGAATCTGGAGCTCACTGAACCCTGTTTTCTTCTTGGTTTCTCCGGCCGCCTTCCTTCTCAGAGCAAGAGGGGTTCTCGATCATGCCACAGTGTGTCCCATAGGTCAAAATGATGGGGCTGACGTGATCTGGAACATATCAACATTTGAGCTCTGTCTGGTTTCGGAGGAAGGTGACATGGGTTAGCAAAGTTATTGATAAAAAACATCATGGCAGTCCCCATTTCTTGGACTGGTTTAGTGAAGCCGCACCGCGTTATGGTAAAACCTATAAGTTGCGAGGCCCCATGAGCGTAGACCCCTCTAGGGAGGTCCGATTGAGCCCAAATTTGGTTCTTAGGGGTTTTTCGACGTTTTGAGCACAATGGCAGTGCTCTGGTTCCTTGTTGCAACGACTAGCATGGAGCTACAGTAAAAGTCCTTCTTTGGTGTGAAGGAGCTGCACCTAGGTCGCCAGGCTGGAGGCTTTATTTTTGGCCCAATCCTGTTCTATGGGTGTTTCATGAACTCGCATGACCAGACTGTCGCTGACTCTCTCCTTAGTCACCTGGGCTCATGCAAGTATGTCAAAAATGACATATAACATGCATAGCCTCGCTCTGTGCTGCAAGACCCTAAACTGCATAGCTTCGGCCCTAATCGCATGACCTCAAACTGCAAGGTAATCGTCCAAGCTATATGACGTCTAAACTGTCAGCACACGTCCTTGTTACATGATGCCAAACTTCTTCTCGCAATGGTCCAAGCTATAGGACTCTAAACTATAGCACACATCCTGGTGGCATGACGTTGAACTACATAACACATGGTCTCGAAGGAAGGACTTTAAAATTGGCTCCATTAGGTCTCGGTGGATGACCTTAAAATACATCAATTCAACGGTTATGGCAGCATGAACTTAAACATGCCTCCCCATGGTCACGGTGACATGACCTTAAAATTGCCTCCTCAAAAAGATGGACAAGACGAAAGCTCACGAGGGCATCATGGGTAAACGAATCAAAAGGAAAAAAAAGAAAAGAAAAAGAGAAGGAGAAATGATGGACATGGTGTACACCTCAAAAGCCACCACGAGCAAAATATGTCAAAAAAAAGAAAAGAAAAAAAAAGGGAAGGACGACCATAGTAAAAACCCACAAAGGCACTAAGGGAAAAACAAGTCAAAATAATGGGAGTATGATGAATACCCTTTGGGGCACCCATGCTCAAAATAAAAACGCGGTGATCCTATTCTATAGATCATCACAAATAAAGTGTTATGGTCTTATGTCCTCGTAGCATGACGTTAAATACCCGACGCCCAGTTCATGTGCATGATTATAAACTGCTTCCCATTTCTACATATCTCGATAGGGATGTCGCGTGACACCTTGCTACATATAGCCCTTATCATGTCCCTCTTCAGAACATCCCCAATCGAAGAACACCATCACTCCAAGGCGTCCTCCCCAATTGAGGAGTACCACAGTTCCGACTATGTGGCTTCAAAGCATGCAATTACCTCTCGATAATGTCATATCCCTAGTGAAAAAGTGCCATCCCTCCAAGTGCAATCTCCCCAAGGGAGACGTACCATGATTCCAACGGTGTGTCCTTAAAGCATGCAACTGCCTCTTTGCGTGATGTAGCAATATTCGCAATTGAGGTGTAACATAGTTCTGACTATGTGACTACAGGTCATGCCCCCGCCTCTTCATAAGCACTCCCAAATGGAGAAGCACCATCATTCCAACATCCTCAATAAAATATCATTGTCAATCCAAATTCAATGCCACAAAATGATTTCCTTAAAAGAGGTGTACCACAGTTTCGATTGTGTGACTACAGACCATGCCATTGCCTATGCACAAACCTTTAAAGCATGTAACTGCCCTTTTACGCAAAGCAATATCCCCAAAAGAGGAATAGCATAATCTCAACTGCGTGGTTCGAAACCATGTTTTTCACCTTGTTGTACGTCTCTTCATCCTTGATGCAAATAAGGAGAGAGCGAGTGATGTCTTAGTCTTGCTGGTACCCAAGACACCACCAGACCAAGGGAACACTGCAGAATAAGCCTAGCATTAGACAACCTTGGAAAAAGTACATCACTCCACAAAGAGACCATGCAACTAGAGTCAAGAGTTAGGGGCTTCAAAACAGTACCAAACCACTGTTGTTGCATCCAGAACGTCAAAAAATCCCTAGGAACCAAAATTGGGCTCAATCGGACCTCCTAGGTGTAGACACCCCATTTTTAATGCAAAAAATTTATGGTTTCCTGAATCCTTAGGACCACATTATCCTAGTATACCCAAAATTCGTAGCCCACACAGCCTATCCTGTGACTCAGAACCAATCTGCCTACCCAGAACCCTATAGACGCCCTGTTTTACCAAAAATATCAATAAAAATAGTAAAAAAATCTTTTTTGAGCCGAAGTTTCTCTGAGTGCTTCACAAGAGGCCGAAATACACACTAAAATCAACAAAATTAAGTTTTTGTCAGATTTGATCTGGGTGACCCTGGCAGTGTCGCCTAGCCCAGATTGGGCAACACCATTGATGTCGCCCAACTATGGGCAACATGCTAATGTTGCCCGGGTGACACTGCTAGTGTCGCCCAACCCCTTTTGGCCCAAAACAAAAACTTTTCTTTTGTGGGTCGATTTTTTTCCCCTTTGTGATGATTTTAAGCATTTTTTTTGGGTGACACCACTGGTATCGCCTAAATACGGATCCCCAAAATTGTAATTTTTACCTGAAGGATCTGTTGGTTATGGAAATTTGCTTGTCACGACCCCGCCCCCGACCACCATACCTTAAGCAGCAATGGGCGATCGAGCATGGGTTGGTGATTCAATTTAACATTTTTCACTCAGGTAGGAGTGGACTCAACCCCCTTATATTCGAAAATCGAGCAAACCATGGAAGAGAGCTAAAGCGACAAGTTTAAGTACCAGAAGAGCAAGGAAAAGGTCCACACACAAAAATTCATAATATAAAAATCTTCCAAAATATTACATTCAGTTCGGGGCTTTTAGGCCCAATAATACACATATCCACCAAGAAGAAAACAAAACTAGGGCAGAACAGCCTAGACATAGACAAGGTCTAGGTACGTTCTTTAAGAACACTAACTTTGTCTTTCAGCCACCAAACATGAACTTCAAGCCCTGTACCTGCTGCTATCAATCTACAAGGAGAGTAGGAATAATGGGATGACCTATACAGCCTAATAAGCAGGTCTAGTGTTATGAATCTGTGGTGGTTTTATCCATTTGTGACAACAGAATAGTTTATCAGTATGAAGTCATAATTTAGCATAAATGCATATCAAGTCAAGATAGCGAATATGAACATGTCATTTAAACAACAGTCATCACTAAATCAGTGTGATCAAAGACTTTAATTAATGAAATCAGAAATCATTCTATCATTATAATGTTAAACATTCCTTATAAAGAAATTCAATCATTACCCACGCACTCCCTAAATCATCTACTCCCGCAATAGAGACCCTCTCCATCAAGATAAGCCAATCCCATTGCTTAGGACCTTTACCATCGCACAAGAGGGAGGGTAATGACAAGTGGAGTATCGACTTCGTAATACCCTCAACACACTCACACAGTCCCCAACGCGCATTGGTGTTTCGATCGGCCCTTACCTTACAAGCCATCAATCACATATCATTTCATAAATCTAGGGGATATGTCGGCATCTCTTTCTTTACTACCGATGAGTGTCTCATCGTGTAACAGGCAATATCATAGCAGCATCCACTACTGGTAAGTGTCCCACCGAGTAGTGGCCAATATCAATATAAACAGTGGTCATTCATCAGATCATCATCACAACATCCACTACTGGTGAGTGTCCCACCGCCTAGTGGTCAATAACAATATAAGCAGTGACCATTCATCGCATCATCATAACAGTATCCACTACCGGTAAGTGTCCCACTGTGTAGTGGTCAATAACAATATAAGCAGTGGCCATTCATTGCCTCATAATAGATGAATCATATTTCATCATAACTTCATTGTATTTCGTAAAAGACATGAATTTCATAAGCTATCACAAAGCATTTATGCATAAGCTTTCTCAGTATAATTTGGCAATTATTGTTAATTCATTTCATCATTATTGTGCTCGTGGCCCTTTTTCTCGTAAAGTACAGTTTGCATGACATCATTCACATATCTTTATGGAATTCCCATGGGATTTATCATATGGCATTGACATTTATCATATATCAAGATAACTTAGCGTCGCATGGTCATACAATGATGCAGTGATAAGTAATAGTGACATGCCCCTCTTAGCGAGGGTGTAGCTCTCGATGTAGGGGGATTTTAGGATGCCTCAAACATGAAACCTTGAGCTACTACACATTTCTTTACAAAAATAGTGATTTGAAGAAATTTGAGTGCCGTTTGATGGGTCAATAACTCAATATAAAGTGAGCCTTAGTTGCTGGAAATTTCCCTGCAACTGTGAACACTATCATGCCTCGACATTTTGCGCCACATCTTTTTGTCCATGCAAAAAATTATAGGACAAAAAATGTAAACTTGGAGTATACACACATGTCTTTCATTTGGGACCGATTTGGTCCTATTTGGACACCGTTTGATCATCGAACATATAGATGCAAAAACATTCACAGTTATGGAAATTCACATTCTCAAGTTAATATACATTTAAAGAACACCTAATATTTCCTAGCTAAGCTACACTTTGGGCTTGGAACCTTATTCGTGATAAGGAGTCTCACAATGAGCGATTTCATGAGTTTTCATAAATAAAAAGATCAAACATGTGGTAGACACAGTCATGGCATTGAGAATCATAAACAGAAACTTCAACCTCATGTTAACCCATTAGTTCTTCACATTTTCCTTTATATCATCAAATCCATTTCAACATTTTTACAACACTCATGGATGCATAAAGCTAAACCCATTTACCTTGACTTTGCTTGGTGTGATAAATCCCCACTCTTGGCCTTCATGGGCATTCCTTGGCTTCACCAGTGGGCTGTCTTGAAGGGGCAACAGTGAACTTCATGAGGGAGGGAAAAGTTGAGAAAAATGAAAGAGACTCATGTTTCCCATGGCTTAAAGGAGAGGGTGGTTGGAAAATACTGTGGCTGATGCAATCACTCATTGCTTTGACATGTACGGGGTGGCTCTGACATGTATAGAGGCTGCACATTTGACTAAGACACTCCTGGTGCTGCACTATCAAACATCCAACTAGAGCTGCTCTCTTCTGTTCCAACCAGCGCTGTTCCAACCGCCGTGCTACTCTGTTCTCATCCAACCGGCGCTGCTCCAACTGGCGCTACTCTCCTCTTATCCCACTGGCGCTGCTTCAACCGGGGCTGCTCCACCTGGCGCTACTCTCTTCTTATCCCACTAGCACTGCTCCAACCAGTGCTACTCTCTTCTTATCCAACCAGCACTGCTCCAACCAGCGCTATTCCACCCTGCGCTGCTTTCTAAACACGTGCGGCAATGCCTCAGACGACAATACTCCATATGCCTTTCACGCGAGACAACAATCCTTGTGCCTTCTCGCTTGACATTGCATCTCTCTTTTCACACGGTGATACTGGCTTGGGAGAAAATTTTGGCCCATACAATGCCCTAGCCAATAGATCCTTGGACTTTATAAACTCTTTTTTGTGGCCATAGGAGACAAAGACTACTTCAGAGTAACACAAACGTTTAGCTAGGAGAAAGATTGAAAACCATAATTCTAACCCTAAGCCTGAAAAACCTTAGATCATCAGGGCCCAACAACTCTAGTTCTAAATCATTCTTAGGGCATAACAAACCTTTGAAATCAGAGATCTGCTGCTCAACATCCGAATCAGAGTGGCAAAGAGGACGCTGGGTCTAATACGGGCGAACCCTTGAAGGCTTGTGAGTCCCGGGCTATCCGGCCCGGTTTGGTATTGTTTCTTCCCCTTTATTTCTTGTTCTTCTAATTTTTTTAAGTTTATTTTGAGTTCTTTTGATTAATTTTCTTTAAAATTATGTTTTGACAATTTGGATCATGCTTGCTCTGCCACAGATCTGAGAGTGGATCTGCTCGTTTCCAGGCAGATCTGACCTCAGATCTGAATTCAATTTGTCCCACTTTCTTTATCACATTATTATCAGTTTAAGGTGTCAAGATCTGAAAGATCTTCGTCGGAAGATCTATCCGATTTTCATCGTAAACAGTTTGGCGCCCACCGTGGGCCATTTCGAGCTTTATCCAAGAAGCAAAACACGAGTTTTATTCACTATTTTTACTGATTTCAGTCATAAAGAAGTCCTAAAAACTGGCTGTGACTAGGACCTAGGGTTTCAATGCTACGAAACCTTGTCTGTCTTGGGTGACACCACCAGTGCCGCCCAGATCCAGGGCGACACTCCCCGTGTAGCCCAAATTTATATGTTTCAGAATCTTCTAAAACTTTGCAATATTATTGTAAGGATTCTCTTGTGACTTCTCAAAAAATTCCAAATCAAAATAAAATTTTTAAAAATACAAAACAAATATTTTACTTAATATAGGTCTGTTCTATCTACACTTTTATGTTTTACTTTATTTTAATTTATTTCATCATAAATATTGTTTTCCCTTCTTCTGAAAGTTTACTGTAACATTAATGCATCAAAATTCATAAGAAAAAAATAAAACAAAAATAACAAATAATAATTTTTTTCATCGACAACAGCAGTGTCGCCCAGCTTGTAGGGACGACACCACCAGTGCCGCCTGGGCGACACCACCAGTGTTGCCCATATTTAGAGGTTCCAAACAAATTCTGGGAACCCACATTCCTCTTCCATAGACCTTTGGCTTCTTGTTCACTAATATTTGGCTTAAAACCAATTTTTTTTAAAAAAAAAATTATTTTACTTTAGATAGGTCAGTTCTGTTCTTAGCTTTTTTATTTTATTTTAGTCGGTTAATTTCGACTGAAATCATGTTTTCCCTGCTTTCATTATGCTTAGTTTAATTTTTTTTAATAAAATTTAAAAATATAAAAAAATAAAAAATATATATATTGAGGATTACTTGCACCCTCCTTGAACTATGTCCATTTCAAATCACCCTCGACTCGAGCCGTGCTAAACTTAACACAGACTGTGCTTGGTTTCACTATCTTGACTGTACCTTCTTAGGGGTTTCTTACCCCTCCATTTGTATAGTGCTTCTAGCGAGCTTCACCTCGAAGTGCGCATCACTAAGCACGATTAGTGCCAAGCGCTCGCTTTACTTCTTCAATGCATTGTGTGCTTGGAAATTATTTTTGATTGGATGCTTCTTGACACACTCCAGTACGTATCGGACCCGGAATGCTCAGGAAACCAACAAACCATTAATTCGAAAACCCTCAAAATCAGTGTTAATGGTGTGAGGGGAACCTAGCTTTACACACACAAGAGAGAGTTTTCACTTAATACAAGTTTCTCTTTCTTACCATTGTGGTGTCACGTTTGAGAGAGAGAGTGAGATGAGATAAAATTTTTGACCAGTACCCCTAGGGTTGAGGTAAACCTTCTCTCTTCTTTTTCTTTTCTTCTTCTCTCTCTCTCTCTTCTCCCCTCTTTTCTCCCTCTTCTTCGCCTGAGTTCCATGCAGAGGTTGTGCACGGCAGTGGCAATGTCGTGCATGCCTCTCCCTTGGTCCCACAGGTTGTGCACGAGTCTCCCTCCCTTTCTATTTGTCTGACTCTTTCTTCCAGTGAAGTCTATAGAAGGGCGCTGCCTATCGCCGCCCACAGACGGAGCTGTGACATCTCGGTAAAGAACCCAGATGGCGAAGCACGTTGTCTCCTGCAAGGGTCTTCCTCTAGTGTGCTTGTAACGACGATAGCGAGAACTATCGCTGCCTGCTAAAGGCTTTGGCAACACCTATCGCCGTCCACGAGCCTCCTCCGGGTGCCCGACGCTCGTCGTTGTTCTCCCTACGTCCTGCACCTATTGTCGTGTGACCTAGTGAGACCTAGGAGAAACTATCGTCGTTTGACTCGTCCAGAGCTGGCGCCGTCCACAAGGGATGTGTCATCTCCTTGCATTGCCCACGATAATGCCTATTGACGTCCGGGTTTCCCCTTCTCTTTGTCGCCTCGTTCTCTCCTCTTCACCTCTTTCTCCTCTCACTTGATTGAGGGTAAACCTAGCCTTTCACTGACGTGCCGACCTGGGTTTTGAGTAGTATTGCCACCGTGCTAGTCCTAAGAATCATACCCATCTTCCTACCACTCCAAGTCGGTAATTTTTGGTTGTCATGCTAGTCACACCCCCACGTCAAGCTCTCTTCTCATTTCTATCTTTCATCGAACTATGCACTTGATCGCCTTCTCATGTGAACGTGAATTGCCCTAAGATAAGGGAGGGTCCCTTCGACCCACTTGTGTTACAAATTAACCATAGAAGTGTTGTTCAGAAAATACGAGAGGATTACAAGTTAAGGGGAGCGATTCCGAACCAGCTCAAGCAGCTGGGGGGCTTTCTTTATTATCTAAGAAGGCGTCCATGTGAGCCAGCCCGAGTAAGTCCTGAACCCACCTAAAATTCCTCTCTCATTGGTTGGTATACTTGCCTTTGCCCTCTAGCAAGGTTCCGAGAGAGCGATCTCAAATCCCGAGTTCACTAGAAACCCGAGACATGTGCCGTCAGATCACCTAGATTCGGAGGGCAAGATCGAGGCACCTAACCAAAGCTGAAGGCATACTGCCTCTCACACTCAAGATCAGCCCTATCGTCCAAGTGATAAAGTTTTATGCCTTGGACATAAAACCTTCATTCAACATGCTGTTAGGAAGACCTTGGCTACATGAAAACCTCGTGGTCACCACTACACTCCATCAATGCCTCAAAATTTTGACTAAAAATGGTGTCACGAAGGTATGTGCTAAACCCCCTTCTTTTCTTAATCCTAGTGTACATAACGGGAAGTTAGTCATAGGGGTCGAGCTTGGAGAAATCTCACTCGCTTCCTTCGAGCAGGCCGATTGTGCCACCTTACGCCTAGAGGGCGGCAACCCTATTCTTCAAATTTTATAAACTTCCACATCGATGGATGACATTATCCAATGTCAACATTAATACGGTTTCGGGTCCCTCGAGGCTTGACACATGCTCTTCTCCCAAGGCTTCCAACCAGGCCAAGGCTTTGGTAGTCAAGGGCGAGGCGTCACGAAGGCAATTTCTGTATCACTTCAATCCAAACTAAAAACGGTGATCGACGAGGTCTTGGGTGTTCTTTCACCTTATTTCAAAGCAGGATGAAGCCTTCAAGATATATGGGCTTTGTATCTAGAGGCATTCAAAGCCTCGATCCTCTCGATTCCCATCCTTCAAAACGGCCAAAGGTGATACTTGATTCCCCAACGGAGAATAATTCTTCTTCCACTTCTTAGCACACACAAGAACTGGGAATTGAAGAACTTTTTGCTGACCTGGATTTGAAGGTATGAACAATCCGCTCTAACACAGCCAAGTGTTCTCATCCATTATATAAACCCAGGAACGGAATTGGTCAGTCACTTTCGTATCTCGAGAATCGCATGAAGCATATTAGCGGCACCTTCAAGTCCTGATGCCAAAAAACAAATAAGCGCAGGGTGGCCATCTAACCACCCTGCGCCTCCGGTCCCCAACATTTCTCTCGCGAGTCCTATAAAGGACACCTCTTGTGTTATTTCAAAAACCGTTGAAAATTCAAAACATGATAAAATTGATAATAATGAAAAAGAATTTTAAAAAACAGCGAACACTTAAGATAGCCCAATAACGATGCATAATACCCAAGATGACGAATTGGACGACCAAGACAAAGATCAAGAGAACTAAGAGTATGAAGAAATCGCTCAACCTGAAGAACTCACTGGTTAGATGCCTCGATCTTGCCCTCCGAATCTGGATGATTGGGCGACAAGCATCTCGGGTTTCAGGGGAGACCTGGGACTTTTTGAGATCACTCTCTCGGAAACCTCTTTCGAGAACAAGGGTAGGTATTACCAACCAACGAGAGAGGAATTGAAGGTGGGTTCGGGACTAACTTGGGCTGGCTTGCGTGGGTGTCCTCTTAGATCATGAAGATAGCCCCTTAGTCATAAAACTGGTTCGAAATCGCCTCCCTTGGCTTGTGTTTTCCTGTTTTCTACAATCACACATATATGGCAAATATTATACGACAGGTAGGTCACCTGACCTTGCCCCTTTGGTGAACGTAAACAAGCGTGCACATTCACAAGAAGAAGAGAAGAATAAGAGAAGGAAGATGGGGGAGAGAGAAATTTGACTAGGCAGGGAGATCAGCATAGTGACTAAGCTGGTAGGTAATTCGTTTGAGGTGGCTGTAACACGGGTTCGATAACTCAAACCGGCTCAACAAAGTTACTAGTAGACGTCAATATCGATACTGATTAGCTAGATGCGATGGTTAGTCTGTTGTGGCAATAAAGCGAGCACAGTAATTCTGGCACAACAACACTACGGCTAGACGATAAAGCTACCATAAGAGGCTAATCCTAACCCCTCTTAATCAAACAAAAGGATAACAGAAGGCATGGAACTCATAAAGACAGAATAAGAAGTACGAGAATAAGACGAGAAAAGAAAGAAAGAGAGGAAGGGAAAGAAAGGAGGAGAAGAGTGTGAGAGAAGAGAGAAGGAAGGAGAGAGGAGGGAGAAGGACACAGTTGGTGCTAAGCATCATCGACTCTGATGAAAGAAGAAGAGAAAGAATACACTGTTGACGCTAGGCATTGTCAGCTATGTTAGAAGAAGAAGAGAGAGATGACACAGTCGGTACAAGGTTTCACCGGTTGTGTTAGAGAGAGAAGGGGTAAGAAGGACACAGTCGGCACTAGGCATTACCGGCTATGTTTTTTGTTTAGAAGAGAGGAGAGAGAAAGACATAGTCGGTGCTAGGCATTGCCAACTGTGTTTTAAGAAGAGTAGAGAGAGAGACATAGTCGGTGCTATGCATTACCGACTGTGTTTTAAGAAGAGAGAGAAGATGCAGTTGGCACTGAGTTTCCCCGACTGGGCTAGATAGAGGAGAGAGAGGGGACATAGTCGATACTAAGCTTCACCGACTGTGTCTAGACAGAGGAGAGAGAGGCGGTGCAGTCGGTGGTGAGCGTCACCGACTGTGTCTAAGGAAGGGAATAGAGGATGAGAAGAAGAGAGAGAAAGAGAGAGATGAGAAGAAGAGAGAGATAGATAGAGATGATAAGAAGAGAGAAAGAGAGATAAAGATGAGAAGAAGAGAGAGATAGAAATGAGAAGATTAGAGAAAGAGAGATAGAGATGAGAAGAAGAGGGAGAAAGAGAGATAAATATGAGAAGATGAGAGAGAAAAAGAGAGAAAAAGAGGAGAGAAAGAGGGGAGAAGAGAGAAAGTTACCTTATCGAAGGGTACCGTCCCTTTTCTTCTCTCTTCTCTCTCTCTCTCTCCAAGACGCACCCACGAGCTTAAGCAAAAATGATGTCGTTATTGAATCTTTAAGAATGAACCCAAGGGGATTTTACAATTTGGCTTTACATGCTTATATAGAATTTGGCCCAAACATGAGTGGACGCTCAAAAACTACCTAGAATTAAGGATTATTACAATTTAATTGAAATTAAAAGAAATTCTAAAAATGGGTGTAAAAGGATTGTTTTACCCCTGCCTAGCAATGTGTGGAATTCATGAACAGTCCCTGTTGCTGCCCGAGAACTTGCATGATCTTCCATGACTGATCTGGGGTTGTTTTGATACTTGTTTGATCGAAAGATGATTGTTTTCTTGTGGGGCTCGACATGACGATGGATTTGATACCAACTTCGAGCCATGAATCATATCTTTAAGCCATGATCATGAGACTTTAATTTTGGATGAATCTTGAAAACTTTGAATCAATTGTGTGCTCATTCCTTGAAGTTTTTCTTCCATTTCTTCGTTGAATCACACTAAGCATGATGTCATGATCACGTTGCAACAAGTGTGGCACGATTTCGTGTCCAGATAAGGATTTTGTCGTCTTGAGTTTTTGGTCGGAATCTTGAAATCTGGTTGCCAAAATTTACAGTAGTTTCTGCATCTTCATGTGTGAAATCCAGCCATTCATCATATGAGATGTTTCTACCAAAGATAGCCTCTGACCTTACGCACATAATGCAATTGATTTCATGCCGATCGGGTATGTGAGCATCATGATTTAATCGCCGGAGTATGATGTGCTGTTGTTGAATTTTCTGCAACTTTCTTCACGAATCACCAACTTCTCTTTAGTTTTTCTCTCTACTCGAGCATCGTCATAGGGTGTATCACATATCGAAATGCTCGTCCTGATGAGAGGAATATGCTAACAAAATTTGAGAGCGATCCGACTTGAAACGAGTGAGATATAGGCCCCGAAAGTCACTGGCCATGATTGTAAAAACAGCCACTTTTAATGGTGTTTTTGTGCATGGTGGCCACATGAGAATAGTGTGGGCCTACCCTTTTTTAGTATTTTACCCATAACATTGTCTTAGAGTGCCCAATTAAGTCGAAACTTGACCCATAGGGGTTTTCAATCGTTTCAGATTCAATGGCGGTGGTCTCACTACTGTTTGATGTACCAAAAATATAGTTCTAGTTATAGGGTCTATTTCAAGGTGTAAAGGCCAATTTTTTTGAAATTATGTATTTGTGTTCACTGCCTTAGATATGTCTGATCACGATAAAACTTGGTAGATGGTCTTTTAGAGTGCTAATAAAGATATGGACCGATTTTGGGGCCATTCTGAGACTGTCAAAATTTTCACTATTGTGTAAGACTACCTGCTTCCTCTTTATTCTACATCGGGAACCAAGGCGATGAAAAATGCGTTCAAATACACACTTCCCATATTGAGAAATTCATGAAGAGTTTCGATGGTGAACCAACAGCTATCATCGAAGAGACGATCAACATAAACCTAGGAACTGAGAAAGACCCTAGATTAACCCAGATTAGAACCTCCCTATGTCCTGAGGAGTGGGAAAACATGATTTCCTTTCTTAAGAATATCGCGATGTCTTAGCCGGATCATACAATGATACGCCAGGGCTAGAACCCATATTGGTGCAACATCACCTAATATTCAATGAAGGAGCAAAGCCTGTAAGGCAGAAACTCCAACGTCAAAATACCCACCTTGAGCTCAAAGTCATAGAAGAAATCGACAAACTGCTCAAGTCAAAGTTCGTTACCCCTGTCAATTACTCAGAATGGTTGGCCAACATAGTGGTCATATCCAAGAAAGACGGGAAGATCCGAGTGTGTGTTGATTACAGAGACCTCAACAAGGCATGTCCCAAGGACAAATTTCCATTACAAAACAAAAATGCCTTGGTCAACAACACTGCGGGACACGAGATGTTGTCATTCATGGACAGCTTCTCAAGCTACTGCCAGATCCACATGGCACAAGAAGACCAAACCAAAACATTGGTCATAACGCAATGGGGAACTTACTGTTACTGTGTCATGCCCTTTGGCCTAAAAAATGCAGGGGCAACTTATCAGAGGGCAATGACTAACATCTTCTACGACTTGATGCACACCATCATGGAAGACTATGTCGACGATATTCTAGTCAAGTCGAAGACCAAGTCTGATAATCTCACCAACCTGAGAACCATTTTTAAAAGACTCCGAAAACATCAACTCAAACTCAATCCACAGAAATGTTCCTTTGTAGTTGAATCCGGCAAATTACTAGGCTTTATAGTGAGACAAAGGGGCATGATGTGGACCTATTCAAAATACGAGCCATCACTTAAATGCCCCCTCCCTGAAACATCAGAGAAATCTGTGGGCTTCAAGGTCGTATACAAGCCATAAGGCGTTTTATTTCACAACTAGTAGACAAGTGGGCATCGTTCAATAGGCTTCTTAAGAAATATACCCCATTCATATGGGATAATGGATGCCAAGAAGCATTCGATCAAATTAAGGAGTACCTAACCAAACCTCCCATCCTTAGTCCTCCAAATCCAGATAAACCCCTGTTCCTATACATGTCAGTGAAGGTCAAGACCATGGTGGTAAAGCTAGGACAATACGATGACCACTGAAAAGAACAAACGATATACTGTATCAGCAAAACCATGGTCGACTATGAGACAAGATACACGAATGTGGAGAAGCACTGCTTGACGCTTGTGTGGGCCATGTAGAATTTAAGACACTATGTCTTATCTCATATAGTCGAGCTCATCTTAAAAGTTGATCCACTCAAGTACCTATTGGAAAGACCAGTCCTTAACAGTTGTTTGGCGAAGTGGAGAATGCTATTGAGCGAGTACGAGATCGAATATGTCACTCAAAAATCAGTCAAAGGACAAGCCATTGCTGACACTTGGCTGAACACGCACTGTCAGATAACACTCCCGTTACCACGAATCTCCCTTATGAGAACCTGTTCACAATTGAGGACTCAATTTGGGAGTTGTACTTCGATGGTGCAAGGAACGAATATGGGTCCGGTGTAGGTGTCAGACTATGCTCACCTGAGAATATTTTAATGTTAACAACCATCAGATTGAATTTTTCATGTACCAATAACATTGCTAAATATGAAGCCTTGATAGCCGAGCTCATGAATGCCACGGGAATAAAAATCCAGCAAATACGAGTGATTGGTGACTCCTTACTCGTCATAAACCAAGTTCAAGAGATTTGGAAGGTGAAAGAAGAAAACCTCAAACCCTACCAAGAAAAGGTCGAAAAGATGATCCCACAATTCAAGAAAATCACGTTTCAGTACGTAACTAGGGAAAATAATCGGTTTGCCGACACCCTTGCGATCCTTGCTTCAATGGGTGACATTTCTTCAGAAATCACCAAGCTTCCATTCTACATCAGGAACAAACATGACCCGTCTCCACTAAGGATTGAAAAAGAAATAAAGCAAGAAAATGAGAATGATGGGGACGTGTCTCTCGTGGCTTGAGATGCTCTAGTTAAGGCAAAACCATGGTTCCATGATGTTCTATCCCTACTGAAAGATGGGTTATACCGTGAAGGAGCCACCAAAAAGGATAAAGAAGCCCTTCGAAGGTTTTCTATGGGATTCTTAGTAAGAGGTGATCTCCTGTTCAAGAAATCCTTCGATGGCATCATTTTACGGTGTCTCGATTAGCCAGAAATCGACCAAGTACATACAAAGTTACACAATGAAGGAGGTCATGCTGAGGCAGTCGCCTTAGCTCAAAAAATCAGGCGCCAAAGCTATTACTGGACTACCATGGCGGAAGATTGTTGGAAGTTCGTTAAGAGGTGTCCCAAATGTCAACTTTATGGAGACCTCATCCATGCACCATCTGTACCACTCAACTCAATATCGCCCGTATGGCCCTTTTCCATGTGGGTCTTAATATCATCGAATGATCTCACCAAAATCCTCAAGCGGTCACCGTTTTATAATAACGGCTACAGAGTACTTCACAAAATGGGTAGAGGCTGCATCATTTGTCAAAATTGAGGGACAACATGTTGCCCGTTTCATAAAGAACAACATTGTATTCAGATTCGATGTTCTAGAGTCAATCATTACTGATAATGGATCCAACTTCAAGAATGAAAAGGTCACTAAGGTGTGCAAAACATTTGGTATAACGTAGAAATTCTTCACATCTTACTACCCTCAAGGAAAAAGACAAGCAGCGGCCACGAACAAAGGACTTCTCAGGGTTATAGACAGAATAATAGAAGGTGGCAGAGATTGACATGAAAGTTTAATGACGTGCTATTGGCCTATCGGACAACTGAGAACACTCCTACTTACATGACCCCATACTCATTGGTGTGTGGCATGGAAGCAGTGCTACCCATTGAAGTTGAGATACCATCTCTTGGAATGCTTATTCACAAAAATTCAGTAGAGGAACAAAAGATCGAAGCACGAATTGCTGCCCTCGTTACTTTGGATGAAAGACAACTGCGAACAACACAAAATATCATTGCTTAGTAGTGTAGAATCGAGAGGGCATACCAAAGAAAAGTTGTTCCCCGACAATTTAGAGAAGGGGACATGGTACTCAAGAAAATCTTCCACACTCCTACAAATCCACAACCTTTAAGCAAGTTCAAACCTAATTGGGAGGGGCCATTCGTGGTTACCCAAGTGCACGCAGGCAATTCATACAAGATAAAAAATCAAGAGTACGAACTCAACGATCCCATTAATGCGATGTATCTCAGAAAATGCCACCCGTAACGGGCTCAAAAGCGTGGTGAAAACCTGAAAAGGCATCATGGATAAAAAAAAAACAAATAAAAAATCTCCAAGAAGGAGCTTCCGATTAAAAACACGCAAGTATGAACAAGTACTTGCAAGTTCTAACATTACTGCACAAGCCCTGAGGATAAAGACTCGTCCTAAATCCTGCAAGTTCCCAATAGACCTAACTCAGAAAGATGTGGAAGGATGACATGAGTGGAAAACTGAAGTGACTGCAATGAACCTTGGAAGAACATCGAGACTTCTCCAAAATGAAAGCCTGTAGAGAATCCAGGGAACTCTTCATGGACCTACGAAGCACATGATGAAAGCTCCAAAGGTAAAAGGACAACTTCGAGACTTTTGAGTTCTCATGATCTCACAGGGAAATCCTTTCATAATCTTCGGGTAAAACATAATAAAGAAAATGACCACCAAAGGGGCAATAGGTGGCAAAACTGTAAGGCCCATCCCTTTTGAAAATGCTTTTTCAAATTTATTGTTAAAACCATCAATTTTCAATACCTTTTTAGAAAGGACTTCCTCCATTACTACAAGAGGTTAAACTATTAGTCGATCGGGCCTCGTCCTTGAAGTCAACTTCCTATGTCTGTTATTAAGGCTTGAAACTAGTCAGGCACTCCATGGTTGTATGAGTATAACTACCAATTACCACATATCGGAGATGGGTGAACCCCACCAATGACGATATTGGCTTGTCTGAGAGCATCTTTCTCTTGACTGGATCCCCTGACGCAAAATGAGGCAAGCTCATCCTCGTGTGTGTGTATGACCCAATAGTTGGAAATTCAAGACCAAAAACCCTAGGGAGTTGAGTTTGTAAATATTCAGTTTGAAAAGTACGTGTAAAGAAATTGTTCCACTATACTTGGACAAATCAATTACACATGTACAAGTTGAAAAAGACCTCCCAACAGGGGCAACAACAAGGAGTAAAAAACCAAAAAAAAAAGATTCCACAATCACAGAACATCAAGCAGAATAGAAAACCAAATTTTGGGTATCTCAAAACTCTGATTTTATTCATCCAATGAAATGGGCTTATTACAAGTATTCACGCCATCAAACTTGGTCCTACAACCAAAATTTCTATAGTCCCAACGGACTTCAATAGAACAAAAAAATTATTGAAAATGAGAATGATCACAAGATCAACTTAATTATGCAAAAAAAAAAAACAGAAGAGAAAAGCAAATATCTTGTCTATTCAGTCTTCGGCTTTGTATCAACATCCTTCTCCTTGAGTTCCACCATAAAGGCTGCTCATCGAGCCAATTCAACTTCAACATCTTCCAAACTGACGCCAGAAACATCTTCATTCGATTTAACCTACTTATTTGAAGAAGAGGCACCATCTTCTCGACAATGCACGAGATCCCTAGCAGAGGCAGAAGATTCATCACGAAGTCTCGAAGCCTTGGGACATAGTGGAAGAGGGTAGGAACGTCCCACAAAAAATTATAGTTGGAAGTGGTTGTGGGCTTGTCTTGCTTGATGAACCCCTCACTAAAAGAAGATTTCTTCCCCTTCCATGACAAATTGTGACCACCTTGTAGCAAAGGTAAAAATTTATTGTATATTTTTCTATATATATTTTTCAAAAAGATTTTTATGTTCCCCCAATAACATAGAAGATCTATCATTCCCCTACCATCCAACAGTCCAATTTTTATCAAGAGAGCCACTCACCGTTTGATTTTAGATCCGACGTCTCAAAGTATTTTATTTTTAGTTTTTTTAATACAATTTTTCTGAACATGAAATTTTGTACATGCCATCTTCTCATTGAGGTGCATCAATAAAACATATTAACAATAATTTTTTGATAAAAAATAATGAAAAAAATACCCCTTAAAACTTTCAGGGGTATTTTGGTTATTTTATTTTATTGAAAATATTTTTATATATTTTTTGTTAGTGTGAGTTTAAAAATAAAACAGTTTAGAGACGTGACATTGTGATTGGGGCAATCTTAACGCTCTCGTAAAAAATGGATGGTTCAATAAGGGGGACGATATAACTTTTATGTTGTAGGGGATATTTTTTCCCTAGCAGTAAAGAGAAAATTGGGTGAATCCCTTGAGAAATCTTATCATTTAAACCAAACCACAAGAGGAAGAATTTATTATAAGAAAAGCTTAAAATAACACCTAGGCTTTATGGAAAGCATTACCTCAAAACTCACCAAAAATTATACATCCAAAGCCAAAAACTCCTTCAAGATCATCTCGACCTTGACCACTATGGTAATTTGAAAAATGATGATGTTTCTATAAGGCCTAGGCTAAAAATGAAAACAAAATTCCACCTTGACCAGAAAAGTGGAAGAGTGTAGTCGAAGCAGAAAGATACGGCGACGATCGATCGCCCCTCCAGGAGAAGTATAATGCTAAGTATGGAGAAACTGGCGAAGCGCCCTCTGAGGGAAATACCCCTCTGTGAAGAACTTCCCCACTAGAATAAGAGATGAATGCCCCATAGTAGGCAAAAACAGGGCACATTCTCAAGACCCCTGATCACCCAATCGAATGACAACAACTTGTCAGTAATCCTGCGATAATGGTCGACGTCACGCGGCCGGGTGGTGTCACTAACGTATGCTAAACCTAGAGCGACAAACACAGGTATTGTGGATCGAGGAGGACGGAGAAAGAAGATCTATTCATAGGCTCAAAACTGTAGAAAACAGGAGCCAGAATCACCCCAACGGGTGAGAGTAGCCAAGAACCCCAGAGCCATCTGGAGCAAAATGGCTAAGGCGACACTACCGGTGTTGCCCAGCTTGTGTGGCCGACATCACCAGTGTCACCAACAATAATTTTGAAAAAATACCCCTCTCATCTTAGTAATTCAAAATATATATATATATATATATATATATATATATATATATATATAATATTTGTGTATGGGCGACACACCTAGTCTCGCCCAGCCTGTGAGGGCGACCCTACTTGTGTCGCCTGGGCGACCCTACTCGTGTCGCCTGGGTGACACCCCTGGTGTCACCCAAATCTTCCATGCCATTTTATCTATTTCCTTGCTTAAATCCCATTTTACAAAAAAAAAACATTTTTTTTTATATGGGCGACATGCCTAGTGTCGCCCGGCCTGTGAGGGTGACACTACTCGTGTCGCCCATGCGACACCACTGGTGTCACCCAAATATTTTTGCAAAAGAACCCCCCTAAACTGCCAACGAAAGTCCAATTCAAAACAAACGTCGAAGTCGTGCGACATAAAAGAGCCAAGATAGGAAAAACATAAAACTCGTGCGGCGTAAAAGAGCTGAGATAGGAAAACATCGAGCTCCATATGACGCAAAAGGTCAGGTGTATCTAGTTCAATGTCAAACTCATGCAATTTAAAAGAGCCGAGGCAGGTACCGTCTAGCCCCGTATGACACAAAAGGTCAGTGTATCCAGTTCAACGTCAAACACGTGCAACGTAAAATAGCCAAGGCAGGTAACGTCTAGCCCCATATGATGTACAAGGTTGGGTGTATTCCGTCTATCCCCTTATGACATAAAAGGTTGGGTGTATCTAGCTCAACGTCAAACACGTACGACATAAAAGAGCCGAGGTAGGTAACGTCTAGCTTCATATGATGTGAGAGGTCGGGTGTATTTCGTCTAGCCCCGCATGACGTAAAAGGCTCAGGTGTATTCCGTCTATCCCCAAATGACGTAAAAGGGTCGGGTGTATTCCATCTATCCCTGCATGATGTAAAAGGGTTGAGTGTATGGTCCATCGCTTCATGACGCTAAACTGATTAGAGGGCTCTATGGTTGCAGGCGTTAAAACAGCTAACCAACCTTGTTTTTCAAAATATGTTTCACTTTTTAAAAATTTTCAGTATAAGTCTTTTGTTTTTTCAAACTTTAATTTCTTTGTTAAAATCGTAACCTTGCCTCGCTTTGGGTTTTATTTCAAATATCCCTCTATCTTCAAAAATTCTAAAAATGTCTTTTCAAATGAAGGAGCTTGGACACCCGTATATGATGATTATCGCGTTGCCGTGATTTTCACGCTGCTGCCTTGTCTCTCTCTTCAGAATCGGCCAGACAAGTCTCTTCTTATAGACAGCCTTAGGAAACCCTAAGGAAATCAAAGAATATGCCAAGGTTAAAACTTTCAAACTACAAAACCCCTAAAATTAAGTGGCATGGCAAGAAAATCCAACTCGAGTTTCAATTTTGTGTAACTCACCAACATCTCATGCCGAAAACCCTAAGAGGGAAAATGCCCTACGTGGGTGAGCTCACTGAACGCAATGACTTGGAGGGACTAGTTGGTACGCCCTCTGACGACGTGACGTCAGAAAGAAATTTAAAACGTCTGCACTATCTTTGACATGCACCTACCCCTCAAAGGACAGGAAATGACAAAGTGTCTACTTCTTTGCCACTCACCTGTCGCTCAAAGGACAGGGAGTGCCAAAGAGGGGCAACGGTAGACACCCCATTTTTAATCTGGAAAATTATATGGTTTCCTGAACCCTTAGGATCACATTATCCTAGTAAACCCAAAATTCATAGCCCGCACAGCTGACCCGGTGACCCTGAACCAATCTGTCTACCCAGAACCTTGCAGAAACCTTGTTTGGACCTAGAATCCTGTAGACGCCCTGTTTTACCAAAAACATATTAAAAATAGTAAAACACTCCTTTTTGACCAAAGTTTTCTTTGAGATCTGCACAAGAGGCTTAATTACACACTAGAATCAACAAAATTCAATATTGGTCAGATTGTTTCTTGGCGACGCTGACAATGTCACCCAACCTAGACTGGGCGACACGCCCAGTGTCGTCCAACCCCTTTTGGCTCAAAATAGAAAATTTCCTTTGTTGGTCGATTTCTTGGCCCTTTGTGTGATTTTTAATATTTGTTTTGAGCGACACTAGGCGTGTCGTCCCAATTCAGAACCCCAAAATTGGAATTTTTGGCTGGAGGATCTGTTGGTTATGAAAATATGCCCTTCCCAACAGATCCTTGGCCTTTATAAACTCTTTTTCGTGGCCATAGGCAGCATTGACTGCTTCAGAAAAACAATGATCTCTAGCTAGGAGAAAGATTGAAAACCCTAATCCTAACCCTATGCTTGAAAAACCTTAGATATTCAGGGCACAACAACCCTAGTCATAAATAATCCTTAGGGCTCAACATCCCTTTGAAATCAGAGATTTGCTGGTCAATATCCAAATTAGAGAGGCAAAGAGGATGCTGGTTCTAGTACGGGCGACCTCTCGAAGGCTCGAGAGTCACTGGCCATCCGGCCTGGTTTGATATTGTTTCTTCCTCTTTCTTTCTTGTTCTTCTTATTGTTTCATTTTATTTTGATTTGTTTTGATTAATTTTCTTTAAAATAATGTTTCGATGTTTTGGATCATGCTGGCTCTCCCACAGATCTGAGAATGGATCTGCTAGTTTTCGGGCAGATCTGGCCTCAGATCTGAATTCAATTTGTCCCACTTTCTTTACCTCATTATTTTTATCAGTTTAAGGTGTCATTATCCTAAAGATCTTCGTCGGAAGATCTGTCTGATTGTCATCGTAAACACCAAGCACATTCTGGGCCCAAATTACCTCGAACGGGTAAGTCATACACTATTGCGGTGGGGCCTCACCAAACCAGTCCCCAATCATGGAGGCCATGATCTTCACATCTCGGGATGACCTGTAAAACACCCACACATCGCTCGATTGAAGTCGGAGCAAGCTCAAATTCGGACACACGCTAGGTCTTAGCGACCTGGTCATTTTAACATATGACATGTGTCGTGACATGACCCTGAATCAATGTTTTTCTAGAGAGAAGATGAGCCCAGAATCATGGAAATTAAAGCTCTTGAAGAAAAGACATCTCAAACTTCGTGAAGCAATAAAATTGAGATCTATACATCTGATCATCATAAAGACATGTTTGATGATGTCATGTCACGAGGGGCTACAAACTGGTATAATTGTTACATTCAATCTTAGGTTAGATAAATGGTAAATTCCAAGGATGAAGAAAGAAAGATCACTTGGTCGTCGGAGTCCCTTTTTCTGATGATCTTCAAAAATAAAAAAGAACTTCAATCGAGGACAAAAATCGATAAAAAATGATGCGAAACAACTATAAAACTCTCCTCTTTAATTTGCAATCAAAATAAAGACTCGAAACACCATAGATTAAGTTGCACTGACGGCCAAAAGTTCACGATCATGCCAGATTTGTACCCCTTGGGAAAGAGTCTATCTCACAACGATCAAAAGACATCAAACTCTTCAGAATCAAACAAGCATCAAGACTACGATGATCGATCATCTCAATCACCACTGCAGGCATTAAAAAAAGCTTCAAAGATTTGGCAATGGCAAAAGGCCCCTCACAAAGGGATGGTTTCGTCATTAGCGCAAAATGTTTAAGGGGCATTTTGGTCTTCATTCATATATTCGGGATTTTAATGTAAGGTTTAAGGGGCAGTTTGGTCTTTTATTCATAAATTCGAGATTTTAACGTAATTTCTTTTAAATTTTTTTAAGATTAGTTTTGAGCATCCACCCCTGTTCGATGGGTCCTCTATATAAACAAGCTTAGGTCAATTATGAAAGGACCGGATCATTCGTTAATGAAATAGAGGCATGAAGCTCATTTCTACTTATCTTTTGGTCCTAACCATTGGCTTTAGCGCCAAAGTGAGAAAACATTTCTGAGAGAGAAACTACCCCTAACCCTCGCTAGCCGTGCGACTCCATTCTCTCTCTTCCCTTTTCTCTCTATTCTTCTCTCTCTTCACTTGTTACTTGCCCTACGCAGTAATCCATGCCTGGGGAAAATGCACAGTCTCGTCTCATTCCCCTCGCATCTCTAGTGTAGACACAACAAGTAGGCGGTACTGTATAACACCCTACTATCTGACATATGCTCAACCTCCTACCTTTCAAAGTCAACCTAAGGATTCCAACCCTCAGATCATCGCTCTAATTTCCTCTTCGTACTGTCGAGTTTAGTTGTGAGAGATGCATATGCTCTAGCCCTCAGTCACTGGGGTGGAGTCTTCCTGAGCCAATAGTCAAGAGAGTTCTAACCCTTCAGTTGCCTTGATCGCCCGAGCGCATAGTGTTTGCAAGGATAGGGGAATTCTTACCACCTTTCCCCCTTATGCCTTCTTTTTGTCAGCAGCCCTCGTTCAAGTGAGCCACTATAGAGAGTTCAACAGAATCTACATTGTAGTTTCCAAGTCATGAGAACGAAGAGATGAATTAAAAGACTGAGGAGAGTTCGTGCCCAAATCGCGTTGGCAGACAACCGAAGGGCTTCATAATTGTTCTAAGAGGGAAAGTTGCTCGGGTGTGTCCTTTACCCCGAAATGATGAGGTAAGCACCTAAACGTACCCCTATCTTAAAAACTCTCTCTTTGTTGGTTCCTATCCGCACATCGAAGAGCACGTGTGCAGCGCAAGCGAACCCTTCGCAGTTGTTTGAGACAGGATTTTTCCCGTCATACGCGTGAAGAAAAATTAGGTCCGACCAACTGGTGACTCCACTGGAGACACAACATTGTATAGTTGTCTCGAATTGTTCTCAAGCAAACATCACTCTTCTTTCTCTCTCTAAAAACATCAATGAAGTCTTATTACTCCTCTTTTGTCCAAGATGGGGATTTTATCATCCTCATATTTGTGACCTCACCCATGGAGAACAAAATGGCTAATCTTACTTCTCCCCTATCCTCCTCAAGTGGCATGGCTGGCCCTACTAGCTTAATTCAGGCTTGGAAGACCAAGGGAAAAAGTGCCCAAACTCCTTCTCCGATGGCAAAGGAAAATCCATTGATGTCATCTGCATGGGTGGCTCTGAAAGCACCTTCTCGCATTAAAACCTTATTGCTGGCAGGTATCCTGCCAATCGTAAGCTCAAAAGTGGTCCTCACACCACTAATCCTCTTTGCCCACAGGGTCTTAATAGGGCCACCCTCTCAGCGGGTAACCAAAAGGAAACGTCACCTGAACTTTACAAGGGTGTCATTGGTACTAGCGCATGGCTGCACACACCTCACTTTGATGATTCCTACGCCAGTCTGCGTAGACTCAAAGCCATTGCATGCACATTTTCACATGTCGTGGTTGATGGTTTAAGCATCATCGTGATGTGATGGGAAAAGCAAAACCTTACCCTTGTCTCCTCACCTGCTTCAGGTCTCTTCAGACTCAGTCTCATCACAAGTGGTCTTTAGGCCACTAATGCACCACATGATATTCTCGTAGCTTGGGGCAGCTCAAAGGCGGGAACCAAGCGAGCGCACGACATTTGGGGCATTCGAAAGTCTTTCAGGACAGTGCACATGCATGATGAAGGCCCTAAGGCTACTCTAACTAAATAGGCGGGTATTTCGAATATCCAGCCTTCCACTTCACAAGGCGTTGGGTCACAAATCGCCCCAAGCACTGCTATGGTCCATGCACACACTTGCAGGATTGGTGACTCTACCAGCAGAAAAGGGAAAGAAGCGTCATATGCACCCCTCACTATCTCGATGCCGCTCAACACGTGGTGTTCAAAGAAATTCCCTTCGAGCACCATCCAGACTACTCCTCCTCTATACACGTGACCTAGCTCTCGGGGTAGCACTTGTAGCAAGATACCCTCAAAGACAACCAATTAGCGCCCCCCTTTTCCAAGCAAACCTAAGCCTCCGAGGATGACTACGAGCTCTCTTCTCCTTGGATGTCATACATTACAGAAATTGATCGATTTTGCCCTCATCTCCGTAGGGCAAGACAATCGAGAAGGAAATCAAAGTCAGTTCAAACTCTGGGAGAAAGTCTACTAGAATCTGTGAATCAAACAGACAACGAGGATGAAGTGTTGCTCCGAAAGCTTAGAGTATAGTCTTCAGTGTCAAGGGACCTATTAAAGAAAAATATGTTCTATCCATTGCAAGACATGGAAGAATCTGAAATTAGAGACACTATCCATGGCTACTTCATCGAAGTATAAGAAGATGGACTCACGTCATCCAATCCGCAGCCCCATGGCCGTCACGAGCAAATGAAAGAGATACGGCCCCAAAACCTTCAAAAACCAAGGCTGGCAGTGATGGAGCCCCAACGGTCTCCTAAACCTGACTTGAAAGAAGGAAACTTAACAAAAAGGAGCCCTTCAACATATGAGGTTTGCCATATGCTGGTATTTCACCAAGGACGTACAACAGTGTTAGTTGACCAAATATGGTTACGGTCAAGAAGAAGGCTCAAAATGACCTAAAGGCCAGCACCATCTAAAACTCTGAGATATCGTGGACCACTACTGATCCCTATTCAGATCCAACTACTCTCGTCCATAAACCTCCCATCCTATTGAAATTCCTAGACACCTTTCTTTCCCACACTAAAATTTCTACACCACCACAACTCTCACCCCTTTCGGCCTCGCCTACACCTGTCTCAGCTGTGTAGCCTAGCCAGCCTTCATTACCTGAATCCATGACTACAACTGACTCTTCCCTAATGGCTGTGGAAAACCCTTCTTATTCAAAAACCTCCTCATCATCATCTGCTCCTTTCAAATCATTGGAAAACCAAGGAATCACCCTTCTTGAGATCGATGATTAGGTGCCTCGATCTCGCCTCCCCGGATCTAGGTGATTGGGCGACACGTATTTGGGGTTCAAAAAACCCGGGACCTGAGATCGCTCTCTTGGGAACGTCGTTCACAGAACAAGGACAAGTGTACAACTAGTGAGAGTGGAATTTGGAATGTGAGGTGGGGACCAACCTCATCTGGGTCTGTGACTCCCTCCTAGATCACCACGAAAAGCCCCCCAACTGCTTTTGCTGGTTCAGAATTGCCTCCCTTGACCTGCAATCTCCTTGTTTTCTGCACAACACTTTTATGGTTAATTTTCAAGACAATTGGGCCGACGGACCCACCCTTGTCTTAGGGAAATGCACCTTCATATGGATGAGAAGGTGAGAAGTTAGGGTGATGAAAAGAAGAGGGGACTCGACATGGGGACGAGACTAGCATGATAGTTGGACCAGTGCAATGACCAACTCTGAGTGGCAGCATGACAGGTATAGTAACTCAAACCAGCACAGCGACAATACTTCTCGAAACCAAGGTTGACATGACTGTCTTAATCTGGTGAGGCAGCAAGATAGGCATAGTACTCAGGACCAGCATAGCGACAATACTGCTCGATAGCCAGACCGCTATGGCAATGTTAGACCGATTCTTCCTTAAACCAAGTGAGAAGGGAAGAGAATGAGGAGAAGGCACAAGACGGTAATGGGAAGAGGTCCCAACGGCAGTCGACACTGCTGCTCACAGCAAAAGGAGGCAATTAGTGAACTAACATGGCATTTAGACATTGCCGTGGGCAACGTAAGAAGGCAGCATGTCCCTTCACGGGCGACGATAACTTCTTGTGAAGTGCACAACGATAGTTGTGGGATGCAGAGAGGAGGCTGCGCACGGTGATAGACACGGAGCGCACGAAGAAAGCTCACGGACAGCAATGGGCACTGAGCATGTGAAGAAAGCTCACCGATGGTAATAGACTCCGAGCGCATGAAGAAAGCTCACGGACGGTGACAGGCACCGAGCGCTCGAAGAAAGCTTGTGGACGGTGATAAGCACCGGGCCCACAAAGAAAGCTTGCAGATGACGATAGGCACCGAGCCCACAAAGAAAGCTCGTGGACGGCGGTAGGCATTGAGCAAGCGAAGGAATCTTTGAAATGGCGATGGGCACCGAGCTCGTGAAGAAAGCTTGCAGACGGTGATAGGTGCTGTTGTGACCCTCGCGGGTGGCGATTGGCATCGACGTCAGCAGTAGGCACACAATAGGGGGAGACCCCTGTGGGCGGCAATAAATTTCGTCATCTGTGCTCTTCACTGAGATGTCGAGGACACCTCTGGGTAGGATGATGAGTAGCACCGTCTGCGAACCTCACTGAGAGATAAAGATGAACGAACAAAAGGGGCAAGCAGTTCGCACATGGCACTGCCATTACCATGCGCGATCTGTGAAACAACAGGAGGGAGAAAAGAGAAGAAAGAGGCATGCACGGCACTGCCACTACCGTGCATGACCTCTGAGAGGAGTTCAGACAATGAAGAAGAAGAAAGAAAAGAAGAGAGAGATGATTTACCTTGAGCCTAGGGGTACCAATCTAAAAGTTTCTCTCTCCTTTCTCTCTCTCTTCAAACATGACCCAACAATGAGAAGAAAGTGAAATTTTATTATTAAAACTTCTCCTTGGCAAATGTATCCAAGGTCTGTGTACAATAGTAGTAAGTGGTATAGATAGAATTGTGTCAAAACATGGATGAATTGATCAAAATTAAACCTAATTATTGGAAATTAAGATTTAACTGAATTAAAATAAATAGGAAAATAGGGTCCAAAATGATAGATTTGCCCCTTCCAAAACAATTTGAGGAATTTTAGAATAGTCCTTGCGCTGCCTTAGAACGTGCATGATTTTTCATGAATGATTCGGGATTGTTCTAATGCCCGTTTGATCAAAAGAGGATTGTTTTCTTGTAGGACTCGGCATGGCAATCTATTTGATACCAACTTCGAGCCATGGATCATGTTTTTAGGCCACGATCATTTGACTTGAAGTTTTGATGAACCTTAAAACTTTGGATCGATAGTGTGCTCATTCCTTGATGTTTTTCTATGATTTCTTCACTGGATCACACTGAGCATGCTGTCACGATTATGTGGCAACAAACGCTGCTCGATTCCTTGTCCAGATGAGGATTTTGCAACTTTGGAGTTTTGACCGGAACTTGGAATTTTGGCCCCAAAATTTACGGTCACTTAATCGGCTTCGTGTACGGAATCCGACCGTTCATCATGTATGGGGTTCGGATAAGAGATAGCCCAAGACCTTATGCACGCGATGAAACTAGTTTCGGGTCGATCGGGTTCTCAAACTACATGATTTGGCCGCTCGAGCGAGGTGCACCGCTGCTGATTTTTTTGCAACTTTCTTCACTAATCAACAAATTCTCTTTTGCTTTTCTTCGCACTAGGGCGTCTTCGTGGGGCGTGCTACATAACGAAACCCTCATCTTGACAAGACGAACACGCTCCATCAAGTTTGAGCACGATTCAATCTCATACGAGGGAGACATAAGTATCGCAATTTACTTTTCGTGACTATCCCTTTAATGGAGTTTAGTTGCAGGGTGGCCACACGGGAATAGCGTGCGGCTCCTCTTGTTTCACTCTTTTACCTTAACTACTTCCTAGAATGTCTGTTTATGCTGGAATTTAACCCCTAGGGGCTTTCAACCATGTCAGATCCAATAACAGTGGTCCCATAGCAATTTGATGCACCAAAAATATAGTTCTAGTTACATGGCCCGTTTTGGGGTGCTAGAGATTGATTATGCCTAAACTATTTCTCAGTCTGCACTATCTTAGACATGTAGAAAAGTGATGAAACTTGTCAAGAGACTTTTGAGAGTCTTTATGAACATCTTGACCAGTTCTGGGACCATTCTGAAACTATCATAATTTTCACTGTTTGTTAGGTTGACCCATGATGATGAAAAATGTATTCCAACAGTATGCCCCACCAAGTGATGTACCGTAAAGACAGTTTTCACCAACTTCCTTTTTGTTTTTGCTCTTTTACCCATGATTTTTCGGCCATGTCCACCCTTTTCATCTAGTTTTTGCTCATGGTTCCCTTTTAAGGTTTTCATCATGCCTGGTTTTTTGTTTTCACAGAGCTCTTTTACTCATGGTTTCCCATGCCCATCTGTCATTTTTACTCATGGCGTTCCCTTGTCCAAGTGTACACTGTGCCTGTTGTTTTTGTGAAGGCGTCTTTAGAGCCATGCCTTTCAGACCTATGCAAAGCCTTTTAACATCATGTGGCCAGGTTATGCACTATACTTTAGGGTCATACAGTTGGACTGCAGTGGTGATGAATGTGAGTCTGTGGAGGCCATGGAGTGAGTATGGTGGTGGTTTTGACTCACTTTTGGGAGATGGCAGAGGCTACCTATGAAAGATGGATGATGTGTGAATGGTCGGTGAAAAACGGCGACTCACTACCTGACAGCGAGCAGGATGGTGTAATGGTTCACTATTTTGTGAGAATGAGTGAAACTCACTGGGGAATAATGGATGATGGTGATGAAGTGGATGTACTTACTAGAGAAGCAATGGTGGTGGTGTGCGCACACGAACGGCTCAGTTAGGGAAGGCGTACATGAAGATGCACGTAAAGGACGTGTGTGCATTTGTGGGGCATTTTTTAAGGTCATGCATCCGTGACCTGTGCGAAGCAGTTTAACGTCATGCGGTCAGGACGTGCAATATGGTTTAAGGTCTTATAGCTTGGACCGTGGTTACGCAGTTTAAAGTCATGCAACTAGGATCATGCAGTTTAAGGTCATGCAACTAGACCTTCGATACAGTTTAAGGTCATATAGTTTGGACCATGCAATTTTAGAGTCATGCATCGAGACCATGGCTGTGCAGTTTAAGGTCATGCAGCACGGACCAGTGTGTGGGTTCCCATGTTAGTGAAGCTGCATGGGGGATAGGTTCGTGGATAACAATCTGACTCCCTGGGGATAAAGATAGTTAAGGCTATACACAAGCAGAGAGATTTAGATGAGGATGATGGCCCTAGGAGAACTCTAGTGGCAACGGACTTCACTGGGGATTAGGAGGGTAAGTGTGTCTCCATGAGGATGATGAATAATGGTATGCATATAACTCTACTGAGAATGATAGGCCAGAGTGCAGATGCAACACCACTGGGGGTTGAAAGGATAAGAATGACCCTAACTCTCTGGGGATAGTGGGTAGCAATAGGATGTGACTCTTATTGGGGATGTTGTTGTGAAACAGATCCTTTGGGGATCCAAGGGATAAGTGCGACCCATTTGGACATACATCTAACTCCACTGGGGATGATGATGAAATACAACTTGCAAAGAGGTGGTCCATCCAGTTCAAGTTATGCGTATGGACTATTTGTCGCGTAATGCATTACAGTTTCAAGGTCCTGTAGCTTGGACTGTGGCTATGCAGTTTAAAGTCATGCAGGTAGGACCATGTAGTTTAAGGTCATGCAACTGGACCTCAGCTACAGTTTAAGGTCATATAGTTTAGACCATGGTGCTAAGCCTTTTAATGTCATGCGGCCAAGACGTGTACTATGGTTTAAGCCCATACAGCTGGACCGTAGCCATGCAATTTAGAGTCATGCAACGAGGATCATGCAGTTTAAGGTCGTGCAACTTGACCTCCGTTACAGTTTAAGGTAATGTAGTTTGGACCATGCGATTTAGGGTCGTGCATCTAGACCATGGTTGGGCAGTTTAGGGTCGTGCAGCATGGACCAGGGCCATGCAGTTTACGGTCATGCAGCACGGACCATGGTTGTACAGTTTAAGGTCATGCAGCGCGGGCCATCGCTATGCAGTTTAAGGTCATTCAACACGGACCAAGGCTATGCAGTTTAAGGTCACGCAGCACGGACCAAGACTATGCAGTTTAAGATCATGCAGCATAAACTAAGCCTATGCAGTTTAAGGTCATGCAGTACGGATCAAGGCTATGCAGTTTAAGGTCATGTAGCACGGACCAAGGTTATGCATTTTAAGGTCATGTAGTACGAACCAAGGCTGTGCAATTTAAGGTCATGCAACATGGACCAAGGCTATGCAATTTAAGGTCATGCAACATGGACCATTGCTGTGTAGTTTAAGGTTATGCAATTCAGATCATTGTGTGGGCAGAATGTGAGTGCAGGGGGAATAGAGTTGTAATTGGGTCTTGACTCCCTAAGGAATGAGGCTGTGGTGTAAGGAATGAACATCTTGAGGACGCCAGATGATGGTCCGGGTGGGAGTGGCATGACATGCGCACAACACTAAGTCTTGGATGGCACACACGACGTTGGACCTTGAGTGAAGCACATGATGTTAACCACTTAATGAGGGGTACGACGTTAACTCCAGACGGGCATGCAGTGATAACCCTTGACAAAACGCGTGGCAATAGCTCCTTGTCGAGGTGCGCGGCGATAACTCCTTAACAAAGCATGTGGCGATAGCCCCTTTGACGAAGCACGCTGTGATAAATCCTCACGCAACGCCTAACAATACCCCTTGTCGAGGCGTGGGGCGATAGATCCTTGACGAAGCGCATGGTGATAGTTCCTTGGCGAAGCGCGCAGACGAGGCACGTGGCGATAACTCCTTGATGAGACACGTGGCGATAGCTCCTTGATGAAGCGTGCAATAATAACCTCTTGGAGAAGCACGCGGTGATAACCCTTTTGGGTCTCGAGCCTGACCTGCCTCGGCCTGGTCTTATTTTCGTCAGAAGCTGGGGACTGAAGCGTCATTTCAAATTTTTGAAGCGCAGTTTGTGGCACTGCTGAGTATAAAAGGGGAAAAAAACCCAGTTTACTGTTTTACCCTTCAATAAAATAGTCGAAGAGACTTTTTTAGAGAGAGAGACTCTGGGCTTCCGACAAGAGTTTCCCAACTAGAGTTTCCTAGCAAAACTATGCAGTACTTAAGCCTGCAGGAGCTTTCTAACAAGCTTGAACTGGTTGTGGGCAATCGCAAGCACAACGTGCTTGCGATTGTTTTTGGAGAGTGTCAAGGCTCTCTATGTAGGGAACATGGCTTCTTAAAGCCTTATCAAAATTAGCAGTGGTGCTCTACTAGAGTTCGAGTGCTTTTTCGATCGTTCCGCGATTGTTGGTAGGTCGGAGAGCAGTCAAGGGAATCTAACGGTTTTTGGCTATCGAAAGAGAAGAAGGAGGAGCAGTGGGCTCATAGGAAGCACAATGAAATTTTGGTGAGTCATGGGGTGTGAAGAAGGGAACCCGTAGGGTCTCAAAGAAGCTTTTCGGGGATTCTGGTCATTCTTTCGATACTCCTGACTGTCAATAAGAAGAAAGAATAGGATCAGAGGGGATTCCTGGTGAGAAGAGGAAGCGCCAGTGAGAACTCAAGGCGTCACAGGCCTACAACGGTCGAGAGAAAGTGGAGAAGCATGAGATAGCAAACGGTCGCCCCTCGCATGTGTGGTGTCAACTCACATCGCAAGGTTGCAGGGAATGAAGGATGCCCAGTTCAAGATTTGAACGAGATGATAGGGAGCGGGCGTCATAAAAAACTCACCCCCGACTCGTCTTGAAAGGGTGCTCCTAAAATTACCGCACCCTCTCAAGCAAAGGGGAAAAAGTGGAAGCGAGCTATCCCAACCGTCCCTCATGTACAAGCTCATCGGGCTTCAAAGCGTAAGCAGCCCAAGTGTCAAGTGGTCCAAGAACCAACAGATGTCTCTTGTGAGATTGCTTCATCGGAGTCTTACATATCTACGACTTCTGTATCGTTCTCTGCTCTTGAGAATTCACATTCTCCTTCACCTGAACCCTATTCTAGCCCTTCAAAGGCTCAAGCTAGTGCCTCAGATCATACTGTCTCCATCAAAATTGCTTCAGACCAAGAAGTGACGTCTGTGGCTGAAGGAGAAGGCCCAGTCCTGATGGAGGTGAACGGGGCTGAAAAGGATGGCCTTGATGAGGTAGCTAAGGCAGAGAGGACCTCTGGAGCTCTGGAGGTTACTGTGCCTACCGAGGGAAGGGAAGCCCCAGTAGAGCTTAAGGTCATAGAAGAGGCTAATGCCCCAAGGACTGACGAGGGGCCACCCTAGCAGCAAGAAGTCGTTTCAAGTGATGTAGTTGTGGAGGATGCAGCGACAATACATCCCCAAGGGTCAGATATTGAGGGCCCAGAGGCGGCACCCTTGGCTGTGGAGGAGGCAGGTCTTGTGGGGGAATTTGTGGCTGAAGTGGTTGCCGTGGAAGTCAAGGGCGAAGAAGGAGTTGAACCTATCGAGGAGGAGATGGCCGTTCAAGAAGAGTGGGAAAAGTGAAAAGGGATTGGCCCTGAAGGGGCTGAAACCGCTTTGAAGCATATTACGATCACTCTAGAAAACTAGCGGTGAGGGGAAGAGGTTGGCCTTGGAGGGCCCGAGCTTGCTAGTGCTGAGGCTGACAAGCCAGGTGAGGAGACTGTGAGGGATGAGCAGGTTGAAATTGAGGCCTCTTTACCACCTGCAACTGATGAGAGCTTGGGATTCATAGTCCCTCAAGAGGAGCCGACGACTCTAATGGCTTTAATCCCTTCGGGTTCTACCATGGAGATGGATACTTTTCCCATTGCAGCGACCCCAGCAGCACTACCAAGGCTTAGCTTGAGTGGGCTGTTCGGAAAAATGATGGACATGCTTTGTCTAGGCGTGCAGAGGCTAAAGGGTTTGCCTCTTACTAAACTTAATGGTGCAATCCAGCAGTTGAGGCAGGTCGCCCTTGCAGGGGGAGTATCAAAGATCATCCCTTACTTTGATGGCATTGTAAATGAGCTAGAAGGGTGGAGAACAAAGGTTTTGTGCAAAGAAGCAACTGCGCAGCGGCTGAAGGGCTCAGAGTTACCCCATTTAAAATCCTCACATTTGCACCACCGTGAACTGGTAGAGACCTAGTAACAGCCTCTCAGAGATTCGACCTTGCTGAAGAGGCCATTGCCCGCCATCGCAAGGTGATGACTCTAGGGGCGAAGATATTAGAGCTGATGCAAAAGCTTGACAAGCTAGAGAAGGAGACTGTGGCTTGGGAAGCAAAGGACAAGATGCTTCTTGATAACATTTTGGCCCTTGAGTATTCCTTGGGAGTAGTGACCGCCTTGCTGGAGCATGAGGCGGAGCTGGTGGCAGGGTTGAAGGGCGAAATCAAGCGGGCGAAGGTATCGATTGCAACATACAGGGGGGAGATCAATGAAGCAATTGATTGTTTTTGACGATGCCTACTTTCTATTTTTCTTTTCATTTCTTCTTATTGTAAAGAAAGGAAGCTTGTAATTCCCTCTTAATGAATAGAACAATTCTTTTCTCTTTCTATGTGTGACATGTCTTTTGTTCTTCCTTCTCTTTTTTATTGCTTTTGTCCTTTCACCATGTGAGACGAAAAAGGATAGCCCACTCTTTGCTTCGTCCTCTGACAGCTTGCCGTAGCTTCAATGACCTCGAACGAGGGAGCAGTTACTTCCTCACCCCTTGGTGTTTGATTGGACAGGGGCTCATAATTCATGGTTCTCATGATTTGGTGAGCCTGTTCGCTGTAAATACTCCAATCTGGGGGAGCCTTGGCTTCAATTCAAAGTGCATTGATTTTGATCTTGTCATAAGTCTTAGTCTCAGGGACAAGTTCCTTCAAGTGCTTTGAAGAGACACGAATAACCTCCAACTAATTCTAGAGGCTATGAACCTCGCTTCTTAGCTCTGCAATGGGGTCTTGTTCCTGAGAGTCGGAGGGCTGACTCTTGTCCATCTGTACCTCTTCGGGATCCTCTGAGAGGTGTAAGAACTTCTCTTGGCTGTTAGTTATCCCCTTGTTCAAGGAGGATGGAATTTGGAGTACCCTCCTTGGTGGTTGGTGTGCCAATTCTGCTTCTAAGAGAGCAATGGAGACATGCAGAACCTTTTGTTGATTCGGCATATAGGTGACCCTCGGTGCTGGAAGGTCTACCTCTAAAGCTTTGCCAGTCTCAGGAGATGCTTCTAGCTCACCATTTTATTCTGGCGAATTAGAAGTAAAAGGGGAAGCTTGTTCTTTGGGCGATGATAGCATGATCTCGGAGAAGTGGCAAGGTATACTTGGGTAGATAGGAGTCAATGGGAGGATCTTGCCTTGTCCTTTCTCTTCTTTGAACATGTACATGATCATGCGCCCCAGATCTTCAACAACATCTTGAGACGAGGATCCTGACTCTCTCACAGGCTTTTAGTGATCATCCTTTGACTTTTCTGGTGTTGGAAGGTCTGTGAAATAGTACTTAGCATCGGCATAGTGAGTCTCGACTACAGGGAACTGTCTCTTGTCAGCATAGACCGTGTGCTGTCTCCCATCTCAGCTATACTTGAAGCATTGGTGGAGTGTGAAAGGAATCACATGTTGATTATGAAGCCAAGGGCAGCCGAGTAGGACGTTGTAAGATGTATCAATGTCGATCACATGGAACTGAGTGTAATCATTGAGGTCACCGATCTTGAGGGAAAGGCGCACTGTGCCAACTGGCTTTTCTCCTGATTAGTTGAACCCTTGCATGGTGATGTGGGTAGGTGTGAGGTCGTTAGATCCTAATCCCAATCGGGTGAGGATCCTTCTTGGGATCAAGTTGACTGCAAAGCCTCCATCCAACATGATTTGGTCGATAGGGCAAGCATGTAATTCATCATTTACAAAGAGGGGGCGATTGTGAAATTTGCCTCCCAACTGAAGGTCATCTTCGGCAAAATAGATTGCCAAGCACTCACTCAGGATCGCTAGGTCAACCTCAATAGGCTCCACTTCAGCCTCGTACACCTCTGGGTTAGAAAGAGCTTAGACCAAGGCCATACGATTATCTCTAGACAGTAGGAGGGCATCGTAGATACTTAGAAGGGCTGGAAGCTTTCTCAAATGCCCAATTACATCATATTTCACCATATCTTCATTAGTCTTTTGTGTTCCTGATCCAGTCACTGGTGTAGGTGGTAGGCTAGGTTTAGGAACAGGCTTTGGTTAAATTTTGGTTCAAGCTGACAGGGCGTCAGCGACTGGCAAGAATCAAGCTGCCTGGGTTAGCATCTCTCTTAGGCACTTCGGCTGCGCCCTACTGAGGCTAGTGCCTCCAAGCTCTCTGTTTAGAGTGTCGAAGTTTGAGCACTATCGACCTGCACCTGCGAAGAAATAGAAGAGAAGGGTGGAGAAGAAGAGTTATAATGTTTTAAGCAGCGTTTTATGTCATCTCCATAATTGGACTTGTGCAGGGGATATTTTAGGTCTTGCCCCGGCTCTGACCCTTGGGGGTTGCTTTTAGCGTCATCACCCATATTAGACGACTCCTAAGTTGTTGATGACTCTGGGACGACCATCTAATTGGACGATAGGATAAGGTGAGCTACGTCTTTGATGAAGTCCTATATGGTTGGTAGTGTAGGAAGGGGCCTGAGAAATTCTTCCTCGACTGGTGGTTGAGGAAGATGATTCCTTCGGCGAGCTGACCTGGGTACTCATCTCCTTCTATATCCCTGAGGAGGTGTTTGGTCCGCCCTATCGGACTGATGAGTAGTCATAGCTTGGTGGACTGCCTCATACTTCAAGGATTTGAGACTACTTCGTCCATGGTAGACTTCCCAAGGCTGAGAAGTGGAGGGCTCTGAAGGGTCCAGTGTATGCTCATAGGGGGCATGTAAAGAGGTTTCCTCTTGAACGGAAGTGATGGCTTGAAAGCGTTATGGGAGGACGATACAAACAACGTGGCCTTTTTGTACCTTCTCAGTGACTACAGCTTTGAACTTAGAGCATTCTTTCAGCTCGTTGCCCCATAATTGGTGATATGGCCATAAAGATTTTTCGTTCCCTGAGCAAGACGCCTCGACTGCCTGGGGGGCTTGGGAGTGACGAGATCCTGTTGGAGCATCATCTCGAAGAGGGTCTGTAGAGGGTCAAGCTCAGTGCTTCCCGGGGCTTGTGTCGAGAGTTCTTCTTATAATGGTGGAAGACGGACTTGAGGGTGTCCTTCTGGGTTACCATGGACTACGTGGAATTGCTGCATCTTCTTTGCCAAGAGCTCATGGAAGCCAGTGCATTCACTTAGGTCATGGCCTCTCATCAGGTGATACAAGCACCAGAGGTTCTCAGTTCCTTGAGGCAGGAACTTAGGCTGCCTTGTCGGCTTTGGTTTGATGTGTCCCTCTTCGAGCATTATGGAAAATAGTGCACGGAGGATAGCAGGTGCCCCATCATCTTCTTGGATTGCCACTATGTGAGAAGCCTCAATTGCCCTGAACGCTTTCTTTAACTCTTGGAGCTTTATCTGACCTTGTTAATAAGGGCTTCAATAGTGTCTTTGAGAGTATAGAAGTCTTGAGTGGCGCCTACATTTCTATGATAGGCACAGTACCTCTCGTGTGTCTCCTATCCAGCTTGTTCTGAAGTGCTTACCTCCGACAGCTGAATCATGTTTTGCTCCAAAAGTAGTTGACGTAGTGCAGGAACCCACTCCTTATCAACGAGGTACACCTTATTCTGGTGCTGGATCCAGAAGTCACTTCGATTTATGTTTTTAAGGGGCAGGACCTTATTGTAGGACTGTAACTTGCCCCCAATCTGAGGGGTCTATGCCTTGGAGAGGTCCATGGTTTGAGGGACAGCTTTGTTAGTGTCAGTCATGATGACGATCACACTGATCACCGCTTTTTGTTAATTGCCCCATTTGTTGGAGCGAGAATTCGAGCCGGCGGGTTGCAGACGAGATCTGCCATGGTGCTTAGACAGACCCTCAATACGAACTGCTTTAGAGATGAGCTCTGACATGGAGGGTGGATTGGAGGCCTCGACATGCAAGGCGATCTCGGGCAACATATTTTGTATACAGGTTTGAACTGCGTCTTTTTCGATCATGGGAGTGGCATGAAAGGTTGCCAACTCTCTCCATCAGGCGATGAACTTGTCAAATGGCTCACCAGGGTCCTGAGCCAGAGTGAGGAGCTCGATGGTCTCCACGTTCCTTTGGACTTCATAGAAGCATTGGTAAAACAAGTGCTCCATTTCCTGCCATGTGTGAACCATGTTTGGAGGCAGTCTAACATACCACTAGAAGGCTTGCCCTTCGACAGTCTCGACTAACCGATGAAAGAGAGTCACCCGTCATTTGTTGTCTCTCGACAAGCCGCTTAGAAGTGAGCAGTATGCTGGTGAGGGGATGTAGTGTCGTTAAATAGGGGGAGCTTCCATTTTTTATAATTTGGGGAAAATGATACCTAATCGATGTACGAAGGGTATGGCTTCCGATAGAGCGGTGCCTCTTGCATGCCCTGGACCATATTCTTAAGACTGTGGGTCACCATGGCGTCTATATCAGCAGGAGAAACCATGTGGGAAGTAGTGTTGTCCTGGGAGACCGGTGGGGGAGTTTGCCTCGGAATGGTGTCTTCACCAGATGGGGGATCAGTCTCATGGTCATAAGGGGCCCTTGAGGTTTCTAGGTGTCCCATCTTTTCGAGGATGGAATGCATCATTACCTCGAACCTGTTCATCCGCTCTTCTTGGGCGTTGTCCAACTCGTTTATCACCATGTCACTGACCGTTTCTTCTGAAAGGTCAGAGCCAGGTGGAGTAGTGGACTGCCGGGTTTGGTGAGTCAGACAGGAAAATTGGTCTGTGGGTGCTCAGCATGCCCCAACTGGACTCTAGCCTTTTATGCCGACCATCTGAGGACCGGTTCTTGATGGTCTTGGGACCGTGGCTTCTTGGCAGTGATCACCAAGCAATATTCTTAGACTTTCTTAGGCTCTGGGGTCTACAGAGGGTAGAATGGATTATGAGCCAGGAGGTCACAACAGGTGGTAACCGCTACTACCTTAGGGGCTTCTTTGGTCAGGATCTGCAAACGTTTCTTCTGCTTAATCTTGAGGCTGCTATGGACCTCACTCTAGAACCGAGCTTGAGGCTTGAACTGTCCCATTTTTCTTTATAGGGCAAGGGCCGTGTCGATTAACTAAAGCAAAGAATGAGGTCCAAGGACAAAGGCCAGTCTAGGTCGCTACCTTGGAGGCTGCAGGCTCCTATCTGACATCAGGCCAATGCCCCGAATTCCCTTATGAGGCTCGAGTGCATGTCTGACTTGGGGCGGCTGACTCAAGATGGTACTCTTAGGGAAAACCTTTGAGTACCAAGTCTCAAGGTGCTTGCCTGGTGAAGAAAGAGCGACAGAAGAAGGAGCAGGTTCATGACTCCACCTAGGCCGGGATTGGGGAGGAACCTGCAAAGTTGGTGCGTGTGCACCTTTAGGGTTAGCCGTCAGGGTGACTTGGTAGTCAACCCGGGCTCGATAAACTGGTTCGACCTTGGGAGGTCGAGACCCACAAGCTTGTGTCTATGAGGGACCCAGCAGGACCCTATCTCTCACAGGATGAAGCTGTGTGTGCTGAGAGGGAGGAGAGAGCGGTCGGCCCTCATGTGCTCAAGTTGACACAAAATTGGCGCTGCCCCGAGCTGTGGGATGCATGGGGCGCCCAGGGTTTGGCCTGAGAAGTCCTAGCGTTAAACATGACCTCGAGGGAGCATGAAAGTTGCCCCGAGGTGTGGCTCGAGTGGTTGGACCACAAGCCTTTAGGTGTGTGCGAGAGGTGGAAGCTGTAGGGTCTCCATGTCTGCATGCTAAGCCTCTAGATGTAGAGGTTCGGGGTAGTAAAGGAGTATGGGGGATTATCTTACTGTGACCCTCAGGAGTGATGGCAACTTGCTTGCCTCTTGCAAGAGTGGACTAGGAGCCCTTCCACCGTACCACAACAATATGACTGGCAAGGTACTTGCTAGTAGCCGGGTGTGTGTTGTGTGCAGCAGTGGATGTGTTACCAATGCAAGGGACCTCGGTGGAGGGCAAAGAAGCGGGGAGTCAAGGACCTTTAAGTCCCTTCTCGCACGAACTCAGGAAAGCACTTGAGAGCCGAACTGTTGATCCTTACTGCGAAGGAGTGTAGGTAAGGAGGCTTGAGCAGCTCGCTTCGCTGGGATGGTCATGAGTGTGGGGATGAGAAAATCCACGACTCGAATGATTGGGTTGAATAACCCAGATGCCATAGAAAGTAGTGCAGAAAGTAAAAGGTGATAATGATCAAACAAGAGCAAAACGACATAGCGGTAATAAGTCCCCAGTGGAGTCGTCAAGCTAGCTAGGTGCCTTGATCTTGCCTCCCCAGATCTTAGTGATCGCGTGATACGTGTCTCGGGTTCGGAAGACCTGGGACCAGAGATTGCTCTCTCGGGAACCTTGTTCACAGAACAAGGGCAGGTGTCTAACTAGTGAGAGAGGAATTTTGGATGTGAGGTGGGGATCAACCTGACCTAAGTCCGTGACTTAATCAGGCTGACTCACGCGGGCTCGCTCTTAGATCACGACAAAAAGCCCCCCAACTGCTTCAGCTGGTTTGAAATCGCCACCCTTGACCAGCGATCTCTTTGTTTTTGCACAACACTTCTATGGTTAATTTGCAATACAAGTGGGCCGAAGGACCCACCCTTTTTTTAGGGCAATGCACCTTCATATGGATGAGAAGGTGAGAAGTTAAGGTGATGACAAGAAGAGGGGACTCGACAAGGGGACGAGACTAGAATGATTACTAGACCATTGCAATGACTGACTTAGAGTGGTAGCAAGATGGGCCCGGTAACTCAGACCGGCACAACGACAATACTAATCGAAACTAAGGTCGACATGATTGTCCTAATCTTGTGCGGCAGCAAAATGGGCATAGTACTCAAGACCAGCACAACGACAATATTGATTGACAGTCAGATCGTTATGACAATCTTAGACCGAGTCTTCCTTCAGCCAAGTGAGAAGGGAAGAGAATGAGGAGAAGGCACGAGACGACAATGAGAAGAGGTCCCGATGGCGCTGGACACTGCTGGTCATGACAAAAAGGGGCAATCAATGAACTAAGGTTGCGTTTAGACATCTCCGTGGGAAACATGAGAAGGCAGCACATCCCTTCGCGGGTGGCAATAACTTCTTGGGAAGCGCACGGTGATAGTCGTGGGATGTAGATCGGATCCTGCGCACGGCAATAGACATCGAGCGCACGAAGAAATCTCGCGGACGGCGATGGTCACCAAGCGCGCGAAGAAAGCTCTTAAACAGTAATAGGCACCAAGCGTACAAAGGTAGCTCGCGGACAGTGATAGGCACCGAGCGCCCTAAGAAAGCTCGTGGACAGCGTTAGACACCGAGCGAACGAAGAAACCTCGCGGACGGCTATAGGCGCCGAGCACACGAAGAAAGCTCGCGGACGACGATAGGCACCGAGCATGCGAAGGAAGCTCACAAAAGGTGATAGGCACTGAGCGCGTGAAGAAAGCTCGCGGACAGCGATAAGTGTTGTCGTGACCCCTCGCGGGCGGCATTTGGCATCGCCATCTGCGGTAGGTGTGCAACAAGGGGAGACCCCTACGGGCGGCAATAAGTTCAGCCATTTGTGCTCTTCGCTGAGACATCGAGGACACCTCTACGTACGACGATGAGAAACACCATCTACGAACCTCATTGAGAGATAAAGATGAATGAACAACAGGGGAAAGCAGTTCGCACATGACGCTACCATCGCCATGCACGATTTGTGAAACCACAGGAGGGTGAAAAGAGAAGAAAGAAGCATGCATGACACTGCCACTGCTGTGCATGGCCTCTGAGAGGAGTTCAAACGAAGAATAAGAAGAAAGAAAAGAAGAGAGAAAAGATTTACCTTGAGCTTAAGGGTACCGATCCAAAAGTTTCTCTCTCCTTTCTCTCTCTCTCTCCAAATGTGATCCAACAATGAGAAGAAAGAGAAATTTTATTAAGAAAAGTTCTCCTTGGAGAATGAATCTAGTGTCTGCGTACAATAGTAGTACATGGAATGTATAGAATTGTACCCAAACATGGGTGGACTAATCAAAATAAACCTAATTGCTAGAAATTAAGATTTAATAGAATTAAAAGCAATAAAAAATAGGGCGTAAAATGACAGATTACCCCTTCCAAACAATTTGTGGAATTCTACTACAGTCCCTATCTTGCCCTAGAACCTGCATGATTTTTCATGGATGATCCGGGATTGTTCTGATGCTCGTTTTATCGAAAGATGATTGTTTTCTTATAGGGCTCGACATGACGAATGATTTGATACCAACTTCGAGCCATGGATCTTGTTTTTAGGCCACGATCTTGTGACTTGAAATTTGGATGAATCTTGAAACTTCGGAGTGATAGTGTGCTCATTCCTTGATGTCTTTCTATGATTTCTTTGCTAGATCACACTGTGCATGCCGTCACTATCGCGTGGTAACAAACGCAGCTATATTTCATGTCTAGATGAAGATTTTGCAACTTTGGAGTTTTGACCAAAATATGGAATTCTGGCGTCGCAATTCATAGTCACTTCATCAGCTTCGTGTGCAAAATCCGACCGTTCATCATGTATGGGGTTTGGACTAGAGATAGCCCTAGACTTTATGCACACCGTGGAACTGGTTTTGCATCGATCAGATTCGCGAGCAGCGTGATTTTGCTGCTTTAGCGAGTTTGCGATGCTGCTGATTTTCTTGTAACTTTCTGCACGGATTGGCAACTTCTCTCTAGTTTTTCTTCATGCTCGGGCATCATCGCGGGGTGTGCCATATATTAAAATGCTCGTCTTGACGAGACGAACACACTTCATCAAATTTGACCGTGATTTGATCGCGAACGAGGGAGATATAAGCATCATAAAACACTATTCGTGACTGTCCCTTTATGGAGTTTAGTTGCAACGTGGCCACACAGGAATGGCGTGCGGTTCCTCCTGTTTCGTTCTTTTACCTATAACTTCTTCCTGGAATATCCATTTAAGCTGAAATTTGACTTCTAAGGGTATTCAACTGTGTTGGATCCAATGACGGTAGTATCATAGCAATTTGATGCACCGAAAATATAATTCTAGTTATGGGGTTTGTTTCAAGTTACTAAAGGTTGTTTCTGATGAAATTGTTTGTCAGTCTGCACTATCTTAGATATATCGAAATGCGATGAAACATGGCAAGAGACTTTTGAGAGTCCTTATGAAGATCTTCACCAGTTTTGGGGCCATTTTGAGAATGTTAAAATTTCAACTGTTTGTTAGGCTTTATTGATCGGCGACCCATGATGATGAAAAATGTCTTCCAACAATCGACAAAGTCAAATACGATGTGATTGGGCACCTGAGGAAATTATCAGCTCTCCTGAGTATCTATGATGCCCTCATGTTGTTTAAAGACACTCAAATGGACCTGATACAAGCGCTCTTCCGCCCTGAAGTACACAAAACAGAAGTCGAATGGTTCGAGAAAGACCCTACAATACTCAACAATTTCATGGCTATCACGTTCTCAGACGATGGCGTACAACTAGGATAGAAAATCCATAATCGGCCTTGCTTTGTGAATGGCGATTTACATGTCGTCAGGTCAAGCAAATCATGCTAGACGAGGGATCAGTAGTAAACCTTATGGCGCGAAGGATTCTTACCTAGATCGGTTTAAGTCTGGAGCAGCTTGAGCCTACAAGCCCGACAGTTCAAGGATTTAATTAGTCCGGAGAAAAGCTGGTTGGTACCATGCATCTCAAGCTTAAAATTGGGGATTTGAATGCTTCCACGTTATTCCATGTTATTCACACAGAAAGCTCTTACAACATCCTACTAGGTTGTCCTTGGCTCCATGATCATGATGTGGTTCTATCCACGCTACATCAACCTCTCATGAAGACACAGAAGACATGACTGGTTAGAAGCTTCGATCTCGCCCCCGGTCGGGATGACCTAGTGGCACGTGTCTCGGGTTTCAAGGAGTACCCAAGACTTGAGACCGCTCTCTCGAAAACCTTGTTAAGAAATAAGCGCAAGTACACCAACCGATGAGAGAGGAATTTGGTGTGAGGTGGGACACACCTCACTTGAGTTCGTAACTCACTCAGGCTGACTCGCGTGGGCGCCCTCTTAGATCACGACGGAAAGTTCCCCCAGTCCTACAACTAGTTCGAAAGCACCTCTCTTGACCTGTAATCTCTTGTTTCTGTGATCACACACACATGGATAATTTACAAGACAAGTGGGCCGATGGACCCCACCTTGCCTTTGGGAGAATGCACACAGACGTGCATATACAAAATAAGAAAGGGATGAATATGGCGATAGAGATTGGGGTGATTAAGAAGAAATAGAATGGGGAAAGAGAAGAGAAGAAGGAGAAGTTTGACCGGATGGCTAAACTGACACAGTAGCTAGAACAGTATAATGACTGATTTTGTGTGGTAGCGAGACGGGCATGATAACTCAGACCGGCACGGTGGCAATACTACTCGACGGCAGAACCAATACTGACCAGCCTGGCATGATGGCATGTCTGATGTGGCAGCAAGACGGGCATGGTAACTCAGACCAGCACTGCGACAATACTGCTCGATGACGAAACTGCCATGACAGTGCTAGACTTAGCCTGTCCCTTGGGCAAACGAGAGAGGAAGAAGAAAGAAGAGAGAGAAGAAAGAAGAGAGAAGAGAGAAGAGAGAAGATAAAATGGAAGAGAAGAAAGAGAAAAGAGAGGCAAAAAGAGAGGAGAGAAGAGAGAAGAAAGAAGAGAGAAGAAAGAAGAGAGAAGAAAGAAAAGAGATAAGAGAGATGCAAGAAGATAGAAGAGAGAAGAGGGAAGGAAGGAGAGAGAAGAAAGAAGAGAGAGATGAGAGAAGAAAGAAGAGAAGAGAAAGAAGAGAAGAGAAAGAAGAGAGGGAAGAGAGAGATGAAGATTAAGAAATAAGAGAGAGAAGAGAGAAGAGAGAATGAAGAAGAGATAAGAGAGAAGAAAGAAGAGAGAGAAGAGAGAAGAAAGAAGAGAAGAGAACGAAACACGGAAGGTGATAGGGTTCCACCGTCCATGACGGAAGAGAGAAGAAGGGGAAGGAAGCATGGACAACAATAGGGTTCCGCCGTCTATGACAGAGGAGAGAGAAAGAAGGGGAGAAGGGACATGGATAGTGATAGGCTCCGCCATTCATGTCGAAAGAGAGAGAAAGAGAGAAGGAGAGAAGAAACATGGATGACAATGGGTTTCGCCGTCCCTGATAAGAGAGAAAGAGAAAGAGAGAACATGGACAATAATGGGTTTCACCGTCCATGACAAGAGAGAGAGAATAAGAGAGAACATAGATGACGATGGGTTCTGCTGTCCATGACAGGAGACAGAGGATAAGAAAGAACATGGACGATGATGGGTTCCGCCATCCATGACAAGAGAGAGAGAGAGTAAGAGAGACCATGGACGGCGATGGGTTTCACTGTCCATGACAGGAGAGAGAGAATAAGAGAACATGGATGGCGATGGGTTCTGTCATATATGATAAGAGGGAAAGAGATAGGAGAGAGAAAAGAGAAGACACATGCTACAATAAATATCGTCGTGTGTGTCAGAAGGGACTCAAACATGACCCGACATGCTGAAATGACCCGGCATGCGACTTAGGAAAGGGCCCTATTCAATGTCCTTGTCAGAGAATGAGGGAAGAAATGTCGTACACAGCGATGAGCATCGTCGTGCATAATCATGGAGGAAGAGGAACTTGGACAGAGGCTCGGCTCGGCACTCGCGTTAAGGCCCGACTCATTGTGTTCATTCCAGGAGGTAAGAACCAAAATGGGGGATGTCATGTGCGGCGATGGGTAACGCCATGCATGACACGAAGAGAGAGAAAAGATAGAATTGAGTGAGAATAAGAAAGGAGAGAGATAAGAAAGGAAATAGAAAGAGAAAAAAGGAAAGTAGAGAGAGAAGGAAAGATCGAGAGTTTAGGAAAGAATATTAAGAAGGAGACAGGGAAAATTAGAAAAGTGAGAGAAGAGATTAGGACAGAAAGAAAAGAAAGATCAGGAAAGAGAAGTGAGAGAGAGACATGCACGACGATGCTTACTGTCATCCATGTTTGAGGTAGATAAGAGAGATACAAAGAGCAAGAGAAGAGGAGAGAGACAAAGAGAAGACGAGAGAGATAGAGATAAGAGGAGAGAGGGATAGAGACAAGAGGAGCGAGAGACATAGAGAAGAGGAGAGAGAAAGAAAGAAGAACAGAGAGAAAGAAAGAAGAAGAGAGAGAAGAGAGGAGGAGAGAGAATTACCTTCACCTAGGGGTATCGATATTTTTCTTCTCTCTCCTCTCACTTTCTTCAAGATGTGCCCACAATCTCAATGTAAACTCTTAATTTTATTCTTCAAATTGAAGCCAAAAGGAAGGGTCTTTTACAATGAGGTATAACATGGTATTTATAGAGTTGGGCCCAAAACATTGGTGGATGCCTAAAATATAACCTAATTGATGATAATTACAATTTATTTGAATTAAAAAAAATGATGCAAAATTACGATTTTGCCCTTGCTCATCAATAAACGAAATTCCAAAACCATCCCTACTGTAACAATGAAACGTGCTCAATTTTCTTAGGATGATTCGGGGTTGCTCCGACTCCCGTTTGGCTGAAAGATGATTACTATCCTGTTGGGCTCGGTATGACGATCAATTTGATATTAACTTCAATCTACGGAACTTTTTTTTAGGCCACGATCATGCGACTTGAAATTTGTAAGAATCTTGTAAACTTTAGATCGATATATTTGCTTGCTTCTTGATATATTACCTTGGTTTCTTCGCTATAATGGACTGAGAATGCAATCACGATCGTGTTGCAACAAACGGAGCTCGATTTTGTGCCCGAATGAAGATTTTGCAATTTTAGGTTTTTTGTCAAAATTTGGATTCCGGCAGCCGGAATTCTACAACAAATTTAACATCATCAAGCACCAAATCTAACCGTTGATCATGCGCGTGGTTCGGACCAGACATGGCCCTGGACCTTACTCATGCAATGGCATTAGTTCCGCATCAGTGATGTATGCGAGCGTCGTGATATGGTCGCTTGAATGAGACGCGCTACTGCTGATTTTTTGCAACTCTTATTCTCGAATCGTCTTCTTCTCTCTAGCTTTTCTCCCTGCTCAGACATCGTCAAGGGACATGCCATATCACCTTGCTCATCTAGGCGAGACGAACAAGCTTGTAAAATTTGAGCGTGACCTGACTCGTAACGAGGGAGATATGAGTCCCGAAAGTTACTGGTCATAACTGTGAAAACCAGTCCCCTTTAATGGAGACTAGTGCAGAGAGGGTGCACAGGAATAGAGTGCAGCCTCTCCTTTTTCAGTATTTTACCCATAACTTTGTTTTGGAATGTCTGTTTAAGCCTAAACTTGACCTATAAGATTTTTTTACCATGTTGGATCTAATGGTGATGGTTCCACAACCATTTGATGCTCCGTTAATAGGTTTTTAGTGATGGCTTCCGTTTCAAGGTGTTAGAGACCGATTTTTTTGAAATTGTTTCTTTGTTTGCACTGCCTTAGACATGTCAGATTGCGACGAAACTTGGTAGGTGGTTGTTTGAAGTCCTTAAGAAAATTTTCACCCCTTCTAGGGAAATTTTAAGACTATCAAGAATTCCACTATAAGTCAAGGCTTTATTGACTTGCTTCTTCTTTATTTCGCATCGGGGACCCAAGGTGTTGAAAAATGTCTTCAAACAGCTTCCCTTGCCGAACGTTGTGCTTTGAGAGAAGAGTGACGGACAAGATTCAAAAAATTTCCCTCAGCTTTATTGCTTTTTCTTCCTAACCACAGGACCACGTGAACATCGAGGAGATATGCACGTAATGTTGTAACTAGGATGCTCAAACGTTTGGATGCATTTGTCACATATCCATCCATGAAGACTTTGGGGGAGAAGAGATTTTTGAGTGATCCTGTCGATGTCCTCACTCTCAAGGGACTATTTTGTGATTTGAAGGGATTAGTATTTTACATCCTCACCCTATCGAACGAATTGCTACTGGTGGGGGACATCTCATGAAATGCCCATCATCCACATCAAGAGCTCTTCTTGGGTTCCAATAATTGGGAGCCTTGCTTAAGGGCTTACACACCCAGTTGGTTAGAATCCTGGCTTGTCTGGCAGTCGGGTGCCTTGCTTAAGGGCTTTCTTCTCAATCAGCCAGGGTTCTTGTGTCTTCTGGTGGGGGACATCTCAAGAAAGCCCATCATCCATGCAGGGACTTTTATTTTTGCTACTGGTGGGGGACATCTCATAGAATGCCCATCATCCACATCGGGAGCACGCTTTGCTGCTGGTGGGGGACATCTCATGGAATGCCCATCATCCACATCGGGAGCATGCTTTGCTGCTGGTGGGGGACATCTCATGGAATGCCCATCATCCACGTCAGGGGCCTTTTTTTTTTTTGGTGACTTCTTGGGAACGGGGTCCTTTAGCACGGAACCTCGATGTGTCGTCTTAGTGATTCTTCTAACTCTTAGGTCCTTTTTATGAATGGACTCAGACTGTGGAACTCTTCCTTGAAGCTTATATTTTTGGGTCCTGATAAAAGGGAATTCTAACACCAGGGATTTTTCTTTTTGAATGCCAGCTGAAGCCACCTATAGAGGCGAGCGCTCTATCAACCTGCTTATTGGTCCAAGCACCCATTGCAGGTTTTCACTTGGATTGAGAAGTGGATCCATAGAGATGGTTTTCACCAACTTTCTTTTATTCGGGTCTCTTTTACCCATGACCTTACAGTCATGTCCACCATTTTTCTTTCATTTTTACCTACGTTGCCCTTTCTGGTTTTCATCGTGCCCAGTTTTTTTTTACGGAACTCTCTTACTCATGGTTTCGTGACCATGCCCGTCCGTCATTTTCACTCATGGCATTCCCTTATTCAGGTATACACCATGCCCATTATTTGTTATTTTTGGGAAGTCATGTTTAGGGTCATGCCTTCGGGACCTATGCGAAGCCTTTTAACATCATGCGGTCAAGACATGTACTATAGTTTAAGGTCATACAGCTGGCCGTGGTGGCGATGAATGATAGTCTGTGAAGGCCATAGAGTGAGTATGGTGGTGATTTGACTCACTTTGGGGAGATGGAATGAGGTTGCCTATGAAAGACAGGTGGTGTTGTTATGAAAGGTGGACGACGGTGACCCCACTAGCTGACGGCGAGTGTGGAGGGCGAGATGGCGGGTGAGACTCACTGGGGAATGATGGATGATGATAAAGGAAATGGATGCATTGGGGAGTTGTGAAAATGGTACGCACAGAAGGGGTGTGTGCGTATGGGGGCGTGTTTAAGGTCATACCTCCTAGACTTGTGTAAAGCAGTTTAACGTCATGCGGTCAGGAAGTGCACGATAGTTTAAGGTCATGTAGTTTGTACCATGGCTGTGCAATTTAAAGTCGGGTAGCATGGACCATGCAGTTTAAGGTCGTGCAACAAGACCTTCGCTACAGTTTAAGGTCATATAGTTTGGACCATGCAGTTTTGGGTCGTGCATCTAGACCACGGTTGTGCGGTCTAGGGTCATGCAGCATGGACCATGCAGTTTAAAGTCATACAACTAGACCTCCACTACAGTTTAAGCTCGTATAGTTTGGACCATGCAGTTTAGGGTTGTGCATCTATATCATGGTTGTGCAGTTTAGGGTCATGCAGCACGGACCATGCACTTTAAGGTCATTCAACCAGACCTCCGCTACATTTTAAGGTCATATAGTTTGGACCATCCAATTTAGGGTCATGCATCTAGCCCACGGTTGTGTAGTTTAGGTTCATGCAGCACAGACCATGCAGTTTAAGGTCGTGCAACCAGACCTCCGCTACAGTTTAAGGTCATATAGTTTGGACCATGCAGTTTAGGGTTGTGCATCTAGACCACGACTGTGTAGGTTTTAGGGCATGCAGCACGGACCATGCAGTTTAAGGTCATGCAACCAGGCCTCCGCTACAGTTTAAGGTCGTATCGATTGGACCATGCAGTTTAAGGTCGTGCATTTAGACTATTTTGTGGGTCGCCATGTAGATGAAGCTCCATGGGGAATATGCCTGTAGATGGCAATCCGACTCCCTGGGGATAAAATGGTTAAGGCCATACACAAGTAGAGGGCTTAGATGGAGATGGTGGCCCGATGAGGGATGGCAAACGAAAGCAGACCACACTGGGGATTAGGGGGTGAGTGTGACTCCCTAGGGGATAAGGCTGTGGAATGCATGCAGCTCTAGTGGCTAGGGCACAGGTGTAACTCCACTGGGGTAGTGGGAAGACACTCATGGTGGTGATCGAGCTCAGGCACCCACGATGCTAACATGGGCGGCAATAACACGCACGACGCTAACTTGGGTGACAGTTGCACGAACAGTGCTAGCATGAGCGGTAGTAACACGTGCGGCTCTAGCATGGGTGGCAGTAACACTCGCAGTGCTAACATGAGTGGCAATTGCATGCACGACACTAGAACATGCGTGACATTAGTCTAAGTTTGGGCCTTAGGCGTGCGCTTGACCCGATCCTGGTCCATTTGACGCTTGATGCTCGACGCTACATGGGTGGCGATGACCAGTATTCAGGCTTTGGGCTTGAGCCCGACTTGGTTCGTTCCATCGCCGTTTGGTCTTCAAGGACCTGATTGGTATTTTCAATTTGTTTGAGGCACTTCAAAGGAACGTCGTCTATATAAGGGGGTAAAACCCCCTTTTCACCATTTCAACAAAGGTAAAATGATAGTGAGCAGTAAAAGAGGGCAAGAGCTTTTCTGGTTAAGGGATTTCGACGAGACCACGAGGGCATTCACAAAGGGTTTTCGGCATCCGCAGAGAAACCACAGGGGGTCTTGGTGAAGATTCTGTCGTGCCGGAGAAGTGAGAAAACAGGGACTAAGGGTGTAGCAGAGGCCTGTCATAGGCTTTCGACCGTTTTTTAGTGGGAGTGAGAAGTTTACAATGAAGGATGGTGTTTTCCCGACGAGAAACCGAGACGTCACAGTGCAGCGAATAGTCATTGGCAGAAAATGATTGTGAGAAGCGAATGGTCGTCGTCTACATATGCGAGGAAGGTGAACAGTCGCGGGGGAGATGAAGGGCTTGGGGAGTTGAAGGGTCACCAGCAACTGACGGGACACAAGCAACCGAAGGGGCACAAGGAAACAAAAGGTCACGAGTAGCTGGAAAGTCTTGAGTAAACACGTGCGGCAATGGTCGTGGGCGACAACAGTCACTCGCGGCGTTAGTCACACATGGGGTTAGTGACAACGTGTGTGGCATTAGTCATGTGCAGCAGTAGCCGCTCACTCGACGATCCTTTCATGGATGGTGGCAAGTTGTGATTGTTATTGATTGTGCACGACATTGAGTTATGCTTGGCAATAATCATGTACGGCGATGACTTGGGCAGGCAGAGGGTGGTGAACAATGGCAAGGCATGGCTCACGAAGTTTGTTGGAAGCCAAGTCCTCCATCACAACTGTGAACCCCATGTTGTTCTTTGGAAGGGCCTTCACTGTGAATAGGGTATGCTTTCCATAGACCAGTTCCTTGCCAGAGAACTCTGCTTTGTATGTCTGATATACTCGAACCAAAGTGCTTCCACCTTCTCCCGATGCAAGAGCAACTTTTGGCCTGTAACCGTCCTCTTTTCCTCGGATGCAAGAGCAACATTGGGGGTCAACTGCTCTCTTTTTCTCTGAAGCAAGAGCAACACTCGAACTGTTCTCTTTTCCTCTGAAGTAAGAGTGACATTTGATAATATATGCCTGTCACCTTCGTAATAATGGGTTTCTGATTGTAACTTGTATCTTCTTCAATAAAAAGGGTTAAGCTTTGCTGAATTGTCTTGCTTTTTTTCTTTTCAACGTGCTCCCCTTTCTTTTATTGAGTCTTTTGAGTGTGTTTCAGGGATAATACTTCTTTAGGTATTGCCCCATTGATGGGGGGCATCGCCTCCTCTCCATCATGACGTGCCAGTATGTAAGCCCTATTTGGCGAGACCTTCTTGACTATAAAAGGGCCTTCCCACTTAGGTTCAAAATTTCCTTTACGCCGCCCATGCATAACGATCGACCTTTAGATGGTTAGAACCATATCCCCAAGAGTGAATTAGCGGACCTTGACTAACTTGTCAAAGGCCCTCTTCATTCTCCCCTGGTTGAGTTCGAGGTTTTGTTGAGCTCTCAACCTCTTTTCATCAAGTGCATCCAACTCTTGATAATGAAGCTTGATTCTCTCATCTTTGGTCAGTCCTTGATGTATGGCGACACATAGCGAGGGGAGTTGAATTTAAAGGGGCAAGGCTGGCTCACCCCCATAGACCAGGGAATAAGGAGTGGAATCGGTGGAATTCGTGTGGTAGTGCGATGGACCCACAACACTTATAGGAAGCTTCTCGTGCTAGTTTTTCTTCATCTTTGATACCAACTTCCTTAAAACGTTGCATAGGGTCTTATTGAAAGCCTTAGCTAAGCTGATCACCCGAGGGTGGTACACAGTTGAGTACTTCCACTCGAAACCGAAATGAGTAACCAAGAGATCAATGTGATGACTTCTGAATTGAGGATCCGTTCAGGCACCCCAAACCCATATATGATGTGATGCCGAACGAAGTTGGCCACAGTAGTCCCAGGAACTTGCTTGAGGGGGACCGCTTCAACCCACTTGGAGAAATAGCCTGCTGCTGCTAAAATAAAGACATGACCCATTGTAAAGGGAGGATCGATAGGTCCTACAAGGTCCATACCCCATTGTGAAAAGGGCCATGATGGCACTGTAGGATGTAGGGGCTATGGTGCTTGATGAATAAGGCTCGAGTGCATTTGGCAGACCTGGCACCTTTTGGCATAGTTTAAGGAATCAACAGCCATCGAAGGCCAATAATACCCCAATCTATGTATCCGTTCATAGAGCTTAGGATCGAACTGATGCAATCCACAGATGCCTGAGTGTACTTCTTCCAACACCTTATTTGCCTCTTGTGCGTCTACACATCTGAGAAGAATACCGTCAAAAGTCTATCTGAAGAGAGGATCTCCTTCAAGGAGGGTGTACTTGGTAGACATTCGACGCACATTATTACATTCGGCACGATCTTCAAGGAGTCTACCGCCCTTTATAAAGTCAATGATAGATTCTCTCCAATCTTCCACTTGCTTGATTTCCACACATATTGGGTCGAAGAACTTCAGCTCTTGTTTCTGAACGCCTGCTCCTTGATTCTGTGCCATTTCCTGCTTGGCTTTAATGACATCTTTGGCTACTAGAAGTGCTCCGAATGGATAAGGCAGACACTCAGGAAAGAGAATTCTTCCATCATCTGCGTGTACTGCGGTTCTCGATTCAATGTGTCTCCACTCTGCCACCTAGATAGGCGCGGGCCCTGGTGAGGACAATTGAATGGTAGCTCTGAGCTTTGCAAGTGCATTAGCCTGCGAGTTTAACCTCCTGGGGATGTGATTCAAGGATACATCATCAAATTGAGCCATATACAATTTTGTTGTATCATGGTAAGGCTTGAGAGTGTCCTTTCTCATGTCATAGATCCCCTTAAGCTACCGAATGACCAACTTGGAGTCGCTAAAGATATCGAATTGCTCCAAGTCTAAATCCAAGGCTATCTCTAACCCAATTATAAGGGCCTGATACTCTGCCTCATTATGGGAACTAGCTTTGGTGAGAGAGAAGGATAGAGGAAGTATCGCTCCTTTTGGAGTCATGAACACCACTCTGGCATCTCCTGGATCAGATTAAAAGGCTCCGTTGAAGTACATCTTCCATGTGTGAGCGAGTTCTGCAAAAAATACTTTTTCATCAGGGAGGTCGCTTAATAAAGGACATTTTATCGGTACTGGGTGTGCTGCAAAAAATTCAGTCAAAGCCTGACCTTTGACGGCCTTTTGTGGTACATATATGTGATGTTGAACTCCATGAGTAACAATGCCTACTTAGAAAGGCATCTCGACAAGCATGGCTGGTTATAAGCCTCGATCTCACCCTCCGGATTTAGGTGATCTGATGGCATGTGTCTCAGGTCTCAAGGCAACCTGGGACTTAAGATAACATTGCTGGAATTGAGGCATCCAGGGAGATTGAGGAAAAGGGTGCCTCTGGATTTAAAGTTTTGGACTTCACAATTGCTTCAATAGAGCCAGTGACTCAGATGGCTATCTCCTCTTTGATCCCAACCCTTCAGACCGAAGCCTCTTTAGAGGCGGCAAGCACAATAGTATCGCCCTGGCCCATTTTTAGTGGGGTATCTGGTATAACTGCAGGTATGCTTCGTACAGGCCTTCAGGGTTTAAGGGAACTGCCTTTCAGTGAGATAGGTGAAGCTTTGGCCAAACTCCAGGAATTTGCTGCCGTGACCATTGTTATTGGGAATGCGCCAAAAGTCCTTTCCCATTTTGATGCTACCCTAAGCGAGTTGGAGAGCTGACGGTCGGGAATACTGCATCATGAGGCGGATACCAGTAGGCTAGCCTCCTTGGAGGAGTCAATCTTGCATCGTCGTGAGGAGATAGATTCCCACACTGAGAAGAAGGCCATTATGACTTGCTGTCAACTGGATCTCAATAGGAAGGCACAAGTTTGCTTCAAGAGGATGATCAAAATATGGGAAGAGATGCAAATAGTAAGGCAGGAATTCATTGAACTTGAGAAGGAAATGATTCGGAGAAGGGCCATGGAGGCCTCTTTGATCGTGGATTTATCATAACTCACTCGTACCATTGAGTCCGAAGCTGTGGCAATGGAGGAGGAGACTCAAATGGTGACTGAACTGAAGGAATGTGTCCAGGACACCGAGGCTTCTATTGCAGCATACAGAGCAAAGATCAATAATATCATTGATCATTTTCGAAAATGTCTTTTCTTTTGCCACCATTTGTAAAAAGTTTGAGCTCACGAATAAAATGCTTCGTTTTCTCTTCAGACTGACTTTGCTACATGATTTCATTTTGCTCTTTACTTTGCTACAACTCATGTGCTCTTTTTGGGCTTGAGTGCCTCGCGACATATTTATTGTCTCAAGGGGCTAATATCCTAGGCCTTGTTTAGTGCCGTGACGGGCTGCCATGGCTTTGATAGCTTCGAAATGGGGAGTCATTGGTTTACATGTCCAAGGGCTCATAATTCATTTTCCTCATCATTTGGTGAGCTTGTTCACTATAGATAGTCCAATCAGGAGGGGCTTTGGCCTCCATTAGTGGTGCATTCACTTCAAACCCATCATAGCTTTTGGTCTCAGGCACAAACTCCTTGAGATGTTTTGAAGCAACACGTATAACCTCCAATTGGCTCTGGAGATTGCTAACTTCGCTCCTTAACCCTGCTAGGGGATCCTGCTCATGAGGAGAAGAAGACTATCCTTTCTCAAACTGCTCTACTCCTACCAAACCAGGGAAGTGTAGAAGTTGTGGTTGGTCACTGGTCCGAGGAGCATCCTCTATGCTTATAGCAATCGGATTTTGAAAAATCTTCCACGGCGGTTGGCGTGTCACTTCTACTTTCATGAGTGCAATAGGGATATACAGGACTTTTTGATGGTCCAGCATATAGGTGATCTTTGGAGCGGGAAATTCTATCCCTATGACTTGCTCAATCTCAGAAATGACCTCTGGTTCATCTTTTGGCCAAGGTGATCCAGAACTAAGGGTAGGGGGTGAGGATTCTTCTTCACGTGAAAACGGAGTTTCTTCAGGGATGATTGTGGGGATGCTAGAATGAATAGGAGTTAAAGGGACGATTCTACCTTGTCTTTCTTCCTCTTTGAACATTTTTACCATTGTTCTCCCCATAGTCTCATCATCTTCATAAGGTGAAGATCCTGTCTTCATTGTAGACTTGTGATCCCCATCATTCAGCTTTTGAGGGGACACCACATCAGTGAAGTAATACTTAGCATCTGCGTAGTGAGTTTCCACTACAGGAAATGGTCTTTTATCAGCATAGACCGTATGCTGTCTCCCATCTCAACTATACTTGAGGCACTAGTGCAATGTCAACAGAACCACCCCATGGTCATGGAGCCATGGCTGACCGAGGAGGATGTTGTAGGAAGTGTCAGTGTTGATTACATGAAACTAAGCGTAATCGTTCAGCTCAGCGATCTTAAGACGAAGGTGAACTGTGCCAGCTGGTTTCTCTCTCGACTGGTCGAACCCTTGAATTGTGACATGGGTCGACGTAAAATCTTCGGACCCTAACCCCAATCGAGTAAGGATCCTCCTTGGGATAAGGTTGACTGTCAACCCTCCATCCAACATAATTCGGTTGATGGGGCATGCATGTAATTCACCTGTCATGAAGAGAGGGCGATTATGAAACTTTTCTCCCAAATGTAGATCATCCTTTGAAAACGTGATTAGTATACATCTTCCTAAAATCACCTGTTCCACCTCAATGGGTTCTACTTCGGTCTCGTACACCTTTGGGTTAAAAAGAGCCTCAACAAAAGCCATCCTGTAATCATTTGAGAGCATGAGGGTGTCATAGATGATGAGAAGGGTTGGAAGCTTCCTTAGATGCCCTATCACATCTTATTTCACCTTCTCTTTGTCAAGGCTTTGTGCTCCTAATCCTGCCACTGGTTTAGGTCGTATGCTGAGTTGAAGAGCAGGTTTGGGTGGAAGAGGTTTATTTTTGCCAGCTGGTTGACTTGACTGCACAGCGGGCTTGGTATGGGTGATGGAGGTTTGAAGTTTTGGAAGCGATTGACTATGAGGTATCATAAGAAATTGGAGAATAAGTGGATTGTTTAACGTATTTGGATTAGGGTGAAGTGGCGAACTAGGAACTTCAAAGTGCCTGACTTTTGCAGTGGAGGTTGCAACGTCTTCCCCAATCTGAGGCTCATTTGCCCCATGCTGGGTGATGCTCTTGAGATTTGCACCATATGACAAGCGTCCTTAGAATAAAAGTTCTGCCCCCTTGATTCCTTCAGTCTCTACTCAAAGTTGGGCTCAGGGGGCCACTGGGGTTTCCTTGGCTTTGACTTTTTGTGGTTCTTTGAAGAAGGTGGCTCTGCTTTGGCTTTGGTTGCCAGAGCATCAGCAACTGTTAAAAATTCAGCTGCCTGAGCCAGGGTCTTTTTTAACCGCTTTCGTTGCGTACTGGTTATGTTGTGACATTACAAGGCTGTACCTGCAGGAGACATTAAGGAAGAAGGATGAGAAGCAGAAGAGGAAGAAGGAGAACGGTCAGAAGGTGGGGGACTTTTAAGGTCTTCCCCTCATCGGATCGATCTAGGCAACGTTTTACGTCATCACCAGGGTTGGACGTGTGTAGGGGGTCTTTTAGGTTTTTGCCTTGCTTCGACCGTTGAGGAGTGCTTGTAACGCCGTCACCCTCATTAAAAATGTTTTGAGGAGATGTCTCAGGGACGTCCTCTTTATGGGATGGGGAAGAAAGGAGGATCACGCCAGGGATGAAGTCCATTAATATTGGCAGTGGGAGAAGAGGCCTGAGAATATCCTGCTCAACTGGCGATTGAGCAATCTTGTTTCTCTGATGAGTTGTCCTTGGTGCCCGTCTCCTTCCGGTTTTCTAAGGGTGTACTTGATTTGTCTCGTTAAGCTTTTGAACAACCCTAGCTTGACGAATAGCTTCTCGCCTTAAAGACTTGAGTCTACTTCGCCCATGGTGGCTAGGAAGTCAAGGGTTCAACAATACTAGAATCAATATTATGAAGGTCTTGTATCGGGGGGGCCTCTTGCTCCAGTTGAGTAGTGGCTTGGGGATCACTTATTGGAACTTTGTAAGACTCTTGACATTCCTGTATTTTCTTTGTGATTATATCAGGGAAACTAGTATATTCACTAAGGTAATGCCCCCATATCTGGTGGTATGGGCACCAACGGTCTTACAACTAGTTCAGAATCGCCTCCTTTGGCTTGTATTCTCTTATTTCTACAATCATACACATATGGCAAATATTACAAGACAGGTGGGTCAAGGTACCAAACCTTGCCTTCAGATGAACGTACACAGGCGTGCGCATTCAACAGATGAGAAGAACGAGACGATGAAGATTGGGGTGAGAAGAAGTTGATCGAGTGGTGAGACCAACACAGTGATCTGATTAGTAGGTAATTCACCTGTCGTAGTAGTAAAACGGGGCTTGGTAACTCAGACCGGCTCAACAGAGTTACTACTAGACGACTGTAATAATACCAACTAACTAAACACAATGACTTGCCTGCCATGGCAATAAAGTGGGCACAGTAACTATGACCGGCACAACAACATTACAACTAAACGATAGGACCACCATAGAGACTAGTCTCAACCCTTCTTGATCATACAAGAGAGTAAAAAATGAAGGGAGATCAAAGAGAGAAAGAAAATAAGAGAGAGAGAGGCTAGGACAGAGAAGAGAAGAAGATAAAAGAGAAGAAGAAGAGAGAGAAGGGAAGAAAAGGAAAAGAGAAGGAGGACACAGACGGAAATGGTTTCTGCCGATTGTGAAATAACGAAAGAAGAGGGAAAAACCAGGCGGTGCTAGGCATGTGCCGTCTATAACAAAAAAGAAGAAAGAAAGAGAACCCATACGGTGCTAGGCTGGCGCCGACTGTGATAGAAGTGAAAAAAGAGAGAAAACCCAGGCAGCACTAGGCTTGCCTCAGTTAGGACAAAAGAGAAGAAGAGAGAGAACCTATGCAGCGCTAAACTTGCGTCGGCTCTGACAGAAGAGAAGAAAGAGAGAGAAAACCTAGGCACTGCTAGGCTTGCATCGGCTGGGACAGAAGAGAAGAAAGAGAGAGAGCTCAAGCGGCGTTAGGCTTGAATCAGTGAGGACAAAAGAGAAGAAAGAGAGAGAGAACCCAAGAGGTGCTAGGACTGTGCTAGCTGAGACAAAAGTGAAGAAAGAGAGGGAACTTAGGCGGCACTAGGCTTGCGTCGACTGGGACAGTAGAGAAGAAAGAGAGAGAGAACCTAGGTGACGCTAGGCTTCTGCTGGCTGAGACAGAAGAGAAGAAAGTGAGAGAACCCAGGTGGTGCTAGGCATGTGTCGGCTAGAATAGAAGAGAAGAAAGAGAGAGAGAATGCAGGTGACACTAGGCTTGCACTGACTTGGATAGAAGAGAAGAGAGAGAGAGAACCTAGGCGGCGCTAAGCTTGCATCAGTTGGGACAGAAGAGAAGAAAGAGAGAGAACCCAGGTGACGCTAGACTTGCACTAGTTGGGACTGAAGAGAAGAGAGAGAGAGAACTTGGGTGGCACTAGGCTTGCGCCACTGGGAAAATAAAGAAGAAAGAGGGACAACTTTGACAGAGGCATGGCCTGCCATCTAGGATAAGACCCGACTCAGTACTCCTGTCTCATGAACAGGAAGGCATCACACAAAATGATAGGTACGTCGTGCATGAATAGAGAAAGAGAAGCAGGAAGATTGAGGCATGATAGACCAAAGGAGGAAGGGAGAGAAAGAGACAAAGATGAAGGGAAGAGAGAGAAAGAGACAGAGAAAGAGATTGAGATGAGGGAGAAAAGGGGAGGGAGAAAGAGATAGAGATGAGGGAAGAGGAGAGAGAAAAAGAGATGGAGATGAGGAAAGAGGAGAGAGAAAAGAGGTGAGAGAAATAAGGGAGGAGAGAGAAAAGAGGAGAGAAAGAGGGTAAGAGAGAAAAAAGAGGAGAAAGAAAGAGGGGTGGAGAGATAAAGTTACCTTATCGAGGGGTACCAACCCTTTTCTTATCTCTCCTCTCTCTCTCTCCAAGACACACACATGAACTCAAGCAAGAACTCAAGTCTTTATATAATGTTGAAGAATTGTGTTTATGTTTTTTTTTACAATTGGGCCCAAACATGCGTGGATACCCAAAAACTACCTAAAATTGAAGATAATTACAATTTAATTATACAAAAGGAATTCTAAAAATGGGCGTAAAAGGATTGTTTTGCCCTTGCCTAACAATGTGTGGAATTTCAAAATAGTCCCTGCTGCTGCTTGAGAATTTACGTGATCTTCCATGACTGATCCTGGGTTGCTCTGTCACCTGTTTGATCGAAAGATGATTTTTTTCTTGTAGAGCTCGGCATGGCGATCGATTTGGTACCAACTTGGAGCCATGAATCATGTTTTAAAGTCATGATCATGAGACTTGAATTTCGGATGAATCTTGAAAACTTCGGATCTATAGTACACTGGATCCTCGATCTTTTTCTTCAATTTCTTCATCAAATCACACTAAGCATGCCGTCACGATCATATTGGAACAAACACTGCTCGATTTCCTGTCCGAATGAAAATTTCGTCATCTTGAGTTTTTGGTCGGAATCTTGACTTTCGTTTGCCGAAATTTACATCAGTTTCGATGCCTCCATGTATGAAATCCAGCCGTTCATCGTACGTGAAGTTCAGACCAAAGATAGCCTCGGACCTTATGCACATAATGCAATTGGTTTCACGTCGATCGGGTACGCGAGCGTCGCGATTTGGTTGCTTGAACGATGCGTACTGCTGCTGATTTTTTTGTAATTTTATTCACAGATCAGCAACTTCTCTCTATTTTTTCTCCCTTCTCAAGCGTCATTATAGGGCGTACAACCTATCGAAACGCTCATCTCGATGAGATGAACATGCTCACAAAATTTGAGCGTGATCCAAGTTGGAACGAGTGAGATATAGGCCCCAAAAGTCACTGCCCGTGACTGTGAAAACAACCACCTTTAATGGTGTATTGGTGCAGGGTGGCCACACGGAAATAGTTTACGGCCTACCTATTTTCGATATTTTACCCATAACTTTGTCCTGAGGTACCTGATTAAGCCAAAACTTGACCCATAGGGGTTTTCCATCATGCTAGATCCCATGGTGGTGGTCCCATAGTTGTTTGATGCACTGAAAATATAGATCTAGTTACGAGTCCATTTAAGGGTGCTAGAGGTCGATTTTACCGAAATTGTTTGTATGTGTTCACTGCCTTAGATATGTCTAATTGCGATAAAACTTGGTAGGTGACCTTTTGAAGTGCTTATGAAGATCTTGACCAGTTCTGGGGCCATTCTGAGACTATCAAAACTTCCACTGTAGGTTGAGGCTTTATTGACCTTTTAAAGTGCTTCCTCTTTATTCTGGATCAGGGACCAAGGTTTTGAAAAATGTGTTCAAGCAATGGCGTGTCATGAGAAACTTTACAGGGTCTGCTTTTGATATAAGCTTTACTTCATGACCAAGCAAGTAATGATGGAGCTTTTGTACCACGCAGATTAAGGCCAGGCACATCTTCTTGATAGGGGGATAAGTCTTCTCAGCCCCTTACATCTTGTGGCTAAGATAGTATAGTGCGGTCTCTTTCCCCTCTTCATTGTTTTATGCCCATAGTGCCCCAAGTGATTCGTCAAGAGCGGTCACATACAAGATGAGAGGTTTTCCCAACACCGGTATAGAGAGCACTGGAGGATTCAGTAAATATTGCTCGATGTCATCAAGTGTAGCCTGGCATGCTTCATCGTAGATGACTGGGGTATCCTTCTTTTATCGATGCATAAAAGGCTTACAGTGACCTGAGAGGTTCGAGATGGACTTGCAGATATAAGCCACCTACCCTTGAAGGGACAGCGACCCCCACAATGTAGTTGATGGCGGCATTTTCTGGATTGCTTTAATTTTTTACTGTCTCAATTTCAAGTCCTCAGTGTCTAATAATGAACCTCAAGAACTTTCCTGAACGCATGCCAAAAGTGCATTTTAGCGAGTTCATCTTGAGCTGATGAAGGCGTAACCGTTCAAACACCTTTTCTAGGTCTCGCATATGAGCATCTTCCGTTTTAGATTTCACCACCAAGTTAGCCACATAACACTCCCCCTCCTTATGCATCATGTCCTTGAAGATGGTCGTCATTGCTCTCTGATGCGATGCACCGACATTCCAATCCGAAAGGCATCATCATGTAGCAAAAGATGCCTTTTGGAGTCAAGAATGCGATAGCTTCCTCATCTTCTAGCGCCATCCGTATCTGATTGTACTCAAGTATCCATCCATGAAGGAGAAGATCTGGCAGTGAGCTGTGGAGTCAATGAGCATCTCCGTAAACGGCAATGAGAATTGATCCTTTGGGCAAGTGGTATTTAGGTCGCAGAAGTCGATACAAACCCTAATTTCGCCATTTTTCTTCTTGACTGGTACAACATTCGCCAGCCACTTTGGGTACATGACTTCGTGAATGAAGTCTGCTTGTCTGAGCTTGCTCAACTCAGCATCGATCTGCAATTCGAGATCAGGTCTGAACCTCCTTGATTTTTGCTTGACAGGCTTGACAAATGGATCAATGCCGAGACGGTGGACTGCGACTTGAGTATCTAAAGCAAGCATCTCATGGGAATGCCAGGCAAAGACGTCCCGATTTTCTCGCAACAAGGAAGTAAGATTCTCTTTCTCTTCTTGCAGCATATTTACCGAAATGAATGTTGGCATAGGGCCGACTTCATTCCTTAAGTTTATCTCCTCGAGTTCACCGGTTGTGGCTTGACCCCCTTCTTCCCATTCGTCTGCGACCTCGTGCAACTCCTCGCCATTGGCTTCGGAGGGCTTCTCGTTAACCTTCAGTGAAGACACCCATACATCTGACATTTCTTCTTCTAAGCAGGCTTTGCTATGGAACATGGCTCTTGCATGCTCATCTTGTTTACCGCTGAAAGGATGAACTTCGAGCAGGGCCAACGTATCCGATTGAGGGAATTCACTCTGAGGTACCAGCGATGGTTGCGACTCAGTGATTGTGTAGAAAGTCAGTGCCTCATGAGGACCTTTTTGATGTTCCCTTGTATCCATCATGGGCATAGGTAGTATTGTAGGTTGAGGGTCAGAGGTAACTGGGTATATGGTGTCACGACCGCCACCCCTAACCCCTACTGTCTCAAATAAGAGGGCGACAGAGTGCGGGTTTGTGATCGGAGGTCACGTACGTCACTCAAGTAGGAGTGGCATCAACACATGTTATAAGTGCAGAATGAAAGCAAGTTACGAGAAATAAATAAAACTCAGCCAACAAGCACCAAAGACTGAATAATTTAAAACCATTAAATCTTTCATTCAATTTCAAAGTCTGTACAATAAATTTTGAGGCTTATAAGCCTGACATTCATCTCATTACATCAAAACATCGTGGCCTTGCCACAAAACACCTACTTTGGAGGAAGGAAAAACTCTGACAGATCTGAACTCCAAACGCCTGCGATCACCGATCTGCTACTCGCCACTCGCAGCCATGCACTATCACTCTACCTAGAAGAAAATAAATGGAATGAGCTATAAGCCCAGTAAGTAAATCACTACTCCTGCATTCCCGTCTATATGTATGTGCATAATAACATGGCCTATGGTTCATCACGAGTGACACTAACCTCACAGAGTAAGGTCATGCATCAGAGTACATATAAATGTTGGCTACAGAGTGGAAGATTCAGTTCACAGTGCATTACTTGTTCTCAAGATGGCATTTACATTTATGCATATCACAAATACAGTCAGATGCTCATATAAACTACTTAATTTAGACAGATAAAGCAAATTATTTACTCCCGAAGTAGAAGCCACATTGATCAGGCTAAGCCAATCCAGTAACTTGGAACTTCTACCCTCATTCAGGAGGGAGGATAATGACAAGTAGAGATCACACTTCGTAATATCTTCACTCACACACACATCCCTAGCGCGCTTTGAGGTTTTCAATAGGCTATGGCCTTGCAAGACATGACCCTCTCCTTACACCCTTAGGCGAGAGGGCGTTACACTACCATTGGAGGACTCAATGCATAGTGCCCATGACAACTAGGGGGTGCGAGCGTCTCTATTACTTACAATCACCTCTCGACTCCACTCCTATCATATGATTCAATATATAATGTACCCAACTACCAATGGAAGACCCATTGTGTAGTGGTCATATCACAATATTCATTATTCATATAATAAAATCCTAGCATCATATTCACAGGGTGACAGTATCCGCATCACATCATAACATTGTCAGTATCATAGAATGTCAGTATTAGAATCCCAAAATAACAGTATCAGTATCACTTGATAACATTATCATTATCACAGAATGTCAGTATCAAAATCCCAAAATAACAGTATCAGCATCACATGATAACATTATCAGTATCATAGAATGTCAGTTTTAGAATCCCAAAATAACAGTATCAGTACCACAGAATGAGTGTTAATATCACATTTCCTGCAATTTCAGGCTGTGACGTCCGATCATGAATAGGATCATAACTTTCAATTCGTTTGGAATTTAAAGATGGTTCCAAAACTAATTCTACACTATACACACATATCTTTCAAATGGGGGTGGCTTGAAAGCAATTGGACCTCGTTTAGGCCCTCAAAATTTCAAGAAAATAGAGGCATTCTATCAAGAACCTATTATACAGTAAAAGCAGTGACATGTCTTTAAAATTTGTTCAATATGTCCCAATCAAGAAGAAATTTCAAAATGTGGTTAACATGTAATTCAATATTACTCATAAATATTTGGTGGTTTGGAAGAAAATGGATCCCTTTTAGTCAGGTAACGTCAGTGACATTAGAGACAATAGTTCTGTGTTTTACTAAAACTGTTCACAGTGACCTACTAGCACGTCTTGAAGCATAATTCTATATGCATAAAGAATTTGAGAAATATTTGAACATAAACTTTATAATAAACTCATATATCTTTTCAATGGAGGTGGTTTGAAGTCAATTGAACCTCATTTGATAGGTCAAAAGAGAATTGCAAGAACATGGAACCTTCTTGGAAATTTACAAGACAATCATATTACTACTTAATATGATACCCAAATGGCCTCTAATTGTGCTAATTCTTAACATAAACCTTTCACTTTCGAATAGATACTTAAGAACAAAAAATTACAGACTTTTCATGAAGAACAAGTCAGATTTGATGCTCACTGTAATCGTTAAAATGCCAGTTATATTGCTGGAAAATAATAGTGGGCATAAACTTCCATTACTTGTATTATTATTCATATCATTGACATGCTAATTCATGATCAAGTCACACTTAAAGACCTACAAGGTAGTAATCCACTTACCTTAAGTGTATAATGCCTTCAAAACCTTCTTCCACAGACTTCTTCAACTCCTACAAAGGCAGTTCTAACAGTGTGCTACAGGGAGCTTCTTCCAAATTCTCCCAATTGTCTTAGAGAGAAGAGATGAAGGGGAAGTAAAGTGGCGTGAGAGTGAGACAGAGGCTTAAGTATCCTTTGGCTGGGTGGCAAACCAGGTTGTACCAGGTGGCGTGCAACTGGACAAGTGGCATGCATGGCAGCATGAACTCAACAGGTGGCGTTCACTGCCCATGCACAACAGTGACCCATACGGCGTTGCACAGCATACGCTACACACGGCGTTACTCCATCTCTCTCTTCACATGCGACGATGAAGCTCAGTACACAGACGGTGATGTTCTTTCTCAACTTCACTCGCGGTGCTGACATTCCCTCTCTCTTCACAATCTGTGATGCTCCTCTCTCTCGTCATAGCCAGTGATGTTCTTCTCTCTCTTCATAGCTGGCGATGCTCTTCTCTCTTCACAGCCGACGATGTCTGCTCTCTCTTCACAGCTGACGATGCTCTTCTCTCTCTCTTCACAATCAGCGATGCTCTTCTCTCTCTCTTCATAGTTAACGATGCTTTTCTCTCTCATCATAGCCGGTGACTCTCTTCTATGAAACACTTCACACACGACGTTACCCTTTCTAAACAGACTCCCACTGCCGTGCAGGTTACTATGGCTTGGAAAACTTTGATCCTTACATATGGGACGAGAGACATCCCAGGGAACTTGAGGATGAGTGGATTGTCTGGGGTATTTGGGTGAGGAAGCACCTCAGGGGACTGGAGGATGGGTGAATTGTCTGAGGTATTTGGTCGAGGAAGGAGTGGTGGACCAGGGAACTTCAAGACCTTTGGCCTTTGAGGTAGAAGAAGAAGAAGTAGCAGAAGAGAGAGAGAGGGGTTAGTAGGTGAGCGACCATTAAGGTCATTCCCCTCATCGAACCGATTTGGGCTGCTTTTTACATCATCACTAAAGTTGGATGTGTGCAGAAGATCTTTTGGGTCTTTCCTCTGCTTAGACAGTTGGGGGGTGATTTTAGTGTCGTCACCCTTACTGAACGTGCCCCGAGTAAAATATGGCCTAGGGATGTCCTCTTGATGAGATGAGGGAGTAAGGACGATCGCTCCGAGGATGAAGTCCTGTAGGGTCGGCAATGGAGGAAGAGGCTTGAGAAATTATTGCTCGACCGGTGGTTGAGGAATCTTGTTCTTCCCATGAGTAGCCCTTGGCGCCGGTCTCCTCCAGGGTTCCTTTAGAGGTACTTGATCAGTCTTGATAGGTTTGTGATTAGCCTTAGCTTGACGAATTGCCTCTCGCTTTAATGACTTGAGTCTGCTCTACCTGTGTTAGACTCTCCATGGCTGGGAAGTTGAAGATTCAGTGGGATCGAAGGAATCATCAACGGAGACCTGTACTGGGATGTCTTCCTGGCTGAGAATAGTGTCTTGAGGGTGTTCTTCTAAATGGCGTGGGCATGTGACCTCTCTTCACCTTCTTGGTGACTATGGCTTCAAACCCATAGCATTCACTCAGCTTGTGGATCCATATCTGGTGATACAGGCCCCAGTGATTCTCACTTCCCTTAGCAAGGCGCTTGGGTAGCCTTGCCGGCCTTGATCTGACAAGTCCTTATTGAAGCATCATACTGAACTGAGCATAAAGGAGATCTGATGGAAGCTCATCGGAAGAGTATGGTCCTTCGTCTTCCTCCCATACTGTCACTGTGTGGGAGGCTTCAACTGGCCTGAATGCCTTCTTAAGGTTGTTGAGCTTTAGCTCACCCCCTCTAGATCATAGCTTTGACGAAGTCTTTGAGTGTGTAGCATTCTTCTGTGGGGTGGTTTATCCTCTAATGATAAGCACAGTAGTTTGCATACGTATCGAGGCCAGCTTGATCAGGAAACTTGATCTCAGATAGCTCAATCATATTCTGCTCCAGCAATAATCGGAGTAGTGGGGGAACCCATTCCTTTTCGAAAGGACAGACCTTGTTCTTATGCTTGACCCAATAGTCGTCACGATTAAGGTTTGCAGGTGCGGATTATTTTAAGACATTTTTTAGCACCTTGGGTCCTCGTTGCGGAATAAAAAGAGAAGCCAGTCAATAAAGCCTGAATTACAGTGGAATTCTTGATAGTCTCAGAATTTCCCTAAAATAAGTGGAAATGTTCATAAGGACTTCAAAAGGCCGCCTGCCCAGTTTCGTCGAAATCTGACGTGTGTAAGACAGTGCAGACAAAGAAACAATTTTGGAAAATCAGTCTCTAACACCTTGAAAATGACCCCATAACTAGAAATCTATTTTCAATGCATCAAGTTGTTATGGGACTACTACCATTAGATTTGGCACAGTCGAAAACCCCTATGGGTCAAGTTTCGGCTTAATTGGGTACTCTAGGACAAAGTTATGGGTAAAAGACCGAAAGGGATAGGCCGCACACTATTCTCGTGCAGCCTCCCTACACCAAATCACCATTAAAGGTGACTGTTTTTACAGTCTCGAGTAGTGACTTTCGGGCTCTGAATTCATTCCCTTCATTATTACCATCCATCATTCCCTAGTGAGTTTCACCCATGCTCACAAAACGGTAAAGGATTCCACTATCCATACTTACCGTCAGCTAGCGGGTCACCACTTTTCACCCATCATTCATACATCATCCAACTTTCATAGGTAGCCTCGTGCCAATCCCCCAAAAAGTGAGTTGAAACCACCACCATACTCGCTCGATGGCCTCCACAGACTGCCATCCATCTCCACCATGGTCCAGCTGTATGACCTTAAATTATAGTCCACGTCCTGGCCGCATGATGCTAAAAGGCTTTGTATAGGTCCCAAAGGCACGACCCTCAACATGCCTTCACAAAAAAAAGATAAACGGGAATGTGTATATGTGGACAAGGGAACACCATGAGTAAAAATGATGGATGTGCATGGTCACGAAGCAATGAGTAAAAGAGTTCTGTGAAAATAAAGCCTGTGCATAGTGAAAACCCGAAAAGGGCTCCGTGAGCATAAACGGATGAAAAGGGTGGACATGGCCACAAGCTCATAGATAAAAGAGCCCAAAAACAAAGGAGGTTGGTGAAAACCATCTTTATGGTTCCACTTCTCCAGTCCAGGTGAAAACCCGAAAAGGGCGTTTAAACCAACAAAAAGTGGGTCGACGCAACATCACAGTCTGAGCTGGCACCCAAATGCTAAACAGGTGTAATTCTAGCTAATAAGGTCTACGCAAACTCCTCAGCTGCCAGGATCCAATCAAGAAACACAAGATGGCTCACTTGGGAGTGAGAGCCTCACAAGATCTCCCAAACACCAAAAATAAAAAGAGTCCTTGAGGGTGCGGGTGATGGATAATAAGTCCCTTCAAAATAAAAAGATTCCTTGAGGGTTAGGACGATGATTGAAAGATCCCTCCAAAATGCTAAAGACCCCCACGAAGGCAAGAAACTGACAAAGCTAGGGTCCAACCTATTAGAGACTTCAGGGTGATGCCTCGCCATGAGGTCGCCTCACAAAAAACCTTCCTTAGCCGACAGGCTCAAACCTTTGGGACAGGCCAACAAAAAAGCCCCCCACCTGACCCGACAAGATGGGGCCCACGAGGCTGCCTCTCCAAAATCCCTCCCTAGCCGATAGGCTCAAACTTTCAAGACACGTCAACAAAAAGACCCCAACTGGACCCTGCAAGATGGGATCCACAGTGGTACCTTGATTGTCAAAAGTAAATCTGGTGTAGTAACACACAATGACGACCAAAGGCTCATAGCACTTGGCCTCCAGATAGGCTTGATTCTGACTAACAAGGTCCACATAAAATCCTAAGCTGCCAGAATCACCAATCGTCCCGTGAGGGTGAGGACTTCGAAAAGATCCCTCAAAAGTCTCTTCTCCCCCTAAAGTCTCCACGGATAGACCTGTACATTGCATCCAAACATATGAGCATCCTAATTACAGCATTGTGTGGATCTCCTAGGTGTTCACGTAGTCCAGCCACTAGGAAGGAAAAAGAAATAAAGCCAGATGAAATTTTTTGAATGTTGTCCTTCTCACTTCTCTCGAAGCACAAGCATGTTGTTGGAAGACATGTTTCAGCACCATGAGTCCCTGATGCGGAATAAAATAGGGAAGCCAATCAATAAAGCCTGACAAACAGTTGAAATTTTAATAGTCTCAAAATGGCCCTAGAACAGGTCAAGATCTTCATAAAGACTCTTAAAAGTCTCTTGTCAAGTTTCGTCACATTTCGACATGCCTAAGCCAGTGTAGATTGAGAAACAGTTTCGACAAAATCGGCCTCTAGCACCCTAAAATGGACCTTGTAACGAGAACTATATTTTTGGTGTGTCAAACTACTGTGGGACCACCTCTATTGGATTTGAGACAGTCGAAAACCCCTATGGATAAAGTTTTCGACACCAAAGCCTCAATGCCCTGGTGCCACCCTTTTATCCCAAGCCTTAGTGCCTCCATGTCAAAAAACGAAAAAAGAAAAAAATCTTCTCCTCCTCTTATCTTCCATCAAACTCTTGCAACTAGGGGGTGAAGTTCCCTAAAATGGGAGCTTCAGAGGCCATCCTGCTATCAAGTTTGGGTAATTTGGGCGATCCCAACTGGACCAATCGGACATAAGCCGAAGATGTACCTTGCCTATTGTTCTTCTCATCAAACTCCAGCATTCAAGGTGAAGTCCCTTAAAATGGGACCGCCTCAGAGGCCGTCCTCCTATCAAGTCTAGGTAATTTGGGTGATCACCAACTGGACTAGTAGGATGTAAGCCAAGGTACCTTGTCTGCCTTTTCTTCCTCCATCAAGTTTTAAGCATCCAAGATGAAGTCCCCTAAAATGAGACCATCTTGAAGGCCATCCTCCTATCAAGTCTGGGTAATTCGAGAGACCCCTAGCTGGAATAGGAGGACATAAGCTGAGAGGTACCTTGTTTGCTCCTAGCGTTGTTGTTTGGATTGGGATAAAGCTCACAAGAAGGGCCCCCACCAACTCGAATGCCAGGACCTCCCCAGCCAGAATGGGATAAAGCTCACAAGAAGGGCCCCCACTGGCTAGAACATTAGGAGTTCACGTTGAGAAAAAAGTCGTATGCCCGCCGAAGACAGACCATCAACGTGACCTCCCAAAAGAAAACAGATTATGGCAGAACCCAGAGAAAGCCCCTCAACAAGGCACCGGACCACCGGAAGCCACTTTGGTCGCCCCTTAGTCAAGGGAAAAGCTCAGAAAGGTCTACCCCTCGAGGATTGCACTGTGCTGGTGATTAAGAAAAAAAAAAATGATCGAGAGATAATAAACACGTCTTGCTAAGGATTAGTCATAGGAGCTACGACCTTAAACTTTTTCGAATGTTGCATTTCTCGCTTCTCTTGAAGCGCAACATTTGACAGGGAAAGTTGTTGTACATAATGTTTGATATACCTTCGTAAGCCCAAGAGAATAAGGGGAGAGCTAGTGACAGTCTGGTCTCACAGGTTCATGAAGTACTCGCAGACCAAGATTGTGCCAAAAATAAAGCCTTCAGCCTAATGACCTGGGTATGGTGCCCTTGCACCAAAGAAGGACCCTTCACTATAGCCGTATGCTAATGGATGCAGCACTGCCATTGTGCTTAGAATGTCAAAAAACCCTTGAAGATCAAATTTGGGCTCAATCAGACCTCCCTAGAGGGGTCTACGCTCATGCAGCCTCGCAGCTCATGGTTTTTACCATAGCACGGTGCGGCTTCACTAAACTAGTCCCAAAAATGGGGATTACAATAATGTTTTCTGGCAGTGACTTCGCCAACCCACGATGTCTTTCTCTGAAACCAGATGGAGGTCAAACATTTACATGTTCCAGATCATGCCAACCCCGTCTTTTTGACCTATGGGATACACTTTGGTGTGACCAAGAACCCTCATTACTCTGAAGAGGAAAGTGACCAGATAAACCAAGGAAAAAAAAAAGAGGGTTCAGCAAGCTCTAGATTAAGTGAAGCATAACTCAATGTCCAAGCCTTGGATTAACGCGGGGAGGAGTTCAATAGAATCACCTCGCAAAGAGATACATTCTGGTACAACTCTTGCATTCAATTTGTGGTATGATGATATCAAGTCCCTAGGTCACCAAAAAAGCAAATCCAACAAGTTGCTGGATTCCCTCCCTCTAGCAACCTTCCAAATTAGGCAAATGTGCAAATCGATACCAAATCAGCCCAAACTTGGTGCAAAACTAATGCAACAGCCTCCTCTCTGACTTGAAAGTAGATCCAGGAGCTAAAACAATGCAGCTCGAAGATGCATTGGCAAACAAAGTTTGCAAAACTGACCGGACTTTCACCCCAAGGGAAAGGCCACCAGGTATCAAAATGGTCACAATCGACAGAAGAACGAAGATATGTTGCTGAAATAGCTAAAAAATTGCTGCTAGTTGTAGGACCAGCTTCCAAGGTCTTCCCATGGCGGAGCAACCTACATGTAGGGACGGTCTCGTCATTAGGGCAAAAAATCACAGGGGCATTTCAATCATTTGTGCCCAATTTTTGGATTTGTTTTGAATTTATTTAATTGTTTTTAAGCTTGATGTTTGAGCATCCACCATCGTTTGGTGAATCCTCTAGCTTAACTCACTTGTAAGGGAATGACCCCGAACCCCCTCCCCCTTTTTTGACCCTTCTTTTTGGAAGCTTCAATGCCCCTAAAGTCTAGAAAGAATCGAGGCCAGATTTTTCTTATTAACATGTCTTTCTTTGTGAGCCCTTGGTCTTTGTGGGAGAGGAGAGAGAGAGAGAGAACACTTTGAGAGAAAAGCAATACCCCTGAGTGCATGGTCTCGTGGGCACCCTGGTCGCACGGGTCACCCCCCATCTCTCCTAAACTGAGTCATCCTTTCTCTCTCGCTCTCTTACTCTCACCTCCACATGTGCGACCCCATCCGTGCGGCAGCCTGCATCCATCCGCAAACCCGTGGACGTGAATCCCACGGGTCTCGACCCTCGGGTTTCTCTAAACTCCCCTTAATGGCAAGAAAGACCCCTCCGAGAGGGAAACCAAGGAGGAGGGACATTTGGATCCCACCCCAATAGCATATAGAGAGTGAGAGGAGAGAGGTTGTGAGCTTGAAGAGGGGTCCCATGCAAACCGTGCTGACGAGCAGCCATAGGGATTCATAATTGCTTTAAGAGTGCCATCCACCCGAGCGTGTCCCCAAACTCTCAAAGCGGCATAAGAGCGTTCGCGCTCAAGTTGAAAAAATCTCTCTCACCGTCAGCCTCCTATCTACCAACACGAGGGCTTGCAAGTGTACCATGCACCGAATCTCCACGATTGTTTGAGAGAGGGTTTCCACCTCCCCCTAGAGAGAAACCTAGACCCCACCGACATCAATTGGTCAGAGTGCCTTTTTTAGGTTTTCACTTGGACTGAGGGAAGTGGTGCCGTGAAGATGGTTTTCACCACCTTCCTTTTTATTGTGCTCTTTTACCCATGACCTCACGGTCATGTCCACCATTTTTTCCATTTTTACTTATGGTGCCCTTTCGAGTTTTCATCGTGCCTAAGTTTTATTTATGAAACACTCTTACTCATGGTTTCATGATCATATCTTTACGTCATTTTTACTCATGGTGCCTTTTGGGTTCTCACCATGCCCATTTTTTATGGGGACGTGTCTACAGTCATGCCTCTGAGACTTGAGCTATGATTTAAGGTCTTATAGCCTTGACTGTTATGCGAAGCAGTTTAATGTCATGTAGCCAAGACAATTGCTACAGTTTAAGGTCATATAACTTGAACCGTGGCTATGCAATTTAAGGTCTTGCAGCACGGACAGGAATAACAATGGATGATTGTCTGTGGAGGCCATAGAATGAGTATGGTGGTGGATTGACTCACTTGGGGGAGATGGCATGAGACCGTCTATGGATGATGGGTGGTGTTTGTATGAAAGATGGATAACAGATGACCTACTAGTTGACGGTGAGTATGGATGACAGAATTGGTCACCGTGGTTTGGTGAGCGTGGGTACGACTCACTGGGGATGAAGTCAAGGTGGTGTGTAAGTGTGTGCACGGATGGGCCGGCTAGGGGAGGCATGCGTGGAAGGGCATGCAGAAGGCGTGCACACATTGAATGGGGCACACGTGTGTGGAGGCATGTTTAAGGTCATGCCACCGTGAACTAGGCTACGATTTAGGGTCGTATAACCTCGACCATTATGTGGAGCAGTTTAATGTCATGTGGTCAGGACGTGTGCTACAGTATTAGGGTCATGCAACTGGACCGTTGTCCAAAACAATTTAACGTCATGCAGCCATAATGTGTGCTACAGTTTAAGGTCATGCAACTAGACCATGGTGCTAAGCAGTTTAATGTCATACGACTAAGACATGTGCTACAGTTTAGGTTCATGCAACTGGACAGTGGTGTGAAGTAGTTTAACGCCATGCAGTCAAGACATGCACTACAGTTGAAGATCGTGCAACTAGACCTTTGTGTGGGTCACCATATAAGTGGGTTGTACAGTGAGGGGTGGACTCACTGAGGGATGTGAAGTGGATGAGGCTCTATGGGGAATGAGTCTGCGAATGATGTCCTGACTCACTGGGGATGAAATGGTTGAGACCATTTATGGGCAGTGGGTTTAGATGTCTAAGGTGACCCAATGAGGGATGGTTAGTGCAAGTGGACTCACTGGGTATTAAGGAATGAGCAGGACTCATTGGGTGATTGAAATGGGTTGACTCTTGTTGGCATGAGTGTGACTTCATGGGGGTAAAAATGTGACGAGGTTCGAGCCTATTGGAGGTGAAGAAGGCTTGCCAATGCACACATGGACGGGCCGGCTAGGGACAGTATGCATGGAGGTGCTTGTGAAAGGCGTGTACGTAGTGGGGGAAGGTTTGCGCTCGGAGGTAGAACGTGCACATCGGTTGAACGCATGTGGCAGAGAGACACGTACAACGGTTGAACGCTTCTGGCTCGGGCTTCCAATCGTGATCTTCTCTCTAGTTTTTCTCCCAGCTCGGGCCACGACATGGTCATGCCATATATCAAAACGTTTGGGCCGACGAGACGAACATACTCCCAAAATTTGAGCTTGATCCGACCTGGGACGAGAGAGATATGACCTTCCAAAGTTCAGCCTGAAATCACAATTTCCATTAATGGAAACTAGTTCAATGAAGGTGCACCGCATAATGTGTGACCTACTCGTTTTGGGTAATTTGGCGATAACTTGATCCATAAAAGTTCGATCAACACGAAAATTGATCCTTGGGGGTTTTCAAACATTTCAGATCCAATGGTGGTGGTCCCATAGTTATTTGATGATCTGGTGATAGGGCTGTGGTTATAAGGTCTATTTTTAGCGCGTTAGAGGCTGATTTTCTAAAACTGTTTCTTCATCTGCACTACCTTAAAGTTATCGGATCAAGACGAAACATGGCAGGTGTTCTTAAGAGACCCTTAGGCATGATCTTGAACCTTCTTGGGCCATTCGAAGACTGTCAGAAATTTTACTTTCGGATCAGGGCTTATTGTTCTACGGCTTCCGTAGTCCACAAAAATTTTGGTACATGAGGACCTAGGTCATGAACTAATCTCTCCTTATTCGCATCAGGGATATAGATGTTGATAAATACCCTCAAACACTGAGTATTTGTAATACTCGCTCGTTTAGTTTGAGCGGGCTTATGACCTCCAGCATATAATGCATTTGTTTGTGAGACCTTCGTTTATCTCAAAAGTTATGTGCTCATTTGGTCATAGCATTTAGGCAAGGTTAGAACGTGTGGTATTGGTGGCATTAGAACCACATGTGTTGCGCCCAGGTTAGAAGAAACCAAAAGCAGTGGAGGAGAGTGGGGTGGGTTGTTGCTTGCCCCGTCTCATCACAGTGACAGTCAGATCGTCAGTGATGACATATGTGTATGTGTGCATGGTGGTTGCAGGGTCGCACAGACTGGCATGGAAGTTGCCAGAGAGTGGTGTGTGCAAGGACGTGCTAGCGCTAGGGACGCCCTTGTGGGACACAGGTGGGGTTACCTTATGGGTACCCACAGAGACGATGGTCTTCATGAGAGCCACCGAGAAAAGAGGACTAGCGGCTCAAGGACCAAGTTGAAGCTTACGACTGGCGGGATGCTTCCCAGTGACAGGGTGCTTATGCAAGGGAGTGACTGTAGTGGCGCCCATGCAGTTGACATCAAGGGATTTCCCTTTCATGCCGGAGGAGGAGGGATAAGGGCTTTTAGTGCCCGTGCCCCAAATTTTCTTAGGTTGGACTAGGATAATAGGGTTAGTCAGGCCGCCCGAGTAAGATGTGGGGGAGGCAGGATTAGCTTACCCTCTTGCCCTAGATGAGGTCTCAAATATGGGGATGCAAAAATCCCCAATCTGGACAAAAGAGGGATAATGGAATCCCATTACAATTTTAGAGAGAGAAAGAAGGGAAGCTGTTACTTGAAAATAGTTCGAGCCAACAATAGGGTGGCACGCCCCAGTGGAGTCGCTAGTTGGTCGGGGCCTGATTTTCACGTCAGTCCTCGCGTGGGGGAGAAAACCTCTCTCGAACAATCGCGGAGGGTCCACAAATGCATGACACTCTTATGTGTGATAGGTACCAACAATGAGCGAGATTTTGTGGTGGGGGTACGTTCGAGCACTTACCTCACCGTTTGGGGTTCAGGGGACACACCCGGGCGGTTCGCCCTCTTAGAATAATTACGAAGCCCTCCAACTGTCTACTAGTGCAGTTTGTACATGGACTCTCTTCAGGTTTTCAAAAGATTTCCTCTCTCTCTCTCTCCCTTGTAATGGGGGTTCTGATATCCCTCTCTATGGTGATTCCCTCAAGGGTGCTGACTGGCTAGTGAAAGAGTGTGGAGGGGATCTGGGAGTTAGAACTCTAGGGTTCTCTCTGAACCACTTGCCTGTCACGAGCGTGTCTATCGCAAACGCAGGTTACTGCGCAGGGCAGATGACCCTTAGAGGAGAAGAGAGAGGGGCTCGGGATGTGGCCCCGACTTAGGAAAGAAATAGACTGGGTCAGTGCACTCAGGGGTATTTTCTCACTCTTGAAAGTTTTCTCTCTCCTCTCGTTAGTATTAAGGGTTTAAAAGCAAAAGACGAGTGAAAACAAACATTATGCCTCTATTTTAGTGATGAATAATCCGTTCTTTTACAAATGATTTAAGCTTGTTTATATAGAGAACTCACCGAACATGGGTAAATGCTAAAAAAATAAGCTTAATTACAATTAAAGAAATTAGAATAAAATCCTGAAATTAGGTACAATGACCAAAATGCCCCAAAAACCTTTCATGCCAATGACAAAACCATACCTGCCTGAGGGTCCTTTCGCCATTACCAGATCTTGGAAGCTTTTCTTAAAACTTTTAGTCATGGTTCAATCAATTTATTGTTATATCCTTAGTGCTTGTTCAACTCTAAGAATTTTGATGGCCTTTAATCGTGCTGATGCAGTCTTTTCCCACGGGGTGAAAGTCCAGCCTGATTCATGAACTGTGATCACTAATGTCATTCGACTTGTGATGCTATGAGTCTTTGTTTTGCTTGCAGACGAAAGAGGAGACTATCATAGTCATTTGGCACCAAGTTTGGTTTGTTTGATCTTCATTTGCGACAGTTCCTAATTTGGGAGGTCACCGAAAAAGGATTTCGAAGGCCGAGCGGACTTGCTTTTCCTGTAACCTTGGGATTTGTGCTTATCAAACCTTGAATCAAGTACCGAAGTTATACTAGTTTGCAGCTCTTCAAGAGGTGGTTGCATTGAACTCGATTTCATAATGATCTGATGTGCAAATCTTGAGCTGTACTTTACGAGGTTCGAGATGTCTTCTTCTTAAAACCCTGATTTTTGTGGTTTTATGCTCAAATTCTTTTTAGAAAAAGTTCAACTCTAAGCCACGCCACTGTGCATGCTCTTGATCAAAATGACAGAGTTGCCGGGATCTAGAACATTTCCAAGTTTGAGCTTTTTCTAGTTTTAGACAATTGTTCTGTGGGTCCCTGAAATCCCTCTCGAGATGTGACATTGTAGTCTCTATGCTTGGGGACTGGTTCAGTGAAGCCGCACTGCGATAGTGTAAAACTTACTCGTTTTGAGGCAGTTTGGGCGTAAACCCCTTTTGGATGGTTTGATTGAGCCCAAAATTGGTCCTCGGGGGTTTTTGGACATTCTGAATTCGACGGTTGTAGTCTAGTACTGTTCTATAGCCTCTAGAAAAGGGTTAAAGTTGTAAGGTGCTTCCTTAGTATGACAACACTCTTCCCAGGTTGTCTAGTTTGAGGCTTATTTTGTAGTACAATTTCAGTCTGTCAGTGCCTCGAGTACTAGTTGAACCGAGTTGTCATTGGCTCTCTCCTTCTTCATGTGAGGGACATAAGTAGATCAAAAATGACGTCCAATAGCTATATCTGGATGGAGTTTTCTTTGAGGTTGTTTAACGAGCTTAATGTTGGGGTCAACAACAAGCTTGTGAGTAGCTACTACAGAATCCAAACCCGACATCTTGTGGTAGTTCCATGAGAACACATCACGGCTAAGGAAAAGGAAGTCTATGTACTTCTCCTTCTCTTTCAGGTGTAAAGATGAATTGAGGAAGGTGGGTCTATGATCACCTTCTTCACCCAGATCGATCTCGACTAGCTTGTCAACAATAGCTTACCCTTCGTCTTTAAAATGTCGAGGGGAAAGTTCTACCTCGTCATCATTATCAGAATCAGTGTTATTATGGTTGCTCGCAGACGTCATAGCACACTGAACCGTCCACCTCCCTTTATGCATGCTCTTCGAGATGAATTCAAGGGATATAATATGCCCAAGTCCTTGAGTTTTGGGCCTCCCATGAGAAACCTTCTCAATGGCTTGAAAAGGGGGCACCATTCCGCTTTCATCATTTAAGCCTTGATTAGTGGTCGGGTTGTAATACATGTTTCTTATGATATGATAAGCTTGGGGGCTATAGAGCTTCCTTTGTGGCTTGGAGGTTTCATCGTTCAGGTGGTGGGCGGGCTTTATATTCTTTTTGGTGCCCTTTCTTGGACTTTTCTTTCAATGGAGGGCTGATTAGACCATTGTCGATTTGGCGCAACATGTCCAACTCAACCTTTACTGGTAGCACAAAAGTGAGGCATCACACACCGGATTCAATATGCAAACCTTCGAAAACCCTTATTAGGGCTTCTCTTATTCTATGATCATCATTGGAATCGCTCTCACTTTCTGGTATCTCCACAGATTAGGGATCCGGGCTTTCAAGGTTATAGAATTTAGCATCTGTGAAATGAGACTTGAACAGCCTTCGGTCGGCATAAACCGTATGTTGTCTACCCTAGTGGAAGTATTTGAAGCACAGGTGTAGAGTGGAGGGGATGATTCCATTGTCATGCAACAAACGACATCCTAACATAATGCTATATGACGCTTCAATTTCTATGACTTGAAATATGGTGTAAGTCTCTAGTTCTCTTGTTCTTAGCTTCAAGCCTTGGATTTTCATGTGCCCTTCCTTTAAATTCTTGATGTCCATCCCTACTGCCGTCAACGTCCTCAGAGGGAGTACATTTACAGCTATTCCTCTATCTATCATTATTCGATTGACGTAGGTCCATGTAGAACTCCGGCTACCTTCAAGGGGAGGTTGTGAGGTCTTGCTCCTAACTATAAATCAACATCCAAGAAAGTGACCGGCATATCATCAATTAGAGTAGCCAGGTCGATTTCTACTTGATCAACTTCAGCTTAGAACTATTTTGAAGGCGATATTGGACTGTATTAGGGCTGCCCGAAGCTCATTGGATAGCATAAGAGCATCATAGACACTTATGGCAGCGGATAGTCTTCTCAAGTGGGATGCTACATTGTAATCGCCAATCTCCCTATCCGTGGATGGTTTCACACACCTGCAGCATTGGAGGTTTCAGCTTGTATTTTTTTGGCAGGCATAACCTTCTTTGTTGTGGTATCTTTAGGTAGTTTTATCTTAGCAGTCTTTCTCTTAGATCTCAAGGCTAGTTGCACGACAAGAGGTTCTTGGTTGGCCTCCACCATCCATGTCACGTTCCAGGTCCCCTCAGCGAGTTCATTCACCTCTTTTGGCTCATGAAGGTCATTCATCATTAAAGGGCTTGACATGAAGTCTTTCAAGGTGGGATATGGAGGCAAAGCTGGCTGAGTGACTTTATTCACCTCCCTTTCTATTTTTCTATTTATCCTATTGGTGCCTTTGCAGGAAGATGGGGCAGCCCCTTCTTCGTGACCTTCTATTATCTGTGATTGAGAAAGCGCCATTTGTAATGCTTTTAAATTGACTCTTCTTAAAGCTTCGGCTTGCATTTGTTTCTGTTCCTTCCGGCTAAAATAGGTAGTCCAGCCATTGTCTGTAGCTTCCTCTATGTCAATTGAAGAGTTGAGGGTCCCGAAATACTTCGAGCACAACTCAAAGAGCTCTGGGGAGGACACCCTTTAACTTTCTCTAGAATACGAACTTGATGAACATACCGTTCAGGATGGGTATGGCCCTTAGAAATAGTCCCATTGTCTATTTTCTCATGTATGAAGTCCTTTATAAGCAATCTTCTAGCCTGTGCGTATAGGAATCATGATATCGGCAGTACGGCGTACCCTTTGAGGAAGGTTTCCTCCTTGATGCCCTATTTCTTCTCCAAGGGGCTAGGATTCCCATAACAAGGAGTTGATCATACATGCAGGGTACCATGGTTCTGTGAAAACTATAAAGCCCCTCGTATGATGGATCCCTCACCATCTGCAAGGGCTCACTTTCATGCGTCATAAAAGAGACTACATTAGCTGCAGCAGTTTCAAAAACTCGCCCCTCTTGTTCATTTTGTTTTCCTTTAGTGATGAGATCTTCAATAATGTCTTTCAAGAGAAAACAATTTGTCACTATGTGCCCCAACATTTAGTGGTACACAATAATTGGGCTGATCAGTCTGGCCGATTTTATCATGATATTTTGGTGGAGGGAGTGTAATAGTCTCAACCGCCAAGAGTTTTTCTAATATCTCTAGAACTTGTGCCTTATTGAAGGAATATTCTCTCTCAAGGCATCTCAAAATGTGTTTTCTCCTTCTTTGACCTCCTCGTTCTTATCTAGAGGACCGTGGGAAGTCGTAGCTCTTGAGAGGTGGGATAGTTGTTCCTCTTCCCCATTGTGCTACCACAAATATGGTCATAGAGGTCTTGGCTTGCGTATTCCTGAGCTTGTCTTTATCTGGTGCCCTTATCATGATTACTGGCTTTGGGCCCATACCAAAATTCTACATGAGATTTCCAAGATTCACAGCACTGGTGACCAACTCACTAAAAGTGTGAGGATTGGAGGTATGCAAAGGTATTGCAATCTCGGGTCTCATATTTTTAATACACGTGTACCTCTTGCATTTCATGAAGTGGGGTCACCTGCCCACATTGAGGTTTCACCATCGAGTGATATATTGCTGCACTGGTTCGTGAGACCTTTGTTTCGTATTGAGGAGATCAGGCAAATAAACATTCCTTTCGGTGTTGTAGAAGTTTGCCATAAATGCTTCCTGCATCTATCTCCATGAGAATATACTCTCAGCGGTTAACCATGAGTACTAAGAAAACTTCGATTCAGATAATGACTGGACGAACTGCTTCATCAACAAGTACTCATTGTTAGTCATATCTGTACATATAGATATGAAGTGGGCTAAGTGCTGGTGAGGGGATCCTTGCCCATCAAATTTGGGAAATTTGGGGCGATGGTAGCCCGTAGGGTAACGTGCTTTGTCCACATATGCCGGGTACGGCTTATGGTAGGAATCTACTAGTCGTACACTAGGGAAGTGTAGTGATTGCAGGCTTTTTAGAACCAAATCACGCACCATCTCGGCAGTCAAAGCTGTATTGGGGAGGTGAGGAGGCAACACCGGTTCACGTTTCGATTCCCATTTGCGGGCTTTGAGGAATGTTGCCAAGAAGGGTAAGCTTGTGCGGTAGCTATTTGGACTGCTCTACAACTTGTGTCTGGACCTCGGATTCCCTTTGAGCCAGCACAGCTCTTAAGTGCGTCATTTCTTCAGATTGGTTCGGGTCATTTCCCCTACCAACCATCATCACATTCAAATGGGCTGCTGCTCGAATAGTCCGATGGACTCACTATTCGATATTAGGACATCGGGTTCTTGTAATCTAAAGTGAAGAGCCGAGGTATCCACAGCTATTGACGAGGATTTCCTTGCCTTGGCTATACTGCAGGCAACATTCGGGTTTGGAACAACTTACTAGTTCTTGCTTTCACTGTTTGCCTTTTTGGATGGCAGCTTGATGGGTGGAGGTCCGTCATTAGATGATAGGGACAACACATCATCGAACCACATAGTGATCTTCTCTCCTGCTGTCCCCTTCCTATTGATCGGGGAGCACCCTTATCATGTTACATGGCCATACCTCATTAAGATAGTCCCTCGGATCATGTACTATCTCATTAGGCTTTGTGTTTAGGAACCATATCAATGTCTTAATCATCGACTCATCATTTGGTCAATTATCCATTTGGGCCCTTTCACAAACATACAAGTTGAGGACCTCTCGCGCATGCTTGAGAATTGCCTAAGCATACACCTTTTGAGCTTGCATGTATCTCTTCGACCGTGTTTTGGGGATACATGAAGAATTGTCATCACCTTGAATTAGACGGTGAAAGTCGAGGTCCCATAAACTATCAACCGTCTGGGGATGATCAGCCCTGAGCGGGTCGATGCCCCGAGTATTGGCACCCACAAGTGGTCGGTTAAGACAATTAGGACATGGGGCGTTGACAACGTGAGGATGTACAATAGCTAGGCCATGAGCGACATGGTGCGAGCCAGTGAGGTTAGTATCACAAGGTAGACTAACCGCTAGTCGATAGTTGGCATACTTAGGATGCAAGCCGATGGGGTTGGTAACGCAAGGAAGACCAACCCGGTCAATTGTCAAAGCACTTGTGGCGTGAGCTGGTGGAGTTAGTAACACAAGGAAGGCTAACCATCAATCGATTATTGGCATACTTAGGATGCGAGCTGGTGGGATTGCTAACACAAGGAAGACCAAGCGTTGGTCTATTGTCAAAGTACTTGGGACACGAGCTGGTGGTGTTAGTAACACTAGGAAGGCTGACTGCCAGTCGATTATTGGCATACTTAGGATGCGAGCCGGTGGGGTTGGTAACACAAAGAAGATCAACCGATGGTCGATTATTGGCGTACTTGGGACACAGGCCGGTGGGGTTAGTAACACAAGGAAGACTAACCACTGGTTGATTATTGGCGTACTTAGGATGCGAGCCAGTGGGGTTGGTAACACAAAGGAAGACAAACTGTCTGTCAATTTTCAAAGTACTTGAGCCCTGAGCCAGTGGGGTTAGTATGGTAACACAAGGAAGAGCAATCACTGGTCGATTGTTAAAGTACTTGGAACGCAAGACGATGGGGTTAGTAACACAAGAAAGACTAACCGCCAGTCGATTATTGGCGTACTTAACATGCAAGCCGGTGGGGTTCGTAACACAAGGAGGACCAAACGCTGGTTACCAACCCCCTGTCGATTATTGGCATACTTGGGATGCAAGCCGGTGGGGTTATTAACACAAGGAAGACTAATTGTTGGTCGATTATTGGTGTATTTAGGATGCGAGTCAGTGGGGTTGGTAACACAAGGAAGAGCAACCGCCGGTCTATTATCAAAGTACTTGGGACATGATCCGGTGGGTTTAGTAATACAAGGAAAACTAACCAATGGTCGATTATTGACGTACTTAAGATGCGAGCCCATGGGATTGATAACACAAGGAAGACTAACCACCTGTCGATTACTGATGTTCCTGGGACGTAGGCAGATGGGGTTACGAGGTCGTATAGAAGTGTGAACCAAGTGCACAACCTTCGCACCTAGCGGCGAAAAGCAAGACCTTGAAAGGAAGGGCCAAAAGGCTTACGGACTCTTGCTCGAACTTCTAGATGAACTAAGCAAGGATTGTTTCCCCTGATTGAGGTAGTGGAGCTTGCATAACGCTATGAAGGTGTGTGCTCGTGTGTGAGATTACTCGCAATACCATCACTACTCTTCCTTCCTTGACTTTTACCGGCGTAAGTGAGAACTATTGTCATCGGCTTGACACCTTTGATTAAAGCCACCTGGGGTCACATATTGCGAGTCGCGGCCTTTCGCCTTGTAGCTCATGGGTTGCCTCGATTATCAACAACTGTAAGGTAGTCCGTGGGTGAGGGGAAGTTCAGTGGAACTTCCATAATGCCGACTTGAAAGGAGGTCATTATCGCAACCACCGATACCTAACGACGTATGTAATAACATAGGGGATCGCTCGTTAGAGTGATAAGGAAGCAAGAATATGAAAGATAAAGAGACCCAGACAGATGGTATATTTAAAAGAAAAAGATTATGCTCTTTTCTATGACCTGCTAGAGATGAAGGGTGAACTATTCCCTAGTGGAGTCATCAGAGATTTGGATTCTCTGAAAATGTGAAAACTGGTGAAAAGGGGGGGTATTTGATGTTTTAAAAAGACAATATAATTTAAAACATGCTTAGACTCCAATTAAACACTTTACTAGAGGTCATCACAGTCGGGGCCAAATTCGCCCATGCATTCCATATCATAGAAGATACAGGTGTTTATATGATATATTGGGAACATAATAGTTCTAGGAGTTTAACCCCCTGTTATAGTTTACATTGACTAAATAATACAATAGGAGCAAATAAGGCCAAGTATCCTTGATTATAGCTATATACCTAATCTATGGCAGGGATGTTAATCCTACATCTTGTCCTTTTTAGAGAACGGGCTCAAGCGGGTATTTCAGAGCACAAAATCAATTTCTTTCTGTTTTCTATCTTTTCTCACTCTATCTTAGAACTAGAATCAATACGTGATTAACTTAAGGCAACCAAATATATCTTCTCAAAGGAAAATATGTGAACCACTTTCTCATCTGCTCGCTCTTTGCTTGTTGAAACCTTCCCTGGAAAACTGTTGCTGGAATCCCACTGCTTGTCGGAGTTTCTATCGAGCACCCTCTGCTCACTGTTAAAAAATTTTTGTTTAAGCTTTTTTTTTTCCTTCAATGAAAAGTAAAGGAAAATGGGGTTTTCTCCCCTTATACAGCCAACACTAACCTCAAAAGCCCCTCACAAACTGGGAATCCCAGTCGCGTCCAAGGAAAATCAAATGACGATGGGTGGGGAAGGGCTTTGACCCGAGGATCGAGGCAACCCCCATCGCCGCCTAAAAAATTCCAACAAATGGGTTGGATAGGGTCGGGCTCGGGTAATGGCCCGAATATTAATCCATACCTAGTGCCGGCTACGTGGTCAAAGGTACCTAGCACCGGTTATGTTTCAACAACCACAGCACCAGTTGTGTGCTCGGCAAGCCAGCGACAGCTGTATTCAAGCACATGCCATCCTCAACGTCAGCTGTGTTTTAATAATCTAGTGCCCACTGTATTTTTAAAAATCCAGCTTCAGCTGATTGATTAAGGATCAGTGTTGGTTGTCTTGAGCGTCGGTCGAGCACTTTCAAGAAATAATGGTTACTGCACTGGATGCCGGTTGTATTTTAAGAAGCCTAAGCCATATCCCTAATAAAGTTGCACCTTGACTCTAACCTATTACCTCCAGCAAAGTAAAACCTAGGTCAATAAAAAACAAGTCATGACTTCTCATCCCCAGTAAGAGAACCATACACATACTATTATCTCTAGTAGAGTTAGGGTCATTCTTGCTGCTGCAACCCCGAGTGGCCCGCCTCACACTTATTCTAGCTTCAAGGATATTAAGAGACCCACATTTGTCCCCTTTTCCCCAATGAAGTCAGCCTTCCTATTTGGACCCCTTGTCGGTTTTACCTATCTTGTCCCTAGAGAGTCAAGTTGCTGAACACAAACCTTTTCCCCATGCAGTCTCTCCTACGTGGTGACCCAAGCCTTAATCGGCGCTGCATGACCTCGGATTGTACAGCCCTGATCTAGTTGCAGGACCCTAAAACTGCATGGTCCAAACTTTCTGATCATAAATTGTAGCGGAAGTCTAGCTGCACGACCTTAAACTGCACAGTCTAAGCTATATGACTTTAAACCATAGTACACATCCTTGTCGCATGACGTTAAAAGGCTTCGCACTACGGTCCAAACTATATGACCTTAAACAGCAACAGAGATCTAGTTGAACAACCTTAAACTGTTTGGTCCTAGTTGCATAAGTCTAAACTGCATAATCGTGGTCCAATCTATATGACCCTAAATCATATTGCACGTCCTGGCCACATGACAATAAAATTCTTTGCACAGGTCCAAGAGGCATGCCATAAACTTGCTCCCACATACGTGCACACACCTTTTACGTGCATCTTCAAGAACATCTTCCCTAATCGACCCGTTCTTTGCATGTACCACCTTTACTATCTCCTCAGTGAGTTCGTTCCTTTTATCATCCTACATCATCCCCCAGTGAGTCTCACCCGCACTCACAAAATGACGAACCATCCCGCCACCTATACTCATCGTAAGCTAGTGGGTCACCATTTTTCATCCACCTTTCATACATCATCTATCTTTCATAGGTAGCCTCGTGCCATCTCCCCACAAGTGAGCTAAAATCACTACCATACTCCCTCCATGGCCCCTACAGACTATCATTCATCTCCATTACAGTCCAGCTATATGACCTTAAACAATAGTGCACATCCTGGCCGCATGATGTTAAAAGGCTTTGCACAGGTCCCGAAGGCATGACCTTAAACTCGTCTTCACAAAAAAAGTGAAATAATGGGCATAGTGTATACCTTAATAAGGGAACGCCATGAGCAAAAATGATGGAGGGGCGTGGTCATGAAATTATGAGTAAAAGAGTTTTGTGAATAAAACCCGAGAATGATGAAAACCTTGAAGGGCATCGTGAGTAAAAAATGAAAGAATAAAGGTGAGCATGGTCGAAAGGTCATGGGTAAAAGAGCCCCAAATAAACTGAAGTTGGTGAAAACTGTCTCTACGGCGCCCGCTTCCCAAGTTCAAGTGAAAGTCTATAAAGGACGCTTGGATCAATAAACAAGTTCATGCAGCGCTCGCCGCAATAGGTGGCTTCAACCCTCACTCAAAAAGAAAAATCCCTGGTGTTACAATACCAGAATAAAAAAATATGAGCTCTAAGGAAAAGATTTCGACAGCCTGAGTCCTGTTACCAAAAGGACTCAAAAGACAGGAGATTCACCAAGCTGGCAAGACAAGTCTCATGAAGAAGAGCATCATTCCCAGGAGGTTACAAATACACTCCACGATGCCGGAGACACCTCGAGAAGCCATGACTTTGGAGCGGCAATCAGATGATTGTCATAGCTACAAAGTAGTGGGTAGGGGTGGTTATACCCAAAGTTGGTTATCTCGATAAACTGAGGTACCCTACTCGCGAAGGACAACTGGTGCACTACGCAGACGAGCACTGACAAACGGCTCTCTAGCACAACAAACAAATAAGAATGTCACTTTGATGAACCAAAGATGCCCCAAGAAGGCTAAGTCAGCCATGAGTTTGGAGTGACAATCAGATGATTGTCGTAGCTAGAAAGCAGTGGGTAGGGGTGGTTATTCTCAAAGCTGGTTATCTCGATAAACTGAGATACCCTACCCGCCAAGGACAACTGGTGCACTACGCAGACGAGCGTCGACCAAAGGCTTTTTTTTTGTCTATCCATGATAAAGAAACCTAGACTAAATGGGAAAAATTCCCTTCGATATGACACTCAATTGCTAGAAGGGCCTGATTATGACTGACAAGGTCCGTACAAAATCTTCAGCTTTGGAATCACAAATAGTTCACATGAGGGTGAGGACTTTGATAAGATCCCTCAAAAAAGTCTCTTTTCCCCCTAAATTTTCCATCAATAGACTCGCGAACAAGGCATTCCTATGTCTGAGCATCCTAGTTGCACCATTACGTGAATCTCCTCAGCACTCATGTGGTCCTGTGGCTAGAAAGAAAAAAGTAATAAAGCCGAAGGAAATTTTCTGAATGTTGTCCTTCTCACTTTTCTCTAAGCACAACATTCAATGGGGCAAGTTGTTTGAACGCATTTTTCAGCACCTTGGTCCCTGATGCGGAATAAAGCGAAAGCAAGTCAATAAAGACTACAAAAGAAGTGGAAATCTCGAAAATCTCATAATTACCCCAGAAATGGTCAAAGATCTTCATCATCACTCCAAAAGGTCACCTGCCAAGTTTCATTGCGATCAGACATGTCTAAGGTAGTGAACACAAAGAAATAATTTCGAAAATATTGGCCTTTAACACCCTGAAATGGACCCTGTAACTAGAACTATTTTTTTGGTATTTCAAACAACTGTGGGAATACTACCACTAGTTCTGACACGATCGAAACTTCATATGGATCAAGTTTCAGCTTAATAGGGCACTCTAGGGCAAAGTTATGGGTAAAATACCGAAAAGGGGTAGGCCGCACACTATTCCCGTGTGGCCACCCTACATCAAAACATCATTAAAGGTGGCTATTTATACAATCACGGGCAGTGACTTTTGGGGCCTATATCTCACTCGTTCCAAGTTGGATCGTGCTCAAATTTAGTGAGCGAGTTTGTCTCATCAAGACAAGTGATTCGATATGTGGTATGCCCCGTGATGATGCACGACCTGGGATAAAAATTTAGAAAGAAGTTGCTGATCTATAAAGAAAGTTATTAAAAATTCAGTAGCAGTACACCCCACTCCGGTGGCCAAATCACGACGCTCGCGTACCCGATCTGACAAAACCAATTGCATTATGTGCATAAGGTCTGTGGCCATGTCTTGTTCGAACCCCATGTACGATGAACGATTGGATTTCACACATGGAGGCGTCGAAGATACTATAAATTTCGGTCTCCGGATATCAAGATTTTGACCAAAAACTCAAGCCGACGAAATCTTCATCTGGACACGAAATAGATCTGCATTTACATTGTGATTCAACAAAGAAACTAAAGAAAATCATCAAGGAACAAGCACACAATTGATCCAAAGTTTTCAAGATTTAAGCAAATTCCAAGTTTCATGATCATGGCTTAAAAACATGATTCATGGCTCAAAGTTGGTATCAAATCGATAGTCATGCTGAGCCCCACAAGAAAATAATTATCTTTCGATCAAAACAGGCTTCAGAACAACCTCGGATCAGTCATGGAAGATCATGCAAGTTCTCGGGCAGTAGCAGGGACTGTTATGGAATTTTGGACATTGTTAGGCAGTGGCAAAACAGTTCTTTTGCACTCATTTTTATAATTTCTTTTAATTGAATTAAATTGTAATTATCTTCAATTCTAGGTAGTTTTTAGGCATACACTCATGTTTTAGTGCAATTCTATATAAACATGTAAAGCCAAATTATAAAGGACTTTCGGTTCATTTCACACAACCATCAAAAAAATTTCAATTTCTTTTTGAGCTCGTGGGTGTATCTTGGAGAGAGAGAGAGGAGAGAAAAGAAACGGGTCAATATCATTCGATAAGGTAACTTTCTCTCTCCTCCTCTCTTTCCCTCTCCTCTTCTTTCTTTCTCTCCTCCCTTATTTCTCTCTCCTCTTCTTTCTTTCTCTCCTCCCTTATTACTCTCTCCTCCCCTCTTTCTCTCTCCTCTTCTTTCTTTCTCTCTCCTCTTCTTTCTTTCTCTCTCCTCCCCTCTTTCTCTCTCTTCACTCTATGTTTCTTTCTCTCTTCGTCTCTATCTTTCTTTCTCTCTCTTCATCTCTATCTTTCTTTTTCTCTTCGTATCTATCTTTATTTCTCTCTCTTCATCTCTTTCTTTCTCTCTCTTTGTCTCTATCTTTCTTTCTCTCTCTTCTTTTCATCTCTATCTCTTTCTCTCTCTTCTTCTTATCTTTATCTCTCTTACTGATCTCTGTCTAATACAGTCAGAGAAGTCTAGCATTGATTGCATTTTCTCTCTCTTCTCTGTCCAATACAGTCGGTAAAGCCTAGTCCCGACTGCATGTTCTCTCCTTCTCAATCTAATACAGTCAATGAAGCTTAGCACCGACTGTATTTTCTCTCTCTTCTCTGTCTAATACAGTCGGTGTAGCCTAGCATTGATTGTATTTTCTCTCTCTTCTCTGTCTAATACAATCGACGAAGCCTATTGTCGATTATATTTTCTCTTCTTCTTTGTCTAATACAATCGGTGAAGCTTAACGCCGACTGCATGTTCTCTCTCTTCTCTGTCGAAATACAATCGACGAAGCCTAATGCCGAGTAAGTCCCGAACCCACCTTAAATTCCTCTCACTGGTTGGTAATACCTGCCCCTGTTCTTGAACAAGGTTCCTGAGAGAGCGATCTCAAAAGTCCCGGTTCTCCCTAAAACTCGAGATACGTGCCGCTTGATCATCCAGATCTGGAGGGCAAGAGCGAGGCACCTAATCATCCCCTAAAGCCCACACGAATCTCGAGCCCACTCAAAGGCTAGCCACACACCCGTATGTCGCCACACCAGATGGGCAAGTGAACCATGTTCCTTAGGCCACCAGCATACACAGGACCTTTTGCAGTCGACTTTTTAAAAAAAAAAAAAAATCTGGGGTCCTCACGAAAAATAAGAAATGGCGCATACCCAAGTGTTGGGAAAAAAACTCGCAAGGGCATCCCAACCGTTCAAACCAAGGGGAGATGCGATTGCCTCATGGGCAAGATGAGCATCCTACAGTCCATTTCTTATCCTCACCATCAACAGGGATAATAATAGAGTCAAAGAAAAATAAGGTGAAGCAAACTATGGGCAAAGTTAGCACAGAGAGCAATGGAGAAAGAGTTCAATGCAAGGGGAGTTTAATTAGTGAAAAAAAAGGATTATAAAAAGGTTGTTACAGCAAATCTGTAATTCCTAAAAATAAATCTGCTCTAAGATAAATCCACCCCCTTCAAGAGCCCCGCCGCCTTCTCACGGTGGTAGTGGCTCCTAAAAAGCAGGATCCTTCTCTTCAAGAAAGACTTGAAAAGAATCAGCAGCGCCTCTTCCTCCTGCATGCCCTCGGGTGAAGGCGAAGAGTCAGAAGTTGGTTACCCAAGCAGCAGCAAGCAAAATCCTGAGCAAGAACGTTTCTGCTTTGCATACCAACAGTTCACTCAAGGTTGAACCAACAAGTTGACCAAATCACACAATTGGTCGACCATCGTGAAAGAGATGACGGGCCAGTGAAGACCATCTCAATTTACCATCATATCTGGATGGACACGATGGGATTCAGGGTGGCTGACTCTCAACATCTTACTCACGGCCTTGGACCTTACGCTCTGGAGCCTACGCTCTGGAGCCTAAGCAAGTAGAAGAGACCTGAATGCACTAACCCATCATTTAGCATGGGTCCGTCAATGCTTTCATATAGTTTAACACCTTCACCGACACTCAGATTCACTCCAGGATCTGAGACCCAAGAGCCACCCACAGCAAAAGACATCGCCCCTCGGAAGGACCCTACAAGAAGGAGGGGTATCTTCTCTCTACGTAAGAAGAAGGGAAAGCAAAGCTTCTCGAAACAACAAGAGGAACTGCTTTCCCACTCTCTCAGCCTCGCCTTCTTATAGGCTTTCCATCAAAGCACCTCGTTTCTTGAGTGACACCTCGTCCAACCACACAGATGCGTGTCATCACAGGGGTATCTCGTTTGACCGCCATGTAAGTCTTATGATGCCTCACCTCTTAGGTGCCACTTTCAATGCATCACCAGTCATATCCGCAACCACTTTGCCTCTCAAGCGTCATCATCAACAGGGCACAAGTCGGATCTCCCGCCACTTTGGCTCCCAAGTGTCACTTTCTTCGACCACGTGTCACTCTATGGACACTTTATCATCAAAGCGTCGTCTTGGCGCATTAATCCTTGGATAGGCATGCTTCCTGGGACTACATTCCCGATAAACATAGGCTAACCGTCAGAATGGCTCGCTTTCCCAACGTCAAGGGACCTCTAGGTGGATGCATTCTTCTTCCTCCAAGGGTCGTTCACAGAAATGTCGACAAAGACAAGCACTCCGCGTGCCTACAACGGGAGCACAACCAAGCCGTGCTCACCTCCTCCAACACATCATCCACGAGGATCGCTGATCCAGTAAGCCTCCTCTAAAGAACAAGCCAGGAGCGATTGAAACCATTGCGATTAAAAGAAAAAGAGCTTTAGGTGGATATAGCCACAAGGTTATGGGTAAAATCGTCAAAACAATAAAAAAAATGGGCATGGTGAAAACCCGCGAGGGCACCTTGAGTAAAAATCACAAGCAGGCATCGCAACGAAGCCATGAGTAAAAGTGTCCTGAAAACAAGAAAACCAGGCATGGAGAAAACCACAAGGACATCATGAGTAAAAAAGGAAATCAATAGGCGGACATGACCTTGAAGTCATAAGTAAAAATGCCTCAGCAAAAGGACTTGGTGAAAACCACCCTTGTGGCACCACTTCCACGTGGTTCAAGCAAAAACCTGCAAAGGCACTTGAGCAACAAAATTACGGCCAAAAGGGCCAAAAACAATCTTCGGTCAAAAGGCCAACAAAAATTTTGGCAAAAGGCCAACAAAAATTTTGGCCCAAATGCCAACAAAACTTTGACCAAAAGGCCAACACAAAATTCAGGTTAAAAGGCCAAACACAAACTTTGCCAAAAAGGCCAGCAAAAAATTTGGGTCAAAAGGGCGACAAAAATTCTGGTCAAAAGGCCAACAAAAATTTCGGCCCCAGTACCAACACAACTCTGGCCAAAAGGCTAACAAAAATTCCGGCCCCAGTGCGAACATAAATTCCGGCCAAAAGGCCAACAAAAATTTCGGTCCTAGCGCCAACACAAACTCCGGCCAAAAGGCCAACAAAATTTTTGGTCAAAAGCCTAACAAAAACTTCGGCTCCAGTACCAACAAAAATTATGGTCCCAGCACAAACTTAAACTTCGGCCAAAAAGCCAACAAAAATTCCGGCCAAAAGCCAACACAAATTTTGTCCCCAGTGCCAACACGAACTCCGGCCAAAAGGCCAAAAAAAACTCCAGCCAAAAGGGCAACAAAAATTTTGGCCAAAACACCAACAAACATTTCAGCCCCAGCACCAACACAAACTCCGGCCAAAAGGCCAACACAAACTTTGGCAAAAAGGCCAAAAAAAACTCTGACTCTAGTGCCAACACATACTCTGGCCAAAAGGCCAACAAAACTTCTAGCCCCAGTGCAAACAAAAATTCTTGCCTCAGTGCCTACACAAACTCTGGCCCGAGTGCCAGCAAAAATCTAGCCAAAAGGCCAACAAAAATTCTGACTCAAACTTCGACCAAAAGGCCAACACAAATTCTGGCCCCAGTTCCAACACAAAGTCCGACAAAAGGGCCAAAACAAATTTTCTTTTCTTACCAACCAGATTGGGACCAACACCCATAAAAGGGTGCCTGCTAGCTAGACCATCAAAAGATTCCATTGGTATGGAATGGTAAGCTCACCACAAGGCTGCCTATCAGCCTGCTCTCCCAAAGAAAAAAAGAGGACTCCAACGAGACTTTGAGAGAGCCCCCAATCATGGCCTCAATCCCCTAGAGACCACTTTGGTTACCCCCAAGGAAAAGCTTAACAAGATCTACATCTAAAGGATTGCACTGATGGCGGTGACCACGAAGAAAAACGTATGTTGAGAGGAAATAAACACGTCTTAGTGATGATTAAAGAGGTGAACTTTGACGATAAAGTATTCATTTTGAATGTTGCACTTCTCTCTTCTCTGAAGTGCAACATCCATCAGGGCAAGTTGTTATACATCATTTTTTATGTACTTACATCTCCCACATGAATAAGAAGAGAGCCGATAATAGCTTGGTCCTACTAATACTCAAGACACTGACTGATCAAAGTTGTGCCACAAAATAAGTCTTGAACTAGGCAACTTGGAGGGAATGCTATCGCAGTTAGGAGAGATATTACAACTGTAGCCTTATGTTAACGGCTTCATAATAGTAACAGACGACCACCATCGCAATCAAAATGTCGAAAAACCCCCGATGACCAAATTTGGGCTCAATTGGACCACCCAAAAGGGGTCTACGCCCATACGACCTCAAGACGAATATGTTTCACTATCGCGGTGTGGCTTCACTGAACCAGTCCCCAACCACAGAGACTGTAACATCGCATTTCGATATGGACAGCAATAACCCACAGTACCTTCGCCTAGAACCAAAAAAAGTTCAGACTTTGACATGTTTTAGATCACACCAGCCCCGTCATTATGACTTAGAACATGCACTATGGCATGACCCAGAGAAACTTCTTCTAGAAAGAAGGTGACCACAAAACCAGAAAAATCAGGGTTTTAAGAAGAAGACATGTTGAACCTCGTGAAGTACAACTTGAAATCTACACATGGGGATCATTGTGAGGACGAGTTCATGCAACCGCCTCGTGAAGAGCTACAAACTGGTATAACTATTATACATGATTCATGCCCCGATAAGTACAAATCCCCAGCATACTGGAAAAGCAAGCCCGCTCGGTTGCCAGAATCCCTTTTCCCGGTGACCTCCCAAATTAAGAAATGCAGCAAATGAACCCAAGACAGACCAAACTTTGTACAAAACAACTGTGACATTCTCCTCTTTCATATGTAAGAAAAACGAAGACTCAGAGCATCACAGGTCGAATGGCATTAGCGACCGAAGTTCATGAATCTGGCCGGACTTTCACCACGTGGGAAAAGGCTTCCTCAGCACTACTAAAGAGCATCAAAATGCTTAGAAAAACAAGCACTGAGGATATAACAACAAATCGGCTGAACCATCGCTACAAGCCCACAAACAATCTTCCAAGATCTGGCAATGGCGGGAGGACCCTCAAACAGGGATGGTTTCGTCATTAACGTGAAAGGTCTTGGGGGCGTTTTGGTTATTGCACCTAATTTCGGGACTTTATTTTAATTTCTTTAATTGTAATTAAGGTTTGTTTTTTAGTATTCACTCATGTTCGGTGAGTCCTTTATATAAGTAAGCTTAAGTCACTTGTAAAAGCGCAGATTATTAAGCATCATTCATCACTAAGATAGAGGCATAACGCTTGTTTTCGCTCGTCTTTTGCTTATGAACCCTTAATCCCATCGAGAGGAGAGAGAAAAATTTTTTAGAGAGAGAAAATATCCTTGAGTGCACAATCCCGTCCTTATTAGAGAGAGAAAACATCTCCGCCTGCATAAACACATTCCAATTCTATCTCATGCCGCGTCACATCCCGAGCCCTCTCTCTCTTTCTTCCCCTCTACACGTTGTCTGCCCCAGATAGCAGTTCACATCTGCCAAGGATGCGTGATCATGAGCAAGCCCACAAGCGCCAATCCTTATTCTCTCGCACCCTTCTACACCAACCAGCTAGCCCCCTTCAAAAGGGAACCATCACAAAAGGGGGATAATCGAGCCCCATTGCAGTTGCAAGAGAGTGAGAGAGGAGAGACTTTTTAATGACCTGAAGAGAGTCCCCATCCAAACCGTGCTGGCAGACAACCATAGGGCTTCGTGATTGTTCTATGAGGGCGAATCGCTCGAGCGTGTACCACGAACCCCAAACGGCGAGGCAAGTGCGCAAGCGTACCTCCCCTACCGTAAAATCTCTCTCATTATTGGTTCCTATCCGCGCACAGGAGAACTCATGCCCCCTCACACCCACAGGTGCCTAGCACACGTAGATCCCCATGTTTGTTTGAGAGAGAGTCCTCCACTTCGAGCGATCGAGGTGAAGACCAGGCCCCAACCATCGAGTCCTTCTTCCCTTACGCCATCTATATCGAAACTTAACCTAGAATGCCCAGACTTTGAGGCTCTTGATGAAGATCTCAAAGGTTGCAACATCAGCAAGAGGTATCGTAAGCAGTTGAGAAAGAAACTTGTTCAAGCGGCTTGTTTCTTAAGCGTTAGTGATGATTTATCCTTCTCTGCTAAGAAGAAGCCCCCTCTCACAATTGAAGAGCTAATTGAGTGCCTCCGAGACCCTTAGCCGAAGAAGTCTCAATAACGCGTTGAACCTGATCTAGAACAACAATGGAGGGATATGAGAGGAGAAGGATCCTCATCTCATGAGACATGCCACATGATGGGAGTCATCAAAGGAACGGTTAATGTTAGCCGGAATTGACTTAAGCTTAGGGAAAAGACTCCAGCTGCTAGCTCCAAAACTAAAACAACCAAGACTCCTCAAATATCTCGGGCCACCACTGGTTCCATTCCCAAACCCTCCACCTCCACCACCACCACCTGAGCCCAAACCTCTCCCAAAATATTTGGGCCCACCACTCATCTCGTACTTAGGGCCATCTTTAACCCCCCTTAGACCACCCAAACCTTTAGAAGTCGCACCATGTCCCATCTTACCCTAGGCCGCCACGACTATGTAATCTAGCTAGCCTGCTCTTGGCCCTCTTATGACCATGACAAATCCACTCTTACCTACATCTCCCATGACTGAACAATCTAGGAAGCTTGCTCCTAACCATCCTATAACCACAACCAATCCACCCACACCCAGACCTGCTCCACCACTTCCTATACCTCTAAAGCCAGCGGTGAACCCAAGAGTACATAATCTAGAGGATGACAAGTCAAATATGATGTGGTCAGGCATCTGAGGAGGCTTCCTTCCTTATTGAGCATCTATAAGGCTCTTATGTTGTCTTGTGACTTCCGTTCAACCTTGATCCACGCTCTCTCTTGGCCCGAGGTGTATGAAACTGAGGTCGAGCAGATTGAAGTAGATCCAGCAATTCTCAATAACTGCATGGCCATCACCTTCTCAAACAATGACCTTCAGTTATGTGAGAAGTGTCAAACATGGCCCCCGTTAATTGAATCATGCTTGATGAGGATTATGCAGTTAGCCTCATTTCAAGGAGGATCCTTACTCGTATAGGGTGGGGGACAAAGACCTCAAACCTTCAATCATCATAGTTCAAAGTTTCAATCAATCAGGCGAGAAGCCAGTTAGCACCATCTATCTCTGTCTCAAGATCGGCGATCTGAATGACTATACCCAATTCCATGTAATAAAGACAGATACTTTCTATAAGATATTTCTTTGTCGTCCTTGGCTTCATGACCATGGGGTGGTTCCATCTACACTCCATCAGTGTTTCAAATATAGCCAGAATGGGAGGCAGTATACGGTCTATGCTGACAAGAGGACGTTCGCTACTGCTGAGTTACATTATGTGGATGTAAAGCACTACTTTATCAGTCTGCTGGGGCCCCAAGTTAATGCCACCTGAAGAAGATAAACCTAGTCACACCATGAAGGGGATCAAGGGTTCCTCCCATGATGATGCTAAAGATGTGGCAAAGGCATGGAATAAAGTGTTTAAGGAAAAGGAGAGGTATGGCAAGATACTCCCCTTGATCCCTATTGGTGCAAACATTTATTACACTTTGAAAATGTCACCCAATATCATGAAGGGCAAACTTCATCCTCTATTCCCCTTCCCCTGGAGCCTCACTTAGTGGAGCTCTGAGAGGAACAACCCATGAAGTAAGAGGAAGTCATGGATGTCGGTACCCTTGCCCCAAAGGTTACTTACACCTCTAACAACTTGAAGGTTCTTCACATCCCAATCCCATTGTAAGAAGCTGATGTGAGGCAATGAGCCATTGCCACTAAAGAAGCAGACCATAAGATCCCGCATATCCTTGAAGTCTTGCACATCCCAGTCTCTTTGAGGGAGGAGGATGATGCTTACTTTGCTCCCGGATATGCTCCTATCCACAAAGTTCTGCAAATCCCGACTTCCTTGTCAAGGGTAGATGTGGCTCACCAAGCCATGGTAACTTGTTCAATGCCTTTGACAAAAGTCCCTAAACTCTTTGCCAACAACACTGCTTCACGACCCCCTCTCACCCTCAAGACTTGGAGCAAGCCTCAATCTTAGAGATAAAAAGGCAAGTTCAAGGAATTTTCGGAGCAGCTAGAGGCCATGAGGAAAGGGAAAGCTAAACTGAAAGAAGCTCCACCTCTGGTCCACCCTTCCAAGCTGTTGCCTAGATTTTTCAATGAAACCCCAAAGTTTGGTGAGTGTGAGTCCCCTCAGAGCTCAGCTTTTGATGGTACGGTGATCTCCCCCAGTGTAGTGTTCTTTATCCCTCAAAATGGTATAGTTCCACTATCCTTCTCCCTTGTGGGGTGAGATATCACATTGTGGTTGAATAACAAGCCCTCATCATATGCCTAAAAATTGCCTCCCGCATGAACTTAGAGTGCATGGCCATCATTGGCGATTTTGAGTTGGTGATACAGCAGCTCAAGGGGGTTATGATGTAAGAAAGGATCGTCTCAAGGTCTATTACAACACTGCCATATCCATCATGAAAGAACTTGAAGAAGTCTCCCTTGAGTATGCTCCATGAAGGCTCAACTCATAAGTTGATGCTCTTGTCAAACTTAGTGCGACCATCCAGATGCCATTGACACAACCCACGCCCATATGGGTAACTGAATGGAGACACATCGAACTTGTAGATGGGGTTGATATAGATGATGACCGGTACTTGTTTTTAGAATGTTCTCCTTACCCATTCGGGGCATTATGTGTGGCAAGAGATGCCATCAAAGCTGTAAAAGAAGCCAAACAGCCTCCTATTGCTGAGCTCGATGAAGAAGAACCTGAATATCAAGACCCCTTGTGTGCCGAAATATACCAAGTGGGGGATTGACGTGAACCCATATTCGACTTCCTCAAGCATGATTGTCTTCTTGAAAATCGAGTGCAGCGCAACAACATACAAAGGATATCCACCAAGTACATGATTATTTAGGTGCTCTTTCAATAACATCCTTCTCAGATGTGTCAACTTAAAAGAAGCAAATCGGATACTTGAGGAAGTTCATGCTGGAATCTGTGGTTTGCATCAATCAAATCCTAAACTCTACATTTTGATTCGGAGGTTGGGTTACTACTGACCATCCATGCTTGAGGACTCACAAGCCTATGCCAAGAGATGTCAAATTTGTCAGATACATGCAAGTTTCATCCATCAAGCACCCGCTCCTCTTCACCCCACGATGGCATCATGGCCCTTCTCATAGTGGGGCATGGACATTTAGGGGCCAATCAACCTGCGCTCTGTTTCGAGGCATGTCTCTACCCTTGCTGCTACCGATTACTTCCCCATGTGGGTTGAAGCGATTCCTCTCAAGAAGGTACTGGGGGCTACAGTGTCCAACTTCGTTCGCCACCACATTATCTATCGATTCGGTGTCCCAGACCAGATCATCGTAAATAACAGTCCCCAATTTCTAAGCCATCACATAGATCGTTTGGTCAACCAGTTCAGCTTTGAGTGGAACTACGCAACTATGTACCATCCTCGAGCCAATGGCTCGGCCAAATCTTTTAATGAGTTCCTTTGTGATGTTATGCGAAATTCAGTCTCCAAGACAAAGAGGAATTGGCTTGAAAATCTTCTAGAAGTCCTATGGGCTTATCGGACCACTACTCGTAGCCCCACTGAAGCTACTCCTTACGTAAGGACCAAGGCTTTCAGGCAGTCAAAGAAAGAGGGATGCCATCATGCGTGACGAGAAGAGAGGGACACCACCATGCATGATGAAGAGAGAGAATGTCATTATGCGTGTAAGAGAGCAAGTCGTCATGCATGCAAGGGATGTCGCAATGAGCGATGGAGAGAGAAGGGCACCGTCGTGCACGACGAAGAGAGAGAATGCCACCGTGCATGTAAGAGAGCAATCCGCCATGCTTGCAAAGGATGCCACCGTGTGTAAGATAGCATGTCATTGTGCATGCAAGGAATGCCACTGTGCATGTAAGAGAGAAAGTCATCATGCGTGCAAGGTATGTCGTTGTACGTGTAAAAGAGAAAGCTGTCGTACGTGTAAGAGAGCAAGCCACCATGTTTGCAAGTCACCATGCTTGCAAGCGTCCAAGGGATGCCACTATATGTGTAAGAGAGCAAGCCACCGTGCTTGCAAGGGATGCCACTGTACGTGTAAGATAGAAAACCATCGTATGTGATGAAGAGAGAGAATGCCATCGAGCACACCACTATCGTGGGTGTTACTGTCGAGCATGGATGCCTAGGTAACTTTTACGCATGTCTGCCACTTGGATGCCATAGTAAGCCACCTGGATGCGACTGAATGCCACTTGTCTACCTCTGTTTGCCACAGTGAGCCCTTGCTTTCCACCTGCCTGATGCCTCCTCCTCTTTGCTTATAAAAACTTCCCTTCTCACCCCTCGAAAGACTTTTGCTCTCTCTCACTCACGAGCCCCCTTTTCAAACACTTAGAACCTCAGCCTCTTGGAACCATTCTGGGGGAAGCTTGAAAATTTGACCTGTGTAGGGAATTTGGAGTACTTTTTTTGTACAGGTAGATAGATCTAATATTCATGTCTCTATAGTTTTGGTTATAAGCATGATTTTTGAAAAAGGATGTGGTTGTATGCTATGAATTTTATGTTAGAATATGCATATGTTTCCAAGACTGTGTGAGAGAGTATCCCTGTGCCTCTATTTGAATATGGAAAAGACCTTGTGTCCATGTCCATCCTGGTTTGGAAGTTATGGGTTATTTTCTAAAGTATGTCAAAACTATAAAATGCATTTCCAGGAACTTTGCATGTTTTAAAATTGAACTGTTTACTGACCAAATGATATGGAAATGATCTCAAACCAATTTTAAATGAAATATGGGTATGTATAATTAAAATTTTGTTGTGGAATCATGTTGAAATTATTTATGGTTTGGGAAGTATGCCTCTGTTTGTATGAAGATGTCATTGTTGTGAGCTATAGTGAATTTCCAGAACTAGTGTATGCCTTTTACTGAACTATTTATTGACCAAATAGTATCGAAATGATCTCAAACCAATTTTAAATGAAATATTGGTATGTATAATTAAAATTTTGCTTTGGATCCATGTTAAAATTCTTTATGGTTTGGGAATTATGCCTCTATTTGTATGAAGATGTCACTGTGGTAAGTTACAGTGAATTTCTAGAACTGTTATATGTTTTATACTGAACTGTCTACCGACCAAATAATATCCAAATGATCTCAAACCACTCCTAATGAAAGGTGGATGAGTCTATTTTCAAACTGGTTTTGGGATCATTTTTAAGTTCTTTATGGACTGGAAGTTAAACCAATCCTTCTGTCATCATACTGCAAAATGTTTGTTCTGTTATGAATTATTGAGTATGCATGGCTGTAATGAAACATGCTTATGATATAGCGAATGCTTATGAACTCTTGAATAATCGTAATGAGACATGCTTAGGCATGGGTGAATGTTTATGAGATATGAATGTGCAGGGTTGTAACAAGACCTGCCTATGATAAGAATGCAATATGAAACAGTACGCAATGGGACACCCATTGGTAATGGGATCTGATATGATAAGAATGTGATACAAAACACTACGCAATGGGACATCCATTGGTGGTGGGATTTGATATGATAAGAATATGATGTGGAGCACTATGCAATGGGACATCCATTGGTAGTGTAGTATGAGATACTAAGACTATTATATGAGGCACTACGTAATGGGTCATATGTTGGTAGTGAAATCTATTGTGACATAAATAAAATGTTATGCCGACAGTTAAGATCTTTCCGTGACTCCCGATGATAGAAAGGGAGTTATGATGTGAATATGAATGTTTGGGAGGGTCACGCCCCTCAAATCATTAAGGGCACTACACTTTGGGTTACCCATTGGTAGTGTAATGCTCTCTCGCCTAAAAGGCATAAAGAGAGGGTTGTGTCCTGCAAGGCCAAAGCCTATCAAAAGCCCCAAAGCACGATGGGGATTGTATGTGTATGTAAAGACATTACGAAATGGTTCATCTATTTTTCATTGTCTTTCCTCCTGAGTCAAGGTAGAAGTCCCAAGTAACAGGATTGGCTTGACCTGATTTATAAGACTTCTACTTCAAGAGTAAGCAGCACTAGGATTTCCTATATGCACTATGTGTTTTTCTTGAATTACTAATCTATTATTTTGATGAAAGATATGGTTGACTGTTAGCGCATGCGATGTATGATATTCTGACATCCAATTTATACTTTTTCCACCATTGCTAAAGAATTGTGCTACATGACTCCATGTTATGACACCTTCATGAACTTTTGGGGATGGTTATAAATGAAAGAGCATAGGCAGGAATACATGATGTTTGATCTGCTTACTAGGCTTTATAGCTCCTCCCTTTGACTTTCTCTATGTAGAGTGATTGCCTGCGGTTTTTGAGAACGGGCGACTGTACACTCGTGGCTGGTGGTTGAAGATCCGGGCTTGACAAGAAAAGCTTTATCCTGAGAATAGGTGTCTGATGGTGGTGGCCATATAGTTGTTTTGTTTGAAGTCTTAGATTTTGTTGTTGGACCTGTAGTGCCTTGGACATGATTGTATTATTTTTGGAAGCTGTATATATATAAATTGGTTTTATTTTGTCCAGTTCTTTGCATCCTTATGCTTGGGCATTGTTTTCTTTCATGGTTTTCTTTGATTCCATCTTTCTAAAAGTGTCGAGCACATTCACTCCTGAGTGGCATTTGCTACCTTTGGTCGTGGTCTCACATATTGTTGCCCTCCGATGAGTATGGTAGGGGTCAAGGGGCGGGATCGTGACACCTTACTCCTTAGTTTATGGCAGCATGGCAGCGAAGCAGTCTTGCCACTTAAAGTCCAACTTCCTTCAATCCGGATAGCCATTCACCATGGCATGACTGAGAAGCAGCAAACAACCCTTCAGTACCAAGAGCTAGATGCCCTTGATGAGAAGAGATTCAAAGCTCAGCAAAGCCTTGAGGTTTACCGAGGCCGAATGCAATGAGCCTTCGATAAAGTAGTCAAGGTCCATTCATTTACATTTGGAGAGATCATATTGGCAGTAAGACGACCTATCATAACCCATGGTTGGACTAAAGGGAAGTTCGAGCCAAAATGGGAAGGGCCATTTATGGTCAAGAGGGTCTTCCCCAGTGGACCCTACATACTGGCTAATCCCAATGGAGATGAAGCTATGCTCTTGATCAATGGGAGAAATTTGAAGAAGTAGTACCTATGATCATCAATCCATGTCGCAAGATCCTAAAACTGCATGATTATAGTCTAAGTTATATGACCCTAAACTATAGCACACGTCCCCACAACACGACATTAAACTACACAGCACTTAGTCTTGGTGTAGGACCTTAAAACACACTAACACCACGATCCCAATGGCATGATCTTAAACGCACATCCACTACGGTCTTGGTAGCATGACCTTAAACACGTCTCCACTATGGTCCCGGCAGCATGACCCTTAAGATGCCTCCCAAAAAAAAGGCCGACGTGGTAGTGTCATCCACTATCATGAGTAAAAGTGTCAAAAAGGAAAAAAAACAATGACATGCATGGCGAAAACCCACAAGGGCATCGTGAGCAAGATTGTCAAAGAAATAAAGAAAAGAAAAGAAAACATACATGGTAAAAACTCGCAAAGGTATCATGGGTAAAAATGTCAAAATAACAAGCAAGATGAAAACCCGCAAGGGCATCATCAGTAAAAATGTGAAAAAGAAAAGAAAAGGCAAGAAAAGAAAAGGCAGACATACATATATAAAATGTATGTATGTTCTTGTTTCTCTTATTATAAGAATATGTTTTTTCTATTCTCTTTTAATTATAATCAATGATCCAATTCTATGTCATGAATGTATAATTATCATGCAAAATAACGAGTACTTTTTAATTTTATTGTCAATTTTTTTATGGCAAAGAAATATACGTTCATGATGCATAATTACATTATTCTTGACGGGGACATTTGTAAGAATGTGATGTTCCATGCTCACTTCATAGCAGTGCTCACTTCACTGCATAATTAAATTTTTATAACAAATAACTTGAAATGGAAAATTGGAAATATATTGATGTATGAAAACTCAACTTAAAGAATACATGATCTCTCCTTGGAGCAAACATTGGTTTTCAAAGAGTCATCTAGAACTTGAAATGGGACTCAACATAGAACAATTATTATAATGACAACATAAATTTTAAATGAAAAAATAGATTATGGATTTGATGCCCAAAACATGGATGTCATTTGACTCAAGTGATATTAGTGGGTCACAGAAATACCATGATATTTTCACAAGAATTTAAAAAATATGTTAAAATAGTTTTCACATTCTAGTCCAAACATAGTAAAGGTATATGCTGCTAAAATTTTCTGCGTTTTGGGAATTTTTAGTAAACTTGTTTCTAAGGTTTCTTCTAATCTGGCCATCCCCATGATGCCTGCCACCCGTCAAAACATATATCTTGGTGAGATGAACAACATACTCAAGTTTGGGGGTAATGCACTTGAAGATGAAGGAGAACCATGCTTCACAACTTTTCCCAGTTTTGCAAGCTTAGTTACTATAAATAGTAACGGGTTCAAATGGGTTAAAGTGAATAGTAAACATCTTACCATTTATGGAAATTATGACTTAGGAAGGTTGGATTGACCTAAAATTTGGCATGGTGATTGTTTTTGGCATTCTAAATCCATTGGTGGTGGTACCATAGTCACTAGAGGCCTCTAGAGTAGAGTTCTAGCTTGGTGCATCGTAGTTATGTTAGGAGACTGGTCTAAAATTTGATTTTATAAATGTTTCCCCCATTTACACCCGAATTGAAAAAAAACTTGGAGAGAATCCTTAGATCATCATAAGAGACTCATATGCTTGATTTGGGATTGATTTGACATCATTATCAAGGCTTTAAAAAATAAGGCTTATTTGGTTAAAGGTCTGTACTCCACTGGTATTTATGGTACATGTGGGTCTAGTTGCCACTAGCTCCTCTTTTATTTGCATCGGAGAAACAAGTGCGTCAAAAATACCATACAACAGCTTATCCTAACAAATGTTTCTCTTCAAGAGAAGCGATAAGTGTAACATTTGGAACCAAATTGGTCTCTCAATTGTTGTTTTCTTCACGATCACCAGCACGGACATAAACTTTAAGAAGAAATCATGCCAAGATTCTTCCTTGGGGGATGAATGAGGTGGCTTTTAGTTCTAATGACTAGAGACCTTGTTTAAGGGCTTGAAGACCCAATGCATTAGAGCTTTTGAGGGAACCTGATGGCTGGAGGCCTTTCTTAAGGGCTTCCTTCCCACTTCAGCAAATATTTTTTGTTCCAATAATTGGGGACCTTGCCTAAGGGCTTCAAAACCCAGTCTTATCAGAATCAATATTTATCTAGTAATCAAGGGCCTTGCTTAAGGGCTTCGTTCTCAATCTGTTCGGATTTCAAGAAACTCTCCTGGCTGGTGTCAATGGGAGCTTCCTCTCAAAGCCATTAGAACTTTCAATTTTGAGGAAGTCTGGTGATTAGGGGCCTTGCTTAAGGGCTTGAAGACCCATCCCACCGTGCTTCATTTTTTATCTTTTAGTGGGGGCCTTGCTTAAGGGCTTCAAAACCCACTTCAGGAGACATGTTTGTTTTGAATAGATAGTTGAGGGTCCTTGTGGGTGTATGAATAGCTATGCCATGGTTCAGAACTTTTGATGGTTGGAAGCTTCTTTGCGGCATGTGCCCTATCTGCTAAGGCCTAGTGGGGTCAAATGGAAGTTTCCTCCCTGATGGTCGAGGCATATATAACAGCGGGGAGCCTTATGAAGGCGGTTACCCAAGCTATCGAGGCGCTAACCTGGTTTGACAGTCAATAGGAATTTTGGGGGCATGTGACCTGTTGTGTCAGTGTGTGATTCCTATTTTCGTTGACTTCATGGTTGGGAAATCCTTTTGGTACGTGGCTGTTTTGAATTGCCATCTTGATGGTTTTTTTTATCTTCAAGGGCCCTTTGGGGGCTGGTCTAAGTTGTTGGAGTTTTCTTAAGTTCTTTTTTGTTCTTGTAGTAGGTTACCCTTTGAGGGGTATTGACTCCCAAACTACCAAACTTTTTCAAGGAGGGGTTGATTGAAGCCTCCTATGAGGCTGAGCAGTGCATCAACTTGTTTATTGGTCTAAGTGTTCTTTCGGATTTTCACCTGAACTAGATGGAAGTGGTGCCGCAGAACGGTTTTCACCAACTCCTTTTTTATTAAGCTCTTTTACTTGTGACATTGTGCCACATCCACCTAAAACTCATTTTTACTCATGATAGTCTTCATGGGATTTTCATCATGTCCGGTTTTTTATTTTTGAACTCTTTTACCCGCAGCTTCATGGCTGCATCCGTCTTTGTATTTTCACTTTTACTCGTGGTTCTCTTTCAGGTTTTCACCACACCTTCTTTTCTTTTCGACACTTTTACTTTTGGCTTTATGGTCATGTCTGCCTATATGTTCTTTTTCACTTTTCTGTTGTATGTGGCGATGAAGTGCATGATGGCTAATGGGAAGGTTCCCTTATAGATGGAAGGGTGGAAGAGTGGGTTGAAGTGGCATTTTTTAAGCTTATTTAGTGTTATAAGTGTCCTAGGTGAGTTTCACTGAGAATGAAAATGGCAGCTAGGGTGAGAGCGCTCATTCACTGCCTTAAGTGATTCTCACTGATAGGTGAAGGTAGCAACTCAATCTGCTCTATCAGGATAACCATTCGAGGCTTTGGATGGTGAATGTGATGAGGACTCACTGGGGATTGAGTTGGTTTGGGAGGGAGCACCCATTCATGGTCTTGAATGGTGCTTAGAAGTGACAAAAATGCATTTGAGTGCTTTATAGTGGAATGGTTAAACGGGGGTGAACATTTAGGGGTTTTTGGATGGTGCCATAAGTGAGGTGAAGATGTGACTCAATTTGGGAATGAAGGTTTGTTTGATGATGGGTGAGATATAGCCTCACTAGGAATCATGAGGGGTGTAACTTGGATGGGGATGGTGGACTCGCGAGAGTCATGGATGATAGCGGTCAACTGGGGAGTGAGGGCAAGATGGGGTGATGGCACTCAATATGGGTGGTGAGAATGCGAGATATGAGAGTGTGAGAGCTAAAAAATGTTCTAGATAAGAGTTTGAGGGTCTAGGTGTTTTGGGGTTAAAACAAAGGTCATGAGGTGTGAGAGCTCTAAAAGTTCGAGAGTTTTAAAGGGTTTGGTATTTATGAGAGTTTCAATGGCTTTGAAACTTGAGAAGTATGAGTGTTTGGAAGGCTTAAGGGGTTCAAAAAGTTTTATGGGGTTTAACGGTTTGAAGGTTTAAGGGGTTTGAGGGTTTGAGAGTTTGTGGGATTTGGAGGTTAGAAGACATGAGGGGTTTGAGGGTTTAGTGGTTGGAATAGTTTAGAGGCTTGATGATTTTGAGGGCATCGAGGGGTTTAAGGGTTTTGAAGGTTTCGAGGGGAGAGGAGTTTATGGGTTTAGGGTAAATGTAGGTTTAGAGGATTAGGATGTGTGTGTTAGAGAGATGGAGGGATGAAGAAGTGAGAGGTTGGGGTAAGAGAGAGGCAGGGGTAAGAGAGTGATGGGGGAATGAGTGTGGGAATAACAAAGAGATGAAGAGAGAGAGGAGAGAGAAAGAGAGAGAAATAAAAATAAGAGAGAGAGGTAAGAGAGAAGAGATGAAAGTGGTAGAGAGAGAGACGAGAGTGAGGAAGTGAGATACTAAAAGAGAGGGGAAGAGGGAGATTCGGATCTTGGTTGGTGGCCTGGACCCACTCGTTAGGGGGAGAGAGAGAATAAAAGCGAAGTGAGAGAGAGGTTCGGGTTCAGGTTCGGGTCAGTGGCCTAGACCCTTTGTGTGTATGTGTGTGTATGTGTGTGTTTGTGTGTGTGAGAGAGAGACTAAACGAGAGGGGAGAATGAGGGGCTTGGGTCCCGATCGGTGGCCTAGACCCACCCGTGAGAGGGAGAGAGAAAGAGAAAAGAGAAGGAGGGCGAGGCACTTTATGGGCTTGACAGCCCGGCCCGGGGGCCCACTTTGGGTGTCGGGTTGGCCACTCCTCACTAGGCCGGACCCAAGTTTCGTGTGGGCACCAGTTTCACGCTTATCCAATGTCTTTGGCCCTTACTTGATGATTTTTCCCCGGGGGTATTTAATGCTTAAGGGCCTGTTGAAAGGGCAAAAAGGTCTTTCTGGCTTATACCTCTTACTTGAAAGCCTTTTTTCTTTTGCAGAATGACCTATTTTTTCTTGTGGACTTTGTTGAGACTTTTTCCATTTGTGAGGATGTGGGGGAAAGGAGCTATTTTTACCCCTCCCACAAGTATAAAAAGGGGAGAGGGGCTTCATTTCTTACCATTCACTTCATTTTTCGTACTGTTTGGATAGAGAAAGTGAAATGGGGCCTTTTAGAGCGAGAAAGTGGAAGTTGAGGGCTTAGAGAGAGTTTTATGGCCCCCGAGCTTAGATGGAGGGACTGAGCGTGGTAAGCCTAGCCACTTAACTCTTTTTTATTTCAAGCAGCAATTTAATTTATTTTTGCATGTTTTTCCAAATTTTTCAAGCCTTTTGCATGCTTCTCCATATTGTTAGGCCTTTTACATGCTTTTTCATATTTTTAGGCATTTTGTATGCCTTTCATATTTTTAAGGACTTTTGCATGCTTTTTATATTTTTCATGCCTTTTTTTGCATGCTTTTTCATACTTTATAGGCCTTTTACATGTTTTTTCATATTGTTTGAGGCATTTTGCATGTTTCTTCATATTGTTTTAGGCATTTTGCATGCTTTTTCATGTACGTTTTTAGGCCTTTTGCATGCTACTTTGATAAAAAAAAAAAAGGGGCTCTTTTAGGTCGCATCTTGTTTGGGCTCGACCCACGGTATAGTGGCCAATGAATCCCCTGGGGTGATTTGGGCTAGCTAATCACCTTTTTGTATGCTGCCGAAGTTTTGTTTGGCTCAGGCACCATGTTCTTTCTCTTCAAGGCCCAGAATAAGACATGGACTCGTTTTTACCTCTTTTCTTGCAATTTCACATAGTATACTCATGAACTTCCTTTCGTTTGCACTTTTGTAGGCAGAGCGCCCCGTAGGATGGCTACTTGCCACGCTGCTAGGGCTATGTGCCGTTTGCGAATGGGAAATCGTGAGGGTAACCACATCCTAGAGGATTCCATTGTCATTTTCAATAACCTCGAGGAGCCACCTGTAGTGGCAGTTGAGGAGGAAGTAGGGGACAGTGTCAACACTGATTCAGAGGAACCACGATCAGTTTCACCAAAGGAGCTAGAGAATAGGGTTACTACCTCCTCTAACTCGGTTCGTGTGATCTTCAAGCCCCCTTAGTTTACTTGTGGGGGTCTCGATCCCGAACGGCTGGAGATCTCCTTCCCAACTAAAATCGAGGGGCTTAACTATCTTAGCTCCGACATTCGAGTTATGGATACCGAGCAGGAGATACTTAAGGCCATCTTCCGTCTTTTGGGCCATGCATCCCTTGATGAGCTAGTGGTGCTTCAAGGCTACTTGGAGGAAGAAATGAAAAATTTGGTGACCTTTGGCATTCCAAACGGAAAATCGCTTGAGGCAAAAGTGGGGAAATTGGCCCCGTCAAGCAATGGAGATTTTGGAGTTAGAGGGTCTGGTCTCACTAGAAAGTAATCCCTCTATTGAGAATTTCTTCGACTTTTTCTCAGAGCAACCGTCCATTTTTTTTCTATGTTGAAGGCTTGTTGGGAATGCTCAAGGGTGACCTGGAGTACCAAATGGACCTCCACCCAGTTCTGCAAGTACATTCATCCGAGGATGGAAATGACACTTGGAAGGATTTTATTCCTTCAGAACGAGAGTGACATGATCGTTCTCGAACGCCACATAGACTAAACCAAAGCCTTGTTAACCCTGGTTTGTAAGGAGATGGGGGATCTTCCATCAGCAAATCTGGAGTTTGGGGCATTCCCCTCTTTGGTCAAGCATGTAGGTCTTCTCAAAGTTTTAGCAGCATGTTTACACTGAGATTGGTGTTGAGATTGGCAGCATGAAGAAGTAATTCATCGATTGTCTTTTTCCTTCATGGTTTTAGGGCTTTGAGCCAAATGAAGTAGTTTCTCCTCTTGCTCAAAATGACATTTCTTCTTCTTTTATCATGTAATGCTTTGAGCTCTAGTTATGTGATTGTCTTTTGTGGAGGGTTTCTTCCTTTGGAGTTTGAAGTCGCAAGCTTGCAACTTTTAACCTCTATTTTGTCATGGAATGAACAGTCTCCTTTTTGTCTCTTTCTCTTTCATGGCAAGGTTACGACCCTTAGAACTTGTAAACCCGACTTTGTTCTCTTTGGCTTCTTGCTTTGCTTCTCTCTTTTGCTTGTGACCCTGCATGCTTCGCCCTTACTTGCTCAAGAGGGATAGGGGTTTCTAGAGCCGCTTCGTATGAAAGTGTCTTTGACCTCCACTCTTCTTGACTTGAATGCCTTTTTAGGTTTTCATCCAAGTTCCTAGGGTATGTGCCATTTCTGGTTTTCACAAAACCCCGTTAGACCCATGGTTGTTACCCCATGTTTGCTTTCTTCTTCTTCTGTTTTTTTCCTTTACTTTTTTACTCACAATGCCCTTGTGAGTTTTCACCTTGCCTAGTTTTTTTGACATTTTTTCCCATAACGCCTTTGTAGGTTTTTGTCATGTCCATTTCTTTTTTTTCTTTTATTTCTTTAACACTTTTACTTATGACGCCTTTGTGGGTTTTCGCCATGTCCGTCACTTTTTTTCTTTTGACATTTTTACTTATGATCCCCTTGTTGGTTTTCACCATGCCCATTATTTTAAGAGGCAACTTTAGGGTCATGCCACTGGGATCATAGTGGAGATATGTTTAAGGTCATGCCACCGGGACCATAGTGGAGGCATGTTTAAGGTCATGCCACTGGGACCATAGTGCTAGTATGTTTTAAGGTCCTATACCAAGACCAAATACCGTGTAGTTTATGCCATACTGCGGGGACATGTGCTATAGTTTAAGGTCATGTAACTTGGACATTTGAACATGGGTAGTACTTCTTCATGTGTCTCCCATTTATCGGGGGCGTGGCTTTGTTTCCATTCGGATGAGCCAATATATAAGCCCCATTGGGAAGGCCTTCTTGACTACAAATGGCCCTTCCCATTTTGGCTCGAATTTCCATTTGGGCCAACCATGGGTTATGGTGGGTCGTCTCACTGTCAGGACTAACTCCTCATATGTAAATGAATGGACCTTGACTTCTTTATCAAAGGCTCATCACATTCGGCCTCGGTAAACTGCAAGGCTTTGCTGGGCTTTGAATATCTTCTCGTCAAGGGCATCTAGCTCATGGTAGCAAAGGGTTGCTTTGTTGCTTTTCAGTCACGTCATGATGGACAATTATTCGGAGTGAAGGAAGCTAGACCTCAAGTGGTAGGATTGCTTCACTGCCATAAATCAAGGAGTAAGGAGTTGCCTCAGTCGGCCATACATAGTGGTCCAGTAATTCCATAGGACTTCTGAAAGCTTCTCATACCAATTCCTCTTTGTCTTGGAGACCAATTTTTGCAGGGCATCACGGAGGGGCCTATTGAAAGCTTTAGCTAGGCCATTGGCTCGTGCATAGGACATAGTTGGGTACTTCCACTCAAAGTTGAATTGGTTGGCCAATCGTTCTATGTGATGACTTTGGAATTGGGGACCATTGTCCGAAATGGTTTGGTTTGGAATACCAAATCGATAGATAATGTGGTGACGAACAAAGTTAGCCACTGTAACTCTTGGTACTTATTTGAGCAGGATTGCTTCGGCCCATTTGGAGAAGTGATCGATAGCAGCAAGAATAAAGACATGCCCCAAAGGAGGAAGGCGGGTCGATGGGCCGTACAATGTCCATGCTCCAATGTGAGAAGGGTCATGATGCCACTGTGGGGTGAAGGGGTTCTGGTGCCTGATGGATGAAACTTTATGTATTTGACAAATTTGATACATCTTAGTATAGGCTTGTGAATCTGCAATCATGGATGGCCAATAATAACCCAACCTTCAAATCCGGTCATTCAGCTTACGACCGGATTGATATAAACCATTGATTCCAACATGAATTCCTCGAGCACCTGGCTTGCTTCTTTCAACTAAACACACATGAGAAGGATGTCATCGACGGAGCGCCTAAATAAGACATCGTCTTCGAGCAACACATACTTGGTGCATATCCTTAATATATTGTTGCCCTATACTCGATCTTCAGGAAGACGAATGTGCTTGAGCAAGTCGAATATGGATTCTCACCAATCCCCCACTTGCTCTATTTCGGCACACGGGGAGCTCAGGCTCGTTTTCGTCAAGCTCAGCAATAGGAGGTTGTTCAGCGTCTTTTGTAGCTTGATGGAATGGGTAAGGAGGCCATTCTGGAAAAGAGGAAGATCCCTTAAGCCCCATTTGAGGATCTCGCATTCCAAACCATTCCCTCTCTCCAAAAACTTCATGATTTTACGCCACGACAGTTTGATAAAGTCACAAACAACACACAGCGTATCTTCCTCCACAACGACTCCCTTAATGGTTAGTTTGAATAAGATGCAAGCTTCACACGTGGGTCTAATAATGGAAATGACCTAAACCTTACCCCATCTTAGTAAAAAAAATCTCCCACTAGTCTAACATGGGAAATGACCTAAAATTTATCCCTTCTCAATCTGATATGGGGGATGACTTTGAAAGCACGCCCAATTGATCCAATAGGGTGGAAGACCTAAAACTAATAAGGCAATAGAGGGTGACTCTAAAAGCACCCCATTTTGTCCAATAGCATCCTCATAAATGCCCTTACAGTAGCCAATAGCGCACTGGGCCCGATTGCAGTGCCCAAGCTTCAATGTCTTCATAGAACGTTCTTGACAATTGTACACTAGCAAGTGGCGCTACAAGCAACCCCAGAAGACCTTGGCATGGAAAAGCCCGATTCTTGAATGTTCAACACAAGATTTAAAAAATTGGATCGATGACTTGAATGGCCTCACCAATACCCATGTCAGATCAGTTGGTGGATTGGATCGAAATATCGGCAGAATCGGTAATTTTTGTCTCAAAAGTTTTTAAAAAATTGTTATAAATCTCTTAAAATAATGTTCTTTTAGTTTCTAAAAGAAATTAAGAGTGGTGCATTATGTATTTTCATTAGTTTGTAAAAATAGGTGATTACTGAGACACTATTTTTCTATCTGGAATTCTGTATAATTATTTATTGTATTATGGTGTTATAATATTGCATCAAAATAATTTAAAAATATTAAAAAATATTTTTATATTATAAAATTAAAAATAATAATATCTTATATAAAGTGAAATTAGTATCACATCAAAGAATCAAATATTTATTAATTTGTTTTACTTCAAAATTGTCACGATCTAACAAACTATAATATTATATACTAAAATTGAAATTGTTGGTTTATAGCTTTCTATTTTATAATTATTTTACTATACAAATAAAAACATATCTAAAACATTTTAAAATATTATCTAATTTTAAAAAATTTATTTACAACTATAAGAAAAAATATTAAATTACATAATTTATAATATAAATAAATTAATAAATAAAATACAAGATTTGATTATCAATGTATAACTATTAACTATAATATAATAATCAACATGATAGAAAAAATGTTAGAAAATGCTTCCATATCATTGATTAAAATAAATAAATAAATCCTCTATAAATTTTAATGTGATCATATTCATATGAATATACTGACATAAATTTTGCAAGTTATTAAGACAAATTCCTTTATGTAATTATATGTAATTAAAACTTAACTACATATTTTTTATATTATAAAAAAAGAAAAGAAATATTATTAATCTAAAAAAACTTCATTTCGTAGATGATGAAAATGTAGATGAATATCAGTAAGAGAGAGATAGAAGCAATCTATAAACAAGCTTTTTAATAACAAGTAGGGCTTCTGTGTTTACCCTTTCCCACCTCAAAATGGCTTATTCACTAAAAAAAACAAAATATCAAAATGGCTTTAAAAAAAACAAAAAATCAATATGGCATATTAAAAGCCCCAATGGAACAAAATATTAAAAAAAGGCTCTCCTTGGTTTTTACTCATGTACACCTTTATAACACTTCGATTCGATGAAGCGATGAAGAACGGGGGCTTAGAAATTTAAACAGCTAAAATTAATCCCACATTCGTGGATTTGGGAAGTGCATGGCACTCTAGCGTTCAACGGCACAAACAAAGAGTGGACGTTTATGAGGATGACGTGAGTTGAGCTTGTGTGAGGTAAATGCATAGTTGGTGGGACCCATCACCAATTTTTTAAAACCAAAACTCTTTATAATTTCCGATTTTGGTTTTTTAAAACCAAAACTCTTCATAATTTCCGATTATGTTAGTGACTCTCCGTTCCATGAGTCACAGGAGTAAATCCGCTCCATGAAGTCATATGAGTAAATTAAATCGACGTTATTAATTCAATTTTCTTTAATAAATTGTCTGGATCCTACTTTACGACCAGATTCAGAACAGTCAAGCCGATACTCGATCTGGATCTACCCAATTTTGAATCCACCCAATTTCGGATTAATCCAATTTTCTCTAATAAATTGTCTGGATCTTATTTTATGACTAGATTCAGAACGGTCAAGCCGATACTTGATCTGGATCTACCCAATTTTGAATCCACCCGATTTCGGATTGGGTCACTGATTTTTCAAACATTGGTTCATGCCTTGCATATGCAAATGGACCACCGAAACCTCTTGAGTCCCGAGACCATCCTCCACCGTGCCTAATGTCCAAAGGAGAAAAAGTAATACTAGGAATATAATCCTTTTGAGTCCCGAGACCATCCTCCAATGTGCCTTATGTCCAAAGGACAAAAAGTAATACTAGGAGTGTAAAGAAGAGCTAGTGCACTGAGGAATACTTCAGTCATCCCACCAGAACTGCAAAATATCCAAATCATAGTCGACAGCAAGACTGTTATACTAGGATACTGTTAAACCTCTTGAGTCCCGAGACCATCATTGGATGTGCCTTATGTCCAAAAGAGAAAAAGTAATACTAGGAGTGTAAAGAAGAGCTAGTGCATAGAGAGAAAATTCTTCAGTCATCGCCCAGAACTGCAACATATCCAAATCACAGTCAACAACAAGACTCTTAAAGTTGACCTTATCCATTTATGACAAAGAAGGACACAATGGGACCCAAATGCCTAATTCTTATTTAGAAATACTGCCATCTCTCTCTACCTCACTCTCATTATTACAAAGAGAAACAATTTCTTGCTCCAAGAACAAATTGTCCATTTGCTCTCTTGGATAAAACCTAGGCTGAGTAATTTTAAGACCCCAAAATTTGAGGATATAATCTCTTGTGACTAACTTCAATGACAAATAAATACATAAATAAATAAATAAAAGGTTCAAACCATGTGTGTCTAAAAAAATGTCCCAAAATCAAACAAGGAGCATCGAAAGTGTCAATAAACCCAAAATCTAATTTTCTTTTTTTTTTGTTTAATTATCATTTGGTGATTCATGAGAGGATGCTAAAATTTCATCTCAGATAATCCTCCCAAGCGCATAGGATACCCCTTTGAGACAGTGCTAAATAGGCCGTATTTGAAATTGAAAAGTTTGTATACGCTATTATGTTGGAATAGCTTATCATAACATCGAGCAAGGTGTTTCATGGAAAAGAGAGAGAGGTTTGTGGGTTACAAATGCAGCTAGGTTTTTGGGGTTAGAGAGAGAATAAAGTGGAGGAACTCGCTCCTCTAGCTTTAGCCATGGCCACATCCACTACACCAGATCTCAAAGGGTACCTTTTAGAGATAATACATTTTCTAAGCAACATAGTAAAGGCTTGATTTTTTGTAGTGCCGGAAGCTTGCTTTCAACCTACCTCTCATTTACTCTTATATCATCAGGTATGACAAAGATTAACTCATTTTTTTTACCCATTCACTGCATTTTGTGTAGATGGAATGAAAAAAATCTCAGGGTTTCAATGTTGTTGATGATAGTTTTGGGGGTTTTCTTTGAATGGAATGGGTGAGTAAAACTTGATTTTGGAGTTGAACCCTACTTGATAGATTTTGGAAATGGTAATGATGACATAGATAGTGTACCTTGATTGAGCGAGAGGGGGCCTTATCAAAGATCAATTGAGAGAGAGGGCCTGGTCTGAGTTCTTCTTAGCATAGGAGATAGAGCGAGAGAGAGGGCTTGGGTACAGCATCCTCTTCTTTTTTCACGCTAGTTTCACTTTGTGTAGACAGAGAGAGAGCCATAGTTTAAAGGGCGGGCAAAATTTAGAAGATTTGATGGATTTTCAATAGAGTAAGGATTTGTTAGCTTTCCAATGGAGTAAGGGATGAAGACCGAGAGCTTATTTTTGGGCCAAAAGCCAAATCTAGTATCAACGGGTGTAGAGAGAGAAAGTGAGAGAAGGAGTGATGCTCAAGGGATGTTCGCTGGCCATGGATGATCTGTGAAGCTCCTTGACTCTAGATGGATCTTCATCCCCCAAGCCTTTCTATTGCTCCCTCCTTTCTTTGTGAATCTCTTAAAGCCACTGCTCTTCTAGTTATTGGTTCTTTTTCCCCGGGGTAAGAGAGCCTGGAATCTACCTTACTCCCATGCGGTTCGTTCTTTTGAGAATAACATGATCATTTTCTCTCTTTCCTCTGCTGGTGACGTTCGTTAAGTCCTCCTTATTCGTAACACATGGTGTGTCCGGAATATACTCTTATCAGTGGATTCTTGGAAACCGTGGGATCACACTAATCTCACTTCATGCTCTCATTGCTAGTTTGCTTCGGAGGTAGCCCTCACCATGCTTGGAATATAGGAGTCTTTCAATGTCTAGCTAATTTGGTAGGGATTTTTGTTGATATTGACAGGGAATGTATGGTAGGTCATGATCTCTCTTTTATTGGATTCAATATTCTTAGTTGTGCAAAGGCCCTAACTCCATCATCGATCAACCTTTTTGTTGGTTCAGACCTTTTTATCATTGATGCCACCATTGAAGGTTTGAAGAATGCCAACCCTCCGGCTTTGGCCCCACTTGAAGTTTCTATTAGTAAGGAAAACCGCTCCTGGGTTGAGGTTCTTAGAAAGCCTAAAGCTAGCCCCCATGTTCAACCTCCTGAAACCATTCTTGGACATACTAGGGCCCGACCTCCTTTGGCCAAACAAGGTCCTCCACGATTAAACCCCAGATTGGCAAGGCCACGTGGCAATATATCTGAGGTTGAATCGCTTGGATCTTCTTCCTCCTCCTCCAAAAAAGTAAAAATTTGGAAGCTTACTGACCGTTATTTTGTAGAGGATTTTTTGGGCTTTCATTTCTTGAAACCGTTAGCTAATTTGAAAATTAAAGGAAAAAAGCCTTTACTCTGTAATTCTGTTTTTGACCCCTCTTTGCTTGGCTTTTTTGGTGCCGCACCTAAGCCTCCTTGTTATGGGCCTGCTTCTTCGTCCAAAATCCATATTTTAGACTCTTATCCCCTGTTTTCAGCTCAGCTTCCTGTCTTTGTTCTGTTACCGCTTCTCCCTACCCATCCCACACCTCTCCCCAATTTTGCCTCCACCACCCATCTTGCCCCTCCTCTCTCTCCACTCCCTACCCATCCTACATCTTTTCTCAATACTGCCTCCACCATTCATCTTGCCCCTTCTTTCACGTATGTTTCCACCACATCTGTCTCTTCATCCTCTTCTCACCCTTTTTCTCTCCCAGTGATGTCAGCCTCTCCCACTAGACTCCTTACCCCTTTCAAGCCCTTTCAATCCTGGGACTTGCTTCTCTTCATTTTCTCCATTTTCTTTATTGGTATCATCTTTCTTCTCTTCTTTTTCTCTTCACCATGTTCAATCGGAGGATTCTTCCTTTCCGTTTTTTCATGAGGTGTTCTAGGGTCCTAATTTTGACATCATCGCCTACTGCCAATTGATTGGCTTTGGTTGTTAATATCATTGATTTTGATGAAGATGAGGTTGTCTACGTCATAGTTATGATGTGGCTTCTGAAGCTATAATTGTGGCGGATAACACTGAGTTTGTTGTGGTCCCTCTAGCTATAGTTGAACCGAACGTACCACCACTTTTGGTGGAACCTATTGGTGAGCCTTTGGCTGATGGAGGTATCCTAGCAGAGATGGTTGCGGAACACTTTGCAGAAGCTTCAAATTCATCGTCCTATATCTCTTCAGGTTCGGCCCCTGAAATTCAGCTAGGTGCGAGGATTGATTCCAAGGCTATTCACGTGACTGAGCATCATTCTAAGACTCTACTAAGCAATCACAACCATGTAATTTTCACTCGTATGTTCAAGGACATGGGCGCTACTCTCGTTGCTCCTTCAGAGGCTAGATTAGGTTCAAACCTAGATTAAGGTTGTGACCAGTCCAGACCTGAGTCTAGGCTAGAACCCGGCTTAGATTAAACCCCTTTGTCCTAGACTTTCAGTTCTAAAACCCACAGTCGAGATGTCGGTTACCAAACGGATTGGGACGATTGTTCCACCGCCGACTCCAATCCAAATCTTTCAAAGCCTAGGAGTCAGTACACCGCGATCCCTTGGATTACAGCCAGAACCATAGCCCATCCATAATTAGGCATCCCGAGATCCTGCTGCAAGAAGGGTCCTAAGGGTTAGTCCAAGACTCTGAAATTTGTGTAGCCTGAAAGACCCTAAACAGTCAAGGGATCTGACCCGGTGCAGTTCAACAAGAAAGTTCATCGTCCCGAGTCAGAACCCAAGGAAGAGGTGGTGCTTACAACCATGGATGAAAAGGTTAAGGTGGTTCAAGAAATGTCCAAAAAATTGAAGGATGAGACTCGGACAGACCTAGCCAACTCCTTGTGCACCATTATTATGGTTTGACGGGTGTCCTGGAGGTCTCCTCACCTGCCTCTAAAGTGATACTAAAACCCAATTTAAAGGCGGACTCTAAACTTGTGTGTTCTTTGGCTAGACTGGTAGCTCGTGGCTCTCGAGGCTCTTTAGCTCCTCCTTCAGATGGAGTGGTTCTCAGGATAGGCCGTGTGATTTCGAAGAACTAGTCCTCTTCTTATTAATGTCCATGGACCAAATATCTTATCAGGGGTTTCCGTTGGGTGCTTATTAATGTGCATGGACCAAATATTGCTACCCTTAAATGTGTCTTTTTAGATGATTTGAAATCTTTTATTTCCTCTTCAGGAGCTCATGTTTGCATTGGAGAGGGATTTTAACTTTCCTTGCCACCCAGATGAAATTTCCACTTTTCCCCGTTTAATTCTCATATACATTTATTTAATGACTTCATTTATGGAGAATGATTTCCTAGATTTTCCTACTATTGGAGCTCAATTTACTTGGTTCAATAATTATTCCTTCAATCTGACTATGTATAAGATTGCTCGCTTTCTTGTCTCAAAGGCTTGTGAAAAATTATTCCCTTTGGTCAAGGTAAATATTCTTACCAAACTTTCCTCTGATCACCTCCCTATCTGTCTTCATACTGAGGAGGTCTTATCTGAGCCTAGACCTCTTCGTTTTGATATTCACTGGTTGGATGAACCTGAAGTTATGGATATCATCAATCATACTTGGGGTAGTTGTTATGCTTTGGGTAGTTTTGGCTTTTGTCTTCATAAGAAGCTAATCTGCTTAAAGCACAAACTCATCTCTTGGAAAAAAAAAGCAAACCAAGATCAACTTAAAGGCAAAATTGACACCGATTTGATGGACTTAGAGATGATTGAAACTATTTAGGAAAACCAAGTTTTATCTGATGAGATTATTGTTAATAAAAATTTTATGCTTAATAAGCTACATGATCTCTTTAGGATGGAAGAGATTTATTAAAATAGAGATAAAGAGTTAAATGGCTTAAGGATGGTGATAGAAATATCAAATTTTTTCTTGCTATCGCGAATGTACGAAGAAGGCAAAAGGGTATTTCTACTATTTGTCTACTGGGTGTATCGGAATGCAACATTTCAGCTCATGATGAGGCCATTGTTCAACATCTTAGATGGTATTCCTTTTAAATATCTGCCACCTTTTTAGGTTTATGATCTGGAAAGGGATGTTGCTGTGAAAGAAGTTAGACTGACAGTTTTTGCTCTTCTTGAGGATAAAACCCCTGGCCCTGATGATTTCTCTCTTATCTTCTTTAAGCGTTTTTTGGATTTGCTACACGATGATGTTTATTTAATAGTCAAGGAATTTATATCCATTGGGAGTGTTCTCAAGGGCAGTAATTCTACTTATATTTCTTTAATTCCAAAAAAAAAACATATCATTGCTGATATTGGAGATATTAGGTTGATTAGTCTCTTATCTAGTCTTTATAAAATTATTGCAAAAGTTTTAGCAAAGAGACTTAAGTTGGTTCTCTATTTTGTGATCTCTGATGAACAATCAGCCTTCATTAGAGAACGCATGATCACGGATTGCATTCTTATTGCCTAGGAATGCATTCACTATAGAAATCTTTCTGAGCAGCTCGGAGTGGTTATTAAATTGGATATGGAGAAGGCTTTTGACAGAGTTGAATGCTAAGTGCTCAATGAGATTATCATAATAAAGGGTTTCGGTGTCAGATGGAATTCTTGGATTATGGGGTGCATTTCTTCTGCTCATTTCTTAGTTCTTATTAACGAATCTCCTAAGGGGTTCTTCCATGCTTTTAAGGGCATTAGACAAGGAGACCCTCTATCTCCTTTTCTCTTTACCTTAGTAGAAAAAGGTTTTAGCGTGATGTTTAAGAATGTTATAAATGCAGGTCTTCTTACAGGTTTTCAAGTTTCCTCATTTAGGCCAACTATTTCACATTTGTTTATAATGCCAATGAAGAGCAAATGCAGAAGTTGAGCACATTCCTCCTATGTTGCCAGCTAGCTTTGGGCATCAACAAAAATTACCATAAGACTTCAATTGTGGGCATCTCTTGTTCTAACAGCCTTTTGGATTTTCTTGCTTCAATTTTAGGTTGCAGAGTTGAGAAGTTTCCCTTTAAATATTTAAGGGTTTCTATCTCTGATTGTAAGCTCACTCGTGCAGCCTGGGACCCTTTTGTTCGCAGGTATCAAGTTGAATTAGACCTATGGAAGACCAAGACTTTATCTTTTGGTAGGCATATCACTTTGGTTAAATTCACCTATGCACATCTTCCTATTTTTTTGATGTCAGTCCTACAAATACCTAGTGAAGTTATCAAGCTTATTAAAAAGTATATGTGAAACTTCATTTGGGGTAATATGGAGGATAACCACAGAAATTTTCATTTGGTGAACTGGGACCAGGTTTGTATGCCTTCAAAGCTAGGGGGTTTGGGTATCAAAAAGCTTAAACTTGTAAACTTAATGCTTTTATCCAAATGGTGGTGGAGAATCTTTCAAGGCTCTTCTCATCTCTAGAAGGATGTACTAATTGCTAAATATGGTTTTGATTATCTCACCCACTTGATTAAAAAAGGTAGAAGAGGCAAATTCACCTCACAGATTTGGAAGGATATTTAGAGCTACAGAAATATTGTTTTCAGCAACTTCATATGGCTTATTGGCAATGGAGATAATACTCTATTTTGGTTCAACAAATGGCTTCGTGATGCACATCTCTCTCTTCTACTTATCCTGACCTCTTTGTCAGAGTTGCTCAACTTGATGCAAAACGTTCAGAGTTGTTTTCTCTCTCCCTCTCTAATTGTATGGTCTAGAACATCGGATGTCGCTATAATAGGCTACCAGACATGGTTATTTCGCAGTTTCATAATCTCCTCCAACAACTTGAACAAGTTTACATCTCTTCTAATACCGAATACTTGGTCATATGGGAATCAGAAACTGACGGACTTTTTCTGTGAAATCAGTGTATAAGCTCCTTTTTATGGATCAACTCTATATTGTTGATACCTCTTTGGGTTCTATTTGAAAATGGTCAGTTCCAGTTAAAATCCAAGTCTTCCTATGGATCCCATGTCAAATGAAATGTTTAACAATAGACAATCTGTAAAAGAGGGGTAAAATTCTTCCAAACATTTGCTTGATGTGCAAAACTGATGAAGAATCTTGCTCTCATATTTTCCTTCACTGTCCTTTTGCCTCTAGCATATGGCTTTCGGTCTTCTCTTTATTGGTTTTTTCTTCTTATGATACCTTTGAATCTCATCATCATTATTAACCATCTTTTTGCCATTGGATTACCTAAAAAAAGAGTTGTGATTTGGAAAATTTTCAGAAGTGTAACCTTATGGCAGATTTGGTTCGAATGTAATAGGACAGCCTTTGATGGGGTGTCTCAGAGTATTGAAAAGGTAAAAGATATCATTTTACAATCCCATTGGAATTGGTTTTCCTCCACGCCTGAAGGACAGGGTGCTCTTCGGGCTGCTGTTTATATCAAATTGAAATTTTTTACTCATTCATCTTCTCACTCTAGCGCTTAGAACTTGGATGGCACCTCTAGAAGCTTGCCTCAAACTTAATTTTGATGGCATCTCATTTGGAACTCTAGGGCCGGCAGGTGTTGGTGGGCTTCTTCGCAACAATTTTGGATCCATTATTTTTTCTTATTTGGGTCCTTGTGGGTCTACAACAACTAATCATGCTGAATTGCCCGCTCTCATTCAAGGCTTTCATATTATCATTGACAGGGGCTTCATTAGTGATATTATAATTGAAGGAGATTCCCTGAATTTTATCAAGTGGTATAGAAAAGAACGAAGGATCTTCTGGTTGCTATTTACTCTTTGGTTAAAAATTCAAGACCTATATAACAGGCCTAATTCGAGGATACGTTTCGGCTACACCATATGTGAAGCCAATGATGTTGCTGATGAGCGAGCTAAACATGGTGTTTCTCTTCCCTTTTTGTAAGTTTCTAACGATTAGATCCAATCTTTGTAATCTTATGCTCTTGAAGCATTGTTTTAATAAAAGCTCATAACATTTGCCAAAAAAAAATGAATTTCAAGTCCCAGAAAAATGAATTTCAAGTCCCAGAAATAGTGCATCTTCTAGTAAGTTATATGGACCATCTATTTTGAATTTTAAGTCCTAGAAATAATGCATCTTCTAGTAAGTTATACGAACCATCTATTTTCAAGATTTTTAAATGTTTATATATCTGCACAATCTACACTGCTTTTGAAATTTTAAATTTTACAATTAGGGTTGAACATGAATGTTCAAGCCAACATAAGACTTCTGATACCTGAACTACATCTTTTAATAAAATTTAGATTTACGCTCCACTTGTATAGTGTAAGGTGGGCACCTTATACAAACCCCACTCATTTAAAATTGAATAAGAATGCTTCAGTCAGTTGCAAATGAGTTAGCGCACGTTTGCTTACCCTACTTTCTTGAAAAGCACAATACCAGGCACACAAAAAAAATGGAACTCTTTTCCCCAAATCTATTTAGTACACGGGAGCATCCCAATTGTTGGTGCAATGTGGTACGTGTGTTGATAATGTTGTTATATGCACAACTAGGCCATTCAGGATTAGAACCAGAGACCTCGCTTGTGAAGTAAATCATCGCACCTACTATCCAACCAATTGGGAGATAATCAATAAATTATTTTTCGAGAGTGATTCATCCTTCCCGAGCGCAACATACAACTCTATGTTGAACTGCGCTCTCCAAGTATGACTTGTTCCCCCTTCTACCTTACCAATGAAAAGCAAGTCTTGGTGAAATAATAGAAGAAAAAAGAAGGCAGATTCACCAAAGTCCTTCAAACCCAAAAGGTTCTCTGAGGAGGAACTGTTTGATAATCATTTATTCAAAGATATAACGCCTAAAAATCATAAGAAATATTAGTCACTTTGTAGATATAAGCATGCTTCTAAACAAAAACAGAAAAAGAATAGTTCCATATATCTTTAAGAATTTGTTTTGAGCCCGAGCACGAGGTTCGAATAAAAAGTATGAATCCAATTGCCCAGGAACAAATAAGCCTAACACTTCCATTTTCTGATCAGGCTGAAGCCAAGCAAGGAGTAGAACCCCGTAGATGTCCAGTTTATGCCCTGCTTGCACGTCGTTTCAGGTTATTTTCAAGACCCGAAATTTTGGGGATGTGAAAGTAAAATATTATCTCATTTATTTGTTTCTTAAAATGTAGCATCTTAAGATTGAACAACGGCCGTATAACTTTTTAACTATAAAATCTAAGAAACTCAAAATCTAAGTTTTTTCATTGTTTTCTTTTTAGTTTTCAAAATAGTTGAATAATAATTCTAAAGTGGATCTCAAAATTTTAAACCAAACATATCCCTAAATATATGTTATAACCAAGGGGTTACGTACTCATCCCTAGGCGGCAGTGCCACATAAAATGGAGAAATTACAGAACTCCCCAAAATCAGACTTTCTAGACAACTTACCCAAACCAAGTTTATTTTAGCAAATTTTGCCCCGAATTTAATTTTCCTAGTAAATATTCCCAAGTCAAAAAGTCATATTTTTTGACGAAAATGTACATACTCGTAACACCAAATATTGACGTAGAAACCATGTGGTCCGACACAAAATAAGAGCAGTCCGACACTTTGGGATGTTAGAAAGTGTGGATCCGGCACAAAATAGAGGCGGTCCGACATTTTGGGCTTTTGAAAAGCGTGGATCTGACGGTCTGGCACTTTTGGTTTCTGGAAAGCATGTGGTCCGACACAAAATACGGGTGCTACCGCACTTCAGGATTTTGGAAAGCGTGGGTCCAGTTCACTATAGGGATGGTCCGACACTTTGGGCTTCTAAAAAGCATGCGATTCAGAACAACATAGGGGCGGTCCAGCACTTTGGGCTTCTGGAAAGCATGCAGTCCGACACAAAACAGGGTGGTCCAATACTTTGACTCTGGATTGATAGGGGGTCCAGCAGTTGTTGCATTAGTCCTCTGGCACTTTGGACGTTAACGAGTCCACGTCAATGTCTGGCTCTAAGGGTAAGAACATTTTCGTAAAAAAAAAAAACATTTTTTACTAGGGGGCCTTCGCTAGAAAAGTTAAATTTAGGGCTTTGGGAGGAAGTTGTCTGGAAGATATGATTTTAGGGGGGTTTTGTAATTTTCCTTATATTATATTCGCAAAAAGAAAACCCAACTGCATTTTTTTTTTTTGAAATGTTCAAACTCGTTTTTTTTTTTGAATGTTCAAATTCGTCGTCATTATTAATATATTTTATCTCAATGTATTAAAGCCTTCACATATTGAAATAGCTTTAACATCAATATAGCATTTAAACGTTATATTCTTGACATACTACATAGGGAAAATTATAAAAAACACCCTCAAATGGACTATCAATGCGACTTACTCCTACATCAATCTTTTCCATCACATGTTTCCCCCAAACGACCTTTCCTCGTAAATAACCCCGCAACTCAAAAGTAGCATGAAATAAGACTAAACTACCCTTGTTTGTTTTCATACAGCCTTCTCTCTCCTATTTTCACACGTGCTTCGACAGTACAAACACACGCTCCGACATTCTGAATGTGCGCTCTGGCAATGCAGGTTTGAGCCGCAGCGCTCCGGCATTATGAGAACTCGCTCCGGTAGTGCAAAGATGTGCTCCGACATTCCGCTCCGGCAATAAAGTCTTTGGAGTCACTGCGCTCCGACAATGGAGGATCGTGCTCCGGCAGTATAAACAAGCACTCCAACATTCTGAATGTGCGCTCCGGCAATGCAGGTCTGAGCCACAGCGCTGGCATTATGAGAACGCGCTCCGGTAGTGCAAAGACGCACTCCGACAATACGCTACTTGGGACTTACAAATTGATTTTGTTTGCACGCGAAGGGCATATTCATCCAAAAACTAAGAACTTTTTACCTAGAGGAGGTTTTTCCAGTTTTTGTGAGGAAAGGTTGTTTTAAAGAAAAAAGTGAGAAAAAAGATTAAGGTGGAGGTAAGTTACATGATAATCCATTTTAAAGTGTTTTTTGTAATTTTCCCTAGTAAATGTTTATAGGGGACATTTGGAGGGCGTTGAATTTTGGCCTATAGCCCTCAAGTTTAATCAGCCCTAGACAATTTTCTCATTTTTGGAATATAACTTCAATTATATTTAATAAACAAATTAAAGTGCGTTCCTCTCGTGTTAACTAGAAATAAATTTCTTTAAACTCTGTTTACATATCGGAAAAAATAACTCTTTAATATTAGTCATGTATCAAATTTCCCAAATTTGTCAAAACTCATACACTATTTCTTATGTTAATTATTTATTTTTTAATACATATTTATAGAATTACACCATCCGAAATCTTCTGCGAGTTGGCCTTTCGGGCCAAGCTGAAGACGGCACCACAAACTAATGACATTGGTTGAAACAAATAATTTCTGCCCAAGCAATACATGAAGGGTGAGATATAAGGTGTCAACCTTAACAATCACGGTACTGAACACCTCAAAATCTCATCAGAATATGTATTTTCGATGCCAAAACTCTCATCATGGCCTCAAAGTCTATTTTTTACCCCTTCAATAAAAGTAAAAGCTCTAAAAATGGTGCAAATCAAACAAATCGATGAACACTCGAAAATCTTGAAAATAGACGATCTAGATAATGTATTATAAGATGCACCATTTTTAAGACTTGAAATTCCTTTTTTTTTTATATCCATATATATTGAGGTCAAGATGATCGATTGGAGAATTTTCTAATGATGAAATAACCTTTTTCGATGGGTTTTTTTGGTGCACCTTACTTTTATTTTTGGGTAAATATGTGCACGTTACTTCTACAGTATAACGCACCTTACATAAATTTCACCTTTTCCATATATGAAAGGTCCTTTTATTGTACTATCAAGTCAATCTCACTGAACGATTTTAAGATCAAAGCTGAGTCATGGATACATGCTTGGAAAAGCACAAAGAGTAAGCCACACAAAAATAAAGGGAAAGGAAACTCCCAACAGGCTCGTCTGCAACTCCGCAAGTCATCAGAGCTAGGAGCAGCAACTACTCACTCCAAAGATGTCGGAACATTCTTTTCGATGATGGCTGCCAGAACCTCATCAATGGTTTGGAAGTTAAATCTCTCCTTAACAATCATCTTTGCCAACTCCAGAGCTTGGTGCTCACAATCCGCACGTTTTTCTGCATCTTGGATCGATTCCAAATCCTCAACATGAGCTACACCCACTATCCTCCTAGAGCATGCACATAAACAGCAGTAAACAACAACCCATAAAGGACACATTAAAGAGAAGAATGCAACAAATTACTGCATGAATATTCTAAATATTGGGACAATATCACCTCCCATTGGCATTCTTTTCTATGTGAGGGTGCAAAATGACAATTATGTAGGGGAATTGTGAGAAGTTTTGGGGAAAGAGAGATTGGGGATTTTGCTTATCTAATGCCAAACACTAGCAATTTTTGCACCCTCATACTGGGGCAGATTTATTGGTGTTTCTTTCAGGTACAGTGTCGATCAACAGCATTAAAGGAACCTATTGATGGTGTTATGGCCAAAAATTAATTACAGGTTCATTCACCACTGTAAGCTCTATAAAACTCATAAAACTTGTAATTTCTTCCTTGAATAGTGAATTCATCCCAAAGGCTTTATTGAGAACCGCAAAGAACTCTCCCTTGAGATGAAGTGTACATATTACAAGCGGAAGGCATTATTGAGAAGCGAAAAGAAGAATTTGTGGAAATAAAAAAATACTAGTATAGATTTAAGCCAGCATTGAGACAATAGTTTAATATATTTGATATGTTATCAGGAGTATTGGTTAACACTAGGAGAACAACAATTATAATTACTTAAGGTTCTTTGATGATAGTGGATACTTGACTATAGTCTTACATGTATGACATACCATCTGTGCGCTAGGATAATGCTAGGAATAATGAACTCAAAACAGCCTCGAGCCAATGATTTGAGAAGGATTTTGGACTGGTAAACAACAAAATGGGTGCTTTGGTATTTAAGAGACACTATTAATGATGCAATCACATTTAGCAAGGGCTCATGTGACCAAAAATGAGAGAGGAAGTGTAGGGATCTAGGCCATATTAAATGCATCGAGGATGAGGGTCAAAGGCTTAGTGAATGATGACGAAGTCAACAAAAGGTGGAAAAATTATTTCAAAAAATTGTTATATGGTGAACACAATGGGAATAAAGAGCTAAGAAGAACTTTTGGCACTAATGAGGGCAGAGGTAATCGATATATACGCAAGATTTAGAAATCTGAAGTGAAAGAAACTCTGAGGAGGATGACGAAAGGAAAGATTATAGGACTAAATGGTATCCCGATAGAAGTTTGAAAGTTTATGGAGAAGATTGGCATATGTTGGCTGACAAGATGTTCAACAAGGTGGTGAGAATAAAGAAAATGTTGGACGAATGGTGGAAAAATATTGTGGTACCTATATACAAGAACAAAGGAGACCTATAGGATTGTGCAAACTATCGTGGGATCAAACTTATGAGCCATAGTATAACGTTGTGGGAGCGATTGATTGAGCAACGACACGTAAAATGAGTCTCAAAAAATAAATTCGAATTTATGCCAAGGAGGTTGATAATTGAGACCATTTCCTACTTAAGCAACTGACTAAGAAGTTCATGAAGAAGGGAAAAGACCTTCACATGATCTTTATTAATTCAAAGAAAGCCTATGATAGGGTACTTACAGATTTAACTTGGTGGATGTTGGACAAGAATGGAGTCAATAAATGCTATATTGACAAAATGAAAGGTACGTATGAGGGAGCACTAACTAGTGTGCAAACAACTCGAGGAGAGACAAGTGAATTTTCAATGATAATAGGCCTACATCAGAAGTCAGCAAGTTCCCAATTATCATGATAGAAGCAGGACAACTACCATATTTGTTTTTCAGTTTGTGAATGGACTTGTAAGTTGGATGTCGAGGCTCCAAGATATAGGAGCACTATCAAGCAAAGGCATCAAAAGAAGTAGTGTGGCACGAAGAGTCAATGGGTGAGAAGGGTATTATGTGCAAGCCCATAGAACTTTGTGACAATTGTGTGTAAAAAATGAATATTGAGGCATTTTAATGTATTTTCTATGTTCAATCAATCCAAACTCCAAAGACAAACCAAAGTATTTCAGATTTGGACAATTTGTTAAAACACATTAAGAAAACTAGAAAAATATCATTCAACATTCAAATTTAGTATTAGAATAATAGTAGACTACTAGTACTAAGTACTAACACAATCATGTAGTCACAAACTCACAAATCACAATTCATAAATCATAAATTATAATCCAATTAATCCATACTCCATAGTCCAAAGCCCAACCCAAACACCATAGAAGATACTTCTTATTAACTCATCATTAAAATCAAATTCAAACTAAAAGGATGATGCTTGGATCAATTTGTTAAAACTTTGAATTAACTGAGAAATCTAATAAAATAGTAAAGATTTTTTTTTTTTTGCATTCTAATATGTAAAAGACAAAAAGGTTTAGGGCGCATAAAAAGCTAGCCCTCATCACCCCTCGCTTTCCCCCGTATTTATGGGGGAAAGTACAAAAATGCCCCTCCACGAGGAGCGTTTTGTCCCCTGAGCAGGCAGAGTTCTTGGGCGCTTGCCTAGGGCTAGGCACTAGTCCCTGGGCAAGCGCTTAGGGACCCAGTTCCCAAGAGGGCTGTAGCCCAAGCCCCCTTGGCCGCTAGGCAAGCCATTTTAACATTGGAGTCCATTGATGGTGTTGTTGTGGTAGGGAAAATTAATTTGAGGTTTCTTTACCATATTTATGCAATTTGTATAAAACCTACAAAACTTGTAATTTCTCCCTTGATAGTAAATTCGTCCTTGCCCATTTTGGGTGAACCACATAAATTAAGTGTGAGCGTTTCCTTTGTGCTTGTGGTTATTGGATTTCTATTCCATTTCCTTTTGGTTCTCTTATTTTTCTCAATTTATTGCACAAATCATTGTTCTTGGGCTTCTAGTTTCCATGAAATCGGACTGCTGTTGATTGATAAGTCGCTTTTTGAAGTGCTAGGTTTGCTGTTGTGGGGTGCTCACCACATCGAGTAGGAATTAGGGTTGTCCAGGTTTGCTAACACGAACGAGGCCATGTTGCCATAGCATCTATACCTCAAATTTGAAGAAATGGAACCTAAATTGACCATCAATATGATGACTTCCATTTACCTTATCATCTTGGCCCCACCAAATCCAAGGGTATCATGAAACAATTCTTGCATATACTTTTGTTGCACTTGCTGCCGAAGCTCGGGTTTGCTATATATTTCAGCTGGATACGCGTCACCACAACGATCCCAGTTTTCTTTCCAAAGGTCTATAAACTTGTCTTGAAAAAGGTTCCAAGTTTCTTTGATTGTTTTCAGAATCCACTTCTTGAATTCCTGCATCATCGCAATTATTTAAATGAAATGAGAATTCCAAGAAATTTTACTTGTGTAAATAAAGCACAAAACACAAATGAGCGCCACTCCTAAACTAAGAAAGCATTGAAATCTTCCGATAACCAAAAGAAGATATGGCAGTGCTTGTGGTGGTATCGTTGTGGTGCTCTCTCTCTCTCTCTCTCTCTCTCTCTCTCTCACACACACACACACACACACACATACATATATACACACACTGTGTTGATCCTGGATGGGGGTGTACATTCATATGTTTTTGGTGGTCATACAGGACTACTGCAAACTTATCCACCCGCTATTACCCACATACAATAGAAAAGCAGCCACAATAGAAGTGCTCAACGGGTTTTTTTTTCATTTAAGTACACTGGTTATTTTCAAGATAAACAGCTACAATGGATAATCTAGGTAGAAATGATAAAAGTATATGGACGGGTCTATGGGCACTTGACATCACATCAAAATCAAGCCACCAAATGCCGCTTAGATTTAAGTTCATTGAAGACCTGACAGAGGTGATGAGTGCAGACCTGGATCTGTTGGAGGATGTTAAATGGATCTCACTGAATCCAAACCCCAAAACAGGCTGTCAACAAATGGCATGAACTCCTTTCCAATCTGGATCAGGCTGCCAAAGCTTCTCCACAATCTATGGAAACCAGAGCTATTGGACTACATTGTGGTATAATATCTATCGGAAAGCTTATTTTCAGTGGACAGCGCCAGAAAAAAGAGAAAACAACTAGACTGCGCAAGCTATGAGAGGAAGTTGCACCAGATTTGAAACTACCCAAAGATGTGTGGGTTATACAAGATGACTGGTAAGCCCTTTCTTCAACAAAACCAGTATGAATATATATCTAAACCTTGCACACATTGTTAATTACTGGACCTCAACTCACTAAAATGCCCTCAGCTGAACTATTTGGATGTGGGTGAAGCCAAACTAAAGAAACCACGATTCAAACTTGCCATCAAGAATGGCTAGTAGTGGAAAAAAGGGGGAAAACATGCAAGTCAAGGAAAGGTGCGAAGTTTGCAGCCCTAACGGCTCATCTACGTCAACCCATCAAGAGCAGATACATAATCGTCAATGAAGAGAACTTGATGCAAGTTGGTGGAATGATGGAGAAAACCAGGCCAACAAAGAAAAACACAACCAAAAGCTTTCCGCCATTAGGACATCGAAGTCAAGGATGGAAGTTTGCCAGATTACAATAAGCTTTTATAGGATTTCTTGAAGCTGAAAGAGCAGGAATATTTGGGGAAAATATTTTATTTGATGAAAACAGTTGGGACAATAAGGTATTAGAGAATTTCTTGAAGCTAGAAAAGCGGGATATTTGGGGAAAATATTTTATTTGATGAAAACATTTGGGAAAAATATTGCCAAGCAATAACAAAACAGTCTCACAGAGAAAATAATTGCTGGAAAAGTTCAAACCTCTTCATTAGGTAAGCATAGATATAAATGTGATCTAAACATTCCATTGGGGGGAAAAAAAGTCGATTCAAGGCTGCTAATCCTGATGGATAATGACTAAAAAAGGTCAATCTCACCTTTAAATTTGGATCATGGTGCCCAACACTCCCAAAATTCAAATACTCAAGGGCTCTATCCACAAAAAATGTGAAAGAGATCCTAACTTGGAGAGGGAAAATAGAATTCAAACCTGGAATGAAGGAGCTCCACAACGAAATAGCATTCAAAATATGCGGTACTACATGTAGCATCACATAACATGCTACAAGCAGCAACACAAAGGTGCTACCAATTAACAAATTTATAAGATACTACCACATAACAACCACAAATTCCCCTGGGCAGTATCTTAAAGAAACTGAATGTGAGGAGTATGAGATGTGGGAAATCCTCAATAACAAGATCAAAGAAAAGGGAATAAGCATAAAAACTTCACTCAAGAATAAAGATTTCATTAGAATAATGTATCGCATGCAACATTCGTTTCTAAAGGCTATGAGGATGTTCATAACTTTCCATCCTAATACATTAACATAACTACTTCTAGATAACTGTTAAGCATGCACTCCACCATATCTATCTTTTTCATATTTATACAAGGGTAACTCAGTAAAAACCCCATTATGGTCAAAATTAAAAACGGATATAAAATCATGGAACATATGGTATGAGCACTAGTGTTCTAAAATGCAGCCGCATCAGGCGTTATGCACTGGCAGTGCATAGCAAATGCCTGTATATGTGCTCTGGGGAGATGCGCTCGCATATGCGCCGTATCTCTCCACATATGCGGCTGCATCCCACATTGGGCGCATAATCTCTCATATGAGGCCAATTTTACAAAATGAACCCCTCGGACAGGGGTAGTTAGGAATTTTGACCCCCAAAAAAGGAGGGAAAGGGTTTGGGGGGTTATTATACTCCAAACATCAACTTTCAGCCACATCCGTGGCTTTTTTTTGGATTGCATTAATAAAAAAAGTTTTGGCGGAAGTGAAGTTCTTCGATTTGTATATTGGTTGATTCATATTTGTTGATTTGTATCTTTTGGGTGTTAATTTGAGGAAGTTTAGGCGAAAATGTGACAACAAATCGAGGGTGTTGTATTGACTCTTCTTGAGCTTGACTTTTGAACTCTTTAATCTTCATAGACTTTTAGTTTGTAGTATTTTATAATTTTAAAGTTTGTGGTTGCAAATTTGTGCTTATGGTTGTTGATTGTTGAATGTTTTATGAAGCTAGTTTCAAGTATATAGTTTCTATCAAGGGATAGTAGATACAGAATCTCCAACAGCTAATACTTTTAGAGTAAATAAATAAACTAAATATCTACTATCACATATATCACCTCCATATTTTTTCGATGCATTAACCTATTTTTTTGGATTTTTTAGACTTTTTTATATTTATTGATTGCATCGCAGCTATGCACTTGCATCAGCCCCCCCAGTACATACAGCTGCATCTCGCATTTTAAAACACTGATGAGTACTACTTCATGTTAATTGTCCTTGATTTTAAATGAAGAAAACATACACACTATTTGGCAAACTAGGAGTTTGACGGTGAGCATGATTGACTTGAATTAAGATATGTTTGGTTTGACTCATTAGAGAGATGAATAAAACTAAGTTCCTCCTATAAATTAAATCTTCCAAAAAGTATAAAAATTTGGAACAACTAAGAATGTACAAAGATTTGATAACTTCCAAGAGATAAGAGGGAAAGAAAAGCAAATTGACCAATTCAAAAGAACACAAAATATTCAATGGATAATGCATATTACACTATACAATGCACAATCCATAAATTATATGGATTATGCAACTCAATTAAAGCATTGAGATATGCCGATCTAAATTTCTAGTTCAACAAGTAAGATATCTATAGTAAGGCCTTGAACAGGAAATTTTTTCAAATGCGGATCCAGATAATAGTCATGTTGACCTATCAGTATCAAAATGCACCTATCTTGGATGCCTAGGGAGGCAACCCTCGGTGGGGCCCCTCTAGGCTATTGAGGCAGGAGTCTAGTGCATAGGCCAAGGAGCCCGCTTGGATGCTTTGGATGCATATGAGTGTGTGCATCTCGTATTGTAGGGCAGAGAGAGGGAGAGGAAGATTATGTAACATAAATGTGTTGTGTGATCAAGATTCCAAAAATGAAAAATAGAGATCCTCCAAAGATCCCTATTCCCTAAATGCTGGAGCACGTTTCTGAAGCAAGATAGCCACCAAGGTTGGGAGATCCCAACCAGTTCAGTGATTCCATGTCTAGCATATCCAATTAAATCTTGTGATGTGCAAAGATTACGAATAACTAAAGAATTTCCACACCCAGTGAGCAAGAAAAGAATCCAAATGTCTTTAGTGCCACTTTCATTTAAGAAAACCTACGTAATCTTTACTAAATAATTACCAAACTAGATAGAGGAAATCCATAACCCCTTTCAGACTGACTAGTAAAATTTGACAGGTCTCCCGACTCGAGGAGAATACAAGTTTCTAGAATTCTGAAATTTCTCAAACCATCCCCTTCATGTACACAAGAGAATGTGAAATTACTCATTTCAGCAACCTAATCATTGAAGGTGAAATTGAGAAGTTGTGAAAATCCCATAAGAACAAGTACTGTTGAAAGTGCACAGGATAGTGGGCGGCAATGAAAATACCCTTGAGGTCTACAACAAGCATGTATACATTTCAATGTGTAGAGTTTTCTAAAATAGTAAAATCAAATAAACTAAAACAACATTAGAAGTCCAAATAAGATGGCAAAAATATATAAAACATTGATTTAAAAATATTGACTTGTAGCTGGAGACATTTTAGATTAACCCAAAAAAGAAATATGAAAATAGGGCATATGACAAGAATCATTTCTTTATTCCTATTTGGACATATATTCCCGTAACTAAAGGCACTTAGCATTTCCTCAAGAGCTTGGTTACCAATTTATTTTACTTGTACATGAAAGTATATCATATAATCATATTTAGATGCTTCCTTATTTAAAGAGAGAAACAATTCTAGAACATCTTTACATAAATACTTTTTTTTTTGAGAATTTCATCTTTACATAAATATTCCAAATTTGTCAATGAAAATTTAAAAGAGCTCCTTCCATCGTTCTAATTAGGAGTGCAAATGGTCCGGGCTAGGCATCGGGCTTGTGGGCCGGGCACGTTATCGACCGTTCGGGCTATACTCAGGGCCTTCGGGCAGTGTCTCGGCCGATTCGCTAAGGCCTATTTTTATTTCAGGTTGGGTAAGGTCTGGCAGAATAGGCCAGTGGCTAGCCCAAACCCTAGCCTCTTTAACCTCCTCTTTTCTTTCAACCTAAAACCAAATCTCTCGCTCTAGCCCTCTTAAACCGCCTCTTTTCTTGTCATCTGAAAACCTATTCTCTCTGCAAAACCCATTCTCTCTGCAAAACCTAATCACTCTCTCTATGGGTGTGCTCAAAACCCCATCTCTCTCTTTGTGAAACCAATCTCTCTCCCTCTCTCTCCTTTCATTTTCACGTAGGGGAAAGAAGTTCACATTGTTCTCTTCAATCTCCAAGCCATTGGAGCTTGCACTAGCCAATCTCTAGGACTTTCTCCTTTCCACCATTACAAGAGAGCGAAGTCAAGCCCTCTCACTGTTGACAGGGAGGGTAGGACTGAGGGCTCATGACGTGATCTTTGTGGGCTTTATTTGTGCTTCTTGTAGGTCAAGCATGGCTAAGATAGGCATGTAGCTTTTCAAAAGCATGACAGAGAAACACTCTAATCTCCAAACCTATATAGACACTACACTAGTACTGTTAACGTTTTAGGGAAAGCCACATCCAGTAAGTGAAGAAGCCACAATGAAATTCTTTAAAGTGATGTTGAGTGCTATTTTCTTTTTTGAGATGTATGCTAGAGCAGAGAGGTGAACAAGCTTCGGCATAAGAAAGTTAATGTGCACAATAGGCTTAACTATTGATCCATGGAGGTAGGGCTCAGAGAAATGGTTAACTTTCTCTGCAAGTGTGTGGAGAAGAAAACTAGAGAGAGAAACTAGGGACCTTTGGAGAAAATTCAAGAAAATTGATTTTTAGAGAAATCAATTACATTTATGGCATTGCACATTAGAGAAATCATTAGGTGCATATGGTTGTTCTCTCATTCCTTGGATTATAATTCCCATAATTCCACTTAAATGTATATGGTGGTGGTGGCATGAAATAACTACCCACTTTGGCCTTGCCTTTCCCCTTTGACCTATTCCATTTACCCTTTCCTTTTTTCTTTTTTCTTTTTCCTTTTTATTATTGTTACCATCCTTATTTTGATGATTAGGAGCATTCCCACATACATTCACATGCAAACCATGAAAAAGGAAAGAAGAAGAGGAAGGGTTTGTGTTTACCATATAGACCATTGTCTTAGGTCCATGCATGTTCACAGTCCAGCACTCCTCCTCGGCTTCAAGGAAGAATGTGAGACTGTCAAGAGTCAAGGAGGTGCCACAAGCCACTAGGTTGGCTGTAAAATTCTCCCATGAAGGGGAGAAAGTGGTCAAGAAGAGGGTCACTTGAGTTGGCATATCAAATATCATGCTGGCCAACTCAATGTCCTTCACCATATGGCGGAAATTTCTCACATGATCACAAATTTTCAAGGGATCAGGCAGCCAGCAATCGATGAGCTTCTTCATGCTCATCACCTTGTGAGAAAAAGATGGAGTATCAAAGGCTTTCTTCATCCTTTTTAATGATTTCTTTGGCTGTCCTACACTCTTCATACTCTCTTGCACAAGTGTAGGACATTGTGGCTAGGAGCACATTTTGAGCACTTTGATTTTTCGTGCTCCATGTCTCATAGGCATCATGTGTGGCATGGGCAGCATTAGATCTAGGCACACTTGGAGGGTCTTGAGTGATCATGGGGATGAGACCCCCCTCATGGAGTACATTGTCCACTTTCCTCATCCATTCAAGGAAGTTTGACCCATTGAACTTCTCTTCTTTGATCAATTCGGTGACTATCAATTTGGTGGCCATGTGCGCACATTTGAGCAATGTCCTAATACAATCTACGACTCAAAAAAATCCTCAAAGGAGCTCTCTTAGAGTTTTGTGGCTCTGATGCCACTAGGGAGTGTATAAGAAACCAAGTCTCTTGCAATGGGCTAAAATGTAGAAAGGAACTAGCCAATATAACTTTAAAATTTCTTCAATACACTTGAATTACGACTTCCAAAATGAAATTACAGCTAGTCATTTTAACTATAGTGATTTAATGACTTCAAAATACACTAAAAAAGAGAGGTTACAACTCTATTGGGGTCCCTTATACATGAACAAGAATAGACATAAAGAGAGATATCATCAAACTACATATAAATAGTATATTATTGAAAATTCAGCACCACTTAAACTTACAAAGCAAAATTATACGTCAATGGACACTTGAAAACATATCGCAACATGATCTCCATTACATTAACATACAATTGCTCAAGTATAAAGTGCATCATGACCATGTGAAGCCAATCGGAGTTCTCAGACGCCCGGTTTATGTCATTGGATCTTAGCAATGTGCCAATGCGTGACATGTGATGGCATATCACAAATCTGAACTAGTTCATCATCTGATAAAGTGGGAAGCCTAGCCTCCATTGATACACACTTCAAATATGGAAGGATTTGCAGATATTTAAAGATCGAAAACAAGTGGAAAATACGTGGGAGTAATCCAGCTCTTTAAAAGCAAAACCGGTTCGTTTGTTCACAAAGTGGTTCACAAAATATCGGTATAGTCCCTCTTTGTAAAATCAACAATTTAAGAAAACTAGAAGGTGATCTAAGTGACTGATATGAACATGAAAAACTCAGAGAAATATCAGCCAAAAATACTCTAAAAACCAAGGGAAAAAGCTCATGGAAAACTATCTCAAATTGTGCATGGATGAAACCTTAAACCACATGGATCAAGTGAAATCAATGAAGATTCAAGGAAGCAAAGATCTAAACATCAAAGGGGGAAGAAAAGTTATTGTAATCGAGAATGCACAACAAAGGGAAAGTAAGAAAATCAATGAAAATTAAAAGACCTTACTCATTTAAAGAAGACTTGAAGACTAAATCATCCAAAGTATGAAGTTTGAGATTTGGATCGCCATTAATTGAGTAGTATGAGACCTTCAAATGAGCTCTTCTCTGTCATAATATGCAAAAGCTTTTTAGAGAGAGAATGGAAGAAGATGAAGGCTTTGGGCGTGCCAACCAAAAAGAGAGTGAAGAGAGAGGGGCATGCCACTTTTGGAAGAAAAACTTGTGATCTGAACTCATATGAGAGAAAAAATGACTCAAGGGAGTATTTATAGCTTTTCAAACCTCAAATATGGAGATGTTTCTAGATGATGAATCTCGACCCTTCATGTCATCTATCAAAATCTACAAAGAGAGGCATAATCCTAGCCCAACATCCACCATCATGCCATCATGATGTGTGGTATGAATTTAAATACATTTATCCTCCTTTAATTCACTTCAATTTCCCTTGTTATCAAAAGGCCCATTGCTCTTCACATTTAATAAACCTTAAAACCAAGATGAAAGGTATGCCCTTATGGTCATTTAACAAAATTTCCAGCGAGAGCAAATCTTTGAAAATTCCCTCCTTTTACAAGAGCATGTGGGGCTTATGAAAACATGTCACATAAGCTAAATGGTTATATGCAGTGTATTACTATATACCCTTAGTGTTAGGTTCATAATTATAAACCATATGCCCCTTCTAGAACTCTCCACATATGTGAAAAAACAAAACGCAATAATATACAACACTTAATATTAATAAATGAAATGACAAGGGGATCCCCCCATGGAGTTGACGTTACCCCCACAGCATCTCCACGTGGGGTAACGTGGGACTCCATGGGGAGACATCCATTGGCTATTTGGGTGTCCCGTGTGGGTCCCGGAGGGACTGTCCTTGATTGTCATTTCTTTGAAACAACTTCAGAAAATGGATTTTATATTTCTCAGAAAAGTCCAAATTTTTTTTTATAAATCCATAAAAATCATTTTAATGAGTTTCCATCAAAACAAATCGTTTTGGCATTGATTAAAAATATTTACAAGGGAAATTAGGATCCTAGGAGTCGAAATACAAAACAGAGCACTCCACTCAGCTAGTCCAAGAATCCAAAGCCACCTTCTCGAAATGGCTCAACAGACTCATGACCCACAATGTATAATCAAGGGCTCATGATCTTAGTCTATCAAAGTCAAACCGAGGTGTGACTCTGAATCCTTAAGTTAAAGCGGATTTTAAGTGCACCCCTTAGAGGGCATGCACACGTAAAGTGCGGGGGTTCCTCTCTTGGGACATTTGTATAGCTCTATTATGTAGATCCTTGGAAGAGCGACTTCCCATGTATTGCGATTGTAAATGCACAAGCTACAATAAGGTTTATAGTAGTCACCCTAACCTCTTTAAGTCATCAAACTCATACCGAAATCGTCATTGCCCTGGCCCATCACTTAGTCATGAGGCACAAACATAACAATTCGACCTCGACTTAGAGGTAACCCTCAACCCACACAAGACCTCCCATATATAAATCCTCCTTAAGACGTAATCGGGGGGTTACGAGTCTTGGTCTCAATGCATCAAGATCCTAGAATTATGTCACTCTCATACTCCCACTGAAGACAAGAGCCATTTGAAAATGTCGGAATTTAAGGCCTTGAAAGGACATAAATCCAACATTAAATTCCTACCAACAATAAGTAGGATCAGTTCCCAACCAAGTACTTGAGTACCATCCCCTTTTGGTCCTCAAAAGAACTCTAACAAAGTCGGCATAAAAAGGAACCATGGTTTACAGATTTCTAGATCTAGAGACTAACAGAAAGAGTACTAACAAAGATGCTCACTTCCTTCAGGTCAAATTTTGGTCCCGCCAAAAGGCCAAACATTATTATGGCAATAAATATATAACAATGTGCTGCTCATTTCTCATTACTAGTAGCGTTGGCCCATAGTTGATGGCAATGAGAGAAATTCGTAAAAGCGTTTAGGAATCAGAATCGCGAAATAACAAGCAACTAGTAGATTCCTATGGTAGGAAACGCCCCCCAAACAAAGCATATCGTAGGAATCTAGATTCATATATTTTGGGAACAGCGCTCTAACCCACATGGAATAGAGATTCCTACTTTCAAGAATCACACACCCAATCAATTGAAACAGCATCAAGAAATGAGTTTCATAGGGTAAAAGGTTTGACGTTCTAGATTACCCTCAACCAAAAACCCCTTAGTATTGGAATTAACATATTGAGTACAATTTGCCAAGGTTCCCTCGTGTTGGAATCGAGGTCCTCAACAGTCCTAAAGACCTGAACAAAGGTTCTTTGGGCACTCAAAGATGTACGACGTATGGTAGAGTGCCCTTAGAACTAGAATTGAGGTTTACTGACGTTCCAAATTGCATAAGGAAAGTAAAAATACTTGATTTATTACCAATAAAATATAAATTTATTCTAGCTGATCGGAATATAGGAATGATGTGAGTTTGTAGACACCAAATGAGTTTTTAAGAACTGATCATATATCAATTAATAAATTTTAGATAACATAATGTTTCACTAGTCCACTAGGGAATTCATAAAAAGTTTATAAGAGGTCGCAAACATATACTATTGAAGTATATCCATAAAAAAGGTGGTTAACAGTTTTCTTACTCAGCCAGATGAAATCAAAACTGCCCTCCTAAATTACTTCAAGTCCCACTATACTGCCCATGTGGGACTCAAGCCAAGGATGACCACTTTGGATTTCCTTATTGTTCCTGATCATTGGTCCAACGAGTTGGAAAGACCTTTTACAGTTGATGAAATCTCAATCGCCATTGACAAATTAGCTAAAGACAAACCTCCGGGGCTGGATGGTTTTCCCTTGGCCCCCTTTAAATCATTCGTGGGTACTTTCCTACCTGATATTAGGAGCTTCTTTGAGGAATTCTATCATAGGGGGATCCTCAACAAAGCCATCAATACCACCTTCATAGCCCTGATCCCCAAGAAAGAAGGTGCAGAAGAGCTCAAGGACTTCCGTCCAATTAGCTTACTCAACTCTACATATAAAATTCTGGCCAATGTATTGGCTTCAAGACTTAAGCAGGTCCTCCCTTTCATCATCTCGTAGTCCTAATCAGCCTTCATCCAAGAATGGTTGATCCTGGATGGTGCGTTGGTTGCTCATGAGTGTATCCACTCTAGGCACCTATCCAAGAAACCAGGCTTGATTTTCAAAATCGATAGGGAGAAAGCATATGACCACGTGGACTGGTCATTATTGGATGAGACGATGGCTAAAATGAATTTTGGTTCTCAATGGAGAAAATGGATAAAAGACAGTATTTCTACCCCCCATTTTTTCAGTCCTCATAAATGGAAGTCCTAAAGGGTTCTTTGCTGTTTTGAGGGGGCTCCGTCAAGGGGACCCGCTATCTCCCTTTCTTTTTACAACAGCTGCCGAGGTTTTCAGCAGGTCTATCTCTCATCTCTACCAGAAAGGACTACTTTCGGCTTTCCTTTGTAACTCACAAGTTCCTTCGGTAACACACTTGCAATACGCAAATGACACCCTAGTCTTCCTAGTTACGGTCCCTCAGCAAATGGAGAACCTCAGTATCTTCCTCAAATGCTTTGAGAATGCCACTGGCTTCAAAGTAAATATGAAAAAATCAAAGATGATGGGAGTGGGCCTCTCACTTCAAGAAATCAGATCCCTGATTCCTTCTTGGGATTATAAAGTAGAGGACTGCCCTACCACTTATTTGGGGATCCCTTTAGGCTTAAGGAAACCTAAAAAGAGACATTGGGCCCAAGTGATTGATAGAGTTGATAGGCGTCTAGCTGGATGGAAAGGAAGATTTTTTTCCCTGGCCGGTCGTTCTACTTTGGTTAAGGCTACACTGGCAAACTCCCCTATTTACTTAATGTCTATTTTCCATATGCCAGCATCGGTGGCTAATAGATTGGATCAACTGATGAGGAAATTTCTGTGGTCCGGCCAAGCCAAAAAAACGAGACATCATCTAATCTCTTAAGATAGAGTCTGACTGCCCAAAGTCCAAGGTGGTTTAGGCATCAGAGATCTAAGAAAACATAATCTGGCTCTATTGGGGAAGTGGTGGTGGAGATTGGCCACCCAACCAAACTCTTTCTGGGCACAGGTTATTCGAAATAAATATAACATTCCGGATCACAATTGGGTACTTAAAGGCCCTCACGTAGCAAGGCTTCAGGAGTTTGGAAATCTCTCGCCTCTTCTCTTGCTTAGTTCAAGAAAGCACTGCATTTCCATCCAAAACAAGGAAACATAGTTCGCTTCTGGTCTGATTTGTGGATTGGACATGCTCCCCTTAGGGACCTGTTTCCTAATCTGTTTCAACTTGCTTCCAACAAAGAGTCCAGTATTGCAAATGAAATGGTCTTGGCAGGGGGGCGTAGAACTTGGAACCCTTCTTTTTGAAGGAATCTTACTGAAGAGGAAACATTAGCTTTCACCACTCTATCGGCTGCTCTTCACCCGGTGTTCTTACCTTTATCAAGGAGTGATTCTTTGGTTTGGACACTATCTCCATCTAGTAAGTTTTCAGTAGCAACTTTCTATAAGAAACTTATCCAGCCTCCTACTTTCCCTTTAAATCCCATCTCTCCTCCTCCAAAGTGTGGAACACAATAGCTCCTCCAAAAGTTCAGTCTTTCAATTGGATAGCCGGCTGTCAACGGGCCCTCACACTTGATCAGCTCCAAAAAAGCGGCATGCCACTCCCCAATAGATGTGTAATGTGCCTGAAAGAGGAGTCCAACCTCCACCACTTTCTAAATTGCAGTGTGGCTTTTGAGCTTTGGACACTGATTCTACATTTATTTAGACTCAAATGGGTCCTTCCTCATTCGGCAAAAGATTTATTTCTTCATTATTCAGGTGGTCCTTGGCCCAAAGCTGGTAGAACCTTGTGGAGGGCAGCAATCGCTGCTACCGTATGGGTTTTATGGCTAGAAAGAAATGAGAGGGTCTTTCAAGGACACAGAAATGAAATTTTCGGGCTGTTTCATAAGGTTACATCACTCGTAACTTTTTGGGCTTCCATCCACAGCAGCTTTGGTGGGATTCCTATGAGTTCTTTCCTCAGACAACGGGACAATATTATCCGACTCCAGCCTTTCAAGCTACAGCGACCTCACAACTGGTTACCTCCTCTAGAAAATGCCATAAAGCTTAACTTCGATGGTTGTTCCCTAGGAAACCCAGGCCCGTCAGGAGTAGGGGGAGTTTTGCGCGACCACAATCGAAATGTTCACATGACATACTCAGAATATGTCAGACATAGAGATTCACAATTTGCCAAAGCATTGGCACTCCTAACGGGTCTAAAATTTTTTAATCCATCTTGGGGCCAATCCTTAGTGATGGAAGGAGACGCAAAAAACATTCTATCATGGGCAGTAGGCACCATTACCCCTCCTTGGTATCTTTCTAGAATTTTTTATGAAATTTACCACTTATGCAGGGATACCAACATCTGTTGGAGGCATACATGGCGGACGTCGAACGAGTTCACCGACCTTCTCACTAAATATGGTGAGCGACGACGACCACACATGGAAGACAATGAATGGTCCACCACCTTTTTGCATTGGACCATCGAAGTCTTCTAGGACACTAGACTTTTGGGTTGTTGCTTTTTGTAACAGGGCATGCTTATAAGCCCAATTTTTTGAGACCTCAATCTTTTGGTTACAGCCACTTCAAAAGGATATACGTTGTATAGGGTTACTGGCTTAATTTTTTGACTGAGACACCTGCCTCGTGGGTATTCTCGGTCCTCTCCTCCCTCAATCTGCTATATTCTTTCTCTTTATATAGCAACACAATGTTAACATTATCAAAAAAAAAACATATACTGATGAAGTAAGGTGCACCTTAAAAATCCTACAGATGCAAATGTCCAACATTGCAAAACCATCCAATTGATCATCTCGACCTCGAGATGTATGGACATGAAGAAAAATAACAATTTCAAGCCCAAAACATAGTACATCTAGTAACAAGTTATATGGACCATCCGTTTTCCAGATTTTCTAAATGTTAGTTGTTCTGCTCGATTTGTATTTTAAAGAAAACCATTTATATACGATTACAATCTTAAAATATAGAATTAAAGACGCACCTCAAAAATCCATGTTGATCGATTCACAATATTGTCCACCTATGAACTGTACATTTGATGCTATGGAACCTGGAATCCAAAAAATCGGAAGCGAGATTCCTAACATTAAAAAATTGGGTTCCACGAAGATTCAGTGACCAGACACCGAATTGAGATTTCGAAGTGGAATCCCCACCCAAGGTGGAAGATTCCCATGACTATAGGTTGGTCGTCGCCTCTCACTACCTCCGTCCCTCTCTCTTGACAATTGTGATGCCCCTCTGCTCTCTCATCCTCTTCAAGCATATGAGACTGTGTTTCCTCTTCCTAAGACCTGACCACCTCCCAAAACCAGTGAGTTCCTCGTGCCTGCAACCTCCCTAAAGCTTCTAGAAAGCCAGTTGTTTTCAAAAAGCAATCCTATAGGCCTAAAATGAAAAGGGTACCTTCCCTCTCTGCTTATAAAGGAATAATTTCCTCCATAAATACCCTATGTAAGAGAACTATAGAAGTTGAGGAAAGCATATAAGCCCCTGAAGAAAAGAGTATCAAACAATTCGAAAGATATAGGAGGTCGGCATCCAATCACGCACCTCATCCTGAGGACTGAAAAGGTTCAAAGGGTTATTGGGTTAATGGTTTTCACAATGGGTCCCTTTCTCTGAAAGAGAAGAACGAACATACCCCACTGTAACCCCATATGTCGCCCAACTTGTTACTATGAAACAAAAACACAAAATCAAGCAACCCTTACAAGATGAACAATTGCAAGTATGCCAGCTGCTATAGGTGGCATTTCTTCCACAGACATAGGGTGGTTTAGTAGCCAATGGGAAGAAGAAGAGGTAGGAAAGAAAGAAGAGTGGGAGGACCATATGGAAAGGTTTTTTGCGATGAAAGTTATTCTTCTCACACTTCTGATTTAGAGTTGATGGGTAGGATGCAAAGGAGGCGGCGAGAGAGAAAGCAAAGACTAAGGCTAATATCTCAATGAGTGGTGCTTTGCAGGTTGCATTCACCAAACGCTATGGTTAGTGAGGAGGTGAGGGTTGAGAACCCTTGGGAAGAGGTGTAGCAATGGTGAAAGGGTTGAAGGACCCACTCTGCTATTGTCCAGGTTTTTGGTGCTGAATATCTAACGCACCTATTGAGCTACTTTCGTTATCTAAACTCCTTTTAACAACAATATGCTATTGTCCAAGTTTTTGGAGAGGTTTGCCAGGCTCTAATCCTTTAAAATTCTCTTTGCAAACCATGTCAAGGAAAAAGTCACCAAAATATGACCCATTGACCCCAACCAGTGTTCGCAAAATCGAACCGGAATGGTTAACCGGACATGGGCCTAGAAGCGGTTTAACCAGCCTAACCGGTAAACCGGCCGATTCAACCGATCTAACCAGGCAAGTCTCGAGTGGTCAAAAAAGTGTTGAAAAAAATTAAAAAAAAATACAAAAAAAAATCTACTAAAATATGAAAGCATATAAAGAATGATTAAAATAAACACATTCAAATGAAGCTGAAAAATAATGAAAAAAATGGATTTTCCAAAGGCTATTTTTTAAATTTTCTAAAAAGGATGGAAAAATATAAAAGGGAGTATTTATGACCAAAACAATTTTTAATCTTTACCATATTGAAAAGAATATTTAAAAATACATTACAAATCAAATTCCTTATTTTCGAGAATTTATATACATTTTTTTGAATTTTTTTTTAAAATACAGGTTGATCACCCTAACTACCCAAAACCGGAACCGGCCACTAGCCGGTTCCTATCTAACCAGGCGGTTAGCGGTTAGATCGGGCGATTTTGCGAACAATGACCCCAACTCAACCACCCCTTCTTCAAAATTTACTGAAAATTTATGCGACATTAATCAACCACAATAGATAGCAGATTTCATCAATTTTCTGGTGAACATTTGGGTGATGGGGCTGCTGGAAATTTAAGCTCAAGCAATGGGGTGGCTGCAATTTCAAATTCCGGCAACCACTTTGAATAGTAGGGTTGTGCAATGGTTGATGAGGGGTTGTTTTGTGAAAAGGAAATGAGAGAGGAAGTTGAAGCTTGTTACAACCGGAATCACCTTGGCCTAAATTTGGGTGGCAGGATTTATAGGCACATGAATGAAAGGTTCCAGTGAGGTTAAAATAGTCCTCTTAAGGTCAGGTGCCAAGTCAATGGGCATGGCATTCTTCCGTATTTTGTGAATTATGAAAATTTCAACAAAAGGACCATTATAAAAACTTGTAACCTGATGACTAGGTTAACCAGTTTAACTTTTTGAGACCTTGGGATGAGGAGTGTGAAGGGATGGAGAAAAGCTCTCACTATACGAAAGTTGTTCATCTAAAATAAGTATGATATTAAGTATCATATGAGTCCAGTAGCAGTATTGGCGTCTTACTATGTCGATTCCAATATCTTAGGCATATAAAGTATCCATGGATCATAGATATTATGGTTGGGTTTGTTGTCAGAACCACATCAAACTTTAACCATTTAGTAAGTTATAGAAATCACTCAACATACTACCAGATTTCCTCTCATTCTTCTGTTGATTAAGCGTCTATTAGTGTTTTACCATGTAGATACCAATATGTTAGACATATAAAGTATCCATGGACCATAGTTATTATGTTTGGATCTGTTGTCAGAACCACATCAAACTTTGCCCATTTAGTAAGTAATAGAAATAGCTATTGTAACAACCCAAATTTTTGGGAATTTTTGAAAAAAAAAATTAATAATAAATAAATAAATAATAATATGAATAATAATAGTAATAATCGTAATATAAAAAATATATCATAATAATAATAATAATAATAAAAAAATAAGAAGTTTTAAGTGATGGACCATTATGTTGAGAGTGCACCTTGAGACGACCTTTTCTCAACACCTTCCTTTCCCACCGAATTGTTTAAGGAAACATTTAATTAAGACTATGTGGCATCATGACCTAATAATAAGAAGCAAGGTGGCAAAACAAGATAAAATAAGGGGTTATGTGGCATTAGGAAAACAATTAACAAAAAACATGAAATTACTAAGGGAGGACACATGACTTGACAAGTGTCAAGTTGAGGAATGTCCTCCATCACCTTAAAAACATTCCTTCCCCTCCTCATGGGCTAATGATAGGGCTCATTAAGGGTTTCACCTCTTCCTCTCTCCACATAAGTCTCCTCTCTCTCTCTCCATCATTGTATCTTATTTAAGGAAAAAGTTTATATAAGGATGCTACCTTATAATGTAGAACGACGGATGCCCCTCAAAAATCCATCGGAAAAGGTAGTTTTAATGTTGAAAAACCCTTTGATTGATCATCTCGACATCGAGATGTATGACTATGAAAAATAAAAAGATTTAAGTCTCAGAAATAGTACATTTTACAACATATTATCTACACCATCCACTTTCAAGATTTTCATATGTTTATAGATCTACTAGATTTTAACCATTTTTTAAATTTAAAATTTTATAATTAGATATAAAAATAAATTTTGAGATAATCCTAATAACATTTTACATCAAAATTCTATACCATGATAAAATTTGAAGGGCACCGTACCTCTACACCGACGGAGACGTCCGTATGCCAACTGCACCCCTTATTTAATTTGTTTCCCTCTCTCTCTTAATAATATTCTTGTAATCATATACTCATAATATCCTCTTTGTTCCCTTATAAGGATGCTATTATTGTTCTCACAATAACAAGTAATAAATTATGCCATCATTACAACATTATATTATGTAAATTCCAATCTATGTTCATAATATTTTGTGTGCATATTACATGCACTGCTTAAAAATTTTATCATTGTAACTTTTAAAACTGCTCCAAATATGCTACTCGTATTTGCTCCAAACATCACTGTAACTTTGAAAATCGCTCCAAATATCACTGTAACTTTTAAAACTGCTCCAAATATACTACTCGCAGTGTCTCAAAGGCGCTAGGCGGCACCTATGCGGTCGGGGGGGTCCAGGCAGCTCAGGGCCTAGAAGGGCGCCAAGAACCTGGGTGGCCCACTAGAAAAATAATTTTTTTTGGGTTTCTCCCCCTAGAATAGCCTCTAACGGGTTTTAAGTTTCAAATGGACCTAAAACCCACAATTTTGCCCATTTAATATTAAAAAAAGACCCAAAAATACCCTCAAAGAGCCGCATTTCTGCCCCTGGGTGGGTCGCAAGCCCTGGTCAGCTGCCTAGGCAAGTTCAGGCGGGCGCCCAGGGATATCCGCCTAGGCGCTAGGCGGATCGCTTTTTGAAACAATGACTACTCGTATTTGCACTGCTTGAAACTTTTAAAACTGTAACTGGTTCAATTATACTAATCGTAATATTAAAATTTTGCTATTGTAACTGCTTATATATATTGTAACTGCTTAAATATATTGTAAAGGTTATGCATTGTTCAAAATAATAATATTTGCACTAATTAAAATATTGAAAAATAATTAAGAGTGACATATAGGTAAGTGACCTCATTCTCCTGAGAAATAATCCTTTTATAGTAAAATTGGTATATTTTTATCTATTGCTAGAAATTTTATATACTGGAAATTATCATAAATAAATTTATTATCCCTGTCTATTGTTCAGAATTTTAGAAACCAGAAATTATTAGAAATAAAATTATTATCATTGTTAATTGTTAGGAATTTTAAATACCGTAAATTATTAGAAATAAATGTATTACTCATGTCCATGGTTGAGAATTTGAGATAATGTAAATTATTAGAAATAAACTTGATATTTCTCCATATAATTGTAAGATTTCTGAACAATAAGTTTTACGCTTAAATGTTGGGTATTGTAAGTGGCTTCATTTTCTTGATATTTCTAGAATATTCTCAAAAATAATTCTGCATCTAATGGTAACAGTTCTGGTACTGTAAGTTTTACGTATTTCAGTATTTATTTTTGACATACAGTAAGTGTTATGTGTGAGTGTTATGCGCTAGTGTTACGCGCAATTGTGATGCGCAATCGTTATGCATAATTGTTAGGTGCAAGTGTGATGCGCAATTATTATGTGCAAGTGTTATGTGCAAGTGATTAAAGGATATTTTGAAAATACAATATTAATGTTTCCTGACATCTATTAATTGATATATAACCTGCAATTGACATAATGATGTCTTTGATTTATATGCATAATAATACAATATAGTGATGCCACTCGTGACTATATGTGTAGCATAGACGTGGTTATGTTTCTTGTGATTACATAAGAGACCTGCTATATATGTACATGGCAACATGCTTTTGATGAGATATATGTGCATAGCAACATGCTTCTGATGAGATATGTGTGTATGGTAACATGCTTTTGATAAGATATGAGTGCATGGAAACATGCCCCTATGATGATATGATGCGATATTGTGCTGGCAGCTGTGATTTTCCCTAACTCTCTATGATAGGAGGAGAGTTAGGAGTATGTGTGTTTGGTGGGTCGCACCCCCCAAACTTTATGTGATGACACTACTCATTAGGACCCCTTTGGTAGTGTAACGCTCTCTCGCCAGAAGGGCACATGAAAGGGTCGTGTCTTGCAAGGCCCCTAACTATCAAAAGACCCAAAACGCGCTGGGGACTGTGCGCGTGTGTGAAGCACTACGCAACGGATTTTCCCGTTGGTGGTGCTTCTTCCTGTGGGATAGTAGAAGTTCTAACCTTGGATCCAAGGCCTGAAACCCGAGGTTAGTGCTTCTATTACAAGATTTTTATTGTCGTGAATGCACGTTGATTTGATTTTTGTTGTTGTGAATGCGTGTTGATCATGCCTGATGCTCAATACAGTAATATTTTAAAACTACTCCAATTAGATTATAATGGATCCTAATAGGAATTACGTGCATTTAGTTATGTATCATACCTATTTTATTTGTTCAATAGGAACACATGCCATGTGTGAGATTAGAAATGAGTTTATTAATGGCATGCATTAGAATAAAATCGATACTCTGAAATTCTGCTTCAAGTGAATTGTTTTAAGAAATATTTGCAGGTCTAGCCATGATTTGTAACGATACAGCTGGTCACTTACTGAGTAGCCATACTCATCAAGCTATTATGAAATTTTTCAGAGTAGTCACAGCAGTATTGTTCATATGTACAGCAGGAGTGGCTTGGAAGGAGTTTATAGTCATGAATAAATTTGTTTTTCTTTTTCTTTTTGTAACTTTTGTACTACCAAGGTTGTATACATATGTTATGTATTTTGTACACAAAAAACTTTTGAATGGAACCGTTTGTTTTGAGGCCATATATAGTAACAAAATTTTGAATTTGTTTTATTTTAAATTTTTGTTTTAGGATAGACTGTCACATTCAGGAAGTTTGGCAGTATGACCTGGGATGTGAAATTAAGATACTACCAGATTCCATCTGATTCTTTTGTTGATTAAGCATCTAAAAATGTGGAGATGAAACCGTAGACTTCATCACGTCAGAAGTCCCTATGTTGGACCAAAAAATTTATCTTCACAAACTCATGCAATGGGAAGGAGAAGAAAGAGAAAAAGGGGAGAAAAACAAAGAGAGCACAAGGATAGAACTATAAAGTCACAAACACCACCAAGAGAGGAGCAAAAACAATCAGATACTTACATGGCGTTCAATCCTGGTATTGGCATGTCCATCTTGAGCATAGAAAGCCAAAATCAAGTTCCCCAGAAATGCTCCTACATCAAATCCCATGGGTCCATAAAATGCAAATTCTGGATCGAAAACTTGAGTAGAATTAGCAGTCACCATCACAGAACCAGTGTGAAGATCACCATGTATTAACGCCTGAGCTCTCTCACAAAACCTGTTGAAAAATGTGAAACTATAGGAACAGAATACCTCGAGGAACAAGGGGAAACAGGGAGTATATTACTCATTCATAATTTATGCAATAAGATACAGTAGTTAGTAACAGTACATCGATTTTAATTCTGCAATTTCCTGTTTCAATTGATAGTCCTCTCGAATAGCTTCGGCATCCCGATCCAAGTAGGGACAGGTCCAATGATTATACTTGGCTATCTTATATGGGTCAGAAAAGACAACTTGCTCAGTGAGTCTGCACATCTCTACATTTCCGCAAAAATCAGCAACTGTAGTTTTGCGGACAATACTACATCAGAACAAATGTAAAAGAAAACAAGACAAAACAACTTGAAGAGGATATAAAGGAATACCGAGAATGGGTAGACTATGGGCAAGAGAAAGCATGAATAACTAAGTAACATTTAAAAGCAGCTATAAGTCACATAAGCCAAATATGATGAACTCACTTTACAGCGCAGAAACTAAAGTGAGGAATGAACATCTAAAAGAACATTTCTATAGCATTAATTATTACATATCAGTTCTTGGAAATCTCCCCTTTCAAGTTCTTGAATTGCTCATTCTCTATTGAAATAACAACAATTTGAATTGCTGAAAATAGCATATAATATACCCATAAAGAAACAGTAGGGACACAGAAAGATTATGTAATGTGTTGCCCCTTAGGAAACCCCAGTTTCTACCCGTGCTGACTTAGGATTCTTTTTTTCTTTTTTGTTTTTGAGGGTTTTCTTCATATGCTGACTTAGGATTCTCAAACATCTCTTTGCCATTGAACATTGGACTATGAATCATGGATAAGAAGCAATTCCACCAGAATATATTTATTAAAAAAAAAAAAAAAGCAACAGAAAGTGAGCTCAGCCAAGACTATGCTACAAAATCTTCCAAAGAAAACGCTATAAACTGATGCCCGGGTTTTCATCAAATTACTTTGAATGGGCAAATCAACCATTTGTCCTTTGGGATCCGACATTGGGATAGATGCTTGAAGATCTGGGGGATAGGGATCATGACACACACAACATGAGTTAAAGGGATCGTAATCCCAATATAAAGGGAGCATGATCCAAATTTGTTGAGTATCGAACAAGAAAGTATATGGATCAAAGTCCATTGAATAATATGATTACCATTTTTTCTAAATTCAAAAACCAAAGTATCATTAATTACAAACAATCATCTTTTTAATATATTTTGAATTATTATCATTGGAGTGGATATCAGAAGTGAGTAGTACAATTAAATGTTGGGTTTGCAAACTTTAAAGCCCATGAGAACATGTAAATGTAAAAATTATAGTGGATTATACACTTCAAGTGGGAGTACGTGTCTTAGTTGACTGACCTAAGGTTAGGCGATTTATGGCCCTAGGGTCATATATCCAAAACCCTTTCTCTTGGGCATAGGCACTTAAGTTAAGGGTTTCAAGAAGGACATCCCTCGTTTAGGTTGAAGAGATGCCAAGGGATAGTTTGTAGGCCAATAGAGCTTCATGGGCTCCTGTGTACGGTTGTATGCCTGTGAGAGTGAGGGCTAAATTGAAACTAAAGAAATTGATCCGAACATTGACAGATTGATTATCACTTCGTGTTGGAGAGGATTGAATCCGAAAAAAACAATGATGATAGGCACAAAAGATCAAATAGCAGAAATACCAACAAAAGGTTATCAAACGAATGACATCAATATTTGAAGGACAAGGTGTACATGTTAAAATTTGATGTAAATTTGAGAGGAAGTACTCATTATAATTGGTCAAGGGTATGTTGATAATTTTGTGTATTGATGCAACTCATTCTTGTATTTGCAGTTCATGCTCATTATAAAGGACAAATATATAATTTTTGGATTTATTTGTACCCTAATCTAACCCTCAATTAATAGGGGATAGAAACAATATGAATATATATCTTTGAGTGCAGCCCCTCAATCAAGAGTGAATTGGGGGTCAAGACACTCTACTTTGGCTTCCTCTCTATCCATGTCTACCTACACCACAACTTGTTCTTCCTGCTCAAATATTCAAGGTGATATTTTATCATCCCTCTCTCTAATTCCTTTGGATGTAGTAAAGTGTAAACTTGTAAATAAAGCAGCTTTATATACATTTGGAGGCCGAAAAGTGAGAAATTGCAAATAAAGCATATTAATGGAAATCAGCTCTCGTGTATCACTATCATTTATCCCATGTGCCTCATCATAATATCTTTTTCATGTATTTCGGGAGATGATTGTTACATAAACAAACCTTGAAAGGACCCTAAAAATATTACTTATGAATTACAAATATATTTAATTAATAAACAGCTATTTCTTTATAACCCATTTTTTGTGCACACATTTTACTATATTTTGTTCGATGATTGGACAACGTTTTAATATAATTTTGGTTTTTGATTTTTATGCATTGATTAAATAATTGTGGAGCCTCTAGATTGTGACAATCCCTCACTCTCGCTTCCACACCCCAATTCCAAAACCTATGATTTGTAGTTACTTAAGATGTATTTGAGATCCTAGATCTATGGAAAACCAACACCATAAACTTTTCTGTATGTATTAGAGGTCGAAAGGGATAAAATATATTGTATCATAGTAGAAAGATAAATATACTGTAAATCATATTAGAAGGGATAAAATGTCCTATATTGATGATATTTCTATGGGTCCAATCTATAAAAAAGTTAAAAAAAGTACAAGATATTAAGAAATCTAAGAGAAGTAGCTTGTAATGCTCTATGGATTCAATTAAAATAAAAAAATTAAATTTATTATACTCTTAACAAAAATATGGGTGCAATACCGTGGACATTTTAATATTTTGATACAACTCCATTTGAGTATTAAATATTAGGAGATTGTCTTCATTACAACCTATAATAATTTATTCAAAATAAAGTTTCCTGAAAAATATAAATGACTAGAGAGTCTAGAACAGATTATGCAATCTTGTATCTTCTGCCAGAGTGAAATGATGTCTAGAAGAGCAGGACCAAACTATCCTAAAGTTGAATACATGGGAAACCACGGTTCAATATATTTAAATTGAAACCTTTGATCAACAGCAACTCAATACATTTGCAGTAATCCATACGAGATTGATGGAAGATAAGAAATTGCCATAACCCATTACTAAAAGAAGCTAATGTAAAAATAACGGAATTCCCAAACATTAAAAGAGAACGCAAGCAAAAAACAAAAGATAAGCAATTCCAACCTGCAGATTTGTGATCAGTTGTAGACAGATACAAAAGCGATGTGTAGAATAGAGTTCTTGCCATATAAGTAGACATGTGCTCAGCAAGCAATGGATATTCAACTCCAACTACTAATCCTTTTCGTAGAATAATATGTGGAGGTTTGAGATAACGCATGGCAATCAAAGCCATGGGCCTATCAAAATGATAGACTTCTGGAACATGCTCAGGACATAATTGACCATGTTTCATTAAGGTGGTTGCCTCAAAATATGCCCGTTCCTTTGTCATTGGCCATGACTCCCCTATGCAACGAATGTATGGAAGAGCCTGTTTTGTCAATGCACTTTGAAGTTGAGAATAATCATCATGGCTTACTACAAAAAATAGAAAAATGCAAATAGGACAATAACTCCAGCATTAACAAGGGGAAAAGGTTGAACATATGTAGCATGATTTTTTATAGAACCCGTCATGAAGATTTCAGAACAGGTTACATAAGTGTTACCAAAAGATTATCCAAAAGAATTGAAAACCGAGAAATTGATAAATATGCCAAAAGAGAAGAAGCATACAAGTCGAGATACTTGTGAGTGTGCATACAGCATAGCAATGAATATATGGCTGCCCATACATGAAGTATGCAATTTAGGTAATTCCATTACAATTAACAAATAAATATGTCCAATCCATAACTTCCTGCATCCATTTCAAAAGACATTCGCACTCTTTCTTATCTTTCTTTTTTGATAGATTCAAGATAAATATGCTAAAACAGAAGAAACATACAAGTTAAGATACAGGTGATTGTGCATACAACATAGCAATGCATATATGGGTGCCCATACATGAAGTATGCAATTTAGGTAATTCTGTCACAATTAACAAAGAATTACTTCCTATCCACAACTTCCTGCATCCATTTCACAAGACATTTGCGCTCTTTTTTACCCCTTTTCTTTTTTGATAGATTCAACTATGTATTAATGTCTTGCAAGGATTCATATGGCTGGGATAAGCAACAGCTATCCAAACAAGGGCAAAGCCTGCAACAAAATTTATACAATGAACTGCACAAACTGTCCAGTTCAGAACTAAGACCTGATTACATTGAAACCAATGCTGGCTGCACCGTCATTTGTAAATACATCGGCGACCATGTTTGCCTCATGCCACACATACTTAAAAAGATTTGTAAAATGCTGCAAATCTCAAAAACTTGGTCAAACAGTTGTTCTATGTGATGAAGAGGGAATCTTTTAAGGCCCCCTGATAACGCTCATAAAATAACGTCCCTGTTGCAGGAAGGAGTCCAAGATGATCACGCAATTTAAGGCCTTCTAACAAAGTGGTAGCGTCAGCCTTTGGGGTGTTTGCCATGCCAATGGATCCCGACACAGATGGAAAATGCTTGGGTGCATAAAATCTAACTATCCAACTAATGCCCACTAGAATATGGTTTCGAGGGAACAACCATCAAAATTAAGCTTGATTGGAGAACAAACAATTGGATCATGACATCTCCATAAGTCAGGTATTTAGGTCACGACCCAAGTTTAATGTAAAGCCTAATGTCGATCAGCCAAAGAATTATTTTCAGTTTCTTGCCCAAAACGAGGCAGGGTGACAGTGACTTTAATCCTGTCGCTTGTAGAGCCCAAGGGTCTTAGCTTGCACTCAACCATATTGATGCCATTCTCATGCATATATCTAGGAAAACTAGTAACAAAATGGTAAAACCACATCACAAAATCAGTGCTAAATTAACTAATATATCAACAATGTGGTTACTTTTCAAAACTCATATCACTTAGGTACCTCCTCAAGTATTAAATAACAAAGTACCCAAACTGGCCAGATTCCAAGTTTGAAACCTTGACCAAACAATGTTTCAAAAAGCGCTAGGCGGCACCTAGGCGGTCGGGGGGCTCCAAGCCCCCCAACGCCTAGGCGGGCACCCAGGCAGGTGCTCAGAACCTGGCGGCATAGTAGAATTTTTCTTTTTTTGGGTTTTCTCTCTATAAAATAGCCTCTAATGGGTTTTAGGTTTCAAATGAACCTAAAACCCATAATTTTTCCCCTTTAGTATTAAAAAAATGATCCAAAAATACCTTCAAGGAGCCGCATTTCCACCCTTGGGTGGGATGCAGGCCCTGAGCAGCCACCTAGGTGGGTTCAAACGGGCGCCTAGGCGGGTTCCCGGGCACCCAGGGATGCCTAGTTTGGCCGCCTAGGCCTCGGCAATGTGCCCAAGCCTTTTGGACCGCCTAGGCGCTGGGCGGTCCGCTTTTTAAAACTATGTGACCAAATGAAGCCATTTTGGTAATTTGGACACTTAAGTTACTTGAGCAAAATGGCCTAAATATCATGGCTTGTCCAAGCCAAACCCTAAACTTTTTGTTTAATTTCCAAAATTGTGTTGAAGTTTCAAACCCGGAACAAATATGGGGGTATAGCACGTTCAGTTCAAGTAACTTAAGTGGAGCCAAATTACTAAAAGGTCACAATTGTTCCAAGTTGCAAACCAAATTCAACATTTTTTAATGAAAATAATGAAAGTGGACGACGTGAACTAACACAGTATATAAAGTTTAAAATTTCCTTTCGCGATACTGGCTTGACCACTTACATATGTCCAAGAATTACAATAACTCATATAAATAAGCAAAAATAAATTGGATTCTTACTTCAAAACTTCTTCATTACATAAGTAAAATTACATTAAAGGAGATTGGGAACAAGAAAGCATAAAACAAGATATGTGCCTAAATATTACCTATAATGGACTTTGTACACCCCCACACCAGGTCTCCTCCAACAGCCACCTAAGTCTACTTTCCCTCATCTTATGGCCTATCATTGTTTAAAAAAACGGTCTGCCCGGCGCCTAGGCGCCCGCCTAGGCGATTTTTAACAAAAAAACGCATGCCTCATGAAAAGGCACCCGAAACGGGCATTTTTTCTTGGGTAGGCGCCTAGTGAAGTCAAGCGGAAATTGCTTTTTAAATTCGTCCAAAAGGGCCGAATGGGTCATTTTGACCCCCAAGTTTCAATGTTTCAAAAAGCGCTAGGTGGGTACAAGGCTGCCTGGGGGGTCCAGGCCACCCAGCACCTAGGCGGGCCCAACGCCTTGGCAGGCGCCCAGAACCTGGGTGGCCAGTCAAATCCAAAAAGGATGCCCATTTGAAAGAAAAAAGGATATATAGTATAAAAAATAAAAATTAGGTATTTCGGGCACTTACTTTGAGTTTCATTGCTCAATCTTAAAACTTCTACCTCAAAGATGCTTCAAATGACTCAAAATCTTCTAAAACCCCCCAATAAATTTATAAAACATCAAAAATTAAATCTAATATCAATGGGTGATATTTTGATCAATTTTTGTCAACTTTGAGATTGAACCTAAAGAAAATCACCAAAATCTAGTTTTTTGGAGGATTTCTCTCTCTAAAATGGGCTCCAATAAGTTTTAAGTTTCAAATGAACTTAAAACCATCATTCTAACCCTTTATATTTAAAAAAAAAATCAATACCAAAAAACAAAAAATTTCTGCCTCTAGGTGGAGTGCCCGCCTAGGCGGGGCGCAAGCCCTGGGCGGCCGCCCTGCACTGGGTGCTAGGCGCCTGCCTAAGCTGGTTCCATACCGCCTAGGAGGTGGCCACCCAGGACTGCTGCCCAGATTGGCCGCTTAGGCCTGGCGATGCGCCCGGGCCTTCTGGACCGCCTAGGCGGTCTGCTTTTTGAATCACTACCAAATTTGTATAAAAAAGTTATGGTTTATTTTTGAACCCCTAAGTAAAACGTATTTTGCGAAATGGAATAAATTACAAAAATTGACACAAATATTTGCATATATGTACATTAGGATAGCAAATATTTTTAAAAATGCTATGATTTTCCACTACAGGGCTAAAAATGGATGATTTTCCACTACAAGGCGCACGAGGATCTGGGCACCCACCTAGGCGCAAGCCACACCTAACTCTGCTTTCTTTTGCCAATCTGAGCCTATTATTTTATGGGTATTCAATCCTATTCCTGCAGCAAACCTTTAGAGTGACATTTTTCCAATCTGAGCAAAACTTTAGAGCATATTAATTTTACGAGTATTTAGTCTTGTACCTGCAGCAAAACTTTAGTGACATTTTTTCAGTCTACCTTCCCTCATTTTATCGCCTATTGAAGCCACACCAAACTTTGCTTTCAATTGCCCATCTGAACCTATTGATTCCATGGGTGTTCATGTGCCTATGGCAAAACTTTAGAGTAACATTTTTCCAATCTAAGGGCTGCTTTTCAGGGCACAATAATTTGATAGCAAACATCTACTTTCAGAGATCCACTCATATTTATGCAAAAAAAAAAACTGGTTCAGAAGATTATTTATGTCTTGTTTGGAAGATTTTAGTTATGAGTTTGATGTTTTTACATAGCATGATGAATGCCAAACTATATGAGGATACTAGTATAGTTATTTCCACCAAGTTACACAAGAATATTACATCTAACCCTTTAAGACAATATGTCGAGGGAGAAGATACATGGGCCTCACTAATAAGACTTCAATACTGAACCCTATTGATGATAAATTTAGATGAACCGATGCAATTTTTCTTTTCTACGGAATAAGGAGTTGTGTCAAGAAGGTTATCTACTAGTCCAATGTTGTTAAACTTCTTCATCACCTAGAGCAAGGGGAAAGTAATATATCATAGAACAAACAGTGTGCAAGAGTACTAGAACACACTCCCCCTGATCTAGAATTGATCTAGAATATGTGAGTGGCATACATGGTACACATTCATATTGCACTATTGATAACCAAATCAAAGCAACCAAATTCTTACCATGTTCACGCTAAAATATAATTGGTAGCTATGAGTATTTGGGAATTGAGTTCAAGTCATCTTCTAATGGAGGACACAAAAACAAGAAAATCATGTGCCTCAACCATGATTTGAAGATCATGGACTCTACATTTGAGTTAAACATGAAGCTCACTCATCAAGATGTGTTTGCCTAGGGCAACAATCTATGGTTTAAACGTGGACAGTCTATGTAATAGTATGCACAGTTTCTCCAGTTCACCAATCATTACATTTAGCAACCTAGTGACTAAAGGTCCCCTAAGTTGCCAGCCACTTATCTAAAAGGTTCATGGACTCAGCCGAGTCAGTCAAATATTCGGATGAATCTATACAAAAAGATAATAAAATATTAGGAACAATCCAAACTCGGCCAGTTCAAATGTATTTGGTTCCAGGCTTAGCAGGGTGCCAAGCTTGGGTGATTTGGGTCAGCCTTGAGTGGGATTTGCCTGAGTTTCTACAAAGATCACATACAATCAAAGCTGTTGATGAGCGGAGTAATTACTAAAGCACATTTCTCCATCATATGCAAATATTTTCTGGCCAGAACTGTCAATTAACTGCACATATCCTTAGTTTTGTGAAAACTTGTTCAATAAATATATGATGTTCAACCGCCATCAATCCTTAGTCAACAAATTACCATTTGTTCATATTAATGTTTTGGAAATCACCTCTCAACCATCTTGTGTACAACTCTAGAAAAGGAGGAAAAGTTAAAAAAGAAAATGAAAATAAAAAATCTTTAACAATAATAATACAATAAGAAAAAAATACTATAGGTAATAAAAGTCATAGGAGACTAAAAAGATGAAACACAAAATCTATAAAAGACGGTTATTGAAAAACTTGATCTAGAACTTGAATATTTTAGAAAAATTTGGAAAAGGCAAAAGATATGAAAGTTCTCAAATCATCTTAAAGACTGTCAATATCATCTAAAAACTTGATTCTAACTAATAGAGTAGTGTTTTCCAATTTTTTTGCATTTTTCCTTTATTTATTGGGAGGGGTACTTGCCGTGGCCTTCGCACCAACTCAGCCTTGACCAAGTTACTCGGCAGAAGCCCATAACAATGGTTGATATCTAGGATTGAGTTCTTAGAGGAATAATCCAAATATTTGGGAATTGGCCCCATGTGAAGAATTTTTTGTTTTTTTTTTGCAGTACTTTCATATCTGTAAATTTGTCCCAAATTAAGAAGTATTAACCCCAATTGGTTTCAGTGCTGAGAATTACTAAAGGACCTTAAATTTCGGATAAGGAACTTCGAACCTTGCATTTGTAATGTACAAGAGGTTATTCCATTTCCATCTTTTGAAATAAAAGCATCCATGACACCACGAACATTCACAACACTAATATTATATCCATTTGAGCCAACGAAAAATTCATGGCCAGTTGAAGAGAATTTCATAAACAATCCATGAACCATTTGCTGGTGTGTCGTGCATAAAACCACATTACAGCTTTAGTATTCTTTGCACATTGGATCAGGAAAAACCATTAATATCAGTTGAACATAAATCATCGATTCATCATTAGTTCATTTACCGTACTTCTCTCCACCACAAGACTCTAAACTAATTTAAAAAGTGTATGCTTCTTGATTTCAAGCAGCTCCAAACTATTTAAAACAGGTTGAAACATCCAAACAATTCAAAAAATGGCTAAAATCTACCATGTAACCTACTTCACAAACTCCGCAGAGCATAAAAAAATGCTTATAAGAAAATAATGAATGAACAAAGAAAAAACCTGTTTGATGACAAAGGAACCCCCTTGATCCCCAACAACTATGTAGACGAAGTTGAGGTTGCCATCGCCAACTTCCTTCACACTCAGCCCTTCATGGAGCCTGTGGCCAAGAAGAGAAGAGAGAGAAGGAGTCGACTCAATGTACCGAACAAGAGACTTCTCATCCAAAGCGTGAAACCCCATCGCTCTCTCTTTTCCTTCTTCTTCACCAGTGATCTGATTTTTATTTGACAGAGAAAACATTTTCTTCCCAGTCAAGAGAGAAGAGTTCGAAAAAAAAAAAAGAAAAAAAAACAAGAAGCGCGTATCACGCCGCCGCTTTCGACGGTTGAGTAGAGAGAGACAGCGTGATCGGATAGGGCCCACCCCCCTCTTATACGAGAAAAGAAAGGATGAACCTGGACACTCGTCTTCACTGTATTGGGATTCTTTGGTTGAAAGTTCAAATGAGTGGACTAAATAATCAATGTGGATCCATGGTAGCCGACGCTCCAAACAATCAAATTAGAGGGCACCTCGAAAATTTCACTAGAAGAAATTGTTTTTGTATATTCAAATATCTTCAAAATGATATTAATCATGTCGACATCAAGATGCATAGCCATGAAAAAAAAAAAAATTTGAAGTTTTAAAAATAATGCATCTTATAATATATTTTTTCATAGTCAATTTTCAAGATTTTCAAGTTTTTATAGATCTACTCAATATATACTATTTTTTAAGCTTTAAATTTTATAATTAGACATGAAAATATAGTTTAAGGCGATTACAAAGATTTTTAGTATTGAAACCACATTTCTCATGTCTATTTGAAGGTGTTCTCTATTTTGATTGTTTAGAGCTTCGGCTCTATACAAAATGTGAATCAATTGATGCGGTGTGACCTTACCACTTGGGTCGTATCATGGTTCGCAATGCTTCAACTACTCAAGGACCATTCGTTCATTGATTTGAAGATGTGATACTTATGTATAGATTTACTACAACCAATGTTTAAAAAATCTGTGACTCGATTCATTAGATGATATTATAAGATATTTTAGATTTGTTTTTACTTATTATTTATATAGTAAAATAATTATAAAAATGTAAACCAATAATTTCAATTTTAGTATATAATTTTATAATTAGTTAGGTAGTAATAATTTTGGATTAATAAAAACAAATATTTGTTACTTTGATATGATACTAATTTCATTTTATATGAGTAATTAATTTTTTTAATCTGATAATATGAAAGTGTTTTCTAATATTTTTAAATTATTTTGATGCAATATTATAATACTAAATTATGATTAATTATACAAACACCCAGACATGAAAATAATGTTTCCGTAGTTTTAATAAAGTAATTAAAGTGCATAGTGCATCACTCCTAAATTCTTTTAGAAACTAAAAGAGCACTAGAGATTTATAGTGATTTTTTAAAAAAAAATTGAGATAAAAATTGCCGATTCCATTGATTCTCCGATCTAATACACCAATTCTCCGATCCGAGACAAGTATGGATGTGACCGATTCAAGCTACCGATCCATTTTTTAAACCTCGACTACAATTAAATGATGTTGTGATATCTTTTGTCTCAATACTGGCTAGGACTTCTCGTTTCTTTGCCAAAATATAAGGTAGCTTGTTACGTTAGTGATTTAAAATCACCTTCCCCCTCCCTCCCCAGCAAATGGGTTTTTTGTCATTCACTCATGGTGAAAAATCACTTTCGGTAGAGGTTTTATGAGTTATTTTGTATAGAAAGTACAAATCTTATGAGCGAGACTCTTACTAAGGTTAAGATTGGGGTTTAGGACAAAATCCTAACTACCATTATGCCTTAGACATAACCAGAGTGTTAGAGTTGACAATTGAGGTTATTTCGAGAGTAACTTTGTGTTAGTGGAGAAAGAAAATTGGTAATGGTTTACCTATTGCGAGCTATTTATTTGCTTAATCTTGTAGTTCTTCGATAATGATAAATCGTTTTCCTTTCGGCTGCATGTGGATATTCCCTGATTAATGTGAATCACGTATATTTGTATTTTTGTGGTGATTGGATTATTGTTTGTAATGTGTTATAATTTTATAGTTCCCTATTTTTTATTGTCCTAGTTTATTTTTTTTTTTAAATTTTGGAAAATTATCACAAATATACCTTAATTTGCGTCTATTTAGAAAAAAACCTTTAACTTTCATAAACCTTGCCCACACCCTTTTACTTCAATTTTGGGCTTTTTGCTACCAAAATAACTTTTACAGCAGTCGTATTACCGTGAAGCACAATTACGGTACTTAAAGTACGTAAAAACTAAAATGTTATACGGCATTTTAAGTACCATAAAAATTAACTCATGTTATACGGCATTTTAAGTACCGTAAAAACTAACCCATGTAATACAGCATTTTAAGTACCGTAAAAACTAACCCATGTTATACGGCACTCGAAATGCCGTAAACTCTTTTCTACTGTTTATATTTATTTCTTTCATCATGTTTATATTTATCTCTTTCATCTCTCTAATTCTTTTTACGTTTATCTCTTCTTTCTCTCTCTAATTCTTTTTAATATTTATCTCTTCTGTCTTTCTCTAATTCTTTTTAATATTTGTCTGTTCTTTCTCTCTCTAAATCTTTTATCTCTCTAACTCTCTTTCTCTCTCCAAGGAGATTTGTATAACAACGTGTGCGTACCTTACCATCCCCTATAAAAACTCCCTTCTACCCCATCCTCTATGAAAATTAGATGGAGTTAGATTTGTATCGCATTGGAATCGTGTTTGTCGAGTTGATGAAGTAAGTAGAAACAGAAAGAGTGTTAGTGAGAGAAAAGGTTTAGAGAGAAAAGAAGAGATAAAAAATTAGAGAGAGAAATAAGAGATGATTATTAAAAAGAATTAGAGAGAGAAAGAATAAATAAACATAAAAAAAATTAGAGAAATGAAAGAGATAAATATGAACAGGAGAAAAAAGTTTACGACATTTTGAGTGTCGTATAACATGGGTTAGTTTTTATGGTATTTAAAATGCCGTATAACATAGATCAATTTTTAATGTACTTAAAATGCCGTATAACATGGATTAGTTTTTACGGTAATTAAAATGTCATATAACATAGATTAGTTTTTATGATAATTAAAGTACTATAATTGGCTTCACGGTAATACGACTACCTGAAGGTTATTTTTGTCAAAAAATGCTTAAAATTGAAAAAAAAATGTGTGAGTGAGGTTTGTGAAAGTTTAGGGTTTTTTTTCTAAATAAATTTCCCTTAAATTTATGACACCAAAAAATAGTTGTTGTTGGATAAAAGACCGGTCTCAATGTACACTATCCTTGAAAAAATTCACTTAAGCCACGTGGGTGCACATTTCACATTAACATATATAGTCAAATTGCATATATTAAACTTTACACTTTATTATAAGACATGACAAGCATATGAAAACCAACCTTGTCATGCCCTAGTACAATTTTCAATCAAAGACACTATCAGATAGCTTTCGTACAAGACAATTCTACATTTAGTCTAATTTCAACCGCATACACTTGTGAATAAATTACATCAAACACAATAAAAATACATATAGACTCCAATTAAAGCAATCTCCACATTTACAACTTAAAATACAATGCAAAGAAAATGTTATGGACCATGGGAAGCCGATTTTACCTTAGATTGTCTGGGATCACCTCCTCGGGACTTCATACACCCCATACTCAGGTGAGATTTCTCTGGTGTCACAAAAATACACACAAACGTATCCCACCCCCCGGCACACGTGCGTACGAATTATGCCAAAACTCCAAGGATCACGTGAGTTGGACATTTGGCTAAGTACTTGGTACTTATGTGTTACATGAACTTCTTCTTCTGATAACCCCCAGTTTAACATCTTTATTCTTCTCTAACCATGACGTCCTCATAGCATTCCTCAAACTCTCACAACCACAAGCATACATGGGATAAGAATCATGAATCATGTTAACCCTTTAATTTTTAATAATGCTTTAGATGTTTGGGAGCTAGAGAATTTAAATCTTCATGAGGGAATTAATGATGAGGAAGAAACAAATCTTCCTTCCTCTGAGCTTGATGAAAACTTCTCTAATGATCTGACTTATGATCACCCTCTCTTCCCCTTATGTTTCTTGAATAATAAACCCTAGTTTTGAAGATGAAGTTTATGAGATTGAATCATTCATCACCATTCAAGCTATCAGTCTTTTCAATGTCAAAGATTTGCTTCTCTATATATTCAAGACCATTGAATGCCTTAAGGCATAGTTTGATCAGAAAGATTATGGAATACTAGAAAAAAATAGGAAGCTCATCAACAAAGACCAGGAAATCTCCTAGCTTCACATGAACCTACTGTTTGCCAATACGTGAAGAAGCTCGTGAAGGAGCAGTCTCTACCCTAGACTTACTTTATTCATTTGGTTTTCTTCTTTTCTTGCTATGTCCTACACAACCATTCTAGTGCAGAGGAAATAAATTTTTTTTTTTTCTTTTCCTTGTTATTATTATTTTTTTACTCAACTTCTTCATGATGCTTATGATAAATAAATATCACTTTTTAGGTCATATAGCTTTCTTTTGATTATTCACAGCATGTTTGCCGTCACCTAAAGTCGAATTGATTATTCATCACATGTTTGCAGTCACCTAAAGTCGAATGCATAAATAGACACACAAATACCTTAAGGAGAATTCAAACAACACTCTCAAGGGTATATCCGTGTGCAAAGATTTATTTTATTCTTGGTTTATAAGTTTCAAGGAGTGAAAAACCTCTACTTAATGTGTTATAAATGGATCACTAAAGGGCATAAATACTACACAAGATAGGTCCTTCACATACGAAGGGTCTTCTTGCCTAATTTTTACTAATTGAGTGTACAAGCAACAGGTTTCTCAAATATCATGATTCTCTCAATGATTTTCAACTTGTTTATTTATAGGTATCAGGTGGCTCCTTCGTCGGGGCCTAATCTTCTTTGGGGTCCTCGCGCGCAGGGTGAGGAGAAGATCCTCTCTCAAACAACCGTTGAAGCCTCGTGCGCATGACGCGTTGGGTGACACGAACGCACATGCTTTCTCGAATGCGGATAGGCTATCAACAAATAGGAGCTTTTATGACGAGAGAAGATTGGTTCACTCACCTCGTCACTATGGGTTCATAGGACACGTCCGGGTTCCCTGCCCTCTTAGATCAATTATGAAAGCCCTCTGGCTGTTCACCAACGCAGTTTGGCTAGGGACTCTCTTTAGACGTTATTGATTGTCTTCTCCTTCTCACGTTTGAATCTTCAATGGATTTCTCAGTTCTTCTTTCTGGGGTTGATTCTCTTCCTGGGATGTTCTTTCGGATGATTGAGTGGACGAGCGAGGGGTTTCTTTGATTCGGTCAGACTATCTGGGAAAATAGGGATTAGCGATGGCACATGTGGTTTGAGCCCCTTTGGTTTGTTTGCGCCTGCGCGGTTCTATGCAGGCGCGAGATTACGTGTTTGGGAGAAGAGAGAGAAGGTTTCTAGAATATTTGGTATTTTCAAGAGAAGGGAGTGTGTGGCCGCACAGTCAGGGGTATTTCTCGCTCTTGGAAAAGTTTTATCTCTCCTCTCCATGGTACCTTAGGGTTAGAAGAAAAGACAAGCAAGACCAAGCGTAATGCCTCTTCTTTATTGAATTGTAATCCCCTTTTTTATAATTAACTTAAGCTTGTTTATATAGAGTTTTCACCAAACAGGAGTGGATACTCAACAACTAAGCCTAAAAAAAATTAAAAGTAATTAAAATAAAATCCTGAAATTGAGTACAATGACCAAAATACCCTTAAACTCTTTTACGTAAATGACAGACTTGTCCTTTCTTGAGGAGCCCACCGCCATTATCAAACTTCGAGAGCTCTTTCCGAGTACTTGCAATGTGAGTTCGATCAATCTATTGTTTTATCCTCGAAGTTCATTTTCTTGTGATCATTTTGATCTCTTTTGATAGTGTTGCGGCAGTTTCTTTCGAGAGGGAAGGAGTCCAGTTAGTTTTATGGACTCTTCGGTGGTTTGTTTTCTGATATCGCGGTGTTTTTGTGTTGAACATCAGCCTGGGAAAGGCTTTTCCAAACGTTTTTGCCACAAGTTTAGTTTGCTTTTTGGTCTTTTGTTTTGTGATATGCTTCAGGTTGTCGGGAGATCACCGGAAAAGGGATTTTGGTGACAAGGGATTTTGTTTTATTTTGTGACCTTGGGTTTGGTGGCTTTTCTATCTTGTTTAAATGATGCTTGTCACATTGACTTGTGTTTCTTTCTGGAATTGTTCTTTTGGTCTTAGTTTTCTCGCAGCCAAGTTCTCTGTGGGGGGACCCGATATCCTTCTGAAGATTCCGGCGTCCATGGATTCAGGTCATCTTTCTTCCTTCGCAGGGCAAAATTGTCTTCTCGTTCGCGCATTTGGGGGACGATGCCTTTGAGGCATTGCCAGCATCTAAAGCCTTGGCGATTCTTCTGCTGCAGGGAAGGAGTTGCGAGCTTGTTCGAAGGGTGGTCGGAAATATCCATGGCCGTCGACTGGTTTAGTGACGTTGTACTGCAAAAGAGTGCCTCTGCCCTACTTCGCGATGGTCTCGGCTTAGCGCTGCTGGGTTGACCCGATTGAGCCCGGGCCCGTTCCTCTTGGAAGGTGATGGCAATGGTCATTTGGCGCTTTATCAAGTTCTGATGTACACAGTGGTGGCATAAGTCTTTGTCTTTTGGGCACGCAGGTGTTCTTTCGTTGGTCGTTCTTAATTTGAGGCTTATTCTTGGGTACTACCCCTACGCAACCATGCGTTTACATGTCATCATGACTAGGTCGTAGCCAGCTCTCTTCATTATTTGCTTGAGGGACTAAGGTACGTCAAAAATGATGTATAACACCTTCATTTGGAGAAACCTTCTTGATTATAAAAGGACCTTCCCACTTTGGTTCAAACTTCCCCTTACGTCGCCTATGCATAACAATCGGCCTTTTTACTGCTAGGATCAAGTCACCACGAGTGAATGAGCAGACTTTGACTGACTTGTCAAAGGCCCTTTTCATCCTCCCCCGATGGAGTTCAAGGTTCTGCTGGGCTGCACATCTCTTCTCATCGAGTACATCTAATTCTTGGTAGTGAAGCTTAACCTGTTCATCTTCGATCACATCATGATGTACGGCGACGCGAAGCGAAAGAAGTTGGATCTCGAAGGGTACTACCGCTTCACGCCCATAAACTAATGAATAGGGAGTAGAGTCGGTGGCATTCCTGGTGGTGATGCGATAAGCCCATAAGGCCTTGGGAAGCTTCTCATGCCAATTTTTCTTGTCTTCGACACTGATTTCATCAGAACACTGCAAAGGGTCTTGTTGAAGGCTTCGGCCAAACCATTTTACCCAAGGGTGATACATAGTAGAGTACTTCCACTCAAAATCAAACTGGTTAACCAAGCGATCGATGTCATGGCTTCTGAACTGGGGACCCTTATCGGTTGTGATCCGGTCAGGCACACCGAATCTGTAAATGATGTGATGTTGCATGAAGTTGGCCACTGATGCCTCGGGGACATGTCTGAGGGGGATCACTTCAGCCCATTTGGAGAAGTAATCTGTGGTAGCGAAGATGAAGGTGTGGCCCAATACCAAGGGAGGGTTGATCGGTCCAACAATGTCCATGCCCCAATGTGAGAAGGGCCATGACATAACCGTAGGATGCCGAGGCTCTAGTGGCCGGTGAATAAGGTTCGAGTGTATTTGGCACACTTGACATCTCGTGGAGTATGTCAATGAGTCTGCGACCATTGATGGCCAGTAATACCCCAACCGAAGTATCCGCTCATAGAGCTTGGGGCCCGATTTGTGTAGTCCACAAATCTCGGCATGCACCTCTTCTAGTACGTGCCCTGCCCCCTTTGGGTCGACACATCTGAGAAGGATTTCGTCAAAGGAATGCTTGGTGGACATTCTTTGTATAATTTTGCGCTCACTGCGATCATTTGGTGACCGTGTTTAATAAAGTTGATTGTGGGTTCCCTCCAATCCTCAACTTGCTCAATCTGGGTGCATATCGGACAAAGATCTCCACCTCTTGTTTCTCGGACTTATAGCCTTGGACCTACTGTGCTTCTTTTTTAGCGTCGAGGGCATCCTTGGTAGCGAGGAGTGCCCCGAATGGGTAAGGAGGGCATTCTGGGAAAGGAATCCTCTCATCGTCCCCATCTAGCTCTTTAACCAGCTCAATGTGCCTCCTCTCTATTACTCATATAGGCAAAGGTTCTTTTGAGGAGACTTGGATAGTGGCACCGAGCTTGGCAAGGGCATTAGCCTGGGAATTCAGCCTTCAGGGGATGTGCCCTAAGGAAAGGTCATCGAGGTTCGTCATCGAGGTTCGCCATCAAGGTCTTAGCAGTGTCATGATAAGGCTTGAGGATGTCTTTTCTTACATCGTATATCCCTTTGAGCTGTTGTATCACCAACTTGAACTCATCGAAAACAACTAGCCGTTCCAAATCCAGGTCTAAGGCAATCTCGAGTCCTATTATGAGCGCCCGAGATTCTGCCTCATTGTGCAAGCCTGTCTTTATGAGAGAGAAAGACAAGGGGATAACACCATCTTGAGGGGTCAAAAACACCACGCCAGCACCACCTCGTTCAGACTGAAATGCCTCGTCAAAATACATCTTTCAATCATAATCTGGCTCAGCACAAAATACCTCCTCATTAAGGAGATCACTCGACAGGGGAGATTCTACTGGTAGGGGATGTGCTGCTAGGAAATCAACCAAAGCTTGGCCTTTGATGGCTTTCTGCAGTACATATAAGATGCTGAATTCCATCAATAATAGTGACCATTTTGCCAGGCGCCCCGATAGGCAACGATGCATCATGAGGTACTTAACAGGATTGACTTTTGAGATGAGCTAGACTTCGTGATCGAGCAAGTAATGGTGGAGCTTCTGGACTACAAAGATCAAAGCCATGCACATCTTCTCGATTGGTGGGTAGTTCTTCTCAGCTCCTTGCATTCTACGACTAAGATAATATGGGGCAGTTTCTTTCCCTTCTTCATTGTTTTGTGCCAGGAGCGCACCATGTGATTCATCAAGGGCGGTCATGTACAAAATGAGGAACTTCCCTAACACTGGCATGGAGAGTACGAGCAGGCTTAGCAGATACTCTTTGATATTATCCAAGACTGTCTGACATGTCTCATACCATATGAAAGGTGAGTCTTTCTTTAACATATGTGTAAAGGGCTTACAATGACCTGAGAGATTAGAGATGAACCTTAGAATATAAGCGAGCTAACCCTGAAGAGACCGGAGTTCCCGAAGGGTCATCGATGGTGGCATTTCTTGGATTGCCTTGATTTTGACAGGCTCAATCTCCAATCCTCGATACCTGACAATGAACCTTAGAAAATTTCCTAAACGCACATCCAAGGTGCATTTCAAGGGGTTCATTTTGAGCTGGTGCTGGTGGAGTCACTCGAACACTAGTTCTAGGTCATGCATATGGACATCCTTTTCCTCTGATTTGACCACCAAGTCATCTACATAACATTCCACCTCCTTATGCAGCATATCTTTAAAGATGGTTGTCATGGCTCGTTGATAGAGAGCACTTGCATTCCTCAATCCGAAGGGCATCATTGTATAGCAGAAATCCCCTTTTAGAGTCAGGAAAGTTGTGGCCTCCTCATCCTCTGATGCCATCTTTATCTGATTGTACCCTGAATACCGGTCCATGAAGGAGAAGATTGACAATGGGTTGTGGAATCAAGAAGCATTGGCATGAATGTTAGTGGGAAATCATCATTTGGATAGGCAGCATTCAAATCATGGAAATCAATGCAGATCCTGATTTGCCCATTCTTCTTCTTAACCAGCATGATGTTGGCGAGCCATTTTGGGTACTTGTCCTCTCGGATAAATCATGCTTCCTTGAGTCTACTCACTTCAGCATTGATCTGCATTTCAAGATCTGGTCAGAACCTTCTCAATTTTTGCTTTACAGGCTTGAAGGATGGGTCAATACCGAGATGTACTGCGACTTAGGGATCGAGACCGGGCTTCTCATGATAGTGTCAGGCGAAGACATCTCGGTTTGCTCATAGGAAGGCAATGTAGTTTTCTTCTTCATCCAACGATATGTTGGCCAAAATGAAGTCGACCTTACGTCGGTCTGATCTCCCAAGTTTATCTCCTCCAAATCATCGGTTGTTGCATGTCTGCCTTCTTCCCACACTTTAGGGGCTTCCTGAACTTCTCCTTCATCGGCGGTTGGAGACCCCAAGGGTTCTTCATTGACCTCGAATACCCCAACCTCCCATTTTGTAAGTACCCATGCTTTTGAAATCTCCACCTCAAATTGGGCTTTGACAGTATGGAGCATGGTGGCTACTTCAACTGCTTGTCTGCCTGAGGAGGGGTCGATTTCAAGGAGAGGGAATGCACAAGGTTGAGAGAGTGGATATCTGAAGGACCTGGGTCAGCTGGGGAGAGTAGGGTTTAGGAAGTGCAACAAGAGAGTTATGTGATTCACTAATCATAAAGACCCCCACGACATGATCCCTGGCTTTAGGATCACCATTTCGTATTACTCCTGGATCAGCCACAAGCTTTAGTGAGATGGAAGGTTGTGGGGTAGGCTTAAGTGGTGGAAAGCTACTATAGGGTACCGATTGACTTTGATGTGTAGCCGGCATGGATTGGAGAGGTTGTATGGGTTGGATAGGCAAAGGTTGCGTAACTGGATTTGGTGCCGACTGGCCAAGGTGTGCGACCGAGTCCAGTATGAATTAGTTAGATCGGGTAGTAAGAGTATGTGTTGGCAGAGTGGAGGTTGAGGGTCTGAAGATGGTTTGGTGTGTGGAACCAATGGTGGTCCCGGATATTTGAGGAGTGGTGGTGGATTGGTTGGGGTATTTGGGTATGGGATGAGTGGCAGACCAGGATACTTCAAGATTCTTGGTTTTTGCATGAGCGGTTGTAACCTCCTGCCATACCTTAGACTGATTTGGTCAGCGTTGGTCATCGTTTCAAAGCTCGGTACCACGTGACATGTTTCGTGAGAGTGGAAGCTTTGCCCTTTCGACTCTTTTAGCCGATGCTCGAGCTCAAGCTTAGGAGGCCATCAGGATTTCTCGGGCTTAAAGTCCCTGTGTTGCTCGATAAGATGGGAGGAGACTTCTTGTTAGCTCTAGACGCGAAGGCGTTGGCAACTGTCAAGAACCCAGCGGCTTGGGCTATCTTCTTTTTCTGTTGTTTTTGAAACTTTCTGCTAATGTCGCAGCATTTTAGTTCTTTGTCAAGAGCCTCAAAGCCTAGGCATTCAAAAGTCAAACCTGCAAAAGACGTGTTAGAAGAAGAAGAAGAAGGGGTAGAAGAGCCAGGGATAGAAGAAGAAGGGAGAGAGCTTTTAGGGTCATCACTCGAGTTGGACCGAACCAGGTAGCTTTTAACGTCGTCACCAGACTTATACATGCACAGGGGATCTTTTAGGTCTTTGTCTTGCTTGGGCTGTTGAAGGGTGCTTTTAATGTCATCACCTTTGTCGTACATGTGCAAGGGATCTTGAAGGTATTTAACCTACTTGGACCGTTGAGGGGTGTTTTTAATGTCGCCACCCTTGTCGGACCTGTGCAGGGGATCTTTAAGGTCTTTACCCTGCTTGTACTGCTGATGGGTGCTTTGAATGTCGTCACCCTTGTCGGACGTATGCAAGGGATCTTTAAGGTCATTACTGTACTTGGACCATTGAGGGGTGCATTTAATGTTGTCACCCTTCTCGGATGACTGCAGGGGATCTATAAGGTCTTTACCGTGCTTGGACTGTTGAGGGATACTTTTAATGACATCACCCTTGTCAGACATGTGCAGGGGATCTTTAAGGTCTTTACCTTGCTGAACCATTGAGGGGTGCTTTTAATGTTGTCACCCTTGTCGGAAGTGTGAAGGGAATCTCTAAGGTCTTTACCCTGCTTGAACCATTGAAGGATACTTTTAATGTTGTCACCCTTGTCGGATGAATTGGGAATCTGAGCAGAGGAATGCCCTCTTGACTGGGCTGTGGATCTTGGTCGTCGGAAACGACTGACACGGGGAAGAAATCCCACAATGTCGATAATGGAGGAATGGGCTCGAGGAACTCCGCCTCAGTTGAGGGTTGAAGGGTTCTCCTCCTTCGACGAGCAGCCCTTGGTACTTGTCTTTGCTTACCCCTTTTCTTGGCCAATGTAGCCTCATCGGGTTCACGAGGCTTTGGAGCTTGCCTTCCTTGGCGAACCGCCTCCTTCTCATGGATTTCATCCTATTCCGCCCTCGATAGATTTGCCATGGTTGGAAAGTGGAGCGTTCGCTCTAACTAGAAAATCCAATCAGCAAGTCGTCACAGGAGCTCTACGTCTGAGTGACCTCTCGTTTTGGGGACTCAGAGGCTTGAGTATCATCTTTTAGAATGTGGGCGGTGAAGTACCCTCTTTGCACTTTCTCCATCACTAAGGCTTGGAAGGCGAAGCACATATCCATATCATGGCCACGTCTCTGGTGGTACGGGCACTAGAGATGCTCGGTCCCTCGAGCAATGCATCTAGGCTGTCTCGATGGCCACGATGCGATGACCCCTACTTGAATCATCATACAGAACATTGCCTGAAGAAGGTCTGGTGGTAGTTCATCAAGATAATCTTTTTGCTCGCCTTCTTCTTGAACCATCACCATGTGAGATGCTGCATCTGCTCCAAATGCTTTCTTGAGACTGTCAAGCTGTATTTGCCCCTTTTGGATTAAGGCGTCAATGTGGTCTTTGAGAGTGAAGCACTCTCGAACATGGTGCCCCAACATTCTATGACATGCGGAGTAATTCCTGTGGGTAACAAGATCATCTTCTTTTGGCTTCTTCATCTCAGGCAAGGCAATCATTTATTGTTCTAGCAACATTCGGAGTAGGGTCGGGGCCCACTCATCGAAGCTATAAACCTTGTTTCTCTTCTTAGCTCAATAGTCCTTTCCCTAAAGGTTCGGAGGTGGAGGCACCCTATTGTAGGACTGGGGTTTTTGTTGACTTGCCTGAGGTGTCCCTTGAGTGTTCACAGGATTCACCCCTTTGGAGAAATCCAGGGTTTGGGGAGAGGCCTTCTTGGGATCAGATATGTTGACAACAATGTTGATCATCCCTCTCTGTTGATTGCCCCGAGAATTGGGGCGAGCACTACCGGAGTTTCAACTGTTTCCCCCACTTGATGATTACACTTGGGGCCCGCCATGATGCGTAAAGAGGCTTTCTATGTGGACTGCTTTAGAGATCATATTGATATAGAAGTAGGGTTTGAAGCCTCGACATGCAGGACGATCTCCGGCCGCATGTTGCGTACACATGTATAAACAACATCAATCTCAAGCATAGGGGTGGTCTGGTGCGCAACCAGGTCTCTCCATCTTGCAATGAATTGATCAACCGGCTCATTTGTGGCTGTGTCGAGATATAAATCATCACTATCATCATCTAAGCCTTATCCCATTTATTTGGGGTCGGCTCGTGTCCACATATAAATGATGTAATTTTTTTTGTTCTTATTGATGAATGGAATTTTTCAATGAAAGAAAATAAAGTGCCTTAAAAATTAAATCCTTGAACAAGTTTGGTTTTGGAGTTGACCACCTTGTCAATCCGACAATACCCAGTGCCCATCCTTTTGTTTAGAGACTCTAGACTCTTCGAGTAAATGCATTTTGGGGTGTTGGGAGCTATGTTTGATCAAGTAAATGGGTTCCTATTGTCAATGGCTCCAAGAGCCATCTAAAATGAGCTTGGAAGGTGGGAGTATTTCTCAGCTGTACATTATTTAGTATTTATGATATGTAATAGTCAGTTGTCCCATGGTATTTTTTGATATTTCAAATATTAATTATCCTTCATCGGTTTCAAGTGCTAATGGGATGGCGAGCACAAGATCCACATGTTCATGACATGATTTTGCAGCAATGTGACAGTTTAATGCTTCAAACACAATGCTTATATTATTTCCTCTTTCACTATAAATATCTCTTTTTACACTTTCTTTAAATCAAACAAGTTATTTTATGGATATGACATTTGATGTAAAATTTGTTGCAGTCTATGAAGAGAGTTGCTGCTTTCATAAAAGAAGAGGACCTTGGAACTCAAGAAGGGTTAGAGGCATATGTGAATGAAGTCGGTAAGAGTACAAGTGTCATGACTAAAACTGAGGCCCTTTATCAAACCACAAAGCAAGTTGTTCGTAATATCCCACCTTATGACACTGAAGCTACAACACCCGATAAGGCCTATCTATTAGATAAGATTATTTCGCCAAATGAGTGGGCTGAACTCTCTGATGTAATGGAGCTCGTGGAGGTTGGAAGTTGTGGTGCTTTAGCTGTAAAGTTTAAGATGCAAATGATTATTATCCGTGCTTCGTCTGCAATCGTGTAGGGAACATTAAGAAGGTTCATGTAAGTTATCTAAGCTTTTGGATATCATTATGCTACTGTTAAATTCTTAATTATATATCCTGAAACTACAACCTTAAACTTGGAACTTTTATGTGATGGAATTTTGCTATGTTTGTGCATGTGTGCATGCACGTGGGTGTAGATCTAATCAATTCATGGGTTTAGAAAATTAGGTTCTTTCAAGCTTTTTATTTTTGTGCTGGGGTTTTGAACTCTCTATTTTCCACTTTAGATTTAATGTTTTCGTAAGAATCTGCATTGAAGAATTTTCCCATCATGATGTTTTGTTCTTCCCTCTCTAACCTCTAATCTACATGCACCTGCACAAATTCATAGATCTATATGCATGTGCAAATTCGTGAGCTTTCTCTCAGCTTTATGCACATATGCAAATTTGTGAGACTTAGCTTCTTGTCTAATTGGTGAGACTAGCTTCTTGTCTAATGCTGGATTTCTTGTGATTACTTGGATCACTTTCCCTGTTTTTTCCTATGGATTCAAATGGGGAAATTTGTTTTCAGGATATAGAGGAAAAGAAGAAACTTGCTTGCATATTCTCATACATTATCCACCTTCTAGAGTTCCTTGCCCTGCAAAATGAAAATGAATTGTTAGGGCGACTTTTGAAGGCCCAAAGCCAGGCAATTTATGATCTGGGAGAAGAGGGCAAGAAAATTGTTAGGGCGGGTTTCAGGATTCCTGGCATTGTTCAGTACTGAAGAGGACGGGGCAGATATCCAGGATATCCTATGCCTTAACGTGGCATGTACACCTTCCCGAGATTTTAATCTTGCAGCGGCAAAAGCCCATTCTCTCTGGTACATCTTTGGAAGGAGGTAGAGCTCAAACACCACTTGTTTAGAACCCTTACGGTCTTCGTTGGCATGTTGTGTCTTCTTGCGCATGGAAGAATTTCGGTGTGGGGTGTGAAACAGAAAGCTTCTGCGTTGTTCCTAGCTATACTATTGAAACAGAAGATGCATCTCTTGCTCTCTCGCCTAGCAGCTGCTAAAGGATTGGGAAAGAAGTTTCCGTTTTGACATTTGTTGATTGACCCCATGGCTATTGTTGTCCTTGAAGAAGATCCCATGCCGGACTCTCCTTCTCTACTGGCGTATGAACTGTGTTTGAGTGGTGAATCTCTCGGTGGAGTTTTGGTTGCCTCTGACTCGGTGGAAGCGGTTCCTTTAAAGGTAGTTCCCCAAGGGGTACAGGTCCAATTCCCCCTTCTTTTGGAGAATTGTCCTGCTTAGCCTTCGATGGGGGATCATAAGGTTCCCAATGATACACCTTTGGTGGAGCATATTATCTTTGATATGGGCATGGATGACGTGCTTCTTGCAATAGTGATGGAAGGGATTAAGGAGAGGCACGGGGCTAGGGTCTCAGATGTTGCAAAAGGAGATGATCCACCGAAGTTAGTCACCAGGACGCCGGTGAAAGTTGCTGAAAAGGGAAATAAGAAGAAGGCTGATGCTAAAAACTTTATGCGTGATACTCGTTCGCCAGCAAGACTCCAAGCTCAGGATGTCATCAAAAGGGGCTCGCCGGTTGCGATCATTTTCCGCAACAACTCAATGGTAGATGTGGACTCTGAGCCAAGCACTTCCTCCAATGATAAAGAACAGGTTGCTGATTTGATGATGGAGGAGTTGCATTTGGTCTTTGGTCTTGATGGACCAGGTTCATCCTCTTACCCCCCTCCTCTTTGATGAATTTTATCTCTTGGAATGTTAGGGATTTGGGTAACCCGTTAAGGAAAAGGGATGTTCTTTTTTTAGTTTCTATATTTAAACATGTGGTTTTGATACTTCAAGAGACAAAGCTCGCTAGCCCTGATGTTTCAGGGGTTAGGGAGATTTGGGGCCCTGATGCAGTAGCTTTTGCTGGTATTGACGCTAGTGGAGCATCTGGTGACTTGTGGGTATTATGGGATCCCACAGTTATTCAAAATTTTGCCTCAATTAACAGGGATTTCTATTTGCTATTGGTTTTTTGTGGTCCGAAAGTGGGTTTAAATGGGGCCTTATGAATGTGTATGGACCCTCTTTATTGGCTCTGAAAGAAGCTTTTCTCTCTTATTTAATTTCTATTATTCAATCTTTTGAATTTTCTGTGATTGTGGGTGGGGATTTGAATTTAATTCGGTGGCTTGATGAGTGTTTGTTGCCAAATCCTATTAATACTTCAATGAGATGGTTTAATAAGTTTGTAGAGAATCATTCTTTATGGACCCCCCTAGTATTGGTGTTAAATTCACCTGGTCCAATAATAGTTTGTCTAACTTGGTCATGTTTAAGCTAGATAGATTTCTGATATCTATGGAATGGCTGGAAGAGTATCCCTTATTTTTTGTTAGGGCTCTTCCGAGACATTCCTCAGATCATTGTCCTATACTACTTCATACTAGATTGTTAAAAGGGGGTCTTAAACCATTCAGGTTGGATTTGAGTTGGCTGCAAGAGAAAGAGGTGGTTGACCTTATTAGAAGTGGATACAGTAGTGGAAGGTACTATGAATTTCCGGTTGCATAGTAAGATTTTAAATATAAAGTACAAATTGATTAGATGGAAAGAGGATAACAAATTCGTTATTAAGGAAAAATTGATGGGGTGATGTCAGATTTGGAGGCTTTAGATCCGAGTACCCAAGTTGCTAGGGTACTATCTGAACAGGCTCTTTTTGAGCGCAACTTGAAAAGTATAGAATGGGAGGAGCTTCGTTAATCTGAGGAGATTTACTGGAGGCAAAAGTCCAGAACTAAATGGCTTAAATAAGGGGATCTAAATACTAAGTTTTTTCATGCAATTGCTAGCGCAAGAAGGAGGCAAAATGATATCTCAGGATTATCGATTCCCGGTATTGGCTCAGAGAATGAAAGTGTAGTTGAAAATGCAGTGATAAATCATTTTAAAAAGGCTTTCACTAAAGAAGTTAAATGTTACCCCTTCTTTGAATAAATTCCCATTCAAAAGTTTGTCTTTACAATTGAAATATGAGTTGGAAAGGGAGGTTACAAGAGAGGAGTTACAGAAGGCAGTCTTTGCTTTACCTAGAGACAAGGCTTCAGGACCTGATGGCTTCCCTATGGTTTTTTTTCATAAATTCTGGAATGTGGTTAAAAGGGAAGTCTTAGAATTTGTTAAAAGCTTTATGATCAGGGGGCAAATTTTTAAAGGGATAAACTCTATTTTTTTTTCTCTGATACCGAAGAAGGCGATGATCTCAAATCTCTCAGATATTAGGCCAATCAGTCTATTGACTAGTTTGTATAAGATTGTCGCAAAAGTATTGGTAGAGAGGTTGAAAGTGGTTCTGCCTTTTCTCATCTCTAGTAGCCAGTCAGCTTTTATCCAGGATCGTCAAATTACGGACAGTGTATTGGTGGCCCAAGAGTGCATTCATTCTAGAGTTATTAGTAAGAAGCCGGGTATTCTCTTTAAGTTAGATATGAAAAAAGCTTATGACCGGGTCGAATGAGGAGTCGTATTAGAAATTCTGAGGGCAATGGGCTTTGGTGAGAGATGGAGGTCATGGGTTTTTGGGTGCCTTTCTTTTGCACATTTGTCAGTCCTTTTTAAAGGTAGCCCCATTGGCTTCTTCAATGCCTCTAGAGGTTGCGACAAGGGGATCCCCTCTCTCCTTTCCTCTTTACAATCTATGCTGAATGTTTTAGTTTAATGCTAAATAGGGTAGAAACTTTGGGCCATTTTATTGGATTTCAGATGTCTAACTTTGATATTCAAATCTCTCATATTCAATATGCTGATGAAACCCTTATTTTCTGTGAAGCGGAGTCATCACAAGTTTTAAATATTGTCAGATTCTTGGAAATTTATGAAGTTATTTTGGGACTTAAAGTTAATTTCCATAAATCTTCCATGGTTGGGATTAACTGTTCTGAGGAAGTGACGGAGGAGTTAGCAAATTTGATGGGTTATAAGGTAGGAACCTTTCCTATTACTTATCTTGGTCTTCCTATCTCGGATTCTAGACTTTCCATTACAATTTGGGATACTGTGCTTAAAAGAGTTCAATTTAAATTGGATCTTTCGAAGCACAAATACCTCTCGTTTGGTGGAAGGGTCACATTGCGGAGATTCTGTAGAGCCAATCTCCCAGTCTATCAAATGTCATTGATAAATATACCTTCCTCAGTTGTACGAAAATTAGAGAAAATGATGTAAGACTTCCTGTGGGGTTCTAGAATTGATGTAAAGAAGTTTCAATTGCTGAGGTGGGATACAGTTTGTACACCGAAGAAAGAAGGAGGTTTGGGTATAAGAATGATAAGGGTGTTTAATCAGGCACTTTTATGTAAATGGTGGTGGCGAAGTTCACAGTTCAAAAACCATCTTTGGTATAAAGTACTTTTGGCTAAATATGAGATAGATAGATTCCGAATGTGGTTGGGCAATGGACATGGAAGGGAGATGTCACAGGTTTTGAAGGTTATCTACAGATGTAGGCCGATTGTTTCGGGATATTCAAGGTGGAATATTGGTTGTGGCAGTCAAGTACTTTTATGGCATCATAAATGGATAAGGGATTACCCTTTGAAAGTAGCCTTTCCTGACCTTTATGGATTGGTTACCCAGCCCAATTTGACATTTAGTGATACTTTAGAAAGAAGGGGTATCCAAAATTTTTGGAATATTTCTCTATCTTATGGCCGGCTGAGCAATGCTCTTCTTTCCCAATAGTGCGCTTTAATGGAAACTTTGGATAGAGCTTATGTTGCAGTTAATGCAAATGATGAAATTATTTGGGAGACTGAAAGTGATGGGATGTTCTCTGTTAAATCATGTTACAGCCTCCTGTTTCACGATAGGCTAAGATGGTCTAATCCAAAAGTAGCACAAATTTGGAAGTGGCCTATCCCGCATAAGGTGCAAGGTTTAATTTAGCTTGTATCTCTGAATAAGATTTTGTCCATTGACAACTTAAAAAAAAGGAGGAAAATCTTGCCCAATGTTTGTTTACTGTGTAAAACTGATGGGGAGTCGGGTGCACACTTGCTTATTCATTGTTCCTTTACAGCACGAGTTTGGAACTAGTTATTTGACACTCTTGGGGTTCATATGGTGCTTCCTCAATCGGTTCTCAATTCTCTATCGCCCATTTGCCTGTGATAGGTAAATCAATTTGGAAAATCTCTAAAAGTGTCATCCTTTGGGAAACCTAGAGGGAGAGGAATAAAAGATCCTTTGAAGGTAACTCCCTACCTTTTTACAAACTTTTAACCAACATCAAGCACTTGATTTGGTTATGGTTGTCTTTGACAAAAGAAGGGTAGGGGATTTCAAAAGTTGATGTGATGGCAAACCTTAGTAGCCTCTTTCTTCTTGGGTGTGTTCGTAGTAGACCACAATATTTTTGGACTGCAGCTTCTGTTGGAAGTATTAAGCTTAACTTTGATAAGAGTTTTTTGGGAAACCCAGGTATTGCTGGAATTAGTGGTGCAGTGCGTGATTCCTTAGGTTCCATAATTCTCTCCTTTGCTGGTCCGATTGGGGTAAAAATAACAAATTATGCTGAATTAAGTGCTCTTTTGTGTGGGGTGAAAATTTTGTTTGAGAAGAATCTGAGAACGAATATTTGGGTTGAAGGGGATTCTTTGAATGTGCTTAAGTGGTGCAAAAAAGAACAATGGGTTCCATGGGAGCTCCGTTCTCTTTGGTTGCAAATAATAGATCTGGTCGAACCGTTTTCTTTTTCCTTCTCTCATGTTTACCGAGAAGCAAACTCACTAGTTGACTCTTTATCTAAGGGAAGTGCTTCGTTGCCTTCACTTTTGATCTCCTCTGATGTAATCTCTTTTAATTAGTCATCGATAAAAGTTTTAAACGTTTGTCAAAAAAAAATAAAACACTATTACGAGTAAAAACGCTCTGATTTGATAAAAAATAATGCCCTATTTCATCTGCAATCGATGAAATGGCAGAAAACCTAAATACAATCATGTGTTCTTTACAAACATGTGAATTTTTTTATCTAAATTCAACTTTTGAGCTCAATTATAATGCTCAATAAGGCTGTAAAGTTAGATTCAAAGATTTCAAGATTCAATTTTGTTCTAATAATTGATCAAAAGAATCCAAAATGTGATGATTTTTCATGCTTTATATTGTTCATCGAGTCTTGAACAGTGAATTGGGTCTTTCACTGTAAAAAATCGTCTGTTATTCTGTAGAATTAGGCAATACTGTGTTTTTCATTGGAATCAACATGGGGTGACCAATTCTCTTATCGAATCGCCTGAGTCCGTTCTAACTCGAAGATTTTTAAACCACTGGTTTAGATACACATTTATGCCATTAATCTATACTAGATGGTTTAGAAAATTACAACTTTACTTACTATACTTCTACAAGGTTGACATGAACATTAAAAAAAAAAATTGCCATTTTACGTGAACTATGCATTTTTGTCAGTATCCAAGTTCAGCGATTGTGAAGTGTGGTGCCCGAGGGAGCATGTTAATGACATTGTTTCTATTCAAGGTTTCTCTCTAGATCACTCAAGGTGGAATTCCAAAATATTATTTTGGCCTCAAGGAAGAACGAACTTGACACCACCATGCTGTAAGGTGATTGCAAGAATTTTGATCTAATTTAGGTTTTTAGTTCAATTTCACAATTTTAATTGGAAATATATACATTGAGACTATTTTTTAATATAAGGAGGTCATAAGTATTATTGATTATTAACTTTTTAGATAAGAAGGTCATAGTTATTATTGACTAATTATTTTTGATATAATGTCACAATTATTATTTGACTGTGCTATTGATTAGGTACAAAGTCCAAAGAAAAATTTCTCAAATGGTATGACACATTTCAATATATTAGATTTTACATCCAATGGTTAAAAAAGATTGTGACCTCATTGTATCAGAAGTGAATGGTCTCATAGTAGGGGTTGTCTACAAAGAGACCATTTATTTTTTGTACATAGAGGTCACAATCGTTCTCACTCATTAGATGTATCAATTCAAGACTTTTTTTTAAAACTTTGTATCAATTCAATCACACTCTTACAACATGTTCTTGAGTTTGAATAGTTGGAATTAGGTAGTGTTAAACATTTCATCTCCTATGAGCATTTTGATTGTAAAAATTAGAGAACTAGAGGAGGGGATATCTTTGGTAGTTTTCACAAGAAAATGGGGAACTTGATCTCTCATACAAATCACCCAGACCTTGTGGGGCAAATAAAGCAACCCCTAAGGGTCCGTTTCACTCATTGGATTTAAATTTCTAGGAGTCACTTTTTTATAAAAAAGTCAGGCAATCATATTTCGTTCGCTTGAAATTAACATTTTTGTTAGAATTGAGATTTCCATGGGATTCCTGAATGTAGGGGTGAGAATTGACCCGATCCGAATCCGAAACTCGGATTTTGAATCCTATTTGAATCCGGGTTTAGACCTAAAATTTGGATCCAAAATTTATATCTGGATCAAAAAATTAGATCTGAATTAAAATCCGGATAAGATCTAAATGCAGTGGATTCGATGTATATTATTCGGATCCAGATCCGGATAAGGTCTCACCCCTTCCTAAATACTCATTTTAAGCTTAAAATTTGGAAATCTCAATTCTATCAAGATAGGTGGGATTGACATTTCATGGAAACGACCCATTTTGCTATTGAAAAACGAAAATATAATAAAATTTTAGAGAGGGAAACTATATCAAATTTTAGAGAGGGAAACTATATCAAATTTTAGAGAGGGAAACTATATCAAATTTTAGAGAGAGAAAGTATTAAAATTTTAGAGAGGAAAATTATATCAAATTATAGAGAGAGAAAGTATATGAAACTTTTTAGAGAGATAAAATAAATGAATTCTTTAGAGAGATAAACTATCTCAAATTTTTAGAGAGAGAAACTATATGATATTTGAAGTTTTAGAAAGAGCATTTTCAAATTTTAGTGAGAAACTATTTCAAATATTAAGTTTTAGATAGAAAGAGTATCTTAAAATTTTATAGAGCAGAACTACATTAAATTTTAAAGAGAGGAACTACATAAAATTTTTTAGAGAGAAATATCTCAAAACTTTAGAGAGAGAAACTGTCTAAGATTTTAAGTTTCAGCGAGAGAGTATATCAAAATTTTAAAGATTAGAAATAATATCAAATTTTAGAGAAACTACCTAAAAAATTTTAGAGAGAGAAACTATATTAAATTTCAAGGTTTAGACAGAGAGAATATCTTAAAACCTTAGAGAGGGAAACTATATCAAATTTTAGATAGAGAAAGTACTTGAAATTTTAGAGAGAAAAACTATTTCAAAACTTTTAGATAGAGAAACTATATCAAATTTTAAGTTTTAGAGAGAGAAAATATTGTAAAAATTTAGAGAACAAAAGTACCTGAAAATTTTAGAATGATAAACTAACTCAAAATTAAAGTTTTAGAGAGGGAATGCATCTTAAAATTTTAGAGAGAGTAACTATATCAAATTTTAGAGTGAGAAAGTATCTAAAATTTCTTAGAGAGAAACTATCTCAAAATTTTTAGAAAGAAATTAACAAATGTTAAGTTTTGATAGAAAAAATACCATAAAGTTTTGAGAGAGAAACTATATCATATTTTAGAGAAAAACTACATGAAATTGTTTAGAGAGAGAAACTATCTCAAATTTTTTATGGAAAAACTATCTCAAGTTTTAAGTTTTAGAGAGAGAAAGTATCTCAAAATTTTAGATGGAGAAACTAATAAAATTTTAAAGAGAGACTATATCTAAAATTTTAGAGAGAGAAACTATCTCATAATTTTTAGAGAGAGAAAATATCTTAAAATATTAGAGAGAGAAACTATAATATCTCAAATTTTAAGTTTTAGAGAGAGAAAGTATAGTATAATCTCAAAGGAAAAAACTACTTGCAAATTTTAGAGAGAGAAACTAACTCAAAATTAAAGTTTTAGAGAGAAAAAGCATCTTAAAATTTTAGAGAGAATAACTATATCAAATTTTAGAATGAAAAAGTACTTAAAATTTCTTAGAGAAAGAAACTATCTCAAAATTTTTAGAAAAAATTCTCAAATTTTAAGTTTTAGATGGAAAAGTAACTTAAATTTTTAGAGAGAGAAATTATATCATATTTTAAAGAAAAAAACTACATGAAATTGTTTAGAGAGAGAAACTATCTACAAATTTTTATAGAGAGAAACTATCTCAAATTTTAAGTTTTAGAGAGGGATAAACTATCAAATTTTAGAGAGAAAGTATCTAACATTTTTTAGAAAGAGAAATTATCTCAAATTTTAAGTTTTTGAATGAGAGTGTATTAAAATTTTAGAGAAAAAACTATATCAAATTTTAGAGAAAAAAACAGTCTTAAAATTTTTAGAGAGACAGAGGACTTGCATTTCTAGGAAAAAGATATTCTAAGCAATTCAAGCAGAGAATAAGAGAGTGAAGAAATTAAAGAAGAGAGACTGAAATACAAAGTTCTTCCACTCTATTGCTAATGCAAGGAGGATTCACAACATCACATGGATTAAGCATTGGTGGTGCTTGCTGAAGACTCAAAAGGTTCGGATGGAGAAGACACCGAGCGTGCCCTTAGCAGCAATTGCTCCTACTGCCATTACCTTGGAAGGTTTAGGCACGTGAAGCTCCCTATGCTGCCTACCCCCCAAGCCAATAATGCCATTTTTTGCAAGCCACGTAGTAGCTGCCCCTGGCATGAACCTTGATTTGGAATTTGCTCAGCCTCGTGGCCTTACCCTATTTGACGCACTTTTGGCTGATGCTCATGAGGAGCTTTAAGAACAATTGCCTGCTACAGCTCAAGCTCCCGAGTAAGAGATCCTCGACGAGCACCTGGTTGATGCTCAGGCTCCTGAGCAAGAGATTCTTGGTGAACCTTGCACTATGCCAACTTCCAATGTTACAGCCATGGCGGATGCTTTCAACTCACCAATTAAATTCACTCTAGAGCACCAGGCCTACTTATACATGTTTGGGGATATGGTTGTTTCCTTCAAGGCACCTGTATCTCTGATTTTTGTCGACTATGGATTCCTTAGCCTGTTCGGCTGAGATTGCGCTCATCTCCACAACTGTGGCTGCCAGTGCTAAGACTGCATCTTTTGGTCTTACATCAGCCACCATGCCTGACGGACTTCATGCTGAGACTGTGGATCTTGCTCTTGCTCCAGTTTCTTCAGAACCCTCTAGCACTGAAGGGAAATCTAAAGTTCCTCGCTCGACAACTCGCTCCTCGGCTCTTCTTGCTGCACGTTTTCCTCGTCCTTCATCAGGTGGTATATCCATTAATGCCATAAGTAGTGACAATCTGCCTATGGAGATTTCTAGCAATTATTCATCAGCTAGCTCTGGTGAAGATGGTGGCTTCGACGGGTTAGGTGAGACTTCCTCTTTTTATGAAGATAATTAACTGGAATGTCCGTGGTCTTGGAGAAGAGCGCCGTAGAAAGGAGGTTCTTTTCCTTTTTAATAAGTTTCGGCCTTTTGCTTTTATCATGCAAGAAACTAAACGTAGTTGCCCTTGTTATTTGGATGTTACGGACATTTGGGAAAATATACCTATTTGTTTTGAGGGGATAGATTCTTTGGGTAGTTCGGGTGAACAATAGGTTCTTTGGGACATAACAGTTCTTTGTTGTTACAATGTTTTGAAAACGGATGGATGCCTTGCTATAACTTTTGAAGGCCTTATGAAGGATTTTCGTTGGGTTCTTGTTAATGTTTATGGACCCAATTCCCCTGCTTTTAAAGCTGATTTCTTAAATGATGTCTTTAATATTTTTGTCTCCACTAGGCTTCTTGTTTACATTGGGGGAGACTCTAACTTCATTAGGCACCCATATGCAATTCCTTCTCGTTCTCGCTTTAATTCGAGTACGCACTTGTTCAAGGACTTTATCAAGAGACGCAATCTTCTTGATCTCCAAGTTTCTGGGGCTCATTTTACTTGGTCAAATAACAATATCACTTAGCTTATTTTATCTAAGCTGGATAGATTCCTTGTCTCTACTACTAGGGAAATTGCTTTTCCTCTTGTTAAAGTTCTTGTCTTAACCACACTGTCATTAGACCATTTACCCATTTGCTTGTGTACTAATGATGTTTTTGCTGGACCGAAGCCTTTCCGATTTGATATCGGTTGGCTTAATGAGCTAGATGTTCTTGACCTTATTAGACATTCTTTGGAAAACAATGTTGCTCCTAGTAGTGCAGGCTTTCAGTTACATAAAAAACTCATTGCCCTAAACCACAAAATTATAGCTTGGAAGCAAGCCACTCAGTATCATCTCAACGGGAAAGTTGAAACTACTATTATGTACCTCGAGTTGATTGAAAACCAGATTCAAGTGCAACAACAAATCTCTGAGAACCTTTTGAACAATAAAAATTGCTTGCTTAATAGTTTGCATGACTATCTTAGGCTAGAGGAAATTTATTAGCGACAAAGATCGCGGGTTAAATGGCTGAAGGAGGGTGATAGAAATACTAAGTTTTTTCATGCCATTGCCAATGCCCTTAGAAGGAAAAATGATATCTCAGCTTTGAGAATGTCTGGAGTTGTAGATGGGGACCTCAATGGAAAGGATAAGGCCATCATTATTCATTTCTTAAAACCCTTTTCTAGTGAGCATATGTTTTTAATGTAAATCTGAAGGGAGTGCCCTTTAAGACTTTGCCACCTTCTCTAGTTGAGGACTTAGATAAAGATGTTTTTAAAGAAGAGGCTAAAAGGGTTGTGTTTGCTCTTGTTGGTGACAAGTCCCCAGGCTCAGATGGAATCCCTCTTATTTTATTTCAGAGATTTTGGGAACCACTAAAACCAAATCTCATTCTTATGGTCAAGGAATTTATGTGTTCTGGTCATATCCTTAAAAGTATCAACTCCACTTATATTGCACTATTCCTAATAAGGATATTATTGCAAAACTTGGTGATGTTTGCCCAATTAACCTCTTGTCCAATTTATATAAAATCATCGCAAAAGTCCTTGCTGAGAGGCTTAAGGTGGTCCTCCCCCTCCTTATTTCTAGTGAACAATCTGCTTTCATTTGGGAAAGAATGATTACTGATGGCATCATCATTGCTCAAGAATGCCTACATTCAAGATCTATGGAAGGGAAGCCTGGGGTTGTTATTAAATTGGATATGAAAAAGGCTTTTGATAAAGTTGAATTACAATTTTTATTGGAGATTATGAGATGTATGGGTTTTGACACTAAATGGTCTTTTGGATTTTGGAATGTCTATCTTCAACGCTCTTTTCTATTCGTCTAAATGGTAGCCCAAAAGGTCTCTTCAAGGCTATTAGAGGTATTAGATAAGGTGACCCTCTTTCTCCATTCTTATTCACTTTGGTTGCAGAAGGATTCAGTATGATGTTTAGGAATATTGTTTGAATTGATGGGCTTCTAAGTGGGTCATAGTGGGCCAACTGTTTCCCATCTACAATATGCAGATGACACATTAATTTTTTTGTGATGCTAATCCTATTATGGTCAAGAACCTCAATAGTTTCCTTCTCTACTGCCAATTAGCTTTTGGCCTCAAAGTTAATTTCAATAAAACATCCATGGTTTGTGTTTCCTGTGAGTTGATTCTTCTTAATTCTTTGGCTTCTATCCTAAAATGCAGAATTGATAAGTTCCCTCTCAAGTATTTGGGGGGTTTCTATTTTAGACTCTAGACTATCTTGGGCAGTTTGGGACTCTTTAATTCAAATGTACCAAGTTAAGCTAGACCTTTGGAAATAAAAAACTCTTATAAAGTCAACTATGCAAATATGATAATTGATATCTGTTCTTAAAATTCCTATCGATGTTATTAATATTATTGAGAGGTTTATGCTGAATTTTACTTGGGGCTCTTATGATAATGAGCACAAGAAATTTCACTGGGTTGACTGGGATAAAATATGCACTCTGATTAAAATGGGTGGACTGGGCATTCAGATACTTAAACGTATGAATTGGGCGGTACTTTAGAAGTGGTGGTGGCGAATCGTACAAGACCCTAATCACCTATGGATATAAGTCTTAGGGGCTAAGTATAAGTATGGTTTTGATCTGGTCAAAAAAGGAGGGGGGGGAGGGTCATCACAGGTTTGGAAAGATATTTACAGTTGCAAGAATGTGGTTCTATCAGGTGGCTGATTGGTAATGGTGAGGATACTTTCTTCTGGTTTAATAGATGGCATGGAAATAGTTCCCTCTCGATTCCATATCCATATTTATTTTCAAGAGTTGCTTCTTCGGTTGCTAAGATTGCATATTTATTTTCACGCATTCAATATGGAGCTCCTATTTGGAACATTAGGTGTTGCCAGAATGTGTGATATTGCAACTTCAGAGACTTTTGAGTATGATAGAAAATGCTTATATCTCGCTATATAGGGAAGGCCGTGTGATATGGGAAAGTGAAAGTCATGGTTCTTTCTCAGTCAAATCAGCTTACAGGCTTCTTTTCCATGATCGAGTCAGATGGTCTCTTGAAGGCATACATGTTATTTTGGAAATGGCCTATCCCGATGAAAGTTCAATCTTTCCTTTGGGTGGCCCTTGAAAATAAGTGTCTTACAATTGACAATCTTCGCTTGAGGGGTAAAATTTGGACTAACGTTTGCCTTATGTGTAAGAATGCATAAGAAATGGGTTGTCATCTATTATTACACTGCTCCTTTGCTTATGCTATCTGAAAGTGGGCTTTTTAGTTGCTTGGCTTTTCTCTTTCGCTTCCTGCCAATTTAATTTCTATGATTAATCTTTACCTACCTTCCTTACCTTATAAAGGCCTCCTTATTTGGAAGATTTTTAGAAGTGCTATTATTTTGCAAATTTGGCTAGAAAGAAATGGAAGAACTTTTCATGGGATCTTCTTAGACCTCCCCAACATTAAAGATAAAATCATACAAAGCATTTGGGATTGGTTATCTATCACAAAAGAAGGTCGTGGAGTGTCAAGAGTGGACATTTTTGTTAACTTAAAGCAACTTGTCTTCTCCTTTGTGCCCACCAATCGGCTGGTCACATTTTGGATGCCTCCTCCTGAGGCATGTTTTAAATTGAATTTTAATGCCAGCTCATTAGGGAGTAGGTTGTCTTCTCAGGGATCATCATGGGTCTATTGTCTGCTCTTATGTTGGACCTTGTGGTTCAACTATGGCTAACCAAGCTGAGTTAGCCTCTCTACTCCATGGGTTGGAAATTATAGTAAGCAAAGGCATTTTGGTAGCTATTTTTATTGAAGGCGATTTACTAAATGTGATTAAGTCGTGTTTGATGGAGCAACGTATACCTTGGACTCTCCATATCTTTTGGGTGAAAACCATGGATCTCTGCTGCACTTCTAGGCTTCGTCTTTCTCTCTCTCATGTCTTTCGTGAAGCCAACAATATAGCGGATCGGCGAGCTAAATATGAGTTTCTCTATCTTTATCGACTTTTGATGCCTTGATTCCAACTATGTAATTGACGATTTCCAAGCAACCATGCAATAAAAGTACATAATATTGTCAAAAGAAAAAAGATTGTAGGGGTTGACAAGGATAACATGGTAGAACTTGAAAATGCAATCAGCTTCGAATTCAATCAACTCCATACCTTTCAAGGTTCTCAAGTGATCATAGTGGTTCAAAAGGCCTTTTCAGGATTGTTGGAAAAACCAGGTGATCTAACTGGTAATTGCCCGGTTAGAGTAGAACCGACCACATGCCGATTTCGGTTTTGGGCGGTTTTGGTGATTTTTCAATATTAAAAAAATAAAAAAATGTATATAAATTTTTAAAAATAAAGAATTTGGTTTGTAATACATTTTTTAATATTCTTTACAACATGGTAAAGATTAAATTTTTTTTGGTCATTTAGAATACCCCTAGGCACAAATCAATTCTTTAAATCCATTTTTTTCATTAATTTTCAACTTCATTTGAATGTGTTTTGTTTTAATCATTCTTTATATGCTTTTCATATTTTAGTAAATTTTTTTTTGTATCTTTTTTACTTTTTTTCAACACTTTTTTTGCTGCCCGGGACTTGCCCGGTTAGAACGGTTGAATCGGCTAGTTTACTGGTTAGGTGGGTTAAACCGCTTTCGGGCCCATATCCGATTAACTGTTCTGGTTCCATTTTGCGAACAATGATCTCACCTGTTTTTTTGGCTTTCTTTTAGTAGTTTTGGGATGTGCTCAAAGAGGATTTCAAGTCCTTGCGTGGGGAATTCTTAAAGAGTGTAGAAATGTGCCTCTTACACTTCCTACCTAGTACCTAAAGAAGAAAGGGTTTCATCCATCTTGTCAAAAAAAAAAAAAGAAAAGAAAGAAAGAAATGGTTTCATCCCTTGACAATCATTATCATAGCCTTTTTCCAATTAATTGAGGCCGATTACATGAATATTGGTTCCCCATTCTGCTCTATTAACGACCATACCCTCAATGAGGCGATAAGTTCTCATATCTTTTCGTACTAATTCATCATAGACTTTTTAAATTAATTGGGATCGATTATACGAATACTGGTCCGCCATTCTACTCTATTAAAGGCTATACCCTCAATGAGACTATAAGTTCTTATATCTTTTCGTACGACTTCCAGCCACGTCTTTTTAAGCCTACCTTTTACCCATTTCGATCCTTCCACCTAACTAATTGGGTTCATCCCTTGATAATATTCACCCAATTAGCCTATTAGGCTAATTCTACAAGATAGTAGCCAAGGTGCTTGCCACCATGATCAGAGATGTATTATCTTAAGTAATCTCAGTGCCCCAATCAACATTTGCGGAGGATTTCTGTATTTTACATAATATTCTTGTTGCTCAAGATTGTATGATTTTGAGACACCAAGGAGACAAACTTAGCATTGTCTGTGAGCTCCACTTGGAAATTTGGGGTGTCCATTTAGCCTTCAAGCACCTGCAAAAAATGTAAAGAGTATTATAAAAAAGAAGAAGATCAAAACAGCTTGGAATTTCGAGGGATATTTTGATCTTTTTATTGTACTCGGATTATTTTTTATTTTTTACATATGCACCCAATGAGGTGCATGTTAAGTGTGTGTGGCCATCAAGGGCCTTATGAATGCTTCCACATGAACTTACTGATATAGTGAAACATGAACTCAGTGGGAGTGTGGTCCCGTATGGACCATATTAAGAAAACTATGTTTGATGATACGGGATTGTATTCAACATGCTAGGCTAGTCTGGTTGGGAAAAACCATGTTACCTGGTCATAGAAAAACAAACCGATAAGGGTTCGATGGGTCATCCCTTGATAAGGTTAGATTATGCCCGGAAGTGTGGGCCGAGGGACTGTGTGACCCTTGTGTGTGATGGAGGCCTTCAAAAATGGGGCTAAAGCCTCATCCGTGTACCGTCATATGCATCAGGTCAGGGTGATCTTGGTTTCGTCTCCATCGGGAACCTGAAATCCATAGACTGGGACTGCGACCCCTTGCCCATTGGCTAGACTTCGGTGACCCATTAATGATCCCTTACATGGATTGTGGGTCATGGGCAACGCTGTATTAGTTTGAGAAAGCAATTGACATTTGAAAGAAGAGTACCCCAGTGCACATTTATTCCTAAACCAAGTGGATCATTTACCCATCATAATAGTTAATAGACGTCAAAACGTGCATCTTGATGAGACACACATCATACTGAAATTTGGGCTTGATTGGCATCAAGACGAAGCATTTAGGACCTCCCAAATAATTTTTGTTTTTAAGAAACACAATTTCCATAAATGGAAAGTGGTTCACTAAAGCTGCACAAGAATAGTGTAAAACCTACTCGTTTTGAGTGAGATGGGCCCATAATAGTCCAAAAGTATCCATATGAGCTAAAAAATGGTATTTGGGGGCTTCTAGGCTTTTTGAATCCAATGCTAGTGATCTGATGCTCATTTGAGACCTTGAAATATAGCTCTAGTTTTGAGGTACTTTTCAGCATATTAGATAGTGGCACAATGAAATGTAATTTTCATCTTAATCTACTTTATCTTTATCGGCTTGGGACGAAACCTAGCAAGAATTCTTAGAACAGTAATTTGAATCTTCTCATATGTTTTGGGGCTGAGACGACACCTTTTCAAAATTGCTAAAAAACTAGGCTTATTGGTATGGGCTTCCGTAGTCCATAGACGTTTTTGGTACCTACAGGTCTAAGTTACACTGGGTTCTCCATTATTTACATCGGGGATACAAGAATGTCAAAAATACCATACAACATACCGGATTTATTAAAATAATTTTGTTTTTGTTGACTTATTGAGGGAAAACCTTTCTTAAGGTTATCGATCCGATTTGCCGTCTTGTTGTTCTTTCTGACAATCAGGAGCCCTTTGGGGGCCAACCCTGATTCTTGGAGCTTTTCAGATATTTTTTCTTTCAATAGTAGGGTGACCTTTTGAGGGACATTATTTTCCAAGCTACTGAGATTTTCATCTTGAGCTGGTCGAAGCCACTTATCATGGCGAGCGTTGCATCAACATGGTTATTAGCCTAGGTTCCCTTTTAGGTTTTCACCTAAACTTGATGGAAGTGGTGCCGTAGAATGATTTTCACCAACTCCCTCTTTATTTGGTTCCTTTACCCGTGACCACTACTGAGATTTTCATCTTGAGCTGGTCGAAGCCACTTATCATGGCGAGCGTTGCATCAACATGGTTATTAGCCTAGGTTCCCTTTTAGGTTTTCACCTAAACTTGATGGAAGTGGTGCCGTAGAATGATTTTCACCAACTCCCTCTTTATTTGGTTCCTTTACCCGTGACTTCATGGTCACGTCCGCCTTTAACGAATTTTGCTTATGATGGTCTTTATCAGACTTGCATCATATCCAGTTTCTCTTTTTGAGAACTTTTACCTATAAATTCATGGTCATGTTCGCCTCTATTTTCTTTTTTACTTGGGTGCCCTTTTGGGCTTTCACCAAGCCCAATTTTTTTTCTTTTTGGGCTCTTTTACCCATGGCTTCATGGCCTCATCCGCCTTCATTTTTTCATTTTTTTTGATGGTTCATGGGGAAATGGGTGATGAATAGTGGGGAGGTTCCCTTATTGGCGATAGGGATGAACGAGTGGATTTGAGCTGGGTTTGGAGGGTTGCATGTTTTGAATGAGAGGTGGGGGCTTGAGAGAGTTGTGACGAGCTGCGACTCAACTGGGGAGAGGGGGTCTCATAAGAGTCATGAAGAGAAAGTGCTCACGGAACTTTGGATGATGCATGAGATGGATGGTGATGGAGACTCGACATCCATGGTTATGTTATTAGTGGAGTGTGAATTCATGAGAGAGGTGATGAGATTGAGTGGAAAGATATGGAGGAATGAGGGTGAGAGATTTGAGTGGAGGGAGTTGAGATTGTAGAGGGTGGAGAGGAGGCAGGCAGCCTAGCAGCCATGATGGAAAAAAGAGAGGGGAAAGAAGGGAGACAGGTGGCCTAGCGATTGGTCTAGTGAGAGTGGGGGAGAGAGAGAAGGAAGAGGGAGGAGAGGGGGAGAGAGTAAACCACTGGCCTTTTGAGGGAGATGGAGCAAGGAAGGGGAAGAGGGGGAGAGGGAGAAAAGAAGAAATGAGGGGTATGTCCCCCCTTTCCAAGCTTGGCACCCCTAGCCTCGGGGCCGCTTTTCAGTTTCGAGTAAGGCATTTCAAGTAGGTCAAGCCATATCTTCATAATCATTTAAACGTTGTTTGGGCCCTCAAAAGGTCATTTTGGGCGTAGTTTAAGCCCGTCCATTCCGTGAGCTTTGAATCCTCTAGGTGACTTGGGATAGCCAAGCACCTTTATGTTGTCAGATCTCCAATTTTTGAAAAGGGAGAGAGATTGAGAACTTGGGGAGGGTTCCCTTTCAAACCATGCTGAAGAGCAGCCGGAGGGCTTCATAATTGTTCTAAGAGGGCCATTTGCCCGGGCGTGTCCCTGAACCCCCAAGCGGCATAAGAGTGATTCACGCTCTAGATGAAAAAATCTCTCTCACCATCAACTTTCGATTCGCAAGTAAGAGGGCCAGTGTGGCCACCGTCCGCCGGACCTCCGCAGTTGTTCGAGAGAGGATTTCCTCACCCCAGCGCGGAGGGAAACCAAGACCCCACCGACATTAGGCACCTTTCTCTGAAACCAGACAGAGCTCAAACATCGACACGTTCCAGATCATGCCAGCCCCGTCATTTTGACCTATGAGACACACTGTGGTGTGACCGAGAACCCTCATTACTCTAAAGAGGAAAGTGAACGGAGAAACCAAGGAAAAAAAAAACAGGGTTCAACAAGCTCTGGATTCAGTGAAGTATAGCTCAATGTTCAAGCCTTGGATTAATGTGGGGAGGAGTTCAATAGAATCTCCTAGCAAAGATCTACATTCTGGTACAACTCTTGCGTTCAATCTATGGTTCGATGAATGCAAGTCCCCAGGTCGCCACAGAAGCAAATCGAGCCAGTTGTAGGAATCCCTCCCTCCGGCAACCTTCCAAATTAGGAAAATGCGCAAATCGATACTGAATCATCTCAAACTTGGTGCAAAACAACTGCAGCAACCTCCTCTCTAACTTGCAAGCAGAGCCAAGAGCTAAAACGACATAGCTCGAAGATGCATTGGCAAACAAAGTTCACAAAACTGGCCGGACTATCACCTTGGGGGAAAATGGCACCACAACACGATTAAAGGGCGTCAAAATGCTCACAATTGAGAGAAGAACGAAGATATGTTGCTGAAATAGTTGAAGAAGTGCCGCAAGTTGCAGGACCAGCTTCCAAGGTCTTCCCATGGTGGAGCAACCTTTTAGACACTCCATTTTAAATCTAGCAAATTCTGTGGTTTTCTGAACCCTTAGGATCACACTTAACCAAGTAAACCCAAATCCATAGTTCACACAACTTATCTTATGACCCAGAACCACTTTGCCTACCCGGAACCCTGTAGAAACCTTGTTTTTTGTGACGCCCTATTTTACCAAAACAATCATAAAAAATAGTAAAAAAACTTGGTTTTGACCCAAATTTTCTCTGAGACTTTCACAAGAGGCTGAGGAAGACATCCACATTGAATAAATCAAGTTGGGGAAGTTTTGGTTTGGGCGACACGGGGCATGCTCTCCAGGCGACATAGGGCTTGTCACCCAAGTCATCCTGCAATTGACTTCTTTTAACAAAGAAAACATTAAAAAAAGTAAAAAAATCCGTTTTGACAAAATTTCTTTGAGAGCTTCACAAGAGGCCGATGAACACACTTGAAGTGAAAATCAATTTGGATCAAAATTGGTGTGTGTGACATGAGGCATGACGCCCAGGTGACACAGAGCATGCCGCCCAGGTGACACGACCCGTGCCGCCCAGGCAACACGACCCGTGCTGCCCAGGTGACACGACCCATGTTGCCCAAATCCACCTCCCCAAAATTTTCATCTTTGACCGAGGGATTTGTTTGTTATGCGTGCATATCCTTCCCAACAAGCTTTGACCCCTATAAGGCCTCTTCTCGTGGTCATTTGGTGGGGGACAGAGAAAACAATTAGAGATAGAGAGAGAAAAAGCTAGAGACATAAAGATTGAAACCCTAGAGATAGCCCCCTAGAACTTCAACCCTTAAGCCTGAGAGAGCCTAAAGCCATCTATAGGGCACAACCACCCTATACTGAAGGTACTTGTTGGCTAATATCCGGATTAGAGAGACAAAAGAGGACCGATTATGATACAGGTGAGCCCCAAAGGGCTCGGGCGTACCGGGCCATCTGGCCCGGTTCGGTATCATTTCTTCTTCTTTTTTTTTATTCTTATTTCATTACTTTAATTTTATTTTTCTCTGTTTTAGTTAATTTGCATAAAAATCGTATTTTGGATATATATTTTGGATCGTGTTGACCCTGCCACAAAGCTTCCGGGCAGATATGGCCTCAGATCTGAATTTGATCTGTCCCACTTTCTTTACCTCTGCATTTCCTTCATTTTTCATCAGTTTTAATGTGTTAGATCCGAGAGATCTTCATTTCCAAATATGTTAAAATTTTCATTATAAACAGTTTGGCGCCCACCGTGGGGCATTTCGAGCTTGAACCAAGTGCCAAATTACGATTTTTGTTCACTATTTTTCACTGTTTTCAATAAAAAAAGGGTCCAAAACCCAACTGTGAGAAGGACCTAGGGTTTTGGTGCTCCTAAACCCTATTTTCCTTGTGCGAAATGAGGCGTGCCTTCTGGGCGACATGAGGCGTGCCGCCCAGGTGACATAGGGGTTGCCGCCCAGGCGACACGGACCTTGCCGCCTAGGTCTAGGGCGACACGCCTTCTGGTGCCCCCCGTCACCCAAGTAAAATTTCTTTGAAAATTTGCATGCTGGGTCTTGGGACTATCTTGTGACTGCTCAATAAATTTCGGTGCAAACTAATTCTTTTAAAAATACCAAAAAAATATTTTACTTGAAACAAATATTTTCTATATGCTTTTTCCTGTTTACTCATTTTTAATTTATTTCATCATAAATATATTTTTTTCCTGCTTCTTCCAAATTTAAATTAGTATTATTTCATCTTGATTAACCAGAAAACAATAAATAATAATAATGTTTTTTGGTGACACTAGCAGTGTCGCCCACCCTGCAAGGGCGACACCAGTAGTCCTGCCCTAGTGACACCACCCTTGTCGCCCAATTGCAAGTGTCCCAAAAATGTTATGGGACCCCACAAGCCTATTCCAGGGACTTTGGCTCCCTGCTGACCATGTTTTGACTAAAATAATTTTTTTAAAAATAAAAATAAATTATTTTTCTTCAGATAGGTCTGTGCTGTTTCTGACTTTTTTATTTTACTTTTAGTTTGTTAATTTTGACTGAAACCATGTTTTCTCTTCTTTCACCATGCTTAGTTTAACTGTGTTTCATCAAAGTTAAAAAAGATATATATATATATATATATATATATATATAAAATAAAAAAATATCGAGGGCTGCTTGTAGCCTCCCTAAGCGCTCGACTTAGCACGGACTGTGTCTGGTCTCATTATTATGACTTTACATTCTTAGGGGTTGCTTACCCCTCCTTCTATACTGTGCTTCGAGCGAGTTCTGCCTCGAAGCGCGCCTCGTTAGGCACGATCAGTGCTAAGTGCTCACTTATTTCCTTTCTTGTTTTGTGTGCATTGTGTGCTTGACTTTATTTTAATTGTGTGCTTCTTTACACACTCTAGCACACACCGGACTGGGAGTTCTAGGGAAACCAACAAACTAATATTTTGAAAACCCCCAAAATCTGCGTTAACGGCGTGAGGGGAACCTAGTTTTGAGAGTCGAGGCTGTTGGGAATCGCGTAACTTTAACTGCGAGCGCCCCTTCGTAATCCTTTGCCTTAAAGAAACTCTGTGTATAGTAGGACCTGGTGAACATCCTATAACAAGAGGCTAGGACCTATGTGGGGACCTATATCAGCTTAGCGGCATTTTAATAGTTAAGAACCCACCCTCAAGCCAAGCCTACCTATAATACTGGGTCAAAAATTTTCGTGTGCTTGCTTGCTTATTTATGGTTGGTTAATCTTAGATCTCAATCCAGATCCGCTTTTGGTCCAAGCTGAACCCTCTGGGTCCAAGTCCAGGCTTGTACTTAGCTTAGCCCAGGTCCGAATTAGGTTTCTCCTTGGTCCGAACTTAGGTCCCCTCTTGGTTCCAGCTGATGGCTTGTTCCTAGTTCATCCTTGATCCAGTCTGGGGCCATATTGGGGCTGATCATCAAAACTCTCTGGGTCCAAGTCCAAGCTTGTACTTAACTTAGCCCAGGTTCGAATCAGGTTCACACCCAAGTCCGAACCTAGGCCCCCTCTTGGTCCACGCCTAGGGCTTGTGCCTAAACAAACTTTGATCCAGTCTGGGTCCACACTTGGTCGGAGTTTCATAAGCCTCTAAGTCCAAGTCTAGGCTTGCATCTGGCTCAGTCCAGGTCCGAACCAGGTTCACACATGGTCTGAACCTAGACCCACTCTTGGTTCGAACCGATACTTATACCCATTTAGCCTAAATCTTAGTCAAGGTTCTAGCATTGGTCTAAGCATAGAGTTGTCTCTAGAGCTAGACTAGGCTTACCCTAGTTCAGGGTCTAAACCAAGACCCATTAAGTCTAGCAAGTTTCTTCAAGTCAAGTCTTAGCCTAGGTCTCAGTTAAGGTTTTGCCCCTAGAGTCAGATTAGGTCCACCTTTAGACGTCGAGTTTAGATCTCTCTAAGTCTAGGAAGCATGACCCAGGATCATAACAGAGCAAGGTCCAACCCTATGGCCCCAGCTCAGTCTAGATCCAGAGGACCTAGTCAGTCTGAGAGGCACTGTCAGATTGCTCCCTCACAAATCATCCACAGCATTTGTGTCAATGAGCTGACTCTCGAACAGCATGGAACCAAACCTAGCCATCCAAGTTGTCGTCAAGGCCACCTTTTAGAAGTCACGAGCCAATATGTTAATAAGGTTCATCATACCCTGAATAGTCAAGGGGTCAGGCCGGGGGCAATTCTCCAAGACATAGGGTTAACTTCAAATCCAGTCGGCATGACAAGAATAAGACCCCGATCCAAATCTCTGAGTCAACCCAGCCGTATGAACCCCGATGGTCATATAGCAGCCCAACATTTCAGTCTTGGAAATTAGCCAGTTAGTGGGCGAGTAGGTTCACACACAACTCGGGAAAGCCTACTATTAGCAACCCATTACTTGTAAAGATTAGGGTTTTGACCTAACTTGTTATACAGACAATCCTAAAGTGCATGCTTACTTTTAAGACCTACTCAATAGAGGATACACCATAGAACGCACTCAGTCCAAGAAAGTCAGGTCAGAAATTCAAGCCGTAGGCCAAGTCCAACATTTTGGCTCAAACCAAGATAATCCTAAGGCTGTTAGTCTGTCAATTCAACCCACTACGAGCCAGGGGTCTAGTTCTAATCATCACTTGAACCCAAGTCTACCTCAAGGGAAGACTCCATTTGACAGTAGCCATGGCATTCCTTCACTCTTTCAGTCTAGTGTTGGAGCAAGAGAATGTCCTAACCCTAAGGATAGATTATCTAACCAAGGTTAGGGTCAAGTAGACCAAGCCGCTCAAGGTCAGAGGTTTAGTCGTCATAGCAACTTGAGTTGCCCATCCCAATTAAGTGGTGATCCTATTCTGTAGGCCACCTTGCATGGCCAAGTTGTGCAACTTTCGAGTGATGGGTATGCTCTGACCGAATTCAACTCGGGTAAGTCTACAAGCCGACAACCGGCACACCAAGTTCAACACATTCCTCAGGCTCAGTCCTTGGGGCAACCTGCTACTTGGGCCCAACAGCCAGTTTATACGAGTCACATACCACAAAATCAGGTTCAACAGACCATACAATCGAGCCAGCTCACAACTATAATGACGGCTCAATTCGCTTGTATGAAACACCTCCAAGAATCTTTAGAGAAATGAGAATATGAGACTTCTCAAATCCTAAGGCTTATGTACAAGAAATTCTGGGAAACCTAGAAGATCTACCAGTGGGGTTTGTGATGCCACAATTCAAAAACAGATTTTCAAGGAAAGAGGATCTTGAGGCAGACATCAACGCCTACTTATTGATGGTCCACACAATGCGAGACCGACCCAACCAACTTAAGGTCATGTTCTCAAATAACTTAAAAGAAGAACCCTTGATATGGAACCAAAGATTCATGAAGGGGGCCTTTCAAGCAACTCTTGACGAAATGTTCAAGCAATTTTCCTCCCGCTATAGTGGAGGAAGGCCAAGACCCGTCACCCTTGGTGAGTTAACTTCCATCGAATAGAAGTCGGGAGAGTCTTCTTCCCGGTTTATTACTAGATTCGGAGAGGCCGCTATGTGAGTCATTGCAACTCCACTCCCTTAAGCCGTGAAGGTAAGCATAGCATTAGAGAATATAACTTCAGAATATGTCACGTTCGGGCAATCCCTTGCTTATTTGATGTTATGCTTGAAAGAATATCACGATATGACTGAGCCAAGGAAGATAAAGTTGCAAACGAAAAACCCTATCAAGAAGGAGAGGTGAACGTGATCAAGAAAAGCAACCCTTCTGCAAATCATTCACAAGGAAAGACTAAAATTCGTTCTACCACATGGAGAATGCAGACTTCTACACCAAGGGAGTTCACTCCCATTGATGAGCCTATGACTGATGTCATAAAGAAGTTACTCAAGGCAAGGCCCATAGAATTACCTATAGTAGCCAAGATTCCTCCTTTCCATGGAGGCGATACGTCTCAATGGAGCGATTGGCATCAAAATTATGCCCATAACAAGGAGGAATGTCTAGCTTTCAGATATAGAGTTCAAGATCTCATTGATAATAACATGATAAGTGTCGAAAAGGAAGATGTTGATGGTAAAGAGGAATCAGAATCTCTAGATGTCTCGACAAAGAATACAGATGTCAATCTGATTAACTCAGGAGAATCACAAGCAGTGCCCAATAATTCGTGAGGGGGAAAATGAATGAGTGCTAAAAAGAAGCCCTTCACCCCAAAACCCTGACGACCCACCTAAGTGGGTTCAATATGATGCAGACGACGTTTCAGAAATTGATGTGATCTAGATCAATGAGAAGGGATCATTTTCCAAACAAAGGGTCAACACCCTAAAGTCTCCCATTACGCTTCCAAACAAGGGGCCAATACCTAAAATATCAAAAGAAGATGAACCTTTAGAAATTCTAAGGGGTCCACCTGGGCCTCCTTCACCAGACTTCTTGGCCAACCCACCTATATGGGATGAGGAGCCAAGTTCAAAAGATTTAACCGAGTCACCTCTCGAGGTGAACCTAGATATAGACGATGGAAAAGCAAATAGCCAAAAATTGACTATTCTCAAAGTTTTGGCATCTTCGTTAGAGTTAATAGGACTCAAACCTTTGGAAATTCTAACGGGCCCACCTGAGCCATCTTCACAAGCGTTCTTGAATGATCCGCCAATCTGGGATCGAGAATTGGATGTTGAAAATCCGACCATGTTACCTACTCAAGAGGCAGGCTCTCTAAAAGTCATTAACGACATGAGCACAACCATATCAAGAGACTTCATCATGTGAAGAACAAGTTCCCAATGGAATAGAAAGCCCTGTAGGGGCAACCCCAGCAAAATATTCAATAGGGGCAAACTCCTCTCATGAAGATGATACAATAGGGGCAACTAATGAGACTAAACATGCCATAAGTCCATCTAATACTAACTTAATCACTCTTTTGGTACGAGAGTCTCACCTAAGCTCGAGCACTGAGCAAGAGCCTACTACGGAGTTAACCTCCGAAAAGCAATTCGAAATTTGCAATGAAAAAGATCATTGAAAAGGAGTCGAGTGATCAGTCACCCCTTGCAAATAACCAAATGAGGCATTCATGCCTCACACTTCAAAGGCATTAACGCCTAATGTGTAACATGAAGTACTCCATTAACAGGAAAACCTTGATAAGCCTATTCATCCATACAGAAGGCTAAGGGATTTGGAAACTAAGAGTGATTTTTAGTCCCAAAATCAAGGTTCACGTGGAGTAGTTTAAAGGAAAAGTTCAACAAAATGCAACAACCATTGTCAAAGAGATTTTGGATGCCAACCTGGGTCAAGGGAAATCAGAAGAAGACCAATATTAGAACCTCCCTGCCACTTGGAGGAGGGAAAGATGATCGAATTCTTACATGGTCTTAACGTGAATTGCTAAAAAAAAAAAAAGGGGCACCTTTGACTCTTCTTCCTCATCCTCCTCTTCCTTTGTCATGGTTCTCTTCTTCAAAATAAAAAATAAAAAATTCACTGGGCTGAAAATTTGAAAGAAACCTGAAGCATTGGAAAAAAAGCTACCAGACTGAACACCGAAAGGGACCCCGGGGCGACGAAAAAAGAAGAAGTTCTCTCCTTCTTTCTAATCTCCAAAGTTTTTTCCCTCTAAACATCTTCTTTTCCTCCCCTTAGTCAAAGTGGTGTTAAAAGAAATTGTTAGGGACCTAGATTGTCTGAAACTTCGAAAGGTGGGTGGTGGAGGAACAAAATCAGAAATCCAAAGAGATTCTGAACATCCAAGGGCAGTATCCTATATTTTCAAGACTCTGTTTCACTCGAAACTCTAGAGAACTCTCCTTAAATTGCAATACAAGAGTTGAGGTTGGAAGATAAAGAAATATTTGATGATTCCTTATCTCGAATATTTATGTAAGGACCCGATTTGCTCACATAGGGTCCATCAAAGGGGGTCACAAGTGGTTAAACTGTAAGACCTACATTAAAAGAAAACCACCCCCAACAGGGGCAACAAAAAGAACAAAAAAAAAACTCCACAGTTGTATGAGTATAACTGCCGACTACACTGTCCATCACTGCATGACGTTAAGCTGCTTAGAGGGCTCTATGGTTGCAGGAGCTAAAACTACTAACCAACCTTGTTCTTCAAAATTATCTTCCTCTTTTCAAAATTTTCACTATATGTTTGTGTTTTTAAAAACTTTAATTTCTTTATTAAAATCGTAGCTTGTCCCGGCTCTGGGTTCTATTTCAAACCTCCCCTTACTTTCAAAATTTCTAAAATGAATTTTAAAAAATAAAGGAGCTTGGACACCCGTATATGATGATCACCGTGTTGTCGCGATTACCTCGTTGTTGCCTCGTCTCTTTCTTCGGAATCGGCCCTACAAGTCTTTTCCTATAGAAAGCCTTAGAAAATTCTGAGGAAATTTAGGAAAATGCAAGTTTGCAGATTTGAAACTGAAGTTAATGGCATGGCCAGAAAATCCAACTTGAGTTTTAAGCTTGTGTAACTCACCGACATCTCACGCTGTAAAACCCTAGGAGGAAAAATGCCCTAGGTGGGTGAGCTTCGTGAGCGCAATAACTTTGAGGGATAGTTGGTGTGCCCTCTGACCACGGGCCATAAAGAACAAATTTTCAATATCTGCATTATTCTCTCTTTTCTTAAATCTATAGACAACCTTAGGAAACCTTAAGGAGATCAAAGAAAATTCCAGGGTAAAAATTTTTCTGAAAAACTGCTGAAGTTAAGTGGCATGGCCAGAAAATCCAACTCGAGTTTCAAGCTTGTGTAACTCATCGACATCTCATGCCGGAAAGAGTAGGAGGAAAAATGCCTTAGGTGGGTGAGCTCGATGAGTGCAATGACTTGGAGGGATAATTGATGTGCCCTCTGACCACGTAACTTCAGAAAAAAATCTTTGACGTTCACCTGCCCCTCGAAGGATAGGGAACATCAGAGAGTCTATTTCTTTGCCACTCACTTGTTGCTCGAAGGATAGGGAGTGCCAAAGAGGAGCAACTGTGGACACCCCATATTAAATGGTAAATTATATGGTTTTTAGAACCCTTAGGATCACACTTAATCTACTAAACCCAGATCCATAGTTTACACAGCCTATCCTATGACCCAGAACTAGTTTGCCTACGCGGAACTCTGTAGAAACTCTGTAGAAACTCTGTTTTGTCCCAGATTTTTTTAAACGCCATGTTTTACCAAAAAAGCATTAAAAATAGTAAAAAAAAATGTTTTGATCCAAATTTTCTTTGAGAACTTCACAAGTGGTTGAGGAAGACACCCAAATTGAAAAACATCAATTTGGACAAGTTTTGGTTTGGGCGACACAAGGTGTGCCGCCCAGGCGACACAAGGCGTGTCTCCCAAGTCATCTTGCAATTGCCTTGTTTTACTAAAACAATCATTAAAAATAGTAAAAAAATCCATTTTGACCCAAATTTTCTCTGAGAGATTCAAAAGAGTCTGAGGAACACACTAGAAGGGAAAAATAATCTCAATTTGGAACCAAATTGGTGTGTGCGACACGGGGCGTGCCACCCAGGCGATACAATGCGTGCTGCCCAGCCGACACAAGGTGTGCCGCATAGGCGACACGACGTGCCGCCAGGGCAACACAACTCGTGTCGGCCTTCCCAAAATTTGCATCTTTAACAGAGGGATTTGTTTATTATGCGTGCATATCCTTCCCAACAAGCTTTGACCCCTATAATCGTGGTCATTTGGTGGGGGACGAAGAAAACGCTTAGAGATAGTGAGAGAAAAAGCTTGAGAAATAGAGATTGAAACCCTAGAGCTTTAGAGAGATTAGAAACCGTAGAACTAGATTCTTGGACCTTCAACCCTTAAGCCTGAGAGAGCCTAAAACCATCTATAGGGCACAACCACCCAATACTGAAGGGACTTGCTGGCTAATATCCGGATCAGAGAGTCAAAAGATGACTGGTTTTGATACGGGTGAGCCCCAAAGGGCTCGAGTGTCCCAAGCCATCTGACCTAGTTTGGTATCATTTTCTTCCTTTTTTTTATTCTTATTTCATTAGTTAATTTGGATCATGCTGGCCCTGCCACAGATCTGAGAGTAGATCTGCTAGCTTCCATGCAGATCTGGCCTTAGATCTAAATTCGATATGTCCCACTTTCTTTGCCTCTTCATTTCCTTCATTTTTCATTAGTTTTAAGGTGTCAGATAAGAGAGATCTTCATTTCCAGATCTGTCAGATTTTTCATCGTAAATAAACCTGCATGGAGGGATGGTCTCGTCATTTGGATAAAAGATCACTGGGGCATTTTTGTCATTTGTGCTTAATTTTTTGTTTTGTTTTGGATTTCTTTAATTGTATTTAAGCTTGAATTTTGAGCATCCACCCTCGTTTGGTGAATCCTCTACATAAGCAAGCTTTTGTTAGGGAACGACGCCCAAACCCCTCCCCCTTTTTCTGACCCTTCTTTTTGGAAGCTTTAATACCCCTAAAGGCTAGGAAGAATCAAGGCCATATTTTTGAAGCCAAATCAATGAGGAACGACCCCCAACCGATCCCCCTTTTTCTTAATCTTCTTTTTGGAAGCTTCAATATCCCTAAAGGCTGGGAAGAATCGAGGCCAGATTTTTCTTGTTAGCTTGTTTTTCTTTGTGAGCCCTTTGAGGGAGAGACAGAAAACTTTGAGAGAAAAGGGATACCCCTGAGTGCGCGGTCCTGTGAGTACCCCGGTCGCGTGGGTCACCCCCATCTCTCCTAAACTGAGTCATCCTTTCTCCCTCTCTCTTACTCTCACCTCCGCATGCGCGACCTTGTCCGCATGGCAGCTTGCGTCCATCCACAAACCCGTAGATGTGAGCAATCCCACGGGTCTTGACCCTCAGGTTTCTCTACACCCCCCTTAGCGGCCAGCAAGCCCCCTCCGAGAGGGCAACCAAGGAGGAGGAACATTTGGATTCCACCCTAATAATGGAGAAAGTGTGAGAGGAGAGAGGTTGTAAGCTTGAAGAGAGCTCCTGTCCAAACCACGTTGACGAGCAGCAGGAGGGCTTCGTAATTGCTCTAAGAGGACCATCTGCCCGAGCGTGTCCCCGAACCCCCAAAGTGGCGTAAGAGCATTCGTGCTCCAATCACAAAAATTTCTCTCATTGTCAGCCTCCTATCCGCTAGCACGAGGGCCTGCGCGTGCCCTACGCGCTGGACCTCTGTGGTTGTTTGAGAGATTCCAGCTCTCTTTGGAGGGAAACCAGGACCCCACCGACATCAGTTGGCAACTCCACTAGGGACATGTCACCCTATCATTGGCTTGAGCCGTCTCTAGGTACTAACCTCTCTTTCTCCTATTTTCACTTTTGCTATGGGATCGGCTTATCCCTCCTTCCTCCGGGTCGGGGAGTTCTACATCCTCATACCTGCGACTACTCATGGGAAGGCTCGACCGTTCGGTCCTCCCTCCTTTGCGTGCCCTCTATCCAATCATCCTGGCTCAACCATCCCGGCCTCCACTGGGAAAGTTCGGGGCATGAACCCTCAGGCCCCTTCCCCTGCCTCTGCTACCGTTGGGGGAAGACCCCTTTAAGCCCACTGCACAAGCGACCCTATTGTGCTCCCTCACAAAAGCACCTTGTTGCTGACGGGCACCCCACCAGCTGTAGACCCCAAAGCGGTCCCTATTCCGCCACTCCTCCTCACTCGATTGATCCTAACGGGACTACCGCCACTATGGATAGGCCAAAGACGACCCCGCCTGCATCACACATGGGCGTCGCCAACATTGGCATCCCCGTGCTCATACCACCCGCTGACAATCACCATGCTAGCTCGTGCGGTTACTCCATCTTGCATACTTATGTCTATAAACTCTCGAGTGGCCTTGTTTGAAGACATTTTTCAGCACCATGAGTCTCCGATGAGGAATAAAATAGAGAAGCCGGTCAACAAAGCCTGATAAACATTGGAAATTTAAATAGTCTCAGAATGGCCCCAAAACAAGTCAAGATTTTCATAAAGACTCCTAAAAGTCTCCTGCCAATTTTTGTTGCATTCCGATATGTCTAAGGCAGTGCAGACTGAGAAACAATTTCGACAGAATCAACCTCTAGTACTCTGAAACATACCTCAAAACTAGAACTATATTTTTGGTGTGTCAAACTACTGTGGGACCACTGCTATTGGATTCAACGTGGTTGAAAATCCCTATGGGTCACATTTCTGCTTAATAGGGTTCTCCTCGACAAAGTTATAGGTAAGAGACTAAAAAGGAGTAGGCCGCACACTATTCCCATGCAGCCTCATTGCACCAAATCACCATTAATGGTGATTATTTTCGGGTAGTGACTTTGAAGACCCATATCTCACTCATTTCGAGTTGGATCATTCTCAAACTTTGTGTGCGTGTTTGTCTCATCGAGTCGAGCGTTTCGATATGTACACAATGCCCGAACGTGGAGAAAAGCTAGAGAGAAGCTGCTAATATGTGAAGAAAGTTGCAGGAAAATGACCAGCAACACGCCTCGCTCGAGCGGTCAAATCATGGCGGTCACGTATCCGATCGACATGAGACCAGTTCCATCTCTTGCGTAAGGTTCGTGGCTATCACTAGTTTGAACTCTACGCATGATGAACGGTCGACTTTCGCACACAAAGCCAATAACATGACTGCAAATTTCGGTGCTGAAATTCTAAATTCCAGCCAAAACTCAAAAGTTGAGAAATCTTCGTCCAGACACGAAATCCAGCTGCGTTTGTTGCCACGTGATAGTGACGACATGCTCAGTGTGATACAGTAAAGAAATCATGGAAAAAACATCAAGAAACAAGAACACTGTCGATCCGATGTTTCTAAGATTCATCCAAATTTCATGTCACATGATCGTGGCCTAAAAACACGATTCATGGCATGAATTTAGTATCAAATCGATCGTCATGCCGAGACGAAAAAACAATCATCTTTCGGACAAACAGGCACTAGAGCAACCCCGGATCATTTATGAAAGATCACGCACGTTCTAGTGCATATTAGAACGTTCTAGGCAAAACAATCATTTTTCACCCATTTTTAGAACTTCTTTAATTCAATTAAATCTTAATTTTTAGCAATTAGGTTTAATTTTGATCAATCCACCCATGTTTGGGCAAAACTCTATATATATCACGTACTATACTTTGCTTAATAAAATATTCATCTTTTCTCATCGTTAGGTCACATCTTGAGAGAAAGAGGAAGGAGAAAGAAACTTTTGGGTCGGTACCCCTGAGCTTAAGGTAAATCTCTTTCTCTCTCTTCCCTTCTTTCCTCTCTTCTTGTCTCTGCTCTTTTTTCTTGATCTGAACTTTTCTCAGAGGCTATGCGTGGCAGTGGCAGTGCCGTGCATGCCTCTTTTTTTCTTTTCCCCTCCTATGGTTTCACAGGTCGTGCATGACGATGGCAGCGCCATGCGCGAGCCTCTTTCTCCCTCTCTTCATTCGTCTCTATCTCTTCGCGAGGCTTGCAGACGGCGTTGCTCATCGCCGTCCGCTGGTATGATTTCAACGTCCCGCATAAGCGCAGACAGTGATGCCTATCGCCGTTCGCAGGGGTCTCACCCTGATGTGTACCTATCACAGATGGCGATGCCTATCGCCGCCCGCGAAGGGTCCTGGCAATACCTATTGCCGTCTACGAGCTTCTCTCTTGCACCTTGTGCCTATCACAGAAGGTGATGCCTATCGCCATCCGCAAGCTTCTTTCATGCGTTCGATGCCCATCGGCATTCACAAGTTTCTTTCATGCACTCAGTGCCTATCGCTGCCAGCAGGTCTCTCTTGTGTGCCTAGTGTCATCTGTAGTTCACTGCTCACCCTCAAGCCATGAGCAACAGTGTCCAGCGTCGTCCAAAGGCCGCGCCATTGTTACTCCACAACTGTGGGTGGCGATACTTAACGCTGTCGGGACCTTCCTTCCTTTGTCGTCTCGTGGCTTCTTTTTTCTCTCTTTTCTTTTCTCTTCCTCTCTTCTCACTTGACTAAAGGTAGAACCAGTCTGGCAACACCTTAGCGGTCTAGCTGTCGAGTAGTATTGCTGTCGTGCTGGTCCTGAGTACCATGCTCGTCTTGCTGCCATACCAGATTAAGACAGTCATATCGACCTAGGTTTCGAGTAGTATTGCCGTCACGCCAGTCTGAGTTACCATGCCCGTTTGGCTGCCACCCCGAGTCGGTCATTGCACTGGTCTAGCTATCATGCTAACCTCGTCCCCTTGTCAAGCTCTATTCTCATTTCTTTCTTTATTAGAACCTTCTTCTTCATCTCCCTAATTTCTCATGTTCTCTTCCATATGAATGTAGATTGCTCTAAGACAAGGGTGGGTCCTTCGACCCACTTGTCTTACAAATTAACCATGATAGTGTTGTGCAAAAAACAATGAGATTGCAGGTTAAGGGAGGCAATTTCGAACCAATTGAAGCAGCTGGGGGGATTTTTGTCATGATCTAAGAGGGCGCCCAGCAAGTCTGCCCGAGTAAGTCAGGGACCCATGTGAGGTTAGTCCCCATCTCACATCCAAAATTCCTCTCTCACTAGTTGGACACCTGCCCTTGTTCTGTGAACAAGGTTCCCGAGACACGTGTTACCCAATCACCTAGATCTGGGGAGACGAGATCGAGGCATCTAACCAGCTTGGCAACTCCATTGAGGACTTATTACCCCTTCGTCAGTTCGTTCTCGCTTGATTAGCATCACCTTTTACTTTCTGAATTGCATTCATGGCATCTGAGTTCTTCAACTCGTTCATCCGAGTTGGAGATTTTCTCATCCTCGCACTCGTGACTGTCCCGGGGAAGCGAGCTTCTCAATCATCGTTCCCTACACTCCTCTTGAGTCATGACTTATAGTCTGGCTCCCAGGTTCTATCCTGGATTGGTGCAAGAGGGGACTTAAAGGTCCCTAACTCCTCACTTTTTAGTCCTAGTGGACCCTCTACCAGGGCCTTCCGCATTGGTAGCACGTTTACTACCACCCACAACATGCACCCTGCTACTGGCAAGTCCCTTGTCTGTGATATTGCTGAGGTACACCGAAAGGCTGCCCTGTCTGCTTTCGTGAAAGGCAAGCAGGTTGCTATCGCTTTTGAGGGTTGTCGCAAGGCTACTCCCCATACTCCTTCACCATCTCGAACTTCTATACCCAGAGGCTCGACTCATGGAGGGGGAGATCCTACCTCCTGCACACACCTAAATGCTCGTGGTCCCACCATTCGAGCCACACCTCGAGGCAACTTTCATGCTGCCTTGAGCTCGCTCCCAAGCCTAGGCCTTCTTGGGCCGAACCCAGCACGTGTCATGCATCTGCATCCCACAGCTCGGGGCAGCGTCAGTTCTGTGCCAGCTCAAGCACATGAGGGTCGACCTTTTTGTCCTCCCTCTCAGCACACACGACTTCACCCTGTGAGAGATAGGATCATACTCGGTCCTTCACAGACACGAGCTAGTCAGCCTCCTCAGGTCGAACCAGCTCACAGAGCCCGGGCTTACCCTTAAGTTACCTGGATGACTACCTCCAAAGTTGCACGCACCAGCTTTACAAGTTCCTCCTCGATCCCGACTCAAGCGGAGTCGTGAACCAGTTCCTTCTTTTGTCACTCTTCCTTCGCCAGACAAGCACCTCAAGATCTGATACTCAAAGGTTTTTCGTAAGAGTACTATCTTGAGTCAGCCACCCCAGATCAGCCATGCACCTGGACCTCACAAGGGAAGTTGGGGCAAAGGATTGCCGGCAGATAAAAGTTTACAACCTCTAAGACCGCAGCCTAGACTGCTCTCTATCCTTGGACCTCATTCTTTGTTCCAGCAGATAGACACAGCTCTCACATGCTTGAGAAAGACGGGACAGTCCAAGTCTTAGGCTCGATTCTAGACTGAAGCTTATTGCAGCCTCAAGATTAAGCAGAAGAGAGGCCTATAGCTCCTGATTAAAGAGGCCTCTAAGGAAGTTGAGGTTACTATTCTTGGAAACCTCCTGTCTCACAATCCCTTCTTCCCTCTATGAGTTGTCAAGAAGCCACGGTCCTAAGACAGCCAAGAACCGGTCATCACATGGTCGGTGCACAAGGCTTGAGTCCAGTCTAGGCATGCTGAGCCCTTATAGACCGACTTGCCACGTACGACTCACCAACCCCGGCAGTAGACCACTCCACCTGGCTCTGATCCTCCAGAAGAAACGGTCAGCGTCATGGTGATCAATGAGCCGGGTGATGCCCAAGAAGAGCGGATGAACAAGTTCGAGGTGCTGATGAAGTCCATTCTCGAAAAGATGGATTGCCTAGAGGCCTCAAAGTCCCTTACTTCTCCTCCTCACCATGAGGCCAATTCCAAGCCTAGAGAGGACACAGCTCCTAGGCAAACTCCCTCACCGGCCTCCCAAGACAGATCTGCTCCCTGCATTGTCTCGCAAGCCAATATAGACGCCATGGTGACTCACAGTCTCAAGAATATGGTCCCGGGCATGCAAGAGGCGCCACTTTACCAAAAGCCGTACCCCTTGTACATCGACCAGGTGCGATTTCTCCCAAACTACGAAAAAGGGAAACTCCCCCTGTTCAGTGGTGCTACATCCCCGCATCAGCATGCTGCTCACTTTCACGTAGCTTGTCGAGAGACGGCAACTAATGGGTGACTCCTCCTCCATCAGTTCGTCAAGAATCTTGAGGGGCCAGCCTTCCAGTGGTATGCTCGGCTACCTCCAAACTCGGTACATACATAGCAAGAAATGGAGAAATTATTTTACCAGTGCTTCTATGAAGTTCAGAGAAACGTGGAAACCATCGAGCTCCTCACTCTGACTCAAGAGCCTGGTGAGCCAGTCGATAAGTTCATCGCCCGATGAAGAGAGTGAGCAACCTATCATGCCACTCCCAAGATTGAAAAAGAAGTAGTTTAGACCTGCATACAAAATATGCTACCTGAGATCGCCCTGCATGTAGAGGCCTTCAATCCACCCTCCATGTCAGAGCTCATCTCTAAAGTAGTTTGCATGGAATGTCTGTCCAAGCACCATGGTGGTTCTCACCAACAACCCTCTAGATCGGGAAAAGGTCCTGGCAATGGCTGCTCTCGCTCCAACAATAGGGGCAACCAGCAAAAATCGGTGATTATTGCGACTGTTACCGTAGCTGACAAAACCTTGGACCTCTCCAAAGGGGTAACCAAGGTACATGCTGGAGGCAAGCAATAGTAGTTCTATAACAAGGTCACACCCCCTAAAAATATAAATCGAAGTGACTACTGGATCCAACACCAGAACAAGGTGTACCCCTTCGAGAAGGAGTGGATTCCTGTGCTACTTCGATTACTATTAGAGCAAAACATGATCCAGCTGCCGGAGGTCAACACCTCAGAGCAAGTCGCATAGGAGACACACGAGAGGTACTGCGCCTATCAGAGGAGAGTAGGCCACCCCACTCAAGAATGCTATACGCTCAAGGACATTATCGAAAACCTTATTAACAAGGGCCAGATAAAGCTTGAAGAGCTAAAGAAAGCATCCAGGGCAATTGAGGCTTCCCACATAGTGATAATCCAAGAGGATGACGAAGTACCCACTGTCCTCTATGCACTATTCTCCATAATGCTCGAAGAAGGTCTCATCACTCCAAAGCAGACAAGGCCGCCCAAGTTCCTGCCTTCAGGAACTGAGAACCTCTGGTGTTCGTATCATCTGATACGAGGCCATGACCTGAGCAAATGCACTGGCTTCCACGAGCTCTTGACAAAGAAGATGCCGTAGCACCAAGAAGTTCATAGTAACCTAATAGGATGCCCTCAAGTCCCTGCTCCACTAGTGCAAGAAGACCTCTTGACACAAGCCCAACAAAGTGAACTAGATCCTCTTCAGGCCCTCTTCGAGGTGATATTCCAACAGGTTCTCGTCACCCCCATGCTCATCAGGTAACCTAAGCGTCTTGCTTAAGGCACATAAAATCTTTGGTGCCCATATCACCAGGTATGGGGCCATGAGCTGACGAAATGCTCAAGGTTCAAAGCTATAGTCGCGGAGAAGGTACAGAAAGGCCACATTGTTTGTGTCGTTCTCCCAGAACGCGTCTAAGCCATTGCTCCGATCCAAGAAGAAATCTCATTATATGTCCCTTACGAGGATACCTCGAACCCTTCTGAGCCCTCGACTTCTTAGCCCTGGGAAGTCTACCATGGGCGAAGTAAGCTCAAGTCCCTAAAGTGTGAGGCAGTCCGTGAAGCTAGGGCTACTCATCAGCCCGATGGGACGAACCGTACACCTCCCAAGGGATCCAAAAAAAGATGAGCAACTTGGGCCAGTTTGCTGAAGGAACCAGATTCCTCAGCCACCAGTCGAGGAAGAATTTCTCAGGCCTCTTCCTCTAGTGCCGACCTTATAGGACTTCATCCCAAGCGCTGCTCACCTTATCCCTTTGTCCAATCAGGTGGATGTTCTTAAGTTGTCAACTGCTCGGGGCTCGTCCAATACGGGCGACGAAGTTAAAAGCATTTCCTAATGGTCAGAGCCGGGGCAAGACCTAAAATACTCCCTGCATGCGTCCAATTCTGGGGATGACATAAAAAGCTGCCCAGAACATTCTAACTCTTATTCTCCTCCCTCCTCTTTTATTTCTTTCACAGGTACAGTTCGGCTATGGCCAAACTTTGATGCTTTAAACAGAGAGCTCAAAAACACCATCATCGACAGGTCGTAGCAGAAGCGCTTAAGAAAAGTGCTGGCCCAATGGCTGGATTCTTAACTGTCGCCGATGCCCTAGCTTCCCAAGCCAAGTCCAATCCATCTTCGAGCTCGTATTCCCACGAGGCTTGTCACATGGTTCAAGTTCGTGAAGTGCCACCCAGCACGGGGCAAGTACTGAGTGACCCCAGTCACGAGGACATGAACTCCATGCTCGAAGTTGACCCTTTTATTGCTTGGTCCGGCCAGGGACCGAAAATCGTCTCCCATACTAGGTCCCTCTTAGAAGCCGAAATGTCAGGATCATGGGTCTCTGCACTCGAGGTTAATAAAAAGCCTTGTTAATCCCCTGATGAGGAACTACAGGAAGCTCCATAAGAGTGGGAAGAAGGTGGTGAAGCTATCGCGGATGAGCTCGAAGATATAAACTTAGGGGATGAGGCCGACCTAAGGCCAACCTTCATCTCGGCAAAAATGTCCCCAGAAGAGAAAGGAAGTTATATTTCCCTCCTCCGAGCAAACCTGGACGTCTTCGCTTGGTATTATCATGAGATGCCCAATCTAGATCCTCAAATCACTGTCCATCGTCTCGGTATTGATCCAACCATCAAACCCATAAAACAGAAATCAAGAAGGTTTAGACTTGACCTTGAGATGCAGATCGATGCTGAGGTGAGAAAGCTCAGGCAAGCTGGATTCATACGTGAAGTCAAATACCCATACCCAAGATGGCTGGCGAATGTTATTCCAGTCAAGAAGAAAAATGGACAAATCAAGGTATGTATTGACTTTCGAGACTTGAACACTTCCTGCTCCAAGGACAACTACCCCCTGCCATTCACCGAGATGCTTATTGATTCCACGACTCATTGCTAGATCTTCTCCTTCATGGATGGGTATTCTGGTTATAATCAGATCAGGATGGCGCCAGTCTTGACCCCAAAATATATCTTTTGCTACACTATGATGCCTTTTGGGTTAAAGAATGCCACTGCCACGTAACAACGAGCCATGACATCATCTTCAAGGACATGATGCATAAGGAGGTCGAGTGCTATGTGAATGACTTGGTGGTGAAGTCTGAAACATAGGACGCTCACATGAAGGACCTTGAAAAGGTGTTTGAGCGGTTGCGGCGTCACCAACTCAAGATGAACCACTTGAAATGCACCTTTGGCATACGCTCAGGAAAGTTCTTAGGGTTCATCATGAGGTATCGTGGGCTTGAGATTGAGCTAGTCAAAATCAAGGCGATCTAGGACATGCCCTTTTCTCTTTTCTTTCTTTATTCGAACCTTCTTCTGCATCACCCTAATTTCTCATCTTCTCTGCCATATGAATGTGCATTGTCCTAAGACAAGGGTGGGTCCTTCGACCTACTTGTCTTCCAAATTAACTATAATAGTGTTATGTAGAAAACAAGGAGATTGCATGTCAAGTGAGGCGATTCCTAACCAACTGAAGCAATTGGGGGGCTTCCCATCGTGATCTAAGAGGGCGCCCACGCGAGTCTGCTCGAGTAAGTCATGAACCCAGGTGAGGTTGGTCCCCACCTCACATCCGAAATTCCTCTCTCACTAGTTGGACACCTACCCTTATTCTGTGAACAAGGTTCCCAAGAGAGCGATCTCATGTCTCGGGACTTCCGAACTTGAGACACATGTCACCTGATCACCGAGATCCGGGGAGGCAAGATCGAGGTATTTAACCAGGCCTGACCATCACAATAATGAATTGGGGCAGGTGGCAGCCTACCTCGATCTGCAAATCACTTCTGGTCACCGTCGACCCCGGCGCAGTGCTGGTGGCTCTGAAGCCACATGCATCATGCATGTCAACTCCACAACTCGGGGCAGCTTAAGGTCCAACCCCCGGCCGACATACGATTTCTGAGACAATCGGAAGTCCCCTGAGAAAACGCACATGCACCTGGGAGGGCCGACGACCTCACCAACTAAACGGGCGGTTTTCACATGTACCCCGCCCCTCACCACACAAGGGACTGGTCTTGTGGCCACCTCAGACACCCCTATGGATCATGCACACACATGCAGGTCCGAGGAAACTCCCAGCCGTGGAGAGAGACAAGCATTCATTACTCTGTCCATCACTCCTGTACCACTCACTACATGATACTCGAAGAAGTTGCCTCCGAGCACCATCCTCAGTACTTCCTGCCCTATGCGAGCGCAAGTTGACACTCGGTACGAGGACTGAGGAAAGAGGGCATCACTTCTAGAACTCCCCCTTCTCGGGTACCTCACCTTGTTAGATTTCATCGGCTCTGTCCACATATCAACCGAGCGGGCTAGACGGGAAGGATATAATAGCCACTTTTCGTTTTAGAAGAAAGTTCATCGCAACCTACGAAACTAGCAAGAGAGGTGCACAGGGTCCCGCTTTCGCAGCGGAAGATGGGGGCCACTGCCTCGAAGTGTAGCAGATCCAAACCATCTCGCGATGTTAAGAAGGACAAGGCCTACAACACCACCCATTGCCGCACTGCCAGAGCACAAGGCGTGATGCCTTGCATGACCGACCTACGGCCCTAAGGTCATCTAGAGCTCTACCGACTCAGGGCACACCCCCAACATCCCCAAGTATCGAGGTCGACGCCGCAAGGATTCAATTAGGCAAGGGAGAAACCGGCAGGTACAATATGGCTTAAGCTTAAGATCGAAGATCTGAACGTCGCCACCCTTTTTCACGTTATCCACGTGGATACCTCGTACAACATCTTGTTAGGCCGCCCTTGGCTCCATGAGCATGGCATGGTCCCATCCATGCTTCACCAGTGCTTCAAATATAATTGGGATGGGAGCCAACACATGGTCTACATTGACAAGAGGCCATTCCCGATCGTCGAAACACACTATGCGGATACAAAGTATTATTTTGCGGACTCGCCACAATCTCAGGGTTCGAACCATCAGTAAAATCCCGAACAGATCCCAAGCTAATGGAGACCGCTTCGACTTCTCACAAAGATGTCAAAGACATGACAACGTCTTTACATCATCTCTTTCAGGAAGAAAAGAGATGCGGGAAAGTTGTCTTTCTAATCCTGATTGACGAAAACCTTCCCACGTCATCGAAAGAACAACCAGATCTAGGGAATGAGCACGAAGCACTCTTTCACTCTCCTCCCGTGCAAGAAGTTCTCCCGATAGAAGCCTAAATAGGCTCGACGGTAGCACAATTGCGGAATCAAGCTCATCAGCGTCCACTTCTGCTCACAATGCAAAAGGGATGAAGATTCTGTACATCACCTCCTCCCTTTCGCCCGTGCCAATGCACAACACGGGGGGGGAACAAAGATCTTGCGCATCCCCACCTCCTTACCTAAAGTAGGGATGGTGTCGACAGACATAAAAGAACTAGACACTGGCCTAAAGGTGTTACAAATCCCGACTTCACTAAGAAAACAGGATGACCCACTGACCCTTCGGGTTAGCGGTCCTCCAAATCACCTCAAGGTACTTCAGATACTTAAGGTGCTACATATCAAACGGGGCCAAAGCGACCAGTACAGGCCCTCTATGATGCACCAGCAAAGACCGAGCAAGACCCTATAGATCCCTAAGGTCTTGTCCCTCGACACTGCAAGAAGGGAGGCAAATGAGGCTAAACCTCCAGGACATTCTTGCCACACGCTTGATTCCTGGAATGTGCCGAATCTATCGGCTAGCATGTCGGGGATTCAGCTTGGCCACCCAGGAGCAAGGGGTGGGTCAGCCTCCCTTGACCAACCTCTAATGCTTGCCTGATAAGACCCGGTACCCGCAACCGAGGAGCAGAATTTGACTCTGCCTAACCAAGCCTAAGTAATGGAGGAAGAGGAGGTGGAAAGAAAGGAAGAAATTCCCATGAAAATTGCCCCTTCCCCACTACCAGGATTCGTCTCAAAATCCCGAGTAATCCCCAGCTAGGCAAGCACATGGAGCAACCCTTCGCTGGAGGTTGTGGCCATGCCCAGATGGGACTTGTACGGACCTAAGGCCCATCAAATTATGAGGAAAATGGACTATGAGCCGTCCAACAATCAAGGTCCGAACAACGGTAAAGGGATGCTAGCCCCCTTCGCCATAATGGAGGCAGTGTCAGCATGACACCACCAAAAACAGGGCCTTGGCTACTAAGGGTAACCAACCCGCCGCATCTTCCATCCCCTCTCAAGTCAGGATTCCCCAATGATGACGGGAAGGAAAAGTTCAAAACTAAAGTGCAAAAAAAAAAAAAAAGGAAAGAGAATCTCGACACAATAGACAAAGTAAAGAAAATAAGAGGGGGTCCACTTTATTCACATAAGCAAGAGGTTACAATATCCTGAGGAATGGGCCATCAAGGCTCGTACAAAAAGAGAGGAGGAAGAGGGGAAATACCATAAAAAATGGTCAAGGGCCTCACACATCTTCTCTCTTAGCGTCAGCGCCTTGCCTAATGCAGCTTGCTTTTGCCGTTCGAAGAGAGAGACGTTTCTTGTTACTGTCTCAGATGAGTTCAGGAGCTCTCCCATGTCTGAACTCACGCGCACCAATCGTCCGGACCATAGGGCCATTCCCTCCCTATTCTAGTTTCAATGAGCCCTCAGGATGACTGCATGAGCTTGAAGTGGGGCGATCTCGCTCTCCACCCTTGCTATATCACGAGAGAGCTCAATATCTTCCCGTGCTGACCGAATGCCCTTGATAATGAGCCGTTTTCTCTCCTCTTCAGATTCCTGCAGGAAGGAGTTTTTCTTTGCCAGTACCCCATGTAAGGAAGTTGTGTGCTCATCAAGGAGCTTGAGCGTCGTGACCCCATTAAGGATAGCCCCAGACCCCCAGGCTGAGAGATCCCTCAATAGGTCCTTCAGTTTACTGGGCGTCCTCTCTCTAGGATACGTGGCCCCCAAGTCCGCTCTGTAGGCCTCGACGGCCTCAAGCTCTCTCTTGAGGTCGAAAAGGGGACATTCATGCAAAACCTGGAGGCTGGCAAGAATCATTCGCCCCAAGACCGAGTCCCTAGAGCTTGGCACTGATAATGTTGAAATTGTGGGTCCAGCGGAGCTTGAGGGTTCAGCGTCAAGTCCCGACTTAAAATCCGGAGGATTCGCACAATGTTCATGAAAGAACCCTCCTACCTCGACCTTTGAGCCCTGGAGTTCGATGACAGTGGTGGCACTGCCAGGGATGAGACAAAGGTGGTGAATCTTCGGCCTTCACACGTTTGGTTGTAAAAAACGGTGCACCAGCCACATGACCAAACCCAAGCGAGCAACATTACTTGGGGGGGGAGATGACCATCTGCCAACCATGGTCCCTACTGGAAAGTACTACTTTGGAAAGAGGTGAACACCGAAAAGGAGGCCTGAGTAAAAGGCACAAAGGGTGTTTGCTCTTACTTAAGATGCAGACCCTGGGTGAGAGCGAAAAGTAACCACCCCTTCTTTTATAAAGCCCGGCGGCATAAGAGCCAATCAACAGGAGACCCGCCCCTTGATCGCAGAGGAATGCCGGCGGCACACGAAGTGAAGCATCAGAAGCGAGACACCGAAGCACCGCTGGCATACGAATCGAAGCGTCGCACGAGCAGGAACCACACGCCTCGAAGGTACGGTCGTACAAACAGAACACGAAGCGACGTGTCACACGTGCGAAGGATTATGCTCAGTCTCGAGGAAGCACTAAGGGCATGTAATCAAACCGTCGTACGACATTGACGCTCCCTCTCTCGCTCAGCATTAACTGCTTTGCATGCATAATATAGCCCATCAAAAACGACACGCCTACCGCTGTCCAAACTCCACTCAAGCATGCAACCCAACCCCACTCGGCCTGCCTATAACACGGGCCCACTTAGAGCTCTCGGGGCACTCCCCTACACCACTGTGCTTCGCGGGCAAGAGAACTTTGTTCCTTGTCTCGCCCCACATATAGGACCCCTTGCGGACCCAAAAAAAAAAGAAAAAAGAAAAAAAATAAACAAGGACTTGTGAAAATCAACAACGATGCATTCCCCAAGGGTTGGGATGAAAACCCGCAAGGGAATCCCAACCATCACACAACAAGCAACAATTGCTTCATGGGAACAATGAGCATTTCATCGGTCATTCCTTATCCCCTATCAGTAGGGATAATGACTGCACCAGCCCACAAAAACAAAGGAGCAGCAAATAATGACACAAGGTAAAGAAGGAGAATTCAACATGAAGGGAGATTTCATTTCATGAACAAGAAAGGGTTACATGTTTGTTGTTACAAGACAATCCGTAACACAAAAGGAATGTGTACATCCATTATGAAGTGGATCCCTTCCCTTCAAGAGTCCCACCACCTACTTACGGTGGTGGTGCCTTCAAAGAGGTTGCATCCATCTCTTCATGTAAGCCTTGAAGAGGGCAGGGAGCGCCTCCACCTTCAACGCGCCCTCTGATGAGGCCATCAGGCCAGACAAACTCGTGGGCTAGCCACCCCCCTCCTGCAATTTGCCATCATATTTAAACTGGTATATTGGGATTTAGGGTGGGTGGCCCTCAGTGCCTTCTACACGGCCGCGGGCCTCACTCTATGGGTCCCCCACAAACAGAGGAGCTCTAGAGCAACAAGCTCACCCTCTGTCACGGGTCCATCGTCGCTTTGGCACGGGTGAATACCTTGACAAGGACGCCCAATGCCCGTGCATGCCCCAAACGTCGGTATCAAGTAGTCAGCCCCCGCAGCGGGCATCACTCATCGGCCAAGTTCTTCAAAGAAAATGAAGTCTCCGTGCTGCCTTCACACAAAGGAGCATCAAGAAAAGGAATTTCGTTACAAAAAGGGGAAAAAGCTGTCTCACGCTCTCCTACCTAGTCCCTTTTTAAAGGACTTAGGCTCATCAAAGCTTGTTGCTTCCTGAGCACCATGTTGCTCGGCTACTCGGCCAATCATCACCAGGACGACGCCTCATTGACCGCGACATTTAAGCCTTTTCACACCTCACCTGCCAGGCGTTGCTCACGAAGCATCCTGGTTAAATCTCACGCCGCCCTACAGCCAGCCTGGTGTCCTCAGCAGATCACACAAAAAGATCTCACGCAAGGCATCACCATCCATGTGGCACTCCCCATTTGACCTCTCCTTAACCTGCAGGTGCCTCGTCAACCGAGCACCACCTCTCTAAGAATTCTTTCTTCAGAGCAACCCATCCCATTTCACCCCCCACAGGTACTATCTTCACCCACCCCCCATGGGTACCATCTTGACACACCCCCCGTGGGTGCCACTCCATTGCACCCTCCACGGGTGCCACTCCATTTCACACCCCCCCCCCGGCCCCCTGCGGGTACCAACTCCATTTCACCACCCCGCAGGTGCCTTCATCATTTCACCCCTCGTGGGTACCACCTTCACTCAACCCCCCCACAGGTGCCATCTTTATTTTGCCCCCTGCTGGTGCCTTTAGCAAGCTAACACCGCGAGCTCCATCTTACAACTCCTACGGGTTCCACCATCATTGATCCAGCATAGGCACAAATCGTCTGGTCACAATAAAGCAAATCTTCGGGGGAACACCCCCAAAAGGGGTGAAAAGATCCCCGACCTTGGCCACCAGCCATCGCAATTAACCCGAGGTAGGGCCACGCCCTCAAGATTCTCAAGACTCCTTTGTCAAGGTTCACTACATTAGTGACCTCTTCCCCTCTCCCAAAGAAAAAAAAGAAAAGAGAAGCCGGGCGCGATGGCAACCATCGCGAGTAAAAGTAAAAGAGCTTCAGGCGGACGTAGCCCCCCAAAAAAGGAGTTATGGGGGCTATGGGTAAAATCTGCCAACAAAAAACAAGAAAGGGGCATGGTGAAAACTTGCAAAGGGCACCATGAGTAAAAATGACACGCAGGCATGGCCATGCCATGAGTAAAAGTGTCATGAGGAAAAAAAATCTTGGCATGGCGGAAACTCGCAAAGGGCGCCATGGGTAAAAGCGAAAATCAACCGGTGGACGTGACCTCGAAGTCATAGGTAAAAGGGCCCCAACGAAGGATATGGTGAAAACCACTCCCTGGCACCATACCCACTCAGTTTAGGAGAAAACCCAAAAAGGGTGCCTGACCGAGCCTCCTCCTTCCGGCCTTCGGGCCAAACCTTCCCAAATTTGAACCCCAGTGCCCTTCCAAAAAATTTGGGCCCCAGTGCCTTAAAAAAAAACAGGCCCCAATGCCTTCAAAAAATCATCCGGCCTTCTGACCGAATTTTATCTTAGGCCTTTGTGCCGCCTTCCTATTTTCGGCACCGAAGCCTCAGTGCCCCGGTGCCACCCTTTTATCCCAGGCCTTAGTGCGTCCATGTCAAAAAAAGAAAAAAGCAAAAGAATATTCTCCTCCTCTTATCTTCCATCAAACTCTTGTAGCTAGGGGGTGAAGTCCCCTAAAATGGGACTGCTTTAGAGGCCATCCTCCTATCAAGTTTGGGTAATTAGGGTGATCCCCAATTGGACCAATCAGACATAAGTCGAAGATGTACCTTGCCTATTGTTCTTCTCATCAAACTCCAACATTTAGGTGAAGTCCCCTAAAATGGGACCGCCTCAAAGGCCATCCTCCTATCAAGTCTGGGTAATTTGGGCGATCACCAACTGGACCGGTAGGACGTAAGTCGAAGAGGTACCTTGCCTGCCTTTTCTTCCTCCATCAAGTTTCAAGCATCCAGGATGCAGTCCCCTAAAATGGGACCGCCTTGAAGGCCATCCTCCTATCAAGTCTGGGTAATTCGGGAGACCCCCAACTAGAATAGTAGGATGTAAGCCGAGAGGTACTTTGTTTGCTCCTAGCGTTGTTGTTTGGATAGGGATAGAGCTCACAATAAGGGCCCCCACCAACTCGAACACCAGGACCTCCCGAGCCAGAATGGGATAAAGCTCACAAGAAGGGCCCCAATGGCTAGAGCATCAGGAGTTCGAGTTGAGAAAAAATTCGTATGAGCGCCGAAGGCAGACCATCAACGTGACCTCCCAAAAGAAAATGGATTCTGGCGGAACCCTGAGAAAGCCCCTCAACAAGGCATCGGACCACCAGAAGCCACTTTGGTCGCCCCTCAGTCAAGGGAAAAGCTTAGCAAGGTCTACCCCTCGAGGATTGCATTGTGTCGGTGATCAAGAAAAAAAAAATGACCAAGAGACAATAAACACATCTTGGTGAGGATTCATTAGAGAAGCTAAGACGTTAATTTTTTTCGAATGTTGCACTTCTCGCTTCTCTTGAAGCGCAACAATCGGCGAGGAAAGTTGTTGTACATCATTTTTGATGTACCTCCATAAGACCAAGAGAATAAGGGAAGATCCAGTGATCGTCTGGTCTCGCAGGTTCATGAAGCACCCGCAGACCAAGATTGTGCCAAAAATAAAGCCTCCATCCTAGTGACCTGGGTATGGTGCCCTTGCACAAAAGACGGACCCTTCACTGTAGCCCTATGCTAACAGCCGCAGCAAGGCACTAGACCACCGCCATTGTGCTTGAAATGCCGAAAAACCCCTAACAACCAAATTTGGCCTCAATCAGACCTCCCTATAGGGGTCTACGCTCATGCGGCCTCGCAGCTCATGGGTTTTACCATAGCACAGTGTGGCTTCACTAAATCAGTCCCGAAAATGGGGATTGCAACAACGTTTTCTGGCAGTGACTTCTTCAACCTATGGTGCCTTTCTCTAAACCCAGATGGAGGTCAAACATTGACATGTTCCAGATCATGCCAGCCCTATCGTTTTGACCTATGGGATACACTGTGGCGTGACCAAGAACCCTCATTACTCTAAAGAGGAAAGTGACCGGAGAAACCAAGGAAAAATAAAAGAGGGTTCAGCAAGCTCGGGTTTAGTGAAGCATAACTCAATGTCCAAGCCTTGGATTAACACGAGGAGGAGTTCAATTGAATCACGTAGCAAAGAGATGCATTGTAGTACAACTCTTGCATTCAATCCGTGGTTCGATGAATGCAAGTCCTCAGGTCGCCAAAGAAGCAAATCCAACAAGTTTCTGGAATCCCTCCCTCTGACAACCTTCCAAATTAGGCAAATGTGCAAATTGACACCAAATCAGCCCAAACTTGGTGCAAAACAAATGCAACAGCCTCCTCTCTGACTTGAAAGCAGAGCCAGGAGCTAAAATGATGCAGCTCGAAGATGCATTGGCAAACAAAGTTCGCAAAACTGGCCGGACTTTCACCCTAGGGGAAAAGGCCACCACAACATGATTAAAGGGTGTCAAAGTGCTCACAATCGAGAGAAGAACGAAGAAATGTTGCTGAAATAGCTGAAAAATTGCCGCAAGTTGCAGGACCAGTTTCCAAGGTCTTCCCATGGCGGAGCTACCTACATGCAGGGATGGTCTCATCATTCGGGCAAAAAATCACAAGGGCATTTCGATCATTTGTGCCTAATTTTTGGATTTGTTTTGAATTTCTTTAATTGTATTTAAGATTGATGTTTGAGCATCTACCCTCATTTGGTGAATCCTCTATATAAGCAAGCTTAACTAACTTGTAAGGGAATGACCCCCAACCCCCTCCCCCTTTTTCTGACCCTTCTTATTGGAAGCTTCAATGCCCCTAAAGGCTGAGAATATTCGAGGCCAGATTTTTCTTGTTAACTTGTCTTTCTTTGTGAGCCCTTGGTCTCCAAGGGACAGGAGAGGGACAGAGAGAAAACATTGAGAGAAAAGCAATACCCTTGAGTGCATGGTCCTGCGGGCACCTCGGTCGCGCAGGTCACCCCCCATCTCTCCTAAACTGAGTCATCATTTCTCTCTCTCTCTCTCTCTCTCTCTCTCTTACTCTCACCTCCACACGCGCAACCCCATCCATGCGGCAGCCTGCGTCCATCTGCAAACCCATGGACGTGAGCAATCCCGCGGGTCTTGACCATCAGGTTTCTCTACACCCCCCTTAGTGGCTAGCAAGACCCCTCCGAGAGGGCGACCAAGGAGGAGGGACATTCGGATCCCACCCCAATAGCATAGAGAGAGTGAGAGGAGAGAGGTTGTGAGCTTGAAGAGAGCTCTCGTCCAAACCGTGCTGACGAGCAGCCATAGGGATTCATAATTACTCTAAGAGGGCCATTCACCCAGGCGTGTCCCCGAAGCCCCAAAGCGGCTTAAGAGCTTTCGCGCTCTAGTCGCAAAAATCTCTCTCACCGTCGGCCTCCTATCTACTAACACGAGGGCCGGCGCGTGCACCATGCACCGGATCTCCACGGGTGTTCGAGAGAGCCCCCTAGAGGGAAACCTTGACCCCACCGACATCAATTGGTCAGAGTGCCATTTTCAGGTTTCACTTGGACTAAGGGAAGTGATTCCATGAAGACGGTTTTCACCAACTTGCTTTTATTGGGCTCTTTTACCCATGACCTCACAATCATGTCCACCATTTTTTCCATTTTTGCTTATGGTGCCCTTTCGGGTTTTCACCGTGTCTAGTTTTTATTTACAAAACACTCTTATTCATGGTTTCGTGACCATGCCCGTCCATCATTATTACTCATGGTGCCCTTACGGGTTCTCACCATGCCCATTTTTTATGAGGGCATGTCTATGGTCATGCTTTCGGGACCTGGGCTATGATTTAAGGTCTTATAGCCTTGACTGTTGTGCGAAGCAGTGTAATGTCATACAGCCAAGACATTCGCTACAATTTAAGGTCATATAACTTGGACTGTGGCTATGCAGTTTAAGGTCTTGCAGCATGGACCGGAATAGTAATGGATGATTGTCTGTGGAGGCCATAGAATAAGTATGGTGGTGGATTGACTCACTTGGGGGAGATGGCACGAGACCGTCTATGCATGATAGGTGGTGTTTGTATGGAAGATGGATAACGGATGACCCACTAGCTGACTGTGAGTATGGATGATTGAATTGGTCACCATGGTTTGGTGAGCGTGGGTACGACTTACTGGGGATGAAGTGAAGGTGGTGTGTAAATGTGTGCGCAGACGGGCCGGCTAGGGGAGGCATGCGTGGAAGGGCATGCAGAAGGCGTGCACGCATTGAAGGGGGCACATGTGTATGGAGGCGTGTTTAAGGTCATGCCACTGAGAACTGAGCTATGATTTAAGGTCGTATAGCCTCAACCACTATGTGTAGCACTTTAACGTCATGCGGTCAGGACTTGTGCTACAGTATTAGGGTCATGCAACTGAACCTTTGTGCAAAGAAATTTAATGTCATGCGGCCAGAACATGTGCTACAGTTTAAGGTCATACAACTGAACCATTGTGTAAAGCAGTTTAATGTCATGCGACCAGGACATGTGCTACAGTTTAGGTTCGTGCAACTGGACAGTAGTATGACGCAATTTAATGTCATGCGGTCAAGACGTGCACTACAATTTAAGGTCGTGTAACTGGACCTTTGTGTGGGTCACCATTCAGTGAGGGGTGGATTCATTGAGGGATGTGAAGTGGATGAGGCTCCATGGGGAATGAGCCTGCGGATGATGTCCTGACTCACTGGGGATGAAATGGTTGAGACCATTTATGGGCAATGGGTTTAGATGTCTAAGGTGGCCCAATGAGGGATGGTGAGTGGAAGTGGACTCACTGGGTATTAAGGAATGAGCATGACTCATTGGGTGATTTAAAAGGGTTGACTCATGTTGGTGGAAGAGGCAAGAGTGTGACTCCATGGGGGTAAAAATGTGATGACGTTCGAGCCTATTGGAGGTGAAAAAGGCTTGCCAATGCACGCATGGACGGGCTGGCTAGGGACGGTATGCATGGAGGTGCATGCGAAAGGCGTATGCGTAGTGGGGGAAGGACTGTGCTCGGCAGTAGAACGCACACAACAGTTGAATGCAGGCAGCGGTCAAGCTCGTACAACAATTGAACGCTTCCGGCTCGAGCTTCCAATCGCAATCTTCTCTCTAGTTTTTCTCCCAGCTTGGGCCACAACATGGGTCATGCCATATATCGAAATGTTTGGGCCGACGAGACAAACATGCTCCCAAAATTTGAGCTTGATCCGACTTGGGACGAGAGAGATATGACCTTCCAAAGTTCAACCTAAAATCACAAAACTCAGTTTCTATTAACGGAAACTGGTTCAATGAGGGTGCACCGGTAATTTGGCCATAACGTGGTCCATAAACATTCGATCAAGCCAAAATTTGGTCCTTGGAGGTTTTCGAACATTTCAAATCCAATGGTGGTGGTCCCATAGTAGTTTGATGATCTGGTGATAGGGCTGTGGTTTTGAGGTCCATTTTCAGCGCGGTAAAGACCGATTTTTTGAAATTGTTTCTCCACCTGCACTGCCTTAAACTTATCGGATCGTGGTGAAACATGATAGGTGTTCTTAGGAGACCCTTATGTACGATCTTGGACCTTCTTGGGCCATTCTGAGATTGTCATAAATTTCACTTCTGGATCAAGGCTTATTATCTTATGGCTTCTGTAGTCCACAGGAATTTTAGTACATGCGGACCTAGGTCACGAACTGCTCTCTCCTTATTCACATCGGGGATACAGGTGTTGAAAAATACCCTCAAACACTTAGTATTTGCAATACTCGCTCGTTTAGTTTGAGAGGCCTTAGGACCTCTAGCATATAAGTGCATTTGTTTGTGAGACCTTCGATTATCTCGAAAGTCATGTGCTCATTTGGTCATAGCCTTTAGGCTGGCCCAAGCTGCAGGGTTAGCACGTATGGTATTGGTGGAATTAGAACCACCTGTGTTGTGCCCGGGTCAGAAGAAACGAAAAGCAGTGGAGGAGAGTGGGGTGGGCTGTTGCTTGTCCCGTCTCGTCACAGTGACAATCAGACCATCAACGATGATATATGTGTATGTGTGCATGGTGGTTGCAGGGTTGCATGGACTGGGATGGAAGTTTCCAGAGCGTGGTGTGTGCAAGGATGTGCTAGCGCTAGGGATGCCCTTGTGCGACACAGGTGGGGTTACCTTTTGGTTATCCGCAGAGACAATGGTCTTCATGAGAGCCACCGAGTGAAGAGGAGTAGCAGCTAAAGGACCACATTGAAGCTTATGACTAGCGGGGTGCCTGCCAGTGAAAGGGTGCTTTTGCAAGGGGGTGACTGTAGTGCGGCTCATGCAGTTGACATTAAGGCATTTCCCTTTGATGCCAGAGGAGGAGGGACAAGGGGTTTTAGTGCCCGTGCCCCAACTTTTCCTAGGTTGGACTAGGATAACACGGTCAGTCAGACTTCTCAAGTAGGATGTGGGGGAGGCAGAATTAGCTGACCTGCTTGCCCCAGATGAGGTCTCAAATATGGGGAAGCAAAAATCCCCAATCTAGACAAAGGAGGCATAATGGAATCCCATTGCAATTTTAAAGAGAGAAAGAAGGGAAGCTGCTACCTGAAAATAGTTCGAGCCAACAATAGGGTGACATGTCTCCAGTGGAGTCGCTAGTTGGTCGGGGCTTGGTTTTCACGTCGGTCCTCGCATGGGGGAGAAAACCCTCTCTTGAACAACCGCGGAGGTTCCACGCATGTGGGGCACTCCTGACTGTGGATAGGTACCAACAATGAGCGAGATTTCGTGGTGGGGGTATGTTCAAGCGTTTACCTCGCTGTTTGGGGTTTGGGGGACACACCTGGGCGGTTCGCCCACTTAGAATAATTACGAAGCCCTCTAGCTGTCTACTAGCACATATTTGGACATGGACTCTCTTCAGGCTTTCAAAAGATTTCCTCTCTTTCTCTCTCGCTCTTGCTTGCAATGGGGGTTCTGATATCCCTCTCCATGGTGATTCCCTTGAGGGTGCTGACTGGCTGGTGAAAGAGTGTGGAGGGGATCCGGGGGTTAGAACTCTGGGGTTCTATTGGGACCACTTGCTTGTTGCGATCATGTCTATTGCGAACGCCAGTTACTGTGCAGGGCAGATGAACCTTAGAGGAGAAGAGAGAGGGGGCTCGAGATGTGGCTCGACTTAGGAAAGAAAGAGAATAGGTCTGCGCTCTTAGGGGTATTTTCTCTCTTGAAATTTTTCTCTCTCCTCTCGACAATATTAAGGGTTTAAAAGCAAACTACGAGTGAAAATAATCATTATGCCTCTATTTTAGTGATGAATAATCCGCCCTTTTACAAATGACTTAAGCTTGTTTATATAGAGAACTCACCGAACATGGGTGAATGCTAAAAAACTAAGCTTATTTATAATTATAGAAATTAAAATAAAATCCTGAAATTAGGTACAATGATCAAAACGCCCCTAAAACCTTTCATGCTAATGACGAAGCCATACCTGCCTGAGGGTCCTTTCGCCATTGCCAAATCTTGAAAGCTTTTCTGGAATCTTTTAACGATGTTTCAGTCGATTTGCTATTATATCCTTAGTGCTTGTTCGATTTTAAGCATTTTGATGCCCTTTAATAGTGCTGATGCAGCCTTTTCCCACGAGGTGAAAGTACGGCCCGATTCATGAACTGTGATCACTAATGTCGCTCGACTTGTGATGCTATGAGTCTTTGTTTTGCTTGCAAACGAACGAGGAGACTGTCACAGTTATTTTGCACCAAGTTTGGTTTATTTTGATTTTCATTTGCGGCATTCCCTAATTTAGGAGGTCATTGAAAAAAGGGATTCCGGAGGCCGAGCGGAGCTACTTTTCCTGTAACCTTGGGATTTGTGCTTATCAATCCTTGAATCAAGTACAACAATTATACCAGTTTGCAGCTCTTCACGAGGTGGTTGCATTGAACTCGATTTCGTGATGATCCGATGCGTAGATCTTGAGCTGTGCTTCACGAGGTTCGAGATGTATTCTTCTTAAGACCCTGATTTTTGTGGTTTTATGCTCACCTTCTTTTTAGAAAAAATTCAACTCTAAGCCACGTCAAAGTGCATGCTCAAGATCAAAATGACGGAGTTGCCAAGATCTAGAACATGTCAAAGTTTGAGCTTTTTCTAGTTTTAGACGAATGTTCTGTGGGTCCTTGAAGTCCCTTTCGAGATGTGACATTGTAGTCTCTATGCTTGGGGACTAGTTCAGTGAAGACGCACCGCCATAGTGTAAAACCTACTGGTTCTGAGGCAGTTTGGGCGTAGACCCCTTTTGGATAGTCTGATTGAGCCCAAAATTGGTCCTTGGGGGTTTTTTGACGTTTTGAATGCGATGACGGTGGTGTGGTATTATTCTATAGCCACTAGAAAAGGGCTAAAGTTGCAAGGTGCTTCCTTGGTATGACAACACTCTCCCCAGGTTGTCTAGTTTGAGGCTTATTTCGTAGTATAATTTCAGTCAGTCAGTGCCTCAAGTACTAGCAGAACCGAGTTGTCATTGGCTCTCTCCTTATTCAAGTGAGGGATATAAGTAAGTAAAAAATGACATACAATAGCTATATCTGGATGGAATTTTCTTTGAGGCTGTTTAACGAGCTTGATGTTGGGGTCAACAACAAGCTTGTGAGTTGCTACTACAGCATCCGAACTCGACATCTCGTGGTAGTTCTATGAGAACACATCACGGTTAAGGTGAAGGACGTCTATGTACTTCTCCTTCTCTTTCGGGTGTAAAGATGAATTGAAGAAGGTGGGTCTATGATCACCTTTTTCACCTAGATCGATCTCGACTAGCTCGTCAACAATAGCTTGCCCTCCATCTTCCAATTGTCGAGGGGCAAGTTCTACATCGTCATCATTATCAGAATCAGTGTTATTATGGTTGCTCGCAGACATTATAGCACACTGAACCGTCCACCTCCCTTTACGCATGCTCTTCGAGATGGATTCAAGGGTTATAATATACCTAAGTCCTTGAGTTTTAGGCCTCCCACGAGACACCTTCTCAATGGCTTGAAAAGGGGGCACCATTCCTCTTTCATCATTTAAGCCTTGATTGGTGTTCGGGTCGTAATGCATGTTTCTTATGATCTGGTAAGCTTGGGGGGTATACAGCTTCCTTTGTGGCTTGGAGGTTTCGTCCTTCAAGTGGAGGGCTTTACATTATTTTTGGCGCCCTTTCTTGGACTTTTCTTTAATGGAGGGCTGATTAGACCATTGTCGATTTGGTGCAACATGTCCTACTCAACCTTTACTAGTACCACATATGTGAGGCATTGCACACCGGATTCAATATCCAAATCTTCGAAAACCTTATTAGGGTTTCTCAATTCTATGATCATCATCGGAATCGCTCTCACTTTCTGGTATCTCCATAGAGTAGGGATCCGGGCTTTCAAGGTTCTAGAATTAACGATTGTGAAATGAGACTTTACTTTGGTGAACGACCTTCGGTCGACATAAACCATATGTTGTCTACCCTAGTGGAAGTATTTGAACCACTTGTGCAGAGTGGAGGGGATGAGTCCATTGTCCTGCAACAAAGGGCATCCTAACATAACACTATACGACGCTTCAGTTTCAATGACTTGAAATATGGTGTAAGTCTCTAGTTATCCGATTCTTAGCTTCAACCTGACACTTCTTATGGTGTACTGAGTGCCTTGATTGACGCTTTGGATTTTCATGTGCCTTTCCTTTAAATTCTTGATGTTCATCCCTATGGCCGTCAACATTTTCAGAGCGAGTAGATTTACAGCTGATCCTCTGTCTATCATTATTTGATTGAAGTAGGTGCCATGTAGAACTCCGACTACCATCAAGGGGAGGTTGTGAGGTTTTTCTCCTAACTATAAATCGGCATCCAAGAAAGTGACCGGCATATCACCAATTAGAATGGCCAGATCGATTTCTTCTTGATCAACTTCAGCTTGGAACTCTTTTGAAGGCGATATTGGCCTGTATCAGGGTTGCCCGAAGCTCATTGGATAGCATAAGAGCATCATAGACACTTATGGCGGTGGGTATTCTTCTCAAGTGGGATGCTACATTGTAATCGCCAATCTTCCTATCCGTGGACGGTTTCACACACCTGCAGCATTGGAGGTTTCAACTTGTAATTTTGTGGCAGGCACAACCTTCTTCGGTGTGGTATCTTTAGGTAGTTTTGTCTTAGCAGTCTTTCTCCTAGATCTCAAGGCTAGTTGCATGACAAGAGTTTCATGGTCGGCCTCCACCATCCACGTCGCGTTGCAAGTCACCTTAGCGATTTCATTCACCTCTTTTGGCTCATGAAGGTCGTTCATCATTAAAGGGCTTGACATGAAGTCTTTCAAGGTGGGATATAGAGGCAAAGCTGGCTGAGCAACTTTATTCACCTCCGTTTCTATTTTTCTATTTATCCTGTTGGCACCTTTGGAGGAAGATGGGGCAACCCCTTCTTCATGACCTTCTGTTATCTGTGCTTGAGAAAGAGCAGTTTGTAATGCTTCTAAATTGTCTCTTCTTAGAGCTTCGAGTTGCATTCGTTTCTTTTCCTTCCGGCTAACATAGGTAGTCCAGCCAATGTCTATAGCTTCCTCTGGGTCAACTAAAGAGTTGAGGGTCCCGAAATACTTCGAGCACAACTTAAAGTGCTCTGGGTGAGGACACCCTTCAACTTTCTCTAGAATGGGAAGTTGATGAACATACCGTTGGGGATGGTTATGGCGCCTAGAAATAGTCTCATTGTTTATTTGCTCATGTATGAAGTCCTTTACAAGCCAACAATCTTCTAGCCTGTGCGTACAAGAATCATGATATCGGAAGTACGGAGTACCATTTGAGGAAGATTTCCTCCTTGATGCCCTATTTCTTCTCCAAGGGGCTAGGATTCCTGTAATAAGGAGCTGATCATACATGCAGGGTACCATGGTTCTGTGAAAACTATAAGGCCCCTCGTATGATGGATCCCTCACCATCCACAAGGGCTCACTTTCATGGGTCATAAAAGAGACTACATTAGCTGCAGCAGTTTCGAAAACTGGTACCTCTCGTTCATTTTGTTTTCCTTCAGTGATGAGATCTTCAATAATATCTTTCAAGATAAAGAAATTTGTCACTACGTGCCCCAACATTTAGTGGTACACAGTTATTGGGCTGATCAGTCTGGCCGATTTGATCATGATATTTTGGTGGAGGGAGTGTAATAGTCTCAGTCGCCAAGATTTTTTCTAATATCTCTGGAACTTGTTCCTTATTGAAGGAATATTCTCTCTCAAGGCATTCTCGAAATGTGTTGTCTCCTTCTTTGGCCTCCTCATTCTTATCTAGAGGACCATGGGGACTTGTAGCTCTTGAGAGGTGGGATAGCTGGCCTTCTTCCCCCTTGTGCTACAACAGATGTGGTCATAGAGGTCTTGGCTTGCATATTCTTGAGCTTATCTTTATCTGGTTCCCTTCTCATGATTACTAGCTTTGAGCCCATACGAAAATTCTACATGAGATTTCCAAGATTCACAGCACTGGTGACCAACTCACTAAAAGTGTGAGGATTGGAGGTATGCAAAGGTATTGCAATCTCGGGTCTCATATTTTTAATACACGTGCACCTCTTGCATTTCATGAAGTGGGGTCACCTACCCAGCGTTGAGGTTTCACCATCGAGCGATATAGTGCTACATTGGTTCGTGAGACCTTTGTTTCATATTGAGGAGATCAAGAAAATAAACGTCCCTTTCGGTGTTGTGGAAGTTTGCCATAAATGCTTCCTGCATCTATCTCCATGGGAATATACTCCCAGTGGGTAACCCCGATTATCAAGAAAACGACGATTCAAATACTGTCTGGACGAACTGCTTCATCAACAAGTACTCATTGTTAGTCATGTCTGCACATATAGATATGAAGTGGGCTAAGTGCTGGTGAGGGAATCCCTGCCCATCAAATTTAGGAAATTTGGGGTGATGGTACCCCGCAAGGTAACGTGCTTTGTCCACATATGCTGGGTATGGCTTATGGTAGGCATCTACTAGTCGTACACTAGGGAGGTGTAGTGATTGTAAGCTTTCTGTAACCAAATCACGCACCGTCTCGGTAGTCAAAGTTGTATTGGGGAGGTGAGGAGGCAAAACAGGTTCACATGTTGACCGATTCCCAATTGCGGGGTTTGAGGAATGTTGCCCGGAAGGGTAAGCTTGCACGACGGCTATTTGGGCTGCTCTATGTGTTTCGAACTCTGCAACTTGTATCTAGACTTCGGCTTTCCTTTGAGCTAGCGTAGCTCTTAAGAGCGTCATTTCTTCAGATTCATTCGGGTCATTTTCCCTACCAACCATCATCACAGTCACGATGGGCTGCTGCTTGATTAGTCCGGTGGACTCAATATTCGATATTAGGACATCAGGTTCTCATAATCTAAAGTGAAGAGCTTGGGTATCCACGGCTATTGACGAGGATTTCCTTGCCTTGGCTATACTGCGGGTAATTATGGTTTGGAACAACTTATCGGTTCTTGCTTACCTTGTTTGCCTTTTTGGATGGCGGCTTCATGGGTGGAGGTCCGTCATTAGAAGATAGGGATGGCATGTCATTACATGGCCATACCTCATTAAGATAGTCCCTCCGATCATGTACAATCTCATTAGGCTTTGTGTTTAGGAACCCTATCAATGTCTTAATCATCGACTCATCATTTGGTCGATTATCCATTTGGACCCTCTCACAAACATATCGGTCGAGTACCTCTCGTGCATGCTTGAGAATTGCCTGGACATACGCCTTTTGAGCTTACATGTATCTCTTCGACCATGTTTTGGGGATACATGGAGACTTGTCATCACCTTGAATTAGACGGTGAAAGTCAAGGTCCCATAAACTGTCAACCGTCTGAGGATGATCAGCCCTGAGCCAGTCGATGCCCAGAGTATTGGCACCGACAAGTGGTCGGTAAAGACAATTAGGACATGGGGCGTTGACAACGTGAGGGTGTACAATAGCTGGGGCGAAGGACATGTGCGAGACGGTGAGGTTAGTATCACAAGGAAGACTAACCGCTGGTCGATAGTTAGCATACTTAGGATGCAAGACGACATCGATCGATTATTGACGTACTTAGTATGTGAGCTGGTGGGATTGCTAACACAAGGAAGACTAAGCATTGGTCGATTGTCAAAGTACTTGGGACGCGAGCTGATGGAGTTAGTAACACAAGGAAGGCTAACTGCCGGTCGATTATTGGCATACTTAGGATGCGAGCCGATGGGGTTGGTAACACAAAGAAGATCAACCGCAGGTCGATTATTGGCATACTTGGGACACAGGCCAGTTGGGTTAGTAAAACAAGGAAGACTAACCACCGGTTGATTACTGGCATACTTAGGATGTGAGCCAGTGGGGTTGGTAACACAAGGAAGACCAACTGTTTGTCAATTGTCAAAGTACTTGAGACATGAGCCAGTGGGGTTAGTAACATAAGGGAAACTAACCTCAAATCGATTATTAGCGTACTTGGGATGTGAGCGGGTGGGGTTCATAACACAAGGACGACCAACCGTCAATCGATTGTCAAAGTACTTGGGATGTGATTATTGGAATTTAAGATGCGAGCCAGTGGGGTTGGTAACACAAGGAAGACCATCGATTATCAAAGTACTTAGGATGTGAGTTGGTGGGGTTATTAACACAAGGAAGACTAATCGCCGGTCGATTATTGGCATACTTAGGATGCGAGCCCGTGGAGTTGGTAACACAAGGAAGACCAACCACCAGTTGATTATCAAAGTACTTGGGACGTGAGCCGATGGGTTTAGTAACACAAGGAAGACTAACCGCCGGTCGATTATTGGCGTACTTGAGATGTAAGCCGATGGGGTTGCTAACGCATGGAAGGCCAAACACTGGTCGATTGTCAAAGTACTCGAAACGCAAGCTGATGGGAATAGTAATACAAGAAAGACTAACCGCCAGTCAATTATTGGCGTACTTAAGATGCAAGCCGGTGGGGTTGGTAACACAAGGAGGACTAAACGCTAGTTACCAACCCCCAATCGATTATTGGCATACTTGGGATGCAAGCTATTGAGGTTATTAACACAAGGAAGACTAATTGTAGGTTGATTATTGGTGTATTTAGGATGCAAGCCAGTGGGGTTGGTAACACAAGGAAGACCAATCGTCGGTCGATTGTCAAAGTACTTAAGACATGAGCCGGTGGGTTTAGTAATACAAGGAAAACTTACTGCTGGTCAATTATTGACGTACTTAAGATGCGAGCCCATGGGTTTGGTAACACAAGGAAGACCAACCACCGGTCGATTATTGACGTACTTGGGAAGTAAGCTGGTGGGGTTGCGAAGTCGTATCGAAGTTGGAACAAAGTGCACAACCTTCGCACCTAGAGGCAAAAAGCTGGACCCTGAAAGGAAGGGGCCAAAAGGCTCGGGACTCTTGCTCGAACTCCCAGATGAACTAAGCAAGGATTGTTTCCCCTAATTGGGATAATGGAGCTCACGTAACGCTATGAAGGCGTGTGCTCCTATGCGAGATTACTCACAATACCGTCACTACTCCTCCTTCCTTAACTTTTACCGGGGTAAGTGAGAACTATCATCATCGGCTTGACACCTTGGACTAAAAGCCACCTGGGGTCACATATTGCGAGTCTCGACCTTTCACCTTGTAGCTCATGGGTTGCCGCGATTATCAGCAACGGTAAGGTAGTTCGTGGGTGAGGGGAAGTTCAGTGGAACTTCCATAGTGTTGACTTGAAAGGACGTCATTATCGCAGCCATTGGTACCTAATGACCTATGTAATAACATAGGGGATCACTTGTTAGAGTGATAAGGAAGAAAGAATATGAAAGATAAAGAGACCCAGACCAAGGGTATATCTAAAAGAAAAAGATTCTGCTCTTTTCTATGACCTGCTAGAGATGAAGGGTGAACTATTTCCTAGTGGAGTCGTCAGAGATTTGGATTCTCCGAAAATGTGAAAACTGGTGAAAAGGTCAGATATTTGATGTTTTAAAAAGGCAATATAATTTAAAACATGCTTAGACTCCAATTAAATGCTTTACTAGAGGTCATCACACTCGGGGCCAAATTCTCCCATGCATTCCATATCATAGAAAATACAGGCTTTTTATATCATATATTGGGAACATAATAGTTCCAGGAGTTTAATCACCTGTTATAGTTTACATTGACTAAATAATACAATACGAGCATATAAGGCCAACTATCCTTGATTATAGCCATATACCTAATCTATGGCAAGGATGTTAATCCTACATCTTATCCTTTTTAGAGAACAGGCTCAAGTAGGTATTTCAGAGCACATAATCAATTTCTTTCTGTTTTCTATCTTTTCTCACTCTATCTCATAATTGCAATTAATACTTGATTAACCTAAGGCAATGAAATATATCTTCTCAAAGGAAAATATGTGAACTGCTTTCTCATATGCTTGCTCTTTGCTCGTTGAAACCTTCCCTGCAAAACCCTTACAGGAATCCCACTGCTTGCGGTTTCTATCGGGTACCCTATGCTCACTGTTAGAAAAAACAAATTTAAGTTTTTTTTTTGCCTTCAGTGAAAAGTGAAGGAAAATGGGGTATTACCCCCTTCTATAGCCAACACTACCCTCAAACGCCCCTCACAAACTGGGAATCTCAGTTGCATCCAAGGGAAACTAAACGACAATGGGTCGGGTCGGGCTATGACCCTAGGCTAGAGGCAACCCCCATCGTCACCTGAAAAATTCCAACAAACAGGCTGGATAGGGTCGGGCTCTGGTAATGGCCGGAATATTAATCCATACGCGGCCCCGGCTATGCGGTCAAAGGTGCCTAGCGTCGGTTGTGTTTCAACAACCACAGCGCCAGCTGTGTGCTCGGCAACTCAGCGACAGCTGTATTCAAGGACGTGCAATCCTCGACGTCGGCTGTGTTTTAATAATCTAGCGCCGGCTGTGTTTTTAATAATCCAGCCTCAGCTGACTGTTTAAGGAGCAGTGTTGGCTGTCTTCGACGTCGATTTAGCATTCTCAAGCAATAATGGTTGTTGCACCCGGAACCGGTTGTATTTTAAGCAGCCTAGGCCGAAGCCTCCTATCCCTATCCCTAATAAAGGTGCACCTTGACTCTGACCTATTACCTCCAGCAAAGTAGAACCTAGGTCAATTAAAAATAAGTCATGACTTCTCATCCCCAGTAAGAGAACCATACACATACTATTATCCCTAGTAGAGTTAGGGTCATTCTTACTGCTGCAATCCCCAGTGGTCTGCCTCACACTTATTCTAGCTTTAAGGATATAAAGAGACCCATATTTGTCCCCTTTTCCTCAATGATGTCAGCCATCTTATTTGGACCCCTTGTTGGTTTTACCTATCTTGTCCCTAGAGAGTCAGGTTGTTGAACACAAAGCTTTTCCCCATGCAGTCTCTCCTACATGGCACCCAAGCCTTGGTCCGCGCTACATGACCATGCACTGTACAGCCCTGGTCTAGTTGCAAGACCCTAAAACGGCATGGTCCAAACTATATGACAATAAACTGTAGCAGAGTTCTAGCTGCATGACCTTAAACTTCACGGTTTAAGCTCTATGACTTTAAACCATGGTACACATCTTGGCCACATGACGTTAAAAAGCTTCGCACTACAGTGCATATTATATGACCTTAAACTGTAGTGGAGATCTAGTTGAACAACCTTAAACTGTATGGTCCTAGTTGCATGAGTCTAAACTATATAATCGTGGTCCAATCTATATGGCCCTAAACCATAGTGCACATCCTGGCCGCATGACGATAAACTGCTTTGCACAAGTTCAGGAGTCATGACCATAAACTCGCTCCCACATATGTGCACACACATTTTATGTGCATCTTCACGCACACTTCCCTAACCGACCCGTTCGTGTGCATGTACCACCTTTACTATCTCCCCAGTGAGTTCCTTCCTTTTATCATCCTACATCATCCCCTAGTGAGTCTCACCCGTACTCACAAAACGACGAACCATCTTGCTACCTATACTCGTCGTAAGCTAGTGGGTCATCATTTTTCACCCACCTTTCATAGATCATCTATCTTTCATAGGTAGCCTTGTGCCATCTCCCCACAAGTGACCTAAAACCGCTATCATACTCCCTCTATGGCCCCTATAGACTACCATTCATCTCCATTACAGTCTAGCTGTATGACTTTAAACCATAGTGCATGTCCTGGCTGCATGACGTTAAAAGGCTACGCACAAGTCCCGAAGGCATGACCTTAAACACGTCTTCCCAAAAAAAGTGAAGTAGTGGGCATGGTGTATACCTTAATAAGGGAACGCCATGAGTAAAAATAATGGATGGGCATGGTCATGAAACCATGGATAAAGAGTTTCGTAAATAAAAACCGGGCACGGTGAAAACCCGAAAGGGCATCGTGAGTAAAAAATGGAAGAATAAGGGTGGGCATGGTCGAAAGGTCATGGGTAAAAGAGGCCCAAATAAAAAGAAATTGGTGAAAACCGTCTCTATGGCACCACTTCCCAAGTTCAAGTGAAAATTCGTAAAGGATGCTTAGATCATAAACAGGTTGATACAGTGCTCGCCTCAATAGGCGGCTTCAGTCGTCACTCACAAAGAAAAATCCCTGGTGTTGCAATACCAAGATCCAAAAATATGAGCTCTAAGGAAAAGATTTCGACAGCCTAAGTCCTGTTACCAAAAGGACTCGAAAGATTGAAGATTCACCAAGATGGCAAGACAAGTCTCATGAAGAAGAGCATCATTCTCAGGAGCATACAAATACATTACACGATGCCGGAGACGCCTCGAGAAGGATAAGCCAGCCATGACTTTGGAGCGACAATCAGATGATTTTCATAGCTGCCAAGCAATGGGTAGGGGTGGTTATACCCAAAGCTGGTTATCTCGATAAATTGAGGTACCCTCCTCAGCAAGGACAATTGGTGCACTATGCAGACGACCGCTGACAAAAGGCTCTCTAACACAACAAACAAACAAGAAAGTCACTTTGATGAACCAAAGATGCTCCAAGAAGTCTGAGTCAGCCATGACTTTGGAGCGGCAATTAGATGATTTTCGTACCTGCAAAGCAGTGGGTATGCGTGGTTATACCCAAAGCTAGTTATTTTGATAAATTGAGGTACCCTACCTGCCAAGGAAAACTGGTGCACTACACAGACGAGCGCTGACCAAAGGGTTTTTTGTTGTCTATCCAAGACAAAGAAACCCAGACCAAATGGGAACAATGCCATTCGACATGGCACTCAATTGCCAGACGAGCCTGATTATGACTAACGAGGTCCGTACAAAATCCTCAGCTTCAGAATCACAAATAGTCCATATGAGGGTGAGGACTTTGACAAGATCCCTCAAAAAAGTATCTTCTCCCCTAAAGTCTTCACGGACAGACTCGTGAACAATGCATCCCTACGTCTGAGCATCCTAGTTGCACCATTGTGCGAATCTCCTCGGCGTTCACATGGTCCTGTGGCTAAGCAGAAAATAGTAATAAAGTCGAAGGAAATTTTTTGAATGTTGTCCTTATTGCTTCTCTCAAAGCACAACATTCGGCGGGGCAAGCTGTTTGAACGCATTTTTTAGCACCTTGGTCCTTGATGCGGAATAAAGAGGAAGCAGGTCAATAAAGACTACAAAATAAGTGGAAATCTCGACAGTCTCAGAATTTCCCAAGAATTAATCAAAGATCTTCATCATCACTCTAGAATGCCACCTGCTAAGTTTCATCGCGGTCAAACATGTCTAAGGTAGTGAACACAAAGAAATAATTTCAGAAAAATTGGCCACTAGCATCTTGAAATGGACCCTGTAACTAGAACTGTACTTTTGGTACGTCAAACAGCTGTTGAACCATCACCATTGGATCCGACATGATCAAAAACCCCTATGGGTCAAGTTTCGGCTTAATCGAGCACTCCAGGGCAAAATTATGGGTAAAATACCGAAAAGGGATAGGCCGCACAGTATTCCCGTGTGGCCACCTAGCATAAAAACACCATTAAAGGTGGCTATTTTTACAGTCACGAGCAGTGAATTTCGAGGCCTATATCTCACTCGTTCTAAGTCGGATCGTGCTCATATTTGTGAGCGTGTTCGTCTCACAAGACAAGTGATTCGATATGAGGTACACCCCGTGATGATGCACGAGCAGGGAGAAAAAACTAGAAAGAAGTTGCTGATCCGTGAAAAAAGTTGCAGAAAATTCAGCAGCAACACGCCCCACTCCAGCGGCCAAATCACGGCGCTCGCGAACCCGATCTGACGAAACTAATTGCATTATGTGCATAAGGTCTGTGGCCATCTCTGGTCCGAACCCCTATGTACGATGAACGGTTGGATTTCACACACAAAGGCGTCGAAGCTGCTGTAAATTTCGATCGTCGGATTTCAAGATTTCGACAAAAAATGCAAGATAACAAAATCTTCATCCGGACACCAAATCAATTTGGGTTCGTTGCAATGTGATCATGACGACATGCTCAATGTGATTCAGCAAAGAAACTGAAGAAAATCATCAAGGAACGAGCACACAATCGATTCAAAGTTTTCAAGATTCAAGCAAATTTCAAGTTTCATGATCATGGCTTAAAAACATGATTCATGGCTCAAAGTTGGTATCAAATCGATCGTTGTGCCGAGCCCCACTAGAAAATAATCATCTTTCGATCAAACAGGCATCAGAACAACCCCGGATCAGTCATGGAAGATCACCCAATTTCTGGGGCAGCAGCAGGGACTGTTCTGAAATTCCACACATTATTAGGCAGGCGCAAAACAGTCGTTTTGTACTCATTTTTAGAATTTCTTTTAATTCAATTAAATTGTAATTATCTTCAATTCTAGGTAGTTTTTGGGCGTACACCCATGTTTTAGCCTAATTCTATATAAACATGCAAAGACAAATTGTAAAGAACCTTCGGTTCATTTCACACAACCATCAATAAAATATCAATTTCCTCTCGAGCTCGTGGGTGCCTTGGAGAGAGAGAGAGAGGAGAGAGAAAAAAAGGGTTGGTACCCTTTGATAAGGTAACTTTCTCTCTCCTCCCCTCTTTCTCTCCCATCTTCTTTCTTTCTCTCTCCTCCCCTCTTTCTATCTCCTCCCCTCTTCTCTCTCTTCATTTTTATCTTTCTTTCTCTCTTCATCTCTATCTTTCTTTCTCTCTCTCTTTATCTCTATCTTTCTTTCTCTCTCTCTTTATCTCTATCTTTCTTTCTCTCTCTCTCCTCTTCTCTTCATTTTTATCTTTCTTTCTCTCTTCATCTCTAGCTTTCTTTCTCTCTCTCTTTATCTCTATCTTTCTTTCTCTCTCTTTTTTCCACCTCTATCTCTTTCGCTCTCTTCATCTTACCTCTATCTCTCTTTTTGCTCTCTGTCTAATACAATCAGAGAAGCCTAACGTCGATAATATTTTCTCTCTTTTCTCTGTCTAATATAGTCGGTAAAGCCTAGCACCGACTGCATGTTCTCTCTCTTTTCTATCTAATACAGTCGGTAAAGCCTAACATCGACTGTATTTTCTCTCTCTTTTCTATCTGATACAGTCAGTGAAGCCTAACGTCGATTGTATTTTCTGTCTCTTCTCTGTCTAATACATTTGGTGAAGCCTAGCATTGATTGCATTTTCTCTCTCCTCTGTCTAATACAATCGGTGAAGCTTAGCGTCAACTGCATGTTCTCTCTCTTCTCTACCGAAATACAGTCGGTGAAGCCTAGTGTCGACTGTATTCCCTCTCTTTTCTTTGTCTGATACAGCTAGTGACGCATAGCATCGTCTGTGTTTTTCTCTCTTCTCTCATATTATTCTCCTCCTTTCTTTCTCTTCCCCCTCCTTATTGTTCCCTTCTACTCTTATCTCAATTCTTATTGTTTCATTATGACCTTCATCATGATATTCTTTCGTTTGATAAAGATGGGTCGAGATTAGCCTCTCATGGTAATCCTATCATCTAGCCATAATGTTGTTGTGCCAGAATTACCGTGCCCGCTTTATTGCCACTACAGGCTAACCATCGTGTCTAGCTAGTCAATATCGGTATTGACGTCTAGTAGTAATCCTGTTGAGCTAGTCTTAGTTATCGAGCCCATTTTACTGTCACGTCAGGCCAATTACTCACCAGCTTAGTCACTACGTTGATCTCCCGCCCTAGTCAAATTCTTCTCTCCCCCATCTTCCTTCCCTCATTTTTGTCTTCTTCTTTTGAATGTGCATGCTTGTGTACATTCACTAAAGAGAAAAAGGTGAGGTTTGTTGACCCACCTATCTTATAATATTTGCCATATGTGTGTGATTGCCGAAAACAAAAGAACACAAGCCAAGGGAGGCGATTTTGAACCAGTTTTATTACTGGGGGGCTTTCTTTGTGATCTAAGAGGGCGCCCACGCTAGCCAGCCCGAGTAAGTCCCGGACCCACCTTAAATTCCTCTCTCACAGGTTGGCAATACCAGCCCTTGTTCTCAAACAAGGTTCCCGAGAGAACAATCTCAAAAGTCCCGGGTATCCCTAAAACTCGAGACACATGCCACCTGATCATCCAGATCTTGAGGGCGAGATCGAGGCACCTAACCATCCCTTAAAGCCCACACAAATCTCAAGCCCACTCGAAGGCTTGCCACACACCCGTACGCTGCCACACACCCATACGCTGCCACTCACATACACATGGCCTTTCGCAGTTGACTGTTTAACCAAAAAAAAAAAAAATCGTGGTCCTCACGAAAATTAGAAATGGTGCATACCCCAAGGGTTGGGACAAAAACCCGCAAGGGCATCCCAACCATTCAAACCAAAGTGAGATGCGAATGCCTCACGGTCAAGATGAGCATCCTACAGTCCATTTCTTATCCTCACCATCAGCAAGGATAAGAACAGAGACGAAGAAAATCAAGGTGAAGCAAACTATGGGCAAAGTGAGCTCACAGAGCAATGGAGAAGAGTTCAATGCAAGGGGAGTTTAATCGTGAAAAAAAGGATTACAAAATGGTTGTTACAGCAAATTTGTAAGTCCTAAAACTACATCCGTTCTAAGATAAATCCACCCCCTTCAAGAGCCCCCCCGCCTTCTCATGGTAGTAGTGGCTCCTAAAAAGTGGCATCCTTCTCTTCAAGCAAGACTTGAAAAGAATCAGCAGTGCCTCTTCCTCCTGCATACCCGCAGGTGAAGGCGAAGAGTCAGAAGTTGGTTACCCAAGCAGCAACAAGAAAAATCCCAAGCAAGAAGGGCCCTGCTCTGCATACCAATAGTTCACCCAAGTGTTGAACCAACAAGTCGATCAAATCACACAATTGGTTGACCATCGTGAAAGAGATGATGGGCCAGTGAAGACCATCGCAATTTACCATCATATATGGGCGGACGCGATGGGATTCAGGGTGGTTGATCCTCAACATCTTACTCACAGCCTTGGACCTTACGCTCTGGAGCCCAAGCAAGCAGAAGAGACCTGAATGCACTAACCCATCATCCAGCATGGATCCGTCAATGCTTTCGTACAGTCAAACACCTTCACCAACACTCGGATTCACTCTAGGATCTAGAACACGAGAGCCACCAACAGCAAAAGACATTGCCCCTCGGAAGGACGCTTCAGGAAGGAGGGGTCTCTTCTCTCTACGCAAGAAGAAGGGAAAGGGAAGCTTCTCGAAACAACAAGAGGAACTGCTTTCCCACTCGCTCAGCCTCGCCATCTTATAGGCTTGCCATCAAAGCACCTCTCTTCTCGAGTGACACCTCGTCCAACCACATAGACGCGCGTCATCATAAGGGTACCTCTTTTGACCGCCATTTAAGTCTTCTGACGCCTCGCCTCTTAGGTGACACTTTCGAAGCATCACCGGTCATATTCACAACCACTTCGTCTCTCAGGCGTCAACATCAATAGGGCACAAGTCGGATCTCCCTCCACTTTGCCTCCCAAGCGTCACTTTCTTCGACCACGTGTCACTCTATGGATGCTTCGTCATCAGAGCGTCATCTTGGTGCATTAATCCTTGGATAAACACGCTTCCTGACAATGAACATGGGCTAGTCGTCAGAATGCCCCGCTTTCCCAACGTCAAGGGACTTCCAGGCATATGCATTCTTTTCCTCCAAGGGTCGTTCACAGCGATGTCAACAAAGACAAGGGCTCCGCTCACCTACAACAGGAGCACAACCAAGTCGCACTCACCTCCTCCAACACATCGTCCACGAGAATCGCTGATCCACTAAGCCTCCTCTGAAGAAAAATCTGGGCGTGATTGAAACCATCGCGATTAAAAGAAAAAGATCTTCAGGTGGACATAGCCACAAGGCTATGGGTAAAATAGCCAAAACAATAAAAAAATTGGGCACAGTGAAAACACGCGAGGGTGCCATGAGTAAAAATCACAAGCAGGCATGGCCACGAAGCCATGAGTAAAAGTGTCCTAAAAACAAGAAAACCGGGCATGGAGAAAACCCACAAGAACATCATGAGTAAAAAAGGAAATCAATAGGCGGACATGACCTCGAAGTCATAGGTAAAAATCCCTTAGTAAAAGGACTTGGTGAAAACCACCCTTGTGGCACCACTTCCACCTGGTTCAAGTGAAAACCTGCAAAGGTACTTGAGCATCAAAATTACGGCCAAAAGGGCCAAAAACAATCTTCGGTCAAAAGGCCAACAAAAATTCTGGTCCCAATGCCAACAAAACTCCGGCCAAAAGGCCAACACAAAATTCTAGCTGAAAGGCCAAACACGAACTTTGGCCAAAATGCCAACAAAATTTGGGCCAAAAGGCCAACAAAAAATCCGGTCAAAAGGCCAACAAAAATTTGGGCCCCAATACCAACACAAACTCCGACCAAAAGGGCAACAAAAATTTCGTCCCCAGTGCGAACACAAATTCCAGCAAACAAGCCAACAAAAATTCCGGCCCTAGCGCAAACACAAACTCCAGCCAAAAGGCCAACAAAAATTTTGGTCAAAAGCCTAACAAAAACTTCAGCCCCAGTGCTAAAAACAATACTGGCCCCAACGCAAACGCAAACTTCGGCCAAAAGGCCAACAAAAATTCCGGCCAAAAGGCAACAAAATTTTTGTCCCCAGTGCCAACGCAAACTCCGGCCAAAATGGCAATAAAACATCCAGCCAAAAGTCCAACAAAAATTTTGGCCAAAACACCAACAAAAATTTCGGCCCCAGCACCAACACAAACTCTGACCAAAAGGCCAACACAAACTCTGGCAAAAAGGGCAACAAAAACTCTGACCCCAGTGACAACACAAACTATGGCCAAAAGGCTGACCAAAATTATGGCCCCAGTGTCAACAAAAATTCGGGCCCCAGTGCCAGCACAAACTCTGGCCCCAGTACAAGCAAAAATCCAGCCAAAAGGCCAACACAAATACTGGCTCCAAGGCCAACACAAACTTCAGCCAAAAGGACAACACAAATTTTGGCCCTAGTTCCAACACAAACTCCGGTGAAATGGCCAAAACAAATTTTCTTTTCTTACCAGCTAGATTAGGACTAACACCCACAAAAGGGTGCTTGCTAGTTGGACCACCAAACGATTCCACAGGTATGGAATGGTAAGCTCACCATAAGGCTTCTTATCAGATTGCTCTCCCAAAAAAAAAAAAGACTCCAAGGGGACTTTTAGAGAGCCTCCAAGCATGGCCCCAATAGCCTAGAGACCACTTTGGTTACCCCCAGGGAAAAACTTAGCAAGATCTACCTCTCAAGGATTGCACTGATGCCAGTGACCACGAAGAAAAACATCTATTGAGAGGAACTAAACACGTCTTAGTGATGATTCAAGAGATGAACTTTGACGATAAAGTTTTCATTATGGATGTTGCACTTCTCTCTTCACTTCAAGCGCAACATCCATCAGGGCAAGGTGTTCTACATCATTTTTGATGTACTTACAACTCCCACATGAATAAGAAGAGAGTCGATAATAGCTTGGTCCTACTAGTACTCAAGACACGGACAGACCAAAGTTGTGCCACGAAATAAGTCTTGAACCAGGCAACCTAGAGGGAATACTATCGCACTAAGGAGAGATATTACAACTATAACCCTATGCTAGCGGCTTCAGAATAGTAACAGACCACCACCATCGCACTCAAAATGTCGAAAAACCCCTGATGACCAAATTTTGGCTCAATCGGACCACCCAAAAGGGGTCTACGCCCATACGACCTCAAGACGGATATGTCTTACACTAGCTTCACTTAACCAGTCCCCAACCACGGAGACTGTAACATCGCATCTCGAGATGGACATCAATAACGCATAGTACCTTCGCCTAGAACTAAAAAAAGTTCAAACTTTGACATGTTTTAGATCACACCAGCCCTGTCATTATGACTTAGGGCTTGCCCTGTCATTATGACTTAGGGCTTGCACTATGTCACGACCCAGAGAAGCTTCTTCTGGAAAGAAGGTGACCACAAAACCAAAAAATCAGGGTTTTAAGAAGAAGACATCTCGAACCTCGTGAACCGCCGGAATCTACACATGGGGATCATCGTGCGGACGAGTTCAATGCAACCGCCTCGCAAAGAGCTACAAACTGGTTAACTATTATACATGACCCAAGGCCCGATAAGTACAAATCCCCAGCATACTGGAAAAGTAAGCCCGCTCGGTCGCTGGAATCCCTTTTCCCAGTGATCTCCCAAATTAGGAAATGTCGCAAATGAACCCAAAATAGACCAAACTTGGTTCAAAACAACTGTGACATTATCCTCTTTCATATGCAAGAAAAACGAAGACTCGAAGCGTCACAGGTCGAATGTCATTAAGGACCGAAGTTCACGAATCTGGCTGGACTTTCACCACGTGGGAAAATGCTGCCTTAGCATGACTAAAGGGCATCAAAATGCTCAAAAAAACAAGCACTGAGGATATAACAACAAATCGGCTGAACCATCGCTACAAGCCCACAAAAAATCTTCCAAGATCTGACAATGCCCCTCAAACACGGATGCTTCGACATTAGCATGACAGGTATTAAAGGTGTTTTGGTCATTGCACCTAATTTTGAGACTTTATTTTAATTTCTTTAATTATAATTAAGCTTTGTTTTTTAGTATTCACCTCTGTTCATTGAGTCCTCTATATAAGCAAGCTTAAGTCACTTGTAAAAGGGCGGAATATTAAGCATCATTCATCACTAAAATAGACGCATAACGCTTGTTTTCACTTGTCTTTTACTTATGAACCCTTAATCCCATCGAGAGGAGTGAGAAAACTTTTCCAGAGAGAGAAAATACCTCTGAATGCACAGTCCCGTCCTTACTAGAGCGAGAAAACATCTCTGCCTATGCAGACACATTCCATTTCTATATCAAGCCGGGTCACATCCCAAGCCCTCTCTCTCTTTCTTCCCCTCTACGCATCGTCTGCCCCAGGCAGCAGTCCACATTCGCCAGGGATGCGCGGTCACGAGCGATCCCACAAGCACCAATCCTGGTTGTCTCGCACCCTTCTATGCCAACCAGCCAGCCCACTCCAAAAGGGAACCATTACAAAAGGGGGATAATCGAGCCCCATTGTAGTTGCACGAGAATGAGAGAGAAGAGACCTTTTGATGACTTGAAGAGAGTCCCTGTCCAAACCATGCTAGTGGACAGTCGAAGGGCTTTGTGATTGTTCTATGAGGGTGAACTGCCCGAGCGTGTCCCACGAACCCCAAACGGTGAGGCAAGTGCGCAAGTTCACCTCCCCTACCGTCAAATCTCTCTCGTTGTTGGTTCCTATCCATGCACAGGAGAACACGCACGCCCACACACCCACAGGTGCCCAGCACATGCAGATCCCCACGGTTGTTTGAGAGAGGGTCTTCCACTCCTAGCAAATGAGGCGAAGACCAAGCCCTGACCAGCGAGTCCTTCTTCCCTAACACCATCTATCTCGAAACTGTACCTGGAATTCCTAGACTTTGAGGCTCTTGATGAAGAGCTCAAAGGTTGCAACATCAGCAAGAGGCATCGTAAGCAGTTGAGAAAGAAACTTCTGTAAGCAGCCTGTTTCTTAAGCGTTAGTGATGCTTTATCCTTCTCTCCTTAGAAGAAGTCCCCTATCACTATTGAAGAGCTAATTGAGTGCCTCCGAATAAGCTGAAGAAGTCTCAATAGCCCATTGAACCTGATCTAGAACAAGAAATGGGATGATATGAGAGGAGAGGGATCCTCTTCTCATGAGACATGCCACATGATGGGAATCATCAAGGGAACGATTAATGTTAGCTGAATTGACTTAAGCTCAAGGAAAAGACTCCAGCTGCTAACCCTAAACCTAAAACAATCAAGACTCCTCAAATACTCAGAACCACCACTAATTCAATTCCTGAACCCTCCACCTCCACCACCTGAGCCCAAACCTCTCCCAAAATATTTGGGCCCACCACTCATCCCATACTTAGGGCCATCTTTAACCCCCCTCAGACCACCCAGACCTCTAGAAGTCGCATCATGTCCCATCTTACCCTAGCCCACCACGGCTGTGCAATCTAACCAGCTTGCTCTTGACCATCTTATGACCATCACAAATCCACTCTTACCTACATCTCCCATGGCTGAACAATCTAGTAAGCTTGCTCCTAACCATCTTATAACCACAACCAATCCACCCACACCCAAAACTGCTCCACCACTTCCTATACCTCTAATGCCAGCGGTGAACCCAAGAGTACATAATCAAGAGGATGACAAGTCAAATATGATGTGCTCAGGCATCTAAGGAGGCTTCCTGCCTTATTGAGCATCTATAAGGCTCTCATGCTACCTGGTGACTTCTGTTCAACCCTGATCCACGCTCTCTCTCGGCTCGAGGTGTATGAAACTGAGGTCGAGCATATCGAAGTAGATCCAACAATTCTCAATAAATGCGTTGCCATCACCTTCTCAAACGATGACCTTTAGTTAGGTGAGAAGTGTCAAAACTGGCCCCTGTTAACCGAATCATGATTGATCAGGATTATGCAGTTAAAAGCTTCAATCATCATAGTTCAAAGCTTCAATCAATCAGGCGAGAAGTCGGCGAGCACCATCTATCTTCGTCTCAAGATTGGCGATCTTAATGACTATACCCAATTCCATGTAATAAAGAATACCCAATTCCATGTAATAAAGACATATACTTTCTATAAGATATTTCTTTGTCGTCCTTGGCTTCATGATCATGGGGTGGTTCCATCTACACTCCATCAGTGTTTCAAATATAGCCAGGATGGGAGGCAGTACACGGTCTATGCTGACAAGAGGACGTTTGCTAATGTTGAGTCACATTATGTCGATGTAAAGCACTACTTTATCAGTCCACTGGGGCCCCAAGTCAATGCCACCTGAAGAAGCTAAACCTAGTCACACCATGAGGGGGATCGATGGTTCCTCTCATGATGATGCTGATGATGTGGCAAAGACACTGAATAAAACGTTTAAGGAAGAGGAGGTAGGATACTCCCCTTGACCCCTATTGGTGCAAACATCTGTTACTCCTCTTTGAAAATGTCACCCCAATACCATGAAGGGCAAACTTCATTCTCTATTCCCCCACTCCTGGAGCCTCACTTAGTGGAGCCTTGAGAGGAACAACCCATGAAGCAAGAGGAAGTCATGGATGTCGGTACCCTTGCCCCAAAGGTTACTTACACCTCTCACTCACAACTTGACGGTTCTGCACATCCCAATGCCATTGTAAGAAGCTGATGTGAGGCAACGAGCCATTGCCACTAAAGAAGCAGACTGTAAGATCCTGGATATCCCTGAAGTCTTGCACATCCCAGTCTCTTTGAGGGAGGAGGATGATGTTTACTTTGCTCTTGGATATGCTCCTATCCACAAAGTCTTGCAAATCTTGACTTCCTTGCCAAGGGTGGATGTGGTTCACCAAGCCACGGTAACTTGTTCAATGCCTTTGACCAAAGTCCCTAAAGTCCTTGCCAACAGCATTGCTTCATGACCCCCTTTCACCCTCAAGACTCGGAGCAAGCCACAATCTTCAAGATAAAAAGGCAAGTTCAAGGAATTTTTGGAGTAGCTAGAGGCCATGAGGAAAGGGAAAGCGAAAGTGAAGGAATCTCCACCTCTGGTCACCCTTCCAAGCTGTTGCTTAGATTTTTCAATGAAACCCAAAATTTTGGTGAGTTTGAGTCCCCTCAGTGCTCAGCTTATGATGGTATGGTGGTCTCCCTCAGATGGAACCTCTACAGCCTCTAAGCTCACCAAATCATGAGGAGAATGGACTACGAGCCTACGGCAAACCAATGATTAAAAGATGGAAAAGGAATGATGGTTCTGTTTGCATTCCTAGAATCTGTCGCCGCCCAGCATGCAAACAAGAAGGGGCTCGGACACCTAGGAACCTCTGATCCCTCCTTACTACCACACATGGCTAACCCAACGGTTAATGTAGGGACATTCAATAACCTACCCCCCTCTTCTTGAAACAGTTCTTACCCAAGCCACTCAGGCTTCCCAAGATCTGCCACCTTTACCTTCTTTGTCCCCTCTTCTTGAAACAGGTCTTGCCCAAGTCACCTCCACTTCCCAAGATTTGCCACCTTCAACTTCTCCACCTCTTCTCCTTGAAACAGATCTTGTCCAAGCCACCCTGGCTTCCCAAGATCCATTCCTTGCACTTTCTCACCCCCCATTTCTGGAAATAGACCCTTTCCTGACCGCAAGAGAAATGGAAGCCTTCCTCACTCCTCAACCATCCAAGACCATGGAAATATGGGAAATGGAGAAAGAACTCTCAACCCTTGGCTGAAAGATAGAGATAGTTGAAGTTGATGACGAGTATCCTAACCCCCTACCCTCTGAGGAGGAGGAGATAGAGGAGGAACCCAAGGTGTTAGAGGATGGTAGGCAAGCCACAACAGATGATTTGGAAGAGATAAATCTGGGTGATGAAGTTGATCCAAGGCTAATCTTCATCTTAGCTGTCATGTCAACTGAAGAGAAAGAAGAGTATGCCACCTTCCTTTGAGCAAATAAGGATGTCTTCACTTGACACTATCATGAGATGCCCGGTCTTGATCCTCAAGTCGTAGTGCATTGGCTTGGTATTGATCCATCCTTTAAGCCCATAAGGCAAAAGTTAATAAGGTTTCAAACCAACCTTAAAAATTCAAATTGATGTCGAGGTAAATAAAATCAAGTCAGCCGGCTTCATTAAAGAGGTCAAGTAACCAAGGTGGTTAACCAATGTCGTGTCAGTCAAATAGAAGAACAGGCAAATCAGAGTCTGCAAGGACTTTTGATACTTGAATGCGGCTTATCCGAAAGACGAGTTGCCTCTTCCCTTCACTGAGATGCTCATTGATTCAACAGCCAACTGTCAGGCCTTCTCTCCTTCATGGATGGTTATTCGGGGTATAATCAAATAAGGATGGAACCTGAAGATGAAGAAGCCATGGATTTTCTAACTCTCAAGGGGGCCTATTGCTACACAGTGATGCCATCCAGGCTGAAGAATGCGGGTGCAACCTACCAGCGAACCATGACCACTGTCTTCAAAGACATGCTGCATGAAGAAGCATAATATTATGTGGACGACTTGGTGGTGAAATCGGGCAAGAGGAGTGCCCATATTTGAGATCTGGAGAAATGTTTTAGTGTCTTAGACTCCATCAACTCAAGATGAACCTACTAAAGTGTGCCTTTGGCATGTGATCAGGGACTAGGATATATTGTTAGCTATCGATACTTGGAGATCGAATTTGTCAAAATCAAGGCCATTCAGGAGCTGCCACTATCAACAAACCTTCGAGAACTCAGAGCATTCAAAGGCAAGATTGACTACATTCAGAGCTTCATCTCTAATTTATCATGTCCATGTAAGCCTTTTACCCGCCTGTTAATGAAGGATGTGCCTTTCGAATGAGATGAAGCATATCTGGCCTTCGAAGAGATCAAGACTTACCTCCTGTATTCTTAGCCCCATCCCAAGGAAATCCCTCATTCTATATGTGACCACCCTAGATGACTCACTTGGGCCCTTGCTCACACAAAGCCATTAAAATGGGAAAGATACAACCCTGTATTACCTTAGCCAAAGGATGAAAGGGGCTGAGGAGAATTACTTCTTGATCGAGAAGACGTGTCTGGCCTTGATCTTCACCATTCAAAAGCTCCTATACTATTTGTTGGCACATGAAGTTTGGCTCATTTCACGGGCTGACCCCATGAAATTTCTCATGTCGTGGTCCTCCTTGTCGGGTTGTCTTGTGAAATGGTCGCTACTCCTTATGAAGTTTGACATCACCTATGTGCAGCAAAAAGCTGTCAAAGACCAAGTGCTTGTGGAATTCTTAGCTGAACAACCTCTACCAGTATATTATCCTTTATCCAATGAATTCCTAAACGAAGAGGTTTTCTGCTTCGAGGGCCCATATGACTGGAAGATGTACTTCGATGGGTCCTTTCAGTCAGAGTGAGGTGGAGACAGTATAGTGTTCTTTACCCCTCAAAATGATATAGTTCCACTATCCTTCTCCCTTGTGGGGGTGAGCTATCACAATGAGGTCGAATAACAAGCCCTCATCATAGGCCTCAAAATTGCCTCCCGCGTGAACTTAGAGTGCATGGCCATCATTGGCGATTTTGAGTTTGTGATACGGCAGCTCAAGGGGGTTTTGATATAAGAAAGGACCGTCTCAAGGTCTATTACAACACTGTCATATCCCTCATGGAAGAACTTGAAGAAGTCTCCCTTGAGTATGTTCCACGAAGGCTCAACTCATAAGTTGATGCTCTCGTCGAACTTAGTGTGACCATCCATATCCCATTGACACAACCCACGCCCATATGGGTAGCTGAATGGAGACACATCGAACTTGTCAATGGGGTTGATGTAGATGATGAGCGGTACTTGTTTTTAGAATGTCCTCCTTACCCATTCGAAGCATTACGTGTGGCAAGAGATGCCATCAAAGCCATAAAAGAAGCCAAACAGCCTCCTGTTGCTGAGACCCCTTGTGCGTCGAAATATAGCAAGTGGGGGATTGATGGGAACCCATATTCGACTTCCTCAAGCACGATTGTCTTCCTGAAGATCGAGTGTAGCGCAACAACATACAAAGGATATCCACCAAGTATGTGATTATTCAGGTGCTCTTTAAATAACATCCTTATCAGATGTGTCGACTTAAAAGATGTAAATCGAGTACTCGAGGAAGTTCATGCTAGAATCTGTGGTTTACATCAATCAAATCCTAAACTCTACATTCTGATTCAGAGGTTGGGTTAATACTGACCATCCATGCTTGAGGACTCACAAGCCTATGCCAAGAGATGTCAAATTTGTCAGATACATGCAAGTTTCATCCATCAAGGGCTCACTCCTCTTCACCCCACGATAGCATCATATTCTCATAGTGGGGCATGGACATTGAGGGGACCATCAACCTGCATTCCGCTTTGAGGCATGTCTCTACCCTTGCTGCTACTGATTACTTCTCCATGTGGGCCGAAGCGATTCCTCTCAAGCAGGTATTGGCAGTTACAGTGGCCAACTTCGTTTTCCACCACATTATCTATCGATTCGGTGTCCCATACCGGATCATCTTAAAAAATAGTCCCCAATTTTTAAGCCATCACATAGATCATTTGCTCAAGCAGTTCAGCTTTGAGTGGAAGTACTCAACTATGTACCATCCTCGAGCCAATGGCTTGGCCAAAGCTTTTAATGAGTCCCTTTGCGATGCTCTACGAAAGTCAGTCTCCAAGACAAAGAGGAATTAGCTTGAAAAGCTTCCAAAAGTCCTATGGGCTTATCGGACCACTACTCATAGCCCCACTGAAGCAACTCCTTATGTAAGAACCAAGGTTTTCAGGCAGTTGAAGAAAGAGGGATGCCACTGTGCAGGATGAGGAGAGAGGGACACCACCATGCATGATGAAGAGAGAGAATATCGTTGTTCGTGTAAGAGAGCAAACCGCCATGCCTGCAAGGGATGTCGCACTGCGTGATGAAGATAGAGGGGCACCATCATGCACGACGAAGAGAGAGAATGCCACAGTACATGTAAGAGAGCAACCATCGTGCGTGTAAAGGATGCCGCCGTGCGTGTAAGATAGCATGTCGTTGTGCATGCAAGGAATGCCACCATGCGTGTAAGAGAGAAAGTCATCATGCGTGCAAGGGATGTTGTTGTACGTGTAAGAGAGCAAGTCGTTACGTGTAAGAGAGCAAGACATCGTGTTTGCAAGCCACCATTCTTGCAAGCATCCAAGGGATGCCGCTGTATGTGTATGAGAGCAAGCCACCTTACTTGCAAGGGATGCCGCTGTACGTGTAAGATAGCAAACCGTAGTACGCGATGAAGAGAGAGAATGCCATCGAGCACGACACTACCATGGGTGTTACTACCGAGCATGGATGCCTAGGGAACTTTATGCATGTCTGCCACAGTAAGCCACCTGGATGCCACTTGTCTACCTCTGTTTGCCACCATGAATCCTTGCTTTCCACCTACCAGCTGCCTCCTCCTCTTTGCCTATAAAAACTGCCCTTCTCATCCCTCCAAAGACTTTTGCTCTCTCTCACTCACGAGCCCCCTTTTCAAACACTTAGAACCTCAGCCTCTTGGAACCATTCTGGGGGAAGCTTGAAAATTTGACCTATGTGGGAAATTTGGAGTACTTTTTTGGGATAGGTAAGTAGATCTAACATTCATGTCTCGATAGTTTTGGTTATAAGCACGATTTTTGAAAAAGGATGTAGCTGCATGCTATGAAAATTTATGTTAGAATATGCTTGTTTTTCCATAACTGTGATTCTTATAAGTATGATAAATTGGGCATTGAAATTATTTCTGTTGGCTATGAAAATTTGTGAGAAATTACCCATGTACCTCTATTTGAATATGGAAAAGACCTCGTATCCATGTCCATCTTGGTTTGGAAGTCATGGGTTATTTTCTAAAGTATGCCAAAACTGTAAATTGCATTTCCATGAACTTTGCATGTTTTGAAATTGAATTGTTTACTGACCAAATGATGTGCAAATGATCTCAAACCACTTTTAAATGAAATATGGGCATGTCTAATTAAAATTTTTCTGTGGAACTATATTGAAATTATTTATGGTTTGGGAATTATGCCTCTGTTTGTATGAAGATATCATTGTTGTGAGTTGCAGTGAATTTCCATAATTATTATATGTCTTGTACTGAACTGTTTATTGACCAAATAATATCCAAATGATCTAAAACTACTTTTAAATGAAATATTGGTATGTATACTTAAAATTTTGTTTTGGAACCATGTCTAAACTCTTTATGGTTTGGGAATTATGCCTCTGTTTGTATGAAGATTCAATGTTGTGAGTTACAATGAATTTCTAGAACTGTTATCTGTTTTGTACTGAACTGTTTACTGACCAAATAGTGTCCAAATGATCTCAAACCACTTCTAATGAAAGGTGGATGAGTCTATTTTCAAATTAGTTTTGAGATCATGACAAAGTTCTTTATGGACTAGAAGTTAGATTAAATCTTCTAAAAGGTTAGCATACTGCAAAATGTTTGTTTTGTTAGGAATTATTGAATATGCATGGTTGTAATGAAACATGATTATGATATAGCGAATGCTTATGAACTCTTGAATAATCGTAATGAGACATGCTTAGGCATGGGTGAATGTTTATGAGATATGAATGTACAGGGTTGTAACAAGACCTGCCTATGATAAGAATGCAATATGAAACACTACGCAATGGGACACCCATTGGTAATGGGATCTTATATGATAAGAATGTGATACAAAACACTACACAATGGGACATCCATTGGTGGTGGGATCTGACATGATAAGAATATGATGTCGAGCACTATGCAATGGGATATCCATTGGTAGTGTAGTATGTGATACTGAGACTACTATATGAGGCACTACGTAACGGGTCATCTATTGGTAGTGAAATCTATTGTGATATAATAAGAATGTTAAGTCGGCAGTTAAGATCTTTCCCTGACTCCCGGTGATAGGAAGGGAGTTAAGCTGTGAATATGAATGTTTGGGAGGGTCGCGCCCCTCAAATCCTTAAGGGCACTACACATTTGATTACCCATTGGTAGTGTAACGCTCTTTTGCCAGAAGGGCATAAGGAGAGGGTCGTGTCTTGCAAGGCCAAAGCCTATCAAAAGCCCTAAAGCGTGTTGGGGATTGTGTGTGTGTGAAGAAATTACGAAATGGGTCATCTATTTGTCATTGTCTTCCCTCCTGAGTCAAGGTAGAAGTCTCAAGTAACAGGATTGGCTTGACCTGATTGATAAGACTTCTACTTCAAGAGTAGGCGACACTAGGATTTCCTATATATACTATGTGTTTTTCTTGAATTGCTAATCTGTTATTTTGATGAAAAGATGTGGTAGACTGTTAGTGCATGCGATGTAAAATATTCTGACATCTGATTACACTTCTTCCACCATTGCTAAAGAGTTGTGCTAAATGACTCCATGTTATAACACCTGCATGAATTTTTGGGGATGGTTATAAATGACGTAGTATAGGCAGGAATACATGATGTTTGATCTGTTTACTAGGCTTTATAGCTTATCCCTTTGACTTTCTCTATGTAGAGTGATTGTCTGCGGTTTTTTAGAAGGGGTGATTGTGCACTCATGGCTGGCGGTTGAACATCCGGGTTTGGCAAGAAAAGCTTTATCTTGAGAATAGGTGTCTGATGGCGGTGGCCATATAGTTGTTTTGTTTGAAGTCTTGTATTTTTTTGTTGGGCCTATAGTGCCTTGGACATGATTGTATTAATTTTGGAAGTTGTATATATATAAATTTGTTTTATTTTGTCAAGTTCTTTGCATCCTTATGCTTGGGCATTGTTTTCTTTTGTGGTTTTCTTTGATTCCGTCTTTCTAAAAGCATTGAGCGCACTCACTCCTGAGTAGCATTCGCTACCTCTGGTCGTAGTCTCGCATTTTGTTGCCCTCTAGCGAGTATGGTAGGGGTCAGGGAGTGGGGTCCTGACACCTTACTCCTTAGTTTATGGCAGCATGGCAGCGAAGAAGTCTTGCCACTTGAAGTCCAGCTTCCTTCAGTCCGGATAGCCGTTCACCATGGCATGATTGAGGAGCAGCAACAACCCTTCACTACCAAGAGCTAGATGTCCTTGACAAGAAGAGATTCAAAGCCTAGCAAAGCCTTGAGGTTTATCGAGGCTGAATGCAACGAGCCTTCGATAAAGTAGTCAAGGTCCATTCATTTACATTTGGCGAGCTCATTTTGGCAGTAAGACGGCCTATTATAACCCACGGTCAGACTAAGGGAAGTTCGAGCCAACATGGGAAGGGTCATTTATGGTCAAGAGGGTTTTCCCCAATGGAGCCTACATACTGGCTAATCCCAATGGAGACGAAGCTATGCTCCTGTTCAATGGGAGAAATTTGAAGAAGTACTACCCGTGATCATCAATCCATATCGCAAGACCCTAAAACTACATGACTATGGTCTAAGCTATATGACCCTAAAATATAGCACATGTCCCCACAACACGACATTAAACTACACGGCACTTAGTCTTGGTGTAGGACCTTAAAACACACTAACACCACGATCCTAGTGGCATGACCTTAAAAGCACCTCCACTACGGTCTTGGTAGCATGACCTTAAACACGCCTCCACTATGGTCTTGGCAGCATGACCCTAAAGATGCCTCCAAAAAAAAATGACGGGCATGGTAGTATCATCCACTATTCTGAGTAAAAGTGTCAAAAAAAAAAAAAAGAATAACGAGCATGGTGAAAACCCGCAAGGGCGTCATGAGCAAGATTGTCAAAGAAATAAAGAAAATAAAAGAAAACATACATGGTAAAAACTCGCAAGGGTGTCATGGGTAAAAATGTCAAAATAACGGTACGATGAAAACCCAAAAGGGCATCATCAGTAAAAATGTGAAAAAGAAAAGAAAAGGCAAGAAAAGAAAAGGCAGATGTACATACATCAAATGTATGTATGTTCTTGTTTCTCTTAGTATAAGAATATGTTTTTTTCTATTTTCCTGTAATTATAATCAATGATCCATTTCTATGTCATGAATGTATAATTATCATGCAAAATAACGAGTATTTTTTAATTTTATTGTCAATTTTTAATGGCAATAAAATATACGTTCATGATGCATTATTAAATTATTCTTGACGGGGATATTTGTAAGAATGTGATGTTCCATGCTTACTTCATAGCAGTGCTCACTTCACTGCATAAATAAATTTTTATAACAAATAACTTGAAATGGAAAATTGGAAAAAAATTGACGTATGAAAACTCAACTTAAAGAATACATGATCTCTCCTATTGGTGCTGAAAGAGTCATCTAGAACTTGAAATGGGACTCAACATAGAACAATTATTATATGACAACATAACTTTTAAATGAAAAAATTATTCTGGATTTGATGCCCAAAACACGGATGTCATTTGACTCAAGGGACATTAGTGGGTCATAGAAATACCATGATATTTTCACAAGAATTTAAAAAATATAGTAAAATAGTTTTCACATTCTAGTCCAAAAATAGTAAAGATATATGCTGCTAAAATTTTCTGCAATTTGGGCATTTTTTGTAAACTTGTTTCTAAGGTTTCTTCTCATATGGGCATCCCCATGATGAGTGCCACCCGTCAAAACGTATATCTTGGTGAGATGAACAACATACTCAAATTTGTGGGTAATGCACTTGAAGATGAAGGAGAACCATGCTTCACAAGTTTTCCCACTTTTGCAAAACTTAGTTACTATAAATAGTAACAGGTTCAAATGGGTTCAAGTGAATAGTAAAAACTTACCATTTATGGAAATTATGATCTAGGAAGGTTGGATTGACCTAAAATCTGGCATGGTGATTGTTTTTGGAATTCTAAATCCACTGGTGGTGGTACCATAGTCACTAGAGGCCTCTAGAGTAGAGTTCTAGCTATGGTGCATCGTAGTTATGCTAGGAGACTGATCAGAAAATTGATTTTATAAATGATTCTCCCATTCACACCCGAATTGAACAAAACTTGGAGGGCATCCTTAGATAATCATAAGAGACTCATATGCTTGATTTGGGGTTGATTTGACATCATTATCAAGGCTCTAAAAAATAAGGCTTATTTGGTTAGGGTTTCTGTACTCCATTGGTATTTTTGGCACCTGCGGGTCTAGTTACTATTGGCTCCGCTTTTATTTGCATCGGAGAAACAAGTGCATCAAAAATACCATATAACAGCTTGCCCTAACAAATGGTTCTCTTCAAGAGAAGCGATAAGTGTAACATTTGGAACTAAATTGGTCTCTCAATTATCGTTGTCTTCTTGATCAATAGCACCGACATCACCTTTAAGAAGAAATCATGCCAAGCTTCTTCCTTGGGGGATGACTGAGGTGGCTTTTAGTTCTAATGACTTGGGACCTTGTTTAAGGGCTTGAAGACCCAGTGCATTGGAGCTTTTGAGGGAACCTGATGACTAGGGGCCTTTCTTAAGGGCTTCCTTTCCACTTCAACAAATATTTTTTGTTCCAACAATTGGGGGCCTTGCTTAAGGGCTTCAAAACCTAGTCTTAGCATAATCAAGATTTGTCTAGTAATCAGAGGCCTTGCTTAAGGGCTTCTTTTCCATTCTGTCAGGATTTCAAGAAAGTCTACTGGCTGGGGCCAATGGGAGCTTCCTCCTGAAGCCATTAGAACTTTCAATTTGGAGGAAGTCTGGTGATTGGGGGCCTTGCTTAAGGGCTTGAAGACCCATCCCACTGTGCTTCATTTTTTATCTTCTAGTGGGGGCCTTGCTAAAGGGCTTCAAAACCCACTTCAGGAGACATGTTTGCTTTGAATAGATAGTTGAGGGCCCTTTGTGGGTGTATGAACTGCTACACCACAGTTCAGAACTTTTGATGGTTAGAAGATTCTTTGAGGCATGTGCCCTATCTGCTAGGGCCTAGTGGGGGCAAATAGAAACTTCCTCCCTGAATGTCGAGGCATTTATAACAGCGGGGAGCCTTATTAAGGCGGTTACCCAAGCTATCGAGGTGCTGACCTGGCTTGACAGTCAATAGGAATTTTGAGGGCATGTGACCTGTTGTGTTAGCGTGATTCCTATTTTTGTTGACTTCATGGTTGGAAAATCCTTTTGGTACGTGGTTGTCCTGGTTTGCCATCTTGATGGTTTTTTTTATCTTCAAGGGCCCTTTGGGGGCTGGCCAAAGTTGTTTGAGTTTTCTTAAGTTCTTTTTTGTTTTTGTAGTAGGTTACCCTTTCAGGGCTATTGACTCCCAAACTACTTTTTCAAGGAGGGGCTGGTTGAAGCCGCCTATGAGGGTAAGCACTGCATCAACTTGTTTATTGGTTCAAGTGCTCTTTCAATTTTCACCTGAACTGGATGGAAGTAGTGGCGCAAAACGGTTTTCACCAACTCCTTTTTTATTAGGCTATTTACCTGTGACTTTGTGCCCATATCCACTTAAAACTTATTCTTACTCATGATAATCTTCATGGCATTTTCATCATGTCCGGTTTTTGTTTTTGGACTCTTTTACCCACAGCTTCATGGCTGCATCCGTCTTTGTATTTTTCACTTTTACTCGTGGTTCCCTTTCAGGTTTTCACCACGCCTTTTTTTCTTTTCGACACTTTTACTTTTGGCTTCATGGCCATGTCTGCCTATATGTTCCTTTTCACTTTTTTGTTGTATGTGGTGATGAAGTGCATGATGGCTGATGGGAAAGTTCCCTTATAGATGGTAGGGGTGGAAGAATGAGTTGAAGTGGCATTTTTTAAGCTCATTTGGTGTTATAAGTGTCCTAGGTGAGACTTATTGCTAATGAAAATGGCAGCTAGGGTGAGAGCGCTCATTCATGGCCTTAAATGATGCTCAGTGATAGGTGAAGGTATCAACTCAATCTGCTCTATCTGGATAACCATTCAAGGCCTTGGATGGTGAATGTAATGAGGACTCACTGAGGATTGAGTTGGTTTGGGAGGGAGCACCCATTCATGGTCTTGAATGGGGCTTAGAAGTGACAAAAATGCGTTGAGTCCTTTGTGGTGGAAACGGGGGTGAACATTTAGGGGTTTTTGGATGGTGCCATAAGTTTGTTGAAGATGTGACTCGATTTGGGAATGAAGGTTTGTTTGATGATGGGTGAGATATAGCCTCACTAGGGATCGTGAGGGGTGTAACTTGGATGGGGATGGTGGACTTACGAGAGTCATGGATGATAGAGCTCAACTGGGGAGTGAGAGCAAGATGGTGTGATGGCTCAAAATGGGTGGTGAGAATGCAAGATATGAGAGTGTGAGAGCTAAAAAATGTTCTAGATGAGAGTTTGAGGGTCTAGGTGTTTTGGGGTTAAAACAAAGGTCGTGAGGGTGTGAGAGCTCTAAAAGTACGAGGGTTTTAAAGGGTTTGGTATTTCTGAGAGTTTTGATGGCTTTGAAACTAGAGAAGTATGACGGTTTGAAAGGCTTAAGGGGTTTAACGGTTTGAAGGTTTAAGGGGTTTGAGGGTTTGAGAGTTTGTGGGATTTGGAGGTTAGAAGACATGAGGGGTTTGAGGGTTTAGTAGTTGGAATAGTTTAGAGGCTTGATGATTTTGAGGGCATAAGGGGGTTTTGAAGGTTTAGAGGGGAGAAGAATTTATGGGTTTAGGCTACATGTGGATTTAGGGGATTAGGGTGTGTGTGTTAGAAAGATGGAGGGATGAAGAAGTTAGAGGTGGGGGTAAGAGAGATGTGGGGGTAAGAAAGAGATGGGGGAATGAGTGTGGTAATAACAGAGAGATGAAAAGAGACACGAGAGAGAAAGAGAGAGAGAAACAAAAATGGGAGAGGGAGGTAAGAGAGTAGAGATGAAAGTGGTAGAGAGAGACAAAAATGGGAGAGAGAGACAAGAGTGAGGAAGAGAGAGACTGAAAGAGAGGGAAAGTGGGAGATTCGGGTCTTGGTTGGTGGCCTGGACCCACTCGTTAGGGGGCGAGGTAGAATAAAAGCAAGGTGAGAGAGAGGTTCGGGGTTCTGGTTCGGGTTCGGGTTAGTGGCTTGTACCCTTTGTGTGTATGTGTGTGCGTGAGAGAGAGAGAGAGAGAGATTAAACGAGAGGGTAGAAAGAGGGGCTTGGGTCCTGATCGGTGGCCTAGACCCACCCATGAGAGGGAGAGAGAAAGAGAAAAGAGAAGGAGGGCAGGGTCTATTGGACACTTTATGGGCCTGACGGCCCGGCCCGAGGGCTCACTTTGGGTGCCTAGTTGGCCCCTCTTCACTAGACCAGACCCAAGTTTCGCGTGGCCACCGGTTTCACGCCGATCCAACGTCTTTTGCCCTTACTTGATGATTTTGTCCCTGAGGGTATTTAATGCTTAAGGGCCTGTTGGAAGGGAAATAGGGTCTTTCTGGCTTATCCCTTTCACTTGAAAGCCTTTGTTTCTTTTGTAAAATGACCTGTTTTTTCTTGTGGACTTTGTTGAGATTTTTTTCATTTGTGTGGATGTGGGGAAAAGAACTATTTTTACCCCTCCCACAAGTATAAAAAGGGGGGAGGGGCTTCATTTCTTACCATTCACTTCATTTTTTTTACTGTCTGGATAGAGAGTGAAATGGAGCCTTTTAGAGGGAGAAAGTGGAGGTTGAGGGCTTAGAGAGAGTTTTAAGGCTCCCGAGCTTAAATGGAGGGACTGAGCGTGGTAAGCCTAGCCACTTAGCTCTTTTTTTTTTCAGGTAGCAATTTAATTTATTTTTGCATGATTTTTCATATTTTTAGGCATTTTGCATGTTTTTTTTCATATTTTTTAGGACTTTTGCATGTGTTTTCATATTTTTAGGCATTTTGCATGCTTTTTCATATTTTTAAGAACTTTTGCATGCTTTTTATATTTTTTAGGCCTTTTTTTGCATGCTTTGTCATACTTTTTAGGCCTTTTACATGTCTTTTCATATTTTTTTAAGCATTTTGCATGTTTCTTCATATTGTTTTAGACATTTTGCATGCTTTTTCATGTATGTTTTTAGGCCTTTTGCATGCTACTTTGATAACAAAAAAAGGGGGATCTTTTAGGTTGCATCTTTTGGGCTCGACCGCTGTTATAGTGGCCAATGAATCCCTTGGGGTAATTTGGGCTAGCTAATCACCTTTTTGTACATCTCCATTTTTAAGGGAGATGCTGGCGAATTTTTGTTTGGCTCCGACACCATGTTCTTTCTCTTCAAGGCCCAGAATAAGACATAGACTCGTTTTTACCTCTTTTCTTGCAATTTTGAATATTATACTTATGAACTTCCTTTCGTTTGCACTTTTGTAGGCGGAGCGCCCCGTAGGATGGTTACTCGCCACGCGGCTAGGGCTATGTGCCGTTTGCGAATGGGAAATCGTGAGGGTAACCCCATCCCAGAGGATTCCATTGTCATTTTCGATAACCTCGAGGAGCCACCTGTAGTGGCAGTTGAGGAGGAAGTAGGGGGTAGTGTCAGCACTAATCCAAAGGAACCACAACCAGTTTCACCAAAGGAGCTAGAGAAGAGGGTTACTACCGCCTCTAACTCGGGTCGTGTGATCTTCATACCCCCTTGGTTTACTTGTGGGGGTCTCGATCCCAAACAGCTGAAGATCTCCTTCCCAACTAAAATCGACGGGCTTAACCATCTTAGCTCCGACATTCGAGTTGTGGATACCGAGCAGGAAATGCTTAAGGCCATCTTCCATCTTTTGGGCCATGCATCCCTTGATGAGCTAGTGGTGCTTCTGGGCTACTTGGAAGAAGAAAAGAAGAATTTGGCGACCTTTGGTGTTCCTGACGCCAAATCGTTCGAGGCAAAAGAGGGGAAATTGGCCCCGTTAAGCAATGGAGATTTTAGAGTTAGAGGGTCTGGTCTCACTAGAAACTAATCCCTCTATTGAGAATTTGCTCGACTTTTGCTCAGAGCAACCGTCCATTTTTTTTCTATGTTGAAGGCTTGTTGGGAATGCTCAAGGGTGACCTAGAGCATCAAAAGGACCTTCACCCGGTTCTGCAAGCACCTTCATCTGAGGATGGAAATGACACTTCGTAGGATTTCATTCCTTGAGAACGAGAGTAACATGATCATTCTCGAACGCCACATAGACTAAACCAAAACCTTGTTAACCCTGGTTCGTAAGGAGATGGGGGATCTTCCATCAGCAAATCTGTAGTTCGGGGCATTCCCCTCTTTAATCAAGCATGCAGGTCTTTTCAACGTTTTAGCAGCATGTTTACACTAAGTTTGGTGCTGAGATTGGCAGCAAGAAGAAGTAATTCATCGATTGTCTTTTTCGTTCATGGTTTTAGGGCTTTGAGCCAAATGATGTAGTTTCTCCTCTTGCTCAAAATGACCTTTCTTCTTTTATCACGTAATGCTTTGAGCTCTAGTTATGTGATTATGTCTTTTGTGGAGGGTTTCTTCCTTTGGAGTTTGAAGTCGCAAGCCTGCAACTTGAAACCTCTATTTTGTCATGGAATGAACAGTCTCCTTTTTGTCTCTTTCTCTTGCATGAAATTACGACCCGTAGAACTTGTAAACCCCAACTTTGCTAGTGGAAAGAAATGTGCCTTCTCTTTGGCTTCTTGCTTTGCTTCTCTCTTTTGCTTGTGACCCTGCATGCTTCGCCCTTACTCCCTCAAGAGGGATAGGGGTTTCTAGAGTCGCCTCACATGAAAGTGTCTTCGACCTCCACTCTTCTTGACTTGAACGCCTTTTTAGGTTTTCATCCAAGTTCCTAGAGTATGTTCCATTTTTTGTTTTCAAAAAACCCTGTCAGACCCATGGTTGTTACCCCATGTTTGCTTTCTTCTTCTTCTTCTTTTTTCCTTTACTTTTTTACTCACGATGCCCTTGCGACTTTCACCGTGCCTAGTTTTTTTGACATTTTTTCCCATGATGCCTTTGTAGTTTTTGTCATGTCCTTTTCTTTTCTTTCTTTTATTTCTTTAACACTTTTACTCATGACTTCTTCTCGGGTTTTCGCCATGTCCTTCACTTTTTTTCTTTTGACATTTTTACTTATGACTTCCTTGTTGGTTTTCATCATGCCCGTTATTTTAAGGAGGCAAATTTAAGGTTATGTCAATGGGACCATACTGGAGATATGTTTAAGGTCATACCACCGGGACCATAGTAGAGGCATGTTTAAGGTCATTCCACTAGGACCATAGTGCTAGTATGTTTTAAGGTCCTACACTAAGACCAAATACCATGTAGTTTCACGTCATACTGCAGGGACATGTGCTATAGTTTAAGGTCATGTAGCTTGGACCAATGAACATGGGTAGTACTTCTTCAGGTGTCTCCCATTTATCGGGGGCATGGCTTTGTTTCCATTGGGATGAGCCAGTATATAAGCCCCATTAGGGAAGGCCTTCTTGACTACAAATGGCCCTTCCCATTTTGGCTCGAATTTCAATTTGGGCTGACCATGGGTTATGGTGGGTTGTCTTACTACCAGGACTAACTCCTCATATGTAAATGAATGGACTTTGATTGCTTTATCAAGGGCTCATCACATTCGGCCTTGGTAAACTTCAAGGATTTGCTGGGCTTTGAATATCTTCTCGTCAAGGGCATCTAGCTCATGGTAACAAAGGGTTGCTTGTTGCTTTTCAGTCACGTCATGATGGACAACTATTTGGAGTGAAGGAAGCAAGACCTCAAGTGGTAGGATTGCTTCACTGCCATAAATCAAGGAGTAAGGAGTTGCCTCAGTCGGCCATATATAGTGGTCTGGTAATTCCATAGGACTTCTGGAAGCTTCTCATGCCAATTCCTCTTTGTCTTGTAGACCAATTTTCGCAGGTCATCACAGAGGGGCCTATTGAAAGCTTCAGCTGGGCCATTGGCTCGAGCATGAGACATAGTTGAGTGCTTCCACTCAAATTGGTTGGCCAATCATTCTATGTGATGACTTCGGAATTGGGGACCATTGTTCGAAATGGTCTAGTTTGGAACACCAAATCAATAGATAATGTGGTGGCTAACAAAGTTAGCCACTGTAACTCCTAGTACTTGTTTGAGCGGGATTGCTTCGGCCCATTTTGAGAAGTGATCGGTAGTAGAAAGAATAAAGATGTGCCCTAGGCGGAAGGCGGGTCGATGGGCCCTACAATGTCCATGCTCCAATGTGAGAAGGTTCATGATGCCACTGTGGGGTGAAGGGGTTCTAGTGCCTGATGGATGAAACTTGCATGTATTTGACAAATTTGATATTTCTTAGCATAGGCTTGTGAATCTACAATCATGGACAGCCAATGATAACCCAAACTTCGAATCCGATCATTCAGCTTAGGACCAGATTGATATAAACCATTGATTCCAGCATGAATTTCTCGAGTACCTGGCTTGCTTCTTTCAAGTCAACACCCCTGAGAAGGGTGTCATCGAAGGAGCGCCTGAATAAGACATCATCTTCGAGCAACACATACTTGATGGATATCCTTCATAAATTGTTGTGTTATACTCGATCTTCAGGAAGAAGAATGAGCTTGAGGAAGTCGAATATGGATTCTCGCCGATCCCCCCACTTGCGCTATTTCTTGGAACTTAGGCATTTTTTCTAAAACGTTTTAAAATATCATCTAATTTTAAAAAATCTTATTTACAACTATAAGAAAAAACATTAAATTACATAATTTACAATATAAATAAATTAATAAATAAAATAATAAATAAAATACAAGATTTGATTATCAATGTATAACTATTAATTATAATATCATAATCAACATGATTGAAAAAATGTTAGAAAATGCGTCCATATCATTGATTAAAATAAAATAAAAATCCTCTATAAATTTTAATGTGATCATATTCATATGAATATACTGACATAAATTTAGCAAGTTATTAAGATAAATAAACAATAATAATTTTATTGTAATTATACTAATTTTTGTAAATTAATTAAATAGAATTCCTTTATGTAATTATATGTAATTAAAACTTAACTACATATACTTTTATTTTTTTTATATTATAAAAGAAAAGAAATATTATTAATCTAAAAAAATTTATTTCGTAGATCATGAAAATGTAGATGAATATGAGTAAGAGAGACAAAAGCAATCTATAGACAAGCTTTTTAATAAAAAGTAGGGCTTTTGTGTTTACGCTTTCCCACCTCAAAATGGCTTATTCACTAAAAAATCAAAATATCAAAATGGCTTTAAAAAAAACCAAAAATCAAAATGGCTTATTAAAAGCCCCAATGGAGCAAATATTTAAAAAAAAAAAAAAAAGGCCCTCCTTGGTTTTTACCCATTTATACCTTTATAACACTTCGATTCGATGAAGCGATGAAGAACAGGCGCTTCGAAACTTAGACAGCTTAAATTAATCCCACATCCACGGATTTGGGGAGTGCAGGGCACTCTAGAGTTCAACGGCACAAACAAAGAGTGCATGTTTATGAGGATTACATGTTAAGTGGAGTCTGTTCTTGGATGACTTGAGCTGAGCTTGTGTGAGGTAAATGCACAGTTGGTGGGGCCCATAATTTCTGATTATGTTAGAGATTTGCCTTTTCATGACGTCACAAGAGTAAATCTACTCCATGACGTCACATGAGTAAATTAAATCGACGTTATTAATCCAATTTTCTTTAATAAATTCTCTGGATCCTATTTTATGACCAGATTCAGAACGGTCAAGCCGATACTCAATCTGGATCTACCCAATTTTGAATCCACCAGATTTCGGATTAATCCAATTTTCTCTAATAAATTTTTCAGATCCTATTTTATGACTAGATTCAGAACGGTCAAGCCGATACTCGATCTGGATCTACCCAATTTTGAATCCACCTGATTTCAGATTGGGTCACCGATTTTTCAAACATTGGTTCATACCTTGCATATGCAAATGGACCATCGGAACCTTTTGAGTCCCGAGACCATCCTCCACCATACCTAATGCCCAAAGGAGAAAGAGTAATACTAGGAGTGTAAACCTTTTGAGTCCCGAGACCATCCTCTAATGTGCCTTATGTCCAAAGGACAAAAAGTAATACTATGAGTGTAAAGAAGAACTAGTGCACTGAGGAAATCCTTCAGTCATCCCACCAGAACTACAACGTATCCAAATCACAGTCGACAGCAAGACTGTTATACTAGGATACTATTAAACCTCTTGAGTCCCAAGACCATCCTCCAATGTGCCTTATGTCCAAAGGAGAAAAAGTAATAGTAGGAATATAAAAAGAGCTAGTGCATAGTGAGGAAATCCTTCAGTCATCCCACCAGAATTGCAACATATCCAAATCACAGTCAACAGCAAGACTCTTATAGCTAACCTGATCCATTTATGACAAAGAAGGAGACAATGGGACCGGACCCAAATGCCTAATTCTTATTTAGAAATATTGCCATCTCTCTCCACCTCACTCTCATTATTACAAAGTGAAACAATTTCTTGCTCCAAGAGCAAATTGTCCATTTGCTCTCATGAATAAAACCTAGGCTGAGTAATTTTAGGACCCCGAAATTTGAGGATATAATCTCTTGTTACTAACTTCAATCATAAATAAATAAATAAAAGGCTCAAACCATGTGTGTCTAAAAAAATGTCCCAAAATCGAACAAGGAGCATCTAAAGTGTCGATAAACCCAAAATCTAATTTTTTTTTTTTTTTGTTTAATTATCATTTAGTGATTCATGAGAGGATGCTAAAATTTCATCCCAGGTAATCCTCCCAAGCGCATAGGATACCCCCTTGAGAATATGCTAAATAGGCCATATTTAAAATTGAAAAGTTTGTTTATGCTATTATGTTGGAATAGCTTACCATAACATCGAGCAAGGTGTTTCATGGAAAAGAGAAAGAGGTTTGTGGGGTTAGCGAGAGAATAGGTTGAAGGAACTTACTCCTCCATCTTTAGCCATGGCCAGATCCACTACACCAGATCTCAAAGGGTAAATCGCGGTTTTCCTCAGAAGAAGATGAACTACCTTTTAGAGATAATACATTTTCTAAGCGACATAGTAAAGGCTTGATTTTTTGTAGTGTCAGAAGCTTGCTTTCACCCTTCCTCTCATTTACTCTTGTATCATCAGGTATGACAAAGATTAACTCGGTGTTTTTACCCATTTACTACATTTCGTGTAGATGGAATAAAACCAATCTCAGTGTTAGGGTTTCGATGTTGTTGATGATGTTTTTGGGGGTTTTCTTTGAATGGAATGGGTGAGTAAAAATTGATTTTGGAGTCAGGCCCTACTTGAGAGATTTTGGAAATGGTAATGATGACATAGATAACGTACCTTGATTGAGCGAGAGGGGGCCTTATCTAAGATCAATTGAGAGAGAGGGCCTGGTCTGAGTTCTTCTTAGCATAGGACATAGAGCGCGAGAGAGGTCTTGGGTATAATATCCCCTTCTTTTTTCATGCTAGTTTCACTTTCTGTAGAGAGAGAGAGAACCAGAGTTTAAAGTGAGGGCGAAATTTAGAAGATTTGATGGATTTCCAGTAGAGTAAGGATTTGTTAGCTTTCCAATGGAGTAAGGGATGAAGACCAAGATCTTATTTTGGGCCAAAAGCCAGATCTAGTATCAATGGGTGTAGAGAGAGAAAGTGAGAGGAGTGATGCTCAAAGGAAGTTGGCTATCTATGGATGATCCGTAAAGCTCCTGGACTCTAGATGGATCTTCATCCCCCAAGCCTTTCTATTGCTCCCTCCTTTCTTTCTGAATTTCTTAAAGCCACTACTCTTCTTGTTATTGGTTCTTTTTACCCGGGCTAAGAGAGCTTGAAATCTACCTTACTCGCCTGCGGTCCGTTCTTTCAACAATAACATGATCATTTTCTCTCTTTCCTCTGATGATGGTGCTCGTTAAGTCCTCCTTAGTCGCAACACATGGTGTGTCCGGAATATACTCTTATCGGCAGATTCTTGGAAACCGTGAGATCACACTAATCTCACTTCATGCTCTCCTTGCTGGGTTTGCTCCAGAGGTATCCCTCTCCATGCTTGAACTATGGGAGTCTTTCAATGTCTAGCCAATTTGATAGGGGTTTTTGTTGATGTTGACAAGGAATGTATGGTGGGTCCTGATCTCTCTTTTATTGGAGTCAATATTTTTAGTTGTACCAAGGCCCTAACTCCGTCAACGATCAACCTTTTTATTGGTTTAGACCTTTTTATCATTGATGTCACCATTGAAGGTTTGAAGAATGCCAACCCTCTGGCTCTGGCCCTACTTGAAGTTTCTACTGATAAAGAAGACCATTCCTAAGTTGAGGTTCGTAGAAAGCCTAAAGTTAAACCCCATGTTCAACCTCCTGGAGCCATTCTTGGACATGCTAGGGCCCGACCTCCTTTGGCGAAACAAGGTCCTCCTCGATTAAACCCTAGATTGGCAAGGCCACGTGACAATATATTTGAGGTTGAATTTCTTGGATCTTCTTCCACCTCCTCCAAAAAAGTTAAATTTGGAAGCTTACTGACCGTTATTTTGTGGAGGATTTTTTGGGCTTTCATTCCTTGAAACCGTTAGCTAATTTGAAAAATAAAGGAAAGAAGCCTTTCTTCTGACCCCTCTTTACCTGCTTTTTTGGGTGCCGCACTTAAACCTCCTTGTTATGGGCCTGCTTCTTCGTCCAAAGCCCATCTTTCGGACTCTTATCCCCTGTATTCAACTTAGCTTCCTCTCTTTGTTCTGTCACCGCTTCTCCCTACCCATCCCACACCTCTCCTCAATTCTGCCTCCACCGCCCATCTTGCCCCTCCTCTCTCTCCACTCCCTACCCATCTTGCATCTTTTCCCAATACTGCCTCCACCGTTCATCTTGCCCTTTCTTTCACGTATGTTTCCACCACATCTGTCTCCTCATCCTCTTCTCACCCTTTTTCTCTCCTAGTGACGTCAGCCTCTCCCACTAGACTCCTTACCCCTTTCAAGCCCTTTCAATCTTGGGACTTGCTTCTCTTCATTTGCTCCATTTTCTCTCTTGGTTATCATCTTTCTTCTCTTCACCATGTTCAATCAGAGGAATCTTCCTTTTAGTTTGTTCGTGACGTGTTCTAGGGTCCTGATTTTGACACCGTCGCCTGCTGCCAATTGGCTGGTTGTGGTTGTTGATATCATTGATTTTGATGAAGATGAGGTTATATACGCCAATCCTATTTATGATGTCGCTTCTAAAGCCATAATTGTGGCGGATAACACTGAGTTTGTTGCGGTCCCTCTAGTTATGGTTGAACCGAATGTACCACCACTTTCGGTAGAAACTATTGGTGAGCCTTTCGCTGATGAAGGTATCCCCGAGGAGATGGTTGCGGAACACTTTGTAGAAGCTTCAAATTCATCGTCCTATATCTCTTCAGGCTCAGCCCCTGAAATTCAGCTAGATGCTAAGACTGATTCCAAGCCTATTCACGTGACTGAGCATCATTCTAAGACTCTACTAAGCAATCACAGCCATGTAATTTTCAATCGTATGTTCAAAGACATGGGCGCTACTTTCGTTGCTCTTCCAGAGGAGATACTTGCAACCATGGATGCAGCGGTCAAGATGGTCCAAGAAATGTCCAAAAAATTGAAGGATGAGACTCGGACAGACCTAGCCAAGCTCCCTGTTCACCATTATTCTGGTCTGACAGATGTCCTGGAGGTCTCCTCACCTGCCTCTAAGGTGATACTAAAACCCAATTTAAAGGCAGACTCTAAACTTGTGTGCTCTTTGGCTAGACTGACTGCTCGTGGCTCTCGAGGCTCTTCAGCTCCTCCTTCAGATGGAGTGATTTTCAGGATAGGCCATGCGACTTCGAAGAATTAGTCCTCTTCTTATTGCAGCAGCAACACTTGCTCATCTAGCTCTTTTCGTCCCTATAAAGATGGTAGCTTCGAGGGACCCGGTGAACCTTCATCTCGCCCATGAAGATTATCAATTGGAACGTACTTGGTCTCTGTGCTGATCGATACAAGAAGGAGGTCAATTTTTTGACTTCTAAATTTAAACTTTTTGCTTTTATTATGCAAGAAACTAAGTGTGTTTTGCCCTCTCTTTTGGATGTCAAGACTCTGTGGGGTAATGATTCTATGTGCTTTGAGGGTTTAGATGCCAATGGATTTTCTGGGGGTCTATGGATTCTTTGGGACCCAACAGCTTTACTTTGCTTGGATGTTTTTAAATTCGATAGGTTCTTGGCAATTACTTTTGAATGTCTTGTCAGGGGTTTCCATTGGGTGCTTATTAATGTGTATGGACCTAATATTACTACCCTTAAATGTGTCTTTTTGGATGATTTGAAATCTTTTATGTCCTCTTCAGGACTTCATGTTTGCATCGGAGAGGATTTTAACCTTAATCGTCACCCAAATGAAATTTCTACTTTTCCCCGTTAATTCTCATATACATCTATTTAATGACTTCATCATGGAAAATGATTTCTTAGATCTTCCTACTACTGGAGCTCAATTTACTTGGTCCAATAATTGTTCCTTCAATTTGACTATGTCTAAGATTGATCGCTTTCTTATCTCAAAGGCTTGTGAAAGATTATTCCCTTTGGTCAAGGTAAATACACTTACGAAACTTTCCTCTGATCACATCCCCATCTGTCTTCATATTGAGGAGGTCTTATCTGGGCCTAGACCTCTTCGTTTTGATGTTCACTGGCTAGATGAACCTGAGGTTATAGATATTATCAATCATACTTGGGGTAGTTGTTATGTTTTGGGTAGTTTTGGCTTCTGTCTTCATAAGAAGCTAATCTGCTTGAAGCACAAACTCATCTCTTGGAAAAAAAAAGCCAACCAATATCAACTTAAAGGCAAAATTGATACCGCTTTGATGGACTTATAGATGATTGAAATATTTAGGAAAACTAAGTTTTATCTGATGAGATGATTGTTAATAAAAATTATATGCTTAATAAGCTACATGATCTCTTTAGGATGGAAGAGATTTATTGAAAATAGAGATAAAGCGTTAAATGGCTTAAGGATGGTGATAGAAATACCAAATTTTTTCATACTATCGCGAATGTGCATAGAAGGCAAAATTATATTTCCTTTATTTCTCTACCTGGTGTATCGGAATGCGACGTTTCAACTCGTGATGAGGCGATTGTTCAACATCTTAGATGCTGATCCTTTTAAATATCTGCCACCTTTCTTGGTTTATGATCTGGAAAGGGATGTTACAATGGAAGAAGTTAGACTTACAATTTTTTCTCTTCTTGGGGATAAAGCCCCTGGCCCTGATGGTTTTCCTCTTATCTTCTTTAAGCTTTTTTTGGATTTGCTACACGATGATGTTTATTTAATGGTTAAGGAATTTATATCCATTCGGAGTGTTCTCAAGAGCATTAATTCTACTTATATTTCATTAATTTCAAAAAAAAAACATAGCATTGCTGATATTGGAGATATTAGGTGGATTAGTCTCTTATCTAGTCTTTACAAAATTATTGTAAAAGTTTTAACGAAGAGACTTAAGTTGGTTCTCTCTTTTGTGATCTCTGATGAACAATCGGCCTTCATTAGAGAACACGTGATCACGGATTGCATTCTTATTGCTCAGGAATGCATTCATTATAGAAATCTTTCTGAACAGTTGGGATTGGTTATTAAATTGGATATGGAGAAGGCTTTTGACAGAGTTGAATGGTAAGTGCTTAATGAGATTATCAGAAGAATGGGTTTTGGTGTCGTATGGATTTCTTGGATTATGGGGTACATTTCTTCGGCTCATTTCTCGATTCTTATTAACGGATCTCTTAAGGGGTTCTTCTTGCTTCGAAGGGCATTAGACAAGGAGACCCTCTATCTCCTTTTCTTTTTACCTTAGTAGCAAAAGGTTTTATCCTAATGGTTAAGAATGTTATAAATGCAGGTCTTCTTACAGGTTTTCAAGTTTCCTCATTTAGGCTAACTATTTTACATTTGTTTGTAATGCCAGTGAAGAGCAAATGCAGAATCTGAGAACATTCCTTCTATGTTGCCAGCTAACTTTGGGCATCAACGTAAATTACCATAAGACTTCGTTTGTAGGCATCTCTTGTTCTAACAGCCGTTTGGATTCTCTTGGTTCAATTTTGGATTGCAGAGTTGAGAAGTTTCCCCTTAAATATTTAAGGGTTCTATCTCTGATCGTAAGCTCACTCGTGTAGCTTGGGACACTCTTATTCACAGGTATCAAGTTGAATTAGACCGATGGAAGACCAAGACTTTATCCTTTGGTGGGCATATCACTTTGGTTAAATCCACCTATGCACATCTTCCTATTTTTTTGATGTCAGTCCAACAAATACCTAGTAAAGTTATCAAGCTTATTAAAAAATATATGCGAAACTTCATTTGGGGTAATATGGAGGATAAGTACATAATGTTTCATTTGGTGAATTGGGACCAGATTTGTATGCCTTCAAAGCAAGGGAGTTTGGGTATCATAAAGATTAAACCTGTACACTTAGCACTTATATCCAAATGGTGGTGGAGAATCTTTCAAGGATCTTCTCATCTCTAGAAGGATGTGTTAATTACTAAATATGGTTTTGATCATCTCACCTACTTGATTAAAAAGGGTAGAGGAGGCGAATTCACCTCACATATTCTAAAGGATATTTAGAGCTACAGAAATATTGTTTTCAACAACATCATATAGTTTATTGGCAACAGAGATAATACTCTCTTTTGGTTAAACAAATGGCTTCGTGATGCACATCTCTCTCTCTTCTACTTATGCTGACCTCTTTGTTACAGTTGCTCAACTTGATGCAAAACTTTCAGAGTTGTTTTCTCTCTCCCCCGCTAATTGTATGGTCTGGAACATTGGATGTCGCTATAATAGGCTACCAGACATGGTTATTTTACAGTTTCATAATCTCCTCCAACAACTTGAACAAGTTTACATCTCTTCTAATGCCGAAGACTTGGTCATATGGGAATCAGAAACTGACAGACTTTTTCTATCAAATCAATATATAGGCTCCTTTTTATAGATCGACTCCGTATTGATGACACCTCTTTGGGTTCTATTTGAAAATGGTCAGTTCCAATTAAAATCCAAGTCTTCCTATGGATCGCTTGTCAAAGGAAATGTTTAACAATAGACAATCTGTAAAATGGGTAAAATTCGTCCAAACATTTGCTTAATGTGCGAAATTGATGAAGAATCTTGCTGTCATCTTTTCCTTCACTGTCCTTTTGCCTCTAGCTTATGGCTCTGGGTCTTCTCTTTATTGGGTTTTTTTCTTATGATACCTTTGAATCTCATCATTGTTATTAACCATCTTTTTTCCATTGGATTACCTAAAAAAGTACTTGTGATTTGGAAAATTTTTAGAAGTACAATCTTATGGTAGATTTGGTTCGAACGTAATAGGACAGCCTTTGAAGAGGTGTCTCAGAGTATTGAAAGGGTAAAAGATATCATTTTACAATCCCTTTAAAATTGGTTTTCCTCCACGCCTGAAGGACTGATGTTTATATCGATTTGAAATTTTTTACTCATTCATCTTCTCACTCTAGCGCTTAGAACTTGGAAGGCACCTCTAGAAGCTTGCCTCAAACTTAATTTTGATGGCAGCTCATTTGGAAATCTAGGGCCTGCAGGTGTTGGTGGGCTTCTTCGCAACAATTTTGGATCGGTTTTTTTTTCTTATTCAGGTCCTTGTGGGTCTACAGCAGCCAATCATGCTGAATTGATCGCTGTCCTTCAAGGCTTTCATCGGTGATATTGTAATTGAAAGAGATTATCTGAATGTTATCAAGTGGTGTAGAAAAGAGCAAAGGATCTCCTAGTTGCTATTTACTCTTTGGTTAAAAATTCAAGACCTATGTGCCTAGCCTAATTCGAGGATAAGTTTCGGCTACACCATGCTCGAAGCCAATTATGTTGTTGATGGACGAGCTAAACATGGTGTTTCTCTTCCCTTTTTGTAAGTTTCTAACGATTTGATCCAATCTTTGTAATCTCATGCTTTTGAAGCATTGTTTTAATAAAAGCTCGTAACATTTGTCAAGAAAAAAAAAAATTTGAAAAGTTTGTATGAGGTTGCAATCTTACAATATTGAAGTAAGGTGCATATAAAAAAAATCTAGTAGAACAAAGTTGGAAAACCTTCCAATTGATCATCTCGATCTCGAGATGCATGGATATAAAAGACAAATGAATTTCAAGTCCTAGAAATATTGCATCTTCTAGTAAGTTATATAGACCGTCTATTTTGAATTTCAAGTCCAAGAAATAATGCATCTTCTAGTAAGTTATATGAACCATCTATTTTCAATATTTTCAAACGCTTATATATCTGCTCAATCTACACTGTTTTCAAAATTTTAAATTTTACAATTAGGGTTGAACATGAATGTTCAAGCCAACATAAGACTTCTGATACCTGAACTACATCTTCCGATAAAATTTACATCTTCCGATAAAATTTAGATTTACGCCCCACTTGTATAGTGTAAGGTAGGCACCTTATACAAACCCCACTCATTTAAAACTAAATAAGAATGCTTCAGTCAAATGAGTTAGTGCACGTTTGCTTACCCTACTTTCTTGAAAGGCATCATACCAGGCCCTCAAAAAAAATGGAACTCTTTTCCCCAAATCTATTTAGTACACAGGAGAGTCCTAACTATTGGTGCAATGTGGTACGTGTGTTGACATTGTTGTTATATGCACAACTAGGCCATTCAAGATTAGAACCAGAGACCTTGCTTGTGAAGTAAATCATCGCACCTACTATCCAACCAATTGGGAGAGAATCAATAGATTATTTTTCGAGAGCGATTCATCCTTCCCGAACACAACATACAACTCTATGTTGAACTGCGCTCTCCAAGTGTGACTTGTTCCCCCCTTCTTCCTTACCAATGAAAGGCAAGTCTTGGTGAAATAATAGAAGAAGAAAGAAGGCAGATTCACCAAAGTCCTACAAAACCAAAAGGTTCTCTGAGGAGGAGCTGTTTGATAATCATTTATTCAAAGATATAATGCCTAAAACTCCTAAGAAATATTTGTCCCTTTGTTGATATAAGCATGATGCTAAACAAAAACAGAAAAATAATAGTTCCATAGATCTTTGAGAATTTGTTTTGAGCCCAGGCACGAGGTCTAAATAAAAAGTATGAATCCAATTGCCTAGGAACAAATAAGCACAACACTTCATTTTTCTGACCAGGTTGAAGCCAAGTAAGGAGTAGAACCCCTTAAATGTCCAGTTTATGCCCTACTACCACGTCGTTTCAAGTTATCTAGGGGCATTTTCAGGACTCAAAATTTTGGGAATGTGAAACAAAAATATTATCTCATTTATTTGTTTCTTAAAATGTGGCATCTTAAGATTGAACAACGAACGTATAATTTTTGAACTATAAAATCTAAGAAACTCAAAAATCTAAGTTTTTTCATTTTTTTCTTTTTAGTTTTGAAAATACTCGAATAATAATTTTAAAGTGGATCCCAAAATTTTAAACCAAAGATATCCCTAAATATATGTTCTAACCAAGGGATTACAGACTCATCCCTAGGCGGCAGCTTTAGTGCCACATAAAATGGAGAAATTACAAACCCCCCCCCCCCGCCCCCCCTAAAATCAGACTTTCTAAACAACTTACCCCCAACTAAGTTTATTTTAGCAAATTTTGCCTCGAATTTAATTTTCCTAGCAAATACTCCCAAGTCGAAAAGTCATATTTTTTTGACGAAAATGTACATTCCCGTAAAACCTGACATTAACGTAGAAAGCATGTGGTCCAATACAAAATAAGAGCAGTCTGACACTTTGCGATGTTAGAAAGTGTGGATCTGACACAAATAGGGGCGGTCCGACACTTTGGTCTTTTGAAAAGCGTGAGTCTGGCGGTCCGGCACTTGTGGCTTCCGGAAAGCCTGTGCTCCGACACAAAATAGGGGTGCTCTCGCACTTCGGGCTTTTGGAAAGCATGGGTCCGATACAAAATAGGGACGGTCCGACACTTTGGGCTTCTAAAAAGCATGCGGTCCGAAACAACATAGGGGCGGTCCAACACTTTGGGCATTTGGAAAGCATGCAGTCCGACACAAAATAGGGGTGTCCAGCACTTTGACTCTGGATTGATAGGGGGTCCGGCAGTTGTTGCATAAGTCCTCTGGCACTTTGGAAGTGAGCGAGTCCACGTCAATGTCTGGCTGTAAGGGTATGAACATTTTTGTAAAAAAAAATAATGTTTTTTACTAGGGGGTTCTTCACTAAGAAAGTTAAATTTAGGGCAAAAGTTGCTTCAAAAAAATTTTGATTGGGAGGAAGTTTTTCTAGAAGATATGATTTGAGGGGGTTTTGTAATTTTCCTTATATTATATTCGCAAAAAGAAAACTCAACTGCATTTTTTTTTTTTTTTTTCGAATGTTCAAACTCGCCCTCATTATTAATATATTTTATCTCAATGTTTTAAAGCCTTTACATATTGAAATACCTTTAACATCAATATAGCATTTAAACGTTATATTCTTGACATACTAAATAGGGAAAATTATAAAAAAACACCCCCTAAAATGAACTATCTATGTAACTTACCCCCACATCAATCTTTTCTCTCACGTTTTTCCCCCAAACAACATTTCCTCGCAAATAACCCCCCAACCCAAAAGTACCGTGAAATAAGACTAAACTACCCTTGTTTATTTTCAGACGGCCTTCTCTCTCCTGTTTTCACACGTGCTCCCGCAGTACAAACACACGCTCTGGCATTCTGAATGTGCGCTCCGGCAACGCAGGTCTGATCCGCAGCACTCCGACATTATCAGAACTCGCTCCGGTAGTGCAAAGATGCGCTCCGGCATTTCGCTCCGGCAATGAAGTTTCTGGAGCCACTACGCTCCGGAAATGGAGGACCGTGCTCCAGCAGTATAAACAAACGCTCCGGCATTTTGAATGTGCGCTTCGGCAATGCAGGTTTGAGCCACAGTGCTCCAGCATTATGAGAATGCACGCCGACAGTGCAAAGACGCACTCCTGCAATACGCTACTTGGGACCCACGAATTGATTTGGTTTGTACGGGAAGGGCATTTTCCTCTAAAAAATAACGACTTTTTATCTTGGGGAGGTTTTTATGAGGAAAGGTTGTTTTGGGGAAAAAAGTGAGAGAAAAGATTAGGGTGGCGATAAGTTACATAAATAGTCCATTTGAGGGTGTTTTCTGTAATTTTCCCTAGTAAATATTTATAAGTGACATTTGGAGGGGGTTGAATTTTGGCCTGTAGCCCTCAAGTTTAATCATCCCTAGACAATTTTCTCATTTTTGGAATATAACTTTAATTATATTTAATAAACAAATTAAAGTGCCTTCCTCTCGTGTTAACTAGAAATAAACTCTTAACGTATGGGAAAAAATAACTCCTTAATATTACTCATGTATCAAATTTCCCAAATTTGTCAAAACTCATACACTATTTCTTATGTTAATTATTTATTTTTTAATACATATTTATAGAATTAGACCATCTGAAGTCTTCTCCGAGTTGGCCTTTCAGGCCAAGCTGAAGACTAATTATTTATTTTTTAATACTTATTTATAGAATTACACCCTCTGAAATCTTGGCCTTTCGGGACAAGCTGAAGATGACACCATAAACTGATGATCCAAAAGTCGGCGAGTCCTCGACTCGATGCCAGTTCCAGTGAAATATCGGAAATCGCCGAAAACGACACCATAAACTGATGATTCAAAAGTCCGCGAAGTCGGCAAGTTGAATCGGACTCACCGGTTCCAGTGAAATACCAGAAATCGCTCAGTTTTAGAGAAGAACCAGCGATTTCATGCCGTAAAATCGCCATGTGACATCATGAATCTCTCGATTCTTCGATTCATAACGTCATGACCCGCACCATGTGTCGCTCCTCACTGCACATGCGTTATACTCATTGGCTACAAAGGTATTTATTCACTGCAACTTCCTTCTACCTCTTCGATATGGGATAATATGAAGATATTAGCTTAAAACATTAATATATTATATATTTTGTTTGCGCTTTTAATACGATTAAATAGCATGTGGCTTATTGGTTATCAAGAGCTTTTTGCATGTGGAGGATGTTGGCATCATTTCGAATCCCTTTGGGAAGAAAGGTTCTCTTGCCTTTGGAAACGTTCTTTTATCAATTATTTTTCTTGTCAAATTTATTTTTTTGATGTCAAATTTTGTTCTTATAAAAAAAATGAAAGGTTTTTTTATCAATTTCGCTTTTTATAAAAATTTTTAACGAAAGGTTTTTTTATCAATTTCGCTTTTATCAAATTTTTTTCTTATCAATAAAATAAAAAGTTCCTTATAAAAAAAAATGAAAGGTTCTTATCAATTATTTTTCTTGCCAAATTTCTTTTGTTTGTCAAAAAAAATAAAAAGTAATAAAAGTTATTGTCAAAAAAAAAAAATTCTTATAAAAAAATAATAATACAACTATTTTTTGTCATAAGAAAAAATGAAAGGTTTTTTTATCAATTTCATTTTCTGTCAAATTTTTTTCTTATCAAAAAAATAAAAGGTTTTTTTTTATCAATTTTGCTTTTTGTCAAAGTTTTTTCTTATAAATAAAATAAAAAGTTCCTTATAAAAAAAAATGAAAGGTTCTTATCAATTATTTTTCTTGTCAACTTTCTTTCTTTAGTCAAAAAAATAAAAGGTTTTTGTTAAAAAAATAAAAAGTAATCAAAAGTCATTGTCAAAAAAAAAAAGTTCTTATAACAAAAAAATAATACAAGAAGTATTTTTTGTCAAAAAAAAAAGTTCTTGCTAAAAACAAAAAAAATGCAATACGACAAACATTTTTTGTAAAAAAATAAAAAGTTTTTGTCAAAAAAACTAAAATGTTCTTATAAAAAAACCATTCCTTATTGTAAACATGTATGATTATATACTTCATCTATGATAGTTCCATGATTTTTATTTTGTGTGATGTAATTTAATGATTAAAATAAGTTCATACAGAGAAAAAATATCTCAATATTCACATATTAGTGAAAAAAATGAAAATTAATGATGTAGTACTTCGATTTCTTATTGGATTCCTAAAAAAGTACATTTATAATGAATTTTAATAATTTTTTAAAATTTGTTTTTACAGCTTTATCTAACCGATTCGGCCAATTCCCGATCCAAATTGCCGATCCACCGATCCGGATGGATTTTTGGGATGCCCGATCCGGACCACTGATCCGTTTTTTAAAACACTAGTTGAAACAAATAATTTCTGCCCAAGCAATACATGAAGGGTGAGATTTGTTTAAGATGTCAACCTTAACAATCACAGTAATGAACACCTCAAAATCTAAACAATCACGGTAATGAACACCTCAAAATCACATTAGAATATGTATTTTCGATGCCAAAACTCTCATCATGGCCTCAAAAGTCTATTTTTCACCCCTTCAATAAAATTAAAAGCTTTAAAAATGGAATGAACATTCGAAAATCTTGAAAATAGACTGTCTAGATAATTTATTACAAGATACGCCATTTTTAGGACTTAAAATTCTTTTTTTTTTCATATCCATATATATAGAGGTCGGGACGATCGATTGGAGAATTTTCTAGTGATGAAATAACCTTTTTCGATGGGGTTTTTTGGGTGCACCTTACTTTTATTTTTGGGTATGTGTACCTTACTTCTACGGTATAAGGCACCTTACATAAATTTCACCTTTTCCATATATGAAAGGTCCTTTTATTGTACTATCAAGTCAATCTCACTGAACGATTTTAAGATCAAAGCTGAGTCATGGATACATGCTTGGAAAGCACAAAGAGTTAGCCACACATAATAAAGGGAAAGGAAACTCCCAACAGGCTCGTCTGCAACTCTGCAAGTCATCAGAGCTAGGAGCAGCAACTACTCACTCCAAAGATGTTGGAACATTCTTTTCGATGATGACTGCCAGAAGCTCATCAATGGTTTGGAAGTTACGTCTCTCCTTAACAATCATCTTCGCCAACTCCAGAGCTTGGTGCTCACAATCCGCACGTTTTGCTGCATCTTGAATCGATTCCAAATCCTCAACATGAGCTACACCCACTATCCTCCTAGAGCATGCACATAAACAGCAGTAAACAACAACCCATAAAGGACACATTAAAGAGAAGTATGCAACAAATTACTGCATGAATATTATAAATGTTGGGACAATGATACAAAATCACCTCCCATTGGCATTCTGTTATATGTGAGGGTGCTTTGTTCAATGCAAAATGACAATTATGTAGGGGAATAGTGAGAAGTTTTGGGGGAAGAGAGATTGGGGATTTTGCTTATCTAATGCCAAACCCTAGCAATTTTTGCACCCTCATACTGGGGCAGATTTATTGGTGTTTCTTTCAGTTACAGTGTCGATCAACAGCATTAAAGGAACCAACTGATGGTGTTATGGCCAAAAATTACCAATTGATGGTGTTATGGCCAAAAATTACCAATTGATGGTGCTATGGCCAAAAATTAATTACAGGTTTATTCACCACTATAAGCTCTATAAAACTCATAAAACTTGTAATTTCTTCCTTGAATAGTGAATTCATCCCAAAGGCTTTATTGAGAACCACTAAGAACACTCCCTTGAGATGAAGTGTATATATTACATGCGGAAGGCATTATTGAGAAAGGAAAAGAAGAATTTGTGTGCAAATAAAAAATACTAGTATGGATTTAAGCAAGCATTGAGGCAATAGTCAAATATATTTGATATGTTATCAGGAGTATTGGTTAACACTAGGAGAATAACAATTATAATTACTTAAGGTTCTTTGATGATAGTGGATACTTGACTATAGTCTTACATGTATGACATGCCATCTGTGCGCTAGGATAATGCTAGGAATAATGAACTCAAAACAGCCTCAAGCCAACGATTTGAGAAGGATTTTGGACTGGTAAACAACAAAATGGGTGCTTTGGTATTTACGAGACTATTAATGATGCAATCAAATTTATCAAGGGCTCATGTAACCAAAAATGAGAGAGAAGAAGTGTAGGGATCTAGGCCATATTAAATGCATCAAGGATGAGGGTCAAAGTCTTGGTGAAGGATGACGAAGTCAACAAAAGGTGGAAAGTTTATTTCAAAAAATTGTTATATGGTGAACACAATGAGAATAAAGAGCTAAGAGGAACTTTTGTCATTAATGAGGGCAGAGGTAATCGATATATACGCAAGATTTAGATATCAGAAGTGAAAGAAACTCTGAGGAGGATGACGAAAGGAAAGATTATAAGACCAGATGGTATCCCGATAGAAATTTGAAAGTGCATGGAGAAGATTGGCATATGCTGGCTGACAAGATGTTCAACAAGGTGGTGAGAATAAAGAAAATAGTGGAAAAATATTGTGGTACCTATATACAAGAACAAAGGAGACCTATAGAATTGTACAAACTATCGCAAGATCAAACTTATGAGCCATACTATAAAGTTGTGGGAGCGATTGATTGAGCAACGACGTATAAAATGAATCTCAAAAAATAAATTCGAATTTATGCCAAGGAGGATGATAATTGAGGCCATTTACTACTTAAGCAACTGACTAAAAAATTCACGAAGAAGGGAAAAGACCTTCACATGATCTTTATTAATTCAAAGAAAGCCCATGATAGGGTACCTACAGAATTTAACTTGGTGAATGTTGGGCAAGAACGGAGTCGATAAATGCTATATTGACAAAATGAAAGGTACGTATGAGGGAGCGCTAACTAGTGTGCGAACAACTAGAGGAGAGACAAGTGAGTTTTCAATGATAAAAGGCCTACATCAGAAGTCAGCAAGTCCTCAATGATCATGATAGAAGCAGGACAACTACCGTATTTGTTTTTCAGTTTCTCAATGGACTACTAAGTTGGATGTCGAGGCTCCTAGACATAGGAGCACTATCAAGCAAAGGCATCAAAAGAAGTAGTGTGGCACAGAGAGTCAATGGGTGAGAAGGGTATTATGTGCAAGCCCACAGAACTTTGTGACAATTGTGTGTAAAAAATGAATATTGAGGCATTTTAATGTATTTTTTATGTTCAATCAATCCAAACTCCAAAGACAAACCAAAGTATTTCAGATTTGGACAATTTGTTAGAACACATTAAGAAAAGTAGAAAAATATCATTCAACATTCAAATTTAGTATTAGAATTACTAGTAGACTACTAGTACTAAGTAATAACACAATGATGTAGTCACAAACTCACAAGTCACAATTCACAAATCATAAATTATAATTCAATTAATCCATACTCCATAGTCCAAAGCCCAACCCAAACACCATAGAAGATACTTCTTATTAACTAATCTCTAAAATCAAATTCAAACTAAAAGGATGATGCTTGGATCAATTTTTTAAAACTTTGAATTAACTGAGAAATCTAATAAAATAGTAAAGATATATATATATATATATATATATATATATATATATATATATATTGTAAAAGAAAAAAAGGTTTAGAACGCATAAAAATCCAACCCTCATCACCCCCCGCTTTCCCCCGTATTTAGGGGGGAAAGTACAAAAAAGCCACTCCATGAGGGGTGTTTTGTCCCCTAAGAAGGCAGAGTTCTTGGGCACCTGCCCAGGGCTAGGCATTAGTCCTTGGGCAGGCGCTTAGGGACCCAGTTCCCAAGAGGGCCGTAGCCCAGGCCCCCTTGGCCGCTAGGCGAGCCATTTTAACATTGGAGTCCATTGATGGTGGTGTTGTGGTAGGAAAAATTAATATGAGGTTTCTTTACCATATTTATGTGACCTGTATAAAACCTACAAAACTTGTAATTTCTCCCTTGATAGTAAATTCGTCCTTGCCCATTTTGGGTGAACCACGTAAATTAGGTGTGCGCCTTTCCTTTATGCTTGTGGTTATAGGATTTCTATTCCATTTCCTTTTGGTTCTTTTATTTTTCTCAATTTATTGCACATATCATTGTTCTTGGGCTTCTAGTTTCCATGAAATCGGACTACTGGTGATTGATAAGTCGCTTTTTGAAGTGTTAGGTTTGTTGCTGTGGGGTGCTCACCACATCAAGTAGGAATCAGAGTTGTCCAGGTTTGCTAACACTAACGAGGCCATGTTGCCATAGCATCTATACCTCAAATTTGAAGAAATGGTACCAAAATTGACCATCAATATGATGACTTCCATTTACCTTATCATCTTGGCCCCCCCGAATCCAAGGGTATCGTGAAACAAATCTTGCATATACTTTTGTTGCACTTGCTGCCGAAGCTCGGGTTTGCTATATATTTCAGCTGGATACACGTCACCACAACGATCCCAGTTTTCTTTCCAAAGGTCTATAAACTTGTCTTGAAAAAGGTTCCAAGTTTCTTTGATTGTTTTCAGAATCCACTTCTTGAATTCCTGCATCATCGCAATTATTTAAATGAAATGAGAATTCCAAGAAATTTTACTTGTGTACATAAAGCACAAAACACAAATGAGCACCACTCCTAAACTAAGAAAGCATTGAAATCTTCCGATAACCAAACGAAGATATGGCAGTGCTTGTGGTGGTACCGTTGTGGTGCTCTCTCTCTCTCTCTCTCACACACACACACACACACACATATACACACACTGTGTTGATGCTGGATAGGGGTGTACATTCATATGTTTTTGGTGGTCATACAGGACTACTGCAAACTTATCCACCCGCGATTACCCACATACAATAGAAAAGCAGCCACAATAGAAGTGCTCAAAGGTTTTTTTTTTCTTTTCAATGTTAAGTACACAATGGTTATTTTCAAGAAAAACAGCTACAATGGATAATCTAGGTAGAGATGATAAAAGTATATGGAAGGGTCTATGGGCACTTGACATCACATCAAAATCAAGCCACCATATGCCGCATAGATTTAAGTTCATTGAAGACCTGACAGAGGTGATGAGTGCAGACCTGGATCTGTTGGAGGATGTTAAATGGATCTCACTGAATCCAAACCCCAAAACAGGCTGTCAACAAATGGCATGAACTCCTGTCCAATCTGGATCAGGCTGCCAAAGATTCCCCACAATCTATGGAAACCAGAGCTATTGGACTACATTGTGGGATCTATCATTGTGATGTCTATCGGAAAGCTTATTTTCAGTGGACAGAGCCAGAAAAAAAGAGCAAACAACTAGACTGCACAAGCTATGAGAGGAAGTTGCACCAGATTTAAAACTACCCAAAGATGTGTGGGTTATACAAGATGACTGGCAAGCCCTTTCTTCAACAAAAACAGTATGAATATATATCTAAACCTTGCACACATTGTTAATTACTGGACCTCAACTCACTAAAATGCCCTCAGCTGAACTATTTGGATGTGGGTGAAGCCAAACTAAAGAAACCACGATGCAAACTAGCCATCAAGAATGGCTAGTAGTGGAAAAAAAGGGGAAAACATGCAAGTCAAGGAAAGGTGCAGAGTTTGCAGCCCTAACGGCTCATCTACTTCAACCTATCAAGAGCAGATACATAATCCTCAATGAAGAGAACTTGATGCAAGTTGGTGGAATGATGGAGGAAACCAGGACAACAAAGAAAAACACAACCAAAAGCTTTCCGCCAGTAGGACATTGAAGTCAAGGATGGAAGTTTGCCAGATTACAATAAGGTATTAGAGGATTTCTTGAAGCTGGAAGAACAGGAATATTTGGGGAAAATATTTTTTTTGATGAAAACATTTGGGACAATAAGGTATTAGAGAATTTCTTGAAGCTAGAAAAGCGGGAATATTTGGGGAAAATATTTTATTTGATGAAAACATTTGAGCAAAATATTGCCAAGCAATAACAAAACAGTCTCACAGAAAATAATTGCTGGAAAGTCAAACCTCTTCATTAGGTAAGCATAGATATAAATGTGATCTAAACATTCCATTGGGGGGAAAAAAGTCGATTCAAGGCTTCTAATCCTGATGGATAATGGCTCAAAAAGGTCATTCTCCCCTTTAAATTTGGAACATGGTGCCCAACACTCCCAAAATTTAAATTCTCAAGGGCTCTATCCACAGAAAATGTGAAAGAGATCCTAACTTGGAGAGGGAAAATAGAATCCAAACCTGGAATGAAGGAGCTCCACAACGAAATAGCATTCAGAATATGCGGTACTACATGTAGCATCACATAACATGCTACATGCAGCAACACAAATGTGCTACCAATTAACAAATTTATAAGATACTACCACATAACAACCACAAATTCCCCTGGGCAGTATCTTAAAGAAACTGAATGTGAGGAGTATGAGATATGGGAAATTCTCAATAACAAGATCAAAGAAAAGGGAATAAGCACAAAAACTTCACTCAAGAATAAAAATTTCATTAGAAATCAAGAGCTAAAACAGAGGGAACAAAATTCATACTTGAAACCATGAGGATTCTCTTTCCTAATAAAATAATGCATCGCATGCAACATTCGTTTCTGAGGGCTACGAGGATGGTCATAACTTTCCATCCTAATACATTAACATAACTACTTCTAGATAACTGTTACGCATGCATTTCACCATATCTATCTTTTTCATATTTATACAAGGTGGTAACTCAGTAAAAACCCCTCTAAGGTAAAAATAAAAAACGGATATAAAAATCATGGAACATATAGTATGAGCACTAGTGTTCTAAAATGCAGCCGCATCGCCGCATCAGGCGTTATGCACTGGCAATGCATCGCAAATGCCTGCATATGCGCTCTAGGGAGATGCACCCGCATATGCGCCGCATCTCTCCGCATATGCGGCTGCATCCCTTATTGGGTGCATAATCCCGCATATGAGGCCAATTTTACAAAAATGAACCCCTCGGACAGGGGTATTTAGGAATTTTTGACCCCCAAAAAAGGAGGGAAGGGGTTTGGGAGGTTATTATACTCCAAACATCAACTTTCAGCCACATCCGTGGCTTTTTTTTGGATTGCATTAATAAAAAAGGTTTTGGCGGAAATTTTATTTTGTGAAGGTCTTCGATTTGTATATTGGTTGATTCATATTTGTTGATTTGTATCTTTTGGGTGTTAATTTGAGGAAGTTTAGGCCAACATGTGACAACAAATTGAGGGTGTTGTATTGACTCTTCTTGAGCTTGACTTTTGAACTCTTTAATCTTCATAGACTTTTAGTTTGTAGTATTTTGTAATTTTAAAGTTTGTGGTTGCAAATTTGTGCTTATGGTTGTTGATTGTTGAATGTTTTCTGAAGCTAGTTTCAAGTTTATAGTTTCTATCAAGGGATAGTAGATACAGAATCTCCGACAACTAATACTTTTAGAGTTAATAAATAAACTAAATATCTACTATCACATATATCACCTCCATATTTTTTCTATGCATTAACTTATTTTTTTGGATTTTTTAGACTTTTTTATATTTATTGATTGCATCGCAGCTATGCACCTGCATCAGCCCCCCCAACACATACAGCTGCATCCCACATTTTAAAACACTGATGAGCACTACTTCATGTTAATTGTCCTTGATTTTAAATGAAGAAAACATACACACTATTTGGCAAACTAGGAGTTTGACGGCGAGCATGATTGACTTGAATTAAGATATGTTTGGTTTGACTCATTAGAGAGATGAATAAAACTAAGTTCCTCCTATAAATTAAATCTTCCAAAAAGTATAAAAATTTGGAACAACTAAGAATGTACAAAGATTTGATAACTTCCAAGAGATAAGAGGGAAAGAAAAGCAAATTGACCAATTCAAAAGAACACAAAACATTCAATGGATAATGCATATTACACTATATAATGCAAAATCAATAAATTATATGGATTATGCAACTCAATTATTATTATTTTATTTTTTGAAAGTGTTAACTTGCAACCCAATTATTTTAAAGCATTGAGATATGCCAATCTAAATTTCTAGTTCAACAAGTAAGATATCTATAGTAAGGCCTTGAACATGAATTTTTTTTCAAATGCGGATCCAAATAATAGTCATGTTGACCTATCAATATCAAAAAGGCACCTGTCTTGGATGCCTAGGGAGGCAACCCTCGGTACGGCCCCTCTAGGCTATTGAGGCAGGAATCTAGTGCATAGGCCAAGGAGCCCACTTGGATGCTTTGGATGCATATGAGTGTGTGCATCTCGTATTGTGTGGTAGAGAGAGAGGGAGCGGGAGATTATGTAACATAAATGTGTTGTGTGATCAAGATTCCAAAACTTAAAAATAGAGATCCTTCAAAGATCCCCATTCCCTAAATGCTGGAGCACGATTTTGAAGCAGGATAGCCACCAAGGTTGGGAGATTCCAACCGGTTCAAAGATTCTAAGTCTAGCACATCCAATTAAATCTTGTAATGTGCAGAATTCAAGTTTCTAGAATTCTGAACTTTCTCAAACCATCCCCTTCATGTACACATGAGAATGTGAAATGACTCATTTCGGCAACCTAACCATTGAAGCGAACATTGAAATTGAGAACTTGTGAAAATCTCATAAGAACAAGTATTGTTGAAAGTGCACAGGATAGTAGGCGGCAATGAAAATACCCTTGAGGTCTACAACATGCATGTATACATTTCAATGTGTAGAGTTTTCTACATATTTCCTAGTCCTTTATTTTATATTGTCAATACTGCACATGCAGATTTTTTGTTTCTTACCATAGCAAGAAGCATGACATTTGCCAAATCCAATCCAAGGTTGATCCTAAGTACTGAGCCATATCTTCCAATTTTGATAGAATTCTTTAGCATTGGGTGTCAATATTTGATGATTTTGATCTGGGGAACCCTAGTTTGTCCCTTACTCCCCTGTATGGGGATAATATCGGTGTTATAAGGATTGCCACAAATCATGATTCATGATCTGATCAAGCACATTGAAGTGGACTACGAAACCATTTGGGAGATATTTGCTGATAGCATACTCTCTTGTATTCCCTCTGAAGATCAGGTCGTCAGTCTATTGAAAAGTTGTTACCAAGCCACCGTTGTTGCCATGTTCATACACCTATCTGAGGGAGGGTTTTGATATGTATGTTATACTTGCAAGTCTATCTATATGTTGTCCATTGCCCAAGGTGCACTTATTCTTTACGAAGTTGTGCAATTTTCTTCCTTTGTATACAATTGTACCCCCATCAGTTGTATCTTGGGATTTTTTCCACAATCTAGTAAACAATGTTCAGGAACTGAGCTTGGGCATAGGACTCAATTTTGACCGAACATAGTAACTCGCGAGAGTCTGGGTGGACTTATTTGAGTAGTGTACATAAAGGGAAAAACAACCTAATAAATAAATTTATTAAAAATGAAATAAAATAGTAAAATAAACTAAAAACAACATTAGAAGTCTAAATAAGGTAGTAAAAATATATAAAACATTGATTTAAAAAAATTGACCTATAGCTGGAAGCATTTTAGATTAACCCAGAAAATAAATATGAAAATAGGACATATGACAAGAATCAGTTCTTTATTCCTATTTGGACATACATTCCCGTAACTAAAGGCACTTAGCATTTTCTCAAGAGCTTGGTTGCCAATTTATTTTAGTTGTACATGAAAGTATATGATATAATCGTACTTAGATGCTTCCTTATTTAAAGAGAGAAACAATTCTAAAACATCTTCACATAAATACTTTTTTTTGAGAATTTCATCTTTACATAAATATTCCAAATTTGTAAATGAAAATTTAAAAGAGCTCCTTCCATCGTTCTAATTAGGAGTGCAAATGGTCCGGGCTAGGCATCGGGCTTGTGGGCCGGGCACGTTATCGGTCGTTCGGGCTATACTCGGGGCCTTCGAGCAGTGTCTTGGGCGACCCGCTAAGGCCTATTTTTATTTCAGGTTGAGTAGGGATTGGCAAAATAGGCCAGTGGCTAGCCCAAACCCTAGCCTCTTTAACCTCCTCTTTTCTTTCAGCCTAAAATCAAATCCCTCTCTAGCCCTCTTAAACCGCCTCTTTTATGTTCATCTAGAAACCTACTCTCTCTGCAAAACCCATTCTCCCTGCAAAACCTAATCACTCTCTCTATGGGTGTGCTCAAAACCCCATCTCTCTCTTTGTGAAACCAATCTCTCTCTCTCTCTCTCTCCCCTTTCGTTTTCATGTAGGGGAAAGAAGTTCACATTGTTCTCTTCAATCTTCAAGCCATTGGAGCCTGCACTAGCCAATCTCTGGGACTTTCTCCTTTCCCCCATTACAAGAGAGCGAAGTCAAGCCCTCTCACTGTTGACAGGGAGGGTAGGACTGAGGGCTCATGAAGTGATCTTTGTGGGCTTTATTTGTGCTTCTTGTAGGTCAAGCATGGCTAAGTTAGGCATGTAGCTTTTCAAAAGCATGACAGAGAAACACTCTAATCTCCAAACCTATAGACACTACACTTGTATTGTTAACTTTTTAAGGAAAGCCACATCCAGTAAGTGAAGAAGCCACGTTGAAATTCTTTAAAATGATGATGGGTGCTATTTTCTCTTTTCAGATGTATGCTAGAGCAGAGAGGTGAACAAGCTTCGGCATCAGAAAGTTAATGTGCACAATAGGCTTAACTATTGATCCATGGAGGTAGGGCTCAGAGAAATGGTTAGCTTTCTCTGCAAGTGTGTAGAGAAGAAAACTAGTGAGAGAAAAAGGGGACCTTTAGAGAAAATTCAAGAAAATTGGTTTTTAAAGAGAGAGAACGGGTTTTTACAAAGAAAGGTGGGCTGGGGGAATGCGTATGGGTTTTAGGGAGAGAGGTGGACACGGGGGTGCATTAATGGGCTTGCATTCACTCATACTAAACTTCTTGAGGATTTCCTTACAATGAGTAGCTTGAGACAATTGAAGAATACGAGTTCTATCTCTTATTATCTTGATTCCCATCACAAAAGATGCTTCTGCCAAGTCTTTCATACCAAAACTCTCTGATAACAAGGACTTTATTTCCCTTATAAGTTTAAGGAACTACTAGCGAAAAGAATATCATCCACATACAAGGTTATGAAAATGATGTCACTCGTACTAACGTTAGAATATATTCAATTATCCTCCTCATTGGATTTGAAACCATTTTTAACTAAGGTTTGATGAAACTTTATGAACCACCTCCTTGAACTCTGTTTCAAGCCATACAAAGACTTGACAAGCCTATACACATGTTATTCTTTCCCTTTTATTATGTAACCATCGGTTGCAACATATAAATATCTTTTTTCTAACTCTCCATTAAGGAAGGTGGTTTTGACATCCATTTTGTGAACCTCAAGGTCTAAATGGACAGTTATGGCAAGTAGGATTCTAATGGACGGCATTTTAGCAATGGGTGAGAAAGTATCTTGATAATCAACCACTTCTTTTTGAGTGAAGCCTTTAGCTACTAATCTAGCCTTATACTTCTCTAATTGCCCCTCCGAGTTTAGTTTCTTCTTGAAAACCCACTTACATCCTATAGGTCTCCAATTAGGTGGTAATGGAACAAGCTCCCATACTTGGTGTTTTCTCAATAAATTTCATTTCATCATCCATGTCTTCATTCCATTGTTTTCTTTTGAGACAATTAATGGCTTCTAGGTATGAAACGGGTTCATGATCGGGTTCATCATAAACCTCTGCAAGGTAAGTGAAAAACTCGGGTGCTATTCCCATTCTTTGACTTCTTCTAGGTAAGTTTATGGGTGTTATGGTTCTCTCAACTTGTTTGTCCCTTCTAATTTCATAAAGATTTACTCGTTTATGAGTCACCCTTTAAGAAATTCATCCTCAAGGAAATGTGCACCACAACTTTTAATCACATTGTCATTGGACAAATCATAAAACTAGTAATCTTTACCATGTGAGGGATAACCAATGAAACATATTTGATGGTTTTGAGTTCAAGTTTGGTTCTACATAGAGAGGGTATTAAAACACTGGCTGATCCCCAAACTTTGAGGTGCTTAATAGAAGGTAGACACACCATGTACATTTGGTAAGGAGTTGATGCAACTGCCCTTGGTGGGAGTCCGGTTAAGGACATAAGTTGTGGTTAGAACCGCTTCACCCCAAACTTAAAAATTCAAGCTTCGCAGTTCCCATCATACTCCGAACCATTTCAATTTTTTTTTTTTTTTTTTAAATGTTAACTTTTGTATTGCTGTATGAGAGAATGTACAAGTTTAGGTTAGTCCAAGAGTACCTTACTAGATGGGACTCTCGGCAAAAAGAATAGGTCAACAGACCCTATACAAAATGGGGTTATAAGTAAGTCCCCTTACAGAGTATACAATTAGTTTACAAAGAAGCTCAAAAAATACAGACAAGTGTTCTCCCAGCAAGATTCTTTGTGACCGGCCCAATGTAAAAAAGTTAAGGGCTAGTCACCTTCATGAGCCTTGGCTCCGTCGTTAGCCAGCAGATCCGCAAGCTCGTTTGACCTTCTCGATGTATGCATCCATGAGACGGGCATATATCTGCAAAAGTGTACAATCTCGTCATAAAGAGGTGCAAGATACCAATAAGGAGTAGCATTCCTGGAGGACAAGTAATGATATTTCGAGCATCACCCTCCACTAATAGGTTTTGTCCCCAAGATTGATCGAAGCTTCGCACCTTTAAGGAGGGCCAATGATTCAACATACTGTGAATCTTGGACGCCAAGGTATTCTGAGTAGGTGAAAAGGATGTTGTGTTGGTGGTCTCTAAAGACACCACCTGCACCTGCATAGCCAGGGTTTCCCAAGGAGCACCCATCAAAGTTGATTGCTCCTTGAGGGGGAGGTTTCCAGACGCTTGATATTTCTCTTTCTTTGGTCTATGTAAAAGAATATTCTCCCAATGAATTAGGAAAGAATTCGTTGGAATACACTTGAAGAGGGGGTGGTTTGACACCCAAAAGGTTACTAAGGATGTAACCTTTTGAAAGAGAGCTGGGGCCAAGCTGACCTTTCCTTGACATATTATGGTGTTTCTTTCTTTCCAAAGCATCCAAATGGTTGCTGCCACTGTTGCCTTCCATAGAATTCTTCCCGCTTTCAGGCAGTGTGAGGCGTAATTTGAAGACAGTAGATCTTTGACCGTTGGTGGTTTGGGGTATGATACCATTTACAGAAATCATGGAAGGAATGGAATGTATACTTGCCGACCCGGTCCAACCTAAGGTTCTTAATTTTGGTTCCGGCTAGGTTTTCTACTTTGGCTATATTTTCCATAAACGTGCTTAGAGCTTCACTTTTGAATTGAATGAGGTAGGTATTGTTGGAATTATATCCTTTCAAGGCCTTAAATTCTTTCATTTTCAATGATTCTTTACTTTAGTGAGAGTATGAGAGTGATAGGACTTTAGGATTTTGGCGCACTGGGACAAAGAGTCATGAACCCAGATTTAGTCATGAGGAGGATTTATATATGGGAGGTACCAAGAGGGTTAAGAGTTACCTCTAAGTCAGGGTCGATTGTTATGTTTGTGCCTAATGACTGTATGATGGGCCAGGGCAATACGATTTATATATGAGCTTGATGACTAAAAGTCTTGTACAAGAAGATTAGGGCTACTAGAGGGCATTGGCTTAAATCCCTGACAACTACAAACCTTCTCGTAACATGTGTATATATGGTCGCAATGCAAGGGAAACCGCCCTCCCAGGGATCCACTGATAGAGCTACCTATGTGCCAAGAGTGGAGCCCCTACATATGTGCCAAGACAGAAACCCTCGCATCTTGTGTGCATGTCCTCTAGGGGGTACACCTGAAATCCGCTTAAACTTAGGAACGAAGAGTTACACCGGCTTGACTTTGATAGGCTAATACCATGAGCCCTGATGCTACATTGTGGGCCATGAGTCTGTTGAGTCATTCCAAGAAGGTGGCTTTGGATTCCGAGGGTAGACGAGTGGAGTGCTCTGTTTTGTAATTCAAGTCCAAAGAGCCTAATTTTCCTTGTAAATGTTTTTAATCAATATCAAAATGTTTTGTTTAATTAAAAATTATTAAAATGAGTTTTGTGTAATTAAGGGAATTTTTCTGGATTTTTCTGAACAAGAAAATCGTTTTTCAGAATTGTTTCAAAGTAATGACAATTAAGGACAGTCCCGAGACCCACATGGGCAATCTAAATGGCCAATGGCTGTCCACGTGCCAACCCCATGGGGACCCACATCCCCCCATGTGGAGATGACTTGTGGGAGACGTCAACCCCATGTGGGGACCCCCTTGTCATTTCATTTATTAATATAAAGTGTTGTGTTGTGTTGAATTTTGATTTTTCATAAATATTGGATTTTTGGGAAACTTATTTGAGCACATATTAAATTCCTAAAGCAAGCGGTTTATGCACATGTGTAGAGAGTTCTAGAAGGGATATAAGGTTTGTAATTATAAAGCTAACCGTAAGTGCATGTGGTAATTGTGCAAATAATCACTTAGCTTATGTAGCATGTTTCATTAGACCCACATGCTCTCACAAAAGGAAGGAATTTTCAAAGATTTATTTTTGCTGAAAAGTTTGTTAAATGACCATAAGGGCCCTCTATCTTGGTTTTAAGGTTTATTAAATGTGAAGAGATAGGCTTTTTGATAACAAGAGAAATTTGAGTGAATTAAAGGAGAATAAAGGTGTTTAAATCCATACCACACATCTTGATGGCATGATAGTGGATGGTGGGTAGGATCATATCTTTCTTTGTAGCCTTTGGTAGATGACATGAAGGGCCATGATTCATCATCTAGAAGCATCTCCACACTTGATACTTGAACAGCTATAAATACCCCATTTAATCAATTTTTCCCACATATGAATTCACATCACAAATTTTCAATCCAAAGTTGCATACACCTCTCTCTTCATTCCCTCCTTGGTTCGCACACCCAAACCCATCTTTTCTTCCTTTCTCTCTAAAAGGTTTCTTCGCGTTGTGAGAGAGCAGAACTCCTTCAAGGTCTCATACTACTCCATTAATGGTTATCCAAAGCGGAAAACTCAAGCCACAGAAGATCTATTCTTCAAGCCTTCAACAATTGAGTAAGGTGTTTCAATTTCCATTGATTTGATTACTTTTACTTTGATGTAAATTCTCAATTACAGCAACCTTCCTTTCTCTTTTAATTATTAGATCTTTGCCTTTTTGAATCATTATAGATCTCTCTTAATCCATGTAGTTTAGGGCTTCATCCATGCACAATTTGATATTGTTTTCCATGAGCTTTCCCCTTTGATTTTTTGTGTATTTTTGCTTGATATTTCTCTGAGTTTTTTATGTTCATATTAGTCACTTAGATCACCTCCTAATCTTCTAAAATTTTTTCTTTTACAAAGAGACAATGGCAAATTTTCATGAACCACTTTGTGAAGAAATTTGAGCCAGTTTTGTCTTTTAAAGTGCCAGATATCTCCCATGAATTTCCACGTATTTAGATATTTGAATCTCTGCAAATCCTTTTATACTGGAGGTGTGTATTAGTAGACGCTTGGCTTCCCATTTTATTTAATGATGAAGTGGCCCGGATTTATCATATGCCACATGTCACCCATTGGCACATAACTAAGACCCAAGGCCATAAATGTCATAATAGAAAATTATTCACATGATCCAACACATAAGCAAACTTATTCTTTATTTCCAATTGAGAAAGCCCATTGTGATATTTGGCTATAAAAACGAGTTCACCATTCACACTTACCTCATAGACTAACAGCTTGTTCTCCTTGAAAACAAGCATATAATCGGCACTACTCATTTGAAAACCGAGATCAAATTCTTTCTCATGCCCAGAGCATAGGAGTGTCTTTAAGACCACAACCTCTCCATTTACAAGATCAAGGACATTGTCTCCACAACCTAATACTTGCTCCTTTTGGTTTCTACACATGTAGATGTATTGAGTGCTCAGTTTCACTTCTTTAAAAGACCAGAATCCATACATGGTGTTTGCCACATGAATCGTGGCTCCAGAATCAAGACACCATGTGTGGATCCCATCACCGCCTACCATGACCTCAAACACCACAAAAACCCTCTCTTGTCTCTTATTTATGGGACCAGTGTTAGACCTTGCCCTACCGGTTTCATTATGCAGTAGCGGAAGCGCTAAGTGACAGAGGGGAGGTGCACGACAATACCTAGCAATGTGCCCGAATCTCTTACATTTATGGCATTGCACATTAGAGAAATCCTTAGGTGCATATGGTTGTTCTCTCATTCCTTGGATTATAAGGTGGTGGTGGCATGAAATAACTACCCACTTTGGCATTGCCTTTCCCCTTTGACCTATTCCATTTACCCTTTCCTTTTTTCTTTTTTCTTTTTATTATTGTTACCATCTTTATTTTGATGATTAGGAGCATTCCCACATACATTCACATACAAACCATGAAAAAGGAAAGAAGAAGAGGAAGGGTTTGTGTTTACCATATAGACCATTGTCTTAGGTCGATGCATGTTCACGGTCCAGCACTCCTCCTAGGCTTCAAGGAAGAATGTGAGACTGTCAAGAGTCAAGGGGGTGTCCCGAACCACTAGGTTGGCTGTAAAATTCTCCCATGAAGGGGAGAAAGGGTCACTTGAGTTGGCATATCAAATGTCATGCTGGCCAACTCAATGTCATTCACCATATGGCAGAAATTTCTCACATGATCACAAATTTTCAAGGGATCCGGCAGCCAGCAATCGATGAGCTTCTTCATGCTCATCACCTTGTGAGAATAAAATGGAGTATCAAAGGCTTTCTACATCCTTTTTAATGATTTCTTTGGCTGTCCTACACTCTTCATACTCTCTTGCACAAGTGTAGGACATTGTGGTTAGGAGCACATTTGGAGCACTTTGAGTTTTCGTGCTCCATGTCTCATAGGCATCATGTGTGGCATGGGCAGCATAGATCTAGGCACACTTGCAGGGTCTTGAGTGATCATGGGGATGAGACCCTCCTCATGGAGTACATTGTCCACTTTCCTCATCCATTCAAGGAAGTTTGACCCACTGAACTTCTCTTCTTTGATCAATTCGGTGACTATCAATTTGGTGGCCATGTGCACACATTTGAGCAATGTCCGAATACAATCTAGGACTCACAAAAATACTCAAAGGACCTCTCTTAGAGTTTTGTGGCTCTGATGCCACTAGGGAGTGTATAAGAAACCAAGTCTCTTGCAATGGGCTAGAATGTAGAAAGGAACTAGCAAATATAACTTTAAAATTTCTTCAATACACTTGAATTACAACTTCCAAAATGAAATTACAGCAAGGCCATTGTAACTATAGTGATTTAATGACTTCAAAATACACTAAAAAATAGAGGTTACAACTCTACTGAGGTCCCTTATACACATAAAGAGATATATCATCAAACTACATATAAATAGTATATTCTTGAAAATTCAGCACCACTTAAACTTACAAAGCAAAATTATACGTCAAGGGACACTTGAAAACATATCGCAACATGATCTCCATTACATTAACATACAATTGCTCAAGTAAAAAGTGCATCATGACCATGTGAAGCCAATTGGAGTTCTCGGATGCCCGGTTTATGTCATTGGGTCCTAGCAAATGTGCAAATGGGTGACATGTGATGGCATATCACAAATCCAAACTAGTTCATCATCTGATAAAATGGGAAGCCCAGCCTCTATTGATACACACTTCAAATATGGAAGGATTTGCAAAGATTTAAAGATCGAAAACAAGTGGGAAATACGTGGAGAAATCCAGCTCTTTAAAAGCAAAACCGGTTCGTTTGTTCACAAAGTGGTTCACAAAATATCGGTACAGTCTCTCTTTGTAAAATCAACAATTTAAGAAAACTAGAAGGTGATCTAAGTGACCGATATGAACATGAAAATTTAGAGAAATATCAGCCAAAAATACTCTAAAAACCAAAGGAAAGAGCTCATGGAAAACTATCTCAAATTGTGCATGGATGAAGCCTTAAACCACATGGATCAAGTGAGATCAATGAAGATTCAAGGAAGCAAAGATCTAAACATCAAAGGGGGAAGAAAAGTTGTTGTAATTGAGAATTCACAACAAAGGGAAAGTAAGAAAATCAATGAAAATTAAAAGACCTTACTCAATTAAAGAAGACTTGAAGACTAAATCATCTATAGTTTGAATTTTGAGATTTGGATCGCCATTAATTGAGTAATATGAGACCTTAAAATGAGCTCTTCTCTGTCATAATATGCAAAAACTTTTTAGAGAGAGAATGGAAGAAGATGAAGGCTTTGGGCGTACCAACCAAAAAAAGAGTGAAGAGAGAGGGGCATGCCACTTTTGGAAGAAAAACTTGTGATATGAACTCATATGAGAGAAAAAATGACTCAAGGGGAGTATTTATAGCTTTTCAAACCTCAAATGTGGAGATGTTTCTAAATGATGAATCTCGACCATTCATGTCATCTATCAAAATCTATAGAGAGGCATGATCCTAGCCCAACATCCACCATCATGTCATCAAGATGCATGGTATGAATTTAAACACATTTATCCTCCTTTAATTCACTTCAATTTCTCTTGTTATCAAAAAGCCCATTGCTCTTCACATTTAATAAACCTTAAAACCAAGATGAAGGGTATGCCCCTATGGTCATTTAACAAAATTTCCAGCGAAAGCAAATCTTTGAAAATTCCCTCCTTTTACAGAAGCATGTAGGGCTAATGAAAACATATCACATAAGCTAAATGGTTATATGCAACGTATTACTATATACGCTTAGTATTAGGTTTACAATTATAAACCATATGCCCCTTCTAGAACTCTCCACATAAGTGAAAAATCAAAATTTAACACTATACAACACTTAATATTAATAAATAAAATGACAAGGGGATCCCCTCATAGAGTTGACGTCACCCCCACAACATCTCCACATGGGGGAACGTGGGACTCCATGGGGAGACATCCAATGGCTATTTGGGTGTCCCATGTGGGTCCCAGGGGGACTGTCCTTGATTGTAATTTCTTTGAAACAACTTCAGAAAATGGATTTTATTCCTCAGAAAAATCCAAATTTTTTTTTATAAATCCATAAAATCATTTTAATGAGTTTCCATCAAAACAAATCATTTTGGCATTGATTAAAAATATTTACAAAGGAAATTAGGATCCTAGGAGTCGAATTACAAAACAGAACACTCCACTCAGCTAGACCCAGAATCCAAAGCCACCTTCTCGGAATGACTCAACAGACTCATGACCCGCAATGCATAATCAAGGGCTCATGATCTTAGTTTATCAAAGCCAAACCGATGTGTGACTGCGAATGCCTTAGTTAGAGCAGATTTTAAGTGCACCCCTTAGAGGGCATACATACGTTAGGTGCGGGGGTTCCTCTCTTGGGACATGTGTATAGCTCTAATATGTGGATCCTTGGAAGAGCGACTTCCCATGTATTGCGATTGTAAATGCACAAGCTACAAGAAGGTTTATAGTAGTTACCCTAACCTTATTAAGTCATCAAACTCATACCGAAATCGTCATTGCCCTAGCCCATCACTTAGTCATGAGGCACAAACATAACAATTCGACCTTGACTTAGAGGTAACCCTCAACCCACACAGTACCTCCCATATACAAATCCTCCTCATGACATAATCGGGGTTTTACGAGTCTTGGTCCCAATGCATCAAGATCCTAGAATCATGTCACTCTCATACTCCCACTGAAGACGAGCCATTTGAAAATGTCGGAATTTAAGGCCTTGAAAGGACATAAATCCAACATTAAATTCCTACCAACAATAAGTAGGATCAGTTCACAAACAAGTACTTGAGTACCATCCCCTTTTGGTCCTCAAAAGAACTCTAACAAAGTCAGCATGAAAAGGAAACATGGTTTACAGATTTCTAGATCTAGAGACTAACAGACAGAATATTAGCCAAGATGCTCACTTCCTTGAGGACAAATTTTGGTCCCGCCAAAAGGCCAAACATTATTATGGTAATAAATATATAACAATGTGCTGCTCATTTCTCATTACTAGTAACGTTGGCCCATAGTTGATGGCAGTGAGAGAAATTCGTAAAATCATTTAGGAATCAGAATCATGGAATAACAAGCAACTAGTAGAATCCTATGGTAGGAAATCCCCCCCATACAAAGCATATCGCAGAAATCTAGATTCATATATTTTGGGGACAGCGCTCTAACCCACATGGAATAGAGATTCCTACTTTCAGGAATCACACCGCCAATTAATTGGAACAGCATCAAGAAATGAGTTTCATAGGGTAAACGGTTTGAGGTTCTAGATTACCCTCAACCAAAAACCCCCTAGTATTGGAATTAATATATTGAGTACACTTCGCCAAGGTTCCCTCGTGTTGGAATCAAGGTCCTCAACAGTCCTAAAGACCTGAACAAAGGTTCTTTGGGCACTCAAAGATGTATGACGTACGGTAGAGTGCCCTTAGAACTAGAATTGAGGTTTACTGACGTTCCAAATTGCATAAGGAAAGTAAAAATACTTGATATATTGCCAATAAAATATAAATTTATTCTGGCTGATCGGAATATAGGAATGATGTTAGTTTGTAAACACCAAATGAGTTTTTAAGCACTGATCATATATCAATTAATAAATTTTAGATAACATAATGTTTCACTAGTCCACTAGGAAATTCATAAAAAGTTTATATGTCGCAAACATATACTATTGAAGTAGATCCATAATAAAGGTGGATAACAGTTTTCTTACTAAGCCAGATGAAATCGAAACTGCCATCCTAAATTACTTCAAGTCCCTCTATACTGCCCCTGTGGGACTCAGGCCAAGGATGACCACTTTGGATTTCCTTACTGTTCCTGATCATTGGTCCAGCGAGTTGGAAAGACCTTTTACAGTTGATGACATCTCAATCGCCATTGACCAATTAGCTAAAGACAAAGCTCCGGGGCCGGATGGTTCTCCCTTGGCCCCCTTTACATCATTCTTGGGTACTTTCCTACCTGATATTAAGAGCTTCTTTGAGGAATTCTATCATAGGGGGATCCTCAACAAAGCTATCAATGCCACCTTCATAGCCTTGATCCCCAAGAAAGAAGGTGCAGAAGAGCTCAAGGACTTCCGTCCAATTAGCTTACTCAACTCTACATATAAAAATCTGGCCAAGGTATTGGCTTCAAGACTTAAGTAGGTCCTCCCTTTCATCACCTTGCAGTCCCAATCAGCCTTCATCCAAGAAAGGCTGATCCTAGATGGTGCGTTGGTTGCTCATGAGTGTATCCACTCTAGGCACCTATCCAAGAAACCAGGCTTGATTTTCAAAATCGATTGGGAGAAAGCATATGACCACGTGGACTGGTCATTACTGGATGAGACGATGGCTAAAATAAAGTTTGGTCCTCGATGGAGAAAATGGATAAAAGACTATATTTCTCCCCCCCATTTTTGCGGTCCTTATAAATGGAAGTCCTAAAGGGTTCTTTGCTGCTTCGAGGGGCTCCGTCAAGGGGACCCTCTATCTCCCAGTCTTTTTACAATAGTTGCCGAGGTTTTCAGCAGGTCTATCTCTCATCTCTACCAAGAAGGACTACTTTCAGCTTGCCTCTGTAACTCACAAGGTCCTTCGGTATCACACTTGCAATACGCAGATGCTACCCTAGTCTTTCTAGATGTGGTCCCTCAGCAAATCGAGAACCTCATAATCTTTCTCAAATGCTTTGAGAATGCCACTGGCTTCAAAGTAAATATGGAAAAATCAAAGACGATGGGAGTGGGCCTCTCACTTCAAGAAATCAGATCCTTGATTCCTTCTTGGGATTGTAAAGTAGAGGACCTCCCTACCACTTATTTCGGGATCCCTTTAGGCTTAGGGAAACCTAAAAAGAGACATTGGGCCCAAGTGATTGATAGAGTTGATAGGCGTCTAGCTGGATGGAAGGAAGATTTCTTTCCCTGGCCGGTCGTTCTACTTTGGTTACGGCTACACTGGCAAACTCCCCTATTTACTTAATGTCCATTTTTCCATATGTCAGCATCAGTGGCTAATAGATTGGATCCACTGATGAGGAACTTTCTGTGGTCCGGACAAGCTAGACATCACTCTTGGGATAGAGTCCAACTGCCCAAAGCCCAAGTTGGTTTAAGCATCAGAGATCTAAGAAAACATAATCTGGCTCTGTTGGGGAAGTGGTGGTGGAGATTGACCACCCAACCAAACTCTTTCTGGGCACAGGTTATTCGGAATAAATATAACATTCCGGATCACAATTGGGTACTTGAAGGCCCCCACGTAGTAAGGCTTCAGGAGTTTGAAAATCTCTCGCCTCTTCTCTTGCTCAGTTCAAGAAAGCGCTTTGTTTCCATCCAAAACAAAGAAACAGAGTTCGCTTTTGGTATGATTTGTGGTTTGGACATGCTCCCCTTAGGCACCTGATTCCTAAACTGTTTCACCTTGCTTCCAACAAAGAATCCAGTATTGCAAATGAAATGGTCTTGGCAGGGGTGCGTAGAACTTCGAACCCTTATTTTCGAAGGAATCTTACTGAAGAGGAAACATTAGCTTTCACCACTCTATCGGCTGCTCTTCACCCGGTGTTCTTACCAGAGCAATTCTTTGGTTTGGACACTATCTCCATCTAGTAAGTTTTCAGTAGCATCTTTCTATAAGAAACTTATCCAACCTCCTACTTTCCCTTTAAATCCCATCTCTCCTCTCTCCAAAGTGTGGAACACAATATCTCCTCCAAAAGTTCAGTCTTTCAATTGGATTGTCGGCTGTCAACTAGCCCTCACACTTGATCAGCTCCAAAAAAGGCATGCCACTCCCCAGCAGATGTGTAATGTGCCTGAAAGAGGAGAAGTCCAACCCCCACCTCTTTCTACATTGCAATGTGGCTTTTGAGCTTTGGACACTGATTCTACACTTATTTAGTCTCAAATGGGTCCTCCCTTATTCGGCAAAAGATTTATTTCTTCATTATTCAGGTGGTCTTTGGCCCAAAGCAGGTAGAACCTTGTGGAGGGCAGCAATCCCTACTACCATATGGGTTTTATGGCTAGAAAGAAATGAGAGGGTCTTTCAAGGACACAGAAATAAAGTTTCCGGGCTGTTTCATAAGGTTACATCACTCGTAACTTTTTGGGCTTCCACCCACAGTATCTTTGGTGGGATTCCTATGAGTTCTTGCCTCAGACAATGGGACAATATTATCCGACTCCAGCCTTTCAAGCTACAGCGACCTCACAACTGGTTACCTCCTCCAGAAAATCGCATAAAGCTTAACTTCAATGGCTATTCCCTGGGAAACCTAGGCCCTTCAGGAGTAGCGAGAGTTTTCCGCAACCACAATGGAAATGTTCTCATGACATACTCAGAAGATGTCAAACATGGAGATTCACAATTTGCCGAAGCATTGGCACTCCTAACGGGTCTAAAATTTTTTAATCCATCTTGGGGCCAATCCTTAGTGGTGGAAGGAGACGCAAAAAACATTCTATCATTGGCAGCAGGCACCACTACCCCTCCTTGGTATCTTTCTAGAATTTTTGATGAAATCTACCACTTATACAGGATACCAACATCTGTTGGAGGCATACATGGCGGACGTCGAACGAGACCGCCGACCTTCTCACTAAAGATGGTGTGCAACGACGACCACACATGGAAGACAATGAATGGTCCACCTCCTTTTTGCACTGGACCATCGAAGTCTTCTAGGACACTAGATTTTTGGGTTGTTGCTTTTTGTAACAGGGCATGCTTATAAGCCCAATTTTTTGAGACCTCAATCTTTTGGTTACAGCCACTTCAAAAGGATATGGGTTGTATAGGGTTAATGGCTTAATTTTTTGACTGAGACACCTGTCTCGTGGGTATTCTCGGTCCTCTCCTCTCTCAATCTGCTATATTCCTTCTCTTTATATAGTAATACAATGTTAACATTATAAAAAAAAACACATATACTAATGAAGTAAGGTGCACGTTAAACATCCTACAGACGCGAATGTCCAACATTGGAGAACCATCCAATTGATCATCTCGACCACGAGATGTATGGACATGAAGAAAAATAACAATTTCAAGCCCAAAACATAGTGCATCTAGTAACAAGTTATATGGACTGTCCGTTTTCCAGATTTGCTAAATGTTAGTTGTTCTGCTCGATTTGTATTTTAAAGAAAAACATTTATATACGATTGCAATCTTAAAATATAGAATTAAAAAAGCACCTCAAAAATCCATGTTGATCGATTCACAGTATTGTCCACCTATGAACTGTATATTTGATGCTATGGAACCTGGAATCCAAAAAATCGGAAGCGAGATTCCTAGCATTAAAGAATTGGGTTCCACCAAGATTCAGTGACCAGATCACCGAATCGAGACTTCGAAGTGGAATCCCCACCCAAGGTGTTGGTCGTTGCCTCTCACTACCTCCGTCCCTCTCTCTTGACAATTGTGATGCCCCTCTGCTCTCTCATCCTCTTCAAGCATATAAGACTGTTTTTCCTCTTCCTAAGACCTGACCACTTCCCAAAACCAGTGAGTTCCTCATGCCCGCAACCTCCCTAAAGCTTCTAGAAAGCCAGTTGTTTTCAAAAAGCAATCCTATAGGCCTAAGATGAAAAGGGTACCTTCCTTTTCTGCTTATAAAGGAATAATTTCCTCCATAAATAGCCTATGTAAGAGAACTATAAAAGTTGAGGAAAGCATATAAGCCCCTGAAGAAGAGAGTATCAAACAATTCGAAAGATATAGGAGGCCGGCATCCAATCACGCACCTCATCCTAAGGACTGAAAAGGTTCAACAGGCTATTGGGTTAATGGTTTTCATAATGGGTCCCTTTCTATGAAAGTGAAGAAAGAACATACCCCTCTGTAACCCCATATGTCGCCTAACTTGTCACTATGAAACAAAAACACAAAATCAAAGCAACCCTTGCAAGATGAACAATTGCAAGTATGCCAGCAGCTATACGTGGCATTTCTTCCACAGACATAGGGTGGTTCACTAGCCAAAGGGAAGAAGAAGAGGTAGGAAAGAAAGAAGAGTAGGAGGACCATGTGGAAAGGTTTTTTGGGCTGAAAGTTATTCTTCTCACACTTCTGATCTAGAGTTGAAGGGTAGGATGCAAAGGAGGCGGCAAGAGAGAAAGCCAAGACTGGGGCGAATATCTCAATGAGTGGTGCTTTGCGGGTTGCATTCACTAAACGCTATGGTTAGTGAGGAGGTAAGGGTTGAGAACCCTTGGGAAGAGGGCGTAGCAATGGTAAAGGGGTTGAAGGACCAACTCTGCTATTGTCCAAGTTTTTGGTGCTGAATATCTAATGCACCTATTGAGCTACTTTTGCTATCTAAACTCCTTTTAACAACATTATGCTATTGTCCGAGTATTTGGAGAGGTTTGCCAAGCTCTAATCCTTTAAAATTCTCTTTGCAAACCATGTCAAGGAAGAAGTCACCAAAATATGAACGATTGACCCCAACCAATGTTTGCAAAATCGAACCGGAATGGTTAACCGAAGATGGGCATGGAAGCGGTTTAACCAGCCTAACCGGTAAGCCGGCCGATTCAACTGCTCTAACCCGGAAAGTCTTGGGTGGACAAAAAAGTCGTGAAAAAAAAAAAAAAAAAGTACAAAAAAAAATCTACTAAAATATGAAAAGCATATAAAGAGTGATTAAAATAAAACACATTCAAATGAAGTTGAAAAATAATGAAAAAAATGGATTTTAACCCATTTTATATTTCCCAAGGGCTATTTTTTAAATTTTCTAAAAAAATGGAAAAATATAAAAGTGAGTATTAATGACCAAAACAATTTCTAATCTTCACCATACTGAAAAGAATATTTAAAAATGCATTACAAATCAAATTTTTTCGAATTTTTGAAAAATATAATAATTATAAATAAATAAATAATAATAGTTATAATCGTAATATAAGAAATATATATAATAATAATAATAATAATAATAATAATAATAAAAGTAATAATAAATTTTAAGTGAAGGACCATTATGTTGAGAGTTCACCTTGAGACGACCCTTTCTCAATACCTTCCTTTCCCACCGAATTGTTTAAGGAAACATTTAATTAAGATTATGTGGCATCATGACCTAATAATAAGAAGCAAGGTGGCAAAACAAGACAAAGTCATGTGGCATTAGGAAAACAATTAACAAAAAAAAAGAAATTACTAAGGGAGGACACATGACTTGACAAGTGTCAAGTTGAGGAATGTCCTCCCTCACCTTAAAAACATTCCTTCCCCTCCTCATGGGCTAATGATAGGGCTCATTAAGGGTTTCACCTCTGCTCTCTCCACATAAGTTTCCTCTCTCTCTCCATCATTGTATCTTATTTAAGGAAAAGGATTATATAAGGATGCTACCTTATAATGTAGAACTACGGATGCTCCTCAAAACTCCATCGAAAAAAGTAGTTTTAATGTTGAAAAACCCTTTGATTGATCATCTCGACATCGAGATATATGACTATGAAAAATAAAAAGATTTAAGTCTCAAAAATAGTGCATTTTACAACATATTATCTACACCATCCATTTTCAAGATTTTCATATGTTTATAGATCTACTTGATTTTAACCATTGTTTAAATTTAAAATTTTATAATTAGATATAAAAATAGATTTTGAGATAATCCTAATAACATTTTACAACAAAATTATATACCATGATAAATTTGAAGGGCACCGTACCTCTACACCGACAGAGTCGTCCGTATGCCAACTGCACCCCTTATTTAATTTGTCTTTTTTTCCTTCTCTTATTTTCATTACTCCATGTCTCTCTTAATAATATTCTTGCAATCATATACTCATAATATTCTCTTTGTTCCTTTATAAGGATGCTATTATTGTTCTCACAATAACAAGTAATAAATTATGCCATCATTACAACATTATGTTATGTAAATTCCAATCTATGTTCATAATATTTTGTGTGCATATTACATGCACTGCTTAAAAATTTTATCACTGTAACTTTTAAAACTGCTCTTAATATGCTAATCGTATTTGCTCCAAACATCACTGTAAATTTTAAAATCGCTCCAAATATCACTGTAACTTTTAAAACTGCTCCAAATATACTACTCGCAGTGTTGCAAAAGGCGCTAGGCGGCACCTATGTGGTCGGGGGGTCCAGGCCTCTCAACGCCTAGAAGGGCACCCTGAACCTGGGCGGCCCAGTAGAAAATTAATTTTTTTTGGGTTTTCTCTCCCTAGAATAGCTTCTAATGGGTTTTAGGTTTCAAATGGACCTAAAACCCACAATTTTGCTCATTTAATATTAAAAAAAGACCCAAAAATACCCTTAAGGAGCTGCATTTCTACCCCTGGGTGGGATGCAAGCCCTGGTCGGCCACCTAGGCAGGTTCAGTCGGGCGCCCAGAGATATCCGCCCAGGCGCTAGGCGGTTCGCTTTTTGAAACAGTGACTACTTGTATTTGCACTACTTGAAACTTCTAAAACTGTAACTGGTTCAATTATACTATTCGTAATATTAAAATTTTGCTATTGTAACTGCTTATATATACTATAACTGCTTAAAAATATTGAAGGTTATGCATTGTTCAAAATAATAATATTTGCACTAATTAAAATATTGAAAAATAATTAAAAGTGACATATAGTTGAGTGACCTCATTCTCCGGAGAAAAAATCCTTTTATAGTAAAATTGTGATATTTTTATCGATTGCTAGAAATTTTAGGCACTGGAAATTATCATAAATAAATTTATTGTCCTTGTCTATTGTTCAGAATTTTAGACACCGAAAAATATTAGAAATAAAATTATTATCTTTGTTTATTGTTAGGAATTTTAAATACCGTACATTATTAGAAATAAATTTATTACTCATGTCCATGGTTGAGAATTTGAGATACTGTAAATTATTAGAAATAAACTTGATATTTCTGCATATAATTGTAAGATTTCCGAACAATAAGTTTTACACCTAAATGTTGAGTATTGTAAGTGGCTTCATTTTCTTTATATTTCTAGAATATTCTAAAAAATAATTCTGCATTTAATGGTAGCAGTTTTGGTACTGTAAGTTTTACGTATTTCTGTATTTATTTTCGAAATACGGTAAGTGTTATGTGTGAGTGTTATGCGCCAGTGTTAAGCGCAATTGTGATGGGCAGTAGTTATGCATAATTGTTAGCTGCAAATGTGATGCACAATTATTATGTGCAAGTGTTATGTGCAAGTGTCACGCCCCAAGAATTTACAATACTGATATTCCTGAGATGTGACAGTCAAAATATATATACATCTCTTGATAGGACAAATTTACAATCGCGAATTCTTACAAAATAACAAAACAAAGTTTAAGCACAACTACAATATCTTCCAGAGTTGATCCTGACGAGTACTCAAAATGAAACCGCAATTATCCTGAATAAAATGTTTACCATAATTTGATGAGTTAGGCTACTCAGTAAGTGATCATCATAATCCTAAAAATAATCATGGTTGAAAGATATCAATATTTTCAAAAAGGAAATCTATTAACAGAAATGCATTAACAATTTCACTTTCAAAAATGCATAACTAAGTATAATCCGAATAATTGAAAAGCAAATAACATTTTAACGGCAGTGCATAATTCAAAGGATTTCACAAATTACCCTACCGTCGTCCAAAGTAGGTCACCTAAATACCCCATTAGCGTCCTGATGGGTCCACTTAATCCCTATCGGCATCCCTGATAGGTCCACTTAATCCATGCAGGTCCACTTATACCTCACCGGCGTACCGGATGAATCCAGTTAATCCCTACTGACATACCGGATAGGTCCACTTGTACCTCACCGGCGAACCGGATGAGTCCACTTGCATACTTAAAGTATTTCTAAATCTCTTTAAACAATCGAAAGCAGCAATATCATGTACTCAACATATCACTGAAATTATTAATATGAATTTCACTGAAATAACAGTCACTTTCAATAACATTTCAAAAATAACCAGTCAAATATTTTGGGCTCAAATTTAGAAAGGTAGCAGTTTGTAAAGACATTCTAGCATAATTGCCAATCTAATATGTATAGAAAAACTCTTATAAGAGTTCAAGAATACGGAATCATCACAATTTATGGGATGTCAATTTACAAATAAACATTTCACAGACAATGCTATAATCAAATGAAAAAATATCAGTTTTCAGATAATAAGGCAGTCATTTACACATGAATTTTACAATGTCTAAATATTCAAAAACATTAGAAAAAAATCCCACAATTTTAGTAAAAGTAGAACTATCAAATTTATTTCTAATAATTTTATTTCTAAAATTTTCTATCAATAGACAAAAAAAAAAAATACACAAATTTATTTCTAAGAATTTACAGCATTTAAAATTTCTAATACAGATAAAATATCACAATTTTATTAAAAATATTATTTTTCAAAATAATGAGATCACTTGTGCATAAAATTTATCGCGCCTAAAATTCATGATAATAAGCAGAAGTAATTATTTCATTTCATTTTTAAAAAGAACAGATTATTTTTCAAGATAATGGAGTCACTTACCTAAAATATTTGAGAGGGAGCTTCCGATAAAAATTCGGCTAAAGAGAAAGAGAGCTCACAGCATTAGCGAGAGAAAGATCTCAAAAATTTTCTAGCGTCGCAGTCCTCGCCTCTTCTATTTAAATTCTTAAGATACCTTATTATATTATCTTATTAAGTTACACCTCATACATGAGGTGTAACAATTATATTACACTTGAACGTTTAAAGCCCACGTCCACTAAAGAACGTGGAAAGGCAGCAAAAACTTAAACCAAAAGCTTTTAAAAGTAGTGATGGTCCTTAAGGACCATCATGCTCATATGGACCATCACTTATTAAAAGTTTCTTTCTTTTTTTTTCTTTTTTGTTTTTCCTTGAAGAAATTTAGTCCTCTAAATTTGTGTACCTGATTATTGAAAAAGATAGAGATATTTTTCTCTGATATCGTCTTCTCGTTCCCAAGTCGACTCCTCTCTTGAATGGTACTGCCATAATATACGGACCAAAGGAATCTCCTTGTTGCGCAACACTTGTACCCTTCTATCCAGTATCAAAATTGGCTGCTCAATGAAGGATAGGTCCTTCCTGATCAGTAAAAGTTCATATTTCAAGATATGGGATGGGTCGGGCTGATATTTTCATAATGATGATATATGGAAGACATTATGGATGTTTGCCTATTCGGGTGGTAAGGCAAGTCTATAAGCGACACTTCCGATTCTTTTCAGGATTTCAAATGGTTCGATGTAACGTGGGCTCAGCTTTCCTTTCTTGCCGAATCTCATAATGCCTTTTATTGGTGAGATTTTTAGGAAAACTCGATCACCTTCTTCAAATTCAAGATCTCTCCTTCGGTTAGCGGCATAACTCTTTTGCCGACTCTGAGCTGTCTTGAGCCTTTCTCGAATTAATGCTATCTTATCTGTGGTTACCTGAACAATTTATGGCTCCAAAAGCTTTTTTTCACCAACTTCGTCCCAACAGATGGGTAACCTGTATTTCCTTCCATACAAGGCTTCATATGGTGCCATCTGAATACTGGCTTGGAAGCTATTATTATAAGCAAACTCAATCAGGGGTAAATGGTCATCCCAGCTTCTTGTAAAGTCAATAATACACGCCCTTAGCATATCTTCCAAGATTTGGATGGTCCACTCCGATTGTCCATCAGTTTGGGGGTGAAAGGCAGTGCTAAAGGTGAGTCTCGTCCCTGTGGCTGACTGTAGCCTAGTCCAAAATTTACAGGTAAACTGAGTATCCCTATCCGATACAATACTGACCGGAACTCCATACAACCGCACTATTTCCTTAATGTACAACTGGGCAGTTGATCCAAAGTGTACGCCGTGCGAATCGACAGAAAGTGGGCAGCTTTGGTCAGCCAGTCCACAATGACCCAAATGTTATCATGTCCTGAATTTGTTCTAGGCAAGCCAGAGACAATCCATAGAGATGTGCTCCCACTTCCACTCTGGCACGGGTAAAGGTTGCAACAACCCAGCGGGCCTTTGATGCTCAGCTTTTACTTGTTGGCATGTTAAGCACATAGACACAAATAGTGCTACCTTTTTTTTATATTATTCCACCAAAAGGTTTTCTTCAAGTCCTGATACATATTAATACTTCCGGGATGTATCGTATTACGAGAGTGATGTGTTTCTTCCAAGATCGCTTTCTTCACACTCTAATCATTCGGGACACAAATCCGACCTTTGAATCTTAGCAAATCCTCACTACATATAGAGAATTCGTCTCTCTTTCCCAGCTTCACCTCTACTACAATTGTTATAAGCTGAGGGTCTTTCTTTTGTGCCGATCGAATTTGTTGGATTAATTGGGATTCTACCTTAATGTTGGCAATCATACTTACCACACCATTAATGAACGGAGCTGGATGCTAATCCACTATTTCCTCTAACAATCTCATTTCTTGGATCATTAGATGAGCTAAGACTCCCGTAGATTTTCTACTTAGAGCGTCGGCCACAACGTTAGCTTTTCCTGAATGATAATGGATTGTACAATCATAATCTTTTAAGAAATCCATCCATCTTATCTGCCGCATAATTAAATCCTTCTGAGAGAAGAGGTATTTCAAGCTCTTATGATCCGTGTATATTTCGAATTGCTCACCATATAGATAATGCCCCACATTTTCAAAGCGAATACTATTGCAACCAATTTCAAGTCATGAATTAGATATTTTTTCTCATATTCTTTCAACTATCTGGATGCATATGCCACTACTTTCCCATATTGCATTAATACACAGCCCAAGCCTTTATGTGAAGCGTCACTATAAATCACAAATCTCCCACTCCCCTCAGGAATAGTTAAAATAGGTACTGAAGTTAATCGAACTTTTAGTTCTTGAAAACTCTCCTTACATTCACTTGTCCACTCAAATTTGACATTTTTCTGTGTCAATGGGGTTGCGATTCGAGAAAATCGTTCTATAAATTTTCTATAATATCCTACCAATCCTAAAAAGCTTCGAACTTCAGTCACATTACTTGGTTGTTTCCAATTAACAACGGCTTCAACCTTTGAAGGATCAACTGATAAACCTTCTTTTGATATGATATGTCCCAAAAATGTCACTTGTTCAAGCCAAAATTCACATTTACTAAGTTTGGCATACAATTTCTTTTCTCTTAAAATTTGCAATACCATTCTTACATGTTGCTCATGTTCCTTCTGATTCTTGAAATAAATTAAAATATTATCGATGAATACCACAATAAATTTATCCAAAAATGGCTTAAAGATCTGATTCATCAAATCCATAAATGCAGCCGGTGCATTGGTTAATCCAAAAGGCATGACTAAAAATTCATAATGGCCATACCTTGTTCTGAAAGCTGTCTTGGAAACATCTTCACTTTTAATCTTAAGCTGATGGTATCCAAATTTAAGATCAATTTTTTAAAACACTTGTGATCCTGGTAATTGATCAAATAAATCATCAATTCTAGGTAATGGATACTTATTTTTCACTGTCACTTGGTTCAATTGTCTATAATCGATACACAATCTCATGGTCCCATCTTTCTTTTTAACACACAATACCGGAGTGCCCCAAGGTGACACACTAGGCCTGATAAAACCTTTATCTAATAATTCTTCTAATTGTTGTTTAAGTTCCTTAAGTTCTGCAGGTGCCATTCTGTAAGGTGCCTTAGAAATTGGGGCTACCCCTGACAATAATTCAATAGAGAATTCAATTTTCCTGTTAGGCGGTAAGCCTGGCAATTCTTCAGGGAAAACGTCGAGAAATTCTCGGACAACCGGAGTGGTATCCAAATTTATCTCTTCCTTCCTATCTTCTTTGATATAGGCAAGAAAGCCTTGATACCCTTTTCGAAGAAGGCGATTAGCTCGAATACAGGAGATTAAATATGATGGGGAGTCTTCTTTGATACCATTGAAGTAAAATACTGGTTGATTCGGAATACTAAAGGTAACCATTTTCTTGTAACAATCAATACTTGCATGGTATACAGAAAGTCAATCCATGCCTAAGATTACATCAAAATCTTGAATTTCTAGAAGTATTAAATCAACCAACAGTTCCTTTTCTTCTATCTTTATTACACAGGATTTGTACACTATATTGGTGTCACTTGAATTTCCCATCGGTGTGGCTAGCTCTAAAATGTATTCTAATTGTTCTGATTCTACCTTTAAGTGGCATGCAAAGTGTGGTGACACAAATGAATGAGTAGATCCAAGATCAATCAAAACATGAGCTACTTTTTGAAAGATAATAAGAGTACCTTGGATCACTGATTTTGAGGTCTGAGCGTCTTGTTGGGTGATCACAAATACTCTTCCCTTCATCTGAGGCTTTTAAGTTATCTTTCCCTGCTTTGGAAGCTGTTGCATCTGTAAGCTAGCACATTCTCTAATCTGGTGCCCCAATTTTCCACATTTAAAACAGGCTCCAGTATTCCAATAACAAGGGCTTGATCCCTGTTTTTTCCTACATTTTTTACATGGTTCTATTGGGCTTTGAAGTGGCAAGGGCCTTAGCTTCTTGTTTGCCCTTTCAAACTGTTGTCGATTAAATGGTGTGGGTCTAACCTGACTTTTCTGATTTTTCATATTTTGGTAATCCTCAAAATCTTTTCGACAATTTGAGCTCGATTCACTATTTCAACATAAGTTCTCAGTTTTAAGACTGATATTTTGCTTCTAATAGCTGGTCTGAGACCCCTTTCAAAGTTTTCACCTTTTTTGCATCATTGTTAATCATATGTGGTGCAAACCTGGCCAATTCAATAAACATGGCCTCGTACTGTGCTACTGTCCGGTTTCCTTGGATTACTTCCAGAAATTCCATTTCCTTTTGGTCTCGAATAAATTCTGGGAAATACTTTTCATTAAATGCCTCTAGAAATACCTCCCAAATCAAGGGTTTATTTACTTTGACCAACACTCCTTTTGCCATTCGCCACCAATGTTGTGCTTCTCCTTCTAACATAAAAACTGCCAAGGCCCCCTTCCTATCATCAGGACATTCCATTACCTAGAATATTTTCTCCAATTGCATAATCCATCCCTCGGCTTCCAGTGCGTTTACAGTACCCTTAAAAGAAGGTGGGTTCAATTTATTAAATTGTTCGATATTACTCCCACCATTTCCCATAACTGACTGCCCAGGTGAATTGTTGTTTTCCATCTGATGTTGCATTAGAGCAACCATATTTTCCAAGGCTTTGTAAATTCCTTCTATATTAGCTTCAGCTATTTTGGATCTTGACTTCGTCCTGGTCTGTACGCGCAATAAATATGATTTTAAGTACATTCTTTGTAAATTTCCTAAGAATCTTAAACCTATTGCTCTGATACCATAATTGTCACGCCCTAAGAATTTACAATACTGATATTCTTGAGACGTGACAGTCAAAACATATGTACATCTCTTTTTAGGACAAATTTACAATGGCGAATTCTTACAAAGTAACAAAACAAAGTTTAAGCACAACTACAATATCTTCCAGAGTTGATCCTGACGAGCACTCAAAATGAAACCGCAGTTATCCTGAAAAAAATGTTTACCATAATTTGATGAGTTGGGCTACTCAGTAAGTGATCATCATAATTCTAAAAGTAATCATGGTTGAAAGATATCAATATTTTCAAAACGGAGATCTATTAACAGAAATGCATTAACAGTTTCACTTTCAAAAATGCATAATTAAGTATAATCCGAATATATGAAATGCACATAACATTTTAACGGCAGTGCATAATTCAAGGATTTCACAAATTACCCTACTGGCGTCCCAAGTAGATCACCTATATACCCCATCAGTGTCCTGATGGGTCCACTTAATCCCTATCGACGTCTCAGATAGGTCCACTAAATCCCTGTAGGTCCACTTATACCTCACCGACATACCGGATGAGTCCACTTAGTCCCTACTGACGTACCGGATAGGTCTACTTATACCTTACCGGCAAACCGGATGAGTCCACTTGCATACTTAAAGTATTTCTAAATGTCTTTAAACATTAGAAAGCAGCAATATCATGTACTTAACATATCACTGAAATTATTAATATGAATTTCACTGAAACCATTAATAACAGTCACTTTCAATAACATTTCAAAAATAACCAGTCAAATATTTTGGGCTCAAATTTAGAAAGGTAGCAGTTCGTAAAGACATTCTAGCATAATTGCCAATCTAATATGTATAGAAAAACTCTTATAAAAATTCAAGAATACAAAATTATCATAATTTATGGGATGTCAATTCGCAAATAAACATTTCACAGATAATGCTATAATCAAATGCAAAAATATCAGTTTTCCGATAATAAGGCAGTCATTTGCACATGAGTTTTACAATGTCTAAATATTCAAAAACAGTAGAAAGAAATCTCACAATTTTAGTAAAAGCAGAACTATCACATTTATTTCTAATAATTTTATTTCTAAAATTTTCTAACAATAGACAAGAAAAATAAATAAATAAATTTATTTCTAAGAATTTACAGCATTTGAAATTTCTTATAGAAATAAAATATCACAATTTTATTAAAAATATTATTTTTCAAAATAATGAGATTGCTTGCACATAAAATTTATCGCGCCTAAAATTCATGATAATAAGCAGAAATAATTATTTCATTTCATTTTTAAAAAGAACGGATTATTTTTCAAGATAATGAAGTCACTTACCTAAAATATTTGAGAGGGAGTTTTCGATAAAAATTCGGCCAAAAAAAGAGAAAGCTCACTGCGTTTCAACTAGAGAGAGAACGATCTCAAAAATTTTCTAAGGTGGGAGTCCTCGCCTCTCCTATTTAAATTCTTAAGATACCTTATTATATTATCTTATTAAGTTACACCTCCTACATGAGGTGTAACAATTATATTACACCTGAACGTTTAAAGCCCACGTCCACTAAAGGACGTGGCAAGGCAGCAAAAACTTAAACCAAAAGCTTTTGAAAATAGTGATGGTCCCTAAGGACCATCATGCTCATATGGACCATTGCTTATTAAAAGTTTCTCTTTTTTTCTTTTTTTTTTTTCTTTTTTTTTTTTTTTCTTCTTTTTTTTCTTCGTTTTCCTGAAATTTTAGGATTATTAAAGCAAGTGATTTAAAGGATATTTTGAAAAAATAATATTAATGTTTCCTGACATCTACTAATTGATATATAGCCTGCAATTGACATAATGATGTCTTTGATTTATATGCATAATAATACAATATAGTGATGTCACTCGTGACTATATGTGTAACATAGACGTGGTTATGTTTCTTGTGATTACATATGAGACATGCTATATATGTGCATGGAAACATGCTTTTGATGAGATATATGTGCATAACAACATGCTTCTTATGAGATATGTGTGTATGGTAACATACTTTTGATAAGATATGAATGCACGGAAACATGCCCCTGTTATGATATGATGCGATATTGTGCCGATAACTGTGATTTTCCCTAACTCTCTATGATAGGAGGAGAGTTAGGAGTATGTGTGTTTGGACGGTCGGCCCCCAAACTTTACGTGATGGCACTACTCATTGGGACCCCTTTGGTAGTATAACGCTCTCTCGCCAGAAGGGCACATGAGAGGGTCGTGTCTTGCAAGGTCCCTACCTATCAAAGCCCCAAAACGCGTTGGGGACTGTGTGCGTGTGTGAGGCACTACGCAACGGATTTTCCCGTTGGTGGTGCTTCTTCCTGTGGGATAGTAGAAGTTCTAACCTTGGACCCAAGGCCTGAGACCTGAGGTTAATGCTTTTATTACAGGATTTTTATTGTCGTGAATGCACGTTGATTTGATTTTTGTTGTTGTGAATGCATGTTGATCATGCCTGATGCTCAATACAGTAATATTTTAAAACTACTCCAATTAGATTATAATGGATCCTAATATGAATTACGTGCATTTAGTTATGTATCATACCTATTTTATTTGTCCAATAAGGAATACATGATATGTGTGAGATTAGAAATGAGTTTATTAATGGCATGCATTAGAATAAAATCGATACTCTGAAATTCTACTTCATGTGTATTGTTTAAGGAAATATTTGCAGGTCTAGCCATAATTTGTAAGGATAATGCTGGTCACTGACTGAGTAGCCATACTCATCAAGCTATTATGAAATTTTTCAGAGTAGTCGCAGCAGTATTGTTCATTGTACAGCAGGAGTGGCTTGGAAGGAGTTTATAGTCATGAATAAATTCGTTTTTCTTTTTATTTTGCAACTTTTGTACAACCAAGGTTGTATACATATGTTACGTATTTTGTACACAAAAAGCTTTTGAATGGAACCATTTGTTTTGAGGCCATATATAGAAACAAAATTTTGAATTTGTTTTAATTTATTTTATTTTTTTAGGATAGACTGTCACATTCAGGAATTTTGGCAGTATAACTTGGGATGTGAAATTAAGATACTACCAGATTTCATCTGATTCTTCCGTTGATTAAGCATCTAAAAATGTGGAGATGAAACCGTAGACTTCATCACGTCAAAAGTCCCTACATTATGCTGTTGGACCAGAAAATTTATCTTCACAAACTCATGCAATGGGAAGGAGAAGAAGGAGAAAAAGGGGAGAAAAACAAAGAGAGCACAGGGATAGAACTATAAAGTCAAAAACACCACCAAGAGAGGAGCAAAAACAATCAGATACTTACATGGCGTTCAATCCTTGTATTGGCATGTCCATCTTGAGCATAGAAAGCCAAAATCAAGTTCCCCAGAAATGCTCCTACATCAAATCCCATGGGTCCATAAAATGCAAATTCTGGATCGATAACTTGAGTAGAATTAGCAGTCGCCATCACAGAACCAGTGTGAAGATCACCATGTATTAACGCCTGAGCTCTCGCACAAAACCTGTTGAAAAATGTGAAACTATAGGAACAGAATACCCAAGGAACAAGGGGAAACAGGGAGTATATTACTCATTCATAATTTATGCAATAAGATACAGTAGTTAGTAACAGTACATCGATTTTAATTCTGCAATTTCCTGTTTCAATTGATAGTCCTCTCGAATAGCTTCAGCATCCCAGTCCAAGTAGGGAGAGGTCCAATGATTATATTTGGCTATCTTATATGGGTCAGAAAAAACAACTTGCTCAGTGTGTCTGCACATCTCTACATTTCCGCAAAAATCAGCAACTGCAGTTTTGCGGACAGTACTACATCAGAACAAATGTAAAAGAAAACAAGACAAAAGAACTTGGAGAGCATATAAAAGAATACCGAGAATGGGTAGACAATGGGCAAGAGAAAGCATGAATAACTAAGTAACATTTAAAAGCAGCAATAAGTTACATAAGCCAAATATGAGGAACTCACTTTACAGCACAGAAACTAAAGAGAGGGATGAACATCTAAAAGAACATTTCTATAACATTAATTATTACATATCAGTTCTTGGAAATCTCCTCATTCAAGTTCTTGAATTGCTCATTCTCTATTGAAATAACAACAATTTGAATAGCTGAAAATAACAATACCCATAAAGAAACAGTGGGGACACAGATTATGTAATATGTTGCCCCTGAGGAAACCCCAGTTTCTACCCATGCTGACTTAGGATTCTTTTTTTTTTTTTTTTGAGGAGGGTTTTCTTCATATGCTGACTTAGGATTCTCAAACATCTCTTTGCCATTGAACATTGGACTATGAATCATGGACAAGAAGCAATTCCAACAGAATATATTTATTAAAAAAAAAAGCAACAGAAAGTGAGCTCAGCCAAGACTAGCTACAAAAATTTCCAAAAAAAACTCTATAAACTGATGCCCGGGTTTTCATCAAATTAGTTTGAATGGGCAAATCAACCATTTGTCCTTGGGGATCTGACATTGGGATCAATAGATGCTTGAAGATCTGTGGGATAGGGATCATGACCCACACACCATGAGTTAAAGGGATCGTAATCCCAATATAAAGGGAGCATGATCCAAATTTGTTTAATATCGAACAATAAAGTATATGGATCAAAGTCCATTGAATGATATGATTACCAATTTTTCTAAATTCAAAAACCAAAGTATCATTAATTACAAACAATTATCTTTTTGATATATTTTGAATTTTTTATTATCATTGGAGTGCATATCAGAAGTGAGTAGTACAATTAAATGTTGGGTTTGAAAACTTTAAAGCCCATGAGAACATGTAAATGTAAAATTATAGTGGATTATACACTTCAAGTGGGAGTACGTTAGTTGACTGACCTAAGGTTCGGCGATTTATGGCCCTAGGGTCATATGTCCAAAACCCTTTCTCTTGGGCATAGGCACTAAAGTTAAAGGTTTCACGAAGGACAACCCAGGTTTAGGTTGAAGAGATGCCAAGGGATGGTTTGTAGGCCAAGAGAGCTTCATGGGCTCCAATGTACGGTTGTAGGCTTGTGAGAGGGAGGGCTATCTTGAAACTAAAGAAATTGATCCAAACATTGACCGATTGATTATCACTTCGTGTTGGAGAGGATTGAAACCGAAAAAAGCAATGATGAAAGGCACAAAAGATCAAATAGCAGAAATACCAACAACAGGTTATCAAAGGAATGACATCAATATTTGAAGGACAAGGTGTACATGTTAAAATTTCATGTAAAACTTGAGGGGAAGTACTCATTATAATTGGTCAAGGGTATGTTGATAATTTTGTGTATTGATGCAACTCATTCTTGTATTTGCAGTTCATGCTCATTATAAAGGACAAATATATAATTTTTGGATTTATTTGTACCCTAATCTAACCCTCAATTAATACTTTGAGTGCAGCCCCTCAATCAAGAGTGCATTGGGGGTCAAGACACTCTACTTTGGCTTCCTCTCTATCCATGTCTACCTACACCACAACTTGTTCTTCCTGCTCAAATATTCAAGGTGATATTTTAACATCCTTCTCTCTAATTCCTTAGGAAGTAGTAAAGTGTAAACTCGTAAATAAAGCAGCTTTATATACATTTGGAGGCCGAAAAGTGAGAAATTGTAAATAAAGCATATTAATGGAAATCAGCTCCCGTGTATCACTATCATTTATCCCCATGTGCCTCATCATAATATTTTTTTGATGTATTTCGGGAGATGATTGTTACATAAACAAACCTTGAAAGGACCCTAAAAATATTACTTATGAATTACAAATATATTTAATTAATAAATAGCTATTTCTTTATAACCCATTTTTTGTGCTCACAGTTTACTATATTTTGTGCGATGATTGGACAACTTTTTAATATAATTTTCGTTTTTGATTTTTATGCATTGATTAAATAATTGTGGAGCCGCTAGATTGTGACAATCCCTCACTCCCGCTTCCACACCCCAATTCCAAAACCTATGACTTGTAGTTTCTTAAGATGTGTTTGAGATCCTAGATCTATGGAAAACCAACACAATAAAATTTTCCTTATGTATTAGAGGTCAGAAGGGATAAAATATATTGTATCATAGTAGAAAGATAAAATATACTGTAAATCATATTAGAAGGGATAAAATGTCCTATACTGATGATATTTCTATGGTTCCAATCTATAAAAAGTTAAAAAAATTACAAGATTTTAAGATATCTAAGAGAAGTAGCTTGTAATGCTCTATGGATTAAATTAAAATAAGAAAATTAAATTTATTATACGCTTGACAAAAATATGGGTCAATACTGTGGACATTTTAATATTTTGATACAACTCCATTTGAGTATTAAATATTAGGAGATTGACGTCGTTACAACCTATAATAATTTATTTAAATAATGTCCCCCGAAAAATATAAATGACTGGAGAGTCTAGAACAGATTATGCAATCTTGTATCTTCTGCCAGAGTGAAATGATGTCTAGAAGAGTAGGACCAAACTATCCTAAAGTTGAATACATGGGAAACCACGGTTCAACATATTTAATTTGAAACCTTTGATCAACAGCAACTCAATACATTTGCAGTAATCCATACGAGATTGATGGAATATAAGAAATTGCCATAACCCATTACTAAAAGAAGCTAATGTAAAAATAACGTAATTCCCAAACATCAAAAGAGAACGTAAGCAAAAAACAAAAGATAAGCAATTCCAACCTGCAGATTTGTGATCAGTTGTAGACAGATACAAAAGGGATGTGTAGAATAGAGTTTTTGCCATATAAGTAGACATGTGCTCAGCAAGCAATGGATATTCAACTCCAGCTACTAATCCTTTTCGTAGAATAATATGTGGAGGTTTGAGATAACGCATGGCAATCAAAGCCATGGGCCTATCAAAATGATATACTTCTGGAACATGCTCAGGACATAATTGACCATGTTTCATTAAGGTCATTGCCTCAAAATATGCCCGTTCCTTTGTCATTGGCCATGACTCCCCTATGCAACGAATGTATGGAAGAGCCTGTTTGGTCAATGCACTTTGAAGTTGAGAATAATCATAATGGCTTACTATCAAAAATAGAAAAATGCAAATAGGACAATAACTCCAGTAATAACAAGGGGAAAAGGTTGAACATATGTAGCATGATTTTTTATAGAACCTGTCATGAAGATTTCAGAACAGGCAACATAAGCGTTACCAAAAGATTATCCAAAAGAATTAGGTAATTCCGTTACAATTAACAAAGAAATATGTCCAATCCATAACTTCCTGCATCCATTTCACAAGACATTCGCACTCTTTTTTATCTTTCTTTTTTGATAGATTCAAGATAAATATGCTAAAAGAGAAGAAACATACAAGTTAAGATACAAGTGATTGTGCATACAACATAGCAATATGCATATATGAGTGCCCATACATGAAGTATGCAATTTAGGTAATTCTAGCACAATTAATAAAGAATTACTTCCTATCCATAATTCTATCACAATTAACAAAGAATTACATCCATTTCAAGAGACAATTGCGCTCTTTTTTATCCCTTTTCTTTTTTGATAGATTCAACTATGTATTATTGTCTTGCAAGGATTCATATGGCTGGGATAAGCAACAGCTATCCAAACATGAGCAAAGCCTGCAACAAAATTTATACAATGAACTGCACAAACTGTCCAGTTCAGAACTAAGACCTGATTACATTGAAACCACTGCTGGCTGCACCATCATTTGTAAATACAGTGGCGACCATGTTTGCCTCATGCCACACATACTTAAGAAGATTTGTAGAATGCCACAAATCTCAAAAACTTGGTCAAACAGTTGTTCTATGTGATGAAGAGGGAATCTTTTGAGGTCTCCCTGATAACGCTCATAAAATAGCCTCCCACTTGCAGGGAGGAGTCCAAGATGATCTTACAATTTAAGGCCTTCTAAGAAAGTCGTAGCATCACCCTTTGGGGTGTTTGCCATGCCAATGGATCCCGACACAGATGGAAAATGCTTGGGTGCATAGAATCTAACCATCCAACTAATGCCCACTAGAATACGATTTCGAGGGAACAACCATCAAAATTAAGCTTGATTGGAGACAACAAACAATTGGATCTTGACATCTCCATAATTCAGGTATTTAGGACACGACCCAAGTTTAATGTAAAGCCTAATGCGAATCAGCCAAAGAACTATTTTCAGTTTCTTGCCCAAAACGTGACAGGGTGACAGTGACTTTAATCCTGTCACTTATAGAGCCCAAGGGTCTTAGCTTGCACTCAACGATATTGATGCCATTCTCATTCATATATCTAGGAAAACTATCAACAAAATGGTAAAACCATATCAAAAAATCAGTGTTAAATTAACTAATATATCAACAATGTGGTTACTTTTCAAAACTCATATCACTTGGGTACTTAATCAAGTATTTTATAACAAAATACCCAAACTGCCCTGATTCCAAGTTTGAAACCTTGACCAAACAATGTTTCAAAAAGCAATAGGCGGCACCTAGGCGGTCGGGGGGCTCCAGGCCGCCCAACGCCTAGGCGAGCACCCAGGCAGGTGCCTAGTAGAAATTTTTTCTTTTGGGTTTTCTCTCTATAAAATAGCCTCTAATGGGTTTTAGGTTTCAACTAAACCTAAAACCCATAATTTTTCCCCTTTAGTATTAAAAAAATGACCCAAAAATACCCTCAAAGAACCGTATTTCCAGCCCAACGTGGGATGCAGGCCCTGAGCAGCCACCTAGACGAGTTCAAGCGGGCGCCTAGGCGGGTTCCCGGGCGCCCAGGGATATCCGCCTAGTTTGGCCACCTAGGTCTGGGCAATGCACCCAAGCCTTCTAGACCGCCTAGGCGCTGGACGGTCCATTTTTTAAAACTATGTGACCAAATGAAGCCATTTTGGTAATTTGGACACTTAAGTTACTTGAGCAAAATGACCTAAATATCATGGCTTGTCCAAGCCAAACCCTAAACTTTTTGTTTAATTTCCAAAATTATGTTGCAGGTTTCAAACCCGGAACAAATATGGGGGTATAGCACGTTTAGTTCAAGTAACTTAAGTGGAGCCAAATTACTAAAAGGTCACAATTGTTCCAAGTTGCAAACCAAATTCAACATTTTTTAATGAAAATAATGAAAGTGGACGACGTGAACTAGCACAGTATATAAAGTTTAAAATTTTCTTTCGCGATATTGGCTTTACCACTTACATATGTCCAAGATTTACAATCAATAACTCAAATAAATAAGCAAAAATAAATTTGGATTCTCACTTCAAAACTTCTTCATTACATAAGCAAAATTACATTAAAGGAGATTAAAGGAGATTGGGAACAAGAAAGCATAAAACAAGCTATGTGCCAAAATATTACCTCTAATGGACTTTGTACAACCCCACACCAGGTCTCCTCCACCAGCCACCTAAGTCTACTTTCCCTCATCTTATGGCCTATCACCCGGCGCCTAGGCATTATTTAAAAAAAAACGCATGCTCATGAAAAGGCGCCCGAAACGGGCATTTTTACCTAGGCGGGCGCCCAGTGAAGTCAGGCGGAAATTGCTTTTTAAATTCACCCAAAAGGGCAGAATGGGTCCTTTTGACCCCCAAGTTTCAGTGTTTCAAAAAGCACTAGGCGAGTCCTAAGCGGCCTGGGGGGTCCAGGCCGCTCAGTGCCTAGGCGGCGCCCAGAACCTGGGCGGCCCAGTCAAATCCAAAAAGGATGCCCATTTGAATAAAAAAATGATATATAGTATTAAAAAATTAAAATTAGGTATTTAGGGCACTTACTTTGCGTTTGATTGCTCAATCTTAAAACTTCTACCACAAAGATGCTTCAAATGACTCAAAATCTTCTAAAAAACCCCCCAATAGATTTATAAAACATCAAAAATTAAATCTAATATCAATGGGTGTTGTTTTGATCAATTTTTGCCAACCTTCGATCCTAAAGAAAATCACCAAAAACTAGTTTTTTGGAGGCTCTCTCTCTAAAATGGGCTCCAATAAGTTTTAGGTTTCAAATGAACTTAAAACCATCATTCTAACCATTTATATTTTAAAAAAAAATCAATACAAAAAACAAAACATTTCCTCCTCTAGGGGGGGCGCAAGCCCTGGGCGCTAGGCGCCTGCCTAAGCGGGTCCCATACCGCCTAGGTGGCCGCCTAGGCCTGGGTGATGCGCCCAGGCTTTCTGAACAGCCTAGGTGGCGCTTAGGCACTGGACGGTCAGCTTTTTGAATCACTACCAAGTTTGTTTAAAAAAGTAATGGGGTTTATTTTTGAACCCCTAAAGTAAAACGCATGTTGCGAAATGGAATAAATTAAAAAAATTGACACAAATATATGCATATATGTACATTAGGATAGCAAATATTTTTAAAAATACTATGATTTTCCACTACAGGCCTAAAAATGGATGATTTTCCACTACAGGACGCACGAGGATCTAGGCACCCGCCTAGACGCTGGCCGCCTAGCGTTTTTTTATACCTTGTCGTCTATTGAAGCCACACCTAACTTTGCTTTCTTTTGTCAATCTGAGCCTATTATTTTATGGGTATTCAATCGTATTCCTGCAGCAAACCTTTAGAGTGACATTTTTCCAATCTGAGCAAAACTTTAGAGACTATTAATTTTACGAGTATTTAGTCTTGTACCTGCAGCAAAACTTGAGTGACATTTTTTCAGTCTACCTTCCCTCATTTTATCGCCTATTGAAGCCACACCAAACTTTGCTTTCAATTGCCAATCTAAGCCTATTGATTCCATGGGTGTTCATGTGCCTATGGCAAAACTTTAGAGTAACATTTTTCCAATCTGTGGGCTGCTTTTCAGGGCACAATAATTTGATAGCAAACATCTACTTTCAGAGATCCACTCATATTTATGCAAAAAAAAAAACTAGTTCAGAAGATTATTTATGTCCTGTTTGGAAGACTTTAGTTGTGTTTGATGTTTTTACATAGCATGATGAATGCCAAACTATATGAGGATACTAGTATAGTTATTTCCACCAACTTACACAAGAATATTACATCTAACCCTTTTGTCTTAAAATATGTCGACGGAGAAGAGACATGGGCCACACTAATAAGACTTCAATACTGAACCCTATTGATGATAAAATTTAGATGAACTGATGCAATTTTTCTTTTCTATGGAATAAGGAGTTATGTCAAGAAGGTTATCTAATAGTCCAATGTTGTTAAACCTCTTCGTCAACTAGAGCAAGGGGAAAGTAATATATCATAGAACAAACAGTGTGCAAGAGTGCTATAACACACTCCCCCTGATCTAGAATACGTGAGTGGCATACATGGCATTCATATTGCGCTATTGATAACCAAATCAAAGCAACCAAATTCTTACCATGTTCACGCTAAAATATAATTGGCAGCTATGAGTATTTTGGGAATTGAGTTCAAATCTTCTTCAAATGGAGGACACAAAAACAAGAAAATCATGTGCCTCAACCATGATTTGAAGATCATGGACTCTACATTTGAGTTAAACATGAAGCTCACTCATCAGGATGTGTTTGCCTAGGGCAACAATCTATGGTTAAAACGTGGACAGTCTATGTAATAGTATGCACAGTTTCTCCAGTTCACCAATCATTACATTTAGCAACCTAGTGACTCAAGGTCCCCTAAGTTGCCAGCTGCTTATCTAAAAGGTTCATGGACTCAGTCGAGTCAGTCAAATATTAGGATGAATCTATACAAAAAGATAATAAAATATTAAGAACAATCCAAACTCGGCCAGTTCAAATGTATTTGGTTCCAGGCTTAGCAGTGTGCCAAGCCTAAGTGATTTGGGTCAGCCCTGAGTGGGATTTGCCCGAGTTTCTACAAAGATCACATACAATCAACGCTGTTGATGAGCGGAGTAATTACCGAAGCACATTTCTCCATCATATGCAAATATTTTCTGGCCAGAACTGTCAACTAACTGTACATATCCTTAGTTTAGTGAAAACTTGTTCAATAAATATATGACGTTCAACCAGCACCAATTCTTAGTGAACAAATTACCATTTGTTGATATTAATGTTTTGGAAATCACCTCTCAACCATCTTGTGTACAACTCTAGAAAAGGAGGAAAAGTGAAAAAAGAAAATGAAAATAAAAAATCTTTAAAATAATAAAAAAATAAGAAAAAAAGACAATAGGTAATAAAAGTCATAGGAGACTAAAAAGATGAAATGCAAAATCTATAAAAGACGGTTATTGAAAAACTTGATCTAGAACTTGAATATTTTAGAAAAATTTGGGAAAGGCAAAAGATATGAAGCTCTCAAATCATCTTAAAGACTGTCAATATCATCTAAAAACTTGATTCTAACTAATAGAGTAGTGTTTTCCAATTTTTTTGCATTTTTCCTTTATTTATTGGGTGGGATACTTGCCGTGGCCTTCGCACCAACTCAGCCTTGACCAAGTTACTCGGCATAAGCCCATAACAATGGTTGATATCTAGGATTGAGTTCTTAGAGGAATAATCCAAATATTTGGGAATTGGCCATATGTGAAGAATTTTCGTTTTTTTTTTTTTTTTTTTTTTTTTTTGCATTAATTCCATATCTGTAAATGAGTCCCAAATTAAGAAGTATTATATATATCCCCAATTGGTTTCAGTGCTGAGAATTACTAAAGGACCTTAAATTTCGGATAAGGAACTTCGAACCTTGCATTTGTAATATACAAGAGGTTATTCCATTTCCATATTTTGAAATAAAAGCATCCATGACACCACGAACATTCACAACACTAATATTATATCCATTTGAGCCAACGAATAATTCATGACCAGTTGAAGAGAATTTCATAAACAATCCATGAACCATTAGCCGGTGTGTCGTGCATAAAACCACATTACAGCTTTAGTATTCTTTGCACATTAGATCAGGAAAAACCATTAATATCAGTTAAACTTAAATCATCGATTCATCATTAGTTCATTTACCGTACTTCTCTCCACCACAAGACTCAAAACTAATTTAAAAAGTGTATGCTTCTTGATTTCAAGCAGCTCCAAACTATTTAAAACAGGTTGAAACATCCAAACAATTCAAAACATGGCTAAAATCTACCATGTAACCTACTTCACAAACTCCGCAGAGCATAAATAAATGCTTATAAGAAAATAATGAATGAACAAAGAAAAAACCTGTTTGATGACAAAGGAACCCCCTTGATCCCCAACAACTATGTAGACGAAATTGAGGTTGCCATCGCCAACTTCCTTCACACTCAGCCCTTCATGGAGCCGGTGGCCAAGAAGAGAAGAGAGAGAAGGAGTCGACTCAATGTACCGAACAAGAGACTTCTCATCCAAAGCGTGAAACCCCATCGCTCTCTCTTTTCCATCTTCTTCACCAGTGATCTGATTTTTATTCGACAGGGAGAAAACATTTTCTTCCCGGTCGAGAGAGGGGAGTTCGAAAAAAAACAAGAAGCGCGTATCACGCCGCCGCTTTTGACGGTTGAGTAGAGAGAGACAGCGTGATCGGACAGGGCCCACCCCCCTCTTATACGAGGAAAAGAAAGGATGAACCTGGACACTCCTGTTCACTGTATTGGGATTCTTTGGTTGAATGATCAAATGAGTGGGCTAAATAATCAATTTGGATCAATGATAGCCTCCGCTCTAAACAATCAAATTAGAGGGCACCTCAAAAATTTTACTAGAAGAAATTATTTGTACATCCAAATATTTTCAAATTGATATTAATCATGTCGACATCAAGATGCATAGACATGAGAACAAAATAGATTTGAAGTTTTAAAAATAAGGCATCTTATAATGTATTTTTTGATAGTCAATTTTCAAGATTTTCAAGTTTTTATAGATCTACTCAATATACACTATTTTTTAAGCTTTAAATTTATAATTAGATATGAAAATATAGTTTAAGGCTATTACAAAGATTTCTAGTATTGAAACCACATTTCTCAATTCTATTTGAAGGTGTTCTCTATTTTGATTGTTCAGAACCTCAGCTCTATACAAAATGTGAATCAATTGATGCGGCGTGACCTTACCACGTGGGTCATATGATGGTTCACAATGCCGCAACTACTCAAGGACCATTCGTTCATTGATTTGACGATGCGATACTTAGGTATAGATTTACTACAGCCAGTGTTTAAAAAATCAGTGACTCGATTCATTAGATGATATTATTAGATATTTTAGATTTGTTTTTACTTATTATTTATATAGTAAAATAATTATAAAAATGTAAACCAATAATTTCAATTTCAATATATAATTTTATAATTAGTTAGGTTATAATAATTTTGGATTAATAAAAACGAATATTTATTACTTTGATATGATACTAATTTCATTTTATGTGAGTAATTAATTTTTTTAATCTGATAATATGAAAGTGTTTTCTAATATTTTTAAATTATTTTGATGCAATATTATAATATTATATTAAGATTAATTATACAAACACCCAAACATGAAAATAATGTTTCCGTATTCACTTGGTTTAATAAAGTAATTAAAATACATAATGCATCACTTCTAAATTCTTTTAGAAACTAAAAGAACACTATGTTTAGAGATTTATAGTGGTTTTTTAAAAAAACTCTGAGATAAAAATTGGCAATTCCATTTATTCTCCGATCTAATACACCGATTCTCCGATCCGAGACAAGTATGGATGTGACCGATTCGAGTCACCAATCCATTTTTTAAACCTTGACTACAATTAAATGATGTTGTGATACCTTTTGTCTCAATACTGGCCAGGACTTCTCTTTTCTTTGCCAAAATATAAGGTAGATTGTTAGGTTAGTGATTTAAAATCACCTTCCCCCTCCCTCCCCAGCAAATGGGTTTTTTATTATTCAATGGTAGTTCTGGTCACAGTGAAAAATCACTTTCGGTAGAGGTTTTATGAGTTATTTGTATAGAAAGTACAGATCTTATGAGCGAGACTATTACTAAGGTTAAGATTGGGGTTTAGGACAAAATCAACTACTACTATGCCTTAGACATACATAACGACAGTGTTAGAGTTGACAATTGATGTTATTTCGAGAGTTACTTTGTGTTAGTGGATAAAGAAAATTGGTAATGGTTTACCTATTGCGAACTATTTATTTACTTAATCTTGTAATTCTTCCATAATAATGAATCGTTTTCTTTTCTGCTGTATGTGGATATAGCCTAATTAATGTGAATCACGTATATTTGTATTTTTGTGGTGATTGGATTATTGTTTGTAGTGTGTTAAAATTTTACAGTTTCCTATTTTTTATTGTCTTAGTTTATTATTTTTTTTAAATTTAGAGAAATTATCACAAATATACCTTAATTTGTGTCTATTTAGAAAAAAACCTTTAACTTTCATAAGCCTTGCCCACACCCTTATCTTCAATTTTGGGCTTTTTTTATCAAAATAACCTTTACGGTAGTCGTATTACCATGAAGCACAATTACGGTACTTAAATTACGTAAAAACTAAAAATGTTATGCAGCATTTTAAGTACCATAAAAATTAACTCATATTATACGGTATTTTAAGTACCGTAAAAACTAACACATGTTATACGACACTTGAAATGTCGTAAACCCTTTTCTATTGTTTATATTGATTTATTTCATCATGTTTATATTTATATCTTTCATCTCTCTAATTTTTTTTACGTTTGTCTCTTCTTTCTCTCTCTAATTATTTTTAATATTTATCTCTTCTGTCTCTCTCTAATTCTTTTTAATATTTATCTCTTCTTCTCTCTCTAACTCTCTTTCTCTCTCCATTTGTATAACAACATGTGCGTACCTTACTTTCCCCTATAAAAACTCCCCTTCTACCCCATCCCCTATGAAAATTAGATGGAATTAGATTTGTATCGCATTGGAATCGTGTTTGTTGAGTTGATGAAGTAAGTAGAAATAGAAAGAGAGTTAGTGAGAGAAAAGATTTAGAGAGAAAAAGAAGAGATAAAAAATTTGAGAGAGAAAGAAAAGATGAATATTAAAAAAAATTAGAGAGAGAAAGAATAAATAAGCATAAAAAAAATTAGAGAAATGAAAGAGATAAACATGAACAGAAGAAAAGGGTTTACGGCATTTTGAGTGTCGTATAACATGGGTTAGTTTTTACGGTACTTAAAATGCCGTATAACATAGATTAATTTTTACGGTACTTAAAATGCCGTATGACATGGATTAGTTTTTATGGTACTTAAAATGCCATATAACATGGATTAGTTTTTATGGTAATTAAAGTACCGTAATTGGCTTCACGGTAATACGAGTACCCTAAAGGTCATTTTGGTAAGAAAATGCCCAAAATTGAAGAAAAAATGTGTGCGTGAGGTTTATGAAAATTGGGGTTTTTTTCTAAATAGTCAAAACTTTAGGTATATTTGTGATAATTTCCCTTAAATTTATGATATCAAAAAGTAGTTCTTGTTGGATAGAAAGACCGATCTCAATGTACACTATCCTTGAAAAAATTCACTTAAGCCACGTGGGTGCACATTTCACATAAACATATATAGTCAAATTGCATACATTAAACTTTGCACTTTATTATAAGACTTGAAAAGCATATGAAAACCACCTTGTCATGCCTTAGTACAATTTTCAATCAAAGACACGAACAGATAGCTTTAGTACAAGACAATTCTACATTTAGTCCAATTTCAACCACATACGCTTGTGAATAAATTACATCAAACAAAATAAAAATACATGTAGACTCCAATCAAAGCAATCTCCACATTTACAACGTAAAATACAATGCAAAGAAAATGTTATGGACCATGGGAAGCCGATTTTACCTTAGATTGTCTGGGATCACCTCCTCGGGACTTTATACACCCCATACTCAGGTGAGATTTCTCTGGTGTCACAAAAATACACACGAACGTATCCCACCCTCTGGCACACGTGTGTATGAATTTTGCCGGAACTCCAAGGATCACGTGAGTTGGACATTTGGCTTAGTACTTAGTACTTATGTGTTGCGTGAACTTCTTCTTCTGATAACCCCCAGTTTAACGTCTTTATTCTTCTCTAACCATGACGTCCTCATAGCATTCCTCAAACTCTCACAACCACAAGCATACATAGGATAAGAATCATGAATCATGTTAACCCTTTAATTTTTAATAATGCTTTAGATGTTTGGGAGCTAGAGAATTTAAATCTTCATGAGGGAATTAATGATGGGGAAGAAGCAAATCTTCCTTCCTCTGAGCTCGAAGAAAACGTCTCTAATGATCTGACTTATGACACCCTCTCTTCCCCTTATGTTTCTTGGAGAATAGAGCCTAGTTTTGAAGATGAGGGTTATGAGATTGAATCATTCATCACCATTCAAGCTGTCAGTCATTTCAATGTCAAAGATTTGCTTCTCTATAAATTCAAGACCATTGAATGCCTTAAGGCATAGTTTGACCAGAAATATTATGGAATACTATAAAAAAATAGGAAGCTCATCAACAAAGACCAAGAAATCTCCTAGCTCACATGAACCTTCGGTTTGCCAATACGTGAAGAAGCTCGTGAAGGAGCAGTCTCTGCTCTAGACTTACTTTTTCCATTTGGTTTTCTTCTTTTCTTGCTATGTCCTACACAACCATTCTAGTGTAGAGGAAATAAAGTTTTTTTTTTTTCCTTCTTATTATTATTTTTTTACTCAATTCATGATGCTTATGGTAAATAAATATCACTTTTTAGGTCATATAGCTTTCTTTTGATTATTCACCGCATATTTGCCGTCACCTAAAGTCGAATTGATTATTCATCGCATGTTTGTGGTCACCTAAAGTCGAATGCATAAATAGACACGCAAATACGTTAAGGAGAATTCAAACAACACTCTCAAGGGTATATCCGTGTGCAAAGATTTATTTTATTCTTGGTCTATAAGTTTCAAGGAGTGAAAAACCTCTACTTAATGTGTTATAGATGGATCACTAAAAAGGGCATAAATACTACACAAGATAGGTCCTTCACGTATGAAGGGTCTTCTTACCTGATTTTTACTAATTGAGTGTATAAGCAACATGTTTCTCAAATATCATGATTCTCCCAATGATTTTCAACTTGTTTATTTGTAGGTATCAGGTGGCTCCTTGGTTGGGGCTTGATCTTCTCTGGGGTCCTCGCGTGGGGCACGAGGAGAAGATCCTCTCTCAAACAACCGCTGAAGCCTCGTGCGTGTGACACATTGGGTGATGCGAGCACACATGCTTTCTCGAATGTGGATAGGCTACCAACAAATCGAGAGATTTTACGACAAGAGAAGATTGGTTCACTCACCTCGTCGCTAGGGGTTCGTAGGATATGTCCGGGCGCCTGCTCTATTAGATCAACTACGAAAGCCCTCCGACTGTTCACCAACACAGTTTGGCCAGGGACTCTCTTCAGACGTTATTGACTCTCTTCTCCTTTCTCACGTTTGAATCTTCAATGGATGTCTCAGTTCTTCTCTCCCGGGTTGGTTCTCTTCCAACGATGTTTTTTCGGATGATTGAGTGGACGAGCGAGGGGTTTCTTTGATTTGGTCAGACTATCTGGGAAAAGAGGGGTTAGCAATGGCACGCGTGGTTTGAGACCATTTGGTTTGTTCACGCCCGTGCGGTTCTACGCAGGCGCGGGATCACGTGTTTGAGAGAAGAGAGAGAAGGTTTCTAGAACGTTTCGTATTTTCAAGAGAAGGGAGTGCGTGCCCACGCAGTCAGGGGTATTTCTCACTCTTGGAAAAGTTTTCTCTCTCCTCTTCGTGGGACCTTAGGGTTAGAAGAAAAGACAAGCAAGAGCAAGCGTAATGCCTCTTCTTTATTGAATTGTAATCCCCCTTTTTTACAATTAACTTAAGCTTGTTTATATAGAGTTTTCGCCAAACAGGAGTGGATACTCAACAACTAAGCCTCAAAAAAATAAAATTTTATTAAAATAAAATCCTGAAATTGGGTATAATGACAAAAATACACTTAAAACTCTTTTACGTAAATGACAGACTTGTCCTTTCTTGAGGAGCCCACAGCCATTGTCAAACTTCGAGAGCTCTTTCCTGGTACTTGCAGTGTGAGTTCAGTCAATCTATTATTATATCCTTGAAGTTTGTTCTTGTGATGGTTTTGATCTCGTGTGATAGTGTTGTGGCAGTTTCTTTCGTGAGAGAAGCAGTCCGGTTAGTTTTATGAACTCTTCGGTGGTTTGTTTTTTTATATTGTGGTGTTTTTGTGTTGAATGCAAGCCTGGGGAAGGCTTTTCCAGACGCTTTTGCAACAAGTTTAGTTTTCTTTTTAGTCTTTTGTTCTGTGAAATGCTTTGGGTCTTCGGGAGATCATTGGAAAAGGAACTCCGGCGACAAGGGATTTTGTTTTCTTCTACGAACTTGGGTTTCGTGCCTTTTCTACCTTGTTTAAATGCTGCTTGTCGCGTTGACTTGAGTTTCTTTCTGAAACTGTTCTTATGGTATTAGTTTCCACGCAGCCAAGTTCTCTGTGAGGGTCTCGATGTCCTTCTGAAGATTTCAGCGTCCATGGATTCAGGCCATCTTTCTTCCATCGCAGGGCAAAATTGTCTTCTCGTTTGCACGTTAGAGGGACGATGCCTTTGAGGCTTTGCCAGCATCTAAAGCCTTGGCCATTCTTCTATTGCAGGGAAGGAGTTGCAAGCTTGTTCGAAGGGTGGTCAAAAATATCCATGGCCGTCGACTAGTTTAGTGAGGTCGTATGACAAAAGCATGCCTCTGCCATACTTCGCGATGGTTCCCGCTTAACGCTGCTGGGTTGACCCGATTGAGGCTTGGCCCGTTCCTCTTGGAAGGTGATGGAAATGGTCGTTTGGCGCATTTATCAAGTTTCAGTTTACACGGTGATGGCATAAGTGTTTGTCTTTTGGGCAAGCAAGTGGTTTTCCGTTGGTCGTTCTTATTTGACGCTTATTCTTGGGTACTACCCCTGCACAACCATGCATTTACATGTCGGCGTGACTAGGTTGTAGCTGGCTCTCTTCATTATTTGCTTGAGGGACTAAGGTACGTCAAAAATGATATATAACACCTTCATTTGGAGAAACCTTCTTGATTATGAAAGGACCTTCCCCCTTTGGTTTAAACTTCCCCTTACGTTGCCCATGCATAACGATCGGTCGTTTTACTACTAGGACCAAGTCACCACGAGTGAATGAGCGGACTTTGACTGACTTCTCAAAGACCCTTTTCATTCTCCCCCGATGGAGTTCAAGGTTCTGTTGGGCTACAAATCTCTTCTCATCGAGTGCATCTAATTCTTGGTAGCAAAGCTTAACCTGTTCATCTTCGGTCATATCATGATGTATGACAATGCGAAGCGAAGGAAGTTTGATCTCGAGGGGTACTTCCGCTTCACCCCCATAAACTAATGAATAGGAAGTAGAGCCGGTGGCACTCCAGGTGGTGGTGCAATAAGCCCATAAGGCCTCCGGAAGCTTCTTATGCCAATTTTTCTCGTCTTCGACACCGATTTCATCGGAACACTGCAAAGGGTCTTGTTGAAGCCTTCGGTCAAACCATTTGCCCAAGGGTGGTACATAGTAGAGTACTTCCACTCGAAACCAAACTGGTTAACCAAGCGGTCGATGTGCTAGATTTTGAACTGAGGACCATTATAAAATGTGATCCGGTCAGGCACACCGAATCGGTAAATGATGTGATGTCGCACTAAGTTGGCCACTGATGCCTCGGGGACATGTCTGAGGGGGATCGCTTCAGCCCATTTGGAGAAGTAATCCATGGTAGCTAAGATTAAGGTGTGGCCCAATGCCTAGGGAGGGTCGATCGGTCCCACAATGTCCATGCCTTAATGTGAGAAGGGCCATGACATCACCGTAGGATGTAGAAGTTCTGGTGGCTGGTGAATAAGGTTCAAGTGTATTAGGCACACTTGGCATCTCTTCGCGTATGGCAATGAGTCTGCGACCATTGATGGCCAGTAATACCCCAACCTATGTATCTGCTCATAGAGCTTGGGGCCAGATTGGTGTAGTCCGCAAATCCTAGCGTGCACCTCTTTTAGTACGTGCCCTGCCCCCTTTGGGTCGACACATCTGAGAAGGATTCTGTCAAAGGAATGTCAGAAGAGAGCATCACCTTCAAGAAGAGTGTACTTGACAGACATTCTTCGTATATTTTTACGCTCAATGCGACCATTTAGTAGCCGACCGTGTTTAATAAAGTTGATTATGGGTTCCCTCCAATCCTCAACATGCTCAATCTCAACGCATATCGGATCAAAGATTTCCACCTCTTGTTTCTCGGACGTATAGCCTTGGACCTGCTTTGCGTCTCTTTTAGCTTCGAGGGCATCCTTGGTAGCGAGGAGTGCCTCGAATGGGTAAGGAGGGCATTCTGGGAAAAGAATCCTCTCATCATCCCCATCTAGCTTTTTAACCAGCTTGATGTGCCTCCAGTCTGTTACTCATATATGCATAGGTTCTTTTGAGGAGACTTGGATAGTGGCACCGAGCTCTGCAAGGGCATCAGCTTGGGAATTCACCCTTCTAGGGATGTGCCCTAAGGAAAGGTCATCGAGGTTCACCATCAAGGTCTTAGCAATGCCATGATAGGGCTTGAGGCTGTCTTTTCTTACATCGTATATCCATTTGAGCTGTCATATCACCAACTCAGAATCGTCGAAAACAACTAGCCGTTCCAAATCCAAGTCTAAGGCAATCTCGAGTCCTGTTATGAGCCCCTGATATTCAGCCTCATTGTGCAAGCCAATCTTTGTAAGAGAGAAAGACTAGGGGACGCCATCTTGAGGGGTCGAAAACACCATGCCATCACCACCTCGTTCAGACTGAAAGGCCTTTTCAAAATACATCTTCCAATCATAAGCTGGCTCAGCACAAAATACCTCCTCATCAGGGAGATCACTCGACACGGGAGATTCTGCCAGTAGGGGTGTGCTACTAGGAAATTAGCCAAAGCTTGGCCTTCGATGGCTTTCTGTAGTACATACATGATGTTGAATTCCATCAGTAATAGTGACCATTTTGCCAGGCGCTCCGATAAGCAAGGATGCATCATGAGGAACTAAACAGGATCAACTTTTGAGATGAGCTGGACTTCGTGATCGAGCAAGTAATGGTGGAGCTTCTGGATGGCAAAGATCAAAGCCATGCACATCTTCTCGATTGGTGGGTAGTTCTTCTCAGCTCCCTGCATTCTATGACTGAGATAATATAGGGCAGTTTCTTTCCCTTCTTCATTGTTTTATGCTAGGAGCGCACCAAGTGATTCATCAAGGGCGGTCACGTACAAAATGAGGGGCTTCCCTTGCACTAGCGTGGAGAGTACGAGCGAGCTTAGTAGGTACTCTTTGATATCATCCAAGGCTGTCTGACATGTCTCATCCCATATGAAAGGTGAGTCTTTCTTTAACAGGTGTGTAAAGGGTTTACAATGACCTGAGAGATTAGAGATGAACCTTTGAAAATAAGCGAGCTAACCCTGAAGAGACCGGAGTTCTCGAAGGGTCGTCGGTGGTGGCATTTCTTGAATTGCCTTGATTTTGATAAGCTCAATCTCCAATCCTTGATACCTGACAATGAACCCTAGAAAATTCCCTGAACGCATACCGAAGGTGCATTTCAAGGGGTTCATTTTGAGCTGGTGCTGGCGGAGTCGCTCGAACACTCATTCTAGGTCATGCATATGGACATCCTTTTCTTCTGATTTGACCACCAAGTCATCTACATAACATTCCACCTCCTTATGCAGCATATCTTTAAAGATGATAGTCATGGCTCGTTGATAGGTAGCACCTACATTCCTCAATCCGAACGACATCATTGTACCCCTTTTGGAGTCAAGAAAGATGTGGCCTCCTCATCCTCTGATGCCATTCTTATCTAATTGTACCCTGAATACACGTCCATGAAGGAGAAGATTTGACAATGGGCTGTGGAATAAATAATAATTTCGGTGAATGGTAGTGGAAATCATCATTTGGGTAGGCAGCATTCAAATCTTGGAAATCAATGCAAACCCTGATTTGCACATTCTTCTTCTTAACCGGCACGATGTTGGCGAGCCATTTCGGGTACTTGTCCTCTCGGATAAATCATGCTTCCCTGAGTCTACTCACTTCAGCATCGATCTGCATTTCAAGATCCGACCAGAACCTTCTCGATTTCTGCTTTACAGGCTTGAAGGATGGGTCAATACCGAGCCAATGTACCATGACTTGGGGATCGAGACCGGGCTTCTCATGATAGTGTCAGGCGAAAACATCTCGGTTTGCTTGCAGGGAGGTGATGTAGTTTTCTTTTTCATCTAATGACATGTTGGCCGAGTTGAAAGTCGACCTTACGTCGGTCTGATCTCTCAAGTTTATCTCCTCCAAATCATCGGTCATTGCATGTATGCCTTCTTCCCACACTTCAGGGGCTTCCTGAACTTCTCCTTCATCGGCGGTTGGAAACCCCAAGGGTTATTCATTGACCACGAATACCTCGACCTTTAATTTTGTAAGTACCCATGCTTTTGACATCTCCACCTCAAATTGGGCTTTGACGGTGTGGAGCATGTTGGCTACTTCAACTGCTTGTCTGCTCAAGGAGGGGGAGGGAATGAATAAGGTTGAAAGAGTGGATTTTGAAGGACCTGGGTCAGTTGGGGAGAGTAGGGCCCAGGGAGTGCAACAAGAGAGTTATGTGATTCACTGATCATAGAGACTACCACCACATAATCCCTGGCTTTAGGATCACCATTTCGTAGTACTCCTAGATCATCCATAGGCTTTAGTGAGATGGAAGGTTTTGGGGTAGGCTTAAGTGGTGGAAAGCTATTCTAGAGTACCGGTTGACTTTCTTGTGCAACTGGCATGGATTGGAGAGGTTGTATGGGTTGGGTAGGGAAAGGTTGTGCAACCGGATTTGGTGCCTACTGGCTAGGTCGTGAGGCGGAGTCCAGTATGGATTAGTTAGATCGGGTAGTAAGAGTATGTGTTGGTGGAGTGGAGGTTGATGGAGGTTGAGGGTCTGAAGATGGTTTGGTGTATGGAACCAATGGTGGTCTGGGGTATTTAAGGAGTGGTGGTGGATTGATTGGGGTATTTTGGTATGGGATGAGTGGCAGACTAGGATACTTCAAGTGTTTTGGTTTTTGCATGAGCGGTTGTAACCTCCGCCCATACCTTAGACCGATTTGGTCAGCATTGGTCATCGTTTTAGAGATCTGCACCATGTGACATGTTTCGTGAGAATGGAAGCTTTGCTCTTTCGACTCTTTCAGCCGATACTCGAGCTCAAGCTCAGGAGACCATCGGGATTTCTGGGGCTTAAAGTCCCTGTGTTGCTTGATAAGATGGGAGGAGACTTCTCGTTAGCTCTAGACGCGAAGGCGTTGACAACTGTTAGGAACCCAGTGGTTTGGGCCACCGTCTTGTTCTGTTGTTTTTTATGCTGCCTGTTAATGTCATAGCTTTTTAGTTCTTTGTCAAGAGCCTCAAAGTCTGGGCATTCAAAAGTTAGACCTGCAAAAGACGTGTTAGAAGAAGAAGAAGAAGGGGTAGAAGGGTCAGGGATAGAAGAAGAAGGGAGAGAGTTTTTAGGGTCATCACTCTAGTTGGACCAAACTAGGTAGCTTTTAACGTCGTCACCGGACTTAGACATGCACAGAGGATGGTTTAGGTCTTTACCCTACTTGGACTGTTGAGGGGTGCTTTTAATGTCATCACCTTGTAGGACGTGTGCAAGGGATCGTTAAGATATTTACCTATCTTGGACCGTTGAGGGGTGTTTTTAATGTCATCACCCTTGTCGGACGTGTGCAGGGGATCTTTAAGGTTTTTACCCTGCTTGGACCTTTGAGGGGTGCTTCTAATGTCGTCACCCTTATCGGACGTGTGCAGGGGATCTTTAAGGTCTTTACCCTACTTGGACAGTTGAGGGGTGCTTTTAATGTCGTCACCCTTGTCGGACGAGTGCAGGGGATCTATACGGCCTTTACCCTGCTTTGACCTTTGAGGGATGCTTTTAATGTCGTCACCCTTGTCGGACGTGTGCAGGATCTTTAAGGTCTTAACCCTGCTAGACCATTGAGGGGTGCTTTTAATGTCGTCACCCTTGTCGGAGGTGTGCAAGGGATCTTTAAGGTCTTTACCCTAATTGAACCATTGAAGGGTGCTTTTAATGTCGTCACCCTTGTCGGATGAATTGGGAACCTGAGCAGAGGAATGCTTAGGAATGCCCTCTTGACCGGGCTTGGTCTTGGTCGTCGGAAACGACTTACTCAGGCAAGAAATCCCACAATGTCAATGATGGAGGAATGGGCTCGAGGAACTCCACCTCAGTTGGGGGTTGAAGGGTTCTCCTCCTTCGACGAGCAGCCCTTGGTACTTGTCTTTTCTTACCCCTTTACTTGGTCGGCGTAGGGTCACCGGGTTCACGAGGCTTTCGAGCTTGCCTTCCATGGCGAATCGCCACCCTTCTCATGGATTTCATCCTATTCCGCCCTCGATAGATTTACCATGGTTGGGAAGTGGAGGGTTCACCCTAACCAGAAAGTCCAAGCAGCACGCCGTCATAGGAGCTCTGCGTCAGAGTGACCTCTTGAGCATTATCTTTTGGGATGTAGGCGGTGAAGTACCCTCTTCGCACTTTCTCTGTCACTAAGGCTTGGAAGGCGAAGCACATATCCAGATCATGGCCACGTATCTGGTGGTACGGGCATCAGAGACGCTCGGTCCCTCGAGCAATGCATCTAGGCTGTCTCAATGGCCACAGTGCGATGACCCCTACTTGAATCATCATACAGAACATTGCCTGAAGAAGGTCTGGTGGTAGTTCATCAAGATAATCTTTTTGCTTGTCTTCTTCTTGAACCGTCACCATGTGAGATGCCTTAGCTGCTCCGAATGCTTTCTTGAGACTGTCGAGCTGTATTTTCCCCTTTTGGAGAAAGGCGTCATTGTGGTCTTTGAGGGTGAAGCACTCTTGAACATGGTGCCCCAACATTCTAAGACAGGCGCAATAATTCCTATGGGTAACAAGATTAGCTTCTTTTGGCTTCTTCATCTCAATCAAGGCTATCATTTGTTGTTCTAGCAACATTCGGAGCAGCTTCGGGACCCACTCCTTATCGAAACTATAAACCTTGTTTCTCTTCTCTGCCTAATAGACCTTTCCATAAAGGTTCGGAGGCAGAGGCACCCTATTGTAGGACTAGGGTTGTTGTTGACTTGCCTGAGGTGTCCCTCAAGTATTCACAGGGTTCACCCCTTTGGAGAAATCCGGGGTTTGGGGAGAGGCCTTCTTGGGATCAGATATGGTGACAACAGCGTTCATCATCCCACTCTGTTGATTGCCCCGAGAATTGGGGTGAACACTACCGGAGTTTCAACTGTTTCCCCCGCTTGATGATTACGCTTGGGGCCCCCATGATGCTTAAAGAGGCTTTCTGTGTGGGCTACTTTAGAGATCAGGTTTGATATACAAGTATGGTTTGAAGCCTCGACATGCAGGGTGATCTCCAGCCGCATGTTGCGTACACATGTATAAACAACATCAATCTCAGGTGTAGGGGTGGTCTGGTGTGCAGCCAGGTCTCTCCATCTCGCAATGATTGATTAACCGGCTCATCTGGGCCCTGGGTCATTGTGAGAAGCTCAATGGATTGCACTTCTCTTTCGACTTCATAGAAGCGCTTATAGAACAAGTGCTCCATCTCTTCCCAAGTTTGCACTGAGTTCAAGGGAATCGGTTATACCACTTGAACGCTGGCCCATCGAGAGTTTCAATAAACTGACAAAGGAGTCTCCCATCAGTAGTTGTCTCTTGAAATGCCAAAATAAAATGAGCGATACGCTAGTGAGGGGAACTCGTGTCGTTAAAGACAGGGAGTCACCCCTTTTGGTAATTGAGGGGAAATGGGATCTGGTCAATGTAGGAGGGATAGGGCATTCGGTATAGGGCTGTATCTTGCATGCCTGGGATCTATTAGCCCCGCAAGCTATGAATGACCATGGCATCGATGTCAGCCTATGAGACTTGATCAGGGGAAGAGTGGCTATGAGAGCAGGGAGGAGGCGGTTACCTTGGTGCTTCCTCAGCCGGATGGGGGAGCTGTGGAGAATTGGCCCCATGATGAGATGAATTCTCAAGGGTTCAACCACTTTCCATCAATTCAAGCTTCTCCATTGCTCGGGCTATCATACTCTCAAGCTGAGTCAGATGATCTTTCTGCTCGTCATTAGATTGCTCGACGACCATCCAGCTGACTATCTCCTCGGTGAGGTCGGTCTCTTGCGCAGTCAGGATCTTGCGTACCCACCGGACTGAGTGCGGTAAGTCGATCAGTAGGGGTTCGACATGCCCCGACTGCGCTCGAGCCTTGTATGCAGACTGGGAGAGGATTGGTTCGTGATGGTCTTGGGACCGCAGGGGCTGCAGGGTTTGGTCATCTCCTACGACACTGACAATCATGCAAGATTTTGGCTTTCCCATCTCAAGCTCTGTTGCTGCCTGTAGTGGGTAGAAGGGGTTCTCGGCCAGTACTTGCCCCGAATGTGCTGGGTCTTTCCCTTGGCATGATTCACACACCTTTATCATGCTTGGCTCTCAGGTCTTGGTATACTTCCCTTCAGAACCAAGATTGGGACCGTGATTGTGAACAGTCAGCCTTCTTCAAGCATGTCAGAGCCGTCTCCATGAGGTGAGGCAAGGGATGTGAGCCAGGAATAGTAGTCAGTTTGAGCTTCTGTCTTAGCTTAAGGAGAGACGGGGGATGGAGGACCTCATCACCAGAGGGAGTCTTGCTCTGAGCTCTTTTGTGAGCTCCAAAGGCAAGACGGGTCTGAAGAGGGGACTGCAAGAGGGTACGCTTACGAAAGACCTTCGAGTACCAGGTCTTGAGTGGTTCGACCGGAGGAGAAAGGATGAATGGGGGAGGAGACGACCACCAATGACCTTTCGGTCATGAGCTCGGGATAACCTGTGGGGGTTGTGTGTGCACCCCACGAAGAAGGATACCGGGTGACTTGAGGGTCGATCTAGGCTCGAGTAGCAGGTCTGGCCTTAGGAAGCTAAGTACTGTGGGCATGTATGCGTGAGGGAATGACCTTATGACCACCTCTCACGGGGTGCGCAGATATGTGCAGAGAGGGACGACGAGGGAGACGTCTCTCATGTGCTCGGGTAAGCACAGCAATTGGGCTGCCCCGAGCAGTGCGATGCTTATGTAAAAGGTGTATAAGGCTGGGTCTAAGAAGACCTGAACCCTGACAGTGGTTCAAGGCAGCCTGAAAGTTGCCTCAAGGTGTGGCTCGAGTAGATAAACCACGAGCTTTGGTGGGTGTGCGAGAGGTGGTGGCCATAAGGCCTTCTCCTCGGTGTGTCGAGCCTCTTGTTACAGGGGCCCGATGTGATGGAGAGTGGGGCGTGGCCTTACAGTGATTCGCATGAGCAATGGCAGATGGTTTGCCAGTTGCATGAAAGGAAGGGACGACCTTTCGGCTGCCTTGAGCAGTGGGACAGGCAAGTGACTTGCCGGTAACATGGTACATACGGTGTGTGGTGGCTACTGCGCCACCCATGCAAGGTGCATTGATGGAGGGTCCATCAATGCTAGGAGATGGTGAGTGAGGGACTTTAAGGTCCCTTGCAATGCGACCTAGGAGTGTGACACCGGGTCAACACTCAGAAAGAAGGTTGAGAACGAGGTTCGAGGAACTTGTTCCCGAGGAAGACTCACGAGTGCAGGGATTAGAAAATCGCCGACTCAGATAAAGGGGTTGAACAACCCAATGAAATGTGTGTGTGTGTTAGAAAGCAAGAATAAAAGAAAGGAAGGTGAAGCAAGAATGATCCGACAATGGGGTAGCATGTCCCAGGAAGGTCGCCAAGCTCGTTGGGTGCCTTGATCTTGCCCTCCGGGTTGGAATGACCTGGTGGCGTAGCTTCGGGTTTGCGTTGAGCTTGTGATCAGAGATCACTCTCTTGAGAACTGTGTAAATAAGATGTGGACAGGAATACCAATCGGTGAGAGAGGAATTTGGTCGTGAGGCAAGACTTACCTCACGTGGGTTCATGACACGCTCGGGCTACTCGTGTGGGTGCCCTCTTAGATCATGAAAAATGCCTCCTGGCCTGAGGCCGGTTCAGAATCACCTCCCTTGACCTGTTTCTTCCCTCCTGCATCCACACACACATGTTAAAGGTACAGACAAGTGGGTCAGAAGACCCCACCTTGTCTTTGGGTGAATGCACACGTGTGTACTTTCAAAGGGAAAATGGGGGAATGGTGTCATTGAGTCTGTGCCAATTGGAAGAAAGAATGAGAGAGAGAAAAGAGAACGAAGGCTCGTTTGCTTTTCACCTAGTCCTTCAGAGAATAAAAGAAAGTAGAGCTAGAAAAGAGAGATGAAGGCTACTTTGGTTTTCACCTAGATCTTCAGATAAAGAGAAAAAAAAGTAGAGAGAGAAAAGAGTGACGAATGCTAGTTTGATTTCACCTAGCTCTTCAGAGAGAAAAGAAAAGAAAGTAGAGAGAGAAAATAGAGATGAATGCTAGTTTGGTTTTTACCTTGCTCTTCAAAGAGAGAAAAGAAAAGAGAATGAATAAGAGAGAGAAGGAGGATGAAGGTTAGCTTGGCTAGAGAGAGAAGGAGGATGAAGGTTAGCTTGGCTAGAGAGAGAAGGAGGATGAAGGTTAGCTTGGCTTTCGCTAATCTTTCAAAAGAGAGAAAAGAAGAGAATGAAGGCTAATTTGGTTTTCACCTAGTCCTTTAGAGAGGGTGAAATAAGAGAGAAGAAGGAAAATAGAGAAGAGAAAGAGGAAGAAAGAGAAAAGAAGAGAGAGAAGAATGAAGAAAGAGATGAAGCGAGAAGGGAAGAAAGAAGAAGAGAAGAGAGAGAAAAGAAAGCAGGGACGACAGTTGAACTTGCCATCCCAGAGAGGTGGGGAGAAGAAAGGGAAAGCATTTGGAATGGCGGGTAAGCTGTCATCCCAGAGGGGTAAGAAGAAAAGAGAGAGAGAGAGTTTGGGATGGTGGATAAGACTGTCGTCCTAGTGAGATGAGGGAAGAAATGGAGAGAAAGAGTTTGGGACGGCGGGTAAGACTGCTGTCTCAGTGAGATGAGAGAAGAAAGGAATAGAGAGAGCTTGGGATGGCGAGTAAGACTATCATCCCAGAGGTGAGAGAAAGAAGGTCGGGGACGACAGGTGAGACTGCCGTCAGGAAGAGGAGAGAGAAAGAAGAGAGGTTACAAAGACGGCGGCTAAGCCCGCCACTTGGGAAAGGGCTCTTGCTGTCATCTCGGTCAGTGAGAGAAGACTAGAGAGAAAAGAGAGAGATGACAGAGATGGCGGCTGAGCCCTCCACTTGGAAAAGGGCTCGGGCTGCCTTTGTAATTAGTGAGCGAAGACAGGAGGGAGAGAAAGGAAGACAAACCGAGGCAGCAGCTGAACCTGCCATTCAGGAAAGGGCTCAGGCTGCCATCCCGATTATGAGAGAGAAAAGGGAATGAAAGAAGAAGAGAGAGAAAAGGAAAGTAGAAGAGAGAGAAAATGAAAGAAGAAAAGAGACAGGAAAGAAGAAGAGAGAGATAAGAAAGAGAGAAGATAAAAATGAAAGGAGAAGAGATAAAAGGAAAGAAGAAAAAAGAGAGAGAAAGAAAGAAGAGAGAAGAGAGAGAAAGAGGAGAGAGAGTTTGGGACAGCAGCAGATCCTGCTGTCTTAGGGAAGTGAGAGAAAACGAGATAAAGAGAGAAGAAAGACAAAGAGAGAAGAGAGAGAAAGCGAAGAGGAGAGAGAATATTTCCTCAATGGGCCTCAAGGGTACCAACCAAAGTTTTCTCTCTCCAAGAAGGAAAAACGTGACCAAAAAATAGAACAGAAGCCAAAAGTTTTAATTCATCAAAAAGGGTTCTTTCTCATGTTTACATCACGTGCATTTATAGAGGAGATATCCAACCATGAGTGGATGCCCAATAGTTGACCTAATTGTTAAAAAATAGCATTTAAATGAATTAACTAAAAATAAGAAAATATGGGCAAAATGATGATTTTGCCCCTTGTCCACAATTTCATAAATTTTGATTTGGGGAGGGTTTTCAAATGTTTTGGATCTAATGGCGGTGGTCCCATGATTGTTTGACACTCTGGTGATAGGGATGTAGTTATGAGGCCCAATTTCAGTGTGCTAGAGGCCGGATTTCGAAAACTGTTTTTGCATCTGCACTTCCTTAAACTCTTCGGATCACCAAAAAACTTGGTAGGTGTTCTTAGGAGATCCTTAGCCACGTTTTTTAGCATTCTTGGGCCATTATGAGATTGTCAAAAATTTCACTCTAGATCAGGGCTTATTCACCTACGGCTTCCGTAGTCCACATACATTTTGGTACCTGCGGACCTAAGTTGAAAATTGCTCTCTCTTTATTCATAATGGGGATACATGTATTGAAAAATACCTTCAAACACTCACCAAGCTCACCTCGTGGAGGAAGTGGCGGGTTTCTCTAGCAAGATCCTGACCATAGAGGATGAGATTGCAATGTTGCAAGTCTGCGCAGCCAACTTGAAGACCCGACGAAGCCAGCATCCGGCAGTGATACTTTAGAAGCCTCAGCAACTGGAGCAACTAAGTTATGAGACGAGGGTGGTCCATGATATGGCCAAGGAAGTTACAAAAAGCATTTCCCGTCTCGAAGAGTGGAGGAAGGTTCCGCTAGGGCATGCGCAGGAGCTGAAGGCAAAGATTTGTGAGGCTTTCGACCATTTTTAAGGGTTTCATTCCATTTTGCAGACTTTTGAGGCCCGTCCAAACTTTTGTAATTATTTTAACATATGTATGGAATGGTTCTGTTTTCTCTCTTTGCTTCCCATGTTTCCTCTATTTATACTTTCACATCTATATTTTATTTCCTCAAGAGGGCGAATAAGGGATAAGCTTAGAGGCTTGCCAAGAGTGCATTGGAACTCTTTCATGCTTGACTTGAATGCTTGACCAAGTTTTTTTGTGCATGCACCATTATTTGTTTTTGGAGGAGGAGGCAGTTTTAAGGTCATACCATCGTGACCATGGGAGGCGTAGTATTAGTGTCGTACAACCAAGACATGCGCTAGCAGTTTAACGGCCGTGTAGCTTGGACCATTGTTCATTAATAATACCTTTATCAGATCGCTACGAGGGCCTCCTTTGTATCCTCCCTTGTATGGGACATGTCGTGGATTGTCCTCATAGTCATGTATTGATTGCCCTCTGTAAAAAGAACTTGCCTTGGGATGAAATCGTATAGGGTAGGAAGAGGGGGAAGGAGCCTTTTTGTTTTCTTCTCTTATTTTGAGCGAACAAGGTTCTTGAGCTTGGGGTACGGGTAGCGCGTTCACTTGGTGAATAGCCACCCTCTTGAGGCTTTTAATCTTGCACCGACCGCGATATACTTCCCATGGTCTGGGTGTTCCCACAGTGTCATGAAGAGAAAGTGCTTCCGAGGAACTAGGAACATGATTTTGAGCTTGCTCGAACTTCCCCTTTTGTGAGGCTTCGACATCATGAGCTTTCTTTAGAATTGGAGATGATGTGTTGTTTATGACTATCTGACTGTTTCGTATATACCTCTCCACAATGGATTGGAATGCGAAACAGTGACATAGGTCATGCCCTTTCAGTTGACGATATTGGCGCCACAAGTCTTGATCTTTTTCTACCACATGTTTTTGTTTCTTGGGTACACAAGGATCGATCATTTTGTGATATATCATCATGTCAAAGAGAACGGGGAATATGCGAGGAGATAGTTCGGCTACATGGGCACCATTGGTTGACTCTTCTTGGACTGTGACCATATGTGAGGCCTCTGAAGTCTCAAAAGCCTTATTGAGGCTTTCCAAGTTGATATTCCCCTTTTGAATTAAGGCTTCTATGTGCTCTTTGAGCTGGAGGCAATCTTGCACGGGGTGCCCTAACAGTCAGTGATAAGCACTACTTGGCATGATTGGTGAGTCCTGCCTGTTCTGGATTTCTAATTGTAGACACCAATTTAAATCTCGAAAATTCTATGGTTTTTTAAGCCCTCAAGACCACATTATCCTATTATACCCAATTTAATTACCCCAAAACTACCCAAATACTATCCCAATTTGAAGTAGAGCTCAAGAGATTTCCAACGGTCCAATAATCGTCTAAATCAAACCTACGGATAAAAATATATAATAAATGACAATTTAGTCCCTATGAGACCCAACTGTCGGGCCGTGGGCAGGGCTATAACGAGCCCAGACACGAGCTAATGATGCAGTCAACGCATCTGATGATGCAGTAAATACGTTTTCTTTAATTAGATAAGGCTAAAACTTCAAGATAAATCCAAAAAATTCTGAAAAAAATCCAAACAATTTACGAAAAATCACCAATTGAATCTTATAAATACCCCCTCTCCCTAACTCAAAAGGATAGAGAAAAAAAGACCAAAAAAGCCTTAGAAATTCTTGAAATTAGGAAAATTATCCAAAAATAGGAAAAACCCTTAGAAAATTCCTAAAAATTTAAGAAAAATCCCCAAAAATCCAAAAAAAATAGAGAAAAAATCAGAATTCATATTCAACCTCTAGAGATCACAAAACCCTTAGAAAACTAAAGAATAGGAAACAAAGAAAATTCTCCTCCAGACCCCGAGAAAGACTGACAGCTTTAGAAAAATCTCTAAATTGAAAACCCTATAGAAGAATAGAAACCCTAGCCTCCTGAAGTTCTAACCCCTAGGACTGAGAAAACCTCGAAAGTTCAGGAATCCCTGGCCATCCGGCCCGATTTGGTATTATTTCTTCCTCTCTCTTTCTTCTTCTTTTTACTGTTTTGCTTCTTTTATTTATTTTTGATCTGTTAACGTGTCTTAAAACTCGTATTTTAATGCTCTGGATCATACTGGTTCTACAATAGATCTAAGAGTAGATCAGCTCATTTTCGAGCAAATCTGGCCTCAGAACTGCATTCGATCTATCACACTTTCTCTACCACTTTATTTACATCTTTTTAATTAGTTTAAGATGTTAAAATTCGAAAGATCTTCATTGGAAGATCTGTTAGATTTTCATCGTAAGCAATTTGGTGCCCACCGTGGGGCTATTTTGAGCTTGATCCAAGCTTCAAAATACGTTTCTTATTCACTGTTTTTCAAGGTTTTCAGTCACAAAATGTCCCAAAAGTCCGCTGTGACCAGAATCCAGGGTTTCAGTGCTCCAAAACCCTGAATTCAAAGGTCTCGGAAACCTTTAGAACTTTGTGGATCTGTTCGAGGGACTCTTTGTGATTTTACTAAAAAATTCAGATCAAAATAAAAATTTAAAAAATACAAAACAAATATTTTTCAGTTCAATTTGGGCTTTTCTATTTTATTTTATTTTATTTCATCATAAATATTTTTATTTCCTGCTTCTTCCAAGTTCAAAGTAGTCTTATTTCATCAAGATTAACAAGATAAAAATATAAAAAAAAAATAATTTGTTTTTTGGGCGACACCAGTCGTGTCACCTACCTGGCAAGGGCTACACCACTAGTGCCGCCAGGGCGACACCACCCGTGTCGCCCAACTGTAAGTGTCCCAGAAAATTTTTGGGACCCCACAGGACCTTTCCAAGGATTTTTGGCTCCTTGTTGCCTAATTTTTTACCTAAAATAAATTTTTTGAAAATATCGAAAACATATTTTGCTTCAGATAATTATGTTTTATTTCTGCCTTTTTTATTTTATTTTAGTTTGTTAATTTTGACCGAAATCATATTTTCTCTACTTTCACCATGCTTAGTTTAACTGTGTTTCATCAAAATTAAAAAGATAAAAAAATTAAAAAAAAATTACATTAGGGTTGCTTACCCCTCCAAACCTAGACCCAGTCTTGGTTTGAGCTAAGACTCGTGCACCATCTAGTCTAGATCTTAGTCTAGATTCTTGCATAGGTCTAAGCTTAAGAGTTGCCTCTAGAGCTAGACTAGGCTTACCCTAGTTCAGGGTCTTAACCAAAATCCATTGAGTCTAATAAGTCTATGTTCCAGTCTAGTCTTAACCTAAGTATTAGCTAAGGTTTTTGCCCCTAGTGTTAGGCTAGCTTTGTCCTAAGTCGTCGAATTTAGATCTTACCTAAGTCTAGATTTTAGAACCCAGCCAAAAGAAATGAACATGTCAGTCACTCAAGGCGACCATGATGATTGCTCCACGACCAACTCTAAGCCTAACCTGCCCGAACCTACGAACCAGTATGCTGCAATCCCTTGGAGTTATCGACAAACGTCAGGACAATCCATTATCCAACGCCCAAATCTTCAATTAGAGGCAGAGTCCCAAGCATCCACTCCTAATCCTGTGATCTGTGTGGCCTGAAAATCCGGCTCCACGTCAGGGAGTTTGGCGAGGCATTGTCCTGCAGGGGATTTTAGGCAACCAAAGTTGAAGCCAAGTGAGGGAAGAAATTCATGCAACATCTAAAGCCAATTCCTGTAACTCGAACCAAGATAACTTTGAGGTGCAGCGATCTCAAAACCAAGACACGCCTAGGTCTAGGGGATCTAACCCAACCTTGAGCCACCATACTACAGATCATGATGTCTTGAACATTGTACGAAGTAGAGGTGTCGACTCAGACCTAGGTTACACTGTTCATGCCCCAACTTACGGGTTGATCCCAAACCACGTTAGTTGTATAGGTCAACCCTTAGCATAGCCGATTCTTCAATCAGTCCCTCTGGTTCATCCGGTCTAACAAATCGTGCAATTTTCGTAATCCGTGGCGACACCTATCGGTCAGTACGCCCCTTATGCACCAATGTATCAAACCGCCTCGGTGACTGCGGCTCATCAATCTCAGACCGATGCAAGCCAACATATACCCCAAGTTTCAACTTATCAGTTTACGCTTGGGAACCCACCAACCAGTGGGCCTACTGCCATGCCAAATACTCAACAAGAAGGCACCTTAAAAGCAACGCAGGATATGCTTGTAAGAATGGGCATGCATGAAATTCTACCCCCAAAGGCCTATGTTCATGAGACCCTTGGAGGCATGGAAGACCTTCCCCTAGGATTTGTCATCTCAGAATTTAGAAACAAGTTCAATGGAAAGAGCTATCCAGATACTCATGTCAACGCGTACCTCCTCTTTGTTCGAGCTTTGCAAGACAAGCCTAAGCAACTGAAGGCCATCTTTTCACAAACATTGACCGATGAGGCCTTGAACTGGCTTCGAAGAACAATGTTTGCTCGACCGCACATCACTCCCGACGAAATGTTCAATCTATTCGTCTCTCACTAACGTAGGTCGACACCAAGACCTCTCTCCCTAGGCGAACTCAGTGCAACAAAACATAACCTAAGAGAATCCTTTGAGGATTTCATCGTTCGATTCCACAATGTGGCAATGCAGGTTATAGAATGTCCACTTACGGACCCAACCAAGATCTCCATAGTCTTAGAGAATGTTGTTCTTGAGTGCAGGACCTTCTTCAGCCAAGATCTTATCCCACACTTTTTCAACTCCACGATTGAGCGGGTGGTGCGACATAAAAGGGTCAGAGGGACACCCCTCAACACCAAGCCCGACAACAAGCCGATAACAGCTCCCCAAAATAAGAACAAAAACAAGGGGAATGCTTCTGATCAGGTTAATGAGATCGTCGTTAACGGATCGGCCCAAGGTTCATATGCTCAACGCAACAATCAGAATCAAAACCGAAGGAGTCAGCCTAGAGCCAACGCTGAAAATAATAACTAAAGGTGAGAGGATAATTTCACCCCTCTCAAAGACCCATTAGAAAATGTGTTGGAATTATTCTTGGCTAAGAATATGATTTATCTCCAGCCACCATCTGAGCCACCATTTCAAGTCACAAATAAGTGCAAGTGGTGCAAATGGCATTAAAATCATGCTTATGATATTCAAAACTGCATATATTTGAAACAGGAGATTCAAGGGTTAATCAATAGGGGGGACATCATTGTCACACCTAGAAATCAACCTGTTGAAGAGCCTAATTAAAAGATGGGTATCTTTACAAGTCCTCTCCCTAAAAATATGGTTACAACGACCGAAAAGCGGGGAGCTCAAGACAACTCGAAAGAGAACGTTGTTATTCACATGATTGAGTGTGGAGACGAAGAACAAATCCCAGTCAGTTCATATTGGCTTGTGATCATCACTTTCAAGAGCCCGAAGAAGATCTTTTGAGCCTTCTAAGAGGAAGCCCTTCATCTCCAAACCACGATAACCTTCCCAAATGGGACCGATATGATGAAGATGACACACTAGAGATTGATATGGTCAGGACCATTGAAAAGGCGTCATCTTCCAAACAAGGGGCCAACACCCTAAATTCTCCCATTACTCTTGCTAGAGCTGACCCTATCGAGCTTCAGGCTGGCGAGGTCGACTCCTTAACTTGAAGAGGCCGAGTGTTCAAACCCATTCAATTAATAGTTGATACTCTCGATGAAAGAATGAGAAATACCTAAAAAACCAAACAACCAGCGGGGGTCGTTGATCATGAACCGAACAAGGAAATTCAAGGATCTACAACCCCCTACGATCTACCAACTCATCTTGGGAAGATCCAGGCTCAAATCTCCATCTTAGAGCTACTCGCTAATTCACCAGCACATAGAGCCCAAATCGAGAAGGTCCTTGCCACGACACACATCCCAAGCAACACACAGCCAGATGAGTTGTGCAGAATAATCAACCAGCTGATAGCACCAACACCAATCATATTCACAGGCGATAACATCTCAGTCAGCTTCAACCGATTTTGTGTCCAACCTCTGCACATTACCGTCTTCATGCAAGGATATGAGATACGAAGAGTGCTTGTTGATAATGGGGCATCCTTAAACATATGTCCTATGAAAACAGTGAAGAAGATAGGCAAAAGCCCGAATGACTTCGAGCCATGTCAACTAATTATCGTTGCATACAATGGAACCAAAAGACAAGCTGAAAGCATACTGCTTCTCACACTCAAGATCGGCCCTACCATTCAACTGATAAAGTTTTATGTCTTAGATATAAAACCTTCTTTCAACATGCTGTTAGGAAGACCGTGGCTGCATGAAAGCCTCGTGGTCACCTCTACACTCCATCAATGCCTCAAATTTCCAACTAAAAACGACGTCGCAAAGATAGGTGTTGAACCCCCTGCTTTTCTCAATCCTAGTATACATAATGGGAAGCTAGTTGTAGGAGTCGAGCTCAGAGAAGTCCCGCTCACTTCCTTCGAGCAAGCCGATTTTGCCACCTTATGCCAGGAGACCCGTGACCCTGTTCCTCAAATTTTGCAAACTTCTACATCGATGGATGACATTATCCAATGTCAACATCGATGTGGTTTCAGGTCCCTCGAAACTTGGCACATACTCTTCTCCTTAGGCTTTCAACCAGGCCAAGGCTTGGGTAGTCAAGGGCAAGGCATAACCGAGGCAATTTCTGAATCATGCGAAGCCAAAAATGAAAATGGAGATCGAAGAGGTCTCGGGTGTTCTCTCACCTTATTGCAAAGCCGAATGAAGCCTTCAAGTTATCCAAGCTTTGTATCTAGAGGCATTCAAAGCCTCGATCCTCTCGATGCCCGTCCTTCAAAACGGCCTAAGGTGATCCTTAAATCCCTAATGGGGAATAACTCTTCTTCCACATCTCAGCATACACAAGAACTGGGAATTGAAGACCTTTTTGCTGACCTAGATTTGAAGGTATGTACAATCGGCTCTAACACAGCCAAGCATGCTCATCCACCGATTCAAACCCAGGAACGAAATTGGTCGATCACTCCCCTATCTCGAGAATCACTAGAAGCATACCAGAGGCACTTTCAAGTCCCGGTGCTAAAAAATGGATAGGCGCAGGGTGGCGATCTAACCATCCTGCACGTCCAATCCCCAACATTTCTCTTGCGAGTCTCATAAGGGACACCTCTGGTGTTATTTCAAAAACAGTTGAAAAATCAAAACATGATAAAACTAATAATAATGAAAAAGAATTTTTAAAAATGGCGAACACTCAAGATAGCCCGATAACAGTGTACAATACCCAAGATGACGAATTGGATGACCAAGATGAAGATCAAGAAAGCCAAGAGTCTGAAGAAATCCCTCAGTCTGAGGAACTCACTTCCCATATTGAGCAACTCAAGAAGAGGTCGATTGTGACCCAACAGCTATTATTGAAGAGACGATTGACATAAACCTAGGAACTGAGAAGAACCCAAGGTTAACCAAGATTGGAACCTCCCTATCTCCTGAGGAGCGGGAAAATATGATTTTCTTTCTCAAGAAATATCACGATGTCTTCGCCTGGTCATCTAATGATATGTCAGGGCTAGATCCCACATTAGTGCAACATCACCTAATATTCAATGAAGGGTCAAGCCTGTAAGGTAGAAACTCTGACGTCAGAAGACACACCTTAAGCTCAAAATTAAAGAAGAAATCGACAAGTTGCTCAAAGCGAAGTTCATTACCCCCGTCGATTACTCAAAATGGTTCGCCAAATAAGGGTTGTACCCAAGAAGGATGGGAGGATCCGAGTGTGTGTTGACTACAGAGACCTCAACAAGGCAAGCCCAAAGGGCAATTTTTCATTACCATACATGGATGCCTTGGTCGACAACACTGTGAGGCACGAGATGTTGCGTTCATGGACGACTTCTCAGCAACTAGATCTTCATGGCAGAAGAAGACCAGACCAAGACTTTGTTCATAACACATTGGCGAACTTACTGCTACAAAGTCATGCCTTTCGGCTTAAAAAATGCAGGGGCAACTTATCAGTGGGCAATGACTAGCATCTTTCATGATTTAATGCACACCATCATGGAAGACTATGTCGACGACATTCTAGTCAAGTCAAAGACCAGACCTGATCATCTCACCAACCTGAGAACCATTTTCAATAGGCTCCGGAAACATCAACTCAAACGTAATCCTAAAAAATGTGCCTTTGGGGTTGAATCCGACAAATTACTAGGCTTTATAGTAAGCCAAAGCGACATTGAGGTGAACCCATCTAAAATACGAGCCATCACTGAAATGCCCTCTCCCCGGAACATCAGACAAGTGTGCACCGTTGAATAGACTACTCAAGAAAGATACTCCATTCATATGGGATAATGAGTGCCAAGAAGCGTTTGATCAAATCAAGAAGTACTTCATCAAACCTCCCATCCTTAGTCCTCCTAGTCTAGAGAAACCCATGTTCCTATAGATGTCAGTGAGAAACAAGACCATGGGGGCAATGTTAGGACAATACGATGACCTTGGAAAAGAACAAACGATATACTACTGCAGCAAGACTATGGTGGACTATAAGACAAGATACACGGATGTGGAGAAGCATTGCTTGATGTTTGTGTGGGCCATGCAGAAGTTAAGACACTATGTCTTATCTTATTCAGTCAAGCTCATCTCAAAAGTAGACCTACTCAAGTACCTATTAGAGAGACCAATCCTGAACGAACGTTTGGCGAAGTGGAGAATACTATTGAACGAGTTTGAGATCGAATATGTTACCCAAAGAATGATCAAAGGACAAGCCATTGTTGACCACTTAGTTGAACACACACTACCAAATAACACTCTCATCAACACCGATCTCCCTGATGAGAACCTCTTCACAATTGAGGAATCAATTTGGGAATTATACTTCGATGGCGCAAGGAATGAATACGGGTCAGGTATATGAATCATACTATGCTCACCCAAGAAGATTTTAATGTCAACAGCTATTAGATTGAATTTCTCATGTACCAATAACGTTGCTGAATATGAAGCCTTGATAGCCTGGCTCAAGAATTTCATGGGAATGAAAATCCAACAAATACGAGTGATTGGTGACTCCTTACTCATCATAAATCAACTTTATGGGATTTGGAAGGTGAAAGAAGAAAAGCTCAAGCCCTATCAAGAAAAGGTGGAAAAGATGATCCCATATTTCAATAAAATCACCTTTCAACATGTAACTAGGGAAAATAATCGATTTATCGATGCCCTTGCGACCCTTGCTTTAATGGTTGATATTCCTCCAGAAATCACCACGTTGCCATTTTATATCAGGAAAAACATGATGCTTCCCCAACAAGGATTGAAGAAGAAATAGAGAAAGAAAATGAAAACGATGGGGAAGTGTCTCTTATGGCCTTAGATGCACTAGTTAAGGCAAAACCATGATTCCACGATGTTCTGTCCATGTTGAAAGATGGGTTATACCTTGAAGAAGCCACCAAAAAGGATAAAGAAGCCCTTCGAAGGTTTTCTAAGGGATTCTTAGTAAGATGTGATCTCCTGTTCAAAAAGTCCTTCGACAGCGTCATTCTATGGTATCTTGATCAGCCAGAAATCAACCAAGTATTGACAGAGTTACACAATGAAGGAGGTCATTCTAGCGCAGCCGCCTTAGCTTAGAAAATAAGGCGCCAAAGCTATTTACTGGGCCACCATGGCTGAAGATTGTTGGAAGTTCGTAAAGAGGTGTCCCAAATGTCAGCTTTATGGAGACCTCATCCATGCACTGTCCGTACCACTCAACTCAACACCGCCTGTATGGCCTTTTGCCATGTGGGGTCTTGATATCATCGGATTGATCTCACCAAAAGCCTCAAATGGCCACCGTTTTATATTAACGGCTATAGAGTACTTCAGCAAATGGGTAGAGGCCGCATCATTTTTCAAAATTGAGGGACAACATGCTGCCCGTTTCATAAAGAACAATATTGTATTAAGGTTCGTTGTTCCTGAGTCAATCATTACTGATAATGGATCCAATCTCAAAAATGAAAAGGTCTCTAAGGTGTGCAAAAGGTTTGGGTGAACACAGAAATTCTCTACACCTTACTACCCTCAAGGAAATGGATAAACACAGGCTACAATCAAAGGACTTCTCAGAATTATAGACAGAATAATAGAAGGTGGCAAATATTAGCACGAAAAGCTAAATGACGCGCTATGGGCCTACCGAATAACTGAGAAGACTCCTACTAGCATGACCCTATATTCATTGGTGTATGGTATGGAAGTAGTGTTACCCATTAAAGTTGAGATATTGTCTCTCCAAGTGCTTATTCATAAAGATTCAGATGAGGAACAAAAGATCGAAGCATGAATCGCTGCCCTCACTAATTTGGATGAAGACGATTATGAATAACACAAAATATTGTTGCTTACCAGCGTAGAATCGAGAGGGCATACCAAGGTAAAGTTGTTCCTCGATAAGTCAGGGAAGGGGACATGGTACTTAAGAAAATCTTCCACACTCTTGTAAACCATACCCTTTAGGCAAGTTCAAATCGAATTGGGAGGGGTCATTCGTGGTCACTCGATTGGATGCAGGCAATTCTTACAAGATCAAGAATCAGGAGGGGTGTGAGCTCAATGACCCCATCAATGCGATGTATCTCAAAAAACACTACCCGTAACGAGCTCAAAAGAGTGGTGAAAACCGGAAAAGGCATTAAAAAAAAAAAAAAAAAAAAAAAAATGACCACCAAAGGGGCCACAAGTGGCAAAACTGTAAGGCCCGTGCCTTTAAAAGAGCTTTTTCAATCTGATTGTTAAAACCCTTCATTTCCAAACCCTTTTAGAAAATACTTTCTCCATCGCTACAAGAGGTAAAACTGTTAGTCAATCTGGCCTCGTTCTCGAAGCCAACTTCCTACGTCTGTTATTGAAGGTTTGAAACTAGCAAGACCCTCCATGGTTGTATGAGTATAACTACCAACTACCATATATCGGAGATGGGTGAACCTCACTAATGATGATATTGGCTAGTCTGGGAGTGTTTTTCTCTCGACTGGATCCCCTGAGGAGAAATGACGCAAGCTCATCCCTCTGTGTGCGTACGATGTTCCAAAGTCCAATTCGGATAAACGTCAAACTCATGTGACGTAAAAGAGCTGAGACAGGAAAAACGTCAAACTCGTGCGATGTTAAAGAGCCAAGACAGGAAAAACATCAAACTTGTGCAACGTAAATGAGCCGTGATAGGGACTGTCCAACCCTGTATGACGTGAAAGGTTGGGTGTATCCAGGGCACAACCACCATGTTCCATGGAAAAATTTCAAACTCGTGCGACGTAAAAGAGCCGAGACAGGGGCCGTCCAGCTCTATATGATGTGATAGGTCGGGTGTATCTAGGGCACAACCACCCTATTCAATGGAAAAACGTCAAACTCGTACGACGAGACAGGTATCGTCTAGCCCCGTATGACGTGAAATGTCGGGTATGTTCAGGGCATAACCACTATGTTTCAATAGAAAGACGTCAAACTCATGTGACGTAAAAGAGCTGAAGCAGATATCATCTATCCTCGTACGACGTGAAAGGTCAAGTGTATCCAGGGCACAGCCACCTTGTTTCAATGAAAAAATGTCAAACTCATGCGACGTAAAAGAGTCGAGGTAGGTACGGTCTAGCCCCATATGACGTAAAAAGTCGGTTGTATCCAGGGCACATCCACCCTGTTTGATGGATTCCGTCTATCCCCGTAATGACGTACATGGGTCGGGTGTATGGTCCATTGCTGCATGACGCTAAACTGCTTAGAGGGCTCTATGGTTGCATGAGTTAAAACTGCTAACCAACCTTGTTTTTTAAAATATCTTTCTCTTTTCAAAATTTTCACTATATGTCTTGTGTTTTCCAAAAACTTTAATTTCTTTGTTAAAATCGTAACCTGTCCTTACTCCAGGTTCTATTTCAAATCTCCTCCTACTTTCAAAAATTCTAAAAAAAGTCTTAAAAAAATGTAGGAGCTTGGACACCTGTATATGATGATTACCGCACTGCCACGATTGTCGCGTTGCTGCCTCGTCTCTCACTTAGGATTTGGTCAGACAAGTCTCCTCCTATAGAAAGCCTTTTTCTATAGACAGCCTTAGGAAACCCTAAAGAGACCAAAGAAAATGCCAGGGTTAAAAATTCAAACTACAAAAAACCCCTGAAGTTAAGTGGCATGGCTAGAAAATCTAGCTCGAGTTTCAAGCTTGTATAACTCACCGACATCTCACGTCGAAAACCCTAGGAGGAAAAATGCCCTAGGTGGGTGAGCTTGATGAGTGCAATGACTTGGAGGGATAGTTGGTGTGCCCCCTGACCACATGACATCAGGAAGAAATTTAAAATATCTGCTTTATCTTTGACGTTCACCTGCCCCTCGAAGGATATGGAACGCCAAAGTGTCTACTTCTTTGCCACTCACTTGTCCCTCGAAGGACAGGGAGTGCTAAAGAGGCGCAACTGTAGACACCCATTTTAAATCTGGCAAATTCTATGGTTTTCTAAACTTTTAGGACCAAATTATCCTAGTAGACCCATTTTAATTACCTCAAAACTACCCAAATTCTATCCCAGTTTGAAGTAGAGCCTAAGAGATTTTCAACAGTCAAAGAATCGCCTGAATAGGACCTACGAATAAAAAGATATAACAAATGATAATTTAATCCCTGTGAGACCCAACTGTCGGGCAGTGGGCCGGGCTGTAACGGGCCCTATAGGCCCAAATGAGGGTTGATGACGTAGTCAACACATCTGATGATGCAGTAAACATGTTTTCTTTAATTAGATAAGGTTAAAACTTCAAGATAAATCCAAAAAAATCCGAAAAAAATCCAAAATAATTAGAAAAAATCACCAATTGAATCTTATAAATACCCCCTCTCCCTAACCTAAAAGGAGAGAGAAAAGAGACAAAAAAAAACTAAGAAATTTCTAAAATTAGGAAAATTACCTAAAAATATCAAAAAGAGGAAAAACCCTTAGAAAATACCTAAAAATTTAGAGAAAATCCCCAAAAATCCCAAAAACTTAGAGAAAATATTAGAATTCATATTCAACCTCTAGAGATCAGAAAACACTTAGAAAACTACGGAAATTCTCCTTCAGATCCTGAGAAAGATAGACAGCTTTAGAAAAATCTCTAGATTGAAACCCTAGAGAAGATAGAAACCCTAGCCTCTTGAAGTCTTAACCCCCAAGACTGAGAAAACTTTGACCAAGGGCACAAAAACCCTGGTCAAAACCAGAATTAGGGCACAACAACCCTTTACACCAGAGATCTGCTGGTCAACATCCGAATCAGAGAGGTAAAGGGGACCGGTTTTGATACGGGAGAGCCCTCGAAGGCTCGGGAATCCCGGGCCATCTGGCCCGGTTTGGTATTAATTCTTCCTCTATCTTTCTTTTTATTTTTACTGTTTTACTTCTTTTATTTATTTTTGATATGTTAAGTTGTCTTAAAAATCGTATTTAATGCTCTGGATCATGCTGGCTCTACCACAGATCTGAGAGTAGATCTGCTCGTTTTCGAGCACATTTGGCCTTAGATCTGAATTCGATCTGTCCCACTTTCTCTACCACTTTATTTACATCTTTTTAATTAGATTAAGGTGTTAAATTTAGAGAGATCTTCATCGGAAGATCTGTCAGATTTTCATCGTAAATACTAATGTCAAGAAGGTTCATCATGCCTTGTTCAATCAACATTTTCAAGAGAGTTGGCACCCATGCCTTGTTGAAGTTGTATGGCTGGTTCAGTCTTCAGATGAATTGTTCGGTCTGATAGTAGCTTTGTGGCGGAGGTATCCTATTGTAATTCTGTGTTTGAGGCTGCTGCTACTGGGGTTCCTCAAGAGTAACATTAGATGAGGATTCAGGATGAAGGGGCATGACAATGACCACCACACTGACTGGATTCCTTTTCTGGCTAGCTCGAGGGTTAGCTTTATTATTAACGGCATTGCGAGCCCCCCCCCCGCCCCTCGCGATGTCTGGCTTCTATTTCCTTTGTGATGCCTTAATAGACTATCAATTTTAGCTGCCTTTGTGATCATGTCAGAGAAAGTGGTAGGATTAGAAGCTTCGACATGTAAGGAGATTTCCTTCTTCATGTTTCTTATGCACGTTTATACAATGTTAATTTGAGTCATAGGGTTGCTCTGACACATAACAAGGTCCCTGCATCTCTGGATTTACGCACCCACTGACTCATCCATCTCTTGAGACATTGTGAGGAGTTCTATTGCTTGAACATCCAGTTTCGCTTCGTAAAATCGTTTGTAGAACAACTACTCCATCTCTTATCAAGAATGAACGGAGTCTAGGGGCAGGCGTGCATACCACTTAAAGGCAAGCCCAACCAAAGTTTCTACAAACTGTCAAACAATCTTTCTAGAGTTTGAAGCCGATTCCTGACATGCTGACACGAAGTGAGCTACATGTTGCTGGGGTGAACCTGTGCCATCAAAGACTGGTAACCTTCCTTTTTTATATCTGACGAGGAAGGGGATTTGATCAATAAAAGGCAGGTAAGGCTTCTTATATTGGACACTTTCTTATGTCTTCAACATTTGTAAGCCTTGGATGCTTTTATTGATCTTCCTCTGGACGTCTTCTTGAGTAAACATCAATGATGTAGCCTAAGAGGCTAGATTGGGCTAGTCATCGAAGGAGACAGGAGGGTTCGGAGTCCTTCGAGCTCGAGCCATATCAGGAAGCTGATGTATCTCTTCCTCTTCACGTTGAGGCTCAAGGGGGGAGTTTTCTTCTTGCTGAGATGTCACTACGGGTCGAGCGTCTTCGAGTCCTTTGAGCCTGTCCAAAATGTTGTTCAACATGTCCTCGAAAAGGGCTATTGGATTTTCAGGCTCATCCTCGCTATGACTTACTACCATTTACCTCGACTTGTCATCCCTGATCGGATAATTTGGCAGCATGGGTGATTCTGGCCCACTTTACTCCTTGATATAGCAATCCAAGCAATAGGGATTGAGCCTGCCCAAATTGAGCTTGGGATTTCCTTGCAATGCGAGTAAGTACTGGCTTTGGGTGGCCTTGGGGATGGATTATTGCCGATTTTGGAGCTCAAAGGCCTTGGAGCCATCGTTCAATCTAAATGGGCTTCAGACGGCCTTTGGGCCATATCTCCTTTACTTGATCGTGATAGCCTTGGGGCCGCGGATCGGATGGAGTGAGTTCATCATCTTGTACCTCGATGACATAGCAATGAACATTATCGTTGATTCTGGTTCTTTTGTGGCTTGCAGCGGGTAGAACCAGTTACGTTCTAGTAAACCTTCTGAGGCTGAAGACTCTGCTTTTCGTTTTCGAAGTGGAACCCTCATCTCTTTCATTTGTTTAGTTCTCAAGATCCGGTAGATCTTTTTTTAGAAATGGAAACGATATCGATTTCCTTCCTGACTGGCTCGCCCTATGGAGATAAGTGCAAATTTGATCAATTCCTGCAACGTATGACATCCAGGAAGAAGGGAGCTCGTGGTCGACTTTGGAGGAATAGGCTTGCTTGGAGAAGGGGGTTGTTGACTACTCGTCTTTGAGAATATCTTGCCTCGAGCCCTGCCCTGAGGGCTAGCTCACGTGTATAGAGATGGAGGAGTAGACAAGATGGTGCTCGTAGGAAATTTCTTCTAGTACCACGCGCTAAGCAGCTTTGAGGTAGCGAGGGGCGTGTTTGATGCTCCTTTCCTCTTTCCACTGGCAGAGTCACTAGACCTGCAGGTGTGTGCATGGTCCGAAGAAGTGTTCGGAGCAGTTTTTGACCCAACCCCTCGTGAACTGGTAGGTTGAATATTTGAAATACCCGCCTTCTTAGCTGAAGTGGCCTTAGGGCCTTCAGCATGCATGTGCATTTTTTTAGAAGGCTTTCGATTGCCTCGAAAGTCATGTGCTCATTTGGTTCCAGCCTTTGGGCTGCCCCGAGCTATAAGATTATGATGCGATGTATTAGTGGCCTGAAGACCACTTGTGATGAGTCCGGGCCTTAAGAGACCTGAAGCAGGTGAGGAGACTGGCGTAAGGTGTTACCTTTCTCGTCTTGTCGCGGTGATGGTTAAACCATCAGTCATGATGTGCACGATGGTTTTGGGGCCACGCGGAATGGCGTAAGAGTCGTCAGAGGTGTGTGCGGCGATGCGCTAGTACCAGCGATGCCTTTGTGAAACATAAAATCCCCCTACCCGTGCAAACGCTATGCGCTCGGGCGATCAGAGCAACCAAAGGGTTAGAACTCTCTCGATTATCGGGTCAGGAAGACTCCTCCTGAGTGACTGAAGGAGAGAGTGTAGGTGTCTCTCACGGCTCAACTCAATTGTACAGAGAGGAAGTTAGAGCGATGGTCAGAAGGTTGGAACTCTTAGTCTGACTCCAAAAGGTATTGAGTTGAGCATAAGTCGAATAGAGGGATGTTATGTGGTGTTGCAGGTTTGCTATGTTTATGTTAGAGATGCAAGGGGAAAGAGATGGGACTGCAGATTTGCCGTGGGCACGGGTTACTGCACGAGGCAAACACCGAGTGAAGAGAGAGAAGAAAGAAATAAGAGAGGGAAAGAGAATGAAACCATGTGGCTAGGGTGGACCAACGGTAGTTTTCTCTCTCTTAAAAGTTTACTCTCTCTTTGGCACTGGATCCAAGGGTTAGGAGGAAAAGACAAGTAGAAATGAGCTTAATGCCTCTATTTCGTTAATGAATGATCACCTAAGCTTGTTTATATAGAGGACTCACCGAACATGAGTGGATACTCAAAACTAAGCTTAATAACAATTCAAATAAATTACAATAAAATCTAGAATTTAAGAATAGTGACCAAAATGCCCCTTAAACCTTTTAAGGTAATGATGAAACCATCTCTCTTTGAGGGGCCTTTCGCCACTGCTAGATCTTTGAAGCTTTTTTGGATGTTTATGACGATGATTCAGACGATCCATCATCGTAGCCTTGATGCTTGTTTGATTATGAAGAGTTTGATGTCTTTTGATCATTTTGAGGCAGACTTTTACTTGAGAGGTAGAAATCCGGCTAGATCGGCCCAAAGTATTATTGGGAGGTCCAATTGAGTCCAAATTTGGTCCTTGGGGGATTTTCGACCTTCTGGATGCAATGGAAGTAGTCTGGTATTGTTTTGAAGCCCCCAGCATAGGGATGTAGTTATAAGGCCTCTTTGTGGTATGATAGTACTTTTTCCAAGGTTGCCTAGTGTCAAGCTTATTCTGCAGTGTTCCCTTAGTCGAGCAGTGTCTTGGGTACCAACAGAACTAGGTCGTCTCAGGCTCTCTCCTTATTTGCACCAGGGATGTAGGTATGTTAAAAATGACGTAAAATAACGAGCTCTAGGTCATATATCTCCGAGGCCACAATATGCCTCTCCACACAATATTGGAAGAGTTTGGATACGGTATGATATACCGTCGACGATCAAACATGTGCATCTTGCTAATGACTGGTCACAATAGACCATCCGACAATCTCAGTTTGAGATAAGCTCCAAGACATATCTTTAAGGCTTTAATTTGCCTTTCCACATGATATTGGAGGGGTTTGGATATGGTATGACACATCTTTGATTCTGTTGTCTGTCAAAGAAGAGGTATTTGATGGCTGGATCATAAAGAAACTTCATCAAATGATATCACATTAAGGTGTGTCATTGAATATATATTCAATGAGGCCTCATATGCCTCTATTGCAAGAATCATACAATTGGACATCATTTGGTCCATTGTTCATAATTTGTCAGCGTCCACAATATGCTTTGACTGACGATCCCAAACATAATATTTTGGGGATTGATACAAAACTCTTGGGAAATCATATTTGATGTGTTATATCCCTCATCCTAGACGGATAGCCAGGATGGCCTCCGGTTACTAAATTTGAGATTTCTCCTAATCTATAAGTAGTTTTCTCATAAGTACTGAATCATTGGGTTTCTGACTCAATACCCTATCAGCCATATCAGCCATGCAATTGTGGCATTCTACAGATCTCTCAGTCAGTGTGGCATCCTACAGATCTCTCATGTCAGAGTGGCTAGCTTCGCAATAGTAGCCATAAAAACTATGTAAAAGTCTGATTGCCAGTGCATGATATCACTTAGGATATGTATAGTTTTTAGCTCAAAATTTGTGGAGATATGTGTCGTAGTCCCCTCTACAGAATTATCATACTCCCTGGGGCTATAATTCTCTGTGGTGAGAGAGATTTAGCTCACAGTCCTTAGATCTACTATCACAATCTATAACAAAAATGCGTTCACTTTGATGAGCCATATCTCCCTCATCCGTAATTCATTTGTGGCGATGTTTGAGCCATTATAGTTTTTGAGTCCTTAATCATTCTAAAAAATTTCATGGTTGAAAAAGGTTCTTCATCAGACAACATAAGTGAAAATACTTAGACATGCTAGGGCTGCTCCGCAAATTGGCAGACGAGGATAAAAAAAACCTACTTTCATTGATTTTATCACTAGAACCAATTGGAGGTGTTTTCAAATTTGAACCAGAATATAAGCTTATCATATAGAATCAAATCATGAGAGATGAGTGGTTTTGGTGAACAATGTGGATATGCTTCATCAACCTTCATTCTCGTCACATTGGAAAACCTATTTAAACCCAATTCTCAAGGACTAATAAGACTGTCCTGAAATCCATATATGGTCCTCAACATTTCCCATCGTTATGCGTGACAGAGAGAGATGAGAGTGGTTGTACATTATAAGGTTCCTTCACTAATAGACAAGAGATAGGCCCCCAATAGTGTCATCTTTTGCTATGTGGGTGTGAAAATCATCAAAGTGAGAGGATGATGTTCATTACTTGATTCACGTGAAGCCTCAGTCCCAGAAGGAGCAGATATGTGAATAATACCCTTGCATATAGTCAAGGAGACAAGCCCTCATATGCCCCTTACTGTTGATATTATCCATTTATCTGTATGTTTTCTTTTTAGATATGTGAATGTATAAGCACCAAGACCTGAATTAAGAGTGTTTGAACGCATATAGAGAGTTGTTATAAATTGTAACAAGAATTAGAAGTTCCTAGAACTCCTCATGTATCCAATAGATATGTAAAACTCCTTTTTGATTCCATAATATAAAACTTGGGAATTTGGCCCCAATTGTTTTAGTTTTGTGGGTTATTTATCTGATATGGAGTCATAATATCGCAATATATTTTCTAATACATATCCAGCCAACCACTTATGTACTCATTCTTAAGAGACCCGATTTTTTTTTTTTTTTGAAATTGCCTGTATTTTAAAATTTAAGTGTTTGATTTTAAAAAAAATTTATCTTTATTATTTGAACTTACGTTTACTCTTCGTTTCCCCAAAACCATTGCATGTCCCTCTTCGCCTTTGCTTTCCTCCCTCTCCTCTCTCTCCTTTGCACCAAAACTGTTTTGCATGAAAAAAAAAACTATGTGAGCTGAGCAAGTATATATCATTTGAAAATTTTCTATCTTTTCCTAGTTGTACCTCTTGGATCACTTACAAATGTCCAAATACAACTTTAATTTATAGAAATATACCTTAATGCAATCTAGGATCTTCTCTTACATACCATTGCAATTCTATATAATCAAATAAAAATACAATGCATAAAGAATAAAGAAAAATGGAGCCTTTTAAAGTACTAAATACCTTGCCTTAGGCTACTCCTACGGACTTCGTACACCGCACATCAGGTCTCCTACACCGATGACACATGGGATTTTGGTCTTTCTTGAATATTAGAAAGTGGGAAGTTAGGCTAAATCATCTACTTAGAACTTGAGAGCATGCACGTGGAATATGGGACTTCTCTTACCTCTCAACTATATGGGGGGTGCCCCTTCCTTTGCTTGATGACCTAGGGGATCTAAACTATGATATATTGTGGTGACCCCATTGAGATGTATTTATAGTAACGAGGCTAGGGTTAGGGTTTTAGAGTTGAGCCATCTTTATGGAGATTTGATCTAGAATATTGATCATAGGTAATATGTAAGGTAAGAGATCTAAGCCATACAATACATAAAATCAACCATCATAATCTAATGGAAAGGTGTTAGAACCTTATCCTCGGCTTCCTTAACCTAGTCCCATCAAATACCTTGTTTAGAGAAAATATTCTATAATTTTCCTTTTAATTTCAATCAATCTATGCACATTCTATTTTGAAATCAATCATTCTCTTTTCATAAACATTTTCATTTTATTTTCAAATCAGTTAGATGACTTATACAATGAGCCATACATAATGGAAAGTAGGAGAAAGTGGGGCAGGCCCACTTATGTAGAGCATAGTGAGCCCCACACTCCCATCAAAGAGGGCTTAATGTGGTGGGACCTAATGAATTTTAGGCTTCCACAATATTAACTAATTTTTAGAAGAAAGGAAATGATTTTTAGAAATACATAAATATTTTATTTTTCTCTTTGAATATTTCAACACCTAAAAATTCAGTAATTTTGATAAAATAAAATATACTCAGCTTCTAAAAAATATTTAAAATAAAATTAAGTATTTTGAATTTAATTTGAAAAGAATCGAATCCAATTTCCACTTATTTTTAAGGCACTAGTTCTTAATAATATGTTACAATATACATTGTTTTTTTGGCTTGAATTTTTTTTTTCTTGCAATCATACTCAATTTCAAGCTTTTCGCATTAGAAAGTTGCAAGGTGAGACTTGATTTATTTTAATGTTTCTGCAACCTTATCAAAACATTTTTCATCCTTAAATCATGAAAAAGTTTGAAAGATATCCATGCAATTTTCTCTATTTTCTACATTTCATCAGCATCATAAAGTTCCAAGCCCTTCCGAAGCTTTCTCTCACAAGATTTCATTGCATATACTTGGGCATCTAGGGGCAATGGGTGGGGTGCGGTTGAACCTAGACCCAAATGTATTTGGGTCTAGGTTTTAGACCCAGACCCATCTAAAAGTTGGATCCATACCCGTACCCATTGGGTCTTGAGTCTATCTTGTCAGGTATTGGGTCTGGTTGGGTCCATTGCCACCATCACTATGAGCTTTTTTTTTCGTCCTTTTCTTTTCTTCTATCATATACCTATATTATTGGCAACAGGGCCACAATCACCTCCCATTAGATTTCAAGCCATCTCATTTGTTGTTTAATAGCTAAAGACGACTGCAAAATCTTATTGTATATGCATGTTAATACAACCAAACGATTAGGACTTGAAGTATTTTATCCAGTGTTCGCAAAATCAAACTGAAACAGTTAACCAGACATGGGGCTGGGAGCAGTTTGAACCGGAACTGGACTAACCGGGGCGGTTAACCGGACTAACCGATCAAGTAGACTTTTAAAAATAAAATAGGTCAAAAACCCCTAAAAAAAATTTAAAAAAATAGAAAAACTTAGATTAAGTGTATAATATCTTGTTACATATATTTATCTTACAAAAAAAATTGAAACAACTTTTTAAAATTTAATGTTTGAATACTATGGTTCTGTACATGATCCCAAGCAGGTTACATAAATCTTTTTGTTTCTTAGATTAGGATATTCTTTGAAGATATTTTTGTCATGTAACAAGTTATTCCAAGAATGAACATAGTCATCCCAAACCTTACATGAAAAACTTTCTAGTTTCTTTTGTACGAAAATCGCTCACATTAGGAATGAAAGTTTATGCACTTTTTTGCAATGATAAAAGTAGCTTGATGCTATTAAATCAAATAAAAACACCAACTAATTAAGACAAGAAATAGAAAGGACCACTTTCATATGGTTAGATAAAGCATAATTCATACAATACTTTTTCAATAAAGTTAAATAAGGCATACTTAACAAAAAGTACATCTCGTTATGTGCAACAAAACGAAAAATCAATGTACAACACACTAATATATTCTATTGTTTTTATATGCTCTTATATGCATCTACCATATCCATATCTGTGTGTTGTGCATTCATTTTATCAAAAAATAAGAACAGTCGAACAAATTATTTGATCAAAAACAAATTTATTAAGCAAAATAGAAAAACACTTCCCATATTTATCAGAAAATATAATTTTATTAAAAACCCATAATTTTATCAAAAAATAATTTTATGAAGCAAAATGGAAAACCACTTCCCATATTCATCATAAAACATAATTTTATTAAAAAACCATAATTTCACCAAAAAATTAATTTTGTTAAGTAAAATAGAAAAACACTTCCCATATTCATCAAAAAACATAATTTTTTATTAAAAAACGTAATTTTTTATTAAAAAGCATAATTCTTTTAGAAAGATAATTTTATTAAGCAATATAGAAAAAAGTTCCCATATTGATTAAAAAACATAATTTTATTAAGCAAAATGAATTTTTTTTTAGAAAAATCAATTTCTCAAAATGTGATGGATAATTTGAAATTACGATCACCTTTATAAAACTCTCTCTCTCTCTCTCTCTCTCTCTCTCTCTCTCTCTCTCTCTCTCTCTATGGAATCGGGCTAGATCGGGATCGGCCAGTGACTTATCTCTAGTTAGTTGGCCGATTTAAAAAAAAAGGCTGATCTTTTAAAGATTATTTCCATATCATTCCGAAAACCTTGATAGAAAATGAAAAGAAGAAGGAAAAAAAAAAAAAAAAGAAGAAGAGAAGAACCAAGCACATACAAGACGATGGTATAGTGTTTCATTGAACATAAGGCAATGAAAAATTTTACATGCACTTAAAAAAAAAATTGTCCCATTTCCATCATTACAAATATAACTATATCATGCACTTTAAAAAACATAATTAAAAAAATCAAGCAAAAGATCGAGTAATATTATCATGCACTTATAAAAAAAAAAGAATCAATTTCATCAAAAAAATAATTTTATCAAAAAGAATAATTTTACTAAGCAAAATGGAAAACACTTCCCATACCATCAAAAAACATAATTTTGTTAAAAAATCATAATTCTATTAAAAATAATTTTATTAAGAAAAATTGAAAACGACTTCCTATATTCATCACAAAAACATAATTTTATTAAAAAAATATTTTTTTTAGAAAAATTGATTTTTCAAAAACCCCTAAAATCAAGCAATATTTCGAGCAAGAAACGACCTTCAATATTTGGATAATCAAACAATTAAATATACATGCCTTCGATCATCTTTCCAACACACCAAAACTCATAAAGCAATATTCTCTATTTTTAATTTAATTGAAAAAGTGGCCGAAATTTGAGATCTATGAAATTTTCATGATATGGTGCAACAAAAAAAATCATATTAAAACATTTAATCAATCATAAATAGACATACCTATTTTATTTGAGAGATTATTCTTTGATTATAAAAATCCACAACTCAATTTGTTAAAAAACGACCAATAAATTGATCAAAAATTTGTGTTTTTTGGATCGAACACAGGTTCTTTGAGTAGCAGCATTTCGTACCAAAATCAACCCATAATATTTGGTTTTTTTAACAAATTGAAATATGAACATGATAAATCCTACAATTATCTATCAAACTCACTAAATTTCTTCAAACCATTAGGTATTGAAGAAATTATTGAAAGAATGACGGAAATTTTCAAAAACCTATAAAATCGGCCATTTCGATCGAAGAAACTCTTTTTTCTTTCGATGTTTCAATCCAAATTTCTTGTTTTATAGATTCTAGATAGTGATTTATTGCAATAAATCATGAAAAAAGATAAAAAAAAAAAACAAGCACGAAAACGAATAAAAAAGTGAAAATTTGGATTCAAGAATGCCTGTTACAAATAACGGCCCTGATTTCAAAATAACGGCCGTAATGGGTACATTACTATTATTTCGTAAAAACATCTGTTGTATCGTCTAACCGGTCCGAGTAGCATAAAACCGGCTGATTTTACTAAACAACGGTTTTGGCTGGTTCGACCTCTAATTGGCCAATTTTGGGCCGAAAGTGTACCCTAGGCTATTGGTACCCCTATCAGCCCTAACCGGAGTCGGAACCATCGCGGTTCCGATCTAACTAGCCAATTTCGATTCAAATCAGCCATTTTTGTGAACAATGATTTTATCTCCAATAGTTTACGGGGTACGGGTCGGGTCCAACCGGACCCAGACCTAGACTCGAATAGTGTTCGGGTCCAGGTTTTGGACCTGTCGGCTCACCATAAAATCGGAAACAAATCGTTTTTATTTTAAAAAGTCGGATGAAAAAATTGGAAAAAAAATATGGATCAGCAAAAATACTTCATATAAAGATATCACTAATATATTGGATTGGACTAAAAAAATCGGATAAATTTATAATATTCGAAATTTTGAAATTTTAAAAAATCAAAATTATGTCAAAGCCATCAATAACTAATTCATCCACAAAAACTTTACCAGATTAATATAATTAAGTCAATTAATTTATAGCCTCGTGACTCTCATCCAATCATCCAATATTAAATACACAATTAGCTAGTATATACCAAAAAAAATGTACCTTATAAATATACGCATTAAATACTTTAAGAAACATCGCACTTACTTATTACATACCAAAAACAAATATACTATACAAGTTTATTCATTAAATGCTTTAACTATGGTATGGCGATAAATATATTATATAAATTTATTCGTTATACGCTGTAACTATGATATGGTAACAAATATACTATATAAAGTTATTCATTAAATACTTAAACATCACACCTGCTTCGCACGTACAAGAAAAATACACAGATTTTTGTTTTGTTATTGCAATGATTTAACTATAGTATGGTGACTATGGTCACTCTAGGTTAAAGTTTTATAAATTTATTTAATTGAAAAGATGCTGGTAGAAATTTGAAGAGACTTGTAGAAATTTGGTTTCACATCTCTGTATTTACGGTTTAGAAAGAAAAGGAAGAAGGAAAAGAAAAAAATAGGGCTGGGCTCATAGCCATTAGGGTTTAAAGAGAGAGAAGAAGGAAGAAGGAAGAAGGAAGAAGGAAAAGGTCATCGGCTTCACAAACCATAATGGAAGAGGCCCTAATTGATTTTTAGAGAGAGAAAGGGAAGATGGGATGTTGATTTGGGATAGTTTGAAGACTTTCTCTTTGATTTGGGATGTTTGAGAGAAATCCCTAACTATACTGATTTGTGAAGAGGCCCTAATTGATTTTTAGAGAGAGAAAATGAAAAGGGTTATACATTTTTTTGGGGAAACAACAAGCAGTGTTGAAGGAACTATTGCTTGCTCCTATAAGTTTACATTTTACACTATATTGTTTATCTTTGTTATCACATAATCAAAAACAAAATATTGATTACTTGGTCCTGTAGTCACACTCTCTGTAAAAGACTGTTTTAAGTTCTAATTTGTGCCATAAACAGTATTTTCATAAAAACAATTATAACAAATAATCATAGAAATCTGCATGTATATGATTTTCTTTACACAATGATTTTCTTTACAAAATGGTGTGCTATAAACAGTATTTCATTTACACAATGATTTTCCATAATAACAATTGAAATCTGTATCTATTTGTTTAAGTATTTTAAAAAAAGAGAAAAAAAAAATCGTACCTTCAATATGCCATTGTAGCTTTGAAGAACACAGTGGGGATAAAAATTTCTATTTTAGGTTTTATTTTGAAATAATATTGTTTTTTTCAAAAGCATGAAAGTAGCAATGGCTCTAATACACAGGGAAAATCAAATCTTAAATATATATATATATATATATATATATATATAGGTAAAAAAAAATACGAATTTTTGGCCTGATTTAAATCGTATTATTAAAAAACCACTTTTTAAACGTTTTTATGAAAACTATGCGATTTTTTTTCGACCTTTTAAAAAAAGTCGCCATTTAAAAGTGTTTCCATAAAAACGATGATTTCTTTGAAAAAATCACTGATTAAACGGTGATTTGCTGACTATGATCCAAACCCCCAGCCCTTTTCGAAATTTTATCTTCTTTGTTTTACATTTCACATCTTTCCCTTCTTCACCAAGCATTCAACCATGGACGATCACACCGCTGTGTCTCAGATTTCAGGGACCATGGCCGCTCCTTCCCAGCGCGAAGCCCAGGACGGACCATTGCTACCACAACCCCGTCTCTCTCCTCTCTCTCCCCTCGCCCCCAGCAAGCGAAAGAGAAGCAACAACAGGCGAAAACCAGCAGCTCCTCCCACTGCTCCACCCACCTCCAACCAACCAATTCCAATGAAACAGGTATTTTCCAATTCCTCCTCTAATAATGTAAACCCATCTCCAAGCAACTTCAGTAATAGAAACCCAAATGAACCCACAACTTGGTCGACAACGCAAACACTCCCCATTGATATGAGCGAAGAGATCATATGCATCAATAAAGAGGCCACTACAGAGGCCCTTGTTGCTCTCTCTGCTGGTTTTCCTGCTGATTCTCTCACCGAAGAGGAGATTGAAGCAGGCGTTGTCTCTGTAATTGGAGGTTTAGAACAAGTCAATTACATCATCATTCGGAACCACATTCTCAGTAGATGGAGAGAGAATGTCTCTGCCTGGCTAAGCAAAGATGCTTTTCTCCAAGCCATTCCACCCCATTATCATAACTTGCTGGATTCTGCATACAATTTCATGCTTTCTCATGGTTACATAAATTTTGGGGTGGCACCTGCAATCAAGGAGAGGTTACCAGTGGAACCCACACGATCGAATGTTGTTATAATTGGTGCCGGACTTGCAGGCTTGGCAGCTGCTCGACAGTTGATGGCTTCCGGGTTCAAAGTGGTTGTTTTAGAAGGTAGAAAGAGAGCTGGAGGAAGGGTTTATACAAAGAAAATGGAAGGGGGAAACAAGGTTGCCTCAGCTGACCTAGGAGGAAGTGTTCTCACTGGAACCTTAGGAAACCCACTTGGGATTTTGGCCAAACAGCTCTCTTACCCACTTCACAAGGTCCGGGATAAGTGCCCCCTCTATAAAACTGATGGCCTACCTGTTGATCCAGTCATGGATATCAAGATCGAGAATGCTTTTAATCGATTGTTGGATAAGGCAAGTAGGTTAAGGCAATTGATGGGGGAAGTTGCAGTTGATGTTTCTCTTGGTGCTGCATTGGAGACTTTCAGGGAGGTTTATGGGGATGCAGTGAACATGGAGGAAATGAGCCTTTTTAATTGGCATCTAGCAAATTTGGAGTATGCAAATGCCGGTCTTCTCTCTAAGCTATCGCTCGCTTTTTGGGACCAAGATGATCCTTATGACATGGGAGGTGATCACTGTTTTGTACCGGGGGGGAATGGGAGGTTGGTTCAGGCTTTGGTTGAGAACGTGCCTGTGTTTTACGAGAAGATGGTGCACACAATTCGATACGGGTCAGATGGGGTACAGGTTCATGCCGGAAACCAGGTTTTTGAGGGAGAAATGGCCCTTTGTACGGTACCACTAGGGGTTTTGAAGAGCAATTCGATAAGGTTTATACCTGAGCTTCCTCAAAGGAAGCTTGATGGGATAAAGAGATTGGGTTTTGGATTACTGAACAAGGTAGCAATGCTCTTTCCCCATGTTTTTTGGGAATTAGATCTTGACACTTTTGGGCATCTATCTGATGATCCAATGAGGAGAGGGGAGTTCTTCTTGTTTTATAGCTATGCTACTGTGGCTGGGGGGCCTCTCCTCATTGCATTGGTTGCGGGTGACGCTGCGCACAGGTTCGAAAGCATGCCTCCAACAGATGCTGTTACTCGAGTTCTTCAAATACTCAGGGGTATGATGTACTTGATTTCAATTATTTCTCTTTTTTCGTTGCTGAAATTTGCTAATAAATGCTTGTGCATGTTCCCTCTCCTTTAGTTTAATTTCTTTTCCTGGGTATATGTTTCTTCTTGGTTTTGGGGGAGGGGGGTTAATTTGGGATTTGGTAGCTGGCTAAGTCAAATGAGTTTAAAATACTACAATATTTGAGTAAATAAGATGTTCTAACCAAATTATGAATTTTAAAAAGAACACGAACGTTGGGTAATCATTTCTATTTTGAGCAAAACTTGGATCTGCTTGTTATGTCAAATTTAGCTTTTTCCTCAACTTAATTCCTTGGAACCAGGTATCTATCTACCAAATGGGGTCAATAATTTTAAAATGATTACGGAATTTGGGTTACCTAGTCTATTCACACAAAGACAAACTTAAAGAAGATACTTGTTATTGGTAAATTTTGTGCATCATTTGGAGTCCAAATTTTGCTCTTATCTCAAATCGGATTGCCAACATGCCAGGCTCAGGCTGAGCTAGACCTGGCCAGTCTGAAGTTTTTTGACTGGTCGCCTAAAATGAACCATAGCTTGTGGCCCTTGACTGGTGCCCAAATCATATCATTGACGAGTTCGACGTGTCCTAGACCAAAAATTGGATCAAACTGGGCTGAGCTCAAGGTGTTGTTCAATGATATAAATTGACATGCAATATATAATATATATTATAGAAATTACATAAAATTCTGGGCTCAGGCCAGCCAAAGTGGCCCAGTCCCGGCCCATATTTTATTTGGCCTCACATACTAGCCTGATTCTGTACCCGGGCCTTCGAAGTGTCTGGAACCCTACTTGAAGCCATGTCCGCTGGCTAGCACATCCAAGTTGCAGCCCTATTTTCAACTGATTTGGAACCAGGTATCTTTTGGCCATGGCTAGTCAAATAATTTATATAAATAGATACGATTTCTGGTAAAAAAGCTTTTATATATTCTTTAGTTTTTGGATTGGTAAAACTTGAGTATGTTTTGAAACCAACATTTAGCCTCTTTCTCAACTGGATCCTTTTGGTATTAGGTATATATGTCCCCAAAGGAATCGATGTTCCAGACCCTATTCAAACAGTTTGCACGAGATGGGGTAGTGACCCTCTCAGTCTAGGGTCTTATTCACATGTTGCAGTGGGAGCATCAGGGGATGATTATGACATATTGGCAGAAAATGTTGGCGATGGAAGGCTTTTCTTTGCAGGCGAGGCGACTACTCGGCGTTACCCAGCTACTATGCATGGTGCATTCTTGAGTGGTTTGAGGGAGGCTGCCAATATATCTCACTATGCAAATGCTCGATCCTTGAAGGCAAAAGTGGAAAGAGGTCCCTCTAAGAATTTGCAGTCATGTGCTGCTCTTCTTGCTGATTTGTTCAGGCAACCTGATCTTGAATTTGGAAGCTTTGCTGTTCTCTTTGGTCCTCAGACTGATCCAAAACCAATGGCAATATTGAGAGTTACGATTGGTGGCACCAAAAGAAAGGGAACCGAAGGGGCAAAATCAGATCAACAACATTCTAATAAGCTTCTATTTCAGCAACTTCAGTCGCATTTTAACCAACAGCAGCAGCTTCATGTGTACACTTTGTTGTCAAGGCAGCAAGCACTTGATCTGAGAGAAGTGAGAGGAGGGGATGAGATGAGGTTGAATTATCTTTGTGAGAAGTTGGGTGTGAAGCTAGTCGGGAGACGGGGATTGGGTTCTAATGTTGATTCACTTATTGCTGCTATAAAGGCTGAGAAAGGAAATCAACAGCCAGCTTCAGCTTCTTTGGATTTCAAATTTGATAATTGAAGTCGTTCATCTGGCATCAAATGTCAGGTTAGAAGAATGCACCCAAATTATTTTCTCATTTTCACAACATTTTGTAAAGCTATCAAATTGTTGAATCGGTTAGACATGTTACTTCTAATGTGATTGGCAGTAAATGTATGATTTAAATGAGGGAGCCTCTAGATATACATCTTTTAATTGAATTCTCTTCTGAAATTCATGGGTAGGTGTTTGGAAGCTTTTCTCATTCATCTGATCATATGCTTTATCTTGATTAATTTTGGCATCCTGTAGAAAGTTGTATTGATGGGCATTAAGAGATGTGTCATAATGGAAAAAAATACCTATGCCTTTTTTCTTGTTGTAGTCTTGTGAAACTCATAATTTTTAATAACCTAGAGGAGTATAACTTTTGCATAGAGGAAATACATTGTCTTGTTTGAGGCTGTAGTGGAATGTAAATTACTTAAAGGAATGATATTACCCCTGCTTGTTTGGAGATAGAAATAACAAACAATTTGTTACTTTCAAAAACTAACAAACAATTTGTTCGATATTTGAAATCAGTAACAACGAATGGTATTTACATTATTTTACATAACCTCTATATCAAATAACATAACGGAATGATAGAAGCATCTCTATGTCAAATGAGGTACATACCCCATATTGTTCCTCATTTCAAATACTAAACAAACTGTTTGTTAATTCTAACCCTGAACGAGCAAAGGTACTTGTATTATTTCATTAAGGCCTTTTTGGGGGTAAAATTATCTAGTGCTCCTAATTTTTGGGCTTCCCAACTGCAAAGAAGGGCAATCTAGAAACTTTTTAATGGTTTTTTAGGGATGTATCTGATTGAAATTGAAATTTAAGAGCAAACCCTCAAATGTAATTTATGATCGTTTGATCCCTTTAGTAATTTTATAAGGAGTTTCAACCCCTTAATTGATATTTTCCCCAAAAGGTATTATAAAAAACATTATTATTTCGCCCCTGAAAACTTGGGTTAGAGGGACTATTTTGTGACTTTGATGAAAAGAATTACATGAAACAGTTCTCATGTGAAATATATATTACATATGTTTGATTTGTGCGCAATACATATGAAAATTTATCCCATGGCAGAATAGTTTATCATAAAATAGACCAATCGGTATGAGAAAATCTCCATACCTCGTGAAGTGGCTAGGAGCTTCCAGTTGGAACTTTTTCTCTCCCGAACTAATTTATCAAATACAGCCTATGGCTGTGAGTTTCTCACAAAACCACTTGCAACCCTTATCTCTATTTCTGAAACCCTCACCATTGTCTCAACTACTAGCCCTAGCCGAGCTCTCTCTCTCAGGCCTCTTTGTAACTCTCTGCAACTCTTCTCAAAACTGCCGTCTCTACAACCTTCCTCCATTATCTGCCATTTTCTCATGCTAGGGTTTGGAAGATCGAGTTTTCAGTTGAAAGAGCCACAAAGCGACCCAAAAAACCATTCACTGTGCCTAGATCTGTACTTCAAGGAGCGACAAATCTAGGAAAATGTATGTAAAATTTTATTTGGGTTTTTTGTTTGGCAAGTTTTTCCTTATACTCTACTATTTGGCTGCCTTTCTCTCCAGAAGAACTTTTGTTAAGTAACTTCTTTCTTTGTTATCTTGATAACTCCTCAAAACCTAAAATGCCCACTGTTTTTTTCTTTTCAATCGTGTTTTGCTATAACTTGAACATGAATTTCTGGGGTATTTCTGTTCTCTCATCATCGAACACTTGGGTGTTTAAGTCTGAATTTCTGATTTCTTTCTTAGCATCACATCGATTTCTTTATTGGATTTATCAAATGACATGGTTTTGAGCAAATTTATTTAATGTTACCCTATCTTGAACATGTATTCCTAAGCTCTTCTTCTTCTCCCACAATCAAATACTTTCCAATTTTGATATGAGTTTCTAATTTTACTTCTTAGCTTTTTATTGTTTTTATCATCTTAGGTAGTATGGCTTGAGCAATTTTTTCTCATAACATTGTGGATGTTTTGTGTCATGCTACCCTGAGCAGTTATTTTTTACTGAATAGAAAATAAACTCAGGAATGTTTTGCTTTGAAACTTTTACTTTTCACTCACTGAATATAGGGGCATATTAGAGATCTAAAATATATGAGCAAAATTCAAAAATATGTTATGAAATTTCAGATAATATCTGAAATATGCTCTGAAAATTATGAGAAAACTTCATAAATATGAAATAGAGATCATATGCCAAGACAAAATACTTAATGGTTAATAGTTTGATGCTTGTCAATTAGATGGTCCCCTGTCATCAACTGGATCTTGGTAAGCAAGTTTACAATGGTTTATAGTTGCTTGAGTTGTTTAGTAGTGAATTTTTCATTTGTCTTCGAAAATCTGAAGTGATGAGTGTTTTCAGGTTAGAAGAATGCACCCAAATTATTTTCTCATTTTCACAACATTTTGTAAAGTTATCAAATTGTTGAATCCGTTGGATAGCTTACTTCTGATGTGATTGGCCGTAATTGTATGATTTAAATGAGGGAGCCTCTAGATATACATCTTTTAATTGAATTATCTTCTGATATTCATAGGTAGATGTTGGGAAGCTTTTCTCATTCATCGGATCATATTCTTTATGTTGATTAATTTTGAAATCCTGTAGAAAGTTGTATGGATGGGCATTAAGAGATGTGTCATAATGGAAAAAAATATTTGTGCCTTTTTTTTGTTTCAGTTTCGTGAAACTCATAATTTTTAATAACCTAGAGGAGTATAACTTTTGCATAGAGGAAATACATTGTCTTTTTTGAGGTTGTAGTGGAATGTAAATTGCTTAAAGGAATGATATTACCATTGCTTGTTTGGAGATAGAAATAATAAACAATTTGTTACTTTCCAAAAATAACAAACAATTTGTTACTTTCAAAAAGTAACAAACTATTTGTTCGGTATTTATTTTCCGCCACACTTTTCTCCCTTACACGTAATGCTGACTCTGTGATTGCTGAGGAGGTGGTTTGGATTGGAGGTCAAACAGTTTGGAATCCCTCATTCCGAAGGAACCTAATTGAAGAGGAAATCACCCATTTCCAGGCCCTATCGTCTATCCTTCACTCTCTCTTCTTCCTGCTTCATGTTGACGATGTTATAGTCTGGACTCTTTCTCATTTTGGGAGCTTTTCGGTCTGCTCTTTCTACAAACATTTAACTTGGCTTCACTCTGCCTCGGGTTCTCTAACCTCGGCACAATCAAAAGTGTGGAGCACCATTGCTTCACCTAAACCCAGACCTTCAACTGGCTAGCTTTCTCTCACAAAGCACTCACAGTGGATAATCTTAAGAAAAGAGTTATCCCCATTCCCATTAGGTGTGCTTTATGTGAATATGAGGAGGAAACAAACTTCCACCTCTTTATTCTCTGTGACTTCTCCTTTGATATTTGGGGTCGTGTCCTGCAACTTTTTGGCATTAATTGGGTCACTCCTACCTCAATTAAGGCCCTCATCTCTTATGAACTTGACTCATACTGGCCTAAGGCTTGGAGAGTCATGTGGAAGGCAACAGTAGCTGCAACCATCTGGACAATTTGGCTAGAAAGAAACGATAGAATCTTTCTCAGCACTAAACTCCAAACTTTGGCTATCTTCCAAAAGTCCATCTCTTTGGTAACTTTTTGGGTCTCGAATCACAAGGTTTTTGCAGGCATACTAGCGAGTTTCTTCCTTTCCAATCCTTCACTTTCAACCGCACTTGACTACAAAGCCAAATAATTGGCAACCTCCGCCAGAGGATTTCATCAAGTTGAACTTTGATGGATGCTCCCTAGGCAACCCGGGCCCAGCTGGAATAGGAGGGGCTTTCAGAGACCACAAAGGCTTTATCAATCTCTCTTTTTGAACACATAGGCCACAAGGACTCTCATCAAGCTGAAGCTTTGGCTCTATTATTAGCATTGAAACGGTATAATCAATCTTGGGGTTTGCACCTCATAGTGGAAGGTGACTCAAAAAACGTCCTCTCCTGGGCAAGCAGTACTAGCCCTCCACCTTGGCACCTTTTTGCAATTTTTGATGAGATACACCACATATGCAGGGCTATGGATGTCTTATGGAGGCATATATGGAGGAGGTCCAATGATTACGTAGATCGGTTGATGAAAGAGGGAGCTAGAAGTCAAAGGCAAGATACTCAAGCCGGGTTCACCTTCTTTTTTGCGCAGGACCATTGGCACACTACTTAAAGCTCCCTGCTCGTGTTGGTGGTTCTTCCTGAAAATACCTTTGTATATCCTTGTATGTGGGCGTCTCTATAAGCCCTTTTTGTATATGATAGTCTGTATGATTTTTTGCCGCGTCCCCAGTTGTGGGCGACTTCGGAACACCCTTGTAAAATTTTACCTCTTGTAATACAAGTTTAACTTCGTCAAAAAAAATTTGTTCGGTATTTGAAATAAGTAACAGTGAAGGGTATTTACATTATTTCACATAGCCTTTGTATCAAATAACATAACGGAATGATATAAGCATCTCTATGTCAAGTGATGTAAATGCCCCTTATTGTTCCTCATTTCAAATACCAAACCATTGTTTGCAAAACCTGCCGGTTAGATCAGAACTGCCATGGTTCTGACTCCCGTTAGGGCCGGTTGAGGGGTACTAGTAGCCTAGGGTACACCCTCAAAATTTTTTTGGCCCAAAACCAGATTGTTAGAGGTCGAACCGGCCATTGTTTAGTATAATCGACCGGTTTTATGCTAACCGGACCGGTTAGACGATATAACAGACGTTTTTACGAAATAACAGTTATGTACCCGTTACGGCCGTTATTTTGAAATATGGGCCGTTATTTGTAGCAGACATTCTTAAATCCAATTTTTCACTTTTTTTTATTCTTTTTCGTGCCTGTTTTTGTCTTTTTTCATGATTTATTGCCATAAATCACTATGTAGAATCTATAAAACAAGCAATTTGGTTTGAAACATTGAAAAAAAAAGAGTTTCTTGTATTGAAAGCGGATTTTTTTAGGTTTTTGAAAATTTGTCATTTTTTCAATAATTTCTTCAATACCTAATGGTTCTTGAAGAAATTTGGTGGGTTTGATAGATAATTGAAGTATTTATCAGATTCATATTTCAATTTGTTCAAAAAACCAAATATTATGGGTTGATTTTGGCTCGAAATGCTGCTGCTGAAAGAACCTGTGTTTGATCCAAAAACACATTTTTATCAATGTATTGGTCATTTTTTATCAAATTGAGTTGTGGATTTTGATAATCAAGAATTAATCTCTCAAATAAAATAGGTATATTTATGATTGATTAAATGTTTTAATATGAATTTATTTGTTGCACCATATCATGAAAATTTCATAGATATCAAATTTCCCCCATTTTTTCAATTAAATTAAAATATGGAATATTTTTTTATGAGATTTGGTTCGTTTGAAAGATGATCGAAGCTTTTACAATGCATGTATGTTTATTTGTTCAATTATCCAAACATTGAGGGTTGTTTCTTGCTCGAAATGTTGCTCGATTTTACGCGTTTTTTAAAAATCGATTTTTCTAAAAAAAATATTTTGTTTAATAAAATTATGTTTTTTGATGAATATGGGAAGTGTTTTTTTATTTTCCATGGTGAGCTTATTTTTAATAGAATTATGATTTTTTTAATAAAATTATGTTTTTCGATGAATATGGGAAGTGTTTTTCCATTTTGCTTAGTAAAATTATTCTTTTTTATAAAATTATTTTTTTGATGAAATTAATCCTTCTTTTTGATAAGTGCATGATAATATCACTCGATCTTTTGCTCGATTTTTTTAATTATGTTTTTTTAAGTGCATGATATAATTATATCAGTAAGGATGGGAATGGGACATTTTGTTTTTTTAAGTGCATGCAGAAATTTTGGTTGTCTTATGTTCAATGAAACACTGCACCATTGTCTTGTATGTGCTTGGATCTTCTCTTTATCTTTTTTTTTTTTCTTTTTTTTTTCATTTTCTAACAAGGTTTTTGGAATGTTATGGAAAAAGTGTTTAAAAGATCAGCCGATTTTTAAAAAATCGGTGGACTAACTCGGGACTGGTCACTGGCCGATCCCGATCTGGCCTGATTCCACACACACACACACAGAGTGAGTTTTACAAAGGTGATCTTAATTTCAAATCATCCCTCACATTTTGAGAAATTAATTTTTCTAAAAAAAAAGAATTCATTTCGCTTAATAAAATTATGATTTTTTTATCAATATGGGAAGTTTTTTTCTATATAGCGTAATAAAATTATCTTTCTAATAAAATTATGTTTTTTAATAAAAAATATGTTTTTCGATGAATATGGGAAGTGTTTTTCTTTTTTGCTTAACAAAATTAATTTTTTTGATAAAATTATGGTTTTTTAATAAACTTATGTTTTATGGTGAATATGGGAAGTGATTTTCCATTTTTCTTAATAAAATTATTTTTTGATAAAATTATGGTTTTTTAATAAAATTATGTTTTATGATAACTATGGGAAGTGTTTTTCTATTTTGCTTAATAAATTTTTTTTTTTATCAAATTATTTGTTATACTGTTCTTATTTTTTGTCAAAATCAATGCACAACAATGCTGATATGGATATGGTAGATGCATATAAGGAAATATAGGAACGGTAGAACATATTAGTGTGTTGTGCATTGATTTTTCGTTTTATTGCATATCATGAGATGTACTTTTTGTGAAGTATGCCTTACTTAACTTCATTAAAAATGTATTGTATGAATTATGCTTTATCTAACTATATGGAAGAGGTCCTTTATGTTTCCTGTCTTAATTAGTTGGCATTTTTATTTGATTTAATAGCATCGAGCTACTTTCGTTATTTGCAAAAAAGTGCATAAGCTTTCATTCCTAATGTGAGCGATTTTTGTACACAAGAAACTAGAAAGTTTTTCATGTAAGGTTTGGGATGATTATGTTAATTCTTGGAAGACCATGTTACACGACAAAAGTATCTTCAAAGAATATCCTAATCTAGGAAACAAAAGGATTTACGTGACCTTCTTGGGATCATGTACAGGACCTTAGTATTCAAATATTAATTTATAAAAAGTTGTTTCAATTTTTTTTTGTAAGATAAATGTATATAATAAGATATTATACACTTAATCTAAGCTTTTCTATTATTATTTTTTTTAGGGGGGTTTTTGACCCATTTTGTTTTTAAAAAATCTACTTGACCGGTTAGTCCGGTTAACCGCCTCAGTTATCCTGTTCCGGTTCAAACCACTCGCAGCCCCGTGTCCGGTTAACCATTCCGATTTGATTTTGCGAACACTGGTTTGCTAGGCCATGTTATTTCCCAGCGTGGAAATCGACAGGGGGTGCAAGAGAGGGGTATTTACATTCCTAAGATAAAGGTGGGGTATAGCCTCGCAGAAAAAGGTCCTCATTGCTTCATTACTGTGGTCATTAACACTTTTCATTAAAGAGAGAGAAGGCTACATCGAATCCATTATTAAAATTTAAAAGCAAGGAAATCTCATTATTTTTTTGGGGAAATGCAAAATGTACGCTTCCATTAGTAGAACAAAGATTTCTTGACCATCTCATTTCTCTCTGCTGCCTTTATTTATATTTCTCAATTCTCTTTGATGTGGGTTTGCTGGGCCCAAGGTGTGGAAATTGACATAGGGTGCAAGGGGGAGAGGAATTTATAATCCCAAGACATTGTTGAGGTATAGCTTTATACCATTTGTACGTCATGGAAAGAAATGCAGGATGGTGGATCTCAATGTTTGGGATCTCAGCTATGAATGGGAGCTAAGAGTGATGATGTTTTGGAGAAGGAAATCTGATCTTCGAAGGTTGCATAACGGATGTGTGAGAGGGTTTATTGTTAAGCACAGCAAATAATTACTGCAATAAATAATCCCGTGCTTTGGTAGTGCAAATGCCATGAGCACATTGGTGTAGTTGGATGGAGCAGGGATATGGAATGAGTCATTAGTGAGTAGTGTATCCAAGAAGATGAGCGGGCTAGTAGAAGGAAGGATGAGGTGGGGATGGTAAGATGTTTTCAAAGTGACAGAGTGGTGGTTCGACGTATTACAAGAAGCCTGACTCTTTAGGAGGTGAGTTCATTTGATATCATTTATTTCAATTATACTGGACAAGAGTTGGCTCCCATCCAATCTCAGACAACTGTTTCCTTTTGAGGTTGCCGTCTCCATTGCCTTGCCCCATTTCAACTTTCACTAGTGCTGCCGATGGGCTGCCTTCTCCATCACAAAAGTCCTTGTTTCTCACTTGTCTCATGTCAACTTTCATGGTGTTGTTGTTGCCTCTGTGGCATATTTTGTTGGGATGGTTTTTCCTTATTTTTGGAAGGGTTTCTGTTTTCAGATTTTGTTCTTCTAGTTTTTTGTGAGGTGAATGCTTCTCTTTGTTTCTACAGCTAGCCTGAACTGTTTTCCCACAACCATTCTATCAATCCCCTATGAAGAGAAGATGGAGTCTTCCCATTGGTAGCGGGAGCATGGGATTTTGATTGGCTAGAAGTTCCCTATGGTTGGGATTATTGTCTGTACACTCAGAATTTTAGGGATCTCGTACGAACTTTTTGGCATTGCATGATAAACTCTAAAGGTCCTAGACCCACTTGGTAAAAACATCTCTTATCTCTTTGAAAAATGTATAGAACATGATTTGGCACCATAATTTTTTTTTTTTCATGGATATATATTTTGGACATGTTTCCTCATAAAGGATTAATCTAACAGGGGTGTGTTTAATATGGACAAATCCTAAAGGGATTTGAATTGTGTTCCCCCATGTTGGAGTGTATCTACCAAGATCTAGCTCCAACAATGATATCTCCACCAAGTTGGGAGATCCCAGTAGCTACAAATCTCCCAGACACTATGGTGGTAAATGGCTATTTATATCCCTTATTACAGAATGACGTGCTTTTGTTCCTTATCGGTTTGACCACTTTGATAAAAGACATATGGCTAGTCTGATTTCCTACTGCTATTGGATAATCATTGGATCTGTCCATAACTTTTGACTCTCTTTGATTTATCTTGTTAATTGCACTATTACTTTCAAATGTTTTCTGTTCACACATTTTTGCGTTCTTTTAAGCATCATGTTCTGGCTTGTACAATCTAAACTATTGTTATTAAGATCAGATTGGCCATTAAACTGATGGATGCTATGTTTTAGTCGGTCTGGGTGAATCCGGCTGGTTCATTTAAATGAAAAATTTAGGAAAATATTAATTATATGGAAATCAATGGAAAAAAAATAGAATCAAATCCTGAAAAAATCTTGGAAATTTCCAAAATATTTAAAGCAGAGAAATTATATAGTCATTTATAGACAACAGTAGAAGCCAATAAGCAAAAAAAAAAGAGGGTGAGGAGAACCAATTACACTCCCATTTATGGAGGTTAGTCTTTTTCTGGGATGGGTACTTGATCAATGTATGCCGAACATGGTTTTTGGTAGGCCTCATAGGATCGTACCCCCAATATTTGTAATTTCTTCAATCATTTCACAATTATGTTTTGGATGTCCGCTTGTGTGACTTCGGAAGCATTAGCAGAAGGCTAATTAGAGCATTGGGCAGTAGTAGGCTGTTGTATTGTGCCCAAAAAGGGGTTGCCTAAGTTAGGCAGTACAGAATCATGTGGTACATGATTGCTCACTGGAGGGGTTGTATGGGAAAGCATATTGTTTACCTTATCTTTCAAATCCCCGATGTCAACGTTTCTACTTGAGAGCAATGCTTGGGTATGGGCTTCCTTCTTGGCCAATACCCTTTGAATCTCGTATGTTAGTACTTGTGACACATAATCCCCCACGACAACTATTAATGATGTAGCCATGGTCAACTAACTCAAGCCGAGGTGTATTGGGGGGACTCATGGAGTGCTTTTTTCCCTTTGCTTCCTGATGTTGGGATAAGCTATGGGATTTCGAGCCTAATTAGCTCATCATTCTCTTCATACAATGGGTTTATCAGTTGTGGGTCTCCTTGGTCATCATCCGATCGAGAGACAACTCCTCCTTCCACCTCATATGCTGAGGAGAGAGAAGCTTTCTCTTCAATCGGAGCGGAAGAAGTATGATCATCCTTCATTGAGCTTTGCCTCTTCCTTGGGCTGTTCTATCACATGCAGCATATTCTTTAATATCAATGACACATATTTGCACTCACCGGGAGGATACGATCATTTTTTATAGTTGCTACAAATTCCATATATGCAGCTTTGAGGAGCTGTTGCAACTTATAAGCTTTGAGGAGATTCGTCAACCCACAACCCTCTTTGACAGATCCTCCTCAATTTGGGCAATGTCATTAAAAAGGGCTTTGATGGTGTCGACTGCCCTAGAACATGGAAAAGCACATAAAATGCATATAAGATAATTTATTAGGGTTAGCTCAGTGATGATCTCTTAGATCCCATCCAGTCGAAAGGTTGGGGGAGGCTATCCTTGCGTAGGGCCTAGGTCTGAGGCAGCCATTTGTTTTTGTTGTTATTAAGGGGCTTAGTAGCTATATAGTTATTAGTCCATCTAATTGCTCGTTGAGGGCTTTATATATGTCCAATACCCCCTTTATGCTTACGTAGAGCTTGGAACCTGTAGTCCTCCTGCTCTGGGGTAGTCCTTACATAAATATATTTAGGAGATATTGGCTTTGGTGCCCTCCTTTTTATGTACTTAGTATTATTGGCCTAGCTAGTCGCTCGTTGAGGGCTTGATATGTGTTCAATACCCCCTTTATGCTTTCCTAGATCTTGGAACCTGTAGTCATCCCGCTCTGGGGTAGACCAAAGTTTCTTCAGTGGTTGATACAGATATTGCACCTGAGGAGGTTGAAAAGGTGTAGCACTCGATACCTGTATACCTCGCATGGAGGATTTTTATGAGGTAGTTCCGTTATTACACCCTAGGAGAGGGAAGTGCCTATTGAAACCCTTCTGGAATTCCAAAGGACAAGGAGATAAACTCAAAGATGGTTTCAGAACTGATACAGATGAGCGGGTTTGACAAATACCCCCTGCTCTGGCTGGTTTGAGAAACTTTCCTTTCTTCCCTACTAGATAATAGAGGAAAGGACCAGCAGCTGACAGTTACCACCACATACGATAATCTTGACTGTTTGACCTCTATCACCCATGATAAGGGTCATCACAAGGAGCACTTAGCACAATAAAATCCTCAGAAGGTGAGACATCCCTTTGTTGCTGAATAGGTCTTGGATTGGAACTCCATTGCTGGCTAACAATAGTTTTCAGGCATGTGGTCGTATTATTCTTAGTCGGGCAAAGACATTGTTGGGTATGGAACACAAATTGTTCCTATCGTGAAAGAAGTGGACCTATTCATTGGCCCTCGAGTCGTTCGAATGTGATTGAAGAGAAGAGAGGTGAATTGATCCCCTGCAGAGTCGCCCGAGTGTTGGGGTGATTTTAAGTTGAAAATGTGTAAAGAACACACAACACACTCAAAAGAACTTCAAAAATCACTTTGTCAGGGTATATCTGTGATGGGTGCGATTTGTATAGAGCCTAGGCTCTAAACTAAATTAGAGCCTACCTTAAAATAGAGTCGAGAAATGTGGTTTCAACTTTGGAAATCTTTATGATAGCCTTAAAATATATTTTTATTGTTATTTATAAAATTTAAAGCTTCAAAAATAGTATAGATCAATAGATCTATGTAAACTTGAAAATTTTGAAAAATGACAGTAAAAAAATGCATTAAAAAATACACTATTTTCAAAAGTTGAAATCCATTTTTTTCTCATGTCCATGCATCTTGATGTCGAGATGATCAATTTGAGAATAATTAGGCATCAAAACAATATCTTCTAGTGAAATATTTGAGGTAGGCTCTAATTTGATTGTTTAGAGCCTTGACTCTATATAAACTTTTCCCATATGTGATAGAGCTTTATTTTATTTCTGGGGATCAAACAGTCCAAGGTATCCGTAGATGCCTTGTTAATTACATTCATTGCCCTATACAATGGATATGTGAAATACTTTTGTTTAATCAGTCATAAATGAATTCATCAAGAAGAGAAATATAGAAGGAACTAACAAGTAAGTCTTGTTACTATGCTTGCTTGTATGAATTTGTTCATATAAATACAATGGTAAACACACATAAATATCTTGGTGTGCATGTTATCTCTCAGTGATTGTATTTCTTAATATAGCTCTCATCTATTCTCTTTTATGTGTTGATGTGTTTGATACAACTATCTATAGTCGTCGAACACTTCGATTAGTGGCTCTTGCTTGTGTCCAGTAGTAAGGATGTAGGGTGCATAGTGGTCCTTAAGTCTTGCTTTGACAATGACACGTGGTCTTGTATGATTGTTTGTGGATTCTAGACTGTTCATCTCATCTTAAATGTGTGTCGTGACATCTTTATCAAGCTCGTCATTCTAGAAGGATGTAGTGTCTTCCATCAGGAGTAACTTGGGTGAAATGCTTTATCCTTTTGACAAGTTTAGTGTATGCAGTCTTTTGGAATGCATTCACAAATCTTAAGATCTCTAGGTTTTAGAAGATGTAACAATCAGCGGTATTTTGTCAAAAAATAATCTTTTGAGGGTAGATGGTCTCTATATTGAAAAGTGTGAAATAGAATAATAGGAGTTATTTTTCATATCCACTGGAGCATTAGTGGTATTAGGAGCAAATTCACTGGAGAGTTTCGTAATAGGTTCAAATTCACTAGAGAATCTTGTAATAGGCTAATCATGGTCAGTACACATTTTAGAACTGTACTCGTACTAGGCGGGTCATATACTAGACATCATTCTTGGTACTTCATGAGTGTACCAAACCATCATTCTAGAACGATGTAGTGTCTTACATCAGGAGTAACTTGGGTGAAATGTTTTATTCTTTTGATAAGTTTAGTGGATAGTCTTTTGGAATTCATTCACAAATTTTTGGATCTCTAGGTTTTAAAAGATGTGAGTAACAATCAAGGGTATTTTGTCAATAATAATATTTTAGGGTAGATGGTCTATGTATTGAAAAGTTTGAAATAGAATAATAGGAGTTATTTTTCATATCCACCAGAGCATTAGTGGTAGCCGATTCACCAGAGAGTCTCGTAATAGGTTCAAATTCACCAGAGAGTCTCACAATAAGCAAATCAAGGGTAGTACACATTTTAGAACTATTCTCTTACTAGTTAGATCGTATACTAGAAGTCATGCATAACCTAAGTAAGGAAATGACAATTTGTTGAGGAGTAAGGTTTTCTCAGAACGTATTAAGGCAAAATTAGTGTAAGTCAAAATTATACCCAAACATATGTGCTTTCATGAAAATATGGGACGTGCATTTCCAGTAACAACTCAATTGTAAAAGTTGTAGGCAAAATGGTGAACTGTTGACCGCCAACTCATTCTTCACGATTTTGAGCCTTTAAGGCATAAAAAACCCTTCCTAAATGTGTCATTGATCTTCACTGATGCTTGAAATGGACTAGTTGCTGCAACTAAATGATATTGTACCATTGCTACCAACTATTGGGTTTGTTTTTCATAGAGAGTTTAATATTTGAATTGATTTTTTCGAATTTTTATCCAAATCTCAATATAATTAATTTCAATGGAAATGTGATGCATTGCTATATGCAAACCGCATCCTATTACAAAAACTTGTGGTTCCAGTTTTGAGGGTCCCTTTTTTTTGCAGGGGGGGGGGGGGGGGACTCGGTCGAAAATTTTGTGAATCTCATCAAATTTGAGATGGGCTCCCTAACAAACAGGCCCTGATTAAATTCATTCCCCTTGATTTGTTGGTTACACTTAACTGACGACATGGTCCTATAATGGGAATGATTTTTCAATTATAGTGTTGTTTCAGTTTTATGGAAAGGAGTCCATTAAACCTCTCGAGCCTAATATTTTCGTCATATTTTTTATCTAACCCCCCTTGGTTTAAGATTTTTTTTGTGAAGAGTATGAGGTTTAAACTCAAAATCAACAGATTTACCCTATGCTAGGCTCAGTCCTTTGGTTAAGACTTTTGGAGAGAAAAAATGAGATATTACGGTCCTAACAACTTTGCCATAGACTGGGTCACTGGGCTCAATCCTTCAGTGAAGACTTTTAAAGAGAGAAATTATGAGATTCAATGTCGAAACTAACGGCTTTGCCATAGACTGGGTCACTAGGCTCAATCCTTCAGTTAAGACTTTTAGAGAGAGAAAATATGAGATTCAAGGTCGAAACTAACGACTTTGCCATAGACTGGCTCAGTCCGTCAGTTAAGAGTTTGGGAGAGAGAAAATATAAGATTCAAGGTCAAAACTAACGGCTTTGCTATAGATTGGGCTCAGTCTGTCAATTAAGACTTTGGAGAGAGAAAATAAGGGATTCATGGTTGAAATCAACAACTTAGCCATGAATTCAGTTCAATCTATCAGTTAAGAGTTTGGAGAGAGAAGATATGGATTTTCTTTAGTCAAAATTGACAACTTCACTATATAATGGGCTGGGTCTGCCAAGTATGACCTTTGGGTGAAGATATTGTGGTTTTGAGCTTCTTAACCCTTAAAGCCTCAACATCCTTTGTGGTTTTCAGCTTCTTAACCATTAGAGCCTACTCTGTCTTGTTTTAGTGATTGGGCGTACATCTTTATCGTCTTTGTGCAGGTTCATCATGACAGTAGAATAACTTCCAGTCGAAACAGAGGACTGGATTGTCTTCTGTTCGGGGGTTAGCTTAGCTCACCATACTCCCCTTCGAGCTTTCAAGCATCCTAAGTTAAAGCTGAAAGGGCCGTTTGATGTGACATTCATGAGTCCAACCTTTGGTCTTGGGGCCTTCCATGGCTATGGGTTTTGTTGTGATGGACCAAGCAAGGGCTTCGTGCTCCACTGTGCTCACTGAGAGGTTTTAGGCAATCGAGAGCTACGAACCTTGGGCCATCGCATATTGGATAAAGAGATTGCATGGGATAGGTATGGCTTCTGATGTGACGGTGAAGACCACTACTTAAAAAATTTTTTCTTGGACTGAGGAAGTATGCAGAAGATTCGAAGCCACTTTATGCCGAGCGGGTCTCTTGAGTGCTTACCAATGTTCATTCTGGCTATACGATTGTTGCTCAAACATGATTAACGACTATTGTGAGACCTGGTGCTTGGAAAGTGACACCAATCTTCTTGATCATGGTGAAGCCGGGATATCCTTCCTCGACCTCAATTTCATCGGTGGTTTACCTCTACCAGGGGCTTGTTATGATGAGTTTACTCCCACTAACTCGGTGATCTTCTTGAGGGAACGAATTGAAGTTCCTTGAGAATTTCAGAGGCCTTTTCAAGAATATCAAGAGTTGGCTGCTGCCTCCAAAAGCCACAAAGTTTCCTGCCAAGCGTGGCTTTCTCACTTCTTTCATGAAAAGACTTCTGTTAAGAAGCCCCAGAATCCATTCATCAATGGTAATGATGAGGAAGCTCCCTCGAGCATAAAGATGCCGCCTCCTCATTTAAATTTAACCGATAAAAAATATCTGGCTACTATTTGGCCTTATTCCTTTGAAGTTCACTTTGCCTTGCTCTCATGGTCTGACCATTCAAGTTAAGATCTTGTATGTGGCCTGCGAAGTGTCAATGGTGAAAGGGTTTCCCTTCTGCAACCTGTCTTGTACTGTATTTATTATGGTCTTAGAAGATTGACTGGCTAAAATTGGTTGCTGTAAGGTTAGCTTCTAATCCATCAATTGGCACCCAAAGTATCTATTCCCCAATAAAGAGGTTCCATTAATGCTCCGTGTGGGTGATGTCACACCCCTCCTAATGACAAAAATACCCTTAAAAAATATTGTACTACAAAACAGGGATATATAAGTGTCCAAAATTTGTTGAGTACAATTAGAAAATGCTTTGTAGTGTGAGCACCCTAACATAACTCATATATAAATAAATGGGAAAGTATATAATGAGACCATTGACCTTTGGTTCAAGTTGGTCACAATTAATCTTGTCCATTTGATATGAAATTAGGTAGCTGCATTTATTTCATTGACCAAGCTCAGAGTTCAAAAGAAATTTTTTCGAACTTTGTGACACACCCAAGTTATCATATTTCACATCAAGTGGTTGTAAGTAATTGTGATTTCCCTATATCAAAGGTAAATGGTCACATTGTATACAATTTCTATATATATATATATATATATATATATATATATATATATATATTAATTGATCTTATAGTGTTGTAAACGTGATCTGAGTTTCTTTTGTGTGTATGTGTGTGTGTGTGTGTGTGTGTGTGTGTGTGTGAGAGAGAGAGAGAGAGAGAGAGAGAGAGAGAGAGAGAGAGAGAGAGATTCTTATGTTTTTTAGTCTGTAGTTTTACCATTGAAAGGAATTTAGAGTTTATGCTAGATTTAGGCATTTTACAGTTCTCATTGCTTCTTTTTAGCAAGAGGTTCCACAATCCCGATGTTTGAAAGATCTGCCAGTTTAGTTGAAAACCTCAGCTACTTGGTGAGTCTTGTGGTTTTTTTTTTTTTTTTTTCTTTTATCTGAAAGACTTAGTCAGCTCATGTAGTGTTTTGCAGAGTGCTCCTGAGTTGACTCAGCCCAAGACTAGGTCAATTCTTAAGCTGAGTCTTTGTTTATAAATCTTGTACAATTCATTGGACACTCCATGAAGTTTTTCATTTCTAATCATTTAATTTTTTGAGAAAACAATTGAGAATATGAAAATGTCTCATTAGTGCACTTTAATCCTTCTCAATTCTCGTGCCTATTTTATGTCTTGTATGCAAAACTTTATTGTTCCTGAAAATTATTACCCTAACTGATGCTCTTTAGTGATCTTATGCAATTCTAAGCATATCAGGTTTATTGGTCTAATAAGCTCAGATACACATATGAATTCAGTAAATAAAGTCTCATCTATAAGTAGCAAAAATTGACTGAGCAACTTGACTTGTTTAGTAAACCAATTTTATAAATGAAAAAATGGGAATGTACCTATGGTTTTTCTTTTCTATTATTCTGTGTTCTTGAGTTGGGTTGATTCCCATAATTGACACTTTTTTCTTTTCCAAAATATTTGTAAAACTCACCTAGTTTTCGAGTTTACCGTTCAACTTGGAAAGTCAGCTTGGTTTTGGCAGTGAACACTGTGTAACTCTTCCTACATGTCACACAGCTCTGCTTTCATTTTCTATGTACTGGTAGTGTTTCTATGTGATGGATTCATTAGCATGTTCAGAGTTGCATTTAGTTCTTATAAGAATATGGAGAGATTTATTGCTTTTTTGTATCTCAAGGTTTATGCAGAGCATCTTCTGGATCCACTAGTGGCAACCTTAAATGCATTATCTGAACCAAAAACTACTATCTTGGTAAGCTAGTTCCAGCTCATGTGTATAGGATTTCTTTTCATAAATGTTGTGTTGGCACCATATTTACTGGCTAGCTTTTTTCCATTGCTGCATTTTTGCTTAGTTGGGATATGAGCTTCGGTCCACTAATGTCCATGAGAAAATGATGAACATGTGGAAGACCAACTACTAAGTTAAAAGCATACCTAAATGAAAGGTGAGTTTTCTTTTTTGTTCCTTTTTGTCCTTTCTATATTTTTTCTTTTGACTTTATGGCCCAATTACTGTACATGAATAGGTGAGAATTATTTGGTAACTTTGTCGTATGGCAACTGATCATTTAATATCTCACTTTTTGCATAGATGGATCCCAAGTATCAGGGCTGGGGAACAAGAAGCCGACAACTCATAGGCAGGGGAGGCGGACCCATGGCCTAATAAAGAGAGGGGAACTTGACCCCTTGCCTAATAAAGAGATAGGAACCGGAACTTGAACTGAAACTAAAGGAACATGAACTTGACCTCAAGCCTTATATATAATATAGAGGGGAAGCGAAGACATTTGTTTTCCTAAAAAGAGAGATAGAGCTCTGCTTTTTCTTTTAGAGGTATTTTACTGGGCATCCAACTCTTCGTAATGAGATTGAAGATGACACTTCCTCAACAAGTTTGTAATTGTGGAGCTGCAGAGATTAAGCATGGAGATGATGAGAATATCGAGATTGCTGAGGATATGGAGGTTTCTTGTTAGTCTTCAATTGCATTTTGGTTGCGGATGAACAGTGCATTTTAAATGAATTTTGGTTGTGGATGAGTAATTGTTGGATTTGAATTGTTTCTTCGAACAAGTGATAGTGCGTTGGATAAGTTGGAAATGGGTCTTTTCTAAACTTGGTTTTGCAGCTTCTTTGCTCAGTAATTAGTGGTGGGTTTGAGCCCAATTTGTTCATTGGGTCTTCTTTGATAATGGCATACTCTGGTTATGGGGATTTTTTCCCGGGCAAGCTTTCTATGCTTCCTCTACAGCATAAAACTTATATATTTTTCCTTATCCAACCCTCCATTCTGATTGGAGGGCTAATATTGCCCCAATCACAATGTCACGTCTCTACACTATTTTATTTTTAATTTTTTTCTATATACTATTTTGACACCAAATTTTGGATGTCCAATCCTCTATTAAACTTGCACTAGCAAAAAATATTTTCAATAAATAAAATGATGAAAATACCCCTAACAGTTTCAAGGGGCATTTTGGTCATTATATTTCATCGAAAAATTATTTTTAATATTTTTTAGAGGTGCGCCCCAATGAGAAGATAACACATACAAAATTTCATATTCACACAATATGTATAACAAAAAATTAAAAATAAAATACTTTGAGATGTCGGATCTAAGATCAAACGGTGAGTGGCTCTCTTGATCAAAATTGGATGGATGGATGGTATGGGAAGCATAGATCTTCTATGTTGTAGGGGAAGTATAGAAACCTTTCCCTTTTTTCTTAGGCTTGAAATATGTTCGATGAAATTCATCAAAGAATTTCAAAAAATTTGGAATGTAGTGATCTTTGTTTACCTCGTAACAAAATGAGCAGCATCTTTACATGGACTGCCATGATGAGTGAGCTCGCGCAAAGTGGGAAATTTGAAGTTGTAGAGATTTGCTTGTGCAAGGTTTTGATACTGTAGAGACTGGCCTTGGCGTGCAAGGTGAAGAAGGTTTTTACAAAGAGAGTTCTTTGTAGAAATCTAGAGAGAAATTTTTTGATAGATGATTCTGGTTTGTGGTTGGTGATGGTGGGTGATACAGTTGTAGTAGCTAAGAAGTGGTGGTGTGGTGATGGTGCAATTAGGTGGTAGAATGATGAAGAGTTGAGAAAGGTGCATTCTGAGAAGATGATGGAGAATGGCGGTGTTTCCTGTGTTGCAGCTTTATGTTCTCCTTCGAGTTCTCATCTCCATAGGAACCCCACTATTTTGGTTCGAGGTGATATTATTAAAGAATGAGAAAAGAGAATTCAATCAGTAGTGATCGTAAATTTTAGGGAGAATTTTGGAAGTACAGATGTTTCAGGAATGGGTTGATAAGACATGGACTAAGACCCCGAGCTTGTATCGCTCATTCCCAAGAAGTAAATTATTTGTTTTCTGGGCTCTTGTGAGGAAGTTATTAAAGTAATCAATCAGAGATTTTGACACTTCCGAGGGGCTGATTTGGTTGCAGAAAGATGGGTACCCTCCTTAGAAGCCTCCCTGATCAAACCAAAATCGTCCTGGTTTGCGGTTTCTGGTATTCCAATCATTGCTTGGTCATCTAAAGTCTTTAAAGATGTAGCAAATCTATGTGATCAACTGATCAAGCTGCAACAATGGACTTTAAAAAATTGACAACCAATATCATCGTCAAAAATTTCGTGGGAGGGCAAGTTCAGGCAATTCTTACGCTGCCACGTCATCTCTCAAAAGGAAACGTATCATTAAAAAATGGGTTGTTAAATTTGATCGAAACATCCCAAAAAAATATGCTATGGAAATTCCTTGCCAAAATTTATATGTTTTGGAAAGCAATCTTATTCATTGCCATAACTGGTTCGAAACTTTTGAAAAGTTTCCCTTTGGATGTTTGGATGAGTGACCAATTAATTACTTCCCACAATCTTCCATCAAAGATAAAAAAATTCTACAGCTTCAAAAAAAAGTTCGCATCCCACAAGTAACCCCAAAGAACACCATCGTTGAGGTTCAAGCCGACTCTTTCTCTGATGCGAGTAAAGAGAGGAAATCTAAATAAGACAAGATGCAGTAGATGAGTTTATTTGAGAGGGTTGCTTCCAAGCAGTTAAAGACGCAAATGAAGGGGAAGTTTGTTGAAAAACCAGTGCTGGTTTATAATGTCGAGAGTGAGGAAGAAGACAAAGAAGGAAGATATGTTCTTTCTACCTGTAGTGATAAACTTTGGAAAAATCTTGAAAGTGTTGTTCTTGATAACAAAAGTCAAAGCCTCAAAGAACACGAGCTGGAAGAACCTCTTATAGTTCTTCCGATTGCTATGAGACTACCGAGTGATGATGCTGATGATGAAGTTCTTGTAATAGATAATTTTGAGGGATTTGATGACTATGACAATGTCAATGATGGCATGTCCTTAGTGATCCAACCTTTGAAAATTGGTACAGTTTTGGATGCAATTAATGTACGTTATGGTGACTCTCTTGACGCCATTACAGATACCTTAAATGAGGAGCATAGAAAGGAACTAGAGGAAATGCTTGTTGGGAGCAAAATTCAAAAATCCAAGCAGAAAGGAAGGCTTCAAATAAAACTCGACAATTTTGTATGTCATATTAACTATGATCACGGTGAGGTAAGTGCTTGTCCTCGTGCTCATTCTGAAGCTTTGATGCCTACGTTTGCTAGTCCTTCAAGGGTCACCAAACGTAGAGATGGTTACTAGTTTTTATGAAAGTGTTATGTTGGAATGTGAGGGGCCTCAATAATGCTCAATGCAAGAGAGATGTTCTTTCTTTTTGCAGAAAGGAAATGCTTGATCTCTTGCATCTTCATGACACTAAATTGGAGGCCCCGACTATTCGTATTAAGATTGGTTTGAGGAAATAGTTCCCTAGATTTTTTAGGATTAGATGCTTCTGGTTTTTCTGGTGGTATTTGGGTCCTTTTGGACCTTTGGTTTTGAGTGCTTCAGAAAACTTTCTTTCAAGTAGAAAAATTTCCATTGTTTTCCAGGGGCCTTTAGATAATTTTTCTTAGTGTACTAACAGAGCTACTGACAGATCTGATTTTTTTGAGGAACTAGCAAATATTCAGTTAAATTTGAATGTGCTTTGGTTGATTTGTGCTGACTTTAATATTATTAGATGGTCAAGTGAATTTACATCTTCTCCTTCTATGTCTCCTTTTATGGAATTGTTTGAAGGTTTTATACAACACCATGAATTGATTGATCTTCCTTTTACTGGGGCTAACTATACCTGGTCCAATCATAATTTACAAAATCCTATTTTGACAAGGTTAGACAGGTTTCTTGTCTCTTCTGAGTTTGTTACCCGTTTCCCAAAAATAAGTGTGAAAGCCCTACCAAAAATTTCTTTTGTTCATGTCCCTCTTCTCCTTAACTCTGACTATTTCTTGTCTGGACCATCCTCATTTAAATTTGAATTGACATGGCTATTAGAGAGATCTTTACTCAGCCTGATTAAAGATTCCGAAAAAACACTATCATTGATGGTTGGAAAGATTTCCAAATTTCAAAGTAGCTCCAACTCTTAAAATAAAGGATTATTACATGGAAGATGAATGTTTGGAGAGATTTACAATCTAAAATCAGGGCTGTAAGGTCTCATATAGAGGAGTTAGATAATGTTCATTTTATGGGTGGTACTCTAACATAAGATCATTTCAGAGATAGAAGCTTATGAGTGGCTATGTATAAACAATTGCTTAATTTGGAGGAAATCCATTGGAGACAAAGATCTCGTGTGAAATGGTTCAAGGAGGGCGATAAAAACACGAGATTCTTTCATGCTATTGTTAATGCAAGAAAAATAGGTAACTCAATTCAAACCCTATGTATTGAAGGAATAGACTGTGATAACATGTCAGAGGTTGAAAGGGTCTGGTTGATCATTTTAAGAAGTCTTATGAGGCCGATAGTGGGATTCAACTATCCATTCAAGATCTACCTTTTACTAGGTTGCCATTAGAACAAGCTCAGTGGTTGGAGAGAAAATTTGAAGAGCAAGAAATCAAAGATTCACTCTTTGGCCTAGGCAGAGATAAGGCTCCTAGCCCAGATGGATACCCAATGGTGTTTTTTCAATCTTTTGGGATATTTTGAAAGATGATATTGTTCAATTATTGAAGAATTTTATTGGAGGGGTAAAATTAGTATTGTCATGAATTCCACTTTTATCGCTTTAATTCCAAAGAAAAATATCATTGCGGAGATCAAAGATATTCAACCTATTAGTCTTATTGCTAGTATGTATAAAAGTATAGCAAAGATTTTAGCTAATAGACTGTGCCAGGTAACTCACATGGTTATTAAAGAATGTATCCACTCAAGAATCAAGGATGACAAACAAGACCTTATTTGTAAGCTAGACTTTGAGAAGGCATATGATACAGTTGATTGGGGGGTACTACAAAGTATCATGGCTAAAATGGGTTTTCGTTCAAAGTGGAGATTGTGGATTGATGATTGTCATTCTTCTACCCTTTTTTCAGTTCTTGTTGATGGCAAAGCAACTAGTCTTTTCAAAGGATCAAGATGATTGATACAAAGGGACCCTCTTTCACCATTTTTATATACTTTGGTAACTGAGAGCTGTAGTGTCATGCTTAATGGATTGACATTGCAAATGATCTTATCAGGTGTTAATATTTGTAATAATGATCTTACAGTATCACATTTACAGTATGCTGATAATACCATTATATTATGTGATCTCACGGTTAAGGAAATCACTTGCCAATGGATTTTCTTGAAAAGTGTAGAAGTCTCAACTGGACTTAAAAGTTAATTTGAGTAAAACCAAACTCATTGGTATTGGTTGTCCGCAAATGGTAGTTTCAAGAATAACACATTTATTAGGTTGTGGTGTTGAGTCCTTACCTTGTACTTATTTGGGAATTCCTCTAGTGGATTCGAGGTCTTCAAGTTCAATTTGGGATCCGTTGGTGGAGAGATTTGACAAGAAACTAGACATTTTGGAAGCTAAAATTCTTTCTATGGGGGGAAGATATACGTTGATTAAATCCACTTTGTCCAACATCCTAGTATATTTTATGTCCTTATTTAAGATGCCAAAAGAAGTTGAAAAACAACTAGAGAGAACTATTAGAAATTTCTTGTAGGGAGCTGACATAAGAAGGAAACGATTTCATCTGGTGAGTTGGAAAAAAGTTTATAGACTAATGAAAGAGGGGGGATTGGGTGTTAGGAGACTGAAACATATGAACTCGACACTTTTAGCAAAATGGCGGTTGAGGATCCATACACAACCTGAGTCTTTTTGGGTGCTTGTTTTGAGAGATAAATATGGAATGGATTTGAACTTTGGCCTCATTTAAAGTCTAATAAACAGTACAAGTTTGTCCTATGTTTGGAGAGGTATTGACTATGAGATATCTGTGTATCTATGGCAATTTCATAAAATAGTGGGGAATGGAGAATCAACTCTCGTTTGGCTTGACAAATGGATTGAAGATGACCCGTTGAGATACTTTTTCCCTGAGGTTTTCTCAAAAGCTTTAAATCCACTAGCATCTGTCAAAGAGGCTAGTGGGGGTGTTTATATTAATATTGTTTGATCAATTCCTTGCATGTACATGAGAGGTACAAACAGATTCATTGAGGAGTATCAGACATTGTTGGAATTATTGAATGACAGATATTTGACTCTAAATATGGATGATAGCTTTATTTGGGATCTTACCCCTTCGGGAGATTTTTCGGTTAAGTCAACCTACAATCTATTATTTTCTGATCGTTGGAGAGAGTTGGATGCTGGTTTATTCAAGATTAAGATATTGCATGTGCTCTTAAAGTGCAGCTATTCTTATGGATCTTGTGTCAAGATAAATTAGCAACTGTTAACAACTTGAGAAAGAGGGGGTTTATTATCACTAATGTATGTATCCTATGCAAAGACAGTGATGAAACTTCGCAAAATCTTTTCCTCTCATGCCCTTTTGTTACATATCTTTAGTATTGGGCTCGACAGTACCTCAATCTGTCATTACCTTTGCCCGAAAATGTCAAAGCTCTTCTTGACCAATAGATCACACCCGATATTTCAAAGATGAGAACTATTCTTTGAAGATCTATTTGAGTTTGCCTTATTTGGAATGTGTAGACGGAAATGAATAGAAGAATATTTGATAGTATAAGTACAGATCTGTCTACATTAAAATCGAATATTTTGGCACTTACAGCTGATTGGTTCCTTACACATAAGGATAGAGGATTTATTCTTGAAAGTCTTATCATTAGCAATCCCTTGACAGTGACGACTATAGGTGTTATCACCAACACTCGTAGTGAGGTTGTTTGGATACCACCACCAGTGAATTCCTTCAAACTTAATTTTGATGGAAGTTCACTTAGCAATTTAAGGTCAGCTGGCTATGGTAGACTTATCAGAAATAATTTGAGTCACATTATATTTTCTTACTCGGGTCCTTGTGGTATCACAACAACAAACGAGGCGGAAGCAAGAGGTTTATTAAAATGTTTGAAATTGCTTTGCACTTTGGAAGGGGACAAGATTATTGAAGGAGACTGGGCAAATATCAATGCCTGGAGTAAGAGAAAGGCTCATATTCCTTGGATATTAAGGATTATTTTTCATCAAATTTGAGATATTTTGTCAACCTCTATGGCAACGGTCCAACATTGTTATAGAGAGGCAAATGAAGATGCTGATGTTCTTGCCAAAAGCGAAGTCCATACTCCATCTCTGTTGGTTACTTCAGTTCTATAATTTTGTGTCTTTGCTTGAACATCTTGTATTTTACATATGAATAAATGATAGATCGTATGTTACCGTTAAAAAAAGAAGAGGATATGAGGATTATTCTCATGGGGATGAAGAGGGAATCAAGGAAAGAAAAGAAGACTTAGGTTTAGAACAAGAAGCATTTGAATGAATGGGAAACACGAAGATACGGCTGTTGAATGTAAAGGTCACTTGAAGCTAAGCCATATATACCTTCCCATTTGGTTTTGGGTTTTTGATATTTAATTTGAGTATTGTCGTTGTCTTTTGTATCTTTGGGAGTCCATCTTGAATTCACCAGGACGGCAATTTTTCACTTTTGGATAAATTATGGAGTGCTGACATTTGGTAGACTTACATTTGAACAACACTTGATTAAGGCAACCCGGTGTTTACCAGTGGTTTCTATGGCTTGTAAATGGTGTTTCATTCCTTGAACACGAATTGTTCAAGGATGTCTCAAATTCCTCTCATGCAAATCATAGTTGTGAGTGCTCTCTTTCACCATTTGGGTTTAGATAGATCCATATATTGTTGCTCCTTACTTGGATATGTACTGTAGTATATATTTCTAGCTAGCAAACTCAGGCTGCTATTTCGTGCGTGCTATGCCTACCATTTGGGCTGACGATATACTTGATATAATGTTGTTCCATCCTTGAATATATATCGTTGCAGATACTTTTGGCTAGCTAAATCAGTCTTTTATTTATTGCACAACTATGCTCATCCTTTGTAATCCAAGGCACAAATATAAGAATGACATGAAGTTGCCATTTTCTTGAGCAATTCTCATCATGTTCAAAGTCTTGGCATGACTCATTCTTCTTTCTAATCCATGTATCCAAAAAATTCAAGCAATTAGATGTTTGAAAGACTAATATCTGACTCCTTATGGGATTGGGTTCATTATCATCTAATTCCAACACGATTCTGCCTTCCTATACAAATCCCTTGAATTTAGAAAATGAGACTAATTTATTATGCATATCCAATATTATTAGGGGATATTTACTTGTAAGTAAATGATATCAATTTCTTGGATCAAAATAGAGCATAACAACAGCTTAACCCCAGTTCTTAAGCATTGAACAAGTAGGCCAGAGAACTAAATTTGGGCATTGTGCATGAAGGGGTCAGATCCCTTGCTTTCGCCAATCCATAACATTGTGTTGGTGGTCAGCTCAACTCTCAGCAGTGTGGAGCGTCCTTTTTACCCCTTTATGCATCCTATAGTTACAATGTGACAACCCACAAATCTGTGCCGGACCAACCAAGATCTATTACCATCGGGGATTCTGAAGCAAGTCTAAATTCCAACTCACATAATTGTCCTTCCAATCAGGTTTTGTAAGGATGAGATAATATATGTATTTTTTTAACTACGTTATGGTTGATTTATACAAAATGGTTTGCTCGTATAAACTTATGGAAAATGCCGTCCAGAAAGTGTAAAGCATCCATCTTAAAGATGGATGCAAGTAGGTGTTCCATCTAAAACCAATGGAAACCAACGGTCCAAATATTTTATTATTAGAATATATTATTTCTAATTTTTAAAATTGATTTATTTTTTCATATTCATGATCTCCATTTAGAGATTACACATTCTAAAAATTTAAGTCTTAAAATACATCTCAAAAATAGATTTATTATGAGGCCCACATTTCTACATATGCGGACTTGGCCTCATGGAAACCGGGTCGTAAAATTATTTAGGAAAATTGTTTCACGTGGGCTAGACCGCCGTTCTATACGGTCCAAATGTTTTCTTAATATAATTATTATTTTTAGTTTCCATTTTTTTTTTTTTTTTCATAATCTCCATGTTAAAGGTTATATATTATCTAAAAATTAGTATCAAATTATATTTAAAAAATATATTTATTACCAAGCCTGCATTTCTACAATATGCGGGTTGACCGCATAGAAACCGTGTCCAATTATTTATGTATACAAATAGTTTATAGAAAAGAGTTTTTCAAACTTGTTTTTTACCACGGTTAGTAAACGCGTCTAGAAAATCATGTAATCATAGTAACTTGTTTGGTAAACTATATTACAAGAGGGAAAATTTCTATAATTTCCCACCATATACATCGTATATACTTCTCCTCCTATCTAGTTGTTTAATTTAAATGAACGACAGAGGTTACTTGTCTCAAAATGTGACAAATGAACCATTGGCCATATGATCCAGATATGATATGTTATAGAATTTTCTTTTTATTTTTTTCTACAAATCATGAGTAAAATTTAGTATGTTCATCATCTCAATGGGTGTGAGTGCACCTAAAGATAATATTAATAAAATATTTTAAAAAAAATAAAATAATCAAAATGCTCCCAAATCTTTCAGAGGTATTGGTCATTTTATTTTGTAGGGAATATTTATATTTTTTGCAGTGCAAGTTTAAGAGAGGAGCGAACTCCCCAAATTTGGTGTCAAAATGTTTTTATAAAAAAAAATAAAATATAGAACAATGTATAGGTGTGACATTGTGATTGGGGTCATCATAACCATTCATTCAAATCATATGGCTGGGAGATAAAGGAAGTATATAAGATGCATATGGTGGATAAGTGTTAACAATTTTCCAATTTTTAAAACCTTAAATACAATTTGTTTTTGACCATTCATCAATTAATAAAATTATGCCATTATTTCGGCATTTCTTTCTCCCTCTCTATCTCTCACTTAAATTGATGAAGAGAATGAAATTGCGCCATTACTTCAACACAGCTCTCCCTCACATGTTTCTTTCATTCAAAGTAGGGAAGCTTAGTATTTTGAAGGTTGTCGCATTATTACTTTTTGTGATGGGTAAGCCTGAAAAACTCGACAATGGGGTTGGGGTTGGGGTGGTAACACCACTTGTGCCCCAGCTAAGGTCTAGGCTTCTATTCTCACCTAACACATTCATCCCCATTGAATTACCCAACAAAATAAAAAAGCTTAAAAAACTCCCCCTCCTCCCAAAAAAAACACCCCCAACAAAACAAATTGAAAAAAGATTAAAATTTCATTATTTTGACATCTCTCTCTGTCTAATTGAGAGAGAGAGACCATTGATATTTGATAGATATCATACATGACCATTGCATATGTATCACTACATGCTTACCAAAATATTTCTCACAACATGCATTGTCAAAAAAAATAAAACAAATAAAAAATAAAAAATCTCATTGCATTCATCTATATTCAATACCACAACAATGTTCAATTTTGCCTGATAATCCAGATGAAGTTACAAAGATCCAATTCAATTCGTTTTTCAAAAGATAAAATAGTCAAACACTAATAGCAACAATTATAAATGATAGCACAAAGTACATCTCCTTCCCAAGATGTGTATACCACAAATCGCCAGCCCCGAAGAATATGTAGTAGTTTTTAGTTGGCATTTCCTCTAAGGACTAAATTTATTTTTGAGACGAATTTTTGGACTTAATTTTTAATGAAACATAATCTCTAACATGGAGATCATGAACATGAAAAAAAATAAAAAATAAAAATAATAATTTTAGTAAGAAAACACTTGGACCACTAGTTTCCATTATTTTTAGATGGAACACCTACTTGCATCCATCTTTAAAAATGGATGCTTTACACTTTTTGAATAGTCCAGCCCGCATGAGACAATTTTCGTTCCTATAATACATATCCAATTTTTGCAATATAAATAGCAAAATTTAGTACCAAAACATTCAATCACATTCCATATATAACTATAAACATTTCAGACCCATGCCAAACAAGTATGATAAACAATGTTTAAAGACAAGTATCATTGCCCATGCCCCTGCTCATTCCTCCTTTTAAATCCTTGCTTCGAACTGCATTGAAACTATTGTTGGATTATATAAAGAAAAGTTATCTGAAAGATATTTTTTAAAAAACCTTAAAGATATTTATGAATCATAAAAGATCAACCATATTCTTAGTTATTCCTTAGCAATACCACAAGGGCTGGATAGACAAGATGTTAAGCGAAATCTAACTTAAACTTTTATCTCTATACGATTTGTACTTTGAAGGAACAATTGTGTTTTGTTGATGTTTGGATGGACAAGTACTTATGGACCTCTTTAATTATGGGATTTTGTAGTTATATTTGGTTTGTTTGCTTTTTATACATGTATTTGCTTTGGATGTTTCTTGCAATGATATATATTATGAGTCTTTTGATATATTATTTAGATTTTATATTTTTTATATTCTTTTATCTTACTTGTGATTCATTTGTCTTAGTATTTTGCCGTCTAGCTTTTGTGTTTGCTATCACCAAACATTGTATTGATATGGACCCATACCAAACTCGTAAAAGTGTTGTTGCAATTTTATGTACATGGGTAATATGAAATTTTTAGGATAAGATTCATAGACCACCCATTTAGGTAGTACGAGTACACACTTCAGTGGTTATTGGGGCTACATTCATTGAGTATTTAATTGATACTCATAGATAAAATTCTTTTGATCTTATACGTATGGATGTTAACACTTTTTCGAGGTTATGTGGGATACTCCTAAGGATATGCCTGCAGAGGGATAACAAGAATATTGCAATAGAACCACCAACAATTTTCTTGGGGACACTCAGTCATGGTGTTGCAAATTTGCTAACAACATTCATGAGTAACCATTAGTATATATTTGAAAAGAGTTTCAAATGCAGTTTTAAACCTGGGACCAGAGTACATAATAGGTATGAGCGTGGGTATTCATCCTTATTGTACTCATTCTTGCGTCTTAGGCGACAATAGATCTTTGACTGCTTTCTTTTATCAATGACACATATTTGCACTCACCGGGAGGATACAGTCATTTTTCACAGTCGCTACAAATTCCATATCTGCAGCTTCGAGGAGCTGTTGCAACTTATAAGCTTGAGGAGATTTGCCAACCCACAAACCTGTTTGACAGATCCTCCTCAATTTGGGCAATGTCATTAAAAAGGGCTTTGATGGTGTCGACTTCCCTAGAACATGGAAAAGCACACAAAACGCATAGAAGAAAATTTATCAGGGTTAGCCCAATGACGATCTCATATCCCATCCAGTCGAATAGTTGGGGGAGGCTATTAAAGTCCTACACCCTGAATACTTCCATAGGGCCTAGGTCTGAGGCAGTCGTTTGTTTTTGTTGTTATTAAGGGGCTTAGTAGCTATATAGTTATTAGTCCATCTAATCGCTCATTGAGGGCTTTATATATGTCCAATACCCCCTTTATGCTTACGTAGAGCTTGGAACCTGTAGTCCTCCTGCTCTGGGGTAGTCCTTATATAAATATATTTAGGAGATATTGGCTTTGGTGCCCTCCTTTTTATGTACTTAGTATTATCGGCCCAGCTAGTCGCTCGTTAAGTGCTTGATATGTGTTCAATACCCCCTTTATGCTTACCTAGATCTTGGAATCTGTAGTCATCCTGCTCTGGGGTAGACCAAAGTTTCTTCAGTGGTTGATATAGATATTGCACCTGAGGAGGTTGAAAAGGTGTAGCACTCGATACCACCTGTACACAAGGTGGTCACAATTAATCTTGTCTATTGGATATTAAATTAGGTGGCTGCATTTATTTCATTGACGAAGCTCAAAGTTCAAAATAAATTTTCTCTAACTTTGTGACACACCCAAGTTATTAGATTTCACATCGAGTGATTGTAAGTAATTGTGACCTCCCTATACCAAAGGTAAATGGTCTCATTGTGTACAATTCCTATATATATATTGGGTGGGCAACTTTTTGACCTCCGAATCAATTCTCTTTTCATATCAATTGATCTTATAGCGTTCTAAACGTGATCTGAGTTTCTTTTGTGTGTGTGTGTGTGTGTGAGAGAGAGAGAGAGAGAGAGAGAGAGAGAGAGAGAGAGATTCCTATATTTTTTGGTTTGTAGTTTTACCATGCAAAGGAATTTGGAGTTTATGCTAGATTTAGGAATTTTACCGTTCTCATTGCCTCTTTTTAGCACGAGGTTCCACAATCCCGGTGTTTGAAGATCAGCCAGTTTAGTTGTCCAACCTCATCTACTTGGTGAGTCTTGTGGTTCTTCTTTTTCTTTTTTTTTTTATCTGAAAGACTTAGTCAGCTCATGTAGTGTTTTGTAGAGTGCTCCTGAGTTGACTCAGCCGAAGATTTGGTCAAATCTTAAGTTGAGTCTTTGCTTATAAATCTTGTACAATTCATTGGACACTCCATGTAGTTTTTCATTTCTAATCATTGCATTTGCTGAGAAAACAATTGAGAATATGAAAATGTCTCGTTTGTGCACTTTAATCCTTTTCAATTCTCGTGCCTATTTTATGTCCTGTATGCAAAGCTTTATTGTTCCTGAAAATTATTACCCCTCTTTAGTGATCTTCTGCAATTCTAAGCAAATCAGGTTTATTGGTCTAATAAGCTCGGGTGCATATATGAATTCAGTAAATAAAGTCTCATCTATAAGTAGCAAAAATTGACTGAGAAACTTGACTTGTTTAGTAAACAAATTTTATAAATAAAAAAATGGGAATATACTTATGGTTTTTCTTTTCTATTATTCAGTGTTCTTGAGCTGGGTTGATTCCCATAAATGACACTTTTTTTTTTTCCAAAATGGTTTGTAAAACTCACCTAGTTTTCGAGTTTACTGTTCAACTTCGAAAGTCGGCTTGGTTTTGGCAGTGAACACTGTCTTTCTACATGTCACACAGCCCGGCTTTCATTTTCTATGTAGGGGTAGTGTTTCTATGTGATGGATTCATTAGCATTTCAGAGTTGCATTTAGTTTTTATAAGAATATGGAGAGATTTATTATTTTTTCGTATCTCAAGGTTAATGCAGAGTATCTTCTGGATCCACGAGTGGCAACCTTAAATGCGTTATCTGGACCAAAAACTACTATCTTGGTTAGCTACTTCCAGCTCATGTGTATATGATTTCTTGTCATAAATGATGTGTTGGCACCATAGTTACTGTCTGGCTTTATCCGTTGCTGCATTTTTAATTTAGTTGGGATATGAGCTTCGGTCCACGAATGTCCATGAGAAATGATGAACATGTGGAAGACCAACTATGAAGTTAAAAGCATACCTAAATCAAAGGTGAGTTTTCTTTTTTGTTCCTTTTTATCCTTTCTATATTTTTTCTTTTGAGTTTATGGCCCAATTACTGCATATGAATAGGTGAGAATTATTTGGTAACTTTGTCGTATGGCAACTGATCATGTAATATCTCACCTTCTGCATAGATGGATCCCAAGTATATTTGGTACCTTTGTAGTATGGCAACTGATCATGTAATATCTCACCTTCTACATAGATGGATCCCAAGTATCAGCATTCGAGCATCCAACTCTTCGTAATGAGATTGAAGATGACACTCCCTCAACAAGTTTGTAAATGTGCAGTTGCAGAGATTAAGCATGGAGATGATGAGAATATCGAGATTGCTGAGGATATGGTGGATTATTCTCATGGTGATGAAGAGGGATTCAAGGAAAGAAAAGAAGACCCAGGTTTAGAAAACCAGAAGCATTTGAATGAATGGGAAGCACGAAGATACGGCTCTTGAATGTGAAGGTCATCTGAAGCTGAGCCATGTATACCTTTCCCATTTGGTTTTGGGTTCAATGATATTAAAATTTGAGCATTGTAGTTGTCTTTTGTATCTTTGGGAGTCCATCTTGATTTCACTAAGAAGGCAATTTTTCACTTTTGGATAAATTATGGAGTGCTGATATTTGGTAAACTTACAATTGAACAACACTTGATTAAGGCAACCCAGTCTTTACCTGTGGTTTTTATGGGTTGTAAATGGTGTTTCATACCTTGAACACGAATTGTTCAAGGATGTCTCTATTTCCTCTCATGCAAGTTATAGTGTGAGTGCTCTTTTTCACCATTTGGGTTTAGATAGATCCATATATTTTTGCTCCTTTCTTGGATATGTATTGTAGTATATATTTCTGGCCTGCTGTGCCTACGATTTGGGCTAAAGATATATTTGATATAATGTTGTTCCATTCTTGAATATATATTGTTGCTAGCCAAATCAGGCTTTTATTTATTGCGCGGCTATGCTCATCCTTTGTAATCCAAGGCACAAATATAAGGATGACATGAAGTTGCCATTTTTTTGAGCAATTCTCATCATGTTCAAAGTCTTGGCTCCTTCTTTTTAGAATGCAATCCATGTGTCCAAAAAATGCAAGCAATTAGGTGTTCGAAAGACTAATATCTAACTCTTTATGGGATTGAGCTTAAATTTATTATGATCTAATTCCACCATGATTCTGCCTTCCTATACGAATCCCCTGAATTTAGAAAATGAGACTAATTTATTATGCGTATCCAATATTGTTAGGGGATATTACTTGTAAGTAAATGATCTTAATTTGTTGGATCAAAATAGAGCATAACAGCAACCCAGGTTCTTGAGCATTGAACAAGTAGGGTAGAGAACTAAATTTGGGAATTGTGTGGGAAGGGGTCAGATCCCTTACTTTTGCAAATCCATAACATTGTGTTGGTGGTCAGCTCAGCCTTCAGCAGTGTGGGGCATCCTTTTTACCCCTTTTTGCATCCTATAGTTACAATGTGACAACCCACAAATCTGTGTCGGGCCAGTCAAGATCTATCACAGTCTAAATTCTAAGTTACAAAATTGTCCCTCCAATCAGGTTTTGTAAGGATGAGATGATATATGTATTTTTTTAACAACGTTATGGTTGATTTATACATAACAGTTTGCTCATTTAAACTTATGTAAAATTGTTTCATGCGGGCTGGAATGCATTTCTACATATGCGGTCCAGAAACTGTAAAGCATCCATCTTAAAGATATGCAAGTAGGTGTTCCATCTAAAAACAATGGAAACTAACGGTCCAAACATTTTCTTATTAGAATTATTATTTCTAGTTTTTAAAATTGATTTATTTTTTCATATTCATGATCTGCTTGTTAGAGATTACACGTACTAAAAAATTAAGTCTTAAAATAGATCTCAAAAATAGATTTATCTACATATGCGGGCTAGGCCATATAGTAATTGGGTCCTAAAATTATTTAGGAAAAATGTTTCATGCAAGCTGGACCTCATTTCTACACGGTCCAAATGTTTTCTTAATATAATTATTATTTTTAGTTTCCTTTTTTTTTTTTTGCGATATTCATAATCTTGTTAAAGGTTATATATTCTCTAAAAATTCCGATCAAATTATATTTAAAAAATATATTTATTGCCAAGCTCACATCTCCACAATATGCAGGATGGTCACATAGAAACCATGTCCAACTATTTATGTATACAAATAATTTATAGAAAAGAGTTTTTCAAACTTGTTTTTTTTACCATGGTTAGTAGACGCGTCTGGAAAATCATGTAATCAATTTCTTATGCATAGTAAGAAAAGAGTTTAACTTGTTTGATAAACTATATTTCAAGAGGGAAAATTTCTATAATTTCCCACCATACACATCGTATATACTTCTCCTCCTATCCAGTCATCCAATTTAAATGAACAGATGTGGTTACATGTCTCAAAATGTGACAAATGAACCACTGGCCATATGAACCGGATACGATGTCTTAGAGAATTTTTTTTTTTTTAATTTTTTTCTTCAAATCATATGAATGAAATTTAGTATGTTCATCATCTCAATGGGTGCACCTAAAGATAATATTAATAAAATAGTTTTTAAAAAATAAAATGATCAAAATGCTCCCAAAACTTTCAGAGGTATTGGTCATTTTATTTTGTAGGGAATATTTATATTTTTTAAAGTTCAAGTTAAAGAGAGGAGTGTCAAAACTTTTTTGTAAAATAAAATAAAATATAGAACAATGTATAAGTGTGATATTGTGATTAGGGTAATCATAATCATTCATTCAAATCGTATTACTGGGAGATAAAGGAAGTATATAAGATGCATATGGAGGAAAAGTGTTAACATATTTCCCATTTTGAAAACCTTAAATACAATTTGTTTTTAACCATTCATCAATGAATAAAATTATGCCATTATTTCGGCAATTCTCTCCCCCCGTCTTAAAATGATGAAGAGAATGAAATTGCAACATTACTTCAACATATCTCTCCCTTACACGCGCCTTTCATTCAAAGTGGGGAAGTTTATTACTTTGAAGGTTGTCGCATTATTACTTTTTATGATGGGTAAGCCTAAAAAACTCGACAATAGAGTTGGGGTTGGTGTTGGGGTTGGGGTTGTGATGGTAGCACCACTTGTGATGGGTTATTCTTCATTTTTGTTTTTCATTTATTAATATCGGGGTTATCTTAGCGAGATCCCTTGATGGCAGTCCAATATGATTTGTAAAACAAGTGGAGTTGTTCAAGAAAGAAACTGTTGTAGACTGCATGTAGTTGTGTTGCATCGTTTTGTTTTTACTTTGGTCCTGGATTTGGCCTTGAGAGTTAGCAAATTTCTTTTGTTCAGTTTCATCGAGGTGCTATTGAGATTCCTTTGTGTCAACACATCATGAATCTTGAAGTAGCCGCGGAGCTATTTGGGACAGGAATGACGAACTACATATAATTCTATTATGTGTGTGTATATAATAGTTTTACTGTTGCCCCACATGTTGGCTTGAAATGTTGCAGACTCCTCTCATCAACATGAGTTTTCTGTATTAGCTGCAAAATTTTTTCCATCAACAAGCCTGTTTGATGCTTGTTAATTAGAAGTTCCTGGTCATTGTCATCAACTGGATCTTGGTAAGCAACATTACAATGGTTTATAGTTGATTGAGTTGTTTAGTAGTGAATTTTTCATTTGTCTTCAAAAATTTGAGGTGATGAGCTTTTCAGGTTAGAAGAATGCACCCAAATTATTTTCTCATTTTCACAACATTTTGTAAAGTTATCAAATTGTTGAATCTATTAGACAACTTACTTATGATATGATTGACCATAAATATATGATTTAAATGAGGAAGCCTCAAGATATACATCTTTTAATAGAATTCTCTTATGAAATTCATAGGTAGCTTTTCTCATTCATCTAATCATATGCTTTATCTTGATTAATTTTGGCATCCTGTAGAAAGTTATATGAATGGGCATTAATAGATGTGTCATAATAGAAAAATATATAGATGTGCATTTTTTCATGTTTCAGTCTCGTGAAACTCATAATTTTTAATAACCTAGAGGAGTATAACTTTTGCATAGAGGAAATACACTGTCTTTTTTGAGGCTGTAGTTGAATGTAAATTGCTTAAAGGAATGATATTACCCCTGCTTGTTTGGAGATAGAAATAACAAACAATTTGTTACCGTAAAAAAATAACAAACAATTTGTTCAGTACTTGAAATCAATAAAAATGAAGAGTATTTACATTATTTTACATAGCCTCTATATTGAATAACGTTACGGAATGATAGAAGCATGTCTATGTCAAATGATGTAAATACCCCTTGTTGTTCCTCATTTTAAATACCAAATAAACTGGTTGTTAATTCGTACCCCGAACGGGTAACGTACTTATATCATTCCATTAAAGCCTTTTTGGGGGTAAAATTATCAAATGCTCTTAATTTTTGAGCTTTCCAACCACAAAGAAAGGCAATCTAGGAACTTTTTAATGTTTTTTTAAGGATGTATCTGATTGAAATAGAAATTTAAGAGCAAACCCTCAAATGTAATTTATGATCTTTTGATCCCTTTAGTAATTTTGTAAGGAGTTCAACCCCTTAATTCATATTTTCCCCAAAAAGTATTATCAAAAATATTATTATTTCATCCCTGGAAACCTTAATTAGATGGACAATTTTGTGAATTTGATGAAAAGAATTACATGAAACAGTTCTCATGTGAATTATATATTATACACATTTGATTTGTGCGCAATACATATGAAAATTTATCCCATGGCAAAATAGTTTACCACAAAATAGACCAATCGGTATGAGAAAATCTCCATACCTCATGAAGTAGGTAGGAGCTTCCAGTTGGATCTTTTTCTCACCCAAACTAATTTATCAAATACAGCCTATGGTTGGAAATTCCTCACAAAACCACCTGCAACCCTCCTCTCCCTTTCTGAAACCCTCACAATCTCTCAACTGCTAGCCCTAGCCAAGCTCTCTCTCATAGCCCTCTTTGTGACTCCCTGCAACTCTTCTCCAAACTACCGTCTCTACAACCTTCCTCCATTATCTTCCATTATCTCATGCTAGGGTCTGAAAAATCGAGTTCTCAGTTGAAAGAGCCACAAACTACATAGAAAACCATTTACTGTGCCTAGATCCATACTTTAACAAATCTAGGAAAGGTATGTAAAATTTTATTTGGGTTTTTTGTTTTTTTCTGTTTGGCAGGTTTTTCCTTATACTCTTCTATTTAGCCGCGTTTCTCACCAGAAGAACCTTCGTCAAATAACTTCTTTCTTTCTTATCTTGATAACTCCTCAAAACCTAAAATGGCCACCTTTTTTTTTTTCTTTTTTTTTCAATCGCATGTTGTTGTAACTTGAACATGAATTTTTGGGGTATTTTTGTTTTCTCATTATCAAACACTTCTATGTTTAAGTCTGAATTTCTCATTTCTTTCCTAGCTTCACATTGATTTCTTTATTGGATTTATAAAATGATATTGTTTTGAGCAAATTTATTTAATGTACCCTTTCTTGAACATGTATTCCTAAGCTCTTTTTCTTCTCCCACAATCAAATATTTTCCGATTTCGATACGAGTTTATGAATTTACTTTTTAGCTTTTTATTGTTTTTCTCATATTGGGTAGTAGGACTTGAGCAATTTTTTTTTGATAATATTACAGATGTTTTGTGTCATACTACCCTGAGCAGTTATTTTTTACTAAATAGAAAATAAACTCAGCAATGTTTTCCATCTATTTTGCGTTGAAACTTGGATTTTTCACTCAATGAATATAGAGGCACATTAGAGATAAAAAGTATACGAGCAAAATTCATAAATATGTTATGAAATTTCAAATAATATCTTAAATATGCTTTGAAAATTTAGAGTAAAATTCATAAATCTGAAATAGAGATCATATCCCAAGACAAAATAGGTAATAGTTTGATGCTTGTCAATTAGATGTTCCTGGTCCCTATCATCAACTGGATCTTGGTAAGCAACTTTACAACGATTTATAATTGCTTGAGTTCTTTAGTAGTGAATTTTTCATTTGTCTTCGAAAGTCTGAAGTGATGAATGTTTTCAGGTTAGAAGATTGCACCCATATTATATTATCATTTTCAGAACATTTTGTAAAGTTATCAAATTGTTGAATCAGTTAGACAGCTTACTTCTGATGTTATTGGCCGTAAATGTATAATTTAAATGAGGGAGCCTCTAGATATACATCTTTTAATTGAATTATCTTATGAAATTCATAGGTAGATGTTTCATTTGATCATATGCTTTATCTTGATTAACTTTGGCATCTAGAAAAAGTTGTATGGATGGGCATTAAGAGATGGCATAATAGAAAAAAGTATATGTGCCTTTTTTCCTGTTTCAGTCTCGTGAAACTCATAATTTTTAATAACTTAGAGGACTATAACTTTTGCATAGAGGAAATACATTGACTTTTTGAGGCTGTAGTGGAATGTAAATTTCTTAAAGGAATGATATTACCCCTGCTTGTTTGGAGATAGAAATAACAAACAATTTGTTTCTTTTCAAAAAATAACAAACAATTTGTTCGGTATTTGAAATCAGTAACAACGAAGGGTATTTACATTATTTCACATAGCCTCTATATCAAATAACGTAACGGAATAAAAGAAGCATCTCTATGTCAAATGATATAAATACCCCTTTGTTGTTCTTCATTTCAAATACCAAACAAACTGTTTGTTAATTCTAATCCCGAAAAAGCAAAAGTAATTATATCATTCCATTAAAGTCTTTTTGGGGGTAAAATTATCAAGTGCTCCTAATTTTTGGGCTTCCCAACAACAAAAAGGGCCATCTAAGAACTTTTTGATGTTTTTTTAAAGGATGTATCTGATTGAAATAGAAATTTAAGAGCAAACCCTCAAATGTAATTTATAATATTTTGATCCCTTTAATAATTTTGTAAGGAGTTTCAACCCCTTAATTGGTATTTTTTCCAAAAAGTATCATAAAAAAATTTATTATTTTATCCCTGAAAACCTTGATTAGAGGGACAAATTTGTGACTTTGATGAAAAAAATTACATGAAACAGTTCTCATGTGAAATATATATTACAGACGTTTCATTTGTGCGTAATGCATATGAAAATTTATCCCATGGCACAATAGTTTACCATCAAATAAGCTAATCAGTATGAGAAAATCGCCATATCTCATGAAGTGGGTAGGAGCTTCCAGTTGGAAGTTTTCTCACCCGAACTAATTTATCAAATACAGCGTATGGCTGTAAGTTCCTCACAAAACCACCTACAACCCTCCTCTCTCTTTCTGAAACCCTCACCAATCTTTCAACTGCTAGCCCTAGTCGTGCCTCTCTCTCAGCCCTCTATGTGATTCCCTGCTACTCTTCTCCAAACTGTCGTCTTGACAACCTTCCTCCATTATCTAGCATTATCTCATGCTAGGGTTTGGAAGATCGAGTTCTCAGTTAAAAAGTCACAAAACTACCCAAAAAACCATTCACTGTGCTTAGATCCATACTTCACGGAGAGAGAAATCTAGGAAAAGGTATGCAAAATTTTATTTGAGTTTTTTGTTTTTGCTGTTTGGTAAGTTTTCCAAATACTCTGCTATTTGGCTACCTTTCTCATCGGAAGAACCTTCGTCAAACAACTTCTTTCTTTGTTATCTTGATAACTCCTCAAAACCTAAAATGCCCACTTTCGCATTTTGCTATAACTTGAACATAAATTTCTGGGTTATTTATGTCCTCTCATCGTCAAACACTTGTGTGTTTAAGTTTGAATTTCTGATTTTTTTCCTAACATCACATCGATTTCTTGGTTTTGGGCAAAGTTATTTAATATTACCCTATCTTATACATCATGTATTCCTAAGCTCTTCTTCTTCTCCCACAATCAAATATTTTCCAATTTCGAGGGGAGTTTATGATTTTACTTCTTAGCTTTTTATTATGTTTTTCATCTTGGGTAGTAGGGCTAGAGCAATTTGTTCTCATAATATTGCGGATGTTTTGTGTCATACTGCCTCAAACAGTCATATTTTACTAAATAGAAAATACACTCGGCAATATTTTCGATCTATTTTGTGTTGAAGCTTTGACTTTTTACTCACTCAATATGGGGGCATATTAGAGATCTAAAATATATGAGCAAAATTCAGAAACATGTTATGAAATTTCAGATAACATCTAAAATATGCTTTGAAAATTCAGAGCAGAATTCATAAATCTGAAATAGGGATCATATGCCAAGACAAAATAGTTAATAGTTTCATAGTTTTTGAAATATGCTATCAAATTTGCTCATAAGCTTCATAAATTTTGAATAAAAAATTATAAGATAATCTTATTTGCATTACAAATTTATTATTTTTTATACTCAAAGCATTTTAGATCATTTGCCCTTTGCCTATGCTCCTTTCAAGATGTATTCACGTTGTGCTACTTTGTTCAAAGGATGGGAGCTTTTCTTTGATTTGATGTGGGTTTCGTTGTTTGCTACAATAAAAGAGTTGAATTAAGTTGAATGATTGAGTGATGCATCACCAAAGCTTTGGCAACCTTTTCGATCTTGTTGGTCAAAGAAAGTTGTGTTTTTTAAAAGTGTGGGTTAGCCATTGCATTAATTTGAATGACGGATTGATTATTATGCATCAACGTAGATGGATTGATTGTTATGCATCAATGTATGTCAATAAAATATAGATGTTTGCTTGCCATGCACTATTTTCTTCATCCAAATTGCACATAGTATTTTTTGGATCGAGTGATTGAATGGTGAATCATTTCTTTTTTTTTGTGATGTTTCCGAACTCGATGGAAGAAACGAGCTCTTTTAGGAAAAAGGTGGATGGGTTTCATCATAATAAGATTGGGTTGGCCATTGCATTAATGTAAATGATGGATCAAATATCATGCACCAATGTGTTCTTATAGATGTATGATGGTTTGATTGCCATGCATATTTTCTCTATCCAGATTTGCACATAATTTTTATTTGATTGAATGATTGAATGACATCATAAAAAATGTTTTGTAATGTTTTCAAACTTGGAAGTGGAAGATGGGAGTTTTATCCAAAAGGGTGTATGTGTTCCTCTCATAATAAAGCTGGGGGGCCATTGCATTTATTTGAAAGATGAATTGAATGTTATGCATTTGTTTAATTTGCCCATAATATGCAGCGTCATAAGATGCATGGATACTCTGTGCATTCTTCCAATTAGATTTAGTTCTTAAATATAAGCAATATGGATTCGATCACAAGTCATGAGAATGTCTGTATGGATTATGGGTATTTCTACCTTTAGGTATGGATTCCCAATATCCATATTCTAGTAGACATACTAAAAAGAAAAGAAAGAACTTTGGGTGTACTCCAAATCAAGAATATTTCATGACAAAGCAAAAGCTGAAAGGGACTTTCACCCCAATATCTTGGAGAAATATAGTAAAGGCAATGAAAAGTAAGTATAGGGAAGAATGTGATAAGGATAAACCACAGAATTTGAGGACCCTAAAGGGTGAATAAGGCCATTCAATGGCACTGCATAACTTATCTGGCTTTAGGTGTAATGACTCCTAAAAGTTAGTGATAGCTGATGAAGCTGTTTGGAACTAATTGTGTGGTGAGTCCTACGCTTTTTTTTGTCTATAGGTGTCCCGTGTGTCTATAACTCTATTTGTTTTACTTATGTAATAAATATAATAATTTTAAATGTGTAGAAACACTCTTGGGGATCAAAATTTCAGAAAGGCCCATCCATAGATATGATGATCTAGAGTAATGTGTTGGTGAGTTGGCTGCATGCAATCGCACTGCTCAAGATACTACCACTAAAAGGGACACAACATTGGAGATGAAATCCCAAATGAAGTGATGGGTAGCTTATCTGGTAAATTTAACTCTCCACCCCTTCACCTGGTGGAAGATGTAGATAAGGTGTTTGCATCATCTACTTCAAGTAAAAGTGCCAAGAGTCTACCTTCTAAAAAGAAGTGTAGAAGTTCTATAGGATCATGAACTCCTCGTGGGAAGCAAGCTACCAAGGATAATGTTGCTTATTACGCCCTTGATCAAGTAGTTATTGCAGTATGCAAGATGGCCACCTATAACCCTACCCTAGCCCTTTCTCTTACTCTTGTCTTCTATGTCAGCACCATTCTCACATTTGACTCACATAATCATGTAGCAATATTGGGATCAAACTTATTGTGATTGGTTATTGTTTCTTGTCACCTCTGGCGAGTATTCTATAATCAAATCTTAACTCCTCATTAGTAACAATGTTTTTTGTCATCCTAATAAAGTTATGTAATATGCAAGTTGCGATGACGATCTTGATTTGTGTACTAGATCAATACCGAAATTGCTTTTGTTGGATGAGGAATCGCGCCTTACATAGGCCAAATATGCACTTAACCACATTTGCGGCTATGTCGTAAACTAAAAACCTCATCTTTCGTCCTTGGATATTACTACCTTGAAGGTCTTGAAGACAGTATCAACTTTTATGGAATACGGCGATGAAGCTTTGCATGTTAGAGTAGCTTGCATCTATGAGGTAGAATTTTCCTAAAATAAGTACAACTTGCACATCAATGTTTACGACGCTCATACTTACCCCAAAAAAAGGTTTACGATACTTACTTTATAGTTGTGTAAAATATAGAATCAAAGTCATGTCGAAGGATACTGTAGCCAAAACATTTTGAGATATCTGAACCTTCTGTTGCAAAATTGAGGATGATTGTGTGATTCAATACAAGTTGGGATGTAAGTCCCATCAATTGTTCCAACACAATTCTGAATATGTAGGGAAAAAAAAAGTTACAGGACAACTGTATACAGTTGAAAATATTTTTTTTGTGATTTTTTAGTTTGTTAATCAATTTTTCAGTACGGTTGATTGAAATAACCGCAAAACGGAACTATATTTTAGATTTTTGGTCTTTTAATAAAAAAAAGGAATTTAAAGGCATCAATATAATCTATGAATATCAAAACTAGAAGCATTAAATAAGAACAAATAATAAAAAAAGCAGACAAGTAAATTATTCATGAATTGCCTATTTGAGATAACCATTTAGTTAAGGTAAGCCAAAAAAAGGGTGTGGGAAAACAGAAAACGGATAAAATTTCAAAAACTGTCATAAGTGATCAATAACCCACGTTAGTAACTTTAGTAATTATTACTTAGATTACTCAACAAAGGCCAAAATCAATACACATGATGAAACAATCCCAAACAGAAACCGATACCTAAAATACTCAGTTTTCATTTGTCTAAATACCCAAAGTTGGAATCATGATACTACGATTCCAAAGAAGTCCAGCATTAGAGAGCATCTCGAATCTCCTAGATTGCTACAACTGTGTAAGTGTTTACAGAGAGCTTTAGCTTAAGCACCCAAAGTATTTCTCTTTATTTTATTTTTTCTATATTGAAAAGGAGAAAATTAGAAAATTGATTGGTCGGAAGGTGACTATGGTGAGGGGATAATAGCAAAGGGTTGATAGGATGAAGGCCATTGTTGCGCCATGTTGGGACGATAAATAGAGTTGAGATAGCTATCATGATTGGATAGGACAGGTGGGCCGGACACGAAGCTAGTGGTCCCACCGGTCAAACTCGTGGTTCTGGACCAGCATGAAATCGAATCAGAGAATACAAGGCTCATTCTAGTGAACTCATTGGTTTGACTGGTGTAGACTGGAACATCCACTCCTTACACCATAATAAAATCTACAAAAACAAAAAAAAAGAATTTTATTTTTGGGCAATTTTTGCTGGATTTTCTCCTTTTGTTTAGTCATTTGGGCATTGATAGGTGCATTTGTGATCAAAATAAATATCTGGAATAGTTTTAAGGCTTGAAAGCTCGATATTTGAAGAGAGGGAGATAGAAAGAGAGAGAGTTTTGCAATTTTTTCTTTCCACTCTATTTCTTTCTACCCAAGACCTTATAATTTGATGCCCTTTAACAGCAAGATTTGTGGCCATCTAACATGTTACTACATCAACCTCCCAAGTAAGTATTTTTCATTTGGTTTTGTGATTATTTGATTTAAATTTATGAGAAGTTAGAAACAAGAAAGTGGTTTCTTCTTTTGGAGAAAATTTGTGTTGCTAACTTCTTTTCATTTTTTTGGATTGCATCTCTATTTGGTATTTAGATTTGTAAACTTCCAATGATCTGGGTCACTTTCAAGTTTTAAAAGCCCAATCTTGAGAGAGAGAGAGAGAGAGAGAAAAAGAAAGAAAGAGAGGCTCTTTCCAGTTTTGATTTACCCCTACGACTCGCTAGCCTAAAACCGTGAAATTACTACAAATTTTGATTCAAATCTATAGAAACAAGGCATGTGGTTCATTTGAACTAAAAAGTGCCTATTTTTTCTTTTTAAATTAGCTTTCTTTTTAAATTGCTTATTTGCCCTATTCGCATTTATACTAAACATGTATATTGTAATGTGTTTGTACCTTTGTGTCTGTACCTTTTGGGGTGATTGTAATTATTAACTTTTGGGGGGTTTGGAATTATAAAGCAAGAAAGTAAGATACTTCATTAATATTGCATACTTTAGTTATTCAATTTATATTATGATAGGTTTCTGATTTTCATGGTGTGGGATTTTTCAATTACTTCTAGTTTGAGATTTTGTTTGCAGCATTATGGTGATCTTGGTGGATAATGGGGGTGGTTTGAGTGGTGGTTTGTATGCGGCCATGTAACTAGAGTTGTACAGAGAGAGAGGTACCCAAATCAAAGTGGTTTTTGTCAGATGTTCACAAGGGGCAGGAGCATTGATCAGGGCAAGGAACATTTGGATCAAAAGACAACCAATGTTTCTAAGGTGTCCCCCAATACCATACACGAGATGCAACAAAGTGAAAGGAAAAAATGAGATAATATTGCTGATGAGATTGAGAATCCATGATCAGAGACCATGGTAACATAAATGATATCCCAAGGTGGAAAATCCCAATACATCCTGGGCCCTCTCGATTCACTTGGTTAGCATGCCAAGGGAGCCTCATAACCAATGACAGAATCTGGAGACGGGGACTCCAGATGGAAAACATATGCTATTGTGTGAAACAGAAAGGAAGACCCATGATCACTTTATCACCTCTTGCAACCTTGTCCGCCACCTCTAGCAAACGGTGCAGCGGAAATTCAACACAGTCACAATAGTCAACTGCAACACCCAGAGCTTGATAGCACACTGATTCCAAAAGAAAACTATTTTCTTAAAAAACTATAATGGGAGTTCTCTCTACCTTTCATATTACGGGTGCAAGAAAGGAATCAGAGTGCAAAAGAGAATTGGAACCAATCCATCCAAAACCAACAAGGATGCATGGAAGAAGTACGTGGTTAGATCAGAATATTGATCATGAACTGCTTGGAAGAGAAGTATCATGAATGTTATGGTGAATTCTGAGAATGTTTTGGAAGTCAATTGATGCATCTGAGCAAACTAATCATGCAGAGATCATACTTAAAATAGTAAACAGTGTATATAAGAGGTGGGTGAGCAGTATATTATTCAAGTAATCACAATGGAGCTGATCAGCTGAACATTTATAGGATCTTTTCAATGGAGTCAAATGGGACAGATATAGTAACAAGGCAGATGACCAAAAGCTTAATTCTTCATGGTGAATTTGTGATTGAAGTACTTGATTTATGCAATAGTATTAATACATCACCTTTGTGCAAGGCCTTACCTTCCCTTTCCTTTTTTCCCTCTCCTCTGATGACAACTCCACTGTTGCTAATGAACTGCCTATTGTTGATGGCAGAAGAACTTGGTGCCCTTCATTCCGCAAAAACTTTTCTGAGGATGAGTGCACTCAGTTCCTTCGTCTACTGGGTACCTTATCCTCCCACTTCCTCCCCTATTCCGGCAGCGACTCTTTGGTTTGGAGCCTGTCCCCTTCTGGCTTTCTTCAGTAACCTCTTTCTACAAAGCCCTCCTTCAATCGCCAACCTTTCCCCTCAACCCCACCTCTATCTTGTCGAAAGTGTGGTCCACCATAGCTGCACCAAAGATCCAGTTCTTTTGTTGGATCGCAAGCTCCCATAGACCACTTACAGTCGACCAACTTCAAAGGAGAGGTCTCTCCTTACCAAATAGATGTAGCCTTTGCCTCAATGAGGAGGAATCCAACCCTCATCTGTTCATTCTCTGCGACTATTCCAGCCAACTGTGGTCACTTGTACTCCAACTCTTCGGCCTCCAATGGGTTACTCCACCCACGGTCAAAGCCCTCATCACCTACAGCTTCGATTCTCACTGGGTTTTGGCTGGGAAGATATTATGGAAGGCCACGGTGGCTGCTACAATCTGGTCGCTATGGCTGGAAAGGAACAATAAGATCTTCAATGGTGATCAGCTCCAACTGTCAGCCCTTTTCCACAAGATAGTCTTGTTAACCACTTTCTCGCTTCTCATCCTAAAGCCTTTTCAGGCATCCCCAGGAACACTTTCTTCCCTCATTAGCAAAACATTCTCTACTATAGACCTCCCAAACCCTCAAGAATCAGCAAGTGGAGACCCCCACCAGTGGACAGCATCAAGCTAAATTTTGATGGCTGTTCTTTAGGCAACACGGGTCCCTCAGGCGCAGGGGGTGTGTTCAGAGACAGCCCGGGCTGCGTCATCTTCCCTCTTTCGGCCCATCTTGGGACTTTCGATTCCCAATATGCAGAAGCCATGGCTCTCCTACTGGGCTTGAGAAACTTTAAACATTCATGGGGCTCCTCACTGATAGTGGAAGGAGACTCTTCTAAGACTATTTCCTGGGCTAGAGGCTTGTCCCCCCCTCCTTGGCAATTGTCATCAATCTTTGATGAAATTTTATATTTATGCAGGGATATCAACTTCTTGTGGCTGCATACTTGGAGGACATCTCACAGTCTAGCAGATCTATTGGCGAAGGAGAGAGCTAGTTTGTATTTAGACTCCCTGGCTAGGTCCAACTCCTTGTTTGTGCAAGACTTAAGCCGTACTGACCAATAGATTGGGTCCAACTCCTTTTTTTTGTTCAGGACCTCTACAGTACAGTCTACCACCTCGCTTTTCGAGCAAGTCAGTGCTCAGTTTTTTGTATATCTCATTGTATATCCTGTAAGAAGGGCACTTCTTATAAGCCTTTACTGATCTTGGAAGACTAATGCTTTAATGTATTTTTTACTGTTAGCCACCATGGGAGGGTGTGCTCTCAGTCTTATCGCATGTAAACTCCCATAGTAATACAATGTTAACCTTTCTCAAAAAAAAAATAGTATTAATAATATATAAACATTAAAAACACCAGTTTACTGAGTATCGTAACATACCTTAATTTATTTTTATTTAATGTAGCTCTATGGTGGCCCACATAAAGGAAAATGAAGAACTTGCAGAAGATGGCTCTCACATTTTGAAAATGACTTGATTTTAAAAATGACTTGTAGTTCATCTGGTTGAGAGTTCAAATTTAGCTCTTTTGATGGAAATTTTCTAACTCATTGTCCTACCACTCTTTAAGTTATGAGTCCCCATATGTGATATTATGGCATACCTAATATGTATTACATTTTCCTAAATAATGAATTCATGTATTATCCAACATAACCTTACAAAGAAAAACAAACTTGAGTAGAAGACTACTAAATGATCTTGTAAAGCTATCCATTTTTTTTTTGGTGAATGAGAAGGTTGAAAGAAAGCTATCAGGAGTCCTATCACATAGACCCCATTGCCATGAGAGGTATGGATAACTTTAGAGAGTTGTTTGTCGATGTTGGAGATGTCGTGCTCCCTAAAGGATGTTTGAGATGGGGCCAAGTTCATGAGGCTGCTGACCATTGAGAGTTGTCAGGGCCCTAGATCTAGATCTTCAAGGAAGAGCATGGGACAATAGGGGATGAGGAAGAGCACTTATGGAGAAAGAGGAAGAAGATAAACATTTTGAGGAAGATGACTCTAATGATCATGGTTTCACATCATCAGCTTCGGATGCAACTAGTGATGTGATGGAAAAAGCGGCAGACTATGGTGGTGGGGGTGATGATGATGACAATGTACCTCAGTTTATTTAAGATTTCTTAGCTTGTTTTGTTGTTTTAAGTCTTTTGACTTTCATGACCTTCTGGTAGCAATGACGAATTGAGGATTAATGAAGTTGGTACGAACCGACTATGGCATGTAATATAATTGTTTAATCCATAAGGCCTATGTGTCCTATAGAAGATATTCCTTTATTCATATTAACAATGTTGTATGACTCGAGTGATTCTTATTGTATTTCAAGCTAAGCTTTCATGTTTGGGCAAGTTTCAATCTTCTAAAGTGCTAATAATTCAAGTTTCAAACTCATGTATCTATGTTAAATGAAGAACAAAACAACATCCACACAAAACATGCTAAAAAGAAGTCGCTTTATCATTTACTAAATATATTTTGGAAAGTACACAATAAGCTCATTTAATTTTGTACAATGAGTTGAAAATAAACCTCGGCTACTAAGTGTGAAATGAAGCAGCTGGGAGTCCCATTGACAGAGTTGAACCCTGCCCTCCCACCCCCCTAACCAGGAAAAGGAGAAAAAAAAAAAAAGAACTTTGAGACATGCTCCACTAAAAGCTGTCAAATTTTACATTTGATGGCTATGGGTGATTATGACCACCTTATACCAAAGGTAAATAGTTTTCTATCATACGGTCGAATACGTTTTAAGGGGCTTCAGCATCCAACCCAACACCCCCCCCCCCCCCCTCCCCCCTTTCTTTTTGTTTCTGTTTTCTGTTTTGGGCATCCTCAATCATGAGGCGTCTATCTAGGCTATCAAGGCACCACCTAAGTGGCCAGGATCCCTTTCTACCTAGGTGGTTTCTTTCACACTCTATAACTTCAATTACATATGAACTGTAAGTATCGGATTGAACTTTGAATTTGGATGTGTAAGTTTGAGGCCTCAAGCCTTGAACATAAAACTTTCAAAGATGGTGTCTATTGCTTAATGGCTTGTGAAAGAATTAACATACGAGCTTTACAGGCAACATGGACAATAGATATGGGATTCACTTTACATGTCTAATGCTCTTCAAATCAATGCATTTTACTTAATACAATTATGCTGTATGTAATAAACTATTGTATACTTCGGCTCATGGAGGTCAAAGATGAACAGTCGTTGGTTCCGTCTTTACTTTATTTATCACTCACCTGGTGGTGTATGCCTTCTCCCTCTTCGTATATGGTTGTGTTTCCAAGATCGGGGAATTCTAACTGTGTATTAGGAAGGGATGGTTAGAAGGTAGTTTCTGAAGGCTGCTAGCCTACGCCTCGACCTATCAAGAAGTTTCTCGAGGAATGGGAGTGTAATTGGTTCTCCTCACCTCCTTTTTATTTGCTTCTTAGCTTCTACTGTTGTCTATAAATGACTATATTATTTCTCTGCTTTAAATATTTTGGAAATTTCCAAGATTCTTTCAGGATTTGATTCTATTTTCTTCCATTGATTTTCATGTATTTAATATTTTCCTAAATTTTTCAATTAATTTTAAAATTTGACTGTTCCGACTGATGAACCAGCTAGATTCACCCAGACCGACTAAAGCATAGCCTCCATCAGTTTAATGGCCAATCTGATCCTGATAACAATAGTTTAGGTTGTACAAGCCAGAACATGATGCTTAAAAGAACATTACAAAGTGTGAACAGAAAACATTTGAAAGTACTAGTGCAATTGACAAGATAAATCAGAGAGAGGCAAATTATGGACAGATCCAATGATTACCCAATAGCAGTAGGAAATCAGACTAGTGATATGTCTTTTATCAAAATGGTCAAACTGATGAGGAACAAAAGCACGTCATTCTGTAATAAGGGATATAAATAGTCGTTTACCACCATAGTGGAGATTCATAGCAACTGGGATCTCCCAACTTGGTGGCGATATCACTGCTAGAGCTAGATCTTGGTAGATACCGCTCCAACATGGGAGGAACACGATTCGAATCCCTTTAGGATTGGTCCATATTAAACACACCCCTGTTAGATTGATCCTTTATGAGGAAACATGTCTAAAATATATATCCACTAAAAAAATAGAAATATGGTGCCAAATCATGTTCTATACATTTTCAAAGAGATAAGAGATGCTTTTACCAGGTGGGTCTCGGACCTTTAGAGTTTATCATGCAATACCAAAAAGTTCGTACGAGATCCTTAAAATTCAGGGTGTACAGACAACAATCTCGACCGTAGGGAACTTCTAGCCTATAAAAATTCCATGCTCCAGCTCCCAACCCAACAACTATGGAAGACTCCATCTTCTCTTCATAGGGGATTGATAGGATGATTGTGGGAAAACAGTTCAAGCTAGCTTAGAAACAAAGAGAAGCATTCACCTCACAAAAAACTAGAACAAAATCTGAAAACAGGAACGCCACAGAGGCATCAACAACACCATGAAAGTTGACTTGAAACAAGGGAGAAATAAGGACTTTTGTGATGGAGAAGGCAGCTCCGTCAGCAACACTAGTGAAAGTTGACATGGGGTAAGGCAGAAAAAAAGGACTTTTAAAATAGAGACAGCAGCCTCGAAAGGAAACAGTGGTCTGAGATTGGATGGGAGCCAACTTTTGTCCAATACAATTGGAAGAAATGATATCAAGTGAACTCAGCTCCTAAAGAGTCAGGCTTACTGTAATACGTCGAACCACCACTATATCACTTTGAAAACATCTTGCCATCCCCACCTGATCCTTCCTTCTACTAGCTGGCTCATCTTCTTGGATACACTCCTCACAAATGACTAATGCCATATCCCTGCTCCATCCAACCACACCAATGTGCTTATGGCATTTGCGCTACCAAAGCACGGGATTATTTATTGTAGAAATTATTTCCTCTCCTTAACAATAAACCTTCACACATCCCTTATGCAACCTTCGAAGACCAGATTTCCTTCTCCGAAAAATCATCACTCTTAGCTCCCATTCATAGCTGAGATCCCAAACATTGAGAGCACTATCCTGCATTTCTTTCCATGATGCACAAATTTTATAAGGCTATACCTCAACAATGTCTTAGGATTGTAAATACCTCTCCCCCTTGCACCACATGTCAATTTACCTCTCCCCCTTGCACCTCATGTCAATTTCTACGCCTTAGCCGCCAAAGTAGCATGGCCCAGCAAACCCACATCAAAGAGATTTGAGAAATATAAACAAAGGTAGCAGAGAGAAGTGAGATGGTCAAGAAATCCTTAATCAACTGATGGAAGAGTACATTTTGCATTTCTCCAAAAAAATAATGAGATTTCCTTGCTTTTAAGTTTTAATAATGGATTCGATTTAGTTTTCTCTCGCTTTAATGAAAAGTCTTACTGACCACAGTAATAAGCAATGAGGACCTTTTTTTACAAGGCTATACCTCACCATTCTCTTAGGAATGTAAATACCCCTCCCTTGCACCCCCTGTCGCTTTCCACGCCTTAGGCTGCGAAACAACCTGGCCTAGCAAACCCACATCAAATTTGAGAAATATAAACAAAAGCAACAGAGAGAAGTGAGAGGATAAGAAATCCTTGATCTACTGATGGAACGGTTCCTAATTCTTTTAAGTTTTAATAATGGATTCTTTGTATCCTTCTCTCACTTCATGCATAAGACTTATAGACAACAATAATGAACCAATGAGGACCTTTTTCCTTGTCAACCTTACTTTCACATCTTTCAGAGATGGTCATTCACAATAATAAGTCAAACATCTAAAATTCCTATTAAACTTCTACATGAATCGAAAAAATATTCTCATGCACTTAATATTTTGTCTGAGAAAGACAATTGATAACGTACAAAGTGTGTCAAGTGGGCCAGTGAAGATTAACATTTATAAGATCAGCAGGTTCCTCCTAACGCTTGCAATTATTTAGCAGATGCAAACCAGAGATGAGGTACTAAGAAGAACTAAGAACAAGACCTGAGTGGGATGTTTTTCAATCTATTTTGGGATTTTTTTCAGTTTATTTTCTGTTTAGTTTAATTCCTTCTATTTCGTGGTTGAGTAAGGGACATTTTATGCATTTTACTTTAAGTTAGGAGCTTATTTAAAATTACTTTAAGTTAGGACTGATTATTTTTAAATTTAAACATGGGGCATTATGGAATTTTGTGGTTAAGTTGGGACTATTTAGTTAATTTCATTTTCGGTTAAGCTTATTTAAAATCATTCATGTGAGCTATAGCAAAGGAAAAAGGGAGCCTTACATGAAGTGCTAGTTAGTATTTTGTAGGAAAGAAACCTAGGTTTCCTCCAACTTGTGCTAGTGCTTTAGTTGGAATTTGTTAATTTTTTGTTTTCCTTCTCAAATCCCTCCATCAATTGGTATCAAAGCATGGTTGAAAGGCGGTTAGAGATTGTAATGGCTGGTCATGGAAGTTTTGGCCATACGAATAACGTTCTGATCCGATTGCATAAGAAAATCAACATCTTAAAGGAGAGGGTTACACAGCTGCTGCGCTAGAGAGCTCAACAACAGCGTCCCCCAAACAAAGAGGGACTTACTGGGTTGGATCCAAATCGTGAGGGTTTAGATTTTTATGGCTAGAGCTCAAGTTAGTGTGGGAACAAACCAGTGACGTGTCAAATTACATTGATGGGTTCGATAGACGATGGAATCCACAGGAGCATAATCTTGAAGAACAAAAAATACCAACCCTCAATTGGATTCAATATTCTATGAACATGGGAATTGTCGTATCTTTGATAGTGCTTGTATCTTTGATAATGATCATAAAGAACCGGGTGAGAGTGACAAAATTGTTCCTAGAACAATGGGAATGTTTGGTTTCTGAGCTCTCGATATAGTAATGAGAATGATGTTGATGGTGGTGGTGAATAGGTACCAGATGAGAAGGTTGGTGGAAGAGACTACAAAGAGCTCTTTTGTAGTCTCTTGGGTTGATTCATTGCCATAGTTCTCTTTTTTAATGCTGTTCTTTTTTGCTTGTTTGAGGATCGAAAAGAGGGTGGATTTCATTTCCTACCTTTTCTTACTGCATCAACAACCCAGTCATTACATTCCCACTAATGCAATTCTTGGTAGCAAATATTGAAGTTGAATTTTCTCAAGAATAACAGACGAGTTGGCATAGTCCTTCAAGATAAGTTTGGGCAAGTCGAATGTTCCTTTGTATACACAAGCATTGGCAATGATTGATCATTCGGTAGACCTCAAGGGTTTTCCAAATTTACAACAATTGACCTTTTAGTAAGAATGTGATATTATGCAGTAAAAGGACTAGTTGCTGAAAAGAAAATGAGAACATCCTAGGACACGCTTGGTATATATGTAGAAGAACTGGATGTCAAGAAAAGGAAGTGAATGAATTTGAAGATGACCCTACCAAGTAAAGTATGGCATGATCTCTTAATTTAAAAACTTAGTCTTTCAGATAGAAAATCAGACACTAGGATCCCACCCAAGGTGGTGCTCCTGCAGTTGGGGAGCGGGAAAACTTCCCATACTTCGGCTGTTTGGCAGGTTTCATTGTCCAACCTACAAAATGCATCTCAATATAATTTTGGTTTTTAAAGAAAGATGAACATTTTCATTCTAGACAAAATTTGAAAGAGAACTAGGGGTTGAAATCATTCAATTATTTTTTAAAAATATATCTTATTTCTAATTATAAATGCTCCCATTAGGGAGATTCTGGCAAACAATGATACTCCACTCCCGATCCTGCTCCCACTCCTTACAACTATGACCAACATGATTCCTAACATGGTTTTTTGGTACTGTAAGCCTTCAATTATTTGCAAGGGTTCAAGGATGCTTTCAGATATTATTTTCCAACTTTTAACAAAGGAAAATAAATAATAAAAGCAGAAAAATGTATAATCTATACTCTGCATACACCATACCACAAATTTAACTTAATATACTAATCTTTCATTCCAAGCAAAATGACACGAGAAAAGGAAAAATAATAAAAAAGAGCACTCATAAGCTTATCCTGGAGATACAAAGTGCATAGACAAGTACCATCATATACCCAGAACATTCAAATTTGCTTGTTTAATCCTCCAAATATTTCTCTCAACATTTCTCATCGGCAAAGGCAGTACTTCCTTCTGGTCTGTTGAAATAACATTGCAACCTAGGAGTGTCATGCCTAAGAATGATGTAACAAGCATCAACAGAAAGATACGGACTACTGTTATATATTTTGAAGAAAAAACTAATGTTAGATACATTAACTTCAGTTGCAACTAATGTTTGCTACATTAAGTTCACCATGATGTTAAGGAACGAGTAAGCATACCAAATCCTGCTAGTCCACAGCCAGCCCCAAGCTCAATAGCTCGTTTACCCATCAATTTATTCGGGCAAAACTGACCCTTTCTGCAGTTCCTTTCCTGAACTGGTACAATAAGATCTCAAAATCAAAGTACAATATGAGATTTTTCAAAATCAAATTACAATATAAGATAAAGACGAAAAACCTTTCGCATATGTTAAGTAAATCATAACTAAAAAAACAACCAAATAAATAACAGGATTTCGACATATTAAAACAACTAATAAAAAAAATTGGAAAGAACCTAGTATCCCACACACCAAAGAAAGTTCCATATCACCGATGCCAAATAAGAGAGGTCATCACTTCAGCTATTCTATAGGCATTGCAGCTAATCTATACATCACATACAGAAAGCATCAATGTAATAACTTTGCATTCTCTTCCCATGCCAGTTTTCCAAGTTATCATGACTTCCCTGACAAATGATGTGCAAAGACTGGAGAGAGATTGCCATCAAATCCCAAAAAAACAAAGAAAAATGGAACATAAACATTTGGTTAAGTCAAACTTCATGCGACCCACTTGGCCATTTTCTCACAAAGGAACAAAGTTTGTAAGGATCTTTGTCAATTTAATTGTTGACGCCTCACAAAAATGTGATCTTCTTATTTGTTAAATTTCATGCAAAAATATGTTTGATATAAATGTACGCAAAGCGCCCTTACCGACTATGAAGCAGAAAAAATGTGGCATGGCAATAGAAAGTGAGATTTCAGAACTATAGCCAGTAATTGAATACACGGTGAGGACAAGATGACAATTACCGAGTCAAAAGATGTTGCACATGGGTTGAATGCGCAAAATAGCCATTTTACACAAAGATATTTGAGAATTCAGAATTCAAAACACAAGGAAAGCCATAACAAAGATTAACCATGATGCGCTGACAAGATCTTTGTTGCATGTAACAAGAACAGGAATAACATGTGCAATGGGACAGCAGTTATTAGAACGGAAGTACCTTTGTAAAGACTGAGAGATACATACAGCTGTGCAATGATGCTGCGCCAAGGAAGCTCTAGTTACTTCATCATTGGCATTTTTGCACTTGATATATCCAAAGTTTGCATGCACCCTTTTGGTTCCATGAGAGAGAAAAACCAGAACTTGACCCCTCCCTTTCATTAAGAAATCCTATTGCATAAAGCATCTAAATCTAAAATGACATTAAAGAGAGCGACTTAACTTGAAACGCCCATCTATAGCTTTTCAAAATCTCAATGACATTGCTAAAACAGAAACAATGTTAGAGAGAGGAATGGAGCACATTATTTGATGAGCATGGTGTTGACAATTGTAGCATGGCATCCTAAGTACAAATCTACTGCCAACTTATCCAAAAGGAGACAGAGTAGTCCAACTTAGAACTATCTCCTTGCACAACATACTCATCTCACTTTCAAATATCCAGACATTCTATCATATCATCTATTCAAATCACATAAAAATTTCCTTAGACATTCTCTCTCTTTTAAAGTCAAACACCCTAGATATTCTATATATTTTTTATATGCACTACATTCCTCTCCTCCAAGTACACGTCCTCTATTTTATCGTTGAAAGGACTATGTGACCCGAGTAAAAAGAATGAGGGTGAAGAGATCTCATGCATTCATTCCTTAGATCAATCATCATGATTAAAAGGAATGAGGTGGAAGCATTATCCCTCGGTTTCCATAACTCTATTCCCATAAAAAAATAGTGTAGAGAAAAATACTATCTTTTTGCAAATAAATTTCAATTAATCTCTACACTTTCTTATTTTAAAATCAAACAAAATTTCTACACAACACTTTCCTTAAATTTTAAACAAGTGGATATCTAGCCATAGTCTTCGATGTCTTAATACACAAGCCATGTCTTAATAAATAAAAGCTTCTAATAGTTGAGCTACGATGCAGATAAACCATGAAAGAATCATGCCTAGAGGATTTTCTAATGTTTACAATTACAAACTAGCAAATTGGTCCTGGTTCTGAGGGTATCATCAAAGTTCACACCACAAGTTTTTTTGTATGTATCTCAACCGCTATAAAAGTAAGTGTTTGTATCACGGCCTAAATTGTTTAATAAAAGCCTTCATGGAGGCCACTTGGCATCCACATAGATAGACAATAGCAGATATCAATTCCTCTATAACTCACACTCTTGAGTCATGTTTCTATATCCATACATTATTCATAGGAAATGAGTGAAGAACTGAGTGCTCGATATGCACTTAAATGTACCTAAACATTTTTAAACTCGTAAGGGGCAAACCTCAAGTTTCTTTAAAATGAAAAAGATGCAATTGCCCCTTGACTGAAGTTTAATTCCAACAGCTAAAAATTTTTTAAATGCAAAAAGAGATAGAGACGCATGAAATGCCACCAGCCTGTAAAAGCATGAAAAAAGATGTTTTGTGAATTCACCACTAAAATTAACAGTTTTCACCAACATCCTATTTGCATGGATACAGATACACGTGTCAATGAAGGACACTTGTATGGGTATCAAGTTCTCCTTTTCTTAATTCACAGAAAAAAGAAAGTGTCCAGTGCTTGTTAATGAATGCATGGCCAGAATTAACATATAGTAATTCCATTTATTTGATTGATCTAGAATTTTCTAGCTCTTTGAACCTAACCAGGATATGGTTCAAGGTTTCATTAAAGTGGGCCATTTGATCCTCGGGACCATCACCATCTTGACTGACTACCATCACATCAGCTCGTTCTTCAAGGACAAATGTTTCCATGATAGAAGTAACTCTAGTTTGCTTTGTGCCCCGATCTGGCAATCCAGGCAATAGGGGTTCAGACTACCCCGATTGGATCTAGGATTGCCTTGATGATTGGGTGATCACCGGCTCTTGACGGCCTTGGGGCCGTAACTTAGGTAGATATGACATGAGACAGCCTTGGGGCCATGCCTTGAACTGACTAGGCACATGACAGCCTTGGGGCCATACTTCCATAGGTTGGGGCTCAAGACGGCCTTGGGGCCATACTTCCATTGGTTGTGGCTCAAGACGGCCTTGGAGCCGTGGTTCAGACGAGCTGGATTCATCTTTCCGCACCTCGATAACTCTGCATTGAACAGTACCGTTCATTTTTGGTTCTACCGTAGTTTGCCATGGGTAGAACGGGTTTTTCATTAATAAATCTTCGAAGGTGGAAGACTCTGACTTCTTTCTTATGAGTGGCACTTTCATGCCTTTTTGCTGCTTGATTCTCAAACTTCAGTAGATGCGCTCCCAGAACTGGAATTGGGTGTGGAATCCTGTTTGATTGGCCTGCCTTCAAGAGACTAAAAGCAAACTCATTCAGGTAAGGCGCGGAGCCCCACGAGTAGGGAGTTCGGGGTTGCCTTTGGAAGTTTGGTTTTTGAAGAAGGGAGGGACTGTTCCATCGGCCTTGGGGCCGTGATTTTTTCCCGAATCCATCCTCGAGGGCCAACGCATACATGGAATGTAGAAGGGGCTGACAAGAGTGTACTCGAAGGGAATTTCTTTGAATACCATGTTGTCATGGTTTTGGGGGTAGAAAAGGGCATATACTGCCGGCCCTTCCCCTTAAAGCCAAAGACAGCATTGGAACTGCACGTGTGAGCGCGATCCGCAAAAGTGTTGGGTGTGGCTTGGAAGCCAACCCTTAGTGAAGAGAGAGGTCTAGCGTTTGGAATGTTGACCTTTGCAGTTGGAGTGGTCTTAGGACAACTTTGGTTTGCAAGCATGAACATAATTGTTTGGGACTTATGGCTGAGTCACGGGTTGTGTGCTCTTTCGGGTGCAATATTTGGATTGCCCCGAGCCAAATGAGTATTACGCAATGCAGTGTGAGTGGCTTGAGAACCACTTTTGCTAGTGGGTCCGGGTCACAAGTGACCCGAAGCATGTGAGGTGGTCGGGGTTAGCTTTTGCTTGCCTCGATTTATCACTGCAATGGCTGAGCCATTCGTAGTGATGTGTTTGAGGGTGTGTCGACCGGCTTTAGAGCCCTTCAAGTTAGATGGTCTAGCGATCAATTCGCCAGCATGAAGTGTGTGGGGCATCATACCAGGATGAGGCATCATACCAGGATGAGCAGTGCCCCTGTGGAGTGGAGATGCGGTGACCTTATGGTTACCCATTGAAGTGGTGGCTTTAGAAGAGCCGCCCACGAGAGAAGAAGGAGTGGTGTTAGGACCACACTTGAGCTTAACACTGGTGGAGGGTCCACCAGTAAGGGGCGGCGGTTTTAGAAGTGCTCATGCAGTTGACAATAATGGACTTGCCATTGTTGCCAGTAGAGAGGGAGTAAGGGGTTTGGGGTCCCTTTCCTGAGTTTTCCTGAGCTTGAGCCGGGTGTGAAGGTCTAAGTGACCTCGCAAGAGATAAATGGGAGCAATGGGTTGAAGAACCTTGCTTCCCATGGGTAAGTTCATGAATGTGGGGATGATAAAATCCCCAACTCGGATGAGGGAGGAGTAAGCAGATTCCATAGCAGTTTTTAGGTGAGAGTGAAATGAGAAGTCAGATTAAGAGCGGACCAAACCAACTATAGGGTGGCACATCCTCAGTGGAATCGCCAGTAGGTCAGCCCTGGATTTACCGTTGCTCGGGCTCCCACAAGCACTCGGGCTCGATGAACCCCCTCTCGGACAACCGTTAGACCTGTGCGCGCGTGTGCGCTCGCGTGCCACGTGGGGATAGGTATTTCCAACGAAGAGAAGATTTTAAAGCAGTAAAGAGGTGGACTCGAACACCTACCTCACCATGATTGAGTTCATGGGACGTGTCCGGGCCGTAGTCCTCTTAGATCAATGACGAAAGCCCTCAGGGCTGTCCAACAGCTCGATTTGAATTCTGCCCCCTCAAAAATAAATATCTCACTAAATGACTGCTTTTAGAATCTGCCTATGGTAACCTCCTCCTAATTATGCGTGTGGGATAGGGATTCTAGTTTTAAAGGTTAGAGGGACAGGAAGATAGATAAGAAAGAGAAGAATAAGAGTGGGTTGGTGAGACTTTAGTTTTAGAGGTAAAAAGAAGAAGATGATGAGATAAAAGTGAAGATATGACCCGAAAATTAAGGATCAAAACTCTTAAAAAACTATCTCAGGGGGAACCTAGCCCGAGTGATCGAGTGCAAGAGAATCTGAGTCTCTTACAACCCAAAACACTATGTGAACTGATGATTAGCGCAGCAGCCCAAGAGTTAGAACCCTAAGAAACTATCTCAGGAGGACCCTGTCTCAAGTGCTCAAGGGTGAGAGAAGAGATGAATGAAGAGAGAGAATGAAGAAATAATGAAATAAAGGTGGGTGAATGAGAGGGGAGAGAAAGATAGAATAGATGAGAGAGAGTAGATGAAGATAGATGAGTGAGGAATAGGAGTTAGAGAGAGTGGAGTAAGAGAGTGAGAGAGGAGAAATCGAGAGAAGGTAAACCCGGCTATGGCTCGGGTTCATGTGTCTAGGGCGAGGAGTAGGTAGATATGATGAAAGAGAGAGGGCGAGAAGGGTAGAGAGGAGGTGGGTTGAGGGTGTGAGAGAGAAGGATAGAGATAGTGAGATTGAGACGAGCCTACCTCTGGCGCGGGTCCGTCATTAGGGGTGAGAGAGGGTAAGAGAGAGAAATAGAGAGAGGGAACGGACCTGCCTATGACGTGGGTCCGTGACCTAGGCGAGTGAGAGAGGGTGAGAGAGAGAAATAGAGATAAGGGGGGATCCGCCTATGGTGTGGGTCCGTGACCTAAACGGGTGAGAGAGCAAAGGGAAAGAGAGGGAAAGAGGACGGACCCGCCTATGGCACGGGTCCGTAGCTTTGGGCGTGAGAAAGAGAGAGAGAGTAGGAGAAAGAGAGGGAGAGAAGACGGGCCCGCCCTAGGTGCCGGCCCGTGACTTTAGGCGAGAGAGAGAGAGAACAAAGAGAAGAAGAGGGAGGACTCGAACCCACCTTGGGTCCAAGTGAAAGAGAGAGAGAGAGAAAGAGGAAGAGGGAGGGCTCGAATCTGCTTTGGGTCCGAGTGGAACAGAGAGGGGGGGCAAAAAGAGAGAGAGAGAAAAGAGAGGAGAGAGAGTGGACCTAATGTGGGCTCAAGCCTAAATGCACCTTCGAGGGTCCCTTTTGCATGCACCTTAGAGAGAGTTCTTGGTCCTTGTAGGTTAAGGCTAGGGTCTACGCTCTAGGTGTATGGACTTAGGTAGGTTGGGATAAGGTAAGGTGTACAGAAGTTAAGGTGTATGGAGTAAGGTTGGGTGTATAGAATGGGATAGGGTATATGGAGTAGGCTAGGGTATAGGATAGACTAGGGTGTATGGAAATTAAGGTGTATGGGTTAGGCTAAGGTGTATGGAATAAGGTAGGGTGTAGGAAAGCTAAGGTGTATGGAGGAGGCTAGTGAGTATGAAATAAGCTAAGGTGTATGAAGTAGGATAGGGAGTATGGGGTAGAGAGTGTGAAGTTCTAGGATTTTGGAAGTTTGAGGGGTCCCAAGGGTAGTTTCTCTCCCTAACAATTATTTCTCTCCCCTCTCTCCTTGAGTTTGGATTTGGAATTGAAGCAAAGAAGAAGCCTAAGCTCTTTGAATTCTCAAGCTCTTTCAATTGATTTCAAAAACTCATTTTCAAATGACTTCACTTTGCTTATACAGAGTAACCCCAAAACATGGGTGGATACTCAAAAACCATTAGAATTGTTGGAAATTACACATTTAATAAAATAAAATATTAATCTCGTTTTTTAAACTAATGACTAAAATACCCCTATGCACTTTTCATGAAATGACAAAACCATCCCCCCATGAAGGGACTTTTGCCATTGCTAGGCTTTGGGAGCTTTTTTGGATGTTTTTGGTAGCAATTCAGGTGATCAAACGTCCTAGAATCGATGCTTGGATTATTACGCATATTTTGATACCCATTGATCGTCTTGAAACGACGTTTTAAGGAAGAACCCAAAATCCGGTCAAGTTCATAAACTTTTGATTCTTCGACCACCGATTTGACACGATCCGTAATGTTTCGAGACTTCAATTTGATCGCAGATTGAAGAGGATACTATCACAATCATTTTGTGATAAATTTCATCCTTTTTAGTCTCCGTTTGAGCCCGTTCCAAATTTGGGAGGTTGTCGAAAAATGGGATTCCGATGATCGAAAAATGTGCCTTCTTTAACCTAAAAATTGGGTGTCATCCGCCTCCGATCATACCCAAAAATTATATCAAACTGAAGCCCTTCGAAGCACGGTCGCAACGAACCCATACTTGCGACGATCTGACCTCGGGATCTCGAGCTATAGCCTCTCAAAGAATGAGATGTTTCACTTTTTAAAATCTGAAATATCAAGTTTCGAGACCATCTTCTCTCTGAGAATTCTCTCATTCGAGCTAAACCATGATGCGTGCCATATGTCAAAAACGAGTGTATTGACAAGATCTAGCGCAGGTCCGAATTTGAGTATAATTGGACCCAAAATGAGCAAGTTATGAGCATTTCAAATTCATCCCGAAATGAGAAAACACAATTTCCATAAATGGAAACAGGTTCACCGAGGCTACACCGCAAAGTGTAAAACCCAACCTTTTTTGGTAAGTTAGGCTTAGAATGGTCTCGGAGGGTCCGATTGAGCCCAAATTTGGTATCTGGGGGTTTTCAATGTTCCGAATGTAATGGCGGTAGTCTGATACTCTTTTGAGACCCAGAAAGTAGTGCTATCGTCCATTTTCATCATGATAGGAACTAGATTTGAAAACCGAGTTTCGTTTTGATCGGCTCAAAACTTGTCAGAATATGACGAAACTTTACGGGTGTCCATAGGGCGTCCAAAATTATTCTCTCATGCAACACTTCCTCTAAGGTTACCGAATATCAGGCTTATTTCTATAGTGTTCACATAGTTTAGCGGCGTTTTTGGCACCGGCGGGACAAGGTTACTACCGGCTCTCTCCTTATGCGTCCTAGGGAAACAAGTACATCAAAAATGATGAATAACAACCACTACCAGCCAGACGATTGGCTAATACTTGAAAGGGTTGGGTCCAACTGCTCGGGCATGTGGAGGTCAATCCTTTACTGCCTAGCCCAGTTCAAAACCTGCATCCATTTCCACACTTGCAAAGGTTACGACGTCCTATTCTGGTCACACCGGTGCCTCGGCCAAACCCAAGTAAGGAAAGATCCCTCCTCCTCTTCAATATTGAGCTGAACCCACAAGCCATGGTAGCAGAGTTCTTCCAAACGGTGGGTCGACATCAAGTGTGGCACCTGAGATGCAGAAAGCCATTGAGAAGCGCAGATTAGTGACTCAAGCCATCCACCATCTTTAGTGCTTTAGGTGTAACCTGCCATACGGCGAACCATGGACATAAACATGGGCTGCAGATTACTATTATCAAACTCAATGGTATAAATTATTTCAAGTTGTCACAGTCAGCTAAAATGTTCATTAGAGGAAGGGGGAAATTAGGGTATATCAATTGTAAGACTATATTGAACCCGCAAAACAGATCCATCATGTGAGAAGCACAAAACTCAATATCTACTGTAATATTCGGGTTATTACACTCCACGCAACCATCGATCACTAGGGGCTTCTTGTTCCTTCGAACTGCGTGAGAGATTTGGGACATATACCAAACTTACTCTTAAAGCAAACATGTGTGTCAAGTGTGCCAACTGAGGTCAAAAATTTCCCATCTTCAACAGGTGGACAGGTCTCTTGCTATTTATATCTCATTAATTCATAGCATGTGGGAGGAGTTGGACCAACCACTATCAAATGTTTAAACTAGCCTGTAAGGAAGATGGAGAGAAATACAGAGAGTTTGTGAAACAGAATCATATTCTTGAGTTCTTGGCGAGATTAAACCTTAATGACTGAGTTATCTAAGGTTCAAATACTCAGCAAGGATGCTCTTCCATCGCTCAACTAGGTGTACTCTATTTAAAGTGAGTAGAGTAGGAAAAGCACCATGTTGCCTCGTTATCTCCTAAGAACAAGGGGAGTAGACCTCAAAATCTAGAAAATAGGGGCCCAATCAAGGAGATAAAAGTTGAAATGTGACATTGTGGAAGGAATAGTCATATTAAAGAATGGGAAAATATCTCAATAATCCTAAAATCAGAGTTAATTTCATAGCATCCCCTCACATTTCCTAAATATCTAGTAAAAAAATTTCCTAAAACATTTCTTTCCACCCGCTGATCGAAACTTCCTGTCTTTTTAAGTTTATGCCCTTTCAATTGCCTTGTACAAGAAACCTTAACCCATTCATGCCCTTTTCCCTTTTCTTCTTTTAAACTCTCTCATGCCCTCATCTCTCTCTCTCTCTCTCTCTCTCTCTCTCTCTCTCAAGCCCTCATCTCTCATCCTTCTCTCTTGACCTGGTAAGTTGGCGTGGGCATCAAAGAGAGGGTGAGATGGGAAGAGGGGGAGAGAGAGAAAACAAAACGGAAACCCACATTGCAGGTACTTGAATAAGAATTCTCCAATCATTACAAAATCCAGCTACTCACATAGTGGTCGTTCAAATACAAAAACCAGGTGAGGACCACCAGTGGAGGTCGCAGCGTATAAGAAATAGACCAACATCTGTGGAAGCATAAGAGAAAAGACTAAAAAGAGAGAGAGGTGGGCTGGAAGGGGAGTGGGGGGAGAGAGACTTCAAAAGAGACCCAAAAGCTAGACCTCTAGTACCATGCAAGAGTAGTGTGAATCATGGGACCTCAGGCAACGCCCTCCTTGTAGTGTGACCTTCTTTCCTTACCCATTGTGTTTTTGAGGACCTAGATAGGAGGACATTGTTGCATAAAAAGGTAGATGAAGTTGCACATTACACCCAATTAGCAATTTTGCTTCTTATGAGTTATTGTTTCCTTCCTATCATGTTTTTATGTGTTGTGTGTCTTCTGTTACTATTTCTTCCAATGTTTACAGGAGCTTTAGCTCATCCCAAGCCGAAAGCGGCCATGTGCAAAGAGATGAAGTCATTAATCAGGAATGGTACTTAAGCGTGAGTAATCCTCCTAAAGACAAGAAGCTAGTTGGTTGCTAATGGGTTTACATTGTAAAGCACAAGGCTAATGGTCCAGTCAACAGATACAAAGCACGATTAGTTGTAAAGGGGTTCACTAAGACCTACGGAATAGAAAACCAAGAGACATTTGCTCTTGTGGCTAAGATAAACTCATTTAGGTATTTTTGTCTCTAGCAGCTAACATGAAGTGGCTGTTGCATCAACTAGATAATGTGTTCCTTCGTAGAGATCTGCAGGAGGAAGAAGTATTAAATGGTACCTCCACCTAGATTTAGGGTTCCTGGATATGAGAGAAGTTTGTAGACTAAGAAGGCCATTTATGGACTAAAGCAGTGTCCATATCTTGGTTTGAGAAGTTTAGAGGTGATGTCCAAATAATAGGCAATATTACGAGTCATGATAACCATAACATATTTGTCAAACATACCAAGGTAAATACCACTTGCCTAATTGTATATGTGGACGATATTGTTGTAACAGGTAATTGTCCTAAGGAAATTGAGCAACTCAAAAGTTTTCTAGCAAGGGAGTATGAAATTAAATATATAGGTCTACTAAAGTATTTTCTAAGTATAGAAGTGGCCAAGTCAAAGAGACGAATCTTTTCTCTCAGCAGAAGTATGTGCCAATCTACAAAAATTTGGCCACCCACCACCTAGGCAGCCGCCTATATGGCCTGCATATTCGTTTAAGGCAGGCGCCTAGGCGAGCCTGGGTGTCCGTCTGGTGCAACCTCTACAATTTTTTTTTTCTTTTATTTAGTGCGAGAGAATTAGGTCTTTGGAGAGCAATTTTTTTATTGTTTGTATTTCTCATTTATTTTAAAGAGAAAAAGTGTCCTTTTGAATAAAAGTATCCTTTCTTTAATTTTTGTTCGCTAAAAAGTAAAGTACTTGGCACAGCTCTTGAAAAAGTAAATTTCGTTTATTTAGTAAAATACCTTTCTTTAATTTTTAGAAGAGAGAGACAAACACTTGCGGCACATTTACACAACAATCACATGCAAATAGCCATGATATTAATATTACTTTTTTATACAACTACACATTGCCTGCCATTAATTTTAATTTTTTTATACAAATCGAAACCATAAAAGGGAGAAAATGCCCCCTCCCCTGCCCCCCAAAAAAAAGAAAAAAGACATGGGTGGCTGTCGCCTAGCCATCTAGGCAGCTGCCTCCGCTTTCTTGAACATTGGCATGTGCTAGACCTTAAGGAAGCATGAAAAATAAGGTTAGTGGGTAAATTGATATATTTTTCACTTGCATGTCCAAATATTGCATATGATGTGAGCATGATTAGTCAGTTCATGCACCCTGCTCAAACTATTCATCCTGAAGTAGCTTACAAAGTACTTAGATATTTAAAATCATCACCAAGGAGAGGACTGCTATTTGCTTATTATGAACACTTGTGAGTTGAGGCTTGTATAGAAGTAGATCGAGTGGGTTCTACTTTGGACCAAAGATCTACATCTAGCTATTCTATATTGGTTGGGTAACCTTGTGACTTGGATGAGTAAAAAAACTCAATTGTAGCCCGAGCAAGTCCAAAAGCGAGTACTAATTCATGGTCCATGGTGCATGTGATTAACTCTAGCTAAAACCTTTATTACGAGAGCTTGGTTTTCCTGTTAAGGGGTCGATGTTCTTGTATTATGATAACAAGGCAGCTATCAGTATAGTGCAAAATCCAAGGCACCATAATCGAACCAAGCATGTAGGGATAGACCAACATTTCACGCGAGAAGAGTCGCCACCAGAGAAGTTTTTCTTCCACATGTAAAAGCAGAAGATAAGATAGCAGACATTCTTACAAAGGTTGTTTAGAAACCTAGACTAACAGTGATCTTAAGTAAGTTGAGCATGATTGATATATATGTCTTGAGTGGGGAGTATTCTAAATGAATGTTAAAAACTTATAGTTCTTTTTCTATTGTGTTTAAGTCCCAAAGGACTTATTGTCCCCCTTTACTTGAGGGCATTTTTTTGCATTAATAAAATTAATAACTAATATATAATGGAGGAGAGGGCTTCAGGTTCAATTAGACCCAACGCGACTCTCTCTCTCTCTCCTTTCTTTATGTTTTCTTATCCCTTATTATCTTTCTTATTTTTTCCTTCTTCATTGACTAGCAGCTGTATTTTTTAACGTTTATTCATGCTACGATGAAAGATCCTTCAGTAATATGAAGTATTGCATCAATAGCTTGGCCTTCCCGCCACAATTAGAAGCAATTAACTTTAATCCATAATGCCATTGACACAAAAGTTTTACTTCATAAAATGTCCTAGGAAAGCTTAAAAGTACAGCAAAGAGACCTCATGAAGTGAAGGTAATATTACCAAGAATTTGGCAAGAAACATTGAAGTATCCCAAACTGTAGTTCCATGATGCTTTCAATTTGGATCCTGCCATATACAAAGGCATCAGCATCACAAATTCAACAAACTATGGACATCAGGAGAAAACAAACAAAATATCAAGAGAATAAATTTTAATTAATAAATTAAAAAAAAAAGAGAAGGGAAATTTATCAAAATACCTATAAGAGGTGAACTATCTGACATTTTACTCATTTGCAACTATTTCAACTCAAGATCATGTGGTTTTTTATGGGTATTTTACTATTAAATAAAAAAATATGTGTGAAGTGTTAAATTGTTTGTCTCTTGTAATTTGATCATTTTCCCAAATGAAAATATTCATTCTACATAAATTAGGAAACCTTATCTATACATCGTAATATCATTTAACATAGTCAATGTGAAAGGATGAAACTTTGCTGTGGAAGGATGAAACTTTGCCTTGACGAACAAGAGTAGGCGGACATTTTTATGCATTCACAAATGGCAGAATGCTTATGGCACATGAAAAATAAAACAGCAGCAAATCAGGGCATTGTCTAAAATTAAATATTGGTGTGCTGGGATTCAACCAAGTTGTACGATCACTCTAGCTTAGGCATATTGAACATTGGCCGGTCAAATTTGGTGGCCTTGTATAGTTTGGTGACTATTAGAAGGTCCCATGGACAACAAAATTTGTTGCTTCAGAGTATGTGCCATAGCTTGTAAGGCATCTAAGTTAACTAGAAAGTTTATGTCACCACATCCCTGGGTTCACAACAGAACGCATTATTCCTCTAAGCAAAAGTAATAAAGTTAACATGAGAAAGCATACTCGACTTCATCATGTCAACTCATGAGTAAATTTGAACAAAAAAAAAGGACAGAAATAGTGAAATGGTGAAAAACAAAAAAGTAAAAAATAAAAATTGAAAATCAAATATTTGGTTTCATATAATAGAAGGTATAAATCAAAATCCAAAAAAATCAATCTTAGAGATTTTTGGTTGAGTCAAGAAAACATTTGTTAGAGCCTTTGTGGATCAATGTGTTAAGGAACATTTTGGGACAAATTTGGATATTTTTGGAGAAAAATGATAAAGAAATCAAATATTTCCAATTTTTCGGTTCTAAAAACCCTTAAGACTTGGACTCTAGATTTCTTCTCTTTTTCTTTTAATTTAACAAATCATTATGGAGACCTGTTGAGGGCTCCAACACCAACATTTTGAACCAATTTGAAGATGATTTGGTTGAAAAATGAGAAAAAGATTGCAAGAAAGGCGGATGGCTTTTAGGGCTCAAAAATGGTGAGATTTCATGAAAAAATAATTCCAAAGGCAATTTTTTATCAAAAATTTATTTTTTGGTGCTAAGAAGGATTGATGTGTGCCCAAATCAATCAAAATGGGGTCAGATATGTATTGGTTGAATAAACAAAAATTCAGAAAAGTATTTTTTTTTTAACCTGTTTTTCATATCTAAAGGGGTGTCCCAGGCAACTTGCACAAGTCCGGACGAGAGCCAGACCAGTACTCCACGAATTCTAAGTCGACTTAAGCGATTCTGGGTCGACTCAACATTTTTTTCTTTATCATTGTTAGAGACATTAAAATAAATACCCAAAGAACTATCTAAAGACCGTGATACTAGCCACCTATACGATAGTTATCATCAACAGTAATTTCTAAAGAGTTAATTGACGGCTCCCCAAGTGCCCTAATCCAGTATGCATTTGTGCAACATCTATCTTACACTTAGTATGATGTTGCTTAATTATGTTGGATGCACAAACACCCACAAAAGATGCACAGACACTCAAAACAGAGAGTAAAGCTGATATTCAGCAACTTACACACAAGAAAGTATCAATTCACAGTAACTGAAAATATACACAAGTTTCAATAACAAAGCCATAAGTATAGTATGAGAACTAAAAGAAAATTAAGTATTTCCTGGAAACATCTGAAATACTAGATAATAATAACCTAGCGAACCCCTTAAGAATAATGCTTAATGCAGAATACAAGCATAGTATCCTTACATTGACAATCAAAGATGAAAAAAAAAAGTATATAATAATCCACATTTACAATAACATGAGCTCAAAAAGATTTCTACGTCACAATAGCAAGAGTAAAGAAATGATGATGAATATGATGAATAACAAGAGTAAAAAAAATCAACATTTGTGATAACATGAACCTCAAAGGAACAGTAGATGAGATAAAAACTAGACAGCCATCTTTTACTATTGCTCACTGTACAAATTTTGATTTGTAAAGAACGATACATACTGTTATCTTCCCCAGAGAAGCACAACCTCAAGCTGCTTTAATTAATTTACTACCAAAATTTCAGGCACATAAGCTTGCACCATATGTCCCAACTTTTCAGTTGCCCTTTTAATTATTTAGAAATAAGAATGATCCCAGCCTAATGAAAAAAGTATTTGAACACAATTATTTGTTTTTGAAACCTCATTGCCAAAGCTATGCATTATTTCTAAGCTGCTTGAAAGTGTCATTCCACATCCATTTCCAAACTATCCAGTTTTGAGTCTTTATAAATGGACTTTGTTACAAAATAAAGCTTGTTGCTTAATGACCCCTGTCAAATGAAAATATCATGTTTTCTAAAAGGGTATAGATGTGAAGGCAATTCCTTACAGAAGAAATAGAACTTGCTCAATATCCATTATATAAATATATGCTTACATACTTTATCCTTGTAAGCAGACATTCACAAACAAACAGAATCAAACTAAAAACATAGAGAAATAACCTTCAAATATACTTCTATCAACAATCATGTTGATATTCTGGATCTCAATAACTTCCATTGATCATCTAAAAGAAATAACTAAATAAAAAATTCTACCTGAGAGAAGTGAAGTAGCTGGCCAAGGACTTCAAATGTAATCAGGGAACTGCTGGGTGAGTTCAATCTGAAAATAATCATAAAAATTGAAATGTTGAGAAAACAATATGCACCACAATTGCTGTTTTTGCCAAGAGATCAGTGGATGCAAATCACATATCAATTCATGCATAACAATACAGATGAATGCACATAAATTTTAAGATGGAAATGTAATCGCATGAAACCAAGAACACAATGTAAATGATAAATGTCATTTCATTCAAGGTTAGAAATATTGCATTAAAGCAGAGGCAAAACTAAGTAAAAACTGATGTTTAGCCTCATGCTATGGCTCCAGTTAGAGGATTCTAGCCATAGTTATCAAGACCGGGAGAAAGGTCAGATGCCGGTTTGGGAACGGACTGAGGGATCAAGAGATGAACGAAGATCCATGGGATAGGGATCAAGATCCGTACACCGTGAGTTATAGGGATCGCGATCCCAATATTAAGGGAGCGTGTTTCAAATTTGTCCAAGATAAAATGATAAAAATATATAGTAACGATATCCGTCTAGCTTAGAATTGAGGCTCCCCACATAGGGCACGACACTCTAACCGGGAATGAATTTCATTGAACGATACGATTAATTTTTCGGAATTCAAAAACCAAAGTACCATTACATCAAAGAATCGTGTTTTTTAATATTTTTAACACTTCTTGCTATCATTGGAGTGTCTGTTTCATTAGTGAGAATTGACTATAAAAACCCAAAAAGACGATTCAAATTGTAGCCCTTAGGCATGAAAGAAACTCTAGTGTTTGATGGATATGCAGTGTCCTTGTTTTCCCTCATTTGAGTCCTTTCACTTACATGAGATTGGGTATGCAACTCGTCAAGAGCTTTGTAGATTCAGAGAGGCCAAGAAAAAAGGTCCAAAGGCAAAGAAAGGGTCAACCTGTGGTCTTTGTATTGGTGGATATGGTCAATGAGAGGGTATTAGAAACAAAGATCAATTATATAAACCTTCTAGAGTTTCTCGTAAGTGAAACCAACAGGATTTAGGGTATAACATGGAGCAACTTTAGCTACTCTCCTTCATCTACAGGTTCCATACGTAATATGGCAGCAACTTGTATGTTATGGCATTTGTTTTCATGACTCACAAGTTCAAAGTTCAAATTACAAGCTTCAAACCTTGGTTGCCATTGTGGCCATTGGGACTGTTTCTCAACTGGCCGAGCTCTATACCAAAAAGTTAATTCTGATATCAGAATTTTTTGAAAAATATGCTCCTGCACAAGGGTGGAGAGAGATTATGGGCTAGTGAGTTAGAGAGAGGATGAGTGGAAGAAGAGGGGCGTGGTCAGTGCATGAAACTTGAAATGTGTTGGTTATCTTCAGTTCTAATGTAAAAGAAACTCAATTCCACATGCCAGATGCTTAAGTCCCACATTACTCATGGAAATATGATTTAGATGAGAAGAATCTGGATCCCATTAACAAGAGATTTAGATCCCCAATTTGCGGATCGAGATCCCTAAAGTCAAAAAACCATTGGAATCGAGATCCCTTGTCGCGGAGCACAGGATTGAGCTTGAGATCCCTAAACACATTATGTACTACTGATTTAGATTTCTCTAACACCAATGGTTTCCAATCCCAAATCTGCTTTCAACATAGAGAGGCTCTGAGGACTCAGGCATTCTTCCTTCTCCATAATAATTCAAACCTTCTTTCTGGACCTACTTGGCATGCCCTGAATAGTGCCAATTTTAGTGTGAATCCTCATAGGAAGCTAATCTTGTCCCTTTAAAGCAAAAAGAGTAACTGTCTTGCATATCTTGTCCCCTTTCCCCAATACATATTCCAAGAAATAGTTAGAAAAGGTGTGGGATTCTACAAATCTGGCCTTGGTACTTGAGGACTTTATAGAGATTGAAGCAGAAGACCTGCTTTTGAGTGGCAGATAATAATTTACTGTGACATTTCTAAAGTTAGGCTTATTGTCCAATCGAGATAGCCCACAGTAGGAATCTCAAAGTGCAACGATCCAAATTTCGTGAACTTGGTGAGCTCGTAACGCCGCACGAAGAAGGAGTAACGCCGCACGTGATTGAGTCTGGCGCCGTGCACAAGGGAGGCCAACCCTGTGTGCAACACTGTCGTGCATGGCCAGTTTTTGCCACTTGCCTAGCTACATGTGAGTGGCTCGCCACTTGTCAACCATGGGATGCCACCTGCCACCTGAGGAGTATTTAAGCCCTCCTCCTTCCCCTCACACCACAGGCACTCTCTCTCTCTAAGGTAAGTGAAGGACTTGGATAAGGCTCCCTTCGCTAACTGTTGGGGAGCTTGAGAAGCCTGGTGAAGTGGACTGTGGGAGGAGAATTGGGATCACCATTGGAACACAAAGGTAAGTAAGATCACCATGAGCCTGAGAACATGAATGAAGCTCGATTTGAGCATAGTTTGGACATAAGCATGTGCAAAAATGATGACTGTATTATCCAGAAAGTTTGCCTTCTTTTACATGGTGAAAATGAGTACTGAAATTCTGTTGATGGCCCTGAAATTCTCTGGGATGATGCTCTTGTGAGTCTAGTTTAAGCTATAATTGGTTTCATGTGATTATCTAGTGTAGTACAGAAGTTATGCTTTAATCTTTGAAGTATGCTATGGCTGGACTGTGAAATTTCAGGGACAATTGAGGTTTTTGTGACTCTCCACTAACCTATCAAATGATCTCAGAATTGCCTCAAATGACCCCCATTAAAAAGATCTCTGAGTTTACTTTGAGCATAATGTTTATGTTCAGTTGAGATTTTTAGTAGTTTGGAAGACATGTTTCAATTTATGCATGTATGTCACTGTTAGCAGACTGTGATAATTTCCAGAAATATTGCTTCTGTTGCACTGAGACTTTGCCTGACCTATTGTACAAAAACACAGCCATTTGATAGATGCATGAGTCTTCTATGCTTTTCATGTTTTAACCTTGCCCAAATTCTCTGTAAATGAGGAACTATGCTAAAAAAATGTTTCAGTATGTCACTGTGGACAGATCTCACAGAAACTCAGAATTTTGGTCTCTGTTGCCATGAATTTTGGCTGACCAAATGGAGTCCAATTACTCCAAAACCGCAACCATTTAAAGGCTTTGATTGTCTACTAAAGGCTGCATATTAAAATTGTTTCGAAATTCTTGCTAGGTTGAAAGCTATGATTTAAATTGTGAACATATGTCACTATTCCTAGATTTCTGCAAGATTCTGAACGATATACTGAACCCTTAATTGATCGAGTAACACTCAGTTAGCGAATTGAAATCAGAATTTAGTTAGATTCCCCTCAGAATTTGGGTGCTATGCCTCACTCTGTATATGCCCACGATTGATAAGAACAACAACGAATTTTAAGTTGTATATGAATTATGCACATGTCATGCAGCAATGTTTTTTAACATGGCTTAATCCTTTTGCAACGTGATTGAAATTTTCTGTTATAAGACACCGAAATGGTATGATTGTGACCTACGAATATTGAATGTTCCTGACCTCTTGAAGAGAGTAAAGTATGAATGAATAAATGTTACGCAAGCTTATACACGGTGAAACTGATATATGTGATTTCTAGCCACTACACAATGGGTCCTCCATTGGTAGTGGATACTGTGATTTTGTCATGTGGAACTGATATATGTGATTTCTGGCCACTACGCAATGGGTCCTCCATTGATAGTGGATATTGTGATTCTGTTATATGAAATTGATACATGTGAATTCTGACCACTACGCAATGGATCCTCCATTGGTAGTGGATATTGTACTGCCGACAAGTTCTGACTTTGCCCTGACTCCAATGATAGGAGTGGAGTCGGGAGGTAACTGTATATAACAAGGTGAGTCGTGCCCCCCAAATTGTTATAGGCACTACACTATGGATTCTCCAATGGTGGTGTAACACCCTCTCGCCTGAAGGTGCAAGGAGATGGTCGTGTCTTGCAAGGCCTCAGCCTATCAAAACCCCAAAGCGCACTGGGGATTGTGTGTGAGTAAGGACATTATAAAATGGGACCTCCATTTGTCATTGTCCTCCCTCCTGAATGAGGGTAGAAGTTCCAAGTTACAGGACTAGCTTAGCCTGATCGATGGGACTTCTACTTCAGGAGTACGCACTGCTAGCTTCTGTCTGTATGAATTGTATGCTTTAACTGAGTTTCTAACTGTGTGACTTTGAAGAATGTTCATGTAACTGTTAGCTCATGAAAATGTGCGAAGTTTTAATACCTGAACTTTACTCTGTTTATTCCGCCAGTATACTCTGATGCATGACATTGTTCTGTGACACCGCGTGAACTGTAACAATCTGTGGGCCTATTATCCCTCATGTGTGCATGTAGATAGGACCGCAAGGGTACTGATTTACTTACTGGGCTTTTAGCTCATACCTCTTTTTTTCCCTTCTATGTAGAGTGAGAACCTTTAGCACGTGCGTGGGCAACTGGCCAGTGGTAGCAGACTTTTGAAGCTCAAGTTCTATCCAAGGATCTTTTGATTGTAGGTGTCTGGTGGAGGTGCCACAATGCCATTCTGATGAATATTGTATTTTTGTTGGCAGCCCAGTAGCGTCTTGAACATTTTGAAAAAGAGTTTTTGGAGATTGAATATATATATTTGTATGAGATGGTTTTATTTTGCTCAGTTCGTGGCCCTTTGTTTTATGAGTTTATTTTGTTTCGTAGTTTGCTTTGATTCCGAAAATTTTATACGCGTTGAGCCACTTCCACCTGAGTGTCAGTCACGACCTCCGGTCGTGATCTCGCACCCTGTCGCCCTCCAGCTAGGCGGTAGGGACCAAGGGGCGGGGTCGTGACACAAAGCTCACTCAGGAACCTACGCCCTTGAAGAGTGGGGTTTAAATTTGGGACAATCTAGAGAGGGAATGGATAACTTCTATTTATCCAGCAATAAACCCCTCAAAAGAGGAAACATATGATGCATGGATACTTTAGAATGGATATCCTTGATGGATACTTTAAAAAACTATGTAAAATCACAGACAATTGATTTTCTAGCTATGTCTGGAGCTGTTTATGTGCATCACAAACGGAACCTGTTCACTAGTCAATCACGAATAAAAGAACCATTTACTCATTTATTATCTTCTTTAAGCCTACTACCCAGTCATAAAACTCCGTTTTCATTGTGTTACACTTCGCTTCTTCTTCCTTTGTGTGGGTGTGTGTGTGTGTGTGCACAACTCATTGTGAAAAGAGCATGGATGAATCATCGCACTCATTCTCAATGCCTAAAAATTGTTAACAGTTGTGCCACCTCAACTCATATACATGAATTGTGTCAACTGTTCTTACTGCACAAGAGGATTTGAATGCTCCTCCCCTTGCCTAAAAATATGGGTACTAGGTAGAAAAAAGTGAATTTTTTGATGCAGATTGAATGTCACAAGAAAGATAATGAGATGATCTATTGAATGGAAAATTAAAGAGGGAGCCTATACGCCAGGCTTCAATTGCTAACCCAAGAAAAAGGATATCAAAACGTCAACTCTCTTCAGTCTAAATTCTTATAATAAAAGACCTTACTCAGAGCCTAAGAAATCCTGATTCTAATTGAAATGGAAGTCCTAATTAAACAAAGTTTGTAATTATAAGCATTGTAACTTCTAAAAAAAATCTTAAAATCGTAAAAATTTTATTCGAAAAATAAAATTCCTTAAAAAAACTCAAAAACCCAAAAATCTTCCAAAAATACATCCTTAAAACTTGTAGGCCTTGAAAGCATTTTAAAGTAAATATTTTATAGTGGATGTTCACACTTCAGTGGAAATATTGGTTGACTGGACTTAGGTTAGGCAGTTTATGGTCTAGGTCACATCTCCTTTACTCCTGAGCATAGCCACTACCAATGAGGATTTCAATGATCATCCCTTCTTGAGGTCAAAGAGATGCCTAAAAAAAATGACGAGAGCAAGGAAGCCACCGGGATTCCCATGTGTAGTTGTAGGCCTATGAGGGCAATGGCCAATTCTTCAACAACCATCGCATGGCATGTACATATGATAGTTGCACTCTGGAGAAGCATCGCTATAAAGAGGGAACTATGTACATGTATATAAGAGAGTGTTCCCTTGCACTATAGTGATATGTGTGTGTGCATCCTTATGGACATCACTTGCTTTTGTTTGGCAGGGGGATCAGAAATCCACACACTAGATTCATGGTTCTGTTATTTACTGACCAACTTTGATAGTCCAATCATGAGCTCTTGCGATTGACTGTGGGTCATGGGTTTTGTTGGGTTAGTTTGAGAAGATGGTTGTGGATCTTGGTGGAGTGCCTCAAAGTTATCATTTATTCCTAACCCATTAGTACCAATCCACTTCTAGATCTGTTTTAAATATGTCTCAGAATTTTTGGTATTATCAGAAATATTATTTTCCAACCTTATTTATGATTTTGCAATTTTTAAATGTTTTTCAAATTTCAATAAATTTATTTTATGCATATAAACCTTAAAAGGGCATTCTGATATTTCCAAACTTATGAGGGGTTTTGTAGGACCCATGTGGAGAGCTAAGGGCCCAACTCCCAACCCCACACATTGGGGGACCCAAGTGGGCAACGACGTGGGGCCCACTAGGCCCACAAACCCAACCCTTATGGGAGGGACACCCCATGTCCTTTAATGATTTGTTAAGCATAATTTTCTTAAAGAGAATTATTTTTTATTTGGTTAGTTAAGCCTTGACCAAATTAGATTTGAGTTAGATCTTTTTGTCGACTCTTGATTTCTAAAGTAATTAGAAGATGTTTCTATGTAAGAAACAGCCCAAATTTTATGGGATTATGGAAGATATAGTTCTGGTCCAAGTAGAAGTGGATATGGGTTAAGGATCTGAGGGGTAACGGCTATAGAATTCCTCAATGATCATGATGCCTAATCTAAAGAATGGATGGCTCAAATTTGACTCTTTGTTCAACTCACAAATCATGTTAAACTCCATGGTCAAATTTGAGTCTTATTGGAAGATGGCATACCCTTGGTCATGAGGGCTTATGTACAATGGGAAACCCTTTCAATCCCATCATGTGTGCTTGCAGAGACCTCTCTCTCTCTCCTTCCCTCTCTTTTGTGAGCGGGCACGCCCAGCCTAGTTTGGTTTCAGGGGGTGGTGCCATATTGTGGCATGCCCCAGGTTTAAAGGGTTGAAAAACAAACCCTAGTTTATTAAAGCTCTCAGCCCCAACTTGTGAGAGGGTATTGCCCTAGGTGCTACCCAGATTTGGAGGGCTCAAGTACGGCCAAGGATCAATGCATCGTTGGTCTGGTCATCGACAGTGGGTTGTGCTAAGTCCTATGGGGGTGGCCCTAGGCAAAGATTAGATAAGTATTCCCAAGTTTTCTTGTTTATTTTGAGTTTAAATTCTCATTTTATTGTTCTTGATTTCTAATGGATTAGGATTCCTATTTGAATTAGGATTTCCTATTTGACTTAAGATTTTACTTATAATTAAATTCAGATTATGAATAAAGTTTCCATTTGTCTTTAAGGCGGTAAGAGTTGAGATCCATATGTTGTATTTAGGTTCTATTTTCTGCTTATGTCGTATAATGTAGCATTATAAATAGAATTACCCAGTTGTTAATAACAGAAAAAAAAAAAAGTAAATTTTTTAATTTACATCCCAAGAATCCTACATAGCCACTACTTTCAAAATTCAATACGAAAATTAAAAGTAAAAAGTATATTGTCCTGCATCAATCACCTCTAGTTGAAGAAAACTCATTTTCGAGTATTTTAAGTAAGCTAAGATGAATTTTGCGTTAATGACACAACCTTCTTCACCCCAAGCGTTATGCTTCAAATCCTAAGACCTATGGGTATTGGCCCAATCAAAACACAACCATTATGCATTAACAGTGAGGGTTTGAAATACTTTGACATATTCATAAACACTTTTGAGAAACCCTGGACGAAAGGGTCATTCTGTCAATGAAACAACCATGATATATATGCTCGGTTCGGTCACATAAACTAGCTAAAATCAAATCAGTTCAACCAAATAACCCTGCTGAAATTGCCGTGGCTCAGCCTAAAACAAACCAAGGGAGCATCTTCAAGATAAGCCCCAGCTCGATGATCAAACCAACAGCTTCATCTATTTATTCTCCTGGAAGACCTACATTTTTTTCGTCATCAAAGATCAGGTCAACCACAAAAACTTTTTTTTCATCATAGATCGGATCTCCTACAAGATTTTGTTCTTCATCTAAGAATGTGTCAAAGGTTTATGGAAATCCAAATTTACAACCTGCTACTTTTCTATGCAAATTGCATCAAAATCAAGAATGTTCGCCTTCAAATCAAAAACCCTGGAGTGATATCACCCACATCTAGGTCTTCTAACATTTTCCTCTTCACTTGTCTCCATGCACAAAGCACAACGGTGAAAAGGGTTGTATTCAACATCGTCTCAGGCAAAAGAGCACCGTCTTCCCATGAGTGATGTTCATTAAACTTGCCTTTAGAGATCTTCAATTTCTTCGTCTCTGGCATCACAGGCTAAATGAGCTGCCCTTCCATGCCCCCCCCTTGTTGCCACGGGTTCGCTGAAATCAGCAAACCCTAGGCTGAAATCAGTAAACCTCGGGTTAAGAAATCAGCAAATTTCATTGTGACATTTCTACCCTTGATAAAACAATTAATTCCATACGCACTCTACCTTTCTAAACAACTAAAATTCTATCAATTAAAAAAAAATCCTAAAATCCGTTAAAAAAAGTTTAAAAAGACTAAAAATGAACCCTTAAACATTTCCAAATCTAATAAGGAAAATTCAAAAATAAGCAGCATCCTATCCTGCATCATTTTTCTTCAGCAAGAGTTATTATTTTCATTTAATCTTAGCAAAATTTACACTTGGTTGAGACATCATCTTCATCTTCGAACATTATGGACGGGCTCTTATTTCTTCGTCTCTATCAAAGAATGAAGATCATGTGCCTCCAGTAGCCTCTGAAGTGTGCATGATTGCATTAACTTCATTTCTAGAGAACAATGAGGAAACAGAGATGAGTGGAACAAATGGGACATGGGGGACATGAATTCGAAAACCTAGGAAGGGCTGAAGCAGGGCCCTCTCCTAGACATCTGCCTCGAGGACATCTTTTGAGGTGGGAAATCAAAACAGAACAGGACACAATGAAGGATGAATAATTTGGACTTGAAAGAGCAGCTCCAAGGACTACTTGTTACATAAGCAGAGGTACGATGCCAACAACTTCTAGCAATGATGGACAATAAAGTCATCTAAATTTCTCAACTAGGACACCTTTCATCAATGGCGCAAACCAATGGAGGGAGGTGAGGCACAAAAAGGACTCATGATGCACTGCTTGGAAGGCTTTGAGCAAGCAATGGCCTCCTACTTAACAATTGTTGCACGGCTGCATGTGTTTAAGAAGCCCTTCAAAAATCTCAGTTGCTGCTGGAAACAATGTCAAAAAGACACTAGAGGATTGTAGATGTGTGCTAGTTGGGGTCATGCTAGCCACATAGAGTCACTGTAGAAGCGTCTAACTGCCAGGAGGCATAGCTATGTCTGGAGCTCTTGGCCAGACCGTGCACCAAGGATCATGCACCATGTTCATGCCACATCGTGGACTGTGCCAATGATATAACCATTAAAAATCATTTGCGTCCATGGCATGGGACCTCCAGCAACCTCACACTAGTCCGCGTTGGCCACCTAGGACCTCACACGACCAAGAGCTAGGTTCACATGAGAAAGGAAAACCCCCCAATAAAGATTTATGAATCTAAAAAATTGACCGCCATGAACCTATTAGGACAGACGTCCAGCACTATTCGAATTAGTCTCCAATAGCAGGTGAAGTTCCTAACAGTGTCTCCCTCTTAAAAGCAAACGTGTACATACAGCCAAGTGAAGCTTTAAGAATAATTATATAGGGGGCCAGTGCCTACTTGAAGCCTACTAGGCAACCTGCCAATTGTCCCTTTCATGTCTTGCCTACCTCAAGAAGCTAAATGCCACAGACCATACCGATCTCTGTAGAGAAATCCTGATGGCATTGATCATCTACCATTGACTCCAATTGTTAGTGTTTTTCTTAGAAGACGATAGTGCATTAATCCTCTAAGATGCGAATAATGTCATATTTCTCCACAGAATCTTCTCCTATCGTTTTGATTTCCAACCTTAGAAGTGCATTGGCCTCCTACATTCTTGATCCTTTCTTCCACACACCCTTGCACACTACTTACATGTACAGTTTCCTCACTGCCCTCAGGAATACAAGGCAATGTCTAAGTTACTAAATTCAAAGAATAATACATAAGCTCTGTGGTTTAACAGACTTTACCCTATGAAATGCGTTGTGCATAAGCTCTTGTGACAGGCTTAGTGCATAACAGTGTTTTGAAAAATGGATCAGTGAGGTGGATCGTACAACCACCTATGCCGTGTCAAATTGTCGGATTGCCAATCTGGTTCATCGAAATCGGCAATCAGTCAAAGATAAAACAACACATATACAGGTGGATCGCACACCCACCTATCCCATGTCGAATTGTCAGATTGCCAATCCAGATCGTCCAGATCAGCTATCAATCAAAGGTAAAATGATTGCCAATCCATATCATCCAGATTGGTGATCAGTTAAAGGTGAAACAATACACATACATACATACATATATACATATACATGCAAATATACATACAACAATATTTACGAATAATATAAGAACAATGTAAACATTTACATCTGCTATTTTAAGCAACCTAGTCAGCTAGTACTACATACATATATAAGAATAATGTAAACATTTTTTTTTTGAGAAATATAAGAATAATGTAAACATTTATAACACCTATTCTAAGCAACCTAGTCAGCTAGTACACTGGCTGTTGATGTCAGGGTTGTGATCACGGACCCCACTTCCTTTTTATATAGTATCAAAAACAAAAAATTAAAAAAAAAAAAAAAAAAAAAAAAATCAAGGATAAGAGTGCTTCTAATGGAGGAAAATAGAGAAAATCGACAAAAAACAGTTCAATAAACTATCAAAATAGGACAGCTTTGAGTAGATATGGCTTTCCATGCACAAAAAGTGACCCCAAAACCCTAGATGGGGTTTGTTGGTACTACACACACCCTGTTTTTACTGTTCACAGCCCAAAAAGTGTTATACACCCTAATACCCCATGCCATTTTATTACATTATAAAAAAAATAAAAATACCAAAAACTACCATCACTTAAGTTAAAACATAATAAAAATACCTCATAAATCCCTTCACTTGAAGAAAATTTGTAATAACACTTTTGCCCCTAATAAAATAAGTAATTCTATAAGTATTCTAATGACTTTTTTGAACATCTCCTAGAATCCTAAAAACTATAAAGGATCCTAGAATGCCTAAAAAATTTTATAAACCCTAATTCTAAAACTAAAATAAAATATACATACTTTGAAATTAAACAAATATTAAAAATAAGAAGAATTTTTCCCTCCATCATTCTCCCCTAGTTAGAAAAAACTCATCATCAAGTTTTGATGTATGCTAAGATGAATTTTGCATTAGTCTTGCAATCTTCTTATTGTAAACATAATTATAGGACTTGTGGGTTATTGCACTAATCAAAAAACGATTGTGCATTGAAACTGAATCTTTGTAATCAGTTGATATATCGAGGAAAGGGTCACCACATGTTGATAAAGTTTGTTCAGCCACATGAACTTGTTGAAATTGCATCAGTTTAACCAATATCCTTATTAAAATTATCTAGGCTCAGCCCTAGAATACAACATGGGTGCATCTTCGAGATGAGCACTGGATTTGATGATTGAACAAATAACTTCACCGATTGATTCTCCTTGGACTCCTTCACATTTTTCTTCATCAAAGATCGGTTTAACCATGAAAACTTGATCATCATCACAAATCGGATCTCCTGCAAGATATTGTTCTTCATCTAAGCATGTACCAAAGATTAGTGGCAAATCTCAATCTATAACTTGCTGATTTATTGTACAACCTGCGTCAAAATCAAGAATTTCCTCCTTTAAATTAAAAACCCTATAGTGATGATCCCCACGTCCAAGGTCTTCTCTGACTTTCCTCTTCACTTGACTCTTCACACGTAACACAGAAGTGAAAAGGGTTGTACTCAAAATCTTCTTGGACAAAGAAAACTTCATCTCTCCCATGATCCTTGCCTTTAAGCCACCTTGAAAGTTCTTGAACTTGCCATCTCAGATCCTCTATATCCCGATCCTGCAAATCACGAGGTGGATCCATATGAATACCCCTACCTCGACCTCTTATTCCTCTCAGTGGTTCATCGAAATCACAAATTCTAATAAGAGAACCAACAAAACCTAGCTAAAACTAGCAAGTTCTAGGCTGATTTGAGAAAATTTAGCCTAAAATCAACAAGCTCTAGACTTGGCTGTGGATTCCCAAATAGAGAAAATAGGCAAAAACCAGTTAAATAAATCATCAAAACAGGCCAAATTTGAGTGGATCTAGCTGTCTTTACACAAAAAAGTGACCCCAAAACACTAGATAGGGCTTGCTGGTATTGTTCACACCTTGTTTCTATTGCTCAAGCCCCAAAAAGTGTTAGAGACCCTAACACCCCAGACCTTTTTATTACATTATAATAAAAAGAAGACTAAAACTATTCTTAATTCAGTTAAACATTATAAAAATACCCCATAAGTCCCTTTTTTTTTAATAAAGGTGACATTGCCCCATAAGTCTCTTCACTTAAAAGAAAATTCATAACGACACTTTTGCCCTTAATAAAATAAATAACTCCATAAGTATTCGAATGACTTTTCTAAACATCTCTCAAACCCCTAAAAAAAATAAAAATCCTAGAATCCCAAAAAAAAATTAAAAACCATAAAAATCCTAAAATTAAAGCTACAGAATACATCTTTTGAAAATTAAATAAAATTATTAAAAATACGAAGAACTTTGCCCTCCAACAGCTTTAGAGTAACAGGTATAATTGATTGGGAAGGGATTCGAACCCCTAACCTAATGCCTCGGAGTTCTCAGGCTAGCCAACTAAGCTATTATACCTTACTTCGCATGAAAAAAAACATAATAGCTTATATTTTTAAAGAATCGCCAATTTCCAATATAAAATCAGCCAATAGGAAATTAGGAAAGTATCCAACGAACGAGCCAGATCACATATTTTTTGTAAACACTTCTCCCATGGTTTATGGGCCTTATTGGACTATTAAGAAAATTGGTATGGCAGCCTACCACTTAGAACTATTTTAGACTTCTTAATAGGGTCAAATTGTAGGTTTTGGGTTGTAAAGGAAAGGGATAATTTTAATTAAGGTCATGAAAAGCACCAACTCTGGGGTCCATCCACCTCTCTCTCTCTCTCTCTCTCTCTCTCTCTCTCTCTCTCTCTCTCTCTCTCTCACACACACACACACACACACATACACACACACACACACACAGAGTTGGTGCATTTCATGACCTTAATTGAAATTACCTCTTTCCTTTATAACCCAAAACCTACAATTTTGACCCTACAAAGAAGTCTAAAATAGAAGACAGAGAATATCCCAATGGATTGGAATAGAACTAGGATAATAAAAAAAGAAAAACGAGAGGCCTTTTTGTTGGTTTCCTTGTGGGATACCTTTGATTTAGTTCAGTTTATTTCTCTTTGCCATTTGAATTAGTTCGATGCCTATATTAAGGAAAGTTACTTGATCACAGATATTAGTAGGTTTTGGGTTCTAAAAGAAAGGGCATAATTTCATTTGAGTAATGAAAAAAAAAATCATATTTTTGTTGAGAAACAGCTCAAAGAGGCCATCCACCTTAAATCGTCCCCATTCAATCTTCATGAATCTTTTACCAATACCACTTGGATCATAACAGTGACTAGAACAAAATAAGGTATGAGTATCCGTATTCAAAACTTGAAAGGAAAAATACTAGCTTTTCTTGTCTTCAAAGGAGGTGCTCGTCCTTAACCCTCTATCACCCAAAGTACTCACACCCACTAGGGCCTATTTTCCTAGTCACCTCCATTTGCTGCTTTTTTTTTTTTTTTTCTATATTCACCTCCATTTGCTATTTTCTTTTCTTCCTTCCTTTTTTTATCAGCTATGTCTATCTTCATTATCATAATAGTCTCCAAGTCTCCGTGTCACACCAACGAAATCCTTTCTAGTAAAAAAAAGTGACGCTCTCTTCATAACCATGAGTAAACTGGGAAGCAATTCCAATAATCCATACCATCTCCAACAATAAGAACGTCTAGCAGCTAAGCCTTGAAGGAATCTATAGCACCATAAAGTATTCCCCTCTATCTAGCAATACATACTTACTGCTAACCAATGGATAGTCCTTCTTTGGTACGTATAACTAGAACTAACACTCACAAATTTCAACTCTAACTTCAACCTGCCACAACATCAACCAGCACCATGCCATGGCAATACAAGGTGTAAAACTACTTGATATTTGATCATTTCTTTTCCTCATCCATGGAATCTAGCATCAATACTCCCCACATTTAATTCTTTCCAAATAAAAATTGGGACAACAAGTAATCATTGGTCGGCAAAAATGCACTAGTTCCTAAACATGTCCTGTTTGCTTTCAGTGATGATATAATCATAACATTCACAAATATAACCTGATATGCATAAGAATCCAGCTATGGATTCATATAAAGTTTGAGACAGATGGTCTCTTTCCGTATTTAGACCCATCAATACGGCCATTAATATCTAAACACTCAGTACATATAGTCTCTTAATAAGTTGCAGAAAATCATCTAAAGAGACAATTTATGTAAGCAAATAAACCATTTCCCTATAATATTACATGTTTCAAGACCCAACAACCGCAAGCATTCTATAACCTGCATATAAACAATCATATGATCCTGCAAGTTTCTGTGTTGAAAAAAACTATCAAGAGAAAGGGAAAATATGTAATTATTTGTTGAAAAAAGAGCTAATGCTAAAGGATTCTCTTTCTTTAGTTGGCAAGATTAGATCATTATAACAGTAAACAGATGAGATAGGGAAAAGAAAAATCAAAGCTCTACTCGCCCATAGATACAAATTTATAAAGAAAAAGAGGGGGAGCACACCTTCCTCCATGAAAGCCCTGCCTGAACTCAGTAGCCGTGTGATCCACACTAATTTCACTGCCTTACTAGTTACGACTTATGCCTGCACCCTTTCGAATTCGAATCCACCCAAAAGCCAACCTTGTTCGTGGCTTTACTAGCAGCGAGGCCGTGCTGTACACGGTGGGTGCCACGGCAGGATATGGGTTGCGCCTGAGACGGGCCAGTCGTCATCCAAGCCGGGCCAAGTTCTATCGGGCTGGCGAGCCCGACCAAGACTAGGAAAGCTCGGTTCAGACCCTAGACTCGAAAGATAAAAGAAAAATATCGCCAAAGGCATGAAACCCTTGTCCAAAGGGGAATATTACGTAAATATCTGACTTAGTTTTCGTTAATTATAAAAAACCGAATACTTTCGTTATTACCGATAGGCCCATTTGTTGGAGTTCCCATTTTGGTTTTTAAAAAAACTGAAATAAAGGTCAATTTCGGATTTTGAAACACTAAACATTTAAAATATTTGATTTTTGAATTAAAAATTTTCGATTATTCAGAAACCAAAAAGAAATTTCTCTTTCTTATGGACTCCCTGCGTATGGTCTTTCTTCCTCTCTCCCCCTCTCTCTCTCTAGACGCCATCTATGAAAATCTCTCGTTATAGCTAGTTGATGTTGTTGTTTCCATTGTGTTGCGTCACAAAACACATCCATGTGATCGTAAGACTTCCATGGTGTTCTGATGGCCTTTTTGGGACTAGAGAATCGGTTATTTGGTTTTGTGGTTTTGAGAGAAAGAGAAAAGGGAGGTGAGAGGGAGAGAGATTCCAGTAGTACTGTTATGATGAGAGCCACTTTGCAGGTATCTCAAGCGAGAAGCAACCGGCGTTTGCTATCCTGAGAAGGGGCCTTCGTATCAAGCTGAGCATAAGCGCAGGCGAACTACAGGCGAAAAAGGGAGCAGTGATTCTCCTATAAGGGACCTATTACTCCAACTACTTGAGAGGAATAGCAGTCTTAACAGCTCAGCTCGAAGCCCCAAATTTGAACTGTGAGCTTGACCGAAACCAGAGAAAAGATCAGGCTCAGCGCTTGGTAGAGAGAGAATATGTACAGTACTTATAAGAGAGAAAAAAAATTCATTTTTTGAAAAATCAAAATTTTTAAACTTTTTGTTTTTCAAAAACCAAAATTAACGTGATTTCAGTTTTTGAAAAACCAAAAATCGATAGTTTCGTATTTTTTAAAAAAATTGTTAGGATGTTCAAAAAAACAAACATATAAGTAATAACATACAGGTATTTTGGTAATAACATAATCTAAAGTGGATATTTACTTAATTTTCCCTTTTCCTAATTACATTGAGGATTGTATACAATGAGACCATTTATTTTTGGTATAAGGAGATTACAATTACTTACAACCTTCTAATGTGAAATCTGATAGCTTGGATGTATCACAAAATTTGAGAAAGTTTTTTTAAAACTTTGAGCTTGATCAATGAAATAAATGTAGTCGCCCAATTCCACATTCAATGGTCAAGAATAATTGTTACCATTTTGTACCAAAGATAAATGGTCTCATTATATATTTTTCCTAACATTGGAGGGTATTGATTTTCTCTTGTCATTTTAATTAGATACCTCCTTAATAAATTAATATATAAAATATCTAAATTACCTTATGAATAATCATGATTGTTTCACAATCGAATGATAAAAGTACCCCTAGTTGTTATGCATTTCAAATAAGAAATACATTGTTCATTATTTGTTTATTTGAAATGCATAACAACTTGAGGTATTTTTGTAATTTGATACAGACAAAGTGTTTGGGTACAAAATAATAAAAATACTTCTAGGTGTTCCGCATTACCAATACTGAACAATGTGTGTCTTATTTGAATTTTGGGAAATTAGTGTTAATATATCTAAATTTTAAGAAAATCGCAAAACAATGCCCAACTTCCCAAAACCGCGCCCACACCTTTTTTCCCAATTTTCGGCATTTTCTAGATGAAAATACCCTTTACGGTAATCTTTCTACCGTAATGCATTACGACTATTGTGGTAATTAAAATACCGTAATAGAAATAGAATTACAGTACTTCTAGTACCGTAATAATATAAACATCTATTATGGTACTTTAATTACCGTAATAACATAGAGTATTACGGTAATTAAAATATAGTAATACTTTAAAATAGTATTACGGTAATTTAAGTACCGTAATATTGCTCAACTCAACACGAAAGATTTTTTTACTCTCTCGAGCCTACTATTTATTTACTCCTTTGACAAAAATCCACGCTAGCTGTAATTTTTCAAATCTTAAATACTTAGGATATAATCTCTACTTAATTTTTATATGGTTCTCAAAATTTTAGAATGAAAACACGCTTAAATAGGTGTTTTTGAGCGAGGGAGTAGATCCACATCGTGTTTCCATGGGAACATAGATTTTTTGAAAGGGTAGCCCTGATATTAGCTTTGGTTTGAGGCTTTTAAAATATAACGGTGGTACCCTAATACTTTAAAAGCTTCAAACCAAAGCTTATATCAGAGCTACCCTTTTAAATAATAATATTTTAAAAAGCTTCAAACCAAAGCTAATATCACGGCTATCTTTTTCAAAAAATCTATGATCCCATGGGAGCACGATGTGGATCTACTCCCTCACTCAAAAACACTTATTTAAGCGTGTTTTCGTTTTAAAATTTTGAGAACCATATAAAAATTAAGTAGATATTATATCCTAAAAATTTGAGATTTGAAAAATTACAGCTAGTGTGGATCTTTGTCGAGGGAGTAAATAAATAGTAGGCTTGAGAGAGTAAAAAATTTGTCGTATTGAGTTGGGCAATATTATGGTACTTAAATCACCGTAATACTACTTTAAAGTACTACTGTATTTTAATTACCATAATACTCCATGTTATTACGGTAATTAAAGTACCGTAATAGATGTTTATGTTATTACGGTACTAGAAGTACCATAATTATATCTCTATTTACAACGGTATTTTAATTACCGTAATGGTCACAATACATTACAGTAGAAAGATTACCGTAAAGGGTATTTTTATCCAAAAAACATCAAAAATTGGGAAAAAGGGTGTGGGCTAGGTTTTGGGAAGTTTGGGTTTTTTTTTGCGACTTTCTTAAAATTAAGGTATATTAGCGATAATTTCCCTTGAATTTTTGATCCCCGAAGATTATTTTTTATCATTAGGTTAATGCCTCTTAAGGGTCAAATATACAAATGCGCATGTTTGTTACGCATTCTAAACACTGAAAAATGGCAATTTAGCTATTTTGAAATTTTTTATTGAGATGGTATCTATTTAAAATGAAAAAAGAAAAGTGTACCCTCAAATGTTACAAGAAAAAATGACCCCAAAGTGATATCATATAGGGTTTCATTCCCTTCATTTATATTTACAAACAAAAAGAAGAAAAGAAAAGAGAGGGCTAGACTAGGCCATTGCCATTCTAACATGATCCATGTTAAAGGGGAGTTGTAACTTTCAAGACTTCATGAATTGATCAGTATGTCATTTTATAAAGAGAAAATATCTCCATATGCCCTATTTTTAAGTTGTATATCTCAATAGACCTAAGATTTCAAAACATATCTTGGGTCATAGAAATTCTAAGTTCTGTATTTTCTAAGCCCCCGAGCTAATTTTATCCATTTTAAACCTATTTTTGTTGTCCCTAACAAATACAAGAAAGATATATCCTTTCTAAACGCCATCATTTCTCTCTTCACGTGATTTTTCCCTAAATTTGTCTATCTAACTTTCCCCAAACCTCTCTCTCTCCCCATGTGTCTCTCACTCTCTCTCTCCCCTTGTGTTTCCCCAAATCCCTCTCTCTCTCCCCATGTGTCCCCACCCTTTCTCTCTCTCCCCATTACTTAATATCTTGGTGATGGGCTTAATATCTTGAATATTCCAATGCATGCTCTGAGATTTTATTTTGATTTAGAGATTATTCTAGTACAGACACCATGTCACAAATGTTGTTGATATAAATGGTACGGCGAAGTTGAGTATCAAATGGAATTGGCTTGTTCAGTTAACAACCAATACTAAGGATTCAAATGAACTACCTGCTTTAGATGAAAGAAAGACTAATGCGATCTTACCGAGGAATACATATACATACATACATACACATACATACATACATATATATATATATATATATATATATATATATAAGGCAAGAAGTACATGTATGGATTAAGCTTCTTGGTCTTCCAATGATTTTCTGGGAGCTATAATTTCTATTTCGAATTTCTTCATCAGTAGGAAAGCCTATCTTTATGGACAAACCGATCAAGTTGCAAATGCGAATTGAATCAAGAGTTTGTGTGTCTTTGGATTTGGAGAAGCCTCGCTTGAGTGAGGTTTGGTTTGATGTCAAAGGAAAACAACATAAACAACTGATAGTGTATGTATATATATATATATATATATATTCTTCTTTTCACCCCTTTTCTTTTCTTTTTCTTTTCTTTTGGCAAAGATCACTTACAAGTAGTCTTATTATAATAATTATTGCTTCAAAGAAAATAAAACTAACAAATCCAAAATCTTAAAAAAAAACCTTAATGACATTAAACCAATTTTCTTTGAACAAAGAAAATATTCCACAATTCTTATGCTTGGGAATAGAAAGATAATATAATTAAATATGACAAGAAACAAAAGAGAGTGTCGGATTACCTGACCCGGACTTATTACACCCCACATCGAGTCACCACCATCCTATGGCATGGAATCAATGATCAACCTTCAAGCTCAACTGGGAAAGCACGTTTAGGCCAAGCCACACCAATAGAACATGAACCCTTTTAATCACAAACTCAGACCCTATGTGAATTCTGTTAGCAACTAATTTGAGAGAGATGAATTCTCTTTTTTCTAAATCCTAAAACCTTTAGTCATAAATCAATAGTTGAGAGATAGGAGAGAGAAGAACTTCATAACCTAAATCCTTAGGTTCTTTCACAATGTGGGAGAGATAGATAAAAGATGAAAGAGTGGGGCGTGCCCTCTTTGACTTTCATAAGAGAGAGAAATTTTTCTCAAGAAAGAGAGGAAAAATTCTAAGTTGGGCATGCCCCTTCGTGGAATATGAGAAAAAAATATGGAATTAAGTACAAGAGATAAGGTGTAGAGATTTTTGGGCAGAGACAATCCTTTTTTATAGGCTTTGAACAAGATTAGAGTTTCTTAGGGTTTTCTTTGGCTTGCATCTTTTTGTGAGATTGAATATGAACCATTGATGTTGGGTAACTTGTGGGGTGAGAGATTTGAGCCATCAATTCCATAGATGGGCTATTAACATTATGGAAGGTGTTTGAACTATTATCCCCATTTCCTAAACTATTTTCTCATCAATAGAAATTAGATCAATTATTTCTAATCAAAATATTGGTCATACCATAAAATAGCACAAGTCTACTCAATCTTTCTACAAAATCTTTCAAAGATATTTCAAGTCAATATCTTCTAACCATATGACCACATGTCATATCACCACAATAATAGGAAAGAGAACAAGGGTGGGGCATGCCACCCAAGGGAGGTAGTCATGGGCCCCACGTTCTAGAAATACGGTGGGCCTATGTGCACAATGGGTCCCCATGGTATGTTTATATTTTTAAAATTAATAAAAGAATTTTAGAATATTATTTGAATATTTAAACCATTGTAAAATCAATATCTTTACTTTTATAAATCTAAAAATTATAAATAAAGTATCCAGTGGTTCATAAAAATTCAAATAATAATTCTAAAATAATTTCTATCATAAAAAAATATAATTAAATTAATTTGATGGGAAAATGATATATATGATTTAAGAAATGAATCAACAATCATGGTGCACTCCACCTTCGACTGTGGACTACAGCTCACACTTGCTTTATCAGACCGATTCAATGTTTCTCATGATCCACAGTACAAGCAAGAGTTTATTAGCGGGTCACCAAAGTCTAATCGATGAACCAAGAGGTTGTAATCCCAGTCTGTGGATTACAGGTCATCCCCTAGAGATGAGTCAAGGTCACCAAGACCTGATGTGACCACAGTTCTATGACGCATAAGAGTATATCTCGCACATGCATACGCTTCACCCTGAAGGTGGCTTACTTGCTTTCCTGAACGATTTATCAATATATATGTCATGTGCTGGCACATGGATGAGGCTTTGACCCCCGTCTCTGTATGCCACCATCACACGCAAGGGTCACACAGTCATTCAGCTCACTCATCCGGGCATATGCTCAGACCTCATCAAGGGATGACCCATTAGAACCCTTTTTGGTTTGTTCTCTATGCCCATGTAACATGGGTTTTTCCCAACCGACTGGCCTAGATCGTCAAGCACAGTCCAGTATCTGTAAACATCGTTTGTATAGTATGGTCCACGAGGGACCACACTCCCACTGAGTTCATGTTCCATTATATTATTTTGTTTTACAAGCACTCATAAAGTCTTTAAAGGCCACATAAATTCAACATTAGATATAATTCAAGCCAGTGTTCAAAATATCAACTCAACTAATAACACTCGCCCTTGCCTATAGGTCGAGGCTGACCAACTCGGCTGAGTTTGAGTCACCTCGGCCTAGTCCAGAACACTGATTCAAGCAAAAGAGAATTGCTCAGCACATTAATCACAAAATTATTACCAATCCAAAAGTAGAAAAATAAAAAAGTTGAAACAACAACATATGACTTACAAAGAAGGTAGAGCTTAGACATCTGAGTATTATCAGTAATGAACACAGTGAGAGGACGCAAGACCAGCAAGCTAAGACTAGGCAAAAATGAGATGTCCCAAGTGCTAGGTCTTTTAAATCCAAAAAATGAGTTTGTCTGCATATTTCTTACAAGAAATAATGGTCGTAGTTTTGTAACGTATGTTACTGTTGGGGTTAGAAAGGTGAGCTAAGGCATGAGAAGAGAGAGAGAGAGACTAGGAGAATTTTTTCATGCTCTTTATATATGAAGAACTATTTTATGATAGTATCAATAAATCAAAGAAAAAATTATGATATTATGAAAAATTATCAGAGCTCTGAGATGAAAAATGCTCTTTAATTTAGAATACTGGTTAAAATACAACATACTATGAGTAGAATAGTTGAAGAATAGAGGAGTTAAATTACTGAAAAAATAGATGTACTTTGACATATTGTCCACTTTTACTATATGAATACGGATCGTGGTTCTTTTGCTAGTAAAAGGTTTATGGTTTACTAACAAAACAACCAAAAAAATATCTTTTAAACTTTTATATGAAAAGTACTTCATAGAGTTGGGGTTTTATGAGGCAACATCCCAAATCCAATCTAATGAGAAAATGCAAAAATATGCAATTCGATCATCTCCACCTTGAAAATCATGAAACTAAATTTTAAGCATTGAAAACAAATCCATCTTGCAACATGTTCTGTAGATTATTTTTGGAGCTTTAGATTCCATAATCAGGGACAAAAATAAACTGCAAGTCATTGCAAAGGTTTTTGGCGCCAAAACTATGATTACGGGAAAATTTTTGAGAATCAATTTTACCAGATTTCATAAAATTGCAGTCATATCTACACATTTTTCACAAGTAAACAATAGACATTTTCAAAAGGAAAATTTAATTATAGCCATCATAGATTATCAGTTCTAGACTCAGCTATTACAAAGAGGGGTTGGGGGTGAGAGAGAGGGGTTTGGGGAGACACGGGTAGAGAGAGAGTGAGAGACCTAGAGAGAGTAAATGGGGGAAAATACATAGAGAGAGAAGGAGGTTTGGGAGAATCTCAAGGAAGAGAGAGAAAAAGAGAAATTTGGGGGAATATATCATGTAAAGAGATGAATGGTTTAGAATGAGCGTGTCTTTTTTATATTTTTTAGGGCTAAAAAAATAGTAAAAAGTGGTTAAAGTTAGTCAGGGGGTTAGAGGATATATTTTGAATCCTTGGATCTATTGAGATATGAAAACAAAAAATAGGGGGTATGGGGATATTTCCCCTTTTATAAAAGGATTATCAATATGGTAAATTGTTTCATGCAACCTCCATTATCCAAATTGGTTGGACAGTGAAGAATGTAGGGACCACACTAGCTGGATGGTGCAGGTGACCACACTAGCTGGATGGTGCAGGTCTCTTGGTGGTTAGCTCGCATAAAAGTTGTGTCTTATCACAATACACTTGAGACAAGTAATTTAAAATTCTTCTATTTATTTTCTTGGAATCTACGAGCTTTGAAAATGGTAAATGTTAAATAGTTGATGAGTTAAGTAGTTTTGATAAATTTATCTTTTTCTTGACACATTTCTAATATCCTAATAAGGTGATTAAATCAACTAATCTACTGACCAAGAGGTTAGCTTTTAGGAAAAATATCTTTTAAGGTGTAAGGACCTCAATTTTCTCCCAGCCCTGTGACGCGTATGGCGATGGAGGGTGAGGCAAAGGCCTAGCGCTGTTTGGAGCATCGACGTGCGTGTATAAGAGCTTAGCGCCGTTTGTGGTAAAGAAGCAGAGGAGAGAGAAAGAAGACGCATCACCACCCGTGTAGGGGGCCAACACCATTTGTGCATCGTCGCACGTGCAGGCAGTAACACCACGTGCTTGGGGACTATCGCCAGTGTGTATGAAGACCCATCGCCTGTTGTGAAGTGAGGAAGGAAGTGCAATGCCACATGCGAAAGGCATCGTCGTGAGTGAAATTGAGGCATCGCCACGAGCGTAGTGCTGTCTGTGAACCATCCCCGGCTGTGACCCAGCGCCGTCTGTGAAATGAGAGCAAGAGAGCAACATCGTGCTTAAACTGAGGGCAGCGTCGGAAGTGTCTTGGTCAAACGTACGGTAGCCGTACATGTCAGCGCCGCTCCGTACGTGTCAGCGCCGCGTGTGATTGCGTTAACCACAATGACTTTCACCTACCCGTCAGCCACAGTGAATCCCACCAACTGTGGGTACTTAAGCCTTCTCCCTCCCCTTGGCAAAATAGTTTTCCTCATTCTACCTTATACTCTCTCTCTCTCTCCCTAAGGAGCTTACTGTCACCCCTTGAAGACAGCCAACGGATGAAGGTGGAGGAAGCCAGAGAAGGTCGTTGGAGAAGATTGAAGACATCGTGAGGGACTAGGTAAGTGGGTCTAGTGGCATGCATCACTCAACCGCAGAGGGATTGACTTTAAGTAGACATAATGAGCGAGATGATAGGATGAGGTGTATGATAGATGAATAAAAGTAGCTTGAATAAGTGATTGAGCATTATCAATGAACTTGATAAAGTTGTAGAGTAGTTTTCCTTACAAAACTTGCTTAATTCGCCTAACATGAACAAGGTTTGTGCTAGATTCTACTTTGGGTGTGAAATGAAGTACTATACTTGAAAGTATGTTTAGATTTAAAAAGGGGCAATTTATAGGAACTGTGGGGGTCCTAGTGATGGCTTTTCAGTGACCAAACGAGGTTCGAATGGGCTTAAATTGGTCTTGAATGAAAGATAATTGTGTCTAGTTTAAACTTTCTTTTTGCACCAAATTTTGTATGCATAAAAGATATGCCCCAAAATATCTGGGCATGTCTCTATTCATAGTTACTGTAATTCTAGCCACTGACACCCTTTTTGCACCGCACTTTAGCTTAGCAAGTAATGTCCAAATGCCTTCAAATTGCCACTATTGGAAAGGGCCGTGAATAAGCTTAAAGTTTTTTGAAGTTTTTAAAATTCCCTATAATTTTTGAGTTATGCCCCAAAATGCGTGAGCATGTCTCTGCTCACTGTTGCCGGAAATTTTCCAGCAACTATTGCCCGCCTGGCGCCGAGCTTCTAATCTATCAAATGACGTCCTGTTTCTTTCAAATCACCACCATTTTAAAGATCCGTGAGTTAACCTAAAATTGCATGGTTGAGGCATTCAAAATTCTCCTTGGATTGAGAGTTACACCCCCAAGAAGTGGGGTGCATCACTATTGCAAGTCACAGATCCATGGTTATGCTCGCCTTCTGTTACCTTTCGCTGAATTTCTCATTAAGCCATTAAAATAACGCTATATTGATAAGTGATAGGTATGAGCATTATATGATAATTTTCATGCGAATGACATAGGATTGTGTGGATGGTGCCACGTAATTGCACATAAGTGAAAAAGTGATAAGTGTAATGCTAATGCGATAGCTCTATAATGAATGTTACATGATAAGTGCCGAATTGTTATCGATGATGTTTAAGCATAAATGCCATGTGAATACTCATGTAGTAGATGCTTTGTGCTAAATGGTATGATGTTACGTGAATGCTGGATGATTTTGGGTATGACTGCATTCTTGCGTGATAATGATTTGACTTATTTGTCATAATGCATTGATTGAGCATGAATGAATGGAGTGCTTGAGTATGACATGAGGCCATAATGATGACCACTATACAATGGGACACCCATTGGTAGTGGGCATTATTCTATGATAGTATTGTGGTACTGGCCATTGGGTACTGATACTGCTCGCTACGCGATGGGGCACCCATTGGTAATGAGGATTGTTATACTAAGAAAAAGTGATACCGGCTATCCCCTAATTGGTTGAATGATAGGATGTAGTTGGGGAACAATGAAATGGGAGGGTCGCACCCCTCGAGGTTCATGAGAGGAGACTAGTGATTGACGCCTTGCAAGGTAAGTGCCTTTCGAACCCCCAATGCGCGCTGGCTGTGTGCGTGAGTATGAGGATATTATGAAGTGGATTTCCCCACTTGTCATTACCCTCCCTCTTGTGAGATAGTAAAGGTCCTAAGCAATGGGATTGGCTTAGCCTGATGGATCGGGCCTTTACTGCGGGAGTAGACAAGCCAAGAAGTGAGTGGGTAATGATTTAATATTGAATGTGAATGCCCATAATTGCAATGATTGAATAATATATGCTTTCCGGATATAATGTCTACAATTGATGCACTGATCTGATTACCAATGTACTTGACTACTGCGCTGCACCCTTGTATAGATGCATGAACTGTTTATTATACATGACTAGACTTATTCTCGATGTATAACACTAGATCTTCTTACTAGGCTTTAGAACTCATTCTACTATTTTTTTCCCTCCTTGTAGATTGAAGGCGACAGGTCCAGAGTTGGGAGCATAGGTTGCAACTGTGGGTCGAAGTCAGTCACTTTTGAAGAGAAGTTTAGACCTTGTAGTGACCGGGCTCTCCACTCTGATTTGTAATTGTTTACTTGGAAATATGTAGTTTTGGGCCCTGGAGTCCCAGACTCCATTGTAATAATTTTGGGAGAATTATTATGTAGTATCTCTTGGATTGATGGGTCTGCTTAGTTTTAATTATTCTTCTATGCTTGGAGTTATGAAGGTAGTTACTTTCCATGGTTTGCTTGATTACCGTGTTAAAGGCATTGAGTTTATCTTGACCTGCTTGACTGACGCTACATTAGGATCACAAACTCGCGCCTGGTCGCCCTCCGTCGCGTACTGTAAGGTGTCGGGGGAGGGGTCGTGACATAAGGTATTACAAAATCATTGCAAAATAATTAGGTCAAAACTACCTAATTAAGAATAGATGATTTCGTTCTTAATTTCAATTTTACTATAGTGCATCCTCAAAAAATATCCTAAAAAATGTCCAAATTGTGCCTACTTAAGGTTGGAAACTGTAGAAGAAGCAAAGGCATTTTGGTAATTTTACCCACGCTAGAGATCCCAACCAAAAGATGATAATACCCATGCTTGTTAAAGATATGTCAAATTACTAAAATGCCTTTACTTATTTATGTTTCCAACTGTGAGCAAGGGTAATTTAGTTATTTTGAGTTATTATATATATATATATATATATATATATATATATTTGAGTGAATGAAAATTTAAAAGTAAATCCTATTAGAATATTTTGACCTCTTTAATGAATTTGTGAGTAGTTTTTGAAAGTTAGCTATATAGATCTTGTACAATACATGTAATTCAAATTTTTTTAGCTACTACAATGGTGGGTCTATTTACAAGCGCCACTCGCACTCAATTTGCAATAAAAATAAGTAAAAAATCAATAAAGGATCCTCACTTATTTTCATATAACAATTTCATTTTTTTTCCATTTATCATTAATCAGAAAACTATAAGAAGTAACTTATCATGAACTATAGGAAGCCATTACCAAATATAAGATGCCTTGGATCACTTCCAAAGGACGTAATAACCCACTTTGGATCACCTAGATCGATGGTGCACTGATCATGGTCCTTGTTGAATTTTCCCTAAGATTGGAAGAATATGACAACCCGAGAATGCAATAAGGGGTAAAAGAGAGCAGAACCAAGCATGTGCCTGAAAGACCCACAATAAAACTAACTAGATCTTACCACAATAATATCAATAAAAAGAATGGTAATGGTTAGGGCTAGGGGCATGCCATTCTAGGATTACTAGAGAGGGGGGTGGCAGCCCCACACAATAGGGAAGAGAGAGATATAGAGAGCATTGTGAAGAGGAGAGAGGAAAGACAAAGCCTGTTTGGAGGTATTATTGCATCAAGGTCCCTAATATCAATTTTGGCATATGTGGACTATGAAATTGGATCATACATTGCTACCTAGACCCAATAACACGCTTAAAACCTAAGGTAATGCAAATAAAATTGGAGTTATTTTAATTTATTTATTTTATTATTCTTTAGCTTTTTTATTAAGAATAGAGAAGTGAGTTGAGAAAATTAATAGGGGAGGAAGAATTTTGATGTGTGACTTTACGTTAAGTGGGAGGGGGTGCGTGAGTTGTTTAGAGGACTTTGGGGAATGGATTGGAACTAATTTTGGAAATGTAATCTTGGTAGGAGATTTACTTAGAGATTTATAGAAGATTTAGAGAGAGACAAATATAGATATGGGAAAAATAAGGGAGAGATATGGAGGCTCTTATAGATGAGAGAAAATAGGAATAAGAGATGGAGAGAAAATAGGGAGAAGAGATTTACGTGTGTGTGTAAGAGAGAGAGAGAGAGAGAGAGAGAGAGAGAGAGAGAGAGAGAGTCTTAGGACGTGGGAGATAGAAGGCTTTATTTATTGTGGGTTTTTTTATTTGTTTATTTTTTTCCTTAAAGTCTATTTAAAGGAAGATTCCCCTTCATTTAAAGGATCAAAGAATGATCAAAGAATGAGAACTGAGAAAAGTTGATCTTGTGAAAAGATCTGAATTGAGTAAAGTTGATCTTGTAAAAAGATCGTTTTTGAGGTGGATTCCCTCGCAAACTCTGAGATAGGGTATAATCTCTTAAACTTTTATTTTATCTTTTTTTTTTGTTGGTTATTATTTTCTCCCTGCATCATAAGGGCTAGCATTCAGGCCTCATCCTACGTTTAAACCCTTAAAAAGTACGGTAGATGATAGCTCTCGACTCAAAACGTCCCATTTATTGCAAATATGTTCGCTTCAATAGGAATCTGATGACATATGCTGAAAAACTACCAAAAATACTAAGGATGGTAGAAAGCCCTCCAAACAGATACCTATCAGAGCTAAACGGAGAGGATCCCAATTTTGGGTTAGAAAGGATTTCTCAAATAAAGCCATGGGCACTAAGGTTACCGGCAGCTCAGCTCTCATGAATGGATGGCCAATAATAGAGCATGATTAAAGAAGGTCGAAATAGAAGCAAAAGGCACTAAACTGAGGTTAAATTTGATCGAATATTCCACCAAGATTTTCCCCAAAAATCAACCCAACAAAATAATGAATGGTTAAGAAATAATGAAAACAATTCTCTGACTCTAGTCCATAATAAGTTGAGCGCATTAAGAAGGGGGAAAATACACAGGAATCCCTAAAAATTGAAAAGCCAATGGGTCCAAACTCCCAAGAATGGTATCAAAACGTTCAAAATCTTTAACTTCAAATTTTGATATCAATATGATGTAGTTTGCTAAAGATTCAAGGGTATAGCTTTCTATTGAAAAATGGAAATAGGGTACAATTCAGTTTTGTTAAAAAAAAATATTGCACAAATGACCAAAATTGACAATTATTCTGATGCGATTGCACCCCATGCCTATGAAGAAATGATACGGGCTTCAAATATGTTGTTTCTTGAGATGAGAGCTTTCCGACAATGTATATATTACAGAGATTTTGAGATTGAATAAAGTTAAAGAGATGTTGAGGTGTTTATGGGTTATGCAAATGTTTTCATGATTTCTGCATGGTTTTTCCAGCTGGTGCTATCTCATCAAGATGGTTTTTTTATGAAGAGGTCCGATCCTACCGATTCACACTACTCAATTCTCTTTCTGCTCATACATGATAATCCGTGATCAGTTTGAAGATGGGGAATCTTGAGGTAACCTATTTTTATGATGTTGCTAAAAAGCATGATTTAAACACAATAAAATGCCCCTAACTAATCCAATATGCAAAGTTTTGGGTGATTCTTGTAGCAAAATGTCTGGGCTATAATTCAATGGTACAAGAATAGAGAAAATTTGGTGAAATTTGGCAAGATGAACATGAAATGTGTATGGAAATGTGCATTTTTGGTGATTCTTTGATCCATGTCCACAAAAAAACCCATAGTTCCCTCAAATCTTAGAATTTTTGGATAAAATATGTTGAAAAATGATCCTGTTGTAGTTATCTACAATTTTCTACAGTCGGATCGTTTGTTCACTGCCCAAAAATGAAGAAATAAATACTCAAGGTGATGGGTATGGGTAAAACCAATTTTTCATGGTCATATATTAATATTTTCACCTTTTTGACCCTAACAAAAATACCATTTCTCAAAACAGCAAGATGAAAAATTGATTTTCCACCAACGTAGTCACCTAGCAACCTAGTATGGAACCGCATCCATAAATAGCCTAAACCACATTCTTTCTTGAGGTTGGAGATCATTTGTTAGGTTAAAGGTGCAAAGAATTCTGGTGAGAAAAAGCAACCTAGAGAGGAAAATCCTAACCTAGAAGTTAGAAAGAGAAGCTCCCTTTGTGAGAGAGAGAGAGCTAGCTAAAGAGGAAAAACCTAGTTTTACCTCTAGTCTTTCATATTCTAAAGAAAGAAACTTCGGCCTCATCAAAACCCTAGAAAGAATTGCCTTATATCGACTCGAAGCTAGCAAGACAAAGAGCCGAAACATCGGGGTATCAGCCGGTATGATATGACCTGGATGGTCGAAGAGGATCCACCCAACCAGATTGAGGAGTTTCCAAACCCATTAATTTGTAAGTAATAACTTAATTGAAAAGTTTGTATTCTTCATTTCTTATGTATTTGCTTTTATTTTGGAGTCATTTATTTAAGGTGGGCTATGTTGAATTGCACAACGTATGAATTCAATTTTTTTTCTCTTTTTCTTTTATTATACATGAAAATGCTACTTACAAGTGTTAATTACAATGCAAATAATAAAAATAAAACCTACTACTATCTATGAATCAGACTCTTACTTCCTTAAAATAAATTGTATTTATAAAGAAAGAATGAATTACAAATAATAATTAAATATGAATTAAGAAAAGAAAGCCATTATAAACTAGGAAGAAACTTATAGATCTCTGCCTAATATTACCTCTATAGGACTTATTACACCCCCACTCTCAATTACCAAACTGATGGTACATTGATCCATTGGTCCCTTGTTGAATCCTCTACGACATGGGGAGCTTCTAGGGCAAATCCTAACTCAAACTAGGCTGAAAGCATAACCAAGATGGACCTAGGGCTTCTTTTCAGGCCTCTAAAAATCACTTAGGTTCTCTTCTCAAACTTTACAGAAAACACAGTTTAACCAAGTTAGGCCTATGGTTTCTTTTGACCTTTAATAAAACTCAATTAGGGTTTCTTTTCAACCTTATACCAAGGCACGCCACAATGTAGCACCACTCTTTTTCTGGGCTAAGTATACCTTTCTAGGGCCACCTAGGTGGGTGTGTGTGCCACCTTAGGTCTACTCTAAGTGGTGCTTGCCACACACCCTAAAGAGGGAAGATGAGAGAGTAGTGGTGGGAATAGGTTAAGTTGGGTTTTGATTAACCCCAGCCCGGACCCAATCCAACTACGTTTAAGTTAGACTCGGACCCAGTTCAGGTTGGGTCCGGGTCTACAAATAAAAAAACATATAAAAAGTTGGTGTATATATTTAAATTATATAATTCATGATATTTTGTTTACGCTCCGATCTGTGTCGATCTCTGGGATGAGATCTGCTCAAATCTTGACAAAAACTAAGTTATTTTTGAAAATGTAGATAGAGTGGGATCGCTTAAATTATGGGCTCAAAAAAATCCCAGATTTATATAGATCCAGTCTTTCTTTGAGTCTACTGGCAACACGAGCACCAAATCTTTATTTTGACTTAAAAACTCTTCTAAATTTAATCAAATTTAATAATAATTTATTTTTTAGAAAAATAAAATTAAACATAGAATTTATTAAGCAAAAAAAAAAGAAAAGTGATACTTACCTCTTGTGACATGAAACCGGAGTTTCGGGCTTGGATCAGGCCACTCTTCCAATTTGCGCCACCATTTCTTTTTTTTTTGGATGCCTTGGCTTGCTGGAATTGATAGATCTAAGGTTATTTTGACCTAGATCTAAGGTGTCTAAGGCAAGGAGAAAAGTTGACAATTTTAGGTAGGGTATAACTAGGATTTTCTTAGGATTGGAAGAGAATTTCCTTAGTTTTCTCAGGTTTTGGGATCGCCAGAGGTTGAATATGAATTCAAGGATTTTCTCTGATTTTTGGAGATTTTTTCTAATTTTTTTACGAATTTTCTAAGGGGTTTTTCCTATTTTGGGATATTTTTGGGCATATTTCCTAATCTCGAAAATTTCTAAGGGATTTCTTTCTTTTCTTTTTAGTGTCTTTTTCATCCTCCTTTTGTGGTAGGAAGAGGGGGTATTTATAAGATTCAATTGGTATTTTTTCTTGACTTTTTTGGAATTTTTTGGAATTTTTTTGGATTTATCTTGGAGTTTGAGCCTTATCTAATTCCATAAAACGCCTTTACTACAGCATAAAATGCATTGACAACATCATCATGCCGCGTCTGCATCATTAAGCCGCGTCTACATCATCAAGCCATGTATGTGCCTTCCGAGCCGTGTTACAGGGACTAAATTGTTATTTATTATATCATTTTATCCATAAGTCTGATTCAGGTGATGCTTGGACCTTTGGAAAGATCTCGGGCTCTAATTCAAGTGGGAAATTTTGATGTAATTATATTGGATCTAGGTTACCTAAGGTCTACTAAGTTTGTGTAGTTCTTTAGGTTCAGAATTGAGGTTTTTAGGAGTTCTCTTAGCTAGAATTTAAAGGGGGGTGTCTACAGTTGCCCCTCTTTAGCATTCACTTAGGGCACTAGGTGAATGACAAAGAAGTAGACACCTGAGACACAGTGGGAAGGAAAACCTTTTTCGATGGATCATTAGTTTGAATGACCAGTGCCCTTTGGGTAGGCGGTATACTGATGAATGCTTTTGATCTGTAAGACATCGAACTGGCGCTACTATCTTTAAGTCGGTATGGTTGAGAGGTCTCTGACAATCGGGATCCGAAGTTACTATCAACAGGAACCGTGTTATATTTGAGCGGGTGATACTCCTTATTGTAGTTACTCCAATGCTACCTGGGAAGCTGTCAATGTAGTCATCTTCGACTTTAGACATCTTTCTTAGAGTCTGATTCTCCAATCGAATGGGACTTTGATTGAGAAGAAATGATGGGATGATGAATTTCTAGCTAATTGAACTTCTTATTTACCTGCGATTATGATTCTTTAGGTCTGCAAGTTCAAGCTTTTTTGGTATGGGAACCTATGGGTTGGTCTTTGTTTTCTTAAGGGTTTGCAAGCATGACAATCCAAGATTTGGTGGTGGCGGACGCATCATATCCAAGCCTCCATGAAACACCTTCATTTTTTAAAACATTTTAGAAGGTTTCGAAGATAGATTTAATTTTGAAACAGAAACATAGTTTCGAGCTACGTTTTAATCAAAGGAATTAAGGTTTTTGAAAACTCACGAAACACATAGGGAAAAATTTTGAAGATGGATGAGAAATTTTGAAAAACAAGTTTGGTAAGCAGTTTAGGCTCATGCTACCATGGAGGTCTTTCTTCTTCTTATTCTTTTTTTTTTTTTCATAAGCTTGTCGAACATCTACTTGGGACTTTCAAGACGAGGAATCACTAAGTACTTCCTTATGTTCCAATCTTCGCTTTTATGTCACAATTCAAGGAATATTTTTTCTTGTTTTTTTGAGCAAACTGGTGTCTTGGATAGTATGAGATATGCCTCAAAGTGCTCAGAATATCCTTGCACTTCCAATTTTGTTCCTTCACTACCACTCTTTTGAAGTTTAGATAGTCGAGCCTCTTCAGGTTTTACTCGGACTGATGCCTTCCTTTGCTTTCTGAAGCCATTCTAACTTGAGAAGAGAAGAATTTCTGGAGAATTTTTTGAGAAGAGAAGGATTTCTTGAGAAGTTTTCGAGATGAGAAAAAAAGGTAGAGAAGTTCTATTTTTCTATAACCCTGGGGTCCATTTCGGGTGTTCAGTTCGGTAGCTTTTTTCCAACACGGGTTTCCTTTTGGATTTTTAGCTCAACGATTTTTTTTTTTTTTTTTTTTTTTTGCCCCTAGGGTCCCTTTCGGGTGTTCAGCCCAATGGCTTTTTTTTCCAACGCTTGAGATGCTTTTCGATTTTCATCTGGGTGGATTTTTTTTTTTTTTTTTTGAAGATGTAAACAGAGGAGGAGGAGAAGAGTTGGTGGAATTTTTCCCTTCTTGTGGTACTTCGTCTTAAAAAAAAACAGATAAGAACTTGGTCATCCTTCCTTCTTCTAAATGGCAGAGAGGTCCTAGTCTTAGTTATCCTTCCTTGCCCCTAGTTGGTATCTGATACTTCCCTGACAAATGTTGTCGAATCTTTTATAGAATATTTTCTCATTGAACTGCTTCATTTGAGCTTTGATTTTTAGACTCCGAGTCACTCTGGGCTTCCTAATCCTTCAATCTCTTGTTGGGTTGACTAAGCTCATTTTCTTCTTCTTCTTCTTTTTTTTGTTTTTGTTTTTTTTTTTAAACTCCTTAGGTTGTCAATACCATGGAGTAGGATGCCTAAAGAGAGCATGGATGCCCCACTTGGCTTATTTGAAAGGGAGGAGTAAGTGATCACCCCACGCCTTTCCGATAATCCTTTTCAGTTGCAACTTCATGTCGCTCTTGATGTACACATCGCCTCAAGGGGTATTGGGAGTTGTCAAATAAAGGGTGGGCCTCATCGGTTTCCCTTGCTTTATTTTCAACATTAAGTGAGGGTGTCCATATCAAGTTCTTTGGCAGGGCTGCTCTTGTAGAGTCTTCTCCATTTGATGTGACAATAAGTATCTTGATTGGGGCCGCCTCTATAGTATTTTCATCGGATGCAGAGATCCCTTTCAAATTGGTGGATAAGACTGCCCCTGTTGAATCTTCTATTTTTTTTTGAATGTGGGGTGCCCCAAGTAGTGGAGTCACGTCCCTGCCTCTATCTTTTTCTTTGGATCCTTTTTCTTTAGAGAATAATATGCTTTGATCTTTAATGTCTGGTTCTTCATTCCATATAGGAGGGTTATTAAAAAAATCCTGTGAAAGTGAGCCAGGTGAACCCTTCGAATTTATAGGGGAGTGATTTTTTTTAACTCTTGCAGAGGTGTTGGATCTTCATGAATGATCAAATTTGGATCATTCACTTCTTCGGTGCTGATTGCTAGATCAATCATAGTAATTGATGTAATTGACTGTTTTAGGCTCAACTCTTCATCCCAAATAGGTGGATCTGCCAAGAAGTTAGGTGAAGGTGGCCTAAGTGGACCTCTTAGGATGTTTAGATGTTCAATTTCTTTCATCTATTCTTGAGGGGATGGATCTTCTTTTGAGTTCACATTAAGGGATAGTTCAACATAATCCTTTAGGCTTGACTCTTTTGTTTCTTCGTGGATTGCACTGTTGAGATTAAAGAATTCCTCACAAATGTAGTCTTGAGAGTCCCTAGCTTCAGGATCACGATTGAGCTCATTGATGACTTGAGCTTCATGGGGGTCAACCACTACACTTATGTGAAAGATGTGATCATTTTCTTCTGTGATGACATGTATCACAGGGATGTCCTTAACTTTTTGTGCGCTCGTTTCTTCGATCAGAATCGAGATTTTTCTTGTACGTTCCTTATTTTCTTGAGTTTCAAAATTCTGGCTACAGTTACTTTCCTCAAATTGAATTTGAGAGTCTATAACCTCAAGATTTGGATCATCTACCCCTGCCCTGCTAACTAGGATAGTGGTGTCTTGAGCCTTTTGCAAGTTTATTCCTTCCACTTCAATTGGAAGTTCTTGTTTAGAAGTTTGCTCTTTCATTCTCTCTTGAATCATGGACCCTGGGCTAAGGCAATCCTTGACATTTTCTTTATGAAATTCCCTAGCCACAAGGTTTTGAGTGTACTCATGCTCATCTGGTAGTTTTTTCATAGGGAGGATAATTTGGTCCCTTTGTGTATTCATATTCTCAACTTTTATTAGGACAATTGGAATTGTTTCCTCATTTTGTGGGTTGGACTTCTCTAATTCTATAGGATCTCCCCATGGAATAGATCCTGACCTAAGGCAATTCTTATCATTCGGTTTCTGAAATTCCTTGGTAAAATACGTCACTCTACCATTTCGATTTTCATTTTCAAGGTGGTTTCTTCCTGTGCCCCAAGGACCATATTAGATGATTTTTAGGCTTGAGCATGGATTTCGACTCGTCAATCTTTATCAAGTTGATACAGTCCTCATTTTCAAGGCGGTTTCTTCTTGTGCCCCAAGGTCATATTAGATGATTTTCACGCTTGAGCAGGGATTTCAACTCGTTGATCTTTATCAAGTTGATACCAGCTACGACTTCTTCATCTTCATCAGTCCTATCATCTGATATTACCTGGCTTTACATTGAGTAAGCCCCGTCTATGTCCTTAAATGATTCTGGTGATGATTCTGACTTAAGATCGCCATCAAATTCTTCAATTATCATCTATTTAGAGTTACATTTAGATGAATCTTTATTGTAGTCAGGCTCTTGTTCCTTTATCATCTAACTCTTGCCCCAATATAGTTCTATTAGGCTCTTGCCCCAGTGTAACTGATGATCGATCTCGAGCCCTTTCCTTTGCTCTATCATAACGTGAAACCATTTCTAGCATTGAGTCAAAAGAGAAAGACCAAAGGATTTTAGTGAGGTATAATTTATACTCAGGGGAAGCATTCTCTATGGCTATACCAATCTTAGAAGCTTCAGAAAGCGTGCAATCAATGACTTTTGATGCAGCCTTTCTAAATAGTTGGACAAAATATGTAAACAACTCACCTAGATTTTGTTTGTTGGAGACTAATTTGCCAAGGGTCATTGATCTCTCTCTGGTCCCGTGATATTGCTCAACAAAACATTGAAACAACTCATCGGGTGTTTGATTTGGGTATTTTGATACCACCTCTCGGAAGCATGTTAAAGCTTGTCTGGAGAGAGTGTATTGAAACATGGCCTTGAGACGACGATGTTTCTCTTGAAGTGCAGGAAAAGTCAATAGGTAAGCGATGATGTGATTTTCAGGATCACCTTTCCCGTTGAACTTGTTTTCAAACTGAGGGAATTAGAAACTCAGAGGAAGAGGTTCGATATCCTCAAGAATATCCTTGACGTAAGATTTTGAAGGAAGTATATTTGGAACTCCGATCTTAGCCAGGGTCTCTTTAAATGTGGTTAATTCACCTTTCAGCTGGGCGAGCTCAATTGACTCAGGGGTTTTAACCTCAGAGGTTTGTTGGCTTCCCAGAATTAATGGCATAATTTATGGTGCAGGCCCCAACTGTCCATTTTCAGGCCCCAACTGTCCATTTCCAAGCCCCAACACTGGCTTATCAGGCTCCAGCTCTTTTGCTTTTAAGTGCATAGGATATCCCAGTCAGAAGGTATGGAGTCGACTGGTATGGCTGACTTGGGGGATACTGAGTTGGAACAGGAGCCGAATAGGGTGCCTATAACTGATAGTATGGAATTGGGGTGGCTTGAAGAGGTTGCACCGGTGGATAACTATACATGACCTGAGGAGGGTCAGGTCTGGACTAACTATAGGATGGACGGTCCCGTGGTCGAGCCGGTTCTATGAATGGTGGAGGATGAGAAGATTAGCAGTGCCGGCTCGTCAACGCGATAGAACTCACATGACTTTATTGTTCAGGGGCTAGAGAGGTCCCTTGACTCTGACTTGACTGACGACTCGATATATTAGGCGGGACGTGTGACTCAACAAAGGCAACACGCCTCAAGAAATCTTTGACCTTGAGTAAGTTCTTAAGACACTTGATTGGAAGGGACTCTTAGTCCATAGAATTGTGTAAGGATAAACCTTGAGGAATAGAGGCATGGCTTGAAGAACTATTGGGTTTAAGTGAAGATGTCTTACTTTCTAGTTTTCCTTGGTGGCTAGACTTGCTTGAGTTAGATTTTAACATTTGTGGGAGGTGTGCCCTTGATTGGGTAGTATATTCCTTAGACATAGACTTAAAAGATGAAGGTGGGTTCAACCCTGATTCTTTAGTTTCGGGTCGAATGCCCTGATTGTTTTGAGTAGCTTGAGCCATACAAACTTGCTGCACTCCACGGTTTAGCTGAACTACAGATGGGTTAGTTAAGCATAGCCCTGAGTGTGGGATTATGGACCAATTGAAACTCGATATCGGCATACTTGAGACAGGGCAAACCCAGAGAACTGAACCATAAGGTCTTGTAGGTCTAGTCATTTAAAGGAGTCTAGACTATGTAATAAACTAAATAACTGAGTCACCATGAACTATGGACATAACTACAATACTATGCACAAAAATCTTTTTTTTTTTTTTTGTTTTTTTTTTTAATTTTATCCTTTTTTTTTCTATCTAAGAAACAAGATAAAGATGCTTCTAAAAGGTTTACTTTTTTTTTTCTTAAAAAAAAAAAAAAAATTTCTTTTAGAGAGAATAAAGGATGTTTCTAAAGAATATAAAGTCAAAAAAATTCTAAGTTATGTAGATATGACTTAAAAGCAAAAGAGAAGATAAAAAAGATGAGATCTATTTCTAATCTAAACAGATAAAGCAAAGAGAAGCCTAGATTTTTTTATTTTTTTTAAAGTATTTATCAAAAGAGGTAAAAATTATTATTATTATTATTTTTAAAAAAGAGAAAAAGATTCTTTCTAAAAGATATACTCTAAAAAGATAAAGATGCACTAAAGAAGATAATTATGATCTAAATATGATAAAAGACGATCTAAAGATGATATGCATGAACGAAAGAAGATATGAAAAAGATGATATCAAGATGAATCTAAAGATGCTCTAAAAAAAAAACAAAGATAATAAAGATGATATAAAAGATTATCTAAAAAGATGATCTAAAAGGCCAACATAAAAGAAAGATCTAATGATAAAGATGGATCTAAAAGAAAGACGATCTAAAAAAAATAAAGATGTTCTACAAGATGAATCTGAAGAAGATCTAAAGATAAAAATGATCAAGATGGGATCTAAAAGCAAGATGAGCTAAAAAAAATAAAGATGATCTAAAGATAAAGAAGATCAAGATGGGATCTAAAAGAAAGATGATCTAAAAAAAATAAAATAAATATGATCTAAAGATTGAGAGGAAAAAGATCTTAAATTTTTTATGAATAGAGAAAAAAATAAGATATAGAAAGCAAATATAGAATCTAATAAAAAGAAATCTTTCTAAATCTACCTCGTTTTTCTTCTTTTTTTTATTTTTATTTTTTATATTTATTTTTTGTTGGAAAAATAAATATGATAATAAAAAAAGAAGCTTTTTAAAATACAAAATACGGATATGAAGCTCAAGGTGCCCCACAGTGGGCACCAAACTATTTACAATCCGATCTGCGCCGATATGTGGGATGAGATTTGCTCAAATCTTAGCAAAAATTGAGTTAATTTTTAAAAAGGTAGAGAGAGTGGGGTTGCTCGAATTATGGACTCAGAAAAATCCCATATCTGTATAGATCCAGTTTTTTTTTAAGTCCACTGGCTGCTCCAGCTCCAAATATGTATTTTGATAAAAAACGCTTCTAAATTTAATTAAATATAATAATAATTTAGTTTTCAAAAAAATAAATAAAAATAGAGAATTAAATAAATAAAAACAAACTAAATTAAGCAAAAAAAAAGAAGAAAAGTGATACTTACCTCTAGGGACTTGAAACCTGAAGTTTCGGGCTCGGATCAGGCCGATCGTCTGATTTGTGCCACCATCTCTTTTTTTTTTTTTTGATTCCTTTGCTCGTTGGAATTGGTACATCTATGGCTCTTTTGACCTATATCTATGGTTCATAAGGCAGGGAGAAAAACAGAGAATTTTAGGTAGGGTCTACTTAGGTTTTTCTTAGGATTAGAGGAGAATTTCTATAGTTTTCTCAAGTTTTTGGGGTTTCCAGAGGGTGATTATGGATTTTGAGATTTTCTCTGATTTTTTGAGGATTTTTCCTAATTTTTTAGAAAAGTTTTAAGGGGTTTTTCTTATTTTTGGGTATTTTTGGGCAATTTTTTTAATTTCGAGAATTTCTAAGGGATTTATTTCTCTTTTATGGTCTCTTTTTCGTCCTTTTGGGTTAGGGAGAGGGGGTATTTATAAGATTCAATTGGTGACCTTTTTTTTTTTTTTTTTTTGGAATTTTTTCAAAATTTTTTGGATTTATCTTGGAGTTTGAGCATTATCTAATTAAGAATTGAGGTTTTTAGGAGTTCCCTTGGCCAGAATTTCGAGGGGGGTGTCTACATATTTATATGAATTTAAACTAATATCTTACTATTTTATTTATGCCTCTAACTCTCAACAAATAAAAAAATAGTCGAAAGGAAGACAGAAGCCTTCTCTGTAAAAATCCCTTTCAGGTTCAAGCTATAAGATGTTTCATAATACTAATTATATTAAAAATTATGTCATCCATATTGTATAAAAAATATAATTAAAGAACAATTAATTATATTATATATAATATTATTACAATAAAGGAAATAATACATGCACGATATTCAGGTGGAGTTAGGTTGGTTCAACTTAGACTTAGATCCTAGCAAACTTGATTTTCGCTCCCTATTTATGGACCCGAATTTGACCCATTGGGTCTAGAAATAGGACCCGAACATAAGCTCAAGTCGGGTTGGTGTTGGGTGTATTTTAGTGATATACAAAACTAAGTACATTCTAATGAATGCTTGATGAAGATTGAGGTGATTATGATGCATGTCAGATAAAATATCTTAATAATGAATGAAGCATGGTAAGCTTAAAGCCCGGAAATGAGCCTTGGGTTGAGTATGCTTCAAGTCCTCATATGAGGCTATGTGTCTTCTAACCGACACTTGATGGAAATGTCAATTTATAGTCTTGAACCAACACTTGATAAAGGAAGTAAAGTGAGCACAAGTGTTGAACCAATGTTGGATAAACGTTAGTTTTATAACAAACATTGGATATACTGTTTTAACCGACGCTGGATGAGCTTAATAAGCTTTCCGTTTTGAAGATATATTTTTTTGAGTGATAAAGATGTTGCTTAGTCCTCATATAATACTAAGTGCATTCTAACAAACACTTGATAGATTGAAGATGTCAAAAATACAGCAAGGTCATTAATGCACGTTGGATAAACTATCCCAACAAACAGTCGATAAAATATGAGCATGGTTCTTGATAACACCTGCTCAGATATGCCCCATGATATGAATATATGATATGATCATGATTCATCATATGAAGGCCTCAATATGCCTTTCAATTCCTGTCTCGTCAGTTAGCTATGTCCTGATTTACGACCGATAAAAGATATGATACCAATAGATTGTCAGTTAAGCATGTTCAAGTTTAACTTAGGGTCGATGATGGAGGATATGAAACCATCTCATTGTGAGATAGGTTTTAAGATACATATATTCCTAAGGCCCCCAAATATGCCTATCTATGTGATATGTGGAGGAACCTGATGCAGTTTGATATGCATATTTTCTTGAATCCATCATCAATTACATATGTGCATTGTAACTTATGGTCTATGATAAGATATCATAAAGACGTCTCAATTTGAGACGAAACTTTGGGATACCTATACTCCCATGGCACATGGATGCCTCTCCACTGGATATTGGAGGAGTGTTGGGTGAGATGTAATATGGCACCTTTAATCTATCGTTCGTTAAAGATATGGGGCTTAATAGACAGAGTATATGGGAAACCTAGTCATATGTTGATATATATTGAAGTAAATCTTTGAAGATATACATGTTGAGATCTGATATGCCTTAAAGTCCAAGAGTCATATAATTTGGCCAATATTTGTTCTTGGATTAACCCATGTCCACTGTTAGCAAAGATATGCCTTGACTGTACCCTAGAACTTTATGTTTTGGAATTGAGCTGAGACTCTCAAGGACCCATGTTAGAGGCATCATACCCCTCATCCTGAAGTTTTGTATCGCCTATAGGTGAACTCATTCATCATCCGCACAACTCAGTAGTTAAGAGCCTTAAAAACTTCATGCTCTGTACATTACAGTCAAGATAACACCCGATCACTAAAATAGAGGTTTCTCTCTCGATATGAAGAATTTTCTTATGAGGTCAGGATATTGGATTATTGACTCAATGCTTTATCACCCTTAAAAGGTGCAACATTGTTTGATATATGAATTGGAAGCGGTTACTTTTGCAATTGATTGATATTGCTGACGCAATTTACAGTTGAAATACAAAATGGAACATATCTCTCTCATTTGAGGTCCATTTGAAGTGAGACTTAGACTATCATGTTCGTTTTTGAGTCCTCTCTCAGTCTGTCAAATTTTGTGATAAAAAAATAAACCATCTGAAAGTGGCTAATATGGAGGCATGTCTTCGTTGCATCACAAAGTTTAACTGGCAGGCGAAGGAAGAAGGAAATAACAAATTTTCCTGATTTTGCTCGTATGAAGATTTTGTTGAATCTGGAGCCTGAAAATTCGAAATTGAATAGCATAGGGATGAACATTGGCAAAAAAAATTGATTAACATCAAGAGATGTTCGTGAGCATATGTATTTATTCAAATCATATGATTGCCATTCAAAAGCAATGAGATATGGATGCGTGATCAGTAGTACCATGATTTTAAAGGAGAGGATAAGTTCGAGATGGAAATGAAGGGTGAAGATTGAAGAGATAGGAGATGCATGGTTATCCATTAAAGAATATGGATTATCAACACAAGAAAAAGGATATAAACCCCTTTTGTGATGAGAGATGAGTTCGATTCGCTTTCTTTAGAGAATTCACATTCTTTTCAGGAGTGGACTCAGCTTGAGTTTACTTTTGCGAGAATATTAAGAGTGACTGATATATGTCAAAGAAAAGAAGAGACTGTCTCATACATGACTGTACCATGAGAGTAACTGATACACAAAGAGAGAAAGAAGACTAATTTCCTTCGATCCACTTGAAGCATGTTCTCGAATAAAGATTAAACTTGAGGATTAATGTCCCTGCAGTTAATCACAGGTATACGGGCAAATATGCCCTTTGATATCATTTCCTCCTTTTCAATATGCCTATATATTTTCTTCTTGAGAAACGATTGTATAGGTTTCAAGGCCAGAATCAAGGGTATTCGACCTATTTCCCTTTTCTTTGACTGATTTAAATTGTAATAGAGGATTAAATTCATGAAATTATTTCGTTTCCAGTATATGATATGAAAAACCTATTTTTTAAGATATAGAATGCATGAGCGAATTTGGCCTCGAGTGTGATGTCCTTTGGTTATTTATTTGGAGTTTAATGTTTGTTTAAACACTTTAATCAATATAAGCATCACATTTTTCGGAGCGTCCAAATCTCTGGCAACTCCACTAGGGAACAGTTCACCCTTCATCGCTGATTGGGTTTAGGAAATGGAACTTCTCTCTCTAGTATATATCCCGAGTCTCAGTCTCTCTCATGTTTTCTCACATCTTCTTTATTTACCTTGAAGAGCGAACCCATGCGTTTAATCACATCATTAAAAGTTGTGTTATCAATGATTTCTCGCACGACATCTTTTCTGGTGGGAACGATGGAGGTCCCTTTGGCGCGTTTTGGGCCCATAGTCCAGTGTTCTTGTGCCAGTTTGATGGCTGGACCAAGTGCAAGAATGAGAGAGAGTTCAGTGCGAAAAATCAATCGTGAACAACGATGACAAAGGTGAGGCTTGAATCTCGGCCTGAGGTCAATCTCATCTTGAGTATGAAGCAACTGCAAGTTATCTTCACCTATCCAGACTCTAATTCTCGAGATGCGAATATAAGCTAACGTGACAATACACGTGAAGCAAAGTCCCTTTTATGAGGCCCTTGCTGAATGCATTAGGTATCGTGGGCAACATGATGAAATGTGTTCACCTTTAATCCTAAGGGTTCCACACATGCTAGCACCCTCTCATGCGCTGGTAGTTAGAGGTCTTCGTGACACTAACTTGCCTGGCTCCCATAATGCTCATCGATCGATGGTTGGGCATCTTCGCGATACTAACCTGCTTAGTTGGCCATATGCTGCTCATGCGCTAGCAATTAGAGGTCTTCGCGACACTAACTTGCCTGGCTCTCGTAATGCCCATTGACTGACGATTAGGAATCTTTGTGATACTAACTTGCTTTGTTCACCATAAGCTACTCATGCATTGGCCGTTATAGGTCTTTGGTACACTAACTTGTCTGGCTCTTGGAAAGCTCATTGATCGGAAGTTGGGCATCTTCGCTCTGGTTTGCCATATGCCACTCATGCGTCAGCAGTTGAAGGTCTTCCCGACACTAACTTGCCTCACTCCCGGAATGCTCATCGACCGGTGGTTGGGCATCTTCACAATACTAACTTGCTCGGTTCGCCATATGTTGCTCATGCACTGGCAGTTAGAGGTCTTCGCAACACTAACTTTCCTAGCTCCCCCGAAATACCCATCAACCGACGGTTAGGAATCTTAGTGATACTAAACTGCCTGGCTCGTCATATGTTGATCATGCGCCGGTAGTTATAGATCTTCACGACATTAACTTGCTTGGCTCTTGGAATGCCCATCGATCGGCGATTAGGAATCTTCATGATACTAACTTTCCCAGTTTGCGATATGCTTTCTCATGCGCTGACAGTTAGAGGTCTTCGCGACACTAACTTGGTTAGATCTTGGATTGCTCATCGACTGGCTGTTAGGAATCTTTGTGATACTAAGCTGCCCAGTTTGCCATATGCTGCTCATGCACTGGCCGTTAGACGTCTTTGCAATGCTAACTTTCTTGGCTCCCAAAATGCTCATCGACTGGCGGTTAGGAATCTTCACGATACTACCTACCCGGTTCACTAATATGCTTAAACAAAAACCAAATTGGATGATATTTATTGCAAAATGATCGTGACAATGTCCTCTTCAATTTGTGATTGAAATGAAGACTCGACACGTCACAGCTCTTACCAGATTGGTGGTGGAAGTTTATGGACTTGGCCAGATTTTTGGTTCTTGATGAAAAATCCATTTCAAGGTGATCAAAGTCTAGCAATGGCGAGAGGCCCCTCATAGAGGAATGGTTTTGTCATTTGTTGAAAAGTACTAAAGGGTATTTTGGTCATTTGGTCCAAAAACGAGATTTTATTTTAATTCATTTAATGTGTAATTTTTGACAATTTGATTTAATTTTGAGTATTCTACCCATGTTTTGTGGTTGTTTTATATAAGTGAGCTTATGTCATTTGTAATGGGGCATGATCATTTTTTTGAAACTTGAGCATTGAAGACTGAGTTTTAGTCCATTATTTTTTCCTTGCTTCCAAGTTCTCGATCAAGTTGAGAGGAGAGAGAAATTTTTGATAGAGAGAGAAAATATCCCTAGACCACACACACACCCAAGACCCTAGACCATACACTACACCCCACACTCTTATGACATATGTTGTCTTAAGCCTTGTCATCTTTGCTTCAATCTGGATTTCCAAATCGGCTTAGAACCTTCTTGATTTATGTTTGACAGGTTTGAAAGATGGGTCAATTCCCAACCCATGAACTACGACTCAAGGGTCAAAGTAGGCATCTCTTCATAATGCCAGGCAAAGACATCTCGATTGGCTCGCAGAAACTTAGTGTACTCTTTATTCCATTCCGAGGGCATAATGGCCGAGATAAAAGTGGGTCTTGGGTCAACTTCATCACCCATGCTCACTTTATATAAGTCATCAGCCGTGGCTTGACCACCATCCTCCAGAACTTCTAGAGCTTCTTTTATCTCCTTTTCACTGAGTGGCATAAAATCAGAAATCTTCTCATGCATCTCAAGCACTTCAACTATTTGCTCTATAGGTAATGGTTCTCTTTTTGTCTCATTGGTTTCTGAACTCTCAGGCCCTTGAACAGTTTGGGTAACTTCTGCTACTTCTTGAGGCTCATGGGAAGTCACCTCTTCAGAAACAGTTTCCAGGGGAGATAATAACATTCTTGTGACATTGTCGCATGAGAGCTTTGATCGGTGAAGAAGGACCATGGGAGTAAACTTGGATGCTCCGGGTAACCAGGACCCTCCTTTCGAGTATGCTAAGATGCTATGATCTTAATAACAAAGGGTGTCAGCATTCCTTTGCCCTCATTCAACCCTTGGTTGCTGGATGGCTCGCAATACATTTTCCTTATAATCTAATGAGCTGCAGGACCATAAAAATCCCATTTTTGGTATTACTGCAATATTTATAAAAGGATTTCTTCGAGGATTCTCTTGAACAAGTGTTACCCGAGTTTTTGTGGCGAAACCTGGTCAAGGAGTGGGAACAGGCTTTGAGGAGGCAACTCCCTTCATTTTAGCTTTTCCTTTTCCTATGACTTCAACTTGATTGAGCAGGTCTTGTATCTGTTCTTTTAGCTCAGTGATAATAGCTTGTCTTTAAACTTCATATTGTTGTTCAGGAGTGCCAATGAAGTCATGAGCAGGGGAAGAAGGACCACTTATCGCTTTTTGATGGGCAACTTGATTTTCCATCACAGGGGTTGGGAAATGCCAGACCCTTTGGGACTCTTGCATGTAATTGGCTTGATCTCTAAGGAAAGCACTATCCTCCTTCCTTTTGAGGATTGGGATATGAAAGACATCATGAATTTGCAAGACCTTGGGGGAATCTTGTCGATAGGGAGTGTTTGAACACATTTTTCAGCACCTTGGTCCGTGATGCCAAATAAAGAGGAAGCAAGTCAATAAAGCCTGACAAAATAATGGAAATTTTGACAGTCTCAGAATTACCTCAGAACTGGTCAAGATCTTCATAAGCACTCAAAAAAGCCACCTGCCAAGTTTCATCATAATCTGACATGTTTAAGGCAGTGATCACAAAGAAAACATTTCAGAAAAATTGGCCTCTAACACCCTGAAATGGAACCCGAATATTTTTGGTACGTCAAATTGCTATGGGACCACTGTCATTGGATCTGTCACAGTCAAAAACCCCCATGAATCAAGTTTCGGCTTAATCGGGAGCTTCAAGACAAAGTTATGGGTAAAATACCAAAAAGGGGGAGGCCGCATACTATTCCCGTGTCGCCACCCTACACCAAAACACCATTAAAGGTGGCTGTTTTCACAGTCACGGGCGGTGACTTTCGAGGCCTATATATCACTAGTTTGGAGTTGGATCGAGCTAGTGTGTTTGTCTCGTCAAGACGAGCGTTTTGATATTTGGTATGCTCCGCAATGACGTTTGAGCAGGGAGAAAAACTAGAGAGAAGTTGCTGATTAGTGAAGAAAGTTGCAAAAAATTCAGTAGCAGCATGCCACACTCTGGTGGCCAAATCACGAGGCTCACATACTGGATTGACGTGAAACTAATTGCATTATGTGCGCAAGGTCTGAGGCTATCTCTAGTCTGAACCCGACATACGATGAACGGTTCGATCTCACACACAAAGGCATTGAAGCTGCTGTAATTTTTGGCTGCCTGATTTCAAGATTCCGGCCAAAATCCAAGACGATAAAATCTTCGTCCGGACACGAAATTGAGCTACGTTTGTTGCAACGTGATCGTGATGGCATGATCAGTGTGATTCGATGAGGAAACTGAAGAAAAACATCTAGGAACGAGCACACTATCGATCCAAAGTTTTCAATCTTCATCCAAAATTCAAGTATCATGATCATGGCTTAAAACATGATTCATGGCTCAAGATTGGTATCAAATCAATCACCATGCCGAGCCCCACATGAAAACAATCATCTTTTGATGAAACGGGCATAAGAGCAATCCCAGATCAGTCACGGAAGATCACGCAAGTTCTTGCGTAGCAGTAGGGACTGTAATGAAATTCAACACATTGTTAGGCAAAGGCAAAACAATCCTTTTGCACCTATTTTTAGAATTTTTTTAAATTTTTTTAAATTTGAATTATCTTTACTTCTAGGTAATTTTTGGGTGTCCACTCATGTCTGGGCCCAATTACATATAAACAGGCAAAGCTAAATTGTAAAGAACACACATACACAATTCTTCAATATTCAATAAAGCCTTCAATTTTTGTTTGAGTTCGTGGGTGCATCTTGGAGAGAGAGAGAGGAGAGAGAAGAAAAGGGCCAATACCCCTCGATAAGATAACTTTCTCTCTCCTCCCCTCTGTCTCTCTCTTATTTTCTCGTCTCTCTCTCTTGCTCTCTCCTCTTTTCTCATCTCTCTCTTTTTTCTCATATTTTCTCATTCCTATCTCTCTTTCTCTCGCCTCTTTTCTCATCTCTATCTCCTTTTCTCTCCTCTTTTCTGATCTTTATCTCTTTCTCTCTCTTTCTCCTCTGGTCTATCCTATCCCTTTTTCCCTGCTTCTCTTTCTCCATCCACGCATGGCGGGTCTATCGTCTTGTGTAACGCCTTCCTGTTCACGAGACATGAATAGTGGGCGGGGCCTTAACCTGGATGGCGGCTAGGCCTCTGTCAAAGTTCTCTCCCTTCTCTCTTTGACCACAGATGGTGCTAAGCCCTCTCTTCTCTCTCTTCGATCACAGACAATGATAACCTATCGCTGCCTGTGTTCCCTCTCTTCTCTCTCTTTGATCACAGATGTCGCTAACCTATCACCGCTTGTGTTCCCTCTCTTCTATCTCTTTGATCACAGACGGCGCTAACCTATCGCTGCCTGCATTCCCTCTCTTCTCTCTCTTCGATCATAGATGGCGCTAAACTATCGCCGCCTGCATTCCCTCTCCTTCTCTCTCTTCAGTCACAGATGATGCTAACTTATTGCCGCCTGTGCTTCCCTTTTTCTTTCTTCTCTTCTGTCACAGATGGCGCTAGCCTATCGCTACCTGTGTTTCCCCTCGCTTCTCTCTTCTGTCACAAATGGTGCGAGCCTATCGTCGCCTGTATTCGATCTCTTTCTCTTCCTTCTGTCACAACCGGTGCAAGCCCATTGCCGCTTGTGTTCTTTCTGTCTATTCTCTCTTTATTTCCCAGCCAGCATAAGCCATCATCATCTGAGTTTTCTCTCTCCTCTTATTCTGTCTCCTTTCCTTCCTTTCTCTCTCTTCTTCTTCTCTCATGGTTTTCTCTCCTATTATGCTTCTTATTCTCTTTTCTCTTATTTTCTTCTTCTTCTTCTTCTCTTCTCTCTTTCTATTCTTTTTCTTTAGCCTTCAATGGTAGTCCTATTGTCTAGCCATAATGTTTGTGCCGATTAGAGTTATTATGCCCGCTTTATTTCCACGACAACTAGCAATTGCGTCTAGCTAGTCGTTATTTGGTACTGTCATCTAGTAGTAATTCTGTTGAGCAGGTCTAAGTTATCGAGCCCGTTTTACTACCACATCAGGTCAATTACCTACTAGTTTAGTCACTGTGTCGGTCTCACCGTCCGGTCAAACTCTTATAACCCCAATCTTTCTTCTCTCACTCTTCTCTTCCTCTTTTTGAATGTGCACAGCCGTGTATGTTCCTGAAAGGCAAGGTGGGGTCCCTTGACCCACTTGTCTTATAACGTTTGCCATGTGTGTGTAATTGTAGAAATAAGAGAATACATGCCAAGGGAGTTGATTCCGAACTAGTTTTACGACTGAGGAGCTTTCTTCGTGATCTAAGAGGGCATCCACGCAAGCCAGCTTGAGTGAGTTCCGATCTTAAATTCCTCTCTCATCGGTTGGTCCACCTGCCTTTGCTTTTGAGCAAGGTTCTCGAGATAGCAATCTCAAGTCTAGGGTTCCCAGGAAACCCGAGACACATGCCGCCTGATCATCTGGATACGGATGGCGAGATCGAGGTACCAAACTAGCTTGGCGACTCCACTGGGGATTTACTACCCCTTACTCAGATCGTACTTGTTTGACTAGTTTTCCTTTCTGTTTTCCTATTTTCACACCTCAATTATGGTTTTGGAGTTTTGTAATCCATTTATCTGGATCAGAGACTTCCTTATCCCCACATTTGTGAGTGTCCCTAGGGAACAAGTTCCTTCAACTTAGTTCCCAACCTTCCTCTTGAGCAAAGACCCTGCACCGAGCTCCCAAGTCTTAACATGGATCGGTGTGAGGTGGGACTTAAAGGTCCCTCACTCCCCATCTCCTAGCTCGGGTGGGACTTCCATCAAGCTCCTCCTACATCGGCAGCACGTCTGTTGTCGCACACAGCATGCACTCTGCCATCGGCAAGTCACTTGTCGGTCATATTGTCGAGGTACACCGGAAGGCTGCCTAGTCCCTTGCTGTAAAAGGCAAGAAAGTTGCCATTGCTTCTGTGGGTCGCCGCAAGGCTACCCCCCACATTCCTGCACCACCACCAGTCTCTATCTCTAGAGGCTCGACACATAGAGGCGGAGACCCTGGGGCCTCCACCTCTCGTACACACCATAAGGCTCGTGGGTCGTCCACACTAGCTACACCTCGCGGCAACCCTTATGTTACCTCGCGTCAGCGTCCAAGATCAGACTTTCCAAGGTCAGGTCTTGTACACGTTGTTCATATGCGTCCCACTGCTCGGGGCAACACTGTCATTGTGCCAACTCGAGTACACAAGAGACAATCTTCTCGTCCTCCTACTTCGCACACACAAGTGCACCCTATAGGGGGTTGGTCTCCACCTGTTCTCTTACAGACACTTGCTCGCAGTTCTTAGCCTCTTAAGGTCAGACCACTTGCTCGAGCCCAGGCTGACCCCCTGGTTGCCTGTGAGCCTTCTTCGAGGGGCGCACACGTGCCGCTGTCATAGACAGTCCCTCACCCTCGACTCTGGCGTCCTCATGAGTTTGCTCCTGCCTGCTCTTCATTCTGTGAGCAAGCACCTCCAGCCTTGGTGCTCGAAGACCTTCCCCAAGAGTACCATCTTGAACTAGCCCTATCACTTTGGTCATGTATCTAGAGCCCACAAGAGAGCTCGGGGTAAAGACCTGATGGAAGATCAAGTCCTTCATCCTCCCAAGCCCAGTTAACTCCAGTCCCTGGCCCTCATCCTTTGTCGCATCTGATGGAGATAACTCTCTCTTGTGCAAGAAGAGCCGACCAGCCGCAGTCCCGATCACAGTTTTGGCACAAGGTACATCAAAACCTCAAAGCTAAATGTGATAGGGGCTTGTAAATTTTTACCTAGGCAGTCGGGGCAACCAGATTTGATGACCGTCTTTGCTTGAATCCCATCTACCCTCTTCAGATGACGACGCCTGAAGAAGAAGTCCATGAGCCCTGCATCGTGATTAGTGTTCTAGAAACCACCCAGCCACTCAGCAGCAACGATCCCAAGACCATCGAGAACCGGTCCTCACGCGATTGGCATATAAGAGTCGAGTCCAGTCGGGGCATGCTGACCCCTTGCTAACTGACCTGCTGCATGCGACCCGTCAAGTTTGCGAGCCCTCAAATTGTCAGCGTGATGGTTATCAACGAACCTGACTTGCAGGAAGAGCGCATAAACAAGTTTGAAGATATGGTGCACACAATGATGGAGAAGATCGATCGTATAGACGCCGCACGACAATCAACTAACCATGAGGTCAATTCCCACCACTCAGATGGTTCACCTCCAAGGCAGTCCCTTCCCTCTGCCTCACAGGACAATTATGTTCCTTACCCCGTCTCGCAGGCAGGCATTGATGCTATGGTAATCCATAGCTTAAAGAACAGACAAATTCTAGGGATACAGGGTGCAATGCCTTATCAAAGGCCGTACCCTTCATACATTGATCAGGTCTTGTTTCCCTCAGATTAAAAGAAAGGGAAGTTTCCCCTATTCAACGGAACCACCTCCCCGCACCAGCATATCGCCCATTTTCAAGCAACGTGCCAAGAAACAACAGCTGATGGGAGGCTCCTTCTCTGTCAGTTTGTTGAAACCCTTGACGACTTATCTTTTCAGTGGTATGTTCGACTTCCCCCAAACTCGGTGCATACTTGAGAGGAAATGGAGAAAATGTTCCACCATTATTTTTATGAGGTCGAGAGAGAGGTTCAAACTATTGAGCTTCTCACCCTGACCCAAGACCCAGATGAGCCCGTGGGTCAATTCATATCAAGATGGTGAAATTTGGCCGCTCATTATCTCAATCCCATGCCTGAGAAGGAAGTAGTTCAAACTTGTGTATGGAACATGCGACCCGAGATTGCTCTACTTGTCGAGGCCTTCAATCTGACTTCCATGTCAGAGCTGATCTCTAAATCGGTTCGCATAGAAAGCCTATCATGCCACCACGGCGGGTCACGACAACAGCCTGCAAGCTCGGGAAACAACCGGAGCAATGGTAATGCTCGAAATAACACCCGGGGCAGCCAACAAAAAGGAGTGATCAGTGTAGCCGTCACAGTCAGTAATCCAAAGAAGGCTGCCTCCCAAACTTTGTACCTCTCTAAAGGGGTAAGCACAGCGAAGACACCTCAGGTAGGAAAACAACAACAGTCATACAACTGAGTTCCCCCACCTGTCAACGTTAATTGGAATGACTATTGGACCAGGTATAGGAATAAGGTCTACCCCTGCGCTATTTCGATTAAAGTTGGAATAAAACATGATTGAGCTTCCAGCGACCAAGGTCCCTGAGCAAGCTGGGCTCAATACTCAGGCAAATTACTGTGCCTACCATTGAAGAGTCGGCCACCCCATAGATGACTACTTCATGCTAAAAGATATCATCGAGGCCTTGATTCAGAAGGGTCAAATCAAGCTTGAAGAGTTAAAGACGGCATTCGGAGCATCATAGGCCTCCCATGCAGTAACCGTCTAAGAGGAGGATGATGCCCCCGATATCCTTCACACCTTCTTTGTTATAATGCTCTAAGAAGACCTAATCATCCCAAAACTGGCAAGGCAGCCTCGACATCTTGCTCAGTGGATGAAGGACCGTTGGTGCCCGTATCACCAGATATGGGGCCACAACCTATGCGAATGCACCAGTTTCCATAGTATAATCGTAAAGAAAATACGGGAATGTCAGGAGTCTTATGACGTACCAGTAAGTGATCCCCAAGCCACTGCTCCACCGGTGCAAGAGGGCCAAACGACACAAGACTCGCTTAATGACAATTCAGATCCTGTTGAACCATCTACTTCCCAACCATGGACAGTCCACCACGAGAGAAGTAGACTCAAGTGTGTAAGGCGAGAAGCAATTAACCAAGCTAGGGCTGTTCACAAGCCTAGTGAGACAAGTCAAGCACCACCTCAGAAAACCAGAACGAGATGGGCACCAAGGGCTACTCGTCGGAAAAACAAGATGGCTCAGCCGCCAGTTGAGCAGGAATTTCTCAGGCCCCATCCCCCACTGCCAACTTTATTGAACTTTATCCCTGACATGATCCTCCTTCCTTCTCCATCCCATCATGAGTACGCCCCTAAGTCATCTTCTCCTCAGAGCATATTCAATGAGGGTGACAATGTTAAAAGCACTCCCCAATGGTCTAAGCAAGGGAAAGACTTAAAAGACCCCCCCTGCACATGTCCAACCCTAGTGATGACGTAAAACGCTGCTCAGATCGGTCGGATAAGGGGAATGACCTTAAAAGTCCCCCACTTTCTGACCCATCTCCTCCTTATTCTTTTGCTTCTAATCCTTCCTCTTCTATGTCTCCTGTAGGTACAACCTTCAAATGTCCAGAATTCAAAGCTCTTGACAAAGAATTTGAAGGAATCAACATAAGCAAGATGCAACGGAGGCGCTGAAAAAGACCCTGGCCTAGGCAGTTGGATTCTTAAAAGTCACTGATGCCCTGGTAGTTAAAGCTAAGGAAGAGCCATCCTCTTTAAAGAAACACCAAAAGTCGAAGTCAAAGAAACCCCAGTGGTCCCCTGAGCCCAACCTTGAGCAGAGACTTAGAGAATCGAGGGACCAGAGCTTTTATTCTCAAGAGGCTTGCCACATGGTACAAGTCCATAAAGTATCAGCTGGCATGAGGTAAACACCGCCAACACCTGGGCAAAGACCAGGTGATTCATACGAGTACACTTCTCGCGTCACAATTTCTGAATCTCAATTTCTAAGATCCTACAACCTGATATGCTTCCCACGTTTGAGGTTGACCCTTCTGCCACTCAGTTCATGAAAGGCGTATAAATCATGACCTACTCTGAAGCCCTATTGGAGGTAGAGATGTCAGGGTCGTGGGTCTCTGCACTTGAGGTTGATGGAAAGACCTCTAAAAACAACGAGGAAGAGTTGCAAGAGGCTCCAGAAGAATGGGAAGAAGGATGTCAAGCTACTGCTGACGAGCTCGAAGAAATAAATCTAGGAGATGAAGCTGATCTTAGGCCTAATTTTATCTCGACAAATACGTCTCCAGAAGAGAAAGAAAATTTCACTACTTTCCTGCGAGCAAACCAAGACATTTTTGCTTGGCATTACCATGAGATGCATGAGTTAGACCCTCAAGTCGTTGTTCATTGTTTGGGCATCAATCCGACTATCAAACCCGTCAAACAAAAATTGAGAAGGTTCAAGCCTGACCTCGAGATGCTTATAGATGCCAAGGTGACCAAACTCAGACAAGCAGGCTTCATTCGTGAAGTCAAGTACCTGAAATCACTAGTAAATATTTTTCCAGTCAAGAAGAAGAATGGCCAAATCACGGTTTGCATTGATTTCCATGACCTCAATACTGCATGTCCCAAAGATGACTTCCCGTTGCCATTCACCGAGATGCTCATCGACTCTACGACTCACTGTCAAATCTTTTCTTTCATGGACGAGTACTCTGGGTATAATAAAATACCGATGGCGCCCGAAGATGAGGAAACCACTGCGTTCTTAACTCCGAAAGGGGTCTTTTGTTACACAATGATGCCTTTTAGATTAAAGAATGCTGGTGCCACATACCAGAGAGCAATGACGACCACCTTCAAAGATATGATGCACAAAGAGGTGGAGTGTTATGTAGACGACTTGGTGGTAAAATCTGAAGAGAAGGATGCTCATATGAGAGACCTTGAAAAGGTATTCGAGCGACTATGCCTTCATCGACTTTAAATGAACCAGCTGAAATGCGCTTTTGGGGTGCGTTCAGAAAAGTTCTTGGGGTTCATTGTCAGACATCGAGTGCTTGAAGTTGAGCTAGTCAAGATCAAGGCGATTCAAGAAATGCCGTTACCAACTACACTACGAGAATTGCGCTCTCTTCAAGGGTAGTTGGCTTACATCTGCAGGTTCATCTCAAATCTCTCAAGTCATTGTAAACCCTTCACACACCTGTTGAAGAAGGATAACCCATTCATCTGGGGTGAAGCATGTCAGACAGCTCTTGATGACATCTAACAATATTTACTCAACCCTCCAGTGCTCTCTTCACCAGTGTTGGGAAAACCTTTCATTCTATTCATGACCGCTCTGGAAGAGTCACTCGGGGTATTGTTGGTACAAAACAATGACGAGGGAAAAGAGACTACACTATACTATCTCAGCCGCAGGATGCAAGGGGCCAAGAAGAATTATCCCCCTATAGGGAAAATGTGCTTGACCTTGATCTTTGCAGTACAAAAACTTCACCACTACTTACTTGGTCATGAAGTAAAACTTATATCAAAAGCAGATCCTGTAAAGTTTCTCATGACATACCCGTGCCTGTCAGGTTATCTTGCCAAGTAGGCATTACTGCTAATGTAATTTGACATCACATGTCCCATAAAATGCCATCAAGGGCCAAGCCCTGGTTGATTTTCTTGTAGCACACCCTGTGTCGACGGAATCTCCATTATCAAGCGACCTCCTTGATGAAGAAGTATTATGGGTAGAGCTTATTCATGCGTGGGAATTGTACTTCGATGGAGCCTTCCAATCAGACAGAGGTGGTGCCGGAGTGGTATTCCTAACCCTGAAAGGAGGAGTATTGCCACTTTCTTTCTCTCTCATCGAGGCTGGTTCCTTTAATGAGGCAGAATATCAAGCCCTTATAATTGGACTAGAGATAGCCTTTGATCTAGACTTGGAGCAGCTCAAAATCGATGGCGACTCTGAGTTTGTTATTCGCTAGCTCAAAGGAATATATGACGTGAGGAAAGACACTCTCAAGCTTTATCACGATACGACAAAATCATTTATGGCCTAGCTTGTGGACGTATCCTTGAGTCACATCCCTAGGAGGCTAAACTCGCAGGCTGATGCACTTGCAAAACTCGGGGCTACAATTCAATTATCCTCATCAAGACCCACACTAGTCTGAGGGCAGAATGGAGACACATTGAACTAAGAACCGAGGTAGATGCGGATGATGAGAGAAATATCTTCCCCGAGTGCCCTCCTTATCCATTCGGAGAACTTCTCTCAGCTAAATAAGTAATTAAGACTGAACAAGAAATGGCACAATGTCAAGGGGTTTAGGTTCGAAACCAAGTACCATAATTCTTCGACCCAATATGCGGGGATATTGAGCAGGTGGAAGATTGGAGAGAGCCCACCACTAGTTTCCTAAAACATAGCATGCTCCTAGAAGATCATGTCAAACGCAATAGTATAAGTCGAATGTCTACCAAATATACCCTCCTTGAAGGAGATGCTCTCGTTAGACGGTCGTTAGACGATATTCTTCGTAGATGTGTGGACGTGCAAGAGGCAAATAAAGTGTTAGAAGAAGTACACTTAGGAATATGTGGATTGCATCAGTCTAGTCCCAAGCTCTATGAACGGATACGCAAGTTGGGATACCATTGGCCTTTCATGATTGCTGATTCCTTAAACTACGCTAAAAAGTGTCAGACGTGCTAAATACACTCTAGCCTTGTTCATCATCCTCCAGAGCCCTTACACCCTATAGTGGCATCATGACCCTTCTCACAATGGGGAATGGACATTGTAAGTCCTATTGACCCTCCTTCAACAATGGATCAGGTCTTTATCCTAGCTGCGACAAATTATTTCTCTAAGTGGGTTGACGCGGTCCCCCTTAAGCAAGTTCTCTAACTTCGTTCGACATCACACTGTATACCAATTTGGGGTGCCTGATCAAATTATCTTGGACCATGGTCCTCAATTTCGAAGTCATCATATTGATCTCCTGGTTAATCAGTTTGGTTTTGAGTGGCAGTACTCGACTATGTACCACCCTCGGGAGAATGGCTTGGCTGAGGCCTTTAATAAGACTCTGTGCAATGTTTTACGAAAATCAGTATCAAAGACGAAGAAGAACTGGCATGAGAATCATCCCGAAGCACTATGGGCTTATCGTACTACTACACGAAATGCTACTGATTTCACTCCTTATTCTCTGCTCTATGGGGGTGAAGCAGTTCTACCCCTCAAAATTCAAATCCCTTCACTGCGAGTCGCTATACATCAAGGGCTAACTGAAGGTGAGAAAATCAGACTCCGGTATCAAGAATTGGATGCCCTCAACGAAAAGAGGTTGGAGGCTCAACAGAACCTCGAACGCAACCACTAAAGAATGAAGAGGGCCTTTGATAAGTCAGTCAAGGTCCGCTCATTCGATCGTGGCGATCTAGTTCTAACCGTCAAGAGGCCTATTGTTATGCATGGCCAGCGTAAAGGGAAGTTCGAACTCAAGTGGGAGAGTCCCTTTATAGTAAAAAAGGTCTCACCAAATGGAGCCTACATTCTGGCATATCTTGATGGAGAGGAGGCAATGCGCCCTATCAATGGACGATATTTAAATAAATACTACCCATGATGCATATTCAAGGAAAGAGACTCAATGAAAAGCAAGTAAGACAATCCAAACAAAGTTTAACTCTTTTTATTGTAGTAAAAAGGAGTTACAAGTTATAAGCCGAAAACCCCATTATTAGGAAGGCTACAAGTCTCTTGTATTTGAGGAGAAGAGAGCAGTTGACACCAAAAGTGTTGCTCTTATATCTGAGGATAAGAGGATGGTTACAAACCAAAACCTCCGGTGTTGCTTTTGCATCTGAGCATAAGAGGACGGTTACAAACCAAAACCTGTGGTGTTGCTCTTACATCTGAGGATAAGAGGATGGTTACTGGCCAAAAGAAATGCTCTCCTCATGAAGAAGAACCAAACCCACCAAAGAAATGCTCTCCTCATGAAGAAGAAGCAAACCCACCAAAGAAATGCTCTCCTTATGAAGAAGAAGCAAACCCACCAACGAAATGCCTTCCTCATGAAGAAGAAGCAAAACCATTTGGAGAGTCAGCTTCAATTCATCTGACGTGTGCCACTAAAGAGGATGGTTACAGGCCAAAAGGAGAAGAAAACCATATCCGAGTCAGCTTCAATTCATCAGACGTGTATATCAAACATACAAGGCAAACTTCTCTGGCAAGGAACTAGCCTATGATGGAGAGCATACCTTTTTTACAGTGGATGCCCTTCCACAGAACAACATGGACTGCACTATTGTGCTGGAGGATTTGGCTTCCAAAGGGCATCATAAGCCAGGCTTTACCACCCGTCACCACCTTTTGCTTACCCAAGTCAGCACCATGCGTGAACATCATTGCACATGACTCATCGATGGGCGCAATAGTTCCCACATGTGACTTACTTCCACATGCAAGAAACATCGTGCGTGTCATCATGCCCACCATGGACTGATGAGCACCATCTGAGGTCAGCGTCGACTGCGTCTTCCAAAAGGCTAGCACCGACTACGTCTTCCAAAAGGCTAATGCTGGCTGTATTGCTAACTTCCATAGCCGGCTGACTTGTCTGAAGCCAGCGCCAGTTGTGTATTTCGAAGGTTAGCGTCGGCTGTGCCTTTAACTCTCAGCCTCATCTGCCTTTCTTGAGGATCAGCGCCGACTATGTCAGCGCTGGCTAAGCTTTTAAAAATCCAACGTTGGCTATGTGTCCTAAGTCAGCGCGGATCGTGTTCTTCACCGTGACTGTTCACCTCCTGGTGACTCTTTGTTTTCTGCGTCCCCGTGATTTTCAAAGCTCCTCGATTTTCGGCCTAAGATGCTTCATCTCCCCAATGGTCGCACGACTTCCAATGGCAACCGTTCGCTTACCCCCTGACAGTTCACCTTTAGTGACGTTCCGTCTCCTCACGCCCTTTGGTTTCTAGCCGAAATTCCCCTTTCGCCGTCGAAAAACCTCTGCAAACCTCCCCCAAGTTATCAGAAAACCACTGCACACCCTCCAAAAAACTACTAAAGCTAGCGGAAGCCCCTGGGCAGTTCACTACTACAACTCCCGCCTTATCCTCCCTTCGCCGGAATCCTAAAAAACATAGCCAGAGTTCCCTGTTTCCTCAGTGAACTCCCTACAAACTCTCACAACTCTGGAAAATACTGTCTCTTTTCTTGTTAGTGTTTTATTGTTCTCAGTCGGAACCTGCTCCTACTTCCCGGCAAACTCCGACCAATCTTGTTGCAATCCCCTGCGTGCTCACCCAAGCTTTCTCCAGAAATCTCCTTCTCACTGTTGAAATTTTTTTGCCTTAAAGTTTTTACCTTCGATGAAAAGTAGTGGAAATGGGGTTTTACCCCCTTTATATAACCAATGGTTTCCCCAAATGCCCCTCACAAATGGGAATCCCAGCCATGTCAAAAGAAGTCCAAACGTCAGACGAGCTAGACAGGGTCGGGCTCAAACCCGAGGTCTAGGCAAGTTTTTACCGTCGCCCATGAAATCCCATTCCAACAGAAGTCAGGACCGGGTTTGGTTCGGGTCAGAGCGCAGATACTAATCCATGCCCAACACTGGCTATGTTGTCAAAACTACCTAGCGCCAGCTGTGTTTTCAGTAACCCTAGTGCCAACTGTGTTTTCAGTGACCCCAGTGCCGGCTGCATTCTCAGCAGCCCAACGCTGACTGTGTTTAAGAAATAATGCGGGCTGCCCTCAAACGCCGACTGTGTTTTCCACAACCCAGCACCGGCTGAGTGGTCAAGAAACAGTGTTGGCCGTTCTCAGCGCCGACTGCGTTTTCAAAAGGCTCAATGTCGGCTAAGTGTTCAAGAAGTGATGTTGGTTATGCCTAACGCCGACTGTGTTCTAAACAGTCCATTGCTGCACACCTTATGCTGAAGCCGTGCATGTCTTACTACTATTATCCCCAGTGAAGTTGCGCCTTGACCATGACCTATTATTCCCAGCGAAGTGATACCTAGGTCATTAAATTCAGGCCATGACTTCTCATCCTCAGTAGGAGTCCTACTCATACTACAACACATTATCCCTAGTGGAGTTTGGGTCATTTTTACCATTACAACCCCTAGTGGGTCTACCTCACACCTAGTTACCCTCTCTTCAAGGAGTCAAGTACCATTTTTTGCCTATAAGGGACCCGCACTTGTCTCCTTATCCCCAATGAAGTTGGCCTTCTAATCTGAACCTCTTACCTATTTTATCCCCAGGGAGTCAGATTGCTGTCTACAATACCTATTCCCATGAAGCTTCACTTACATGGTGACCCACAACTTGGTCTGCGCTACTTGACCTTAAACTGCACAGCTTTGGTCTAGGTGCATGACCCTAAAAAAATTGCATGGTCCAAACTCTACAACCATAAACTATAACGGAGGTCTAGCTGCACGACCTTAAACTACATAGTCCAAGCTATATGACTTTAAACCACAGTGTATGTCCTGACTGCATGACGATAAAAAGCTTAGCACCATGGTCCAAACTGTATAACCTTAAACTGTAGCAGTGGTCTAGTTGCACGACCTTAAACTTCATCGTCCTAGTTATATGACTTTAAACTGTATAACCACGGTCCAAGCTATCTGACCTTAAACCATAGTGCACGTCCAGATCGTATGACGATAATCTGCTTTGCATAGGTCTCGAAGGCATGACCTAAAAAGATGCCATTACACATGCGCACACGCCCTTTACATGCATTTTCATGCACGTCTTCCCTAACCGACCCATTCATGTGCGTGCACCACTTTTATTACCTCCTCAGTGAGTCTATTCATTTCATCATCCTTCATCATTGCCTAGTGGGTCTAGCCTGTGCTCACAAACGGCGAACCACCCCACCACCCATACTCGTCGTAAGCAAGTGGGTCACCACTTTTTCACCCACCTTTCATACATCGTCCATCTTTCATAGGTAGCCTCGTGTCGTCTCTGTAAAGTGAGCTAAACCCACTACCATACTCACTCCATGGCCTCTATAGCTACCATTCATCACCACCATGGTCTAGCTGTATGACCTTAAACTGTAGTTCGCGTCCTAGCCGCATGACGTTAAAAGGCTTCGCACAGGTCTCAAAGACATGACCTTAAACACGCATTCACAAAAAAACGTGCATGGTGTATACCTGGATGAGGGAATGCCATGAGTAAAAATGATGGACGGGTATGGTCACGAAACTGTGAGTAAAAGAGTTCCATGAAAACAAAAATCCAAGCATGGTGAAAAACCCAAAAGGGCACTGTGAATAAAAACAGAAGAATAAGGGTGGACATGGCCGAAAGGTCATGGGTAGAAGAGCGCAAAAAAAAGAAGAAGAAGGAAGTTGGTGAAAACTGTCTCTACGACACTGCTTCTTCAGTCTAAGTGAAAATCCGCAAAGGACCAATAAATAGGTTGATGCAGCATTCGCCACAACAGGTGACTTCAACCCACACTCAGAAAGAAAAATCCCTAGTGTCACAATACCAAGACCCAAAAAACACAAGATTTAAGGAAAAGATTCTGATAGCCTGAGTCCATTTATGAAAGAACTCAAAGGATAAAAGATGCACCAAAAAAGCAAGACAAGTCTCATAAAGAAAAGCATCATTCCCAGGGGGTTACTAAACACACTTCAAAGATGCGGGAGACACCCTAGGAAGGCTAAGTTAGCCATGAATTTGGACCTATTACGCGACACTGCTAATAGTGAGTAGGGCTTACACCCAAAGCCGGTCACCTCGATACCCTACCTGCCAAGGAATAACTGGTGCATGACGTAGATGTTCACTGACCGAAGGATTTTTAGCAAACGATCCAGAACAAACAAACGAGGAAGTCACTCCGACAAACCAAAGACGCCTCAAGAAGGCTAAGTCAGCCATGACTTTGGACCTGTTATGCGAGACTGCTAATAGTGGGTAGGGGTTATTCCCAAAGCCAGTCCTCGATTAACTAAGGTACCCTACCTGCAAAGGAATAATTGGTGCATAATGTAGACGATCACCAACCAAAGGCTCTTTTGTTGTCCATCCAAGACAAAGAAACCTAGACCAAATGGGAAAAATTCCCCTCAACATAGAACTTGACTGCCAAACGAGCCTGATTATGACTAACGAGGTCCGTACAAAATCCTCTACTTCTGAATCACAAACAGTCCACACGAGGGTGAGGACTTCGACAAGATCCCTAAAAAAAGTCTCTTCTTCGCCTGAAGTCTCCACGGATGGACTTGTACATTGCATCCAAACGTTTGACCATCCTAGTTGCAGCATTGCGTGAATCTCCTCGACGTTCACGTGGTCCTGTGGCTACGAAGAAAAAAGTAATAAATTCGAATGAAAATTTTCAAATGTTGTCCTTATCTCTTCTCTCGAAGCACAAAATTTGGTGAGGCAAGCTGTTTGAATATATTTTTCAGCACCTTGGTCCCTGATGCGGAATAAAGAGGAAGCAAGTCAATAAAGCCTGCCAAAACAGTGAAAATTTTGATGCTCTCAGAATCACCCCAGATCTGATTAATTTCTTTAAAAGCACTCCAAAAGGCCACTTGCAAGGTTTCATCGCAATCTGACATGTCTAAGGCAGTGAACACAAAGAAACAATTTTGAAAAATTGGCCTCTTACAGCCTAAAATAAACCCCGTAACTAGAACTATATTTTTGGTGTATCAAATTACTGTGAAACCACCACCATTGGATCTAACTCGGTCAAAAACCCCTATGGGTCAAGTTTTGACTTAGTCAAGCCCTCCAAAATAAAGTTATGGGTAAAATAACGAAAAGAGGTAGGCCACACTATTCACGTGTGGCCACCCTGCACTAAAACACCATTAAAGGTGGTTGTTTTCATAGTCACTAGCAATGACTTTCAAGGCCCATATCTCACTCGTTTTTAGTTGGGCCGCACTCAAATTTTGTGAACATGTTCGTCTTGTCAAGACGAGCATTTTGATATGTGGTATGCCTTGTAACGATGCCTGAGCAGGGAGAAAAACTAGAGAGAAGTTGCTGACCTGTGATGAAAATTACAGAAAATTCAGCAGCAGCACGCCACACTCCGAAAGCCAAATCACGACGCTCGCATACCCGATCGATGTGAAACCAATTGCATTATGTGCACAAGGTCTAAGGCTATCTCCAATCCGAACCCCGCATAAGATGAATGGATGGATTTCACACACGAAGGCATCAAAAATTCTGTAAATTTTAGCCATCGGATTTCAAGATTCCGGTCAAAACTCTAAGATGACGAAATCTTTGTCCGGACATGAAATCGAGCTGCGTTTGTTGCAATGTGATCATGAGGGCATGCTCAGTGTGATTCGTCGTGGAAACTAAAGAAAAAAATCAAGGGACGAGCACACTATCGATCTGAAGTTTTCAAGATTCATCCAAAATTCAAGTCTTATGATCATGGCTTAAAAACATGATTCATGGCTCGAGATTGCCATCATATTGATTACCATGTTGAGACCCATAAGAAAACAATCATATTTCGATCAAATGGGAATCATAGCAACCCCGGATAAGATCACGCAAGTTCTCGGGCTGCAGCAGAGACTGTTCTGCAATTCCACACATTGTTAGGCAGGGGCAAAACAATCATTTTTAACCCATTTTTAGAATTTCTTTTAATTCAATTAAATTGTAAATATCTTCAATTCTAAGTAGTTTTTGGGTGTCCACTCATGTTTGGGCCCAATTTTATATAAGCAGGTAAAGCCAAATTGTAAAGAACACACATACACAATTATTCAATATTCAATAAAGACTTTAATTCTTTCTTGAGTTTGTGGGTGCCTCTTGGAGAGAGAGAGAGAGGAGAGAGAAGAAAAGTGTCGGTATCCCTCGAGTAAGTAACTTTCTCTCTCCTCCCCTCTATTTCTCTCTTCTTTTCTCATGTCTCTCTTCCTCTCTCCTCTTTTCTCATCTCTATCTCTCTTTCTCTCTCCACTTTTCTCATCTCTATCTCTCTTTCTCTCTTCTTTTCTGATCTTTATCTCTTCCTCTCTCTTTATCCTCTAGTATATCATGTCCCTTTTCCCCTGCTTCTCTTTCTTCATCCATGCAAGGCGAGTCTATCGTCTTGTGTGATGCCTTTCGGTTCTGTGCCGGGCTTTAACTTGGATGGCGGGGCGGGCCTCTGTCAAAGTTCTCTCCCTTCTCTCTTCGATCACAGATGGTGCTAATATATCGTCGCTTGTGTTCCCTCTCTTCTCTCTCTTCGATCACAGACAACGCTAACTTATTGCCGCCTGTGCTCCCTCTCTTCTCTCTCATCAATCACTTATGGCACTAACTTATTGCTGCCTATGTTCCCTCTCTTCTCGCTCTTCGATCATAGACGATGCTAACTTATCACAGCCTGTGTTTCCTCTCTTCTCTCTCTTCAATCCTAGATGGCACTAACCTATCGTCGCCTGCATTCCCTCTCTTCTCTCTCTTCGATCATACTCTCCTTCTCTCTTTAGTCATAGACGATGCTAACTTATCGCCGCATGTGCTCCCCTTTTTCTTTCTTCTCTTTTGTCACCGACGGTGCTAACCTATCGTTGCCTGTGTTTCCCCTCATTCCTCTCTTCTGTTATAGACGACGCTAGCCTATTGACGCTTGTGTTCGATCTCTTTCTCTCCCTTTTGTCACGGTCGGCACAAGCCCATTGCTTCATGTGTTCTTTCTCTCTCTTCTCTATTTATTTCTCAGCTGGTGGAAGCCATCGCCGTCTGAGTTTTCTCCCTCCTCTTATTCCCGTCTCCTTTCCTTCCTTTCTCTCTCTTCCTCTTCTCTTATGATTTTCTCTCCTACTCTGCTTCTTCTTCTCTTTTCTTCTTTTTCTTCTCTTCTCTCTTTCTGTTCATTTTCTCTTTCTTTCTCTTACTCTTTCGTTTGAATATGAAGCACAATGGTATTCCTGTCGTCTAGCCATAATGTCGTTGTGCTGATTAGAGTTCTTGTGCCTGCTTTATCGCCACGACAAACTAGCATTGTGTCGAGCTAGTCAGTATCGGTAATGTCATGTAGTAGTAATTCTGTTGAGTCGGTCTAAGTTACCGAGCCCGTTTTACTCCCACGCCAGGTCAATTACCTACTAGTTTAGTCACGATGTCTATCTCACCATCCGACCAAACTCTTCTAACCCCAATCTTTCTTCTCTCACTCTTCTCTTCCTCTTTTCGAAGGTGCATGGCCGTGTATGTTCTCGAAAGAAAAGGTGGGGTCCCTTGACCCACTTGTCTTATAACGTTTGCCATGTGTGTGTGATTGCAGAAACAGGAGAATACAAGCTAATGCAGGCAATTTCGATCCAGGTTTACAACTGGGGGGCTTTCTTCGTGATCTAAGAGGGAGCCCACGCGAGCCAGCTCGAGTAAGTCCCAAACCCACCTTAAAATTCCTCTCTCATCGGTTGGTCCACCTCCCCTTGCTCTTGAGCAAGGTTCTCGAGAGAGCGATCTCAAGTCCTGTGTTCCCCTGAAACTCGAGAAGCGTGCCGCCCGATCATCTAGATTCGAAGGGCGAGATCGAGGCACCTAACTAGCTTGGTGACTTCACTGGGGATTTACTACCCCTTAGTCGGATCGTACTTGTTAGACTAGTTTCTCCTTTTTATTTTCATGTTTTCACACATTACTTCAACTTCGTTCCCAACCTTCCTCTTGAGCAAAGACCCCATGTCGAGCTCCCAGGTCTTAACCTGGATCGGTATGAGGTGGGACTTAAAGGTCCCTCACTCCCCATGTCCTAGCTCTGGTGGAACTTCCATCAAGGCCTCCTGCATCGACAGCACATCTGTTGCCACACACAGCATGCACCCTACCACCAACATGTCACCAGTCCCTTACTACAAAAGGCAAGCAAGATGCCGTTGCTTCTGTGGGTCGCTGCAAGGCTACCCCCCACATTCCTGCACCACCACGATTCTCTATCCCTAGAGGCTCGCCACATAGAGGCGGAGACCTCTTGCACACACCATGAGGCTCGTGGGTCATCCACTCGGGCCACACCTCAGAGCAACCCTTTTGTTACCTCGAGTCAGCATCCAGGGTTAAACCTTCCAAAGCCAGGTCCTGTACATGTTGTTCATATGCATCCCACTACTCGGGCAACGCCGTCATTACACCAACTCGAGTGTCAGCAAAGGGTGTCAGCATTCCTTTGCCCTCATTCAACCCTTGGTTGTTGGATGGCTTGTAGTCCATTTTCCTTATAATCTAATGAGTTATAGGACTATAAAAATCCCATTTTTGGCATTATTGCAACATCTATAAATGGATTACTTAGAGGATTCCCTTGAACAGGTGTTACCCGAATTTCAGTGGTGAAACCAGGTCAAGGAGTGGGAACAAGCTTTGAGGAGGTGACTCCCTTCATTTTAGCTTTTCGTTTTCCTATGACTTCAAGTTGATTGAGCATATCTTGTACCTGTTCTTTTAGCTCAGTGATCGTAGCTTGTCTTTGAACTTCATATATATGTTCAGGAATGCCAATGGAGTCGTGAGCAGGGGAAGAAGGACCACTCGTCGCCTTCTGATGAGCAGCTCGAGTTTCCATCAAAGGGGTTGGGAAATGAAAGACCCTTTCAGAGTTTTGCACATAACTAGCTTGATCTTTGAGGCAAGCACTATCCTCCCTTTCAAGGACTGGGATATGAAAGACCTTGGGGGAATCTTAACCTTGGGGAAATCTTGTCGATAGGGAGTGTTTGAACACATTTTTCTGCACCTTGGTCCCTGTTGCAGAATAAAGAGGAAGCAGGTCAATAAAGCTTGACAAAATAGTAGAAATTTTGATGGTCTCAAAATCACCTTAGAGCTGGTTAAGATCTTCATAAGCGATCCAAAAGGTCACTTGCCAAGTTTCATCGCAATCCGACATGTCTAAGGCGGTAAACACAAAGAAACAATTTTGGAAAAATTGGCCTTTAGCACCTTGAAATGGACCTCGTAACTAAAACCATACTTTTGGTGCATCAAATTGCTGTGGGACCATCGCCATGGGATCCGGCACAGTCGAAAAACCCTATGAGTCAAGTTTCGGCTTAATCGGGCGCTCCTAGACAAAGTTATGGGTAAAATACCGAAAAGGGCTAGGCCAATCATTATTACCGTGTAGCCACCCTTCACCTAAACACCATTAAAGGTGGTTGTTTTCACAGTCACGGGAAGTGAGTTTCGAGGCCCATATCTCACTCGTTCCAAGTTAGATTTTGAGCGTGTTCGTCTCGTCAAGACGAGCATTTTGATATGTGGTATGCCCCATAACGACACCCGAGCAGGGAGAAAAACTAGAAAGAAGTTGTTGATTCGTGAAGAAAGTTATAGAAAAATTCAGCAGCAGCATGCCACACTCTGGTGGCCAAAGCACGACGCTCTCATACCCGATCGATGCGAAACTAATTGCATTATGTGCGCAAGGCCCTATGCAATATTTGGTTCGAAACCTATGTATGATGAATCGTTGGATTTCGCACACGAAGGCGTCGAAGCTGCTATAAATTTTGGCTACCAGATTTCAAGATTTCGGGCATAAACCCAAGATGACGAAATCTTCGTCTGGGCACGAAATCTAGCTGCATTTGTTGCAACATGATCATGACGGTATGATCAGTGTCATTCGGTGAGGAAATTGAAGAAAAACATCCTGAAACGGGCGCACTATCGATCTGAAGTTTTCAAGATTCATCCAAAATTCAAGTCCCATGATCAAGGCTTAAAAACATGATTCATGGCTGGAGATTGGTATCAAATCGATCGCCATATCGAGCCCCACAAAAAGACAATCATCTTTCGATCAAACGGGCATCAAAGCAACCCCAAATCAGTCATGGAAGATCATATAGGTTCTCAGACAGCAGCAGGGACTGTTCTGAAATTCCACATATTGTTAGGCAGGGACAAAACAGTCATTTTGTACCCATTTTTAGAATTTCTTTTAATTCCATTAAATTGTAATTATTTTCAATTCTAGGTAGTTTTTGGGTGTCCACCCATGTTTGGGCCCAATTCTATATAAATAGGTAAAGCCCAAGTTGTAAAGAACACACACACAATTCTTCAATATTCAATAAAGACTTCAATATTTGCTTGAGTTCATGGGTGTGTCTGGGAGAGAGAGAGAGGAGAGAGAATAAAAGGGTTGGTACTCCTTGATAAGTTAACTTTCTCTCTCCTCTTTCTCTCTCTCTCTCTCTCTCTCTTTCTCTCCTCTTTTCTCATCTCTCTTTTTCTCTCTCCTCTTTTCACATCTCTATCTTTGTTTCTCTCTTCTCTTTTCTCATCTCCATCTCTCTTTCTCTCATCTTTTCTGATCTTTTTCTCTTTTTCTCTCTTTCTCCTCTGGTCTATCATGTCCCTTTTTCCTTGCTTCTCTTTTTCCATCCACACATGGTGGATCTATTGTAGCGTGTGATGCCTTCCTATTCATGATACATGAACAGTGGGCCAGGCGTTAACCTGGATGGAGGGCAGGGCCTCTATCAAAATTCTCTCCCTTCTCTCTTCGATCACAGATGGCGCTAACCTATCACCGCCTGTGTTCCCTCTCGTGTCTCTCTTCAATCACAGACGATGCTAACCTATCACTGCCATTGTTCCCTCTCTTCTCTCTTCAATAACAGACGATGTCAACCTATCACCGCCTGTGTTCCCTCTCTTCTCTCTCTTCGATCACAGATGGGGATAACCTATCGTCGCTTGTGTTCCCTCTCTTCTCTCTCTTCGATCATAGATGACCCTAACCTATCGCCGCCTGCATTTCCTCTCTTCTCCCTCTTTGATCATAGCTGGTGCTAACTTATCGCCGTCAGTGCTTCCCTTTTTTTTTCTTCTCTTCTGTTACAAACGGTGCTAGCATATTGCTGCCTATATTTCCCATCGCTCCTCTCTTCTGTCATAGACGACGCTAGCATATCACCGCTTGTGTTCGATCTCTTTCTCTCCCTTCTGTCACAGCCGGTGCAAGCCCATTGCAGCCTGTGTTCTTTCTCTCTCTTCTCTATTTATTTCATAGTCGGCGTAAGCCATCGCCGTTTGAGTTTTCTCCCTCCTCTTATTCCCCATCTCCTTTCCTTCCTTTATATCTCTTCTTCTTCTCTCATGGTTTTCTCTCCTACTTTGCTTCTTCTTCTCTTTTCTCTTCTCTTCTTCTTCTTCTTCTTTTCTCTCTGTTTGTTATTTTTCTTTCTTTCTCTTACTCTTTCGTTTGATTAAGAAGGGTCGAGATTAGCCTTCAATGGTAGTCCTGTCGTCTAGTCATAATGTCATTATGCCGGTTAGAGTTACTGTGCCAGCTTTATCGCCACGAAAGACTAGTCATTATGTCTAGCTAATCGGTATTGGTATTGTCATCTAGTAGTAATTCTGTTGAGCAAGTCTAAGTTTTCAAGCCCGTCTTACTACCACGCTAGGTCAATTACCTACTAGTTTAGTCACTGTGTTGATCTCACCATTTGATCAAGTTCTTCTAACTCCGTTCTTTCTTCTCTCACTTTTCTCTTCCTCTTTTTGAATGTGCACGGCCGTGTACGTTCCCGAAAGGTAAGGTGGGCCTTGACCTACTTGTCTTATAACGTTTGCCATGTGTGTGTGATTTTAGAAACAAGAGAATACATGCCAAGAGAGGCGATTCCAAATCAGTTTTACGACTGGGGAGCTTTCTTCGTGATCTAGGAGGGACCCCACGTGAGCCAGCCTGAGTAAGTCCCGAAGCCACTTGAAATTCCTCTCTCATCGGTTGGTCCACTTACCCTTGCTCTTGAGCAAGGTTCCCGAGAGAGCGATCTCAAGTCTCGGGTTCCCCTTAAACCTGAGACTCAGTCATCTGGATCCGGAGGGCGAGATCGAGGCACCTAACCAGGGAGGTGAATAATTGAGGTGAGCAACATCCTTCTCCCTTTTGGGGATTAGGATGTGCAACACCTTAGGGAATTGCAAGGCTTTGAGGGTACCTTGCTGAGAGGGGGTGAGGGAGTGACGTGAGCAAACACTTTCTTTTTCAATCTGCAGGACCGTGGGTATTTTCAATACCTTGTTCTGGCTTGGTGCATAGTTCACCTGGGGAGTAAAGTAAGCATCATTCTCCTCTCTTAAAGAGTCTGGAATGTGCAAGACCTTTTTATCAGCTTTTTGGTCTATTTCAGCCTGACGTGCTGCCTCAGCCTCTAGAAAGGGAATGGAGATATGCAACACCTTCATGCTACCATGAGCATAAGTGACTGTGGGTGTTAGCGGGCTTGAATTAATGGTTTCGCTCTTAACTTGCTCAATCTGAGCCACCACTGGAAGGGATTCTTGTGAGGAAGGAATGAGGATGAAGCTTCTTCTTTATGGTCCTGATACATTACTTATTTTGGGGATTTTGAGAAATTTCGATCAACAGTTGTCAAAGGGATCACTTTTCCATATCTTTTTTCTTCTTTAAACATGTGATTAAGTGACCCTGCCATATCTTCCATATCCTCATGAGAGATTGGAGCAGTTTCTCTCAAGTTTGGATTTGTAATGGCTTTCATAGGCAATATCAGCTCTTGAGAACACATTAGGTCTATGAAATAGTACTTTGCATCAGCATAATGCAACTCAGCAATGGGAAGCATTCTCTTATCAGCACAGACCGTGTGTTGCCTTCCGTCTCGACTATATTTGAAGCATTGTTGAAGTGTAGATGGAACCACGCCATGATCAGGTAGCCAAGGACGTCCTAGAAGAATGTTGAAAGAAGTATCTGTATCAATAACATGAAACAATGCGGAAGTGTTCAGATCCCCAATCTTGAGCGTAAGACGGATGACACCAGCCGGTTTTTCTCTTGATTGATTGAATCCTTGAATTGTCAAACTTGTAGGCTCAAGTTGCTCAGCACTTAACCCGATTTGTGTGAAAATCCTTCTAGGCATAAGATTCACTGTTGATCTCCCATCCAACATGATCTGATTGATTTGACAGGCGTGCAGCTTGCCAGTCACAAAGAGAGGTCGGTTGTGAAACTTCTCTCCCAACTGAAGGTCATCATCAGAAAAAGTGATAGCCTTGCAACTGTTAAGTATTGCAGGGTCTACCTCAACTTGTTCAACTTCAGCCTCATATACTTCAAGGCATGAGAGAGCTTGTACCAGAGCCATACGAAAGTCTTTGGATAACATGAGAGCGTCATAGACACTAAAAAGAGTTGGACGTCTCCTCAAGTGCCCGGTCACATCATATTTAACTCTGTTGACTTCAGGAAGGATGGCTCCTTGGTTTACCACTGGTTTCAAAGGGCAGATGGTGATGGAGCGGTTTTTTAAGAGGAAGGGTTTGCTATAGCCGCCAACGATTGTAGTCGTGGGACTAAGAAGAGAAGGTTGGCTGGGTTGCTAGCCAGAGTGGGTGTAGGTATGATAGGAAGAGGTGAAGGCTATGAGAACTCAGGAATTTTAATGTAGGGAGACAAAGGGTTTGAGTAAAGAACTGGTGGTGGTCCTAGGTATTTCAAGAGAGTAGATGGTTTCTGAATGGAGGTGGATGGGTCTGGATAAGAACCCAGTGGTGGCCCAAGGTATTTCAGGAGCTTAGATGGAGCCGATTTTTTAATTGGCTTTAATCTCCTTCCTGACCTCAATATCGTTCAGTCAACTGGGGTTGACGTGTTCCCCTCATGAAACACCAGCATGTGGCATGTCTCATAATTTGAAGAACTCTCTCCCCTTGAGGTCCTCCATAACTCCCCGAAGTCGGGTTTTACAGGTCACTAGGGTTTTTTCTCAAGCTTCAGTTTTAGAAGCCGATTGAATGTCTCTTCTGGAGTGAGATAAGATGTATCCTTTTTGGTAGTAAAGGCTATAACATCCCCAACATTTAAGAATCCGGCCCTTTAAGCGACCATCTTTCTTATCTGCTTTGTCGTTTATTAGTATTGCAGGATTTGAGCTCTTCATTAAGTGCCTCAAAATCTAGGCAGTCTACGGTGAGTTCAGATCGAGACTTTGAGAGGGAAGAATGGTTTGAAGAATTAGGGATAGAAGAAGGGACATACCTTTTAGGGTCATCGCTTGAATTGGACCGAATCAAGTAACTTTTGGGGTCGCCATTTGAATTGGACTCAAAGAGGCTTTTAATGTCTTCACTTTCGTTGGACATAATCGATGAACTTTTAACTTCATAACCCTTGTTGGACAATTGCAGGGGATCTTTAAGGTCTTGACCCTGCATGGATCACTGAGGGGTGATTTTAGAATCTTCACCTTTATTAGACTGCTTTGGGGTGCTTTTGATGTCCTCACCCATATCAACAGATTTTGAATTGCTCTCATAGTTATGTATTGATTGCCCTCAGCAAAAAGAACTGCCCTTAGGACAACATCATACAAAGTAGTAAGAGGGGGAAAAGGGTGAAGATATACCGCCTCAATTTTTAATTGGGGAAGTTTCGTCTTGTGATGTTGAGCTTTCAAAGGACTTTTGTTCTTCTTTTTCTTGACAGGTCCGACCTTTCGAGCTTGTGGCATGGGTACCACATTTACTTGCTGAATAGCCTCCCTCTCGAGGATTTTCATCTTTCCACGGTCATGATGTTCCTTCCATGGTTGATGTACTTCAATAGGGGCTTGGAGAACAAGGGTTCTTGAGGTGCTAGAATGGGAACCTGAACCTCTTGGAGCTTCTCTTGCCATGGAGTTTCGGCTTCATGAACCTTCTTCGAAGGTGAAGGTGATGTGTTATCTATAACCTCCTTGCCACTTTGTATAAATCCTTCCAAAATAGCTCGAAATCCCCAGCAGTGAAATAAATCATGTCCCTTTAGTTGGTGATATTGGCACCACAAGTTTTGATTTCCTTCTTTCAAATGTTTCATGTTCCTGGGCACACAAGGTACCATCATTCCTTGTTGAACCAACATATCAAAGAGAATAGGGAACATGTTGAGAGACAGTTCGTTCACAAGAACACTACATTCTGAGCAATTGTTGATTTAGGTTGGACATGAGTTTTAATTGGTACATTCACAATAATTCGTCCTTCAGCTATGGACTCTTGTATAAATGTATTGAAACTCGTGCACTGAGATATCTCATGTCCCCATACTTGGTGCAATGGACATCAGAGATTTTCAATACCTTGAACCAAGTTCTTGGGTTGTCTTACAGAAAGCGAAACAATCAACCCTTGGATGGCTAGCATTGCAAAGAGGTCAGGAAGAAGATCAGATGGTACTTCTTCAGGTCATAAGGTCTGTACCTTCTCTTCTTTGATTGTGACTACATGAAAAGCATCTGTAGTCTCAAAAGCTTTCTTGAGATTTTATAAATTGATTTGCCCTTTTTGGATTAAGGCCTCAATGTGTTCTTTAAGTTGGAAACACTGTTGCACAGGGTGGCCTAATATCCGATGATAAGCGCAATAGGTCCCATGATTGAGGAGTCCCGCATGTTCTGGCCTTTTTATTTCAGAAAGAACTACCATACCTTGTTCTATCAACATCTTCAAGAGGGTTGGTTCCCAAGCTTTGTTGAAACTGTACTGCTGATTCAGCTTTCGCTCAAATTGTTCAGATCGATACAGGTTTTGTGGTGGAGGTACCCTATTGTAACTCTGAGGCCAAAATTGATGATGTTGGGGTTCCCCTTGACCCCTGAGTGGTAACATTCCCTGAGAGGTATCTAATTTCTGGAGAGGAGTAACATTAGTTGGGATTTTATAACGAACGGGTGTGGCGGTTACTAACCATGTTTCTTTGCTGGCCAGCACGAGGGTTAAGCCTGTTATTGGTGAGGTTTCGATTTGGACCTCCCTCCGAGGTTTGAGTTTGAATTCCACCATGATGCTTTAGCAAACTCTCAATTTTTACTGCATTCAAAATCATGTCTCAGAAAGTGGTAGGATTAGAAGCTTCAACATGAAGGGAGATTTCCTTCTTCTTGGTACTTAACGCATGTCTATACCGTGTCAATCTCAGGCATGGGATTACTTTGGTACACTGCGAGATCCCTCCATCTTTGAATATACTCATTCACTAACTCATTGATTCCTTGGGTCATTGTGAGAAGTTCTACAGCTTGAACCTCTCGTTCTACATCGTAAAAGTGTTTATAAACAAATGTTCAATTTCTTTCGAGGAATGGCCTGAATTTAGAGGCAAACGTGCATACCATTTAAAGGTAGGCCCAACCAAGGTTTCCACAAACTGTCGAAGAAGCACTCTGAGATCTGAAGCTGACTCTTAGCATGCTGACGCGAAGTGTGCCCCATGTTGCTGAGGTGAGCCGGTGTCGTTGAAGAAAGGCAACCTTCCTTTTTAGTACCTGATGGGGAAAGGGATTTGATCAATAAAAAGTGGATAGGCCTTCTTATAGTGAATGTTTTCCTGTGGCTTTAAATCTTGTAAGCCTTCTTTTAATGATCATATTTTGAATGTCTTCTTAGGTAACCACTAGTGAAATAGCTTGAGAAGCTACATTGGGTTGTTCGTCAAAGAAGACAAGGGGGTTTGGAGATCTTGGAGTTTGTACCGTAGGAGGAGGTGGGGGTATCCTCTCCTCTTCTTCACATTGAGGGTTGAGAGAGAATTAGCTTCATGGTGCGAGGATGCCCCAACTGGCAGGCATTTTCTAGGCCTGTGAGCCTGTCCACTATATTGTTCAAAATTTCATTAAACCACATCATTGGATCCTCAGGACCATTGCCGTCCTAGCTGACCACCATCATGATAACGTGTTCTTTAGAGTTAACTAATTTCACGATGGGGTTAACCTTGGTCCTTTTTGTCCCTCACACTGGCAATCCAGGGAACAAGGGTTCAGAGTGCCCTAATTGAATTTGCAATTTCCTTTGTGCTCAGGTAATCACATGCTCTTGATGGCCTTGGGGCTGTAATTCACATAGAAGTGGCACGAGACAATCTTGGGACCATGGCTCAATCCTTATTGGCTCATGGCGACCTTCGGGCCATATCTCTTTTGATTGGTCGTGACGGCCTTGGGGTCATGGGTCAGACACATCAGGTTCGCCTCCTCCCACCTGTACAACGAAGCATTAAATGATGCTTCTTGCTTCGGGTTCTTCTGCAATTTGCAATGGATAGAACCGATTTTTCTTTAATAGGTATTCAGATGTTGAAGACTCTTTCTTCTTTCTCACGAGCGGTACCTTCATCCCCTTTTGCTGCTTGATTCGCAGATTCCAATAGATTTGTTCCCAGAACTAGAATAGGGTAGGGAACTCTAATCAATTGGTCTGTCTCAAGGAGACTAAAGCAAAATCAATCAACTCCTGCAAGGTATGTCGTCCGGGGAGTAAGAATCTCAAGGTCGAATTTTGGAGTTTGGTTTTGTTCATAGAAGGGAGGGGCTGCTTCATCGTCTTTGGGGGCATCAGTTTGCCTCGTGTCCAGCCTCAAGGGCCATCTCATATGTATGAAGAAGGAGTTGATATGAGCGTACTCAAAGGTAATTTCTTTGAGCACCAGGTCGTCATGAATTTAGGGGTAGATGAGGGCATGCATAACTGGCCCTTCCCCTTATACTTAGTGGCAACACCGAATCTGCAAGTGTGCCTAAAGAGGTGTTTGGGGTGGCTTGGGGGCCAGCCCCTGATGTGGCAATGGGTGTGACATTTGAAATGCCAACCCTTGCAGTTGTGAAGGTCTTAGGACCATTATTCTTAACATGCATGTGCACATTTGACTGTGACCCTTGCCTAAGCCGTGGGTCGTGTGCTCTTCCTGGGTGCAATTTGTGGATTTCTAGGAGTCATGTGAATCTCATGCAATGCATGAGTGGTCGGAGTATCACCATGAGTGGGTCCGGGTCCCAAGAGACCCAAAGTAAGTGAGGTGATTGAGGTAAGCTTTTGCTTGCATTGTTTTATCACAACAATGGTTGAACCACTTTTCATGACGTGTGTAAGTGTGTGTGGAGTGAATTTGGATCCACTCGAGCAAGATGAATTGACGAGGGAACTGTCAGCATGATGCATGTGTGGAAATGTATTGGTATGAGTAGTGCCCATGTAGAGTAAGGGTGAGGTAACTTTGCAGTTACCCATAGAGATGATGGTTTTAAAAGAACAAATCATGTGAAGAGAAGGAGTGATATTAGAACAACTTTTAAGCTTAGGACTGCCAAAAATGTCTACTAGTAGCAAAATGAATATGAATGGAGGTAGTTTTAGGACCACTCATGCATTTGACATCAATAGACTTGCCTTTGATGCTAGTAGAGAGGGGACAAGGGGTTTGAGTACCCTTTCGCAAGTTTCCCTTAGCCTGAGCTAGGGTGATAAGGCCAGCAGGACAACTCAAGAAGCACATGGGAGCAGCGAATTGAAGCATCTTACTTCCCATGGGTGAAGTCGCAAATATGGGGATGATGAAATCCCCAATATGGATAAAAGAGGAACGATTGAATTCCATAGCACTTTTTGAGAAAGAAAGAGATAAAAATTTTGTTGGAGAATGGTTTGAACTAACCAAGTCGGTCCCAGTCAGAGGAAATCCTCTCTTGATCAATGCAGAGCCAACGTGTTTGTGTGCGCGTGTGATCTTGATGTGGATAGAAACCAACAATGAGAGAGATTTTAATCAACAAATATGCGTTCGAACGCCTACCTTGCTGTTTGGGGTTGAGGGATATGTCTAGGCAGTCGCCTTTTTAGAACAATTACAAAGGCCTCCAGCTGTCTGGCAGCAAAGTTTGGATGTAAATCCTTCTCAAAACCCAACACTTTATCTCAGTTCTCTCTTAAAAATTGCTATTGGAATTCAAGTGAAAGTACTCCTCTCTAGTGGATTTGCGAGTGAATGGCTGGCTTTGATATTCAAGGAAAGCGGTTAAATGGACATGACGAAGAAACGAGGATGGAGGGGGCTTCTTGCAACTTGAACGTTATAAGACTTGGCGACTACAGCAACAAAAGAGTTGGAACTCTAGGGAATGCTATCTCAGGATGACCCCACCCGAGTGATCGAGGGTAAAAGCATCACTATATCTTGCAACTCGACTCCACTATACGGAATGGAAATTAGAGCAGTGGTTCGATAGTTAAAACCCTTAAAGCAGCTTAAGTTGACACCAAGTCAGATGTACAGGTGATGAAAGAAGCTACCGACATAGAAAGATAAAACAAATGGTTTAAGGATAATTAAACGAGGGAGTGTAAAGATTAGAGTCATGGGTATGTGTGGCTAGAGATGGACTTGAAGGTACAAAAGGATGAGGCATGTTTAGGTTAAATGCATGCTTGGATGATTAGGGAACGATAAGACAAGAGAGGAGATCGGGAAACAAGTCAAGAGGATTAGGCCTGCTCTTAGGCGCGGTGCCGAGCCTAAGGTGCAATGGGGGTGAGAGCGGGAACAAAAAGGGAACAAGGGGAAGAAGGGAGTTGGATACGCCCTCAGGCATGGCTCTGGGTTCTATAGTGGCTAAGAGGAGGTAAAGAAAAAGGGAGACGAGAGAGAGAGAGAGAGAGAGAGAGAGAGAGAGAGAGAGAGAGAGAGAGCTAGGCTAGCACTCAAGTGTGGCCCTGAGTTCATGAATGAGGAGAGAGAAGAAGGAAGAGCGGGCCCTCCTTTAGGACTAGGCCCGAGCTTATCAACAGGTAAGGGATGGCCAGGAAAAGAGATACGAGAGAGCCGAGCTCGCACTAAGGTGCGGCCTTGACTGTGCTCCTGAGGAGAGAGAAGAGGCAAGAGTAGAGAGAGAAGAAAGATTCGACTCTGCCTCTAGGCGCAGGCTCGAGCTTATCAACAAGTTAGGGAGGGCTAGGAGTAGAGAAACCGGAGAGAGAGAGAGCCAAGCCTGCAATCAGATGTGGCCCTGAGTTTGCGCATGAGGAGAGAGGAGGGAAGAGCGCATAAAGAAGAAAGAAAGATAAAAGTTGGGCCCGCTGCTGGGTGCAGCCATGGCTCGCGAGTGAGAAAAGAGAGAAGAGAGAAGAGTAAAGAGAGAAGAAAGAGAGAGAAGTCGTGCCCACTGCTGGGTGTGGCCCTGGCTTGCAAGTGAAAAAAGAGAGAAGAGAGAAGAGCAAAGAGAGAAGAAAGAGCGAGAAGCTGGGCCTGTTGCTAGGTGCAGCCCTGGACGTGTGTGAGGAGAATTGGAAAAGAAGAGAGAGAAAGAAGGGAAAGAGAAAAGGGGGAAGAGGGTGAGAAGAGAGAGAATTGGAGGGTTATTTTAGCCTAGGTGCACCCCCATGAGTCCTCTTGCATGCACATGAGAGAGAGAGAGGGGTTAGGCTTATGGTGTATGGTCTAGGGGTATTGACTAGGGTGTATGGTTTAGGGAGGGCCATGGTGTATGGTGTGTGGTCTAGGAAGTGGACTAGGGTGTCGGGGTAACCTTGGGGTATTTTCTCTCTACCAAAAGTTTCTCTCTCCTCACAAATTTATCTTGAACTTGGAAGCAAAGGAAAAGATTAAGCTAAGAATTCACTCCAAAATGCTCAAGTTTCATAAAAATGATCAAGCCCCTTTACAAATGACTTAAGTTTGCTTATATAGAGAAACCATAAAACATGGCTGAAACGCTCAAAAGTAGGCAAGATTGTAAAAAATTGCACATTAATTGAATTAAAATAAAATCCCATTTTTAAACTAAATGACAAAAATACCCCTTAGTACGTTTCAATAAATGATAAAATCATCCCTCCATGAGGGGCTTCATACTATTGCTGGACTTCGAGAGCTTTTTCAGATGCTTATAACAATAATTCAGGCAATCAATCATCGTAGAATCAATGCTTGATCTATCACAAACATTTTGATATCCTTTGATCATCTTGAAAATGATTTTTATAGAGAATAAAAAATCTAGCCAAGTCTATAAACTTTGTCATTCTTTGACCGCCAATCCAGTATGATCCATGGCGTTCTGAGTCTTCATTTCGATCACAAATTGAAGAGGACATTGTCACGATCATTTTGCAATAAATTTCGTCCCATTTGGTTTCGATTTAGGCAAATTCAAATTTGGGAAGTTGTTGGAAAATGAGATTCGGCTAACGGAAAATCTTGCCTCTATCAACTTCAAAATTCATGCCATCCGGCCTTTAATTATGAGTAAAAATTATACCAAACTGTAGCCCTTCGCGATACGGTCGCAACAAACCTACATAATTGTGAAAGAGAGTGAATTTGATCAATCCACAAACCTTACGGAAACCTACACAAACCTTACGGAAAGAGAGTGAATTTGATGAATCCAAATCTACATAATTGTTTCTTTCGATACTAATTAGAGCAAACATACTCAAACATAAATAAACTTTGTCCATATTCCAAAAAATTATACTCGATCACAATTAAGTAAAAAATGAGCTAAATTAAAACTTTAGGGAACTAAATTCATTATCACTCTAACTTTATATGTACGCATTAAAAGTAAAACATAGAATGCTTTTTTTTTTTTTTTTTGTATTTACTAACGTAAATATTAATTTTCTTTCATTTTTATAGTAATATATATTTTTAACCATTCTAATTAATATTTTCAGCCAACTATTTTCTTGATTTACTTTTTTTTTTTTGCATTCTCAAGTATTAATAACTAATAGTACATTGTAACTATTATATATATATGTGTGTGTGTGTGTGTGTGTGTGTGGAAGATACTACAAAATGCCTATAGGCCAAAGTGAATATATACATATGAAAAATACAGAATTAGCCCACTAGCTCATATGAGCCAATGTCCCAGATTGATTATGAGCCGATCTGATGATCATAGATGTCTGATGGTGTTTGAATTTTAGTTTTTTTTTTTACAAATCCAAATCACTTGAAATTTTAGGTGTGTTTTCATTAAAAAATAGATGAATATTAAAAAAATATCAAATAAGTATTTTAAATAATATCAAATAAATATTTTAAATGAAATAAATTGACCAAAATACCCCCAAAAAGTTTCGGGGGGTATTTTGATCATTTTGTTTTTCACGAATATTTTTTTTTATATTTTTATTAGGTGTGCATTGATGAGAAGAACACACCTAAATTTCAAGTGATTTGGATCTGTCGAGAGGTATTTTGGTTATTTTGTTTTCATGTAAATGTTTTTTTATATTTTTATTAGGTGCGCCTTGATGAGAAGAACATACACCTAAAATTTTGGATCTGTAAAAAAAAAAAAAAAAATTCAAATGCCACTGGATATCCGTGATCGTCAGATCAGCCCAGATTCAATCTGGGCTGTTGGGCTCATATGTTCATATGAGCTAGTGGGCTAATCCCATCTTTATATATATATATATATATATATAACATGTGTCAAGCAGAGAAGTGTTATCTCTCACTTCAAATATTCTTTATATGTCCATCATTAGCCTATCACAATTTGGCCGTTCTCTCTCTTCCCATAAATAAGTCATTCTTCTCTCTCCCAACAATTCTTTCTCTTTCTCTCTCTTCTCATCCTCTTTCTCTCATAACAAATAGTTTTTCTCTCTGTCATAGTATTTTCATAAAAATAATATTATTCTCATAATGTTCTCATAAAAGTAATATTATTCTCATAATGATGTTCTCATAATGATTCTCTCATAACCACTGATTTTTTTTTCTCTCATAATATTTTCATAAAAATAATATTATTTTCATAATGATTCTCTCATAACAAATGATTTTTCTTTCTCTCATAATGTTTTGATAAAAATAATAAAGAAAATTGCTGGAAAACCTCTAAAATAAACTTTCTAGACACTCTACCCCAACCCTAAACTTTGGTCACTTCTTTTTCTCAAAAACCATCTTTTCTAACTAATACCCCTCAACTCAAAAAGTAATATATTTTTTTTATGAAAATACCCCTTCCCATACCTTCACTGTATGAACAAATCATTTGGATGAACCCTAATAATACTTTTTCCTGACCGCGATTGTTATTTGTTGGACTTAAGATATATGTCAAACTTCATTTCTACAATACCAGACTACTTATTTAGACAGACGCTGGACCGTAGACTATTAACGCCAGACCACCCTACTCATGTATCTAAAATGCCTGACCGAGACTATGAAACGCCGACTTACTTCTCCATTAGTAAAATCACCGGAGCGAAGTTCTGTAACACCGGACTACGAGTAAGATATTGCCAGGCTGCATCCTCCTAGTGCTACATAGATCGACCATAACGCCGGAGCAAAGCTGTGAAACACCGGACTTAACATCATTCTAGAAACACATGTTGGACTACACATTGCAAATGCCAGATTGACCCATTCAAGTAAGTAAATTGTCAGAGCACTACTTCAAATCGTCGGACTACCCACATTACGGTAAACATATCATCGGGCCATACACATACATTACCGAACAACTGCATCAAAATGCCAGAGTGATTTTATTACAGTACGTAAAACATCGCACCGCGCCCACAAAATGTCGGACTGCTTATGCAAACGCCGGATCGACGATCACAAACTACCGAACTGCCTACGCAAATGCCGGACTGGCAACACAAACGCCGGACTGCCTACGCAAATGCCCTTTTAAACGTTGAAGTTAAAAAGAGAGAGGGGGGGGGGGGGGGGGGGGTTGTAATAATTTTGTCTTTATTTCTATTTTTTTTAGGTTGGAGGGTATTAGTTAGAAAAGATGGTTTTTGAGAAAAATAAGTGAAGAAAGTTTAAGGTGGAGGTAGAGTGTCTAGAAAACATATTTTAGGGGCTTTTCAACAATTTTTTCAAAATAATATTATTCTCATAATGATGTTCTCATAATGATTCTCTCATAACAAATATTTGTTTCTCTCATAATATTATCATAAAAATAATATTATTATCATAATGTTCTCATAAAAATATTATTATTCTCATAATGATGTTCTCATAATGATTCTCTCTTAACAAACGATTTTTCTCACTCTCATAATATTCTCATAAAAATAATATTATTATCATAATGTTCTCGTAAAAATAAGAATATTCTCATAGTGATGTTCTCATAATGTTCTCATACTGAATGGTTTTTCTCTCTCATAATATTCTCATAAAAATAATATTATTCTCATAATAATATTATCATAATGTCCTCTCATAATAAATGGTTTTTTTCTCTGGCATACTCTTTTCTTTTCTTTCGTAATACATCCTTACTCCCTCTTCCCATCTAAACTCATTTAGTCTGTCTTCCCATACCTTTAGCTGAACGCTGTTAATCCTGGCCATACTCTGGCAACGGTAGCAACACATCCATTACGTATAAAGTTTTAAAAGTAAGTAACCTCATTCTCCTATAAAATAGTTAATTGAAACTAATATTTATGTATTTAATTGCAATATTTTCGTCTATTATTATTAATTTTAGATATTGTAAGTTTTATATGTAAGTGACATTATTTTCCTGTAACATAGTTATTTGAAAATTTGTATTTTCGTATCAAATAAAATTGTAATATTTTCGTCTATTATTTTGAATTTTAGACACTATAAATTTTATGTGTAAGTGACATTATGTTCCTACAACATGATTATTTGAGAACTGATATTTCTGGATTTTAGGTAGTTGAAATTTTGTATTTAACTTTGGATTTTCATGAGAAGTTTCTTATTGTTAATAGACTGCTTATCATGTTAGATTTTTATTTTTAAGAATGTCTCTCATAACTGCTACCTTCCTGAAACTATATCATAGAAATTGAGGCCAAAGTATTTGACTGGTTATTTATAGAAATATTAGTGAAAGTGTTTGCTATAAAATTGCTTAATGTGAACTCATGTTAATGATTACAAAGATATTTTACATATACGATATTGTTATTTCATGATGTTTAAAGAGTTTCAGAGATACTTTAAGTATACGTACTCATCCGATACGCTGGTGAGGTATACGTGGATCTATCCGATACGCCGGTAGGAAATAAGTGGACTATGATTTTTAAGGATTAAGATGATCACTTACTGAGTAGTCAAACTCATCAAACTATTGTGAATTCTTTTCAGAGTAATCGCAGTCTTATTTTCGTATGTACAGCAGGAGTAGCTTGGAAGAAGTCTGTAGTCATGATTAAATTCGCCTTTGTAATTTTTGTTCTAGCAATATATATATATATATATATATATATATATAAACCTTCATGTTAATATAAGTTGTGAGTAGACTTTGTACAAGTTTGAATTTCTCAATAAAAAAATCAGTTTTATTGCAATATATAGTAGAAATTCTGAATTTGTTCTATCTAACTTTAAGAATAGACTGTCACACCTCAGAAATGTTATTGTTATAAAACTTGGGGATTGACAAATCTACTCGAGAGAATTTAGGAGGAGCACTAATAGACGAAAAAATGAGAGAGGGTAAACTTAGGTGGGCAGGCCATGTATGGCACTGACCAACTACAACACCTGTTAGGAGGTACGAATTAGTTCAAGCAGAAGGACTGAAAATTGTAAGGGGTAGGTCTAAAAGGACGTGGTTGGAAGTAGTCCAAAAAGACATGGGGATTTATGGCCTCATTGAGAATAAGACTTTTAATAGAGCAGAATGGAAAACCAATATTCATGTAGTTGACCCCAACTAATTGAAAAAAAGCAAAAATTATATATATATATATATATATATATATATATATATATATATATATATATAGGACAACTTGAATATGCGTGAATTTATAAAATGTCCATGTATCAAATCAATTCCCAAAGAGCTCTTGGATTGTGTCCTGCCTGCTCACTCTTATTGGAGCGAGCAGCAAAGTATGCAACATGCCACATATAATCTTATGAGGACTGGTGCCAATTTGTTCAAATTTGAATTTGAAAAGAAAATAGAGAAAAAGCTATGGTCTATTTATATTATGCGATGTCCTTGGTGAATCTCTCTCACGTCTCTCTCTTAACTATTTGCTATTTTCCTTTCTCTTTAACTAATATCATGCTTTCTAAATAAACTTATTCTGAAATTTTACATTTCCATTTATCACTCTCTATAATACCACCCAAAGTATTGAATCACAAGAGTTTTTCCATTTATTTCACGTACAAATTTTAAAAACATTTCCATTTAAGATAGCAACTTCCAAAATTTTTTAAAAAGCACGCACACCAATTTTAGGAACCTTTATAATTATCTCTCTATCTATCTCTCTCTACAATCCAAAAAGCAAGAAAGGCTAACTAATAGAGGACCTAATATAGAAATTTAAAGTCATCTCTCTCTTACAAGCACCAATTTTAGAAATATATCCATTTATTTTTCTCTCTCAACACTCAAGTAATAGCAACTTCGAACAATTAGAAAGACTAAATCATTTTAGGCAAACTATAAATACCCCAAAATCAACTTTCTGAACATCTTATCTCAATACTTTTACTATCACACCTTAAACTTCCTAGCTGTTTTTTATTGTATTTATCCAATAAAGTCAGAAAGTAAATAAAATCGGACCAAACCCCCCTTTTTCTTCTATCTATACGTCAGGGTTTTTTCCTTCTTCTCTCCGCACTCTTTTTCCCTCCTCTCCCCATCTCCCTCTAAAGCACATCCCCTCTTGCTCTCTCTAATCCGTCTCTCTCTAAAAAAACGTCTCCTATTTCTCTCTCTTAACCCATATGGGTCTCCTATGTTATGTGCTGCCCTGAACTTTTCATTTTTCCCCATTAAAAAAGCAAACACTTTCTCTCTCATTCCATTTGCCTCCTGCGCCGCCCAAACTCTTTCTCCATTTGCATCCTGCATCACCCAAACTTTTTCTCTCTCATTCCACTTGCCGTTTTCACCCAGAGGAGCAGCTCCTCATCCAACAATGGCACCAACTTCACTGAAATTCTGCCAAATTCAGCAGTGCTTCTTTTTCTCCCCCGCCAAATCCAACTCCTTGATTGATGACATAGGCATCGTGGATCCACAGCCGGAAATGATCCGCCGACTTCACCGGCGTGGCTAGAGATTTTGGGCGCAGTTGCGGTGGTCAAGATGCATTCGTTGGATCTGGAAGTCAATTTTCGGCAATCGATGCCCAAGATGATAAGTTTATAATGGGGTTTGCTGATCTTGTAGTGAACTTGGTAATTGAAAATGGCGGGAACGAATGAAAGACTAATATGATCTTCTCAAGGAATATATATATATATATATATATATATATATATATATATATTTATTTATTTTATTTTTTGTTTTTTTTGTTTTTTTTTTATTTTCACCCATTTTTCTTTTGACAAAGATAACTTACAATTATTATTACAATAACTCTTTGCTTCAAAGAAATAAAACCCACAAATCCAAGATTTTAAAACCTCGATGCCACTAAATCAATTTTATTTAAACAAAAAAAAATAACCACTACTTAATATGTTTGGGAATATAAAGACACCACGTTGAGTTACCACCATCTGGGATCAATGATCAACCTTCAATCTCATCCTTGAAAGCAAGTTTAGGCCTAGTCATTCAATGGAACTATGAACTCCTCTTGATCACAAATCCTTAGACTTAGGTTCAGATCCTCAAGACCTAGTTTAAGATATCCTTTTTTTAAGACTAACCAATCCTTAGGTTCAAAGCAAGATGAGAGAGAGAGATAGAACTCCTTCTAGGTAGGGCGTGCCCCTTTGTTCAACCTAGAGAGAGAAAGAGAGAGAGAGATAGAGCTCAAGAGGTGGCGCATGCCCCTTAGGATATAGGTTAGAGCGAGAGAGATAGAGTTGAGGTGTGCCCCCTATTGCTACAAAGAGAGAAATATTTACAGAGAGAGAAGAATAGGATTTCCTCTATTTATAAATTTCCTCTATTTATAGAGTAAGAATAGGATTATGGTTTTTTAAGGTTTTTCATGGGTTGCATCTTTTTGTGAGATTGAACATGAACCATTGATCTTGGGTGACTTGTGTGGTGAGCGATTTGAGCCCTCCATTCCATAGATGATCATTAACATTATGGAAGGTGCTAGAACCCTTTTCCCCATTTCCTAAGCCATTTTCCTATTAATAGAAATTAAATAAAATAATTCTAAATATTGTGCATTCCAAAATAATGCACAAACCTTATCATACTTTCCAAAAATCCATTCGAAGCTTCCTAAAGTTAATTTCTTTCTAAAACACATAGCAACTTACTCATCATATCAAAAGGTTGCTTTATCACAAAACAAAGGAATTTAGCAAGCTTTCAAAAGGGTGGGGTGTGCCACCCATGAGGCGATCTCATGGCCCCACTAACTAAACCCTGGTGGGGCCATGTGCACAATGGACCCCCATATAATTTTTAAATATTTTAAAATTCAATAAAATAAATTTCAAAATTTATTTGAATATTTAAATCACCATAAAATCAATATCTATGGTTTAATAAATCCAAATTTGACAAATAAAATATCCAGAGATTATAAAAATTCAAATAATAATTCTAAAATAATATATACCATAAAACAAGCATAATTAAATTCATTAGATGGGCAAATGATCCATATGGTCTAGGAATTAAATCAATAAATATTAGGGCATTCCACCTTCAACTGTGGACTACAAACCATACTTGCTTTATTAAACCGACTCAGTGTTTCCCGTGACCCACAATCCATGTAGGGGCTTATTAGTGGGACACCAAAGTCTGGCTGATGAGCCAAGGGGTTGTAATCTCAGTTTGTTGATTACATGTTCTCCACTAAAGATATTCCAAGGTCACCTAGACTTGATGCAACCACAACTCCTATGGTGCATAGGGGTATCTCTAGCACACGCATAAGCTTCACCCTAAAAGGCGATTCGTTTTTTCGAAACGGCTATTATTATGCATGTTGTGTGATGGTATATGGATGAGGCTTTGGCCCTCTTCTCTGAAGGCCACCATCACTCACAAGGGTCACACAATCCCTTGGCTCACTTATCCGGACATACTCCGACCTAATCAAGGGATGACCTATTAGAACCCTTATCAAATAGTTTTCTATGCTCAAGTAATATAGCTTTTTCCCAACCGACTGGCCTAGCTCGTCAAGCTCAGTCCAGTATCAACAAATATTATTTGCCTAGTATATATAGTCCACAAGGGAACAAACTCCCATTGAGTTCATGTTCCACTATATCAAAATATTTTATTATAAGTATTCATAAGGCCCTTAATGACCACACTCACCCAACATGGAAGTCAGAGTTTACTGACGATTTTGGGGTTGATAGGGCGATTGGAATTTCATATTAGCAATGATTACTGAGTTGGTGAGCCGTAGGGTTTTGAGTTTTTCGATGAGTTTTATCGGTGAGGTAGTAGCGAAATGGGAATGATGTTTTACTGGTGAGGTAACTGTAGGGTTATGAGTTTTTCGACGAGTTTTTCTGTAGAGAGAGAGAGTTTGGGCATAAGGGAGAGAATGAAATGGGTTATTTTCGAGAGAGGAGTTTGGGCATAGAGGGAGAGAGGAGATGCCTAATAACACGTAAATTCCAAATATAGGAGAAGAGAGTGTAAGGGTACTTCAGTCCTAAATTAGTTGATTTTTTTTGTTGGGGGTAACTATAAGAAAAAACTTTGTCGGGGTGTAGGGTGTGATACTAAAAGTATTAGGGGGTAAGATATCTAGAAAGTTGATTTTAAGGGTATTTATAATTTTCCCAATAATTTTTGGGAGAAGATGAGTTGTTTTTGGTGAAGAGAGTATTAAAAAAGAATACATATACTAATATATTTAGAGAAGAGAGTATTAAAAAAGAATACATATACTAATATATTTGGAGAAAAGAGTATTAGGAAAGAAGCTATGAAAAAGAGAGAGGTGTATGAGAGTATAGAGGAGGAGAGAGAGAAGAAAGAGAAACGTGAAGTAGAATATACACATACCAATTTTTTAAGAGAAGAGATTATTAGGAAAGAAGTTGTAAAAGAGAGAGTGATAGGAGGTGCATGAGGGTATGGAGGAAGAGAGAGAAAGGTCAAGTAGAGGGGCAAAATAAGACACAACTAATAATTAGTAGGATAAAATTGAGAAAGAAGAGGACACATGGTGCGAGAATAACAAGGGTATTCATCTCACTTAATATATAATAAATATTTCGATATCTTTTTTTAAGGTTATATATAGCATATAAAAGTTATATATTTGCGTGAGGTTTGTATAAGGTGTCAACCTTATACTATTTTGAAGTAAGGTGCACCTCAAAACTATGCCAAAAATGCAGTTTTGGCACTTTCAAGCCTTGCGATGCTATGCAAATTTATTGTTGCCCCTAATTATGAAATTTAAAGTTTCATAAATGGTGACGATCAAACAAATTTATAAACCTTGAAAATGGACATTCCAAATAATGTGTTAGAAAAAGAACTATTTTTAGGACTAGAAATTTTTTCATGTCTATGAATCTCGAGGTCAAGATGAGCGATTTGAGGGTTTTTCAATATAGGAAGAAACTTTTTTAGTGGGTTTTTTAAGTGCACCTTACTCATACAGTATAAGGTTGACACCTTATTGTTTGAAGACATTTTTCAGCACCTTGGGTCCCTGATGCGGAATAAAGGAGAAGTCGGTAAATAAAGCCCTGATATATAGTGTAATTTTTGACAATCTCAAAATTGCCCCAAAACGAGTTCGAATCTTCCTAAGCACTCTAAAAGGCCACCTGCCAAGTTTCGTCGCAATCTGACACGTCTAAGGTAGTGCATACAAAGAAACAATTTCAAAAAAAGCAGCTTCTAGCACCCTGAAACAGACCTTGTAACTAGAACTCTATTTTTGGTACATCAAACAGCTATGGGACAACCACCATTGGATCTGGTACGATCGAAAACCCCCAAGGGTCAAGTTTCGGCTTAAATGGATGTTCCAAGACAAAGTTTCGGGTGAAGCATTAAAAAGGGGTAAGCTACATGCTATTCCCGTGCGGCCTCCCTGCACCAATCTCTATTAAAGGAGATCGGACTGCACAGTTACTAGCAGCAACTTTGAAGACTCGTATCTCACTTGTTTTTAGTCGTATCATGCTCAAATTTTGTTAGTGTGTTCATCTCATCAAGACGAGTGTTTTGATATGTGGCAGGCTCCGTGACGACATCTGAGCAGGGAGAAAAACTAGAGAGAAATTAACAATTCGTGAAGACAATTGCAGGAAAAACAGCAGCGACACATCTCACTCGAGCGGCCATATCAAGTCTCTCGTGCATCAGATTGATGTGAAACTAATTGTATTGTGTGCATAAGGTTCAGGGCTACATTTGGTTCAAACCTCGCATATGATGAACGGTCAGATTTCGCACATGAAGGCATTGAAGTTGTTGTGGCTGCCGAATTTCAAGATCCGGCCAAAAACCCAAGATGGCGAAATCTTCATTTAGGCATGAAATTGAGTTGTGTTTGTTGCAACGCAATTGTGACTGCATGCTCAGCATAATCCAACGAAGAAATCATGAAGAAACATAAAGAAATGAACTATCGATCTGAAGTTTCCAAGATTCATGCAAATTTCAAGTTGCGTGATTGTGGCCTAAAAACGTAATCTGTGGCTCGAAATTGGAATCAAATCGATCATCATGCTGAGCTCAACGAGAAAATAATCATCTTTCGGCCAAACAAGCGTTGGAGCAACCCCGAATCATCCATGGAAGATCACACATGTTCTAGGGCAGCAGCAGAAACTGTTTTGAAATTTCGTATATTGTTGGACAGGGGCAAAACCATCATTTTGTATCCAATTTTAGATTTTTATTTAATTAAAATAAATTACAATTATCATCAATTAGGGTAGATTTTGAGCATCTACTCATGTTTTGGGCCCAATTCTATAAATACGTGTTAAACCTAATTGTAAATCCCCTCAGTCTTCAATTTCATGAATAAAATTTGAGAGAGTTTTTGCATTAAGATTGTAGGCACGTCTTAGAGAGAGAGAGAGAGGAGAGAGAAGAAAAAGTTTAATACCCTTCGGTAAGGTAACTTTCTCTCTCTTCCTCTCATCTCTCTCTTTCTCTCTCCTCTCATCTCTCTCAATCTACCTCCTCCGCTTCTTCTCTGTCTTTTTCTCTCTTCCTCTTTCTTTCTCTCCCTTCACTTAACATGCACGGCATCGGGCCTTCACCGTGCATGTCATTGATCCCCTTCTTCTTTTTCTCTGCTTCCTTTCCTTACTCATCCCCCTTTCTTTCCTACTTTTTCTTTCCTCTTTCCTAATCTTCTTTCTTCCCTTTCTTTCTCTCTCTTCTTTTCTTCCTTTCTCTTTCCTCTCTTTCTTAACCTCTCACTTCTTTCTTTCTTCCTGTTCTTTTCTCTCTCTCTGCTCCAATTATGCATGGTGGTGCCTATCACTGCGCATGATGATCTCTTTCTCCTGGAACATGCACAGTGAGCCGGGTCTTAACCTGAGTGGCGGGTCGAGCCTCTGTCTAAGTTTCTCTTCCCTCATGTCACACACGACGATGCTCATCGCCATGCATGACATTTCTTTTGTTTAAACTCTGACAAGGACAGTGAACTGGGCCTTTTTCTCGAAGTGGAGGGCCGGGTCATGTCCGAGTCCCTTCTTACACGCACGGCGATGCCTATCGCCGCATGTGACTTCCTCTTCTCTCTCTCTCTCTCTCTCTCTCCTATCATAGATGGCGAAGCCTCATCGTCACCTAGGTTTTCTTCTTCTTTCTCTCCTACTATGAACGGTGGAACCTCATCGTTGTCCATGTTCTCTTCTTCTCTCTCCTATCGTGGATGGCAAAACCTCATCACCATCCATGTTTTATTCTTCTCTCTCTCCTGTCATGGACAACGAAATCTCATCGCCATCCATGTTCTATTCTTCTCTCTCTCCTGTCATGGATAGTGGAGCCTCATCAGTGTCTACGTTTTCTTCTTTTATCTCTCATAGACGGCAGAACATCATCACCGTCCATGTTCTCTTCTTCTCCCTCTCCCTTGTCATGGACGTCGGAACCTCATCGCCGTTCGTGTTTCCTTTCCTTTCTTTCTTCTCTATCATGGATGACGGGACACATCGCCATCCATGCTTTCCTTGCTTCTTCTTTCTCCTCAGTCATGAGCGGTGGGACCCATCACTGCCTATGCTTTCCTTGCTTCTTCTCTCTCCTCAGTCATGAGCAGCGGGACCCATCTTCTTCCATGCTTTCCTTGTTTCTTCTCTCTCCTTAGTCATGGACGGCAGAACACCATCGCCATCCATGTTTCTCTTCTTCTCTCTCGTCAATCATGGATGGCAGAACCCCATCGCTGTTCATATTTCTCTTCTTTCTCTCTCCTTTGTCATGGACTGTGGAAACCCATCGCCGTCCATGTTTCTTCTCCCTCATCTTTTCTTTCTCTCTCATCTCTTCTCTCTTCTCCCTTCTTTCTCTCTCGTCTTACTTCTCTTTCTCTTTCTTCTTCCTCTCTTTTCTTTCTTTCATCTTCTTCTCTCTTCTATTTCCTTCTTCTTGTCTCCTTCTCTCTCTTATGTCTTTTCTCTTATTCGCTCATCTTTTTTTATCTCTCTCTTCTCTTCTTCTTTTTCCTCTTCTTTCTCTTTCTTTCTTCTCTCTTATCTCTCTTTATTTTCTCTTTTCTTTTGTCCTTCTTTCTTTTCCTCTCGTTTGACCAAGGGAGGTTAAGTCTAGCACTGCCATGGTAGTCTTGTCGTCGAGCAGTATTGCCACCGTGTCGGTCTGAGGTACAGTGCCCGTCTTGGTGTCATGTCAAGCTAGCTATCGTGCTGGACTGGTCGGTGTTTGTTCTGTCCTCGAGTAGTATTGCTGCTGTGCCAGTTGGAGTTACCGTGCCCATCTTGCTACCATGCCAGGTCAATCACTTACTGGTCTAGCCACTATATCAGTCTAGCCACTTGGTCAAATTATTCTCTTCTCTCTCCTCTATTCTATCTCTTTCTTCTCTTTTCGTCACCCCAATATCTATTCTCTTATCCTTTTCTTCTACCCTTGGATGTGTATGCTTGTGTGCATTCGCCTAAAGACAAGGTGGGGTTCCTTAGCCCACTTTTCTTGTAAATTAACAATGTGGGTGTAATTGTAGAAACAAGAGAGTACAGGTCAAGTGAGGCGATTTCGAAACCAGTTGAAGGACTGGGGGGCTTTCCGTCGTATTCTAAGAGGGCACCCATGTGAGCCAGCCCGAGTGAGTCACGGACCTAGGTGAAGTGTGTCCCGCCTCACATTAAATTTCTCTCTCATCACTTGATATATCTGCCCTTGTTTTCTATCAAGGTTCTCGAGAGAGCGGTCTCAAGTTTCGGGTTCCCCTGAAACCCGAGACACGTGCCACCACGTCAACCCGACCCGAAGGGTGAGATCGAGGCATGTAACCAGCTTGGAGACTCCATTGGGGACTTACTACCCCTTTGTCAGATCGTCTTTGTTTGGCTAGTCTCTCCTTTTGTTTTCTGTATTGCATTCACATGGCTTCAGGGTTTCTTAACCCATTTATACGGATTGGGGATTTTCTTATCCCAGCATTTGCGAGCTTCCCCCGGGATCAAGTTCTTCGAACTTCGTTCCCAACGTTCCTTCTGAGCAAAGACCCAGTGTCTAGCTCCTAGGTCTTAACCTGGATAGGTGTGAGGAGGGACTTAAAGGTCCCTAACTCCCCATCTTCTAGCTCTGGTGGAACCTCCACGAAAGCACTTTGCATTGGTAGCACGTCTGCTACCACTCACAACGCACACCCTGTCACCGACAAGTCACTTGTCGGTCATATTGTCGAGTTACATTGAAAGGCTGCCGAGTCCATTTCTGCAGAAGTCAAGGAAGTTTCCATTGCTCTTGTGGGTTGCCACAAGGCCAACCCCTACATTCCTCCACCACCTTGGGTCTTTATATCTAGAGACTCAACACATTGAGGAGGAGACCCTGGGGCCTCCACCTCACGCACACACCTTAAGGCTCATGGGTCATCCACTCGAGCCACACCTCGGGGCAACCTTCGTGTTACTTTAAGTACGCATCCAGGATTAGGCCTCCTTGGGCCGAAACCTGTGTGCATGCATCTGCATCCCACCATTCGGGGCAGTGCCGTTGCCGCACAGATTTGAGTGCACTAAAGACAATCCCCTCGTCCTTCCTCTCAGCACACACTAGCGCACCCTATGAGGGGCAGGCCCTCATCTGTTCCCTTGTAAACACATGCTCACGGTTCTCGACCTCCTAAGGTCGGACCACTTGTTCGAGCCCGAGTCGACCCCCAAGTCACCCGAAATGCTACTTTTAGAAGCGCACACGCGCCATCTTCACAGACCGCTTCTTCCTCTCGACTCAGACATCGTCGGAAGCCAATCCCCTCTTTCTTCACCCTTGCTCCTCCCCGGCGGATACCTCAAGACCTGATACTCGAAGGTTTTCCCTAAGAGTACCATTCTCAGTCAGCCTCATCAGGTCGACTATGCCTTTGGAGCCCACAAAGGAGCTTGAGGAAAAGGCCTGATGATTGACGAAGTTCTACAACTCCCAAGGTAGCAGCCCAAGCTGGCCCCTGTCCATGGTCCACATTCGCTACCCCATCTTATGGACACGACCCTCTCATGCTCTAAGAAGGCGGGCCAAAGAGGTCTATCGCAGTCTCAAGCTTAGGCAAGACATAGGGCTGCAGATCATAGCTAAGGAGCCAACCAGAAAAGTCGGGGCACCCAGCTCAAAGTATCTCCTTGCTGAGAATCCTTTCTACCCTATTTGAATCATAAAGCTCAAAGAGGAGGTGCGAGAGTCCTACACAGTGGTTAGTGTCATAGAAGATGACCCGACCACCCAGTAGCCACGATCCCATGACCATCGAGAACCGGTCCTCACGTAGTTGGCGTACAAGACTTGAGTTCAGTGGGGGCATGCTGAGCCCTTGCTGACTGATCTGCCGTGCACGACCCGCCAAGCTCAGAAACCTTCAATCGTACCTAAGGCTGACCCTGGAGAAACGGTCAACATTATGGTTTAAAAGGAACCTGACGATTATAACCACCCAAACTTCGTGAACTTGGTGAGCTCGTAACACAGCGCGAAGAAGGAGGAGTAACGCCACACGTGATTGAGTTCAGCGCCGCGTGCGAGGGAGGCCAACGCCATGTGCAAAGCTGCCGTGCATGGCCAGTTTTTACCACTTGCCTAGCTGCATGTGAGTGGCTAGCCACTTTCCACCCGCCGCCTAAGGAGTATTTAAGCCCTCCTCCTTCTCCTCGCGCCATGGGCACCCATACTCCCTTATTCTTTCTCTCTCTCTTCGGCAAGTGAAGGAATTTGATAAGGCTCCCTTGGCTTACTATTGGGGAGCTTGAGAAGCCTGGTGAAGTGGACTGTGGGAGGATAATTGGGATTACGATTGGAATACAAAGGTAATTAAGATCATTATCTTGCAGACCCATGAGCATGAGAACATGAATGAAGATCGATTTGAGCATAGTTTCAACATAAGCATGTGTAAAAATGATGACTGCATTTTCCAGAAAGTTTGCCTTCTTTTACATGGTGAAAATGAGCACTGAAATTCTACTGATGGCTCTGAAGTTCTCTCGGGTGATGCTCTTGTGAGTCTAGTTTAAGCTATAATTGGTTTCATGTGGTTATCTAGTGTAGTTTAGAAGTTATGCTTTAATATTTGAAATTTGTTAGGGCTGGACTATGAAGTTCTAGGGAGAATTGAGTTTTTTGTGACTCTCTGTTAGCCTATCAAATGATCTCATAATTGCCTTAAATGACCCCATTGGAAAGATCTCTTACTTTACTTTGAGCTTAATGTTTACGTTCAGTTGAGATTTTTAATAGTTTGGAAGATATGTGTCAATTTATGCATGTATGTCACTCTTAGCAGATTGTGATAATTTTCAAAAATATTGCTTTTGATTCACTAAGACTTTGCCTGACCTATTAATGTCCGAATGATACAAAAACATAGCCATTTGATAGTTGCATGAGTCTTATATAATTTTCAAGTTTTAATCTTGCCCAAATTCTTAGGAACTATGTCAAAACATGTTCCGGTATGTCACTGTTGACAGATCTCACAGAAACTCAAAATTTTAGTCTGTATTTCCCTGAATTTTGGTTGATCAAATGGAGTCCAATCACTCTGAAATCACAGCCATTTGAAGGCTTTGATGGTCTACTAAAAGTTCCACGTTAAATATGTTTCAAAAGTTGAAAGCTATGATTTAAATTGTGAACATATATCACTATTAGCCGAATTCTGCAAGATTCAGAATGATATACTCAACCCTTAATTGATCAAGTAATGCTTGGCTAGTGAATTGAATTTGGAATTTAGCTAGATTCCCCTCATAATTTGGGTTTTATGCCTCATTCTGTATATGTCCACGAATGATAAGAACAATAATTAATTTTAAGTTTTATATGAATTATGTACATGTCATGCAGCGATGTTTTTTAACATAGCTTAGTCCTTTTGCAAGGTGATTGAAATTTTCTGTTATAAGACATCGAAATGGCATGATTGTGACCTACGAATATTGAATGTTTCTGACCTCTTGAAGAGAGTAAAGTATGAATGAATGAATGTTATGCATGCTTATACATGGTGAAACTGATATATGTGATTTCTGGCCACTACGCAATGGGTCCTCCATTGGTAGTGGATACTGTGATTCTGTTATGTGAAATTGATATATGTGATTTATGGCCACTATGCAATGGGTCCTCCATTGGCAGTGGATACTGTGATTCTGTTATGTGAAACTGATATATGTGATTTCTGGCCACTATGCAATGGGTCCTCCATTGGTAGTGGATACTGTGATTCTGTTAAGTGAAACTGATATATGTGATTTCTGACCACTATGCAATGGGTCCTCCATTGGTAGTGGATACTGTGATTCTGTTATGTGAAAGTAATATGTGATTGGTTAGGTGCCTCGACTTTGCCCTCCGGATCAGGATGATCGGGTGGCACTCGGCTCAAGTTTCGGGGAGACTCGGGACTTTTGAGGTTGCTCTCTCGAGAACCTCATTCGAGAACAAGGGCAGGTGGACCAACCGATGAGAGAGGAATTTAAGGTGGGTTCGGCACTTACTCGGGCTGGCTAGCGTGGGTACCCTCTGAGATCACGAAGAAAAGCCCCCAGTTGTAAAACTGGTATGGAATCGCCTCCCATGGCCTGTATTCTCCTATTTTCTGCAATCACTCACATATGACAAATGTTATAAGACAGGTGGGTCAATAGACCTCACCTTGCCTCTTTGGTGAAGGTGCACGAGCGTGCTCATTCAAAAATAAGGAGAGAAGAAAGATGGGAGGGAGAAGAATTTGACCAGGCAGGGAGATCAACACAGTGACTAAGCGGGTAGGTAATTGGCCTAACATGGCAGTAAAACAGGCTCGGTAACTCAGACCAGCTCAACAGAATTACTACTAGACGTCAATACCGATAGTAACTAGCTAGACACAATGGTTAGTCTATCGCGGCAATAAAGCGGACACACTAATTCTGGCACAACATTATGGCTAGACGACATGACTACCACGTAAGGCTAATTCCAACCCCTCTTAATCAAATGAAATAATAACATAAAGAATGGAGGTAATAAAGAAAGAATAAGAAGTAAGATAAGAGAAGAAGAGAATAGAAGGAAGGAGAGGAAGAAAATAGAAGGAAGGAGAGGAAGAGAAAGAAAGGAGAAGAAGGGTGTGAGAGAAGAGAGAAGGAAGGGGGAAAGACGAACACAGATGACAGTGAGAGGAGGAGAAAGAAGGAAAAGGCACATGTGGCGATGTGCTTCCACTGACTGTGGTGGAAGGAAGGAGAGAGGAGACACATGTGGTGCTAGGCCTTTGTCGGCCGTGACAGAAGAAGAGGCACAAGAAAACACAGGCGGCGCTAAGCCTCTACCGACTGGGTGAGACAAGGAAGAGAGAGAGTACATAGGCAGCACCGAGCATTGCTGACTGTGTTAGAAGAAGAGGAGGGATAAGACATAGGTGGTTCTTAGCGTTGCCGACTGTGTTAGGAAAATATGAGAGAGACGAACACAAGCGGTGCTAGGCATCGCCGGCTATGTTAGACAAAGAAGAGAAAGAAGACACAGGCGGCGCTAGTCATCACCTGCTAGGTTTAAATGAAGAGTAAAAAGAAGACACATGCATCACTAGTCATCGTCGGCTGTGTTTAGAAGAAGAGCAGAGAGAAGACAGGTGGCGCTAGTCATCGCCGGCTGTGTTAGAAGGAGAGCAAAGAGAAGACACAGGCGGTGCTAGTCATCGTCGGCTGTGTTAGAAGGAGAGCAGTGAGGAGACATAGATGATGCTAGTCATCATCGGCTGTGTTAGAAGGAGAGCAAAGAGGAGACACATGCGACGTTAGTCATCACCGGCTGTGTTAAACAAAGAGAAAAGAGAGAGAGATAGGGATGAGAAAAAGAGAGAGATAGAGATGAGAAGAAGAGAGAGAAAGAGAGATAGAGAAGAGAAGAAGAGAGATAGAGATGAGATGAAGAGAGAGAAAGGGAGATAGATATAAGAAGAAGAGAGATAGAGATGAGAATAAGAGAGAGATGGAGATAGAGGGGAGAAGAGAGAAAGAGGGGAGAAGAGAGAAAGAGGGGAGGAGAGAGAAAGTTACCTTATTGTGGGGTATCGATCCCTTTTCTTTTCTCTCCTCTCTCTCTCTCCAAGATGTACCCACGAGCTTAAGAAGAAATTGGAACTTTATTGATGTTTCTGTGAAATGAACTAAAGGTCCTTTACAATTTGGCTTTGCATGTTTATATAGAATTGAGCCCAAACATGGGTAGATGCCTAAAAACTTCATAGAATTGAAGATAATTACAATTTAATTAAATTAAAATAAATTCTAAAAATGGGTGCAAATGTTTTGCCCCTGCCTAACAATGTGTGGGATTCCAGAACAGTCCCTACTGCTGCTCGAGAACTTGCATGATCTTCCATGGCTGATCCAGGTTGTTCTGATGCCTGTTTGATTGAAAGATGATTGTTTTCTTGTAAGGCTTGGCATGACGATCGATATGATACCAATCTCAAGCCATAAATCATGATTTTAAACCATGATCATGAAATTTGAAATTTACTTGAATCTTGAAAACTTTGGATTGATTGTGTGCCCATTTCTTGATGTTTTTCTTCAGTTTATTCATTGAATCACACCGAGCATGCCATCACGATCACATTGCAACAAACGTAGCTCGATTTCGTGCCCGTACCAAGATTTCGTCGCCTTGGGTTTTAGGTCTAAATCTTGAAATCTGCTTGCCAGAATTTACAGCAGCTTCGATACTTTTGTGCATGAAATCCAACCGTTCATCGTATGTGGTGTCGAACCAGATATGGCCACAGACCTTACGCACATAATGCAATTGGTTTCGTGCCGATCGGGTATGCGAGCGTCGTGATATGGTCGCTCGAGTGAGGCGTGTTGCTGCTGAATTTTCTACAATTTTTTTCACGGTTCAGCAACTTCTCTCTAGTTTTTCTCCCTGCTCGAGCATCGCCATGAGGCATACCAGATATTAAAACGCTCGTCTCGATGAGACGAACATGCTCATTGAATTTGAGTGAGATCTGACATGGAATGAGTGAGATATGGGCACCAAAAGTCACTGCGTGTGACTATAATAACATCCACCTTTAATGGTGTTTTAGTGTATGGTGGCCACCTGGGAATAGTATGCAGCTTACCCCATTTCGGTAGTTTACCTATAACTTTGTTCTGGAGTGCTCGATTAAGCCAAAACTTATCCCATTGGGGTTTCGACCGTGCTGAATCTAATAACGGTCGTCCCATAGCTCTTTGACGCACCAAAAATATAGTTCTAGTTACGTGGTCCATTTCAAGGTGCTAGAGGCCAATTTTTCTGAAATTGTTTCTTTGTGTTTACTACCTTAGACATGTTTGATCGTGATGAAACTTGGCAAGTGGCCTTTTGGAGTTCTGATGAAAACCTTGACCAATTTTGGGGCTAGTATGAGACTGTCAAAATTTCCACTGTTTTGTAGGCTTTATTGACCTGCTTCCTCTTTATTCTGCACCAGTTGTTCCTTGGTGGGGAGGGTACCTTAGTTTATCGAGGTGACCAACTTTGGGTATAACCCCCACCCACTGCTGTGCAGATTGTTACATAGCATGTCAAAATTCATGGCTGACTTAGCCTTCTTGGGGTGTCTTTTGATTTGTTGGAATGATTTCCTTGATTGTTTGCAGAAGAGCCTTTGGTTGGCGCCATTTGCTGCTACACCAGGTTCGCTTTTGAGTATTACGATACCTTCGTGGGCCCCGTTTACCTGGTCCAGTCGGGGGAATTTTGTTAATCGATCATGAAAGTCTGGGCCTGTTGGCTAGTGAGAGTTGTGGCGAGGCGGACTGAAGTCTCTGGTAGGTTCTCCTTGGCTTTGTCAGTTTCTTGCCTTCATAGTGGTCTTTAACATTTTCAGATTGTGTTTGTGACCTCGTGGGAATAGTGTTCTTCCTCAAGAGACATGTCTTGTCGTCTTTGTGAATATTCTATCTTTTAAGTCCTTTTTGCAAATTGACTCAGGATGTCGAAATATTTCCCTTGAAGCTTGTATTTTTGGGGTCTTGGTATTATGACACCAGGGATTTTTCTTTTTGAGTGAGGGTTGAAGCCGCTTGTTGAGACGAGCGCTGCATCAACCTGTTTATTAGTCTTAAGCGTCCTTTGCGAATTTTCTCTTGGACTTGGGGTACGACACCGTAGAGATGGTTTTCACCAACTTCCTTTTATTTGGGGCTCTTTTATCCATGACCTTTTGGCCATGTCCACCCTTATTGTTCCATTTTTACTCATGATGCCCTTTCAAGTTTTCACCGTGCTCGATTTTTATTCATGGAACTCTGTACTCATGGTTTCGTGACCATACCCGTCTGTCATTTTTACTCAAGGCATTCCCTTATTAAGGTATACACTATGCCCGTTATTTCATTCTTTTTTTGTGAAGGCGTGTTTAAGGTCATGCCTTCGAGACCAGTGTGAAGCCTTTTAACGTCATGTGGCCAGGACGTGTGCTACAGTTTAAGGTCATACAGCTGGATCGTAACGGAGATTGATAGCAGTCTATAGGGGCCAAGGGGTGAGTGTAGTAGTGGTTCTAGCTCACTTTTGGGGAGTTGGCACGAGGCTACCCATGAAATATAGACAATGTAAGTATGAAAGGTAAAAAGTGGTGACCCATTAGTCTACGATGAGTATGGGAGGCGGGATGGATCACCGTCTTTGTGAGCACGGGTGAGACTCACTGGGGAATGATGGAAGATGATGAAATGAATGGACCCACTAGGGAGGTAGTAAAGGTGGTGTGCACACAAGAGAGGGTAGGTTAGGGATGAAAAAGGTGTGTGCACGTATGTGGGGGCTAGTTTTAAGGTCATGCCTCTGGGACCTGTGCAAAGCAGTTTATCGTCATGTGGCCAAGACATGCACTATGGTTTAAGGTCATACAGCTGGACCATGGTTATGCAGTTTTAAAGTCATAAAACTAGGACCATGCAGTTTAAGGTTTTGCAACTAGACCTTTGCTACAGTTTAAGGTCATATAGTTTGGACCGTACTGCGAAGCATTTTAACGTCATGCGGTTAGGATGTGCACTATGGTTTATAGTCATATAGCTTGGACCATGCAGTTTTTAGGGTCGTGCAGCTAGACCTCTGCTACAGTTTATGGTCGTATAGTTTGGGCCATGCAGTTTAGGGTCATGTAACTAGACCGAGGTTGTGCAGTTTTAAAGTCATGCAGCATGGACTGTGGCTGTACAGTTTAAGGTCATGCATCGCAGACTGTGGCTGTACAGGTTAAGGTCATGCAGCGCGGATCGAGATTGTGCAGTTTAAGGTTATGCAGCATGGCCCGAGACTTTGCAGTTTAAGGTCGGACCGTGGCTGTGCAGTTTAAGGTCATGCATTGCGGATCGAAGCTTGGGTCGTCATGTAGGTGAGACTACATGGGGAATCAGTATATGGGCAGCAATATGATTCCCTGAGGATAAGATAGGCAAGACCGATAAAGGGTTCAGATAGGAAAGCTGACTTCATTGAGAAAAAGGGGACATATGTGGGTCTCTTATATCCCTGAGGACAGAATAAATAAGTGTGAGGCAAACCATTGGGGGTTGCAGCAGCAAAAATGACCCTAACTTCACTAAGGATAATAAGTTGTAGTATGAGTATGACTCTCCTACTGGGGATGAGAAGTCATGACATAAGTTTGAACGACCTGGTTCCACTCTGCTAGGGATAATAGGTCAGCGTCAAGGTGCAACTTCACTGGGGATAATAATAATAAGACACACACGGTTTTGGCCTGGGGTGCACAACAATAAACTGTTTTAAGGCACAGTAGGTGGTAGGCGCAACGACCATTATTTCTTTTGAGTGCTCAGCCGGCGATGAGTCTTCGAATTTGCAACCAGCACTGAAGACGGCCAATAATGCTTCTTAACCACTCAGTCGGTGCTGAGGATTGCTCGTGCTTTCACTTGAACATAGCTAGCGCTGAGTTGCCGAGCTCATAGTCGGCGATAGGGTTGTTGAAACGCAGCCGACGCTACGTAATTTGGACCGCCTAGCCAACGCTAGGTATGGATTGATATTCGACCCATGACTCGAGCCTGACCCGGTCTTGGTCTGTGTTGCATGGTATTTGATGAGGCAGCAATGAAACTTTACCCGGGCCTTGGGTCAAAGCCCAACCCGATCCGACTCATTTGTCATTTGGCTTCTTAGGACGCGGCTGTGATTCCCAGTTTGCGAGGGCATCTGGGAATAGTGTTGGCTATATAAAGGGGGTCAAATCCCATTTTCGTACTTTCCACCGAAGGTAATAAAAGACTTAATAAAAAATTTTTAACAGTGAGAAGAGGGTTCCCGGTGAAAGCTTCAGGCAACGAGGGATTCCGACAAGGGTTAGCAAGAGGTTTGCTAGCAAGCAGGGAAAGTTCCGACGGGCAAGGAGATGCCGATAGAGAAAGGGGGAAGGATCAGTTGAAGTTGCAGGAGCTTCACGGCCTGCGCAGGGGGTTTTACGGGCAAACTCCACCTATAGTTTTTAGGGGTCCAGCGAAGGAAAGAGAGATGTGAGTTGCAGCAGTGGGCTACCCAAGCATTTCCGCTAGGTTTGGAAGTTTTTTCAACCGACGTAGGTGATTTCCCGACAACTTGGGGGAGTTTTAGAGAGGTTTCCGACAATGGAAGGGGAGTTCCGGTGGGAAACCGAAGGGTTAGGGAAATAAACGGTCGCAAAAGGTGGACCATTGCAGGATGTGGACGGTTTCCGTTCAGAAATCGTGCAATCCTTGGGGAGGCGAAACATGTTTAGCCTTGAAAACGAGGGGTCTTAGGAATCGAGGAGACGCGTAGAAATAAAAAGTCACCGGGAGGTGAACAGCTGCGGTGAAGCACACGGCCGGCGTTGACTTAGGACAGGCAGCTAGTGCCCTTGAAAGGCAGCTAGCGTTGGGGGATTAAAAGCACAACCAACACTTAGCCTTAAGCCGACGCTGGGAGTTAAAAATGCACTCGGCACTAGCCTTTGGATGACATAGTCGGCACTGGCCTCAGATGACGCTTATCAGTTCATGGTCAGCATCATGATGCGCATGCCGTTGCTCGGGTGCGGCGATGAGTCGCACGTGGGAACTGTTGCGCATGGCGATGAGTCTTGTGCGGCAATGTTTATGCTTGGCACTAACTTGGGTGGGTTAAGGGTGGTGACGGATGGTAAAGCCTGGCTTATGATGCATGTTGGAAGCCAAGTCCTCCAGCACAATTGTGAATTCCATGTTGTCTGTGGAAGGGCATCCACTGTGAATAGGGTGTGCTCTCCATCATAGGCCAATTCCTTGTCAGAGAAGTTTGCTTTGTATGTTTGATATACACGCCAGATGAATTAAAGGTGACTCGGAAATGGTTGGCTTTTTCTTTTGGCCTGTAACCATTCTCTTACTTGTCCGATGAATTGAAGCTAACTTGTCCAAGTGGTTTTGCTTCTTCTTCATGAGGAGAGCGTTTCTTTGGTGGGTTTGCTTCTTCTTCATTAGGAAGGCATTTCTTTTGGCCTATAACCATCCTCTTATCCTCAGATGCTAGAGCAACACTACAGGTTTTGGTTTGTAACTATCCTCTTATCCTCAGATGCTGTCCTCTTATCCTCAAATGCTAGAGCAACACTTTTAGTATCAACTTTTTTCTTTCCCTCAGTTATAAGAGAATTATAACCTCCCTAATAATGGGCTTTTTGGCTTGTATCTTGTAACTTGTTTTTAATGCAATAAAAATAGTTTGAATTTGTTTTGACTATCTTGTTCACTTTACATTGAGTCTTTTTTTCTTTGAATATGCATCACGGATAGTACTTCTTTAGGTATCGCCCGTTGATAGGCGGCATTGCTTCCTCTCCATTAGGATGTGCCAAAATGTAAGCTCCTTTTGGCGAGACCTTTTTGACTATAAAAAGACCTTCCCACTTAGGTTCAAACTTCCCTTTACGATGTCCATGCATAACAATCAGCCTTTTGATGGCTAAAACTAGATCACCACGGGCGAATGAGCGGACCTTGACTAACTTGTCAAAAGCCCTCTTCATCCTCCCTTGGCTAAGTTCGAGCTTCTGTTGAGCCTCTAGCCTCTTTTCATCGAGTGCATACAACTCTTGATATCAAAGTTTGATTCTCTCATCTCCAGTTAGTCCTTGATTTATAGTGACTCATAATGAAGGGATCTGGATTTCAAGGGGTAAAACTGCTTCACCCCATAGACCAAAGAATAAGGAGTGGAATCGGTAGCATTTCTTATAGCAGTGCGATAGGCCCATAGTGCTTTGGGAAGCCTCTCGAGCCAATTCTTCTTCGTTTTTGATGCCGATTTTCTTAAGACATTGAACAGATTCTTATTGAAGGCCTCAGCTAATCCATTTGCCTGAGGTGGTACATAGTTGAGCACTTCCACTCAAAACCAAACTGGTTGGCCAAGCGAGCAATATGATGACTTCAAAATTGAGGGCCATTGTCCGAGATAATCTGGTCAGGGACCCCAAACCAGTATATAATATGACGTCGAACGAAGTCGACCATTGATGTCCCAAGAACTTGCTTAAGGGGGACCGCTTCAGCCCACTTAGAAAAATAATCTGTTGTCCTTAGAATAAAGACATGACCCATTGCTGAAGGAGGATCAATAAGCTCGACAATATCCATACCCCATTGTGAGAAGGGCCATGATGCCACCGCAGGGTGTAAGGGATCTGGAGGTTGATGAACAAAGCTTGAATGTATTTGACATCCTGAAACAGTTTGGCATAGTTTAAGGAATCATCAATCATGGAAAGCTAGTAATACCCCAACCTGCGTACCCGTTCATAGAGCTTAGGACCAGATTGGTGTAATCGTCAAAAGTCTGAGTGTACTTCTTCCAATACTTTATTTACCTCTTGCACATCTACACATTTAAGAAGAATACAGTCAAATGACCGTTTGAAGAGAGCATCTCCTTCAAGGAGGGTATACTTGGTAGACATTCGACGTGTATTGTTGCATTCGACACGATCTTCCGGGAGCCTGCCATGTTTTAGAAAACTAGTGATGGGCTCTCTCTAATCTTCTACCTGCTAAATTTTCGTGCATATTGGGTAAAAGAATTCTGGTTCTTGGTTTCGAACCTTAGCTCCTTGACTCTGTGCCTTTTCTTATTCAGTCTTAATTACTTCTTTAGCTAATAAAAGTGCTCCGAATGGATAAAGAGGGCACTTAGGGCAGATATTTCTCTCATCATCCGCATCTACCTCAGTTCTTAGTTCAATGTGTCTCCATTCTACTACCTAGACAAGTGTGGGTCTTGATGAGGATAATTGAAATGTAGCAGCGAGTTTTGCAAGTGCATCGGCCTACGAGTTTAGCCTCCTAGGGAGTGACTCAAGGATACATCCTCAAACTGGGCCATATACGATTTTGTAGTATCATGATAAGGATTGAGGGTGTCTTTCCTCACGTCATATATCCCTTTGAGCTAACGAATGATGAACTCAGAGTCTCCATAGATCTTGAGCTACTCCAAGTCTAGATCAAAAGCTATCTCCAACCCAATTATAAGGGCCTGATATTCTGCCTCGTTGTGAGAACCGGCCTCGGCGAGAGAGAAGGAAAGTGGCAGTACTCCTCCTTTCGGGGTTAGGAATACCACTCTGGCGCCTCCTCAGTCTTATTGGAAGGCTCTGTCAAAGTACAATTCCCACGGATTAGCAAGCTCAGCACATAATACTTCTTCGTCAGGGAGGTTGCTTGATAATGGAGATTCTGCCGGTACGGGGTGTGCTGAGAGAAAATTAGCCAAGGCCCGGCCCTTGATGGCCTTTCGTGGGACATACGTGATGTCAAATTCCATTAGCAGTAATGCCCACTTAGCAAGACATCTTGACAGGCACGGGCGTATCATGAGAAACTTTACAGGATCTTCTTTTGATATAAGTTTCACTTAATGACCAAGTAAGTAATGGCGGAGTTTTTGTACCGCGAAGATTAGGGCCAAACACATCTTCTCTATAGGGGGGTAATTCTTCTCGGTCCCTTGCATCCTGCGGCTGAGGTAGTATAATGCGGTTTCTTTTCCCTCTTCATTGTTTTGTGCCAATAATGCTTTGAGTGACTCGTCCAGAGAGGTAACATAAGGGATGAGAGGCTTTCCCAGCACTGGTGTGGAGAGTATTGGAGGGTTGAGTAAATATTGTTTAATGTCATCAAGAGATGCATGACATGATTCATCCTAGATTAATGGAGTATCCTTCTTTAACAAGTGTGTAAAGGGTTTACAACAACCTGAGAGATTTGAGATGAACCTGTGGATGTATGCTAGCTGCCCTTGAAGAGAGCGTAACTCTCGCAACGTGGTTGGTGACGGTATTTCTTGGATGGCCTTAATCTTGACTGGCTCAACTTCAAGCCCTCGATATCTGACAATGAACCCCAAGAACTTTCTCGAACGCACCCCAAAAGCGCATTTCAGTGGGTTCATTTTAAGTTGATGAAGATGTAGCCGCTCAAATACCTTTCAAGGTCTTTCAAATGAGCATCCTGCTCTTCGAATTTTACCACCAGGTCATCTACATACACTCCACTTCTTTATGCATCATGTCTTTAAAGATGGTCGTCATTGCTCTCTGGTATGTGGCACCAACGTTCTTTAATCCAGAAGGCATCATTGTGTAACAAAAGATCCCTTTTGGAGTTAAGAACGCGGTGGCTTCTTCATCTTTCGGTGCCATCCGTATCTCGTTATACCTGAAGTATCCATCCATGAAGGAAAAGATTTGACAATGAGTCGTGAAATCGATGGGCATCTCGGTGAGTGGCAACGAGAAGTCATCCTTGGGACAGGCTTGCGAAAGTCAATGCAAACCTTGATTTGGCCATTTTTCTTCTTGACTGGAACAACATTTGCTAGCCGTTTCGGGTACTTGACTTCACGAATGAAGCCTGCTTGTTTGTGTTTGGTCACTTCAGCATCAATTTGCATTTCGAAGTCAGGCCTAAACCTCCTTGACTTCTGTTTGATGTGTTTGACAGTCGGATCAATGCCCAGTCGATGTACGATGACTTGAGGGTCTAATCCAAGTATGTCATGGTAATGACAACAAAAAATGTCTCGGTTTGCTTACAAGAAAGTAGTGACATTTTCCTGCTCTTCTAGAGACACATTTGCCAAGATAAAAGTAGGCCTAGGGTCGGCTTCATCTCCTAGATTTATTTCTTCGAGCTCGTCAGCAGTAGCTTGACTGTGTTCTTCCCATTCTTCTGGGGCCACTTGCAACTCTTCCTCATTATTTTTCTGAGGTCTTTTCATCAGCCCCAAGTGCAGAGACCCACGACCCTGACATCTCTGCCTCTATTAAGGCCCTAAAATAGGTCATGATTTCTACGCCTTTCTCGTATCGAGGGATGGAAAGGTCAACCTCAAACGTGGCAAACATATCTGGTTGCAGGAGCTTGTTTTGAAAGTTACATGGAAACTGAGGTTTAGTGATGGTGGGGCGAGAAGTGTCCTCGTATGAATCACACAATATTTGCACGGCTGCTTGCAGTGTTTGTCCTTCGCTGGCTAGTGCTTCATAAACTTGTACCATGTGGCAAGCTTCCTGATAAAAACTCTGCCCCCTTGATTCTTTCAGTCTCTGCTCAAAGTCGGGCTCATGGGGCCACTAAGGTTTCTTTGGCTTTGAATTTTCGTGCTTCTTTAAAGAGGATGGCTCTGCTTTGGATCGAGCTGCCAGGGCGTCAGCAACAGTTCAGAATCATGCTTTCTGGGCTAGCTTCTTTTTCAACTGCCTCCATTGCGTTTTGTTTATGTTTGATCATTCTAGTTCTTTGTCGACAGCCTCGAAGTCCAGACATATCAAGGTTGTACTTGCAAGAGACATAGAAGAGGAAGGATGAGAAGTAGAAAAAGAAGAAGGAGAAGAGTCAGAAGGTGGAGGACTTTTAAGGTCGTTCCCCTCATTGGACGTGCTCTGAATGGAAAATGGCGTTGAGGGGTCCTCTCGATGAGATGGGGAAGGAAGAAGGATCGTGCTAGGGATAAAGTCCAGTAAAGTTGGCAGTGGGGGAAGGGGCCTAAGAAATTCCTGTTCAACTGGCAGTTGAGCCATCTTGTTTCTTTGGTCAGTAGCCCTTGGTCTCTTTTTGGTTTCACGTGGTGGTACTTGATTCACCTCATTAGGCTTGTGAATGACCCTAGCTTGGGAAACTGCTTCTCGCCATATAGACTTGAGTCTACTTCACCCGTGGTGGACTATCCATGACTGGGAAGTTAAGGGTTTAACAGGATGTGAGTCATTATTACGAAGGTCTTGCGTTGAGAGATCCTCTTGCACCGGTGGAGCGGTGGCTTGGGGATCACTTATTGGAGCGTTGTAAAACTCCTGACATTCTCACATTTTCTTTGCGAACATATCATGGAAACTGGTGCATTCCCACAGGTAGTGGCCCCATATCTGGTGATACGGGCACCAACGGTCCTCAGTCCCCTGAGCAAGGCGTCAAGGTTGCCTTGCGGGCTTCGGTGTGATTATGCCTTCCCAAAGCGTTATAATAATGAAGGGATGAAGAGTATTAGGGGCTTCATCTTCCTCTTGGACGGTGACTGCATGGGAGGCTTCTGCTGCCTCGAAGGCCTTCTTTAAATCTTCAAGTTTTATCCGACCCTTCTGAATCAAGGCCGCGATAATATCCTTTAGCGTGAAGCAGTCATCTGTGGGGTGATTGGTTCTTCTATGATAAGCACAATAATTTGCCTGAGCGTCGAGCCCAACTTGCTCGGGGAACTAGGCTACTGGAAGCTCAATCATATTCTATTCCAATAATAACTGGAACAGTGAAGGGACCTATTCCTTCTCAAAGGGTTAGACCTTGTTCCTATGTCTGGTGAAATAATCCTCCTGATTAATATGCACCGACAGGGGTAATCGATTGTATAGCTGTTGTTGCTTGCCTGCATGGGGCGTTGTCTTTACTGTGTTCACCCTTTTGGAGAAGTCCAAAGTTTGGGAGGGAGCCTTCTTTGGATCAGTGCCGAGACGGCTGCACTAATTACTCCTTTTTGTTGGCTGCCCCTGGTGTTGTTCCAAGAGCTACCATTGCCCCGGTTGTTCTCAGAGCTTGCAGGCTGTTGTCGTGACCCGCCCTGGTGGCGTGATAGGCTTTCTACGGGGACTAATTTAGAAATCAGCTCTGACATGGAAGTCGGATTAGAAGCCTCTACATGTAGAGCAATTTTAGGTCGCATGTTCTGCACACAAGTTTGAACTGCTTCCTTCTCAAGCATAAGATTGGGATGGCGAGCGGCCAAATTTCTCCATCGTGGTATGAACTGGTCCACTGGCTCATCGAGGTCTTGAGTCAGGGTGAGACATTCAATGGTTTGAAAGTCCCTTTCGACCTCAAAGAAACGTTGATGGAACAATTTCTCCATTTCCTCCCACGTATGCACTGAGTTGGGGGGAAGTCGAGCATACCATTGACACGCTGGACCGTCATGGGTTTCAACAAACTGATGGAGAAGGAGTCTCCCATCAGTCACTGTTTCTCGACATGCTGCCTGGAAGTGGGCGATATGCTGGTTGGGGGACGTGGTTCCATTGAATAGGGGAATCTTCCCTTTCTTGAAATATGAGGTAAACGGGATCTGCTCAATGTACGAAGGGTACGGCCTTTGATAACTCGTTGCACCCTGTATCCCCAGAACTTGTCTGTTCTTTAGGCTATGGGTCACCATAGCATCAATGTTTGCTTGAGAGATGGGGTGAGGGACAAAATTATCTTGTGAGGCAGAGGGAAGGGACTGCCTTGGAGGTGCACCATCTGAGTGATGGGAATTGATCTCATGATTAGCTGATTGCTGTGTGGCGTCTATACGATCGATCTTTTCCATCATTGCGCGTACCATATCCACAAACTTGTTCATGCGCTCTTCATGTGAGTCGCTAGGCTCGTTTATAACCATTACGCTGATTGTTTCTCTAGGGAGATCAACGTTAGTTACAGTTGAGGGCTTGAGAACTTGACGGGTCGTGCATGGTAGATCGGTCAACAGGGGGTCAGCATATCCCGACTGGACTCGACTCTTGTATGCCGATCGTGTGAGGACCGGTTCGCAACGGTCTTGAGACCGTGGCTGCTAAGTGGTTGGGTCATCTTCTACAACACTTACCAAAGTGCAGTGCTCATGGCCTTCTTCTTCAAGCTTTGTCATCTGAAGAGGGTTGAAGGGATTCAGGCTCAGAGGGTCGTCAGGGATGCTTGCTCTGACTGCCTTGGTCACTTCCTATGTCAGAATTTGCAAACCTTTATCACGCTTAGCTCTGAGGCGTTGATGGACCTCGAGCCAAAACTGTGATTGGGACTGCGGCAGGTCAGCTCTTCTTGCACAAGAGAGAGCCATCTCCATCAGGGTCGACAAAGGATGAGGGTCAGGGACTGGAGTCATCTTGGGCTGAGGAGGATGAAGGACTCGATCTTCAATTAGGTCTTTGACCAGAGCCCTCTTGTGGGCTCCAGAGACACGACTAAAATGACGAGGTACTCTTGGGGAAGGTCTTCGAATACCAAAGCTGAAGATGCTTGCTCGAAGAAGGAGGAGCAGGCAAGGGCAGGGTTGACTCATGAGAAGTCCTGAGTCGAGGGTGAGGGGCTATCTATGATGGTGACGCGTGTGCGCCCCACGAAGGAGGATCTCAGGTGACCAGGGGTTCAACCTGGGCTCGAGCAAGTGGTTTGGTCCTAGGTGGCCGAGGATTGTGAGCAAGTGTTTGTAAGAGAACAGGTGGAGACCTGCCCCTTATAGTGTGCGCTTGTGTGTGCTGAATAGGAGGACGAGGAGGTCGTCTCTTGTGTATTCGAGTTGACGCATCAATGGCATTGCTTTGAATAGTGAGATGCATATGAGCAGCATGTGCAGGACCTGGCCCTGGAAGGTCCGATCCCGGACATAGACTCGAGGTAACATAAGGGTTGCCTCGAGGTGTGGCTCGGGAGGGTGACCCACGAGCCTTGTGGTGTGTGTGAGGGGTGGAGACCATAGGGTCTCTGCCTCTATGTGTCGAGCTTCTACGAATAGAAACTTGTGGTGGTTCAGGAATGTGGGGGGTAGCCTTGTGGCGACCCACAGAAACAATGGAAACTTGCTTGCCTTTCGCAGAAAGGGACTAGGCAGCCTTCTGGCGTACCTCGACAATACGACCGACAAGTGACTTGCCGATGGCTGGGTGCATGCTGTGTGTGGCAATAGATGTGCTGTCAATGCAGGGTGCCTTGGTGGAGGTTCCACCAGAGCGAGGAGATGGGGAGTGAGGGACCTTTAAGTCCCTTCTCAGACCGATCGAGGATAAGACCTGAGATCTAGACAAGGGGTCTTCGCTAAATAGGAAGATCGGGAACGAAGTTGGCGGACCTCGTTCCTTGGGGACACTTGCGAATGTGGGGATAAGAAAATCCTCGATCCAGATAAATGGGTTATAGAACCCACAAGCCAAAAGTGATATGTGAAAACAGAAAAACAAAAAGGAGAAACTAGCCTAATAAGTACTACCCGACTAAGGGGTACTAAGTCCCCATTGGAGTCGCTAAGCTGGTTAGGTGCCTCGATCTTACCCTCCTAATCACGATGATCGGGCGGCACGCATCTCGGGTTTCAGGGAGACCCGGGACTTTTGAGATCCCTCTCTCGAGAACATCGTTCAAGAATAAGGGCAAGTGGACCAATCGATGAGAGAGGAATTTAAGGTGGGTTTGGGACTTACTTGGGCTGGCTCACTTGGGCGGCCTCTTAGATCACGAAGAAAGCCCCCCAGTTGTAAAACTGGTTCGAAATTGCCTCCCTTGGCCTGTATTCTCCTGTTTTCTGCAATCACACATATATGGCAAATGTTATAAGGCAGGTGGGTCAACAGGCCTCACCTTGCCTCTTTGGTGAGCGCACACGAGCGTGCACATTCAAAAAGAAGGAGAGAAGAATGAGAGAAGAAAGATGGGAGAGAGAAAAATTTGACCAGGAGGGGAGATCGACACAGTGACTAGCTGGTAGGTAATTTGCCTGGCGTGGTAGTAAAATGGGCTCGGTAACTCAGATCGGCTCAATAGAATTACTACTAGACGTCTATATCGATACTAATTAGCTAGACACGATGGTTAGTCTACCGTGGTAATAAAGCGGGCACAGTAATTCTGGCACAACAACATTATGGCTGGACGACTGGCCTACCACAAAAGACTGATCTCAACCCCTCTTAATCAAACAAAAGAATAACAAAAAGAATAGAGGTCATAAAGAAAAAATAAGAAGTAAGATAAGAGAAGAAGAGAATAAAAGGAAGGAGAGGAAGAGAAAGAAAGGAGAAGAAGGGTGTGCGAGAAGAGAGAAGGAAGGGGGAAAGACACACACATACAACAGTGAGAGGAGGGGAAAGAAGGAAAAGGCACAGGCGGCGATGTGCTTCCGCCGACTGTGGTGCAAGGAAGGAGAGAGGAGATACATGCGGTGCTAGGCCTTCGCCGGTCGTGATAGGAGAAGAGGCACAAGAAAACACAGGCGACACTAAGCCATTGCTGACTGAGTGAGACAAAGAAGAGAGAGAGGATATAGGCGGTGCTGAGCATCACCGACTGTGTTAGAAGAAGAGGAGGGATAAGACACAAGTGGTGCTAAGCATCACCGGCTGTGTTAGGAAAAGAGGAGAGAGAAGAACACAGGCAGTGCTAAGCATCATCGGCTGTGTTAGAAAAAGAGGAGAAAGAAGACACAGGTGGTGCTAGTCATCGCCGGCTGGGTTTAGAGGAAGAGCAAAAAAAAGACACAGGTGGCGCTAGTCATCGTTGGCTGTGTTTAGAAGAAGAGATGAGAGAAGACACAGGCGGTACTAGTCATCACCGGCTATGCTTAGAAGAAAAGCAGAGAGAGGACAAAGGCGACGCTAATCATCGCGGACTGTGTTAGAAAGAGAGCAAAGAGAAGACACAGGCGGCGCTAGTCATCTCCAGCTGTGTTAGAAAGAGAGCTGAAAGGAGACACATGCGACACTAGTCATCGATGGTTGTGTTAGAAGGAGAGAAGAGAGGAGACATTGGCGACACTAGTCATTGCCGGCTATGTTAGAAGGAGAGCATAGAGGAGACACAGGCAGCGCTAGTCATCGTCGGCTGTGTTAGAAAAAAGTGAGAGAAAAGAGAGAGATAGGGATGACAAGAAGAGTGAGATAGAGATGAGAAGAAGAGACAGAAAGATAGATAGAGAGAAGAAAAATAGAGAGATAGAGATGAGAAGAAGGGAGAGAAAGGGAGATAGAGATAGAAGAAGAGAGAGACATAGAGATAGAGGGGAGGAGAGAGAAAGAGGGGAGGAGAGAGAAAGTTACCTTACCGAGGAGTACCGCCCCTTGTTTTCTCTTTCCTCTCTCTCTCTCTAAGATGCACCCATGAGCTTAAGAAGAAATTGGAACTTTATTGGTGTTTTTATGAAATGAACCGAAGGTCCTTTACAATTTGGCTTTGCATGTTTACATAGAATTGGACCCAAACATGAGTGGATGCCAAAAAACTACCTAGAATTGATAATTATAATTTAATTAAATTAAAAAAAATTCTAAAAATGGGTGAAAAAGACTGTTTTGCCCATGCTTAACAATGTGTGGAACTCCAGAATAGTTCCTGCTACTGCCCGAGCACTTATGTGATTTCCATGACAGATCCGGGGTTATTCTGATGCCTGGTTGATTCAAAGATGATTGTTTTCTTATAGGGCTCGGCATGGCAATCAATTTGATACAAATCTCAAGCTATAAATCATGTTTTTAAACCATGATCATGAAACTTGAAATTTACTTGAATCTTGAAAACTTTGGATCGATTGAGTGTCCGTTTCTTAATTTTTTTTCTTCAATTTATGCCCTGAATCACACCGAGCATGCCGTCATGATCACGTTGCAACAAACGCAGCTCGATTTCATGTCCGGATGAAGATTTCGTCGTGCTGTTGCTGAATTTTTTGCAATTTTCTTCACGGATCAGCAACTTCTCTCTAGTTTTCCTCTCCGCTCAAGCATCGTCAAGGGGCGTACCACATATCAAAATGCTTGACTTGATGAGACGAACACGCTCACAGAATTTGAGCGCGATCCGACTCGAAACGAGTGAGATATGGACCCCAAAATTCACTGCCGTGACTGTAAAAATATCCACCTTTAATGGTGTTTTAGTGTAGGGTGGCCACACGATAATAGTATGTGACCCAGAGTGTCTGATGAAGCCGAAACTTGACACTTAGGGGTTTTCAACCATGACGGATATAATAGTGGTAGTCCCATAGCTGTTTGATGCACTAAAAATATAATTCTAGTTACGGGGTTCATTTTAGGGTGCTAGAGGGCAATTTTTCCAAAATTGTTTCTTTGTTTTCACTGTCTTAAACATGTCTGATCATGATGAAAGTTGGCAAGTGGCCTTTTGGAGTGCTGATGAAGATCTTGACCAATTCTAAGGCTATTCTAAGGCTGTCAAAATTTCCACTGTTTTGTAGGCTTTATTGACTTACTTCCTCTTTATTTCGAATCAGGGACCAAGGTGCTGAAAAATGCATTCAAACAGTGATTTCTGACCACTATGCAATGTGTCCTCCATTGGTAGTGGATACTATGATTTTGTTATATGAAATTGATACATGTGAATTATGACCACTACGCAATGGGTCCTCCATTGATAGTGGATATTATACTGCTGTCAAGTTCTGACTTTGCCCCGACTCCAATGATAGGAGTGGAGTCAGGAGGTAACTGTAAATAATAGGGTGGATCACGCCCCCCAAATTATTATAGGCACTATGCATTGGGTTCTCCAATGGTGGTGTAATGCCCTCTCACCTGAAGGTGCAAGGAGAGGGCGTGTCTTGCAAGACCACAGCCTATCAAAACCCCAAAGCGCACTGGGGATTGTATATGTGAGTAAGGATATTACCAAATGGGACCTTCATTTTTCATTGTCCTCCCTCCTGAATGAGGGTAGAAGTCCCAAGTTACAGGACTGACTTAGCCTGATAGATGGGGCTTGTACTTCAGGAGTAGGCACTGCTAGCTTCTATCTGTATGAAGTGTATGCTTTAACTAAGTTTCTGAATGTGTGATTTTGAGGAATGTTCATGTAACTATTAGCTCATGTAAATGTGCAAAGTTTTAATGCTTGAACTTTACTCTGTTTGTTCCATCAGTATACTCTTATGCATGACATTGTTCTGTGACAGCGCGTGAACTATAATAATCTATGGGCCTATTATCCATCATGTGTGCATGTAGGCAGTAATGCAAGGGTATTGATTTACTTATTAGGCTTTTAGCTCATACATCTTTTGTTTTTTCTTTCCTGTAGAGTGAGAACCTTTAGCACGTACGTGGGCAGCTGGCCGGTGGCAACAGACTTTTGAAGCTTGACTTCTATCCAAGGATCTTTTGATTGTAGGTGTCTGATGGCAGTACCACAATGTCAGTCTAATGAATATGGTATTTTTATTGGCAGGCTGGTAGCCCCTTGAACATTTTGTTAAAGAAATTTTGAAGATTGAATATATATATTTATATGAGATGGTTCTATTTTGCTCAGTTCGTGGCCTTTTGTTTTTTGAGTTTATTTTGTTTCGTGGTTTGCTTTGATTCTGAAAATTTTATATGCGTTGTGCCACTCCCACCTGAGTGTCAGTCGCAACTTCCGGTCATGATCTCGCTAGGCGGTAGGGACTAGGGTTCGGGGTCGTGACAATTGTGGTATCATAGCAGCCAGGATAGGATTCTTAACCTAGAATGTTGTAGAGGTGTCTCTAGAGTAGTTTTGAGTAAACTGGTGGTTGGGTTGCCCTTATTGTAGGACAAGATGCCAAGGGCTCGTGCTAATAATGTGAGTTATAGTAACGAGAATATAGAAGCCCTTGGAGAATTCTTCAAGACCTTAGGGGCTATGACTCAGATGATGAAAGACAGTATGCAAGCCCCGGTTACCCCTGACCCGTAGCAACCTGACAGTGGATTAATAATAAGGTTCAAGAAGCTAGCACCTCAGACGTTCTTAGGGCATGAGGGAGTAGAAAAAGAAGAACGGTGGAAAAGGCAAGTTGAAAAGATATTTGAAGTGTTGCATTGCAGTGATGAACAAAAGGTTAGATTGGGGGCCTTCATGTTAGAGGGAGATGCAGAGCACTGGTAGGACTCAGTAAAACAATCATGGGAAAGGTCAGGGATAGAAGTGACCTGGGAGAACTTCTTGGAGGCCTTTAATGAGAAGTACTTCCCTGACTTAATACGGGAAAAGAAGGAATTGGAGTTTATTGAGCTGCAACATAGGGCTTTGTCTGTAGAACAATATGTAGCCAAGGTTGCTGAATTGTCATGATATGCGTCACACATCATTAATACCGAGGCACAGAAGGCTAGTAAGTTTGAAAGAGGCCTCAAGCCAGAAATAAGGGGGAGGGTACTATCAGCCAATTTAAGACCTTCTCCCCTTTAGTGGATCTGGCCATGAAAATAGAAAAGGATGGCGAAGAATCCCGGTTCAGGAAAGATAGAAGGATGAGATCAGCTTAGTTTAAAAGTTTTGGAAGAAAGACTCGACCACCCCCAAAGAGAAGCTTCAGGGGAAATAATAATCAAGGGAGAAAGAAGATCTAGAAAACCTTATTGGGCGACATAAGAGAGAACCAGTGCCCGACATGTCCATACTGCGGAAGGGACAATCACTTGGCGGCCGAGTGCTGAAGGAGGATAGGAACATGCTTCAGATGTGGCAAGCCTGGCCACATGATCAAGGACTATTCAGTGAAGGGACCAGAAGGCCGACCAAAGACTTAAGGTCGGGTGTTTGCCCTTATAGAGCGAGACGCTAAGGCGTCCACCTCTGTGAATGTTAGACCTGCACTTCTTGACTAGACATTGGTTGTAGGCGCACCTATGCGGAATCTATAAAAACTGATAAGGTTTATAAACAATATGGGGTTTTGCTTGAAGGGTGTGTTCTACCTATATATTTGATATTGTTAGACATCCAAGACTTTGATGTGATTTTGGGCATGGACTGGTTGTCCGCACACTATGCGACAGTAAATTGTTGGCATTAAGGATGTTTCTCCTATACACTTTATCTCAGCACTTTGGGCTTCCCGTTTGTTGACCAACGGATATGTTGGGTATCTGGCTTATATAGTAGAGAATCAGGAAGCCCAGTCAAAGTTAGATGAGATACTAGTAGTGAGGGAGTATCCAGAAGTTTTTCCTAAAGAATTAACCACTCTGCCTCCAGTTAGGGAGATAGAATTTGAAATAGAGGTAGTTCTTGGCATTGCTTCCATTTGTAAAGCCCCTTATAGGATGGCTCGCGCCGAATTGAAAGAACTGAAGGAGAAATTGCAACATTTATTAGAAAGGGGATTCATTCAACCTAGTGTGTCACCATGGGGTGCACCGGTTTTGTTTGTGAAACGAAAGATGGGTCCTTAAGACTTTGTATAGACTATAGACAACTGAACCAGGTCACGGTAAAGAATAAGTACCCCTTGCCTAGAATTGACGACCTCTTTGATCAGCTTCAAGGGGCTCAAGTGTTTTAAAAAATTGACCTTCGGTCAGGTTATCATCAATTGTGGGTCCAAAAAGAGGATGTCCCTAAGACCGCATTCAAAACCCGATATGGACACTCCGAGTTCTTAATAATGCCATTCGGGTAAACTAATGTCCCGACTGTCTTTATGGATTTCATGAATAGGCTGTTTAGACCCTTTTTGGATGATTTTGTGGTGGCTTTTTATAGATGACATTCTGGTATATTCAAGGACTTTTGAAGAGCATGAACAACACTTGAGGATAGTCCTCTAGACCCTAAAGGTAGAAAAATTATATGCTAAGCTGGAGAAAAGCGAGTTTTGGCTTTCATGGCCTTCCTTGGGCATGTTATTCCTAAGGGCGAGGTCATAGTTGACCCTTGTAAAATTGAAGCTGTTCTGAAGTGGGGAAGATCGACAAATGTATCCGAGGTCTGTAGTTTTTTAAGACTAGCGGGTTATTACAGACGCTTTGTGGAGGGGTTCTCAAAGATATCGCTCCCCTTGACTCGCCTAACTCAGAAAGAAGTAAAGTTTGTATGGTCAGATGATTGTGAGACAAGCTTTCAAGAACTAAAAAAGAGACTAACCATGGCCCCAATACTAACCTTACCTGAAGGGAATGAAGACTTTGTGGCTTAGATTGATGCTTCCCATAAAGGGCTTGGTTGTGTACTGATGCAGCGAGGGAAAGTTATAGCGTATGCCTCTAGACAGCTGAATCCGTACGAGCAAAATTACCCAACACATGACTTGGAACTTGCGGTTGTAGTGTTTTCCTTAAAGATAATGGAGACATTACCTTTATGAGGATCAATTTAAGATATTTACAGATCATAAAAGCCTCAAGTATCTGTTTTCTCAGAAAGAGTTAAATATGAGATAAGGAAGATGGATGAATCTGCTGAATGATTATGACTATACCATCAATTAACAACCGAGCAAGACTAATGTGGTGGCTGACGCTTTGAGTTGGAAGCCCTTAGTATTAGTGGTGCACCTGATGACTCGAGAGATGAAATTAATAGAAGATGCAATGGAGTGGCACCCAACTTTCCCCCTTAGTATTGGGGTAAGAATGACTGCTGGTATGAGGGCGGAGCCCCAAATCTTTCAACAGATTCGTAAAGCGGAGAAAGAGGATCTGCAACTTATGAAGATTCTCGAAGAAATGAAGCTGGGGACAAAAGAATATTTCTCTGTTAGTGGGAACAGTCTGTTAAGATTTAAAGATCGGGTTTGTGTCCCAAATATTTAGGATGTGAAGCGGGTTATTTTAGAGGAAGCACACCACTCCCGTTATACTATGCACCCGAGGAGTACTAAGATGTATTAGGACTTGAAGAAATGTTTTTGGTGGAATGATATGAAAAAGGAAGCAGCACAGTTTGTTTCCAAGTGCTTAGCATGTCGCAAATAAAAGCTGAACATCATAACCCGCTGGACTGCGACCCTTCCCCGTACTGGAGTGGAAGTGGGAGCACATTACTATGGAATTTGTCTCTACCTTACCCAGGATAGGTGCTGGACATGATAGCATTTGGGTCTTTGTGGATAGACTAACGAAAGCAGCTCATTTCTTACCAGTTTGCACAACTCATACTTTGAACAAATTTGCTCAACTATACATTAAAGAGACTGTAAGATTACATGGAACACGTGTCAGTATGGTGTTTGACTGGGACACTAAATTTATTTTAAGATTTTGGGACAGTTTGCAATTAACTTTGGGGACAAGACTCACTTTTAGCACTGCTTTTCACCCCCAGACTGATGGGCAATCAGAAAGAACTATTTAGACTCTAGAGGACATGTTAAGAGCATGTGTTACTGATTTCAAGGAAAGCTTAGAAGATCATCGGCCTTTGATAGAATTTGTTTATAACAACAGTTTCCAGGCCAGTATCCATGGCACCTTTTGAAGCCTTGTATGGAAGGAAGTGCCGATCACCTATCTGTTGGGATGAGGTCAGTGAAAGAAGGTTGTTAGGGCCCGAAATTGTTCAAGTGACCTCAGACAAGATTTCCTTGATTCAGGAGAGGCTCAAAGCTGCTCAGAGTCTGTAAAAGAGTTACGCCGACAATCAAAGGAGAAGCCTTGAGTTTGAGGTAGGTGATTGAGTTTTCTTGAAGGTATCGCCGACTAAGGGTATTATGAGATTCATCAAGAAAGGAAAATCGAGCCCATGATTTATTGGACCATTTGAAATTCTGGAAAGAGTAGGAAGTACGGCTTATTGGCTTGCCCTACCACTTGAGTTGGCAAATATGTTTCCTGTGTCATTGTTGAGGAAATATCAGCCAGACCCGTCCTATGTTTTGAAATATAAGCTATTAATAACCAAGGAAGACCTGACTTATATCGAGTAGCCGATTGAGATTCTAGACAGGGGGGTGCACGTTCTATGCAACAAATAAATCCCCCTGGTTTGGGTTTTATAGAAGTACCACTCAAAGGAAGAAATAATATGGGAACGAGAAGATGAGATTCAGAATAAGTACCCCCAGTTGTTTAATTAATATAAATATGATTTTGGGGACAAATTTTTTTTTTTAAACGTGGATGATGTAACGACCCAAATTTCATGAACTTGGTGAGCTCGTAACGCCACACAAAGAAGGAGGAGTAACGCCGCGCGAAGAAGGAGTAATGATGCGCGCAGAAGGAGGAGTAATCCCCCACGAAGGAGGAGAAACGCTGGGCTAAGAAGGAGGAGTAACGTCATGCAAAGAAGGAGGAGTAATGTCGTGCAAAGAAGGAAGAGTAACGCCGCGCGAAGAAGGAGGAGTAATGCTGCGCGAAGAAGGAGGAGTAACGCCCCACGAAGGAGGAGAAACGCCGGGCTTAGAAGGAGGAGTAACGTCATGCAAAGAAGGAGGAGTAATGCCGTGTAAAGAACGAGGAGTAACGCCGTGCGTGATTGAGTCCAGCGCCGTGCACGAGGGAGGCCAACGCCATGTGCAACACTGCCGTGCATGGTCAGTTTTTGCCACTTGCCCAGCTACATGTGAGTGGCATGCCACTTGATGCCACTTGCCACTTGACGAGTATTTAAGACCTCCTCCTTCCCCTCACGCCACGGGCACCCATACTCCTTTGTTCTTTCTCTCTCTCTAAGGAGAGTGAAGGACTTGAATAAGACTCCCTTGGCTAACTATTGGGAAGCTTGTGAAGCCTAGTGAAGTGGACAGTGGGAGGATAATTGGGATCACCATTGGAACACAAAGGTAAGTAAGATCACTATCTTGTAGACCCATGAGCATAAGAACATGAATGAAGCTTGATTTGAGCATAGTTTGAACGTAAGCATGTGTAAAAATGATGACTGCATCTTCTAGAAAGTTTGCTTTCTTTTACATGGTGAAAATGAGTACTGAAATTCTGTTGATGGCTTTGAAATTCTTTGAGGTGATGCTCTTGTGAGTCTAGTTTAAGCTATAATTGATTTCATGTGGTTATCTAGTGTAGTTTAGAAGTTGTGCTTTAATCTTTGAAGTCTGTTATGGCTTAACAATGAAATTCCAAGGAGAATTGAGGTCTTTGTGACTCTCTATTACCCTATCAAATCACCTCAGAATTGCCTCAAATGACCCCCATTGGAAAGATCTCTGAGTTTTCTTTGAGCTTAATGTTTATGTTCAGTTGAGAGTTTTAGTAGTTTTGAAGATATGTTTCAATTTATGCATGTATGTCATTGTTAGCAGATTGTGATAATTTCCAGAAATATTGCTTCTGTTGCATTGAGACTTTGACTAACCTATTGATGTCCAAATGATACAAAAACACAGCCATTTGATAGATGCATGAGTCTTATCCCCTCATAATTTGGGTGTTATGCCTCATTCTATATGTGCCCACGATTGATAAGAGCAACAATGAATTTTAAGTTGTATATGATTTATGCACAGGTCATGCAACGATGCTTTTTAACATAGCTTAGTCCTTTTGCAAGGTGATTGAAATTTTTTGTTATAACACACTGAAATGGCATGATTGTGACCTACGAATATTGAATGTTCCTGACCTCTTGACGGGAGTAAAGTATGAATGAATAAATGTTATGCATGCTTATACACAGTGAAACTGATGTATGTGATTTCTGGCCACTACACAATTGATCCTCCATTGGTAGTGGACACTGTGATTCTATTATGTGAAACTGATATATGTGATTTCTGGCCACTATGCAGTGGGTCATCCATTGGTGTGGATACTGTGATTCCGTTATGTGAAATTGATATATGTGATTTCAGACCACTTTGCAATGGGTCCTCCATTGGTAGTGGATACTGTGATTCTATTCTGTGAAACTAATATATATGATTTTTGGACACTGTGAAATGGGTCCTCCATTAGTAGTGAATATTGTGATTCTGTTATGTGAAACTGATATATTTGATTTCTGGCCACTATGTCCTCCATTGGTAGTGGATACTGTGATTCTGTTATGAAATTGATACATGTGAATTCAGACCACTACACAATGGGTCCTCCATTGGTTGTGGATACTGTACTATCGACAATGTTTGAACATATTTTTCATCACCTTTGTCCTTGGTAGGAAGCAGATCAATAAAGCTTACAAAACAGTGGAAAATTCTTGAGAGTCTCAAAATGATCCCATAATTTTTAAAGATCGTCATCAGCACTTCAAAAGACCACCTGCCAAGTTTTATCATGATCAGACATGTTTAAGGCAGTGAACACAAAGAAACAATTTTCAGAAAATTGGCCTCTAACACTCTGAAACGGACTCTACAACTAGAGCTACATTTTCGGTGTCTCAAATCCTTGTGGGACCATAATCATTGGATCCGGTATGGTTAAAAATCCCTATGGCCCAAGTTTCGGCTTGATCAGACACTCCAGATCAAAGATATGAGCAAAACATTGAAACAAGAGAGGTCACATACTATTCCCGTATGGCCTCACTTCACCAAAACACCATTAAAGGTGGTTGTTTTACAGTTATAGGCAGTCACTTTTGGGGCCCGTAACTCACTCGCTCTGAATCGGATCGCTCCCAATTTTGGTGAGTGTATTCGTCTCATCAAGACGAACAATTCGATATGTGGCACACCTTGAGATGATATTCGAACAAGGAGAAAAGCTAGAGAGAAGTTGCTCATCCATGAAGAAGTTTCAGAAAATTCAGCAGCAACATGCCTCACTCGATGAACCAAATCACGACGCTTGCACAACGGATCGACGCAAAACCAATTCCATTGTACGTGTAAGGTTCAAGGCTATCATTGGACCGAACCACGTAAGTTATTGGAATTCTAGCCACTGGATTTCAGATTCCGGTCAAAACTCAAAAGTTGCAAAATCTTCGTTTGAGCTCCAAATCATGTTTCGATTATAGCCATGCGATCGTGATGACATGCTTAGTGCGCAACGACAAAGAAATCATTGAAAAAAATTAACGAAAGATCGCACTACCGATCTGAAGTTTCCAAGATTCAAACAAATTTCAAATCTCATGATCATGACTAAAAAATATGATTCATGGCTCAAAGTTGGCATCAAAACAATCTCCATGTAGATCCTTACAAGAAAGCAATAATCTTTCGATCAAATGGGCATCAGAACTACCTCGGGTCAACCTCAGAAGATCATCGAAGTTCTCGATAGCCACATGAACCGTTATGAAATTCCACACATTGTTAGGCAGGGGCAAAACAGTCATTTTGTAACCATTTTTAGAATTTATTTTAATTCAATTAAATCTTAATTTTCAGCAATTAGGTATAATTTTGATCAATCCACACAACTCTATATAAACAGGCACTGCCTCATTATAAAAACACACTCCCACACCCACAAAGAACCTCGGTCTTCAGTTGATTTTTGAGAAGATTGAATAGAAATTTTGATTCCTTGCTTGAGCTTATGAGTATGTCTTGAAGAGAGAGACAAGAGAAAAGAAAAGGGCCAGTACCCTTCAAGGAGGTAACTTTCTCTCTCCTCCCCTCTCTATCTTTCTTCTCTCTTTCTCAATCTTCTTCTCTCTTTCTTTCTCTCTCTTCTTTCTCTTCTCTCTCTCTTTCTCTCTCTTTGTTCTTTTTCCTCTCTTTCTTTCTCTCTCTCCTTTCTCTCTCTTATTATCTCTCTCTTTCTCTCTCTTCTTCTCCCTCTTCATCTATCAGTCAACGAGACTTAGCGTCGGTGAGACCTAAATTCAGTTGGTCTCCTCTCTCTTCGTCTATCAGTCGACGAGACTTAGCACCAGTTGGTTTCCTCTCTCTTCCTTTGTCAGTCGACTAGACCTAGCGTTAGTTTGTCTCCTCGCTCTTCGTTTATCAGTCGGTGAGCCCTAACGTCAGTTGGTTTTCTCTCTCTTCTTCTACCAGTCGGTGAGGCTTAGTGCTAGTTGTCTTTTCTCTCTCTACTAGTCGGCGAGGCCTAGTACCAATTGGTCTTCTCTCTCTTCTACCAGTCGATAAGGCCTAGCACCGGTTGTTTTTTCTTTCTCTACCAGTTCGTAAGGCCTAGCACCAGTTGGTCTTCTCTCTCTTCTTCTTCCAATCAGCGAGGCCTAGCACCAATTGTCTTTTCTCTCTTTACCAGTCGGGGAGGCCTAACGCTGATTGGTCTTTTCCCTCTTCTTCTATCAGTTGGCGAGACCTAACACCAACTGGTTTTCCCTCTCTTCTTTTGTCAGTTGACTAGACTAAGCGTCAGTTAGCTCCCTTCCTCTCTTCTCATCTGGCACAGTCAGTGAAGCCTAGCACCGACTGCTTCCTCTCTCTCTCACCTCCTGAAACAGTCAATGATGTCTATCATCGACTGAATCTCCTCTTCTTCTCTCTCCTTCTATCTATCCCCTTCTTCTCTTTAAACATTCCTTTGCTACTCTCTCATTCGACCAAGGGGGATTGAGGTTAGCATCTAATGTCAGTCTTGTTGCCTAGCCGTAATGTTGTTGCACCAGGTTCGCTCGGCCCACTTGTCTGCTATGACAGACCGACCATCGTGCCTAGCTAGTCGATATTGGCAATAACGTCTAGTAGCGATCCCGTCAGCCGGTCTTAGTTATCAGGCCCGTTTTGCCACCACGTTATGTCAATTATCCACTAGCCTAGTTACTACCCTGACCTTCTCGCTTAGTCTAATCCTTCTCTCCACCTGTCTTTCTTTCTTCTTTTCGAATACGCATGCGTGCATATGTTCATAAAAGAGGAAAAGGGTGAGGCCTGAACCACCTGTCCCATAACCTTTGCCATATATGTGTGATTGCAAAAAGCAGAAAATAAGAAGAATACGAGCCAAGGGAGACGATTCCGAACCAGTTTCATTATTGGGGGGCTTTCTTCGCGATCTAAGAGGGCGCCCATTCGAGTCAGCTCGAGTAAGTGCTGAGCTCACCTCTTAAATTCCTCTATCACCAATTGGTAACACCTGCCCCCGTTCTCGAATGAGGTTCCTGAGAGATTGATCTCACGAATGTCCTGGGTCTTTCCCGAAACCCAAGATGCAAGCCGCCTGATCCCCCAGGGATCCGAAGGTCCAGATCGAGGCACCTAACCAGCTTGGCGACTCTACTGGGGACTTACTATTGCTTAGTCGGATCATTCATGTTTGGCTAGTTTCTTCTTTATCTTCTTTCATCACCTTTTCACATTCACTTATGGCTGCTGGGTTCCCATTCATCTGGATTGGGGATTTTCTTATCCTCTTAATCGAGAGTGTCCCTAGGGGACAAGGTCCTTCGACTTCGTTCTCGACCATTCTCTTGTGCAAAGACCCCTTATCTAGCACCCAGGTCTTAACCTGGACCGGTGTGAGGCGAGACTTGAAGGTCCCTCACTCCCCATATCTTCGCTCAGGTGGAAATTCCACCAAGGCGCCTTGCGTGGGCGGGACTTATGTTGCCCCACACAGCATGCAACCAGCTACCGATAAGTAACTTACCGGTCATGTTTCTGAGGTACGCTGGAAGGCCACCTAGTCCCTTTCTGTAAAAGGCAAGCGAGTTGCCATTGCTTCTGTGGGTTGCCATAAGGCTACCCCCCATATTCCTACACCAGTGGTCTCTATCCCTAGAGGCTCAACATAAAGAGGTGAAAACCCCACAGCCTCCACCCCTTACACACACCACAAGACTCGTGGGTCACCCACTCGAGTCACACTTTAGGGCAACCCTTATGTTACCTTAAGTCCGTGTCCAGATCGAACCTTTCGAGGCCAGATCCTCCACACGCCACTCATGTACATCTCACTACTCGAGGCAACGCCATTACTGTGTCAATCTGAGTACACAGGAGATGACCTCCACATCATCCTCCCATGCACACACAAGCGCACCCTGTAAGGGACAGGCCTGCACGTATTCTTTAACAGACACTTGCTCGTAGTTCTTTGCCTCTTAAGGGTAGCTCACCTGCACGAGCCCGAGTGGACCCCCAGGTCACACAAGATCCTTCCTTAAGGGGCGCACACGGGTCGCCATCTCAGGCCTCCCCTCGTCCTCGACTCATGCCCCCTTATGAGTCAACCCTGCTCCCGCTTGCTCCTTCTTCCTCGAGCAAGCACCTTCAGCCTTAGTGCTCGAAGGTTTTCCCCAAGAGTATCATCCTAAACTAGCCCTAACACTTTGGTGATGTCCTTGGAGCTCATAAGAGAGCTCGGGGCATGGACCTCACAGAAGATTGAGTCCTTCATCCTCTCCGGCCCAAGATGACTCCAGTTCTTAGCCCTCATCCTTTGCCACACTTGATGGAGACAACTCTCTCCTGTGCAAGAAGAGTTGACCAACTGTGATCTAGATCGCAGTTTTGGCAAGAGGTCCATCAAAACCTCAAGGCTAAACGTGATAGAGGTCTGTAAATTTTGACTAGGTAGGTGACCAAGGCTAGGCTGCCTTCTACAAATTTTGACTAGAGAGTTTTCTTGATCGGAATAACAGCCAATTTTGATGACCCTCTTCACATGAATCCCTTTTACCCCCTTCAGACAATGAAGCCTAAAGAAGCGCTCTATATCCTCTGTGTAGTGGTTAGTGTCGCAGAAGAAGACCCAACCACTCAACAACCACGGTCCAACAACCACAGTCCCAAGACCATCGTGAACCGGCCCCATAGCCGCAGTCCCAAGACCATAAAGAACCGGTCAAAACGCGATCTGCATACAAAAGTTGATTCAGTCAGGGCATGCTGACCCCGTACAGACTGACCTAGCATGTCCAACCTGTCAAGCTCGCAAACCTTCTATCGCCACTAACGTTGACCTTCCTAGAGAAACGGTCAGCATAATGGTCATAAGCAAGCCCAGTGATGTGCATGAGGATCACGTGAACATGTTTGAGGATATGGTGTCCACGATGATGGAAAAGATCGATCGTATTGACGCTGCACACCAATTGACTAGCCATGAGGTCAATTCCCATCACTCTGATGGTATACCTCCACGGTAGCCTCCTCCATCTACCTCGCAAGACAATTCTGCCCCTCATTCGGTCTCTCAGTCTGATATTGATGCTATGGTCACCCATAGCCTAAAGGATACCCCTTATCAAAGACCATACCCCTCTTATATTAATCAAGTCCTGTTCCCCTCAGACTACAAGAAAGGGAAGTTTCCTCTATTCAGTGGAACCACCTTCCCAAACCAGTATATCGCTCACTTCCAAGTGGCATGTCGGGAAATGGCAGCTGATGGAAGACTTCTCCTCTGCAAGTTTGTCGAGACCCTTGATGGCCCGACATTTCATGGTATGCCCGACTTCCTCCAAACTCGATGCATACATGGGAGGAGATGGAGAAACTATTCTATCAACGCTTCTATGAGGTGAGGTTCAAACCATCGAGCTTCTCACCCTGACTCAAGACCTGGATGAGCCAGTAGATTAGTTCATAACAAGATGGAGAAACTTGGTTTCCCGCCATCCTAATCCTATGCCTGAGAAGGAAACAGTCCAAAATTGCCCGTGAAATATGCAACCTAAAATTGTTGTACATGTCGAGGACTTCAATCCGACCTCCATGTCAGAGTTGATCTCTAAATCAGTTCGCATAGTAAGTTTTTCATGCATCATGGTGCGACACGACAGCCATTTACAAGTTTAGGAAGTAACAAGGGCAATGGTAGCTCTCGGAATAACACACGGGGTAGCCAACAGAAAGGGGTAATCAGTGCAGCCGTCATGGTCACTGATTCAAAGAAGGCTTCCCCCCAAACCTTGGACCTCTCTAAATGGGTAATCGCAGCAACAGTAACACCCCAAGCTGGCAAACTACAACCATCATATAATAGGGTACCTCCACTAACCAACTTTGACTAGAATGATTATCTCTCCAGGCATAGGAATAAGGTCTATCCCTTGGAGAAGGAATGGGTCCCTGTATTGTTCCAGTTATTATTGAATCAGAATATGATCTAGCTTTCAGAAATCAAGTTCCTCAAGCAAACTGGCCTTGATGATCAGGCTAATTATTGTGCTTACCATTGGAGGATTAATCATCCTATGGATGACTGTTACACGTTGAAGGACATCATTGAGGCCCTAATTTAGAAGGGTCAGATAATGCTTGAAGACCTAAAGAAGGCCTTCGGTGCAGCTGAGGCCTCCCATGTTGTAACCATCCAGGAGGAGGATGAAGTGCTTGAAAGTTTCTACACCTTCTTCATTATAATGCTTCAGGAAGGCATAATCACACCAAACCAGGCAAGGCAACCCCTTCACCTTGTTAAGGGGACTGAAGATTGTTGGTGTCCATACCATCAGATAAGAGGTCATTACTTGTCAGAATGCACAGCTTTCCTTAACATATTCGCAAAGAAGATGCGGGAGTAACAAGAATTCTACAATCTTCCCATAAGGGATCCTCAAATAATTTTCTCATCGAGGCAAGAAGATCTCACAAGGCACTACCTTCCCATCAATGACTCAAACTTCCCACCAGCATCTACCACGGCCGAAGCATACTCAAGTCTTTGAGGCGAGAAGCAGTTCGTCAAGCTAAGGCTATTCGCCAGCTCAGCGAGACGAATCACACATTACCTCAGAAAACCAGAAAACGACAGGCACCAAGGGCTACTCGCCGAAGAAATAAGACCTTTCAACCCATAGTCGAGCAGAAATCTCTCCGGCCCCTTCCTCCGTTGCCAACTTTGCTGGACTTCATCCACGTCATGATCCTTTTTCCTTCTTCATCCTGTCAAGAAGACATCACCGTGACATCTTCCACTCAACAAACGTCTAATGAGGGTGACGACATTAAAAGCAATCCTCAACGGTCTGAGCGAGGGAAAGACCTAAAAGATCCCATGCACCTGTCCAATCCTGATGATGACGTAAAAAGACGACCAAATCGATCTGATGAGGGGAACGACCTTAAAAGTCCCCCACTTTCCATCTCTTCTCCACCTTCTGCTCCTCCTTCTCTTATGTCTTATGTAGATATGACCTTGATGTTCCCAGACTTCGAGGCTCTCGATCGGGAATTCGAAGGAATCAATATAAGCACGACGCAACGGAAGCGATTGAGAAAGACCCTGGCATAAGCAGCAGGATTTTTAACAGTTGCTGATGCCCTGGCAGCTAAAGCCATGTCAGACCCACCTTCATCAAAGAAGCGCAAGAAGTCAAAGCCAGAGAAGCCCGTGGGCCCCTTGAGCCTGACTTCGAGCAAAGATTGAGAGAGTCAAGGGGGTAAAGCTTCTATTCTCAGGGAGCTTGCCACATGATGCAAATTTTAGGAGAAATACCCACCACAGGGCAGATAAATCTCAGATTAGGGAGGACACTGCAGCCTCCACTACAAAAGTCGAGCACCTTGAACTTCCCCAGTCCGCCACTGCCCCTTAATCCAAAGACAGTCTGCTTATCCTACAGCTCCCTGGGCTCCTTCTTAATCCCAATACACCTATTCTCCAATTCCCTAAGACTCCTTTGACCCCATGCACTTAGTCTCTCCCAAAGCCTCAAACATCCATCACTCAAACCAAGCCCGCTGTGCAATTAAGTCAGCCAGCCGGCCAAAACAAACCCTCTTTACCCAAACCTGCTCCTCAACCCAATATACCCACCAAACCAGTGGTAGGACCAGGAGCACAAGGCCTTGATTAAGAGAAGGTGAAATATGATGTGATAGGGCATCTACGGAAACTTTTAGCCCTTCTCAGTGTCTACGATGCCCTCATGCTTTCAAAGGATTATCAAATGGCTTTGGTTCAAGCTCTCTCTGACCCAGAAGTGTACGAGACCAAATATCGAGGTAGACCCGACAATTCTACAAGGATGTATGCCAATCACCTTTTCAGAGGATGATCTGCAGCTAGGGGAGAAGTTTTATAATCACCCTCTCTTTGTTGCTGGTGAATTACATGCATGCTCCATCAACCGATTAATGTTAGATGGAGGTTCGACAGTCAACCTCATCCCAAGAAGGATCCTTACTCGATTAGGGTTGGGGTCTGAAGACCTTACCTCGACCCACATCACAGTTGAGGGGTTTAACCAATCAGGAGAGAAACCGACTGGCACGATACACCTTCCTTTTAAGATCGGTGAGCTAAACGATTATGCCCAGTTCATGTAATCGACACCGACACTTCTTACATTATTCTCCTCAGTCAGCCATGGTTCTATGATTAGGGGGTGCTTCCATCAACATTGCACCAATGTTTCAAGTATAGTCGAGATGAGAGACAACATAGGGTCTATCCTGACAAAAGACCATTCCCTGTGGCTGAAACTCACTATGCAGATGCAAAATATTACTTCACAGATCTGGTGTCGCCTCAGAAGCTGAGAGAAGAAGGTCACGAGTCTACAAGAAAGACTGTGTTCTTGTCTCATGAAGATGTTGAGGATGTTGGGAGGACATTAGTGAACATGTTCATGGAAGAAGAAAGGCATGGCAGAATTTTCCCCCTAACTACTCTTCATTTTAACGTCCCAACTATCATCCCTCAAGAAACTCCTTATTCGTTCGAAAAAGAGTCCTTACCCTCTGTTACTAGTTCTGAGCCACCTTGGCTGGAAAATGAACTAGAAGTCATTCCTGAGATCGAGAAAGCCATGGGGGTAGAATTCCTGGCTCCAAGGGTCACCCATACACCAGACCATCAGAAAGTCCTGCATATCCCTATTGCACTCTTGAAAGCTGAAGTAGCGCAACAACCGCTGCGAAAAGTCTTTCAAAATCCTGTTGCTATAAGTTTAGAGGATGTTCTTCAAACCGTTGTCCAACCAAAAGTTTACTTTTCCCCGATCTCTCAGGAGAGAAGTTCGGAGAAGGGCAACTTCCTTTCCCTCAAGGGCAGGATCCTCTAGCAAACTTGAGAACCGAAGTTCGCAGCCTCCAGAGCCAATTGGAGGTCATGCGTATTGCTTCAATGCATCTTAAAGAGGTCATGCCAAAGAATGAAAGCTATGCTGAGCTTGAAATAAATGTGCCACTAATGAAGGCCAAAGCGCCTCAAAACTGGGCTATCTATAGCAACCGGGCTCACCAAATCATGAGGAAAATGAACTACGACCCTTTGGCCAATCGGACATTGAAAGGTGAAAAAGCAGCCCATCATGGGGTTCAACAAGGCCTAGGGTATTAGTCTCTTAGGACAATGGAAGTGTCGAAAGGAATTCAAAAGAATCACATGAAGCGCAGCAAAGGTAAAGAGAAAATGAAGCCATGCAATAAAGTCGATCAAAGGAGAGAAGAACTTTATTCATCAGTCACAAATTTTATAGGTGTTAAAAAAAAAAAAAGGAGAATGACATGCTTAAAAACGATCAATCATCCGATTGATCTCAGCGCTGCATGCTTTAAGAGAGGTCTCAGTGCCTTGAACATGTGCCTTCAGCTCGGCCACTGTTTGAGTCGCTTCTGTCATCACCACAGTTTTCGACTTAATTGTGCCATCGAGTTTGAACAAATCTTTGACCAAAGAGGCCTCCATGGACTTCCTTTGAGCCATCTCCGTCTCAAGGCCCGTGAATTCTTCCTTCAGTATTTGCATTGCCTCCTGAAATTCAATCATTCTCTTAAAGCTTCCTTGCGCCTCCTTCTTGAGGTCCTGCTGATGGTCAGCTATCAGAGCCTTCTTCTCAATACAAGCATCTATCTTCTCGTGACTGCGCAAGATTAAATCTTCCAAGGAGGCTACCCTTATGGTTTCTTCCTTACGATGCAGTACTTCCAACCGCTAGTTCTCCAACTCGTTTAGAGTTGCATTAAAATGAGAAAGCACCTCTGACGCCGTCCCAACTGTAGTAGTCCCAGCAAACTCCCTCATCCTGGCTAAACCTTCTCCCAACTGATTGAAAGGCAGCTCCCTCAAGCTCTGGAGGCCTGCTCTAAGCATGCCCTCAATCATACTAGAAACACCACTAAAAATAGGCCTGGACGGTGCTGCTAAGGCTACCACTCTGAAGACACCTTGACCTCAAGGACTGGGCTTGTTGAAGTGATAGCCATCTTAGCCACTGGTTCCTGTAAAACAAGGGCAAAGCCTAGTGCTCCTTGCCCGTCAGGCTCATAAGCAGCCCTGGTCTGAATCTGCACAAGCTCTTCGAGGCTAGCCTCCCTGTCTTGACCCTCTCTTACGGGGACCTCCACTTCTGTCTCAATAGGCTGGAGAGGAACCTGTTCCCTTTGCTCTTCACTCACCTAAACTGTCACCTCAGTGTCACCAAGTTCAGGAATTGCCCCTTCTCTTTGGCCTTTGCCAGCCGACTCATCCTTGGCAATGGCTTCCTCCACTTGGCCCTCGCCTTCAACAGCCAGAACTTCGATCACAAAGATCTTCGGCCCCTCATCGTCGTGACTCTGGACCATAGGAGCAGCAACCTCTTGGTGCTCGGGCACATCATCAACTCCAGGCTCTTCTTCTTGAGCCACAGCCCCTGCCTCGGTCAGGGCACTAAAGTCCTCATGATTGAAAGCCACATTGACATCAGAGCCCCTCTCGCTTTCATCCTCCTCAGTCTCCATCTGAGTTGCCTCTGACTCAAGAGCTTCCCCTGGACTCAAGGGCTCCTCCCTAAGATCCAAAGTTCTCTCTCAATCCGAAGCACTGTCAATAGGTTCAGAGCTCTCAGTTTCGTCTGCCTCGGTTTCTGAAGAAAAAGAAAACATTTTAGCAGAAGCAGAAGATGGTATAGAAAGCACAAAGGGGGATATTAGAAGAATTCTTAAAAGATCAGAAGAGGAAGGGATACCTCTTGATTCTGACACCACAGGGAGCTTGTCGCTCTTCCACCACCTCCGAGTACGTCCACTACCTGAAGAAGCTACACAGGTGTTTGCAGTAGTCAGGCGTTTTCTTTTCTTTCCCCCTGCAGGAGTAGGAACTGTCTCCCCAGATCCACTCCCTTGAGGTGGCCCTCCAGCCAATTTGCTGTGGGGACCACTCCTGATTAGGACATTCAGGTCCTGTGGTGGGCGCTTCTCATAACCAAGGACTTGCTATCCTTCTTCCCATTCGAAGATCGAGCTAAGTGTGTCGAAGACACTCCCAGTCATAGTCTTCATCGCAAGGAACTCTGGCGAGGCCTCATCATCTACTATCTCGCATGGAAGCCCTGCCAGTTGGAGGGATAAGCCAAGGCGAATACCTCACAAGAAGGGCCACAACTTATTTCCTAAGCACTGATGCTTGACATAGGTGTTAGGGAAATAAGCCCCTAGCCACCCATACGTGTAATGCACAGGGAATGGGGTTTTAAAGTCCCCAGGAAAAGCTTCTCCATCTATATGCCATTCCATCCCTCCTTGCCCTTACAGGCCTTTCCACGGGAGATGGCCCCTAAGCCAAGTTATATGTTGCACAAGACTCGCTGAGCAAGGGCATACTCATGCCCTCTAGCCATTCCTCATGCCACATATAGTACCACTGGGTGAATGTCATCCCCCCAGCCAGGAAGCACGAATTTTCACAAGAATAAGGCCAGGTAGGCGGCCAAGAAGACACGGTCATCATCAGCCTTGAGCTGATATATAGGAGGCGTCTATGTTGCAACTTCTTTCCCTTTACCCTTTGGAGTACCTTGACTGCCCTCAAGATAATCCTTGCAAAAGAATTTCACTCAGTCTGTAAAGGTGACCCTACCATTGCTAGATCGGCCGACAATTGACTAGTAGGGCTCAAAGATCTTGGGAAGACTAGTCGGCGGTTCTTCACCCCCTAAGTGAACATCGTCAAAGATGATTGAGTTTGAGGGCACAAACTCGTCATACATAGCCCCGAGCATCGAGAGACCTCCAATAAAGTGAAGATCCAGTAAAGAGATTCCCGCTTCACCATGACCAAGCAGCCAGGTATTGCTCACATGGCTCCCCGTCTCTAGCAATACCTTTATTGTATTAGAGCAACGATAGTAGAAGCTGCCCGAACACTGGACTGTCGCTAATAGCGAAGCACACTCAAGAACTCTTCCATAAAAAACCAATACCTTGATAGTCCAGGAAGCGTATCCCCTCAGGTATTGGTGCTCTCCGTGAATCCGAAGGCCTTTTGCCGAGCACCTTAATAATCCCTTTGCCTGGACCATTCGCTTCCCCAAGGTAGGCAAGTTGTCCCCGGAAGCAATGTTTCGATGCATGAAGTGAAAAAGTGCTATCCCTTCTTCAATACAGATGTTGCCACCATTGCCTTCCTGCACTTCAAAGCATATGGGGTCAGTAATGAAATTGACGCTAAGAGGCTACTTTGGTTCACACACCAGTTGGGTCAGCGAAATGGGTTCACCTCTTGATAAAACTTCATGCGTAAAGTCACGGGCGTCGATTTCCCCTTCCCTGGGGAGCCTCTTCACATCGAGGATTTGGTAAGAGGAACCAACCATTACAAAGGGCTGAGTGGTACTCCCAAAAGTTGCCAAGGCACTGAGACATCGCCTGTTGAGTATGTCAAACACTTAGTGTCGACGGATCATCTCAAAACAGTTAGCGCCGGGTGAACTTCTCAATGCTCATCGCCGGTTGCGTATTGACGATTAGCACCGGGTGAGTTTGTCAAACATTCAGCACCGGTCGAGCTTCTCAATACCCAGTGCTGGTTGAATGCCAACAGCTAGCATCGATTGAGTCTTTTAACACTCAGCGCTAGTTGAATGCTAGCACCTCAGTGCCGGTTGAACTTGTCTAAGGTCAGCGCCGACTGAAGGTGAACCTCTAAAACGTGCCACTAATCTCTAACCTGACACCTCAAAATCAGTCGTGCCGACTGACAGCCGTTGCCATGTCCTTCGACTTCGCCTCACACACGTGCCATTGGTAACCGTACACTTTCCAAGGACGAAGGTCAACCATCACCACATCTTCAGTGACCATATGCATTCCCCACGACATTTCACCTCCTGCAGTTGTATGGCTCACCTCTCGTGGTCGTTCATCTTCCACCATAATTGCTCCCACATGGTCGAAAACTCACTGGAAAACCTTCCAATCTATCGTTTTAGCCTGAAATTCACCAGAATCACATCTGAAGGCTTCTGCAGACTTCCCCTAAATCCCCAAAAAACTCTACGACACCACCAAAGTGCCAAAAAACTTCAACAATCGTCGGGAAACCCCTTAAAAACCCCAGGAAAGCCCTCAAGACGTGCGGAAATACTCACTGATGTGTTTCTCCCCTCTTCTCAAAAGAAAAACGATAGCCAGAGCCTCCTCTGCCTCCCAGAAAGATTCCCGAACATCTCTCCTTTCCCTTCTACTTTCTTTGCAAACTCAAAAAATTATTGGCGAAGCATGTTCAATGAAGGTCTTCTCTGCAAGACCCCTAACCGAAAGCCTGCTGTCTATCGAAGAACCTTCCCCGTAGAGACTGTTGCTAAAGTCCCACTGCTCCCCGAAAACTTCAAACGGGCGCTCTCTCCTCACGGTTAAAGAAAACTTGTGCTTAAGTTTTTTTTTACCTTTGGTGAAAATAAGGGAAAACGGGATTTTACCCCGTTAAATAGACTACACCAGCCTCAAATGCCCTTAACAAATTGGGAGTCCAATTGCATCCAAGGGACGCCAAGCGATAACAAGCTAGGTCGGGCTTTGACACGAGGCTCGAGGTAACTCTCATCAATCCATCCCGCGTCGGTTGATGTAGTGAAGGGAGAATTTCCAAACAACAGTAGCACCAGTTGACACAGAGCCGGGAGAATTTCCAAACAACAGTGCGCTAGTTGACTTTGCGCTGGGCATGTTTCCAAATACAATGCCCTGGTCGACTTAGCGCCGGGTGTGTTTCCAAATACAACCTTAGCACCGATCCACTTAACACTGAGTGTGTCTCCGAAACGACCCTAGCGTTGGTTAACTCAGTGTCAGTTTACTTCAGATAATATCACAAGTCATTCACAACACCAGCTGAATAGCGTCGGTTGTGTTGTGAGAACTCAGCGTCGATTGAAAATTCACAATAAACCATTAGCGCTACACACGGTGCCGGCTGTATTTCAAGTAGTGTATGCCCTACCACTATCCCTAGTGGACTTGCACCCAGGCCATTGCATCTAAACTATGACCCCCCTAATGTAGTCATGAGTTGTCCCTCATCCCCCCATTAGGAGTCACACTCATGAGTCACACCTATACTGCGGCCCATCACCCTCAATGAAGTAAGGGTTCTCACCTCCCCAATACCGAGTGGATCAGCTTCACACTAAGCTACCTTATCCATAGGGAGTCGGGTTACCGATCATATAGTCTCATCTTTCACTCCAGAGAGTGCCTTACCCCCTTAAAAACCACATCAAGGTCCACTTCTGCTGATCGTCCTTCATCAGGTCACCATTTCCACCTAGCCCTCAGTTTGTGAATGGTCTTAGCCATGTTTTCCCCAGGGAGTCAGATTATCGTCCACAAGCCTATTCCCAATGAAGCTCTACCTACATGGCAATCCACACAACGGTCCAAACCATATGACCTTAAACTGTAGCAGAGGTCTAGTTGCACGACCTTAAACTGCATGGTCTAAACTATATGACCTTAAACTGTAGTTTACATCCCGGTCGTACGACATTAAACTGCACAACACCATAGTCCGAACTATATGACTTTAAACTGTAGTGGAGGTCAAGTTGCATGACCTTAAACTACATGGTCATAGTTGTATGACTTTAAACTGCATAACTATGGTCCGAACTATATGACCTTAAACTGTAGCGGAGGTCTAGTTGCATGACCTTAAACTGCATGGTCCAAACTATATGACCTTAAACCATAGTCTACGTCCCAATCGCACGATGTTAAACTACACAAGAACATAGTCCGAACTATATGACTTTAAACTGTAGTGGAGGTCAAGTTGCATGACCTTAAATTGCATAGTCCTAGTTGTATGACTTTAAAACTGCATAACCACGGTCTAACTATATGACCTTAAACTATAGTGCACGTTCTGCCTGCATGACGATAAACTGCTTTGCCCAAGTCAAAGAGGCATGACCATAAACTCGCCCCCACATATGGGCACACGCCTTTACGTGCACTTTCAAACACGCCTTTCCTAACCTACTTGTTAGTGTGCGTGCATCACCTTCATTACCTCCTCATGAGTGCATCACCCTACATCATTCCCCAGTGAGTCTCACCCATGTTCACAAAATGTTGAACCATCCCGTCATCCACACTCGTTGTAAGTTAGAGGGTTGCCATCATCCACTCACCTTTCATACATCACACATCTCTCATGGGTAGCTTCGAGCCATCTCCCCAACTGAGCCAAACCACCACCATACTCACCCATGGCCTTCATAGACTGCCATCCATCACCATTACGGTCCAGCTGAAAGACCTTAAACCATAGTGAACGTTAAGGTTGCATGACGTTAAACTGTTTCACACAAGTCCTCACAAAAAAAAAACCATAGTGAGGCATGATCTTAAACATGCCCTCACAAATAAAAATAAAAATAAAGGAATAACGGGCAAGGCGTATACCTGAACAAGGGAACACTATGAGTAAAAATGACAGATGAGCATGGTCACGAAATCATGAGTAAAAGAGTTCTGTGAATAAAAGCTGGGCACAGTGAAAACCTGTCACACCCCAAGACTTTACAATACTGTTATTCCTGAGATGTGACAGACAAAACATATATACATCTATTGATAGGAAAAATTTACAGTGGCGAGGTCTTTCAAAGTAAATAAAGAAAGCTAGCACAACAACAGTATCTTCCAAGGTTGATCTTGACTAGCACTCAAAATGAATCCGTAGTTATCCTGAAAAATGTTTACCATAGTTTGATGAGTTTGGCTACTCAGTAAGTGATCATCATAATCCTAAAAATAATCATGATTGAAAGATATCAATATTTTCCAAAATGAGATCTATTAACAGAAATGTATCAACAGTTTCACTTTCAATAAATGCATAATTAAGTATAATCCAAGTAATTGAAATGCTTATAACACTTTTAACAGCAGTACATAATTCAAAGGATTTCACAAAATACCCTACTGGTGTCCCAAGTAGGTCACCTATATACCCCATCAGCGTCCTGATGGGTCCACTTAATCCCTATCGGCGTCCCAGATAGGTCCACTTAATCCCTACAGGTCCACTTATACCTCACCGGTGTACCGGATGAGTCCACTTAATCCCTACCGGCATCCCAGATAGGTCCACTTATACCTCACCGGCGTACCGGATGAGTCCACTTGCATACTTAAATTATTTCTAAATCTCTTTAAACATTTGGAAGCAGCAATATCATGTACTCAACATATCACTCAAACCATTAATATGAATTTCACTTAAACCATTAATAACAGTCACTCTCTATAATATTTCAAAAATAACCAATCAAATATTTTAGGCTCAAATTTAGAAAGGTAGCAGTTTGTGAAGGCATTCTAGCATAATTGCCAATTTAATATGTATAGAAAAACTCTTACAGAAATTCAAGAATACGGAATTATCACAATTTATGGGATATCAATCCACAAATAAACATTTCACAACAATATTATAATCAACTGCAAAAATGTCAATTTTTAAATAATAAGGCAGTCATTTGCACATGAATTTTTCAATGTCTAAATATTCAAAACAGCAGAAGGAAATATCACAATTTATTTTTTTACTAAAAGCAGAAATATCACATTTATTTCTAACAATAAACAAGAAAAATAAATAAATTTATTTTTCTAATTTACAGCATTCAAAATTTCTAACATAGATAAAATATCACAATTTTTATCAAAAAGATTATTTTTCAAGATAATGAGGTCACGTGCGCATAAAATGTATCACGCCTAAAATTCATGATAATAAGCAGAAATAATTATTTCATTTTATTTTTAAAAAGAATGGATTATTTTTCGAGACAATGAGGTCACTTACACACAAAACTGATAAAATAAAGATCCTTGATGGAAATATCACTATTTATTAAAAATAGACTGTTTTTCAGAAAGACGATGTCACTTACCCACAACTGTTTGAGAGGGAGCTTCCGATAAAAAATTCGGTTCGAGAGAGGAGTTCACTATGTTTCGACCAGAGAGAGAGATCTCAAAATTTTCTAGGGTGGGAGTGCTCACCTCCCCTATTTAAATTCTTATAACGTATTATTATAATATTTTATTACGCTCTACCTCATACCTGAGGTGTCGCGTTAAGCGTCTGCTTTTAACATACGAAAACCACGTCCGCTAAAGGACGTGGCCAGCAGCAAGCAGCAACTACAAAGGCTGCAAACAAAAGCAACAGCAAAAGTTTAAACCAAGTAAAAAGTTTTGAAAATAGTGATGGTCCTCAAGGACCATCATACTCAATCAGACCATCACTTATTTAAAAGCATCTTTTCACCTTTTTTTTTTTTTTTTTTTTTTTTTTTTTGAAGTTTTAGGATTGTTACATTCTTCCCCCCTTAAAGAAATTTAGTCCTCCAAATTTGTGTACCTGATTACTGAAAAAGATAGGGGTATTTTTCTCTGATTTCGTCTTCTCGTTCCCAAGTCTGTCAATTTTTAAATAATAAGACAGTCATTTGCACATGAATTTTTCAATGTCTAAATATTCAAAACAGTAGAAGGAAATATCACAATTTATTTTTTTACTAAAAGCAGAAATATCACATTTATTTCTAACAATAAACAAGAAAAATAAATAAATTTTTTTTTCTAATTTACCGCATTCAAAATTTCTAACATAGATAAAATATTACAATTTTTATCAAAAAGATTATTTTTCAAGATAATGAGGTCACGTGCGCATAAAATGTATCGCGCCTAAAATTCATGATAATAAGCAGAAATAATTATTTCATTTTATTTTTAAAAAGAATGGATTATTTTTCGAGACAATGAGGTCACTTACACACAAAACTTATAAAATAAAGATCCTAGACGGAAATATCACCATTTATTAAAAATAGACTATTTTTCAGAAAGACGATGTCACTTACCCACAACTGTTTGAGAGGGAGCTTCCGATAAAAAATTCGGTTTGAGAGAGGAGTTCACTGTGTTTCGACCAGAGAGAGAGATCTCAAAATTTTCTAGGGTGGGAGTGCTCACCTCCCCTATTTAAATTCTTATAACGTATTATTATAATATTTTATGACGCTCTACCTCATACCTGAGGTGTCGCATTAAGCGTCTGCTTTTAACATACGAAAACCACGTCCGCTAATGGACGTGGCCAGCAGCAAGCAGCAACTGTAAAGGCTGCAAACAAAAGCAGCAGCAAAAGTTTAAACCAATTAAAAAGTTTTGAAAATAGTGATGGTCCCCAAGGACCATCATACTCAATCAGACCATCACCTATTTAAAAGCATCTTTTCTCCTTTTTTTTTTTTTTTTTTTGTTTTTAAAAAAAATTTAGGATTGTTACAAAACCCAAAATGGCATCGTGAGTAAAATAGACAAAAAGGGTGGACATGGCTGAAAGATCATGGGTAAAAGAGCCCCCCCCCCAAAAAAAAAAGAAGTTGGTGAAAACCGTCTCTACGGCACCGCTTCCCAAGTTCAAGCGAAAATTCGCGAAGGACGCTTGGACCAATAAACATGTTGATGCAACATTCGCTTCCACAGGTGACTTCAACAAAATCCGCGAAGGATGCTTGGACCAATAACCATGTTGATGCAACATTCGCTTCCACAGGTGACTTCAACAAAATCCGCGAAGGACGCTTGGACCAATAAACATATTGATGCAACATTCGCTTCCACAGGTGACTTCAGCCAGCACTCCCTTCATCGTCAAGACGTCCAACAGGTGTAGACGTTAAAATCATCCCTGGACATTCCTTCTTCAGTCCTGGGTGAGCAGGTAGCCCAGTCGATGTCCTCCTTCAGTCTTGGGTGAACAGATAGCCCAGTCGACATCCTTCTTCAGTGCTAGGTGAACAAGAAGCCTAGTTGATGTCCTTCTCTAGTCCTAGGTTAACAAGGAGCCCAGTTGACATCCTTCTTTAGTCTTGGGTGAACAAGTAGCCTAATCGATGCCCTTCTCCAGTCCTGGGCGAACAGGTAGCCCAGTCAACATCCTTCTCCAGTCCTGGGTGAACAAGTAGCTCAGTTGACATCCTTCTCCAGTCCTGGGTGAACAGGTAGCCCAGTCAACATCCTTCTTTAGTCCTGGGTGAACAGGTAGCCCAGTCGACATCCTTCTTCAGGGTGTGTGACAACGTAGCCCAGTCATTATCCCTTCGTTAAGGACCTCCTCCCCATGAATGGAGTGTGCATGCCTTCTCTTTCTCTTATAGACCTCCTCCCCATGATGGAATGCGCATACCTTCTCCTTCTCTTATAGACCTCCTCCCCATGCATGTAGTGTGCATGCCTTCTCCTTCTCTTATAGACTCTTTCCCATGCATGGAGTGTGCATGCCTTTGCTTTCTCTTATAGACATCCTCCCCATCCATGGAGTGTGCATGCTTTCTCCTTCTCTTATAGACCTCTCTATGCATGGAGTGTGCATGCCTTCTCCTTCTCTTATAGACCTCCTCCCCATGCATGGAGTGTGCATGCCTTCTCCTTCTTTATAGACCTCCTCACCATGCATGGAGAGTGCATGTCTTCTCCTTCTCTTATAGACCTCCTCTCCACGCATGAAGTATGTATGCCTTCTCCTTCTCTTAAAGTCCTCCTCCCCATGCATGGAGTGTGCATGCCTTCTTCTCTTATAGACCTCCTCCCCATGCATGAAATGTGCATGCCTTCTCCTTCTCTTATAGACCATCTCCCTATGCATGAAATGTGCATGCGCTCTCCTTCTTTTATAGACCTCCCCATGCCTGAAATGTGCATGCCCTCTCCTTCTTCTATTATAGACCCCTCTCTCCATGAGGCTAGATGACAAAGTAGCCCAGTCATCATCCTTCCAAGGCAGAAACTGACAAAGCAAGGGTGGAATCTGCCAGAGACTTCAGCTCACTTAGCCGACACGACCAAACCTTCGGGATCAGCTAATAGAACGTCCCCTTGATTGGACTAGATAGGCGAGACCAATAGTGGTACTCTGATCGTCAAAATCAAACCTGGTGTAATAGTAAACAAATGTCGTAAAAAAGTCTCTTCTTCCTCTAAAGTCTCCATGGACGGACCAGTGAACGATGCATCCCTACGTCTGAGCAACCTAGTTACACCATTACGTGAATCTCCTCGGCGTTCATGTGGTCCTATTGCTTGGAAGGAAAAAAGTAAAAGCCAAAGGAAACGTTTTGAATGATTGTCCCTCTCGCTTCTCTTGAAGCACAACATTCGGCGGGGTAAGCTGTTTGAACGTATTTTTCATCACTTTGGTCCATGGTAGGGAGCAGGTCAATAAAGCCTGCAAAACAGTGGAAAATTCTTGACAGACTCAGAATGGCCCCATAATTGCCTAAGATCGTCATCTGCACTTCAAAAGATTACCTGCCAAGTTTCATTATGATCAGACATGTCTAACGCGGTCAACACAAAGAAACAGTTGTCAGAAAATTGGCTTCTAGCACCTTGAAATGGACCCTACAACTGGAGCTATATTTTCGGTGTCTCAAATCCCTATGGGATTATCACCATTAGATTTGGCACGGTCGAACCCCTTTGAGCCAAGTTTTGGCTTGATCAGACACTCTAAAACAAAGATATGAGTAAAACATTAAAACAAAAGAGGTCGCACACTATTCTCGTATAGCCTCACTGCACCAAAACACCATTAAAGGTGGCTTTTTTTATGGTCACATGCAGTCACTTTCGGGTTCCGTAACTCACTAGTTCCAAATCGGATCGCTCCTAAATTTGGTGAGCGTATTCGTCTCATTAAGACGAACAATTCGATATGTGGCATGCCCCGAGATGATATCTGAGCAGGGAGAAAAGCTAGAGAGAAGTTGCCAATCCGTGAAGAAGCTGCAGAAAATTCAACAGTGACATGCCTTGCTCGATGAATCAAATCACGACGCTTGCACCATGGATTGCCACAAAACCAATTTCATTATGTGCATAAGGTTCAGGGCTATCATTAGACTGAACCACGTACATGATGGATGGTTAGATTTCATGCACGATGCCGATGAATTTACTAAAATTCAAGCCGCCAGATTTCAGATTTCGAACAAAACTCAAAAGTTTCGAAATATTCGTTCGGGCTCCAAATCACGTTTTGATTGTTGCCACGCGGTCGTGATGACATACTTAGTGCACTAGTGATCCGAAGTTTTCAAGATTCAAACAAATTTCAAGTCTCTGGATCATGACTTAAAAACATGATTCATGGCTCGAAGTTGGTACCAAAACAATCGTCATGTTGAGACCTACAAGAAAATAATAATCTTTCGATCAAACCGGCATCAAAACAGCCCCGGGTCAGCCATGGAAGATCACGCAAGTTCTCGGGCAACCACATGGACTGTTTTGAAATTCCACACATTGTTAGGTAGGGACAAAACAGTTCTTTTACACCCATTTTTAGAATTTCTTTTAATTCAATTAAATCTTAATTTTCACCAATTATGTCTAATTTTGATCAATCCACCCATGTTTGGGCACAACTCTATACAAACAGGCACTGCCTCATTATAAAAACACTCGCTCACCCCCACAAAGAACCTCGGTCTTCAGTTGATTTTTGAGAAGATTGAATATAAATTTCGATTCCTTGCTTGAGCTTGAGTACGTCTTGGAGAGAGAGAGAGGAGAGAGAAGAAAGGGATCGGTACCCTTCGAGCAGGCAACTTTCTCTCTCCTCCCCTCTCTCTCTTTCTTCTCTCTTTCTCAATCTTCTTCTCTCTCTTTCTCTCTCTTCTTTCTCTCTCTTCTCTCTCTCTTTCTTCTCTCTTTCTCTCTCTTCTTTCTTTTTCCTCTCTTTCTCTCTCTGATTCCTCTCTCTCCCAACTCTTGAAACAGTCGACGATGTCTAGTGGCGATTGCATCTCCTCTTCCTTCTTCTCTCTCCTTCTGTTTATCCCCTTCTTCTCTTTAAACATTCATTTGTTGCTGTCTCGTTCGACCAAGAGGGATTGACGTGAGCATCTCATGGCAGTCATGTCGTCTAGTTGTAATGTTGTTACGTCAGGTTCTCTTGACCCCCTTTACTGCCACGACAGACCGACCATCGTGCCTAGCTATTGATATTGGCAATAACGTCTAGTAGCAATGTAGTGAGCTAGTCTCAGTTATCGAGCCTGTTTAGCCATTATGTCAATTATCCACTAGCATAGTTACTGCCCTGACCTTCTCGCTCAGTTGAATCCTTCTACTCCCCTGTCTTTCTTTATTCTTTTCGAATACACATGCTTGCATACGTTCTTAAAAGAGGAAAAGGGTGAGGCCTGACCCACCTGTCCCATAACCTTTGCCATATATGTGTGTGATTGCAGAAAGCAGAAAATAAGAAGAATACGAGCCAAGGGAGGCGATTCCGATCCAGTTTCATTATTGAGGGGCTTTCTTCGTGATCTAAGAGGGTGCTCACGAGAGTCAGCCCAAGTAAGTCCCGAACCCACTTTTTAAATTCCTCTCTCACCGGTTGGTAACACCTGCCTTTGTCCTTGAACGTGGTTTCTGAGAGAGCGATCTCACAAATGCCCCGAGTCTTCCCCGAAACTTAAGACAGGAGCTGCTTGATCCCCCAAGTATCCAGAGGGTGAGATCGAGACATTTAACCAGACAAGTTCTGACTTGGCCCGACTCCAATGATAGGATTAGAGTCGGGAGGTAACTGTAAATAAACAGGGTGGGTCGTCCCCCCAAAATTGTTATAGGCACTACGTATTGGATTGTCCAATGGTGGTTTAAAGCCCTCTTACCTGAAGGTGCAAGGAGAGGGTCGTGTCTTGTAAGGCCTCAACCTATTAAAACCCTAAAGCGCACTGGAGATTGTGTGTGTGAGTAAGGATATTACAAAATGGGACCTCCATTTGTCATTGTCCTCTCTTCGAATGAGGGTAGAAGTCCCAAGTTACAAGACTGGCTTAGCCTGATCGACGGGGCTTCTACTTCAGGAGTAGGCACTGCTAGCTTCTGTCTGTCTGCATTGTATACTTTAACTGAGTTTTTTACTGTGTGATTTTGAGGAATGTTCCTGTAACTATTAGCTCATGTAAATGTGTGAAGTTTTAATACCTGATCTTTACGTTTTTTATTCCTCTAGTATACTCTGATGCATGACATTGTTCTGTGACATCACGTGAACTGTAATAATTTGGGGCCCTAATATACCTCATGTGTGCATGTAGGCAGGAATGCAAGGGTACTGATTTACTTACTGGGCTTTTAGGTCATACGTCTCTTTTTTGTTTCCTTCTATGTAGAATGAGAACCTTTAGCCCATGCGTGGGCCGCTGGCCAGTGGTAGTAGATGTTTGAAGCTCGAGTTCTATCCACGGATCTTTTGATTGTAGGTGTCTGTTGTCGGTGCCACAATGTCATTCTGATGAATATTGTATTTTTGTTGGCAGGCCGGTAGTGCCACGACCATTTTATAAAAGAATTTTTGGAGATTGAATATATATATTTATATGAGATGGTTTTATTTTGCTCAGTTTGTGGCCTTTTTTTTTGAGTTTATTTTGTTTCATGGTTTTCTTTGATTCTAATAATTTTATACGCGTTGAGCCACTCCCACCTGAATGCAAGTCGCAACCTCCAGTCACGATCCCGCACCCTATCTCCCTCCGGATAGGCGATAGGCACCAAGAGGCGGGGTTGTGACAACGACTCTCAAGAAGAACTCATTGACAGGTTGGAAAAAATGGTGTGCACCATCATGGAGAAGATTGATCACATGGAAATCATGTGACACATTGGCATCACAGACTCCCTCTTGCCCTTGACTCAGGCCTCCATATGAGTCTACCCTGCTCTGACCCACTCCTTCATCGGGCAAGCAGGCTTTCCCTAAGAGTACCATCTTGAACCAGCCCCGTCACTTAGGTCGTGTCTCTCAAGTCCACAAGAGACCTCAGGGCATCGACCTGATGGAAGGTCGAGTCCTTCATCCTCCCCAGCCCAAGATGACTTCAGTTCCTGACCCTCATCCATTGTCGCACCTGATGGAGACAGCTCTCTCTTGTTCAAGAAGAACTAACCAGCCGCGACCTAGATCGCAGTTTTGACGCGAGGTCCATCAAAACCTCATGGCTGAATGCGATAGAGGTTTACAAATTTTGACTAGGGAGGTGACCAAGGCAGTCAAAACAACCAATTCTGATGACCCTCTTCACCTGAATCCCTTCTACCCCCTTTAGATGATGAAGCCTGAAGAAGAGCTTCATGAGTCTTGTGTTGTTTACTGTCTTAGAAAAAGACCCAGTAGCTCAGCAGCCACGTCCCAAGACCGTCGAGAACTGATCCAAATGCGAGCAGCTTACAAGAGTCGAGTTCAGTCAGGGCATGCTGGCCCCTGCTGACTGACCTACCACATACGACCCATCACGTTCGCAAGCCTTTTGTAGCCACTAACGTCGACCTCCATAGTGAAACGGTCAATGTAATGGTCGTAAGCGAGCCCAGTGACACGCAGGAAGAGCGTATGAACAAGTTTGAGGATATGGTGCTCGTGATGAAGGAAAAGATTGATCGTATCGATGTCGACGCCAGTCAGCTAATCATGAGGGCAATTCCCATCACTCTGATGGTGCACCTCCACGACACCCCCCTCCTTCTACCTCACAGGATCATTCTATCCCTCATCCCGTCTCTTAGACAGACATTGACGCAATGGTCACCAATAGCTTAAAGAACAGACAAATCCTAGGGATACAGAGCGCAATGCCTTATCAAAGGCCATACCCCTCGTATATTGATCAGGTCTAGTTTCCCACAGATTACAAGAAAGGGACGTATCCTTTATTCAATGGAACCACGTCCCCAAACCAGCATATTGCCCACTTCCATGCAGCATGTCAAGAAATAGCAGGTGATGGGAGACTTCTTCTCCGACAATTCGTTAAGGCCCTCGATGGCCAAGCATTTCATTGGTATGCCCGACTTCCTCCAAACGAAGTGCATACGTGGGAGGAGAAGGAGAAACTATTATATCAAAGCTTTTATGAGGTCGAAAGAGAGGTTCAAACCATCGAACTTCTCACGCTGACTCAAGACCCCGATGAGCCCGTAGATCAATTCATATCAAGATGGAGAAACGTGGCTTCCCGCCATCCTAATCCTATGCCTGAGATGGAAGTAGTCCAAACTTGTGTACGGAATATGTGACCTGAAATCGCTCTACATGTCGAGGCCTTCAATCCAACCTCCATGTTAGAGTTGATCCCTAAATCAGTTTGCATAGAAAGTTTGTCATGTCATCATGGTGCGACACGACAGCCATATACAAGTTTAGCAACTAACCGGGGTAATGATAGCTCTCGAAATAACACACGGGGCAGCCTACATAAAGGGGTAATCAGTGCAGCTGTCATGGTCTTTGATTTAAAGAAGACTTCCCCCCAAACCTTGGACATCTCTAAAGGGGTAACTGTCTTGCACAAGTTTCCTTAATATATTCGCAAAGAAAATGGGGGAGTGTTAGGAGTTTTAGAATCTCCCTGTAAGTGACCCCCAAGTCACTTCTCTGTTGGGGTAAGGAGATCTCCCAAAGTAGGACCTTCTTATCAATGATTTACACTCTGCGGAGCCCTCGATTCCCCAGCCATGGATAGTCTACCATGGCCGAAGCAGACTCAAGTCTTTAAGGCGAGAAGCAGTTTGCCAAGATAGGGCTATTCACCAGCCCAGCGAGATGAATCAAACATCACCTCAAAAAACAAGAAGAAGATGGGCACCAAGGGCTACTCGCCGAAGAAACAAGATCGCTTAACCTACAGTTGAGCAAGAATTTCTCAAGCCCCTTCCTCCACTGCCAACTTTACTGAACTTCATCCCTGGCACGATCCTTCTTCCTTCTTCATCCTATCAAGAATACATCCCCATGGCATCTCCCACTCAGCATACGTCCGGTGAGGATGATGACGTTAAAAGCACTCTCCAAAGGTCTAAGCAAGGGAAAGACTTAAAAGACCCCTTGCACATGTCCAATGAGGGTGACAATGTTAAAAGCATTCCCGAACGGTCTAAGCAAGGGAAAGACTTAAAAGACTCCTTGCACCTGTCCATTCCTAGTGATGACGTAAAACGATGCCTAGATCAGTCTGATGAGGGTAACGACCTTAAAAGTCCCCCACCTTCTAACCCTTCTCCTTCGGCTTTCATTCTCTCTCTTCTACATCCCTTGTAGTACCACCTTGATATGCTCATATTTCGAGGCACTCGACCGAGAATTTGAAGGAATCAATATAAGAAGGATGTAGCGGAAATGATTGAGAAAGACCTTGACACTAGCAGCAGAATTCCTAACAGTTGCTTATGCCTTGGCAGCTAAAGCCAAGGCAGAGCCACCTTCTTCAAAGAAGCACAAGAAGTCGAAGCTAAAGAAACCCCAGTGGCCCTTTGAGCCTGACTTTGAGCAGAGACTGAGAGATTCAAGAGGGAAATGTTTCTACACTCAGGATGCTTGCCACATGACACAAGTCTCTGAAGAACCAACTGCCTCGGAGCAAACACTCCAGGCATCCATACAAATACCCTGAGATTCGTACGAAGACACTCCTCACATCATTATCACTGAGCCTTAATTTTCCTCTAACTTTCGAGATAAGTCTCTCCAACCTTATGTGTTTTCCACTTTTGAGGTTGAACTTTTCGTCACTCTGTTCGTGTAGTTGTTCACCATCTCGGCATCGATCCGACTATCAAACCTGTCAAACAGAAATCGAGAAGGTTCAGGCCTGACCTCGAGATGCAGATAGACTACGAGGTGACCAAACTCAAACAAGCAGGCTTTATTCGCGAAGTCAAGTACCCGAAATGGCTAGCAAATGTTGTTCCAGTAAAGAACAAAAATTGTAAAATCAAGGTGTGCATTGACTTCCGCAACCTCAATACTGCTTGTCCCAAGGATGACTTCCCATTGCTAATCACCGAGATGCTCATCGACTCAATGGCTCATTGTCTAATCCTTTCCTTCATGGACGGTTACTCCGGGTATAAGCAGAAGCAGATAAGGATGACACCTGAAGATGAAGAAGCCACTACGTTCTTAACTCCGAAAGGGGACTTTTGTTACACGATGATGCCTTTTGGATTAAAGAACGTTGATGACACATACCAGAGAGCACTGACGACCATCTTCAAAGACATTATGCTTAAAGAAGTGAAATGCTATGTAGATGATTTGGTGGTAAAATCTGAAGTGACGGATGCTCACATGAGAGACCTTGAAAAGGTATTCAAGCGACTACACCTTCATCAACTTAAAATGAACCCACTGAAGTGTGCCTTTGGCATACGTTCGAGAAAGTTCTTAGGGTTCATTGTTAGACATCGAGGGATTGTAGTTGATCCAGTCAAGATCAAGGCGATCCAGGAGATGCCATCACCAACTACACTTCAAGAATTGAGCTCTCTCCAAGGACAACTGGCACACATTCGCAGGTTCTTCTCGAATCTCTCAAGTCACTATAAACCCTTTACACACCTGCTGAAGAAAGATACCCCATTCATCTAGGATGAAGCATGTTAGGCAACCCTTGATGACATCAAGCATTATTTACTCAACCCTCCATTGTTCTCTACACCTGTATTGGGAAAACCCCTCATTTTATACGTGACTGCTTTAGACGAGTAACTCGAAGCATTGTTGGTACAAAACAATGAAGAGGGAAAAGAGACTGCGTTATATTACCTCAGCTACAGGATGCAAGGGGCTGACAAGAATTATCCCCCTATTGAGAAGATGTGTTTGGCTCTGATCTTCGTAGTACAAAAGCTCCGCCACTACTTACTTGGTCACGATGTAAAACTTATATCAAAAGCAGACCCTGTAAAGTTTCTCATGACACGTCCCTGCCTATCAAGATGTCTTTCTAAATGGGCATTACTGATGATGGAATTTGACATCACGTCTGTCCCACAAAAGGCTATCAAGGGCCAAGCTTTGACTGACTTCTCCCAGCACACCCCATACCGGTAGACACTCCTCTATCAAGTGACCTCCCTGATGAAGAAGTATTTTGTTCTGACCTTACTCTTGTGTGGGAATTGTACTTCGACAGAGCATTCCAATTAGACCGAGAAGGTGCCGAAGTAATGTTCTTGATGTCGAGAGGAGGAATATTGCCACTTTCTTTCTCTCTCTCTCAAGCTAGTTCTCATAATGAGGCAGAATATCAGGCCCTTACAATCGAATTGGAGATAGCCTTCGACCTCGACTTGGAGCAGCTCAAGATCTATGGTGACACTGAGTTGGTTATCTGACAACTCAAAGGGATTTATGATGTGAGAAAAGACACTCTCAAGCCTTACCACGATACTGTAAAATCGTACATGGCTCAATTTGAGGACCTATCCCTGAGTCACATCCCCAGGAGGCTAAACTAGTAGGCTGACGAAATTGTGAAACTCGGTGCTACTATTCAATTATCCTCGTCAGGGCCCACACTTGTCTGGGTGGCAGAATTGAGACACATCAAACTAAGAACTGAGGTTGATGCGTACGACGAGAGAAATATCTTTCCCCAGTGCCCTCCTTATTCATTTGGAGCACTTCTGTTAGCCAAATAAGTAATCAAGACTGACTAAGCAATAACACATAGTCAAGGAGCTAAGAGTCGGAATCAGGAACCAAAATTCTTTGACCTAATGTGTGTAAAAATTGAGCTGGTAGAAGATTGGAGAGAACCCATCACCAGTTTCCTAAAATATGGTAGGCTCCCTGAAGATCGTACCAAACGCAACAGCATATGTCGAATGTCTACCAAGTATACCCTCCTTGAAGGAGATGCTCTCTTTAAACGGTCGTTTGACGGCATTCTTCTTAGATGCGTCGATATCCAAGAAGCAAATAAGGTGTTAGAAGAAGTCCACTCAAGCATTTGTGGACTACACTAGTCCCGTCCGAAGCTTTATGAACGAATACGTAGGTTGGGATACTAATGGCCTTTCATGATTGTCGATTCTTTAAGCTATTCTAAAAAGTGCCACGTATGTCAAATACACTCCAACCTGGTCCACCAGCCTCCAGAGCCTTTACACCCAACAGTTGCATCATGGCCCTTCTCACAATGGGGTATGGACATCGTAAGGCCTATTGACCCTCCTTCCATAATGGGCCATGTTTTTATCCTTGCTGCAACAGATTATTTCTCTAAGTGGGCCGAAGTGGTCCCCCTTAAGCAGGTTCCAAGGAATGCAGTGGCCAACTTTGTTTGACATCATATCGTATATCGCTTCGGGGAGCTCTACCAGATTATATCTGACAATGGTCCTCAATTTAGGAGTCATCACATCGATCGCTTAGTTAACCAATTCGGTTTCGAATGGAGGTACTCAACTATATACCACCCTCTAGCGAATGGATTAGCTAAGGCTTTTAATAAGACTCTGTGCAACGTCATAAAAAGGTCAGTATAAAAAACAAGGAAGAACTAACATGAGAAGCTTCTTGAAGCCTTATGGGCTTATCGCACAACTACGCGAAATGCTACTAATTCCATTCCTTACTCTTTGATTTATGGGGGTGAAGTAGTTTTACCTCTCGAAATACAAATCCCTTCATTGCGAGTCTCTATTCACCAAGGAATAACTGAAGACGAGAGAGTTAAGCCATGGTATCAAGAATTGGATGCACTCGATGGAAAGAGGTTAGAGGCTCAGCAGAGCCTTGAACTCAGTCAAGGGAGAACGAAGATGGCTTTCGACAAGTCTGTCAAAGTCCGCTCATTCACCCACGGTGATCTAGTCTTGGCTGTCAAAAGGCCTATTTTATGCATGGTCGGCATAAAGGGAAGTTTGAGTCTAAGTGGGACGGTCCCTTTATAGTAAAAAAGGTCTCGTCCAACGGAGCCTATAGACTGACACATCCTGAAGGAGGGGAAGCAATGCCCCCTATCAATAGACGATACTTAAAGAAGTACTATCCATAATGCGTATTCAAAAAGAAAGGGACTCAACGAGAAAATAAGCAAGATAGTCCAAACAAAATTCTAATTCTTTTTATTACAATAAAATTGAGTTACAAGTTACAAGATACAAGAAGCATATTACTTGGGAGGTTACAAGTCTCTTGCATCTGAAGATAAGAGGACAGTTACAAACCAAAAATTATACTCTTGCTCGTGCATCTAAGGATAAGAGAACGGTTACAAGCAAAAATAAATGCATGCCCCTTGAGGAAGAAGCAAACGCACTAAAGAAAGGCCTTCCTCATGAAGAAGAAGCGAAACCACTTGGAGAGTTAACTTTAATTCATCTGACGAGTAAGAGGATTGTTACAGGCCAGAAGTCAACCCCAAGAGGTTAGCCTTAGTTCATTAAACGTGTCTATCCAACATATAATCCAATATCAAATAAACAACGAAGGACTCAATCGACGCGTGTATCAAACATACAAAGAACTGGCCTATGATGGAAATCATACCCTGTTCATAGCGGGTGCCCTACCACAGAACAACATGGACCTCATTGTAATTCTAGAGGATTTGGCTTCCAACAGGTACCATAAGCCATGCCCCATCATCATTCACCACTTTTTGCCGCATGAAGATCACCGCATGTAGCTCGTCGCTAAGTGCCGCAAGTCCCGCACGTAACTTACTGTCATAAAAAAACATCACTCTCCACACCAGGATTCACGATGGTTCACCTCCCATGACCGTTTGTCTGCCATTAGAACTTCTTCTAACGGTCAGAAAATCACTGAAAAATTTCTCGCTTGTATTTTTCACCTGGACAGCACCAGAACTTCACTAGAAACTTTTGCAAACTTCCCCTACGTCCCCGAGAACCTCTGCAAAAAACCACTAACAACATCGAAAAGTTACCACAATCCTCGAGAAACTTCTTAAAAATCCTTGAAAAACTCCCAAGACACGTAGAAATGCTCACAGTTTCACTTCCTGCCTCTTCTACCAAACACTGTTGCAACTGGAACCCATTTCGTTTCCCAAAAAACTCCCCAAAGAACTCTCCTTTCCTGCTGCCTTCCCTGCAAAATTGCCTAGAATCCCACTGTTGGCCAAGAACCTTCCCTGCAATACCTGTACCAGAGTCCCACTGCTTGTCGGAACTTCAACTGACCACCCTCTTCTCACCGTTAAGAAAATTTTCGCTTAATGTTTTTTTACCCTTGGTGAAAAACTGAGGGAAAATAGGATTTTACCCCATTATATTAACCACACTACCATCAAATTCCCCTCACAAACTGGGAATTTCAGTCGCATCCAACGGAGGCCAAGCGACGATGAGTTGGGTCGGGCTTTAACTCAAGGCACGTGGTAACTCTCATTGATCCATCGTCAGCACTAGTTGATGTTGCACCGGATGAATTTCAAACAACCCTAGCATCGGTTGACTTAGTGTCGGGTGTGTTTTTCAAAACAACCCTAGCATCGGTTGACTTAATGCCGGGCGTGTTTTCAAAATAACCCTAGCACCGGTTGACTTGGCACCAAGTGTGTTTCCAAATGACCCTAACCCCGGTTGTCTTCAAACAATATGACGGGTCGTTCACAGTGCCGGCTGAGTCTTTAACAACCCAGCGCTGGTTTTGTTTTTGAGAACTCAGCACCGGTTGAATACTCGCAAGAAACCACTAGTTCTACACAGGGTAAGGGTTGTATTTCAAGCAGCATATTGTCGCCCACTTATCCTTTGTGGGGTTGCACCCAAGCCATGACCTATCATCCCCAGTGATGTTGCACCAGGCTGTTGCACCCAAAACTGTGGCCTTTCGTCCCTAATGGAGTTGGGAGCTATCCCTCATCCCCATAGGATTCACACCCATACTGCAGCTCATTATCCCCAGTGAAGTTAGTTTCATTCTTACCTCTTCAATTTTTGGTGGGTCTGTTTCACACCAAGCCATCGCTCACCCTGGAGAGTATGCTTACCCCCCACGAAACCATAGTGAAGTCCGCTTTTGTTGAACATCCTTCATCAGGACACCATTTCCTTCAGAGCCCTTGGATTGTGAATGGTCTTAACCATTTTATCCCTAGGGACTCGGATCGCCATCCACAGATCTATTCCCCGTAGAGCTTCTCCTACATGGCGGCATCACCTTGGTCCGTGCTGCATGTCCCCAAACTGCACAGCCCAGGTCTAGCTGCATGACCCTAAACTACACAGCCTCGGTCCGTGTTGCATGACCCTAAATTGCACAGCCTTAGTCCATGTTGTATGACCCTAAACTGCACAGCCTCGGTACGTGCTTCACGACTAAACTACACAGCCTCGGTCTGTCATGTATGACCCTAAACTTTACAGCCTCGGTCCGTGCTGCACGACCCTAAGCTGCACAGCCTCGTTCCATGCTGCATGACCCTAAACTGCATAGCCTAGGTCCGTGTTGCATGACCCTAAAGTGCATAGCCATGGTACAAACTTTATGACCTTAAACTGTAGTGGAGGTCTAGTCGCATGACCTTAAACTGCTCCTAGCTGCATGAATTTAAACTGTACCACCATGGTCAAGCTGTATGACCTTAAACCATAGTACACGTCCTAGCCATATGGCGTTAAAAGGCTTAGCACTGTGGTCCGAACTATATGACCCTAAACTGTAGCAAAGGTCTAGTCGTTGGACCTTAAACTGCCTGGTCCTAGTTGTATGACTTTAAACTGCATAACCATGGTCCAATTGTATGATCTTAAACCATAGTGCATGTCCTAACCGCATGACGTTAAACTGCTTTGCACAGGTCCAAGAGGCATGACCATAAACTTGCCCCCACATATGTGCACATGCCTTTCACGCACGCCTTTCCTAACCTACCTGTTAGTTTGTGTGCGCCTCCTTCATTGTCTCCCTAGTGAGTTCATTCAACATGCCACCATACCTCATTCCGCAGTGACTCTCACCCCCGCTCGCAAGACGGCGAACCATCCTGCCATCCGAATAGTGCGTGCGGCCTACTCTTTTTCGATATTTTACCCATAACTTTGTCCTAGAGTACCCAATTAAGCCAAAACTTGATTCATAAGGGTTTTCAACCATTCCAGATCCAATGGCAGTGGTCCCAAAACAATTTTAAGCACCAAAAACATAGTTCTAGTTAGCCATTTATGGATGCAAAAGACCGATTTTTCTGAAATTGTTTATGTGTTCACTACCTTAGACATGTCTGATTACGATGAAACTTGGTAGGTGGCCTTTTGGAGTGCTTATGAAGATCTTGACCATTTCTGGGGTGATTCTGAGACTGTCAAAATTTCCACTGTTTTGTCAGGCTTTATTGACCTACTTCCTCTTTATTCCGCATCAAGGACCAAAGTGCTGAAAAATGTTTTCAAACAACTTGCCCCGCCGAATGTTGTGCTTCGAGAGAAGTGAGAAGGAAAACATTCAAAAAATTTCCTTCGTCTTTATTACTTTTTTCTTCTTAGCCACAGGACCACATGAACACCGAGGAGATTCACGCAATGTTGCAACTAGGATCCTCAAACTTTTGGATGCAATGTACAGGTCCATTTATGGAGACTTTAGGGGGAGAAGATTTTCTTTTGAGGGATCTTGTCGATGTCCTCACCCTCATGTGGACTGTTTATGATTCTGAAGCTGAGGATTTTGTGAACCTCGTTAGTCAGAGTCAAGCCCATCTGATAGTTGAGTGCCATGCTGAAGGGCATTTTTCCCATTTGTTCTAGGTTTCTTTGTCTTGGATGGACAATAAACGATTCTTTGATTGGTGATCATCTGCGTTGTGCACCAGTTATTCGAGGTGACCAGCTTTGGGTATAACCCCTACCTACTGTTAGCACTCTCGCATAACAGGTCCTAAGTCATGGCTGACTTAGCCTTCTTTAGGTGTCTTTGGTTTGTCAGAGTGACTTCTTATTTGTTTGTTCTGGATGGTTTGCTAAATAACCTTGGTCGGTGATTGTCTGTGTCATGCATCAGTTATTTCTTGGTGGGTAGGGTACCTCAGTTTATCGAGGTGACTGGCTTTGGGTATAACCCCTACCCACTGTTAGTAGTCTTACGTAACAGATCCAAAGTCATGGCTGACTTAGCCTTCCTAGGTCGTCTCAGACATCTTTGGAGTGTGTTTAGTAACCTCTTGAGAATGTTGCTCTTATTTATGAGACTTGTCTTGCTTTCTTGGGGCATCTTCTGTACTTCGAGTCCTTTTCATAAATGGACTCAGGGTGTCTGAATCTTATCCTTGAAGCTCATGTTTTTGGGTCCTAGTATTGTGACATCAGGGATTTTTATTTTTGAGTGTGAGCTAAAGCCGTCTATTGAGGCAAACACTGCATCAAGATGTTTATTGGTCCTAAGCATCCTTTGCGGATTTTCACTTGGACTGGAGAAGCTGCACCGTAGAGATGGTTTTCCCCAACTTCCTCTTTTTTTTTACTTGGGGCTCTTTTACTCATGGCCTTTCGACCATGTCCACTGTTATTCGTCCATTTTTACTCATGATGCCCTTTTGGGGTTTTCACCGTGCCTGGGTTTTTATTTTTACGGAACTCTTTTACTCATGGTTTCGTGACCATGCCCGTCTGTCATTTTTACTCATGGCGTTCCCTCGTCCAGGTATACACGATGCCCATTTTTTTGTGAAGGCGTGTTTAAGGTCATGCCTTCGAGACCTGTGCGTAGCGTTTTAACGTCATGCGGTTAGGACACGAACAACAGTTTAAGGTCATACAGCTGGACTGTGGTGGTGATAAAAGGTAGTCTGTAGAGGCCATGGAGTGAGTATGGTGCTGGTTTTAGCTCACTATGGGGAGATGGCACTAAGCTACCTATGAAAGATGGACAATGCATGGAAGGTGGATGAAAACGTGGTGAGCCACTAGCTTACGATGAGTATGGGTGGTGGGGTGGTTCAATGTTTTGTGAGCACGGGTCAGACTCACTGGGGAATGATGAAGGATGATGAAATGAATAGACTCACTAAGGAGGTAATGAAAGTGGTGCGTGCACACGAACGAGTCAGTTAGGGCAGACGTACATGAAATGCAAGTAAAGGGCGTCTGCGCATGTGTAGCAGTGTCTTGTAAGGTCATGCCTCCAAGCCCTGTACAAAGCAGTTTATCGTCATACGGCCAGGACGTGCACTATGGTTTAGGGGCATATAGCTTGGACCGTGGTTATGCAGTTTCAATTCATATAACTAGGACCACGAAGTTTAAGGTCGTGCAACTAGACTTCCACGACAGTTTAAGGTCATCTATTTTGGACCATGGTGCTAAGCCTTTTATCGTCATGTAGTCTGGACGTACATTATGGTTTAAAATCGTATAGCTTGGACTCTGTTGTTTAACGTCATGCAGCTAGACCTCCGCTATAGTTTATGGTTGTATAGTTTGGACCATGTAGTGTTTTTAAGGTCGTGCACCTGGACCAAAGCTGTGCAGTTTAAGGTCATGCAGCGTTGACCAAGCTATGGGTCGCCATGTAAGTGAAGCTTCATGGGAACAGGTATTGTAGACAACAATCTGACTCCTTGGGGATCAAATAGGTAAGGGGCTCAGATGAGAAGACTGACTTCATTAAGGATAACGAGACAAGTCCGAGTCCCTAATAGGGGAAAAATGATACTTGACTCCTTGAAGAGGGGGTAACTAGGAGTGAGGCAGACCTACTAGGGGTTGCAAAGGTAAAAACGACTCTAACTCCACTAGAGATAATGTTTTGTAGTATGAGTAGGATTCCTACTGGGGATGAGAGGTCATGGCCTGAATTGAACGACCTGGGCATCACTTCACTGGGGATAATAGGTCATTCTCAAGGCGCAACTTCATTAGAGATAATAGTAGTAAGACATGCACGACTTCAACATAAGGTGTGCAGCAATGGACTATTTAGAATACCGTCAGTGCTAATCATAGCCAACATCACTTCTTGAATACTCAGCTGGCACGGAGCGTTTTGAAAACGCAGTCGGTTCTGAGAACGATCAACATTGTTTGTTGACCACTTAACCGGCGTTGGGTTGTTGAAAACGCAGTCGGCGTTTGAGGGCAGCCCGCATTATTTCTTGAACATAGTCGGAGCTAAGCTGCTGAGAGCACAGCCGACACTAGGGTCACTAAAAACAAAGCCGACGCTGGGGTTACTAAACCCACAACCAGCGCTGGGTAGTTTTGACAACATAGCCGGTGTTGGGCTTGGATTAGTATTTGAGCCCAGACCCAAACCCGATCCGGTCCTAACTTCTATTGGAATGGGATTTCATGGGGAGGGGGGGGGGGGGGGGTAAAAACTTGCTTGGACCTCGGGTCAGAGCCCGACTCGGTCTTGCCCTTTTAACGTTTGGCCTTCTTTGGACGTGTCTGGGAATCCGATTTTGTGAGGGGCATTTTGGGAAAGCATTGTCTATATAAAGGGGGTAAAACCCCATTTTCATGATTTTCACTGACGGTAAAAATTTTAAGGTAAAAAATCAACAGTGAGAAGGAGATTTCCAGTGAAAGCTTGCATGAGCACGCATGAGATTTCAGCAAGATTTGGCTAGAGTTTGCCAGGACACAGGAGCAGGTTCCGATTTAGAAAAACAAAACACCAACAAGAAAAGAGACAGGATTTGCAAGAGTTACGAGAGTTTGTAGGGAGTTCACCGGGGAAACAGGGAACTCCGGTTTTGTTGTTTAGGGTTCCGGCGAAGGGAGGATGAGGTAGGAGTTGTGGCAGTCAGTTGCTCAAGGTCTTTCGCTAGCTTTAGCAGTTTTTCTGCAGATGCACAATGGTTTCCCGGTAAGTTGGGGAAGGTTTGCAGATGTATTTCGACAACGAAAGGGGAATTCAAGCGAGAAACCGAAGGGTCAAGGAAACATACCGTCACTGAAGGTGAACGGTCTCGGGGAAGGCAAACGGTTGCCATTGGAAGTCATGCAACCATCGGGGATCCTTAAAAGTCGCGGGGATGCGGAAAACAAAGACTCACCAGGAGGTGAACAACTGCAGTGAAGAACAAGGCCGGTGCTGACTTAGGACACGCAGCCGGCACTGGATTTTTAAAAGCTCAACCAGTGCTGATCCTGAAAAGCAGCTGACGCTAGCCTTTGGAAGACACAGCCAGTGCACAAGTCAGTTGGCTCTGGGAGTTAGCAATACAGCTGACGCTAGCCTTTGGAAGACGTAACTGGCATTGGCCTCTGACGGCGCTTATCAGTCCGTGGTGGGAGTGATGAAACGCACGATGTTGCTCACATGTGGCAGTAAGTCGCATGTGGAAACTATTGCACCCAACAATGAGTCATGTGCAGTGATGTTCACGTACGGCATTGACTTGGGTAAGCAAATGGTGGTGACGGGTGATAAAGCTTGGTTTATGATGCCCGTTGGAAGCCAAGTCCTCCAACACAACAGTGAAGTCCATGTTGTTCTGTGGAAAGGCATCCACTGGGAACAGAGTATGCTCTCCATCATAGGCCAGTTCCTTGCTAGAGAAGTCTGCCTCGTATGTTTGATATACACATTAGATGAATTGAAGCTGACTCGAAAATGGTTGGCTTCTTCTTTTGGCCTGTAACCATCCTCTTTGGTGGCACTCGTCAGATGAATTGAAGTTGACTCCCCAAGTGGTTTTGCTTCTTCTTCATGAGGAGGGCATTTCTTTGGTGGGTTTGCTTCTTCTTCATGAGGAGAGCATTTCGTTGGTGAGTTTGCTTCTACTTCATGGGGAAGGCGTTTCTTTAGTGGGCTTGCTTCAGCTTCAGGAGGAAGGTGTTTCTTTGGTAGGTTTGCTTTGTTCTTCATGAGGAGAGAATTTCTTTTGGCCTATAACCATCCTCTTATTCTCAGATGCAAGAGCAACACCATAGGTTTTGGTTTGTAACCGTCCTCTTATACCGCAGGTTTTGGTTTGTAACTATCTTCTTATCCTTAGATGCAAGAGCAACACTTCTGGTGTCAACTGTTTTTTTCTCCTCAAATACAAGAGACTTGTAACCTCCCTAATAATGGGGTTTTCGGCTTGTAACTGGTAACTCTTTTTTACTTTAATAAAAAGAGTTAAACTTTGTTCGGACTGTCTTGCTTGCTTTGTATTGAGTCTCTTTCCTTGAATATGCATCATGAGTAGTATTTCTTTAAATATCGTCCATTGGTAAGGGGCATTGTCTCCTCTCCATCAGGAAATGCCAGAATGTAAGCTCCATTTGGTGAGACCTTTTTGACTATAAAGGGACCTTGCCACTTGGGTTCAAACTTCCCTTTACGCCGACCATGCATAACAATAGGCCTCTTGACAGTTAGAACTAGATCGCCACGAGTGAATGAGAAGACCTTGATTGACTTATCAAAAGCCCTCTTCATTCTCCCCTGGTTGAGTTCGAGGTTCTGCTGAGCCTTTAACCTCTTTTCATCGAGGGAATCCAATTTTTTATACCGGAGTTTGATTCTCTCATCTTCGGTTAGCCCTTGATGTATAGCCACTCGCAGTGAAGGGATTTGAATTTTGAGGGGTAAAACTGCTTCACCCTCATAGACCAGAGAATAAGGAGTGAAATCAGTAGCATTTCGTGTAGTAGTACAATAAGTCCATAGTGCTTTGAGAAGCTTCTCATGCCAGTTCTTCTTCGTATTTGATATTGATTTTCATAATACATTGCCCATTATCTTATTGAAGGACTCAGCCAAGCCATTCGCTAGAGGGTGGTGCATAGTCGAGTACCTCCACTCAAAACCAGACTAATTAACCAGGTGATCAATATGATGACGTCGAAATTGAGGGCCATTGTCCGAGATAATTCGATTATATAATGTGATGTCGAACGAAGTTAGCCATTGTTGTCCTAGGAACTTGCTTAAGGGGGACCGCTTCAGCCCACTTAGAGAAATAATTTGTCGCAGCTAGGATAAATACATGACCTATTACCGAAGGAGGGTCAATAATCGCTACAGTGTCCATACCCCATTATGAGAAGGGCCGTGATGCCACTGTGGGGTGTAAGGGCTCTGGAGGCTGATGAATAAGGCTAGAATGTATTTGGCACACCTGGCTCTTTTAGCATAGTTTAAGGAATCAGCAATCGTGGAAGGCCATTAGTATTCCAACTTGTGTATCTGTTCATAGAGCTTTGGACCAGACTGATGTAATCCACATATTCCTGAGTGTACTTCTTCTACCACTTTATTTTCCTTTTGTACGTCCACACATCTAAGAAGAATATCGTCAAATGACCATATGAAGAGAGCATCTCCTTTAAAGATGGTATATTTGGTAGACATTCGACGTATACTGTTGCGTTCGACATGATCTCCTAGGAGCCTGCCATGTTTTAGAGAACTAGTGATGGGCTCTCTCCAATCTTCCACCTGCTCAATTTCCTCGCATATTACGTTGAAGAATTCTAGTTCTTGGTCTTGAACCTTAACCCTTGACTCCTTGCCATTTCTTGTTTAGTCTTAATTACTTCTTTAGTTGAGAGAAGTGCTTCAAATGGACAAGGAGGGCACTCGGGGAAGATATTTCTCTCATCAACTGTATCTACTGTAACGAGCCAAATTTTTTTTTTAAAAAAAAAAATACTAAAAAATAATAAAATTAATTATAATAATAGTAACAATTCTAAAAGATGCCATCAATATATTGCTAATTTTATATTATTAAAATAAATATTGATTAACAATAAATAATGTGATATTATTATTAAATAAGTTAGTCCTTAAAAATGGTCACACACTTGTTAATATACCATTGCATAACAATTGAGGGTTTATTTTTATAAAGTAGACATTCGGTCCACGATATTCTTTCCCTTAATTTTACTTCTCATTAGGTGGCATGGCATCTAAGTAAGCCCATTTCATTTAAATTTGACCCCTCCTTTATGAGGTGTTAGGTATATTTTCTCTCTCTGAAACTCTCTTTCTCTCTCTAGGGTAACTCTTAAGTTCTCTACCCACTACTCCATTAGAGCTCACCATGGAAGGTTGAGGAGACTGTGTAAGAAGGAGTTGGGAGCACGGTTTCTTATCAGGCAAGTGGATTTGGAAGTGGGTGTCATGAATACTTTGTGCATAAGTTAATGTATGGATATGTGAGAATGAAGTTGGAACCTTGAAATTATATGCTAGAAGCCTTGGTTGTGTAACCATTGTGAATGGTGTTAATGCTTGCCAATATTCCAGAAAATTTAGTTTAGATAGAGCTGTTGGTGATTGTTTAGCCGCTGTGAGTTGAAAGTCATGGCTGTGAATGGTTTGTGTTTATGCCTATATGAAGAGTTTAATAAAGAAAAGGGGAAAAATGAAATTTCTAGGAACTATAACTGCATTTATATTCAATGGTTCAGTGAAAAAATGAGGTCTAAATGAGCTAAATTAGTCTTGTATGAAGCTATGTGTGTCTACTATAACTTTCTTTCACATGGAATCGTGAGATTTTGCACATGTTAAGTTTTATACTTCAAAATGTAAGGCAATGTCACTATTTCACAGACAGTAGATTTCTAGCTACTGTCATCTACCTTGCACCAAACTTTTGAATGACCAACTACTATTCAATTTGTTCAAACTGCCGCCATTTGGACGTTGTGTGTGCTCACTATAATGTTAATGTTAAAACGATGTCCAAATTATTCCTGAAAAATAGGCTATATTCTCAATTATGTAGATAGGTCACTGTAGACACTTATAATAAATTGCAGAATTAATGTTTTTGTGGTCATGGATTTTAAATGACCAAATGATGCCTATTTTCTTCCAAACCACAGTCATTTTAAAGATTTATGGGTGAGCTTGAAATTACATGTTGAGCATTTTGAAGTGAAAGCACGTCACTATGGGTAGAACTTTCCAGAAATTGTGCATGCAAAAGTAATGAGTGAGAATGCTATTTATTGAATGTTAAGTGATATTAAAGCAATGAGTGGGAATGCTATTTATTGAATGTTGTGTGATATTAAAGTAATGAGTAAGAATGCTATTCATTGAATGTTAGGTGATATACAAGTGATGGATGAGAATGTTATTCAATAAGTGCCATGAATTATTCATGTGTTAAGTATGAGTGCTATACCACGACTATCATGTGATATACTTGGGCGAAATGTTTATGCCCTCCTATGAGCGCTAAGTAATGATAAGATTCTATGTGTTAGTAATGTGAGAAGCCTTAAATTTCACAGTGATGAATGCTATGTGAAAAGTGACTTGATGGCATGCCTCAAACATGACAACCCTCCCATTGTAGTGAAGTGATTAGTTGACGCCACACATGGGTTACCCGTGGTGGTATGAAGTGGTTCGATAAGAGAGACAGGTCGGCAATGTACCCTAATTCCCTATATGATATGAGGGAAGTTAGGTAGAATGTATAATGGGTGGGTTGTGGCCCCCGAAATCCAGTGTATTATATAGAGAAAACAGTTACTTGTGCATTGCAAGGAAAATGCCTGTGAAAAGCCCCAAAGCGCGCTGGGGACTACGTGTGTGAGTGTGAGGACATTACTGAATGAGACACTCATTATTATTGCGCTCTCTCCCAAGTGATGGTAGATGTTCTAAACAATGGGATTGGCTTGGCCTGATGAATAGAGCTTCTACTTTGGAAATAGGTGAATCTAAGGAGTGAGTGGTTAATAATTTAATTTGTGAATGTGAATGTGAGGAGTGATATTTATTTTTTTGATAATCATGATACGAGTTATGCCATATGTGATAAACGTATTAGTAAAATTGCTAGCAGGATGCTTTTTCCATTATGATCATTTATAAACAAATGAATTCTTTATAATACAAAAATAGATATGTTTTGGATACGTAACTTCTATATCCTCTTATTGGGATTTATAGCTCACTCCTCCTTTTCCATCCTTATAGAGTAGAAACTGCTGGTTAAAGAACTGTCGGTTGGGGGTCATCGATCTGGTCTACCAAGGCTTGTACTTGGGAGGAAGACCTTTTGCTTACATTTGTTTTTTTGGCTGTGGGTCATGTTCTGAGTTGGTTTTCTTTTGGAACTTACTATCTTTGTGTAATTTTGGGCCTTCTGTGCCTGGAATTGATGTACCCCTTAAGGATGTTTATGTAATGATATTAATCCTTAGTTCTCCTTTTGCCTAGTTGTTGGGCTTCATGTTGGAGTATCTTTACTTTCCTGGTTTTCTTGTGTTACCACTTATCAAATCAATAAGCCACTCTATCTTGGGTGGTGTTCACTACCTTTATATCATGAACCAGTACCCTGCTACCCTCGAGTGTGTATGGTAGGGTCCAGGGGGTGGGGTCGTGACTGTTTTGGTATCAAAGCAACCACGATAGGATTCTCGGCCTAGGGAGTCTTAGAGGTCTTCTTAGGGCAGTTTATGAATAGATTAGTAATTAAGTGCTTCTGTGCTAGGTTGAAGAAAGATGATGAGAACTCGTGCTAATAACGCGAGCTCTAGCAATGAGAACACAGAATCCTTTGGGGAGTTCTTTAAGACACTCGAAACCAAGACCCAGATCATGAAAGAGAATATGCCGGCCCCGCCCACCCCTGCCCCTAACCTAGTGGATAGCGAGTGGATTGAAAGATTCACGAGGTTGGCGCCTCCTGAATTCTCAGGGCATGGGGGTGTAGAGAAAGCCGACAGATGGAAGAGGCAAATGGAGAATATTTTTGAGGTGCTACAGTGTGCAGAGGAGCAAAAAGTTAGACTAGGCGCCTTCATGTTAGAAGGAGAGGCTGAACACTGTTGGAACCTAGTAAAGCAGTCTTGGAGGGAAACAAGAACTGAAGCCACTTGGGATAATTTCCTGGTAGCATTCACTGAGAAGTATTTTCCTAAATCTGTCAGGGAAAGGAAAGAAGTTGAATTTATCGAACTTCAATAAGGGAGGTTGACAATTGAGCAGTACGCTGCCAAGTTTACAAAACTTTCATTATGCGCCTCACATTATCAATACAGAGGCGCGGAAGGCTAGTAAATTTGAAAGGGGGCTTCAGCCTGACATCAAGGGAAGAGTGTTGACAGCCAATCTTCAGTCGTATGCCCCTCTGGTAGACTTGGCAATGAAAGTTGAAAGAGATTGCGAATATTATCGCTTAAGGAAGGAAGGAAAGTTGAGACCAGCTCGATCAGGAAATTTTGGGAAGTCGGTTCGGCTACCCATGAAGGGAAATTTTAGAGGATGACCCTACCCTGGAAACATGAGAACTCAGGGAACTCTATTGGGAAATAAAAGGGAAAATCGATGCCCGATGTGTACTTACTGTGGACTGGGGAATCATACCGAGGCTAAGTGTTATAAGAAATTAAATAAGTCCCTTAAGTGTGGCAAGCCTGGCCATAGGATCCGAGATTGCCCCATGGTGAAGCTGGAAGACTGACCAAAGGCTCAAGGTCGGGTGTTTGCATTGACGGAGCAGGAGGCCAAGGCGTCTACCTCGTGGTAAAGAAGCAAGGATTTTGATTGACCCTAGTTCTTCTCATTCTTTTCTTGCACCACATTTTACATGTCATCTGAATGTTAAGCCTGCATGCCTTGATTATACTATGATAGTGTATACACCGGTGGGAGACCCTATTAAAACTGATAAGGTGCTTATGCAATGGGAAGTTTTGGTAAAGGAATGTGTCTTGCCTGCAAACTTAATATTCTTAAATATTCAAGATTTTGATGTTATTCTGGGTATGGATTGGTTATCTACTCATCAGGCTATTGTTAACTACCATGATAAAGTTGTGACCTTTAGGCGCTCTAATCAACCTGATTTGTATTTTTTGGGCATTTCGGACGTTTCCCCTCTACACCTTATTTCGGCCCTTCAGGCCTCCTGCCTGCTAGCTAAGAGATGTGTGGGGTTTCTAGCTTATGTAGTAGAAAACTGAGGTATCCAATCCAAGTTAAAAGACATCCTAGTGGTACGGGAATACTCAGAAGTGTTCCATGTGGTATTGACCTCTTTGCCTCCCAAGAGAGAGATAGAATTTGAAATAGACATGGCCCTTGATACAATTCCCCTCTCTAAAGCACCATATAGGATGGCCCCAGTTGAATTAAAAGAATTGAAGGAATAATTACAAGAACTCTTGGATAAGGGGTTCATCTGACCTAGTGTGTCACCTTGGGGTATGCTAGTCTTGTTTGTGAGAAAGAAGGGTGGATCTTTGAGGCTTTGTATCGACTACAGGCAATTGAATCGGATACGGTGAAAAACAAATACCCTTTGCCCAAGGTAGATGATCTTTTTGATCAGTTGCAAGGGGCCCAAATATTCTCGAAGATCGATCTTCGATCGGGTTATCACGAATTGTGGGTCAAGGAAGAAGATATTCCCAAGACTGCATTTAAAACTCGGTATGGACTATGAGTTTCTGGTTATGCCATTTGGTTTAACTAATGCCCAGATTGCCTTCATGGACTTAATGAATAGAGTGTTCTGACCTTCACTGGAAAATTTTGTTGTAGTCTTCATTGATGAAACTTTGGTGTACTCAAAGAATTCAAAAGAACATGAACAACATTTGAGAATGATCCTTCGAACCTTAAAGTCGAAAAAGTTGTATGCCAAGTTGAGTAAGAGTGAATTCTGGCTTCCTAGCATCAATTTTCTGGGGCATGTCGTTTCTAAGGATGGAATTGCTGTCGATCCTTCTAAGATTGAAGATGTGCTAAAATGGGGAAGACCGACTAATACATTCGAGATCCAGAGTTTTCTGGGATTGGTAGGATACTATCGGCGATTTGTGGAAGGATTCTCGAAGATAGCACTTCCTTTGACTCGCCTGACCCAGAAGAATGTGAAATTCGAATGGTCGATCGATTGTATGTGAAATTCAAATGGTCGACCGATTGTGAGGGAAGTTTTCAGGAACTGAAGAAAAGATTGACCACAGCCCCGATTTAGCATTACTTAAAGGGAAGAGGACTTTGTAATCTATACCAACGCCTCCCACAAAGGACTTGGGGGTGTACTCATGCAAAGGGGAAAGGTCATTGCCTATTCCTCCCGGCAATTAAAGCCATGTGAGCAAAATTACCCAACCCACAATTTGAAACTTTCGACAATAGTTTTGCTTTAAAAATTTGGAGGCACTATCTTTATGGGGCCCAATTTAAGATGTTTACCGATCACAACAGACTCAAATATCTTTCTCTGAGAAAGAATTAAATATGAGGTAAAGAAGATGGATGGATCTGTTAAATGATTATGATTATACTATTGATTACCACTCAGGCAAGACCAATGTCGTAGCTGACGCTCTGAGCAGAAATCCCTTGGTATCGATAGCATATTTGATGGTTCAAGATATGAAGATGTTAGAAGATGTGGTAAATTGGCGTCCAATCTTACCTTTAGGTAATGAGATAAGAATGATTGCTCATATAAGGATAGAACCCCGACTCCTCCAACAAATTCGCTCGACACAAGAAAAGGATCCCCAGCTTCTGAAAATTAGGGAAGAAGTGGATTTAGGAAAGAACGACGATTTCTCTGTGAATAGTGATGGTTTGTTAAGATTCAAAAATCGGGTCTGTGTTCCAATGAACGAGGATATAAAGAGAACTATTTTAGAGGAAGCACATCGCTCTCGTTATTCCATTCACCTCAAGAGTACTAAGATGTATCAAGATCTTAAAAGAACATTATGGTGGAACAACATGAAGAGAGAAGTGGCCCTATTTGTAAGTGTTTAACGTGCAACCAGGTAAAAGCTGAGCACCAGAGGCCTACTGGGTTGCTATAGCCCTTGCTCGTGCCCAAATGGAAATGAGAACATATGACCATGGAGTTTTTCTCGGGTTTACCCAAAACGAATAACGGGCATGACAATATTTGGGTCATTGTGGACTGGTTGACTAAGGCTGCAAACTTTCTACCAATCTACACCACTTACACCTTAGATAAACTAGCCCGATTGTACATTAAGGAGATAATCAGGTTGCATGGTATACCAACCAACATAGTGTCTGGCAGGGACTCCAGGTTCACTTCGAGGTTTTGGACTAGTATACAGTCAGCCTTGGGGACAAGACTTACTTTTAGTATTGCTTTCCATTCTCAAACTGATGGACAATCAGGGCAAACCATTCAAACTCTGGAAGATATGTTACGGGCTTATGTAATTGATTCTAAGGGAAGCTGGGATAACCATGTACCTCTGATAGAATTTTCTTATAATAACAACTTCCAAGCTAGTATACAAATGGCACCTTTCGAAGCCCTCTATTGGAGAAAGTGCAGATCCCCTATCTGTTGGGATGAAGTTGGTGAATGAAGGATTTTGGGGCCAAAAATTATTCAAGAGACCTCAGAAAATATTGCCTTAATTCAGGAAAGGCTCAAGACAACTCAAAGTCGGCAAAAACGCTATGCCAATAACAGAAGAAGTGACCTTAAGTTTGAAGTGGGCAATCGGGTTTTCTTGAGGGTGTCGTCAATGAAGGGCGTAATGAGGTTTGGAAAGTGAGGAAAGTTGAGCCCTCATTTCATTGGGCCCTTTGAGATTCTGGAAAAATTTTGGAATTTAGCCTATCAACTTGCTTTACCGCCTGAACTAGCCAACATTCATGATGTTTTCCACGTATCTTTATTAAGGAAATATTTGCCTGACCCGTCCCATATTATAAGGTACAAGCCAATCCCGGTCCAAGGAGACTTGTCTTACATTGAACAACCAATAGAGATTTTGAATCGAAGGGTACAAGTATTACGTAACAAAGAACTCCCTCTAATTCGCGTTTTGTAGCAACATCATTCACCAGGAGAATCAACTTGGGAATGAAAAGATGAAATTCAAAATAAGCACCCTAGTTATTCAAGGTAAGATTTTGATGACAAAATCCCTTTTTAGGGGGGGTGAAGTAATGACCCAAAATTGTTTTTTAAAAAAAACTACTAGAAAATAATAAAATTAATAATAATAGTAATAATTCTAAAAGATACCATCAATATATTGCTAATTTTATATTATTAACGATAAATAATGTGATATTATTATTAAATAAGTTAGTCCTTAAAAATGGTCACACCCTTGTTAATATAGCATTGCATAACAATTGAGGGTTTATTTTTATAAAGTGGACATTCGATCCACTATCATCTTTCTCTTACTTTTACTTCTCATTAGGTGGCATGGCATCTAAGTAAGCCCATTTCATATAAATTTGACACCTCCTTTATGAGGTGATAGGTATATTTTCTCTCTCTCTCTAGGGTAAACTCTTAAGTTCTCTACCCACTACTCCATTAGAGCTCACCGTGGAAGCTTGAGGAGACGGTGTAAGAAGGAGTTAGGGGCACTGTTTCTTATTAGGTAAGAGGATTTAGACGTGTGTGCCATGAATACTTTGTGCATAATGTAATGTATTGATATGTGAGAATGAAGTTGGAACCATGAAATTGTATGCCAGAAGTCATTGTTGTGTAACCATTGTGAATGGTGTTGATGCTTGCCAATATTCCTAAAAATTTAGTTTAGATAGAGCTGTTGGTGATTGTTTAGCAACTGTGAGTTGAAAGTCATGGCTGCGAATGGTTTGTGATTATGCCTATATGAAGAGTTTAATAAAGTAAAGGGGAAAAATAAAATTTCCAGGAACTATAACCACTTTTATATTCAATGGTTAAGTGAAAAAATGAGGTCTAAATGAGCTCAAATTAGTCTTGCATGAAATCTATGTGTGTCTACTACAACTTTCTTTCTTATGGCATTGCGAGATTTTGCACATGTTAAGTTTTATACTTCAAAATGTAAGGCAATGTCATTGTTTCACAAACAGCAGATTTCCAGCCACTTCCATCTACCTTGCACCAAACTTTTGAATGACCAACTAGTATAGAAATTCATTCAAACCACCTCCATTTGAACGGTGTGTGTGCCCACTTTAATGTTAATGTTAAAACTATGTCCAAATTATTCCTAAAAAAGAGCCTATATTCTCAATTATGCCGATAGGTTACTGTAGGCAGCTATAATAAATTGTGGAGTTAATGTTTCTGTGGTCATCCGTTTTAAACAACCAAATGATGCCTATTTTCTTCCAAAACACATTAATTTTAAATATTTATGGGTGAGCTTGAAATCACATGTTGAGGACTTATTGAAATTCTTCTTGAATTGAATGTTCAAGACTAAATGTGAAAACACGTCACTATGAGTAGAACTTTCCAGAAATTGTGCATGCAAAAGTAATGAGAGAGAATGCTATTTATTGAATGTTATGTGATATTAAAGAAAAGAGTGAGAATGCTATTTATTGAATGTTATGTGATATTAAAGTAATGAGTAAGAATGTTATTCATTGAATGTTATGTGATATACAAGTGATGGATGAGAATGTTATTCAATAAGTGTCATGAATAATTCCTGTGTTAAGTATGAATGATATACCATGACTATCATGTGATGTACTTGGGCGAAATGTGCATGCCCTCTTATGAGCGCTAAGTAATGATGAGATTCTATGTGTTAGTAATGTGAGAAGCCTTAAGTGCCATAGTGATGAGTGCTAAGTGAAAAGTGACTTGATGGCATGCCTCAAGCACGACCCTCCATTGTAGTGAAGTGATTCATTAACGCCACGCATGGGTTACTCGTGGTGGTATGAATTGGTTCGACAAGAGATCAAGGTAAAAAATGTAGCCTAACTCCCTATATGATAGGAGGGGAGTTAAGTAGAATGTATAATGGGTGGGTCGCACCCCCCGAAATTCAGTGTATTATATAGAGAAAACAGTGACATGTGCCTTGCAAGGCAAGTGCCTATCAAAAGCCCCAAAGCGCGTTGGGGACTGCGTGTGTGAGTGTGAGGGAATTACTGAATGGGACACTTATTGTCATTGCCCTCTCTCTTGGGTGATGGTAGAAGTCCTAAACAATGGGATTAGCTTGGCCTGATGAAGAGGGCTTCTACTTTGGGAATAGGGGAATTTAAGGAGTGAGTGGTTAGTAATTAAATTTGTGACTGTGAATGCGGGAAGTGATATTGATTTTTATGATAATCCTGATACGATTTATGCCATATGTGAAAAATATATTGGTAAAATTGCTAGCAGGATCCTTTTTCCATTATGATAGTTTATAAATAAAATAATTCTTTATAATACAAAAATAGATATGTTATGGATACATAACATCTAGATCCTCTTATTGGGCTTTACAGCTCACTCATCCTTTTCCATCCTTGTAGAGTAGAAACTACATGTTAAAGAACTGTCGGTTGGGGGACATCGAACTGGTCGACTAAGGATTGTACCTCGGAGGAAGACCTTTTTCTTGTTTGTGTTTTTTTGGCTGTGGGCCAAGTTCTGAGTTGTTTTTTTTTTTGGAGCTTACTATCTTTTTGTAATTTTGGGCCTTCTGTTCCTGGAATTGATGTACCACTTAGGGATGCTTATGTAATGATATTAATCCTTAGTTCTCCTTTTGCCTAGTTGTTGGGCTCCGTGTTGGAGTATCTTGACTTTCTTGGTTTGCTTTAGTTACCGCTTTATCAAATTAATGCGCCACTCTATCTTGGGTCGTGTTCACTACCTTTTGATCACAAACCCATACCCTGCTACCCTCCGATGTGTACAGTAGGGACCAGGGGCCAGGGTCGTGACATCTTGCCCTGAGTTTTACAAGTTCATCAGCCTACTAGTTTAGCCTCCTGGGGATGTGACTCAAGCATACGTCGTCAAGCTGGTCCATATATTATTTTGCAGTATCGTGATAAGGCTTGAGAGTGTCTTTGCTCACGTCATATATTTCTTTGAACTGGCGAATAACTAACTTAGAGTAGCCATAGATCTTGAGCTGCTCCAAGTCTAGATCAAAAGCTATGTCCAGTCCAATTATAAGGGCCTGATATTTTGCCTCATTATGGGAACCGGCCTCGTTGAGAGAGAAAGAAAGTAGCAATACTCCTCCTTTCGGGGTTAGGAATACCACTTTGGCGTCTCCTTAGTCCGATTGAAAGGCTCCATCGAGGTACAATTCCCACGCATGAGTAAGCTCTGCACAAAATACTTCTTCATCATGGAGGTCGCTTGATAACGAAGATTCCGTCGACACGAGGTGTGTTGCGAGAAAATCAGCCAGGGCTTGGCCCTTGATGGGCTTTTGTGGGATATATGTAATGTCAAATTCCATCAGTAGTAATACCCACTTAGCAAGACGTCCTGACAGGCATGGGTGTGTCATGATAAACTTTACATTTTCTGCTTTTGTTATAAGTTTTACTTCATGACCAAGTACGTAGTCGCGGAGCTTTTGTACTGCAAAGATCAAGGCTAAACACATCTTCTCTATATGGAGATAATTCTTCTCAGCCCCTTGCATCCTGCGGCTGAGATAGTACAGTGCAGTCTCTTTTCCCTCATCATTGTTTTATGCCAACAATATCTCGAGTGACTCGTCCAAAGCAATCACATATAGAATGATAGGTTTTCCCAACAGTAGTATAGAGAGCACTGGAGGGTTGAGTAAATATTATTTGATGTCATCAAGAGCTACCTGACATGCTTCATCCCAGATGAATGGGATATCCTTCTTTTACAAGTGTGTGAAGGGTTTACAGTGATCTGAGAGATTTGAGATGAACCTGTAGATGTAAGACAGTTGCCCTTGAAGAGAGCATAGTTCTCACAATGTAGTTGGTGATGGAATTTATTGAATCGCCTTGACCTTGACTGGCTCAACTTTATGCTCTCGATGTCTGACAATGAACCCCAAGAACATTCCTGAACGCAAGCCAAAAGCGCATTTCAGCGGGTTCATTTTAAGTTGATGAAGGCGTAGTTGCTCGAATAACTTTTCAAGGTCTCTAATGTGAGCATCATTCTCTGTGAATTTTACCACCAAGTCATGTACATAACACTCCACCTCTTTGTGCATCATATCTTTGAAGATGATCGTCATTGATCACTGGTATGTGGCACCAGAATTCTTTAATCCAAAAGGCATCATTGTGTAACAGAATACCCCTTTTGGAGTTAAGAACGTAGTGGCATCCGCATCTTCGGGTGCCATCCGTATCTGATTATACTCGGAGTACCCATCCATTAAAGAAAATAGTTGATAGTGAGCCGTAGAGTCAATGAGAATCTCGGTGAATGGCAACGGGAAGTCATCCCTAGGACAGGCGGTGTTGAGGTCGTGGAACTCAATACAAACCCTGAATTGGCCATTCTTCTTCTTGACTAAAACAACATTTGCTAGCCATTTCGGGTACTTGACTTCACAAATGAAGACTGCTTGTCTGAGTTTGGTCACCTCGGCGTCTATCTGCATCTCAAGGTCAGGCCTAAACCTTCTCGATTTTTGTTTGACGGGTTTGATAGTCGGATCAATGCCCAGACGATGAACGATGACTTGAGGGACTAACCCAGGCATCTCATGGTAATGCCAAGCAAAATGACTCTGTTTGCTTGCTAGAAAGTAGTGAAATTTTCTTTCTCTTTTTGAGACATATTTGCCGAGATAAAAGTAGGCCTAGGGTGGCTTCATCTCCTAGATTTATTTCTTTGAGCTCATTAGCAGTAGCTTGACCGCCTTCTTCCCATTCTTCTGGAGCCTCTTACAACTCTTCCTCGTTGTTTCCATATGTCTTTTCATCAACCTCAAGTGCGGAGACCCACGACCTTAACATCTTTGCCTCCAATAGGGTTTCAGAGTAGGTCATGATTTATGCGCCTTTCTTGAATTGAGTGGCAGAAGGGTCAACCTCAAACGTGGGAAGCATATCAGGTTGCAGGATCTTATCTTGAAAGTTACAAGGAAAGTGAAATTCAACAATTGTGACACGAGAAGTGTACTTGTACGAATCACCCAGTCTTTGCCTAGGTGTCGACAGTGTTTTCCTCATGCCAGCTGATACTTCATGGACTTGTATCATGTGGCAAGCCTCTTGAGGATAAAAGCGCTAGCCCCTTGATTCTCTAAGTCTCTGCTAGAGGTCGGGCTCAGGGGGCCACTAGGGTTTCTTTGGCTTCGACCTTTTGTGCTTCTTTAAAGAGGATGGCTCTGCCTTGGCTTTAGTTGCTAGGGCATCACCAACGGTTAATAATCTAGCTGCTTGGGCCAGGCTCTTTTTCAACCACCTTCATTGCGTCCTGCTTATGTTGATTCCTTCAAATTCTCTATCAAGAGCTTCGATGTCAAGACATTTGAAGGTTGTACCTGCAGAAGACATAGAAGAGAAAGGATTAGATGTAGAAGAGTAAGGAGGAGAAGGGTCAAAATGTGGGAGACTTTTATGGTCATTCCCCTTATTAGACCGATGTGGACAGCTTTTTATGTCATCACCAAGGTTGGACGTATGCAGGGGGTCTTTTAGGTCTTTCCCTTGCTTAGACCATTGGGGAGTGCTTTTAACGTCGTCACTCTCATCGGACGTGGTCTGAGGAGAAGAGGACTTGAGGACATCCTCTTAATGGGATGGAGAAGGAAGGAGGATAGTGCTAGGGATAAAGTCCCGTAAAGTTGGGAGTGGGGCAAGGGGCTTGAGAAATTCCTACTCGACTGGCGGTTGAGCAGTCTTGTTTCTACAGCGAGTAGCCCTTGGTGCTCATCTCCTTTTGGTTTTCTATGGTGCTTGATTTGTCTCGTTAGGCTTGTGAATAGCCCTAGATTGGCGAACCGCTTCTCGCCTTAAAGACTTGAGTCTACTTCGCCCTTGGTGGACTATCCATGGTTGGGAAGTAAAGGGTTCAACAGTAATTGAATCATCATTAAGCGAGTCTTGTGTCGGTAGGCCCTCTTGCACCAATGGAGCAGTGGCTCGGGGATCACTTACTGGGACGTCATAAGACTCCTGACATTCCTGTATTTTCTTTACGATTATACTATGGAAACTGGTGCATTAGCATAGGTAGTGGCCCCGTAATTGATGATACGGGCACCAATGGTCCTTTGTTCCCTGAGCTAGGCATCGAGGCTGCCTCGCCGGTTTTGGGGTGATTAGGCCTTCCTGAAGCATTATATCAAAGAAAGCATGAATGATACAGGGGACTTTGTCCTCCTTTTGGATAGTTACTGCATGGGAGGCCTCTGATGCTCCTAATGCCTTCTTTAACTCTTTAAGCTTGATCTGACCCTTTTGAATGAAGGCCTCGATGATTGAGTGAAGCAGTCATCTGTGGGGTGGCCGACTCTTCGATGGTAGGCACAGTAATTTGCTTGAGTATCGAGCCCAGCTTGCTCAGGGAGCTTGGCCTCTGAAAGCTCGGTCATGTTTTGTTCCAACAATAATCAGAATAGCACAAGGACCCATTCCTTCTCAAAGGGGTAGACCTTGTTCTTATGCCTGGTCCAATAGTCATCCCGATTAATGTTAGCAGGTGGGGGTACTCGATTGTATGACTATTGTTGCTTGCCTGCCTGAGGTGTCTTCGTTGTGCTTACCCCTTTGGAGAGGTCCAAAGTTTCAGTATGAGCCTTCTTTAAATCATTGACTGTGACGATTGCACTGAACACTCCTTTTTGTGGGCTACCCCGAGTGTTATTTCGCACGTTAGCATTGCCCTGGTTGTTTTCTGAGCTTGTAGGCTATTGTTGTGACCCATCGTGGTCACAAGATAGTCTTTCTATTCCAACTGATTTAGAGATCAGCTTAGACATGGAAGTTGAATTGGAGGCCTCGACATGTAGAGCAATCTTGGGTTGCATGTTCCGCACACAAGTTTGAACTGCTTCCTTCTCAGCCATGGGATTGGGATGGCTAGCGGCCAAATTTCTCCATCTTAAGATGAACTGATCCACGAGCTCATCTGAGTCTTGGGTCAGGGTGAGAAGCTCAATAGTTTGAACCTCTCTCTCGACTTCATGGAAACACTGATAGAACAATTTATCCATTTCCTCCTAAATATGCGTTGAGTTTGGGGGAAGTCAAGCATACCACTGAAAAGCTGGGCCCTCAAGGATTTCAACAAACTCATGAAGAAGGAGTCTCCCATCAACTGTTGTTTCTCGGAAAGCTGTTTGGAATTGGCGATATGCTAGTTCGGGGACGTGGTTCCATTGAATAAGGGAAACTTCCCTTTCTTGTAATCTGAGGGAAATGGGACCTGGTCAATGTACGAAGGGTGTGGCCTTTGATCACTCGTTGCACCTTGTATCCCCATAATTCGTTTGCTCTTTAAGCTATGGGTTACCATAGGATCAATGTCTGCCTGCGAGGCAGGGTGAGGGACAGAATCGTCCTGTGAGGCAAAGGGAAGGGGCTGCCTTGGAGGTGCGGCATCTGAGTGGTGGGAATTGACCTCATGGTTAGCAAATTGTCGTGCGGCATCTATACGATCAATCTTCTCCATCATTGTGCGTACCATATCTTCAAACTTGGTCAAGCACTCTTCTTGCAAGTCAGGTTCGTTGATAACCATCACATTGACTGTTTCTCTAGGGAGGTCACCCTTAATTGCATTTGAGGGCTTGCGAACTTGACGGGTCGCACGCGTCAAGTAGGTCAGCAAGGGGTCAGCATGCCCCGACTGGACTCGACTCTTGTATGCTGATCGCATGAGGACAGGTTCTCAATGGTCTTGAGACCGTGGCTGCTTATTGGCTGGGTGCTTTTCTAGAACACTAACCACAATGCAGGGTCATGGTCTTTTTCTTCAAGCTTCGTCATCTGAAGAGGGTAAAAGGGATTCAAGCGAAGAGGGCCATCGAAGCTGGTTGCACAGACCCCCCCTGTCACTTCCCTAGTCAGAATTTGTAGACCCCTATTATGTTTAGCTTTGAGCAGTTGATGTACCTCGTGTCAAAACTATGCTAGGGACTGCGGCTGGTCGGCTCTTCTTGCACAAGAGAGAGGTGTCTCCATCAGGTGCAACAAAGGATGAGGCCTAGGGGCTGGAGTTAACCTGGGCCTGGGAGGATGAAGGACTTGATCTTCCATCAGGTCTTTGCCTCGAGCTCTCTTGTGGGCTCTGTTTGAACGTATTTTTCAACACCATGGTCCCTGGTAGGAAGCAGCTCAATAAAGCCTACAAAACAGTGAAAATTCCTGACAGTCTTAGAATGGCACCAGAATTGGTCAATATATTCATCAGCACTCCAAAATACCACCTGCCAAGTTTGTCGCATTTCGACATGTCTAAGGCAGTGAACACAAAGGAACAGTTTTCGAAAAAATGGTCTCTAGCACCCTGAAACAAACCCTACAACTGGAACTACATTTTAAGTGTCTCAAATCCCTTCGATACCATTGCCATTAGATCTAGCACGGTCGAAAAATCCTATGAGCCAAGTTTCGGGTTAATTGCACACTCTAAGACAAAGATATGAGCAAAACAGTGAAACAAGGGGGGCCACGCACTATTCCCATGTGGCCTCACAGCACCAAAACAACATTAAAGGTGGTTGTTTTCACAGTCATGGGCAGTAACTTTCGAGGCCCATTCTCTCTCTCACTTTGTTAGTTGGTGAGACCTAGCGCCGACTGGGGTTTCTTTGTCTGCCTCTGTCAGTCGGTGAGACCTCACGCCGACCGCTTTTCTCTCTCTTTCTCTGTCAATCTGCGAGACCTAGCACCGACAGGGCTCTCTCTCTTCCTCTATTAGTCGGCGAGACCTAGCACCAACTGGTTTCTCTCTTCCTTTATCAGTCGATGAGACCTAACAACTATTGGATTCCTCTCTCTCTCTCTGTAAGTCGGTAAGACCTTGTGCCGATTGGTTTTCTCTCTCTTCCTCTATCAGTCGATGAGACCTCGCGCAGACTGGTTCTCTCCCTCTTCTTCTATCAGTTGACGAGGCTTAGCGTTGACAACTTTCTCCCTCTCTCATCTCCTGAAACAGCGAGCAATGTCTGGTGCTGACTGCATCTTCTCTCCTTTCTTCTTCCTCCTCTCTTCCTTCTTTTCTCTCCTTCTGTTTATTCCCTTCTTCTCTTCAAACCATTCCTCTGCTACTCTTGCATTCGACCAAGAGGGATTGAGGTTAGCATCTCATGACAAGCCTGTCGTATAGCTGTAATGTTGTTGCACAAGGATCACTTAGGCTGCTTTATTGCCACGACAGACCGACCATCATGCTTAGCTGGTCGATATTGATAATAACATCTAGTGGTGATCCCGTGAGCCGGTCTATGTTACCGAGCCCATTTGGCTACGATGTTAGGCCAATTATCAACCAGCCTAGTTACTACTTTGATCCTCTTGCTTGGTCAAATTCTTCTCTCCCCCCATCTTTCTTTCTTCTTTTTGAATGCGCATGCTTAGCTACATTCATCAGAGAGGAAAGGGTGAGGTTTGACCCACCTATTCCATAACTTTTGCCATATACGTGTGTGATTGTAGAAAAGCAGAAAATAAGAAGAATACGAGCCAAGGGAGGTGATTCTGAACCAGTTTTATTACTGTGGGGCTTCTTCGTGATCTAAAAGAGCACCCACGCGAGTCAGCCAGAGTAAGTCCCGAACCCACATTTAAAATTCCTCTCTCACCAGTTGGTAACACCCACCCCTGTTTTCGAATGAGGTTCCCGGGAGAGCAATCTTATAAATGTCCCGGGTCTCTCCTGAAACCCGAGATGTGCTCCGCCCGATTCGCCAAGATCTGGAGGGCGAGATCGAGGCACCTAACCAGCTTAGTGACTCCATTGGGGACTTACTACCCCTTAGTCAGATCATTCTTGTTTCACTAGTCTCTTCTTTTATTATCTGCTTTCATTCTCTTTTCATGTTCACTTATGGCTGCTGGATTCTGTAACCCATTTATCCGGATCAGGGATTTTCTTATCCCCTTATTCGAGAGTGTCCCTAGGGAACAAGGTCCTTCGACTTCGTTCCCGACCATCCTCCTAAGCAAAGACCCCTTGTCTAGCTCCCAGGTCTTAACCTGGACTGGTATGAGGAGGGACATGAAGGTCTCCCCATCGCTTCGCTCTGGTGGAAACTCCACCAAGGTGCCCTCCATGGGCAGCACTTATGTTGCCCCACACAGCATACACCCAGCCACTGACAAGTCACTTGCCAGTCGAGTTCATGAGGTACGCTTGAAGGCTACCCAATCCCTTTCTGCAAAAGGCAAGCAAATTGCCATTGCTCATGTGGGTTGCCATAAGGCTACCTCCCACATTTCTGCACCATTGGTTTCTATCCCTAGCGGCTCAAAACTTCGAGGCAGAAACCCCACGATCTCCATCCCTCACACATAACACAAGGCTCGTGGGTCACCTACTCGAGCCACACCTCGGGGCAACCCTTCTGTTACCTCAAGTCCGTGTCCAAGGTCGAGCCTTCCAAAGCTAGGTCCTGCGCACGCTACTCATATGCATCTCACTGCTTGGGGAAATAGTGTTATTACGTCAACCTGAATACACTGGAGACGACCTCTTCATCCTCCTACTATGCACACACAAGTGCACTCTGTAAGGGGCAAGTTTGTACCCGTTCTCTGACAGACACCTACAAGTAATTCTCGGCCTCCTAAGGCCAGATCACCTTTACGAGCACAGGTGGACCCCCAAGTCCCTCGGGATCCTTCTTTGAAGGAAGCACATGTGTCACCATCTCAACCATCCCCTCGTCCTCAACTCATGCCTCCTCATGAGTCAACCCTGATCCTGCCTACTCCTTCTCCATCAAGTAAGAACCTTCAGCCTTGGTACTCAAAGGTTTTCCCCAAGAGTACCATCCTGAACTAGCTCTATCACTTAGGTCATGTCTCTAAACCTCATAAGAAAGCTCGAGGCATGGACGTCATGGAAGATCAAGTCCTTCATCTTCCCCGGCCCAAGATGACTCAAGTTCCTAGCCCTCATCCATTACCGCATCTGATGAAGATAGCTCTCTCCTGTGTGAAAAGAGTTGACCTGCCACAGCCTAGATCGCAGTTTTGGCGCGAAGTCCATCAAAACCTCAAGGCTAAATGCGATGGAGGTGTACGAATTTCTACTAAGGAGGTGACCAAGGTAGTCAAAATCGTCAATTTTGATGAACCTCTTCACCTGAATCCCTGCTATTCCCTTCAGACAATGAAACCTGTAGAAGTGCTCCATGAGCCCAATGTTGTGGTTACTGTCACATAAGAAGACTCATCCACTCACCAGCCATGGTCCCAAGATCGTCAAGAACCGATCCAAACGCAATCCGCATACAGGAGTCAAGTTCAGTCAGGGCATGCTGACCCCTTACGGACTGATCTACCATGTCTGACCTGTCAAGCTCGCAAGCCTTTAGCTGCCACTAACATTGATCTCCCTAGAGAAACGGTCAGAGTAATGGTCGTAAGTGAGCCCAATGATGTGTAGGAGGATCGTATAAATAAGTTTGAGGACATGTTGCGACGCCTTATCAAAGACCAGATCCTTCCTATATTGATCAAGTCTCGTTCCCCTCAGACTATAAGAAAGGGAAGTTTCCCTTATTCAGTGGAACCACCTTCCCGAACCAGCATATTGCCCACTTCCAAGCGGCATGTCGTGAAACAGTGGCCGATGGGAGACTTCTTCTCCGACAATTCATTGAGACCCTCAATGACCCGGCATTTCAATGATATGCTTGACTTCCTCCAAACTCCATGCATACATGGGAGGAGATGGAGAAATTGCTCTATCAACACTACTATGAGGTCGAGAGAGAGGTTCAAACTATCAAACTTCTCACCCTGACTCAAGAACCAAATGAACCCGTGGATAAGTTCATATCAAGATGGAGAAACTTGGCTTCTCGTCATCCTAATCCTATGCCTGAGAAGGAAGCAGTTCAGACTTGCTTGCGGAACATGCCACCTAAAATCGCTCAACATGTTGAGGCCTCCAATCCGACCTCCATGTCAGAGTTGATCTCTAAATTAGTTCTCATAGAAAGTTTGTCACGCCATCATGGTGGGACATGAAAACCATCTACAAGTTCAGCAAACAACCAGGGCAGCCAACAAAAGAGGGTAATCAGTGCAGCTGTTCTGGTCATTGATTCAAAGAAGGCTCTCTCCCAAAATTTGGACCTCTCTAAAGGGTAACCGCGATAACAGTAACACCCCAAACTGCAAGCAATGACCTTCGTATAATCGGGTACCTCCACCATCGGGGTGATTATTTCGTCAGACATAGGAACAAGGTCTATCCCTTCGAGAAGGAATGGATCCCTGCACTGTTCCGATTACTATTGGAGCAGAATATAATTCAGCTTCTAGAAACCAAGTTCCCTGAGGAATCTGCCTTGACACTCAGGTGAATTATTGTGCCTACAATCGAAGGATGAATCATCCCATAGATGACTGCTACACGCTAAAGGATATTATTGAGGCCCTCATTTTGAAAGGTTAGATAAAGCTTGAAGATTTGAAGAAGGCCTTTGGGGCAGCTGAGGTCTCCCATGTCATAACCATTCAAGAGGAAGACGAAATACCTGATGTCGTCCACGCTTTCTTCAATATAATGCTTCAGAAAGGCATAATCACACCGAAGCAGGCAAGGCAACCCCACCACCTTGCTAAGGAACTGAAGATCATTGGTGTCCATTCCATCAGATAAGAGGTCATTATTTGTCCGAATGCATGACTTTCCTTGATATATTCATAGAGAAGATACGGGAGTGTCACGAATTTTACAATCTCCGTGTAACTGATCTCCAAATCATTCTCCATCAGGGCAAGAAGATCTCAAAAACCCAGACCTTCCTATCAACGACTCAAACTCTGCGGAACCCTTGGATTTCTAGCCATGGATAACCTACCATGGTCGAAGCAGACTCAAGTCCTTAATACAAGAAACAATTCGCCAAGCTAGAGTGGTTTGCCACCCTAGCCAGATGAATCAGACATCACGTTAAAAAACCAGAAAGAGATGGGGACCAAGGGCTGCTCGTTGAAGGAACAAGACCATTCAACCCGTAGTCGATCAGGAATTTTTTAGGCCCCTTCCCCCGTTGCCAACCTTGCTGAACTTCATCCCTGGCGCAATCCTTTTTCCTTCTTGATCCTGTCAAGAGGATGCTCCCGTCTCATCTCCCACTCAGCACATGTCTAATGAGGGTGACGACGTTAAAAGCACTCCCCAACGGTCTAAGCAAGGGAAAGACCTAAAAGATCCCCTGCACGTCCAATGAGGGTGACGACGTTAAAAGCACTCCTCAACGGTCTAAGCAAGGGAAGACCTAAAAGATCCCCTACACTTGTTCAACTCCAGTGATGAAGTAAAAAGTTGCCCAGATCGGTTTGATGAGGAGAACGACCTTAAAAGTCTCCCTACTCCTCCTTCTTCTCCTACTTCTCATTCTTCCTTGTTTATGTCTCCTGCAGGTACAACCTTGATATGTCTAGACTTCAATTCTCTCGATAGAGAACTTGAGGGATCCAATATAACCAGGACGCAGCAGAAACAATTGAGAAAGACCCTCGCACAGGCAGCAGGATTCTTAACAATTGCTGATGCCCTGGAAGCTAAAGCCAAGGTAGAGCCACCTTCTTCAAAGAAGCACAAGAAGTCGAAGCTAAAGAAACCCCAGTGGCCCCCTGAGCTTGACTTCAAGCAGAGGCTGAGAGAATCAAGGGGGCAAAGGTTTTATTCTCAAGAGGCTTGCCATATGGTACAAGTCTATGAAGCACAAGTCACTGCGGAGCAAGCACTACACACATCTGCGTAAGGGCCGTGTGATTCATACGAGGACACTTCATGCCCAACCTTTCCCAAAACACGCTCTTGCAGCTTGATTGGCTTCCCATGTTTGAGGTCGACCCTTCTATCCCTCGATCTGAGAAAGGCGCATAAATCATGACATGCTCTGGAACCCTATTAGAAGCAGATATGTCAGGGTCATGGGTCTCTGCGCTTGAGGTTGATGAAAAAGACTTCTAAAAATAATGATGAAGAGTTCCAAGAGGCCCCAAACGAATGGGGAGAAGGTGGTCAGGCCATAGCTAACGAACTCAAAGAAATAAATCTCGGAGACAAAGCAGATCCCAGACCCACTTTCATTTCAACGAATATGTCTTCAAAAGAGAAAGAGCATTTCATTACATTCTTGCGAGCAAACCGTAACGTCTTTGCTTGGCATTATCATGAGATGCCCGGCTTAGACCCTCAAGTAGCTGTCCACCATCTCGGCATCGATCCGACTATAAAACCCATCAAACAGAAATCGAGAAGGTTCAAGCCTGACCTCAAGGTGCAGATAGACATCGAGATGACCAAACTCAAACAAGCAGGCTTTATTCGCGATGTCAAGTACCGGAAATTGTTAGCAAATGTTGTTTGAGTCAAGAAGAAGAATGGCAAAATCAGGGTGTGTATTGACTTTCACGATTTGAATACCGCTTGTGCCAAGGATGACTTCCTATTGCCATTCACCGAGATGCTCCTTTGACTCTACCGCTCACTGTCAAACCTTTTCCTTCATGGACGAATACTCCGGCTACAAGCAGATAAGGATGGCGCCTGAAGATGAAGAGGCCACTGCATTCTTAACTCTAAAAGGGGTCTTCTGTTACACAATGATGCCTTTTCGATTAAAGAATGCTAGCACCACATACCAGAGAGCAACGATGACCATTTTCAAAGACATGATGCACAAAGAATTGGATTGTTATGTAGGCGATTTGGTGGTAAAATCTGAAGAGGCAGATGCTCGCATGGGAGACCTTGAGAAGGTATTCAAGCGTTTGCTTCTTCATCAACTTAAAATGAACCTACTGAAATGCTCTTTTGGCGTGTGTTCTGGAAAATTATTCGGGTGCATAGTAAGACATCGAGGGCTTGAAGTCGAGCCAGTCAAAATCAAAGCAATCTAGGAAATGTCGTCACCGATGACGCTTCGAGTACTATGCTCCCTCCAAGAGCAACTGGCCTACATTCGTAGGTTCATCTCCAACCTCTCAGGTCACTGTAAACCCTTTACACACCTGCTAAAGAAAGATACCCCATTCATCTGGGATGAAGCATGTCAGGAATCCCCTGACGACATCAAGCATTATTTACGCAATCCTCTAGTACTCTCGACACCAGTATTGGGAAGACCCCTCATTCTATATGTGACAACTTTAGGCGAATCCCTCGGAGTATTGTTGGCACAAAACAATGAAGAAGGAAAAGAAACCATGTTATATTACCTCAGTCGCAGGATGCAAGGGGCTAAAAAGAATTATCCACCTATTGAGAAAATGTGTCTAGCACTGATCATCAGAGTACAAAACCTCCACCATTATTTGCTCGGTCATGAAGCGAAACTTATATCGAAGGCTGATCCTGTAAAGTTTCTTATGACATGCCCATGCTTGTCGGGACACCTGGCTAAGTGGGCACTATTGTTGATGGAGTTCGACATCACGTATGTCCCACAAAAGGCCATCAAGGGCCAGGCCTTGGCTGACTTTCGCGCAGCACACCTTGTACCGGTAGAATCTCCTCTATCAAACGACTTCCCTGATGTAGAAGTATTCTATGCTGACCTTGCTCTTGTGTGGGAATTGTACTTCGACGGAGCCTTCCAATCAAATCGAGGAGGTGCCAGAGAAGTATTCCTAAGTCCAAGAGGAGGAATACTCCCACTTTCTTTCTCTCTGGCTCAAGCCGGTTCTCATAATGAGGCAGAATATTAGGCCCTTATAATCGGACTGGAGATAGCTTTCGACCTCGACTTAGAGCAGCTCAAGATCTATGGCGACTCTGAGTTGGTTATCTAACAGCTCAAAGGGATTTATAATGTGAGAAAAGACTCTCAAGCGTTATCACGATACTGCAAACTCGTATATGGTCCAGTTTGAGGACGTATCCCTGAGTCACATCCTTAAAAGGTTAAACTCACAAGTTGACGCACTTACGAAACTCAGTGCTACAATTCAATTATCCTCATCAGCGCTCATGCTTATTTGAGTGGCAGAATGGAGACACATCAAACTATGAACCGAGGTCGATGTGGATGACGAGAAATATTTTACCCGAGTACCCTCCTTATCCATTTGGAACGCTTCTGTCAGCCAAAGAAGTAATCAAGACTGAACAAGAAATAGCACAGAGTCAACCAGCTAAAGGTCGAAATCAAGAACAAGATTCTTTGACCCAATGTGTGTAAAAATTGAGCAAGTAAAAGATTGGAGAGGACCCATCACCAATTTCTTAAAGCATGGAAGGCTCCCGGAAGATCGTACCGAACGCCACAGCATACGACGAATGTCTACCAAGTATACCCTCCTTGAGGGAGATGCTCTCTTCAAACAGTCATTTGACAACATTCTTCTAAGATGCGTCGACATCCAAGGAGCAAATAAAGTGTTAGAAGAAGTCCACCCAAGCATCTGTGGACTACACCAGTCCAGTTCTAAACTCTATGAACGAATACACAGGTTGGGATTCTATTGGCCTTCCATGATAGCTGATTCCTTAAGCTATGCTAAAAAGTGTCAAGTATGCCAAATACACTCTAGCCTGGTTCACCAGCCTCTAGAGCCCTTACACCCAACGGTTGCATCATGGCCCTTCTCACAATGGGGAATGGACATCGTAGAGCCTATTGACCCCCCTTCCGCAATGGGCCATGTTTTTATCCTAGCTGCAACAGATTACTTCTCTAAGTGGGCTGAAGCAGTCCCCCTTAAGCAGGTTCCTGGGACGGCAATAGCCTACTTCGTTCGACATCATATCATCTATCGCTTCGCAGTGCCCGACGGGATCATATCTGACAACGACCCTCAATTTAGGAGTCATCACATTGATCTCTTAGTTAACCATTGTGGTTTCGAATGGACGTACTCGACTATGTACCCCCCTTGGGCGAATGGATTAGCTGAGGTTTGCGATAAGACTCTATGCAATGTCTCAGTATAAAAAAACAAGGAAGAATTAGCATGAGAAGCTTCTCGAAGCACTGTGGGTTTATCCTACTACTACGTGAAATGCTACTGATTCCACTCCTTATTCTTTGGTCTATGGGGGTGAAGCAGTTTTACCTCTTGAAATACAAATTCCTTCATTGCGAGTTGCTATTCACCAAAGAATAGCCGAAGAGGAGAGTGTCAAACTTCGATATCAAGAATTGGATGTACTCGATGGAAAGAGGCTAGAGGCTTAGCAGAACCTTGAAGTCAACCAAGGGAGCATGAAGAGGGCATTTGACAAGTCTGTCAAGATCTGCTCGCTCACCCGTGGTGATCTAGTTTTAGCTGTCAAGAGGCCTATTGTTACGCATGGCCAGTGTAAAGGGATGTTTGAGCCTAAGTGGGATGGTCCCTTTATAGTCAAAAAGGTCTCGCCCAATGGAGCCTACATATTGGCACATCCTGATGGAAAGGAGGCGATGCCCCCTATCAACGGGTGATACTTAAAGAAGTACTATCTGTGATGAGTATTCAAAGAAAGGGACTCAACCCGAAAACAAGCAAGATAGTCCAAACAAAATGCTAACTTTCTTTTTATTGCAATAAAAATGAGTTACACGAACCCATTACTAGGGAGGTTACACATCTCTTGCGTCCGAGGATAAGAGGACGGTTACAAGCCAAAACTTGTACTCTTGCTCTTGCATCTGAGAGTAAGAGGACGGTTACAGGCCAAAACAAATGTCCCATGAAAGGAAGGCCCTTCTCATGAAGAAGAAACAAACACGCCAAAGAAAGGCCCTTCTCATGAAGAAGAAGCGAAACCACTTGGAGAGTTAGCTTTATTTCATCTGACGAGTAAGAGGATGGTTACAGACCAAAAGACAAAGCAAATCCACTCCAATAAGTTAGCCTCAGTCCATCTGACGTGTATGTCAAACATACAAGCCAGATACCTCATCTGACGTGTATGTTGAACATACGACGTAGGATCCATTCGACGTGTATATCAAACATACAAGAGGGGCTGCCCTGTCGAGGAGCTGGCCTATGAAGGAAAGCATGCCCTTCCACATAACAACATGGACCTCACTTTTGTCATGGAAGATTTGGCTTCCAACAGGTACCACAAGCCACCCCCCATCCTTCGCCACTTTTTGCCGGCCCATGAACATCGCCGTACATAGCTCATCATCGAGCGTCGCGAACCTCGCACGTGACCTACCGCCATACGTAAGAATCTTTCTTTGCATCGTAATAAGCCACATATGCTGACGAGCATCGACTGAAGCCAGCACCGGTTGTGATCTCCGAAGGCCAGCGCCGGTTGTGCTCCTTGCCCGGGTTTCCTTTCTTGAGGTTCAGCACCGGTTGTGTCGGCACTCCAAACCATCAGCGCCATTTGCCTCAGCGTAAGTTGCACTTCTGTTAGCGTCGGCTCTGTCGCAACTATTCGCCTCTCGAGACTCCTCATTTTTCAAAACTTGAACTTTTCACACCTCCTTAATGGTCACACGATTTCCAAGGATATAGGCCAAACTACCACCAACCGTAGGCCTTCCCCACGATGGTTCACGTCCTACAATCGGACGGCCCACCTCCTGTGATCGTTCGTCTCTTGGCAAAACTCTTCCTATAAGGTCAGAAACACACTGAAAAAATTTCCCGCCCATGTTTTTGGCTTGATTGTCACCAAAACCTCACTGAAAAACTCCTGCAAACTTCCCCTAAGTTCTCAAAAACTTCTGCAACCCCACGGACAGTGCCGAAAAACTTTCACAATCACCATGAAACCCCTAAAAATCCATACCAAAAAGGAAAACTGCACCCGAAATTTCCTCTCTTTCGTGGAAAACTTCCCGGAGGATTCTCCTTTCCCTGCTACTCTCTCTACAACTTCGCCAATTCTGGGCAAAGTCCACACGTTGAAGTTTCTCTCTGCAAGACCCTTACCGAAATCCTGTTGTTTACCGAAGAATATTCCCTGTAAAACTCCTGCTGATGTCTTACTGCTTGCCAAAACTTCAACTGAGCACACCCTCTCCTCACTTTTAAAGAAAGTTGTTGCTCAAGTTTTTACCCTTGGTGAAAAATAAGGGAAAACGAGATTTTACGCCTTTATATAAACTACGCTGCCTTCAAATGCCCTTCACAAACTCAGAATTTCAATTGTGTCCAAAGGAAGCCAAGCAACGACAAGCCGAGTCAGGCCTCGACCAGAGGCCCGAGGTAACTCTCATCCCCAGCGCTGATTGACTTAGCGCCGGGTGAGTTTCCGAATATGACCCTAGTTCCGATTGCCTTAGTGCCGAGTGAGTTCCCAAATCCAACCCTAGCGCTGGTTGACTTAGCCCCGGGTGAGTGCCGGTTGACTTAACGCCAAGTGTGTTTCCCAAAACAACCCTAGCGTCGGTTAACTCAACACCAATTAACTTCAGATAACATCACGGGTTGATCTTTAACAACCCAATGCCCGTTATGTTGTGAGAACTCAGCGTCGATTGAATACTCGCAATAGACCATAAGCGCTACACATGGCGCCGACCGTATTTCAAGCAGTGTATTCCCTACCACTATCCCTAGTGAAGTTGCACCCAAGCCATGATGTGTCATCCCCAATGGAGTTACACAAGGGTCGTTGCACCCAAACCGTGACTTCCCAAATGAAGTTAGGAGTTGTCCCTCATCCCCAAGTGGAAGTCACACCCATACTGCAGCCCATTATCCTCAGTGGAGTTAGAGTCATGCTTACCCCTACAATCCCCAGTGGATCTGTTACATACCAAAGTATCTTATCCCCCAGGAGTCAGGTTATCTTCATAAGCCAATTCTCCAAAGAGTACGCTTACCTCCTTTAAACCCTAGTGAAGTTTACCTCTATTGATCAGCCTTCATCAGGTCACCATTTCCATCTAAGCCTTCTGTTGGTGAACGGTCTTAACCATTTTATCCCCAGGGAGTCAAATCTCCATCCACAGACCTATTCCTCATGGAGCTCCACCTACATGGCGACCCAGCCTCGGTCCGTGTTGCACGACCCTAAACTACACAGCCTCAATCCATGTCGCATGACCCTAAAATGCACATCCTCGGTCTGCCCTGCACGACCCTAAACTGCACAGCCTCGGTCCATGCTGCACGACCCTAAACTGCACATCCTCGGTACGTGCTGCATGACCCAAAACTGCATAGCCTCGGTTCATGCTGCACGACCTTAAACTGCATGGTCATAGTCGTATGACTTTAAACTACATAACCATGGTCTAGTTGTGTGACCTTAAACTATAACACCCGTCCTAGCCGCATGATGTTAAAAGCCTCAGCAAACACGGTCCAATTGTATGACCTTAAACCATAGTGCATGTCTTGCTGACATGATAATAAACTGCTTTGCCCAGGTCGTAGAGGCATGACCATAAACTCGTCCCCACATATGCGTATACTCCTTTACATGCACTTTCATGCACGCCTTTCCTAACCTACCTGATAGTGTGCGCACACCACCTTCTTTACCTCCTCAGTGAGTCCATTCATTTCATCACCATACCTCATTCCCCAGTGAGTTTAACCCATGCTAACAAAATGGCGAACCATCCTGCCACCCATACTCGTTGTAAGTTAGTGGGTCACCATCGTCAACTCACATTTCATACATCATCCATCTCTCATAGATAGCCCCGAGCCATCTCCCCAAGTGAGCCAAACCACCACCATGCTCACTCCATGGCCCTCATAGACTGTCATCCATCACCATCACGGTCCAGTTGTATGAACTTAAATCATAGTGCATGTTCAGGCCACATGACGTTAAATTGTTTCGCATAGGTCCCAGAGGCGTGACCTCAAACACGTCTTCACAAAAAAAAAGATAAACGAATAACAGGCATAATGTATACTTGAACATGGGAACGCTATGAGTAAAAATGACGGACGGGCATGGTCACAAAACCATGAGTAAAAGAGTTCTGTGAATAAAAATCTGGGCACGGTGAAAACTCGAAAGGGCATCGTGAGCAAGAACAAGAAATAAAAAGGGTGGACATGAGCAGAACGTCATGGATAAAACCATAAATAGAAGTTAGTGAAAACCATCTCTACGGCACTGCTTCCCAAGACCAAGCGAAAATTTGTAAACGATGCTTGGATCAATGAACAGGTTGATGTATCACTCGCCTCAACAAGAGGCTTCAATCCTCACTCAAAAGAAGAAAATCCCTGGTGGCATAAAAATCAGGAACCCAAAAACATGAGCTTCAAGGAAAAGATTCTGATAGTCTGAGTACAGTTACAAACGAACTTGAAAGACAAAAGACTTGCCAAGACGGCAAGACAAGTCTCATGAGGAAGAACATTATTCTCACGAGGTCACAATTACACTCTAAGAAACAAACATTACAAAGACAAGAAATTGACAAAGCAAGGGGAGAACCTGCCAGAGACTTCAGCTTACCTAGCCAACAGACCTAGACTTTCAGGACTGGCTAAAACTGCCCCTGATTGGACCCGATAGTCTAGACCCAAAGTGGTACTCTGAACGTCAAAATCAAACCTGGTGTAGTAGCAAACAACAACTACCAAAGAAAACCAATGAACCTAGACTAAATGGGAATAATGCCCTTCACCATGGCACTCAATACCCAGATGGGCCCGATTCTAACTGACGAGGGCCATACAAAATCCTCAAATTTAGAATCACAAACAGTTCGCACGAGGGTGAGGACTTCAATAAGATCCCTCAAAAAAGTCTCTTCTTCCCTTAAATTATCTACGTATGGACCCACGAAAAGTGCATCCCTACGTCTTGGCAACCTTGTTACACCATTACGTGAATCTCCTCGACGTTTACATGGTTCTATTGGCTAGGAAGGAAAAAAGTAAAAGCCTAAGGAAACTTTCCAAATGATTATCCTTCTTGCTTCTCTTGAAGCATAACAATTGGTGGGGCAAGCTATTTGAACGTATTTTTCAACACCTTGGTTCTTGGTAGGAACCAGGTCAATAAAGCCTACAAAACAGTGAAAAATTCCAATAGTCTCATAATTGCACCAGAATTGGTCAAGATTGTCATAAGCACCCCAAAAGATCACCTGCCAAGTTTCATTGCATTCCGACATATCTAAGGTAGTGAACACAAAGGAATGGTTTCCAAAAAAATGGTCTCTAGCACCCTAAAATGGACCCTACAAATGGAACTACATTTTTTGTGTCTCAAATCACTATGAGACCTCTATCATTAGATTTGGCATGGTCAAAAACCCCTATGAGCCAATTTTCAGCTTTATCAGACACTCCAGGACAAAGATATAAGTAAAACATTGAAACAGGAGTGTCCGCACACTATTCCCGTGTAGCCTCACTGCACCAAAATACCATTAAAGGTGGCCGTTTTTACAGTAACGGGCAATCACTTTCGTGGTCCGTAACTCACTCGTTCTAAGTTAGATCGCTTCCAAATTTGGTGAGCGTATTCGTCTCATCAAGAGGAACAATTCGATATGTGGCACGCCCCGAGATGATGTCTGAGCAGCGAGAAAAGATAGAGAAAAGTTGCCGATCCGTTGCAGAAAATTCAGCAGCAACACACCTAGCTCGATGGACCAAATCACAACACTCGCGCAACGGATCAACACGAAAGCAATTCCATTGTGGACATAAAGTCTAGGGCTATCACTTGTCCGAACCCCGTACATGACGGACGGCTAGATTTCATGCATGAAGCCGACGAAGTAACTAAAATTCCGGCTGCGGGATTCTAGATTCTGACCAAAACTCAAAAGTTACGAAATCTTCGTTCGTGCTCCAAATCGCGTTCCGTTTGTTGCCATGTGATCGTGACGACATGCTTAGCACGCTACGATGAAAAATTATAACGAGAGCATCATCGATCCAAAGTTTCCAAGATTCAAACAAATTTCAAGTCTTGTGATCATGGCTCAAAAACATGATTCATGGCTCAAATTTAGCGTCAAAAGGATCGCCATGTCGATCCCTACAAGAACACAATAATCTTTTGATCAAACGAGTATCAGAGCAACCCCAGTTCAGCCACAGAAGATCACACAAGTTCTCGGGCAGCAGCAAGGACTGTTATGGAGTTCTACACATTGTTAGAAAGGGGCAAAATAATCATTTTGCACCCATTTTAAAAATTTCTTTTAATTCAATTAAATCTTAATTTTCAACAATTAGGTCAAACTTTGATCAATCCACCCATGTTTAGGCACAATTCTATGTAAACAGGCACTACCTCATTTTAAACAAGACCCCTCGACCTTTAGTTCAATATTGAATAGAATATTCGATTCCTTGCTTAAGCTAGTGAGTACGTCTTGGAGAGAGAGAGGAGTGAGAAAAAAAGGGTCAGTACCCTTCAGATAAGTAACTTTCTCTCTCCTCTCTCTCTCCTTCTCTTCTCTCTCTTACTCTCTCCTCTCTCTTTCTCTCTCTTCTCTCTCTTTTTCTTTCTCTCTCTTCTCTCTCTCTTTCTCTCTTTCGCTTCTCTCTCTTTTCTCTTTCTCTCTCTCTTTTCTCTGTCTCCTTTTCTTTCTTCTCTCCTCATCTTTATCTCCAATTGTTCCCTTCTGATGCAATCGGTGGGGCTTAGTGCCAGTTGGTCTTCTCTCTCTCTCTGTTAGTCTACAAGACCTAGCATCGACTGGATTTTCTCTCTCTTCCTCTGTCAGTCGGTAAGACTTAGCATCGACTGATTTTCTCTCTCTTCCTCTATCAGTCGATGAGACCTCACGTTGACTAGCTTTCTCTCTCTCCCTCTGTCAATCAGCAAGACTTAACGTCGATAGGTCTTCTCTCTCTTCCTCTGTCAGTCGACGAGACTTAGTGTTGACTGGTTTTCTCTCTCTGCCTCTGTCAGTCGACGAGACCTAGCACCGACTGCGTTCTTCGCTCTTCCTCTATCAATCAATGAGACTTAAGGTCGACTTGTCTTTTCTCTCTTCCTCTGTCAGTCGACGAGGCCTAACGCCGACTGGGTTTCCCTCTCTTCCTCTGTCAGTCGAAGAGACCTAGCACTGACTGGGTTTCTCTCTCTTCCTTTGTCAGTCAGCGAGACAACACCAAATGGTTTTCTCTCTTTCTCTATCAGTCGGTGAGACCTCATACCAACTGGTTTTCTCTCTCTGCCTCTGTTAGTCAGCGAGACCTCGCGCCGACTGGTTCTCTCCCTCTTCTTCTATTAGTTGGCGAGAGTTAGCATCGACAGCTTCCTCCCTCTCTCATCTCCTAAAATAGTTAGTAATGTCTAGCACTGACTCCATCGTCTCTCCTTTCTTCTCCCTCCTTTCTTCCTTCTTCTCTTCAAACCATTCCTTTGCTTCTCCTGCATTCGACCAAGAGGGATTAAGGTTAGCATCTCATGGAAGGCCCGTCGTCTAGTCGTAATGTTGTTGCTCCAGGATCACTTGGCCTGGTTTACTGCCACAAAAATCGACCATCATGCTTAGCTAATCGATATTGGTAATAACATCTAGTGGTGATCTCGTGAGCCAATCTTCGTTATCGAGCCTGTTTGGCTACCACGTTGGGCTAATTATCAACCAGCCAAGTCACTGCTCTAATCCTCTCGCTTGGTCGAATTCTTCTCTCCCCCCGTCTTTCTTTATTCTTTTGAATGCGCATGCTTATGTACATTCATCGGAGAGGAAAAGGGTGAGGTCTGACCCACCTGTTCCATAACCCTTGCCATATATGTGTGTAATTGCAAAAAGCAAAAAACAAGAAGAATACGAGCCAAGGGAGATGATTCTGAACTAGTTTTATTACTGGGAGGCTTTCTTCGTGATCTAAGAAGGCACTCACGTGAGTCAGCCAGAGAAAGTCCCAAACCCACATTTAAAATTCCTCTCTCACCGATTGGTAACATCTGCCCTCGTATAATCAGATAAGGATAACGCCCAAAGATTAAGAGGCCACTGCATTCTTAACTCCAAAAGGGGTCTTCTGTTACACAATGATGCCTTTTGGATTAAAAAATGTTGGCGCCACATACCAAAGAGCATTGACGACCATTTTCAAAGACATGATGCACAAAGAGGTGGAGTGTTATGTAGATGATTTGGTGGTAAAATCTGAACAAACGGATGTCCACATGAGAGACCTTGGAAATGTATTCAAGCGATTGCGTCTTCACCAACTTAAAATGAACCCGCTAAAATGTACTTTTGAATTACGCTCCAGAAAATTCTTGGGGTTCATCGTCAGACATCGAGGACTTGAAGTTGAGCCAGCTAAGATCAAGGCAATCCAAGAGATGTTGTCGCTGACTACACTTCAAAAGTTGTGCTCCCTCCAAGGGCAACTGGCGTACATCTGTAGGTTAATCTTGAACCTCTCAAGTCGTTGTAAACCCTTTACACACCTCTTAACGAAAGATACCCCATTCGTCTAGGACAAAGTATGTCAGGAAACTCTCTTGTACTCTCTATGCTAGTATTAGGAAAACCACTCATTCTATATGTGACTGCTTTAGACGAGTCACTCGGAGTATTGTCGGCATAAAACAATGACGAGGGAAAAGAAACGGTATTATCTCAGCCACAGGATGCAAGGGGCTGAGATGAATTATCCCCTGATAGAAAAGATGTGTTTGGCCCTGATCTTCGTAGTACAAAAACTCTTTCATTACTTGCTTGGTCATGAAGTGAAACTTATATCAAAAGCTGATCCTGTAATGTTGCTCATGACATGCCCATGCTTGTCGGGATGCCTTGCTAAGTGAGCATTATTGCTGATGGAGTTTGACATCACGTATGTCCCACAGAAGGCCATCAAGGGTTAGGCCTTGGCTGACTTTCTCGCAGCACATCTCGTATCGACAGAATCTCCTTTATCAAGCGACTTCCTTAATGAAGAAGTATTATGTGTTGACCTTGTTCATGTATGGGAATTGTACTTTGACGGAGCTTTCCAAACATAACGAGGAGGTGCCGAAGTATTATTCCTGGCTCCTACAGGAGGAATATTGCTACTTTCTTTCTATCTCTCTCTCTCGAGCCAGCTCTCATAATGAGGCAGAATATCAGGCCCTTATAATAGGACTCGAGATAGCCTTCGCTCTCGACTTGGAGTGGCTTATGATATATGGCGACTATGAGTTGGTTATCCAGCAGCTCAAAGGGATCTATGATGTGAGAAAAGACACTCTCAATCCTTATCATAATACTGTAAAATCGTATATGGCCCAGTTTGAAGATGTATTCCTCAGTCACATCCCCAGGAGGCTAAATTTGTAGGCTGATGCACTTGCGAAATTCGGCGTTACAATTCGGCTGTCCTCATCAAGACCCATGCTTGTTTGGGTGGAAAATGGAGACACATTGAACTAAGAACCGAGGTTGATGCAAACGATAAGAGAAATATCTTTCCCGAGTGCCCTCCTTATCCATTTGACGCACTACACTAGTCCGGCCCAAAGCTCTATGAATGAATGTACAGGTTAGGATATTATTGGCCTTCCATGATCGCTAATTCCTTAGGCTCTGCTCAAAAGTGCCAAGTATGCCAAATACACTCCAACTTGGTTCACCAACTTCCAGAGCCCTTACACCCTATGGCTGCGTCATGGCCCTTCTCACAATGGTGTATGGACATCGTAGGGCCTATTGACCCCCCTTCTGTAATGGGCCATGTTTTTATCCTAGCTGCAACAAATTACTTCTCTAAATGGGCTGAAGCGTTCCTCCTTAAGCAGGTTCCTGGGACAGCGCTAGCTTACTTTGTTCGACATCATATCATATACCGCTTTGAAGTGCCCGACCGGATCATATCTGACAACGGCCCTCAATTTAGGAGTCATCACATTGATAGCTTAGTTAACTAGTTCAGTTTTGAATGGAGGTACTCGACTATGTACCACCCTCGGGAGAATGGATTGGCTGAGGCTTTCAATAAGACTCAATGCAATTTCTTAAGAAAATCACTATAAAAAACAAGGAAGAACTGGCATGAGAAGCTTCCCGAAGCACTGTGGGCTTATCGTACTACTACACAAAATGCTACCAATTCCACTCTTAATTCTTTGGTCAATGGGGGTGATGCAGTTTTACCTCTCGAAATACAAATCACTTCATTGCAAGTCGTTATTCACCAAAGGATAACTGAAGATGAGAGAGTCAAGCTCCGGTATCAAGTATTGGATGCACTCGATGGAAAGAGGCTAGAGGCTCAGCAGAACCTTGAACTCAACCAAGGGAGAATGAAGAGGGCTTTTGACAAATACGTCAAGATGCGCTCATTCACCCGTGGTGATCTAGTCTTAGCTGCTAAGAGGCTTACTGTTAGGCATGACTAGCTTAAAGGGAAGTTTGAGCCTAAGTGGAAAGATCCCTTTACAGTCAAAAAGGTCTCGCTCAATGAAGCTTACATACTGGCACATCCTGATGGAGAGGAGGCGATGCCCCCTATCAATAAATGATACCTAAAGTAGTATTATCCATGATGTGTATTCAAAAGAAAGGGACTCAACGCAAAAACAAGCAAGATAAATCCAAACAAATTCTAACTCTTTTTATTGCAATAATGAGTTATAAGTTATAAGAAGCCCATTACTAGGGAGGTTACAAGTCTCTTGCATATGAGGATATGAGTTCGCTCTTGCATCTAAGGATAAGAGGACAGTTACAGGCCAAAAAAAATGCCTATCCCATGAGGAAGAAGCAAACCCCAAAAGGAAGGCCCTCCTCATGAAGAAGAAGCAAAACCACTTAGAGAGTTAGCTTTAATTCATCTGACGAGTAATAGGATGGTTACAGGACAAAAGGCAAAGCAGAGCCACTCCAAGAAGTTAGCCTCAGTCCATCCGACGTGTATGTCAAACATACATACCAGATACCTCATCGGATGTGTACATCAAACATACAACGTAGGATTCATTCGACATATATATCAAACATACAAGGTGGGCTGCTCCGGCAAGGAACCGGCCTATGACGGAAAGCATGCCTTGTTCACAATGGTTGCCCTTCCACAAGACCTCACTATTGTGCTGGAGGACTTGGCTTCCAACAGCTATCACAAGCCACGCCACATCCTTTGCCACTTTTGCCGACTCATGGACAACGCTGGGTGTAGCTCATCGTCGAACGCCGTAAACCCCACACATGACTTACCATCGCATGCGAGCGTCATTCTCCACATCGTGATAACCCACACATGCAAATCAGTGCCGGCTGGGTCCTCCAGAGGTCAACGTCAGTTGCATGCGTAACCCCTAGCGCCGGCTACTTTGTTGGAGGGGCAGCGCCACTTGTGTCAACACTTAGTTGCACTTCTGTTAGCGCCGGTCGTGTCGTGACTATTTGCCTCCCAAGACACCTCGTTTTTCAAAACTTAAGTTTTCGCACCTCCTTAATGGTCACACGATTTCAAAGGATGACGATTCGTCTTCCACAACAGTATGCTTTCCCCATGACGGTCACCTCCTACAATCATACAGCCCACCTCCTGTGACCATTCGTCTTCTACCAAAACTTCTGCTATAACCTACTACATTTTTTTTCTTGAACGTCACCGGGAACTCATTGAAAACTCTTGCAAACTTCCCCTAAGTTCCCCAAAAACCTCAGCAACACCACGAACAGTGTCGAAAAGCTACCACAACCTTAGGGAAACCCCTTAAAATATTCTCCTAAAACTCTCAAGACGTGCGAAAATGCTCACTACTGAATTTCCCTCCTCTTCTACCATAAAAAATTTGAGCCGGAACCTCTTCTATTTCTCGAAAAAATCCCAGGAGAACTCTCCTTTTCCCACTACTTTCTCTGCAACTTCACTGAATTCTTGGCAAAGTCTGCTCCCCAAAGGTCTTCCCTGCCAAACTGCCAGAATCCAGCTGTCTGCCAAAGAACCTTTCCTGCCAAACTTCTGCTAAAGTCTTACTACTTGTCAGAACTTCAACTGAGCACACTCTATCTGCACTATTAAAAATCAAAAAACTGTTGCTTAAGTTTTTTTTTACCCTTGTTAAAAAATGAGGGAAAACAGAATTTTACCCTCTTATATAGGCTACACTACCCTTGGGTGCCTCTCGCAAACTGGGAATTCCAGTTGCATCCAAAGGAAGCCCAGTGACGATGTGTCTGGTCGAGCTTTGAATTGAGGCCTGAGGTAAATCTCATCGTAACGCCGGTTTACTAGCACCTGGTGAATTCCAAACAACCCTAGCGTCAGTCGCCCAGCGCCGGCGGAGTTTCAATTCACCTTAGTGCCGGTTGACTTAGCGTCGGTCGTGCCAGTGGAGTTAGGGTCATTTTTACCTCTCGAATTCCTAGTGGGTCTATTTCACACTTAGCTATCTCATCCCTAGGAAGTCAGTCTCATCTTTCACCCTGGAGAGTATGCTAACCTCCTTAAACCCTAGTCAAGTCCACCTCTGATGGCCATCCTTCATCAGGTTACCATTTCCCTCTGAGCCCTATGCTTATGTATGGCCTTAACTATTTTTTCCTAGGGAGTCAAATTATCGTCCACAGATCTAATCCCTGCAGAGCTCCATCTACTTGGCGACCCACACTATGGTCTAGATGCATGACCCTAAACTCCATTGTCTGAACTATATGACCTTAACTGTAGCAGAGGTCTAGTAGCACGACCTTAAACTGCACAGTCCTAGTTATATGACTCTAAACTGCGTAACCATGGTCCAGTTGTATAACCTTAAACCATAGTGCACGTTCTAACCACATGACGATAAAAGGCTCAGCGCCATGGTCCGAACTATATGACCTTAAACTATAGCGGAGGTCTAGTTGCATGACCTTAAACTGCACGGTCCTAATTATATGACTTTAAACTGCATAACCATGGTCCAGCTGTATGACCTTAAACCATAGTGCACGTCCCAGTCGCATGACGATAAAAGGCTTAGCACCGTGGTCTGAACTATATGACCTCAAACTGTAACGGAGGTCTAGTTGCACGACCGTAAACTGTGCGGTCCTAGTTGTATGAATTTAAACTGCATAACCATAGTCCAGCTGTATGACCTTAAACCATAGTACATGTCCTAGCCACATGACAATAAAAGGCTCCGCACCATGGTCTGAACTATATGACCTTAAACTGTAGCGGAGGTCTAGTTGCACGACCTTAAACTGCACAGTCCTAGTTGTATGACTTTAAACTGCACAACCATGGTCCAGTTGTATAACCTTAAACCATAGTGCACGTCCTAACCGCGTGACGATAAAAGGCTCAGCACCATGGTCTGAACTATATGACCTTAAACTGTAGCGGAGGTCTAGTTGCATGACCTTAAACTGCATGGTCCTAGTTGTATGACTTTAAACTGCATAACCGCGGTCCAGCTGTATGACCTTAAACCATAGAGCATGTTCTGATGGCATGACGATAAACTGCGTCACACAAGTCTAGGAGGTATGACCATAAACTTACCCTCACATACATGTACGTGCACCTTCACACACGCCTTCCCTAACCTACCTGTTAGTGGGCGCACGCCATCTTCATTACCTCTCCACTGAGTCCATTCACTTTATCACCATACATCATTTCCTAGTGAGTCTCACCCGCACTCACAAAAAGGCGAACCATCCTGCCATCCAAACTCGTTGTAAGTTAGTGATCATCATTGTCCACTCACATTTCATACATCACCAATCTTTCATAGGTAGCCTTGAGCCATCTCTCCAAGTGAGTCAAACCACCACCATACTCACTCCATGGCTTCAACGAACTATCATTCATCACCTCGTTAAACTGTTTCACACAGGTCCCGAAGGCATGACCTTATACACTCCTTCCCAAAGAAAAAAAATAGCAGTCATGGTGTTTACCTTAATAAGGGAACGCTATGAATAAAAAAGACGGACGGACATGGTCACAAAACCATGAGTAAAAGAGTTTCGTGAATAAATACTTGGGCACAATGAAAACCCGAAAGGGCATCGTGAGTAAAAATGGAAGAAAAGGGTGGACATGGATGAAAGGTCATGGGTAAAAGAGCCCCAAAAATAAAAATAAGTTGGTGAAAATCATCTCTACGGTGTCGCTTCCCGAGTTCAAGCAAAAATCAACAAAGGACGCTTGGACCAATAAACAGGCCGATGCAGCACAAGTCTCAACAGGCGGCTTCAGCCAGCACTCCCTTCATCATCAAGACGTCTAGTAGGGTGTAGACCATAAAATCATCCCTCATCTTCATTCTTCAGTCCAAGGTGAATAGCTAACCCATCCTTCTTCAGTCCCAGGTGAATATGTAGCCCAATCGACTTCCTTCTTCAGTTCTGGGTGAACAGGTAGCCCATCCAAAATCCTTCTTCTGTCCTTGGTGAACAAGTAGCCCAGTCGACTTCCTTCTTCAGTCCTGGGTGAACAGGTAGCCCAGTCGACATCCTTCTTCCAGGCTGGGTGACAACGTAGCTCAGTCATTATCTCTTCTTCAAGGCTGGGTAACAATGTAGCCCAGTCATTATCCCTTCTTCAAGGAACTTCTCCCCATGCATGAAATGTGCATCCCTTCTCCTTCTCTTATGGACCTTTCCCCATGCATGAAATGTGCATGCCCTCACATTCTCCTGTCGTGGACCTCTCTCTTCATGAGGCTTGGTGGCAAACTAGCCTAGTCATCATCCTTCCAAGGCAGGAAACTGAGAAAGCCAGGGTAAAACTTGACAGAGATGTCAGCTCGCCTATCCGGCACGACCAGACCTTCGGCATCAGGTAATAGAACCTGCCCCCTCAGTAGACGAGACCCATAGTGGTACTTTGATCATCAAAAGCAAACCTGGTGTAGCAGTAAACAAATGCTGCCAATTTGTCTCTTCCCCCCCTAAATTCTCCACAAACGGACCCGCAAACAATGCATCCCTACGTCTGAGCAGCCTAGTTATACCATTACGTGAATCTCCTAGGCGTTCACGTAGTCTTGTGACTAAGAAGGAAAAAGTAAAGACCAAAGGAAAATTTCCAAATGATCATGCTTCTCGCTTCTTTTGAAGCACAAAATTCAATGGGGCAAGCTATTTGAATGTATTTTTCAGCATCTTGATCCTTGACTAAGAATAAGTAGGAAGCAGGTCAATAAAGCCTACAAAATAGTGGAAATTCCCTACAGTCTCAAAATAACCCCAAAATTAATCATGATCTTCATTAGCACTTCAAACGACTACCTGCCAAGTTTCATCACGATCAGACATATCTAAGGCAGTGAACACAATGAAACAATTTCGAAAAAATTGACCTCTGACACCCTAAAAAGGACCCTATAACTAAAACTATATTTTTGGTGTGTCAGACAGTTGTGGGACCACTACCATTGGATCCAGCATGTTTAAAAACCCCTATGGGTCAAGTTTTGGCTATATTCCAAGACAAAGGTATGGGTGAAAGACTAAAAAGGGGTAGGTCGCACACTATTCCTGTGTGGCCTCACTGCACCAAAACACCATTAAAGGTGGTTGTTTTCACAGTCACAGGCAGTAAATTTCAGGCCCATATCTCACTCGTTCTGAGTCAGATCGTGTTCAAATTTTGTAAGCGTGTTCATCTCGTTGAGACGAGCATTTCGATATGTGGTATGCCCCAAGACGATTTTCGAGTAGGGAGAAAAGCTAGAAAGAATTTGTTGATCCGTGAAGAAGTTGTAGAAAATTCAACAGGGACACACCTCGTTCGATGGACCAAATCACTATGCTCGTGCAACGGATCGACCCGAAACCAATTCCATTGTGTGCGTAAGGTCTAGGGCTATCATTGGACTGAACCCCATACATGATGGACGGTCAGATTTCATGCACTAAGCTAACAAAGAAACTAAAATTTTGGCCATCGGATTCAAGATTCCGACTAAAACTCAAAACTTGTGAAACCTTCGTTCGGGCTCCAAATCGAGTTCCGTTTGTTGCCATGCGATCGTGACAGCATGCTTAGTGCACTGCGATAAATAAATCACATAAAAACATTAAGGAACAAGCGTACTATCTTCAATAAAATTTCAAGTCCCGTGATCATGCCTCAAAAACAAGATTCATGACACGAAGCTGGTATCAAAATGATCGTCATGCATAGCCCTATAAGAAAATAATAATCTTTCGATCAAACGGGCATCAGAATAACCTCGAGTTAGCCACGAAAGATCATACAAGATCTTGGGCAGCAACTGGGGCAGTTCTAGAATTCCACACATTATTAGGCAGGGGCAAAACAGTCATTTTGCACCCATTTTTAAAATTTCTTTAAATTCAATTAAATTGTAATTATCATCAATTTTAAGTAGTTTTTGGGCATCCACCCATGTTTGGGCCCAAATTTATATAAACTTGCAAAGCTAAATTGTAAAGGACCCTCGGTTCATTCTTTGATCATTCAATAAAAATTTCCATTCTTGCTTGAGCTTTTGAGTGCGTCTTGGAGAGAGAAAGAGAAAGAAGAGAGAAGAAAAGGGCTGATACCCTTTAGGCAAGTAAGTTTCTCTCTCCTCCCCTCTTTATCTCTCCTTCTCATATATATCTGTTTCTCTCTCTTCTTCTCATCCTTTTCTCTGTCTTCTTCTCATTTCTATCTCTTTCTCCCATTACAACTAGTGCAAGCCTAACACCGGTTGGATTCCTCTTCTTCTTTCATTCCAACGTAGGGTGGGGTTTTCTCTCTCCTCTTCTTCTTTCATTCTCAAGGCCGGGTGGTGTTCTCTCTCCTCTTCCTTCATCTCAATATTAGTGGGATTTTCTCTCTCCTCTTCTTCTTTCAATCCCAACATCGGGTGGGGTTCTCTCTCCTCTTCCTTCATCCCAACATCGGGTGGGGCTTTCTCTTTCCTCTTCTTCTTTCATTCCCAACATCAGGTGGGGTTATCTCTCCTCTTCCTTTATCCTAACACTGGATGGGGTTTTCTCTCTCCTCTTCTTCTTTCATTCCCAACACCGAGTGGGGTTCTCTGCTCTTCATCCCAGCGTAGGGTGGGGTTCTCTCTCCTCTTCCTTCATCTCAACACTCTTGGATTTCTCTCTCCTCTCTTCCCTAACAGTCGGTGACCCCTAGTGCCGATTGGATTTCCCTCTTCTCTCTTGTCACAATCGGTGAAGCCTAGCGTCATTTGGATTTGTCTCTCTTTTGTTAAAGTCGATGAAGCTTAGCACCTGCTCGATCCCTTTCCCTTGCTTCTCTCCAATCGCAACCGGCGTAAGCCAGCGCCAGGTGGTTCTCTTCCTCTCTTCTCATCTGACACAGTCGGTGAAGCCTAGTGCCGACTACTTTCTCTCTTCTCTTTTGAAACAGTCGGAAATGTCTAACGCCGACTGTATTTTCCTTCCCTCTCTCTTTTATCCTCTCGTCTTTTCTCCATCCCTCTGTCTATTTCCTTCTTCTCTTACCTCATTCTTTCCCCCATAACCACCACTCTGCTATTCTTTCGTTCGACTAAGAGGGATTGAGGCTAGCCTCTCATGGAAGTCCTGTCGTCTAGCCGTAATGTTGGTGTATCAGGATTACTTGGCCCGCTTTATTGCCACGACAGATTGACCATCGTGCTTAGCTAGTCGATATTAATAATGACGTTTAGTAGTGATCCCGTGGGCCGATCTTTGTACCGAGCCCGTTTTGCTACCATGTCAAGCCAATTACTCGCTAGCTTGATTGCAGAAAACAAGAAGAATATGAGGTCTGACCCACTTATCTTACAACCTTTGCCATATATGTGTGTGATTGCAGAAAACAAGAAGAATATGAGCCAAGGGAGGCAATTCCAAACCAGTTTTATTTTTGAGGGGAATTCTTCATGATCTAAGAGGGCACCCATGTGAGCCAACTCGAGTGAGTCTCGAACCCACTTTTAAAATTCCTCTCTCACCGATGGTAACACTTGCCCCCATTCTCGAATGAGGTTCCTGAGAGAGCGATCTCAGAAACATCTCGGGTCTTCTCTCGAAACCCGAGACGCATGTCACCCGATCATCCAAGATTCAGAGGGAGAGATCGAGGCACCTAACCACTCATGACTATTGAAACAATCACCTTTAATGGTGTTTTGGTGCAAACCCCTTTTCGATATTTTTCTCATAACTTTGTCTTGGATCCCCCGATTAAGCTGAAACTTGGCCCATAGGGGTTTTAGACGGTGCTGGATCTAATGGTGGTGGTCCCACATCAATTTGAAGCACCAAAAATATAATTCTAGTTGTGGGGTCCATTTCAAGGTGCTAGGGGCCAATTTTTCTAAAATTGTTTCTTTGTGTTCACTGCCTTAAACATATGTTTGATTATGATGAAACTTGGAAAGTGGCCCTTTGGAGTGCTTATGAAGATTTTGACCAGTTCCAAGGTGATTTTGAGACTGTTAAAATTTTCACTGTTTTGTCATGCTTTATTGACCTACTTCCTCTTTATTTCACATCAGGGACCAAGGTCCTGAAAAATGTGTTCAAACAAAGGGAAGCAATTCTGAACCAACTGAACTAGCTGGGGGGATTTCCATCATGATCTAAGAGGGCACCCATACGAGTCAACCCGAGTAAGTCACGGACCCAGGTGAGGTTTGTCCCCACCTCACATTTAAAACTCCTCTCTAACCAGTTGAGCACCTGCCCTTGTTCTATGAACAAGGTTCTCGAGAGAGCGGTCTCAAGTCCCTAGGTCTTTCGAACCCGAGACACGTTCCACCCGATCACCTAGATCCAGGGAGGCGAGATCGAGGCATCCAAGCATGTGTTTCTAACGCCCAACACCGGCTGCGTTTCCTAAGGGCTAACGGAGACTGTGTCTTCAAGGACTAATGCCAGCTGTGACTTCGAGGGGTAATGTCGGCTATGTCTGACAAAGGGCTAACGTCGGCTCTGTTCTCTATCACCGTGCGTGTTCGCTCACAACGCTTCGATTGCCAGCGATGGTAACTATCTAACTTCCTCAAGACCCTTCATCTCCCTTTGACACTTCGGTTCCCGCATCCCTTCGGATGCGATGACCTTTCAACTCCTCAAGACCTTTTGACTCCCCGCGACCGTTCACCTCCCGGTAGTCATTCGTTGCTGCTGACTATTCACCTTCCAGCTTCGATTTCCCACTGGGAAACCACTCTCTACTCATCAGGAAAAACCTTTCCTTTCCTAAAGCTCACTGTCACACTTTCCCCTCTCTTTCCAAATGACTAAAAACCACCGTAAAGTCCCCGGAGGTCAGTGGAAGTCTGCTGACAGCACCCTGCTACAACTTGGATCCCTTCTCCCTCTTCTTTGGTACTCCCAAAACTACTATCGAAACCTCTACAGACCCTGGCAAAATCCCTGTGTTGCTCACCCTGGCAACAACCCACGCTGGCAGATTCCTGCAACCCCTCACGAATGCTCATGTGTTACCTCCGGTGCTCTTTGTTCCCGGTCAGAGTTTCTCGCTGCTTGCTGAACTTTCTACATCACTCACCCAAAAACCCTACGCTCTCATCGGAGTTCTCACCAGAAGTCTCTCTCTTTCTCTCTCTCTCTTCTTAGCCAACCCCTTATATAGCAAGAACTTCCTTGAAGTACCCCTCACAAACTGAAAAATGCTAGCTAGGTCCCCGATGGCAAAATGACGATGGACCGGACCGGGTCAAGCTCTGACTCAAGACCCAGACAGAGGTTTATCGCCACCCATGTAGTGTCGAGCATCAAACGGCAATGGAACGGGTCGGGTCGAGCCCGAGCCCTAAGCCCAAACTCAGACCTACGCCGCTCGCGACTAACGCCAGCTTGAAAGCCACTAATTAACGTCAGCTATGTCTATCAAGTCCCATTGCCGGCTACGTTTCCCAAGGGTTAATGTCGGTTGTGTCTTCAAAAACCAACACAGGCTATGTTTTTTAAGGTTAACGTTGGTCATGTTTTCAAGACTATCACCGCTTGTGATCAACGCTGACCAACGCCACATGCGACCAACACTACGTGTGTCACTGGCAATCGCTAGCGCCATGCATGTTAATGCTACTGCCGCCCATGCTAGTGTCGTTTGCGTCAGTGCTACCGCCACGCATGTTACTGCCGCCCATGCTATCGTCGTGCATGTCTGAGCCTGGTCACTACCGCGAGAGTTCTACCAGTATCTCAGTAGGAGTTACACCAGTGCCAGAACTCATCATCCCCAGTGGAGTTAGGAGCATGCCATAAAGGTCATGTCTACCTCTTCAATCCTTAGTGGGTCTATTTTTCACCAAGCTATCTTAGCCCCAGGGAGTCGGGTTACCTTCCTTAAACTTATTTTCCCATGGAGTCTCATATTTCACCCCAAGGAGTCACACTTGCCCCCTTAATCCCCAGTGAAGTTTGCTTCCATTTGCCATCTCCATCTAAGCCCTCTTCTTGTGTATGGCCTTAACCACTTTATCCCTAGGGAGTCAGATTGCCATCTACAGACCAATTCCCCATGGAGCTTCATCTACATGGCAACCCACATAATGGTCTGTGCTACAGGACTCTAAACTACATAGCCATGGTCTTGATGCATGACCTTAAACTGCATGGTCCAAACTATAAACCTTAAACTGTAGCGGAGGTCTATTTGCACGACCTTAAACTGCATGGTGTTAGCTGCATAACTCTAAACTGCATAGCCACGGTTCAAACTACATGACTTTAAAACTGTAGCATTATGGTCCAAACTATATAACCTTAAACTGTAGCGGAGGTCTAGTTGCACGACCTTAAACGGCATGGTCCATGCTGCATGACTTTAAACTGCATAGCCATGGTCCAAGATATGTGACCTTAAACTATAGTGCATGTCCTGACCGCATGATGATAAACTGCTTTGCATAGGTCCAGGAGGCATGACCTTAAACTTGCCCCCACACACGCGAGAACGCCCTTTACTTGCGTCTTCACACACATCTTCACTAACCGACCCGTCTGTGTGCGCACACCACCTTCATCATCTCCCTGATAAATCCACCTTCCTTCATTACCATTCATCATTTCCCAGTGAGTTTCACCCGCGCTCACAAATGGTGATCCATCCCATCATCCATACCCACCAACAGCTAATGGGTCACTACCATCCACCTTCCATGTGCCATTCATGCCATATAGGCAGCCTCGTGCCATCTCCACAAAGTGAGTCAGACCACCACCATACTTACTCTGTGGCCTCCACAGACTATCATCCATCCCCACCATGATTCAGTTGTATGACCTTAAACTACAGTGCACGTCCTGATCGCATGATGTTAAACTGCTTTGCACAGGTCCCAAAGGCATGACCCTAAACACGTCTTCACAAAAAAAAAAAAAGAATAATAATGGGCATGGTGTATACCTGAATAAGTGAACGCCATGAGTAAAAATGATAAACGGGCATGGCCACGAAACAATGAGTAAGAGAGTTCTGTGAAAATAAAAACCCGAGGATAGTGAAAACCTAAAAAGAGCATCGTGAGTAAAAATGGAAGAAAAGGGTGGACATGATTCAAAGGTCATGGGTAAAAGAGCCCCAAATAAAAAGAAGTTGGTGAAAACCTCTTCTACGACACCACTTCCCAAGTCCAAGTGAAAATTCACAAAGGGCTCTTGGATCAATAAGCAAGTTGATGCAATGCTCGCCTCATGGGGCCGCTTCAGTCGACATTCAGAAGAAAATCCCTGATGTCAGAATGCCTTGGTATCAAGACCCAAAAAATGAGCATCAAGAAAATATTTCGACAGCCTGAGTCCATTTGCAAAAGGACTAGAAGGACAGAAGACTCGCCAAGAAGGCAGGACAAGTCTCATGAAGAAGAGCATCATTCCCAGAAGACACCCAAAGAGGGCTAAGTCAGCCAGACCTTGGACCTACTATGTGGCAACTAGGATTGACCTCAGGGGTCACCTTGGACGAAGAAGAGAGGAATCCTGCTTGTCAAAACTTCTATCAAAAAGTGGGGTTGAGCCCAAAGCCGGTCACCTCAAAAATGAGGTACCCTACCTGCCAAGGACATTCTGATGCACAAAGTAAACGGTCACCAACTGAAGGCCCTTCAGCAGACCATCCATAACAAACAACAAAGCAGACCATTCCCGTGCAGCCTCCCTGCACCAATCTCCATTAAAGGAGATCGGATTGCGTTGTCACGAGCAGCAACTTTGAAGATTTGTATCTCACTCGTTTTGAGTCAGATAGCGCTCAAATTTTGTGAGCATGTTCGTCTCGTCAAGACGAGTGTTTTGATATGTGGCACACCCTGTGACGACGCTGAGCAGGGAAAAAAATTGTAGATAAGTTGGCGATTCATGCGGACAGTTGCAGAAAAATCAGCACCGACACATCCCTCTCGAGTGGCCATATCACAACGCTCGCGTATTGGATCTATGCGAAACTAGTTGTATCATGTTCGTAAGGTCCAGGGCTAGATTCGGTCCGAACCCCACATATGATGAACGGTCGGATTTTTCACATGAAGGCGTCAAATTTGCTATGGATTCTGATCACCAGATTTCAAGATCCGGCCAAAAACCCAAGATGGCGAAATCTTCGAGCACGAAATCAAGCTGTATTTATTGTAACATGATCGTGATGGCATGCTCAGTATAATCCAATGAAGCCATCATGAAGAAAGATCAAGAAACGAGCGCACTATAGATCTGAAGTTTTCAAGATTCATGTAAATTTCAAGTTGCGTGATCGTCGCCTAAAAACGCTATCCGTGACTTGAAATTGGTATCAAATCGATTATCATGCCGAGCCCAATGAAAAAGTAATCATCTTTCAGCCAAACAAGCACCGGAGCAATCCTGAATCATCCATAGAAGATCATCCTTCTAAGGCAGCAATAGACACTGTTTTGAAATTTCATGTATTGTTGAGCAGGGGACATACTGTCATTTTGTGCCCATTTTTAGATTTTTCTTTAATTCAAATAAAATGTAATTAACATCAATTAGGGTAGATTTTGGGCATCCACCCATGTTTTGGGCCCAATTCTATAAATACGAGCTAAACCTAATTATAAAGGGCTCCCCTCAATCTTCAATTTCATGAATAAAATTTGAGAGTTTTTACATTGAGATTGTGGGCATGTCTTGGAGAGAGAGAGAGGAGATAGAAGAAAAAGTCGGGTACCCTTCGGTTAAGTAAATTTCTCTCTCCAACTCTCATCTCTTTCTTTCTCTCTCCAACTCTCATCTCTTTCTTTCTCTCTCCAACTCTCATCTCTTTCTTTCTCTCTCCTCCTCTCATCTCTCTTTCTCTCTCCTCCTCTCATCTCTCTCTTTCTCCCTCCTCCTCTCATCTTTATCCTTCCCTATCCTCATCTTCTTCTCAATCTTTCTCTCTCTTCCTCTTTCTTTCATTCCCTTCACTCAACATGCACGACCGTGGGCCATCGTCGTGAGTGTCTTTCATCCCCTTCTTCTTTTTCTCTCTTCCCCTTTCTTTCCTACTTCTTCCTTCCTCTTTCCTAATCTTCTTTCTTCCCTTTCCTTCTCTCTCTTCTTTTCTTCCTTTCTCTTTCCTCTCTTTCTTAACCTCTCATTTCTTTCTTTCTTCTTGTTCTCTTCTCTCCCTCTGCTCCATTCATGCATGTCGGTGCCTATCACCGAGCATCATGATCTCTTTCTACTGAAACATGCACAGTGAGCCGGGTCTTGACCTGAGTGGTGGGCCGAGCCTCGGTCCAAGTTCTTCCTCTTCCCTCATGTCGCACACAGTGATGCTCATCATCGTGCACGACATTTCTTTTTTTTTAAACTCTGATAAGGACAATGTATCGGGCCTTTCTCGAAGTGGCAGGCCGGGTCGTGTCAGAGTCCCTTCTTACATGCACAGCGATGCCTATCGCCGCACGTGCCTTCCTCTTCTCTCTCTTATCATGCACGGTCGAACTTCATCGTCGTCTATGATTTCTTCTTCACTCTCTCCTGTCATGAACGACGGAACCTCATCGCCATCCATGTTCTCTTCTTCTCTCTCTTTCTTATCATGGACGATGAAACCTCATCGCCGTCCATGTTCTTTTCTTCTTTCTCTCTCCTATTATGGATGACAGAACCTCATCACCATCCATGTTTTCTTCTTCTTTCTCTCTTATCATGGATGGCGGCACCTCATCATCATCCATGTTCTCTTCTTCTCTCTCTCCTGTCATAAATGGCGGAACCTCATCATCATCCATGTTCTCTTCTTCTCTCTCTCCTGTCATGGACGGTGAAACCTCATTGTCGTTCATGTTTTCTTCTTCTCTCTCTCATGGACGGCAAAACCTCATTATCGTCCATGTTCTCTTCTTCTTTCTCTCTCTTGTCATGGATGATGAAACCTCATCACGGTTTATGTTTCCTTCCCTTTCTTTCTCCTCTGTCATGGATGACGGGACCCATCGTCGTCCATGCTATCCTAGCTTCTTCTCTCTCCTCAATCATGAGCAGTGGGACCGATTGCGGCCCATGCTTTCCTTGCTTCTTCTCTCTCCTCGATCATGAGCGACGAGACTCATCATTGTCCATGCTTTCCTTACTTCTTCTCTCTCCTCAATCATGAACGGTGGAACCCTATCGTCGTCCATATTTCTCTTCTCCTCTTTCCTCAATCATGGAGGGTGGAATCCCATTGTCGTTCATGTTTCTCTTCTTTCTCTCTCCTCTGTCATGGATGGTAAAAACCCATCACCGTCCATGTTTCTTCTCCCTCATCTTGTCTTTCTCTCTCATCTCTTCTCTCTGATCTCTCTTCTCTCTTCTTTCTCTCTCTTCTTACTTCTCTTTTCTCTTTCTCCTTCCTCTCACTTCTTCTCTTCCCTTTAGTTCATCTTCTTCTCTCTTTTATTCCCTTCTTCTCATCTCTTTTTCTCTCTTATGTTCTCTTATTCTCTCATCTTTTTCTCTCTCTTCTCTTCTTATTTTTCCTCTTCTTTCTCTTTCTTTCTTTTCTCTTTTCTCTTTTTCTTTTCTCTTCTCTTTCCTCCTTTCTTTTCCTCTCGTTTGACCAAGGGAGGTTAAGTCTAGTACTGCCATGATAGTCTTATCGTTGAGCAGTATTGCCGTAGTGTCGATCTGAGTTACCGTGCCCGTCTTGCTGCCACGTCAAGCTAGCCATCATGCCGGACTGGTCGGTGTTCATTATGTCATTGAGTAGTGTTTTCATCGTGCCGGTCTGAGTTACCATGCTCGTCGTGCTATCACATCGGGTCAATCACTTACTAGTCTAGCCACTGTGTCAGTGTAGCCACTTGGTCAAATTCTTCTCTTCTCTCTCCTCTTTTCTATCTCTTTCTTCTCTTTTTATCACCCCTATCTTTATCCTCTTATCCTTTTCCTCATCCCTTGGATGTGCACGCTTGTGTACATTCGCCCAAAGACAAGGTGGACTCCCTTGGCCCACTTGTCTTACAAATTAACCATGGTGTGAGATCACAGAAACAGGAGAATACAGGTCAAGGGAGGCGATTTCGAACCAGTTGAAGGACTGGGCGGCGTTCCATCATGAAATAAGAGGGAACCCACACGAGCTAGCCCGAGTGAATTACGGACACAGGTGAGGTGTGTCCCAGCTCACATTAAATTCCTCTCTCATCGATTGGTATACCTGCCCTTATTTTTAATAAGGTTCCCGAGAGAGCGGTCTCAAGTCCTGAGTTCCCTTGAAACCCGAGACACGTGCCACCAGGTCATCCCAACCCGAAGGGTGACATCGAGGCATCTAACCACTTATATAAAATTTTCCCTATATATTTTAAGGATGTGGTTTGTTTGAGGTTGCAACCCTAAACAATCCAATTAAGGCGCACCTCTTAAATTTATCGTAAATGTAATTTTGATATCACAAATTCTTAAATGACTTAAGAATATATTTTCATTGGTTAGGTGCTTCGATATCACCCTCAGGATCTGGATGATCGGGCGGCACGCGTCTTGGGTTTTAAGGAGACCCGGGACTTTTGAGATCGCTCTCTCGGGAACCTCGTTCGAGAACTAGAACAGGTATTACCAATAGATGAGAAAGTAATTTAAAGTGGGTTCGGGACTTACTCAGGCTGGCTCACGTGGACTCCCTCTTAGATCACGAAGAAAGCCCCCCAGTAATAAAGTTGGTTCAAAATCGCCTCCCTTGGCTTTTATTCTCCTATTTTCTACAATCACACACATATGGCAAAGGTTATAAGATAGGTAGGTCAACAGACCTCACCTTACCTTCTTGATGAATACAAGCATACACATTCAAAGAAGAAAAGAATAATTAGAGAAGATAGATGGGGGAGAGAAGAATTTGAGTTGGCGGGGAGATCAGCACATTGACTAAGCTGGTGAGTAATTGGCCTGACATGATAGTAAAATGGGCTCGATAACTAAGACCAGCTCAATAGGATTATTACAAGACCTCAATACCGATACTGACTGGCTAGACACGATGGTTAGCCTGTCGTGGCAATAAAGCGAGCAGAGTAATTTTAACACAACAACATTACGGCTAGACAACATGACTAGCATTAGAGGCTAATCTCGACCCATCTCTATCAAACGAAAGAATAACAGAATGTAGGTCACAAGGAAAGAATAAGAAGTGAGATCAGAGACGAAGGGAACAGAAAGGAGGAGGGGGAAGAGAAAGAAAGGAGGAGACGAATATGGGAGAATAGAGAAAAACACAGACGGCGCGAGGTGTAACCGGCTGTATCAGACAGAGAAGAGAGAGGGAACAAAGTCAGCACTGAGTGTCGCCATCTGTGTTGATCAAAGAAGAGAGAGAAGATGCAGTCGGTGTTGAGTTTCATCGATTGTGTCGGACAGAGAAGAGAGAGAAGTTGTAGACGGCGCTAGGCTTCACTGACTGTATTAGACGAAGAAGAGAGAGAAGATGTAGTTGACGATAAGCTTCACCGACTGTATTAGATGAAGAAGAGAGAGAACATGTAGTCGGCGTTAGGCTTCGTTGATTGTATTAGATAGAGAAGAAAGAGAACATGCAGTCAGTGCTAGGCTTCATCGATTGTATCAAACAGAGAAGAGAGAGAAAATGCAGTCGACACTAGGCTTTGTTGATTGTATTAGACAGAGAAGAGAGAGAAAATGCAGTAAGTGCTAGACTTTATCGATTGTATTAGATAGAGAAGAGAGAGAACATGCAATCGATGCTAGGCTTCACCGACTGTATTAGATAAAGAAGAGAGAGAACATGCAGTCGACGCTCGGCTTCGCCGTCTATAATAGGCAGAGAAAAAAGAGAACACAGGCGGTGCTAATCTTCACCGGCTGTGTTAGACAAAGAGCAAAAAGAGAGATTGAGCTGAAAAGAAGAGAGAGATAAAGATGAGAAGAAGAGAGAGAAAAAGAGATAGAGATGAGAAGAAGAGAGAGATAGAGAGATAAAGATGAGAAGAAGATGGAGAAAGATAGAGATGAGAAAAAGAGGGAGAAAGAAAGATAGAGAAGAGGAGAGAGAAAGATAGAGATGAGAAGAGGAGAGAGAACGATAGAGATGAGAAGAAGAGAGAGAAAGATAGAGATGAGAAGAAGAGCGAGAAAGAAAGATAAAGATGAGAGAGAAAGATAAAGATGAGAGAAAGAGGGGAGGAGAGAGAAAGTTACCTTATCAAAAGGTATTGACCCTTTTCTTCTCTCTCTCTCCAAGACGCACCCACAAGCTCAAGAAGAAATTGAAATTTTATTGATGGTTATGTGAAATGAATCGAAGGGTCCATTATAATTTGGCTTTGCATGTTTATATAGAATTCGGTCCAAACATGAGTGGACACCCAAAAACTACCTAAAATTGAAGATAATTACATTTTAATTGAATTAAAAGAAATTCTAAGAATGAGTGCAAAAGGAGCCCCTGCCTAACAATGTGTGTAATTTTATAACAGTCCCTGCTACTGCCCGAGAACTTGCATGATCTTTCATGAATAATCCGGGGTTTATTCTGATGCCCGTTTGATCGAAAGATGATTGTTTTCTTGTAGGGCTCAGCATGGCGATCTATTTGATACCAGCTTTGATCCATGAATCATGTTTTTAAGTCATAATCATGAAACTTGAAAGTCGCATAAATCTTGAAAACTTTGGATCGATAGTGTGCTCGTTCCTTGATGTTTTTATTCAGTTTCTTCGTTGAATCACATTGAGCATGCCATCATGATCACGTTGCAACAAACGCAGCTCGATTTTATATCCGGATGAAGATTTTGTCGTCTTGAGTTTTTTACTATAATCTTGAAATCCGGTAGCCGAAATTTATAACAGCTTTGACACCTCCATGTGTGAAATCCAACCATTCATCATATACGGGGATTCGGACTAGAGATGGCCATGGAGCTTACGCTCATAACGCAATTATTTTTGTGCGGATCGGATATGCAACCATCGTGATTTGGTCGTCGGAGTGGAGCGTGCTGCTGCTGAATTTTCTGCAACTTCCTTCATGGATCTCCAACTTTTCTCTAGTTTTATCTCCCTTCTTGGGCATCGTTACGGGGCGTACCACATATCGCATCGCTCGTCTTAACAAGATGAACACGCTCACCAAATTTTAACACAATTCGCCTTGGAACGAGTGAGATATAGGCCCCGAAAGCCACCGCTTGTGATTTTAAAACCAGCCACCTTTAATGGTGTTTTGATGCAGGTTGGCCACATAGAAATAGTGTGCGTCCTACCCCTATTCGATATTTTACTCGTAACTTTGTGTTAGAGTGTCCGATTAAGCTGAAACTTGACCCATAGGGGTTTTTGACCATGTCGGATGCAATGGTGGTGATCTCACAGCTGTCTGACATATCAAAAGTGTAGTTTTAGTTACGGGGTTCATTTAAGGGTGCAAAAGGCCAATTTTTTCGAAATTGTTTCTTTGTGTTCACTGCCTTAAACTTGTCTGATCGCGATGAAACTTGGCAGGTGCCATTTTGGAGTGATGATGAAGATTTTGACAAATTTTGGGGTAATTCTAAGACTGTCAAAATTTCCACTTATTTTGTAGGCTTTATTGACCTGCATCCTATTTATTCCCCATCAGGGACCAAGGTGCTGAAAAATACATTCAAACATCTTGCCCCACCGAATGTTGCACTTCGAGAGAAGCGAGAAGGACAACATTCAAAAAATATCCTTCGGCTTTATTACTTTTTTCTTCGGAGCCACAGGACTACGTGAACGACGAGGAGATTCACGCAATGGTGAAACTATGATGCTCAGATGTAGGGATGCATTATTCATGGGTCCGTCCGTGGAGACTTAAGGGGAGAAGAGACTTTTTTGAGGGATCTTATCGAAGTCCTCACCCTCGTGTGGACTGTTTGTGATTCTGAAGCTGAGGATTTTGTACGGACCTCGTCAGTCAGAATCGGGCCCGTCTGGCAATTGAGTGCCATGTTGAAGGGCATTGTTCCCATTTGTTTAGGTTTCTTTGTCTTGGATAGACAAGAAAAGAGCCTTTGGTCGGTGCTCGTCTACGTTGTGCACCAGTTGTCCTTGGCAAGTAGGGTACCTCTGTTTATTGAGATAACCAGCTTTGGGTATAACCACCCTACCCACTGCTTTGCAGCTACGACAATCATCTGTTTACCGCTCCAAAGTCATGGCTGACTTAGCCTTCTTGAGGCATCTTTGGTTCGTCGGATTGACTTTCTTGTTTGTTTGTTGTGTTGGAGAGCCTTTTATGAGCGCTCGTATGAGTCATGCACCAGTTGTCCTTGTGAGTAGGGTACCTCAGTTTATCAAGATAACTAGCTTTGGGTATAACCACCCCTACCCACTGCTTTGCAGCTACGACAATCATCTGATTGTCGCTCTAAAGTCGTGGTTGACTTAGCCTTCTCGAGGCGTCTTTAGCATCTTGGAGTGTATTTGTAACCTCCTGAGAGTGATGCTCTTCTTCATGAGACTTGTATTATTTTCTTGGCGAATCTTCTGTCCTTCGAGTCCCTTTAATAACAAGGCTTAGGCTGTGGGAATATTTTCCTTGAAGCTTGTATTTTTGGATCCTGGTATTGTAACACTAGGGATTTTTCTTTTTGAGTGAGGGCTGAAACCGCCTGTTGAGGTGAGCGCTGCATCAATTTGTTTATTGATCCAAGCGTCCTTTGTGGATTTTCACTTTAACTTGGGAAGCAGCACCGTAGAGATGGTTTTCACCAACTTCTTTTTATTTAGGGCTCTTTTACCCATGACCTTTCGGCCATGTCCACCCTTATTCTTCCATTTTTTACTCACGATGCCATTTCTGGTTTCACAATGCCCGATTTTATTCACAGAACTCTTTTACTCATGGTTTTATGACCATGCACGTCTGTCATTTCATTTTTCTTGTGAAGGCGTGTTTAGGGTCATGCCTTTGAGACCTGTGCGAAGCGTTTTAACGTCATGAGGTCAGGACGTGTACTATGGTTTTTAAGGTCATACAACTGGACCATGGTGAAGATGGATGGCAGTCTGTTGGGGCCATGGAGTGAGTATGGTAGTGGTTTTAACTCACTTTTGGAGAGATAGCACGAGGCTACCTATAAAAGATGGATGATGTATGAAAGGTGGGTGAAAATGGATGACTCACTAACTTATGACGAGTATAAGTGGCAAGATGGTTCCCCATTTTGTGAGTGCGGGTGAGACTCACTAGGGAATGATGCAAGATGATGAAAGGAATGAACTCACTGGGGAGATAGTACAAGTGGTGCACGCGCACAATCGTGTCGGTTAGGGAAGACGTGCATGAAGATGCACGTAAAAGGTGTGTGCGCATATGTGGGGGCAAGTTTATGGTCATGCCTCCTGGACTTGTGTAAAGTAGTTTATCGTCATACGGCCAGGACGTGCACTATGGTTTAGGGTTATATAGCTTGGACCACTGTTATGCAGTTTAGAGTCATGCAGCTAAGACCATGCAGTTTAAGGTCGTGGAATTAGACCTCCTCAACAGTTTAAGGTCATATAGTTTGGACCATGGTTATGTAGTTTAGAGTCATGAACTAGGACCATGCAGTTTAAGGTCATGCAATTAGACCTCCGCTACAGTTTAAGGTCATATAGTTTGGACCATGCAAATTAGGGTCGTATAACTAGACCATGGCTGTGCAGTTCAAGGTCACGCAGCCTGGACCGAGGCTACAGTTTAAGGTCATATAGTTTGGACCATGGTTATGTAGTTTATAGTCATGCAACTAGGACCATGTAGTTTAAAGTCCTGCAACTAGACCTCTGATACAGTTTAAGGTCATATAGTTTGGACCACGATTATGTAGTTTAGAGTTATGTAACTCGGACAATGGATGTGCAATTTAAGGTCATGCAACGTGGACCGATGCTATAGTTTAAGGTCATATAGTTTGGACCACGGTTATGCAGTTTAAAGTCATGCAACTAGGACCATGCAATTTAAGGTCGTGCAACTAGAACTCCGCTACAGTTTAAGGTCATATAGTTTGGACTATTATTATGTAGTTTAGAGTCATGCAACTAGACCATGGCTGTGCAGTTTAAGGCCATGCAGCGTGAACCGAGGCTTGAGTCTCCATGTAGGTGAGACTCCATGGGGAAAAGGTTTGTGGTCAGAAACCTGACTCTCTGGGGACAAGATGGGTAAAACCGGCAAGGGGTTCAAATAGGAAGCCTGACATCATTGGGGAAAAGGGGACAAATGTGGGTCTCTTTATATCCTTGAAGCTAGAATGAGTGTGAGGCAGACCCACTGGGGGTTGCAGCGGTAAAAAAGACCCTAACTCCAGTGGGGATAATAGTATGTGTATGGTTCTCTTACTGGGGATGAGAAGTCGTGACTTGTTTTTTATCAACCTAGGTTCTACTTTGCTGGAGGCAATAGGTCAGAGTCAAGGTGCCACCTCACTGGGGATAGCAATAGGACACACACGGCTTCAGCCTAGGCTGCTTAAAACACAGCTGACGCCTGGTGAAACAACCATTATTTATTGTGTTCTTAGCTGGTGATAAGTCTTCGAAAATGCAACCGACGATGGGGATAGCCATCACTTCTTCTTAATCATTAAGCCGGCACTAGATTGTTAAAAACACAGTTGGCACTGAGGATGACCCATGCTAATGCTTGAACACAGCCGGCGCTGAGTTGCTAAAAACATAGTCGGTTGTGCTATCGCTTGGACACAGCCGACGCTGAGTTGCAGAGCACACAACTAACGCTAGGTTTGTTGAAACACAGGCGGCGCTAGGTGACTTTGATCGCATAACCGGTGCTAGGTATGGATCGATAGTCGAGCCATGACCCGAGCCATGACCCGAGCCCGACCCGGTCCAGCCCATTTGTTGGAATTTTACAGGCGGCGATGGGAGTTACCTCAGGCCTCGGGTCAAAGCCCGACCCGGTCCAACGTCATTTGGCTTTCCTTGGATGTGACTGAGATTCCCAGTTTATGAGGGGTGTTTGAGGGTAGTGTTGGCTATATAAGGGGGGTAAAACACCATTTCCTTCACTTTTTCACCAAAGGTAAAACACTTAAACAAATTTTTTTAACAGTGACCGTAGGGTGGCCGATAGAAACTCTAACAAGCAGTGGAGTTCTAGCAAGGGTTTTGCAGGGAAGGTTTCAGCGAGCAGGACTCTACCAGGATTGGTGAAGTTGCAGGAAAAGGGAGCGAAAAAAGAGAGTTCTCTAAGGAATTTTTTTAGAGGATTTCTGCAAAGGTTTTACGGGTTGGAGCAGCAGCGGCTATTTTCGCATGCTTTGGGAGTTTTTTTGGGGGTTTCAGTGGTTTCCTGATGTTGTTAGCGTTGTTGCATAGGATTCCCGATAGTGCCTGAGTAACTCTCCGGCCAAAGCACAAGAGTTCTGGTGAGAAACCTAAGGGTCATGGAACGAACGATCACTGGAGGTGGACCGTCATAGGGGTTTTCCATCAGCAAAAAAGGAGTTTTGGAAGGAAATGGAAAGGTCAGGAGAAATGAATGGTCATCAGAGGTGAACCGTCGTAGGTGGACCGTCGTAGGTGGACCGTCGTAGGGAAAGCAATCGGTTATGAGAGGTGGACCATCGTAGAAGGTGGACCGTTCTAGAAGGCGAACGATTTCCCCTAGAAATCGTGCGACCATTAAGGAGGTGAAAAGACTTAAGCTTTGAAAACGAGGAGTCTCGAGAGGAAAATTTTCATGACAGAGCCGGTACTAACAGAAGCACAGTCGGCACTGACACAGTCGACACTGATGGTCAGAGGTGTAACCGGCACTGACACATCCGACGCTGGTCCTCAAGAAAGGCAACCGGCTCTAGGAGTTGGGAGCACAGCCGACGCTGGCCTTTGGAGGACGCAACCGGCACTGGCTTCAGACGACGCTCATCAGCGCATGTGGCACGTCTCAACGCGCACAGTGCCACTCGCATGTGGCAGTAACTTACATGTGGGAATTGTTGTGCTCGGCGATTAGCTACGTGTGGCGAAGTTCATGCGTGGCGCTGATATGGGCTGGCAAAGGGTGGTGAATGATGGTAAGGCGTGGCTTGTGATACCTATTGGAAGCTAAGTCCTCCAGCACAATAGTGAAGTCCATGTTGTTCTGTGGAAGGGCATCCATTGTGAACAGGGTATGCTCTCCATCATAGGCCAGTTCTTTGCATCCTGTGGCTGAGATAGGATAATATTGTTTCTTTTCCCTCATCATTGTTTTGTGCCAATAATGCCCTGAGTGACTTGTCCAAAGCGGTGACGTACATGATGAGAGGCTTTCCCAACACTGGTGTAGAGAGTATAGAAGGTTTGAGTAAATAATGCTTGATGCCATCAAGGACTGCCTAACATGCTTCATCTCAGATGAATGGGGTATCCTTCTTTAGCAGATGCGTAAAGGGTTTACAAAGGCCTGAAAAATTCGAGATGAACCTGTGGATGTAAGTCAGCTGCCCTTGAAGAGAGTGTAGTTCTCGCAGTGTGGTTGGTGACGGCATATCTTGGATCGCTTTGATCTTGATCGGCTCAACTTCGAGGCCTCGACGTCTTACAAAGAATCCCAAGAACTTTCTCGAACGCATGCTAAAAGCGCATTTCAGGGGGTTCATTTTATGTTGATAAAGATGTAGTCGCTCAAATACCTCTTCAAGGTCTCTCATGTGAGAATCCTTTTCTTCTAAGTTTACCACCAACTCATCTACATAACACTCTACCTATTTATGCATCATGTCTTTGAAGATGGCCGCCATTGCTCTTTGGTATGTGCCACCAGCATCTTTAATCCAAAAGGCATCATTGTGTAACAGAAGACCCCTTTTGGAGCTAGGAACGCAGTGGCCTCCTCATCTTCAGGCGCCATTTGTATCTGGTTATACCCGGAGTACCCATCCATGAAGGAAATGATTTGACAATGAGCTATTGAGTCGATGAACATCTTGGTGAATGGCAACGAGAAGTCATCATTTGGACAGGCAGTATTGAGGTCGCAAAAGTCTATGCAGACCCTAATTTAGTCATTCTTCATCTTGACGGTAATGACATTTGCTAGCCACTTCTAGTACTTGACTTCACTACTTGTCTGCGTTTGGTCACCTCGGCTTCTATCTGCATCTCGAGGTCGAGCATAAACCTCCTTGACTTCTACTTGACAGGTTTGACAGTCGGATCAATGTCGAGACGATGAATGGCAACTTAAGGGTCTACACACGGCATCTCATGGTAATGCCAAGCAAAGACGTCTCGGTTTGCTCGTAAGAAAGTGGTGAAATTTTCCTTCTCTTATGAAGACACATTTGTCGAGATGAAAGTAGGCCTAAGGTCAGCTTCAACCCCTAGATTTATTTCTTCAAGCTCATCAGCAGTAGCTTGACCCCCTTCTTTCCATTCTTTTGGAGCTTCTTGTAACTCTTCCTCGTTATTTTCAGATGTCCTTTCATCAACCTCAAGTGCAGAGACCCATGACCCTGACATCTCTACCTCCAATAGGGATCGAGAGTAGGTCATGATTTCTATGCCTTTCTTGAACCAAGGGACAGAAGGGTCAACCTCAAATGTGGAAAGCATATAAGGTTGCGGGAGCTCTTCTCGAAAATTACAAGGAAATTGAGGCTCAGAGGTCGTGGAGGAAGACGTGTCTTCATATGAATCACATGGTATTTGCATGGGTGCCTGCAATATTTGCCTCGTGCTCACCGGTGCTTTATAGAGTTGTACCATGTGGCAAGCTTCCTGTGACTAAAAACTCTGCCCCCTTGATTTCCTCGGTCTCTGCTCAAAGTCGGGCTCAGGCGGCCTCTGGGGTTTCTCTGGCGAGCAGCCCTTGGTACCCGTCTCCTTATGGTTTTCTGAGGTGGTGCTTGATTCGTCTCACAAGGCTTGTGAACAGCCCTAGCTTGGCGAACTGTTTCTCACCTTAAGGACTTGAGTCTTCTTTGCCTGTGAGGGACATCTACGGTGGGGAAGCCAAGGGTTCAATAGAGTGTGAATCATTATTGAGAAGGTCTTGTGTTGGGAGGTCCTCCTCTTGCACTGATGGAGCAGTGGCTTGGGGGTCACTTACAGGGGCGTTGTAAAACTCCTGACATTCCCGCATTTTCTTTGTGAATATATCATGGAAACTGCTGCATTCCCACAAGTAGTGGCCCCTTATTTGGCACCAACGGTCCTCAGTCCCCAGAGCAAGGCGTTAAGGCTGCCTTTTGGGTTTCTGTATGATTATGCCTTCCTGAAGCATTATATCAAAGAAGGCATGAAGGATACCAGGCATTTCGTCTTCCTCTAGGATTGTTACTGCATGGGAGGCTTCTGCTGCCTGGAAAGTTTTCTTTAAGTCTTCAAGCTTTATCTGACCCTTTTGAATCAAGGCCTTGATAATACCTTTTAGGGTGTAGTAGTCATCGGTGGGATGATTGATCCTTCGATGGTAAGCACAATAATTTGCCTGAGTGTTAAGGCCAGGTTGCTCAAGAAACTTGCAATCTGGAAGCTTAATCATATTTCTTTCCAATAATAGCTAGAACAGTGCAAGGACCCATTCCCTCTCAAAGGGGTAGACCTTGTTCTTATGCTTGGTGAAATAATCATCTCGATTAAGATTCGTCGGTGGGGGTACTCGATTGAATGGCTGTTGTTGCTTGCCTGCATGGGACATTATCTTTATTGTGCTCACCCCTTTGGAGAGGACCAAAGTTTGGGAGGGAGCCTTCTTTGGATCAGTGACCATGACGACTGCACTGATTACTCCTTTCTATTGGCTGTCCCGTGTGTTGTTCCAAGAGCTACCATTGCCCCATTTGTTCCCAGAGCTTACGGACTGTTGTCGTGACCCGCCATGGTGGCGTGATCGGCTTTCTATGCGAACTAAGAGATCAGCTCTGACATGGAAGTCGGATTAAAGGCCTCGACGTGTAGAGAAATCTCAGGTCGCATGTTCCGCACACAGGTTTGGACTACTTCTTTCTCAAGCATCAGATTAGGATGGCGAGGGGTCAAATTTCTCCATGTTGATATGAACTAATCTATAGGCTCATCGGGGTCCTGAGTCAGGGTGAGAAGTTCAATGGTTTGGACCTCTCTCTCGACCTCATAAAAGTGCTGATAGAACAGTTTCTCCATCTCTTCCCATGTATGTACTAAGTTTGGGGGAAGTTGAGCATACCACTGAAAAGCTAAGCCGTCGAGGGTTTCAACAAACTGACGAAGAAGGAGTCTCCCATCAGCCGTTGTTTCTCGACATGCTGCTTGGAAGTTGGCGATATGCTGGTTGGGGGACGTTTTTCTGCTGAAAAGGGGAAATTTCACTTTCTTGTAAACCGAAGGAAACAGGACCTGGTCAATGTATGAAGGGTATAGCCTTTGATAAGGTGTTGCACCCTGTATCCCCAGGATTGTCTGTTCTTTAGGCTATGGGTCACCATAGCGTCAATGTCTGCCTGAGAGACAGGGTGAGGGACAGAATTGTCCTATGAAGCAGAAGGAAGAGGCTGCCTTAGAGTTACACCATCGGAGTGATGTGAATTGACCTCGTGGTTAGCTGATTGTCATGTGATGTCTATACGATCGATCTTTTCCATCATCGTGCGCACTATTTCTTCATATTTGTTCATGTGTTCTTCCTGCGCATCACCAGGCTTACTTACAACCATTACACTTACTGTTTTTCTAGGGAGATCAGCGTTAGCTGTAGTTGAGGGTTGCAAACTTGACGGGTCGTGTGTGCTAGATCGGTCAGCAGGGGGCCAGCATGCCCTGACTAGACTCGGCTCTTGTATGTCAATCACGTGAGGACCGATTCTTGAGGGTGCTCGGACCGTAGCTACCGAGTGGCTGGGTCATCACACTAACCACAGTGCAGGGCTCGTGGCCTTCTTCTTCAGGCTCCGTCATCTGAAGAGGGTTGAAGGGATTCAGGTGGAGAGGGTTATCAGAGCTGGTTGCCCCTACTACCTTGGTCACTTCCTTGGTGAGAATTTGCATACCTCTATCATGCTTAGCTTTGAGGCTTTGATGAGCCTCACACCAAACTTGTGATCGGGACTGCGACTGGTCAGCTCTTCTTGAACAAGACAGAGTTGTCTCCATCAGGTGTAACAAACGATGAGGGTCAGGGACTTGAGTCATCTTGGGCCGAGGAGGATGAAGGACTCGGTCTTCAATCAGGTCATTACCCCGAGCTCTCTTGTGGGCTTCAAAGACATGACCGAAATGAGAGGGCTGGTTCAGAATGGTACTCTTGGGGAAAGTTTTCGAGTACCAAGGCTGGAGATGCTTGCTCGAAGGAGGAGCAGGGAGGAGCAGAGCTAACTCATGAGGATTCCTAAGTCAGGAGCGAGGGAATGTCTGTGACGACGGCACGTGTTCACCCTTTGAAGAAGAATCTCTGAGGACCTGGGGGTCAGCCCAGGCTCAAGCAAATGGTTTGGCCTTAGGAGGCCGAGGACTGCGAGCAGATGTCTGTAAGAGAACAAGTGGAGGCCTGCCCCTTATAGAGTGGGCTTGTGTGTGCCGAGTAGGAGGATGAGAAGGTCGTCTCTTGTGTACTCGGGTTAGCGCAGCAATGGCGTTGCCCCGAGCAGTGAGATGCATGTGAGCAGCATGCACAGGACATAGACTTGTGAGGTCTGATCTTGGACACGGACTCGAAGTAACATAAGGGTTGCCTCGAGGTGTGGCTCAAGTGGGTGACCCACAAGCCTCATGGTGTGTGTGAGAGGTGGAGACCACAGGGTCTCTACCTCTATGTGTCGAGCCTCTAGGGATAGAGACTAGTTGTGGTGCAGGAATATCGCGGGAAGCCTAGCAGCAACCCACATATGCAATGGCAATTTGCTTGCCTTTTGCAGAAAGGGACTGGGCAGCCTTTCAGCGTACCTCAGGAATACAACCAACAAGTGACTTACCGGTGGCTGAGTGCATGCTGTGTGTGGCAACAGATGTGCTGCCGATGTAGGGTGCCTTGGTGGAGGTTTCACCAGAGTGAGGATATGGGAAGCGAGGGACTTTTAAGTATCACATCCCGCCGATCCAGGTTAAGACGTGGGAGCTAGATAAGGGATCTTTGCTCAAAAGGATGGTTGGGAACGAAGTTGGAGGAACCTGTTCCCTAGAGAGACTCACGAATGCAGGGATAAGAAAATCCCCGATACTGATGAATGGGTTACAGAACCCGCAAGCCATAAGTGATGTGTGCAAAGATAAAAGCATAAAATAAAAGAAGAAACTAGCCAAACAAGAACGATCCGACAAAGGGGTACAAAGTCCCCAGTGCAGTCGCCAAGTAGGTTAGGTGCCTCGATCTCGCCCTCCGAATCTGGACGATCAGGTGGCATGCTTCTCGGGCTTCAAGAAGACCCGGGACTTTTGAGATCGCTCTCTCGGGAACCTCGTTCAAGAAAAATTGTAAGTATTACCAACTGATGAGAGAGGAATTTAACCAGGGTTCGGGACTTACTCGGGCTGGCTCGCTTGGGTGCCCTCTTAGAACATGAAGAAATCCCCTCCAGTAATAAAACTGGTTCGGAATCGTCTCTCTTGACTTATATTCTCCTATTTTCTACATCACACACATATGGCAAAGGTTATAAGATAGGTGGGTCAACAAACCTCCCCTTGCCTTCTTGATGAATACATGCAGGTGTACACATTCAAAGAAGACAAGAATAATGAGAGAAGAAAGATGGGGGAGAGAAGAATTTGACTACGCCGGGAGATCAGCACAATGACTAAGCTGGTGAGTAATTGGCTTGACATGGTAGTAAAACGGGCTCAGTAACTAAGACCAGCTCAACAAGATTACTACTAAACGTCAATACCAATGCTGACCCGCTAGACACGATGGTTAGCCTGTCGTGGCAATAAAGCAGGCACAGTAATTCTGGCACAACAACCTTACGGTTAGACAACAGGACTACCATTAGAGGCTAATCTAGACACATTTCTATCAATCAAAAGATTAACAGAATGAAGGTCATAAGGAAAGAATAAGAAGTGAGAGAAGAGAAGAAGGGATCAGAAAGAAGAAGGGGGAAGAGAAAGAAAGGAGGAGAAGAATATGAGAGAATAGAGAAAAACACAGACGGCACTACGTGTCGCCGGCTGTATCAGACAAAGAAGAGAGAGGAAACACAGTCGGCATTGAGCGTCGCCACCTGTGTCGGTCAAAGAAGAGAGAGAAGACATAGTCAATGTTGAGTTTCACAGATTTGTTTGACAGAGAAGAAAGAAAAGATGCAGTCGGCACTAGGCTGGGCCTACTGTATTAGACGAAGAAGCGAAAGAAGATGCAGTCGGCACTAAGCTTCGCTGACTGTATTAGACGAAGAAGAGGGAGAACATGCAGTCAGTGTTAGGCTTTGCTGACTGTATTAGATAGAAGAGAGAGAAAATGCAGTCGGCACTAGGCTTCACCGACTGTATTAGACAGAGAAGGGAGAGAAAATGCAGTCGATGCTAGGCTTCACCGACTGTATTAGATCAAGAAGAGAGAGAAAATATAGTCGGTGCTAGGATTTGCCAACTGTATTAGACAGAAAAGAGAGAGAACATGCAGTCGGCGCTAGGCTTCGCTAGCTGTATTAGACAGAGAAGAGAGAGAACATGCAGTCGGTGCTAGGCTTCACCGTCTGTATTAGGTAGAAAAAAATAAGAATAGAGGCGGCGTTAGTCGTCGCCGGTTGTGTTAGACGAAGTGCAGAAAGAGAGATCGAGATGAAAAGAAGAGAAAGATATAGAGATAAAGGTGAGAAGAAGAGAGAGAAAGAGAGATAGAGATGAGAAAAAGAGAGAGATAGAGAGATAAAGATGAGAAGAAGAGGGACAAAGATAGAGATGAGAAGAAGACGGAGATAGAAAGATAGAGACGAGGAGAGAGAAAGATAGAGATGAGAAGAAGAGGGAGAAAGATATAGATGAGAAGAAGAGGGAGAAAGAAAGATAGAGATGAGGAGAGAGAAAGATAAAGATGAGAGAAAGAGGAGAGGAGAGAGAAAGTTATCTTACTAAAGGGTACCGGCCATTTTCTTCTCTCTCATCTCTCTCTCTCCAAGATACACCCACAAGCTCAATAAGAAATTGAAATTTTATTGATGGTTGTATAAAATGAACCGAAGGGTCCTTTACAATTTGGCTTTGCATGTTTATATAGAATTAGGCCCAAACATGGGTGGACACCCAAAAACTACCTAGAATTGAAGATAATCATAATTTAATTAAAGTGAAAGAAATTCTAAAAATTGGTACAAAAGGACTGCTTTGCCCCTACCTAACAATGCGTGAAATTCTAAAAGAGTTCATGCTGCTGCTCGAGAACTTGTGTGATCTTCCATGAATGATCCCAGGTTGTTTTGATGCCCATTTGATCAAAAGATGATTGTTTTTTTGTAGGGCTAGGCATGGTGATCGATTTGATACCAACTTCGAGGCATGAATCATGTTTTTTAGCCATGATCATAAAACTTCAAATTCGCTTGAATCTTAAAAACTTTAGATTGATTGTGTGCTTATTCTTTGATGTTTTTCTTTAGTTTCTTCGTTGAATCACACTGAAAATGCCATCACGGTCATGTTACAACAAACGCAGCTCTATTTCATGTCCGAAGAAAGATTTTGTCGTCTTGAGTTTTTGAACAAAATCTTGAAATCTGGCGACCAGAATATATAGCATCTTTGACACCTCCGTGTGTGAAATCCAACCGTTCATTATATGCGGGGTTCGGACCAGAGATGGCCATGAACCTAGCGCACATAAAGCAATTGGTTTCGTGCCGATTGGGTATGAGAGCATCGTGATTTGGCCATCGGAGTGGGGCGTGCTACTGCTAAGTTTTCTGCAACTTCCTTCACAGATCAACAACTTCTCTCTAGTTTTTTCTCCCTGCTCGGACATCATCACGGGGCATACCACATATCGAATCGCTCGTCTTGACAAGACGAACACGCTCTCCAAATTTGAGCGCGATCCGACTTTGAATAAGTGAGATATATGCCCTGAAATTCACTGCCTGTGACTATAAAAATAGCCACCTTTAATGGTGTTTTGATTCTAGGTGGCCACACAGGAATCATGTGCGGCCTACCCCTTTTCGTTATTTTACCCATAACTTTGTCCTGGAGCGCTCGATTAAGTCGAAACTTGACCCATAGGGCTTTTAGATCTTGTCGAATCCATTGGTGGTGGTCTCGGAGCTGTCTGATGCACCAAAAGTATAGTTCTAGTTACGGGGTCTATTTTAGGGTGTTAGAGGCCAATTTTTATGAAATTGTTTCCTTGTATTCACTGCCTTAAACATGTCTAATCGCGATGAAACTTGACAAGTGGTTTTTTGGAGTGATTATGAAGTTCTTAACCAATTCTGGGGCAATTCTAGTCGGAATTTCCACTTATTTTGAAAGCTTTATTGACCAGCTTCCTCTTTATTCCGCATCAGGGACCAAGGTGCTGAAAAATACGTTTAAACATTCATCTCTAATTATAAAATTTTAAACTCTAAAAATAGTTCAAATCAAGTAGATCTATAAAAGATATGAAAATCTTGAAATTGGACAGTCCAGATAATATGTTCCAATATAGACTATTTCGCGGACTCAAAATTCTTTTTTCGTTTCATATTCATGCATCTCAATGTCGAGATGTACATTTGGCTTGCGCGTAAATATTCCCTGGGAAATATTTATATAGGTACATCGTGTTTCATATGTTGCGTTCATGCAAATGCATATGCAAATAAAATACCATAGTAAAAGATTTTACCATGAAAAATTCATGGTAAAATAAAACCACACCTAATAACTGTGTATTTGTTTTGACACGCGGGCCCACTATTCAATATTAACTATTAATATGCGTATTATATTGTATTAAATTATATTATATTATATTATATCATATATTTTATATTTATATTTATTTATATTATATATAATTACATTATATTATATATTATTATATATTTATATAATAAATATAAAGTATATTAGATAATATAATATTATATATTTATATAATAAATATAAAATTTATGACGCAATATAATATTATATATTATATTATATTAAAAATTATATTGTACATTATATTTAATACAAATATATATTAATAAAATACATTATATTATATTATGATAAATATTATATATTAAAAATTATATTATATATTTTATTTAATAATAATATCTATTAATAAAATAAATATAATTATTAATATATATTATATATTAATATACAATATTTATCAAATAATATATAATATATATTATAATGTATGTATATATCATAATATATGTATATATAATATCTTATTTATAAAATAATATATAATGGAATTTTATACAATGAGACTATTTACCATTGATCAGTGTTTGTAAAATCGAACCAGAAGAGTTAACCGGACATGGGGCTGGGAGCAGTTTGAACTGGATCCGGACTAACCGGGGTGGTTAACCGGACTAACCAGTCAAGCAGATTTAAAATAAAAAAAAATGGATCCAGAACTTCCCAAAAAAATAACAAAAAACAAAAAATAGAAATACTTAGATTGAGTGTATAATATCTTATTACATATATTTATCTTGCGACAAAAAATTGAAACAACTTTTTATAAATTAATATTTGAATTCTATAGTCCTGTACATGAAAAAATCTTAGGATATTTTTGTCATGTAACATATTCTTCCAAGAATTAACATATTCATCCCAAATCTTACATTGAAAACTTTCTAGTTTTTTTTGTGCAAAAATTGCTCGTATTAGGAATGAAAGTTTATGCACTTTTTTGCAAATAACAAAGTAGCTTGATGCTATTAAATCAAATAAAAATGCCAACTAATTAAGACAAGAAATGGAAAGGACCTCTTCCATATAGGTAGATACATAATTCATACAATACCTTTTCGATGAAGTTAAATAAGGCATATTTCACAAAACGTACATCTCATGATATGCAACAAACCAAAAAATCAATGCACTGCATACTGATGTGTTCTACTATTCTTATATGTATCTACCATATCCATATCTGTATGCTATGGATTGATTTTATCAAAAAATAAGAACAATAGAACAAATAATTTGATAAAAAAATAATTTTATTAAGCAAAAGAGAAAAACTCTTCCCATATTTATCATAAAACATAATTTTATTAAAAAACCACAATTTTATTAAAAAATAATTTTACTAAGCCAAATGGAAAACCACTTCCCATATTCATCATAAAACATAATTTTATTAAAAAAGCATGATTTTATCAAAAAAGTAATTTTATTAAGAAAAATAGAAAAAAAATTCCCATATTTATCAAAAAACATAATTTTTTACTAAAAAACATAATTTTATTCGAAAGATAATTTTATTCGAAAGATAATTTTATTAAGCAATATAGAAAAAAAACTTCTCATATTGATAAAAAAACATAATTTTACTAAATAAAATGATTTTTTTTAGAAAATCGATTTCTCAAAATATGAGGGATGATTTGAAATTAAGATCACCTTTGTAAACTCTCTCTCTCTCTCTCTCTCTCTCTCTCTCTCTCTCTCTCTCTCTCTCTCTCTCTCTCTCTCTCTCTCTCTCTCTCTCTCTCTCCGGAATCAAGCCAAATCGAGATCGGCCAGTGACCGATTTTGTGTTAGTCGGTCGATTTTTTAAAAATCGGCTGATCTTTTAAAGGCTCTTGGCATAACATTCCAAAAACCTTGATAGAAAATAGGAAATGTTTCATTGAACATAAGGCAACCAAAATTTCTGTATGCACTTAAAAAAAACTAAATGTCCCATTTTCATCATTACAAATATAACTATGTCATGCACTTAAAAAAAACATAATTAAAAAAATCGGGTGACAATATCATGCACTTATCAAAAAGAAGAATCAATTTCATCAAAAAAATAATTTTATAAAAAAGAATAATTTTATTAAGCAAAATAGAAAATCGCGTTCCATGTTCATCAAAAAAATAAATTTATTAAAAAAATCATAAATCTATTAAAAATAATTTTATCAAGCAAAATAGAAAAACACTTCCCATATTCATCAAAAAACAAAATTTTATTAAAATTCATAATTCCTATTAAAAATAATTTTACTAAGCAAAATAGAAAAACACTTCCCATAGGCATCAAAAAACATAACTTTATTAAACAAAACATCTTTTTTAGAAAAATCGACTTTTCAAAAACCTTAATGATCGAAATCCACGACTCAATTTGAGATAAGAAGCCTCAATGATCGAAATCCACGACTCAATTTGATAAAAAACAACCAATAAATGGTTAAAAAATCTGCTCTTTTGGGTCAAACACAGGTTCTCAGAGCAGCAGCTTTTCGGGCAAAACTAAACCCTTGATTTTTTATTTTTTGAACAAATTAGGATTTGAATCTAGTAAATACTTCGAATAGAAATCAAACCCCTCAAATTTATTCAAGAATAGTTATGTATTGAGGAGATTATTGAAAGAATGGCGGAAAATTTTAGAAACCTAAAATATCCGCCATTTCAGTCCAAGAAACTCCTCTTTTTTCAATGTTTAAATCCAAATTACTTGTTTTATATTTATTCTATAGTGGTTTAAACCATTAAAACACGAAAAAAAACCAAATAATGGCCTCAAACAAAATAAAAAAAAAGGTAAAAATTTGGATTCATGGTTTTCCTGCCACATATAACGCTCCCTATTTCAAAATAACGCCGTTATTTATACATAACCGTTATTTACTTAAAAACGCCGTTATATCATCGAACAAGTCCGGTTAGCTGAAAACCAGCTGGTTTGCCAAAAATACGACCTGTTCGACCCCTAACCGGCTGGTTTTAGACCTGAAATTTTTCTGAGACATGGGTTAGACGACTGGTACTACAAAACCAGGCCTAACCGAACTCGGAACCATAGCGGTTCCGCGCTAACCGGCTGGTTCTGGTTCAAACTTACCAGTTTTGCGAACAATGCTTTTGATACAAGGTGGTCACAATTCCTTACAATCATTTGATGTGAAATTTGATAACTTGGATGTGTACCTAATTTCACATCCAATGGTCAAGATTAATGTGAGAACCTTGTATCAAAGGTAAATTGTCTCATTCTATACTTTTCCATATAATATATATATATATATATATATATATATATATATAGGGAAAATATAGAATGAGACCATATACCTTTGATAAAAGGTGGTCACAATAATCTTGACCATTGGATATGAAATTGGGTGGATGTAATGATTCCATTGACCAAGCTCAAACTTCAATAGAAATTTTTCGAACTTATTGACACATCCAAGCTACCAAATTTCACGTCAAATGGTTGTAAGGAATTGTGACCACCTTGTATCAAAGATAAATGATCTCATTATATACAATCTCGTATATTTATTATATGGGAAACGTTTCTATACTTCCCCTACAACATAGAAGATCTATGCTTCCCCTACCGTTCAACCGTCCAATTTTGATCAAGAGAGTCCCTCACCGTTTGATCTTAGATCCGACGTCTCAAAGTATTTTTTTTTAGTTTTTTTTATACAAATTTTATAAATATGAAATTTGGTACGTGCTATCTTCTCAATGGGGCGCACCTATAAAAAATATTAAAAATAATTTTCTGATAAAATATAATGACTAAAATACACCTTGAATCTTTCAGGGGTATATTGATCATTTTATTTTATTGGAAATATAATTTTTATATTTTTCACTTGTGCGAGTTTAATAGAGGATTGGATGTCTATGTCAAAATAGTTTATGGAAAAAAATTAAAAATAAAATAGTATAAAGACATGACATTATGATTGGGGTAATCTTAGCCGTCTCTATTCAAAATGTACGGTTGGATAAGGGGAAGTATATAACTTTTATGCTGTAGGAGAAGCATAAAAAGCTTGCCCTTATATATATATATATATATATATATATATATATATATATATATATATATATATATATATATATATATATATATATATATATATATATAAGAGAAAAGTTTATATAGAGCCGAGGCTCTAAAAAATCAAATTGGAGCCTACCTCAAAATTTTTACTAGAATAGGTTTTTTTGACACTTAATTATCCTCAAATCGATCACCTCGACATCAAGATGCATAGACATGAGAAAAAAAAATGGATTTCAAGTTTTGAAACTATTGTATTTTGTAACACATTTTGAACCGTCAGTTATCAAGATTTTCAAGTTTTCATATATCTATAGATCTACACTATTTTTGAAGCTTTAAACTTTATAAAGAAAAATGAAAATATATGTTAAGACTATCACAAAGATTTTCATTATTGAAACTACATTGTAGGCTCTAATTTGATTGTTTAGAGTCTAAGATCTATACAAACCGCACCTTATATATAATATACATATTTATTATATTATATATTTTCATATCTATTCGAGGTTTTGTGTAAATATTTTCACACCAACCAGCACTACCAAACATATGAAACTGTTTACAATGAGTTTTTTAAATGTGCTATCCAACATGTTAAAAAAAATGCATATGCAAATATTTACATAGGTAAAGTATTTACATATGTAAACATTTTTTGGAAACTATTTACGTACACTCAATATAAATGTTTTTTTTTGTTTTCAAATGTTCTTATTAGTAGAAAAGTGATAAATTATTGCTCAAATCTTCTTATTTGCTATTTACATATTTTTGGTGATTTTTAGGTACACGGGTAATTTTTTATTGTTTCTATGTATCATGCATTGGGTCTGGGTCTGGGTCCGGGTCCGGGTTCTCCACATAATTTTCGGGTCGGGAATATTTGGACCCAGTCGGGTCCAAGTCCAGGTCAAGGCCCGATGTATGGATTTATTTTGGACGCAGCTGGGCCCGGGTACTATGTATGGATTTTGGGTCCGGGTCCGGGTCCGGGTCCATGGGGAACTGGACGACAGCAGACGCATTTCTACCCCTATCCCCAACTTAAAACCCTAATTCCTAACCTTTCTAACCCTAGAAAGCTCACTCCAACATGGGTGGTCACTAAACGCCAAAAGGCACACATCATCGGTTGTCAGAAAAGCAGAAAAAGATAAAAAATGCTAGTCAGAGGCGAGAAACATCTCTCAAATTTTCTCTTGTTTGCTTCGCACGCTACAACGAAAGAAGCCAGGCGCATGCGGAATGGTGAGCAAGAGAGATGCAATGAAAGTGGACACCCCACCCCACCGAATGCTAAATAATTCAGACTTTGCCTCTGTCAGTTTCTGTTGGGAAATAATGTGCAGCTTGGCCGGCATGAATTGCGTTTCACCCCTTCTCTTTCTCCCAAGCCATTGAAACCAGGAAGTAATTACAAATTTGCAATGAAAAATATAGTTCATATATTACAGAATAATTCTCATAAGAAACAGACGCAACCCAAAGGAAGGAATTATCACTGAAAAAAAATCCAAAAAAAAAAGGAAAACAAGTTACAGATCCATCATCCATGGGTACAAAAGAGTTTCAGACAATCAGCCCTGCAACATAGCCCAAAAGAAGAAGAAGAAAGCAGCCCAAATTAACAAATCATCAGTCGAACAAAACCAACAAAACAGAAAATTAAAAATCACTGATTTAACAAGAAAGAAAAGGGAAAAGCCCAAAAAGTTAGAGTAGGTTCTTCATCTGAGATCCGGCATCCTCCAGCAATTTACAGATCGACTTGGGAGGAGCATTCGATTGGTTGTTCCGATTCGTGCTGGGATTCATCTTCTCAAAATAGCGAATAGAGAGAAGAGACAGAGAGAGCTGGACCTCATCTTTTCCCCAATGGGTCGGTGGCGTTGCCTGTATAAGAGAAGGCGGCAAAGGAGAGAGAGAAGAAGATGCGGAGGAAGAAGAGAGAGGTTTGAGGAGTGGCAATAAACAGAGAGAGTGGAGGCGGCGGAATCCACCGAGAGCGAGAACAACCGAGCGAAGCTGCTGATTACCGCAGCCGATGTTGGTCCAGTGCCGGGTGCAGACAATCTCCCAGAGGCGCTCGTCCTGGGCAGCCCTGTGCCACTGGTGGCTCACGCAGGATGCGGTGGCTAAAGACCTTGCGTCAACGTGCTTCAGCACCTCGAATAGCAGGTCATCGTCGAGCCTGAACCCACCATTCGATCTTCCCTCTCCACCTTCTCCTCCTCCTTCCTGGAAAAATCTCCCCTTTTGCTCTCCTTCTTCTTCCTCACCTGATGAAATTCTTTGCTTCTTCACCGTGGAAATGGAGTCCGTTTCTTCAATTGATGGCCTCTTCATGGCGATCAGACCGGAAGGGGAAAGAGACAGAGGGGAATTAGAAGAAGAGGGGGAGTGGCCTTTCTTCTCTCTTGTTTCTCCCACTCTCTCTCTCAACCCAATTGGCGAAACTTTCTCTCTCTAACAGTGGTGGTCATAAATTATAACACGCTTTACACTCTCCCCGCGCCCTCCCAACCTTCATCCGACCCTACCAGAACACATTGATTAAAGCGCGAAAGAAAGAATCGGCATTTTTAACAAATGACTAACCTACCCCCGTCCACTTATCTCCATTGCACGTTGTGCTATAAATATTTGTAAAAATTACAAAAAGTCCCTTGATTAGGGGTAGGTTCAAACGGACGAGGTTGGATATCCACATTGAAGATATGGCTTTTTAATATAGCACAATGAATAATCAAGATTTATATAGTTGGTACCAAATAAAATGACGATAATGATGATAAAAAACTTAACTTTCTTTATAACTTCTTCTAGCTATTTTTTTTTTTGAGAGTTTTACGTCAAAACTAAGTTTTATAGCAAATATCCCTGAACTCAAAAAGTTAGAGTTCTTTGAATCAAAACCCCTCTCCTTGGTTGTTGAATGCCATCGGCCCGACACTCGTAAATGCAGCCTGGCAGATTGTTGATGCGGTTTGATAGTTACGATGCCTCGGCCCGACATTTGTAAATGCGGTCTGACAGATTGTTGATGTGGTTTGGCAATTTTGTCGATCCGGCACTATGATGCCTCGGTCCAGTATAAGTTGCATGAGGTCCAACATATTGTTGATGCGGTCTGACAATTAATGAGGCATGTGTTCTGGCATGACAATAATATGTGCGGGGCTGTCTTTGGTGATTGAGCATCTATGGGAATGTGGGGCCTTCACATGTGGTTAAGGCTATATTGGTCTAAAGAAGTATGATTTTTTTACTTTGGGAGTATTTTTCATAAAAGTTAGTTTTGAAATAAAAATTGTGATAAAAAATTGATTAGGGAAGGTTCTAAAGAAAGTTGAGTCAATGGATGTTTTTGTAATTTTTCCTTAACATTTTCCTCGAGTGTTATGGTAAATGAGTCATTAGTGAAATGATTCATTAGTCAAAGAGTACTAAAAGGACGTGAGTATTGAAATATTCATTTCATAAAACGGTTGTTTCATAGTATAATGCAACCATACTTCTAAAAAATCAAGTTTGTGGTATATGTATACTCTAAAATTTTGCACACACACTCTTCATCTGAATAATCAATCTCAAAAAAAAAAAAATTTCAATTTGAACCCTAGATATGGTCAAATGAGCCACCTCTAACAACGAATCTAGACCATTCATTTGGTGAATTTCAAGATCTTAGCCTTTACAAATTCAAAATCATTTTTTTCCTTTTTAACATTGTTTATCTAACGATAATAAAGCCATTTAAAAAAACTGGAAAAGAAAAAATCCTTCTAAAGTCTAGATCTAAGCTTCTCACCAAAATGGATGGCCTATGTTAAAATACTTTCTAAGTTACATTTTCAAAATTTTCTTTTTATATGATTGTTCATTAGAATGAAAATAGTATATAGTTCAAAATTTGGATCAAACGAATAGCCTTAACATGATTTTTAAAGGTTGTTGCATCGTACTATAAAACAACCGTTGCATGAAATCACTGACCCAACATAATTATGAGTGGGATTTTACAATAGGTCGCAGTTTGTATAGAGCCAAGGCTCCAAACAATCAAAGTAAAGTGCAATTTCAAATAGTGTCGAGAAATGTGATTTCAATACTGGAAATCTTTGTAATAGCTTTAAAATATATTTTCATCTTTAATTATAAAATTTAAAGCTTCAAAAATAATGTAGATCAAATTGATCTATGAAAACTTAAAATCTTGAAAATTCGTTACAAGATATACTATTTTCAAAACTTGAAATTCATTTTTTTTTTCTCATGTCCATGCATCTTGATGTCCAGATGATCAGTTGAAAATATCTCAGCATCAAAACAACCTCTTGTAATGAAATTTTTGAGGTGGGCTCTAATTTGATTGTTTAGAGCCTTGGCTCTATACAAACATTTTCCTTTATGCAAAACTATTTATGCAAAACTATTGAAGGTTTAATGCATAAATAGAGGGAGGGCTTTTATTATTCACCAAGAGGTAGGATTAAGGGAGGCAATGGGCAAGGTGGCCCAGTCCTAAAAATTAGGGATCGAGCCCAAGTCTAGGCCAGATTCAAGCAACCACGGCCCCTACCCCTCACGCCTGGGTACGATTGCTAATGGTTTGGGCTATGATGCGGCTTTTGGGCTGACTCAAAATTTGGATTGATTTTGAGCTGACTTTTGGGGCTTTGAGCTGCCCCCAAACCAGGTCAAGAAAGCCTGATTTGATTTCGGACCGCCTCGCGCTATACACTGAGTGCCATTTGCTAGGCTGGAAAGCCAAAATTAAACCCTCTTGGCGAAGAGTTATTGACCTAAAATGTAAAGAGCCCTCACTTGAACCCCAACTGGGTCTCCTCTTTCTCTATCTCTCTCCGTGTAGAATCCTCTCTGTCAAATTTAAACCACCCCTAAAACGATATATTATTTTAAAAACCCTAAATCATCGCATATACATTTTTTGTTGTTTTGCCCCAATTTCACTAAGGCAAACGTTTGTAGGGTTTCAAAAACCTGAATCAGCATTGATGCAGGGAGAAGGGGAAAGGAAATCAACAAAGAAAAAATATAAATAATATTAAGCTATTATAATTATAACATCTATTAGGTAAGGGAGTTCAATATCCTTTCAATCCCAAATGAAGCACATGAGCCTCCTATGATGCTCTAAGGATGCCCTCTAAGCTTCGTTCAATTCGGGTGCAAATATGAGAAATAGGTACAAAAACGGTTTCGAGCCATAATCATTGACATGACTGCGGTGCACCATAACTACAACTCTACCATATAGGCGTCTAATGGCCATGGGACCACCACATATTGATTTAGAAGGCCGAAACCAGTCTGCATGTCAAATTTCAGCTTAAACGAACCTTTTTAGGTCCTCCTTTCCTAAAAATGCAAGAATTTTACTATTCACTTGAACCCCATTGAACCAGTTACTATTTATAGTAACTGCGTTCTCCAAAAATGGGGCAATTTGTGAAACATGTTTCTCTTTCACCTTGAAGCGGATCTATCCCAAATTTTAATATGCCATTCCCCTCACCGAGACCTACGTTTGGGTGGATGGCATGCACGGTGGGGACTCCCAAATAAAGAGAAATCTAAGAGAGAAAGCTGTACGGAAACATGAAAAATCAGAATTTTATGAACAGCGTATGTTGCCATTCTGATGATCAAATCTCAAGATTTCAGATTCCTATAAGCTCAAGGCTGGGTCAATTGATCGTGACTTAGAGGGCTTTGTTTTGACATATTATTTGCTCAAGATAGAGGCTAGGAAGACATCCCATTAATGCTTGTAAGAAGGCACAATTTTCTGGTCAACGGAATACCATTATCCAGCGACCTCCATAAATCGAGGGGTTTTCACTGCTAAACGATCACAACAAATTTCCCTTCAATTTGTGATGAAAAGAAGACCAAGAGTGTGACGAGGCATTATAGATTGAAGATCGAAAAAATCTCAAGTTTGTGAGTTTGGACAAATTTTTGGAACCATAAACAAAAGTTCGATTCAAGCCTCAAATCTTATATCAAAATGATTGCCTCGCGATTATCTATGCTTCTACAGTGTTAGATCTATCGTAACGTCTCCCAAACAACGGATGTATATTATTCTTCAAGACTGTCTTCTTAGGAGAGGGGGTCTCAAGTGGAACGTAGAAGATGATTATCTATCTCTCTCTCTCTCCGTATCCTGAGTATCTCACTCTCTTTTCCACTCTTAGTTCTTACTGAGATAAAACCCTTATGTTTTATAAGGGATGACCATGTATTTCTCATCTTTGAATCTTCACCCTTCATCTTCATCTTGGACTTATCCTTTCGTTTAAATCACAGAATTTGCAGGGTGTACCTCTTATCTTCACAACACTGTTTATGTTTTGTGTTTATCATTTTATGCTGATTTGAATCGATGATAATCTCACTGCTTGAGTTGTTTAGGTAGGTATCTCTTGATGATAATTACTCTTTCCAACCGATAACCATTTTGAATTTTGAACATTCGAACCTCGGGCTTGGTCATGGTTTCACTGGAGAAAAATCAGGAATTCGTCACCGATGTCTGTGGATTGCAACCACTTCTGTTGTTCAAATTAACCCATGCTATACCTTTTAAGGGTGATGAAGTAATGAGTCAAGAATCCAACAATTCTACTTTCATGAGAAAACTCCCCATATCAAGGAAGAAATCCCCAATTTGGTAACCAAATGTCTCACAATGTGTAAAGCTTTTAGGGCCTTACCTGCCGAGTGATGAGGGTGATATGTTAAGCCATCTCCGTACGAATTTTAACTGTCGAGATACGAGGACGATAATGTTATAGGGTATTTTTCAACACCTGTATCTTTGGTGCGAATAAGGAGGAAGCCAATTGCGACCTAGGCCTACGGGTACCAAAATATCTGCGGACTACAGAAGCACTGATACAATAAACCTTGATTTTGAGAGAATTTTGAAAAGTGTCGGATTGGTCCCAAGATGCATGTGGGGTGTCATTTAACTCACTAAGAATACCCGCCACATTTCATTGCGATCTGACAAAGTTAAAGTATATTAGACAGAAAATCAATTTTCAAATCCGGCTCTTAACATGCTAGAAAAGTGCATCATAACTACAACCCTATTATTGGGGTCTCATATGAGTACCAGACTGCTTCCATTGGATTTAGAATGTCTAAAAACCCTTAGATATCAAATTTCAGCTTATTCGGGCGTTTCTAGACTATTTTAGGGCCAACTTACCCACAAAGGGTAGGTTTTACACTAATCTAGTGTACCCTCGGTGAACCAGTTTTCGTTTCTGGAAACTATGCCTTATGAACTCGGGATCATCTTCCAAGAGCCGTAACTTCTCTGTTTTAAGCCCAATCAAGCCTAAATTTTGGAGATTTCTTCGTCTCGTCAACACGCATATTTTGATATATGGCACAGTCCGTGGCACAGCCTGAGACAGAAGAAATCCTAGAGAAAAGTTTCATAAAAAAACTCATGTTATAGATCTGTGCAAGATAGAGAGTCCATTGATCAAGCGGCCATATCATGAAGCCGTGACCTTGAATCGTCATGAAAATTGGTCTGTTGCGAATGTGACGTAAAGGGCTTTGATTGAGGTAAAGATCATATGTGATGCAAGAATGAAGACACTGTATTTGGAGGTTACAAAAGGGAAAATTTTTTAGCAACCAAAATCCCATATCCCTACAACTTCCCCAATTCGAAAAGTGATGACCCGACGACCAAATCGGGCAATTTTTATCATCAAATGATTGTGACGGCTTACCCGTCATCCTATGATGAAAAGATCGACCCAAAACATCAAGAAACAGACAAGATCAAGGATTAAAGATTGCAAGTTTGTCATATTTCGTCGTGCCAAAACCGTCACTTTTATGATGTTATTTTCACTGGAAGATTGCCAGAAGTGCTAAAAAAGGGCCCCGAATGATCGCCATAGTCCATGGACCCTTTTTGAGACCATCTGGTTGTTTCCAAGATTCTGAGTGGGGGAAAAATTTTCATTTTTTCCCAAGAAACGGGATTCAATTTAAGTTAAAAAAAAGTAATATTTGACATATTGGGTTGCTTTTAATCATTTACCCTTGTTTCAAGGGGATGATATATAAGCACATTATGCTCATTTGTAACTCTACGTTCAAAGTATTGGCAAAAATTAATGAAATGCATTGAGCTTTCCCTTAGTTTGTGATTTTTTTACTCTATCTTCTTCACCCCAAAGAGAGGAGACAGAAAACTTTTACCCATTAAGGATTGCCCCTACAACCTTCCACTTTCAACCAAGAACCTTCCACTCCCAACCCAGAAACCTTCACTCCCACCTTCCATAATCCTTACCCCATACACCTATTCCCAATTTCCATCGTCCCTAGCTTCATACACTTTAGTCCTATATTCTATAATCCCTAGTCCATAAACTCTAATCCCTACACCCTAACTCCCCACCAAATACTCAATCCACTTTGAAGAACACATCAAGAAGGTTAGGACCCACCTAACTCTCGGTCCGGATCCAAAGGTCCTCATTGGGTAACCAACCCTACCCTCTCTCTTTTTTTTCCCTCATTCTCTCTCTCTCTCTCTCTTGGGCTTGGACTAGGCCTAAGGCCTCGGTCCCCCTCTCTTTCTCTCTCTTCTCTTCTTTATCTTCTCTCTCTCAATTTTCTCTCTCCCTCTCAATTCTCTCTCTCTCGCTCTCTTCACTCTCTTTTTCCTTCTTCTTCCTCGCTCTCTCTCTCAATTTTCTCCCTCTCCCTCTTTCTTTCTCTCTCTCTCTCTTACTCTCTCTCTCTTACTCTCTCTCTCTTAGTCTCGATCAAGGGGCTAAGCCTCAATCGTCCACTCTTTCTCTCTCTTTTCTCTTCTCTCTCTCTCTCTCGATTTTCTCTTTCTCCCTCTCTCTCGGTTTTCTCTTTCTCCCTCTTAGTTTTCTCTCTCTCTATCTCTATCTTTCTCTCACTATCTCGCTTGGTCTTAGACCGGGGGCTAAGCCGCCAGTCCCCCTCTCTTCTCTCACTTTTCCTTTCTTTTCCTCCCTCTCTCTCTTGGTTTTCTCTCTTCCTCTCTCTCTCTCTATTACTCTCTCTCTTGGTCCCAGACTGAGAGCTAAGCCCCTGGTACCCCACTCTTTTTCCCTCTTCTCTCTTTTCTCTCTCTCGATTTTCTCTTTCTCCTTCTCAGTTTCTCTCTCTCTCTCTTGTTCTTTTTCTCTCTCTCAATTTTCTCTTTCTCCCTCTAGATTTTCTCTCTTTCGATCTCTCTTTTTCTTTCTCTCTCTTTCTCTCACTCTCTCTCTTAGTCTCAGACCAAGGGATAAGCCCCCAGTCCCCCACTCTTTCTCTCTATCTCTCTTCTTCTTACTCTTTTCTATCTCTCTCATCCAACCCTCTCAGACCAGTGGCTTCCCTCTCTCTTTCTCTCTCACTCTTTTTTGTCCAACCCTCTCGGATCAGAGGGTAAGCTGTGAGTCCCCTCTCCATTCATCTGTTTCTCTCTCTCCCCCCTTTTTCTCTCTCTCGTGCCAACCCACTCGGACTGGTGGCTAAGCTGCCGGTCCCTCCCCCTTTCTTCTCTCTCTCTCTCTCTCTCTCTCTCTCTCTCTCTTTCTCTCTTAGCTCACTCGAATTGACGGCTAAGCCGTCGGTCCCTTCCACTTTCCTCTTTCTTCTCTCTCTCCTTCTTACTCACTCAATCGGGCTGACAGCTAAGCCACCAATCCCCTACCTCTTTCACGCTTTATCTCTCTATTTCTCTCACTCTCTCAGTTTCTCTTTCCCTCTCTCTCTTTCTTTATCGGTCTTACTCTCTTTCTCAATTTCTCTCACTCTTTCTCGATCTTATTTTCTCTCTCTCACTCTCGATTTTACTATCTCTCTCTCGATTTCTCTCTCTCTGTCTTACTCTCAATTTCTCTCACTCTCTCTTTCTCATTTTTTTCTCTCTCGGTCTCTCTCTCTCTCTCTCTCAATTTCTCTCTTTCTCAGTTTCTCTCTCTCGGTCTCTCTCAATTTCTCTCTTTCTCAGTTTTTCTCTTTCTCTCTCAGTCTCTCTCTCTCTCTCGAGTTCTCTCACTCTCTCTTTTTCGGTCTTTCTATCTCTCTCTCAATTTCTCTCTTTCTCCCTCGATTTTCTACCACTCTCTTATTTTTACTTCCTTTCTCTATATCTCTTTCTGTCTCTTTCACTCTCTCTCCCTATGTCGATCTTCTTTCTCTCTCTCAGTCTCTCCCTCTCTCTCGATCTTACTCTGTCTCTTTCTCGATTTCTCACTCTCTCTCAATTTCTCTCTCTGTCTTTCTCCGTCTTTCACTCCTGGTCTTATTTTCTCCCTCTCAATTTCTCTCATTCTTTTTCCCTCGATTTTCTCTCACACTCTCTCATTGTCACTATCTCTCTCTATCTCTTTCTCTCTCTCACTCTCCCCCTATCTCGATCTTCTTTCTCTCTATCTCCCACTCTCGATTTTCTCTCTCACTCATTTTCTCTCTCTCACTCTCTCTCTCATATTCTATCTTTCACTCTTGGTCCTACTCTCTCTTCCTCTCTCTTTCAATTTCTCTGTCACTCTCACTCATGACCTTTTCATTCCCTCTCTCGATTTTTCTCTCCCTATCACTCTCGTTCTCTCTCACACTTCCTCTTCCACGTTCTCCTCTAAATCCCTCCCTCTCTTTGCCTCCTGTTTTGTCCCCCTCATCATATCAATTCTTCTCTCACCTCTTAATTCTTCTAGCCCCATATCTCTCGTTCTCTTCACTCTCATTATTGCATTATTCTCCTTTTATTTACATATATTATCATCTTCTCCCCCTTTATTCCTTCTATAAGATATTTTATTATTATTATTATTATTATTATTATTATTATTATTATTATTATTATTATTATTATTATTATTATTATTATTATTATTATTATTATTATTATTATTATTATTATTATTATTTTATTATTATTTCCATTATAAGGTTATTTGTCGAGATGGAGCCGAAAGGCTGTCAGATGACAAGTTGTCCTTTATTCTTTTCGCCATCTCGTTTATCTTCCCCCCATCCTCGATAAATCACCCATCTAATGACAAGTTAGGGTCTTCTGACCCACTTGTCTGGCCATCTTACACATGTTTGTACATAAGGCACAGAGTGCAACAAGGGAGCCAAGATCGAACCAACCTCGGGCTAGGGGGCTTTCCATCATGATCTAAGAGGGCGTCTTGTATGCCCAAGCATGTCACAAACCCATTGTAAGGTAGGTCCCACCTCACACCCTTCTAATTCTTTCTCACTAGTTGATACCTACCGCACATGCACCACAAGCACTGCGGTTTTCGAGAGAGCGATCTCGAGCGGGACCCCACATCCGGGTCCCCCCTTACGATCCTTAACCCGACGAGATCGAGGCCCAACCAGATGGGCTAAGCCATCTCCGAACGACTTCTAACTGCCCGGATATGAGGATGATGGGTTAAGCCATCTTCTAACAACTCTTAACTACATGGATATGAGGATGTTGGGTTAAGTCATCTCCTAACAACTTTTAACTGTGGGGATATGAGGATGATGTGTTAAGTCATCTCCTAACGACTTTTAACTGTGGGGATATGAGGATGATGGGTTAAGCCATCTATGAACGGCTTTTAACTGCCGATTTATATGAAATTTCAAGGGGAGGGTTGTAATGCCTTGAACATGAATCCTTGAGAATCTCGGCTTAATTTCGGAACATGATGTTCTGGGGTGTTAGTCAAGGCATATTTCAACTGACAGTGGACGCGGACATGGGTTAAGCCAAGTCCAACTATCGCCCTCGTTATATCATTTTAGGACATTTAACGCATATAAGGCCTTAGTAAAATATCTTCAGGGGACATAGCTGAACATGCATTATAAAAAACCATGCTCGTATTGTCTATTAAAACATTTATCTAGCATGTGTTACTAACTCCGCTGTATATTTGACATCTTCAATCAAGCGTTCGTTTAGAACACAGTCTTGTAAGAGAACCAAGGGTCATATCTTCAAAGGCAAAACCCTACTCGCTTTTTCATAATGACTTATCTAATGTGATTTTGCACCTCTATCAAGTGTTTGCTGGAATGTATCTAGCCTTTGCATAGAACTAAAAGTACACCCAACAAGGACAAAGCTTGAACAAGTGCAGTTCGAAGCTCTTTGGAAATCATGAGGGCATCATAGACGCTTATATCAGTAGCTATCCTCCGTAGATGGGAGACCACATTGTATTTATCATACTTATCTATCAGAGGTTATTGTTTGATGCGCTCAACGATCGTATTAGGCATTTCTATTTGTGTTTCCTTGTTTGTTGGCACGTTTTTAGATGTGTTATTATCTTTTGGGGCCCAATCTTACCTGTTCTACCTTCGGACCTTAATTCGAGCTACAAACCCGGGGCTCATAATCAACTTCTTGACCTACTCATTTGTTCATAATGACTTATTCAATGTGATTTTGCAGCTCTATCAAGCATTCGTTGGAATGTATCTAGCCTTTGCATAGGACTAAAAGTACATCCAACAAGGACAGAGCTTGAACAAGTGTCGTCTGAAGCACTTTGGAATGCATGAGGGCATCATAGACGCATATAGCTATAGGTATCCTCCACATATGGGAGCCCACATTGTATTTATCAGACTTATCTGCCAGAGGCTGTTGTTTGATGCACCCAACGGTCGCATTAGACGTTTCTGTCTATGTTTCCTTGTTCGTTGCTACCTTTTTAGATGTGTTAGTATCGTTTGGGGGGCCTAATCTTGACAGTTCTACTTCTAGATCTTAATTCGAGCCGCAAGGCCCAGGGCTCATAATCAACTTCTGACATCCATGTTGTATTGCACTCGACATTAGTCAAGTTATTATATTTTATCTCCCATTCATCAAGCTTCTTTAGTGTCAATGACTCTATTAAGAAATCTTTTAGAGTTGGGTATAGTGGTAGAATCAGATGCGTCTCATCCATTTCTGTGCTTCCCATCCGTTTCACAGCCTGATTATGAGGGGGTCTCCAAGGAAGTATAAGTTTCATTTCAGATTCTAGGGATATTTGCAAAGGAGCGAACGATGCATCCAATACATCCAAGTCTATTCCTTTCAGGGCTTTAGCCTGCATTCGCTTCCTCTCTTCTTGCTCACATATGTGGTCCACCCATGCTCCGATATTTCATCTGTATCGGCCAAAGAGTTAAGGGATCCCAAGCATTCTGAGTAGAGTTCAAAGATTTCCAAGAGAGGACACCCCTTGACTTTCACCAATATAGGCGCTTCATAGTATGCAAATCCAATTATTCCCAAATTTGGACATGTTCAACAGCTCGTTGAGCCGCTCGTTTTGATAAATGGCACCCCTCATGATGATGCCCGAGACAAGAGAATTTCTAGAGAGAAGTTGAGTTTTGAAACACATGAATTGCATATTTTTAAAGAGAGACATCCCATTGTTCAAGAGACGATATCTAAACACCCGATCATTGCAAATATGGGTCCGTTGGGACTGTATTTCCCAGGGCTATGATTTGATATAAGATTTGCACGTGATTGGAGACTGAAATAAAATTAATTTTGAGTTTAAAGAAGTCCAGTTTTTCAGTCGTCGAAATCTCATTTTCCAACGACCTGCCCAATTTTGAAAGTGATTCAACAATGACCAAATCGGACAATTTTTATTGCAAAACGCTCGTGACGGAGTCTTCCACAATTTGTGATAAAAAAGAAGACTCGAGACAGGATGGATCATTTTACATCGGTGATAAAAAATGCACAACTTCATGAACTTGGCCGGATTTTGGGATCGACTTCGAAACTCCGAATCAAGCCAAATAATGGACATCAAAATGTTTGTGATGATGTGAGCAGAAGTTCTACAATGTTTGATCGTCTAAATTGTCAATGAAAGGGTATGAAAAAGCTCCCGAGGCATAGAAATGGCATGAGGCCCCCTCCAAGAGGGATGGTTGTGTCATTTTGCGAAAAGTGTCAAGGAGTAAAGTGGTCATTTTGGCCAAAAACGGGATTTTATTTTAATTCATTTACTTGTCTATTTTTGAGAAATTTTCATGAGTTTTGGGCATCCACCCATGTTTCATGGGTGCCCTATATAAGTGAATTGAGTCATTTGTAACACAGTTTTGGAAAATCAATCAAAATTTTGAGTCATTGATCTTGCTTGCGGCTTATTTCTACACTCATGAGAGAGGAGAGAGAAACATTTGATAAGAGCGAGAATACCCTTGACACCTCCTTACTCCCTACTCCTTAGACTACCATACCCTTTCCTACTCCCTACCCTCTAGACTACCATACTCAATATACTATACTCCCTAGTTACCTGCACCATACACCCTAGTCACCCTAACTCACTTAGGTTCACCTACACTCAAGCCTAGACCCTAACCTTCTACCCCAAGGGTGAAGCTCTCTGTAAGGACCAAGATTTCCTGGCTATAGAAACACAAGCGGCTATAGGAGTCTAAGAGAGTAGAAGCACATGGCAGTGAGGGGGAGAGCTTACAGTCATGCGTGTCAGAGGGTCATCGCTGTGCATGAAGAGAGAGAAAAAGAGAAACGTCGCAAGTGTAACGCCACACATGAAGAAAGAGAGAGAGAAGTCAGCATCGTGCGTGTTATCGTCTCGCATGTTATCGCCGCACGTGAAGAGAGAGGAAGCGGTAGCCCCATGAGGGTGAGAAGAAGAAGAAGAAATTTTCACGAATGGTAGTAAGAAGGAGAAAATAGGCTATCGTCGTGCGTGTAGTGCCATCCATGTAGCGCCATGCGGGTCGTCGCTGTGCATGAACTAGTTTTCCACTTGCCAGAGGCATGCTGCCACACATGCCACTTGTCTTCGGGCATGTGTGACGCTTGCCACTTGTCCACCTTGAGACTGTCGCCCCAGCTAACAGGGTACTTAAGCCCCCTCTCTCTCTCATGTCATTCATTTTTTCCCACTGTCTATCTTTAAGAGACAACACTTAGAGCCTTTGGAAGCTCACTGCTACCTCACTGTTAGAGCTTTGGTAAGGAGCTTGAGGAATTCACACTTGAGAAGTATGAAATTAGAGGTAGAAATGGATAAATGTTAAGAAAAAACATACTGATTCTACAGTACTTATGCATTACTTCATGGTGGATTTTAATATTGAATATGATTCCTCTACCTGAGAAAAATTTGTGGAAGAGTATTTTTACATCTCTAAACTAAACTGAAAAGAGTTTCATGTGATTATCTTTTATAGTTGAAAATTATTAAGTGTCTCATGAAGCATGCCTTGTGACACTGTAAATTTCTAAGAACTTGTATGTCTTGCACTAAGCATTTGAATAGTCAAATGAGGTCCAAAAGACCTCAAATCACTGCCATTAGAAAGATGCATGAGTCTACTATCATATTTATGTATAAATCATGCTAAAATTCTTAATGAACGAGAAGTTATGCCCTAAAATGTACAGACATATCACTGTTAACAGATTGTACTAAATTTCAAACTGTCACTGCAGGTGCCATTGGTTTTGACTAACCAACTGAAGTCCATTTTCTTTCAAACCACTGCTATTTAAAAGATCTCCAAGTAGGCTTAACGTTACATGAGAAATTATTTTAAAATTTCTTTTAGATTGAAAGTTATGTAATTATAAGTGAAGGTATGTCACTGTAGACAGATTTCACTAAAACTCAGAACCATCACTTCGGTTGTCATGGACTTTTGAATGACCAAATTGAGTCCAATCATTTTGAAGCTATCCTTGTTGGAAAGATACGTATATTTATCCTATTCTTGTTGGAAAGATATGTATATTTATCCTTATTTTGGTTTTGGAATCATTTTAAAACATCCTATGGATTGAAAGTTATAGCTGTACTAAGTGAGATATGTCAGTGTCTCAGATGCACAGCAGGGCACAAATAGTGAACCCCTATTGTTTTGAACCTATGAAGGGACAAATAGGGTTCCAATGCTTTCAAACAGCCCCCATTTGAAAGATATGTGTGTCTAGTATAAAATTGGTTTTGGATTTGTCTCCAAATTCCAAATAGATCAAAGATTACGATCCTCTTTATGGTCAGATGTTACTGTCAGAAGTAGCAAAAAATGTGAATTCTGCTGCTAAAAATGAGATACTGCTATATGTTACAAGACTGACCACTATGCAATGTGACACCAATTCGTAGTGACACTGTTATACTGAGAAAACACTATGATACGGATAAACTGTGATATACTGTGACACTGACCACTATGCAATGGGTCACCCATTAGTAGTTGGATACTGTTATGCCGGCAAATATTGACTATACCTCAACCTCAATGATAGGACAGGGGTCGAGAAGTGAAACTGAGTAATTGGGTGGGTCGCACCCCCCAATTGTAATAGGCACTATGCATTGGATCACCCAGTGGTAGTGTAACGCTCTCTCACCGGAAGGGCATATGAGAGGGTCATTATTTACAAGGCCACTGCTTATCAAATACCCCAAAGCATGCTGGGGATGTGCGTGTGTGTATGTGAGGACACTACGAACTGGGATACCCACTTGTCATTGTCTTCCCTCCTGAACGAGGGTAGAGGTTCCAAGCTACATGATTGGCTTGGCCTGATCAATGGAACTTCCACTTCAGGAGTAAGCTCATTTAGCTTCTATTGTGTGAAATTGTGAACTGCTGGCGTTACCATTCGGTTAAAGGTGAAATGATTAATGACTTATGCACTGCATGTTTCTGATAATTGAACTGTATTTATTCTTATACAGTTAATGTATTGAAGGGCATGAATAATGGAAATTTTCGTCATACCTGTGTAAATAGTGAACACTGTTACTTACTGTTATCATTTTTAGACCGGAATGCCATGGTGTAGATCTACTTACTGGGTTGTTAGCTCATTCACCTCATTTTCATTCTTGTAAAGTGATAGTTCTAGCTCAAGTGACACGACAACATTCCTGGTGTTGAGACGCTCGAAGTTTGAAGTTTGAAGAAGAGTTTCTTAGAAGCTTGCTATATTAGGTGTTTGGTGGCTATGCCACTGTTCTATTTGGTTATTGTTTACCTTGTACTTTGTGGGCCATAAGTGCCTTAAACTGCTTGTAAAGGAAATTTTGAAGAATAATTGTTAATGAAAATGACTTTGCTTTTTGAATTAATATATGTGTGATGAATAGATTTTAGTTTTATTTGTGGGTTTGCTCTTGATTCTGCCTGTTATATGCATTGAGCCATTCCCACCTGAGTGGCGTTCGCCACCTGACGTCGCGGTCCCACACTTTGTTTCTCGTCGGCTTGTACGTTGTGGGGCTAGGGGATGGGGTCGTGACAATTTATGGTATTAGAGCAGTCGGGATAAGATTCTTGGCCTTGGAAGTTTTAGAGGAGCCTTTAGGATAGTTCATTGATAGGCTAGTAACTGGGTGCTTATGTTTTAGGTTGAAGATGTCGAGGACTCGTGCCAACAATACGAGTTCCAGCAATGAGAACACTAAAGCTTTCGATGAATTCTTCAAAATCCTAGGGGCCATGACACGGATGATGAGACAATGTCGGCATCGTGTACCCTTGCCCCAGAGCAGAACGATAGTGGCTTGATAGAGAGATTCAGGAGGCTGACACCTCTGACCTTTGTGGGGCATGGGGAGTAATGAAAGTTGAGAGGTAGAGAGACAAATAGAAAATATTTTTGAAGTCCTAAACTGTAAAGATGAACAAAAAGTTAAACTTAGTACTTTCATGTTAGAAAGAGAAGCTGAGCACGGGTGGAACTCAGTAAATCAGTCTCGGGAGAGATCTAGAACTTTGACGACTTGGGAGAACTTTCTAGAAGATTTTTATGAGAAATATTTTCCTGACTCAGTGAAGGAAAGAAAAGAAGTAGAGTTTATAGAGCTGCAGCAAGGAAGCATGTCCGTGGAACAGTACGCAACAAAGTTTTTTGAGCTTTTGAGGTTCGCACCACACATTATTGATACAGAGGCATGAAAAGCCAGAAAATTTAAGAGGGGCCTTTGGCCTGATATAAGGGGGAGGATAATTTCAGCTAACCTCAAGACCATCTCCCCATTGGTGGATCTTTCTTTGAAAATAAAGTGAGATTGTGAAGACTTTTGCTTGAGGAAAGAAGGGAGATTGGGGGCCGTGCAGCCCGAGAATTTCAAGAGGAAGGCCCGACCACCACCAAGGAGAGAGTTTAGAGGAAGAAATAATAAGGATAGTGTAAAGATTCAGAGGACCTTCCAAGGTGACATAAGGGAGAATCGAAGCCCAGCCTACCCTAACTTTGGTTTGAGCAATCATACAACAGCCGAGTGCTTCAAGAAGACCGAGGCCTGTTTCAGATGCAGCAAGCCATACCATCTATTTAAAGACTGTCCAGTTAAAGGATCAGAGGACCAACCAAGGACCCAAGGTTGGGTTTTCGCCCTAACAGAACAAGAGGCTAAGGCGTCGACCTCTGTTGTCCGAGGTACGCTTACTGTCTGTGGAATTGAAGCAAGAATTTTAGTTGATCTTGGATCTTCTCACTCTTTTTTTACACCACATTTTGCATGCCATATGAATGTTAAACCTGAGCAGCTTGATTGGACTTTGATTGTATGCACACCCATGGGGGAATCTTTAGAAATTAACATAGTGTATAAATATTGTGGGGTTGTTCTTGAGGGGCATACGTTGCTTATAAACTTGATACTCTTAGACATCTAGGATTTTGATATCATTTTGAGCATGGATTGGTTGTCCACACACCATGCTACAGTGAACTGTTATGATAAAATTGTAACCTTTAGACACCTGAATCAGCTTGAATTGAACTTTATAGGAATTAAGGATGTTTCTCCTCTACACCTTGTTTTGGCCCTTCGGGCTTCTCGCATGTTGGCCAAAAGATGTGTAGGATACTTGGCTTATGTGTTCGAAAATAGAGATGTTCATTCTAAGTTAGAGGAGATACCAGTGGTAAGAGAATACCCAGAGGTTTTTCCTGAAGAGTTAACCTCTCTGCCTCCAGTTAAGGCGATAGAATTTGAAATAGAAGTAGCCCCTGATATTACTCCCATTTCCAAAGCCCCTTACAGAATGGCCCCAATAGAGTTACAAGGAGCTAAAAGGACAACTGTAGGAATCATCTAGCTAGTGTATCACCGTGGGGTGCATTGGTTTTGTTTGTAAAGAAGAAAGATGGGTCTTTGAGGCTATGTATTGATTATAGACAGCTGAATCAAGTCACGATAAAGAACAAGTACCCCTTGCCCAGAATCGATGACTTATTTGATCAATTTCAAGGGGCCCAAGTATTTTCTAAGATCAACCTTCGGTCGGGCTACCATCAACTGCTAACAAAGAGGATGTTTCCAAGACTGATTCAGGACCAAGTAGTTAGGTGCCTCAATCTCGCCCTCCGGATCTAGGTGATCTGGTGGCACGTATCTCGAGTTTCTAATGAACCCAAGATTTGAGATAGCTCTCTCAGAACCTTGCTTAAGAGAAAGGGCAGGTATACCAACCGATGAGAGAGGAAGTTAAGGTGAGTTCAGGACTTACTCAGGCTGGCTCGTGTGGGCGCCCTCTTAAATCACTTCGGAAAGCCCCCTAGCTGCTTTAGCTGGTTCGAAATTGCCTCCCATGACCTAAAATCTCCTTATTTTCTGCACAATGCTACTACGGTTAATTTGCAAGATTAGTGGGTCGAAGAGACCCACCCTTGTCTTAGGGCATTGCACTTCTGTGTGGCTAAGAATGTGCGTGTTTAGAGTGATGAAGTGGAAGTTTCGAGCAAACGTTGAAAAAGGAAGGAAATTAGATGAAGGGATGACGCTAGCTTGATAGTCGGACAGTGACCGACTCAGAGTGGTAGCAAGACGGGCATGGTACTCAGGACTAGTCCGTCGGTAATACTACTCGAAACTGAGGCCGATGTGGCGATGCTAGGTTAACTCCACCTCAATCAAATGAGGAGAGAAAAGAGTGAAGAGAAGGAATGAGAGCGGAAAGAAAGAGAGCGAGATGGAGGAAGGGATAGAGTCTCGATGGCATTAGGCGTTGCCACCCATGACTGTGGAGTAGCATTGTCACGACCCTGGAATGGCGTTAGACACTACTACTCATGGCTAGAGGGTGAGTAGAGGACTACAGATGGTTCTAAACATCGTCATTAGCCACATAAGAAGGTAACGTGCCCCTGCACGAGCGGCGATAGCCTATCATGGAGCGCACGACAATAGCCATTTGCGAAGCGCATGGAGATAGTTCTCATGAGGAGCACGGCGACAGGCGTGGGACGCACAAAGGACTCTCACGGATAGTGATGGGCATTGAGTCCGTGAAGGAAGCTCATGGACGGTGATAGTTATTGCTGAGGCCTCTAGTGAGTGGTGATAGGTACATTGTCTACGATAGGCACGCAACAGGGGAAGACCCCTGCGGGCAGCAATGAGTTTCACTGTCTAGGCTCGTCACTGAGAAGTCGAAGCTATGTCTGCGGACGACGATGAGCGGTGCTGTCTGCAGGCCTCACTGAGAGAGAGAGAGACAGACGAACAGAAGCGGAAGAAGACTCACACATGGCACTGCCATCACCATGCATGACCTATGAGACCACGGGAGAGGCATGCATGGCACTGCCACTGCCGCACATGGCCTCAGTGAGGAACTCAGACAAAGAAGAGGAAGAAGAAAGAGAGGAAGAGATAGAAGAAGAAGAAGAGAGAGAAGAAAAGAAAAGGAAGAAAGAGAAGATCTACCTCAAGCCTAGGGGTACCGATAAAAATTTTATGTCACCTTACTCTCTCTCTCCAAATGTGACCCAACAATGGTAAGAAAGAGAAACTGTATTATGTAAAAAAACTCTCTTTTGTGAGGGATTGAGTCTTCTGGTGCGTACAATGATGGTACGTAAATATAGACTTTGCCCCAAATATAGGTGGATGATCAAAAGTAACCCTAATTTCTAAAAATTAAGATTAAACTGAATTAAAATAAATTAGAAGGTAGGGTGCAAAAAGACAGACTTGTCCCTTTCTAACAATTCATGAAATTCCAGAACAGTCGCTGTGTTGCCCTAGAATGTGCATGATTTTTCATGGATGATTCAGAGTCATTCTGATGCCCAATTGATCGAAAGATTATTGTTTTCTTGTAGGGCTAGGCATGGTGATCGATTTTTACCAACTTCGAGCCATCGATTGTTTTTTTAGTGCACGATCATATGACTTGAAATTTGAATGGATCTTAAAACTTCGAATCGATATGGATCTTGAAATTATATAATTTATTTGCTAGATCACACTGAGCATGCCGTCACGATCGCATGGCAACAATTGTAGCTCGATCGTTCCTGAACGAAGATTTTGCAACCTTGGAATTTTGTCCAGAATCTAGAATTTCGACGACAGAATTTGTAGTGGCTTCTTGTGCGGAATCCGACCATTGATCATGTACAGGGTTCAGCTAAGAGATGGCTCGACACCTTACGCACACGATAGAATTGGTCTCACGTCGATCCGGCTCGCGAGCAACGTGATTCGGCCGCTCAAGCGAGGCAAAACGCTGTTAAATTTCCTGTATTTTCTTCACGGATCAACAAATTCTCTCTAGCTTTTCTTCGCGCTCGAGTATCGTTACGGGGCATGCCACATATCGAATCGCTCGTCTTGATGCGACGAACATGCTCACCAAATTTAGGTGCGATCCGACTTTAGACGGGTGAGATATGAGCATCAAAATTCACTGCTCTTGACTGTCCCTTCAATGGTGTAGAGTTGCAAGGTGGCCACATGGGACTAGTGTGTGGCTCCTCCTGTTTTCCTCTTTTACCTATAACTTCTTCCAAGAGTGTCCGTTGGAGCTGAAATATGACCCTTGGGGGTTTTCAGTCGTGACATATCCAATGGAGGTGATCCCACAACAAAATGAGACATCGAGAATGTAAGTTTAGTTATAGGGTCCGTTTCAGGTTTCAAGAGGTCGATTATGCTAGAACTGTTTCTCAGTATGTACTGCCTTAGATGTGTCGGGTTGCGATGAAACTTGACGGGAGACTTTTGAGATATCTCATGAAGATCTTGGCTAGTTTCAGGGCTATTATGAGATTGTCTGGATTTCCACGGTTTGCTAGGGTTTATTGAGATGCAGCCCCATGATGATGAAAAATTTCTTCCAATAGCATGCCCCGCCGAATGTTGTGCTTCGAGAGAATTGAGAAGTATAATCATTCAATAAGTTTGAGGGATCTTGTTGAAGTCCTCACCCTCAAGGGACTATTTGTGATTCTGAAGCATGAGGCCTTTGTACGGACCTCCTCGGATAGAATCAAGCCTGAGGAATCTTATCGAAGTCCTTAACCTCAAGGGACTATTTGTGATTCTGAAGCATGCGACCTTTGTAGGGATATCCTCGGACATAATCTGTCCTACGTGGAGGCCAAGTGTTAAGAACCTTTTGGTCTGCATTGTTCGCTACTACACCAGGTTTGCTTTTGATGCTCAAGGTATCTCTATAAGTCTTGTCTAGCGGCGTCCAATCAGGGGCTTTTGACCTATCCCGAAAGTATGGTCCCATGTAAGCTAGGGGATTTGGTGAGGAATACCCTAAAGCCTATGACAGGTTAAACCATGGCTTCATCAGTTTCTTGCTTTCATGATGGTCCTTAGCATTTCAGAGGGATCTTTTAGTCATCGTCCACACCTTCAAGGACTCTTATTGTTGTTGATGTTGTAATGTGGGAGATCTTATGCCGCTCTCACTCCCTAATGAGCCAATTTGTGTTGTGACTAGATGCTAGCATTTGAGGTTTTTAGGTAGAACTCATAGCCAGGCTTGTGACTATTTAGAAAATGAATGTTGGCTGAGGCGTCAGTAGTGCGTCAACTTGTTTGTCGGTCCATGCACCCTTTCACGGGTTTTCACTTGAACATGGGAAGTGGCGCCGTAGAGACGGCTTTCGTCGACTTCCTTCATTTTTGGGGCTCTTTTACTCATGACCTTGTGGTCATGTCCACCCTTTTCATCCTTTTTTGCTTAAGATGCTCTTTTGGGGTTTTCACCATGCCTGGATTTTGTTTTCCACATAAATCTCTTACTCATGGTTTCGTGACTATGTCTGTTTGTCATTTTTACTCATGGAGTTCCCTTATCCAGGTGTACACCATGCCCGTTTTTTGTGAAGGCATGTTTTTAGGGTCGTGCCTTCGAGACCTGTGCATAGCCATTTAATGTCATACGGCCAAGATGTGCACTATAGTTTAGGGTTATACAGTTGGACTGTAGTAGTGATGAATGACAGTGAGCGTGGTTGTGGCTTTGACTCACTTTTGAGGAGATGGCACGAGGTTGCCTATGAAGAGTTGATAATAAATGAATGGTGGTAACCAACTAGCTGACAGCGAGTATGGGTGGCGAGATGGCTTGCCGTTCCATGAGCATGAGTATGACTCACTGGGGAATGGTGGAAGCTGGTAATGATGAATGGATGGTGGGTGTGTAATGGTGACCCACTAGCTGACAGCGAGTATGGGTGGCGAGATGGCTCGCCGTTTCATGAGCATGGTAAGACTCACTGGGGAATGGTGGACGTTGGTAATAATGAATGGACTCACTAGGGAGGTAATGAAGGTGGTGCATGCACACGAACGGGCTGGTTGGGGAGGACGTGCGTGAAGATGCACGTAAAAGGGGTGTGCGCATATGTGGGGGCGTCTTTAAGGTCATGCTTCCTAGACCTGTGCAAAGCAGTTTAACGTCAAGCCGCCAGGACGTGTACTATAGTTTAAGGTCATATAACTTGGATCGTGGTTATGCAGTTTAAAGTCATGCAACTAGGACCATGCAGTTTAAGGTTGTGCAACTAGACCTCCACTACAGTTTAAGGTCATATAGTTTGGACCATGGCTGTGAAGTTTAAGGTCATGCAACATGGACCATGGCTATGCCTTTTAAAGTCATACATCTAGGACCATGCAGTTTAAGGTCGTGCTATTAGACATCCGCTACAGTTTAAGGTCATATAGTTTGGACCATGGTTGTGCAGTTTAAGGTCATGCAGCATGGACCACACAGTTTAAGGTCGTGCAACTAGACCTCCGCCACATTTTAAGGTCATATAGTTTGGACCATGGCGGTGTAGTTTAAGGTCACGCAGCATGGACCATTACGAGTGTCGCCATGTGGATGAAGCTCCATGGAGGATAGGTCTGTGAATAACAATCTGACTAGCTGACGATAAAATAGTTAAGGCTATTCACAAGCGGAGAGCTTTAAATGAAGATGATGGCCCTACGAAGAGTGGCAAGTGGAAGCGAATCTTCATTGGGGATTAGGAGGGCTAATGTGACTCCACGGGGATAATGATGGAGCTTCATGTAACTCCACTGGGGGTGACAGTCTGGAATACAAGTGTAACCCTATTGGGGTTGAGAAGAAAAGCATGGACCTAGCTCCCTAGGGATAATGGGTTGCAATAGGGTGTGACTCTCACTGGGATGTTGGTGTGAAATAAACTCATTGGGGATCAAAAGGGTAGGTATGACCTTTTGCAGACATTTAACTCCACCGGAGATGTTGATGAAATACCCCTTAGCAAAACGGTGGTCCATCTCCGGGTTAAAGTTATATGTATGGGCCATTTGTCACGCTGTGCATTACAGTTTTAGGGTCTTGTAGCTCAGATCATTGTTATGCAATTTTGGAGTCGTACGGCTAGGACCATGCAGTTTAAAGTCATGCAACTAGACCTCCGCTATAGTTTAAGGTCATATAGTTTGGACCATGGAACTAAGCCTTTTAAAGTCTTACGGTTAGGACGTGCACTATGGTTTAGGGTCACATAGCTGGACCATGGTAGTGCAGTTTAGAGTCATGCGGCGAGGACTAGGCAGTTTAAGGTCGTGCAACTAGACCTCCCCTACAGTTTAAGGTCATATAGTTTGGACCCCGATAGTACAGTTTTGAGTCGTGCGACGAGGACTAAGCAGTCTAACGTGCAACTAGACGTCCGCTATAGTTTAAGGTCATATAGTTTGGACCATAACGGTGCAGTTTAAGGTCATGCAGTCCGGACCATTGCTACAGTTTAAGGTCATATAGTGTGGACCATGCAGTTTAGGGTCATGCATTTAGACCATCACTGCAGTTTTTAAGGTCATATAGTTTGGGCCATGGCTGTGTAGTTTAAGGTCATGCAACATGGACCATTGCTACAGTTGAAGGTCATATAGTTTGGACCATGCGGCTTAGGGTCGTGCATCTGGGCCATCGCTACAACTTAAGGTCATACAGTTTGGATCATGGCTGTATAGTTTAAGGTCATGCAGCATGGATCATTGCTACAATTTAAGGTCATTAGTTTGGACCATGCAGTTTAGGGTCGTGCATTTGGACCATCGCTACAGTGTAAGGTCATATAGTTTGGACCATGCAGTTTAGGGTGGTGCATCTGGACCATCGCTACAATTTAAGGTCATATAGTTTGGACGATGCAGTTTAGGGCATGCATCTGGACCATCGTGTGGTGAGAGAATGTGTCTCCATGGGGAACAGGGCCATCACCGAAGATTGGACTCATTGAGGAGTGAGAATGTGGTGTAGGGAATGAACTTCATGAGGATGTAGGATGAAGGTCTAGAGGGGAGTGCTATGGCATGCGCGTGGCACTAAGTGTTGGATGGCGCATGCGGGGCATTAGGTCCCTTAGTGACGCGCGTGGCAGTAACCCTTGATGATGCACGCAACAATAACCTCTGGGCAAAGGCACGTGGTGATGGCTCTTGATGAAGGCACACGGCGACGACCCTTGACGAAGGCACGCGACGATGACGAAGGCACCGGTCTCGGGCTTAGGCCGCCTTGGCTTGGTCTTATTGCAATTAGGAATTGGGGACATGCGCATCATTTCATGTTTGTCAAGGGCAGTTTGCAGCACTACTAGGTATAAAAAGGGCGAAAACCCCTTTTTACTGTTTTACCGAAGGGGTAAAATAATGGAAGTGTGTTTAGAGAGAGAGAGCCAGAGAAAGGGGTTTTTGATGAGAGATTTTTTAGCAAGAACTTCTTAGTCAAAATATGCAGTAGAGAGGGAGCTCTTTCTAGTGAGCTTCAGTGGGTTGTGGGCCTTTGCGAGGTGCTTGTGAACATCTTTGAAGAGTGATGAGGCTCTCCAAGCAAGGAACATGGTTTCTTGGGGCCTTAGCTAGGTTCGCAGAGGTGCCATGCAGGAGTTTGAGTGCTCCTTTTGTTGTTACGCAGTTGAAGGAAGGTTTCAGAGAGTTCAAAGGATGTTGTCAGTCCTCTGGTTATTGAAGGAGAAGGAGGAGGAACAACAGTAGGTTCACCGGGAACTCAGTGGAATTTCGGTGAGCTTGTGGTAAATTGCCGAAGTGTAGACTCAGGGAGAAGGGAAACGCACAGGATCACAGGGAAGCTTTCTGGGGATTCCGGTGGTTTTTTGCTAATTCTGATAACGGGTGGAAGGTGGGGAAGGGTTTTTCGGCGAACAAGAGCGAGTTCCCGATGAGGAGAGGAAACACTGGTGGGAGCCCGAAGGGTTGCAAGGCCGTAACGGTCAAGAGACGTCGTGGGATTGCGAACGGTCGCCCTCCGCACGCGGGGTGACAGGGCACACTGCAAGTGTCAGGCGTTGTGTCCATATTTCGAGGAACGCACATGTGGTCCATGCTTGATAGCTAGAGCACAGGCAGTGGCACATCTTGGTTGCGAGACGACGATACTATCTTAGTGGGCAGATGGCGATAGTCTTCCCCCTTGGCTGTGGGACGGTGATACCCTGACAGCATTACACCCTGAGTTCCAAATCGATGATATGCCTTTGTGAGCGCAGTCTCTTCGCGGCCACCTAACATCCTTTGCCAGTGAAGCTTCTGATCTAATCCCCAAGTCTTTAGGTGCCATTCCAGATGTGAGGAATCTCCTGCGAGAAAGGGAGCTTGGTACTGCTGAATTCACTGGCGAAAGCTTGGTACTGTTGAATTCATTTTGCTTCGAATTTTTAGGAGGTGGGACCTGATTGTAGGAGTACTGTTTGACCCTACCTGAAGACGTCTGCACCTTGGAAAGGTCCAGGGTTTGAGGAGTCGTACTCTTAGTGTCAGTCACGGTGACGGCTACGCTGATCATTGCTTTTAGTTGCCCTGACTGTTGGAGCGAGAGTTTGAACTGGAGGGTTGCGGACGAGGGCTGCCATGGTGCTTGAACAACCCCTCAATACGAACTGCCTTAGAGATGAGCTCTGACATGGAGGGTGGATTGGATGCCTCGACATGCAGAGAAATCTCAAGAAGCATGTTCCTTATGCAGGTCTGTATCGCTTCCTTCTCAGTCATGGAGTGGCGTGGAAGGTCTCCAACCCTCTCTATCAAGTGATGAACTTGTCAACCGGCTCACCAAGGTCTTGCATCAGGGTGAGGAGTTTGATGGTCTCCACATTCCTTTAGACTTCGTAGAAGCATTGCTAAAACAACTGCTCCACCTCTTATCATGTGTGTACCGAGTTGGGAGGCAACCAAGCATACCACTGAAAGGCTGGCCCTTCAAGAGTCTCAACAAACTGAAGGACGAGGAGTAGTCCGTCAGTTGCCATCTCTCGACAGGCCACAAGGAAGTAAGCAGTATGCTGGTGCAGATACATAGTATCATTAAACAGGGGAAGTTTCCCCTTTTGATAGTTCGGAGGGAAGGGTACTTGGTCAATGTACGAAGGGAATGGCTTTTGGTAGAGAGGTGTCTCTTGCATGCCTGGGATCTTGTTCTTCAGGCTATGGGTCACCATAGCATCTATGTCGGTTTGAGAGACCCCACGGGAGGCAAAACTGTCTTGGGAGACTGGTAGGGGAGTTTGCCTAGGAACTGTGTCTTCACCGATCAGGGAATCGGTCTCATGGTGAGAGGAAGCCTCTGTCTGACATCAGGCCGTTGCCCCAAGTTCCTTTGTGGGGCCCATGTGCATGGTTGACTTGAGGCTGGCTCAAGATGGTACTCTCAGGGAAGACCTTTGAGTATCAGGGTTAGAGGTGCTTTCCTGGTGTCGGAAGAACAGTAGGGGAAGGAGCTAGTTCATGACTCCATCTGAGTTGGGGTCGGGAAGGGACCTGCAAGGGTGGTGTGTGTGCTCCTTTAGGGTTAGCCATGCGGGTGACTTGGGGTCAACCCGGGCTCGGTCAATTGGTTCGACCTCGGGAGGTCGAGACTCACGAGCTTGTATTTGTGAGGGATGAGGCGGAAGCTCATCTCTCACAAAGTGAGACCTAGCTCATCACAAGATCAAGGCACCTAACCAGCTTGTATTTGTGATGGAGTCACTGAGCTGACTAGGTGCCTCGATCTCGCCCTTCGGATCTAGGTGATCTGGTGGCACGTATCTGGGGTTTCTAGTGAACTCGAGATTTGAGATCGTTCTCTCGGAACCTTGCTCAAGAGTAAGGGCAGGTACACAAACCGATGAAGAAGGAATTTAAGGTGGGTTTGGGACTTACTCAGGCTGGCTCGCTTGGGCACCCTCTTAAATCACATCAGAAAGCTGCTCAGCTACGTTAGCTGGTTCAGAATCGCCTCCCTTGACCTATAATCTCTTTTTTTTTCTCCACAATACTACTGTGTTGAGTTTGCAAGATAAGTGGGTCGAAGAGATTAACCCTTGTCTTAGAGCATTGCACATCCACGTGGCTAAGAATGTGAGGGGTTAGTGTGACGAAGTGGAAGTTTTGAGCAAAGGCCCAAAAAGGAAGAAAACTTGATGAACGGACAAGATTAACTTGATAGCCAGACAGTGATAGAGTCGGAGTGGTAGCAAGACAGGCATGGTACTCAGGACCAGCACGACGGCATTACTACTCTAAACCGAAGCTGATGTGGTGATGATAGGTTAAGTCCACGTCAATCAAGTGAGGAGAGAAAAAAGTGAAGAGAAGGACAGAGTGTGAAATGAAAGAGAGCAAGACGGCGGAGGGGATAGGGTCCCGAATAGGCTAGGCGTTGCCACCCATGACCGTGGAGTAGCACTGTCACGGCCATGGAACGGTGCTAGACACTACTACTCACGACTAAAGGGTGAGTAGAGGACTACAGACGACGCTCGACATTGCCGTTGGCAACATAAGAAGGTAACGTGCTCCTGCGCAGGCGGCGATAGCCTTTCATGGAGTGCACGACGATAGCCATTTGTGAAGCACGTGACGATAATTCTCATGAGATGCATGGCGATAGGTGTGGGATGCAAGAAGGACGCCGATGAGCACCGAATGCGCGGAGGATGCTCGCGGATGGCGATGGGCATCGAGTCCATGAAGGAAGCTAGCGGACGGTGTTAGGTGTTGCCCGGGCCTCTAGAGGGCGGTGATAGGTATCGCCGTCTGTAATAGGTATCGTCGTCTATGATAGGCGTGCAATAGGGGAAGACCCCTGCGAGCAGCAATGAGTTTCACCGTCTGGGCTCTTCACGGAGACGTCGAAGCTACGTCTGCAGATGAAAATGAGCAACGCCGTTTGCAGGCCTCATTGGGAGAGAGAGACAGAATGTAGCTCTAGTTATAGGGTCCATTTTAGGGTGCTAGAGGTCGATTCTGCTGGAACTGCTTCTCAGTCTGCATTGCCTTAGATGTGTCATAATGTGACGAACCTTGGCGGGAGAATTTTGAGAGACCTCATGAAGATCTTGGCCTGTTCCGAGGCTATTCTGAGATTGTCGGGATTTCCACTGTTTGCTAGGGTTTATTGAGCAGGGGCCCCATGATGATGAAAAATATCTTTAAACACCTAGTATGGTCACTATGAATTTCTGGTGATGCCATTTGGGTTGACCAACGCCCCAGCTATCTTCATAGATTTAATGAACCGAGTATATAGACCCTTCCTAGATGACTTCGTAGTGGTTTTTATTGATGACATTCTGATGAATTCGAAAAGTATGAACAAGCATGAACAACATTTAAGAATGGTTCTCTAGAACCTATAGTTTGAAAAGTTTTAGTAAGAGTTAATTCTGGCTCCCAAGCGTGTCTTTCCTCGGGCATATTGTTTCCAAGGACAGGATTGCAATTGACCCTTGTAAAATCGAAGCTGTACTTAAGTAGGGAAGACCAACAAATGTCTCTGGAGTCCACAGTTTCCTAGGACTGGCAGGTTACTATAGACGTTTCGTGGAAGGTTTCTCAAAGATAGCACTTCCCCTGACTCACCTGACCTAGAAGGAAGTAAAGTTTGTATGGTCAGATGCCTGCGAGAAACGTTTTCAAGAACAAAAGAAGAGACTGATTACGGCCCCGATACTGACTTTACTTGAAGGAAATGAGGATTTGTAGTCTATACTGATGCCTCACATAAAGGGCTTGGATGTGTATTAATGCAGCGAGGAAAGGTTATAGCTTATGCCTCCAGGTAGTTAAAGCTATATACGAAAAAACACGAGTTTGGAGCTTGCGGTTGTGGTATTCACTCTGAAAATTTGGAGGCACTATCTGTATGGGACTCAATTTAAAGTATTTAGTGACCGTAAGAGCCTCAAGTATTTGTTTTCTCAGTAGGGGTTGAATATGAGGGAAAGAAGATGGATGGACTTGTTGAGTGATCATGACTGTATCATCAATTACCTCTCGGGTAAGACCAACATCGTAGCAGATGCCCTAAGTAGAAATCCCATGGTATCAGTAGCTCATATGATGGTTTGAGAGATGAAATTGTTAGAAGATGCAGTGGAGTGGCACTTGACTCAACCCCATAGTGTTGGGTGAGAACGATTTCATGCATAAGGGTGGAGCCCCAGCTCTTTCAACATATCTGAGCAACACAAAAAGAATATCCTCAGCTTATGAAAATTCTCAAGGAAGTGAAATTGGAAAGAAAAGAGGACTTCACTATGGGCAGTGATGAATTGTTGAGGTTTAAAGATCGGGTATGTGTCCCGAACGAAGAGAATGTAAAAAATGGCTATTTTGGAAGAAGCACACCACTCCCGTAACATGGTACACCCAGGAAGCACAAAAATGTATCAGGACCTGAAGAAGGCTTTCTAGTGGAATAACATGAAGAGGGAAGTGGCATAATTTGTTTCTAAGTGTCTAGCATGTCAGCAAGTGAAGGCTGAGCATCAGAAATCAGCTGGACAGTTATAGCCCTTACGCGTGCCAGAGTGGAAGTGGGAGCACAGAACTATGGACTTTGTGTCTAGCCTGCCTAGACTAGGTTCAGGACACGATAGCATTTGGGTCATTGTAAACCGACTAACTAAAGCCCCTCATTTCTTACCGGTCCACGCAACCTATACCCTAGATAAACTAGCTCAGTTATACATCAAAGAGATAGTGAGACTGTATGGAGTACCTATTAGCATTGTGTCCGACAGGGACTCGAGATTTACTTCAAGATTTTGGAATAGTCTACAATCATCCTTGGGGACAAAACTTACTTTTACTATTGTTTTTCACCCTCAGACTGATGGGCAGACGGAAAGGTCCATTCAGACCCTGAAAGATATGCTCAGGCCTTGTGTTACAGATTTTAAAGGAAACTGGGATGATCATCTGCCTCTGATAGAGTTTGCTTATAACAACGGTTTCTAGGTCAGTATTCAAATGGAACCTTTTGAGGCACTGTATGGAGGAGGTGTAGATCACCCATATGCTGGGATGAAGTAGGTGAAAGGAGACTGTAAGGGCTAGCGATTGTTCAGATAACATAAAAAAAGATTACTTTAATTCGAGAAAGGCTCAAAACAACTCAAAGTCGGCAGAAGGGTTATGTCGATAATCGTCGAAGAGACCACAAATTTGAAGTGGGTGATCGAGTATTTTTTAAAGTGTCGCCAACTAAGGGCATTATGAGATTTGGCAAGAAGGGAAAATTGAGTCCACGATTTATTGGACCCTTTGAATTCTTAGAATGAATTGGGGTTGTGGCATATCGTCTGGCCTTACCACCCGAATTGGCTAATATTCATGATGTTTTTCGTGTATCACTATTGAGGAAGTATGAGCTTGATCCGTCCCATGTCTTGAAGGATGAACCAATCTCGATCAGGGAAGATTTGACTTATATTGAACAACCAATTGAGATTATGGACCAGAGGGTTCAGATATTACGCAACAAAGAAATTCCTCTCGTCCGTGTGTTATGGTAGTATCATTCAAGAGAAGAATCGACATGGGAGCGAGAAGATGAAATCCGGGATAAATACCCCCATCTATTTGATTAATTGATCATTTTGATGACAAAATCCTTTTTAAGGGAGGATGATGTAAGGACCAAGATTTTCCATCCATGGAAACACAGGCAGTTGTAGGAGTCTGAGAGAGTAGAAGCACGCACGACGGTGAGGGGGAGATCTTACCGCTGTGCGTGTCAGAGGCTGCGCGTGAAGAGAGAGAAAACAGCAACACTGTGAGTGTAACGCCGCGCATGAAGAAAGAGAGAGAGAGAAGTCAGTGTCATGCGTGTTATCGCCACGTGTGAAGAAAGAGAAAGAGGCAGCACTATGAGTGTGAGAAGAAGAAGAAGAAATTTTCACAAACGGCAGTAAGAAGGAGCAAATAGGCTACCCCCGTGTGTGTAGCACCGTGCGGGTCATCGCCTTGCAAGAACTAGATTGCCACCAACTAGATGTATGCTGCCACACACACCAGTTATCTTCGTACATGTGTGACACTTAACACTTGTCCATCTTGAGACTGCTGCCCTAGCCAATAAGGTACTTAAACCCCCTCTCTCTCATGCCATTCATTTTTTCCCACTCTCTCTCTCTCTCTCTCTAAGAGACAAAGCCTTTGGAACCTAACTACTACCTCACTGTTAGAGCCTTGGTAAGGAACTTGAGGAGGACTGTGTAAGGGGATTTGAGGACACCATTGGTATGTAGGTAAGTGGATCAACTCACCATTGTATTTACACTTGAGAAGTATGAAATTAGAGGTAGAAATGGATAAATGTTAAGGAAAAACATACTGATTCTACAGTACATATGCATTACTCATGGTGGATTTTAATATTGAATTTGATTCCTCTACTTGCGAAAAATTTGTGGAAGAGTATTTTTACATCTCTAAACTGAAGTGAAAAGAGTTTAATGTGATTATCTTTTATAGTTGAAAATTATTGTCTCATGGAGCATGCCTTGTGACACTATAAATTTCCAGGAACTTACATGTCTTGTGCTAAGCATTTGAATAGCCAATAAAGTTCAAAAAACCTCAAATCACTGCCATTAGAAAGATGAATGAGTCTACTACCATCTTCATGTTTAAACTATGATAAGATTCTTAATGAATGCTAAGTTATTCCCTAAAATGTGCAGGCATGTCACTATTAACAGATTGTACTGAGTTTCAAACTGTCACTGCTGTTGCCATTAGTTTTTACTAAACAAATGAAGTCCATTTTCTTTCAAACTATCGCCATTTGAAAGATATCTGAGTAGGCTTGAAGTTTCATGAGAAATTATTTCGAAATTCCTCATAGATTGAAAGTTATATAATTATTAGTGAAGGCATGTCACTGTAGACAGATTTCACTAAAACTCAGAACCATTACTTTGGTTATCATGGAGTTTTCAATGATCAAATGTTGTCCAATCGTTTTCAAACTACCCTTTTATTAAAGATACACATTTTTATCCTAACTTTAGTTTTGGAACCATTTTAAAACATCCTATGGATTGAAATTTATAGCTATACCAAGTGAGATATGTCACTGTCTCAGATGCACAGCAAAGCACAGATAGTGAACCCCCAGTGTTTTGAACTTTTGAAGGGTTAAATAGGGTTCAAATGCTTTCAAAACACCCCCATTTGAAATATATGTGTGTATAATATAAAACATATCCAAATTCCAAATAGATCAAAGGTTACAGCTCTCTTTTTGGTCGGACGTCACTGTTTGAAGTGGCAGGAAATGTGAATTGCGATACTAAAAATGAGATACTGCTATAGCCATATTGTGATACTGTTATTGTCATACTGTGATACTGTTACTGTTATACTAGGATACTGAGATCGTCATAATGTGACACTAATACTATGATACTGTGATACTGATATTGTGATACTAGAAATGTGATACTGGGATACTGATGTGATACTGACCACTACGCAATGGGGCACCCATTGGTAGTGGGTACTGTTATACTGTTGTGATACTAATATTGTAAGCCAATGTGATACGGACCACTACGTAATGGGACACCCATTGGTAGTGGGGACTGTTATACTGTGATAAATTGTGAGATTGCTATACTGTGATTTGTTACGAGACTGACCACTACGTAATGTGACACCCATTGTTAGTGACACTGTTATATTGAGAAAACATTATGATACGGATAAACTGTGATATACTGTGACACTGAACACTACACAATGGGTCACCCATTAGTAGTTGGATATTGTTATACCGGCAAATGTTGACTATACCTCGACCTCAATGATAGGACTGGGGCTGGGAAGTGAAACTGAGTAATTGGGTGGGTCGTACCCCCCAATTGTAATAGGCATTGTGCATCACCCAATGGTAGTGTAATGCTCTCTCACCGAAAGGGCCAATTGTAATAGGCATTGTGCATCACCCAATGGTAGTGTAATGCTCTCTCGCCGGAAGGGCATATAAGAGGGTCGTGTCTTACATGGCCACTGCATATCAAATACCCCAAAGCTTGCTGAGGATGTGTGTGTGTGTGTGAGGACACTACGAAGTTAGACACTCACTTGTCATTGTCTTCCCTCTTGAATGAGGGTAGAGGTTCGAAGCTACAAAATTGGCTTGGCTTGATCAATGAAACTTCTACTTTAGGAGTAGGCTCTTCTAGCTTCTATTGTTTAAAATTGTGAACTGCTGGCCCTACCATTCTGCTAAAGGTGAAATGATTGATGACTTATGCACTGCATGTTTTTGATAATTGAACTGTATTTATTCCTATACGGTTAAAGTATTGAAGGGCATGAATAATGGAAATTTTTGTCATACATGTGTAAATGGTGAACACTGTTACTTACTGTAATCGGATTTAGACGGGAATGCAATAGTGTAGATCTACTTATTGGGCTATTAGCTCATTCCCCTCATTTTCATTCTTGTCGAGTGATAGTTCTGACCCAAGTGAGAGGGTAACTGTCCGGTTGTTGAGACGCTCGAAATTTGAAGTTTGAAGTTTGAAGAAGAGTTTCTCAGAAGCTTGCTATAATGGGTGTTTAGTGGCTGCGCCACTGTTCTGTTTGGTTATTGTTTACCTTGTACTTTGTGGGCCATAAGTGCCTTAAATTGCTTGTAAAAGAAATTTTGAAGAATGATTGTTAATGAAAATGACTTGTTAATGAAAATGACTTTGCTTTTTGAATTAATATCTGGCTGATGAATGGATTTTAGTTTTATTTTGTGTTTTGCTCTTGATTCTGCCCGTTATATGTGTTGAGCCATTCCCACCTGAGCGATGTTGACCACCTTACGCGGTCCCACACTCTATTGCCCACCGGCTTGTATATTGTGGGGCCAGGGGGCGGGGTCAGGACACCCTCTCTCTAAGAATCATTCAAGGGGACCTCCGGGGGGCACCTAGACCCGACTCGAGCCTAGGTCCACTCTCTCCACCCTCTCTTCCAATCTCTTCTCTATTCTCTCTCTTTCTTCTCTCTTATCTCTCTTCTCTTTCTTCTCCTTCTTCTCTCTCTCTCTCTCTCACGGACCCGTAGCGGATTAGTGTGTTTTCTCCCCTCCCTCTCCCTTTTCTCTCATTTCACTCTCTCTTTCTCTCATGAGGCCTCAACGGGCCCATGTTTCTCCTCTCTCTTTCCCTCTCTTCTCTCCCCTCTCTCCTCTCTTTTCTCCCTCTCATGAGCTCGTAGCAGGCTCATGTCTCTCTCTAGCCCTTTTCCTTCTATCTCCTCCCCTCTCTTCTCTCCTCTTCACGGGCCTATGACGGGATTGTAACCTTCTCTCTCCCTTTCCCTTCTCTTCTCTCCCCTCCGCTCTCCTCTCTCCTCTTCACTGGCTCGCAGCGAGCTAGTGACCCTCTCTCTCCCTTTACTTTATCTCTTCTCTCCGCTCTCCCCTTTTATTCTCTCTCACATGAGCCCACGGCAGGCCCATCACTCTTTCCTCTCTCTCTCTTTCTTTCTCTTCTCACATCTCTCCTTTATCCTCCCCTGCACAGACCCACAGCGGGTCTGTAACTCCTCTCTCTCTCTCCCTCTTAACTCTCTATTTTACGTCATTTTTGACGTACCTCCATAAGTCGGTGCGAATAAGGGGAGAGCCGGTGACAATCCAGTCTCACAGGTTCACGACGCACCCGCAGACCAAGATTGTGTCGAAAATAAAGCCTCCAGCCTAGTGACTTGGGTATGGTGCCCTCGCACCAAAAAAGGACCCTTCATTGTAGCCCTATGCTAACGCCTGCAGCAGGGCACCAGACCTTCTAAAGACATCGAAAAACCCCCAAGGACCAAATTTGGACTCAATTAGTCCTCCCTAGGGGGCCTGTGCTCAGGCGGCCTCGCAACTCATGGGTTTTACCATAGCACGGTGCAACTTCACTAAACCAGTCCCAGAAATGTTTCCTGGCAACGACTTCGTCAACCCACGACCCCTTTCTCTAAAACCAAATGGAGCACAAACATTGACATGTTCTGGATCACGTTAGCCCCGTCATTTTAACCTATGGGGCACACTGTGGTGTGACTGAGAACCCTCATTGCTCTGAAGAGGAAAGTGACTAGAGAATGATATGAACTGGTCCATGGGTTCATCGGGGTCTTGAGTCAGGGTGAGAAGCTTGATGGTTTGAACCACTTGCTCAACCTCATAGAAACGCTGGTGGAACATCTTCTCCATTTCCTCCCAAGTATGAACTGAGTTTGGGGGAAGTCGAGCATAGCACTGAAAAGCTAGGTCGTCAAGGGTTTCAACAAACTGACGGAGAAGAAGTCTCCCATCAGCCGTTGTTTCTCAACATGTTTCTTGGAAGTTGGCGATATGTTGATTCGGGGATGTAGTTTCGTTGAATAGGGGAAACTTCCCTTTCTTGTAATCTAAGGGAAATGGGACCTAGTCAATGTATGAAGGGTACGACCTTTGATAAGGCGTTGCACCTTGTATTCTCGAAATTTGTCTGTTCTTTAAGCTATGGTTCACCATAGCATCTATGTCTGCCTGTGAGACAAGGTGGGGGACAAAATTGTCCTGTGAGGCAGAGGGAAGGGGTTGCCTTGGATGTGCACCATCTGAGTGGTGGGAATTGACCTCATGGTTAGCTGATTGTCGTGCGGTGTCTATATGAGCAATCTTCTCCATCATTGCTCGCACCATATCTTCAAACTTGTTTATGCGGTCTTCCTATGAGTCAGGTTCGTCTATAACCATCACGCAGACTATTTCTCCAGGGAGGTCAGCCTTAGTTGCAGTTGAGGGCTTGCGAACTTGGCGGGTCGCACGCGGCTGATCGGTCAGCAGGGGGCCAGCATGCCCTAACTAAACTCGACTTTCATATGCCGATCATGTGAGGACCATTTCTCAACGGTCTTGGGACCGTGTCTGCTGAGGGGATGGGTCGTCTTGTACGACACTAACCACAGTGCAGAGCTCATGGAGATTTTCTTTAGACTTCGACGTCTGAAGAGGGTAGAAGGGGTTTAGGCAAAGAGGGTCATCAGAGTAGGTTACCCCGACCGCCTTGGTCACTTGATTGGTGAGAATTCACATACCCCTATCGCGTTTAGCTTTGAGGTTTTGCTGGACTTCGATCCAAAACTGTGATCGGGCCTGCAATTGGTCAGCTCTTCTTGCACAAGAGAGAACTGTCTCCATCAGGTGTAGCAAAGGATGAGGGCCAGGGACTGGAGTCATCTTGGGCTGGGGAGGATGAAGGACTTGATCTTCCAAAAGGTCTTTGGCTCAAGCTCTCTTGTGGGCTCTAGAGGCACGACCGAAGTGACGAGGCTGGTTCAGGATGGTGCTTTTAAGGAAGGTATTCGAGTACCATTGCTAAAGGTGCTTGCTCGAAGAAGGAAGAGCGAGTAGGAGAAGGGTTGACCCATGAGAACACTTGAGTCGAGGGCGAGGAACTATCTGAAATGGCGACACGTGTGCGCCGCTTAAAGAAGGATCATGAGTGACCTGGGGGTCAGTCTGGACTTAAGCAAGTGGTCTAACCTTAAGAGGCCGAGAATTGCGAGCATGTGTCTGCAAGAGAACATGTGAAGGCCTGCCCCTTACAGGGTATGCTTGTGTGTGCTGAGTAGGAGGACGAGAAGATCATCTCCTATGTACTCAAGTTGGTGCACTAACGATGTTGCCCCTAGCAGTGGGATGCATATGAGCAGCCTATGCCGGAACTGGACTTGAGAGGTCTGATCCTATCCACTGACTCGAGGTAACGTAAGGGTTACCTAGAGGTATGACTTGAGTGGGTAAACCACAAGCCTTATGGTGTGTCCGAGGGGTGGTGGCCGCAAGGTCTCCGGCTCTATGTGTTGAGCCTCTAGGGATAAACACTCGTGGTGGTGTAAGAATGTGGGGAGTAGCCTTGCGGCGACCCACAAGAGCAACGACAACTTGTTTGCCTTTTGCTGAGAGGCACTGGCTAGCCTTTCGACGTACCTCAACAATACGACCGACATGTGGCTTGCCAGTGGCAGGGTGGAAGTTGTGTGTGCCAACAGATGTGTTGTCGATGCAAGGCACCTTAGTGGGGGATCCACCAAAGCTAGGAGATGGGGAGTTAAGGACTTTTAGGTCTCTCCTCACGCCGATCCAGGTTAAGATCTGGAAGCTAGACCTGGGGTCTTTGCTCATAAGAAGGGTTGGGAACAACGCTAGAGGAACTTGTTCCCTGGGGACACTCGCGAATGCGGGGATAAGAAAATCCCAGATCCGGATGAATGAGTTACAGAACCCAATAGCCATAAGTGCAGACATAGAAAATAAAAAGAGAAACTTAGCCAAACAAGTATGATCCAACTAAGGGGTAGTAAGTCCCCAGTGGAGTCACCAAGCTGGTTAGGTGCCTTGATCTCGCTCTCCGAACTAGGATGATCGGGCGGCACTTGTCTCGATTTTCAATGAGAGCTAGGACTTTTTGAGATCGCTCTCTCGGGAACCTCGTTCGAGAATAAGGGCAGGTATTACCAACCGATGAGAGGAATTTAAGGTGGGTTCGGGACTCACTCAGACTGGCTCGCGTGGGCGCCCTCTTAGATCACGAAGAAAGCCTCCCATTAGTAAAACTGATTTGAAATCGCCTCCCTTGGCTTGTATTCTCCTATTTCTGCAATCACATACATATGACAAATGTTACAAGATAGGTGGGTCAAGGGACCACACCTTACCTTCACGTGAATGTACACAGGCGTGCACATTCAAAGGATGAGAAGAATGGGAAAATGAAGATTGGGGTAAGAAGAATTCGATCGAGTGGTGAGACCAACACAATGACTTGACTAGTAGGTAATTAACCTGTCGTAGTAGTAAAATAGGCTTGGTAGCTCGGACAGACTCAACAGAGTTACTATTAGATGATTGTACCAAATACGAACTAGCTAGACACAATCACTTGTCTGTCATGACAATAAAGCGAGCATAGTAACTATGACCAGCACAACAACATTACAGCTAAATGACAGGGCTATCATTGAAGGCCAATCTCAACCATTCTTGATCAAAGGAGAGAGTAAAAGAAAGAAGAGAGATCAGAGAGAGAAAGAAAAGAAGAGAGAGAGGAGGAGAGAGAAAAGAAGAAGATAAAAGAGAAAAAGAAAGATAATAGGATAGAAAACCATGAGAGAAGAAGAAGAGAAAGAAGGGAAGGAAAGGAGGAGGAGGACACAGACGAGCGAAAACTCAGACTACGATGACTTCCACCGGCTGTGAAATAAAGAAATAGGAGAGAGAAAGCATGTAGGTGGCAAAGGGCTTACGCTAGCTATGTCATACGAAAGAGGAGAGGGAAAGCTTAGTTGGCGATGACTTCCGCTGGCTGTGAAAGAAGACAAGAAAGAGGGAGAAAACCCAGCCAGCGCTAGGCTTGCACCGGTTGTGACTGAAGAGAAAGAAAACCCAACTGGCGCCAGGCTTGCGCTGGTTGTGACAGAAGAGAAGAAAGAGAGAGAAAACCCAACCGACGCTAGGCTTGCGCTGGTTGTGACATGACAGAAGAGAAGAGAAGAGAGAGAGAAACTCGGTCGGCGCTAGGCTTGCACCGGTTGGGCTAAGTTCTGGGTCACTATTCATGTCTCAGGAGTAGGAAGGCATCAGGTGCTAGGCTTGCACCGGTTTTTTTAACCCTCAGATTTTTTTATAATGAAGCTTTGCATGTTAATATAGAATTGGGCCCAAACATGGGTGGACGCCCAAAAACTACGTACAATTGAAGATAATTAAAATTTAATTGAATTAAAAGAAATTCTAAAAATGGGTGCAAAAAGACTATTTTGCCCCTGCCTAACAATGTGTGGAATTTCAAAACAATCCTTGTTGTTGCCCGAGAACTCGTGTGCTCTTCCATGACTGATCCGGGGTGATTCTAACATCCGTTTGATCAAAATATTATTGTTTTCTTGTAGGGCTCGACACGACGATCGATTTGATACCAATTTCGAGTCATGAATCATGTTTTTTAGCCTTGATTGTGAGACTTGAATTTTGGATGAATCTTGAAAATTTGGATAGATTGTGTGCTCATTCGTTGATGTTTTTCTTCCATTTCTTCACTGAATCACACTGAGTATTCCATCACGATCACATTGCAGCAAGCACGGCTCGATTTCGTGTCTAGATGAAGATTTTGTCGTCTTGGTTTTTTTGCCGGAATCTTGAAATCCAATGGTTGAAATTTACAGCAGCTTCGATGCCTCTGTGTGTGAAATCCAACCATTCATCGTACGCAAGGTTCATACCAGATATAGCCTCAAACCTTACGCACATAATGCAATTGGTTTCGTGTTGATCGAGTATGTGAGCGCCATATTTGGCCACTCGAGTGAGGTGTGTTGTTGCTGAATTTTCTGCAATTTTTTTCACGAAACAGCCTTCTGACGTACCTCAGTAATATGATTGGAAAGCAGGGTGGATGTTGTGTTTGACAGCAAATGTGCTACCAATGCAAGGGGCCTTGGTGGAGGGTCCACCAGGGTGAGGAAGCCAGGAGTCAAGGACCTTTAAGTCCCTTCTCGCACTAATCCAAGAAAGAACCTGGGACCTGGATTGTGAGTCTTGACTCAGAAGGAGTGTAGGGAAGGAAGCTTGAACAGTTCGCTTCCTTGGGATAGTCACGAGTGTGGGGATGAGAAAATCCTCAACTCGGATGAACGGGTTGATTAACCCAGGTGCCATAGAAAGTAGTGCAGAAAGTAAAAGGTGATACTGATCAAACAAGAGCGAACCGAAGAAGAGGTAATAAGTCCCCAGTGGAGTTGCCAAGCTGGTTAGGTACCTCGATCTCACCTCCCTGGATTTAGGTGATCGGGTGACATGTGCCTTGGGTTGGAAAAACTCGGGACATGAGATCACTCTCCAGGGAACCTCGCTCACAGAACAAGGGCAGGTGTCCAACTAGTGAGAGAGTTATTTTAACGTGAGGTGGGGACCAATCTCACCCGGGTTCATGACTTACTCGGGCTGACTCGGGCGGGTGCCCTTTTAGATCACGATGGAAAGCTCCCTAGCTGCTTCAATTGGTTCGAAATCGCCTCCCTTAACCTACAATCTCCTTATTTTCTACACAACATTATCATGATTAACTTGTAAGACAAGTGGGCCGAAGGACCCATCCATGTCTTAGGGCAATGCACATTCATAAGTGAGGGTGATGAAGTGGAAGGTTCTAATAAAGGTAGAAAAGAGAAGAGAACTTGGTAAGGGTACGGAACTAGCATGCTAGTTGGACCAGTACAATGATCGGCTTAGAGTGGTAGCAAGACAGGCATGGTACTAGGACTAGCACGATGGCAATACTACTCGAAATCGAGGCCGATATGACTATCCTAATCTGGTATGGTAGAAAGATAGGCATGGTCCTCAGGACCAGCATGATAGCAATGCTGCTCGACAATCATACTGCTGTGGCAATGTTAGGCCGAGTCTACCCTCAGTCAAGTGAGAAGAGAAGAGAATGAGGAGGAAGCACAAGACAACAAAGAGACAGGGTCCCGATGATGCTTGAGCATCGTCATTCATAGCCGTGGAGTAGTAGTGTCACGGCCCTTGGACGGTGTTAGACACTACTGCCGAAGGCTGGTGGGTAAGCAGTGAACTACATGCAGCGTTAGGCATCACCGTTGGTAACACAAGAAGGCAACACACCCCTTTGCGGGAAGCGATAGCTTCTTGTGAAGCGCGTGGCGATAGCCACTTGTGAAGTGCGCGGCGATAGTCCCTTCTAAGGCACACGGCGATGGGTGTGGGACGCCAGAAAAACCTGCGGACGGCGATAGGCATCGAGTGCACGAAGGAAGCTCAAGGACAAAGATTGGTGTCAAGCGCACGAAAGGAGCTTTTAGACAGAGATAGGTGTTGCCGCGACCCTTCGCATGCGGCGATAGGCATCACCGTCTAAGATAGGCGCGCAGCCAGGGAAACCCCTGCAAGCGGCTATAGGCTTCGCCGTCTATCCTCCTCGTTGAGACGTCGAAGACACATCTGTAGACAGCGATGAGAAGCACTGTCTGTGAGCCTTATCGAGAGATGGAGATGGACAAAAAGAAGGAAAAAGAAGCTCGGGCATGGTGCTGTCATCGCCATGTGCAACCTGTGAAACCACAGGAGAAAATCCTAAACGAAGAAGAAGAGCGAGAAGAAGAGAGAAGAAGAAAGAAAGGAAGAGAAGAGAGAGAAAATTTTAACTTGAGTCTAAAGGTACCGATCCAAAAGTTTATCTCTCTCAAAACGTGCCCAACAGTAAGAAGAAATAGAGATTTTATTACGTAAAAGTCTTTTTGGCGAAGGGTCCGTTTACAATGATAGTATGTCGTACATATAGAGTTTTTCCCAAACATGAGTGGATGATTAAAATGAAACCTAATTGCTGGAAATTAAGATTTAACTAAATTAAATAAAATAGGAAAATAGGGTGAAAAATGATATATTTTCCCCATCCTAACAATTCATGGAATTCTAAAAAAGTCCCTGCTGCTGCCCTAGAACTTTCGTGATCTTTCATGGATGATCCGGGGTTGCTCTGGTACCCGTTTGATCGAAAGATTATTGTTTTCTTATTGGGCTAGACATGGCGATTGATTTGATACCAACTTCGAGCCATGGATTGTGTTTTTAAGCTACGATCAGGTGACTTGAATTTTGGATGAATCTTGCAAACTTCGGATCGATAGTGTGCTTGTTCCTTGATGTTTTTCTATGGTTTCTTCATTAGATCACATCGAGCATGTTGTCTTGATCGCGTGGCAACAAATGTAGTTCGATTTCGTGCCCAGACGAAGATTTCACAACTTTTGAGTTTTAGTTAGAATCTGGAATTCTAGCACCAAAATTTTTAGTCGCTTCATCGGCATCGTGTATGAGATCTAACCGTTTATCATACATGAGGTTCGGATAAGTCATAGTCATAGACCTTACGCACGTGATGCAACTGGTTTCACATCGATCGAGTGCTTGACCGTCGTGATTTGGCGGCTCGAGTGAGGCATGTCGCTTCTGATTTCCCTGCAACTTCCTTCACGGATTGACAATTTCGCTCTAGCTTCTCTTCGCATTTATGCATTATCACGAGGCGTGTCATATATCGAAACGCTTGTCTCAATGAGACGAATGCCCTCCAACAAGTTTGAGCGCGATCCGATTTTGGACGAGGGAGATATAAGTATTGCAAGTCACTATTTGTGACTGTCCCTTTAATGGAGTTTAGCTATAGGGTGGCCCCACAGGAATAGTGTGTGGCTCCTCCTGTTTCCATCTTTTGCCTATAACTTCTTTTTGGAGTGCCTGTTTAAGCTAAAATTTGACCCACGGGGGTTTTCAACCGTGTCTGCTACAATGGCCACAATGGCGGTGGTCCCATAAAATTTGACTCACTGAAAAATAGAGCTCTAGTTATAAGGGTCCATTTCAAGGTGCAAGAGGCTGATTCTGCCGAAATTGTCTCTCAGTCTGCACTGCCTTAGACAGGTCGAATTGCGATGAAACTTAGCAGGAGACTTTTAGGAGTTCTAATTAAGATCTTGACCAATTTTGGGGTCATTTTGAGACTCAAAATTTCCACTGTTTGTTAGGCTTTATTAACTGGCTTCTCCCTTATTCTGCATCAGGGACCCATGGTGCTGAAAAATAGCTTCCAACAGGAATGCCCGCTGTGCCCGTGGGGTGATTATTGCGTGCTATGTGATGGTTGGGATGCCCTCGCAGGTTTTCATCTCATCCCTTGGGGAATGCATCATTGTTGATTTCACAAGTCCCCACATCATCACCGTCTTTTTTTTTTTTTTTTTTCTTTTTTTCTATTTTTTGGGGACCACAGGGTCCCGTATGTGGACGAGACAAGGAACGAGGGTCGCTTGCCTGTGAAAGAGAGTGGTGCAGGGGGTGTGCCCCGGGCGCTCTGAGCTGACCCATATTGTAGGCAGGTCGAGTGGGGTTGGATTGCATGCGTGAGCGGCATTTGAGTGGCGATAGGCATATCGTTCTCGATGGGTCTCATTATGTATGTAGTGCAGTTAATGCTGGGCGAGAGGGGCAGCGTCGATGTCGTACAATGGTTCGATTATGTGCCCTTAGTACTTCCACGGGATAGAGCATAATTTTTCGCACATGTGGCATGTTACTTCGCGTGTTGTTCCTACGACCGTACCTTCAAGGCATGTGGCGCTTACTCGTGCGATGCTTCCATTCGCATGCTAGCGGTGCTTTGGTACACTGCTTCCAATGCTTCGCTTCTCTTGCCACCGGTGTTCCTCTGTGATCGGAGGACGGGTCTCTCGTTGATTGGCTTTTTTGTTGTCGAGCTTTATAAAAGGAAGGGTGGTTGCTTTTCGCTCTTACCCAAGGTCCCCATTCCCAGTAAGACCAAACACCCTTTGTGCCTTCTGCCCAGGCCTCCTTTTTGGCGCTCGCCTCTTTCCAAAGTAGCCCTTTTGAGCAGGGACCATGGATGGCAGCCGTCCGTCTCCTCCGTCAGGTAATGCTGTTGGGCCTCGGTGCATGGCTGGTGTGCCATTTTCTTTTCTTTCTTCTTTACCCGCTTGTATTTCCTTTGCAGCAGCGAAGCGTATGAGGTTCGTTGCTAACGCGGCCTCGGCCCCAACTTCCTTGGAGTCAGTGCTGGCTGGTGCCAAGAGTCAGTGGAGGGCCAATGAGCCCTTGTCAGGATCTCTTGCTGTCCCTTTCGAGTCTTTGGCCGTGGTGGTCGGGGGACTAGTTCTTGACATGCCCCCACTTGCTTCAGCGAGTCCCCCGATTTTGGCTTTGTCGGGGTTGAGCTTTAGGGCACGGATTGTGCGGCGCATACTCCAAACAGGCCTTGAGGGACTCAAAGAATGCCCCCTTTCTGATCTCTAAGAGGGGATCAAGGGTGTCAGGGCCTGCTCGGCTAGCTTATAGATCGTGGGCTTGGATGCAAAGGCTTTCAACTGGTTGGAACTGCTACATAACCTTGCAAATTGGGGAGTTGAGGCTCTCTTAGCGGAGACTTCGACACGAATGTCTTGGCTAGCGTGTCTAGCCTTCTTGAAGGCGAAGCTGGCAACCCAGCGAGCTCTCATGAGATGTCATAAGGAGAAGAGACAGCGAATTGCCTCCCGCCATGCCCAGCTTGTGAGGGAGGAGCCGAAGATAAAAGAAGAGATCCAGAGCATTGTAGACAAGATCGCTCTATTACAAACATATGTGGCTGACTCGAGGAGTCGACTGCATCGCTATCGGGACGTGATGGCTACAAACTCTCGTCGCCTGGAGTAGTTAGGTTTGGACATAACGGCAGTCACCATTCTGTCTGAGTCGGTCGCCGTTGAAATTACTTGTAGTGAAAAGGAGACACAGGCTGCGCTGGAGAGGTCGTAAGAGTCGCATGAGAAGATGCGGGAGGTGCTTGATCGCTTTTGATATCTCCTGCTTTTCCCCCTCTTATTTCCCTGATGGCCCACAAAGATTTTGTAACCTCCTTTTACATGAATAAAACAACCATCTTTTTTGTTTCTTGTGTGAGATGCGTCTGAGGTTTCTTCTTTTCGCGCCTTTTATTTTGAATTTCGCCTTCCGCCTTGTTTGAGGAAAGAAAGGCGGGGGGGGGGGGGAGGGGGTTGCGACGAGAATTTAAACGCCTACCGAGAAGATGCTCTGACTCTTGCCAGTGCACGATTGCATTTTTAGGAGGTAGTTTTAGAGTCATACCCCTGTGACTGTAGTAAGGCTTGCTTAAAGTCCTGCCCTTGGGACTGACTATAGTGTGCGCCTTTAGGATCTCATACCCGAGTAGGAAGAACCTTGGGGGGCTCTCACTGTAGTGCACCGACTTTCCTTGGCGAAAAGGACTTGCCTTGGGATGAAGTCATATAGGGTAGGTCGAGGAGGTAAGAGATCCGCCTCGTCTGGGTGTAGGAGAAACCGGGCATCTCGGGTCAGCACGGATGGGCTTTCCCGGTTCCTGCTCTGGGCGGATAGGGCTCTTATGCATGGGGCGTAGGTGTCGCGCCCGCACGGTGAGCCGCGTCTCTGCCAGTACTTTTTGGCCATCGGTGGCCATGATACACCTGCCATGGTGCCGAAGTGCTATAGGCAGAAGACTCAAAAGCGCTAGTAACAAGGCTCCGAGCCCATTCTGTTCCCGGATAAGGGTGAGGATATTGATGGGGTGTCCTGCCCCGAGATAGAGTTTGTTCATCAATCAAGGCTATCCATCCGTCTTGGATTTATCCTTGAAGGATGTTCAGGAATCTGTAGCAATGGCACAGGTCGTGATTGCTTAGCTGGTGGTAGCGGCACCACAGACCTTGGCTTTCGCCAACGGCTCATATTTGTTTATTGGGGGCGTTGGGCACAATCACCTCATGCTGCACCATGATGTTGAAAAGAGTAAGGAGCCAGCAGGGCGGCGGCTCTGTTTTGGCGCTTCATGGATTGTGACCACATGACAGGCTTCAAGTGTCTCAAAAGCCCCCCCGAGGTCCAAATTGATTTGCCCCTTTTTTATCAGGGCTTCGATGTAGTCCTTGAACTGAAAACAATCCTCCACAGGGTTGATTAAGTGCCTCGATCTCGCCCTTTGGGTCGGGATGACCTAGTGGCGTGGTTATGGGTTCGAGATGGACCCGAGACTTGAGACCGCTCTCTCGGGAAACGCATAAAGAGGACTCGAGCAGGGATACAAACCGGTGAGAGAGGAATTATAGTCGTGAGGCAAGACTTACCTTACGTGGGTTAATGAAACGCTCGAGCTACTCGCATGAGCTCCCTCTTAAATCATGAAGAATGCCCCCCTGGCCTAAGGCTGGTCCGAAATCAACTCCCTTGACTCATTTTTCTAGGTTCCTGCACACACATAAGGTGTCCCAACAAGCGGGTCTGAAGACCCAAACTTTGGAAAATGAAATAAAACTAAAATGGATAAGATGAAAATGAAGTGAAATGAAATAAAAATAACGGGGATGAGTTAAGATAAAATAAAGTGGGAGGGTTAGAAAATTAAAACGAAGTAAAATAAGGGTGGTAAATAACATGAAGTAAGGTAAAGTAAGATAAAATAAAGTAAACAAAATAAAATAAAATAAGGTAAGGTAAAATAAAATAAATGAGGTAAAATAAATGGAATAAAATAAAATGAGTGAAGCAAAATAAAATGAAAGAGGTAATAAAAATAAAATAGAATAAGGTAAAATAAAATAAAATAAATAAAATAAGGTAAGGTAAGGTGAATGAAAATGAATAGAATGCAATAAATAAAATAAGGTAAAAATATATATATATATAATAAGTAAATAAAATAAAATAAAGTAAAATAAAATAAATGAAGAAAATAAGATAAAATATGATAATGAAAAATAAGATAAAATAAGTGGAAAAATATAATAAAATAGCAAAAGGTGAAATGAATGGGATGGGTAAGATTAAGTGAAAAAAAAAAAAAAATCAATTGGTGTAAGAAAAGGAGAAGCCCGTTGTTGGGTTATTAGGTGCAGAGAGAGGGAAATACACAAGGAGCTGCTTTGGGTGAGGAAGGTCGAACGAAACGAAAAGAAATGGGAAAGTGGGCGAAACGAAAAGGGACGGAAAGAAAGGGGAAAGTGGGTATTTCGTTTGTTGATTTTTAGAGAGAGAAAGAGCGGAAGGTTGCAGAGATGGGAGAACAAGAGGCTGCAGAGACAGAGAGCAGGAAGAAGTGAGCGAGAGGGGCAGAGAAGACTGAAGGGGATGGCTGAGGGGAAGAGACAGCAAATGATTAGAGAGAGAAGCAAAGTGAGAGAGGCGGCAGCAGCGGGGTGGCTGAGATGAGGGCTCGGCAGGAGAAGGATGGCGCACGGCAGCGGTTAATCGCAGGCGGGAGTTGTAATGCACGGCAGTGGCTAATGCGCACGGGAGTTGTCACGCGCGGCAGTGGTTAACGTGCGCGGGAGTTGTCGCGCATGACAGTGGTTAACGCACGGGAGTTGTCGCGCACCGCAGTGGGAGAGATAACGCACTGCCGGGTTGAGGGTCGCGGCAGCATGTGCGCGTGCTTAGCGGTGTAAGAAGATTGCTCGGCAATGTGAGAGAGCACAGCAGGGCTGAGGAGGAAGTCGGCTCGCCGGTATGGAAGGAGCGCACGGCGGTGTATGCGCGGCAGGGTGGGGTGCACGACAGTAAGTGTTCTTGTTTGCTTGAGGAAAAGAGAGTGGGGTAGGTGGACGCGAGGGAGCACAAGAAGAGAGAAGGAAAGAATGGACATGAGGGCCCACAAAGAAAGAAAGAGTGGACGTGAGGGTGCATGTGCAAAACGGAAGGGAGTGGACCTAAGGGTGCACGACGGGAAGTGGACGCGCAGGGAGCAAATGAATGAAAGGGAGAAAAGAAGAGAGGGAAGGAGAGTAAAACATGGACGGTCTGCCATCCATAAAAGAGAAGAGAGAGAAAGAGAAGAGAGAGGAGAGAGAAACAAAGACAAGAGAGAGAAAGAGAGAAGAAGAGAAGAAAGAAAAAGTTTGGCCCGATAGCTAGGTTGACATACTGGCAAGACTGACACGGCAGCTAGACAGGCACGGTGACTCAAACTGGCACGATGACTAAACTGTTCGGCGATAAGATTGGCACGTCAGCTGGTTTGACGCGGCAACTAAACTAGCATGGTGACTTTGACCGGCACGACGGCTAAATTGCTCGGCGACAAGACTGGCATGGTAACACAAGGCTTAGCCTGCCCTCTGGTCAGGCCAACCAAGGAAAAAAAGAGGAGAGAGAAAGTCACCGTTAAACCTAAGGGTACCCGTTCAAATTTTTCTCTTTCATCTCTCTCTCTCCAAACCATGACCCAAAGCTTAAGCCAGAAGAGAATTTTTTATTGATTAAGAAGAAGCCCTTTACATGAGGTGCATACATGCTTATATAGAAGTGAGGCCTAAACATGGGTGTACAATAAATTTTTTGCCTAATTGTTAAAAATTAACTATTAAGTGAATTAAAGAAATTTTAAAAATTGAGAGAAAAATGACGATTTTGCCCCTGTACCAACAATTTGTAAAATTTCAAATCAGTCATTGCAATGACCATTCACCCATGCAAACTTTTTGTGGCTGATTCGAGGCTTTTCAATCACCATCTAGCCAAAAGAATACTGTATTCTTGATGGCTCGAGAAGATAATCGCTTTAGCATCCATTTCGAGCCATGGATCAAAGTTTTGGCTCGTGATCAAGATGCAACAAGAATATGGAAAAAAGTGCAAACTTAGATTTAGGATTCAGTGCGTTTCTCAAATTTTTTCGTCGATTTCTTATTGTAGCGTAACGAGCAAGTTACCACGATCGTTCTGTAAAAAGAACGGCTCGATTTGATGCCCAAACGACCGTTTTCCAAATTGAAAGACTTTGGTCAGAGTTTGGATTCCGGTGGCTAGAATTGCCACTGTTTATCACTGATTTTTTATGAATCTAACCGTCCATCACACACGACGTTCGACCCTGAGGAAGCTCTCAACCTTGTGGTCATAACGGGTCTGATCTTGCATCTATCCGTCATGTGAATGACGTGATGTGGGCGTTTGATCGAGATGATATGTTGTTGGAAATTTCCTGCAACTTTTGAAACTTTCCGGCAAACTTCTCTCTTCGATATCTCTCCGCTCGGGCTTGGTTATCATGCGTGTCACATATCAAATTAACTGGGTCGTCAAGATGAACATGGTCCCAAAATTTGGGCTTGATCTGATCCAAGATGAGGGAGATATGACCATGGAAAGTTTACCCCCAAAATTGTGAAGCACAGTTTCTGTTAATAGAAACTGGTTCACTGAGGGTGTACCATAATAGTGTACAACCTACCCATTTTAGGTAAGTTAGCCATAACTATCTCCAGAAGCGTCCAAATATGTCGAAAATTGGTACCCGAGGGTTTTTTAACGTTCTAAATCCAATGGCGATGGTCTGGAGACCATTTGACGCTTTGATAATGGTTTTGTGGTTTAGAGTCCATTTTTAGAACGAAAGAGGCAAAATTTCCCAAAACTGTTTTGTCGTCTGCACTGCCTTAAACTCGTCGGATTGCAACGAAAATTAGCAGATGTTCTTAGAAAAATCTTAGTCGCATTCTTGTACATTTCCAGGCCATTCTAAGACTGACAAAAATTTCACTTCCAGATCAGTGCTTATTGGCCTACGGCTTCTATAGTCCACCGGTGTTCTAGTACCTGCGGACTAAGTCGCGAACTGCTCTCTCCTTATTTGCACCGGGGATACAAGTGATGAAAAATAACCTCAAACAGCTTGCCCCGCCGAATGTTGTGCTTTGAGATAAGCAAGAAGTACAACATTCAGAAACAAAAATGTTCCTTCGACTTTAGTTTTCTTCCTGGTCACCGGATCACACAAACACCAAAGGGACACTCGTGAAAAGCTGCTTCCCAGAGGGCTTATCAAGGTGCTCAGACGGCTAGGGGCCTTGTTTAAGGGCTTGTAGACGTAGACGTGGAGACGTTTTAGGGGGAGAAGAGACGTTAAGGGATGTGATTAAAGTCCTTTTATTGGACATTTTTGTTTTGGTTCCAACAGCTGGGACCCTTGCTTAAGGGCTTGTAGACCTAGTCTGTCAGAATTCAGACTTGTTTAGCAGTCGGGGGCCTTGATTAAGGGTTTTCTTCCTAATCAGTCCAAGGAGCTTTGCTTTGAATAAATAGCCAAGTAGCTCTTTGTGAGCGTTTTGTTGCTACACTAGGTTAGCTTTGATAAGCAGGGTACCTCTATGGGCCCCATCCTGTCGAGTCTAGTCGTGGGCTTTTTATTGGCTTGTCCCGAATGTTTGGTCCGACCATGGAGGGATTTTGACGAGGGAGCCTCTCGGGCTCTACCCTGGTTGTTGTGGGTAGGTATTGACCTAGTTTAATAGTTTCTTGTCGACGAGAGCGTCTTTCGCTTGTCGAAATGAACTTCTTGTTTTTCGGTTGACTTCTTTGGAATGGGGTCCTTTAGCATGGAACCCCGACTTGACGTCTCGGTGATTCTTCTGACTCTTGAGTCCTTTCATGAATGGACTTAGACTGTCGAATTTTTCTTGAAGCTCTTGTATTTGGGTCTCAATAACAGAGCATTCTTCTACCGAGAATTTCTCTTTGAAATACGAGTTGAAGCCACCTATGGAGGCGAGCACTACATCAACCTGCATATTAGTCCGAGCGCCCTTTCAGGAAGCTGTGCAATAAAGACAGTTTTCACTAACTTCCTTTTTATTAGGCTCTTTTGCCCATGACATGACAACCATGTCTGCCTCTTTTCCATTTGTACTCACGATGCCTTTTCAGGTTTTCACCGTGCCCAGTTTTTATTTTATGAGACGCTCTTACACATGGTATCGTGACCATGCTCGTCCGTCATTTGTACTCACAGCTTTCCCCTTCCGGGTTTACATCGTGGCCATTTTTTCTGGGGACATGTTTAAGGTCATGGGCTATGATTTAAGGTCATATAGCCTTAACCATTGTGTGAAGCAGTTTATTGTCATGAGGCCAGGACGCGTGCTACAGTTTGAGGTCATGCAATTGTACCATGATGGTGGTGGATGGCGGTCTGTGGAGGCCATTGAATGAGTATGTGGTGGGTTAACTCATTTGGGGGAGATGGCATGAGATTTTCTATGCATAATTGGTGTTTGTATGGTAAATGGATAATGGGTGACCCACTAGCTGACGGTGAGTATGGATGGCGAAACTGCTCACTGTGGCTTCGTAAGCGTGGGTATGACTCACTGGGGATGAAGTGAAGGTGGTGTGTAAATTGTACGCGGACGGGCCGGCTAGGACATGCGTGAAAAGACATGCAAAAGGCGTGTATGCAATGATGGGGGCACACGTTTGTGGAGGCGTGTTTAGGGTCATGCCATCGAGACCTGGGCAAAGCAGTTTAATGTCATGCGGTCAGGACGTGTGCTTTAGTTTAAGGTCATGCAACTGGACCTTGTGCAAAGCAGTTTATCGTCATGTGGTCGGGATGTGCACTATAGTTTAGGGTCATACAGTTGGACTGTTGTCTGAAGTAGTTTAACGTCATGCAGCCCGGACGTGCACTACAGTTTATGGTCATGCAACTGGACTGTGACAGGAGTCACCATGTATGCAGGCCGCCAAATGAGGGGTGGACTCACTGGGGGAGGTGAAGTGGATGACGCTTCATGGGGAATGAGCCTGTGGATGGTGGTTTGACTCATTGGGGATGAAAATGGCTGGGAACATTTATGAGCAGTGGGTTAAGACGGAGGTGTGTCTCAGTGAGGAATGATAGGGGGAAGCGGACTTATTGGGGATTAGGAAGTGGATGTGACTCCCAGGTGATTACAATGGGTGGATTCATGTGATGGGGAGCATGAATATGACTCTAGTGGGGATGGAAGGGTGATGAGTGTCAAACTTTGCCTACATGCACACGAATGGGCCTGCTAGGGAAGGCATGCATGGAGGCGAATGCAAAAGGTGTGGGCACAAAGGCAAAAAGGGTTGTTCTCGGCAACTAGCGATTGAGGCTGTAGTACAGCTCTTTGGGATACAACATCATAGAGGTGATCTCATGCCTTGCATGCTATGCTTTGAAGCCTCACAATCGAAACTGTGGTATACCTCTTTGTGATATGGCATTGTAGAGGCGGTCACATGCCTTGACGATTGCATGCTCTGCTTCAAAACCTCAAAGTTGGAACTGTGGTACACCTCTTTGGGCTATTGCTTTGCAGAGGCGGTCGCATGCTTTTATGCTCTGCTTTGAAACCTCACAGTCGGAACTACGGTATACGTCTTTGGGATATGGCATTGCAGAGGCGGTTGCGTACTTTGGAATCTCACAGTTAGAACTGTGGTACACCTCTTTGTCGATGAGGTGGTTGCATGCTCTGCTTTGAAGGCTCACAGCCGAAACTGTGGTACAACTCTTTGTGATATGGCTTTCTAGAGGTGGTTGCATGCCTTGCATGCTTTGCTTTGAAGCCTCACAATCGAAACAGTGGTACGTCTTTGGGATATGGCATGATTGCATGCTGCTTCGAAGCCTCACAGTCGAAACTGTGTTACACATCGGGATATGGCATTGTAGAAGTGGTTGCATTCCTTGATGATTGCATGCTTTGCTTTGAAGCCTCACAGCCACAACCGAGGTACACCTTGATTAGGGAGGACACCTCAATGGGGTGGTGTCTTTTCATCGGGGACATTGTGAAGGAGAATGTGGTAGGGGATGTGTAGGAGGGTGACATGTTTTAACCCCGTGGAGACATGTAAGAACAAGAAGTAGTTTACAGTCATGCGACTGGACTGTACATAGCGCAATTTAATGTCTTGTTACAGAGACGTGACATTTTTACTCGTGATGACCCATAGGGCAGGATCAACACGCCTGTCATTTGAGAGTGAGTTCCCTAAAGGGTTATCACCACACCCCTTTTATTTTGACAATCTTGCCCATAGTGCCCTTGCAGGTTTTCACTATGCCGTCTCTATTTTTCTTTTTCTTTTTGACATATTTTGCCCATGGTGGCCTTTGGGGGTGCACACCATGTCAGTCATTTATTTTCTCTTCTTGCTTTTTTTTAACATTTTTACCCATGACGCCCTTGAGGGGTTTTGTCATGTCCATCCTCTTCTCTTTTTTGTAGAGGTGCATTTAAGGTCATGCCACTGTGACTGTCGATTAGACATGATTTAAGGTCATCCTCCGAGACCTAAGGGCATGTTTAAGGTCTTGCCTCCGGGATCGTAGGGCATATTTAAGGTCTTGCCTCAGGGATCGTAGGGCATATTTAAGGTCTTGCCTCTGAGACCGTATGTTTTACAGTTTAACGTCGTGCCACTAGGACGTGTGCTACTGTTTAGGGTTGTATAGCTTGGACCAAATGTGGCACTAGATCACGCATGGAATCAAGCCCCAATTTCAATTTTCCCTTGTTTATGAAGTTATGGACGATGTCCTTGGTAGCATGACACTCCTCAGTCTTGTGACCAAGCCTTCTATGATATTGGCAGTAATTGGGCTTGTTTTCCTTTCTGACTTCCCCCAATCTTTTCGGCACAGGTAACTCGAACATCCCCTTTGACAGAAGGGTCTCGAGCAATTTGGGGACCATGCGCTTGTCGAAGGAATAACTCTTGTGTCGGCTTTGACTTGAGGAGTGCATGTTAGTTGTCATGGCGGCTGCTAACTGATCATCATCTTTGATCAATGCGAAGGGCCCAACTATACTTCCATGGTGCTTGAGCAAGCCTTCGAATTGTACTGCCTTGTTGACCATCTTGGTGAATGTAGTAGGCCATGATGAAGTCACATAACAAGCAAATTATGGATGCATCCCATGTATGAAGTTGGTGAATGTAGTAGGCCATGATGAAGTCACATAACAAGCAAATTATGGATGCATCCCATGTATGAAGTATTCCGTCTCTTGAGGCTCACCTATTGATGTGGTCAAATTGATGGCCATAGTGCGCCACCTCTCGATATATTTGATCACCGGCTTGTGTGGCTTCTGTTTTACTTCGAGGAGTTCAAAAAGTTGCACTTTCTATGTCACAAAAGCGCTTGAGGAACTCTCCTTCCATCTGCTCCCATGATAAAACCCTGGTGGTAGCCGAGAGTACCATTTGAATGTAGCTCCCGTAAGGGTCCCACAAATTGTCGAAGCAATAAACGTTCATTGTTCGCCGTATTGCCACAGGTTGTAATGAAATGGCCTATATGCTGTTGCGACGGGCCAGTGCCATCGTACTTGGGGAATCGAGTCTTTGGTAGCCCGGTGGGAATAGAGTTTGGTCAACATACGTTGGGTAAGGCTTTTGATAGCGATTCTGCTCTTCCATCACTGGGATATTGTACTTTTTCAATGCTTCGGGTACCATGCCCTTCACTAGTTATCGATTCCCAACCTTAGTTGATGGGGAAGAGACCGGCAATGAGGGAGGCGAGGCTGGGAGTGACTCTTCTTTTGATGGTGTTGTTTTGATGATCAGACAAGGTGCTTGAGAGACGGTAAAGAGGGCTTGGTGCCCCGAGGGGGTACGAGACACTAATACCTCTTGGCGTAAGGTTTCCACCATTTCAGCTTTTGACCTCATCTCGGCTTGTAACTGCCTTAATGTGATCTGAAGCAATGCAATCTTGTCTCCATATCTGGTACCTCATTGATCACTATAGCTTCAACAATTGCCATTCTTGAGGGCTTTTCTTCGATTTGCCCATTATGTGCCTTGGAGTTAAAATCTTGGATTCAACTGCTGCTGCTTCAACAACATCATCGGTGAGGATAATTGGGCCTTCCCTCAAGCCCACTTCATTTTCCAAGGCTTGGGTATCCTCATCATCTAATGAGAATGTGAAACTCTCATAAGACGATGAGGTCACATCATCATCATTGAGGGAGAATTTTCAAGATATCGGAAGAACATGCGATCGTCTTCATAAGGAGCCACAACACTTTCAAGACATGGAGCCTATATGTAGTCAACCTTATAAAGAATCATGGCATCTTCGGAAGCTGGAGGCGCCATTTCATTGGAGTGGTCAGCGAAGGGAATGTTGACCATCTCATCCTCTATTAGGGAATGATTTTCCTCGAATGAGAGTGACGAGCTCTTGTCAGAGGTAGGAGTCATTGGGTGGATGTGGACGAGGGATGTCGCCTCATCATAATTGAGGTCTTCGTCACCTAACGGGAATGTGAAACCCTCATAGGACAAGACTTTACTGTTATCGTCAAGAGCACACATGTAACACGCATGACATGGGAGAAGCATGCAGCTAGCTTCGCGAGGAATCATGGTGCCTTCAGTGTGGCTACCAGAAGGGGGAGTGCAGCTCATCCCTTTAAGACCTCGAGTGTGGCTTTCCTCGAATGAGAGTGACGAACTCTCATCAAAGGTAAGAATATCTGGATGAGAAAGGTTGAGGGAGGCCACATCATTAAAACCAGACAAAGGGGATGGGAGTCCATCACTCCTCCTAGATTCTAGGATGAATCCCAATGAAGGTCGGGAGAGGGTGAATGACGACAAAGTCCCATTCTTATTTCTGACATCGATCTCAACAATGAGTTTTTCATCCCTTTGAAGAAGCTCAACAATACCAGTTCTCTTTTTAGTTTCATCTTGGGGAGCTGCAATGTCAAGGCAGACTTTGGAAGGAGCTGGTGAATCATTCTCTTGCATCATGGGAAGAAGACCATACCCTTCATAGTTCGAACTTTCCATCACCAAGGGACCATGGGCAACACCCTCGGTGGGTTCAGCTTTCGTCTCACTTGAGTCACTAAGGACTGCCTCGTAGCGGTGCCTTCTTACTCATCAAGAATCTTGGGGAAACTGATTCAGGCCCATGAGCTGCCCTGAGCTCAATCTGCTCAAAGATGTCATTGCTCTCGATGCCCTGACTTGAAAGGGGTTCGGAAGTTTGATCGGGTGATGGCTCGATTGGCTCGAGATTGATAGGACTGGCACTTTGCCTCGTTCGCAGGTTCGCCTTTGCCCCGAGTGGGGCTTCGAACCTTATAGATAACTGGCTTTTCTGTGCCTTGAACAATCTTCATGGCATTCACCGCATGACATGCTTCACCAACATCATCTAAATCGAGGGGAGTAAGAGGGGAGAAAAGGTTCTCATCATTGGAAGGGGAGTCTTCAATCACTTTCTTTTCTTTGACCCTAAGCTTGACTTTCAATGTCTTGGTCTCCCGGCCTCATTTTTGGGCTTGACCATGATTTCCCTTCTCAATGGCCAGGTAGAACTGCCTTCGAGCAAAGGCGAGTTGTTCTTCTAACCCTCTTTCATGAATGCCTTCAAAACCAGGGGAGGCACAAGATCGTGCGTGTGCACAGTGCAAAGTTGTGTTCAAGGCAGTACTAGGACTGCCCCGAGAAGGGACAAAGGATTCGGCTTTAGCAGTGCCAGCCTTGTCGTGAGGTGTGCACAATAGGGCAACTTGGTAGTCACCATTCACGCGGTGAACAGACATGTGCTCTAATGGACCATGGTTAAGCCATTGGTCGTGTGCTCGCTGGGACCGTCTGAAGCGAAGTGATAAAGCGGCATCATGCTCAGAGGGGTAAACATCGGGTCGCCCCTGTGTGTGGGGCTAAGCTCTAAGAGACTCAACTCGTGATGGTGAAACGGGGTAGCTTTGGAGCTGCCTCGAGGCGTGGACCTTGCGGATGAACTATTAGTCCTAGTGGGTGGGTGAGGGGAAATAGCTTCAAATCCTCCTCTTTGTCTCAAACCTCAAGAAATGGAGGTTCAGAGTGATGCAAAATGAGGGGGTGGCTGTACAGCGACCCACAAAAGCAATGACAAGCGAACTACCAATTGTGGAAGAGAGGGGGGCGACCCTTTTGGCTGCCCCGAGCAAGACGACCGACAAGTAACTTGCCGGTAGCTAGATGAATGTTGTGAGGGGCAACAACTGTGCCACCTGTGCAAGTGACACCGACGATATGCTTGTCGATGCAGGGAAGCAGGGAGTTAGGGACTTGCGAGTCCCTCCTCGCCACAAGTCAGGTAAGAACCCGGGAGCGCGAAATTGAATTAACGTTAAAAAAGAAATGGGGGAACCTGGTCCGTGGGGACGGATTTCGAGTGCGGGGATTATGAAATCCCCGACTCGAAAATAGGGGTTGAATAACTCCCGATGACATGCGGGTGTGTGTTGGAACACCAGAGAACTCGTCAAGCAAGATGAGCCGACGATGGGGTAGCGTGTCCTCAGAAGAGTCGCCAAGCTGGTTAGGTGCCTCGATCTCGCCCTCCGGGTCGGGGTGACCCGGTGGCGTAGTTCCAAGTTCGAGATGGGCACAAGACCTGTGACTGCTCTCTCAGAAACCGCATAAAGAAGGCGTGGGCCGGAATACCATCCGGTGAGAGGAATTATAGTCGTGAGGTGGGACTTACCTCACGTGGGTCCGTGACACGCTCGAGCTGCATGCATGAGCGCCCTCTTAGATCACGAAGAATGCTCCCTGGCTTGAGGCCGGTTCCGAATCAACTCCCTTGACTTGTTTTTCTGCGTTCCTGCACACACATAAACGTAACGTGTCCAAACAAACGGATTTGAAGACCTAGACTTGTGGAAAATGAAATAAAAGTAAAATGGATAAGATGAAAATGAAGTGAAGTGAAATAAAAATAAAGGGGATGAATTAAGATAAAATAAAGTGGGAGGGATAGAAAATTAAAACAAAGGAAAATAAAGCTGGTGAATAAAATGAAGTACGGTAAAATAAGATGAAATAAAGTAAACAAAATAAAATAAAATAAACGAGGTAACATAAATGGTATAAAATAAAATGAGTAAAGCAAAATAAAATGAAAGAGGTAATAAGAATGAAATAGAATGAGGTAAAATAGAATAAAAACGTAAAATAAAATAAGATAAGGTAAAGTGAACTAAAATGAATAGAGTGCAAGAAATAAAATAAGGTAAACAAAAATAAAAATACAAGAAGTAAATAAAATAAAGTAAATTAAAGTAAAATAAAATAAAAGAAGAAAATAAGATAAAATATGATATGGAAAATATGATAAAATAAGTGGAGAAATATAATAAAATAGCTTAAGGTGAAATGAATGGGATGGGTAGGATTAAGTGAAAAACAAAAACAATGAATCAATTGGTTTAAAAAAAAGGAGAAGCTTGTTGTTAGGTTATTAGGCGTAGAGAGCGGGAAATACATGAGGAGCTGCTTTGGGTGAGGAAGGTTGAACGAAACGAAAAGAAATGGGAAAGTGAGCGAAACGAAAAGGGACGGAAAGAAATGGAAAAATGGGTATTTCGTTTGGGGATTTCTAGAGCGAGAGAGCGGAAGGTTGCAGAGAGGGGAGAGCAGGAGGCTGCAGAGACAAAGAGCAGGGAGAAGTGAAAAACAAAGAGCAGCGAGAGGGGCAACGAAGACTGAAGGGGATGGCTGAGGGGCAGAGACGGCAAAATGAAAAGAGAGAGAGAAGCAGAGTGAGAGAGGGGGGCCGCAGCGTGGTGGCTGAGATGAGGGCTCGGCAGGAGAAGGATGGTGCACGGCAGAGGTTAATGCGCGCGGGAGTTGTCGTGTACCGCAGTGGCTAATGCGTACGGGAATTGTCGCCCGTGGCAGTGGTCAACGTGCGCGGGAGTTGTCGCGCACGACAGTGGTTAACGCATGCAGGAGTTTTCGTGCACGGCAAGGGAGGGAGATGACGCACGGCCGGGTTGAAGGGCGCGACAGCATGTGCGCGTGCTCGGTGGTGTAAGAAGAGTGCTAGGCAATGTGAGAGAGCACGACAGGGCTGAGGAGGAAGTGGGCTCGTCGGTATGGAAGGAGCGCACGGCGGTGTATGCGTGTGCTCGGCAGGGTGGGGGCACGGCTTTCTTTTGTTGAGGAGAAGAGAGTGGGGTAAGTGGACGCGAGGGAGCACAAGAAGAGAGAAGGAAAGAAAGAAAAAGAGAGAAGGTACACATAAAAGAAAGAGCAAGGATGTGACGGTGCACATGCAAAAGGGCAGGGGGTAGACCTGAGGGTGCACGACAGGAAGTGGACATGCAAGGAGCAAATAAAAGAAAGGGAGAAAAGAAGAGTGAGAAGGAGAGTAAAACATGGACGGCAGCTTATGCTGCCATCCATGGTAGAGATAAAAGAAAAAGAGAAGAGAGGGAAAGAGAATAGATAAGAGAGAAGGAGAGAGAAAGAAAATGAATGAAGAGAGAGAAAGAGAGAAGAAGAAAAGAGAGAGAAATAGTTTGGCTCGACGGCTAGGCTGGCACAGTGACAAGACTAGCACGGTAGCAAGACGGGCACGGTAACTTAGACCGGCATGACGGGTAAATTGCTCGGTGACAAGACTGGCACATTGGCTAGTTCGGCACTCGGTAGTTAGACGAGCACAGTAACTCAGACCAGCATGATGGCTAAACTGCTCGGCAACAAGACTGGCACGACAACACAGGGTTCAGCTTGCCATCTAGTCAGGCCAGCCAAGGAGAGAACGAGGAGAGAGAAAGAGGACAGAGAAAGTGGAGAGAAAAAGTTACCTTTAAGCCCAAAGGTTCCTGTTCAAAATTTTCTCTCTCCTCTCTCCAAACTGTGACCCAAAGTTTAAGCCAAAAGAGAATATGTTATTGATTGGGAAGAAGCCCTTTACATGAGGTGCGCACATGATTATATGGAAGTGGGGCCCAAACATGGGTGTACAATCAATTTTTTACCAACTTGCTAAAAATTAACAATTAAGTGAATTAAAGAAATTTGAAAAATTGGGGCAAAATGATGATTTTACCCCTGCATCGACAATTTATGAAATTCCAAATTAGTCCCTACAATGGCCGTTCACTCGTGTAAACGTTTTGTGGCTGATTCGAAGCTTTTACGGTCACCATCTGGCCAAAAGAATATTGTATTCTAGATGGGCTCGAGAACAGATCGTTTTGGCATCCATTTCGAGCCATGGATCGGAGTTTGGTTCGTGATCATGATGTGGCAAAAACATGGGAAAACGTGGAACTTTAGATTTAGGATTCAACGCTTTTCTCAGTGTTTTCACTAATTTCTTCACTGTAGTGTAATGAGCTAGTTACCATGCTCGTTCTGCAAAAAGAACGGCTCGATTTGATGCCCGAACGACTGTTTTCCAAATTGGAAAACTTTTGCCAGAGTTTGGATTCCAATGGCCAGAATTTTCCACTGTTTATCGCTGATTTCTTATGAATCTGACCGTCCATCACTTGCGGTGATCGACCCTGAGGAAGCTCTCGACCTTGTGGTTGTAACGGGTTTGATCTTGCATTGATCCGTCATGCGAGTGTCGTGATGCAGGCGTTTGATCGAGAGGATATGTTGTTGGAAATTTTCTGCTGCTTTTGGAACTTCCGGCGAACTTATCTCTTCGATATCTCTCTGCTCGGGTTGTGTCATCGTATGTGCCATATATCAAATCGACCGGGTCGTCGAGACAAACATGCTCCCAAAATTTGGACTTGATCCAACCTGAGATGAGGGAAATATGACTATAGAAAATTTACCCCCGAAATGGTGAAGCACAATTATCATTAATGGAAACTGGTTCACTGAGGGTGCACCATAGTGTACAACCTACCCATTTTAGGTAAGTTGGCAATAACTTGCTCTAGAAGCGTCCAAATGCGTCGAAAATTGGTACCCGAGGGTTTTCTAATGTTCTGAATCCAATGACGATGGCCTGAAGACCATTTGACGCTTGGATAATTGTGTTGTAGTTTAGAGTCCATTTTTAGCACAATAGAGGCGAAATTTCTTGAAACTAATTTGTCGTCTGCACTGCCTTAAACTCGTCGGATTGCGACATAACTTAGAAGGTGTTCTTAGGAGACCCTTAGCCGCATTCTTGTATGTTTTCGGGCCATTCTAAGACTAACAAAAATTTCACTTCTAGATAAGTGCTTATTGTCCTATGGCTTACGTAGTCAACAAGTGTTCTAGTACCTGCAGACCTAGGTCGTTAACTGCTCTCTCCTTATTCACATCAGGGATATAAGTGATGGAAAATAACCTCAAGCAAGGGTGTCCCAGCATTTGGTGGAACGTGCAGCAGTTGGGATGATTGACCCATTCTGCGTGGTCCGACCGTTTGCTAGATGGGAGGGTCACCATGTCTTACTCAATCAACATTTTGAGGAGGGTCGGCACCCATGCCCTGTTGAAACTATACGTTTGTTTGAGCTTCTGCCTGAACTCTTCGGTTTGATTGTAGGTCGGTGGTGGAGGCACCATGCTGCAGTCCTGCTTTTTAGGTGGCGGCTGTCGTGCCGATCCCTGAATTTGTTGTTGCAAAACCCAGGAGGTGTCCAACGTCCATAAGGGTTGCATTGGGTGTGGGTTGCGGTCGTAACTGCCGTGCTGATTAGATTCCTGAACTTAGGTTTGGGCCGGGTTTCCGCCAATGATGCTTTAGTAGGCTTTCGATTTTGGCTGGTTTAGTGATCATTTCGAAGAAGGTGGAGGGGTTGGAAGCCTCAACGTGTAGGGAGATTTCTCTCCTCATGTTCCTAACGTATGTCTGCACAGCTTCCACCTCGTCGATGGGGTTGCTTTGGTACTTGTCAAGGTCTCTGTTTAAGGGTGGTTTTTAACACTTGTATGCCAGTTGCAAATAAAGAGAAAGCAAAATGCGACCTAGGTCTGCAGGGACCAAAATGCCTACGGACTATGCAAGCTGTAGGATAGTAAGCACTGATCTATAAGAGAAATTTTCAGCAGTCTCATAATGGCCCAAGAAGATTCAAGAATGTTGATAAAAGTCTCTTAAGAACACCTGCCGAGTTTCATCACAATCCGACTAGTTTAAGGTAGCTCAAACGCAGAAATAGTTTTGGGAAAATTAGCCTCTATTGTTCTGAAATGGACCTTAAAACTACAACCCTATCACCGGAGTATCAAACGACTATGGGACCATTGCTATTGGATTCGGAATGTCCGACAACCCTTAGGAACCAAGTTTCGGCTTGATCAGACGTTCCTAGACCAAGTTTTGACCAAATTCCTCGAAATGGGTAGGTCACACATTATTACCGTGCACCCTCAGTGAACCAGTTTCCATTAATGGAAACTGTGTTCATGGGTTTTCGGGCTCAACTTTGAAAGGTCGTATCTCTCAAGCCAGATCAAGCTCAAATTTTATGGGCATGTTCTTCTCATCGACTCAAGCATTTCAATATGTGGCTTGAGCCAGGAGAAAAACACGAGAGAAGATCGCTATTCAAGGCAAGGTTGCAGGTTTTCTAGCAAGAGCGCACCTCGATCGAGTGGCCACATCACGACGCTCGCACATCAGATCGACCCGAAATTAGACCCATTATGAGCACAAGGTTTGGGGCTTCATCATAGATGAACCTGGCACGTGATGGACGGTCAAATTGAAAGCATGATGAGTACAAGTTGCTGCACTTTCCGGCCACCAGAAACCAAACTCCGGCCAAAAGATCAAAAATGGAAATGGTTGTTCGAGCACCAAATCAAGCCACATTCGTCGTCAAACATTCATGACGACTTGCTTGTCGATATCCAGCGAAGAAATCATCGTAGAACACCAAAAAACATGCGTAGTCTTGAAACTAAGATTGCACATTTCTCATGGTTTTCGTACTTCGTGATCGTGGCCCAAAGACCCGACCCGTGGCTCGAAAGTGCTATCAAAACAACCGCCTTCCTGAGCCGATCAAGAAAAGAATCATCTTTCGGCAGATCAGATACTAGAAACAGCCCGAACAGACCCGAAAAGATCACTAGAGTTCTTGGGCACAGCAGAGACTCAATTGGAATTTCATGGAATGTTGGTATAGAGGCAAAATCGTCATTTTGCCCCATTTTCTTAGAATTTCTTTAATTCATAGCATTTAAGTGAAGTTTTGATTGTACAATCATGTTTGGGCTCCACTTCTATATAAACAAGCGCACACCTCATGTAAAAGGATCCATGTTTCATCAATAAAAATTTTACTTTTCGCTTGAGATTTTGGTCACGTCTTAGAGAGAGAGAGGAGAGAGGGCTTTCGATGGTACCCTTGGGCCTAAGGTAACTTTCTCTCTCTTCTTTTTCTCTCTTCTTTCTCTCTCTTCTTCCTCTCTCTTCTTCCTCTCTTTTTTTCTCTCTTCTTTCTCTATCTTCTTTCTCTCTTCTTTTTTTCTCTTCTTTCTCTCTTTTCTTTCTCTCTCTTCTTTCTCTTCTTTCTCTCTTCTTTCTCTCTTCTTTCACTCTCTCATTTCTCTCTCTACTTTCTCTCTCTTCTTCCCCTCTCTTCTTTCTCTCTCTTCTTTCTCTCTCTCATTTTTCTCTTTTCTTTCTTCTTTCCTTTCCTTTCTTTCTCTCTCTTCGTTCCTTTTCTTTCTTCTCTCTTTCCTTTCTTTTTCTCTTTCCTTTCTTTCTCTTTCTTCTCCCTTTCCTTTTCTCTCTTTCTTTTTTCCTTTTCTTTCTCCCCTCTTTCTTTTACTCTCTGCTTCTTTCTCGCTCATGTTTCTCTTGGTCTGTTGCGCGCGGCAGTGCATACTGCGGAGCGTGACGTTCTCTTCTCTCTCTGTTTGTTGCGCACAGTAGTGCAAATGTTGAGTGTGACTTTATCTTCTCTCTCTGTTTGCCGCGTGCTGCAGTGAAAATGTCGAGAGTGATGTTCTTTTCTCTCTCAGTTTGTTGCACGTAGCAGTGCTTATTGCCGAGCGTGATGTTCTCTCCACTGTCTGGTGCGCATGACAATGCACATTGCCGAGTGTGACGTTCTCTTCTCTATTTTTTTGTTGCGCACGACAATGCAAATGCCCAGCGTGATGTGCTTTTCTTTCTCTGTCTATTGCGCGCAACAGTGCATACTACTGAGCGTGACGTTCTCTTCTTTCTCTCTGTCTATCACGCACGACAGTGCACACTGCCGAGCGTGATGCTCTCCCTTTTCTCTCACCTCTTTTCTCTCTTCTCTCTGTCGCGCACGGTAGTAAACACCGTCGAGCGCGACCTTTCTTCCTTCCCACTTTCTACCCTGCACGGTAGTACACACTACTGAACACAATCTCCTTTCTCTTCTTTCTCCATGCGAGTTAGCCCAAGAACGTCACGGACCTTACGACCCTAATTCCTCTCTCAACGGTTGGTAATTCTGCCCGTGTCTTCTTTACAAGGTTCACGAGAGAGCGGTCTCAGGTCCCGGGTCCATCTCGAACCCAGAACTGTGCCACCAGGTCAACCCGATCCGAAGGCTAGATCGACGCATCTAACCAACTTGGCGACTCCACTAGGGACACGCTATCCCGTCGTTGGATATTTCTTGTTTGGCCTTTCTTTTCTTGTGTTTTCCTGCTTATTGACACACACATGTCGTCTGGGTTGTTTAACCCGTTCATCCGAGTTGGGGATTTTATCATCCCCACACTCGTGAACTTTTCTCAGGAACAGGTTCATCAAACCTCGCTCCCGACCTTCATTCTAAGCGAGGACCCGGTGTCACGCTAGTAGGTTCTTACTTGTATTGATGTGAGGAGGGACTCAAAAGTCCCTCACTCCCCATCTTTTAGCATTGGTGGACCCTCCATCAAAGCACATTGCATGGGTGGCAGACTAGCCACCGCTGCCACTGGTAAATCGCTTGCCGATCCCACTGCTTAGGGCAGCCGAAAGGCAGTCCCTTCCCTTCCTGTGCATGGCAGTCCAGCCGTTAATGCTCCCATGGGTTGCCGAAAGGCCACCCCCCATGTTCTGCCACATCGGGCCCCTGTAACAAGAGGTTTGACACACGAAGGAGGAGGTCCCAAGGCCACCACCTCCCACATGCACACTAAGGCTCGTGGTTCATCAACTCGAGCCACACTTCGGGGCAACCCTCAGGCCCTCAAACCACTGTCCAGGTTCGAGTCTTCTCAGACCATGCCCTGTATACTTGATGCATACATATTTCACTACTCGGGCAGTCGTCTGATTGTGCTTAGCGGAGTACAAGAGAGATGACCCCCTTGTCATCCCTCTCAGCACATGCCTGCTCACTCTGTGAAAGGTGGTCACTTAACCACTCCCTCACAAACACATGCTCGCAATCCTCGACCTCCTAAGGCTCAAACCATTGCTCGAGACCCTCAAGTGACCCGAAACCCTTCTGCAGGTGGCACACAAGCTCCAGATCGAACGGCACCGGCAGTTGACTCCTACACCATTTATCCCTTCTCCACTAGTCGAACCGCTCAGGACTTGGTACTCGAAGGCCTTTTCGAAGAGTACCCTCCTGCGGAACCCTCTTCCGACCGACCCGACCTTTGGAGCTCATAAGAGAGCACGGGGCAAGATTCTCTTGGGAGATGAGGTCTTTCATCCCCCGTCTCTCCCCAAGCCAAGACAGAAGCCTGAACTAACTCTTATCTCTGGCCCACATCCCTTGCCGCATCTTATGGAGGTGGCCTTGTCAAGTTTAAAGACAGAGGACCCTTCCCGATCTCAGTTCTAGAAGGAGGTACACCAAAGCCTGAGAGCCAAATATGACTGGGGCATATGAATAGCAACAAGGGAAAAACCCAAGAAGCTCGAGGCAAGCGTTGGCCTCCTAGCAAAAAATCCCTTCCACCCCCTACAGCATGGAGCAGAACTGGAGGTAGAAGGACCAGAACCCTGTATGGTTATTAGTGTCATAAAAGACGATCCAACCGTTGTAGCCCCCACGGTCTCAAGACCATCGCGAACCGGTCTTAACCTGATCAGCATACAAGGCTCCAGCTCAGTTGGGGCATGTCGAACCTCTATTGACCAACCTACCACAGCCCGTCCGGAAGGCATGCAAGACGCTGACCATGCAAGGGACTGATCTCCCTGAGGAGAGGGTCAGCATAATGGTCATTGACGACCCCAATGACGACTAGGAGGATCGAATGAACCGGTTTGAAGATATGATGTGTAGAACGATGGACAAGATCGAGCTCATGGAAGGTACTCAACCCCCCTAGAAACTCATCCCACCTGGGTACAATTCTCCTCATCCAGTCGAGCTGGTCCTAAGGCTGCTACTTCCTTCACATGACCATTCCTCCCCTCGTTAGATCTCTCAAACTGACATTGATGTTATGGTCACCCATAGTTTGCGAGGAAGGCAGATTTCAGGCATGCAAGGCCCAACCCTCTATTAGAAGCCCTATCCTTCCTATATTGATCAGCTCTCATTTCCCCTTAATTACTAAAAGGGGAAACTCCTGCTTTTCAATGGCATTACCTCCCCTCATCAGCACATTGCCCATTTCTATTCGGCATGTCTATAGACGGTAGCAGATGGGAAGCTTCTTCTCAGTCAATTCGTCAAGATTCTTGACAGGCCGGCATTCAAGTGGTATGCTCGTCTCCCTCCAAACTCAGTCCAGACCTGAGAAGAAATGGAGCACTTGTTCTACAAGCGCTTCTACGAGGTCGAAAGGAATTTTAGGCTATCGAGCTTCTCACGTTGACCTAGGACGCAGATGAGCCTGTCGATCAGTTCACTGCAAGGTGGAGGAATCTGGCTGCACATCAAGCTAATCCCATGCCCGAAATTGATGCAGTTCAGACCTGTGTACGCAATAAGCGGCCAAAGATTTTTCTGCATGTTGAGGCTTCGAACCCAACTTCCATATTGAACTTGATCTCTAAATCAGTCCAAATAGAGAGCCTCTTCAAATATCATGGTGGGCACCAGACGCAGTAGTCGAAAGGGGGAAACAACTGTAGATCGAGCAATGCTAGATCCAATGTCCGGAGCAAGCAGTAGAAAGGAGTGGTCAGTGCCGCTGTCACTGTATCAGATCCCAAGATGGCCTCCCCTCAAACTCTAGACTTCTCCAATGGGGTGAACCCAACAAATGCTCAAACCACACCTCAAGCAGGTCAACAACAACCCCAGGCTTATAATAGAGTGCCTCCACCTTCGAACCTCTATGGGAAGGATTACTGAGCAGAGAAGAGAACCGAAGTTTATAGCTTCAATAAGGAGTGGTCGGCCTTACTTCGGATGTTGCTAGATCAACAGATGATCATCCTGCCTGAGTCAAAAAAAGCCAGAAGAAGCTAGTCTTGTCACCAACCTCAACTACTGTGCTTACCATAGAATATTGGGACACCCTATCCAATAATTCTTCACCCTCAAGGATCATAATGAGGCTTTAATCCAGAAGGGGCAGATACAACTTGTGAGTCTCAAGAAGGCGTTTGGGACAACTGAAGCAGCTCATGTAGTGACAGTACAAGAAGAAGACATGCAAGAATATCATCTTGAGGACCTATCAGCGGATCTTCTCCAAACGCTGTACTGCATGATGCTCCAAGTTGGGTTCATCGCACCAAAGCCATCCATACAACCCTGGTATCTCCCTTGAGGGACCGTAAAAATGTGGCGCTCGTATCACCAGATACGAGGATACAATCTAGATGAGTGCTTTGCCTTTCAAGCCAAAATGAAGGAGAAAATACAAGAGGAACACTTCACCGCCCCTATCCTAGACGATGATGTCAGATTTCCATCACCAGAGGTCATTTGAACACAGGCCTCCTTTGAGAATGCGCAGCCTGAGACTTTTGATCTAGATGAACCTTCAACTTCCCAACCATGGTAAGTCTATCGAGGACGAAACATAAATAGGTCCATGAGATGGGAAGCGGTCTGCCATCCGAAGCCAACTCCCAAGCCACGTGGGCCTAATCAGCCTGCCCCTGTTCATGAAATAGGTAAAAGGAGACAAGCACCAAGGGCTGTTTATCAAAAGAAGAAGATCCCTCAGCCCCAAACCATGGAGAAGTTTCTCGAGCCCCTTCCTCCATTGTCAATTCTGCGGGATCTCTTCCCCAAGTCAGTTGCTCTTGTTGATCAAGACTCACAGTCCAGTTAAGCACACATTCCCGATCCTTCCCCTCCTCAGGTTCCCAAAACATTCAATAAGGGTGATGACATTAAAAGCACCCCCCAACGATCCAAGTAAGGTGAAGACCTAAAAGATCCCCTGCACACGTCCAATTCCAGTGATGACATTAAAAGCTACCCGGATCGGTCCAACTTGAGTGATGACTTTAAAATCTCTCCCTCATCCTCTGCTCCTAGTTCCTCTAACCCTTCTTCTGCGTCCTCAAGTACAACTCCTGAATGCCCAGACCTCAAGGCCCTTGATAAAGAACTAAAAGGTTACAACGTCAGTAAGAGGCATCGAAAGCAAGTAAAGAAGATGGTGGCCCAAGCAGTTGGATTACTGATAGTCGCTGACACTTGGCACCTCAAGCCAATGCAAAGCTTCCTCCCATCATTAGGGAACTCAGCAAGCGGCGCAAGAATCACAAGCCCAAGAGACCCTAATGGTCTCCTGGTCCCGACTTCGAGCAATGACTGAAAGAGTCAAGAGAGCCGAGCTCCCATTCTCACGAAGCAAGCCCCATGGTGCAGATCTCTGGAGCAGCGACCAACGCTGACCCAATCAGTCTAAGGTCAAGAAGGAAGTTGCAGTTGCTCGTTTAAAAGCCTCAGCCGCCTAGACTCCTAAGTATCTCGGTGCACCACTCCTCCCATTCCCTAATACCCAAACTAGTCTACCATCACTCCTCAAATGCCCATGACCACCACTGGTTTCATACACCAATCCATTTTCAAACCCACAATCTTCATCTAGTCAGTCCATATCAGGCTCTGCTCCACAACCTGGCCAGTTGGCACTAAATCTGGTGGCACAACTTTCGCCATCCCAAACCTCACAACCCCTTCAAACCAACCCGGTTGCACAACAAAGTCAGACGATACCCCAAAACAATCCTCCAATACATGAACCTACCTCCCAACCTCCCATACCATCGAGATCTATGGCGGGCCCAGAAGATCAAGGAGGTGACGATGGCATAGGCAAGTATGATGTGGTCGCTGTCTCTATGACAGTCGAAGCATAGAGGCGTCCCCTCACACTTTCTGAGCCCTGCTCTTCCCAGTTGACCCGTGTGCCTCACAATGCACCTTGTGTGCTCCGTCTTCATGAAGCAGACCCTTCCTCAGTCAATTAAGAAGCTGATACGGTTATCATGTTTCATATCATCAAATTCTCATTTGAAGAGGAGATGTCAGGAGCATGAGTACCCTCATTCGAGGTTAACGAAGAACCCTTGGGATCACCAACTGAGGAGGAGGTAGAAATCCATGAACCCCTTGAGGAATGGGAGGAAAGTGGGCAGGCTACGGTTGATGATGTAAGGACCACAATTTTCTCCTACTCCAGTGATGCGCATAGCGATGGAGAGTGAGACAGACGCCCAGCGCCACTTGGAGCATTGCTGCGCATGTTAAGAAGATGTAGCACCGGCTGTGTGAGAGGAGACATAACATCGACTGTGTGAGAGGAGATGTAGCACAGACTATGTGATAGGAGATCTAGTACCAGCTGTGTGAGAGGAGACGTAGCACCAACTGTGTGAGAGGAGAGGTGCCAGCTGTATAAAAGAGACCCATCACCGTTAGTGAATTCTAGGCTTAGCAACGACTATGGCCCAGCACCATCTGTGAATGAGAGCAAGAAAGAGAAATACCATGCGTGAACCGAGGGCAGCGTCGGGAGTGTCTTGGTCAACATACGGTTGTAGTATGTGCCAACGCGGCTCCGTACGTGTCAGAGCCGCATGCGAATGCGTCAGCTACAATGTTTTCCAACCACCCTCTCCTATTAAGCCTTTATCCTCCCTTGGGCAATGTGGTCTCCCCCATTTTCCAACTCTTTCTCTCTCTTGAAGCTCACTGCTGCCCCTCTACAGACAACCAACTGGTGAAGCTATGGAAAGCCTGTGAAAAGCCATAAGTGGGGATTGAAGACATCGTGAGACTCAAGGTAAGTGGGTTTATTGCTTTGTTCACTTACATTGAGATGGATTAAACTTGGGTAAATATGATAGGGAGAATAGTAGAATAGAAGGTAGGAATAGACAATGGAGTAATTAATTGCAAGATATTGTCTTATTTACTTATCATGATCAAGACCTTGTATGGATGTTTACTTTGGCTCGTAGATTGGGGTATTATGCTTGAAATCAGGCCTAAACTAAAAAGGCGATAATTTTCAGGAACTATAGGGGTTTTTGTGACAAACTTTTCAGTGATCAAACGGGGTCAAGATGGGCCTCAACCAGTATCGAATGAATGGTATACATATCTATTTTGAGTTTTCTCCTTGTATCATGTTAAAATGTTGCATGGACTGAAAGATACGTCCAAAAATGTTGAGCCATGTCACTACTCACAGTCACTGTAATTCCAGCAATTGTGACTCTTTCTGTATTGCACCTTTGGCCTAGCAAAGACATCCAAACATCTTCAAACTACCAGTGTTAGAAAGGTCTAGGAATAAGCTCCAAGTTTCATGTTTTGAAGTTTTTGAAATTCCTCCTAGATTTTGAGCAATGTCCTTAAATGTGTGAGCACCTCACGGCCCACTGTTACCGGAGATTTCCAGCAACTTTCAATCCTTTTGAGCTAGGCTTTTGATCTATAAAAAGTCGTTCAAATTTCTTCAAAGAGCCTCCATTTTAAAGCCCTGGGCATGAACTTAATGTTGCAAGTTTAAAATATTTCGAAAATCTCCCTAGATTGGGAAATTATGCCCCAAGAAGTGGGGTATGTCACTGTTGCACCTTACTAAATTAGTGTTATGACTGTCGTCTTCAACTTTTTTGAGAATTGCTCATTAAGCTATTCAAGTAGCTATGTAACATCTTTGATAAGTGATAAATGTGAGTATTATGTGATGTTTTCATGTGATTGTCATAGTGTTATGTGTATGGTGCTATGTAATTATGTGCGATGTGATAAAGGGATAAGTGCAAAACTAAGGTGATTGTTCTAGGATGATTGACGTCTAAGTGTAAATGCCGGGTGATAGCTCACACAATGGATGCTTCATGATAAATGTTATAATGTGTGATGAATGCTAGATGATTTTGAGTAAGAATCCATTCTTGCATGATGGAATTTTGATGTATCTGTTATAATGCACTGATTTAGCATGAACGAAATTTAATGCCTGAGCACGATAAGAGGCCATAATAATGACTACTACGAAATGGGGCACCCATTGGTCGTGGGCTTTGTCCTATGATAATCTATGATACTAGCCATTGTTTCATTGTTGAGGATTTCTATATTGAGAAAAGTGATGCCGGCTGTATCCCCTAACTTGTTGAATGATAGGACGCAGTTAGGGGGAAGAGTTAAAAGGGAGGGTCGCACCTCCCGAGTTTTACTGAGGTGAGACTAATGACTGATACCTTGCAAGGTAAGTGCCTATCGAACCCTCATTGCCCTCTCTCTTGGGAGATGGTAAAGGTCCTAAGCAATGGGATTGGCTTAGCCCGATGGATAGGGCCTCTACTGCAGGAGTAGGTAGACAAGGAAGTGATTGGGTAATGATTGATTAGTGATTGGGAATGCCGATGATTGAGTCCATTGAATGATAACTGCTATATGGACAAAATGTTTATAATTGATGCACTGACCTGATCATTGATTTTTATGACTGCTGCACTGAAATTCCGTATAGTTAAATAAATTGTTTATGATTGTTGAGTAGGCTCATTATTGATGCAGAGCACTTAGACCTACTAACTAGGCTGTATGGCTCATCCCATTTGTCCCTTCTCTCCCTGTAGGCTGATAACAACAGGTTAAGAGTTAGAACGACGGGGATTCCTAAAGGACTTTGAAGCCAAACCTTTTTGAAGCGGGATCTAGATCTTGTATGTGGTTGGGAGGTCTAGCCCTGAATTTTGTCTATTGTAAACTTTGGGCCCTGATGCCCTAAACTAAAATGTAATATTTTTTGAAAAATGTTATGTGAAGCCCTTTTTTTAATATATGGCGCTTTAAATTATTAATTTTCCCCCTTATTTAAAATTACTGATGTATACACCTTTCCATGGTTTGCTTTGATTACCGAAATAATGGCGTTAAGTTTATCCCAGAAATATTGACAAAAGATACTTTGGGATCACGAACCCGAACTCGATCACTCTCCGTCTCGTATGGTAAGGGGGTCTTTGCGGGATCCTAACAGATATGGTATCAGAGCAGCCATGATAGGATTCTTGGCCTAGGGGGTTTTGGAAGAGTCCTTATAATAGTTTTAGGATGGATTAATGACGGGGTGCTCCAGTGCTAGGTTGATGATGCCGAGGCCAATGACCCAGATGATGAAAGAGTCAATGCCAGCTCAGTCTACCCCTACCCAAGAGCAGAATGACAGCAGTCAAATAGAATGGTTTTGAAGGATGACAACCCCAAACTTGCTGGGGCAAGGAGGAGTAGAGAAGGCCGAGAGATGCAAGAGACAGACTGAAAAGATTCTAAAAGTGTTACACTGCTCGGATTAGCAGAAGGTTAGACTGGGGGCCTTTCTACTAGAAGGGGAAGCAGAACACTGGTGGGACATGGTAAAGCAATCCTGGAGGGAGTCAGGGACTGAGACCACCTGGGAAAATTTCCTGACAACATTTGACGAGAAGTACTTCCTAGATTCAGTCAGGGAAATGAAGGAAGTCGAGTTTATCGAACTCTAGCAAGGGGGCATATTGTTGAACAGTAGGCCACTAGGTTTGCAAAGCTCTCTAGATATGCGCCCCACATTATAAATATCGAGGAGAGAAAGGTAGCTAAATTTGAGAGGGGCCTATGACTGGATATCAGGGGTAGAGTAATGTTGGCCAACCTAAAGTCATACACCCCGTTAGTAGAGCTCACAGTGAAGATTAAGAGAGGCTGTGAGGAGCACAAATCGAGAAAGAAGGAAGGGTGAAGGCGGTGCCATAGGAAAGGTTTGGGAAGAAGACCTGACAATTTTCGAGGAGGGATGTTAGCGGGAAGCCATATCAGCTTAACCAAAGGACACAGAAGAATCTCCTAGGCAATATGGACAATGATCGCCACCCGGCTTGTACTCATTGTGGGAAGGACAACCACATTGCCGCTGAATGCTATAGGAAGAGGAATGTGTTCCTAAAATGCAGCAAGCCGGGTCACGGGTTTAGGGATTTCCCTATGAGAAAGACTGAGGATTGCCCAAAGACCCAAGAACGAGTGTCCACCCTCACTGAGCTAGAGACCAAGGCGTCCACCTCAGTGATCAGAGATACGCTCTCAATTTGTGGCATTAACGATAGAGACTTAATTGACCCTAGTTCTTCTCACTCCTTTGTTGCACCCCATTTAGCTTGTCGATTGAATGTTATTCCTGTATGTCTCAGTTTTACTTTAGTAGTATGCACACCTGTAGGAGACTCTATGGAAACTGATAAAGTATATTAACAATGTAAGATTACAATTGATGGGTGGGACCTGCCAATGGACCTGATTCAGCTAGATATTCAAGACTTTGATGCCATTCTGGGAATGGATTGCCTGTATACCCACCATGCCACCGTCAATTGCCATGAAAAGATGGTAACCTTTAAACGTCCCGACCAAGCCGAGTTACACTTTGAGGGCACTAAGAATACTTCCCCTCTGCACTTTATTTCTACTCTTTGGGCCACTCGCCTCCTGGCTAAGAAGTGTGAAGGGTATCTAGCCTATGTAATAGAGAACCGGGGTGTTTAGGCCTAGTTAGAAGAGATACAAAACGTAAGTGAGTACCCTGAGGTATTTCCAAAAGAGTTACCATCCCTACTTCCAAAGAGGGAGATTGAGTTTGATATAGATGTAGTCCCTGACACTGTTCTCATCTCTAAAGCCCCGTATAGAATGGCCCCAGCTGAGTTGAAGGAGTTAAAAGAGCAGTGGCTAGAATTGTTGAATAAGGGGTTCATCCAACCCAATTTGTCACCCTGGGGTGTGCACCAGTCGTGTTTGTGAAGAAGAAAGATGAGTCCTTGAGCTTGTGTATTGACTATAGGCAGTTGAATCAAGTAATAGTGAAGAACAAGTATCTCCTACCTAGAATTGATGAACTTTTTGACCAACTTCAAGGGGCTCAAGCGTTTTCAAATATTGATATTCGATCGAGTTATTCCCAATTGAGAGTCATGAAGGTAGACATCCCAAAGACCGCTTTCAGGACTCGAGACGGTCACTACGAGTTTCTTGTGATGCCGTTCGGGTTAACCAATTCCCCTGCCGTGTTCATGGATCTGATGAATAGAGAGTTCAGACCTTTCTTGGATGATTTCATAGTGGTCTTCATTGATGATATTCTGGTGTACTCGAGAAGCTAGGAGTTGCATGAGCAACATCTAAGATCTGTTTTGCAAACTCTGAAGACGAAAAGATTGTATGCCAAACTAAGTAAGAGTGAATTTTAGCTCCCCAGTGTAGCCTTCCGTGGTCACATCATTTCTAAGGATGGGATCACGGTCAATCCGAGGTTCGTAGCCATTTAGGATTGACACGGTACTACAGGCGCTTTGTAGAAGAATTATCAAATATAGCGCTTCCTCTGTCTCGACTGACCCAGAAGAATGCAAAATTTATATGGTCAGAGGACTATGAGAGGAGTTTCCAAGAATTTAAGAAGAGACTAGTCACAATCTCAATACTGGCCTTACCCGAGGGGAATGAAGACTTTGTGGTTTATATCGATGCATCCCATAAAGGGCTCGGATGTGTACTCATGCAGAGAGGTAAAGTCATTGCTTATGTCTCTAGAAAACTAAAGTCGTATGAACAGAAATATCCAACTCATGACTTGGAGCTCGCAACAGTAGTGCTCGTGTTAAAAATCGGGAGGCACTACCTTTATGTGGCCCAGTTTATGGTGTTCACGAACCATAAGAGCCTCAAGTACCTGTTTTCCCAGAAAGAGTTGAATATGAGGCAAAGAAGAGGGATGGACTTATTGAATGATTACGACTATACAATTGATTAGAAATCAGGCAAGAATAATGTAGTAGCCGACACCTTCAGTCGAAAAGCTGTGGTCTCCGTGGCATACTTGATGGCTCGAGAAATGAAGCTATTAGACGATGTGGTGGAGTGGCACCCATCTCAGCCCTATAGAGAGGGACAAGGAATGTTGTCGTGTCTAAGGATGGAACGCCAACTCTTTCAACGAATCTCAGCGACACAAAAATATCCCCAACTGATAAAAATCCTTGAATAACTGAAAATGGAAGGAAAAGAAGATTTCTCTGTGAGCAGTGATGACTTGTTAAGGTTTAAGGGCTGGGTATGTGCTCCTAATGATGAAAGTATAAAAAGGTCTATTCTAGAAGTAGTACACCACTCTTGCTACACGATACACCTTGGGAGTACAAATATGTACTAGGATTTGAAAAATACCTTATGGTGAAATAACATGAAGCGAGATGTGGAGGCAGCAAGTGAAGGCAAAACATCAGAGACCTGCTGGACTATAGCAACCCCTGCCCATACCAGAGTAGAAATGGGAACACATCACGATGGATTTTGTTTCTGGATTACCAAAATCAAGTGCTGGGCATGATAATATCTGGGTCGTGGTGGATCGATTAACCAAAGCTACTCACTTTTTACCTGTTCGTATGACCTATACTATAGATAAGCTAGCGCAGTTATACATTAGAGAAATTGTGAGATTGCACAGGGCGCCTATCAACATTGTGTCAAACAAGGACGCCAAATTCACCTCCAGATTTTGGGCAAGTCCTCAATCATCCTTGGGGACTGGACTTACATTTAGCACCGCCTTTCACCCCCAAACAGATGGACAATCAGAGAGAACTATTCAAACTCTAGAGGACATGTTGAGGGCGTGTGTTACTGATTTTAAGGGAAACTGGGAGGACCACTTGCCCCTGATAGAATTTGCCTACAATAATAGCTTCCAAGCCAGAATCCAGAAGGTGCCTTATAAGGCCCTATACGTGAGGAAATGTAGGTCACCCATCTGCTGGGATGAGGTGGGTGAGACGAAATTGCTGGGGACCGAAATGGGTTCAAATGACTTTTGAGAAGATTGCCTTTATCAGAGAGCGGCTCAAGACAGCTCAAAGTCAGCAAAAGAGTTATGCCGATAATCGTCGGAGAGACCTTGAGTTTGAAGTGGGGGATCGAGTCTTTGTGAAGGTATCGTCAACTAAGGGTGTCACGAGATTTAGTAAAAAGGGAAAATTGAGCTCCTGATTCGTTGGACCTTTTGAGGTCCTGGAAAGATTTGGAAGCGTGGCTTACCGACTTGCTCTGCCACCTAAACGGGCTAACATCCACAATGTCGTCCATGTATTACTACTGAGGAAATACCAACCTGACTCGTCCCATGTCTTGGAGTATGAACCAATCTAGCTCAAGGAAGATTTGACCTATGTCGAGCGACCAATTGGAATATTAGACAGGAAATTACAAGTGTTACGTAATAAATAAATTCCTTTGGTCCGGGTATGATGGCAGTATCATTCGAGGAAAGAATCGACATGGGAACGGGAGAATGAGATTAGAGAGAGATAACCCCACCTTTTTGTTCAATGTTAATATGATTTTGAGGAAAAAATCCTTTTTAAGGGGGAGATGATGTAATGACCACAAATTTCTCCCACTCCAGTGATGCGCACGGTGATGGAGAGTTAGACAGAGTTCCAGCGCCTTTTAGAGCATCGCCACACATGTTAAGAAGACGTAGCGCTGGTTGTGTGAGAGGAGACATAGCTCCGACTGTGTGAGAGGAGACATAGTGCCAACTGTGTGAGAGGAGATGTAGCACTAGTTGTGTGAGAAGATACGTAGTGTCGGCTGTGTGAGAGGAGACATAGTGTCGATTGTGTGAGAGGAGAGGTAGCGCCGACTATGTAAAAGAGACCCATTGCTTTCTGTGATTTCTAGGCCTAGCGCTGGCTATGGCCCAGCACCATCTGTGAATGAGAGCAAGAAAAAGCAATATCGTGCGTGAACCGAGGGCAGCACCGGGAGTGTCTTGGTCTGCATACGGCCATCGTACATGTTAGCACTGGTCCGTACATGTCAGAGCTGCATGCAATTGCATCAGCCACAGTGTTTTCCAACCACCCTCTCTTATTACTACTTTTTTCTCCGTTGGGAAATGCAGTCTCCCCCATTTCCCAACTCTCTCTCTCTCTCTTGAAGCTCACTGTTGCCCCTTTAAAGACAGCCAACTGGTGAAGCTAAGGAAAGCCCGTGAAATGCCTTGAGTGGGGATCGAAGACATCATGGGAGTCATGGTAAGTGGGTTTGGTGCTATGTTTCACTTAAACTGGGATGGATTAAACTTGGGTAAATATGATAGGAAGATTAGTATATAAGGTAGGAATGAAGTGGAACAAGCGATTGAACATTGCTCGATAGACAATGGAGTAATTACTTACAAGATTTTATTTAATTTACTTATCATGATCAATAACTACTATGGATGTTTACTTTGGCTTGTAGAATGGGGTATTATGCTTGAAATCAGGCTTAAACTAAAAAGGGGATAATTTCAAGGAACCATAGTTGTGACAAACTTTTCAGTGATCAAAAGGGGTCCAGATGGGCCTCAACCGGTATCAAATGAATGATACACGTGTTTATTTTAAGTTTTCTCCTTGTATCATGTTTGCTTGGATTGAAAGAGATGCCCTAAAATGTTGATCCATGTCACTACTGAAGGTCATTGTCATTCCAGCCACTGTGACTCTTTCTGGACCGCACCTTTGGCCTAGTAAACGATGTCCAAACATCTTCAAACTGCCACTGTTAGAAAGATCTGTGAATAAGCTCCAAGTTGCATGTTTTGAAGTTTTCGAAATTCCTCATAGATTTTTAGCTATGTCCCTAAATGTGTGAGCACGTCACAGCCCACTGTTGCAGTAAATTTCCAACAACTTTCAATCATTTTGAGCAGGGCTTTAGTCTTATCAGAATTCATTTAAATTTCTTCAAAGCACTGCCATTTTAAAGCCCTAGGCATGAACTTAATGATGCATGTTTAAACCATTTTGAAAATCTCCGTAGATTGGGAAATTATGCCCTGAGAAGAGGGGTATATCACTATTGCACCTCACTAAATTAGTTTTATGCTCGTCTTCTTCCACCTTTCTCGAAATTACTCATTAAGCTATTCAAGTAGCTATGTAACATATTTGATAAGTGATTAATGTGAGTATTATGCGATGTTTTCATGCGATTGTCATAGTGCTATGCGTATGGTGCTACGTAACTATGTGCGATATGATAAAGGGATAAGTGCAAAACTAAGCTAATTGTTCTATGATGAATGACATCAAAGTGAATGACATCTATGATGCTTCATGATAAATGTTATAATGTGTGGTGAATGCTGGATGTTTTCGAGTAAGACTCCATTCTTGCATGATGGAAATTTGATTTAGCTATTATAATGCATTGATTTAGCATGAATGGAATTTAATGTCTGAGCACGATAAGAGGTCATAATAATGACTACTACGCATTGGGGCACCCATTGAGAGTGGGCACTATCCTATGATAATACTGTGATACTGGCCATTGTTTCCTTATTATTGTTAGCTATCCGATGAGGCACCCATCGGTAGTGATGATTGCTATACTGAGAAAAGTGACGCCGGCTATATCCCCAACTTGCTAAATGATAGGATGCAGTAAGGGGGGGGGGGGCAAGGGAGGGTCGCATCTCCCGAGTTTTACTGAGGTCAGACTAGTTACTGACACCTTGCAAGGTAAGTGCATAGCAAACCCCCAATGTGTGTTGGGGCCGTGTGTGTGAGTATGAGGGCATTACGAAGTGGATTTCCTCATTGCCCTCTCTCTTGGGGTATGGAAAAGGTCCTAAGCAATGGGATTGGCTTAGCTCGATGGATAGGGCCTCTATTGCGGGAGTAGGTAGACTAGGGAATGCGTGGGTAATGATTGATTAATGATTGGGAGTGTCGATGATTGAACCGATTGAATGATAGCTGTTATGTGGACAAAATGTTTATAATTGATGCACAAACCTAATCGTTGATTTTCATGACTGCTGCACTGAAATTTCATATAGTTAAATAAATTGCTTATTGTTCTTGAGTAGGCTCATTATTGATGAATATCACTTAGGTCAACTTACTGAGCTGTGTAGCTCACCCATTTTCTCCCTCCTCTCCTTGTAGATTGATAACAACAAGTCAAGAGTTGGAACGGCAGGGACTCCTGAAGGATATTGAAGCCAAACTTTTTGGAAGCAAGATCTAGATCTTGTATGTGGTTGGGACGTCTAGCCCTGGATTTTGTCTATTGTAAATTTTGGACCCTGATGCCTTAGACTCAAATGTGATATTTTAAAATGTTATGTAAAGCCCTTTTGTTAATATATGGAACTTTAAATTACTAATTCTCCCATGTATTTAGAATTATTGATGTATTTATATTTTGCATGGTTTTATTTGATTGCTGAAATAATGGCTTTAAGTTCATCCCGACTTAATTGACAAACGCTACTTTAGGATCACGAACCCACACTCGGTCACTCTCCACCTCGTATGGTAAGGGGGTCGAGGCAGGATCATGACAGATATGGTATCAGAGTAGCCATGAAAGGATTCTTGGCCTAGGGGTTTTTGGAAGAGTCTTTATAATAGTTTTAGGACGGATTAGTGACGGGGGGCTTCTATGTTAGGTTGATGATGCCGTGGGCTCGTGCCAACAATGCGAGCTCCAGCAATGGGAACATCGAGATGCTTGGCGAGTTTTATAAGACTCTGGGAGCAACGACCCATATGATGAAAGAGTCAATTCTAGTTCAGTCTAGCTCTACCCCAAAGCAGAATGACAACAACCTAATAGAAAGGTTTAGAAGGCTGACACCCACAACCTTGCTGGGGCAAGGAGGAGCAAAGAAGGTCGAGAGGGGGAAGAGACAGATAGAAAAGATTTTGGAAGTGTTACACTGCTCGGATGAGCAGAAGGTTAGACTAGGGGCCTTCCTGTTAGAAGGGGAAGCATAACATTGGTGGGACATGGTAAAGCAATCCTGGAGGGAGTCAAGGACCCAGACCAACTGGGAAAATTTCCTAACAGCAATTGACGAGAAGTACTTCCCAGTTTCAATCAGGAAAATGAAGGAAGTAGAGTTTATTATACTCTAGCAAGTGGCCATGACTATTGAACAGTATGCCACTAGGTTTGCAGAGGTCTCTAGATACGCACCCCACATTATAAACACCAAGGCGAGAAAGGCAGCTAAATTTGAGAGGGGCTTATAGCCAGATATCTAGTGTAGAGTAATGTCGGCCAACCTAAAGACATACACCCTGTTAGTAGACCTCACTATGAAGATTAAGAGAGACTGTGAGGACCACAAATAGAGGAAGGAAGGAAGGATGAAGGCAGTGCTGTCGAGAAGGTTTGGGAGGAAGCCTTTACAATTTTTGAGGAGGGATGTTAGAGGGAAGCCATATCAGCTTAACCAGAGGACCCCGAAGAATCTCCCAAGCAATATGCACAATGATCGCCGCCTGACCTGTACGCATTGTGGGAAGGACAATCACATTGCTGCTGAATGCTACAAAAAGAGGAACGTGACCTTAAACTGCAGCAAGCCGAGTCACTGGGTTAGGGATTGCCTTATGACGAACACTGAGTATTGCCAAAAGACCCAAGGACGAGTGTTCGCCCGCATTGAGCAGGAGGCCAAGGCGTCCACCTCGGTGATCAGAGGTATGCTCTCAATTTGTGGCATTAAAGCTAGAGCCTTAATTGACCCTGGTTCTTCTCACTCTTTTATTGCACCCCATTTTGCTTGCCAGTTGAATGTTATGCTTGTATATCTCTATTCTCCTTTAGTAGTATGCTCACCTGTAGGAGACTTTATGGAAATTGATAAAGTATATAAATAATGTAAGATTACAATTGATGGGTGTGACCTGCCAATAGACCTGATTCATCTAGATATTCTTGAATTTGATGCAATTCTGGGTATGGATTGGCTGTATACCCACCATGCATCGTCAATTCCCTTGAAAAGACGATAACCTTTAAACTTCCTGACTAAGCAGAGTTAAACTTTTAGTGCACTAAGGATACTTCCCCTCTGCACTTTATTTTTGCTCTTCGGGCCTCTCACCTCCTGGCTAAGAAGTGTGGAGGGTATCTAGCCTATGTAATAGAGAATCGCCGTGTTCAGGCCCAGTTAAAAGAGATACCGATCGTAAGAGAGTACCCTGAGGTGTTTTCAGAAGATTTACCGTCCCTACCACCAATTGCGAGTGAAGGAGCGAGACATCCCAAAGATTGCTTTCAGAACTCGATACGTTCAACACGAGTTTCTTGTGATGCCGTTCGGGTTAACCAATGTCCCCCCCGTGTTCATGGATACGATGAATAGAGTGTTCAGCCTTTCTTGGATGATTTCGTAGTCATCATCATTGATGATATTCTGGTGTACTCGAGAAGTTGGGAGTTGCATGAGCAACATCTGAGATCTGTTTTGTAAAATCTGAAGATGAAAGGATTGTACTCCAATCTAAGTAAGAGTGAATTTTGGCTCTCGAGTGTAGCCTTCCTTGGTCACATCATGTCTAGGGGTGGGATCATAGTCGGTCCCTCTAAGATCGAAGCCGTACTTAAGTTGGAAAGACCAACAAATGTGACTGAGGTTCGTAGCTTTCTGGGATTGACATGGTACTACAAGCACTTTGTAGAAGGATTCTCAAAGATAGCGCTTCCTCTGACTCGACTGACCCAGAAGAATGTAAAATTTATATGGTCAAAGGATTGTGAGAGGCGTTTTCAGAAATTTAAGAAGAGACTAGTCACAGCCCCAATATTGGCCTTGCTAGAGGGGAATGAAGACTTTATGGTTTATTCCGATGCATCCCATAAAGGGATTGGATGTGTACTCATGCAAAAAGGCAAATTCATTGCTTATGCCTCCAGACAACTAAAGTCATATGAACAAAACAATCCAACTCATGACTTGGAGCTCGAGGAGGTAGTGTTCGCATTAAAAATTTGGAGGCACTACCTCTATGAGGCCCAGTTTAACGTTTTCATGGACCATAAGAGCCTCAAGTACCTATTTTCCCAGAAATAGTTGAATATGAGGCAAAGAAGATGGATGTGTTTGAACGTATTTTTCAGCACCCTAGTCCCCCGTAGGAAGCAGGTCAATAGAGCCTACAAAACAGGGGAAATTCTTGATAGTCTCATAATGGCTCCAAAATTGGTCAAGATCGTCCTCAACACTCCAAAAGACCACCTGTCAAGTTTCGTCATATTCCGACATGTCTAAGGCAGTGAACACAAAGAAACAGTTTTCGAAAAAATGGCCTCTAACACCCTGAAATGGAACCTATAACTGGAACTACATTTTAGGGTTCTCAAATCACTGTGGGAACTTCCATTAGATCTGGTACGATTGAAAACCCCTAAGGGTCAAGTTTCAGCTTAATTGAATACTCTAAAAGAAATATATGAGCAAAACATTGAAACAAGAGCAGTCAAACACTACTCCCGTGTGGCCTCATTGCACCAAAACACCATTAAAGGTGGCTCTTTTTGCAAGCACAGGAAGTCACTCTCGGGGCCTGTAACACACTCCTTTCGAGTCAGATCACTCTCAAATTTGGAGAGCGTATTCGTCTCATCAAGACAAACAATTCGATATGTGGCACGCCTTGAGAGGATGTATGAGCAAGGAGAAAAGCTAGAGAGAAGTTGCCAATCTGTGAAGAAGTTTCAGAAAATTCAGCAGCAACATGCCTTGCTTGATTGACCAAATCATGACTCTTACACAAGAGATTGACGCCAAACCAATTCCATTGTGTGCGTAAGGTCCAGGGCTATCATTGGTTCGAACCTCATACCTGATGCACGGTCTGATTTCATGCAAAAAGCCGATGAAGTAACTAAAATTTCGGTCGCTGAATTTCAGATTTTGGTCAAAACTCAAAAGTGGCAAAATCTTTGTTCGTGCCCCAAATCGCGTTCCATTTGTTGTCACGCGATCGTGATGGCATGCTTAGTAAATTACAATGAAAAATTTAGAAAACAACTTCAAGGAATGAGCGCATCATCGATCCAAAGTTTCCAAGATTCAAACAAATTTCAAGTCTCGTGATTATGGCTAAAAAACATGATTCGTGGCTCGAAGTTGGTATCAAAACGATCTCCATGTTGAGCCTTATAAGAAACTAATAATCTTTCGATTAAATGGGCATCAGAACACCCTCGGGTCTGTCATGAAAGATCACGCAAGTTCTCGGGCAACAGCAGGGACTGTTTTTTAATTCCACACATTGTTAGGTAGGGGCAAAACAGTCCGTTTGCATCTATTTTTAGAATTTCTTTGAATTTCATTAAATCTTAATTTTTAATAATTAGGTTTAATTTTGATCAATCAACCAATGTTTGGGCACAATTCTATATAAGTAGGTATTGCCTCATTGTAAACAGACATTGAAGGCTCGATTCATTCTTTGAGGATTCAATAAAATTTTGATTCATTACATGAGTTTGTGAGTACGTCTTGAAGAGAGAGAGGAGAGAGAAGGAAGGGGTTGGTACCCTTCAGGCAGGTAACTTTCTCTCTCTTCTATATCTATCTCTCACTCTTCTTTCTCTCTCTTTTCGCTTTCTCTCTCTTTCTCTCTTTTCATCTCTATCTCCTCTCTCTTTCTCTCTCTCTCTCTCTTTCTCTCTCTCGTTCTCCCTCTCTTTGTCGCTCTTCATCTCTATCTATTTCTCTCTCATCTTCCTTTCTCGTCACTACCTTCTTCTGTCAATTGGCGAGATCTAACGCTTGTTGGTCTTCTCTATCTTCTTCTGTCAACTGGTGAGACCTAGCACCAGTTGGTCCTCTTTATCTTCTTCTGTCAACTGGTGAGACCTAGAGCTGGTTGGTCCTCTCTATTTTCTTCAGTCAACTCGTGAGACCTAACGCTGGTTGGTCCTCTCTATCTTCTTTTATCAACTGGTGAGACCTTGCACCGGTTGGTCTTCTCTACCTTCTTCTGTCAATTGGCGAGGCCTAACGTCGGTTGGCCTTCTCCCTCTTCATCTATCAGCAGGCGAGGCCTAGCACCGGTTAGTCTTCCCTCTCTACTTCTATCAGTCGACGAGGCCCAACGCTAATTGATCTTCTCTTTCTTCTATCAGTCGATGAGACCTAGCACCGGTTGGTCTTCTCTCTCTTCTTCCATCAGTCAGCGATACCTAGCACCGGTTGGTCTTCTCTTTCTTCTTCTGTCAGTCGGCGAGACCTAGCACCGGTTGGTCTTCTCTCTATTCTTCCATCAGTCGACGAGACCTAGCGTCGGTTGGTCTTCTCTTTCTTCTTCCATCAGTAGGCGAGAGTTGGCACCGGTTGGTCTTCTCTCTCCCCTTTTGTCAGTCGGCGAGACTTAGCATCGACTGGTTTTCCCTCTCTTCTTCTTAAAGTTGGTGAGACTTAACGCTAGCTGGCCCCCTTCCTCTCTTCTCATCTAATACAGTCGGCAAATCTTAGCACCAACTGCTTCCTCTCTCTCCCATCTCCTGAAACAGTTGGTAATGTCTATCACCGGCTGCATCTCTTCTTCCTTCTTCTCCCTCCTCTCTTTCTGCTTCTCTCTCCTTCCGTCTATTCCTGTCTTCTCTATAACCATTCCTCGGTTGCTCTTACATTCGACCAAGAGGGATTAAGGTTATCATCTCATGGCGGTCCTGCCGTCTAGCCATAATGTTGTTGCGTTAGGTTCGCTTGGCTCGCTTTAGTGCCGCGACAGACGAACCATCGTGCTTAGCTAGTCAATATTGACAATAACGTCTAGTAGTGATCCTGTGAGGTAGTCTCAGTTACCTAGCCCATTTTGCCACCACATTACGTCAATCATCCTCCAGCCTAGTCATTGCTCTGATCGTCTCGCTTAGTCAAATTCTTCCTCCCCCCCCCATCTTTCTTTCTTCTTGTTGAATACGCATGTTTGCGTATGTTCATTAAAGAGGAAAAGGGTGAGGCCTAACCCACCTGTTTGATAACCTTTACCATATACGTGTGTGATTGAAGGAAAGCAGAAAATAAGAAGAATACGAGTCATGAGAGGTGATTTCGAACCAGTTCCATCACTAGGGGGATTTCTTCGTGATCTAAGAGGGCACTCACGCGAGTTAGCCCGAGTATGTCCCGAACCCACCTTTAAACTCCTCTCTAACCTATTGGTAACACCTGTTCCCATTTTCAAACGAGGTTCCCAAGAGACCGATCTCACAAATGTCTCGGGGGTCTCTCCCAAAACCCGAGACGTGTGCTGCCCGATCCTCTAGGGATCTGAATGGCAAAATCGAGGAACCAAACCAACTTGACGACTCCACTGGGGACTTACTATCCCTTAGTCGGATCGTTCTTGTTTGGCTAATTTCTTCTATATCTGCTTTCATTCTCTTTTCACATTCACTTATCTGTGTCCTGTAACCCATTTATCCGAATAGGAGATTTTCTTATCCTCTTATTCGAGAGTGTCCTTAGGGAACAAGGTCCTTCGACTTCATTCTCAACCATCCTCTTGAGTAAAGACATCTTGTCTAGCTCCCTGGTCTTAACCTGGACCGGTGTGAGGAGGGACTTGAAGGTCCCTCACTCCCCATCTCTTCGCTCTGGTGGAAACTCCACCAAGGCTCCTTGCATGGGCGACACTTATGTTGCCCCACACAGCATGCACCCAACCACCGGCAAGTTACTTGCCAGTTGAGTTCCTGAGGTATGTCAGAAGGCTGCCTAATCCCTCTCAGCAAAAGGCAAGCAAGTTGCCATTGCTCCTGTTGGTCACCATAAGGCTAACCCCCACATTCTTACACCACTGGTCTCTATCCTTAGAGGCTCAACACATCGAGGCGGAAACCCCATGGTCTTCACCCCTCACACACGCCACAAGGCTCGTGGGTCACCCACTGGAGTCACACTTCGGGGCAACCCTTCTATTGCCTCGAGACCGTGGTCAAGATCAAACCTTCCAAAGCCAGATCCTGCGCATGCCACTCATGTGCATTTCACTGCTAGGGGCAACGCCGTTATTGTGCCAACCCGAGTACACAGGAGACGACCTTCTCATCCTCCTCCTATGTAGACACAAGCGTACCTTGTAAGGCACAGGCCAACACCTATTTTCTTACAGACACTTGCTCATAGTTCTCCCCTCTTAAGGCCAGATCACTTGCACGAGCTCGAGTTAACCCTCAGGTCCCCCTTAATGCTTCTTTGTGGGGCACACACACGCCACCATCTCAGATGTCCCCTCGTCCTCGACTCAGGCCTCCTCATGAGTCGACCCTACTCTTGCCTGCTCCTCCTTCATCGAGCATGTATGTACCTCCAACCTTAGTACTCGAAGGTTTTCCCCAAGAGTACCATCCTGAAACAACCCCAACACTTTGGTCATGTCTTTGGAGCTCATAAGACAGCTCGGGGCATGGACCTCACGGAAGATCGCGGCCTTCATCCTCTGGCCCAAGATAACTTCAGTTTCTAGCCCTCATCCATTGCCGCATCTGATGAAGAGAGCTCTCTCCTGTGCAAGAAGAGTTGACCAGCCGCAACCTAGATCGCAATTTTGGCGCGAGGTCCATCAAAACTTCAAAGTTAAATGTGATAGAGGACTACGAATTTTTACTAGGGAGGTGACCAAGGCAATCAAAACAGCCAATTTTGACGACCCTCTTCACCTGAATCCCTTCTACCACCTTCAAACCATGAAGCCTGAAGAAGAGCTCAATGAGCCCTGTGCTGTGGTTACTGTCGCAGAAGAAGACTCAGCCATTGAGCAGCCACGGTCCCAAGACTGTCATGAACCAGCTCCTCAGCCACTGTCCCAAGACCGTCGAGAACCGGTCCTAACGCGATTTGTGTACAAAAGTCAAGTTCAGTCAGGGCATGCTGATCCCTTAATGACTGACCGACCATGTATGACCCGTCAAGCTCGCAAGCCTTCAGTTGCCACTAACATTGGCCTTCTTAGAGAAACGTTCAGCATAATGGTTGTAAGCAAGCCTAGTGATGTGCAGGAGGATCGTATACACAAATTTGAGGACATGGTGCACGCAATGATGTAGAAGATTGATCATATTGACGCTGCACGCCAGTCGGCTAACCATGAGGCCAATTCCTATCACTTTGATGGTGTACCTCCACAGCAGCCTCCTCCGTCTACCTCACAGAACAATTATGTCCCTCATCCCATTTCTTAGTCAGATATTAATGCTATGGTCACCCATAGCCTAAAGAACAGACAAATTCTTAGCATACAGGGCACGACGCATTATCAAAGACCATATCCTTCCTATGTTGAACAAGTCCCGTTCCCCTCAGACTATAAGAAAGGGAAGTTTCCTCTATTTAGCGGAACCACCTCCCTAAACTAGCATATCGCCCACTTCTAGGCAGCATGTCAGGAAACAACAGCTAATGGGAGACTTCGTCTCCGCCAGTTCATTGAGTCCCTTGATGGCCCAGCATTTCAATGGTATGCCCGACTTCCTCCAAACTCGATACATACATGGGAGGAGATGGAGAAACCGTTCTATCAACGCTTTTATGAGGTTGAGAGAGAAGTTCAAACCATCGAGCTTCTCACCTGGACGCAAGACCCTGATGAGCTCATAGATTAGTTCATATCAAGATGGAAAAACTTGGCTACCCGTCATCCTAATCCTATGCTCGAGAAGGAAGCAGTCCAAACTTGCATGAGGAACATGCGACCTGAAATCACTCAACATGTTGAGGCCCCTAATCCGACCTCCATGTCAGAGTTGATCTCTAAATCAGTTCTCACAGAAAGTTTGTCATGCCATCATGGTGGGGCACGACAACCATCTACAAGTTCAACGAACAAACGAGGCAATGTTGGCTCTCGGAATGACACATAGGGCGGCCAACAGAAAGGGTTAATTAGTGCAGCCGTTATGGTCACTCATTCAAAGAAGGCTCCCTCTCAAACTTTGGACCTCTCTAAAGAGGTAAGCACGGTGAAGGTAACACCCTAGGCTAGCAAGCAGCAATAGTTGTACAATCGGGTACCTCCACCAGCCAACTTTGATCAGAGTGATTATTTCACCAGGCATAGGAATAAGGTCTATCCCTTCGTGTGCTGTTTTAGTTATTATTGGAGCATAATATGATCCAGCTTTTGGAAACCAGGTTCCCTAAGCAATCTGGCATAGACACTCAGAAAAATTATTATGCCTACCATCGGAGGATCAATCATCTTATAGATAACTGCAATACAGTGAAGGATATCATTGAGGCCCTTATTCTGAAAGGTCAGATAAAGCTTGAAGATTTAAAGAAGGCCTTCGGGGCAGCTAAGGCCACCCATGCCATAATCATTCAAGAGGAGGACGAAATGATGGGTATCTCTATGCCCTCTTCATTATAATGCTTCAGGAAGGCATAATGACACTAAAGCAGGCAAGGCAACCCCGCTACCTTGCTAAGGGGACTGAAGATCGTTGGTGCCTATTCCATCATATAAGAGGTCATTATTTGTCAGAATGCACAACTTTCCTTGATATGTTCGTGGAGAAGATACGGGAGCGTCAAGAATTTTAAAACCTCCCCGTAAGTGATCACCATATCACTTCCTCATCGGGACAAGAAGATCTCACAAGGAAGAACCTTCCGATCAATGACCTAGACTCTGTAGAACCCTTGACTTCCCAGCCATGGATGATCTATCGTGGCCGAGGCAGACTCAAGTCCTTTAGATGAGAAGCGGTTCACCAAGCTAGAGAAGTTTGCCACCCCAGTGACATAAATCAAATAGACCTTAGAAAAACAGAAAGAGACAGGCACCAAGGGCTGCTCTCCGAAAACACAAGACCGCTCAACCCACAATTGAGTAAGAATTTCTTAGGCCCCTTCCTCCATTGCCAACTTTGCTGAACTTTATCTCCAACACGATCCTTTTTCCTTCTTCATCCTATCAAGAAGACGTCCCCGTGCCATCTTCCACTTAGCAAACGTCCAATGAGGGTGACGATGTTAAAAGCACTCCCCAATGGTCTAAGTAAGGGAAAGACCTAAAAGACCCCCTACACACGTCCGATGAGGGTGATGACGTTAAAAGCACTCCCCAGCGCTCTAAGCAAGGGAAATACCTAAAGATCCCTTACAACCGTCCAATCCTAGTGATGACGTAAAATGCTGCCCAGATTGGTCCGATAAGGGGAATGACCTTAAAAGTCTCCCACTGTCTGATAAGGGGAATGACCTTAAAAGTCCCCCACTTTCTAACCCTTCTTTACCTTCTTCTCCTGCTTCTCATTCTCTTTCTCCTGTGTCTTCTTCAGGTACGACCTGGATGTGCCCAGACTTCAAGGCTCTAGACCGAGAATTCGAAGGAATCAATATACGCAGGACGCAGCGAAAATGATTGAGAAAGACCCTGGCCCAGGCAGCAGGATTCCCAACAGTTGCTGATGCCCTGGTAGCTAAACCTAAGGTCAAGCCACTTACCACAAAGAAGCGCAAGAATGTCTCTAGACGAGATAGAGGAATTCATCACCTTCTTGAAAATGTACTGGGACGTCTTTGCCAGACATTACCATGAGATGGCCGGTTTAGACCCTCAAGTCGTCGTTCACCGTCTCTGCATTGATCCGACTGTCAAACCTGTCAAACAGAAATCAAGAAGGTTTAGGTCTGACCTCGAAATGCAGATAGACGCTGAGATAACCAAACTTAGACAAGCATGTTTCATCCATGAAGTCAAGTGCCCAAAATGGTTGGCAAATGTCGTTTCAGTTAAGAAGAAGAATGGTCAAATCAAGTTCTATATTGACTTTCACGATTTGAATACCGCTTGTCCCAAGGATGACTTCCCGTTGCCATTCACCGAGATGCTCATTGACTCCAAAACTCATTGTCAAAATATTTTCTTTCATGGATGGATACTCCGGGTATAATCAGATAAGGATGGCGCCTGAGGATGAAGAGGTCACAACATTCTTAACTCCGAAAGGGGTCTTTTGTTACACAATGATGCCTTTTGGATTAAAGAATACCGGTGCCACATACCAGAGAGCAATGACGACCATTTTCTGAGACATTATGCACAAAGACGTGAAGTGTTATGTGGATGACTTGGTGGTAAAATCCAAAGAGAAGAATGCTCATATGAGAGATCTTGAAAAGGTGTTCAAACGCTTGCGTCTTCATCAGCTAGAAATGAACGCATTGAAATGCGCTTTTGACGTTCGTTTCGAAAAATTCTTAGGGTTCATCGTCAGACATAGAGTGCTTGAATTTGAGCCAGTCAAGATCAAGGAAATCCAAGAAATGTCACACAGACTTCATTTCAAGAACTGCGCTCCCTCCAAAGGCAACTGACATACATTCGCAGGTTCATGTCAAACATATCAGGTCGTTGTAAGCCCTTTACACACATGCTAAAGAAAGATACACCATTCATCTGAGATGAAGCATGTCAGGCAGCCCTTGATGACATCAAACATTATTTACTCAACCCTCCAGTATTATCTACACCAGTATTGGGAAAGCCCCTCATTTTATACGTGACTGCCTTAGATGAGTCACTCGGATCATTGTTGGCACAAAACAATGAAGAGGGAAAAGAGACTACGTTACATAACCTTAGCTGCAGGATGCAGGGACCGAGAAGAACTATCCCTCGATAGAAAAGATGTGTCGAGCCCTGATTTTCGCAGTACAGAAACTCCGTCATTACTTGCTTGGTCATGAAGTAAAACTTGTATCAAAGGCTAATCCGGTAAAGTTTCTCATGACACGCCCATGTTTGTCGGGACGCCTTTCTAGGTCGGCATTATTACTGATAGAGCTCGATATCATGTATGTCCCACAGAAGGCCATCAAGGGCCAGGCCTTGGCTAATTTTCTCGTGGCACAACTTGTACAGGCAGAATCTCCTTAATCAAGCGACCTCCCTGCTGAAGAAGTATTCTATGCTGATCTTTTTCATATGTGGGAATTATACTTTGACGGAGGTTTCCAATCAGATCTAGGAGGCACCGGAGTAGTATTCCTGACTCCGAGAGGAGGAGTACTGCCACTATCTTTCTCTCTCACTCAAGCCAGTTCTCATAATGAAGCAGAATATCAGGCCCTTATAATCAGACTCGAGATAGCCTTCGATCTCGACTTAGAGCAGCTTAAGATCTATGGCTCTGAGTTGGTTATCCAACAACTCAAAGGGATCTATGATGTGATTCAAGCCTTATCACGATACAACAAAATCATATATAGCCTAGTTTGAAGACATATCTCTGAGTCACATCCTAAGGAGGCTAAATGTGCAAGCCGATGCACTCGCAAAACTCGATGCTACAATTCTGTTGTCCTCATCAGGGCCCACGCTTGTTTTGGTGGCAGAATGGAGACATATCGACAAGAGAAACATCTTCCCCGAGTGTCCCCCTTATCCATTTGGAGCACTTCTATGGGCCAAAGAAGTAATCAAAACTAAACAAGCAATAACACATAGTCAAGGAGCTAAGGGTCAAAATCAGGGAGCAGAATTCTTTGACCCAATGTGCACAGAAATTGAGCAGGTAGAAGATTGGAGAGAGCCCATCACCAATTTCCTAAAACATGGCAGGCTCCTGGAAGATCGTGCCAAGCGCAATCACATATGTCAAATGTCCACCAAGTATACCCTCCTCGAAGGAGATGCTCTCTTCAAATTGTCGCTTGACAACATTTTTTTTAGATGCATCGATATTTAAGGTGAAAATAAGGTGTTAGAAGAAGTTCACTCAGGCATCTGTGGACTACACCAGTCCGGTCCTAAATTCTATGAACAAATATGCAGGATGGGATACTATTAGCCTTCCATGATAACCAATTCCTTAAGCTTTGCTAAAAAGTGCTAAGTATGACAAATACATTCCATCCTGGTTCTTCAGCTTCCAGAGCGCTTACACCCCACGATTGCGTCATGGCCCTTCTCACAATGGGGTATGGATATCATAGGGCCTATTGACCTCCTTCCGCAATGGGCCATGTTTTTATCCTAGTTGCAACAAATTATGTTTCTAAGTTTGCTGAAGCAGTCCCCTTTAAGAAAGTTACTAGGCCAACAGTGGCCTACTTCGTTCGACATCATATCATATACCGCTTCGGAGTACCCAACCGGATAACATTAGACAATGGCCCTCAATTTAGGAGTCATCACATTGATCGCTTAGTTAATCAGTTCGATTTCGAATGGAGGTACTTGACTATGTACCACCCTAGAGCGAATGGATTAGCTGAGGCTTTCATTAAGACTCTGTGCAATGTTTTATGAAAGTCGGTATCAAATACAAGGAAGAACTGGCATGAGAAGCTTCCCGAAGCACTGCGGGCTTATTGTACCACTACACGAAATTCTACTGATTCCACTCCTTATTCTCTAGTCTATGGGGGTGAAGCAATTTTACCTCTCGAAATACAAATCCTTCACTCTGAGTCACTATTCACCAAGGAATAACTGCAGATGAGAGAGTCAAGCTCTGGTATCAAAATTGGATGCACTCGACGAAAAGAAGCTAGAGGCTCAGCAGAACCTTGAAATCAACCAAGGGAGAATGAAGAGGGCTTTTGACATGTCTATCAAGATCTGCTCATTCGCTTGTGGTGATCTAGTCTTAGCCGTTAAGAGGCCTATTGTCATGCATGGCCGGCACAAAGGGAAGTTTGAGATTAAGTGAGAAGGTCCCTTTACAGTAAAAAAGGTCTCGCTCAACGGAGCTTGCATATTGACACATCCTGATGGGGAAGAGGCAATGCCCCCTACTCAATAGGCGATACCTACAGAAGTACTATCCATGATTTATATTCAAAACAAAGGGACTCAATGTGAAAACAAGCAAGATAGTCCAAACAAAATGCTAACTCTTTTTATTTTTATTGCAGTAAAAATGAGTTACAAGTTACAAGAACCCATTGCTAGGAAGGTTACAAGTCTCTTGCATCTGATGATAAGAAGATGGTTAAAAACCAAAACCTTGGGTTTTTCTCTTGCATCTGAGAGTAAGAGGAAGGTTACAGGCCAAAACAAATGCCTGTCCCATGAGGAAGAAGCAAACCCACAAAAGGAAGGACCTCCTCATGAAGAAGAAGAGAAACCACTTGGAGAGTTAGCTTTAATTCATCTGACGAGTAAGAGAATGGTTACAAGCCAGAAGACAAAGCAGAGCCACTCCAAGAAGTTAGCTTAAGTCCATTCGACATGTATGTCAAACATACAAGCCAGATACCTCATTTGACATGTATGTCGAACATACGACGTAGGATCCATTCGACCTGTATATCAAACATACAAGAGGGGCTGCCCTAACAAGGAGCTGGCCTATGACGGAAAGCATGCCCTGTTCACAGTGGATGACCCTCCACAAAACAACATTGACCTCACTGTTATTCTAGAGGATTTGTCTTCCAATAGGTACCACAAGCCATGCCCCATCCTTTGCCACTTTTTGCCAGCCCATGAACATCGCCATACATAGCTCATCGTCGAGCACCGCGAACCTCGCACATGACTTACCACCATATGTGAGTGTCTTTCTTCGCATCGTGATAAGCCACATGTGCTGACGAGCACCAATTGAAGCCAATGCCGGTTGTGTTCTCCAAGGGCCAGGGCCAGTTGAGCTCTTAGCCCTAAGCGCCGGTTGCCTTTCTTGGGGTTCAGCGTCAGTTGTGTCGGCACTCCAAACCATCAGCGTCGGTTGCCTCAGCGCCAGCTGCACTTCTATTAACGCTGGCTCTATCGTAACTGTTCGCCTCCCAAGACTCCTAGATTCTCGAAACTTAAGCTTTCACACCTCCTTGATGGTCACACGATTTCTAAGGACGATGGTTCACTTCCAGCAGCCGTACGCCTTCCCCACAACGGTCCACCTCCCACGATCGTACAACCCACCTCCTACGACCGTTTGTCTTCCGTCGGAACTTTTGCCACACGGTCAGAAACTCACAGGAAAACCTCTCGCTTATCTTTTTGGCCTCAACTTCGCCAGAACCTCATCGGGAGACCTCTGCAACACCACTAATAGGGTAGAAAAGTGGAGATAACCCCGAAAAACCTGTTGAAAGTGCTCGATAACTTTTGCAACACCACGAGTGGTGTCGGAAAACTACCACAACCGTAGGGAAACCCCTTAAAAGGATATATGAAAATACTCACTGTCAGAAAGGAAAAGGGAAGTCGGAATTTCTTCCCTTTCGTAGAAAACTTCCAGGAGGTCTCTCCTGTCCCTGCTACTCTCTCTGGAACTTTGCCAAATTCTGGGCCAAGTCCGCACCTCGAAGGACTTCTCGACAAAACCCTTACTGAAATCCTGCTACCTACCAAAGAACCTTCCCTACAGAGACAGTTGCTAAAATCCCACTGCTCGCTGGAAACTTCAACAGGGCACTCTCTCCTCACGGTTAAAGAAAACTTGCTTAAGTTTTTTACCCTAGGTGAAAAATAAGGGACAACGAGGTTTTACCCCCTTATATAGACTACACTTCCCTCAAAAGCCCTTCACAAACTCAGAATACCAATTGAATCTAAGAGAAGCTAAGCGATAATGAGCTGGGTCGGGTTTCGACACAAGGCTCGAGGGAGCTCTCATCAATCCATCCTCAGCGTCAGTTGATGTAGTGCTGGATAAATTTTCAAACAACCCTAGCATCGGTTGACTTGGTGCCGGGTGTGTTTCCAAATACAACCTTAGCGCCGGTTGACTTAGTGCGGGGTGTGTCTCTAAACACCCTTACCACTAGTTGCCTTGAAGCCCGGTGTGTTTCCAAATACAACCTTAGCGCTGGTTGACTTAGTGCCGAGTGTGTCTCCAAACAACCCTAGCGCCGGTTGACTTAGCACCAGGAGTGTTTCTAAATATGACCCTAGTGCTGGTTGACTTAGCGCCGGGTGTGTTTGTAAATACAACCTTAACGCTGGTTGACTTGGCGTCGAGTATGTCTCCAAAATGATCCCAATGCCAGTTAACTCAGCGCCGGTTGTCTTCTGATAATACCACAGGTCATTCACAATGACAGCTGAACAGCGCAGGTTGTTTTGTGAGAACTCAGCGCTGGTTGAATATTTTCAATAAACCATCAGTGCTACACATGGCATCGATCGTATTTCAAGTAGTGTATGCCCTACCACTATCCCTAGTGGAGTTGTACCCAAGCTAGGATGGACTTGCACCTAGGTCGTTGCACCTTAACTGTGACTTTCCCAATGTAGTTAGGAGCTATCCCTCATCCCCCACTAGGAGTCACAACCATACTGCCACCCATCATCCTAGGTGAAGTTTAGGGTCATTCTTACTTCCCCAATCCCTAGTGGGTCAGCTTCACACTAAGCTACCTTACCCCCCAGGGAGTCAAGTTACCTGTTATAGAGACTCATCTTTCACTCAGAAAGTACGCTTACCCCCATTAAAACCACAGTGAGGCCCACTCCTGCTGGTCATCCTTCATCAGGATACCATTTCTATCTGAGCTCTCAATTTGTGAATAGTCTTAGCCATTTTACCCCCAAGGAGTCGGATTACCATCCATAGACCTATTCCCTATGAAGCTCCATTTACATGGAGACCTACACGATGGTTTAGATGCACGACCTTAAACTCCATGGTCTAATCTATATGACCTTAAACTATAGCTGTGGTCCATATTGCATGACCCTAAACTGCTCATTCTAGGTCCATACTGCACGACCTTATCCTTCTCAGCCTCAGTCCATACTGCACGACCTAAACTGCTCAGCCTCGGTCCATACTGCACGACCCTAAACTGCTCAGCCACGGTCCATACTGAATGACCCTAAACTGCTCAGTCTTGTCCATACTGTATGATGCCAAAGTGCTCAACCTCGATCCATACTGCATGACCCTAAACTGCTCAGCCTTGGTCTAGGTGCACGACCTTAAACTCCATGGTCCAAACTCTATGACGTTAAATTATAGCTGCGGTCCATACTGTGCGACCCTAAACTGCTCATCCTCGGTCTGTACTGCATGATCCTAAACTGCTCAGCCACGGTCCATACTGCACAAGACTAAACTGCTAAGTCTTGGTCCATAATGCGTGACCCTAAACTGCTCTGCTTCGGTCCATACTGCATGACCCAAAATTGCTCAGCCTTTGTCTAGATGCAAGACCTTAAACTCCATGGTCCAAACTATATGACCTTAAGCTGTAGCGAGGGTCCATACTGCATGACCCTAAACTGCTCAATCCCGATCCATACTGCATGACCCTAAACTGCTCAGCCTCGATCCATTCTGCATGACCCTTAACTGCTCAGCCTTGGTCTAGATGCATGATCCTAAACTCCATGGTCCAAGCTATATGAACTTAAACTGTAGCTGTGGTCCATACAGCATGACCTTAAATTGTAGTGGAGGTCCATATTGCATGACCCTGAACTGCTCAACCCCGGTCCATACTGCATGCCCCTAAACTGCTTAGCCTTGGTCTAGATGCACGACCCTAAACTCTGTGGTCCAAACTATAGGACCTTAAACTGTAGCTGCGGTGCACAACCCTAAACTGCTCAGCCTCGGTCCATACTACACGACCCTAAACTGCTCAGTCACAATCCATACTGCATTACCCTAAACTGCTCAATCTTGGTCCATAGTGCGTGACCCTAAACTGCTCAGCCTTGATCCATACTGCATGACCCTAAACTGCTCAGCCTTGGTCTAGATGCATGACCCTAAACTCCATGGTCCAAACTATATGACCTTAAACTGTAGCGGCGGTCCATACTGCATGACCTTAAATTGTAGTGGAGGTCCATATTGCGTGACCCTAAATTGCTCAGCCCCAGTCCATACTGCATGACCCTAAACTGCTCAGCCTTGGTCTATATGCCCGACCCTAAACTCCATGGTCCAAACTATATGACCATAAACTGTAGCTGCGGTGCATATTGCAGGACCCTAAACTTCTCAGCCTCGGTCCATACTACACGACCCTAAACTTCTCAGTCACGGTCCATACTACATGACCCTAAATTGCTCAGTCTTGGTCCATAGTGCATGACCCTAAACTGCTCAGCCTTGATCCATACTGCATGACCCTAAACTGCTCAGCCTTGGCCTAGATGCATGACCCTAAACTCCATGGTCCAAACTAACTGCAGTTAGGACTGTAGCGGCGGTCCATCCTGAATGACCCTAAACTGCTCAACCCCAGTCTATATTGGATGACCCTAAACAGCTCAGTACCATAGTCCATACTGCATGACCCTAAACTACTTAGCCCCGGTTCGTACTGCGTGACCCTAAATTACTCAACACCATGGTCCAAAATTTATGACCATAAACTATAGCTGCGGTCCATACTGCATGACCCTAAAACTACTCAGCCACGGTCCATTTTGCTTGACCCTAAACTGCTTAACCTTGGTCTAAACTATGTGACCTTAAATTGTAGCTGCGGTCCATACTGCATGACCCTAAACTGCTTAGCACCATGGTCCAAATTATATGACCCTAAACTGTAGTGGAGGTCTAGTTGCACGACCTTAAACTGCATGGTCCAAGTTGTATGACTTTAACTTGCATAACCATGGTCCATATGTAGGACCTTAAACAATAATACACATCGTAGCCGCATGATCATAAAAGGCTCAGCACCATGGTCCGAACCATATGGCCTTAAACTGTAGCAGAGGTCTAGTTACACGACCTTAAACTGCATGGTCCTAGCTGTATGACTTTAAACTGCATAACCACGGTCCAGCTATATGACCTTAAACCATAGTGCATGTTCTAACTAGGTGATGATAAACTGCTCCGCGTAGATCTTGAAGGAATGACCATAAACTCGCCACCACATACGTCCACCTGCCTTTTTATACACTTTCACGCACGCTTTCTATAAACTACCTGTTAGTGTGCGCGCACCACCTTCATTACCTCCCCAGTGAGTTCATTCCTTTCATCATCCTTCATCATTCCTCAGTGAGTCTTACCCATGCTCATAAAATGGTGAACCATCCCACCATCCATACTCGTTGTAAGTTAGTGGGTCACTATCATCCACTCACATTTCATACGTCGTCCATCTCTCATAGGTAGCCTCGAGCCATCTCCCCAAATGAGCCAAACCACCACCATACTCACTCCATGGCCTTCATAGATTGTCATCCATCACCATTACGGTCTAGTTGTATGACCTTAAACCATAGTGCACGTCCAGGCCTCATGATGTTAAACTGTTTCGCACGGGTCCCGGAGGCATGATCATAAACACTCCCTCAAAAAAAAAAATTAATAATAAAGGAATAATGGGCATGATGTATACTTGAACAAGGGAACACTATGAATAAAAATGACAGACGGGCATGGTCACGAAACCTTGAGTAAAAGAGTTCCATGAATAAAAATTGGGCACGGTGAAAACTGAAAGGGCATCGTGAGCAAAAATGGAAAAAAAGGGTGGACATGGCCGAAAGGTCATGGGGAAAAGATCCTCAAATAAAAAGAATTTGGTGAAAACCATCTCCATGGCGTTGCTTCCCAAGTTCAAGCAAAACTCCGTAGAGGATGCTTGGACCAATAAACAGGTTGGCACAACACTCGTCTCAACGAGCAGCTTCAACCCTCACTCAAAGGAATAAAATACATGGTGGCATAAAACGAGGGATCCAAAAATATGAGCTTCAAGGAAAAGATTCTGATAGTCTGAGTCCAGTTGCAAAAAGGACTTGAAAGACAGAAGACTCGCCAAGACAAGTCTCATTAGGAAGAACATTATTCTCACGAGGTCACAAAACACACTCTGCAAACAAGCACTACAAAGGCAAGAATCTGAAAAAGAAAGGGGAGAACCTGTTAGAGACTTCAGCTCGCCTAGCCGACAGGCCCAGACCTTTGAGACCGGCTAACACTGCCCCCGACTGGACCCGATAGTCGAGACCCAAAGTGGTACTCTTAACGTCGAAAGCAAACCTGGTGTAGCAGAAAATAGTGCCTACCAAAGCAAACCAATGAACCCAGACAAAATGGGAACAATGCCCTTCACCATGGCACTCAATTGCCAGATGGGCCGGATTCTGATTGATGAGGTCCGTACAAAATCCTCGGATTCAAAATCACAAATAGTCCACACGAGGGTGAGGACTTCGAAAATATCTATTAAAAGGTCTCTTCTTCCCCTAAAGTCTCCATAGACGGACCCGCGAATAATGCATCCCTACGTCTGAGCAGCCTAGTTACACCATTATGTGAATCTCCTTGGCGTTCACATAGGCTTGTGGCTAGGAAGGAAACAAGTAAAATTTGAATGAAAACTTTTTGCATGATTCGACGGGGCATGCCCTCCTTGGTTATTAGTAGAAAGCAGGTCAATAAAGCCTACAAAATAGTGGAAATTCCTGACACACTCAGAATATCCCCAAAATTGGTCAAGATAGTCCTCAACACTGCAAAAGACCAACTTCCAAGATTCGTCACATTCTGACATGTCTAAGGCAGTGAACACAAAGGAACAATTTTTGAAAAAATGGCCTCTAGCACCCCGAAATAGACCCTACAACTGGAACTACATTTTTGGTATCTCAAATCACTATGTGACTACCGCCATTAGATTCGGAACAGTTGAAAACCCCTATGGGACAAGTTTCAGCTTAATCAGACACTCCAAAACAAAGATATGAGTGAAACATTGAAACAAGAGGGGTCGTACACTATTCCTGTGTGGCCTCACTGCACCAAAACACCATTAAAGGTGGTTGTTTTTACAGTCATGGGAAGTCACTATCGGAGCCCATAACTTACTGGTTTCGAGTCGGATCGCTCCCAAATTTGGTGAACGTATTCGTCTCATCAAGGCAAATAATTTGATATGTGGCACGCCCCGAGACGATATCCAAGCAGGGAGAAAAGCTAGAGAGAAATTGTCGATCCGTGAAGAAGTTGTAGAAAATTCAACAACGAAACACCTTGCTCGATAGACCAAATGACGACATTCGTGCAACGGATTGACGCGAAACCAATTCCATTGTGTGTGTAAGGTCTAGGGTTATCATTGGTCCAAACCTCGTATATGATGGACGGTCAGATTTCATGCACGAAGCTGACAAAGTAACTGAAATTCTAACCGTCGGATTCCAAATTCTGGCAAAAACTCGAAAGTTGTGCAATCTTAGTTCGGGCTCCAAATCTCGTTCCGTTTGTTGCAACACGATCATGATGACATGCTTAGTACGCTAAGATGAAAAAATTATAGAAAACCATCAAGGAATGAGAGCATCATGGATCCAAAGTTTCCAAGATTCAAACAAATTTCAAGACTCATGATCGTGGCTCAAACACATGATTCATGGCTCGAAGTTTGTATCAAAATGATTGCCATGTCGAGCCCTACAATAAAACAATAATCTTCGATTAAATGGGCATCAGAACACCCTCGGGTTAGCAATGGAAGATCACGCAAGTAGTAGCGACTGTATTGAAATTCCACACATTGTTAAGAAGGGGCACAATAGTCCTTTTACACCCATTTTTAGAATTTCTTTTAATTCAATTAAAATTTAATTTCAACAATTAAGTCTAATTTTGATCAATCCACCCATATTTGGGCACAATTCTATTTAAACAAGCACTGCCTCATTGTAAATGGACATTGAATGCTCGATTCATTCTTGGGATTCAATAAAATTTCGATTCATACTTGAGCCTGTGAGTACGTCTTGGAGAGAGAGAGAGGAAAGAGAAGGAAAGGGCCCCTTTGGGCTGGCAACTTTTGCTCCCTTCTCTCTCTTCTCTCTTTCTCTCTCTTCATCTACATCTCTCTCTCTCTCTTCCCTCTCTTTCTCTCTTTTATCTCTTTCTCTATCTTCTCTCTCTTTCTCTCTCTCTTCTCTCTCTTTCTCTCTTTCTCTCTCTTCTCTCTATCTTCTCTCTCTTTTTCTCTCTCTTTCTCTCTCTTCTCTCTCTCATTCACCCTCTTTCTCTCTCTTCATCTCTATCTCTTTCTCTCTCATCTTCCCTTCTCGTCTCTATCTTCTTCTATCAACTAGCGAGACCTAGCGTCAGTTAGTCCTCTCTATCTTCTTCTGTCAACTGAAAAGACCTAATGCTGGTTGGTCCTCTCCATCTTCCTCTATCAATTGGCGAGACCTAGCACCAATTGGTCCTCTCTATCTTCTTCTGTCAACTGGTGAGACCTAGCACCGGTTGGTCATCTCTATCTTCTTCTGTCAACTGACGAGATCTAACACTGATTGGTCTTCTCTATCTTCTTCAGTCAACTGGCAAGGGCTAGAGTCGATTGGCCTTCTCCCTCTTCTTCTTTCAGTCGGTGAGGCCTAGCACAGGTTGGTCTTCCTTCTCTGCTTGGTTTTCTCTCTATCTTGCATCAGTCGGTGAGATCGAACACAAGTTGGTTTCTCTCTCTTCTTCCATCAGTCGGTGAGACCTAGCACCAATTGGTCTTCTCTTTCTTCTTCTATCAATCGATGAGACTTATCGTCGGTTGGTCTTCTCTCTCTTCTTTCATCAATCGGTGAGACCTAGCACCAGTTGATCTTCTCTTTCTTCTTCGATCAGTCGGTGAAACTTGGCGCCTGTTGGTCTTCTCTCTCCTCTTTTGTCAGTCGATGAGACTTAGCGCTGACTTGTTTTCCCTCTCTTCTTCTGACAGTTGGCAAGACTTAGCGCCAGTTGGTCCCCTTCGTCTCTTCTCATCTAACACACTCGGTGAATCCTAGCACCGACTGCTTCCTCTCTCTCTCATCTCTGAAAACAATCGGTAATGTCTAGCGCCGACTGCATCTCCTCTTCCTTTTTCTTCCTTCTCTCTTCCTGCTTCTCTCTCCTTCCGTTTATTCCCTTCTTCTCTTTAACCATTCCTCGATTAGTCTTTTTTTCGACTAAGAGGGATTAAGGTCAGCATCTCATGGTGGTTGTGTCGTCTAGCTGTAATGTTGTTGCGCTAGGTTCGCTTGGCCCGCTTTACTACCATGACAAACCGACCATCGTGCTTAGTTAGTCGATATTGGCAATAACATCTAGTAGCAATCCTGTGAGCCTGTCTCAGTTATCGAGCCCATTTTGCCACCACGTTACGCCAATCATCCACCTGCCTAGTCACTGCTCAAATCTTCTCGCTTGGTCGAATTCTTCTCCCTCCCCCGTCTTTCTTTCTTCTTTTTGAATACACGTTCTTACGTATGTTCATCAAAGAGGAAAAGGGTAAGGCCTGACCCACCTGTCCCATAACCTTTGCCATATATTTGTGTGATTGCAGGAAAGCAGAAAACAAGAAGAATACGAGCCAAGGGAGGCGATTTCGAATCAGTTTCATCACTGGGGGGATTTCTTCGTGATCTAAGAGAGCGCCCACGCGAGTCAGTCGGACTATGTCCCAAACCCACCTTTAAATTCCTCTCTCACCAGTTGGTAACACCTGCCCCCGTTTTCAAACAAGGTTCTCGAGAGAGCGATCTCACAAATGTCCTGGGTCTATCCCCAAACCCGAGACGTGTGCCGCCCGATCCTCCAGGGATCTGGAGCGCGAGATCGAGGCACCTAACCATGATGGACTTATTGAATGATTACGACTGTAGAAATAATTCCCAACCAGGCTAGACTAATGTCATAGACGACGCCTTAAATCGAAAAGCTGTGGTCTCCGTGGCACACTTGATGGCTCGAGAAATGAAGCTATTAGAGGATGTTGTGGAGTGGCACCCATCTCAGCCCCGTAGGGAGGGGGAAGGAATGCTGTTGTGTCTAAGGATGGAACCTCAACACTTTCAATGAATCCGAGAGGCACAAAAAGGAGATCCCCAACTGATAAAAATTCTTGAAGAACTAAAAATGGAAGGAAAAGAAGATTTCTCTACGAGCAATGATCCGCGTATGTGTTCCTAATGATGAAAGTATAAAAAGGGCTATTCTGGAAGTAGCACACCACTATCGCTACATGATACACCCTAGGAGTACAAAGATGTACCAGGATTTGAAAGAGACCCTTTGGTGAAACAACATGAAGTGAGATGTGGCACAGTTTGTCGCTAAGTATTTTACATGCCAGCAAGTGAAGGAAAAACATCATAAACCTGTTGGACTACTGCAGCCCCAGCCCATACCAGAGTGGAAATAGGAACACATCATGATGGACTTCGTTTCTGCATTACCTAAATCAAGTGTAGGGCATGATAATATCTGGGTCGTGGTGGACCGATTAATGAAAGTTGCTCACTTCTTACCAGTTCGCACGACCTGTACTCTACATAAGCTAGCCCAGTTGTACATCAGAGAAATTGTGAGATTGCACAGGCCCATCAAAATTGTGTCAGACAGAGACACCAGATTCACCTCCAGATTTTCAGCAAGTCTGTAATCAGCCTTGGGGACCAGACTTACATTTAGGACTACCTTTCACCGTCAAACAGATGGACAATCATAGAGGACTATTCAACCTCGTGAGGACATGCTGACGGCGTGTGTTAGGGATTTTAACGGAAACTAGGAGGACCACTTTCCCCTGGTAGAATTCACCTACAATAATAGATTATAAGCCAGCATCTAAAAGGTGCCTTATGAAGCCCTATACGGGAGGAAGAGTAGGTTGCCCATCTGCTGGGGCGAGGTGGGTGAGAGGAAATTGCTGGGGCCCGAAATAGTTCAGATGACTTCTGACAAGATTTCCCTAATCAGAGAGCGGCTCAAGACAGCCCAAGGTCATCAAAAGGGTTACGTCAATAATCGCTAGAGAGACCTCGAGTTTGAAGTGGTTGATCAGGTCTTCCTGAAGGTATCGCCAACTAAGGTATTACAATATTTGGTAAAAAGGGGAAATTGAGCTCATGATTCGTTCGACCTTTTGAGGTTCTAGAAAGAATTGGAAGCGTGGCTTACCAATAGGCTCTGCCACCAGAAATGGCCAACATTCACAATGTCTTCCATGTATTACTACTGAGGAAATATCAACCTGACCCGTCCCATGTCTTGGAGTATGAACCAATCCCCCTGAAGGAAGTTTGACCTATGTCGAGCAACCAATTGGAATATTAGACAGGAAAGTATAAGTGTTACTTTATAAAGAAATTCCTCTGGTCCGGGTACATTGACAATATTATTCGTGGAAAGAATCGACATGGGAACGAGAGGATGAGATTAGAGAGAAATACCCCCTCCTTTTTGTTCAATGTTAGTATGATATTGAGGACGAAATCCTTTTTAGTGGGGAATGATGTAAGGATCACAATCGTCGCGTGTTAAGAATACGTACCATCGGTTGTGTGAGAGGAGACGTAGCACCGACTGTGTCAGAGGAGACGTAGCGCCCATTGTGTGAGAAGAGCGTTGCGCCTGTTGTGTGAGAGGAGACGTAGCATCAGCTGTGTTAGAGGAATGTAGCGCCGTCTGTGTGAGATGAGAGGTAGCACCAGCTGAGTAAAAGAGACCCATCGCCGTCTGTGGTTTCTAGGCCTAGCACCGACTATGGCCCAACACCATCTGTGAATAAGAGAAAGAAAGAGTAACACAGTGCATAAACCGAGGGCAGCACCAGGAGTGTCTTGGTCAATGTACAGTCGCCGTACGTGTCAGCGTCGCGTGTGATTACATCAGCCACAGTGTTTTCCAGCCACCCTCTCCTAGTAAGCCTTTTTCCTCCCTTGGGCAACGTGGTCTCCCCCATTTCCCAACTCTCTCTCTCTTGAAGCTCATTGCTGCCCCTTTAAAGACTGCCAACTGGTAAAGCTAAGGAAAGCCTGTGAAAGGCTGTGAGTGGGGATCGAAGACACCGTGGGAGTCAAGGTAAGTTGGTTTAGTGCTATGTTTCACTTAAATTGGGATGAATTAAACTTGGGTAAATATGATAGGGAGAATATAGATTAGAATGTAGAAATGAAGTGAAACGAGCGATTGAACATTGCTCGATAAACGATGGAGTAATTAACTGCAAGATTTTGTTTTATTTACTTCTCATGATCAAGACCTTGCATGGATGTTTACTTTGGCTTGTATAATGGGGTATCATGCTAGAAATCAAGCCTAAACGAAAAAGGGCATAATTTCCATGGAATGAATGATACACTTGTTTATTTTAAGTTTTCTCCTTGTATCATGTTAAAATGTTGCATGACCGAAAATGTTGATCCATGTCACTACGCACATTCACTGTAATTCCAGCAACTGTGACTCTTTTTGTACTGCGCCTTTGGCCTAGCAAATGACGTCCGAATGTCTTCAATCTGCCAATGTTAGAAAGATCTGTGAATGAGATCCAAGTAGCATGTTTTGAAGTTTTCAAAATTCCGCCTAGATTTTGAGCTATGTCCCTAAATGTGTGAACACGTCTTGGCCCATTGTTGCTGGAGACTTCTAGCAACTTTCAATCGTTTTGAGCCAGGCTTTTGACCTATCAGAAGTCATTCAAATTTCTTCAAAGCATCGCCATTTTAAAGCCTTGAGCATGAACTTAATGATGCATGTTTAAAATATTTCGACAATCTCCCTCGATTGGGAAATTATGCCCCGAGAAGAGGGGTATGTCACTGTTGCACCTCACTAAATTAGTGTTAAGCTTGTCTTCTTCCACCTTTCTCCAAATTACTCATTACGCTATTCAAGTAGCTATGTAACATCTTAGATAAGGGATAAATGTGAGTGTTATGCGATGTTTTTATGCGATTGTCATAGTGTTATGTGTATGGTGCTACGCAACTATGTGCAATGTGATAAATGGATAAGTGCAAAACTAAGGTGATTGTTCTATGATGAATTACATCTAACTGTAAATGCCGGGTGATAGCTCATGCAATGGATGCTTGATGGTAAATGTTATAATGTATGATGAATGTTGGATGATTTCGAGTATGAATCCATTCCTGCATTATGGAAGTTTGATTTATTTGTTATAATGCATTGATTTAGCATGAATGAAATTTAATGCCAGAGCACAATAAGAGGCCATAATAATGACTACTACGCAATGGGGCACGCATTGATAGTGGGCACTGTCCTATGATAATACTGTGATACTGGCCATTGTTTCATTATTACTGCTCGTTATGCGATGAGGCACCCATCAGTAGTGAGGATTGCTATACTGAGAAAAGTGATGCCGTTTATATCCCCTAACATGCTGAATGATAGGATGCAGTTAAGGGGGGGAGTGATAAGGGAGGGTCGCACCCCCCGAGTTTTAGTGAGGTGAGAATAATGACTGACACCTTTCAAGGTAAGTGCCTATAAAACCCCCAATGAGCGTCGAGGGCTGTGTGTGTGAGTGTGAGGGCATTACGAAGTGGATTTCCCCACTTTTCATTGCCCTCTCTCCTGGGAGATGGTAAATGTCCTAAGCAATGGGATTGGCTTAGCTCGATGGATAGGGCCTCTACTGCGGGAGTAGGTAGACTAGGGAGTGAGTGGGTAATGATTGATTAGTGATTGGGAATGCCGATGATTGAATCGATTGAATGATAACTGCTATATGGACAAAATGTTTATAATTGTTGCACTAACCTGATTGCTGATTTTCATGACTGCTGCACTGAAATTCCGTATAGTTAAATAAATTGTTTATGATTCTTGAGTAGGCTCGTTATTGATGCATAGCACTTAGACCAACTTACTGGGCTGTGTAGCTCACCCCATTTCTCCCTGCTCTCCTTGTAGATTGTTAACAACAGGTCAAGAGTTGGAACGACGGGGATTCCTGAAGGATGTTAAAGACAGATGTTTTGGAAGCAGGATCTAGAACTTGTATATGGTTGGGAGGTCTAGCCCTGGATTTTGTCTATTGTAAATTTTGGGCTCTAATGCCCTAGACTCAAATGTAATATTTTAGGAAAAAAGTTATGTAAAGCCCTTTTGTTAATATATGAAGTTTGAAGTTATTAATTTGCCCCTGTATTTAGAATTTCTGATGTATTTATCTTTCCATGGTTTGCTTTGATTACCAAAATAATGACATTAAGTTCATCCCGACCTAATTGACAAACGCTACTTTGGGTCACGAACCTGCACTCATTCACTCTCTGTCTAGTATGGTATGAGGGTCGGGGCGGGGTCATGAGAGATATGGTATCGGAGCAGCCAGGAAAGGATTCTTGGCCTAGGGTAGTTTGGAAGAGTCCTTAGAATAGTTTCAGGATGGATTAGTGATCGGGAACTCATGTGCTTGGTTGATGATGCCGAGGGCTCCTTCCAACAATGCGAGTTAGAGCAATGAGAAAACCGAGATGCTTGGTGAGTTTTATAGGACTGGGGGCAATGACCCAGATGTTGAAAGAGTCAATGCCAACTCAGCCTACCCCTACCCTGGTGCAGAATGACGATAGTATAATAGAAAGATTTAGAAGGCTGCCACCCCCAACCTTACTAGGGCATGGAGGAGTAAAGAAGGTCGAGAGGTGGAAGAGAAAGATAGAAAAGATTCTAGAAGTGTTACACTGCTCAGATGAGCAAAACGTTAGACTAGGGGCCTTCATGCTAGAAGGGGATGCAGAACATTGGTGGGATGTGGTAGAGCAATCTTGGAGGGAGTCAGGGACCGAGACCACCTAGGAAATTTCTTAGCAGCATTTGACGAGAAGTACTTCCCAGATGCAGTCAAGGAAAGGAAGGAAGTACAGTTTATCAAACTCCAGCAAGGGGGCACGATTGTGGAACAGTATGCCATCTGGTTTGCAAAGCTCTCTAGATATGCCCCTCACATTATAAACACTGAGGTGAGAAGGCAGCTAAATTTGAGAGGGGCCTACGGCCGGATATTAGGGGTAGAGTAATTTGGGCAACCTAAAGTCAAACACCCTGTTAGTAGACTTCGATCGGAAGATTGAGAGAGACTGTGAGGACCACAAATCGAGGAAGGAAGGAAGGAAGGAAGAAGGTATGGGAAGGTTTGGGAAGAAGCCTGGATAATTTATGAGGAGGGATGTTAGAGGGAAGCCATATCAGCTAAACCAAAGGACCCAAAAGAATCTCCAAGGCAATAGGGATAATGATCGCCACCTGGCCTGTAACTCATTGTGGGAAGGACAACCACATTGCTGCTGAATGCTACAGGAACAGAAAGGTGTGCCTAGAATGCGGCAAGCCGGGTCACTGGGTTAGGGATTTCCCTATGACGAAGACCGAGGACAGCCCAAAGACCCAAGGACGAGTGTTCTCCCTCACTGAGCAGGAGGCCAAGGTTTCCACCTCAGTGATTAGAGGTATGCTCTCAATTTGTTGCAATAAAGTTAGAACCTTAATTGACCCTGGTACTTCTCACTCTGTATGTCTCAATTCTACTTTAATAGTATGCACACCTGTAGGAGACTTTACCGAAACTGATAAAGTACATAAACAATGTAAGATTAAAATTGATGGGTGTGACCTGCGAATAGACTTGATTCATCAAGATATTCAAGACTTTGATGCCATTTAGGGCACAGATTGGTTGTATTCCCACCATGCCACTTCCAATTTCCATGAAATGACGGTAACCTTTAAACATCTTAAGCACGAAGATTTACACTTCGAAAGCACTAAGGATACTTCCCCCGGCACTTTATTTCTGCTCTTAGGGCCTCTCGCCTCCTGGATAAGAAGTGTGAAGGGTATCAAGCCTATGTAATAGAGAACCGAGGTGTTCAGGCCCAGTTAGAAGAGATACCTGTCGAACGAGAGTACCTTGAGGTATTTGCAGAAGAGTTACCATCCCTACCTCCAGAGAGGGAGATTGAGTTTGAGATAGATGTAGTCCCTGGCAATGTTCCCATCTCTAAAGCCCCTTATAGAATGGCCCCAGCTGAGTTGAAGGAGTTAAAAGAGCAGTTGCAAGAATTGTTGAATAAGGGGTTCATCCGACACCCAATGTGTCACTCGGGGATGCACCGGTCCTGTTTGTGAAGAAGAAGGATGGGTCCCTGAGGTTGTGTATCGACTATGGGCAAGTGAACCAAGTAACAGAGAAGAACAAGTATCCCCTACCTATAATTTATGATCTTTTTGACCAACTTCAGGGAGCCCAAGTGTTTTCAACGATTGATATTCGGTCGAGTTATCACCAATTGCGAGTCAAGTACGGAGAAATTCCAAAGAATGCTTTCAGAACTTGATATGTTCACCACGAGTTTCTTATGATGCCGTTCGGGTTAACCAATGCCCCCGCCGTGTTCATGGATCTGATCAATAGAGTGTTCAGACCTTTTTTGGATAATTTCGTAGTGGTCTTCATTGATGATAGTCTTATGTACTCGAGAAGCTGGGAGTTGCATGAGCAACATCTGAGATCTGTTTTGCAAACTCTGAAGATGGAAAGATTGTACGCCAAACTACGTAAGAGTGAATTTTGGCTTGCCAGTGTAGCCTTCCTTGGTCACATCATTTCTAAGGATAGGATCATGGTCGATCCCTCTAAGATCATAGCCGTACTTAAGTGGGAAAGACCAACAAATGTGACCGAGGTTCGTAGCTTTCTGGGATTGATAGGGTACTATAGGCACTTTGTAGAAGGATTCTCAAAGATAGAGATTCAACTAACTCAACTGACCCAGAAGAATGCAACATTTATATGGTCAGAGGACTATGAGAGGCGTTTTTAGGAATTTAAGAAGAGACTAGTCACAACCCCAATACTGGCCTTGCCCGAGGGCAATGAATACTTTGTGGTTTATACTTATGCATCTCATAAAGGGCTCGGATGTGTACTCATGCAGAGTGGTAAAGTCATTGCTTGTGGCTCCCGACAACTAAAGTCGTATGACCAGAACTATCCAACTCATGACTTGGAGCTCGCGACAGTAGTGTTCGCGTTAAAAATCTGGAGGCACTGCCTCTATGGGGCCCAATTTAAGGTGTTCACAGACCATAAGAGCCTCAAGTACCTATTTTCCTTGAAAGAGTTGAATATGAGGCAAAGAAGATGGATGAACTTATTGAATGATTTCGACTATACAATTGATTACCAACCAGGCAAGACTAATGTAATAGCCGACACCTTATGTCGAAAAGTTGTGGTTTATGTGGCACACTTAATGGCTCGAGAAAGGAAACTATTAGAGGATGTGGTGGAGTGGCACCCATCTCAGCCCCGTAGCGAGGGGGAAGGAATGCTGTCGTGTCTAAGGATGGAGCCCCAACTCTTTCAATGAATCTGAGCGGCTCAAAAAGGAGATCCCCAACTGATAAAAATCCTTGAAGAACTGAAAATGGAAAGAAAAGAAGATTTCTCTACGAGCAGTAACGACTTGTTAAGGTTTAAGGGCCAGGTATGTGTTCCGAATGATGAAAGTATAGAAAGGGCTATTCAGGAAGTAGCACACCACTCTCGCTACATGATACACCCTAGGAGTACAAAGATGTACCAGGATTTGAAAAAGACCTTCTGGTGGAATAACGTGAAGCGAGATCTGGCACAGTTTGTCGCTAAGTGTTTTACGTGCCAGCAAGTGAAGGAAGAACATCAGAGACCTGTTGGACAACTGCAGCCCTTGCCCAAACCGGAGTGGAAATGGGAACACATCATGATGGACTTTGTTTCTACATTACCAAAATCAAAGTGTAGGGCATGATAATATTTGAGTCGTGATGGACAGATTAACCAAAGCTGCTAACTTCTTATCAGTTCACGGCCTATACTTTAGATAAGCTAGCCCAGTTGTACATCAGAGAAATTGTGAGATTCCATGGGGTGCCCATCAACATTATATCAGATAGGGACTCCGAATTTTGGGTAAGTCTGCAATCAGTCTTGGGCACCAGACTTACATTTGACACTATCCTTCACCCCCAAACAGTTGGACAATCAAAGAGGACTATTCAAACTCTCGTGGACATGCTGAGGGTGTGTATTAATCATTTTAAGGGAAACTGGGAGGACCAGTTGCCCCTGATAGAATTCGCCTACAATAATCGCTTTTAAGCCATCATCCAGATGATGCCTTATGAGGCCCTATACTGGAGGAAGTGTAGGTCGCCCATCTGCTGGGATGAGGTGGGCAAGAGGAAATTGCTGGGACCCGAAATAGTTCAAATGACTTCTAAGCAGATTGCCTCAATCAGAGAGCGGCTTAAGTTAGCCCAAAGTCAATAAAAGAGTTACGCTGATAATCGCTGAAGAGACCTCGGGTTTGAAGTGTGGGATCCGGTCTTCCGGAAGGTATTGCCAACTAAGGGTGCTACTAGATTTGGTAAAAAGAGGAAATTTAACCTATGATTCGTTGGACCTTTTGAAGTCTTGGAAAGATTTGGAAGCGTGGCTTACCGACTTGCTCTGCCACCTAAACTGGTCAACATCCACAATGTCTTCTATGTGCTACTATTGAGGAAATATCCCATGTCTTGGAGTATGAACCAATCCCGCTTAGGGAAAATTTAACCTATGTCGAGCGACCAATTGGAATATTAGATAGAAAAGTACAACTGTTATGCAATAAAGAAATTTTCTGGTCCGGGTACAATGGCAGTATCATTTGAGGAAAGAATCGACATGAGAATGGGAGGATGAGATTAGAGAGAAATAACCCCACCTTTTCGTTCAATGTTAATATGATTTTGAGAACGAAATCCTTTTTAAGGGGGGGATGATGTTAAGGACCACAATTTTCTCCCACTTCAGTGACACGCATAGCAATAAAGTGTGAGACAGAGGTCTAATGTCGTTTGGAGCAACCCCACGAGTGTTAAGAAGATGTAGAGCCGGTTGTGTGAGAGGAGACATAACGCCTACTATGTCAAAGGATAGCACCGGCTGTGTGAGAGGAGACGTAGCGCCGACTGTGTGAGAAGTGGCGTAGCGCCAATTGTATTACAGGAGAGGTAGCGCTGGTTGTGCAAAAGAGACCTATCGCCATCTGTGAATTCTAGGCCTAGCGCCGGCTGTGGCCCAGCACCGTTCTGTGAATACGAGCAAGAAAGAGCAACATTGTGCATGAACCGAGGAGAGCGCCGAGAGTGTCTTGGTCAACATACAGCTGCCATACATGTCAACGCCACTCCGTACGTGTCAGAGCCACATACGATTGCATCAGCGACAGTGTTTTCCAACCACCCTCTCCTAATAAGCCTTTTTCCTCCCTTGGGCAACGTGGTCTCTGCCATTTCCCAAATCTCTCTCTCTCTCACTTGAAGCTCACTGCTACCCCTTTAAAGACAGCCAACTGGTGAAGCTCATGAGTGGGGATTGAATACACCATGAGAGTCAAGGTAAGTGGGTTTAGTGTTTTTTTTCACTTACATTGGGATGGATTAAACTTGGGTAAATATGATAGGGAGAATAGTAGAATAGAAGGTAGAAATGAAGTGGAATGAGCAATTGAACATTGCTCTATAAACAATGGAGTAATTAATTGCAAGATTTTATTTTATTTAGTTATCATGATCAAGACCTTGTATGAATGTTTACTTTGGCTCGTAGAATGGGGTATTATGCTTGAAATCAAGCCTAAACTAAAAAGGGGATAATTTTCAAGAACTATAAGGGTTTTTGTGACAAACTTCTCAGTGATCAAATGCGGTCCAGATGGACCTCAATTGGTATTGAATGAATGATACACGTGTCTATTTTAAGTTTTCTCCTTGTATTATGTTAAAATGTTGCATGGATTGAAAGATACGCGCTAAAATGTTGATCCCTATCACTACTCACAGTCGCTGTAATTCTAGCAACTGTGACGCTTTCTGGACCGCGCATTTGGCCTAGCAAACAACATCCAAATGTCTTCAAACTACCTTTGTTAGAAAGGTCTGTTAATAAGCTCCAAGTTACATGTTTTGAAGTTTTCAAAATTCGTCCTAGATTTTCAGCTATCCCCTAAATGTGTGAGCACATCACGACTCACTGTTGCAGGAGATTCCAGCAACTTTCAATCATTTGAGCTGGGCTTTTGACCTATCAAAATTCGTTCAAATTTCTTCAAAGCACTACCATTTTAAATCCCTGAGCGTGAACTTAATGTTGCATGTCTAAAATATTTCATAAATCTCCCTAGATTTGGAAATTATGTCCCAAGAAGAGGGGTATGTCATTGTTGTACCTCACTAAATTAGTGTTATGCTTGTCTTCTTCAACCTTTCTCGGAATTACTCATTAAGCTATTCAAGTAGCTACGTAACTTCTTTGATAAGTGATAAATGTGAGTATTATGCGATGTTTTCATGCGATTGTCATAGTGTTATGTGTATGGTTCTACGCAACTAAGTGTGTTGTGGTAAAGGGATAAGTGCAAAACTAGGGTGATTGTTCTATGATGAATGATGTCTAAGTGTAAATGCGGGGTGATAGCTCATGCAATGGATGCTTCATGATGAATGCTATAATATCTTATGAATGCTGGATGATTTCGAGCCATTCTTGAATGATGGAAATTTGATTTATCTGTTATAATGCATTGATTTAGTATGAATGAAACTTAATGCCTAAGCAAGATAAGAGGCCATAATAATGACTACTACGTAATGGGGCACCCATTGGTAGTGGGCACTGTCCTATGATAATACTGTGATACTGGCCATTGTTTCATTGTTACTGCTGCTATGTGATGGGGAACGCATAGGTAGTGAGGTTTGCTATACTGAGAAAAGCAATGTCGGCTATATCCCCTAACCTGCTGAATGATACGATGCAGTTTGGGGGGAGAGTGAAAAGGGAGGGTCGTACCCCCAGAGTTTTACTGAGGTGAGACTAGTGACTGACACCTTACAAGTAAGTGCCCTCATACTCACACTCACGGCCCCAATACACGCTGGGGCCGTGTGTGTGAGTATGAGGGCATTACGAAATGATTTCCCCACATTTCATTGCCCTCTCTCCTGGGAGATGGTAAAGGTCCTAAGCAATTGGATTGGCTTAGCCCGATTGATAGGTCCTCTGCTGCGGGAATAGGTAGACTATGGAGTGAGTGGGTAATGATTAATTAATGATTGGGAATGCTGATGATTGAATCGATTGAATGATAACTTCTATATGGACAAAATGTTTATAATTGATGCACTGACCTGATTGTTGATTTTCATGACTGCTGCACTGAAATTCCATTTAGGTAACTAAATTTTTTATGATTCTTGAGTAGGCTCATTATTGATGTGTAGCACTTAGACCTACTTACTGAGATGTAAAACTCACCATATTTCTCCCTCCTCTCCTTGTAGACTGATAACAATAGGTCAAGAGTTGGAACGGCGGGGATTCCTGAAGGACGTTGACGCCAAAAGTTTTGGAAGCGGGATCTAGATCTTGTATGTGGTTGGGAGGTTTAGCCCTGGATTTTGTCTATTGTAAATTTTGGGCCCTAATGCCCTAGACTCAAATGTAATATTTTTTTGAAAATGTTATGTAAAGCCCTTTTGTTAATATATGGAGCTTTAAATTATTAATTTTCCCCTATATTTAGAATGACTTTTGTATTTATCTTTCCATGATTTACTTTGATAACCGAAATAATGGCGTTAAGTTCATCCCGGCCTAATTGACAAATGCTACTTTTGGATCACTAACCTGCACTCAATCACTCCCCATCTCGTATGGCATGGGGGTCGGGGTGGGTCGTGACAGATGACCTCGGGGACATAAACTTTGGAGATGAAGCTGATCGACCAACATGTCGTCGGAAGAGAAAGAAAGTTATACTACTTTCCTACATGCAAATCGAGATGTCTTCACGTGGCATTACCATGAGATGCCCGGTCTTGATCCCCAAATTGAAGTGCATCGACTTGGGATCGACTCATCTTTCAAGCCCGTAAAACAGAAGTCGGGAAGATTTCGACCCGACCTCGAAATGCAGATTGATGCTGAAGTGAGTAAACTTAGGGAAGCAGGCTTTATCCTGGAAGTCAAATATCTGAAATAGCTTGCAAATGTCGTTCCATTTAAAAAGAAGAATGGGAAAATCAAGGTTTGCATTGACTTCCGTGACTTGAACGCTGCTTGTTTGAAAGATGACTTCCCCTTGCCATTCATAAAATTTCTTATCGACTCTACACCCTATTACCAAATCTTCTCTTTCATGGATGGATGCTCGGGGTATAATCAGATAAGGATGGCGCTAGAGGATGAGGAGGCCACCGCCTTCCTGACTCCTAAAGGGGTCTTTTGTTACATGATGATTCCATTTGGATTAACAAATGCTGATGCCACGTATCAGCGGACGATGACCACCATTTTTAATGATATGATGCACAAGGAGGTAGAATGTTACGTCAATGACTTGGTGGTCAAATCTAAAAACAAGGAGGTTCACATGAGTGACCTTGAGCGAGTGTTAGAGTGGCTTCACCGACACCAGCTCAAGATGAACCCATTGAAGTGCGCCTTTGATGAACATTCAGGAAAATTCTTAGGGTTCATTGTTAAGTATCGAGGATTGGAGATCGAACCTGTCATGATCAAGGCAATCAGAGAAATGCCACCACCAACAGCACTTTGAGAGCTCCGGTCTCTACAGCGTCAGCTTGCCTATCTTCGAAGATTCATCTCTAATCTCTCAAATCGTTGTAAGCCTTTTACACACCTACTGAGGATATGGGATGGGGGATGTCAGTCAGCCTTGGAGGATATCAAAGAATATTTGCTAAGCCCTCCAGTACTCTCTATGCCAGTATTGGGAAGGCCTCTCATTTTGTACGTGACCACCCTCGACGAATCACCATAGCATGCAAGGAGTTGAGAAGAACTACCCACCAATCGAGAAGATGTGCTTGGATTTAATCTTCGCGACCCAGAAGCTTCTCCATTACTTACTCGGTCATGAAGTCCAGCTCATTTCCAGAGCTGATCCTATCAAGCTCCTCATGACACGCCCTTGTCTGTCTAGGCGCTTGACAAAATGGTAATTTTTACTGATGGAGTTCAACATCACGTTCATACCGTAAAAAGCTGCCAAGGGCCAAGCCTTGGCTGATTTTCTAGCAACACATCCCTTACCGGTAGAATCCCCCTTGTCAAGTGATCTCCCTGATGAAGAGGTGTTTTGTGTTGAACAACCCTATGACTGGAAGATATATTTTGACGAGGCCTTTCAGTTTGAACAAGGTGGTGCCTGCGTGGTGTTTTCGACTCCTCAAGATGGCATTATCCCATTATCTTTCTCTCTCACAGAGATAGGCTCACATAATGAGGCCGAGTATCACGTGCTCATAATAGGGCTCGAGATCGCCCTAGACATGAACTTCAAACGGCTGACAATTTTTGACGATTTTGAGCTGGTAGTATGACAACTCAAAGGAATATACGATGTGAGAAAAGACAGCATCAAGCCCTATCATGACATTGCGAAGACTTTGATGGCAAACCTCGATGACATTTCCTTACAGCACATCCCCAGAAGGCTAAATTCTCAAGCTGATGCCCTGACCAAGCTCGGAGCTACTATCCAAGTCTCCTCAAAGGAACCCATGCCTATATGGGTAGCAGAATGGAGGCACATCCAGCTGTTTAAAGAATTAGATGGGGACGATGAAAGGATTCTCTTTCCAGAGTGTCCTCCTTATCCATTCGGGGCACTTCTTGCTGCCAAAGATGCTCTGGAAGCTGAAAAAGAGGCAAAGCAGTCTAAGAAGCAAGATATATATACCTTTGATCCGATATGTGCCAAGATTGAGTAGGTTGAGAAATGGAGGGAACCCATAATCAAATTTATTAAACACGATGGCGACCAAACGGTTGTATTGAGTGCAACAATGTATGGAGAATGTCCACTAAATACACTCTTCTTGAAAGCGACGCTCTCGCCCAACATTCCGTCGATGGAATCTTTCTCAGATGTATCGGCTCAATGAAGGCAGAACACCTACTAGAAGAAGTGCATGCCGAGATCTGCAAACTTCACCAGTTAGGACCCAAGCTCTCAGAGCGGATACGTAGGCTGGGGTACTACTGGCCATCAATTGTTGCAGACTCATTAGCATATGCCATGAGATGTCAAGTGCGTCAAATGCACTCGAATCTCATTCACCAGCCACTGGAACCTCTGCATCCTACGGTGATGTCATGGCATTTCTCACATTGGGGCATGGACATTGTAGGACCCATCGACCCTCCCTCAGCATTGGGCCACACCTTCATCTTAAATGCCACGGACTACTTCTCCAAATGGGCCGAGGCAATTTCCCTCAAGCGTGTCCCTAGGACAACAGTGGCCAACTTTGAGTGACATCACATCATTTACCAATTCCGTGTTCCTGATCGTATCACGTCAGATAATGGTCCTCAATTCAGAAGCTAACATATCAATCGCTTGGTTAACCAATTTTGTTTCGAGTGGAAGTGTCACAACCCCGCCCCCTAACCCCTTAACAGCTCGTCGGAGGGCGACAGGGGACAGGATCGCGATCATAGATGTCACGAACACCACTCAGGTGGGAGTGAGCTCAACGCATTTGAAAAGAATGAAATTTGATCAAACCACCAAGAAAAGGTAAAAACTCCCACCAGAAACATAACAAAAGCTGGATAAATAAAAACCATTCATATCCATATGAATTCTTTAAAATTCATATACAATACCAAGAATATTACGATTCATCCACGACACTACAGGCTTAATAATAAAATACAAAGCTTCACAAACAACAACAGTACGACCGACGACCATCTATTACTTACAAAACAAAGAGGTCTTCTTGTCGGGCGCAGGCCTTCAATTAGCCACTCACGATCACCGCCTGTCCGTCCTAGACCTGCAGCAGTCAATCTACAAGGAAGGAAAGCAAAGGGATGAGCTAAAAAGCTCAGTAAGTAGATCACAGTATCATGCTTCCCTGCATATGAATAATATCTCACAACAATGTTCAAGGTTCTATACCATTCTCTGCAATCATACCACAATTATAGAATTATTCTTTTCATGGTGGAGCAAGCACAATTCGGATATCAGATATAATATGCACTAGCGATCTATCCAAATCTCAACAGATCAACATAATGTAACAAATTAGAGCCATTAATAGAGCATAACAAAATAAACATATCTTAACACACCCCCTAGCCCTATCAACCAGGCTAATCACAAATCTCAAGCCAATCACATAACTCAGGTCAACCACCTATCTCAAGCCAGTTACATATCTCAGGCAATACATCATGCACAAAGCATGTCGGGAAGTCACATATCACCTCGGACGCACCTCACTGGTGTCAGTCATGGCCATGCAATACGCTCAAAGCATGCCAATCAGTTACACATCTTAAACAATGCAATACCCTCAAAGCACACCGAGAAGTCACATATCCTAGGCAATGCGATACGTACTAGCATGCTGAGAAATCCTACATCTCATATTACTAGAGATATCACCATGTCAATAGCCGGCCATGCCATACGCTCAAAGCATGCCAATAAATCACTTATCATCTCATGGTCATGCAAGATGCTCAAAGCATGCCAATAAATCACTTATCATCTCATGGTCATGCAACACGTTCAAAGCGTGCCAATAAATCACTTATCACATAGTACATCTCCTATGTCACATAGTTGACCACACAGGTCTTATCACATAGTACTCATCACAATCATATCATACCACATCACCCTGTCAATGGATGACCCATTGCATAGTAATTCATATCATATCTGAGTCGTGTCTCAGATCATGACCATTCACTATTTCATAACATCCACTAATTGATGCATGATAGTTTCACAGAAAATAGACATAGCTTCTGGTTTATAAAGAATCTCAACTTAGTTACAAAATGATAATTGAAGTATACACGGTTATCTCTCACTAAAAATTGGTTCGGAGTCAATTGACCAATGTTTGGTCAGTCAACACTTGGGTACACCATAAACAACAATTCTGGAGTTTTCTGCATTTTACTAACAGTGACTTGCCCCTTAATAGAGACATAACTCCCAATTCATGATAAATTCTGCGATGATTCCAAAAGAAAAGTTCAAGTAAAAAAAACTATCTTTATAAAAAAAGAAATTTGAAAGCATTTGGACCTAAATTGGTTAGAGCAAAGATCAAGTTCCGAATTCTACTAAATCCTGCTAACAATGACATACAGGCACAAATCGAACCATAGCTTTCAAAATATAAAGAATATCAACTGGACTTAAACACCAAAATCAAAGTAAACACATGTATCTTTCAAATGGAAGTGTTTTGGTGTTATTTTGATGTCATTTGGTAGGCCAACAAAGTGATACAAAAAACCCTAAACCTTCTTGGAATTTCACAGCACAGCCATGGTACACTTCAAAGATCACTTCATAACTTCTAATCTATACTAGATAATAACATGAAACCTTTTCTATCTTAAACTAGACTAATAAGAGCATCATTTCACAGATTTTCAGAATCAACAGGAGTGATAATAGTGTCAAACTTATCATACAAAGAAGACTTAATTTCTGGAAGACAAAACACAAATCATACATGCACCCAATTACTTCACACAATTTCTATACAAACTCATGCTTTAACACTATGGACACACTAGAGTATGATCTACTTACCTTGCACCCAAAAGACTCCTTCAAAGGCCAAGCTCTCCAATCTTGAGTTTCTAAGTGTTTTTGTGAGAGAAGGCAAAATTCTATGAGAGGGGTGAAAAGGAACACTTATAAGCAAAGATGGGGGAGGCAGTGGGCAGGTACCAAGCAAGGGTTCCCAAGTGTCAAAGAATGGCACGCAAGTGGCTCACATGGCAAACAAGTGGCACTAAAGTAGCGTCCAAGTGGCTGTCATGCATCACATGGCGGCCACGCACGACGGCATTCTCCTTCTGTCACGCACGACGGTGCTCTGCCTCACGCTCAATCTGCCGTGACCCACTTTTCTTCTCTTCCTTCACTACTGTGCACGCACTCTTCCATACATGTTCTCTCTTCTTCTCTCTCTTACAGCCACACGCACTCTCTCTGCTTCGCCGCGTGCACTCTGTCGTGCGTACTCTTCCTTCCTCTCTCTCTTATCGCCATGCACACTCCACCGCATGCACTCTTCCTCTTCTTCTCTCTTACTGTCGTGCACGCCCACTGCCTCGTTCGTCTTCTCACTTCTTCTCTCTTACTGCCATGCGCACACTCCTCCCCTTCTTCCACCGTGCACTCTATTAGGCTGGGAGAGTCTGGGTCATTACATTATCCCCCCTTAAAAAGGATATTGTCCGCAAAATCATATACTTGATCATCACATAAATGGGGGTTTAACAATGGCATTCCTCTCCAAACAATCTACAGAGGCATGCACACACAACCAACTCAAGCCTAGAAGGGCGTCTAAGAGAAACAATTTCTATAGCCAAGACTCTACCTCCCAAACACACCGAGTTCGCCCCCTCCCCTCCCCTTAGAATTTCATTACAAGTTTTACACACTAAGCCATGAGTCACAAGTCAGGCAATGCAATACGCTCAAAGAATGCCAACAATTACTTATCATTGGCCTTGTAATATGCTCAAAGCATGTTAATTGAATCTCATATCTCCTCATGGTCCTACAATACTCTCAAAGCATACCAAGGGGTCTCATTTAATACTTAGGTGACATCCAAAATGTGACGTCATAACAGAGTGGAAAGGCAATCATGATCGAACAAAATTCTAATATCTCTTACAACAAATAAAAGGGCTTACCTTGAACCTTTGAGGTAGAAACCTTTCGCTCCTGGTCCACAAGTGCAAACACCCAACCTTGAGTCTTTGGCTTAGACTCACTCCTCATCATGGGGCAGTTTCTAATCCAGTACACTTGAAGCATGTCTTCGTCTTCAGCCAGCACTCGGGAGTCGCTTGACCGAGCTTCCCATAAGAACCACACTGCACCGGCTGGTTGTGCTTGATATCACCCTGAAAGGTCTTCTGGGCCTTACCATTTTTCCGATCTCCTCTTTCTTGGAATTATCTTGGAGGCGGGGGCCTTGCCTTCTGCTTCTCCCTCCTTAGCCAGTAATCATCTGTCATGACCCCGTCCCGTGACCCCATACCGTACATGTCAGAAGGTGGAAAACTGCGGGACCGTGACATGAGGTGGCAAACGTCACTCAAGTGGGAGTGGCTCAATGCATACAGAGACAGAATCAAAAGCAAATCATGAAATAAAACTAAAATCCATTCATCAAGACAATACTTAAATTTAAAGCATAGTCATATCCATTTACACATTCATTCACCAAAATTCTTTACAATCAATTCAAGGCACTACTGGCTCACAAAAATTACAGAGTTACATGAAACATCATAGTGGCATAGCCACCAAATACATACTATGAAAAGCTTCTAAGAGCAACTCCATTGGACTTCAAGCTTCACCTGGCCAACACACAGATCAGTCGCTTGGTCTTCAAGTCAAAGGCTATCACTTTACAATCATGGGAATGAGATGGAAGGAGCTAACACCCTAGTAAGAAGATCTACACCATTGCATTCCAACTTCATAAATAGTGATAGCAGTTAACTATGCTCACTAATTTATAAAGATATGAAGAAAATTTCCCTTATTATGCCTTTCAGTGCTTTAACAGTTTAAAAATAAATGCAAATCAATTATCATGAACATACAATTCATAAGTCATAAATCATTCCATCTTAGGCAGAACAATAAGGCTAATAGATCACAATTTCACATAGTAAAAGCAAGAGAACTACTTCTGAAATAGAAGTTCCATCGATCAAGTGAAGCCAATCCCGTAGCTTGAAACTTCTACCCTCATTAAGAAGGGAGGACAATGACAAGTGGGTGTCCCAGTTCGTAATGTCCTCACACACACACACATCCCTAGCACGCTTTGGGGTATTTGATAGGTAGTGGCCTTACAAGACATGACCCTCTCCTTGTACTCTTCTGGCGAGAGGGCGTTACACTACCAGTGGGTGTCCCAATGTGTAGTGCTCATAACAATTGTGGGGTGCGACCCTCCCTGTTACACAGTTTCCCTTCCCAACCACAGTCCTATCATTGGGGTCAAGGTACAGTCAACAGTTGCGGGCAAAAATAGTATCCAACCACCAATGGGTATCCCATTACGTGGTGGTCAGTATCTCAGCATATCAAAGGATATCAGTATCACAGTACTTCTCAGTATAATAGTGTCACTAGGGCATCTCATTGCGTAGTGGTCAATCTCGTAACATGTCATCGTATAACAGCCCCACTACTAATGGGTGTCCCATTGCATAGTGGTTAGTATCACAATATTAGTATTACAGTATCATAGTATCAGTGTCACATTATGACGATATCAGTATCTTGTACTGAGAGTAGCAATATCACAGTATGACAATAATAGTATCACAGTATGAGAGTAATAGTATCACAATATGAGAGTAACAGTATGACAGTGACGGTATCACAGTATGACATTAACAGTATCACAGTATCGCATTTTTCGCATTACAGTACCACATTTCAGTATCACAATTCACATTTCTTGCAATTTTAGACAGTGACGTCCGATCATAAATGGGTTCTTAAGTTTCGATCCATTAGGAATTCGGGGATGGTTCTAAAACAAATTTTACACAAAACACAGATATATATCAAATGGAGGTGGTTGCAAAGTGTTAGAACCTTGTTTGCCCCTTCGCAACTCATTAAATTGGAGACATTCCATCTGAAATCTGTTGTGCACTTGAGACAGTGACATGTCTTATTTAGCACAGTCATAACTTTCAATTCATAAGGAATTTTAAAGTGATTCCAAAACAAAAATTAGAATATAAATATGTAGCTTCCCAAAAATGGCAGCTTGAAAGCAATTTTTATCTATTTGGTCATTCAAAATTCCAGGAAAACCAAAGTGATAGTTTTGAATTTTAGTAAAATTTATCCACAGTGATAAGCCTTCACAAATAATTTCATAATTTTAAATCTAGGAGGAATTTAGAAATGATTTCTACATGAAAATTTAAGCCCACTCATAGATCATTCAAATAGAGGTGGTTTTGAGAAAAATTGGTTCCCATTTAGATAGTAAAAATCCATGGTAATAGTAGTGATAGTGATGAAACTACAGTGGCAGGTCTATACATATTAGGACATAACATTTCATTCATTATGAATATTAACATGGTTTAAACATGAAGATTGTAGTACACGCATATATACTTCTAATGTCAGTGATTTGAGGTTTGGACCTCATTTGATTGCTCAAATTCTTGCTACAAAAACATGAATGTTTCTGGAAATTTCATAGTGGCACAAGACATGCTTCATAAACATACTTCATAGATTTCACTTCACAGTAGACAATGTCACAAAATTGCTTCCATCTTGATTTAGACAAATATAAACACTTTTCTACAGATTTTTGTGAGCAATTGGTTCATGTTTAATACTAAGGTTCTTGATGAATTGAGACATCAAAACTGTGAAAGCAGTTTCAATTCATTCTTACCATTCATTTTTAGTTTCATACTTCAGCAAAATTATGGAAGCATTGGTGATTATACCCAGTTACCTGGTTCAACAATGCTTTCTTCCAACATAACTCCTTACAGTCCTATTTTTGCAATTTCTAGCAAAGGCTTCAAAAGATCTAAGAGAGAGAGAGAGAGAGAGAGAGAGAGAGCTCGGTTGACATATGGGAAAGGAGATGGGGGAGGTGAGGTGGCAACAAGCCACCTCCAAGTGGCACAAGGAGGGAGGTGACGTGGCAGCAAGCCACCTCCAAGTGGCACAAGGAGTACAACCATGTGTTTATAGGGGAAAGACAAGAAAAAGAAGAGGGAAAAGGAAAATTCCGATGGAGAAGGAGCCACGCGTGCTCCTTCTCCATCGGACTTTTCCTGCCGTGCGTGTCTTCCTGGCAGCAAAACGCTCGATCCTTACATCATCCCCCCCTTAAAAATTTTTTTTTCTCAAAATTGTCAGTTAATCAAATAGATGGGGGGTACTTATCCCGGATTTCATCCTCTCCTTCCCATGTTGCTTCTTCTCGCGAATGATATTGCCATTGAACCCAGACCAGGGGAATCTCTTTGTTGCGTAATACCTAAACCCTCCTGTCCATTATCTCAATTGGATGTTCAACATATGTCAAAGTTTCCCTGATCGGGATTGGCTCATACTTCAAGACATGGTACAGATCAAGCTGATACTTTCTCAACAATGACACACGAAAAACATCATGAATATTGACCAACTCGGGCGGTAGGGCCGGTCGATATGCCATGGCTCTGACTCTTTTTAAGATTTCAAGGGGTCCGATAAATCGTGGACTCAATTTTAACTTCTTGCCAAATCTCATAATGCCCTTAGTTGGCGACCCATTCCAAAAGACCCGATCACCCACTTCAAATTCAAAATCTCTTCTTCGATTGTTGACATAACTCTTCTGCCGACTCTTCGTTGTTTTGAGCCTTTCCCAAGTTAAAGCAATCTTTTCTGATGTTATCTGAACAACCTCTGCCCCTAACAATCTCCTTTCACTGACTTCATCCCAACATATGGGTGATATGCACTTCCTCCCATATAGTGCCTCGAAAGGTGCCATCTGGATACTAGCATGGAAACTATTGCTATAAGCAAACTTTATCAGAGGCAGATGATCATCCCAGTTTCTTTTGAACTATGCAATACAGGCCCTCAACATATCTTCCTAGTTCTGAATATTTCGATTGTCCATCAGTTTGGGGATGGAAAGCAGTACTAAAAGTGAGTTTGGTCCCCAAAGACGACTGCAGACTATTCCAAAATCTTGAAGTAAATCGAGAGTCCCTATCAGACACAATGCTAATAGGTACTCCATGCAGTCTCACTATCTTTTTGATATATAGCTGTGCTAGTTTATCCATGGTATACGTGGTGCGAATCGGTAAGAATTGAGCAGCTTTAGTTAATCGGTCCACAATGACCCAAACACTGTCGCGCCAAATGCCTGATCTAGGTAGGCCAGATACAAAGTCCATGGTGATGTGTTCCCACTTCCACTCTGGCATGGGTAAGGGCTATAACAGACCGGCAGGTTTCTGATGTTCAGCCTTCACTTGCTGACATGTCAAACGCTTAGAGACAAATTGTGTCACTTCCTTGTTCATACTATTAAATTAGAAGACCGTTTTTAGGTCCTGATAGATTTTTGTGCTTCATGGTTACACTGTATAATGGGAGTGGTGTGCTTCTTCTAGAATAACTCTTTTTACATTTTCTTCATTCGGAACACATATTCAACCTTTAAATCTCAACAATTCATCACTGCCCACAGCGAAGTCCTCTTTTCTTTCCAATTTCATTTCCTCGAGAATCTTCATGAGTTGAGGATCTCCTTTTTGTGCCGCTCGGATCTGCTGAAAGAGCTGGGGCTCTACCCTTATACATGAAATCATTCCTACCCCATCACTAACGGGTAGAGTCAGGTGCCATTCTACTGCATTTTCCAATAATTTCATCTCTCAAGCCATCATGTGGGCCACTGGTACCACAGGCTTCCTACTCAAGGTGTCTGCTATGACGTTTGTCTTTCCCGGGTGGTAGTTGATGGTACAGTCATAGTCATTTAACAAGTTCATCCATCTTCTTTGCCTCATGTTCAACTCTTTCTGAGAAAACAAATACTTAAGGCTCTTATGGTCAGTGAACACTATAAATTGGGTCCCATACAAATAACGCCTCCAAAATTTCAGGGCGAAACTACTGCACAAGCTCTAAATCATGAATGGGATAATTTTCCTCATATGGCTTATAAGCGAGCCCAGTGATGCGCAGGAGGATTGCATGAAACGTTCGAGGATATGGTGCAAGCGATGATGGAAAAGATTGACCGTATTGATGCTGGACACCATTCGGCTAATCACGAGGCCAATTCCCAACACTTTGATGGTGTACCTCCATAGTAGCTTCCTCCGTCTACCTCACAGGACAATTTTATCCCTCATCCGGTCTCTTAGTTAGATATTGACGCTATGGTCACCCACAGCCTAAAGAACAGACAAATTCTGGGCATACAGGGTGCGACACTTTATCAAAGACCATATCCTTCCTATATTGATCAGGTCCCATGCCCCTCAGACTTAAAAAAGGGAAGTTTCCTCTCTTCAGCAAAACCACCTCCCCAAACCAGCATATCGCCTACTTCCAGGCAGCATATCGGGAAGCAGCAGCTGACGAGAAACTTCTTCTCCACCAGTTCATTGAGACCCTTGATGGCCCAACATTCTAATGGTATGCCCGACTTCCTCCAAACTCGGTGCATACATGGCAGGAGATGGAGAAACTGTTCTATCAACGTTTCTATGAGGTCGAGAGAGAGGTTCAAACTATCGAACTTCTCACTCTGACTCAAGAACCAGATGAACTCGTGGATTAGTTCATATCAAGATGGAGAAACTTGGCTTCCCTCCATCCTAATCTATGCATGAGAAGGAAGCAGTCCAGACTTGCTCGCGGAACATGCGATCTGAAATCATGTCGAGGCCTCCAATCCGACCTCCATATCAGAGTTGATATCTAAAATAGTTCGCATAGAAAGTTTGTCACGCCATCATCGTGGGACTCGACAACCATCTACAAATTCAACAAACAACCGGGGTAATGGTAGCTCTCGAAATAACACATGGGGCAGCTATCAAAAGGGGCTAATCAGTACAACCATCATGGTCACTGATTCAAAGAAGGCTCCCTTCCAAATTTTTGACCTCTCTAAAGGGGTAACCGCGACAACAGTAACACCCCAGGCTGGCAAGCAGCAACTGTCGTACAATCAGGTACCTCCACTAGCCAACCTTGATTAGGGTGATTATTTCACCAGACATAGGAACAAGGTCTATCCCTTTGAGAAGGAATGGGTCCTTGTGCTTTTCCAGTTACTATTGGAGTAGAATATGATATAGCTTCCAGAAACCAAGTTCCATGAGCTGTCTGGCCTTGACACTCGGCGAATTATTGTGCCTACCATCGGAGGATCAATCATCCCACAGATGACTGCTATATGCTAAAGGATATCATTGACGCCCTCATTCTGAAAGGTCAGATAAAGCTTGAAGATTAAAAGAAGGCCTTCGGGGCAGCTAAGGCCTACCATGTCATAACCATTCAAGAGGAAGATGAAATGCCTGATATCCTCCACGCTTTCTTCATTATAATGCTTCAAGAAGGTATAATCGCATTGAAGCAGGCAAGGAAACCCCATCGCCTTGCTGAGGGGACTGAAGATTGTTGGTGCCCATTGCATCAGATAAGAGGTCATTATTTGTCAAAATGCACGAGTTTCCTTGATATATTCGTAAAGAAGATATAGGAGTGTCAAGAATTTTACAATCTCCCCATAACTAATCTCCAAATCACTTCTCCATCAAGGCAAGAAGATCTGACAAACCAGGACCTTCCTATCAGTGACTCAATCTCTGCGGAACCCTCGGATTCCCAGCCATGGATAACTTACCATGGCCGAAGCAGACTCAAGTCCTTAAGACGAGAAGCGGTTTGCCAAGCTAGAGCAGTTTGCCACCCCAGCGAGACGAATCAGGCATCACGTCAGTAAACCAAAACGAGATGGGCACCAAGGGCTGCTTGTTAAAGAAACAAGACAGGTCAGGAATTTCTTGGGCTCCTTCCCCCGTTGCCAACCTTGACACATTCTATTTTCCTTCTTCATCCGGTCAAGAGAATGCCCCTGTCTCATCTCCCACTTAGAACACGTTCAATGAGGGTGACGACGTTAAAAGCACGCCCCAACGGTCTAAGCAAGAGAAATACCTAAAAGATCCCCTGTATCGTCCAACTCTGGCGATGATGTAAAAAGCTGCCCAGATTGGTCTGAAGTGGGGAACGACCTTAAAAGTCCCCCACCTTCTAACCCTACTCCTCCTTCTTCTCATTCTTCCTTGTCTATGTCTCCTGCAGGTACAACCTTGATATGTCCGGGCTTCGATTCTCTCAATAGAGGACTTGAGGGATCCAATATAACCAGGAAGTAATGGAAATGATTGAGAAAGACCCTCGCACAGGCAGCAGGATTCCTAACAGTTGCTGATGCCCTAGCAGCTAAAGCTAAGGTAGAGCCACCTTCTTCAAAGAAGCGCAAGAAGTCGAAGCTAAAGAAACCCTAGTGGTCCCCTGAGCCTGTCTTCGAGTAGAGATTGAGCGTGTCGAGAGGGCAAAGATTCTATTCTCAGGGAGCTTCCTGCATGGTGCAAATTTCAGGAGCAATACCCACTACAGGGCAGATAAATCTCATATCAGCGAAGAAGTCGGGCACCTTGAACTTCCCTAGTCTGCCATGGCCCCTTAATCTAGAGGCTAGTATGCCTATCCTACAACTCCCTAGGCTTCTTCCTAAGCCCAATACCTTAAACAATCCTCCTATTCTCCAATTTCTTGGGACCCCTTTTATCTCATGCACACAGCCCCTTCTGAAACCTCAAACTTCGGTCACTCGAACCAAGCCCGCCGTGCAATCAAGTCAGCCAGCCGGCCAAAATAAACCCACTTTACCCAAACCTGCTCCTCAAACCAATATACCCACCAAATCTGTGGTAAGACCAAGAGCACAAGGCCTTGATCAGGAAAAGGTGAAATATGATGTGATAGGACATCTACGAAAGCTTCCAACCCTTCTCAGTGTCTCCGACGCCCTCATACTCTCAAAGGATTATCGAATGCATTGATTCAAGCTCTCTTTGACCCAGAAGTATCCGAGACCGAGGTAGATCCGACAATTCTGCTGCGACGTAATCACCTTTTCAGAAGACGATCTGCGGCTAGGGGAAATGTTTCATAATCGCCCTCTCTTTGTTACTGGTGAATTACATGCATGCCCCATCAATTGAATTATGTTAGATGGAGGGTCAACAGTCAACCTGATTCCAAGGAGGATCCTTACTTTCTTAGGATTGTGGTCAGAAGATCTTACCCTGACCCACGTCACAGTTCAAGGGTTCAACCAATCAAGGGAGAAGCCGATTAGCATGGTATGCCTTCTTTTTAAGATCGGTGAGCTGAACGATTACGTACAGTTTCATGTAATCAACACCGATACTTCTTACAATATCCTCCTCGGTCGGCTAGGGCTCCATGACCAACGTGGTTCCATCACATTGCATCAGTGCTTCAAATATAGCCAAGATGGAAGACAACATACGGTCTATGCTGATAAAAGATTGTTCCCTATGGCCAAAATTCACTACGCCAATACTAAATATTACTTCACAGATCTGGCGTTGCCTCAAAAGCCAAGTTATGAAGGTCATGATTCTACAAGGAAGATTGCGTCCTTGTCTCATGAAGATGTTGAGGATGTTAGAAGGACGATAGTGAACATATTCAAGGAAGAAGAAAGGCAAGGTAGAATTTTACCCCTAACTACTCTTCATTCCAACATCCCAACCATCATCCCTCAAGAAACTCCCTCTTCTTTTGAAAAAGGGTCTTCACCTTCTGCCCCCAGTTCTGAGCCACCTTGGCCGAAAAATGAACCAGAAGTCAATTATGAGATCGAGCAGGCCATGGGGGTAGAATTCCTGGTTCCAAGGATCACCTATACGTCGGGCCATTAGAAAGTCTTGCATATCCCCATTGCACTCTTGAAAGCTGAAGCAATATGATAACTTCCACGAAGAGTTTTTCAAAGTCCGTTCGCTATAAGTATAGAGGATGTTCCTAAGACCGTTGTCCAGCCAAAAGTTTAACTTTTCCCCGACCTCTCAGGAGAGAAGCACGGCGAAGGGCACCTTCCTCCCCCTCAAGCAGACTTGAGAACCGAAGTCCGCAGTCTTCAAAGTCAATTGAAGGCCATGTGTATTGTTTCAAAGCATATCAAAGAGTTTGTGATGGCGACTAAAAGCTATGACGAGCTTGAAGTAAACAAGCCACCGACATAGGCTTGGCCCCTCTTGATTGGATTGTCTATAGCAACCAAGCTCACCAAATCATGAGGAAAATGAACTATGAGCCTTTGGCCAATCAGACATTGAAAGGACAAAAAGCAATGACTCCCTATTTCGAAGTTATCCAAGCTGCGGCAACCCACCATGGGGCTAAACAAGGCCTAGGGTATTAGTCTCTTGGGATAATGAAAGTATCGAGAGGCATTCAATAGAATCACATGAAGTGCAACAAAAGTAAAGATAGAATGAAATCATGCAGTAAAGTCAATAAAAAAGGGAAGCGCTTTATTCATCAATCAAACTCAGAAACGATCAATCATTTTATTGATATCTGCACTGCATGCTTCAAGAGAAGTCTCGGTGCGTTGAACACGTGCCTTCAGCTCCGCCATTGTTTGAGTCCCCTCTGTCATCACCACAGTTTCTGACTCAATTGTGCCATCGAGTTCGGACAAATCTGCAACCAAAGAGGCTTCCATGGCCTTCCTTTGAGGCATCTCTATCTCGAGGCCCGTGATTTCTTCTTTCAGTATTTGCATTGCCTCCTTGAATTCGATCATTCTCTTGAAGCTTCCTTGTGCCTCTCTCTTGAGGTCCTGCTGACGCAAAGTTATCAAGGCTTTCTTCTCAATACAAGCATCTATCTTCTCATGACTGCGCAAGATCAATTCTTCCAAGGAGGCTACCCTTCTGGTTTCTTCATCATGATGCAGCACTCGCAACTGCCAGTTCTCCAACTCGTTTAGAGTTTCATCAAAATGGGAATGCACCTCTGTCGCCGTCCCAATCGCAGAAGTCGCGATGAACTCCCTCAGCCTTGCCAAACCTTCACCCAGCTCGTCGAAAGGCAGATCCCTCAAGCCTTGAAGGCCTACTCTAAACATGCCTTCAATCATGCTAGAAACACCACAAAAAATAGGCTGGCATAGTACTAATGAGGCCACAACTGCAGAAGACACCTCGACCTCAAGGATCGGGCTTGTTGAAGTGATAGCCATCTAATCCATTGGCTCCTCTGAAACAAGGGCAAAGCCTAAAGCTTCTTTCCCTTCAGGCTCATAGCCACGGGCTCTTCGAAGCCAACCTCACCATCTTGATCCTCTCTTATGGGGACCTCTACTACTATCCCAACATGCATTAAAGGAACCTGTTCCCCTTGCTCTTCACCGTCCTGAACTTTCACCTCAGCATCACCAAGTTCAGGAATTGCCTCTTCTCTTTGGCCTTCCTCATCCGACTCATCTCTGGTAATGGCTTCCTCCATTTGGCCCTGGCCTTCAATGGCTAGAACCTTTGCAACAAAGAGCTCAGTCCCCCCATATTCATGGCTCGGGACCATGAGAGCAGCAACCTCTTGGTGCTCGGGCACGTCATCCACTTCAAGCTCTTCTCCTTAAGCCATAGCCCTACCTCAGTCGAGGCATTAAACTCCTCATGCATGGAGGCCACATCGACAGTAGAGCCCCTATTTAGAGTAGTTGCTTCAGGGCTCTCATCCTCTTTAGTCTCCACCCGAGCTGCCTCAGACTCAGGAACTACCTCAGGACTTAAGGGTGTCTCTCTAAGATTTGGAGTACCCTCCCGGTCAAAAGCAACGTCAATACGCTCAGAGCTATCAGAGTCGTCCGTCTCAGTTTTTGAAGAAAAAGAAAAAATTTTAACAGAATCAGAAGATGTTTCAGAAAGCACAAAGTGTGATGCTAAAAGAATTTTTAAAAGATCAAAAGAGGAAGTCCTACCTCTTGTTTCTGACACCACAGGAAACTTGTTGCTCTTTTGCCTTTGAATACTCCCACTAGCTGAAGATAATGCAAGGGTGTCCGCTGTAGTCAGGAGCTTTCTTTTCTTTCCTCCTCCTGGAGTAGGAGCTGCCACCTCAGATCCTCCTCCTGGAGTAGGAGCTGCCACCTCAGATCCACCTCCCTGAGAAGACCCTCCAGCCAATTTGTTGTGAGGACTGCTCCCGATTAGGACTTTCAAGTCATGTGGTGGATGCTTCTCACAACCAAGGACTTGTCGCCTCTCATTCCATTCAAAGATCGAGCTGAGATTGTCGAAGACACTCCCAGTCATCGTCTTCATTGCAAAGAACTCTGGTTAGGCCTCATTAGCAGCTATCTCGCGCAGAAGACCCAAAGCCTGCCAGTTAGAGGGATAATCCAAGGCGAACATGGTGTCGGGAGTAGAAGCATCCGCCAGCCTCCTTTGCCAGGTAACCTAGCGTCAGTTACCATTCACCCCATTCCAAGGGTGATCCTTATCTCAATAGCCCTTACTGGTGACCCTTCACTAGTTAACGTATGCCCTGGTTGTTTGAACTCTCCTACCAAAGTGAGGCAGCATATATTTGCTGGTCTCTGTCATTTCAAGACACAAGGACCAAGCAGTCCGTATATGCTCCAGCACCCAACACTCTCGAAAGATTCCAAACTCTTATGCCCTCCCCTTATACACCTTACTTCGGCACTTCTAGAAGAATACCGAGAAGGGGCAGCCTTGGTCCGGCCCGTGCTGACAGGCGAAGCGATGCGGGAAATACCCCTCCAGCCGGGCACTGTGTGGAGTCTGATAAGGTAAGACTCCCCCTCTGATGCTCAGCATGAACATGAGTTCCTTAATTGTTGTTGGGGCACCATCCAGTTCCTTCGCCAATTCATCAATGAAAGCACGTCAGTGAAGCTCCTGACCGGAAAATGGACTCTCCTCATGTTCGAAGAATTATTCTCGAACAGACCTCGAGCCTCCCCTTGGGTATGGAAGATAGCTGTTTGGCTCACAATCTTCATCAGGAAGGGCAACAATTTATTTCCTAAGCACTGATGCTTGACGTAGGTGTCAGGGAAATAAGACCCTAGCCACCCGTGCACATAATCCACATGGAACAAAGTTTTAAAATCTCCAGGAAAAGCTTCTCCTCCTACGATGTCGTTCCCTCCCTCTTTACCCTAATAGGCTTTTCCACTGGAGATGGCCCCCAAGCTATGGCATATGTTTCACTAGACTAGCTAAGCAAGGACATACTCACGCCCTCTGGCCATGTCGCATGCCACGTATAGTACCCCTGGATGAATGTCGTACCCTCAGTCAGGGAACAAAAATTTGCACAAGAATAAGGACAAGTAAGTGGCCAAGAAGAAATGGTCATCGACGGTCTCGAATTGATATATGGGAGGTCTCTCTTTTGCAACTGCCTCCTCTTTTCCCTTCGAAGTACCCTAACCGCCCTCAAGATAATCCCTGCAAAAGAATTTCACCCATTCTGTAAAGGTGACCCTGCCATTGGGAGATCAGCTTTCAATCAACTAAAAGGCCTCAAAGATCTTCGAAAGATTGGCTGGTGGCTCTTCCCCCCCCAAGTTAACACCACCAAAGATGATTGAGTTTGAGGGGACAAACTCATCATACATAGCCCCGATCATCGGGAGACCTTCAATGAAGTGAAGGTCGAGTAAAGAGATTCCTGCTTCATCCTAACCAAGAAGCCAAGTATTGCTTACATGGCTCCATGTCTCCAGCAATGCCTTTACTATATTGGAGAACCGGTCGTAGTAGCTGCCTGAACACTGGACCGGTGCTAATAGCGAAGTACTCTCAAGAGTGCTTCCATAAGAAGCTAATACCTTGGCAATCCAGGAAGCGTATCCCTTCAGATATTGGTTCTCTCCCTGAATCTAGAGGCCTTTTGTCGACCACCTTAGTAATCCCTTCGCCTGGACCATTCGCTTCCCCAAGGTGGGCAAGTTCTCCCCTGAAGCTATGTTCCGATGCATATAGTGAAGAAGTGTCATCCCTTCTTCAATACAGACATTGCCATCATTGCTCTCCCACACTTCAAAGCATACGAGGTCAGTAATAAAAGTGACGCAAACAGGCACTCTGGCTGGCTCAGCCAAATGGGTTTGCCCCTTGATAAAACTTCACCCACAAAATCACGAGCACCGATTTCCCCTTCCCTTGAGAGCCTCTTCACATCGGGGACTTGGTAAGAAAAACCAGCCTTTACAAAGGACTTAGTGGTTCACTCCTAAAAAGTTGCTAAGGCACCAGACCAATGCAGGTTGAGTCTGTCCAACACTCAGTGCCGGTTGAGCCTCTCAAACACTTAGCGCTGAGTGAGCTCCTCAATGCCCAGCACCGATTACATGTTAACGAATAGCGCCGGGTGAGTTTGTCGAACACTCAGCGTCGGTCGAGCTTCTCAATGCCCAATGCCGATTGAGCATGAACAATTAGCGCTGATTGAGTCTTTCAGCACTCACTGCCAGTTCAGATTGCCGACACCCCATCGCCAGTTGAGTTTATCAAAGGCCAGCGTCTGCTAAGAGCAAATCCCTCACATGTGCCACTAATCATAATCGTGACACCTCGAATTTAGTTGTGCCGACTGGCAACCATCGCCACATCATTTGGTGCCGCTTTACACTTGAGCAACTGATAACCGTACACTTTCCAAGGATGACAGTTCACCTCCAGCAACTGTACGCCTTCCTCGCAATAGTTCACCTCTAGCAACCGCACGCCTCCCCTGCGATGGTTCACCTCCACGATGGCCCACCTCCTACGACTGTTCATCTCCTGCCGAAACTATTCCTATACGACCGAAAACCAATCGAAGAACTTTCACGCCTGTGTTTTTAACCCGAGTGTGACCAAAACCTCATCGAGAAACCTTGGTGACACCACTAACAGTTTCGAAAAGTGGAGATAACCCTTGTAGAACTCTTGAAAGTGCCCGAAAACTTCTGCAACACCATGAGCAGTGCCAGAAAACTTCAACAATCACCGCGACACCCCTAAAAATCCCTACCAGAGAGGAAACGTGCACCAAGAATTTCCTCTCTTTCATGGAAAAACTTCCCAGAGGATTCCCCTCTCCCTGCTACCCTCTCTGCAACTTCGCCAATTTTGGGAAAAGTCCACACTCTGAAGGTTTTCTCTGTAAGACCCTTGCCAGAATCCTGCTTTCTGCAGAAGAATCTTCTCTGCAAAACTACTGCTGAAGTCTTACTGCTTGCTGGAACTTCAACCGGGCACACTCTCTCCTCATGGTTAAAGAAACGTTTTGCTTACATTTTTACCCTTGGTGAAAAATAAGGGAAAATGAGATTTTACCCCCTTATATAAACTACATTGCCCTCAAATGCCCCTGACAAACTCGAAATTACAGTTGCATCCAAGGGAAGCCAAGCAACGATGAGCCAGGTAGGACCTCGACCCGAGGCCCGAGGTAACTCTCATCCCTAGTGTCGATTGACTTAGCGCCGAGTGTAAATTTCAAGACGACCCTAGTGCAAGTTGACGCAACATGGGGTGAATTTCCAAACAACCCTAACGTCGAGTGTGTTTCCAAATACAACATTAGTGCCGGTTGACTTAGTGCCGGGTATGTCTAGAAAATGACCCCAGCGCTGGTTAACTCAGTGTTTGTTGTCTTAAGATAATACCACAGGTCATTCACAACACCAGCTTAACAGCGTCGGTTATGTTGTGAGAACTCAGCACCTGTTGAATATTTGTAATTAACCATCAGCGCTACATATGGCGTCGACCGTATTTCAAGCAATGTATGCCTTACAACTATCCCTAATGGAGTTGTACCCAAGCCCGAATTTGTCATTCCTAGTGGACTTGCAATCAGGCCACTGCACCTAAACTGTGACTTCCCCAATGGAGTCAAGAGTAGTCCCTCATCCCACACTAAGAGTCACACCCATACTGCAACCCATTATTCCTAATGAAGTTAGGGTATTTCTTACTTCCCCAATCACTAGTCGGTCAGCTTCACAGGAAGCTACCTTATCCCCAAGGAGTCGGGTTACCTGTTATCGAGACTCCTTTTTAACCCAGAGAGTACGCTTACCTTCATCAAGACCACCATTTCCATCATCCTTCATCAAGACCACCATTTCCTTCTGAGCCCTCAGTTTGTGAATAGTCTTAGCCATTTTATCCCCAAGGAGTCGGATTACCATCCACTAACCTATTCCTTATGAAGTTCCACCTACATGGTGACCTACACAATGGTCTAGTTGCACGACCCTAAATTGTTCGGTCCATACTGCATGACCCTAAACTGCTCTTCCATGGTCTAGTTGCACGACCCTAAAATGCTCGGTCCATACTGCATGACCCTAAACTGCTTAGCCTCGGTCCATACTGCATGACCCTAAACTGCTTAGCCTCGGTCCAGACTGCATGACCCTAAACTGCTCAGCCTCGGTCCATACTGCATGACCCTAAACTACTCAGCCTCGGTCAGTAATGCATGACCCTACACTGCTCATCCATGGTCCATATTGCAAGATGCTAAACTTCTCAACCTCGATTCATACAGCTTGACCCTAAACTGCTCAGCCTCGGTCCATATTGCATGACCCTAAACTGCTCAACACCATAGTCTGAACTATATGACCTTAAATTGCATGTTCCTAGATGTATGACTTTAAACTGCATAACCATGGCCCAACTGTATGACCTTAAACCATAGTCCACGTCCTAGCTGCATAACGATAAAAGGCTCAGCACCATGGTCCGAACTATATGACCTTAAACTGTAGCGGAGGTATAGTTGTTCGCCTTTAAACTGCCTGGTCCTAGGTTTACTACTTTAAACTACATAACCACGGTCTAGCTGTATGACCTTAAAGAATAGTGCACGTCCTTGCCACATGACAACAAACTACGTCGCGCAGGTCCTGGAGGCATGACCATAAACTCGCCACCACATACACGTGCACGACTTTTCGTGCACTTTCACGCACTCCTTCTCTAACCTACTTGTTAGTGTGCGCGCACCACCTTCATTACCTCCTTAGTGAGTTCACTCCTTTCGTCATCCTACATCATTTCCTAGTGAGTCTCACCCATGCTCACAAAATGGCAAACCATTTCACCATCCATACTCGATGTAAGTTAGTGCGTCACCATCATCCACTCACATTTCAGACATCATCCATCTCTCATAGGTAGCCTCAAGTCATCACCCCAAGTGAACCGAACCACCACCATGCTCACTCCATGGCTTCCATAGGCAGCCACCATCACCATTACGGTCTAGTTGTATGACCTTAAACCATAGTGCACGTCCAGGCCGCATGACATTAAACTGTTTCGTATAGGTCTCGAAGGCATGACCTTAAATATGTCCTCACAAAAAAAATAAAAATAAATGAATAATGGGCATGGTGTATACCTGAACAAGGGAACGCTATGAGTAAAAATGAAGAACGGGAATGGTCATGAAACTATGAGTAAAAGAGTTTCGTAAATAAAAACTGGGCACGGTGAAAACCCGAAAGGGCATCGTGAGTAAAAATGGACAAAAAAGGGTGGACATGACCAAAAGGTCATGGGGAAAAGAGGCCCAAATAAAAAGAAGTCGGTGAAAACCATCTCTAGAACGCCGCATCCCAAGTTCAAGCAAAAATCTGTAAAGGACTCTTGGACCAATAAACAAGTTGATGCAACACTCGTCTCAACAGGCGACTTTAGCCCTCACTCAAAAGAATAAAATCCTTGGTGGCATAAAACCAGGGAATAAAAAATATGAACTTCAAAGAAAAGATTCTGACAGTCTAAGTCTAGTTTCAAAAAGGACTTGAAAAGATAGAAAACTTGCCAAGACAACAAGACAAGTCTCATGAGGAAGAACATTGATCTTACGACATCATAAAACACACTTTACAAAGGAAAGAAACTGAAAAATCAAGGGAAAAATCTACCAGAGACTTCAACTCCCCGAGCCGACAGGCCTAGACCTTTAGGACCGGCTAACACTGCCCTTGACTGGACCCGGTAGTCGAGACCTAAAGTGGTACTCTGAACATCAAAAGCAAACCTGATGTAGCCGCAAACAACGCCGACCAAAGCAAACCAATAAACCCAGAGCAAATGGGAACAATGCCCTTCACCATGGCACTCAATTGCCAGATGGGCCCGATTCTGACTGACGAGGTCTGTACAAAATCCTTGGACTCAGAATCACAAACAGTCCGCACAAGTTGGTATCAAAAACGATGATTCTTGGCTCGAAAACATGATTCATGGCTCGAAGTTGGTATCAAAACGATCATCATGTCGAGCCCTACTAGAAAACAATAATCTTTCGATTAAACGGGCATCAGAACACCTTTGGGTCAACAATGGAAGATCACCAAGATCTCGAGCAGCAGCAGGGACTGTTTTGGAATTTCACACATTGTTAGGCAGGGGCAAAACAGTCTTTTGCACCCATTTTTCGAATTTCTTTTAATTTAATTAAATCTTAATTTTCAGCAATTAAGCGAGGCCTGCGAATTTGGTTGACATGTCAACTAGCAAGGCTTAGAGTCGGTTAGTCTTCTCTCTCTTCTTCTATTAGTCGACGAGGCCTAGTGTCAGTTGATCTTCTCTCTCTTCTTCTATCAATCGACGAGACCTAGCACCGGTTGGTCTTCTCTCTCTTCTTCTATCAGTTGCTGAGGTCTAACACCTGTTGGACTTCTCTATCTTCTTCTATCAGTCGGTGAGACCTAGCGTCGGTTGGTCTTCACTCTCTTCTTCTATAAGTCGGTGAGGCCTAACGCCAGTTGGTATTGCATGACCCTAAACTTCTCAGCCTCGGTCCATACTGCATGATCCAAAACTGCTTAGCCTCGATCCTTACTGCATGACCCTAAACTGCTCAGCCACGATCCATACTGCATGTTGTTCGGGACTTACTTGGGCTGACTCGTGTGGGTGCCCTCTTAGATCACGAAGAAAGCCCCCCAGTAATGAAATTGGTTCGGAATTGCCTCCCTTGGCTCGTATTCTTCTTATTTTCTGCTTTCCGACAATCACACGCATTTATGGCAAAGGTTATGGGACAGGTGGGTCTGACCTCACTCTTTTCCTCTTTGATGATCATACCCGTTCGAGTGTTATTGACTGTACCGAACGCAACAGCATACATCGAATGCCCACATAGTATACCCTCCTAAAAGAGATGCTATCTTCAGACGATCGTTTGACGGCATCCTTCTAAGATGCGTCGACTTCCAAGGAGCAAATAAAGTGCTCGAAGAAGTCCACTCGGCATCTATGGACTACACTAGTCCGATCCCAAGCTCTATAAACGAATACACAAGTTGGGATACTATTGGCCTTCCATGATCGCTGATTCCTTAAGCTATGCTAAAAAGTGCCAAGTATGCCAAATACACTCTAGCCTGGTTCACCAGCCTCCAGAGCCCGTACACCCAACAGTTTCATCATGGCCCTTCTCACAATGGGGTATGGACATCATAGGGCCTATTGACCCCCCTTCCACAATGGGCCATGTTTTTATCATAACTGCAACATATTACTTATCCAAGTGGGCTGAAGAGGTCCCCCTTAAGTAGGTTCCTAGGATAATGGTAGCCTACTTCGTTTGATATCATATCATATATCGCTTCGGAGTGCCCAACCGGATCATATATGACAACAGCCCTCAATTAGGATTCATCACATTGATTGCTTAGTTAACCAATTCAGGTTCGAATGGAGGTACTCGATTATGTACCACCCTCGGGCGAATGGATTAGCTGAGGCTTTCAATAAGACTTTATGTAATGTCTTAAGAAAGTCAGTATAAAAAACAAGGAAGAACTAACATGAGAAGCTTCCAAAAGCACTGTGGGTTTATCGTACTACTACTGATTCCACTCTTTATTCTCTGGTATATGGGTGTGAAGCAATTTTACCTCTCCAAATACAAATTCCTTCATTACGAGTCGCTATTCACCAAGGAATAACCGAAGATGAGAGAGTCAAGCTCCGGTATCAAGAATTGGATGCACTCAATGGAAAGAGGCTAGAGGCTCAGCAGAACCTTGAACTCAACCAAGGGAGAATGAAGAGGGCTTTTGACAAGTCTGTTAAGTTTCGCTTGTTCGCCCATGGTTATCTAATCTTAGCTGTCAAGAGGCATATTGTTATGCATGGCCTGCGTAAAGGGAATTTTGATCCTAAGTGGGAAGGTCCCTTTGTAGTAAGAAAGGTCTCGCTTAATGGAGCTTACTTAATGGCACATCCTGATGGAAAGGAGGCGTTATCCCCTATCAACAGGCGATACCTAAAGAAGTACTTTCTGTGATGTGTATTCAAAAGAAAGGGACTCAATGCGAAAACAAGCAAGATAGTCCAAACAAAATGCTAACTTTTTTTTTTTTTGGCAGTAAAAATGACTTATCAGAAATCATTACTAGGGAGGTTACAAGTCTCTTGTGTCTGAGGAAAAGTGGACGGTTACAAGCCAAAACTTGTACTCTTTCTCTTGCATCTGAGAGTAAGAGGACAGTTACAGGCCAAAACAAATACTTGTCCCATGAAAGGAGGCCCTTCTCATGAAGAAGGCCCTTCTAATGAAGAAGAAGCGAAACCACTTCGAGAGTTAGCTTTAATTCATCTGATGAGTAAGAGGATGGTTGCAGGTCATACGACAAAGCAAAGGCACTCTAAGAAGTTAGCCTCAGTCCATCCGACATGTATGTCAAACATACTAGCCATATACCTCATCTTATGTGTATGTCGAACATACGTGATAGGATCCATTCGACGAGTGTATCAAACACACAAGAGGGGCTGCCCTGGCAAGGAGCTGGTCTATGACGAGAAGCATTCCCTATTCACAGTGGATGCCCTTGCACAAAACAACATGGACCTCACTTTTGTCCTAGAGGATTTGGCTTCCAACATGTAACACAAGCCACGCCCCATCCTTCACCACTTTTTGCCATCCCATGAACATCGCCATATGTAGCTCATCATCGAGAGCGGCAAACCCCGCAAGTGACTTCCCGCCATACGCGAGAGTCTTTCATCGCATCGTGAGAAGCCACATGTGCTGATGAGCGCCGGCTGAAGCCAGCACCGATTGTGTTATCCAAAAGCCAGTGCTGGTTGTGCTCCTAGCCCTTAGCACCAGTTGCCTTTCTTGAGGTTCAGCGTCGGTTGTGTCAGCACTCCAAATCCTTAGCATCGGTTGCCTTAGTGTCAGTTGCACTTTTGTTAGCACTGGCTCTGTCGCGATTGTTCGCCTCTCGAGACTCCTCGTTTTTCAAAACTTGAAGTTTTCACATCTCCTTAATGGTCACACGATTTCCAAAGACGAAGGAAAAATCGTCACCAATCGTATGCCTTCCCCACGATGGTTCACCTCCTACAATCGTACGACCCACCTTCTGTGACCGTTCGTCTCCCGCTGGAACTTTTCCTATACAACCGAAAACCCACTAAAGAAATTTTCCGCTTGTGTTTATGGCTTGAGTGACACCAGAACCTCACTGGAAAACTCTTGCAAACTTCCCCTAAGTTCCCGAAAACTTCTGCAACACCACGAGCATTGCCAAAAAAAGTCCACAATCATCGAGAAACCCCTAAAACTCCAAACCGGAGACGAAACAGAATTTCCTCTCTTTCACAGAAAAACTTCTCGGAGGATTCTCCTCTCCCTACTACCGTCTCTATCACTTTGCCAATTCTGGTAAAAGCCACACCTCGAAGGTTTTCTCTGCAGGACCCTTGTCGGAATCCTGTTGTTTACCGAAGAATCTTCCCTGCAAAACTCATGCTGAAGTCTTACTGCTCGCCGAAACTTCAACCGGGCAGACTCTTTCCTCACGGTTAAAGAAAATTGTTGCTTAAGTTTTTACCCTCGGTGAAACATAAGAGAAAACAAGATTTTACGCAGTTATATGGACTGCGCTACCCTCAAATGCCCCTCACAAACTCGAAATTCTAGTTTCATCCAAGGGAAGCCAAGCAACGACAAGTCGGGTCGGGCCTCGACCTGAGGCCTGAGGTAACTCTCATCCACAATGTCGATTGACTTAGAGTCGGGTGGAAATTTCAAGACGACCCTAATGCCGATTGACGCAACGCCGGGTTAATTTCCAAACAACCCTAGCGCTGGTTGATTTAGCGCCAGGTGTGTTTCCAAATACAACGTTAGCACCAGTTGACATAGCGTCGGGTGTGTCTCGAAAACGACCCCAGCATCGGTTGTCTTCAGATAATACCACGGTTCATTCTCAACATCAGCTAAATAGTGTAGGTTGTGTTGTGTGAATTAAGTGCCGGTTGAATATTCGAAATCAACCATCAGTGCTACGCATGGCACCGACCGTATTTCAAGCAGTGAATTCCCTACCACTATCTCTAGTGGAGTTGTACCCAAGCCCAGATATGTCATCCATAGTGGACTTGCACCCAGGCCGTTGCAGCTAAATTGTGACTTCCCATCTCCAGCTAGGAGTCACACCTATACTACGGCCCATTATTCCCAGTGAAGTTAGTCATTCTTACTTCCCCAATTACTAGTGGGTCCGCTTTACACTAAGCTACCTTACCCCTAAGGAGTCGCGTTACCTGTTATAGAGACTCATATTTCACCCAGAGAGTAAACTTATCTCCTTTAAAACCACTACGAGGTCCACTGCTGCTGATCATCCTTCACCAAGACCACCATTTCCATCTGAGCCCTCAGTTTGGGAATAGTCTTAGCCATTTTATCCCCAGGGAGTCAGATTACCATCCATAGACTTATTCCCTATGATGCTCCACCTACATGGTAACCTACACAATGGTCTAGTTGCATGACCCTAAATTGCTCAGTCCATACTGCATGACACTAAACTTCTCAGCCACGGTCCATATTGCATGACACTAAACTGCTCAGCCGCAGTCCATACTGCATGACCTTAAACTGCTTAGTCATGGTCTAGTTGCACGACCCTAAACTGCTCGATCCATACTGCATGACCCTAAATTGCTCAACCGCGGTCCATACTGCATGACCCAAAACTGCTCAGCCTCAATCCATACTGCATGACCCTAAACTACTTAGCCACGATACATACTGCATGACCCTAAACTGCTAAGCCATGGTCCATACTGCATGACCCTAAACTGCTTAGCCTCAGTCCATACTGTATGACCCTAAACTGCTCAGCACCATGGTCCGAACTATATGACTTTAAACTATAGCTGAGGTCTAGTTGCGCATCCTTATACTGCATGGTCCTAGTTGTATGACTTTAAACTACATAACCATGGTCCAGCTATATGACCTTAAACCATAGTACATGTCCTAGCAGCATGACGATAAAAGGCTCAGCACAATGGTCCGAACTATGGGACCTTATACTGTAATGGAGGTCTAATTGTACGACCTTAAACTGCATGGTCCAAGTTGTACGACTGTCAACTACATAGCCATGGTCTAGCTATATGGCCTTAAACCATAGTGCACGTCCTGGCCGCATGATGATAAACTGCTCTATGGAGGTCTCAGAGGCATGACCATAAACTCGCCACCACATACGCGCACACGCCTCGTGCACTTTCACGCCCGCCTTCTCTAACCTACACGTTAGTGTGCGGCACCACCTTCGTTACCTCCTCAGTAAGTTCATTCCTTTCATCATCCTACATCATTCCCCAGTGGGTCCCACTCATGCTCACAAAACTGTGAACCATTATGCCATCCATACTCATTGTAAGTTAGTGGGTCACCATCATCCACTTATATTTCATACATCATCCATCTCTCATAAGAAGCCTCGAGCCATCTCCCCAAGTGAGCCAAACCACCATCATGCTCACTCCATGGCATTCATAGACTGGCATCCATCACCAGTACGGTCCAGCTGTATGACCTTAAACCATAGTGCATGTCTAGGCTGCATGACGTTAAACTATTTCGCACAGGTCCCGGAGTTATGACCTTAAATATGTCATCACAAAAAAATAAAGGAATAACGGACATTGGTGTATACCTGAAAAAGGGCATACTATGTGTAAAAAATTGACTGACGGGCATGGTCACGAAACCATGAGTAAAAGAGTTCCATGAATAAAAACTGGGTATGGTGAAAACCTGGAAGGCCATCGTGAGTAAAGGTGGGTTCGGGACTTACTCGGGCTGACTCGAGTGGGCACCCTCTTAGATCATGAAGAAAGCCCCCTAGTGATGAAACTTGTTCGAAATCGCCTCCCTTGGCACGTATTCTTCTTATTTTCTACTTTCCTGCAATCACACACATATATGGCAAAGGTTATGCGACAGGTGGGTCATGCCTCACCCTTTTCCTCTTTGATGCATGCGTATTAAAAAAGAATGAAGACAGATGGGGGGGGGGGAGAGAAGAATTTTACCAAGCGAGAAGATCAGAGCAGTGACTAGGCTGGTGGATGATTGGTGTAACGTGGTGGCGAAACGGGCTCCGTAATTGAGACCGGCTCATGGGATTGTTACTAGAAATTATTGCAAATATCGACTAGCCTAGTCACTGCTCTGATCTTCTCGCTTGGTCGAATTCTTCTCTCCCCCGATCTTTCTTTCTTCTTTTTGAATACGCATGCTTGCGTATGTTCATCAAAGAGGAAAAGGTGAGGCCTGACCCACCTGTCCGATAACCTTTTCCATATATGTGTGTGATTGCAAGAAAGCAGAAAATAAGAAGAATATGAGCCAAGGGAGCAATTCCGAACCAGTTTCATCACTGGGGGGCTATCTTCGTGATCTAAGAGGGCACCCACGTGAGTCAGGTCGACTAAGTCCTGAACCCACGTTTAAATTCCTCTCTCATCGGTTGGTAACACCTGCCCCCATTTTTGAACGACGTTCCCGAGAGAGCAATCTCACAAACTTCCTAGGTCTCTCCCGAAACCTGAGATGTGTGCCGCCTGATCCTTTGGGGATCCGGAGGGTGAGATTGAGGCACCTAACTAGCTTGGCGACTCCACTCAGTACTTACTATCCCTTAGTCGGATCGTTCTTGGCTAGTTTCTTCTTTATCTGCTTTCATTCTCTTTTCACATTCACTTATGGCTGCTGGGTTCTGTAACCCATTTATCCGGATCGAGGATTTTCTTATCCCCTTATTCAAGAGTGTCCCTAGGGAACAAGGTCCTTCGACTTCGTTCCCGACCATCCTCTTGAACAAAGACCCCTTGTCTAGCTCCTAGGTCTTAACCTGGACCTGTGTGAGGAGGGACTTGAAGGTTCCTCACTCCCCATCTCTTCGCTCTGGTGGAAACTCCACCAAGGCACCTTGCATGGGCGGCACTTATGTTGCCCCAGATAGCATGCACCCAGCCACCTGCAAGTCACTTGCCGGTCGAGTTCCTAAAATATGCCAAAAGGCTGCCCAATCCCTTTCTGCAAAAGGGAAGCAAGTTATCATTGCTCCTATGGGTCGCCATAAGGCTACCCCCCACATTCCTACACCATTGGTCTCTATCCCGAGAGGCTCAACACATCGAGGTGGAAACCCCATGGTTTTCACCCCTCACACACACCACAAGGCTCATGGATCACCCACTCGAGTCACACTTCGGGGCAACCCTTCTGTTGCCTCGAGACCGTGTTCAAGATCGAACCTTTCTGAGCCAGATCTTGCTCATGTCACTCATGTGCATCTCACTGCTTGGGGCAACGCCGTTATTGCTCCAACCCAAGTACATAGGAGACGACCTTCTCGTCCTCCTTCTATGCACACACAAGCGCACCCTGTAAGGGGCAGGCCTGCACCTGTTTTCATACAGACACCTGCTCGTAGTTCTCAGCCTCTCAAGGCTAGATCACTTGCACGTACTCGGGTTGACCCTCAGGTCTCTCGTAATCCTTCGTCAAGGGGCGCACACGCATCGCCATCTCAGACGTCCCCTCGTCCTCGACTCAGGCCTCCTCATGAGTCGACCCTGCTCCCCAAGTCGAGTTCAGTCAGGGGATGCTGACCCCTTACTGTGACTTAACATGTATGACCCGTCAAGCTCGCGACCTTCAGCTGCCACTAACGTTGACCTCCCTAGAGAAACGGTCAAGAGGATCGCACGAACAAGTTTGTGGATATGGTGCACGTGATGATGGAGAAGATCAATCGTATTGACACTGCATGCCAGTCGGATAACCATGAGGCTAATTCCCATCACTCTGATGGTGTACCTCCATGGCAGCCTTCTCCATCTACCTAACAGGACAATTTTGTCCTTCATTCGGTTTCTCAATCAGATATTGATGCTATGGTCACCCATAGCCTAAAGAACAGATAAATTTCAGGCATACGGGATGCGACACCTTATCAAAGACCATATCCTTCCTATATTGATCAGGTACCGTTCCCCTCAGACTATAAGAAAGGGAAGTTTCCTCTATTCAACGGAACCACCTCCCCAAACTCGTATATCGCCCACTTCTCGACAGTATGTTGGAAAACAGTAGCTGACAGGAGACTTCTTCTCTGCCAGTTCGTTGAGACCTTTGATGGCCCAGCATTCCAATGGTATGCTCGACTTCCTCCAAACTCGATACATACATGGGAGGAGATGGAGAAACTGTTCCATCAACGCTTCTATAAGGTCGAGAGAGAAGTTCAAACCATCGAGCTTCTCACCTTAACTCAAGACCCTGATGAGCCCATAGATCAATTCATATCAAGATGGAGAAACTTGGCTTCCCGCAATCCTAATCTTATGCCTGAGAAGGAAGCAGTCAAAACCATTGTGAGGAACATGCGACCTGAAATCGCTTTACATGTCGAGGCCTCTAATCTGACCTCCATGTCAGAGTTGATCTCTAAATTAGTTCACATAGAAAATTTGTCACGCCAACATGGTGGCTCACGACAACCATCTACAAGTTCAACGAACAATAGGGGTAATGGTGGCTTTCGGAATAACACACGGGGCAGACAACAGAAAGGGGTAATTAGTGCTGCTATTATGCTCACTGATTCAAAGAAGGCTCCCTCTTAAACTTTGGACCTCTCTAAAGAGGTAAGCATAACACCCCAGGCTGGCAAGTAGCAATAGTCGTACAATTGGGTTCCTCCACCAGCCAACTTTGATCGGAGTAATTATTTCACTAGGCGTAGGAATAAGGTCTATTCCTTCGAGAAGGAATGGGTCCCTGCACTGTTTCAGTTATTATTGGAGCAAAATATGATCCAGCTTCCGGAAACCAGGTTCCCTGAGCAATCTGGCCTTGACACTCAAGCAAATTATTGTGCGTACTATCGGAGGATCAACCATCCCACAGATGACTGCTACACAATGAAGAACATCATTGAGGTCCTGCTTCTGAAAGGTCAGATAAAGCGTGAAGATTTCAAGAAGGCCTTTGGGGCAACTGAGGCCTCCCATGCCGTAATCATTCAAGAGGAGCACGAAATGCTGGGTATCCTCTACGCCCTCTTCATTATAATTCTTCAGGAAGGCATAATCACACTAAAGTAGGCAAGGTAACCCTGCCACCTTGCCAAGGGGGTTGAAGATCATTGGTGCCCATTCAATCAGATAAGAGGTCATTATTAGTCAGAATGCATGACGTTTCTTGATATATTCGTAGAGAAGATGTGGGAGTGTAAAAACTTTTACATCCTCCCCGTAAGTGATCCCCAAATCACTTCCTCATCGGCGTAAGAACATCTCACAAGGCTGGACCTTCTGATCAATGACCCAGACTCTAGAGAACCGCCGACTTCCCAGTCATGGATGCTCTACCATGGCCGAAGCAGACTCAAGTCCTTAAGATGAGATGTGGTTTGCCAAGATAGAGCGGTTAGCCATCCCAGTGAGACGAATCAGACATCACTTCAAAAAATTAAAAAGAGACAGGCACCAAGGGCTGCTCACCGATGAAACAAAACCGCTCAACCCACAGTTCAATAGGAATTTCTCAGGCCCCTTCCTCCGTTTCCAACTTTGCTGGACTTCATCCCCCATTCAATCTTTTTTCCTTCTTCATCCTATCAAGAAGACGTCCTTATGACATCTTTCACTCATAAAATGTCCAATGAGGGTGACGACGTTAAAAGCACTCCCCAATGGTCAAAGCAAGGGAAAGACTTAAAAGATCCCCTACACCCGTCCAACTCTGGTGATGATGTAGAAAGCTGCGTAGATTGGTCTGATGAGGGGAATGACCTTAAAAGTCCCCCACCTTCTAACCCTACTCCTCCTTCTTCTCTTGCTTCTCATTCTCTTTCTCCTATGTCTTCTTCAGGTACGACCTTGATGTGCCTAGACTTCAAGGCTCTCAATCGAGAATTCGAAGGAATCAATATAAGTAGGACACAACGAAGCGATTGAGGAAGACCCTGGCATAGGCAGCAGGATTCTTAACAATTGCCAATGCCCTGGCAACTAAAATCAAGGGAAAGCCCCCTTCATCAAAGAAGCGTAAGAAGTCCAAGCCAAAGAAGCCCCAATGGCCCCTGAGCTCGACTTCGAATAGAGATGAAGATAGTCGAGGGGCAAAGTTTCTACTCTCAGGAAACTTGCTACATGATACAAGTCTGTGAAACACCAACCCATGTGAACCAAACATTACAGATAGCTGCTCAAACGCCGAGTGATTCGCATTGGCATACTTCTTGCACTACAATCATTGAATCACAAATTCCTTGCGATCTCTAAGATGAACTCCTACAGTACTAGAAACCATCCATGTTTATGGAAGACCCTTCCCTTCCTCAAACTGGGAAAGAAGCAAAAATTATAATCAACTCTGGGCCTCTATCGAAGGCAGAGATGTTAGGATCATGGGTCTCTGCATTTGAGTTCAATCAAAAGTTCCCTGAAAACAACGATGAAGAGTTGCAAGAGGCTCCTGAAGAATAGGAAGAAGGTGGTCAGGCCAGTGTTGACGAACTCGAAGAAATAAATCCTGAAGATGAAGCGGACCCTAGACCTACCTTCATTTTAACAAGAATGCCTCTAGACGAGAAGAGGTGTTCAATGCCTTCTTGAAAACGAACCGGGACGTCTTTTCTTGGCATTACCATGAGATGCCAGGTTTAGACCCTCAAGTCACCGTTCACGATTTTGGCATTGATCCGACTGTCAAACCTGTCAAACAGAAATTAAGAAGGTTCAGGCCTGATCTTGAAATGCAGATAGATGTCGAGTTAACTAAACTTAGACAAGAAGGTTTCATCTGTGAAGTCAAGTATCCGAAATGGCTAGCAAATGTCATTCCGATCAAGAAGAAGAATGGTCAAATAAGGGTATGTATTGACTTCTGCAATCTGAATACCGCTTGTCCCAAGGATGACTTCCCATTGCCATTTACTGAGATGCTCATCGACGCCACTGCTCATTGTCAAATCTTTTCCTTCATGGATGGATACTCCGGGTATAATCCGATATGGATGGCGCCTGAGGACGAAGAGGCCAAACCATTCTTAACTCTGAAAGGGGTCTTCTGTTAAACAATGATGCCTTTCAGATTAAAGAATGTCAACGCCACATACCAGAGAGCAATGATAACCATTTTCTGAGACATGATGCACAAAGAGGTGGAGTGTTATGTGGATGAATTGGTAAAGATAAGGATGCTTATATGAGAGATCTTGAAAAGGTGTCCAAACACTTGCATCTCCCTCAGCCAAAAATGAACCCGCTGAAACGTGCTTTTGGCGTGCATTCAAGAAAAGTATTGGGGTTCATCGTCAGACATTGAGGGCTTGAAGTTGAGCCAGTCAAGAACAAGGCAATCCAAGAAATGCCATCACTGACTTTACTTCGAGAACTGTGCTCCCTCCAAGGTCAATTGGCATACATTCGCAGATTCATCTCGAACCTCTCAAGTCATTGTAAACCCTTTACACACCTGCTAAAGAAAGATACACCATTCATCTGGGATGAAGCGTGTCATGCAGCCCTTGATGACATCAAACATTATTTACTCAACCCTACAGTACTCTCTACACCAGTATTGGGAAAGCCCCTCATTCTATACGTGACTGCCTTAGATGAGTCACTCGGAGCATTGTAGGCACAAAACAATGAAGAAGGAAAAGAGATTGGGTTATATTACCTCAGTCGCAGGATGTAAAAGGTCAAGAAGAATTATCCCCCGATAGAAAAGATGTGTCTAGCCCTAATCTTCGCAGTATAGTAGCTTCGCCATTACTTGCTTGGTCATTAAGTAAAACTTATGTCAAAAGTTGACCCTGTAAAGTTTCTCATGACATGCCCGTGCTTATTAGGACGCCTTACTAAGCGGCCATTATTGCAGATGGAGTTCGATATCATGTATGTCCTAAAGAAGGCCATCATGGGTTTGGCTCATTTTCTCACGGCACACCCCATACCGATAGAATCACCTTTATTAAGCGACCTCCCTGATGAAGAAGTATTTTGTGCTAACCTTGTTCATGCATGGGAATTATACTTCGATGGAGCTTTCCAATCAGATCGAGGAGGTGCTAGAGTAGTATTCTTGACTCCGAAAGGAGGAGTATTACCACTTTCTTTCTCTCTTGCTCAAACCGGTTCTCATAATGAGGCAGAATATCAGGCCCTTATAATCGGACTCGAGATAGCCTTCGATCTCGACTTGGAGTAGCTTAAGACCTATGGCGACTCTGAGTTGGTTATCTAGCAACTCAAAGGGATCTATGATGTGAGAAAAGACACTATCAGGACTTATCACGATACTGAAAAATCGTATATCACCCAGTTTGAAGACGTATCCCCGAGTCACATTCCCAGGAGGCTAAATTCGCAGGCCGATGCACTTGCAAAGCTTGACGCTACAATTAGTTGTCCTCATCAGGGCCCACGCTTGTTTGGGTGGTAGAATGAAGAAACATCGAACTAAGAACCCTAGGTCGATGCTGATGACAAGAGAAATATCTTCCCTGAGTGTCCCCCTTATCCATTTGGAGCACTTTTATCAGCCAAAGAAGTAATCAAAACTGAAAAAGTAATAGCACATAGTCAAAGAGCTAAGGGTCAAAATCAGGGACCAAAATTCTTTGACCTAATGTGCGCATAAATTGAGTAGGTAGAAGATTGAAGAGAGCCCATCACCAGTTTCCTAAAACATGGAAGGCTCCTGGAAGATATGCCGAATGCAATAGCCTACATCGAATGTCCACCAAGTATACCCTCCTCGAAGGAGATGCTCTCTTTAGATGGTCATTTGACGACATTCTTCTTAGATGCGTCGATATCCAAGGATCAAGTAAGGTGTTAGAAGAAGTCCACTCAGGGATCTGTGGACTACACCAGTCTGGTCCCAAGCTCTATGAACGAATACGCAGGTTGGGATACTATTTGCCTTCCATGATAACCGATTCCTTAATCTATGCTAAAAAGTGCAAAGTATGCCAAATACATTCCAGCTTGGTTCACCATCCTCCAGAGCCCTTACACTCAACGGTTGCATCATCGCCCTTCTCACGATGGGGTATCGACATCATAGGGCCTATTGACCCCGCTTCTGCAATTGACCATGTTTTTATCTTAGCTGCAGCAAATTACTTCTCTAAGGGCTGAAGCGGTCCCCCTTAAGCAGGTTCTTGGGATAGCGGTAGCCTACTTTGTTCGACATCATATCGTATATCGCTTCAGAATGCCTGACCGGATCATATCTGACAATGGCCCTCAATTTAGGAGTCATCACATTGATCGCTTAGTTAACCAATTCAGTTTCGAATGGAGGTACTCGACTATGTACCACCCTCGGGCTAATGGATTAGCTGAGGTTTTCAATAAGACTCTGTGCAATTTCTTACGAAAGTCAATATAAAAAACAAGGAAGAAATGGCATGAGATTCTTCCCGAAGCACTGTGGGCTTATCGTACTACTACACGAAATGCTACCAATTCCACTCCTTATTCTCTGGTCTATGAGGGTGAAGCAGTTTTACCTATCGAAATATAAATCCCTTCATTACGAGTCGCTATTCACCAAGGAATAACCGAAGATGAGATACTCAAGCTCCAATATCACGAATTGGATGAACTCGACAGAAAGAGGCTAGAGGCTCAGTAGAACCTTGAACTCAACTAAGGGAGAATGAAGAGGGCTTTTGACACGTCTGTCAAGATCCACTCATTTACCCGTGGAGGCCTATTGTCATGCATGGCGAGCGCAAAGGGAAGTTTGAGCCTAAGTGGGAAGGTCCCTTTATAGTAAAAAAGGTCTCACCCAATGGGGCCTACATATTGGCACATCCTGAAGGAGAGGAGGCAAGGTCCCCTATCAACAGACGATACCTAAAGAAGTATTATCCATGATGTGTATTCAAAAGAAAGGGATTCAACGAGAAATCAAGCGAGATATTCCAAAAGTAATGGTAACTCTTTTTATGTTTATTGCAGTAAAAATGAGTTACAAGTTATAAGAACATATTACTAGGGAGGTTACAAGTCTCTTGCGTCTGAGGATAAGAGGACGGTTACAAGCCAAAACTTGTACTCTTGCTCTTGCATCTAAGAGTAAGAGGACGGTTAAAGGCTAAAACAAATACCTGTCCCATGAAAGGAAGGCCCTTCTCATGAAGAAGAAGCAAACCCACCAAAGAAAGGCCCTTCTCATGAAGAAGAAGCGAAACCACTTGGAGAGTTAGGTTTAATTCATCCGACGAGTAAGAGCATGGTTACGGGCAGAAGACAAAGCAAAGCCATTCCAAGAAGTTTGCCTCAGTCCGTCCGACATGTATGTCAAACATACAAGCCAGATACCTCATTGGACATGTATGTCGAACATACGATGTATGATCCATTCGACGTGTGTATTAAATATACAAGAGGGGCTACCCTTGTAAGGAGCTGGCCTAGAACGAGAAGCATGCCCTGTTCACAGTGGATGCCCTTCCATAGAACAACATGGACCTCACTATTGTCTTGAAGGATTTGGCTTCCAACAGGTACCACAAGCCCGACCCCATCCTTAGCCCCTTTTTGCCTGCCCATGAACATCATCGTACGTAGATCATCGTCGAGCGCAGCGAACCCCGCACATTACTTACCTTCATATGTGAGCATCTTTCTTCTCATCGTGATAAGCCACATGTGCTGACGAGTATCGATTGAAGCCAACGCTGGTTGCGTTCTCCAAAGGCCAGCGACGGTTGTGTTCCTAGCCCTTAGTGTCAATTGCCTTTCTTAAGGTTAAACGTTGGTTGTGTCAGCAATCCAAACCATCAACGCCAGTTGCCTCAACCTCAGTTGCAGTTCTGTTAGTGTCGGCTCCATCGCGACTATTCACCTCCCGAGACTCCTCGTTTTTCAAAACATGAAGATTTCTCACCTCCTTAATGTCACACAATTTCCAAGGATGAAGGCCAAACCATCACCAACCGTACGCCTTCCCCATGAGGGTTCACCGCCTACAATCGTACGGCCGACATGTTGCAACAGTTCGTCTCCCGTAGGAACTTTTCTATGTGGCAAGAAACCCACTGAAGAAATTTTATGCCCGTGTTTTTTGCTTGAGTGACACCAGAACCTCACCAGAAAACTCCTGCAAACTTCCCCTAAGTTCCTGGAAACTTTCTGTAACACCACGAGCAGTGCCAAAAACCTTCCACAATCACTAGAAAACCCCTAAAAATCCCTACCAGAGAGGAAAGCTGCACCCAGAATTTCCTCTCTTTCGTAGAAAAACTTCCTAGAGGATTTCTCTCTCCCGGCTACACTCTCTGCAACTTCACCAATTCTAGGCAAAGTCCGAACCTCGAAGGTTTTCTCTACAAGACCCTTGCCGGAATCCTGCTGTTTGTCGAAGAATTTGGTTTAGTGCCCGAACGACCATGTTCCATTTTTTATCTTTTAGCCAGAGTATGGTTTTCGGTGGCTTGAAAGTGCAGCAATTTTGTATTCGTCAAATCTGACCGTCCATCATGTACGAGGTTCGGCTTTGATGAAACCGCAAATCTTGTGCTCACAATGGCTCTGATTTCGGGTCGATCCGATGTGAGATCGTCATGATGTGGCCACACGATTGAGGTGCGCTCCTGATGGAAAACCTGCAACCTTACCTTGAATTATGATCTTCTCTTGTGTATTTCTCCCAGCTCAGGCCACATCATGGGTTATGCCACATATCAAAATGCTTAGGTCAACAAGATGAACACACCCATAAAATTTGAGCTTGATCCAGCTTGGGATGAGAGAAATATGGCCTTTCAAATTTAAGCTCAAAACCCATGAACACAGTTTCCATTAATGGAAACTGGTTCACTGAGGGTGCACGGTAATAGTGTGTGACCTGCCTATTTCGAGTAATTTGGCCATAACATGGTCCAGGAACATCTGATAAAGTTGAAACTTGGTTCTTAAGGGTTTTTAGATGTTCTGAATCCAATGGAAGTGGTCATACGGTCGTTTGATGCTCCGGTGATAGGGATGTAGTTATAAGGTCTATTTCAGGACGATAGAGGTTGATTTTTCCAAAACTATTTATGCGTCTGCACTACCTTAAACTCGTAGTATTGTGAGGAAACTCCATAGGTGTTCTTAGGGGGCCTTTATCGATTTTCTTGAATCTTCTTTGACCATTCTGAGACTGTTGGAAATTTCGCTTATGGATCAGGGCTTATTATCCTACGGCTTTCATAGTACACAAGCATTTTGGTACCAACCCTTATCTTAGGGCAATGCACATTCATATAGTAGAGAAGGCAGGAAATTAGGGTGATGAAGAAGAAGGTTTGAATAAAGAAAAAAAAGAGAAGAAAACTTGACAAAGGGACGAGACTAGCATGATAGCTAGACCAGTACAGTGACCGACTCGGCGTGGTAGCAAGATGGGCACGGTACTCAGAACCAGCACGACAGCAATACTACATGAAACCAAGTTCGATATGACTGTTCTAATTTGGTGTGGCAGTAAGAGGGGCATGGTACTCAGGACCAGCATGACGGCAATACTGCTCGATAGCCAGACCGCTATGACAATACTAGACTGAGCCTTATCCTTTAGTCAAGTGAGCATGAGGAGAGAAAAAAAGAAAAGAGAACGAAGAGAAGGAGCGAGACGGCAAAGAGGTAGGATCCGGATGGCGTTGAGCATCGCCACCCACAGCTGTGGAGTAACAGTGCTGCGACCCTCACTGCTCATTACGAAAGGGTCAGGCAGCGAACTTCAAACGGCATTAGGCATCGCCATTGGCAACACGACAAGGTAGTGCATCCCTTGTGAGCGGTGATAGGCATCACAGTTGGCAACACGAGAATGCAACATATCCCTTATGGGCAGCGATAGCTTCGGGTGAGGTGCATGGAGGTTGGCATGGGACGTAAGAGAATCCTGCAGACAGAGATGGGCACCGAGCACATGACAGAAGCCTATGCACGGTGATAGGAACTGAGCACAAGAAAGTAGCCTGTGCACGGTGATAAGCATTGAGTGCACGAAAGAAGCCTGTTCACAGAGATAGGCACAGAGCGCACGAAAGATGCTTGTGGACTGTGATAGGCATTGCCACAACCCTTCGGCAGCGGCGATAGGCATCGCCGTCTGCGATAGGCACGCAATAGGGTGAGACCCCTGCGGGCAACAATAGGCATCATCGTCTGTGCTTACGCGGGATGCTGAGGATACACCTACGGACAGCGATGAGCAGCGCCATCTGCAAACTTCTTTGAGAGATAGAGACGAATGAAGAAAGGGAGAAAGAAGCTCACACATGGCGCTTTCATCGCCATGCACAATCTATGAAACCATAGGAAGGGAAAGAAAGAAAGAGGCATGCATGGCGCTACCACTACCGTGCATAGCCTTTGAGAAAAAAACTCAGACGAAAGAGAAAGAGAAGGAGAGAGTGAAGAGAAGAGAGGAAAGAAGATACGAGAGAGAAAACGGTTTACCTTAAGCCCAGGGGTGCCGACCCAAAAGTTTCTCTCTCCTTCCTCTCTCTCTCAAGACGCGACCCAACAATGAGAAAACATTTTATTAAGCAAAGTTCGATCCATGTGCAATGATAGTATGTGATATATATAATGCTTTACCCAAACATGGGTGGATTGGCCAAAATTAAACCTAATTGCTGAAAATTAAGATTTAATTGAATTAAATAAAATAGGAAAATAGGGTGCAAAATAACAGATTTGCCTCTTCCTAACAATTGGGTAAATTCTAGAACAGTCCCTACTGTTGCCCTAGAACGTGCGTGTTCTTTCATAGATGATTCGAGGCTGCTCTGATGTCTTTTGTCCGAAAGATTATTGTTCTCTTGTAGGGCTCGACATGGTGATCTATTTGATACCAACTTCGAGCCATGGATGGTGTTTTTAAGCCATGATCCTGTTACTTGAAATTTGGATGAATCTTACAAACTTAAAATCAATCATGTGCCTGTTCCCTTTTTAATTTTATGTGCTTTCTTCATAGGATCACACTGAGCATGTTGTCACGGTCATGTGGTAATAAACGTAGCTCAGTTTCGTGCCCGGACAAAGATTTCACAACTTTTGAGTTTTGACCGAAATTTGAAATTCTAGCTCCAAAATTCACAGCCACTTCATCGGCTTCATGTGCGAAATCTGACCGTTTATCACACACAGAGTTGGGATCAGTGATAGTTATGGATCTTATGCATGCAACGCAACTGATTTTACATCAATTGGGTTGACGAGCGTTGTGATTTGGCCAGCCGGGCGAGGCATGTCGTTGCTGATTTTTCTACAACTTTCTTCATGGATCAACAACTTCTCTCTAGCTTTTGTTCGCGCTTCAGCGTCGTCACGGGGCGTGCCGCATATCAAAACACTCATCTCGATGAGACTAACACGCTCACAAAATTTGAGCGAGATCCAACTTTGAATGAGTGAGATATGAGCGTTGCAAGTCACTATTCGTGACTGCCCCTTTAATGGTGATTACTTGCTTTGTGAACGCACAGGAATAATGTGCGGCTCCTCCTGTTTTGATCTTTTACCCATAACTTCTTCCTGGAGTGTCTGTTTAAGTTGAAATTTGACTTCTGTGGGTTTTCAATCGTATCAGATCTAATGGCCATGATTTAATAGCTTTTTGATGCATCGAAAATATAGTTTGAGTTACAGGGTCCGTTTTAGGGTTAGAGATAGATTTTGCCGAAACTATTTCTTAGTCTGCACTACCTTAGACATATCAGAATAATAAGAAATGTAGCAAGAGACTTTTTGGAGTCTTTATGAACACCTTAACCATTTTTGAGGCCATTCTGAGATTGTCAAAATTTCCATTGTTTGTTAGGCTTTATTGACGGGCTTCTTTTTATTCCGCATCGGGGACGTATGGTGTTGAAAAATATCTTCAAACAGCATGCCCCACCAAATGTCGTGCTTTGTGAGAAGCGAAAAGGATAACATTCCAAAAAATTCCTTTGGCTTTATTTCTTTTTTCTTCATAGCCACTGAACCATGTGAACGCCGAAGAGATCCATGCAATGTTGTAACTAGGATGCTCAAACATTTGGATGCAATGTACAGGTCCATCAGTGGAGACTTTAGGGGAGAAGAGACTTTGAGGGATCACCCTCAAGGGACTATTTGGTATTCTGACCACTAAGGCTTTTATGTGGACCTCGTTGACCAAAATCGGGCCTACCTGGCAGGTAAGTGCTATGAGCCTTCAGTCAACATTGTCTACTGCTACACCAGATTTTCTTTTGACAATCAGGGTACATTTGTACGCCCCATCCAACTGGGTCTAGTAAGGGGGCTTTTTGGTTGGCCTATCCTGAAGGTCTGGGCCTGTCGGCTAGGGGGGATTTTGATGAGGCGGCCTCGTGATGAGGCAACAACCAGAAGTCTCTGGCAGGTTCTACCTTGGCTTTGTCACTTTCTTGCCTTCATGAGCATCTTTAGCATTTTAACGGATTTATTGTTCATCGCACGCACCCTCAAGGACTCATTTGTTTTTTTTTTAGGGATGTGTTGTTCATCGCCCGCACCCTCAGGGACTCGTTTTGTTTTTGGGGTTGAAGTGTGGCAGATATTATGACACTCTCACTCTTGGATGAGCCATTTTGTGTTGTGATTAGATGTTAGCAATTGACGATTTTGTGTTGACCTCATTAGCTAGGATTACGCCTATGTAGCAATTGGGTGCCGACTGAGACTGTGATGCTGCATCAACCTGCTTTTTTTGGTCCAAGCACCCTTTACAGGTTTTCACCTAGACTAAGGAAATGGTGCTGTAAAGACGGTTTTCACCAACCTCGTTTATTTTTGGGCTCTTTTACCTATGACCTTGTGGCCATGTCTACCCTTTTCATCCGTTTTTGCTCACGGCGTCCTTTTGGGGATTTCACCATGCCCTGGTTTTTATTTTCATGGAACTCTTTTACTCATGGTTTTGTCACCATACTCGTCCGTCATTTTTACTCATGGCATTCCCCTATCCAGGTATTCACCATGCCTGCTATTTTCTTTTCTTCTTTTTGTGAAGGCATGTTTAAGGTCATGCCTTCGCGACCGGTGCGTAGCCTTCTACGTCATGTGGCCAAGACGTGCACTATAGTTTAGGGTCATACAACTGGACCACGATAGAGATGGATGGCAATCTATAGAGGCCATGGAGTGAGTGTGGTGGTGATTTTGACTCACTTTGGGGAGATGGAACGAGGCTACCTATGAAAGATGGATGATATATGTGTGGAAGGTGAAAAGTGGTGACCCACTAACCTACGAAAAGTATGGATAGTAGGATGGTTCGCCATTTTGTGAGCATGGGTGAGACTCACTGAGGAATGATAGATGATAGTAGTGAACTGCATGGACTCACTATGGAAGCAATGATGGTGGTGTGCTCACACGAATGGGTCAGTTAGGGAAGATGTGCATGAAAATTCACACAAAGGGCATGTACGCATGTGTGGGGGTGTCTTTAAAGTCATGCCTCCTGGACATCGGCAAAGTAGTTGATCATCATGTGGCCATGATGCACACTATGGTTTAAGGCCATATGGCTTGGACCGATGTTATGCAGTTTAAAGTCATGTAATTAGGACTATGCAGTTTATGGTCGTGCAACTAGACCTCCACTATAGTTGAAGGTCAAATAGTTTGGACCATGCAGTTTAGGGTCGTGCACCTAGACCAATTTAAGTGGGTTGCCATGTAGGTGAAGCTCCATGGGGAATAAGTCTGTGGATAGCAATTCGACTCTCCTGGGGATAAAAATGGTTAAAACCAGCAGGAGGTTTAGATGGAGAAGCAGACTTCATTGGGAATTAGGGGACAAGTATGACTCCCTATGGTGAAAGATGGAACTCCATGGCTCGTGAGAAAGTAACCCAACCCCTGGGGATAGGATAGCTTGGTGTACAACTGATCCAAGGGGATTGAAGGGGTAAGCATGTTACCACGAGGATAATGAACAATAGTATGTATGGAACTCCATTGTGAATGACAAGCCAGAGCACAGGTGCAACCCCACTAGGGATTAGTGAGATAAGAATGACCCTAACTCCACGGGGGATGATGGGCCACTATATGGATGTGACTTCTACTGGGGCTGAGGGAGGTGTGTTCATTTCACAGATTAAAGTCATGCGCATGGACTATTTATCATGTCGTTTTAATGTCTTGCTACAGGGACATGCGCTACAGTTTTAAGGTCTTATCGCTTAGACCATGGCTATGAAGTTTAAAGTCCTGCAGCTAAGACCATGCAGTTTAAGGTTGTGCAACATGACCTCCGCTACAGTTTAAGGTCATATAGTTTGGACCATGGTGCTAAGCCTTTCAACGTCATGCGACAAGGACATGCACTACAGTTAAGGTCATACAGCTAGACCGTGGTTATGCAGTTTCGAGTCATGCATCAAGGACTGTGCAGTTTAAGGTTGTGCAAGTAGATCTCTGCTACAGTTTAAGGTCATATAGTTTGGACCATGTAGTTTAGGGTTGTGCACCTAGACCATTACGGTGGCAAGGGAATGTGACTTCACACGGCCGTAACTGGAGACTTGACTCCCTAGGGATGGAAAGTGGTGGCCGCTTATGGGGATGTTAGGTCACGATCTGGGGGAAAGTGGGAAAAATCTACAGTTGACAGTGCGATAGCATGCGTACAGTGCTAGCATAGGAAATGTAATTGGTGCGACGCACGGTATTTAAGCCTTTGGTGAGGCGTACGACGATAACACTTTGTGAAGCGCGAGACAATAGCTTCTGAAGCGTGCGGCCATTGCCCTTTGTGAAGCGCATGACGATAGCCTTTTGTGAAGCACGCGGTGATAAGACAGAGCAATAGCAGTGGGTTCATGAGGCACAGGCGGCAATGACTTTCATTCGGGCCTCAGGCTTGACCTGCCCTGGCCTGGACCTATCGTTGTCTGAAGACAAGTATTGGAGCATCATTTCGAACTTGTGAGGGACACTTCGCAGCACTGCTGAGTATAAAAGGGGGAAAACCCCCATTTTACTGTTTTATCGAAAGGTAAAACAGTGAAGAAATTTTTTTAGAGAGAAAGAGAGTCGGAGCTTCCGTCAAGAGACCTCCGGCAAGAGTTTTCCAGTAAAACAGTGAAGAAAGGCTCGTCGTATACCAGCCTTCAAGAGCTTACCGGTGAACTTGAGCAAGTTGCGAATCTTTGGAACGTGCTTGCAGATGTTTTCTGTGAGTGTTGAGACATCCTGAGCAGGGAACAGGGAGCTTCACAGGGCTTCATTGAGACTCTGGCGAAACTGCAAGAGTCACAGTGGTACTCTGCTAGAATTTCAGTGATCTTTCGGTCGTTCTGTGTTTGCCGGGAAGGATAGAAAGAGGTCAAAGGATCCTGACGGTCTTCTGGTTATCGGGAGAGAAGAAGGAGAACCAGCAGTGAGCTCACCGGAAACACAGTGAAATTCTGACAAGTTGAGGAGTGCAAAGAAGGGAGAAGGGAAACCCGTAGGGTCACAAGGGAGTTTTTTCAAGAATTTGGTGGCGTTCAGTTAGCTTTGGTCACCAGTGGAAGAGAGGGAATAGACAGGGATGGTTTTCCCAACGAGTAGAAGTGAGTTCCCGACGAGGAGAGGAAACGCCAGTGAGAACCCGAGGCATCATGAGGATGTAACGATCGGGGAGGTGAAGGATCGTGGGATGGTGAACGGTCACCCTCCGCACATGCAATGACAGGCAACGTCGCGAGTGTCAGGCGGCGTGCCCAGATTTCGAGGGACGTGGCGTGCCGCACGGGTGACTCATGCAAACAGTTGGAGCACAAGTGTTAGACGTAGATGGCGTTACCCCACGCTTCTCTTGGTCCTTGTGCAGTGCTTCCAATTTACTTCGGCAGATGGCGATAGCCCCTTACTCGTGAGACAGAGATAGCCCTGCCTTCTGCACACGGCAATAGCCCTACCTTCTACGCACAGTGATAGCCTCCTTGTAAGAGTAGCTGGCTTTACGCCTTTTAGTGACATCCGGTGATACTCCCTTACGATTGTAGCCGGTGCTATGCCTTAGCGTTTTGTAGGAAGCCTTACGTAGCCGGCGATAGCCCTGCCTTCTGCGCACAACGATAAGGCTGCCTTTTAGTGACTTGTGCATAGCAGTGAAGCCTTTGTTTTAGTCTTCATAGCCCAACTTCTAGGCGCCATCCTAGATGTGAAGAACCTCATGTTGGAAGACATTTTTCATCACCATGGGTCCCCAATGTGAAATAAAAGGGAGAAGCCGGTCAATAAAGCCTAACAAACAGTGGAAATTTTGACAATTGCTTAATGGCCTCAAAACTGATCAAGATCTTCATAAACACTTCAAAAGGCCACCTGCCAAGTTTTTTCACAATCCGATATGTCTAGAACAGTGCAAACCAAGAAGCAGTTTTGGTAGAATCAACCTCTAGCACCCTAAAACAGACCCTATAACTATATTTTTGGTGTCTCAATTTGTTGTGGGACTATCTCCATTGGATCTGGCACTGTCGAAAACCCTTATGGATCACGTTTCGGCTTAATCGGGCACTCCAGGACAAAGTTATGGGGAAAAAACCAAAACAGGAGGAGTCGCACACTACTCCTGTGCGATCGCTCTGCAAGTAATCACCATTAAAGGCATAGTCACGAACAATGACTTTTGGGGTTTATATCTCACTCGTCCTAAGTTGAATTGGGTTAAAATTTTGTGATCGTGTTCGTCTCATCAAGACGAGCGTTTTGATATGTGGCACGCCCCGTGACGACGCTCTAGAGCATAGAAAAGATTGGGAGAAGTTGCTGATCCATGAAGAAAGTTGCAGGCAAATCAGCAACATCCCCTCTTGCTCGAGCGGCCAAATCACGGTGGTTGTTCTCCCGATCGACGGGAAACCAGTTCCATCGTGTGCGTAAGGTCTAGGGTTCTCTTTAGTCCGAACCCCGTACATGCTGAACGGTCGAATTCCACACACGAAGACGATGAAGTGACTGCAAATTCCAACCCAAAACTCCAAAGTTGCAAAATCCTCGTCTAGACACGAAATTGAGCTACGTTTGTTGTCACATGATTGTGATGGCATGGTCAGTGTGATTCAGTGAAGAAATTAAAGAAAAACATCTAGGAATGAGCACACCATTGATATGAAGTTTCAAGATTCATCCAAATTTCAAGTCGCATGATCGTGGCCTAAAAACACGATCCATGTCTCGAAGTTGGTATCAAATCGATCGCCATGCCGAGCCCTATAAGAAAACAGTCATCTTTCGATCAAATGGTAATCAGAACAACCCCAAATCATCCATGAAAGATCGTAAAAGTTCTAACGTAGGATAGGGACTGTTTTGGAGTTCTACATATTGTTAGGAAGGGGCAAATCTGTCATTTTACACCCTAATTTCTAATTTATTTTAATTCAATTAAATCTTAATTTCTAGCAATTAGGTTCACTTTTGATCAATCCACTCATGTTTGGGCACAACTCTATATATATCACGTACTATCATTGTACTCGAAAGACCTTGAAACCTTTGACCAAAAGAGAACTTGGCTTAGTAAAATTTCCATTTTGTCTTATTGTTGGTTCACGTTGTGAGATAGAGAAAAGGAGAGAGAAAATTTTGAAATTGTACCCTTAGGCTCAAGTAAATCATTCTCTCTCTTCTTTCCTTTTCATTTCTGATTCTCTTCTCTTTCTCAATCTCTCTTTTCTTCGGTTTCTTCTTCCTCGTCTGAGCCTCTCTCAGAGGCCATGCACGGCAGTAGTAGTGTCATGCATGTCTCTTTCTTTTCTTTTTCTCTTCTGTGGCTTTACAGGTCCCGCATGGCGATGGCAGTGCCATGCACGAGCTTCCTTCCCCTCTTTTTGTTCGCCTCTATCTCTCAACGAAGTTTGCAGATGGCGCTACTCATCACTATCCGCAATGTGTCCTTGAAATCTTAGCGAGGAGCACAGACGACAAAACTTGTTGCCGCCTGCTGGGGTCTTCCCTTGTTGAGCTCCTATTGTAGACAGCGATGCCTATCGCCGCTTGCGAAGGGTCGTGGCAGCACCTATCATCGTCCGCAAGCTTCCTTCGTGCGCTCGGTGCCTATCGTTGCTCTCGTGCTTCCTTCGTGCGTTCGGCGCCTATCGCCGTCCGTGAGCTTCCTTCACGTGCTCGGTGCCAATCGCCGTCCACGACGTTCCTTTGTGCGTTCGGTGCTTATCGTCATTCGCAAGCCTCTTCCTTGCATCTCACTCCTATTGTCGTGTACCTTAGAGGGAACTATCGTCATGCGCTTTGTAAATGGCTATCGTCACGCGCTTCACAAGAGGCTATCGCCGCCCGTGAGGTGGTGTTCTGCCTTCACATGTTGCTAAACGACAATGCCTAGCGCCACTTATACTTCACTCCTCACCATCTAGCCGTGAGCAGTAGTGTCAAGCGCCGTCCAAGGGTTGTGACACTACTACTCCACGGTTGATGGCGGCGATGCTTAGCGCCATTGGTATTCCATTTCTTTGTTGTCTCGTGCTTTTTTTCCATTCTTTTCTCTTCTCATTTGACTGAGGGTAGGCTCAGTCTAGCACTGCTATGGAAGTTTGCGTATCGAGTAGTATTGTTGTTGTGCTGGTCTTGAGTACCATGCCCATCTTGTCACCACACCAGATTAGGACAGTCTTATCGGCCTCAGTTTCGAGTACTATTGTCGTCATACTGGTCCTGAGTACTATGCCCGTCTTGCAACCACTCAGAGTCGGTCACTATCCAACTATTATGCTAGTATCCCTTCATCATGTTTTCCTCTCTTTTCTATCTTTATTTGAACCTTCCATTTCATCACCCTCTCATGTGAATGTAAATTGCCCTAAGACAAGGGTGGGCCCCTTTGGCCCACTTTTCGTGAAAATTAACTGTGTTAGTGTTGTGTAGATAACAAGGCGATAGCAGGTCAAGGGAGGCTATTCTAAACTAGCTAAAGCAGCTGGGGGACGTTCTTCATGATCTAAGAAGGCGCCCACATGAGCCAGCCCGAGAAGTCTCGAACCCAACTTTAATTCCTCTCTCATCGGTTGGCATACCTGCCCTTGCTCTTAGGAACGGTTCCCGAGAGAGAAATCTCAAATCTTGGGTTCCTTAATACCCGAGATACATGCCACCAAATCTTCTAGATCAGGAGGGTGAGATCAAGGCACCTAACCATCTTGGAGACTTGGGGACTTACTACCCCTTTGTCGGTTCGCTCTTGTTTGATCAGTTTCGTCTTTTACTTTTTGCATCGCATTATATGAAATCTGGGTTATGCAATTCATTCATCTGAGTTGGGGACTTTCTTATCCCCGCACTCGTTACTGTCCCAAGGAAGCAAGCTGCTCAAGCCTCCTTCCCTACACTCCTTCTGAGTTGGGACTCACAGTCTGGCTCTCAGGTTCTTTCTTGGATTGGTGCGAGAAGGGACTTGAAGGTCCTTGACTCCCCGCTTTCTCACCTTGGTGGACCCTCCAACAAGGCCCCTCACATTGGTAGCACAACTGCTATCGCACATAGCACGCACCCTGTTACTGGAAAAATCCCTTGCTGGTCATAATGCTGAGGTACGCTGGAAGGCTGCCTCGACCACTTTTGCGAAAGGCAAGCAGGTCATCATCGCTCCTGAGGGTCGCCACAAGGCAACCCCCCATGCTTCTTCACCACTTCAAACCTCTATGCCTAAAGGCCCGATACATTGAGACGAAGACCCTACGGCCTCCACCTCTCGTACACACCTGAAGGCTCATGGTCCAACCACTCGAGCCACTCCTCAGGGCAACTTTCATGTTGTCTTGAGCTCACATCTAGGGCTAAGTCTTCTCAGGCCAACCCCGCACGTGCCATGCATCTGCACCCCACAGCTCGAGGCAGCGCCAGTTCTGCGCCTGCTAGAGCACACGAGGGTCGACCGCTCTGTCCTCCCTCTCAGCACACACAGCTTCACCATGTGAGAGATAAGCTCTCGCCTAGTCCCTCACAGACACAAGCTTGTGGGTATCGACCTCCTAAGGTTAAACCAGCTGACCGTGCCCCGGCTGACCCCCAAGTCACCTGGACAGCCAACCTTAAAGGTGCAGACGCAGCGACTTTGCAAGTTCCTCCCAGATCCCGACTTAAGCGGAGTCATGAACCTATTCCTTCTTCTGTCACTCTCCCTTCACCAGGTTAGCACCTCGAGATCTAGTACTCAAAGCTTTTCCTTAAGAGTACCATCTTGAGTCAGCCGCCTCAGGCTAGGTATGCACCCGGGTCTCACAAAAGAACTCAGGGTAACAGCCTGTTGTCAGACAGGAGCCTGCAGCCTCCAAGGCAACGACTCAGACTACCCTCCATCCCTGGACCCCATTCTCTATTCCATTTAATAGACACAGCCTTGGCGTGCTCGAGAAAGGCAAGGCAGTCCATAACAGCCTCATGCTTAAGCAAAAGAGAAGTCTGCAGATCCTGACTAGAAAGGCCCCTAACGCAGTTGAGGTTACCACTCTTGGGGACCTCCTATCACACAATCACTTCTTCCCTCTGCGAATCTCAGAACTCGAGCAAGTCCAAGAATATGTCTCGATGATTACTGCTAAGAAGTCACGGTCCCAAGATCGTCATGAACCAGTCGTCACACGGTCGGCTCACAAGGCTCAAGTCAAGTCGGGGCATGCTGAGCCCCTGCAAACTGACTTGCCACGTATGACTCGCCAACCATGGCAGTCCGCTGCTACACCGGGCTCTAACCCTTCAAAAGAAATGGTCAATATCATGGTGATCAATAAGCAGGATGATTCCCAAGCAGAGCGGATGAATAGGTTCGAGGTAATGATGCAGTCCATCCTCTTAAAGATGGATCTCTTGGAGGCCTCTAAATCCTCTGCTTCTTCTCCTCATCATGAGGCCCACTCCCAGCTCTATGAAGATACAAGTACCAAGCAAACTACCCCACCGGTCTCCCAAGACATCTCTGCTCCTCGCACGGTCTCGCAAGCTGATATCGATGACTTGGTAACCCACAGTCTCAAGAACAAGGTCCCGGGCATGCAAGAGAAGTCACTCTACCAAAAGTCGTACCCATCATATATCGATCAAGTGCCTTTTCCCTCAAACTACCAAAAAGGGAAGCTCTCCCTGTTCAATAGTACTACGTCCGCTCACAAGCATACTGGTCACTTCCAAGCATCTTGTCGAGAGACAGCAACTAATGGGCAGCTTCTCCTTCATCAGTTCGGCGAGACTCTCGAAGGGTCAGCCTGCCAGTGGTATGCTCGGTTGCTTCCAAACTCGATGCATACATGGCAAGAAGTGGAGCAGTTGTTTTACCAACGCTTCTTTGAAGTCTAGAAGATGTGGAAACCATCGATCTCTTCACTTTGACTCAGGACCTTGGTGAGCCAGTTGACAAGTTCATCGCCCGATGGCGAGAGTTGGCAACCTTTTATGCCACTCCCATGACTGAAAAAGAAGCAGTTCAGACCTGCATATGGAATATGCTTCTTAAGATCGCCCTGCATGTCGAGGCGTCCAATCCACCCTCCATGTTTGAGTTCTTCTCTAAAGCAATTCGTATAGAAGATCTGTCCAAGCACCATGGCAGATCTTGTTAGCAACTTCCTGGCTTGAGCTCCCACTCCAACAATCGAGGCAACCAGTAAAAAGCAGTGATTAGTGTAGCCGTCACTGTGACTGACACAAAGAACGCAGCCCCCCAAACCTTGGAACTCTCCGAGGCACAAACTCCTCAGGCTGGAGGCAAGTAGCAGTCCCACATTAGGGCCCCAGCCCCAAAGAATATAAATTGAAATGACTTCTTAATCCAACACCAGAATAAGGTGTACCCCTTCGAGAAGGAGTGGGTTCTCGCATTGCTTCGGTTACTACTAGAGCTGAACATGATCCAACTGTCAGAGGTCAAAACTCCGGAGCTGGTCAGGGGGGAGACAAACGAGAAGTACTACACCTATCACAAGAGACTAGGCTACCCCACTCAAGACTGCTATACAAAAAAGACGTTATCAAAGCCCTTATGAACAAGGGCCAGATAAAGCTTGAAGAGTTAAAGAAAGAATTTGGGGCAACTGAGGCCACCCACATAGTGACAATCCAAGAAGGTGACGAAGCACCCACTATCTCCGTGTACTTTTCTCCATAATGCTCGAAGAATGACTCGTCACGCTTAGGCTGACAAGGTAGCCTAAGTTACTACCTCTAAGAACTAAGAACCTCTAGTGCTCGTATCATCTGGTATGAGGCCACGATCTAAGTGAATGCACTGGCTTTCACGACATCTTTGCACAGAAGATGCAGCAGTGCCAAGAAGTTAGTAACAGCTCAGAAGGACACCCTCAAGTCCCTGCTCCACCAGTACAAGAAGAACTCCCAACGCAAGCCCAGGGAAGCACTGAGCTAGACCCTCTGCAAGTCCTCTTTGAGGCAATACTCCAATAGGGTCTCGTCACCCCCAAACCCACCAGACAGCCTAAGTGTCTTGCCCAAGGTAAAGAAAATCTTTGTGCCCCTATCACCAGGTATGGGGTCATGAGTTGAAGGAATGTTATAGGTTTGAATCTATAGTCACGAAGAAAGTGCAGAAGGGCCACATTGTTTGTGCCATTCTTCCTGCACATTCCAAGCCAGCACTCCCATCCAAGAGGAAATCCCACTGTAGGTCCCTTTCGAGGACACCTCGGACCTTTCAGAGCCATCAACTTTTTAGCTTTGGAAAGTCTACTTTGGATGAAGTAGGCTAAAGTCCCAGAAAAGTGAGGCAGTCTACCAAGCCAAGGTTACCCATCTGCCCAATCAGATGAACCAAATCACTCTTCAGGGATCCAAAAGGAGGCGAGCACCCAGGACAGCTCGCTGAAGGAATCATATTCCTCAGCTGCCAACCGAGGAAGAATTTTTTAAGCCCCTTTTTCCACTGCCAACCTTACGGGTGTTTACGATGAAAATCTGACAGATCTTTTGATGAATATTTCTCGGATCTTGACACGTTAAACTTATGAAAATGAAACAAATAAAGTGGTAGAGACAGTGGGACAAATCGAATTTAGATATGAGGCTAGATCTGCCCCGGAACGAGCAGATCTACTCTTAGATCTATGGCAGAGCCAGCATGATCCAAGACACTAAAATACAATTTTTAAAGCAAACTAAAAAAAATAAGATCAAACTAAAGTGAAAAAATAAAAATAAGGAGAAGGAAAAGTGAAGAAATAATACCAAACCGGGGCCAGATGGCCAAGGACTCCTGAGCCTTCGAGGGATCACCCCTATCAGCACCAGCATCCTCTTTGCTGCTCTGATTTGGATGTTGACCAGCAGATCTCTAATGTATAAGGGTTAGATCTAGGGTTGTTGTGCCCTCGGTCTAATTCTGATCTAGGGTTTTTTTTTTTCTCTAGGTCTAGGTTCTCTCAGGCTTAAGGGTTAGGTTTTCAGGAGGCTAGGGTTTTTAAAGCTAACACTTTCCTAGGGTTTTTGGCCTTTTCAGAAGAAGTCTATCTACCTCTCTTGTTTACAACTTCATCTTCCCTTAAGCAACCATGAGAAAGGGATATACAAGGGTCAAAATCAGTTGGAAAGGATATGATCATGTAACAAACCAATCCCTATAAGAACAAAAATGGGTTTTAGAGGTCTCGAATCTGGTCGACAATGGTAGTGTCGCCTAGTCCAGGCTAGGCGACACTACTAGTGTCCCCCAAGTCAAAATGTATCAAAAGTGAAATATTTTCTTTCAAGTGTGTTCCTCAGCCTCTTATGAAGCTCTCAGCGAAAATTTGGGTCAAAACGGATTCTTTTACTATTTTTAATGAGTTTTTTATTAAAATAGGGCATTTACAAGAATTTGGGCCAAAACAAGGTTTTTGCAGGGTTCTGGGCAGCCAGACTGGTTCCGGGTCACAGGGTAGGCTGTGTGAACTATGTATTTTGGGTTTACTAGAATAGTATGGTTCTAAGGGTTTAGAAACCATAGAATTTTCAAGATTTAAAATGGGGTGTCTATAATGAGACTTCATCCGAAGCGCAGCTCGTCTCGTCCCTTCATTCAAACAGGCGGACGTCCCTGAGCCATCAACAGCTCGGGATTCGTCCAATATGGGTGAAAATTCTAAAAGCACCCCCCAATAGTCAAAGCCGGGGCAAGACCTAAAATATCCTCTGCACTTGTCCAATCCTGGTGACGACGTAAAAAGCTTCCCATAACCTAACTCTGCTTCTTCTTTTTCTCCTCCCTCCTCTTCTATTTCTTTTACATGTGTATGCTCCCAACTTCAATGATCTAAATAGAGAGCTCGAAGGCACCAACATCAGCAAGTCACATCGAAAGCGCCTGAGAAAGATGCTAACTTAGACGGCTAGCTTCCTAACCGTCGCCGACACCATGGCAGCTCAAGTCAGGACTGAGCCATCTTCAAGCTCCTATTCCAAAGAGGCCTCCCATATGGTGCAGATCTTGGAAGTACCATCTAGCACGGGGAAAATGAGTATAAGATCAGGGAAGAAGCAACAGCCCACACCTCAAAATCTCAAAGTTCTCAAATTTCTTGATCCTTCACTTTTCCCTCAACTGTAAACCTCTACATCCCTAATACAAATCCCTATTAATGCCCTCATCATAAAGAAGAAGCAAAACCACTTGCAAGTCAGCTTGAATTCATTTGCAGGTTGTTCTCAAAGAGGATGGCTACAGGCCAAAGGAAGAAGCCAACCATTTTCGAGTTAGCTTCAATTCGACTGACATACAAAGCAGACTTCTCTAGCAAGGAACTAGTCCATGACGGATTCCCTTCCTCCAAAACAACATGGACTTCATTGTTGTGCTGGAGGACTTGGCTTACAGTAAACCACAATGATCGGGCTTTCTTTTGGCCATCACTCTTGGCCCCTCACGAGACATCGTCCTCCATGGTTATCGCTGCATGCAACCCAACGCCATGCACAACCATCGTCTTGTGCAACTCAATTCCACGTTCTTCCATCACCGTGAGCAGGCCAACAACACATGCGACCATTGCCACGAGTGGCATGTTACCGAGCATGGATGTCATCGTGTGAAGGCAGCAATGCATGCGACTTAATGTCGTGCATGCCCTTGTCGTGCTCCGGTTCCCACTGTGCCCAATTCTCACGGAGCATTAACCCTCGCGCCTCTTTAGTTTCCCCAACCATCACCCCTAGGTTATGGTCCACCTTCTCACAACCCTTCACCTCCTCGACTGTTGCAGGCCTATGACACCTGGGGTCCTCATCGACATTTCATCTTCTCGCCAAGAACTCACCCCTGTTCACCAAAAAACCCTTTCTCGCCTTTTATTCGTGACTAGAGTTGGTAGAAAACTGACAGGGTTCCCCCAAAAGCTCCCCTGTGACCCTGTGGGTTTCCCTTCTCCCTTCTTTGCACTTCTGCAGTTTTCCCTAACTTACAAAAATTTCACTATGTTTTCGGGAAGCCAACCGCTGCTCCTCCTTCTTCTCTCCTAATAACCAAAGGACCGTCAGAGCCCCTTGTCCCTTCTGTAATTTATCAGCAGTAGCGAAACTACCAGAAAAGCACTAGACTCTTGCAGGAACACCACTGCTACTCTTGCAGTTTCACCGAACAAGGCTCGGAGAAGCTCTGTGAAGCCCTTGTTCCCTGCTTAGATAGCCTTAGCACTCTCCGAAAACACTTGCAAGCACGTTGCGAAGGCCTATGACCTACTCAAGCTCGCCAAAAGCTCCTGAAAGCCTGAGTACTGCAGACCAGAAAAACTCTGGCCGAAAATCTCTTGATAGAGGCTCCGACCCTCTCTCTCTAAAAACTTCCTTCACTGTTTTTACCCTTCTATAAAATAGTAAATTTTTCCCCCTTTTATACTCAGCAGTGCCACAAACTGCCCCTCACATGATTCAAAAGACACTACAGTCCTCATCTTCAGACAGCAATAAGACCAGGTTGGGGCGGGTCAAGCCCCAAACCCGAAGGAGTTATCGTCGCACGCTTTGTCAAGGGATTACCACCACGCACTTTATCAAAGGGCTATCGCCATGCACTTCATGAGGACTTATCGCCGTGAGCTTCACGAGGACTTATTGTCGTGCGCTTCATGAGGAATTATCGTTGTGCGCTTCATGAGGACTTATCATCGTGCGCTTCATGAGGATTTATCGCCACGCGCTTCACCCAGAGGCTATCGCCACATGCCTCATCGAGGAGCTATCGCCGCATGCCTCATCAAGGACTTAGCGTCGTGTGCCCTTCATTTAGGGATTAACGCAACATGTGCCATTCAAGGCCCAGTGTTGTGTGCATGCTATGGCACTCCCATCTATCATTTTGCCTCCTCATGAAGTTCATTCCATGCACCACAGTCTCACTCCTCATAAATGCCAGTCTCTAGTGATGGCTCTTCACCCCAGGGAGTCACATTCCCTTACCACATAATGGTCCGTGCTGCACGACCTTAAACTGCACAACCATGGCCTAGATGCATGACCCTAAACTGCATGGTCCAAACTATATGTCCTTAACTATTGTGGAGGTCTAGTTGCATGACCTTAAACTGCATGATCCTAGCTGCAGGACTTAAAATTGCATAACCGTGGTAGGAGTCACAAGACCTTAAAACTATTGTGCACATAGTCCATTCACATGACTTTAAGCTCAAAATGGACGTCATTATCCCCAATGGGGTTACACCTCTGCTCCTGACTGTAATTCCTAGTGGACTTGCATACAGGCCACTGACCCTTATCCCCCAGTAGGAGTCACATCCCTATTGTAGCCTATTATTCTCATGGAGTCGTGCTTACCCCTTTAATCCCCAATGCGTCTCTTTCGCTCTAACATCCCCATTAGAAGTCACATCCTATTGTGACTCGCTCTCCCCAGGAAGTTAGGTTCATCCTTATCTTTTCAATCCCCAGTGGGGTGGCATAGCAGAGGTACATGCATACCATTACTCATTATCCCCGTGGAGTCACACTGGTCTTCCTAATCCCCAGTGAAGTTCTCTTCCACTTACCATTACTCGTAAGTCCACCATCTTCATCTAAAGCACTCTGCTTGTGTATAGCCTTAACTATTTTATCCCCAGGGAGTCAAATTGTTATCCACAGACCTATCCCACATGGAGCTTCTTCCACATGGCGACCCACATAATGGTCAAACTATATGACCTTAAACTATAACAGATGTGCACTTGCATGACCTTAACTTGCATGGTCCGTGTTGCATGACCTTAAACTGCACAGCCTTGGTCCAGGTGCATGACCCTAAACTACATGGTCCAAACTATATGACATTAAACTGTAGTGGAGGTCTAGTTACACGACCTTCGTGCTACATGACTTAAACAGCACAGCCTTGGTCTAGGTACACGACCCTAAACTGTATGGTCCAAACTATATGACCTTAAACTGTAGTGGAGGTCTAGTTGCACGACCCTAAACTACGTGGACGCATGGCGATAAACTGATTTGCACAGGTCCCAGAGGCATGACCTTAAAGTCGCCCGCACACATGCACACATGCCCTTTACGTGCATCTTCACGCATGCCTTCCTAAACAGACCCATTCATGTGCACACACCACTTTCATTGCTTAACCAGAATTCATTCACTTCACTACTACCATCCATGATTCCTCACTGAGTCTCACTCATCCTCACAAAATGGCGAACCATTTCACCATCCAAACTCGTCGTCAACTAGTGGGTCAACACTTTCCACCCACCATTCATACATCATCCATCTTTCATAGGTAGCCTCATGCCATCTCCCCAAAGTGAGTCAAAATCACCACCATACTCACTTCATGGCCTCAACAAACTACCATTCACCACCATTGCGGTCTAGCTGTATGACCTTAAACTATAGTGCATGTCCTGGTCGAATGACTTTAAACAGCTTCGCATAGGTCCCAAAGGCATGACCTTAAACACGCATTCACAATAAAAAAGAGAAAAAGAAGAAAAATTAACAGGCATGGTGTATACCTGAACAAGGGAACGCCATGAGTAAAAATGACAGACGGGCATGGTCACGAAACCACGAGTAAAAGACTTCCGTAAAAATAAAACACGGGCACGATGAAAACCCTAAAAAGGGCACCATAAGCAAAAAAGGATGAAAATGGTAGATATGACAGCAAGGTCATGGGTAAAAGAACCAAAAAAAAACGGAGGTTGGTGAAAATCGTCTTTACGCCGCCACTTCTCCAGTCCAGGTGAAAACCCGTAAAGGGCGCTTAGACCAACAAAAAGCAGGTTGACGCAACATCACAGTCTCAGGCAGCATCCAATGGCAACACCAAACGGCTCACCCGGGAGTGAGAGCCCCATAAGATCTCCCACACTTTAATATCAAAAAAAAAAATGAGTCCCTGAGGGTGCAGGAGATGAACAATAAATCCCCCCAAAAATGCTAAGGACTCCCACGAAGGCAAGAAACTAATAAAGCCAAGGCCCAACCTGCAAGAGACTTCAAGCTGTTACCTCTCCTTCAGGCTGTTGGCTCTCCAAAAACCTTCCTTAGTCCACTGGCTAAAACCTTCAGAACAGGGCCATAAAAATCTTCAACTGAACCCGGCAGAATGGGGTCCATGAGGCCCCTTAGCCAACAAGCCCAAACCTTTGTGACAAGCTAAAATCCCTCAACTAGACTCCGCTAGATGGGATCTACAGAGGAACCCTGATCATCAAAAGCAAACCTGGTGCAGCAGCAAACACTGTTGACCAAAGGTTCATAGCACTTGGCCTCCAGATAAGACAGATTCTGACCAATGAGGTCCCTACAAAATCCTCAGGCTTTCAGAATCTCCAATAGTCCCTTGAGGGTGAGGACTACGATAGATCGCTCAAAATTCTATTCTCCCCCTAAAGTCTCCACTTATGGACCTGTACATTGCATCCAAACAATTGAGCATCCTAGTTGCAGTATTGCATGGATTTCTCCTTGGCGTTCATGTAGTCCTGTGGCAAGGAAGAAAAAAGAAATAAAGCCAGAAGAAATTATCCGAATGATTATACTTCTTGCTTCTCTTGAAGCACAACATTCGGCGGGGCATTCTGTTAGAAGAATTTTTCATCATCATGGGTCCCGATGCGAAAAAAAAGGGAGAAGTCGGTCAATAAAGCCTAACAAATAGTGAAAATTTTGACAGTCTCCAAGTGGCCCCAAAACTGGTCAAGATAATCATAAGCACTTCAAAAGGTCTCCTGTCAAGTTTCGTTGCAATCCAATATTTCTAGAGCAGTGCAGACCAAGAAGAAATTTCGATAGAATTAGCCTCTAGCACCCTGAAACAGACCCTATAACTATAAATATATTTTTGGTGTCTCAATTTACTATGGGACCACTGCCATTGGATCCGGCATGGTCGTAAACCCCTATGGGTAAAATTTCAGCTTAATCGGGCACTCCAGGACAAAGTTATGGGGAAAGACCAAAATAGGAGGAGCGCACACTATTCTCATGCGGCCACCCTGCAAGTAATCACTATTAAAGGGACAGTTACGAATAATGACTTTCAGGGTCCATATCTCACTCGTGTAGAGTCAGATTGCGCTCAAATTTTGTGAGAGTGTCCGTCTCGTCAAGACAAGCGTTTTGATATGTCGCACGCCCCGTGATGACGCCCGAGCGAGAAGAAAAGCTAGAGAGAAGTTTCTGATCCGTGAAGACAGTTGCAGGAAAATCAGCAACATCTCGTCTCATTCGAGTGGCCAAATCACGACACTCGTGACCCTAATCGACATGAAACCAATTTCATCATGTGCGTAAGGTCTAGGGCACTCTTAGTCCGAACCCCGTTCATGATGAACGGTCGGATTCTACACACGAAGACGATGGAGTGACTGTAAACTCCGATGCTAGAATCCCAGATTTCAGCCAAAACTCCAAAGTTGCAAAATCCTCGTTCGGACATGAAATCGAGCTGCGTTTGTTGCCACACAATTATGACGGCATGCCCAGTGTGATCCAACAAGGAAATCACAGAAAACATCAAGGAACGAGAACACTAACGATCTGAAGTTTCAAGATTCATCCAAATTTTAAGTCACATGATCTTGGCCTAAAAAATATGATCCATGGTTCAAAGTTGGTATCAACTTGACCGCCATGCCAAGCCCTATACAAAAACAATCATCTTTCGATTAAATGGGCATCCGAACAACCTCGGTTCATCCATGAAAGATCACGCAAGTTCTAGGGTAGCACAAGGACTGTTTTGAAATTCCATAAACTGTTAGGAAGGGGAAAATCTATCATTTTGCACCCTATTTTCTAATTTCTTTTAATTTAATTAAATCTTAATTTTCAGCAATTAGGTTTACTTTTGATCAATCTACCCATGTTTGAGCACAACTCTATATATATCACGTACTAAAATTGTACTGGAAAGACCTTGAAACCTTTGGCAAAAAGAGAACATGGCTTAGTAAAATTTCCATTTCGTCTTACTGTTGGGTCACGTTGTGAGAGAGAGAAACTTTTGAAACGGTACCCTTAGGCTCAAGGTAAATATTTCTCTCTCATATTACCTTTTCTTTTTTTCTCCTCTTCTCTGTCTCCTTCTCTCTCTTCTTTCGTTTCTTCTTCCTCGTCTGAGCCTCTCTCAGAGGCCATGCACAGCAGTGGCAGTGCTATGCATGCCTCTTTCTTTTCTTTTTCTCTCTTGTGGATTCATTGGTCACACATGGTGATGGCAGCACCATGCGTGAGCTTCTTTCCCCTCTTTTCGTTCGCCTCTATCTCTCAGCAAAGTTTGCAAACAGCGCTGCTCATCGCAATCCACAAATGTTTCCTCGACGTCTCAATGAGGAGCACTCACGGCGAAACCTGTTGCCACTTGCAGGGGTCTTCCCTTGTTGCGTGCCAATGGTAGACGGCGATGCCTATCGCCGTCCACGAAGGGTCACAGCAACACCTATCGTCGCTCTCAAGCTTCCTTCATGCGCTTAGCACCTATCGCCGCCCACGAGGTTCCTCCGTGCTTTTGGTGCCTATCGCCGTCCGTGAGCTTCCTTTGCGTACTCGGTGCCTATCGTCATCCACAAGCTTCCTTTGTGCGCTCGGTGCTTATCGTCGTCTGCAAGCCTCTTGCTTGCATCCCACGCCTATCTCCGTGTGCCTTAAAGGGAACTATCATCATGCACTTCACAAATGGCTATCGCCTCGCGCTTCACAAGAGGCTACTGACGCCCGTGAGGGGCTGTGTTGCCTTCAAGTGTTGCCAAACGGCGATTCCTAGCGCCGCCTGTAGTTCACTGCTCAACGTTTAGCCGTGAGCAATAGTGTGTAGCACCGTCCAAGGGTCGTGATACTGCTACTCCATGGTTGATGTTGGCGATGCTTAACATCGTTGAGATTCCATTTCTTCCCATCTCGTGCTTTCTTTCCATTCATTTCTCTTCTCATTTGACTAAGGGTAAACTCAGTCTAGCACTGCTATAATGGTCTGGCTATCGAGCAGTATTGCCATCATGCTGGTCCTGAGTGCCATGCCCCTCGTGCTGTCACACCAGATTAGGACAGTTTTATCAGTCTCGGTTTCGAGTAATATTGTCGTTGGCTGGTCTAGAGTACCATGCCCATCTTGCTACCACTCCGAGTCGGTCACTGTCCAGCTATCATGCTAGTCTCCCTTTGTCAATTTTTCTTCTCTTTCATATCTTTATTTGAGCCTTCCATTTCATCACGCTCTCATATGAACATACATTGCCCTAAGACAAGGGTGGGCCCCTTTGAACCACTTGTCTTGAAAATTAACCATGTTAGTGTTGTGCAGAAAACAAGGTGATCGTAGGTCAAGGGAGGCGATTCCGTACCAGCTAAAGCACTGAGGGGCTTTCTTCATCTAAGAGGGCGCCCACGCAAGCCAGCCCGAGTAAGTCTCGAACCCACCTTAAATTCCTCTCTCATCGATTGGTATACCTGCCCTTGCTCTTGAGCAAGGTTCCCGAGAGAGCGATCTCAAATCCTAGGTTCCCTAGAAACCCGAGATACGTGTCTCCAAATCATCTAGATTCGGAGGCGAGATCGAGGCACCTAACCACCTCCCACGAGCAGGGGAGCTTGGCTTAAATGAATTCTTGGTGAGGGGTGAGATAATCTGGCTCACCGAGGCTTTGTGTGAATCGCGGTGGCCTATAAGTGTCACCTTTGCTAGTGACCCCGTTCACTTTGTGGTTAGAGAAGACGGCGATGGGAATGTAAGAACAGAAGAAGGGGTGGGCCTCCTCCACTGCATGCATAAAACTATAGCCCAGACGGGGATTTGCCAACCCTAGGCAAAAGAATGGTGAAGACCTCGAGCCCGAAGTGGTCCTTTGCGGGCCTCCAAGTGCAAGGGGAGCACCAGTACCTGAAAGGGTACTCTTCTTAGACTGTGAGGTTGTTAAGTTGATACAGGGACACTTTGAAGCGTGCCTCCCTGCCGGCTGCCATTCAGTGCTCGGCGGGATATTATGACAATTGTTAGAACACGGTCAAGGTGTTGTTGGAAACTTGGAGCCATGTCAGCAATACATGGTTGCTTGGTCATGGGGAAGCAAGGATGTCTCTGCTAGACTTGTACTTCATTGGTGGGCTCCCGCTTATCGATGCTATGTATGACGAGTTTGTGCCCCCAAACTTGGTCATTTTTTGAGGTGAACGGGTCGGGAAAGAAGACCTACCAGCTAGATTGCAAGAGTTGTTTGGGATTTACCAACTGCTCTACTCCGAGACCAAGAAGGGACGCGTCTCCTTCACATAATGGGTGGCATTTTTTTTTGCAGATTGTGCTGATGAGGTTGGTCCAAGCCCGAGAAGGAAGGGAAGGCACTTACGAAGGGAGCCCCTCCGGTATTTGAGCTGCATAGGGAAAGACCACATCTTTCTGATGGCCTACCTGGTGCTCTTCTTGTGCAAGTTCGCTCTCCCCAACAGAGCGGACATTATTCGTCCAGGCACTTTCTATGTATCCTGTGACATGGCACGAGGGAGGGAGTATGCGCTCGCATAGCTGGTCTTGTGCAACATCTACTACGGCTTGGGGGTCGTATCCTAGGGAAAGATTTACCAGGGCGATGAAGGTGGGAACGACATAGTGGACAGTGAAGCCTTCTCAGGGGATTTCAAGACACCTTTCCCCATCCACTATGTGTATTGCTGTTTTGAAGCTTATTTCTCTAACACCTACCTCAGAAATATGGTGTTGAATGAAACAATGTACCCATTTCTCTTGAGGATCACTAGGCAAAAAGCGATCTTCCATACTCTTGGTCACACACATAGCTTATTCTACAATGACCATCTTCATATGAGTAGACTGGCCTTTCCTGTTGGGAACCTCACAGATTGTGATTTTGCCGATGAGCTGGGCAAGAGCCTGGATGGTGCTCCTACCACCCATAAGGAGCTGATTTATATGATGAGTGTGAGAGCTGGTGTGCTACCTTATCGTACCATTCACAGCGCTAAGCTTGAGGGGTATTTCCCTCATCGATTTTTCCGACAGCATGGTCTGGACTAAGGGTGTTCATTTTCGGTGTTCTTTGAGAAGCGGCATAGCAAAGCCGGTAGCAAGAAGAGGGACCATCTGATGACCCATTGTGAGACCTGGCTCCTGAGGCACATTCGCACAGCTTGGGCCACGTGCTTGGAGTTGACCTTCGTGGGGCGGCCTCATCAAATTGCTGCGGACAAGTCTCTGCCACAGTTTCTCAATATGGAGAAGAAGATAAAGAGCATTTTTGACAACCTCTCTGCTATATTTAAAAGGAAGGAGGGTCGGAAGGTTCCAAGGTATGAAGGGCGCCCGGTCAAGGATCTAAGCGAGTTGATAAGGAGCGGCCCTCACAGCAAGCTTGCTGCACGTTATTCTCAAGGGGGTATTTTTGAGGCTGCTGCACCCTCTCGAAAAAATGAGAAGAAGATGAAGTGGGCTGCCGCAACCATTCCTCATGCACCTGCTCATCGGGCTCCAAAGCGTAAGGGTCTCAAGCGTCGAGTGGTTCGAGAACCGGAAGATGGATCTTCGCCGGCTACTTCTTCGGAATCATACGTGTCTCCGGCTATTTCTACATCGCCTTCTGCTCTTGAGGATTCATCTTCCTCCTCTAGCTCTTCAGAGACTCAGGCTGGTGCCTCAGATCCTACTGCACCGATTGCAATTGTTCAGACCAGGAAGTAACGTCCGTAGTTGAAGGGGAGGGCTCAGTCCCGATGGAGATGAATGGGGCTGATGAAGCCGACCTTGATGAGGCGGTTGCTGAAGCTCAGGAGGTTGCTATGCCTACCGAGGAAAGGGAAGCCCCGATGATCATAGAAGAGGCTGGTTCCCTAGGGACTGAAGAGGGGCCACCCGAGCGGTAGAAAGTTGCTACCCCAGGTGATGTAGCTATAGAGGATGCAGAGACAGGAAATCCATAGGGGTCAGACTTTGAGGGCCCAAAGGTGGTACCCTTGGTTGTAGAGGAGGAGAGCCCTATGAGAGAGCCTGTAGTTGAAGTGGCTTCCATGGAGGACAAGAGCAAAGAAGAAGAGGGGGAAGGTGTCGAACCTACCGAGGCGGAGATGGTGGTTTAAGAAGAGGGGGAGAAGGGAGAAGACACCACAGGAGCAGAGGAGACTACTGTGATACACCATGAGATGGTAGCTCCAGGTGGGGAGATCACCCTTGCCCTGGTTGAGGCTGCGGAACCTACAGGGGGCAAAGCTACAGCACTTGAGAGAGTTGAGCCAGAAGAGGCCATGGGGAACGTTTGAGCAAAAGGGTTGTTGCTGAGGTTCCAGGGCAAGCTGAGGTTGTTCCTGAATCTGGAGAGCCTGAGGCCTTGGCTGCAGCTGGGGATTTTCCTGCTGTAGTTATACCTACTGTGCTGCCTAGACCCATCCTTAGTGGAATACTAGGCATTATCATGGAGGTGCTGAAGGTAGTTTTCAAAGTTGAAGGAGCTACCCCTTGCCGAGCTTGGGGAAGTGCTCCCTCAACAGAAGCAGCTTGCCCTAGGAGGCGCACACGAGGCCATCCCTTACTTGGACAACATTGTGAATGAGTTGGAGGGTAAAAGCTCTACGAGAGGATGAGACTGCAACGCGGTTAGGGTGCTCCCTCATGGAGTCCATGGAAGCCTCGCTGGCGCATAGTCGCCAACTGGTGGAGGCTCATCTACAAGAGAGAGAGGCTGCTATCTCTCATAGGTCTGCCGCCCTCATGGAGACTGTCACTGCACACAATATCAAGGTAATGACCCTGAAGGCAAAAAAAGCCAAGTGGGCACAGGAACTTGAAAAGCTGGAGAAGGAGACGACGGCCTGGGAAAGTGAGGATAAGGAGCTTGACCAGAAACTGCTTGACCTCAAATACTCCTTATGAGAAAAGCTGTCCTTGGTGGAGCATGAGGCCGGGTTGGTGGCCAAACTGAGAGGAGACCTCCAGCAGGCGACCACGTCGGTCAAAGAGTGCAAGAGAAAGGTCAATGAGATCATTGATAGCTTTTGTAAGGAAAAGAACACTTGTAATGCCCTCTTGATTTATGAATGAAATAGTTCTTTTCTTTTTCTGTGTGAGGCACATCTTTACTCTTTCTTCTCTTTTTTCATTGCTTCTGCCCTTTCATCGAAAAAGGATAGCCCACTCCTTGCTTCATCTTTTGATAGCTTCTCGCAACTCCAATGACCTTGAACAGGGGAGCAATTGCTTCCTCACCCCTTAGCATTTGATTGGACAGGGGCTCATAATTCATGGTTCTCATGATTTGGTGAGCCTGTTTGCTATAAATACTCCAATCTGAGGGAGCCTTAGCTTCGATTTGAGGTGCATTGCTTTTGAGCTCGTCATAGGTCTTAGTCTCAGGGACAAACTCCTTCAATTGCTTTGAAGCGATGCGCGTAACCTCCAACTGATCCTGAAGGCTGTGAACCTTAGTTCTTAGCTCTGCCATGGGGTCTTGTTCCTGAGAGTCGGAGGGTTGACTCTTGTCCACCTATACTTCTCCGAGAGCCTCTGAGAAGTGTAAGACCTCCTTTTGACTGCTGGTGATCTCCTTGCTTAAGGAGGACAGGATTTGGAGTACCTTTCTTGGTGGTTGGCATGCTAGTTCTACTTCTAGAAGAGCAATGGGGACATGCATGACCTTTTGTTGGTCTGGTGTATAGGTGACCCTTAATGCTAGAAGGTTTACCTCTAGGGCTTCCTCAGTCTCAGGAATTGCTTCTAGCTCGTCATTTTGTTTTAGCTAATTAGAAGTAAAGGGGGAAGCTTCATCTTCGAAAGAGGGCACCATGACCTCAGAGAGGTGGCAAGGTATACTTAGATAGGAGTCAAGGGGAGGATCTTGCCTTGTCTTTCCTCCTCTTTGAGCATGTTCTTTATCATTCACCCAAGGTCTTCAACATCCTCATGAGACGAGGGTTCTGACTATCTCACAGGCTTCCAATCATCATCTTTTTATCTTTCTGGTACTGGAAGGTCTGTGAAATAGCACTTAGCGTCAGCATAGTGAGTCTCGGCTACATGGAACGATCTCTTACCAGCATAGACCGTGTGTTGTCTCTCAGCTCGACTATACTTGAAGCATTGGTGGAGTATGGAAGGGACCACCCCCTGATCATGAAGCCACGGGCGGCCGAGCAAGACATTATAAGATGTATCAGTGTTAATTACGTGAAGCTGGGCATAATCATTCTAGTCACCGATCTTGAGGAGAAGACGAACTGTCTCAGCCGGCTTTTCTCCTTATTGGTTGAACCCTTACACAGTGATGTGGGTAGGAGTGAGGTCGTCAGATCTTAATCTCAGTCTGGTGAGGATCCTGCTTGGGAACAGGTTGACTGCTGACCCTCCATCCAGCATAATCTGGTTGATAGGGCAAGCATGTAATTCACCATTCACGAAGAGTGGGCGATTGTGAAATTTGCCTCCCGACTGTAGGTCATCTTCGGAAAAGGTGATGGCCAAGCACCCACTCAGGATACTTGGGTCCACCTCAATAAGCTCCACTTCAGTCTCGTACACTTCCGGGTTAGAAAGGGCTTGAACCAGGGCCATGTGATAGTCTCTGAATAGCATAAGGGCATCATAGATGCTTTAAAGGGCTGGAAGCTTTTTCAAATGCCCAATTACATCATATTTCACCTTATCCTCATTAACCTTCTGTGTTCCTAATCCAGTCACTGGTTTAGGTGGTAGGGTCAGTTTAGGAGCAGGTTTTAGTTGAGTTTTGGTTTGTGATACTGGTTGACTTTGTTGTTCGGCCGATGCGGTCTAGGCTGATGGTGAGGTAATAGGGATTTGTATTAGGGATGTAGAGGTTTCGGGTTGAGGTTTAGGGAAAAGTGAAGGATCAGGAAACTTGAGGACCTTGAACTTCTAAGGTGTGGGTTGGAGCTTCTTCCCTGATCTTAGGCTCATTTGCCCCATGTTGGATGCTACTTCTAAGATCTACACCATATGGGAGGCCTCCTTGGAACAGGAACTTGAGGATGGCTTGGACTTGGCTTGGGCTGTCAGGTCGTCAGCGACTGACAAGAATCCAGTCGCCTGGGCCAGAATCTTTCTTAGGCGCTTCTGCTGCGATCTGCTGATGTTGGTGCTTTTGAGCTCTTTGTTTAGAGTGTCAAAGTTTGGGCACTACCAAACTGTTCCTGTGAAAGAAATAGAAGAGGAGGGAGGAGAAGAAGAAAAAGTGGAGTTAGAATGTTCTAGGCTGCTTTTTTCATCATTGCCAAAATTGGACACGTGCAGGGGGTGTTTTAGGTCTTACCCCAGCTCTGACCGTTGGGGGGTGCTTTTAGTGTCGTCATTCGTATTGGATGAGTCTCGAGCAGCTAAGGACTCAGGAACGTCCATCTGGTTGAACAAAAGGGTAAGGCGAGTTGCGCATGAGATGAAGTCCCGTAAGGTTGGTAGTGGAGGAAGGGGCCTAAGGAATTCTTCCTTGACTGGTAGCTGATGAATATGATTCCTTCAGCGAGCTGACCTAGGGGCTCGTCTCTTTCTAGATCTCTTGGGTGGTGTTTGGACCATCCTATGGGGCTGATGAGTTGCCCTAGCTTGGTGGACTACCTCACGCTTCAGGGACTTGAGCCTACTTCATCCATGGTAGACTTCCCAGGGCTGAGAAGTCGAGGTCTTGGAAGGGTCCAGTGTAGACTCATAGGGGACCTGTAGTGGGATTTCCTCTTAAATGGGAGTGATGGCTTGGAAGCGTTCAGAGAGAACGGCACAGACAATGTGGCCTTTCTATACCTTCTCGGCAACTATAGCTTCGAAGCCAGAGCATTCCTTCAGCTCATGGCCCCATACCTGATTATATGGGCACCAAATATTTTCTGTACCCTGAGCAAGATTCTTAGATTTTCTAGTGGGCTTGGGAGTGATGATACCCTATTGGAGCATCGCCTCGAAGAGGGCTTGCAGAGGGTCTAGCTCAGCACTTCCTTGGGCTTGTGTCGGGAGATCTTCTTGCACTGGTGGAGCAGGGACTTGAGGGTGTCCTTCTGGGTTACCATGAACTTCTAGTGCTGCATCTTCTTTGCCAAGAGCTCGTGGAAGCCAGTGCATTCGCTCAGGTCATGGCCTTGTCTAACACTCTAGAGTGTGGTGGTTTACTCTCCTTTGCTCAGTGCGATACCTTTCCTGTGTCTCCTGTCCAGCTGGTTCTAGGTGTTGACCTCCGATTTAGGGTCATACAGCTGAACCACTGTGCGAAGCACTTTAACTTCATGTGGTCAGGATGTGCACTATAGTTTTAGGGGCATACAACTGGACCAACCCTACAGTTTAAGGTCATGCAACTGGACCATTGTTATAGTTTAAGGTCATGCAACGGGACCAGCACTATAGTTTAAGGTCATGCAACCAGACCAGTGCTACAGTATAAGGTCATGCAACTGGACCATTGTGCAAAGTGGTTTATCGTCATGTGGCCAGGACGTGCACTATAGTTTAGGGTCATACAGCTGGACTAATGTTACAGTTTAGGTCATGCAACTGGACCATTGTTACAGTTTAAGGTCATGCAACTGGACCAGCACTACAGTTTAGGGTCATGCAACTGGACCAGCGTTACAATTTAAGGTCATGCAACTAGAACAACGTTACAGATTAAGGTCATGCAACTGGACCAGCGTTACAGTTTAAGGTCATGCAACTGGAACAGCGTTACAGTTTAAGGTCATGCAATTGGACCGACGCTATAGTTTAAGGTCGTGCTACTGTGGGTTGCCAAATGTGAGGTGGACTCATTGGGGGATGAACTTGTGGATGAGGGTCTGACTCACTGATGATTATGACCCCAACGGTGATGGAAAGGTGATGAGGGTCGAACCTGCCGGTGTTCACACGATCGAGCCGACTGGGGAAGGCATGCATGCAAATTGTGTGGGTGCAGCGGCAGAAGGTTGTGCACGACAGCAGCATCAGCAGAGATTGTCGAGGCGCATACCGCAGTGGAGTACGCACGGCAGCGAACGTGCTTGGTGGTAAGGGCAAGGCAGCAAGCGGCATGGACGTGCTTGGTGGCAACGTACGGTAAGAGGCGCGCCCAGCAGCAGCTCATTGAAGTCGGAGACGCAAGGCAGAAGCATGTGACGAGCGACATGCTCGGCAGTAAGAGGCGCGCTTGACAGTTAGAGACACGCTCGGTAGTACGAGGTGCATTTGGCAGTATGTCGGGTTCGGGCTCAAGCCTAAACTCGACCCGGTCCAGCCCATCACCGTTTGACTTTTCAGAGGGGCACTCTTTGAAATCCCTTGGTATAAAAGGTGGCTTCAACCTCTTTTACCGTTTTACCTTGATAAAAATGGCTAAGAGTTTTTAGTAGTGAGAGGGAGTTGAGGCAGTGCAAGAAGGTTTAGTGCCGGGGCTTTGGGAATTCCAACAGCCACAGGGGTTTGCTATAGTTTTTCGGTGGGCAGCAGGGACTTTCGGTGATCGTCGGTGGTTTTCCAATCAAGTGGCTCACTGGGGAGCTGAAGGGTCACCGAGTAGCCAAGGGGTCGCGAGGAAATTGAAGGGCTACGCATGCCCATGCAGTGAGTCGTTGCGCATGTAGGCACAGCGCATGGAAAGTAAAGGGTCACCCATCAAGGAGGTGCCACACACGGAATTCGAGGCATGCTACGTGCACACTGGGTGATGTACACATGGCAAGGAGAACACGCATGTCAGCGGGCAAATGCACGTGATAGTGGATGCGCACGGCGGCGAACACACACGGCAGGAATCACACGCAGGTCAGTGAGCACGCATGGCGGTGAACACACACGGCTAGAAGTACCCGTACAGTAGTGAACACGCACGGCGGTGAGAATGTGCATGGCAGTGTTTGCGCATCGTGGTGAGTACAAATGGCGAGTTACGTGCGCAGCGGTGCATGTGCCAGGGGGCAGCATGCATGGCAGCGTGTGTTTTAAGAGGCATGTGCGGCGGCTTGAAGTCTTGCAGAATGTCAAGGTCTCAGGAAGAACCTGCCAAAGGTTGGCATTCTCGTAGGCGTTCGATCGGCCTTGGGAGACCCAATCTGGCTTGCAAAGTCTGTTGGAAGCCAAGTCCTCAAGCACAATTATGAACTCCAGGTTATTTTGTGGAAGGGTACCTACTACAATCAGGGCGTGCTCTCCATCATAGGCTGGTTCCTCTCCATCATAGGCCAATTCCTTGACAGAGGGATCTATTTTGATCATCTGATATACTCGATCTAAAGCCCTTCTCTTTTTCCTCTGATGTGAGAGCGGCAATGGTGATGAACTACTCTCTTTTCCTAAGATGCAAGAGCAATGTTGATGATCAACTGTTTTCTTTTCCTCAGATTCAAGAGCAATGCTGACGACCTTTTTACATTTTAAACTTTTTGAGATTACACACTTGTAACTTGTAACTTCTCTTAATGGAAACTTTGCTTGTTTACGCCGATTGTCTCCTCATTTTTTCATATTCTTGCTTCTACAACCTCTACATCTCTTTCTTTCACCTCTTTTTTTTTTTTTTCTTTTTGACTCTTTTACCCATGATGCCCTTTCAGATTTTCACCATGTCCATCTTTTGAAACTTTTACTCACAATAGCGGATGGTGCTATCATGCCCCGTCATTTCTTTTGGACATTTTTGTCCGTGGCGTCCTTTCGGGTTTTTGCCACGCACGTCTTTTTCAAGGAGGCATTTTTTTAAGGTCATGCCTCTTGGACTGTAAAGATGGTGTATTTTATGGTCATACACCAAGACCTGAGGGCATGTTTTAGGGTCTTACCTCTGAGACCATAAGGGCAGTGTGTTTTTATGGTCATACACCAAGACCTGAGGGCATGTTTTAGGGTCTTGCTTCCGAGACCATAAGTCACAAGTAATACTTCTTCAGGTAGCACCCGTTGATAGGAGGCATTGCTTCCTTGCCGTCCGGATTAGCCAGTATATAACCTCCATTCTTTCTTGATCACGAAGGGACCTTCCCACTTTGGTTCAAACTTCCCCTTGCGTCACCCATGCATAACAATTGGTCATCTTACTGCTAGGACTAAATCACCACGAGTGAATGAGCATACTTTGATTGATTTGTCGAAATTCCTCTTCATCCCCCCGCGATGGAGCTCAAGGTTTTGTTGGGCCTCGAAACTCTTCCCATCAAGCGCGTCTCACTCTTGGTAGTGAAGCTTAACCTCTTTGCCTTCAGTCATATTCTGGTATATGGCGATGCCAAATGAAGGAAATTGAATCTCGAGGGGTAGTACCGCCTCACTCCCATAAACCAAAGAATAGGGAGTAGAGTCGGTAGCACTCCGCGTGGTGGTGCGATAAGCCCATAAAGCCTCGGGAAGCTTCTCGTGCCAATTTTTCTTTGTGCTTGATACTGACTTCCTTAGAACGCTACAAAGAGTCTTGTCGAACGCTTCGGCCAAACCATTTGCCCGAGGGTGGTACATAGTGGAATACTTCCTACAACGACCCAGACTTTCCCAGCCTAATAGAGTGCACGACGAAAGAAGGGGAGGAGTGTGCGCACGATAGTAAGAGAGAAGACATGCGTGGCAGTGAGTGTGCGCGGGAGTAGGCGTGCACGGCAGTAAGAGAGAAAAAGAGGAAGAGTGCGTGTGGCAATAACAGAGAGAGAGAGGAAGAGTGCGTGCGATGGAGTGTGCGCAATGAAGAAGAGAGACTGTGTGTGACGGTAAGAGAGAGAAGAAGATAGAACGCGCATGGCAGAGTGTGTACGCAGCTGTGAAGGAAGCAAAGAAAAGAGGGCACACGCGGCAGATTGAGCGTGCAGCAGAGCACCGTCGTGCATGACAGAAGAAGAATTTCACCGTGTGTGGGCACCATGTGATGCATGACAGCCACTTGGATGCCACTTGAGTGCCACTTGGATGCCATGTGAGCCACTTGTATGCCATTCTTTGACATTTTCCACCTGCCCACCGCCTCCCCCATGTTTTCTTATAAGTGTTTCTTTTCACCCCTCTCATAGAATTTTGCCTTCTCTCACAAAAACACTTAGAAACTCAAGATTGGGGAGCTTGGCCTTTGATGGAAGCTTGGTGGGGAACTTGGAGTCTTTTGGGTGCAAGGTAAGTAGATCAAACTCTCATGTGTCCATAATGTGAAATCATGAAGTTAAGCATGAGTTTTATAGAAATTGTGTGAAGGAATTGGGTGCATGTATGATTTGTGTTTTACCTTCCAGAAATTAGGTCTTCTTTGTATGATAAGTTTGGTACTGTTACCACTCCTGTTCATCCTGAAAATTTTTGGAATGGTGTTCTTATGAGTCTAGTTTAAGATAGAAAAGGTTTCATGTTGTAATCTAGAATAGATTAGAAGTTATGAAGTGATCTTTGAAGTATGTCATGGCTGTGCTGTAAAATTTCAAGAAAGTTTGATGTTTTTGTATCACTCTGTTGACCTATCAAATAACATCCAAATGGCACCAAACCACTTGCATTTGAAATATACATTTTTTTACTTTGATTTTGGTGTTGAAGTCCAGTTGCGATTCTTGCTATTTTGGAAGGTAAGCTTCAATTTGTGCATGTATGTCACTGTTAGCAGGATTCAGCAGAATTCAGAACTTGATCTCTGTTGTTATGAGATTTTGACTGGCCAATTGAGGTCCAAATACTTTTAAATTGCCTTTTCTGGAAATATAGGTGTTTCTAATTGAACTTTGATTTTGGAATCATCCCAGAATTCCTCATGAACTGGGAGTTATGCCTCTGTTATGAGGGGCAGGTCGCTGTTAGTAAAATGCAGAAAACTCTAGAATTGTTGTTTATGTTGTACCCAAGTGTTGACTAATCCAACGGTGGTGAATTGAATCCGAACCACTTTTGAATGAGCGATAACTGTGTCTACTTCAATTTTTGTTTTGTGACTAAGTTGAGATTCTTTATAAACTAGAAGCTATGTCTATTTTCTATGAAACTATCACGCGTAAATTAGTGGATGTTATGAAATAGTGAATGCTCATGATTTGAGACATGACACAAATATGATATAAACTAGAAGCTATGTCTATTTTCTATGAAACTATCACGCATAAATTAGTGGATGTTATGAAATAGTGAATGCTCATGATATGAGACATGACACAAATATGATATGAAGTACTATGCAATGGGTCATCCATTGTCATGGTGATGTGGTATGATATGATTGTGATGAGTGCTAGGTGATATGACCCGTGTGGTCAGCTATGTGACATATGAGATGCAATATGTGATGAGTGATTTATTGACGTGCTTTGAGCATATTGCATGACCATGAGATGATAAATGATTTATTGGTGTACTTTAAGCGTATGGCATCGCTGGCTATTGACATGGTGATATCTCTGGTCATATGAGATGTATGATTTCTCAGCATGCTCGTGTGCATCGCATTTCCTAGGATATGTGACTTCTCGTCGTGCTTTGAGCGTATTGCATTGCCTGAGATGTGTGACTAAGTGGTATGCTTTGAGCGCATTGCATTGCCATGATTGACACCAGTGAGGCGTGCCCGAGGTGATATGTGACTTCCCATTATGATTTGTGCATGATGTATTGCCTGAGATATGTAACTGGCTTGAGATAGGTGGTTGACCTAAGTTATGTGATCGGCCTGAGGTTTGTGATTGGTCTGTTGATTTTGCTATGCTCTATTGATGGCTTTTAATCTGTTAGATTATGTTGACCTATTGAGATTTGGATAGAATGCTAGTGCATATGATATCTGATATCCGAATTGTGCTTGCTCCACCATGAAAAGAATCATTCTATAATTGTGGTATGATTGCGATACATGACTCATGTTTTATGAGAATGGCATAGAACCTTGAACATTGCTGTGAGATATTATTCATAGGCAGGGAAGCATGATATTATGATTTACTTACTGGGCTTTTTAGCTCATCCCTTTGCTTCCTTCCTTGTAGATTGACTGCTGCTAGTTAAGGACAAATAGGCAGTGATCGTGAGTGGCAAATTGAAGGCCCATGCCTGACGAGAAGACCTCTTTGTTTTGTAGGTTTTAGATGGTTGTCAGTCGTACTATTGTTGTTTGTGAAGCTTTGTATTTTGTTATTAGGCCCTTAGTTCCGTGGATGAATTGTAATATTATGGGTATTGTATATGACTTTTGGAGAATGCATATGGATATGAATGGTTTTTATTTATCCAGCTTTTGTTATGTTTATGGTGGGTGTTTTTATCTTTTTTTTGTGGTTTGCTCTGATTTCTTTCTTTTGAAATGTGTTGAGCATGCTCCCACTTGAGTGGCGTTCGTGACCTCTATGATCGCGATCCCGTACCTTGTCACCCTCGGACAAGCCGTTAAGGGGTCAGGTGGCAGGATTGTGACAATTATGGTATCAGGGCAGCCATGATAAGATTCTTGGTCTAGAGAGTCGTAGAAGCGTCCTAGAGTAAATTTGAATCAGCTAGTGACTGGGTGCTCCTGTTTTAGGTCAAAGATGCCAAGGACTCATGCTAATAATGCGAGCTCCAGCAATAAGAATACCGAGGCCCTTGGTGAATTCTTCAAGGCCTTGGGGGCCATGATTCAAATAATGAAGGACAGAATGCCAGACCCCGTTGCCTTTGGCCCAGGACATCATGATAGTTGCCTTATAGGGAAGTTTAACAAGTTAGGGCGACCAACCTTTATGGGACATGGCAGAGTGGAGGAAGCCAAGAGGTGGTTGATGCAAGTTGAGAAAATCTTCAGGGTCTTGCAATGCACAGATGAGCAGAAGTTGAGACTGGGTACGTTCATGCTAGAAGGGGATGCCGAGCATTGGTTGCATTCAGTCCAACAAGCCTGGGAAGAAATGGGGACAATACTTAAATGGGAATAATTTCTAGGGGCCTTGAAAAAAAATTACTTTCCTGACTCGGTGAAAGAGAGAAAGGAAGTAGAGTTCATAGAATTGTAGCAAAGGAAGTTGACTGTGGAACGTTACGTGGCTAAGTTCTTAGAGTTATCTCGATATGCGTGCACATTATCAATACAGAGGCCTGTAAAGCAAGTAAGTTTGAGAGGGGCCATAGACCAGATATTCAAGGAAGGGTAATGGCGACCAATCTTAAGACTTTCTCCCCATTGGTAGATTTGGCCAGAAAGATAGAGACAGATTGCAATGATATAAGGATTGAGCTTTTCCCGACCAGGAAGACGCGTGTGGCAAGAAAAGTCAGATGGAGAAGGAGCATGGGTGGCTATGAGATGGTGTTACCACCGCGAGTGTTACTGCCACGGGTGTTACGTTGCGAGTCTTACCGCCGCGAGTGTTAGAAATAGAGTGAGAATAGACCGTCGGGACTGCTGGAGTAAGGTAGCCTACGAGGGACTTCCTTTTTTTTTCCCTCTTCTTTTTTTTGTCTTTCCCTTTTAAACACATGGCTGCGCTCCTTGTGCCACTTGGAGGTGGCTTGCTGCCACCTCACCCCCCTCCTTGTGCCACTTGGAGGTGGCTTGTTGCCAACTCACCTCCCCTTTCTCCTTACCCATATTTCAACCCGACTCTCTTTCTCTCTCTCTCGTAGATCCTTTGAAGCCTTTGCCAGGAATTGGAAAAGAGGACTGTAAGAAGGAGTTCTGTTGGAAGAAAGCACTGTTGAACCAGGTAAGTAGGTCTAATCACCATTGCTTCCATAATTTGTTGAACTATGAAACTAAAAAGGAATGATAAGAATGAAATGAAAGTGGGAAGTGACTATATATACATTGTTTTCACAGTTTTGATGTATCATTTCATGATGAACCTTAGTATTAAACATGAACCAATTGCTCACAAAAAATTGTAGAAAAGTGTTTATATGTGTCTAAATCAAGATAGAACAAATTTTGTGACATTGTCTACTGTGAATTGAAAGCTATGAAGTATGTTTATGCAGCATGTCTTGTGCCACTGTGAAATTTCTAGAAACATTTATATTTTTACCCAGCATTTGAGCAGTCAAATGAGGTCCAAATGACCTCAAATTACTGCCATTAGAAATATTCATGAGTCTACTACAATCTTCATGTTTAAATCGTGTTAAGATTCCTAATTAATGAAATGTTATGTCCTAATATGTATAGACATGTCACTGTTAACAGACTGCACTGAGTTTCATCACTATCACTATTGTTGCCATGGATTTTTACTAACCAAATAAGATCTAATTTTTCTCAAACACCACTGATATTAGAAATATCTCTGAGTGGGCTTAAAGTTTTATGTAGAAATCATTTCGAAATTTCTCCTAGATTGAAAGTTATGAAATTATTTGTAAAGGCATGTCCTTGTGGAAAGATTTTACTAAAATTCAGAACCATCACTTTGGTTGTCACGGACTTTTGAATGACCAAATGGAGCCCAAATACTTTCAAACTTCCATTTATGGGAAGATACGTATTTTCACTCGATATTTGGTTCTGGTATAACTTTAAAAGGCCTTATGAGTTGAAGTTATGATTGTGCTAAATAGGACATGTCACTGTCTCAACTGCACGACAAATTTCAGATGGACTGTCTCCATTCTAATGAGTTTGAAGGGCCAAAAGAGGTCCAAACTCTTTCCAACTACCTCCATTTGATATATATGTGTGTCTAGTGTAAAATGGAATCACCCCCGAATTCCCAATGGATCAAAAGTTACTACCCCATTTATGATCAGACGTTATTGTCTGAAATTACAGGAAATGTGAATTCTGATACTGAAATGTGGTATTGTGATACTGAAAATGCGATACTGTGATATTGTTACGGTTACTGTCATATTGTGATACTCTTACTGTCATATTGTGATACTGTAATACTGATATTGTGATACTGACCATTACGCAATGGGACACCCATTGGTAGTGGGGACTGTTATACTGTGACACACTGTGAGACTGCTATACTGTGACATGTTACAAGACTGACCACTATGCAATGGGACATCTATTGGTAGTGACACTGTTATACTAAGAAATACTGTGATACTGATATATTGCGACTTACTGTGATACTCATATACTCATATCTCACCCATCCCCACTCGGATCACGCTCAAATTTGGTGAGTATGTTCGTATCATCAAGACGACCGTTTCGATATGTGGCATGCCCTATGACGACACCCGAGCGCGGAGAAAAGCTAGAGAGAAGTTGTCGATCCGTGAAAAACGTGCAGGAGAATCAGCAGCATCGTGCCTCATTCAAGCGGCCAAATCACGTAGCTTGCAAAACCAATTCCATCATGAGCGTACGGTCTTGGGCTATCTTTGACCCGAACTTCGTACATGATGAACGAATGGATTCTGCACACGAAGCCAACGAAGTGACTACAAATTTCGTCGTCGGAATCCCAAATTTCGGCAAAAATTCCAAAGTTGCAAACTCTTCGTTCGGGCAAGGAATCGAGCAGCGTTTGTTGCCCCACGATCGCGACTGCATGCTCAATGTGATCCATCGAAGAAATCACAGAAAAAATCAAGGAACGAGCACACAATCGATCCAAAGGTTCAAGATTCAGTCAAATTTCAAGTCACATGATCGTGCCTTAAAAACACAATCCATGACTCGAAGTTGGTATCAAATCGATCACCATGCTGAGCCCTACAAGGAAACAATCATCTCTCGATCAACCGGACATCGAAACGACCTCGGATCGTCCACAAAAAATCATGCAAGTTCTAAGGCAGCACAAGGACTGTTTTGAAATTCCACAAATTGTTAGGAAGGGGCAAATCTATATTTTTCACCCTATTTTCTAATTTATTTTAATTCAATTAAATCTTAATTTTCAGCAATTAAGTTTAATTTTGATCAATCCACTCATGTTTAGGCACAATTCTATATATACTACGTACTTTTATTGTACACAGACCCTTCACTGGCTTAATAAAATTTTAATTTTACCTATTGTTTGGTCATGTCTTGAGAGAGAGAGGAAGGAGAGAGAAATTTTTGGGTCGATACCCTTGGGGTTACTCTCTCTTCTATTTCTCTCTTTCTCTCTCTTATCTTTCCATCTCCTCTTCCATAGAAGGCAGAAGCCAATCGCCGTCTATATCACTCTTTCTTCCTTTCTTATTCTCTCCTCTGTGGTCCCTCATGGCCACCCTTCCCCTCTATCTCCCAGCAGTCCCTTAGGCTCACCTATCTTCTTCTCCTTTTTGTTGTGTTGCCAGCACGACCACTTCTTCCATGTGGACCCTCAGGTCTATCTCCTCTTTCTTCTTCTAATGGTCCATCATGTTCATCCCTCTCCTCTTATTTTTCTACTCCTTCACAACGCCCTTTCTTTGGTGCACCCTCGTGGTGACTTTCTTCCTCTCATGTCCCATGGTCTCGTGAGACTAGCAGGCCCCAAATCCTTTTGCCTCTATCACCATGCGCCTCTTTTCCTAACCCTATCGCCCATGCGCTGCTTTTCTAACTCTATCGCCATGCGCCCTTTCGTAACCTAATGCAGATTGAGAAAATAAAACCAGAAAAAAATAAAAATAAAAGATAAAAGGTTGAGAGAATATACCCCATCTTAACGTCTACAAGGGCATTCACCCCAAAGTTGAGAGAATATATCCTCCCTCAAGGTCTGCAAAGGAATCCACTCCAAAAATATCTTCACAAGACCAAATTTTATTCAACTCATCCACCTTTTTTACAATGAAGGAAACCTCCCTTTAAATAGACTAAAAAGTAAGATAAACATTAACAATAAAAACTCTCTCTACGCTTTTCTTATTTTATCTCTTCTTCCCTATTTCTCTCTCTTCCCTTAACCTCACGTACCATCCCCTTTTATCCAAAGCCTAAAAACTATTTTTTATTTAAGGTTATCCTTTTACAAGCCAAAACCAGCTCCCCTAATTTAATCTTATCTATTTCTACTCTTAAACTAACCCAATCCAATTGATCAATATGCACAAGATAAATTAGATAAATTCATGCTCACCTAATTATCCATACGCACCCTATTCCTGAAGAGATAAATAAAAGAATAATTAAAATTTTAAATAACCCTAATATTATTTGCATCATTCTCCCCGAGTTGGGAGAAGCTTGACCTCGAGCTCAAAAGTCGATGATGAAGTCCCACCATGACCTCAAAAAGACTGATGCTTGCAATTGTGTTCCAAGAGTAATTGTTGAATATGAGCTTGGGCTGATTATTCCTAACTCGAAATGGGTCTAGCTCCAAAAAGACACCAAATTCAACCAATGAACACGCTTTACCATGAAATTTTGGGAGATAATTTTAATGTCAAAATCTCGTGATCGTTCTATACGATGTGGTGGATCTAGTTTCTTTATAGAACACGACGGATCTAGCTTGTTAATTTCTTCTTCATGAGAAAGATTGTTCTCCAACCATTGCATCTCTTGTTTCTTCTCGCGTAATTTAGTTCCAACATCCTCTAAGATGTTAGAAAACTTTTCTATAGCTCGTCCCCAACGATCTCAAGCTTGTTCCCAACGATCATCCATAGCAAATCTAACTTGCTTTGATCTACCTTGGTCTTTGTAGATCTAACTTCTCTGGATCTAACTTGCTCTCTGGATCTGACTAACTCTAATCTAACTTACTCTGATATCAATTAATGCAGATTGAGAAAATAAAATCAGAAAAAAAAAAGGAAAAAATAAAAAGATAAAAGGTTGAGATAATATACCCCCTCTCAAAGTCTGTAAGAGAATTCACTCCAAAGTTGACAGAATATACTCTCTCTCAAAGTCTGCAAGGAATCCATCCCAAAAATCTCTTCACGAGATCAAATTTTATTCAACTCATTCACTTTTTTTATAATGAAGGAAACCACCCTTTAAATAGACTAAAAGTAAGATAAACATTATCAATAAAAACTCTCTTTACACTTTTCTTATTTCATCTCTTCTTCCATAATTTCTCTCTTCCCTTAACCTCACGTACCATCCCCTTTTATCCAAAATCTGAAAACTATTTACCGTTATCTTTTTACATTCCTAAACTAGCTTTTTTAATTTAACCTTATCTATTTATATCCCTAAACTCTAATCCAATTGATCAATATGCACAAGATAAATTTGATAAATTCATGCCCACCTACTTATCCCTGTGCACCCTTTTCTTGTAGAGAAAAATAAAAGAATAATTAAAAATTAAAATAATTTTAATATTATTTATATTATAACTTGAAAAGATAAATAAAAAAATAATTAAAAATTAAAATAATCTTAATATGATTTACATAATAACCCTTCCGCCACGTACTTTTACTCTTCCCAACTCCACTGCCGTTTCCTTGCTCCCATCTCCTTTTCTCTCTCAACCCACTATTGTGCACCAACAGCCCCATCTTTCCCTACCATTCACCTGCCACGCTTCAGCTCACGCGGCAGTTTCTTACTCCTCCATTCCATCCACTCCAATTGCAGCCGCCATCTCCGTCCTTTTTTCTTCGATCACCACTCATCAGCCATCATCTCTCTCAAACCACTATTGTGCACCAACAGCCCCATCTTTCCCCACCATTCACCTTCACCCCTGCCACGCTTCACATCACGCAGCAGTTTCTTACTCCTCCCTTCCATCCACTCCAATTGCAGCCGCCATCTCGGTCCTTATCTTCTTCGATCACCACTCATCAGCCATCATCTTGCGGCCTCGCCTTGGCCACCAACCATCAGCAGCCAAAGCTCCGCCACTCTCCGGTGCTCTTCTTCCCCTGTTACCCCCTATTGTCCCCCTTTCTTCTCAGCTATCCTGTTCTCTCCCTGTACATCTTCTTCTTCACCTCTCAGCCACCTCCAGCTGCAACCTTCGTCTCTTTCGCGTTCATCAGTGGCCTCTCTTCCTCGCCACTATTTCTTTTTCACTCCCTCGCTCAGCTACTATTAGCTGAAAACTATCGCCATCACTACTTCCACAGTTGCCTCATCCTCACCATTAGCGCCTGTCACCCACTGTTGCACAAACATCCTCTTCTCACGCTTTCTTTCCTTCCATCAGTTGGTAATTCAAGCCACAACCTCCACCCCCTGCAGCCTCCTTCTCATCTTTTGCTGCTCCTCTCTCCCCCAACCCAAGCTCTCCCATCTTCTTCTCCAACTCCACTCGCCTGCAACCAGGCTGGGAAGTATCTCCGTCCCTGTCCTTCGCCCTTCTTCTCACGTCTCTCTTCATCTCCACCACTCTCGAGCTCCCTCTTCTCTCCCACAACCAGTCGCGTCTACCTCTCCCACATCATCAGTCACAACCTCACTGCTGCGAGCCATCTTCGCCACCTTCCTGTCCCACTTCTCTCCAAGCTCTCCAACTTTCCCGCAGATCTCTCCGCCCTTCGCCAGCCTTTCGCGATTGTCTTCCTGTTCTCCCTCTCACAAACAAAAAAAAACCCAATCGTAAGCTTCTCACGTTTCTTTCTCTCTCTAAACGTTCGAGCAAAATCTACCCTTTCTTTTCGCCCCCTTCTTTTCGTTTGAAGCAATGGTTTAAAAACCGGATCGGTGACCCGGATCGGGCTTTCCAAAAATCGATCCGGATCGGCGATTTCGATCGGCGAATCGGCGATTCGGATCGGAATCGAGTGAATCGGTCAGAATAAAGCTTCAAAAAAATCCGAAAAAATTATTAAAATTCATTATAAATATTGTTTTTTAGGAATTCAATAAAAAATGAGGGTACTCCATTAAGAATTTTCATGTTTTTTAATGAATATGCGAATATTGATATGTTCTTCCCTTGCATGAACCGCCATTCAACATTGAATTTACATCACACAAAAGGATAAACATAGAATTATGATGGAATAAGTATATCAACATACATGGACTACAATAAAGCATAAAATTAGTAACATACGATCTAAAAATAAAATGATAGACGACGTTGTTGTTCTTCTTGGTCACGCTGGTGCCATTGATTGAATTCGTTTGACAATTCATTGATTCGATCTAAAAACGAATCATCGATATTAGCGGGCGTCTGACTATTCCCAAATCCCTGAGTGTTAGTGTTTTGTTGTGTTCCCAATCCAAAATCCCCGAAGCTTGTCCATCCTTCATGCTCACCTGCACTGTCGTGCTCATCCCTACACTGTTGCTGTTGGGACTCGATATGTGAATAATATGGCTGGGATAGGGTGGCCTCAGAATCATCATCTCTCTCATTTTCTCTTAGACCCCCTTCCCACTCTCCCTCATTAGGTGCAATATCACCGACATATTGTGGATACTTGGCTGGCTGCTTCCTCTTTCATGCCGCTCATCACTTTCTTCAATATCTTCATCACCGATAGCCTCAAGGAACGCTCTCTTGTGCAACACTGGCTCCTCCTCTTCTACTACCCATCGGTCTGCTGTGTTTGTGACAAATATTGTGTCTAAGTCTATCGGCCCATAGTCTTCAAGCTTCCTTCTTATTTGTCGCTCTCTGAGGTTTAAATTATAATGAACGTAGACTAGTTTATGAAGTTTCTCAGAAGCGAGTCGATTCCTCTTAGTAGTGTGCAACCATTGGAACGTACTCCAGTTGCGCTCACAGCCAGTAGCAGAACATGTTTGGGAGAGCACCTTGATTGCTATCCTCTTTAGGTGAGGTGCATCAGTACCATATATCTCCCACCATTCAGCTGGATTAAAATGTAAAAAGCATTGTAAGGGCAAGAACAATTCATAAGATTAAATATATGAATAAACAAAATATTAGCGAGGGGATAACCTGGATCCATCATAGTTCGAGAATTTCTGGCAAGTCTAGTTTCGAAGGATATTATAGCATCCCTATACATAGCAAGTTAAAACAAATATATTACGTTTTAGTGCATTATTCCTCACAAATATAACAACTTAATGAAGTTCTTACCCAAACATTAAATAATACCTCTTGTATTGCTGCTACTTGGTTTCGATGACTTCTCTCCAACCTTGCAATAATGTATCTGACCCCTTCCATAATCTTGTGGGGTTGTTCAGGTGTCAAATAGAAAAATTTTGGGTTGAAGTAGTAACCTAAAAAATATATAGGTAGAAAAATGTCATTTACAATTTTATAAAAAAATGATTTAAACTGAAACATTGTAATGATATAAATATATATTTACCAGCATAATGAATTGGACGTCCGAATTTGGTGTTCCACCTCTTTTCTATAATCTCGATCACTTTGCTAGCAAAATTACACTTCTCCCCAATAGCTGATTTCGCCCTCTCAATACCTTCATAAAGGATACCCATGGTAGCTTTCTTATCAGCATCCACCATTCTTAACACCGTGACCAAAGGGGCAGTGGCCTCTACAACACTGGAACATCGAGACCAGAACAGCCTATTTGAGATTATGTTATCCACTTTTATACCGGTACTGGACTTCGAGAGGCGGTCATTTAACCACTCTTCACAAGTAAACAATCTCTTTAATGCACCTTCAGATTGTCGAATGGAGTCCACAGCTAAGTAATCGGTCGCAAAGCGGGTTATGGCAGGCCTGATTATCTCTTTTTTCTTAGAGTGTTCTCTAAACAGAAATAATATTTTAGAGTGGTTGTATATAAATCTCGACACCAACCTTGCTTCATCAAGAGTCTCCTTCACAATTTTGATCTCACCGATTTCCTCTAACATAAGATCGATGCTGTGTGCAGCACACGGGGTCCATACTAGATGCTTCCTCTTATCCATCAACTTGCTGCCCACAGAAACACATGCACGCGCATTGTCCGTAATAAACTGGACTACATGCTTATCTCCCACCTCCTCCACTATCTGATCATATAGTCGTATGTAGAAGTTTGCATCCTTCTTCGTCCCTGATACGTCTTTGCTAGACAAAAAAGCTGTACCTTTTGGGGAATAGGCCAAGAAGTTTAAAAACTCCTTTTTGCTAACTTTATTCAACCAACCATCACTCATGAGAGTAATTCCTGTCCTTGGCCAACTCTGTTTATATTCTTCAATCCACTTTTTAACTTCATCTACCTCTTCATCTAATATTGGCCCACTGAGCTCATATGCCGTCAGGGGTTTTACCCCGGGCCCGGCTCTCTGGATTGCACTAACCATAGGTGGAAAATATGGGCTATTGGCTGCATCAAAGGGAATCCCTTTATCGTAGAACCATTTACCAACATATCTCCCTAACATGTTTCTTGTACCTTTAACCATGCCTTTTAGGGTCATCTGTTGTGACTTAGGCCTTGAGAGAATGGGTCTTTACGACCATGACCTGAAATACTGGCACTCCTAGGTAACTTAGAAACAATTTCTTCAACAACTGATTCTCTTTGATACATATTGCCACCAACCCCTCCATACATATTTGAGCTAGGCCCGCCATACATGCTCGAGCTGGACCCGCCATGCATATCTGAACTAGGCCCACCATGCATATCGGAGCTAGGCATACCATGCATGTCCGAGCTAGACCCACCAGGCATTCTAAACCCACATTCCCTCTGATATTGTTCATGTAAACTCAATCTTGTGGCCATGTCCAGCTCATTATTATATTGCTCTTCTAGGTCATAATTATATTGCTCTTCTGTATCATTCCTGCTTGATGGTGTATATAAACTAGCTATCTCCTCATTCATCCTATGTTTGGCAATTTTTTTACCTTTGCTAGCATTAAGAATTGCCACCATCTGTTTTTTTACATTACTAGGGACACTAGTGCATGCAGAAACTTCTCCCTTAACCCCTGCCAAGTGTTGCTTGAACCTATGTACCCCACTACTTATCACTCTTTGACAGTAATTACAAATAATTTTGTCTTTCTTGTTGGGATCAAGTCTGACCCCATGTTGCCATGCAGGGTCTTCTGTAGATCTTGACATGATTCAACTGTTTTAAGATGTAAAAAGTTTAAATTAACCTGACAGTTCAAAAAGAAAAATAATCACCATATGTAGTGATAATATGTTGCGGTAGTTCATGTAGTCATATTCGTTGTTATTTGTTATTGCAAAATACCTTTTTTGACAATAATATTTTCGTACATATCAATTACAAACATTTAGAATAATACAAAATGCAAGCTCCAAACATGGCTACAACTCAATTATCAAAAACATACATTTTTTACATTAAAAAATTAATAATAAAAACAATTCTTCAAAGAGCCGGCTAACATAAGTCATTCCAACTAAAAAATCCATGAACAACAGATAAAAAAAATACAGTTTTGTATTGAAAATATAATAACATGCATTTTTTTGCATAAATAATCCATCAACATACAATTTTTTCAACAAAAACTTTAACATAAAAAATTTAAAATATGGTTTAATACCTCATGATAATTAAAACCTTGTCACGATTTTCACATCTTTTCGGAAAATCCATCATTTTTCAAAAAATTTGATCATGGAAAAAAAAAAAAAAAATTACAGCAAACTCAAACAATAAAAATTAAAAATTTGGTTTAAATGTTTAATACATCATGATAATCAAAACTTTATCACGATTTTCACATCTTTTCGAAAAATCATCATTTTTCAAAAAATTCGATCATGGATAAAAAGAAATAAAAAAAAAAAAGTACAGCAAATTTTCAAAAAATTCGATCATGGATTAAAAAAAAAAATTAACAAATTTTCAAAAAGTTCGATCATGGATTAAAAAAAAAAAATCATAAATTTTCTAAAAAATCGATCATGGATTACAAAAAATTCGATCATGGATTACAAAAAATTCGATCATGGATTACAAAAAATTCAATCATGGATTACAAAAAATTCGATCATGGATTACAAAAAATTCGATCATGGATTACATAAAATTCGATCATGGATTACATAAAATTCGATCATGGATTACATAAAATTCGATCATGGATTACAAAAAAAAAAAAAAAACATAAAAAAACAAAAAATTCGATCGTGGATTACAAGAATAGAAAAAAACAATTCGATCATGGATTACAAAAAATTCAATCATGGGTTACAAAAAAAAAAGAAAAACAAAAAATTTGATCATGGATTACAAGTAAAAAAAACAAACATTTCGATTATGGATTACAAAAAAGTCGATCATGGATTACAGAAAATTCTATCATGGATTACAAAAAATTCTATCATGGATTACATAAAATTCGATCATGGATTACAAAAAAAAAAAAAAAAAAAAAAAACAAAAAATTCGATCGTGGATTACAAAAAAAGAAAAAAACATTTACATCATGGATAACAAAAAATTCAATCATAGATTACAAAAAACTCGATCATGGGTTACATAAAAAACAAAAAACAAAAAATTCGATCATGGATTACAAAAAAAAACAAACATTTCGATCATGGATTACAAAACATTCGATCATGGATTACAAAAAATTCTATCATGGGTTACAAAAATAAAAAATAAAAAATAAAATTCGATCATGGATTACAAGAAAAAAAAACAAACATTTCGATCATGGATTACAAAAAATTCGATCATGGATTACAAAAAATTCTATCATGGGCTACAAGAAAAAAAAAAAAAAAAATTGTTCTTCACAGAGTCGTTTTACATAAGCGATTTTAACTCAAAAATTCACCTCTAAGTGAATAAATTACATCCAATTGAGTATATTTTCTGATAAACAACAATATAAGGAATCAAAAACCTAAATTTTTAACACATTATTTCTAATATATCATGAAAACAAAATCAAAAGGCGAAAAAAAAAAAAAAAACAGCGGAATTTGGTTCCGCAAATATCTCACTGTTCATATCAAATTTCTTGCTGTAATTGACCAGATTACGTAAAATTGAAAATTTTAAATCATACTAGACACAATAAAGATTAAAAACCCTAATTATTGAACTCATTTTGTTCAAAATATGGCGTGAAATAAATCAAATGGCGGAAAAAAGAAAAAAACCCAAAGTTCTTACTTGTTTTTGTGAACCGAAGCCTTCAATCTCCAAAAAACTCTGTTTTTCTCAACGATTATCACAAATTAGTAACAAAAGGTTTTGATTCACAGCTTTAAGATCAAAATGCCTACAAATTTTGAAAGATTCATGCGCTATTTGGCATGAAATTTCAGAAAAGGCGGAAACCCTAAACCCTGATTTTTTCGTGATCCAAAAACAATCAATTTTTCTACCATTTAATCCTTGAAAAAGCTGAATAAAGCTGTTTACAGCCTGCAAATCAGATCACATGCCAAAAAAAACTCAAAAAATGATCAAAAAATGACAAATGTGCAACCCGTGTTCTTCACGGACTCGCCGATTCCGCACAGTGAATCGGCGAGTCACTGTGCGGAATCGTCCGGTTCTCTCTAGAACCGGACGATTCTTGATTTTTAAACCAGTCATAGGCCAAGGGGCTTTCCAACGTGATCTAATAGGGCGTCCACGCGAGGCAGCCCGAGTGTGTCACGGACCCATGCGAGGTAAGTCCCGTCTCGCGACCCTAATTCCTCTCTCACTAGTTGGACACCTGCCCTCATTCTGTGAGCGAAGTTTCTGAGAGAGTGATCTCAAGTCTCGGGTTTTTCCAACCCGAGATACGTGTCACCTGATCACTTAGATTCTGAAAGGCGAGATCGAGGCACCTAACCAGCTTGGCGACTCTACTGGGGACACGCTACCCCATTGTTGGGTCGTTCTTGTTTGACCTTCCGTTCTTTTTATTCCTGCTCACTATAAACACAATTGTCTTTGGGGTTGCTTAACCCCTTCATCCGAGTCGGGGGTTTCGTAATCCCCGCACTCGTGAATCTTCATCAGGAACAGGTTCCGCGAACCTCGTGCCCGACCTTTCTCCTAAACATCGACCTTGTGTCGCGTTCCCAGGTCATCACCTTGATAAAGGCGAGGATGAAGCAACAAGTCCCTCACTTCCTACCTCCTTGCAATGGTGGACCTTCTGCCAACGCACATTGCATTGGTGGCGCACTTGCCACCACACTCAGCACGCACCTTGCTACCAATAATGCACTTGCTAGTCCCACTGCTCGGGGCTGCCCCTCCCTCTCCCGTGACTGACAATTTATCTGTCGTTGCTCCTGCAGGTTGTCGTGAGGTTACCCCCCATTCTCTATCACTTCGAGCCCCAGTAACAAGAGGTTCGACACCAGGAGGAGGTGGCTCTGAAGCCACCACCTCACACGCATCCACCAAAGCTAGTGGATCATCCATTCTAGCTACACCTCGGGGCAACCCTCAGGTTACCCCGATACATGGTCAGGGTTCGGGTCTTCTTGGACCTAGCCCTGCACCCCTTTCACATGCATACTACATTACTCGGGGCAATCCTCAGGTTACCTAGGGATACTGTCAGGGTTCGAGTCTTCTTTGACTTGGCCCTGCACATCCTCGGGGCAACCTTCAGGTTACCTCGGGACACCATCAGTCGGCTCTTCTTCGGACCGGCCCTGCACACCCCTCGTCTGCCAGAGCACACGAGGGGGAACCTCCTAGTACCCCCTCCCAGCAACAGCACAATGCTTGCTCGCTCTATGAGGGATGGTCACACGACCATTCCATCACACACACATGCTCACGACACCGAGCCTTTTAAGGCCCGACACGCTACTCGAGCCCGGGTTGACCACCAGGTCACCCGAAGTCCTTCTGCAGAGGGCGTACACACGTTAATCCCCCCACCCGCTTGGAGCACATCTTCGCATTGTTCATGTACGCATGGATCTAGCATTCCACTTGGTTCCAAGGGTAATCGCGTCAATGGGTTTGAAGAATAGTTTGCCTTTGCTCAAAGGCAGTACTACTTGGCCATGAAGAAGGGAAATCATGGTCAAGGCCGGAAATGGGGCTAGGATACCAAGACATTGAAAGCCCAGCTCTGAGGCAAAGGAGAAAAAGTGATTGAAGAATTCCCTCTCAAAGATGCAAGCCCTTGTCCCTCTCATTCCCCTTGATGCAGATGATGTTGGAAAAGCATGGCATGAGATGAACACTAAAAGGATTGATCGGAGCATGATGAGGCCGGTTATTTATGAAGATCCAAGCTTGACTCTGAGCAAAGGCGAGCCTCCAGATGGGGCAAAGAGTCAGTCTGACCCCAGTGACCCCGAGCCAGTTGAGAAATCACTTGATCAAACTCCCGAGCTCCTCTCAAGTCGGGGCACCGAGATCAAAGCCTTCTTCGAGCAAATTGAACTTGGGGCAGCTCATAGACTCGAATCAGTTTCCCCTAGACTCCTGATAAACCGGAAGGCACCGCTGCGGGGTAGTCCCGGTAACTCAAGTGAGACAGAAGCCGAACTCATCGAGGGCGTTGCCCATGATCCCTTGGTGATGAAAAATTCAAACTATGAAGGGACTGGTCTTCTTCCCATGATGCAAGAAAATTGTCCATCAGCTCCTCCCGAAGTCTACCTCAACATCTCAGCTCCCCGAGATGAAACTAAAAAGAGAACCGATACTCTTGAGCTGCTTCAAAGGGCTAGAAAACTCATTGTTGAGATCGATCTCATAAACAAGAATGGGACTTTTCCGTCGTTCACCCTCTCCCGGCCTTCATCGGGATTCACCCTAAAATCTCGGAGAAGTGAGGGACTCCCGTCCCCTTTAGATGGTTCTAATGAGGTGGCCTCCCTCACCCTATCTCATCCAAATACTCTTACCTTTGATGAGAGTTCGTCACTCTCATTCTAGGAAAGCCACTCCTCAGTACTTGATGGGATGAGTTGCAGCTCCCATGCTGGCAGCCCCACTGATATGGCTCCTCCATGCCCTGAAGGCACCATGATTCACCACAAAGCCAGCCGCATGCTTCCCCCATTTCATGCGTGTTGCATGTGCGCTCTTGACGATGATAGTAAGGCCTCATCCTTCACATTCCCGTTAGGTGATGAAGAGCTCAATTCTGATGGGGCGACATGCCTCATCCTCATCCACCCAATGACTCCTACCTCTGACGAGAACTCGTCATTCTCATTAGAAGAAAAGCATTCTCTAATAGAGGATGAGATGGTCAGCATTCCCTTCGCTGTCCACCCTAATGAAATAGCGCCTCCAGCTCCTGAAGACTCCATGATTCTTTATGAGGCTGACCACATATGGGCTCCATGTCTTGAAAGTGTCCTTGCTCCTTATGAGGACAATCACATGTTCTTTCGATATCTTAAAAAATGCTCCCTCAATGATGATGATGTGACCTCATCGTCTTTTGATAGTTTCACATTCTCATTACATGATGAGGATACCCAAGCCTTGGAAAATGAAGTAGGTCTGAGGGAAGGCCCAATGACCCTCGCCAATGATGTTGTTGAAGTAGCAGCAGTCGAATCCAATATTGTAAGCTTTGAGGCATGTAACGGGCACATAGAAGAATAGTCATCAAGTATGACAACTGTTGAAGCTATAGTAATCGACGAAGTACTAAAGTCCTATGGAGACGCATTTGCACAACTTAAGGCAACATTAAGGTGATTACAAGCTAAGATGAGGTCAAAAGATGAAACAATAGAAACTTTGGGCCAAGAGGTATTGGTGTCTTGTACCCCCTTGAGGCACTAAGCCCTCTTTACCGTCTCTCAATTACCTTGCTTGGTCATCGAAACGACACCATCAAAGGAAGAGCCACTCCCACCCTCGCCTCCCTCATTACCGTTCTCTTCCCCACCGACTCAGGTTGGGAACGAATAATTAGTGAAGGGCATGGTAGCCGAAGCATTGAAAAAGTACTGTATCCCAGTGATGGAAGAGTTGAATCGCTATCAAAAGCCTTACCCAGCATATGTTGACCAAACTCCATTTCCACCAGGCTATCAAAGACTCGACTTCCCCAAATTTGATAGTACTGGCTCATCGTGGCAATATATAGCCCATTGCATTGCAGCCTATGACAATACAATGAACAATGAGCACCTGCTGCTTCCGCAATTTGTGGGAACCCTTATAGGAGCAGCATTCAAATGGTACTCTCGGTTACTATCAGGGTCAATCTCATCATGGGCACAAATGGAGGAAGAGTTCCTTAAGCGCTTCTGGGACAAAGAAAAGAAAGTGCAACTCATTGAGGTAAAACAAAAGCCACACGAGTCAGCGATCTAGTACATCGAAAGGTGGTGCAATCTGGCCATCAATCTGACCACACCGATAGGTGAGCCACAAGAGATAAAATATTGCATAGACGGGATGCACCTAGAATTGGCTCGTTATGTCACTTCATCATGGCCCAATACATTCACCAAGATGGTTAACGAGGCGGTTCAAATTGAAGGCTTACTCAAACACCATGGTCTAGATGCACGACCCTAAACTGCATGGTCCAAACTATACAACCTTAAATTGTAGCGGAGGTCTAGTTGCATGACCTTAAATTGCACGGTCTAAGCTATACGATCCTAAACTATAGCACACGTCCTAGTTGCATGACGTTAAACTGCACAACATATGGTCTCGGAGGCAAGACCTTAAACATGCCCTCAAGTCTCGGCGCATGACCTTAAAACATGCCAAATTGATGGTCATGGTGGCATGACCTTAAACACGCTTCCACAAAAAGAAAGAGAGGAAGAAGATGGGCACGACGAAAACCCGCAAGGGTGTCATGGATAAAAATGTCAAAAAAATTGAATGGCAGACATGGTGTACACCCCCAAAGGCCACCATGGGCAAAATATGTCAAAAAGGAAAAAGAGGGGCCTAGGGAAAACCCACAAGGGAACTATGGGCAAGATTGTCAAAAAAAAGGGGGTGCGGTGAAAACCCCTCGGGGCACACACTCTCAAATGACGGGAGTGTGCTCCTCCCCTACGGGTCATCACGAGTAAAAATGTCAAACGTCCCTGTAGCAAGACGTTGAAATGCATGACATATAGTCCATTTGCACGACTATAAACTGCTTCCTGTTCCTACACGTCTCCATAGGTTACTGCGTGACACCCTCCTACACATTCTCTACTACATCCTTCTTCACAAGCCCCCCGTGAAAGGACACCACCCCTCCGACGTGTCCTCCCTAATCAAGGTGTACCTCGGTTGTGATTGTGAGGCTTCAAAGCAAAGCATGCACTTCAAAGCATGCGCCTGCCTCCAAAGCCATTTCACAAAGAGGTGTACCACAGTTTTGACAGTGAGGTTTCGAAGCAAAGCTTGCACTTCAAAGCATGCGCTCACCTCTACAATGCCATACCACAAAGAGGTGTACCACAGCTCCGAATGTGAGGTTTTGAAGCATAGTATGCAACCGTCCAAGCATGCGCCTACCTCTACAAAGCAATATATCAAAGAGGTATACCAAAGTTCCAACTGTGAGGCTACGAAGAATAGCATGCGACAGTCAAAGCATGCGCCTGCCTCTATAAAGCTATATATCAAAGAGGTGTACTATAGTTCCGACTATAAGGCTTTAAAGCAGAGCATGTAACCATCAAGGCATGCAACCACCTCTACAATGTCATATCACGAAGAGGTGTACCACAGTTTCGACTATGAGGCTTCAAAGCAAAGCATGTAAGGCATACGCCCGCCTCTACAAAGCAATATCTCAAAGAGGCGTATCGCAGTCTCAACCATATATCCCTACACCTAATAAGGCGCTTTTGCCACCCATTGTACCCATTCCACACATCATCATTGCCTCAAGACTCTTCTGGCCTCCATATTTCTAGTTGAGCCACATCGCTCATAGCCCCTTTAAGCCTCCATCATGCACCTTTAACTACCCATGACCCCACTTCTTGTTATGCGTGCCATTTTTCCAGACATTGTTACTGTCGGGCGTGTTCTACCACTATCCCTAGTGGGGTTACACCTGTGCTCCGACCTGTCATTCCCGTGGAATCATATTTACCCCATTAACTCCCAGTGGGTCCGCTACTCACCGAACCACTTACATGGCGACCAACCTAAAATGGTCTAGGTGCACGACCCTAAACTGCATGGTCCAAACTATATGATGTTAAACTGTAGCGGAGGTCTAGTTGCGTGACTTTAAACTGCATGGTCCTTGTTGCATGACTCTAAAACAACACGACTGTGGTCCAAATGCCCGACCCTAAACTGTATGGTCCAAACTATACGACCTTAAACTGTAACGAAGGTCTAGTTGCATGACCTTAAACTGCACAGCCACGGTCCGTGCTGCATGACCTCAAACTGCATAACCATGGTCCGTGCTACAAGACCTTAAACTGCACAGCCGTAGTCCGTGCTTCATGACTTTAAACTGCATAGCCGTGTTCTATGCTGCATGACCTTAAACTGCATATCCATGATCCGTGCTACATGACTTCAAACTGCACAGCCGTAGTCTGTGCTACATGACCCTAAATTGTACAGCCGTGATCCGTGCTGCATGACCTTAAACTGCACAGTCGTGGTCCAGGTGCACGACCCTAAACCACATGGTCCAAACTATATAACCTTAAACTGTAGCGAAGGTTTAGTTGCACGACCTTAAACTGCATGGTCCTAGTTGCATGACTTTAAACTGCATAACCGCCGTCCAAGCTATATGACCTTAAACCATAGTGCACGTCGTGGGAGCATGACGTTAAACTGCTTCGCACAGGTCCTGGAGGCACGACCTTAAACTTGCCCCCACATACGCGCACACCACCTTTACGTGTGCATGCACCACTTTCATTACCTCCCCAATGAACCCATTCACTTCACTACCATTATTCATCATTCCCCAGTGAGTCTTACCCATGCTCACCAAAGGACGAGCTATTTCGCCACCCATACTCGCTGTCAGCTAATGGGTCACCACTTTTCACCTACCATTCATACATCATCCACCTCTCATAGGTAGCCTCGCGCCATCTCCCCAAAGTGAGCCGAAACCATCGCCACACTCACTCCATGGCCTCTATAGACTGTCATTCATCACCACTATGGCCCAGCTGTATGGCCCTAAACTATAGTGCACGTCCTAGCGCATGATGTTAAAAGGCTTCGCACAGGTCTCGAAGACACGACCCTAAACATGCCTTCACAAAAAAAATAGGCATGGTGTACACTTGGACAAGGGAACACCATGAGTAAAAATGACGGACGGGCATGATCACAAAATCATGAGTAAGAGAGTTCTATGAAAACAAAAACCCAAAAAAGGTGAAAACCCCAAAAGGGCATCGTGAGTAAAAATAGATGAAAAGGGTGGACAAGGCATCTAGGTCATGGGTAAAAGAGCCAAAAAATAAAACAAGTTGGTGAAAATCGTTTCTACAGTACCACATCTCTTGTTCAAGCGAAAACCCGCAAAGGGTGCTTGGATCGACAAAGCAGGTTGACGCACTACCACAGCCTCAGGCGACACCCAATTGAAAAACATACATGATTCTATGAGGTCTACCTAAAATCCTTAGCCACCAGCATTCAATAACAAAACAAAATGGCTCACTTGGGAGTGAGAGCCACATAAGATCTCCCACGTTTCACCTCCACAAACAACAAGAGTCCTTGAGGGTGAGGGCGACGATCGAAAGATCCCTCCAATATGTTAAAAGACCATCACGACAGCAAGAAACTGACGAAGCCAGGGCCTAACCTGTCAAAGACTTCAGGGTTATTCCTCGCCATGAGATCGCCTCGCCTAAAATCTTCCTTAACCGACAAGCCCAGAGCTTCGAGACATGCCTTCGACTGGACTTGGCAGGATGGGGCTCACGAGGCCGCCTCGCCAAAATCCACCTAGCCGACAAGCCCAGACTTTCAGGCAGAACAGAAGCCCCCGATTGGACCCACTAGACGGGATCTACAAAGGTACCCTGATCAACAAAAGCAAACCTGGTAGTAGCGAACAATGTCGTCCAAAGGTTCATAGCACTTGGCCTTCTTATAGGCTTGATTCTTATCAATGAGGTCCCAACAAAATCCTCAAGTTGTCAGAATAAAAAATTGTCCCTTGAGGGTGAGGACTTCGACATGATCTCTCAAAAATCTCCTCTTCCCCAACAAGTCTCCACGGGTGGACCCGTACATTGCGTCCAAACGTCCGAGCACCTAATTGCGGCATTGGGTGGATCTCCTCAGCATTCACGTAGTCATGTGACTAACCACGGGAATTTTCCTAAATGATTGTACTTTTCACTTCTCTCGAAGCACAACATTCAGCGGAGCATGCTGTTGGAAGATATTTTTCATCATCATGGGGCCCCCGTTCAATAAAAGCCTAGCAAACAGTGGAAATTCCAACAGTCTCAAAAATAGCCCCAAAACTGGCCAAGATCTTCATAAGGTCTCTCAAAATTCTCCTCTCAAGTTTTGTCGAATTCCGAAATGTCCAAGGCAATACAGATTGAGAAACAATTCTGGCAGAATCAGCCTCAAGCACCCTGAAACGAACTCGTATAACTAGAGCTATATTTTCGGTATCTCAATCTGGCAGTAGGACTGCTGTCGTTGGATTCGGCACGGTGGAAAACCCCCAGGGGTCAAATTTTAGCTTAAACGGATGTCCATAAAATGTTATAGGCAAAAGAGAGAAATAAGACGAGCCGCGTTTTATTCTCGTGTGGCCACCCTGCAACTCTACATCATTAAAGGGATAGTCAGGAACAGTGACTTTTGATGCTCATATCTCACCCATCCCAAGTCGGATCGTGCACAAATTTGGTGAGCATGTTTATCTCGTTTAGATGAGCGTTCCAATATGTGGCATGTCCCGTGACGACGCTCGAACGCGGAGAAAGGCTAGAGAGAAGTTGCTGATCCGTGAAAAAAGTGAAAGAAAATCAGCAGCGTCATGGCTCGCTCGAGCAGCCAAATCACGCTGCTCGCAAGCCCGATTGATGTAAAACAAATTCCATATTGTGTGTAAGGTCTCGGGCTATCTCTGACTCGAACTCCGTACATGATGAACTGTCAAATTCTGCACACGAAGCCGATGAGTGGACTGCAAATTTCGTCGTCGGAATCCCAGATTCGGCAAAAATTGCAAAGTTGTAAAATTTTCATCCGGGCAACGAATCAAGATGTGTTTGTTGTCCCGCGATCATGACAGCATGCTCAGTATAATCTAACGAAGAAATCACAGAAAAACATCAAAGAACGAGCACGCAATCGATCCAAAGTTTCAAGATTCACTCAAATTTTATGTCACATGATCGTGTCCTAAAAACACGATCAATGGCTCAAAGTTGGTATCAAATAAATCGTCATGTCGAGCTCCACAAGAAAACAATCATCTCTCGATCAACCGAGCATCGGAATGACCCGGATCATCCACGAAAAATCATGTATGTCCTAAGGCAACACATGGACTGCTTTGAAATTCCACAAATTATTAAGGAGCAAATCTGTCATTTTGCACCCTATTTTCTAATTTTTTTTAATTCAATTAAATCTTAACTTCCAACAATTATATTTAATTTTAATCAATCCATCCATATTTGGGCAAAATTCTATATATACTACGTACTCTCATTGTACAAAGACCCTTCACTAGGTTAATTTTTTTTTATTTCGCCTATTGTCGGGTCACGAGAGAGAGAAGAAAGAGATAAATTTTTGGATCGGTACCCTTAGGCTTAAGGTTTCTTTCTCTCTCTCTTCTATTTCTCTTTCTCTCTCTTCTCTTCCTCTTGCGGAAGCCTATCGTCATCTGTGCCACTTTTTTTACCTTTCTTATTCTGTCCTTCCCTCTCTGTGGTCCCTCATGACTACCCTTTCCCTCTATCTACCGACGGTCTCTCAGGTCCACCTATCTTCTTCTCTTGTTGTGTTGACCATTTCCTTTATGTGCACCCTCGGGTCCATCTGATAGTCCCTCACGTTCATCACTCTCCACTTCTTTTTCTCTACTCCTTCACAACACCCTTTATTTGGCGCACCCTCGTGGGCTCCTTCTCACGTCCCATGGTCCCGTGAGACCACCAGGGCCCAAATCCCGCCATCGCCATGCGGCTCTTTTCCTTGACCCTTTTTCCGAACTCTATTGCCGTGAGGCCCCTTCCTACCTCTACGCCGTGCGCCCCTTTTTTAACCGCATCGCCATGCCTCTACTCTTCCCAACTCCACTGCCGTCTCCTTGCTCCCATCCCCTTTTCTCTCTCAACCTACTATTGTGCACCAACAGCCCCATCTTTCCCTACCACGCACCTGCACCCCTGCCACGCTTTATCTCACGGAGCAGTTTCTTACTCCTCCATTCCATCCACTCCAATTGCAACAGCCATCTCCGTCCTTATCTTCTTCGATCACCACTCATCAGCATCATCTCGCGGCCTCACCTTGGCCACCAACCATTAGCAGCCAAAGCTCCGCCACTCTCCGGTGCTCTTCTTTCCCTGTTACCACCTATTGTCCCCCTTTCTTCTCAGCTATCCTTTTCTCTCCCTGTACTTCTTCTTCTTCACCTCTCAGCCACCTCCAGCGGCAACCTTCGTCTCTCTCGCATTCATCAGTGGCCTCTCTTCCTTGCCACCCTTTCTTTTTCACTCCCTCGCTCAGCTACTATTAGCTGCAAACTATCGCCATCACTACTTCCACAGTCGCCTCATCCTCACCATTAGCGGCTATCACCCACTGTTGCACAACCGTCCTCTTCTCACGCTTTCTATCCTACCATCAGTTGGTAGTTCAAGCCACAACCTCCACCTCATCACCCCCTGCAGCCTCCTCAACTTTTGCTGCTCCTCTCTCCGCCAACCCAAGCTCTCCCATCTTCTTCTCCACCTCCATTGGCCTGCAATCAGGCTGCGAACTATCTCCGTTCCTGTCCTTCACCCTTTTTCTCACGTCTCTCTTAATCTCCCCCACTCTCGAGCTCCCTCTTCTCTCCCACAACCAGTCGCCTCCACCGCTCCCACATCATCAGTCACAACCTCACTGCTGCGAGCCATTTTCGCCACCTTCCTGTCCCACTTCTCTCCCAGCTCTCCAACTTTCCCGCAGATCTCTCCACCCTTCCCCAGCCTTTCGCGGTCGTCTTCCAAATCTCCCTCTAACAAACAAAAAAAAACCCAATAGTGAGGTTCTCACATTTCCTTATCTCTCTAAACGTCCGAGCGAAATCTACCCTTTCTTTTCGCCCCGTTCTTTTCGTTTGAAGTATTCGTAATCTTCGTTTTCATCCAACCATTTCATTCAAGTAACGCAACAAAACTCTCTTTCTCTCTAAACTTTAAAACAAACAGTACCGCAAAAGCTCTCTCTATGTAAACGTTAACAATCCAATATCCAACTTCAAGTCCCTTTCTTTCTGTATCTAAGTAACTTTATTTATTTTTATTATTATTTAATTCCATACCCTCTTTCGTCCTCTCTCTGCATTTAAAAAACCCAATGAATCAATTCTTTTCTTTTAATACTTTATTAATTTACTTTATTTTACTTCTTTTACTCACCAACCCTATTTTTATTTATTTTATTTTATTTACGCCATTTATTTTATTTTATTCCACTTTATTTTATTTATTATTTTTTTATATTATTCCCATTACCTCATTCTATTTTATTTTAATTATTTATTTTACTTTATTTTATTTACCTCTTTTATTTTATTTACCCATCTTATTTTATTTCATTTTCTTTTACCCTTTTTATTTTACTTTCCTTTACTTCATTTTAGTCTAATTCATTTTATTCTTATTTCATCTTAACTCCATATTCTAATCTCATTTTATTTCAATTCATCTCTTTCATTTTCATTTCATCTCATTCCACTTTACTTTTCATTTCACTCCATTTTATTTTATTTTATCTTCGAAAAGTTCGAGTCCCCAGGCCAACTTATTGGGACGTCTTACGTATGTGTGTGTTTGCAGAAAAGGAGAAACATGTCAAGGGAGACGATTCCAAACCGACAATAGGCCAGGGGGCTTTCCAACGTGATCTAAGAGGGCGCCTACGCGAGCCAGGCCAAGTGTGTCACGAACCCACGTGTGGTAATTGGTGAGGTGCCTCGATCTCGCCCTCCAAATTTGGATGACAGGGCAGTACGCCTCTTGGGTTTCAGAAGAGATCGGGGACGTTTTGAGATTACGCTCTTCGGAACCTCGTTCGAGAACAATGGTAGGTATTACCAACCGATGCGAGAGGAATTTAAAGGTGGGTTTGGGACTTACTCAGGTTGGCTCGAGTAGGTGCCCTCTTAGATCCTGAAAAAAGCCCTTCAGTCGTAAAACTTATTTGGAATCGCCTCCCTCGGCTTGTATTCTCTTGTTTTCTGTAATCACATATATATAGAAAATTTTATACAATAGGTGGGTCGACAGACCTCACCTTGCCTCTTTGGTGAACGTACCCAAGCGTACACATTCATAAGAAGAAGACAAGAATAAGAGAAGGAAGATGGGGGAGCGAAGAATTTGACTAGGTGGGGAGATCAACACAGTGACTAAGCTGGTAGGTAATTGGTCTGACGTGGCAGTAAAACGGGCTCAGTAACTCAGACAGGCTCAACAGAGTTACTACTAGACGTCAATACCGATACTTACTAGCTAGACACGATGGTTAGTCTATCGTGGCAATAAGTGGGCACGGTAATTCTGACACAACAACATTATGGCTAGACGACAAGGCTACCATAAGAGGCTAATCTCAACCCCTCTTAGTCAAACAAAAGGATAACATAAGGCATGGAAGTCATAAAGAGAGAATAAAAAGTAAGAGAATAAGAGGAGAAGAGAAAGAAAGAGAGGAAGGGAAAGAAAGGAGGAGAAGAGTGTGAGAGAAGAGAGAAGAAAGGAGAGAGGGAGAAGGACACAGTTAGCACCAAGCGTCGCCGGCTATGTTGAAAGAAGAAGAGAAAGAATACATAGTCGGCACTAGTCCTTGTCGGCTGTGTTAGAAGAAGAGGAGAGAGAGGACACAGTCGACGCTAGGTATCGCCGGCTGTGTTCGAGAGAGAGGGGGTAAGAAAGAGAGAGAGAGGACAAAGTCGTTGCTAGGTATCGCTGACTGTGTTAGAGAGAGAGGGGGCAAGAAGGACACAGTTGGTCCTAGGCATCGCCGCCTGTGTTTTTTCTTTAAGAAGAGAGGAGAGAGAAAGATACAGTTGGCGCTAGGCATTACCGATTGTGTTTTAAGAAGAACGGAGAGAGAGACACAGTCGGCGCTAGGCGTTGCCAACTGTGTTCTAAGAAGAGAGAGAAGGTGCAGTCGACGTTGAACTTCATCGGCTAGGCTAGACAGAGGAGAGAGAGGGGACGTAGTCAACTCTAAGCTTCCTCGATTGTGTCTAGACAGGGTAGAGAGAGAGGGGATATAGTCGGCACTGAGCTTCACCGACTGTGTCTAACTAAGGGGATAGAGGATGAGAAGAAGAGAGAAAAAGAGATAGAGATGGGACTAAGAAAGAGAGATAGATAGAGATGAGAAGAAGAGAGAGAAAGAGATAGAGATGAGTAGAAGAGAGAGAAAGTGAGATAGAGATGAGAAGAAGAGAGAGAAAGAGAGATAGAGATGTGAAGAAAAGAGAGAAAGAGGGGTGGAGAGAGAAAGAGAGGAGGAGAGAGAAAGTTACCTTATCGAAGGGTATCAGCCCTTTTCTTCTCTCTCCTCTCTCTCTCTTTAAGATGCACGCACGAGCTTAAGAAAAAATGAAGTCTTTATTGAATCTTTAAGAATGAACCTAAGGGGATTTTACAATTTGGCTTTAAATGCTTATATAGAATTGGGCCCAAACATGGGTGGATGCCCAAAAACTACCTAGAATTGAATATAATTATAATTTAATTGAATTTAAAGAAATTCTAAAAATGGGGACAAAATGACTCTTTTGCCCTTACCAAACAATATGTGGAATTTTAGAACAGCCCCTGCTGCTGCTAGAGAATTTGCGTGATCTTCCATGACTAATCCGGGCTTATTCTAATGCTCGTTTGATCGAAAGATAATTGTTTCCTTATCGGGCTGAGTTTGGCGATCAATTTGATACCAACTTCGAGCTATGAATCATGTTTTTGAGCCATGATCATGAGACTTGAGTTTTGGATGAATCTTGAAAACTTTAGAACGATTGTGTGCTTGTTTCTTAGTGTTTTTCTTCAGTTTCTTTATCGAATCACGCTAAGCATGCCGTCACTATCAGATTTGTCGTCTTGTGTTTTTGGTTGAAATCTTGAAATCTGGAGGCCGGAATTTATAGCTGCTTCAACACCTCTATGTGTGAAATCCAACTGTTCATCTTACTTGAGGTTCAGACCAGAGATAGCCTCGGACCTTATGCACATAATGCAATTGATTTAATGTCGATCGGACATGTGAGCGTCGTAATTTGGCCGCTGGAGTGCGGTGTGCTACTGTTGAATTTTCTGCAACTTTATTCACGGATCAACAACTTCTCTCTAGTTTTTCTCTCTGCTCGGGCATCATCATGTGGCGTACCACATATTGAAATGCTCGTCTTGACGAGACGAACACGCTCACCGAATTTGACATCAATCTGACTTGGATCGAGTGAGCTATAGGCCCCGAAAGTCACTGTCCGTGACTGTGAAAACAACCACCTTTAATGGCATTTTGGTGCAGGTTGGCCACACGAAAATAGTGTGCGGCCGACCTGTTTTTGGTATTTTACTCATATATATGTCTTAGAGTGCCCGATTAAGCCGAAACTTGACCCATAGGGATTTTCAACCATGTCGAATCCAGTGGCAGTGGTCTCATAGCTATTTGTCACACCAAAAATGTAATTTTAGTTACGGGGTCCATTTCAAGGTGCTAGAGGCCTATTTTGCCGAAATTGTTTCTCTGTGTTCACTGCATTAGACATGTCTGATCGCAATGAAACATAGCAGGCGGCCTTTTGGAGTGCCGATGTCACACCCCAAGAATTTAAAATACTGTTATTCTTGAGATGTGACAGACAAAACATATATACATATATTGATAGGACAAATTTACAGTGGCGAGGTCTTACAAAGTAAATAAAGAAAGCTAGCACAACAACAATATCTTCCAAGGTTGATCTTGACTAGCACTCAAAATGAATCCGCAGTTATCCTGAAAAAATGTTTACCATAGTTTGATGAGTTTGGCTACTCAATAAGTGATCATCATAATCCTAAAAACAATCATGATTGAAAGATATCAATATTTTCCAAAATGAGATCTATTAACAGAAATGCATCAATAGTTTCACTTCCAAAATGAGATCTATTAAGTATAATCCGAGTAATTGAAATGCTTATAACACTTTTAACGGCAGTGCATAATTCAAAGGATTTAACAAAATACCCTACTGGCGTCCCAAGTAGGTCACCTATATACCCCATCAGCGTCTTGATGGGTCCACTTAATCCCTATCGGCGTCCTAGATAAGTCCACTTAATCCCTGCAGGTCCACTTATACCTCACTGGCGTACCGGATGAGTCCACTTAATCCCTACCGACGTCCCAGATAGGTCCACTTATACCTCACCGGCGAACCGGATGAGTCCACTAGCATACTTAAATTATTTCTAAATCTCTTTAAACATTCGAAAGCAGCAATATTATGTACTCAACATATCACTGAAATCATTAATATGAATTTCACTTAAACCATTAATAACAGTCACTCTCTATAACATTTCAAAAATAACCAATCAAATATTTTGGGCTCAAATTTAGAAAGGTAGCAGTTTGTAAAGGCATTCTAGCAAAATTGCCAATTTAATATGTATAGAAAAACTCTTATAGAAATTCAAGAATACAGAATTATCACAATTTATGGGATATCAATCCACAAATAAACATTTCACAACAATACTATAATCACTTGCAAAAATGTCAATTTTTAAATAATAAGACAGTCATTTGCACATGAATTTTACAATGTCTAAATATTCAAAACAGTGGAAAGAAATATCACAATTTTACTAAAAGCAGAAATATCACATTTATTTCTAACAATAGACAAGAAAAATAAATAAATTTATTTTTCATAATTTACAGCATTCAAAATTTCTAACATAGATAAAATATCACAATTTTTATTAAAAAGATTATTTTTCAAGATAATGAGGTCACGTGCGCATAAAATTTATCGCGCTTAAAATTCATGTAATAAGCAGAAATAATTATTTCATTTCATTTTTAAAAAGAATGGATTATTTTTCGAGACAATGAGGTCACTTACACACAAAACTTATAAAATAAAGATCCTGGACGGAAATATCACTATTTATTATAAACAGACTATTTTTCAGGAAGATGATGTCACTTACACACAAATATTTGAGAGGGAGCTTCCGATAAAAATTCGGCTCGAGAGAGGAGTTCACTGTGTTTCGACTAGAGAGAAAAATCTCATAAGTTTTCTAAGTTAGGAGTCTTCACATCTCTGAATTTAAATTCTACTAACATACTATTTTATTCTTTCATTATGTTACAGGTGTGAGCGTTAGTTTATGCTTTAAACACCTAAAGCTTTTATTACGTTACAGGTGTGAGCGTTAGATTACGCTTTAAACACCTAAAACCCACGTCCTTTAGTGGACGTGGCAAGAGCAAGGAAACACAAAGCTTTTAAAACAAAAGCTTTTAAAAGTAACGATGGTCCTTAAGGACCATCATGTTCAAACGAATTGCCATGTATTAATAGTTTTTTTTTTTTTTTTTTGTTGAAAGTTTAGGATTGTTACATTGAGTGAGCGAGAGGATCAAGCTGGCGAGTAATTGGCTTGACGTGGTAGTAAAACGGGCACTAGATGTCATTGTCAATACCAACTAGCTAAGCCCGATGGTCAGTCTATCGTGGCGATAAAGCGAGCCAAGTAATCCTGGCACAACAACATTACGGCTAGACGACAGGACCTCCATGAGAGGCTAACCTCAATCCCTCTTAGTCGAACGAAAGAATAGCAGAGTGGTGGTTTTGGGGGATAAGAGAAGAAGGGAATATACAACAGAAGGGAGTAGAAACGAGAGGATAAAAGAGAGAGGGAAGAAATATGCAGTCGGTGCTAGACATTGTTGCTTCCCCCCTTAAAGAAATTTAGTCCTCTAAATTTGTGTACCTGATTACTGAAAAAGATAGGGATATTTTTCTCTGATATCGTCTTCTCGTTCCCAAGTCGACTCTTCTCTTGAATGGTACTGCCATAATACACGGACCAAAGGAATCTCCTTCTTGCGCAACACTTGCACCCTTCTATCCAGTATCAAAATTGGCTGCTCAATGAAGGATAGGTCCTTCCTGATCGGTAAAGATTCATATTTCAAGATATGGGATGGGTCGGGCTGATATTTTCGTAGTGAAGATACATGAAAGACATTATGGACGTTTGTCAATTCGGGTGGTAAGGCAAGTCTATAAGCGACACCTCCGATTCTTTCTAGGATTTCAAATGGTCCGATGTAACGTGGGCTTAACTTTCCTTTCTTGCCGAATCTCATAATGCCCTTTAATGGTGAGATTTTTAGGAAAACTCGATCACCTTCGTCAAATTCAAGATCTCTCCGTCGGTTATCGGCATAACTCTTTTGCCGACTCTGAGCTGTTCTGAGCCTTTCACGAATTAATGTTATCTTATATGTGGTTATCTGGACACAGGACCACTTGAACGCCGAGGAGATTCACGCAACGGTATAACTAGGATGCTCAGACGTAGGGATGCATTGTTCGTAGGTCCTTCTGTGGAGACTTTAGGGGGAGAAGAGAATTTTTTGAGGGATCTTATCAAAGTTCTCACCCTCGTGTGGATTATATGCGATTCTGAAGCTGATGATTTTATACGGACTTCATCAGTCAAAATCAGGCTCGTCTGGTAATTGGGTGCCATGTCGAAGGGCATTGTTCGCATTTGGTCTGGGTTTGTTTGTTTTTGGATAGACAACCAAAGGACCTTTGGTTGGCGTTGTTTGTTACTACACTAGGTTTGCTTTTGACAAGCAGAGTACCTCTCTAGGTCCCATCTTGTTGGGTCCAGTCAAGGGCATTTTGTTAGCCGGTCCCGAAAGTCTGGGCCTATCAGCTAGGGAGGGATTTTGGTGAGGCAGCTTCATGGCGCGACGTCACCCTGAAATCTTTGACAGGTTTGGCTCTGGCTTTGTCAGTTTCTTGCCTTCGTGGACGTCTTTGGTTTATTGGAATGACTTTCTTGTTTGTTTATTGTGCTGAAGAGCCTTTTGTTGGCGCTCGTCTGCATCGTACACCATTTGTTCCTTGGCGGTAGGGTACCTCAAATTATCGAGATAACCCGGTTTGAGTACAAGCACCCCTACCCACTGATGTGCAGTTCATTACATAGCAGGTCCAAAGTCATGGCTGACTTAGCCTTTTAAGGGTGTCTCCAAAATCTGGGAGTGTGTTTCATAGCCTCCTAGAAATGATGCTCTTCTTCATGAGACTTGTATTGCTTTCTTAGTGAATTTCCTGTCCTTCAAGTCTTTTTTGCAACTGGACCCAGACTGTCGGAATCTTTTCCTTGAAGCTCGTATTTTTTTACCTTGGTATTGTAACACCAGGGATTTTTTTTTCGTTTTTTTTTGAGTGAGGGCTGAAGCCGCCTGTTGCGGCGAGCGCTGCATCAACCTATTTATTGGTCCAAGCTTCCTTTGTTGATTTTCACTTGAACTTGAGGAGCGACGACATAGAGACGGCTTTCACTAACTTCTTTTTATTTGGGGCTCTTTTACCCATGACCTTACGACCATATTCACTGTTATTCTTCCATTTTTACTCACAATGCCCTTTCAGATTTTCACCGTGTCCGGGTTTTATTCACGGAACTCTTTTACTCATGGTTTCGTGATCATGCCCGTCCGTTATTTTTACTCATGGCGTTCCCTTATTAAGGTATACAACATGCCCGTTATTTCATTATTTTTTGTGAAGGCGTGTTTAAGGTCATGCCTTCGGGACCTGTGCGAAGCCTTTTAACGTCATGTGGCAAGGATGTGCACTACAATTTAAGGTCATAGAACTGGACTATAATAGAGATGGATGGCAGCTGGAGAGGCCATGGAGTGAGTATGATAGTGGGTTTAGCTCACTTTTGAGGAGATGGCACGAAGTTAACTATGAAAGATGGATGAGGTATGAAAGGTGGGTGAAAAATGGTGACCCACTAGCTTGCGACGAGTATCGGTGGCAGGATGGTTCGCCATTTTGTGAGCACGAGTGAGACTCACTGGGGCATGATGAAGGATGATGAAGTGAATGGACTCACTAGGGAGGCAGTGCACAAGCATGGGTCGGTTAAGGAAAACGTGCATGAAGATGTACGTAAAAAGGTGTGTAGGCATACACGGGGGCGAGTTTATGGTCATACCTCTGGGACCTATGCAAAGAAGTTTATCGTCATGCAGCCAGGACGTACACCATAGTTTAGGGTCATATAGCTTTGACCGTGGTTACGCAGTTTAAAGTCAAGCAACTAGGACCATGCGATTTAAGGTCGTGCAACAAGACCTCCGCTACAGTTTACAGTCGTATAGTTTGGACTGTGGTGCTGAGCCTTTTAACATCATGCGGTTAGGACGTGTACTATAGTTTTAGGGTCATACAGCTAGACCATAGCTATGCAGTTTTAAGGTCATGCAGCTAGGACCACGCAGTTTAAGGTCGTGCAACTAGACCTCCGTTACAGTTTAAGGTCCTATAGTTTGGACCATGCAGTTTAGGGTCATGCATCTAGACCATAGCTATGCACTTTTAAAGTCAAGTAGCTAGGACCATGCAGTTTTAGGACGTTTAACTAGATCCTGCTACACTTTAAGGTCATATAGTTTAGACCATGCAGCTTAAGGTAGTGCATCTAGACCATAGCTATGTCGTTTTAAATTCATACAGCTAGGACCATGCAGTTTAAGGTCATGCTACTAAACCTCCGCTACAGTTTAAGGTCATATAGTTTGGGCCATGGTTATGCAGTTTAAAGTCGTGCAACTAGGACCATGCTGTTTAAGGTTGTGCAACCAGACCTCCGCTACAGTTTACGGTCGCATAGTTTGGACCATGCAGTTTAGGGCCATGGACCTAGACCATAGCTATGCAGTTTTAAAGTCATAAAACTAGGACCATGCAGTTTAAGGTCATGCAAAGGAACTGAGCAGGCAGGGAGACGAGCTATTTGACAGAAAAAGGAATAGACAGAGTGAAAAGCAGAGCCAATGGAGCCAAAATAGGGTTCTAGCAGAGCAGAGCGAGGTGTATTCAAGTAAGAGAGTCAGTGCTAAATCCGCGAAACGTAGGTGGGGGACTAAAGGTTCAGCGAAAACTGGGAGAAGCAAAAAAAGAGAAGTTGTTCCTTGAAACATGAGGAAGGTCGGTGCGGTTAGTGCTTAGGGTGAGACATCCGAATCCAACTTGAACTCCTTTTGGCCTGGACCTCCGCTACAGTTTAAGGTCATATAGTTTGGACCATGCAGTTTAGGGTCGTACATCTCAACCATAGCTATGCAGTTTTAAAGTCATGCAGCTAGGACCATGCAGTTTAAGGTCGTGCAACTAGACCTCCGCTATAGTTTAAGATCATATAGATTGGACCATGCAGTTTAGGGTCATGCATCTAGACCGTAGCTATGCAGTTTTAAAGTCATGCAGCAAGGACCATGTAGTTTAAGGTTGTGCAACCAGACCTCTGCTACAGTTTAAGGTCATATTGGTTAGGTGCCTCGATCTCTCCCTCCCAATCCTTTGGGGATCGAGCGGCACTCATCTTGGGTTTCGAGGGAAGACCCGGGACATTTTTGAGATTGCTCTCTCGGAAACCTAGTTCGAGAATGGGGGCAAGTGTTACCAATCGGTGAGAGAGGAATTAAAAGTTGGGTTCGGGACTTACTCGGGCTGGGTCGCATGGACACCTTCTTAGATCACGAAGAAAGCCTTCCAGTGATAAAACTGGTTCGGAATCTCCTCCCTTGGCTTGTATTCTTTTTATTTTCTACAATCGCACACATATATGACAAATGTTATAAGACAGGTGGGCCGGACCTCACCTTTTTCCTCTTTAATGACTGTACACAAGCATGTGCATTCAAAAGAAGAAGAGAAGAAAGACGGGGGAGAGAAGAATTCGACTACGCGAGAGGATAGAGCGTTGACTAAACTGGTGAGCAATTTGCCTAATGTGGTAGCAAAACGGGCTCGATATCTAAGACTGGCTCACAGGATTACTACTAAACATCATTATCAATACCGACTAGTCAAGCACGATGGTCAGTCTGTTGTGGCAATAAAGCAGACCACGTAATCGTGACACAACAACATTACGGCTATACTATAGGACTATCATGAGAGGGTAACCTCAATCCCTCTTAGTCGAACGATGGAGTGGCAAAATTAAGACTATGAGAAAAGAATAAGAAGAGATGAAGGGTAAGAACGAAGGAGGGAGAAGAAAGGAAGAGAAGAGTATGAAAGATGAGAGGATAAAGGAGAGAAAGGGAAGGAAGGGGTAGTCGGGGCAAAGCATTGTTAGCTGTGTTAGAAGGAAGAGAGAGAAAACACAATTAACGTTAGGCTTCACCAACTGTGCTATACAGAGGAGAAGAGAGAGGAAACACAGTCGACACCAAGCTTTGTCGACTGCGTGATAAAAGACGAGAGAGAAAACCAATTGGTGCTAGGATTTGTCGACTGATAGAAGAGGAGAGAGAAAACCAGTTGACATCAGGCTTTGTCGAATGATAAAAGAGGAGAGAAAAAGCCAGTCAGTGTTAAGCTTCGTCGACTAATAGAAGAGGAGAGAGAAAGCCAATCGATGTTAAGCTTCACCGATTGATAGAAGAGGAGAGAGAAAACCAATCGATGCTAGGTTTCACCGACTGATAGAAGAGAAGAGAGAGAAATCCAATCAGTGTTAGGCTTCACCGACTGACAGAAGAGAAGAGAGAGAAATCCAATCGACGTTAAGCTTCATCAATTGACAGAAGAGAAGAGAGAGAAATCCAACTGGCGTTAGGCTTCGCCGATTGACATAAGAGAAGAGAGAAAAATCCAAATGCGTTATGCTTCACCGAATAACAAAAGAGAAGGGAGAGAAATCCATCCGGCACCAGGCTTAACCGACTGACAGAAGAGAGGAGAGAAAAATCCAATCAATGCTAGGTTTCACCGACTGACAGAAGAGAGGAGAGAGAAATCCAATCGACACAGGCTTCACTGACTGATAGAAGAGAGGAGAGAAAAATCCAACCGATGCTAGGCTTTGTCGATTGACAGAAGAGAGGAGAATTGATGGAGATAGAGGTGAGAGAAGGGAGAGATAGAGATGAGAAGAAGAGAGAGAGATAAAGATAGAGACGAGAAGAAGAGAGAGAGATAGAGATAGAGACGAGAAAGAAGGGAGGAGAGAGAAAGAAGGGAGAAGGAGAGAAAAAGATAAAGATAAGAAAGAAGAGAGGAGGAGAGAGAAAGAGATAAATATGAGAAAGAGGGGAGGAGAGAGAAAGAGGGGAGGGGAGAGAAAGAGGTAAAGATGAGAAAGAAAAGAGTACAAAGAAAGAGGGGAGGAGAGAGAAAGAGGGGAGGAGAGAGAAAGTTACCTGCTCGAATTGCACCGACACTTTTCTTATCTCTCCTCTCTCTCCAAGGCGTACCCAAAAGCTTAAGCAACAATCAGAATTTTATTGATTGATCCAAAAAGAATGAATCCGTTTTTTTTTTTTGTACAATCAAGCAGTGCCTCTATATAGAGTTGGGCTAAAACGTGCGTGGACACCAAAAAACTACCTAGAATTGAAGATAATTACAATTTAATTGAATTTAAAGAAATTATAAAAATGGGTGCAAAAGGACTGTTTTGCCTTTGCCTAACAATATGTGGAATTCTAGAACAGTCCCTGCTACTAGGCTAGAACTTGTGTGATCTTTTGTGGATAAACTGATGTCGTTCTAATGCCCGTTTGATCAAAAGATTATTGTTTTCTTGTAGGGCTTGACATGGAGATCATTGTGATACCAACTTCGAGCCATGAATCATATTTTTCAACCATGATCATGAGACTTGAATATTGGATGAATCTTGAAAACTTCGAATCGATTGTGTGCTCGTTCCTTGATGTTTCTTCAAGATTTCTTCATTGAATCACACTGAGCTTGCCATTATGATCATGTTGCAATGAACATAGCTAGATTTCGTGTCCGGATGAAGATTTTGTCGTCTTGAGTTTTTGGCCGAAATCTTGAAATCCGGTGGCTGAAATTTACAGCAGCTTTGATGCCTTCATGTATGAAATCCAACTGTTCATCATACGTGAGGTTTGGACCAGATATAGCCTCGAACCTGACGCATCTAATGCAATTGGTTTCGTGTCAATCGGGTAAACTAGCATCATGATCTGGCTGCTCGAACGAGGCGTGCTGCTGCTGAATTTTTTGCAACACCCTTCACCGATCAGCGACTTTCATTTAGTTTCTCTCTGCATGGGCATCGTCTTGGGGCATACCACATATCGAATTGTTTTTCTTGATGAGACAAACACGGTCACCAAATTTGGGAGCGATCCGACTTGGAACGAGTGAGATATAGGCCCTGAAAGTGACTGCCCGTGACTATAAAAACAACCACCTTTAATGGTGTTTTAGTTCAAGGTGGCCACACGGGAATAGTGTGCAGCCTACCCCTTTTCGGTATTTTACCCATAACTTTGTCTTAGAGTGCCCGATTAAGCTGAAACTTGACCCATATAAGTTTTCGACTGTGCCGGATCTAATGGCGGTGGTCCAACAACAGTTTGACACACCAAAAGTATGACTCTAGTTACACGGTCCATTTCAGGGTGCTTGAGACCACTTTTGTTGAAATTGTTTCTTTGTGTTCACTACCTTGGACATGTCTGATTGCGATGAAACTTGGAAAGTGGTCTTTTGAAGTGCTGATAACGATCCTGACCTATTCTGAGGCCATCATGAGACTGTTGGGCATTTCCACTGTTTTGTAGACTTTATTGACCTGCTTTCCAAGGTGTTGAAAAATACATTCAAATAGCGTGCCCTGCCGAATTTTGTGCTTCAAAAGAAGTCAGGAAGACAATCATTCAAAAAATTTCTTTCGACTTGTAAGTCTTTTTTTCTTCTTAGCCATAGGACCATGTGGACACCAAGGAGATTCACATAATGGTGTCATTAGGCTGCTCAGATGTAGGGATGCATTGTTCGAGGGTCAGTATGTGGAGAGTTTAGGGGGAGAAGAGACGTTTTTGAGGGATCTTGTCGAAGTCCTCACCCTCGTGCGGACTGTCGGTGATTTTGAAGCTGAGGATTTTGTACAGACCTTATTAGTCAGGATCAGGCCCGTTTGGCAATTGAGTGCCATGTAGAAGGGCAGTGTTCCCATTTGGTCTGGGTTCATTGGTTTGCTTTGGTAGGCGTTGTTTGTTGCCACACTAGGTTTGCTTTTGAAGTTCAGAGTACCACTTTGGGTCTCGTCTACCGAGCCCAGTCGAGGGCAGAATCTATTGGCATATCCCGAAGGTCTGGTTATGCCGGTTAGATGAGCTGACGTTTCTAGCAGGTTCTCCCCATGCTTTGTCATTTTCTTACCTTTGGAGTATTTATTTCTAGAGTATGTTTGTGACCTCGTGGGAAGAATGTTTTTCCTCATGAGACTTGTCTTGCCATCTTGGCGAGTCTTCTGTCTTTCGTGTCCTTTTGCAACTGGACTCAGGCTGCCATAATCTTTTCCTTGAAGCTCATATTTTAGGAGTCCTGGGATTTATGACACTAAGGATTCTTTTCTTTTGAGTGAGGGCTAGAGTCGCTTGTTAAGACGAGAGCGGCATCATTCTATTTAATTGTCCACGCATCCTTTTTGGACTTTCGCTTGAACTTGGGAAGAGGTGTCGTAGAGACGATTTACACTCAATTTCTTTTTATTTTGGGGCGCTTTTACAAATAACCCTTCAGCTATGTCCATCCTTTTCATTCATTTTTACTCACGATGCCCTTTCGGGTTTTCACAGTGCTCGATTGTTATTCACAGAACTCTTTTACTCATGGTTTCATGACCATACCCATGTTTGAATATATTTTTCAGCACCTTGGTCCTTGGTAGGAAAGCAGGTTAATAAAGCCTGCAAAATAGTGGAAATTCTCGACAGTCTCAGAATGGCCCCAGAATTGGTCAAGATCTTTATCAGCACTTCAAAAGACCACCTGTCATGTTTCATCACCATCAGACATGTCTAAGGTCGTGAACACAAAGAAACACTTTCAAAAAAATCGGCCTCCAGCACCTTGAAATGGACCCCGTTAACTATAACTTTATTTTTTTTGTGTTAAACAGCTGTGGGACCACCGCCATTAAATCTGGTACGGTCGTAAACCCTTATGGGTCAAGTTTCAGCTTAATCTGGCACTCCAGGACAAAGTTATGGGTAAAAGACTATAAAGGGTAGGCCACACACTATTCCCGTGTGGCCTTATTGCACCAGAATACCATTGAAGGTGGTTGTTTTTACAATCACAGGCAGTCACTTTCAAGGCCCATATCTCACTCATTTCGAGTAGGATCACGCTCAAGTTTTGTGAGCTTGTTCGTCTCGTCGAGACAAGCATTTTCATACGTGGTATGCCTCGAGATGAAGTCCGAGCAGGGAGAAAATCTAGAGAGAATTTTTTGATCGGTGAAGAATTTACAGAAAATTCAGCAGCGACACGCCTCGCTCGATGAACCAAATGGCGATGCTCGCACAACAGATCGACGTGAAACCAATTCCATTGCGTGCGGAGGTTCAGGGTTATCATTGGACCGAACCCCATACATGATGGAATGTCAGATTTCATGCACGAAGCCGACGAAGTAACTGAAATTCCAGCTGCCGGATTCTAGATTCTGGCCAAAACTCAAAAGTTGCGAAATCTTCGTTTGGGCTCCAAATCATGTTCCGTTTGTTGCCACGCGATCATGATGACATGCTCAGTGCGATTCAATGAGGAAATAATGAAGAAACATCAATAAATGAGCACACAATTAATCCGAAGTTTTCAAGATTCATCCAAGATTCAAGTCTCATGATCATGCCTCAAAAACATGATTCATGGCTAGAAGTTGGTATCAAAATAATCGCCTTGCCGAGCCCTACATGAAAACAATAATCTTTCGATCAAACGAGCATCAGAACAACCTCGGGTCAGCCACGAAAGATCATGCAAGATCTCAGGCAGCAACAGGAACTGTTCTGGGATTCAACACATTGTTAGGCAGGGGCAAAACAGTCCTTTTACACCCATTTTTAAAATTTCTTTAAATTCAATTAAATTGTAATTATTATCGATTTTAGGTAGTTTTTTGGCATCCACCCATGTTTGGGCCTAATTTTATGTAAGCATACAAACTTAAATTGTAAAAGCCCTCGGTTCATTCTTTAATCATTCAATAAAAATTTCCATTCTTCCTTGAGCCTGTGAGTACGTCTTGAAGGGAGAGAGAGGAGAGAGAAGAAAAGGCTGATACCCTTTGAGTAGGTAACTTTCTCTCTCCTCTCCTTTTTCTCTCTCCTATTATTTTCTCTCTCATCTCTATCTCTTTCTCTCTCTTCTTTTCTCTCTCTTTCCCCCATCACAACTGGCACAAGCCTAACACTGGTTGGTTCTCCTCTCTCTCATTCCCAACGTCGAGTGGGGTTCTCTCTTCTCTTCCTTCATTCCCAATGTTGGGTGGGGGTTTTCCCTCTCCTCTTCCTCCTTTGTTCCCAACGCCAGGTGGGGTTCTCTCTCTTCCTCCTTCATTCTCAGCATCAGGTGGAGTTCTCTCTCCTCTTCCTTCATTCTCAACGTCGAGTGGGATTTTCTCTCTCCTCTTCTTCATTCATCCCAACACCGAGTGGGGTTTTCTCTAGTGGGGCTTTCTCTCTCCTCTTCCTCCTTTATCCTAACATCAAGTGGGGTTTTCTCTCTCCTCTCTTTCTTAAAAGTCGACGAACCCTAGCGCTGATTGGATCGCCCTCTTCTCTCTTATAACAGTCGACGAAGCCTAGCACCGGTTGGATTTGTCTCTCTTTTGTTACAGTCGACGAAGCCTGGCGTCGGCTCGATCTCTCTTCCTTGCTTCTCTCCAATTGCAACCCACGTAAGCTTAGCGCCGGGTGGTTCTCTTCTCTTCCTCTCTTCTCATCTGACACAGTCAGTGAAGCCTAACATCGGCTGCTTTCTCTCTTCTCTTTTGAAACAGTCGGCAATGTTTAGCACCGACTGTATCTTCCTTCCCTCTCTCTTTTATCCTCTCGTCTCTCTTCCCTCCCTCTGTCTGTTCCCTTCTTATCTTACCTCTTTCTTTCCCCCATAACCACCATGCTACTATTCTTTCATTTGATTAAGAGGGATTGAGGTTAGCCTCTCATGGAAGTCCTATCGTCTAGCTGTAATGTTGGTGTGCTAGGATTATTTGACCCGCTTTGTTTGCCATGACAAATTGATCATCGTGCTTAGCTAGTAAGTATTGGTGATGACGTCTAGTAAAGATCCCGTGAGCCGGTCTTGGTACCGAGCTCGCTTTGCTACCACGTCAGTCCAATCGCTCGCTAGCTTGATCCTCTCACTCTGTCGAACTCTTCTCTCCCCCGTCTTTCTTTTCTTCTTCCTTTTGAATGCCCATGCTTGTGTACGTTCATCGAAGAGGAAAAGGGTGAGGTCTGACCCACCCATCTTACAACCATTTCCATATATGTGTGTGATTGCAGAAAACAAGAAGAATACGAGCCACAGGAGGTGATTCCGAACCAGTTTCATTACTGGGGGGCTTTCTTCGTATTCTAAGAGGGTACCCACGTGAGCCAGCTCAAGTAAGTCCCGAACCCACCTTTAAAGTTCCTTTCTCACCTATTGGTAATACTTGCCCCCATTCTCAAATGAGGTTCTCGAGAGAGCGATCTCAGAAGCGTCCTTGGTCGTCCATTGAAACTTGAGACATGTGCCGCCCGATCATCCAGGATCTAGAGGCCGAGATCGAGGCACCTAACCAGCTTGACGACTCCACTGGGGACTTACTACCCCTTAGTCGGATCGTTCTTGTTTGGCTAATTTCTTCTTTTATTTTTTGCTTTCATTATATTTTTACATTCACTTATGGCAGCTGTATTTTGTAACCCATTAATCCAAATCGAGGATTTTCTTATCCCGGTATTTGAGAGTGTCCCTAGGAAAAAGTTCCTTCAACTTCGTTCTCGACCATCCTCTTGAGAAAAGACCCTTTGTATAGCTCTCAGGTCTTAACCTAGACCAGTGTGAGGAGGGACATGAAGTTCCCTCACTCCCCATCTCTTCGCTCTGGTGGAACTCCACCAAGGCGCTCTGCATGGGCACCACTTATGTTGCCCCTCACAGTATGCACCCAGCCACCGGCAAGTCACTTGTCAGTTGTGTTCCGAAGGTATATCAGAAGGCTACCCAGTCCCTTTCTGCAAAAGGCAAGCAAGTTACCATTGCTTCTGTGGATCGCCATAAGGCTATCCCCTACATTTCTGCACCACTGGTCTCTATCCTTAGAGGCTCAAAACTTCAAGGCCGAAACCCCATGGTCTCCACCCCCCACACACACAACACGGCTTGTGGATTATCCACACGAGCCACACCTCGAGGCAACCCTTTTGTTACCTCGAGTCCGTGTCCAAGATCGAACCTTCCAAGGCCAGGTCCTGCGTGCGCTACTCATATGCATCTCACTGCTCGGGGCAACACCATTATTACGCCAACCCGAATACACATGAGGCGACTTCCTCGTCCTCCTATTATGCACATACCAGCGCACCCTGTAAGAGCTAGGCCTACACTTATTCTCCTACAGACACTTGCTTATAGTTCTCGACCTCCTAAGGCCAGGTCACTGGCATGAGCCCGGGTGGACCCCCGGGTCCCTCGAAATCCTTCTTCAAGGGGCATACACTGGTCACCATCTCGGGCGTCCCCTCACCCTCGACTCAGGCCTCCTCATGAGTCAACCCTACCCCTGCCTGCTCCTTCTTCATCGAGCAAGCAGCTTCAGCCTTGGTACTCGAAGGTTTTCCCCAAGAGTACCATACTGAACCAACCCCATCACTTAGGTCGTGTCTTTGAAGCTCATAAGAGACCTCGACCCATGGACCTCACGGAAGATCGAGTCCTTCAACCTCCCCGGCCCAAGATGATTCCACTTCCTGACCATCATTCATTGTCGCACTTGATGAAGAACTCTTTCTTGTGCAAGAAGAGTTGACCAGCCGCGACAGAGATCTCAGCTTTGGCGCGAGGTCCATCAAAACCTCAAAGCTAAATGCGATAGAGGTCTGCAAATTTTGATTAGGGAGGAGACCAAGGCGGTCAAAATAGCCAATTTTGACGATCCTCTTCACCTGAATCCCTTCTACCCTCTTCAGACGAGAAAGCTTGAAGAGGAGCTCCATGAGCCTTGTGCTGTGGTTACGGTTGTAGAAGAAGACCCATCCACTCAACGGCCCCGATCCCAAGACTATCTTGAACCGGCTCAACAACCACGGTCCCAAGACCGTCGAGAACCAGTCCAAACGTGATCCGTGTACAAGAGTCGAGTTCAGTCAGGGCATGCTGACCCCCTTATGACTGATCTACCACGTACGACCCATCAAGCTCGCAAGCCTTCAGTTGCCATTAATGTTGACCTCCCTAGAGAAATAGTCAACGTAATGGTCATAAGCGGGCCCGATGATACGCAGGAGGATTGCATGAACAAGTTTGAGGATATGGTACACGCAATGATAGAAAAGATCAATCCTATTGACGCTGCACACCATTCGGCTAACCATGAGGTCAATTCCCATCACTCTGATGGTGTACCTCCATGGCAGGCCCCTCCATCTACCTCATAAGACAATTCTATCCCTCATCCGGTCTCTTAGTCAGATATTGACGCTATGGTCACCCATAGGCTAAAGAACAAAAAAATTCCAGGCATACAGGGTGCGACGCCTTATCAAAGACCATACCCCTCCAATATTGATTAGTTCTTGTTCCCCTCAGACTATAAGAAAGGGAAGTTTCCTCTTTTTAATGGAACCACCTCCCCAAACTAGCATATCGCCCACTTCCAAGCAACATGTCGGGAAACAACAAGCTGACGGGAGACTTCTTCTCCGCCAGTTCGTTGAGAACATCGATGACCCAGCATTCCAATGGTATGCTCGACTTCCTCCAAACTTAGTACATACATGGGAGGAGATGGAGAAACTGTTCTATCAACGCTTCTATGAGGTCGAGAGAGAGCTTCAAACCATTGAACTTCTCACCTTGATTCAAGACCCTGATGAGCCCGTGGATCAGTTCATATCAAGATGGAGAAACTTAACTTCCCGCCATCCTAATCCTATGCTTGAGAAGGAAGCAGTCCAAACTTACGTGCGGAACATGCGACATGAAAGCGCTCTACATGTCGAGGCCTCCAATCCGACCTCCATGTTAGAGTTGATCTCTAGATCAGTTAGCATAGAAAGTTTGTCACGTCATCATGGTGGGACATGACAACCATCTACAAGTTCACCAAAGAACTGGGGCAATGGTAACTCTCCGAATAATACACGGGGTAGCCAACAGAAGGGGTAATCAGTGGTAATTAATACAGCCGTCATGGTCACTGTTTCAAAGAAGGCTCCCTCCCAAACCTTGGACCTCTCTGAAGAAGTAAGCATGACAAAGGTAACATCCCAGGCTGGCAAACAACAACAGTCGTACAATCAGGTACCTCCACCTGCTCGGGCATCATCATGGGGCGTACCACATACCGAAAAGTGCGTCTTGATGAGACAAACATGCTCACAATATTTGAGAGCAATCGGACTTGGAACGAGTGAGAGATAGGCCCCGAACGTCACTACCCGTGACTGTAAATACAACCACCTTTAATGGTGTTTTGATGCAGGGTGGCCACACAGGAATAGTGTGCAGCCTACCCCTTTATGTATTTTACCCATAACTTTGTCCTGGAGTTCCCGATTAAGCTGAAACTTGACCCATAGGGGTTTTCAACTCTGTCGGATTTAATGGCGATGTCCCATTGCTATTTGACATACCAAAAATATAGTTCTAGTTACAGGGTCCATTTCAGGGTGCTAAAGGCTGATTTTGCCGAAATTGTTTCTTTGTGTTCACTGCCTTAGACATGTCTGCTAGCAATAAAACTTGGCAAGTGGCCTTTTGGATTGCTGATGAAGATCTTGACCGATTCTGGGGCCATTTTGAGACTATCAAAAATTTCAACTATTTTGTAAGCTTTATTAACCTGCTTCCTCTTTGTTCCACATCGAGGACCAAGGTGCTGAAAAATGCGTTCAAACAACCTCGACTACCCCGCCTTCTTTGAACACGCAAGGGCTGTGTCTATGATTTGGAGCAGGGAGTCCAAGGATGGAAGGCAGCCGGGGTTTTTTCCTTGGAGGCTGGAGGCCTTTGTCTAACATTAAGACTTTGCCCCGAGTTCCTTTGTGGGCCCCATGTGCACGGCTGACCTGAGGCTGGCTCAACAGGGAACTCTTAGGGAAGACCTTTGAGTACTAAGGCTCGAGGTGTTTGCCTGGTGTCTGAAGAGTGACAGAGGAAGGAGCTGGTTCATGACTCCGTCTGAGTTGAGGTTAGAAAGGAACCTACCAAGACGGTGCATGTGCACCTTTAGAATTTTTCGTCCAGGTGACTTGGGGGTCGACCCCGGCCTAGTCAATGGGTTTGACTTAAGGAGATCGAGACCCATGAGCTTGTATCTGTGAGGGGTGAGGCACAAGCCCATCTCTCACAGGGTGAAGCTGTGTGTGTTGGGAGGGAGGATGGAGTTGTCGACCCTCATGTGCTTGAGGTGGTGTAGAGCTAGCGCTACCCTGGGCTGTGGAAAGAAAATGCATGATGCATGTAGGATTCGACTCAAGAAGGCCTAGCCCTGGATGTGAGCTCAAGGCAACTTGAGGGTTGCCCCGAGGTGCGACTCGAGTGGATGGACCATGACCCCTTGAATGTGTGCAAGGGGTGAAGATCTCAGAAGCTCTGCCTTTATGTGCCGACCCTCACGGTGTGGAGGTTCGGAGTGGTGAAGGAGCATAAGGGGTTGCCTTTAGGCAAACCTTAGGAGCGACGACAACTCGCTTGCCTTTCACGGGAGTGACAGGGGCAGCCTTCTAGCTTTCCTCAGCAATATGACTAGCAAGAGACTCTTCAGTAGCATGGTGTGTGTTATATGTGGTAGCAAATGTGGCACCGATACTAGTGGCCTTGGTAGAGGGTCCACCAGGGCGAGGCAGCAGGGAGGCGGGGACTTTTAAGTCCCCTCTCGCACCGATCCAGGTGAGAACTTGGGAGCCAGACCGGGAGTCCTGACTCAGGAGGAGAGTAGGGAAGGAAGCTTGAGCAGTTCGCTTCCCTGGGGACAGTCACGAGTGTGGGGATAAGAATGTCCTCAACTCGGATGAATGGGTTGAACAACTCAGGTGCCATAGAAATTAATGTAGAAAGTAAAAGAGGATACTGGTCAAACAAGAGCAAGCCGACTACGGGGTAGTAAGTCCCCAGTGGAGTCATCTAGCTGGTTAAGCTCCTTGTTCTCGACCTCCGGATCTAGATGATCTGGCGGCACGTATCTCAAGTTTTTGGCGAACCCAGGATTTGAGATCGCTCTCTCAGAACCTTGCTCAAGAGCAAGGGCAGGTGTACCAACCGATGAGAGAGGAATTAAAAGTGGATTCAAGACTTACTCAGGCTGGCTCCGGTGGGCGCCCTCTTAGATCACAAAGAAAGCCCCCCAGCTGCTTTAGCTAGTTTAGAATCGCTCCCTTGACCTGCATTCCTCTTGTTTCAGCACAACACTTCTATGGTTAATTTGTAAGACAAGTGGGTCAAAGAGACCCACCCTTGTCTTAGGGAAACGTACATTCTTGCAAGAGGGTGATGAAGTGTAAGGTTTAAATACATATAGAAAAGAGAAGAAAACTTGACAAAGAGGTGAGACTAGCATGACAACCGGGAAGTTATTGACTCAGAGTGGTAGCAAGACGAGCATGGTTCTAAAGACTAGCACGACGACAATACTACTCGAAACCGAGACTGATATGGCGGTGCTAGGCTAAGTCTACCCTTAGTCAAGTGAAAAAAGAAAAGAGAGTGAAAAGAATACATGAGATGGCAGAGAGATGAGGTCTTGATGGCGCTAGGCGTCGCCACTCACGATTGTGTAATAGCAGCGTCATGGCCCTTGGGCGGCGTTCGACGCTATTGTTCATGGTTAGAGAGCGAGAAATGAACTATAAACAATGCTAGGTAACGTCGTTGGCAACATAAGAAGGCAACACGCCCCCGAGCGGGCGACGATAGTCTCTGATGAAGCATGCGACGATGGTCATTCATGAAGCTCACGGCGGTAATCATCACGAGATGCAAGGAGATAGGCATGGGAAGCAGGAAGGACGATGATGAACGCCGAATATGCAAAGGACGCTTCGTGGACGGTGATAGGCGTTGTCGAGGCTTCTAGCAGGAGGCGATAGATATCGCCGTCTACTATAGATGCGCAATAGGGAAAAACCCCTGTGGGCAGCAACAAGTTTTGTCATCTGGTTCTTCACTGAGACGCCAATGCTACATCTATGGACGACGTTGGGCAGCGCCGTCTACAGGCCTCACTGGACAAAAGAGATAGAAGAAAAAAAAGGGATAAGGAGACTCACGCATGGCACTGCCATTGCCATGCACGACCTGTGTGACCTCAGGGGTGGCATGCACGGCAGTGCCACTACTGTGCATGACCCCTGCGAGGAACTCATATGGAGAAGAGAGAGAAGAGAGGAAAGAATAGAGAGGGAAGAAGAAAAGGAAAGAAGAGAGAGAATATTTACCTCGAACCTAGGGGTACCGATCCAATATTTCTCTTAGCTCACTCTCTCTCTCAAACGTGACCCAACAATGAGAAGAAAGAGAAACTTGTATTAAGTAAAAACTCTCTCTTGTGAAAGGTTGAGTCGTTTGGTGCGTACAATGCTGGTACGTATATATAGAATTTGCCCCAAACATGGGTGGATGATCAAAAGTAACCTTAATTTCTGATAATTAAGATTAAATTGAATTAAAATAAATTAGAAAATAGGGTGTAAAATGACATATTTGCCCCTTCCTAACAATTTATAGAATTCCAAAATAGTCCCTATGTTGCCCTAAAATTTGTGTGATCTTACATGACTGATCCGGGGTCGTTCTGATGCTCGATTGATCGTAAGATGCTTGTTTTCTTGTAGGGCCCATCATGGCGATCGATTTGATACCAACTTTGAGCTATGGATCATATTTTTAGTGCACGATCATGTGACTTGAAATTTGAATGGATCTTGAAACTTCGAATCGATAGTGTACTCGTTCTTTGATGTTTTTCGATGATTTCTTCTCTGAATTATACAGATCATGCCGTTACGACCATGGGACAACAAACACAGCTCGATTTCATGCCCGAATGAAGATTTTACAACTTTGGAATTTTGGCAGGAATCTGGAATTTCGACGACAAAATTTGCAGTCACTTTGTTGGCTTTGTGTGCAGAATCTGACCGTTCATAACGTACAAGGTTCGGGTTAGTGATTTCCCGTGACCTTACGCACACGATCGGACTCGCGAGCGGCACGATTTGGCTGCTCGAGCGAGGCACGACGCTGCTGAATTTTCTGCACTCTCTTCACGAATTAGCAACTTCTCTCTTACTTTTCTTCTTGCTAAGGTGTCATCACTAGGCGTTCCACATATCGAATTGCTCGTCTTGACTAGACAAACATGCTCACCAAATTAGAGCACAATCCGAGTTGGGACAAGTGAGATATGAGCATCAAAATTCACTGGTGGTGATTGTCCCTTTCATGATGTGGAGTTGTAGGAAGGTCGCACGGGAATAGCGTGTGGCCCCTCGTGTTTCACTCTTTTGCCTATAACGTCTTCTTGTAATGTTTGTTCAAGCTGAAATTTGACCCTTGATGGTTTTCAACTGTACCGAATCCAATGGTGGTGATCCCACAATGATTTGAGACACCAAAAATGTAGCTCTAGTTTGGGGGGCCATTTCAGGGTGTTAGAAGCCGATTTTGCTGGAACTGTTTCTCAGACTACACTGCTTAGATATGTCGGACTACGACATAACTTGGCAAGCGACTTTTGAGAGACCTTATGAAGATCTTAGCCGATTCAAGGGCAATTCTGAGACTACCAGAATTTCTACTGTTTGCTACGCTTTTATTGAGCGGGGGCCCCATGTTGATGAAAAATACATTCCAACACTCCCTCCTTGAGAAGGGCACGCAACCAGTCTACTATGAGAACGACTCTCGATCAATGCGTGCAAGTCTTGGATTGGATGCCCTCTTCCATTCAAAGATAGAGTCGAGTTTATCAAAGATGCTCCCGGTCTTTTTCTTCATGGCAAGGAATTGCACCAAAGTTTCATCAGTCGCTATCCCTTGAGGGATACTAAGAGCCTATCAGTTCCATGGATAACTCAAGTCGAAAACCTCGCCAAGAGTGGGAGCATTGACAATCCTCCTCCGTCTAATCTCTTGACAATAATTGTCATTTTCCCCTTTACAGGGGGGAGCAGCATCCCAGTATCCCGATCCCGATCTAGTAAGCCTCCACCAGCGTGCATAGGCCTCCGTCACCCAAACCCTTCTGCCAAAGTGGAGTAGAACATACTTGCTAACATTTGTCGCCTCCAAACATGTGGACCACACGGTCCGTACATACTTTGGCAACCAGCATTCGTGAAGAGTCCCAAGCTCTTCCTTCTTCTCGGTGTTTACTCTGCCATAGCGCTTTTCGAAAAACACAAAGAAGGGGTAGCTCTAATCAAGCCCATGCTAACGAGTGAAGAGATGAGGGAAGTACCCTTCCAGTTTGGCACAGTGCAGGGGTTCGATAGGGCAAAAACCCCCCTCTAATGCTCAACATGAACATGAGCTCCTTGATAGTCGTGGGAGGGCCGTCCAACTCCTTCCCTAGTTCATCAATAAAAGCATGGTAGCTCCCAATAAGAAATGGGACCTGTCGCATGTTTGGGAGTCATTCCCGAGCAAGCTCCGAGCCTCCCCAGGGCTATGAAAGATAGCCTTTTGATAGCAATTCTCATCAAGAAGGGGCACATGTTCTCCCCCGAGCCCTGACTCCTAACATAGGTGGAAGGGAAATAGGCCCCTAACCACCCATAGACATAATGGATGGGGAATGGAGCCTTAAAATCTCCAAGAAAAGCTTCTCCCTCGACAATGCCATTTCCCCCTTCTTTGCCTTTGTAGGCTTTTCCCCTGGAGATGGCACCCAGTCCGTGGTAGATGTTGCATAGGACCGGTTGAGTGAGAGCGTACTGGCATCCCCTCGCCATATCGTAAGCCACATAAAGTGTGCCTAGTTGAATGTCATCTGCCCCTCCAGGAATAACGAATTTTCATAAGAATAAGGCAAGGTAAGCGGCCAAGAAGACAGAGTTGTCACAAGCCTCAGGTTGATAGATGAGAGACATCTCCTTAACAACTGCCTTCCCCTTTTTTCTTGAAGTATCTCGACCATCCTCAAAGGAATCCCCGCTAAAGTATTTCACCCATTCAGTTAAGGTTACCTGACCATTGCTAGACATGGAATGAAGCAATTGGTATGTCTCAAAAACTTTCTGAAGACTAGCAGGAGGTTCCTCTCTCCCTAGTCGAAACTACCAAAGATGATCGAGTTCTGAGGCACGAACTCGTCATGCATGGCCCCGATCAGTGAAAGGCAGCCAATGAAATGAAGATCCAATAAGGAGATTCCTGCCTCCCCGTGCCCAAGGAGCCATGTGTTGCTTACTTGACTCCATGTCTCCAGCAATACTTTAACAGTATTGGAGCACCGATTATACTAGCTAGCTGAGCACCAAACTGCTACTAGCAAAGAAGCATGCTCAATAATGCTTCTATATGACCCCAGCACTTGGATGGTTCAAGAAGAATATCCTTTCAAATGTTGGTGCTCCCCCTGCACTTGGAGACTAGAAGAAGATCATATCAGCCCTTTAGTTTTCACCATTCTCTTCCCCAAGGTGGGTAATGGCATTGGAGGCCACATTCCTATACATGCAATGAAGGGGGCCCACTCCTTCGATATGGACATTTTCATCATCATCATCCTAGACTTCAAAGCGAACGGGGTCAGTAACAAAGTTGATGCTGAGACGCCACTATGGCTTTCACAATGCATCAATGAGCCAAATAGGCTCGCCCCTCACTAGACTCTCACCAGTAAACTCACTTGTGCTGACCTCTACTCCCCTCGAAAGGTTCTTCACATTAAGGATCTTGTGAGAAGGCCTGGTCATCTTGTAAAGTTTTAGGGACTCATCCCTGTGCGCAAATTACTAAGGCACAGGTTAGTGTCAACTGTGTTTTCCCAAACCCACCGCCGTCTGCATTCTCAGATGCCTAACATCGTTCGTGTTCACTAACATCTAGCACCATTCGTGTTCACTAATGCTTAGCGTCGGCTGTGTTTGCCAATGCTTAGTGCTGGCTATGTTCGCCAATGCCTAGCACCGACTGTGTTCACTAATGCTTAGCGTCGGACGTGTTCGCCAATGCTTAGCGCTGACTAAGTTCATCAATGCCTAGCGTCGATGGGGTTTTCGAAGGACTATCACCGCTTGTGTTAAATTCTCCCATAAATGCCACAGATGGCACACGTATCACCTCGAGTCTCAGTGTGCTGCCTAACAAATGCCGACCGTGACATGGATAGGCACATGTCCTCACACAAGTGGTCAAACAAACCTTCGTCTCTCAGTGAAGGTTCACTTCCCAACGGCTTTTCGCCTTCCCGCAACGTTTGGTTTCTCATTGGGAAACCACTACCACTGTCGAAAATCGATTGTGACACCTCTTCTTCTCCTTCCCACCACTGGAATCTACTAAAAAACCAGTGGAAGTGCACGGACAAGGGCGACTTGGACACTTTTCCCCTTTTTCCAATAACTCTTAAACCACTGCTAGAACCTCAGCTAGCCGAAAAATTGCTTCCCTACTTCAAACCCTGTGAAAAACCCCTATTCTCCCTGTGTACCTTTGTCTGTATTCCCTCTTTTAGCCGGAGACCTCTCCTTCTCCCTAGCAAATTCCTGCAAACTTCATGAAAGACCCTGCGTGCACGTCAAAAATGCACGCTGGAGTCTCTTCTCCTCTCTCACTGTGAAACTTACCATTTTACCTTCGGTGGAAAACAGTAAAAATGGGGTTTACCCCCTTATATATAGGCAATGTTTCCTTTAAGTGCCCCTCACAAACCAAGAATGCCAGGCAGGTCCTTGAAGAACAAGCGATGATGGGCTAGATCAAGTCGGGCTCTGACCAGAGACCCGAATATAGTTTACCACCGCCCATGAAATCCCATGTGTCCTAGCCCAAGATCGGGTCGAGCTCGAGCCAGAGACCCGAACACAAGTCATTGCTGGCTATGTAATCTCAACCCATCGCCAACTGTATAATCTCAACCCATCGCCGACTGTGTAATCTCAACCTATCGCCAGCGGTGTAATCTCAACCCATCACCAGCTGTGTAATCTTAACCCAACGTCAGTTGTGTTCACAATGTTCAACATCGACTGTGCTTTAAATCACCCAACACAGGCTGCGCACAGCGCCAGTTGTGTTCTCAAACATTTATCGCCATGTGTGTTGCTGTCACCCGTACTGGCACTGCATATGTCAATGCCGCCATTGTCCATGACCATTGTTGTACGCTCCCCGTGCTAATGCCGCACATGTATCAGCACTTGGTTTCTGTCATGCACGTCTCACCACTATCCCCAATGGAGTTCTGCGCAAGCCATTACCATTCATCCTCAGTGGAGTTGTACCCAGGACATTGTACCCAGGTCGTGACTGGTCATCCCCCATGGAGTCAAGAATAGGCTATTATCGCTCATCTTCAGTAGGGATTACACTCCTGCTATCATTTTATCCTCAGGAGAGTAACGATTGTGCTTACCTCTTTAATCCCCTATGGGGTGAGTCTCACACCAAACTATCTTATCCACAAAAGTCGAGTTACCTTCCATGGAGTCATAATTGTCCCCTAATCCCCAATAAATTCTGCTTCCCATCTAAAAACCTTGCTACCATTTTATCCACAGGAAGTCAAATTACTATTCACAAACCTATTCCCCATGAAGCTTTACCTACATGGTGACCCACACAACGGTTCATACTGCATGAATTTAAACTGCACAACCTAGGTCCGTACTGCATGACCTTAAACTGCACAGCCTTGGTCCATTCTACATGACCTTAAACTACACAACCTTGGTCCATGCTGCATGAACTTAAACTGCACAGCCTTGGTCTAAGTGCACGATCCTAAACTGCATGGTCCAAACTATATGACGTTAAACTGTAGAGGAGGTCTAGTTGCACGACCTTAAATTGCCTGGTTTGTGCTGCGTGAACTTTAACTGAATAGCCTTGGTCCATACTGCATGACCTTGAACTGCACAGCCTTGATTAGTGCTGCATGACCTTAAAGTGTGCTGCCTTGGTCTAAGTGCACGACCCTAAACTATATGGTCCAAACTATATGACCTTAAAATGTAGCGGAGGTCTAGTTGCACGATCTTAAACTGCATGGTCTTAGCTGCATGACCCTAGACTACATAGCCATGGTCAGTGCTGCATGACCTTAAACTGCACAACCTTGGTCTATACTGCATGACCTTAAACTACTCAGCCTTGGTCCATGCTGCATGACATTAAACTGCAAAGCCTTGGTCCGTACTGCATGACCTTAAACAGCACAGCCTTGGTCTAAGTGCACGACCCTAAAATGCATGCCCAAACTATATGACCTTAAGCTGTAGCGGAGGTTTATATGCACGACCGTAAACTGCATGGTCTTAGCTGCATGACCCTAAATTGTAGAGCCATGGTATGTGCTGCATGACTTTAAACTACACAGCCATAGTTTGTGCTTCATGACCTTAAACTACACAGCCTTGGTCCATGCTGCATGACCTTAAACTACACAGCCTTAGTCCGTGTTGCATGACCTTAAACTACACAGCCTTGGTCCATGCTGCATGACCTTAAATTGCATTGTCTTGGTCTAAGTGCAAGACCCTAAACTGCATTGTTCAAACTATATGACCTTAAACTGTAGTAAAGGTCTAGTTGCACGACCTTAAATCGCATGGTCTTAGCTGCATGACCCTAAACTGCATAGCCATGGTCCGTACTGCATGACCTTAAACTGTATAGCCATGATCTTTCCTGCATGACCCTAAACTGCGCAGCCATGGTCCAGGCTACATGACCTTAATTTTCACAACCATGGTCCGTGCTGCATGACCTTAAAACTACACACTCATGGTTCCTGTTGCATGAACTTAAACTACACAACCATGGTCCAAACTATATGACCTTAAACTGTAGTGGAGGTCTAGTTGCACGACCTTAAACTGCATGGTCCTAACTGCATGACTTTAAACTGCACAATCACGGTCTAGATGTATGACCTTGAAACTGTAGCACACGTCATGGCCGAATGACATTAAAAGGCTTAGCATCATGGTCCAAACTATAGAGCTCTTGTTGCACGACCGTAAAGTACACGGTCTTAGTTGCATGACTCTAAACTGTATAACCACAGTCCAAGCTATATGACCGTAAACTATAGTGCATGTCCTGACCGCATAATGATGAACTGCTTTACACAGGTCCTGGAGGCATGATTTTAGACTCGCCTTCACATACGCACGCACACCCTTTACATGCATCTTCATGCACGTCTTCACTAATCGACCCAATCGTGTGCGTGCACATCACTTTCATAATTCCCCAGTGAATCCTTCCATTATTATTTATCATTCCCCAGTGAGTCTTACCCACGCTCGCAAAATAACGACGAACCAACCTGCCATCCATACTCGTTGTCAGCCAGTGGGTCTCCGCTTTTCACCCACCATTCAGACATCATCCATCTTGTATAGGTAGGCTCGTGCCATCTCCCCAAAAGTGAGTCAAAGCACCACCACACTTACTCCATTGCCTCCATAGACTGCCATTCATCACCACCATGGTCCAGTTGTATGACCTTAAACTGTAGTACACGTCCTAACCGCATGATGTTAAAAGGCTTCGCACAAGTCACGAAGGCATGACCCTAAACATGCCTTAACAAAAAATAACAGGCATGGTATATACCTAGACAAGGGAACACTATGAGTAAAAATGACAGACGGGCATGGTCATGAAACCATGTGTAAAAAAGTTATGTGAAAATAAAAACCCGGGCATGATGAAAGCCTCAAAAGGGCACCGTGAGTAAAAATGGAAAAATAAGGGTGAACATGGTCGAAAGGTCATGGGTAAAAGAGCCCCAAATAAAAAGGAAGTTGGCGAAAATCGTCTCTATAGCGTTGCTTCCCAAATCCAACTGAAAATCCGCAAAGGACGCTTGGACCAATAAGCATGTTGATGCAGCACTCGTCTCCGTAGCCCACACTCAAAGAAAAAAATCCCTAGTGTAACAATACCAGGACCCCAAAAAATACGAGCTTCAAGGAAAAGATTCTGACAACCTGAGTCCATTCTTAAAAAGGACTCGAAGGATAGAAAACTTGTCAAGAAGGCAAGACAAGTTTCATGAAGAATAACACTATTCCCATAAGGTCGCTAACACACTTCAAAGTTGTTGAAGAAGCCCAAAGAAAGCCAAGTCATTCATGACTTTGGACCTGCTATGCAATAATTAGGATTGAATCCTCAAGGGACGCATCGAACAGAGAAGAGAGGTATCTTGATTGTTGAAACTGCTAGCAATGGGCAGGAGTTATAACCAAAGCCAGTAACCTCGATAAACTGAGGTACCCTGCCCACCAAGGAATATCTGGTGCACAACGTAGATGGACACCAACCAAAGGCCCCTTAACAAACCATCCAGAACAAACAAAATCCTCTCAACGTGGACCAACACCAAAGGATACAAAAACCTAGACTAAATGGGAAAAATGCCCTTCAACATGGCACTCGACTGCTAGATGGGCCTAATTCTGACCAACAAGGTCCCACAAAATCCTCAGGCTTTGAATCACAAACAATCCACACGAGGGTGAGGACTTTGATAAGATCCCTCAAAACAGTCTCTTCTCCCCCTAAAGTTTCCATAGATGGACATGTACATTACATCAAAACATCTGAGCATCCTAGGTACAGCATTGCGTGGATCTCCTCGACGTTCATATGGTCTTGCGGTTAGGAAGAAAAAAGTATTAAAGTCGAAGGAAATTTTTCAAATGTTATCCTTCTCACTTCTCTTGAAGCGCAACATTTGACAGGGCAAGCTGTTTGAACACAATTTTCAATGCCTTAGTCCCTGAAGCAGAATAAATAGGATGCAGGTCACTAAAGCGTCGACATACAGTTGAATTCTTGACAATCTCAGAATTTCCTCATAACGGGTCAGAATCTTTCTAAGCACTCCCAAAGGCCACCAGCCAAGTTTTGTCGCAATCAGATATGTCTAAGGCAGCATAGACAAGGAAACAATTTCAAAAAAATTAGCTTCTTGCACCTTAAAATGGACACCGTAGCTAGAACTTTATTTTTAGTGCGTCAAACAGCTGTGGGACTACCACCGTTGGATCTCGCAAGGTCAAAAACCCTAATGGGTCAGGTTTCAGCTTAATCTAACATTGCAAGACAAAGTTATGAGTAAACATTAAAAAGGGGTAGGCCGCAGTCTATTCCCATGCGGCCTCCTAGCACCAATCTCCATTAAAGGAGACTGGAGTGTATAGTCCCGAGCAGCAACTTCGAAGACCCATATATCACTCTTTCTACGTCGAATCACTCTAAAATATTAGTGAGCGTATTCATCTTATCAAGACGAGAGTTTTGATATGTGGCACAACCCGTGACGATACCCGAGCAGAGAGAAAAACTAGAGAGAAGTTGGCGATTCGTGAAGATAGTTGCAAAAAATTTAACAGCAACACACCTCGCTCGAGCACCCATATCACGGCCCCCGCATACACGATCGAGGTGAAACCAATTGCATTATATGCGTATGGTCGAGGCTAATCCTGGTTCGATCCTCGAGTACGATGAACAGTTGGATTCGGCACACGAACACATCAAAGGTGTTATAGATTCCAACAGTCAAATTTCAAGATTCTAGCCAAAAACCGAAGACGACAAAATCTTCGTCCAAACACAAAATCAATCTGTGTTCGTTGCAACGTGATTGTGACGGCATGCTCAGTGTGATTCAGTGAAGAAATCAAAGAAAAATATCAAGACACGAGCACATAGATCAAAAGTTTTCAAGATCTATACAAATTTTGAGTCGCAAGATCGTGGCCTAAAAATACCATCCATGGCTCAAAATTGGTATCAAATCGATCGTCATGTCGAGGCGGATAGGAAAGCAATCATCTTTCATTCAAACGGATGCTAGAGCAACCCCGAATCATCCATGAAAGATCATGCAAGTTATAGGGCAGCAGCAGGGACTGTTTTGAAATTCCATCTATTGTTGGGCAGGGGAAAAACAGTCCTTTTGCACCTAATTTTAGAATTTATTTTAATTCAAATAAGTTGTAATTATCATCAATTTAAGAAGTTTTGGGCGTACATCCATGTTTGGGCCCAATTCTACAAGTACATGTTAAACACAATTGTCATAGGACCCTTGATTTTTCAATACTCATCAATAAAATTTGAGAGTTTTCACGTTCAAATTGTGGGTATGTCTTGGAGAGAGAGAGAGAGGAGAGAGAAAAAAAGGTCTAGTACCTTTCGATGAAGGTAATTTTCTCTCTCCTCCTCTCATCTCTCTCCTTCTCTCATCTCTCTCCTCCTCTCATCTCTCTTTCTCTCTCCTCCTCTCATTTCTCTCCTCCTCTCATCTCTCTCTTTCTCTCTCCTTCTCGCATTTCTCCTCCTCTCATCTCTCTTTCTCTCTCCTCCTCTCTTCTATCTCTTCATCTCTATCTCTCTCTTTCTCTCTCCTTTCGTCTATAGCTCTCTTTCCTTTTTCCTCTCTAATCTTGTTTATCCACTTTCCTTCTCTCTTCTGTCTTTCTTTTCTTTTTTCATCAATTTCCTTCTCTCCTTATTCTCTCTCTTTCCTCTTTGTTCATGCATGGCAGAGCCTATCACTTGGAATGATGTATTCTTGTTTCTAGGACCTAAACAGTGAGCCAGACCTTAATCTGAGTGGCAGGCCGGGCTTTTGTCAAAGTTTCCTTGTCTTCTTCTCTATCATGGACGATAGATGCTCATCGTTATCCATGTTTTCTTCCACTTCTCAGACCCCTATCATGGACGGTGGATGTCATCATCGTCTATGTTTTCTCTCTCTTTCCTTTTTTTTATTATGAACGGTAAAAGTTCATCGCTGTCCATGTTCTCTCTCTTCTAATTTCTCTATCATGGATGGCAGATGTCATCACTGCCCATGTTCTCTCTCTTTCCTTTTCTTTTATGTCATGGACGATGAAAGTTCATCACCATTCATGTTCTATCCCCTAATTTCTTTGTCATGGACAATGGATGTCATCGACGCCAATGTCTTCTCTCTTTTCTTCTCTGTCATAGACGGTGGAAGCTCATCATCATCCATGTTTCCTCTCTCTTTTCTTCTCTATCATGGATGGTGGAAGCTCATCGTCGTCCATGTTTTCTCTCTCTTCTTTTATCTATCATGCACGCAGCTCATCATCATCCACATTTTCTCTCTCTTCTCTTCTCTGTCATGGATGGTGGAAGCTCATAGCCGTCCACGTTTTCTTTCTCTTCTCTTCTCTGTTATGGATAGCAGAAGCTCATCGTCGTCTATATTTTCTCTCTCTTCTCTTCTCTGTCATGGACAGTGGAGGCTCATCGTTGTCCACATTTTCTCTCTCTTCTCTCCTCTATCATGGACAGCGAAAGCTCATCGTCGTCCACGTTTTCTTTCTCTTCTCTTCTCTGTCATGGACGGTGGAGGCTCGTCGTTGTCCATGTTTTCTCTCTCTTCTCTTCTCTATCATGGGCAGCAGAGGCTCATCACCGTTCATATTCTCTCTCTTCTCTTCTTTGTCATGGACAGCAGAGGCTCATCGTCGTCCATATTTTCTCTCTCTTCACTTCTCTATCATGGACAGTGGATGCTCATCGCTGTTCATATTTTCTCTCTCTTCTCACTCCTCTGTCATAGATGGCGGAAGCTTATCGCCATCTATGCTTCCTCCTAATTTCTCTCTCCTCTGTCATGAACAGCAGAAGTTCATCGCCGCCCATGTTCCCCTCTCTCTTTTCTTCCCCTTTCTTCTTTCTTCTTCTCCCTTTTCTCTTCTTTCTTATTGCCCCTTTCTTCTTCTTTTTCTCTCTCTCTCATTTCTTTCTTTTTCTTACCTGCACGACATCGGTAGTACTATGCATTCCTTTCCCTCTCTCTTTCTTTTCTCTCTTCTTCTACTTTCCCTCTCATTTGATCAAGGGAGGCTAAGTCAAACACTACCATGGTAGTCTCGTCGTCTAGCACTATTGTTATTGTGCCAGTTTTAGTTACCATGCTCGCCTTATTGCCATGATAGGCTAGCCATCGTGCCAAGTTGGTCGATGATTATTTTGTCGTCTAGTAGTATTGTCGTTGTCCCAGTCTAGTTATTGTGCCCATCTTGCTGCCACGACAGGTTAATCACTAGCTGATCTAGTTATTGTGTTTGTCTAGCCACCTAATCAAATTCTTATCTTCCCGATTCTTCTATTCTATCTCTTTCTTCTTCTTTCATCTATTCCCTTTCCCCTTTTTCCTCTATTGAATGTGCATGACTATGTGCATTCCCCCAAAGACAAGCAGGGGTCACTTGACCCACTTGTTTTGTAAATTAACCATGTGTGTGTGATTGTAGAAACATGAGAGTACAGGTTAAGGGAGGCGATTCCGAACCAGTTCTACGACTGGGGGGCTTTCGTTGTGATCTAAGAGGGCGCACATGCAAGCCAGCCTGAGTAATTCCCGAACCCACCTAAAATTCCTGTCTCATTGGTTGGTATACCTGCCCTCGCTCCTGAGCAAGGTTCCAGAAAGAGCAATTTCAAAGTCTCGAGTTTCCTCGAAAATTGAGACGCATGCCACCAAATCATCATGATTTGGAGCGTGAGATCGAAGCACCTAACCAAGCACCAGTGGCACTGTTGCAGGCACCAGGTCCCTGGGGCTCCAGAAAGTCTTTTTTCTCTTTTAGACTTCTTATTTTCCTCTCCATTGAGTTTCAAGGAACATAGTTCTGATGACATTTGCACTGTCTTCAGCGATATTTGCAATGCCACCAGAATTTTGTCTCCCTGATTCTCATTTGAAACTATCTGAGACCCTAGATCTTTGGCACCATTGACATTGGGGCCAGGATTATGTTGCCCTGGACAGTCTTTCCTTGATTAGTAGCATTGATTTATCGCTTTCCTTCTTTCTTGTGCCTCCTCAGCATCCCTGTTTTTGAGGGACCCCCTTCCCTCAACCTATCATGCACCCCGAATAGGGCTACACTTGACTCTAGGCGTGTTCAAGTCGTAGTCTTCATTTCGACCGCGCTTCGGTCCCCTTTGACTTATAACGCACATTACCCTCCACTTAGTCATTGCTAGGGCGCCTAGACCGTCACTTTCACTACAGCTTGAACTGGTTTGTCGTATCGAAGTGATTAAGTGCCTCATGTTAAATTTTTCTTGAGCACTACATTGATTTACTGACACACTCTCACGGGCACGCGTGCTGATTTACCACACTCACACTTATGCACCCGAGCTCCCGAACGTAAAACTTCTTTCAAATCAGTTTTTCGAAAAACATGTATCCGACCTTCATGTTTCCAGAGTAGGCGCCTAGTTCCTAAAGGAAGAGCAACTGAGATCGTGGGCCCTCAATGGGAGTACACCCTCTACATATACTCGGCCTCTAAGAACACCCCACAATACTTTGTACCCATGGTTGCTTATAGGAGTGGCCCGAACCAAAGGTGGGTGTACCCTGATACTTTACCTCATTTCTAATCTAGATCTTACCCTAGGTAGGAACTCTAAGTCTGTCCTTACCCACTAGCAGTTTAGAGGTACCCATGTCTTTTCGCTTGAAGTTTGTGTTGAAGTAGCGAGATGTATTACGACCCAAGTATGGTGGCGAGAGAGTCGGACACCGAGTCGAACGCTAACTAGTACCAAAGGTCGGGTATGTCATCTGGTCCTCCATCGAGATAGCGCACAGCTATCCCGTGGGAGTATGGGATCCAACCTTAGCCTAGACCTGTAGTTAGGTCACCTAGTCGTTCGTCCAGAGACCAACTAAATCACCGGTCTGACTCTAGGGATCGTCAGGTTCATAATCCCCCTAAGCACCCTAAACAGCTAAGGGATTTGGTTGGGTGCAGTCCTCCAACAAGCCAGAGTACTACCCCCATCCCGATGCAGGATGCAAGGTAGGGTTTTGCTTTCAGTGGTGGTCAAGTTAGTGATTTAAGCATAAGTGATCATCTTGTACTAATAGCTCCCCATCCACCCAGTAGAGAACATTCCGCTAGGGGTAGTGCTACAGGATCTTCTAGTCTCCCCAATAGCCGTAGGGCTGACCAATCTCCTCTTAGGGCCGCTCAACTTTGTACTAGGCTAGCACCCAACCCAAGTGTAGACCAGTTTCCTCTAGGGACGAACCAACCAATGGTAGATAATCTTGTAGATCCAACTAGGATAGCTTAAGCTGTTCTCCAGGCCAGGGGAAATCCTTGCTTAGGGCATGCAACCAACTTCTCAGCCCAACATAATATAAGGCCCCCTCAACCTGGTCAAGCACAACCTGATTCGAGAATGGTCCTAAACCGACTTGCCTTTGACCCATCATATTAGTTTTACAACCCTCAAACAAAGGAAACTCATCCCATGACACCGATATACCTGCCACCGCACCAGCTAACTCCTCTACACCTGGCTAGTCAACCTGCCACTTTAGGAAGTAACCCTTAGGTATCATCTGCACAGGCAGACATGAAATACCAACCCTTGAAAAGGCAAATGAAAATCACGGCCACGCTTCATAGATTGGGGATCGATGATCCCATTCTCATCGAGCCTTACGACGAGTCGTATTTGGATGGATTCATCGACCTACCCATGAACTTCTTGCCTCCAGAATTCCAATATGGCTTTAGTGTCAAAGGTGACCCACGCCTTCACATAATGATGCAGGGAGAAAATAACAACTAGAATAATTTTAAAAAAAAATATTGAAAGAATAAACCCTCTCTCAAGGTCTGCAAGGGAATCCACCCCAAAAACAAGGTCTGCAAGGGAATCCACACCAAAAACAAAGTCTGCAAGGGAATCAACCCTAAAAAGATCTTATCATAAGATCAACTTTATTAAACTCTTTCTGAACATTCTCTAATATATTAAACTCTTATTCTTTGATTTGTTTACAATGAAGGATCTTTTCCCCTTAAATACATTTCAAATAAAATAAATATATAACTAAAAAAATCCTAAATAAAATAAAGCCTCTCTCTAAAAAATACGTACTTCTCTATCTTCTCTCTCTTAACCTCACCTCACATGCCATCTTATATATGCGCACTTTATCTATGCACACTCTCTAAATTTTTATCTGCATCATTCTCTCCGGGTTGGGAGAAGCTTGACCTTGAACTTATCGAACTCAAATCTATTATGGTCCTTCTCAAAATTTGGTGATGTAGTTGTTGTACGTCATATTTGACGTACTTGCACCTCCCACACAAACAAGGAGTGAGCTGGAAATAGCTTGGTCTTGCGGGTACACAAGATACCGACTGGACAGAGTTGTGCCATAAAATAAAGCCTCGTGACATACGACTAGGGTATAGTGCCATCGTACCAAGGAATTACCTTACAATTGTAGCCCTATGTTAGCGGCTTCAAAACTATACCAAATCATCACCATTGCATTCAGAATATCGAAAAACCCGTTGAGACCAAATTTGGGCTCAATCGGACCACCCGAAAGGGGTCTACGCCCATGCGACCTCGCATCAGGCGGGTTCACACTAGTGTAGTGCGACTTCACCAAACCAGTCCCCAGACATGGAGACTGCAACATCGTTTTTTGGGACCATCGCGCTCGCCTTCTCACCTTCGCATCCATAGCAGTGAGCCTTCATTGCACTTATTAGCCTCGCGCCCACCGGCTCTGTCGTGCGCTCCCATCACCGCATGCTCGCCTACCTGCCGCGAACACCATCGCCATGCAGCCTATCGCCGCACGACTCACACTGTCGCGCACCCCATTGTCGCGCGACCCTTATTTCCTTCTATTGCTGCAGGGTCCACACTCTACTTATCCCGACGTGCATTCGACTGGCCAAGATACTCTAGGTCCTTACAAGCACCGCATGGGTTTTCTTTCTTTCTTCTCTTCTGTCACAACCGGCGTAAGCCTAGCGTCACCTGGGTTTTCTTTCATTCTCCTCTTTTGCCACAGCCAACACAAGCCTAGCACTGCCTGGGTTCTCTTTCTTTCTTCTCATTTGTCACAGCAGGCACGAGCCTATCCCCGCCTATGCTTCTCTCTCTTTCTTTCCTTCTTTCACAGTCGGTGAAAGCCATCACTGTCAGAGTTTTCCTTCTCCTCTTTCTTTTGACAGCCGGCGTACGCCCATTGCCACCTGCATTCTCTCTCTTCTTTTTTTATTTCACAATTGACAAAATCCAATGTCGTCTGAGTTTTCTCTCTTCTCCTCTCATTCCCGTCTGCGTCTTCCTCCTCCTCCTTTCCTTCCCTTTCTCTCTTCTTCTCCTCTCATGGTTTTCTCTCCTACTTTGTTTCTTCTTCTCCTTTATCTTCTTCTTCCTCTCTTCTCCCTCTCTGTTCTTTTTCTTTCTTTCTCTTACTCTCTCATTTGATAAAGAAGGGTTGAGACAAGCCATTGCGTCTAACTAGTCAGTATTGGTACAGTCGTCTAGTAGTAACTTTGTTGAGCCGGTCTAAGCTACTAAGCCTGTTGTGCTACCACGACATGTCGATTACCTAATAGTCAGGTCACTCTGTCGTTCTCACCACTCGATCAAATTCTTCTCACCCCAATCTTCATCATCTCATTCTCTTCCTCTTTTTGAATGTGCATGCCTGTGTACATTCGCCTAGAGGCAAGGTGGGGTCCCATGACCCACTTGTCTTATAACATTTGCCATATGTGTGTGATTGCAGAAACAAGAGAGTACATGCTAAGTTTTACAACTAGGGGGTTTTCTTCGTGATCTAAGAGGACGCCCACTAGAGCTAGCGCGAGTAAGTTCTGAACCCACCTTAAGTTCCTCTCTCATTGGTTGGTCCACCTTCCCTTGCTCTTGCGCAAGGTTCTCAAAAGAGCGATCTCAAAGTCCCAAGTTCCCCTGAAACCCGAGACGCATGCCGCCCGATCATTTGGATCCGGAGGGCGAGATTGAAGCACCTAACTAACATGTTCTCGCAGTTCTCGGCCTCCTAAGGTCAGATTACCTGGTCTAGCCCGGGCTGACACCCAAGTCACCCAAAATGCTATTCCAAGGGGGGTACATACGCCACCTTCCCAGGCCACTATGTGCTCCCGACCCAGACAGCATCGAGAGCTAGTTTCCTCTTCTTCTGCCCTTTCTCCTCCAGGCAGATATCTCGAGACATGGTACTCGAAGGTTTTCCCTAAGAGTACCATCTTCAGTTAGCCTCATCAGGTCGACTTTGGCTCTAGAGCCCACAAAGGAGCTCGGGGCAAAGGCCTGATGATTGATAAAGTTCTTCAACTTCCAAGGAAGCAGCCAAAACTGGCCCCTTTCCAAGGTCTGCATTCGCTGCCCCATCTTATGGAAACGGCCCTCTCATGCTCTAAGAAGACGGGTCAACCTCGACCCCAGTCTCATTTCTAGAGAGAGGTCTATCGCAGTCTAAAGCTCAAGCAAGACAGAGGACTACACATTCTGATTAAGGAGCCGACCAAAAAAGTCGGGGCATACCTAGCTCTAAGGGTCTCCTTCCTCGAAATCCCTTCTACCCCCTTCGAATCATAGAGACTGAAGAAGAGCTACAACAATCATAGAAGATGACCCATCCACTTAGTAGCCATGGTCCCAAGACCATCAAGAACCGGTCGTTACCTGCTCAGCATACAAGAGTCGAGTCCAGTCGGGGCATGCTGAGCCCTTACTGATCGATCTGTCACATATGACCCGTCAAGCTCGGAAGCCCTCAAGTGTACTTAAAGCTGACCTCCCTAGAGAAATGGTCAACGTAATGGTTGTAAACGAACCTGGCGACTCGCAGGAGATACGCATGGAAAGGTTCGAACAAATGGTGCAAGAAATGACAGAGAAGATTGATCTCGTGGAAGCCACTCGACACTCGGCTAACGACGAGGTCAATTCCCATCATTCAGATTATACAGCTCCAAGGGAGTCTCCTCTTCCTGCCTCATAGGACAATTTTTTCCCTCACCCTGTCTCACAAGCGAACATCGATGCTATGGTGACTCACAGCCTAAAGAGCATACAAATCCTAGGAATACAGGGTGCAATGCTTTACCAGAAGCCGTACCCCTCTTACATTGATCAATTGTCGTTTCCCTCATAGTACAAGAAAGGAAAGTTTCCCCTGTTCAATGGAACCACATCCCCGAACTAACATATCGTCCACTTCCAAGTGGCATGTCGAGAGACGACGGCTAATGGGAGGCTCCTCCTCCATCAGTTTGTTGAAACCCTGGATGGCTCGGCCTTTCAATGGTATGCTCGGCTTCCCCCAAATTTAGTACATACTTGGGAGGAAATGGAGAAACTATTCCACCAGTGCTTTTATGAGGTCGAGAGAGAGGTCCAAACCATCGAGCTTCTGACCTCGACTCAGGAACCAGATGAACTCGTATATCAATTCATAGCAAGGTGGAGAGATTTGGTCGCTCACCATCCCAATCCCATGCCTGAGAAGGAAGCAGTTCAGACCTGTGTGTGAAACATGCGACCTAGGATTGCTCTACATGTTGAGGCCTCCAAAATTACTTCCATGTCAAAGATGATCTCTAAGTCAGTTCACATTGAGAGTCTGTCACGCCACCATGGTGGGTCACGACAACAGTCTTCAAGCTTGGGAAACAACCGAGCCAACAGTAGTTCTCAGACCAACACCCGGGGCAACCAACACACAGGGGAAATCAGTGTAGGTGTTATCGTCAGTGATCCAAAGAAGGCTGCCTCTCAAACTTTGGAACTCTCCAAAGGGATAAGCATAACAAATACAGCACCTCTCAGACAAGTAAACAACAGTTATCATATAACCGGGTACTCCCACCTACAAACCTTAATCGAGATGACTATTGGACCAGAAATCAGAATAAGGTTTATCCTTTTGAAAAGGAATGGGTTCCCGCTCTACTCCGTCTATTGTTGGAACATAACATGATTGAGCTGCCCGAGATCAAGTTTCTTGATCAAGCTGGCCTCGATACGTATGCAAGATACTGTGCTTATCATCAAATGGTAAACCACTCCACAGAAGAATGCTACACACTTAAGGACCTCATCGAGGCTCTAATCTAGAAGGGTCAGATCAAGCTCGAAGAACTCAAGAAAGCATTCGGGGCAACAGAAGTGTCTCACACAGTGACAGTTCAAGAGGAAGATTAGGCACCCAGCATCCTTTGCCCCTTGTTTCCTATGATGCTTCAAGAAGGCCTCATCATGCCAAAATCACCAAGACAACCCAAGCACCAAGCTCAAAGAGCCAAAGGTCTCCGGTTTCCATATCATCAGATATGGGGGCATGACCTGACCTAATGCTCTGACTGCCACAAGCTATTAATGAAGAAAATACAGAGAGGCCAAGAAGTTAATGACTTTCCAGGCAGGGATCCCCAAGTCTCTCCTCCACTGGTACAAGAGGACCCCTTGACCCATAACCCGGGAAATGATATTTATCCCTATTTGAGCGATGATCCAACAATGACTCGTCACTCCTAAGCTTGCAAGGTAACCCAAGCACCTTGCACAGGGGACCGAGAATCACTGGTGCCCATACCATCATATATGGGGCCATGAACTGAATGAATGTTATGGGTTCAAAGCTGTGGTTGAGGGAAAAGTCTAGAGAGGTTACATCGCTTACACCGAACACCCTCAAATCATTAAGTCCATCTAAGAGGACGTTTCAACACAAGACTTCCGGAATAATGCCTCTGGTCTTGCTGAACCCTCAACTTCCCAGCCATGAAAAGTCCATCACGGGCGGAGCAGACTCAAGTCTTTAAAGCGAGAAGCGATTCGTCAAGTTAGGGTTGTTCACAAACTTAGCAAGATGGACCATGCACCTCCAAAGGTGACTAGAAGAAGATGAGCACCAAGGACTGCTCCTCGGAAGAACAAGGTTCCTCAGCCACCGGTCGAGCATGAATTTCTCAAGCCTCTTCCTCCCTTGCCGACTTTAAAAGACTTCATACCGGACACCATCGACCTTATTCCTTCGTCTCATCAAGAGGATACCCTTGAACCATCTCTTACTCGGGGCACATTCAATGAGGGTGACGACATTAAAAGCACCCCCCAACAGTTTAAGCAAGGGATAGACCTAAAGACTCCCTGCACACTTCCAACTCTGGTGATGACGTAAAAAGTTGCCTAGATTGGTCTAATGAGGGGAATGACCTTAAAGCCCCCACACCTACTAACTCTTCTTCTTCCTCTTCTTCTTCCCCCTCCTCGTCTTCTATGTCTCTTGCAAGTACAGCCTTGAAATGTCCAGACTGTGAAACTCTTGACAAAGAGCTTGAAGGAACCAACATAAGCAGGACGCACCAGAGGTGGCTGAAAAAGACGTTGGCCCAAGCCGCTGGATTTTTTATAGTTGCTAATGTACTGACAACTCGTGTCAAGGCAGAGCCATCTTCATCCACAAAGAAGCACAAGAAGTCAAAGTCAAAGAAACCACCCCAGTGGCCTCCTGAGCCTGACTTTGAGAAGAGACTGAGAGAATCGAGGGGGCAGAGCATCTACTCTCAATAAGCTTGCCACATGGTGCAAAGCTCAAAAGCATCACCAAGCATGGGGAAGATGAGGCTAAGGTCGGAGAAAAACTGCAACTTCCACCTCAGAAGTCAGGCATTTTGAAGTTTCCTAGTTAGCCACTCCTCCCTAATTCAAATACTTCAAACAATTTACTCATCCTCCAGCTCCCAGGGCTCCTTCCTCGCCCAAGTACCCCAAGAACTCCACCTCTCCTCCAATTACCTGGGTTGCCACTAGTCCTTATACCCAACCACCTCCTAAGCCTCAACCTCAAACATCCACTTAGACTACCCAAACCAAACCGTTTTCGCAACCAGGTCTGCTAGTAGCCCAAAAAAAACCTCTTCCACCTAAACCTATTCCTTAACCCATTATACCACCAAAGCCGATGATAGGACCAAGAACACAAAAAACTGACGATGAAAAGGTGAAATATGATGTGATACGGCACCTACGAAAACTTCCAACCCTTCTCAACATCTATGACACCCTCATGCTCTCAAGGGATTACCGTATGGCTTTAGTTCAGGCTCTTTCCAATCTATAGGTATACGAGACTGAGGTGGAACTTATTGAGGTTGATCCAGCATTCTTAAGTGGATGTATGGCGATCACAATCGCCCTCTCTTTGTGACTGGTGAGTTACATGCATGCTCCATCAACCGAATTATGTTGGATGGAGGGTCAACAGTCAACCTTATCCCAAGGAGAACCCTCACTCATTTGGGATTAGGGTCTGAGGATCTCACTCGGACTCACATCACAGTCCAGGGGTTCAGCCAGTCAGGAGAGAAGGTGGCTAGCACGGTCCGCCTTCATTTCAGGATCAGTGAATTAAATGATTACGCTCAATTTCATGTGATCGACACTGACACATCTTACAACATCCTTCTCGGCCACTCGTGGCTCCATGATCAAGAGGTGGTTCCATCCACATTGTATCAATGCTTCAAGTATAGTTGAGATGGGAGACAATATACGGTCTATGCTGATAGAAGACCGTTTCCTGTAGCCGAAACTCACTATGCTAACGCCAAGGATTACTTCATAGATTCGGTGTCACCTCAAAAGTCAGGAGACGGTGATTACAAGTTTGTGAAGAAGATGGAACCTTGGCCTCTTGAAGATGTTGAGTTGAGGACATCGGGAGAATGCTCATAAGCATGTTTAAAGAGGAAGAAAGACAGGGTAAAACTCTCCCTGTAACTCCCATTCATCCCAATATGACATCAACCATCCTTGAAGAAACTCCATCTTTGCCTGAATATGAGGCTTTTCCCTTTGCTTCCAATTCTGAACTACTTGTGCAAGAAGAAGAACTAGAAGTCACCCTTGAGACTGAGCAAGTCATGGGGATAGAGTTCCCGGTCCCAAGGGTCACCTACATGCCGGACTATCAAAAAGTCTTGGATGTCCCCATTGCACTCTTGGAAGCGGAACTAACGCATCAGCCACCCCGAAAGGTTTTGTGTTTCCCTGATTCTATTGGAAAATAACAGTTACGGAAAGGACAACCCTCTTGCCCTCAAGAGCAAGATCTCCTAGCAGAGTTAAGCGGCGAGGTTCGCAGTCTCCAAAATCAATTGGGTGTTATGCATATCACTTCAAAACAATTAAAGGAGTTCGTGCCCGAGACCAAGAGCTACGACAGGGTTGGAGTGAATGCACCTTGAACATAAGCCAAAGCCCATCTTGATTGGACCATTTACAGTGAGCAGGCTCGACACATTATGAGAATGATGAATTATGAGCCCATGTTCAATCAAACATTAAGGGGAGAAGAAGCAACTACTCCCCCATTCGAGGTCATTGAAGCTATAGCGACTTGTCATAAAACAAAGCAAGGTGTAGGGTATTCCTCCAGGACCTAGAAACAATGAACAAGAGCAAGAGCAAGAGATAGAGTACAGAGAAGCAAATGGAAAAAGAAAAAGTCACGCATCATACTAAAGAAAAAAGAGAATTTTATTCATAAAGCAAGGGGATATTACAAGTGTCAGAATAAAAAAAGGAAAAAGAAAAATAAAATAAGATGAGACTTTCAAAATCTATCAATCACTTCATTGATCTTTCCCCTATATGCTACAGCTGATGTCTTCGCCTACTGGATGCATCCCTTCAACTCTGCCACCATCCCAACTCATGCTCCATCAAGGCCGTCCCTTCTTCCAAGGACTATTCAAGGGTAAAAATATTATTGGTAAGCACCTTATCCTTTGCTTCCCAAGCTGCAGTCTCCTCCTCCAACTTACTAAGCTCTCGCGTCAACTTTAATATCTCCGCCTTCAAGGTCAACACCTTGTTGTGTCGGGAGATGGCCTCCTCAACAAGATCGGATCTCTGAGAGACTGTAGCATGCATTTCCTTCAATTGAGCTTCTACCATTTCGTGATGGTGTATGAGTGAGGACTCCAAAGGGGGCAGTTACGAACTCTCTAGCATTGTGCGGTCATTTCCTCTTGCAAGGACCTTATTCTCCACCCTTCTAGCGTGTTCAGAGCACCATCGAAATATGGGATGACCTCTGGTGCACCCCCTAGGAGGGTGATCTGCCTTAACTTCTGGATTGCACTGTAAAGTTCAGTAAAAGGCAGATCCTTAAATCTCTGCATCCCCAGACGAAGAATATCCATGATTATGTCGAACGTCCCACTGAAACTAGGCTGCTGCAATAGAAGGACCATCAGTCTCAACGGCGGGGCTCGAAGGGATGATAGCCATGTCAATCACTGGCTCTTCTCAAGCAATTGTGAAGCCCAAAGTCTCATTATTTGTAGAGCCAGAGGGGGCCCCAGTCTCAAGCTACTTGGTCACCACGGTATTAGCGTACACACCTGGCCCTTCGGCCTCACCATTAGTAGGCTTGGTCCCTTCATGACCAGCCTCTTGTCCTTGCCTCTCGCTTTTTGGATCATAACCGTCACGACCCCGTTCCCTGACTCCTACCGGAGGGCGACAGAGCTAGGGATCGTGACTGGAGGTCACGAACGTCACTTAGGTAGGAGCAGCTCAACACATTAAAACATGGAATCCAGAGCAAACCACGAAAGAAAACTAGAATCCATTCATTAACAAATATCAATCCAAAAGGTACAACTATTTCATTCATTCATTATCAAAAGTCTTTACAACTTCTTCGAGGTGCTACTGGCCCAAAAATAGACAAAAGGAAGTATACATCATATTGCTGAAACCACCAAAACATACTATGAAGGTCTTCAAAAAATGGCTTCTCAAAACTTTTTAATCTTGGGCTTCAGATCCCCAAACTGTCACCCAACTTCACTCTACAGTTATGAAAATAAGATGGAATGAGCTTAAATCCAGTAAGCAGATCTACACCATTGCATTCTAACTAGCATGATATTGATAACAATATGCAATGCACATATATACGTATATATACACATATATCAACTGAAGTCCCTCAACATGTTTTTCACACACTAACAGTAATGTGATAAAGGCAATTCAATACATAATGCATAAATCACAATCATCTTACTTAAAGCAAAGAAATAAGGACAACAAATCACAAATACAGTTAAAAGAAAATGCAGAATGCTTACATAAGACAGGAAAACATATCTAATTACTCCTGAAGTTGAAGCCAGATCGGTTAGGTTAAGCCAATGCTGAACTTGGGATTTATATCCTCACTCATGAGGGTGGACAATGACAAGTGGGTAAATCCACTTTGTAATGTCCTCACTCATGCCCCAGCATGCTTTGGGGTTTTGATAGGCAGTGGCCTTGTAAGACACGACCCTCTCATTATACCATTCTGATGAGAGAGCATTAAATACTATTAGGTGACCCAATGCGGAGTGCCTACATAGATCTGGGAGGGGGGCGACCCTCCCTATTACTCACATCATGAGTCCTATCCTATCATGGGGAGTTAGGGGAAGAAAGCAGCTACCGGTACGATCATTCACACAGTAGGTACCCTTCCCAATAGGCAGCTGTCAGCACCATCATTTACACAGTAGCTACTCATTCACATAACACATAAGCATCGCAGCTGCTGGCACCATCACTCACACAGTAGGTACCGTTCCCAACAGGCAGCTGTTAGCACCATCATTCGTATAGTAGGTGCCCATTTACGTATCACATAAATAGCATGATACCATCATTCACACAGTAGGTATCCATTTACATATCACATAAATAGCATGATACCGTCATTCACACAATACCTATCCATTCACTTATCACATAGAAAGCATGATACAATCATTCATACATTAAGTATCTATTCACATATCACATAAATAGTATGATACCATCATTCACACAGTAGGTATCCATTCACATATCATATAAATAGCATGATACCATCTTTCACACATAAGAGAAAGAAGAGGAAAGGAGAATGAGGGAGAGAGAGAAGTGAAGAAATAGAGAGAAAGATAGAGGGGAGAATAGAGAGAAAGAAGAGGAGAGAGATAGAAAGAGAGAAGAGAGAGTGGTCTGGTGGCTTAGCCGTCGGTCCGATTGATGGGAAAGAAGGAAGGAGAATGCGAGAGAGAGAAAAGTGAAAAAGAGAACAGAAAGAAGAGGGGAAGAGAAGAAGAGAGAGGAGAAGGAGAGAAGAGAGAAGAAAGAGAGAGAGAAAGAGAAAAGAGAAAGAGAAAGAGAGAGAAGGAGAGAAAAGAGAGCGAGTTGGTGGCTTAGATGTCGATCCAATTGACCATGAGAGAGCGAGGGGGAAAGAGAGGAGAGAAGGAAGGAGAGAGGAAAATGAGAGAGAAGAGAAGTGAGAAGAGAATGAAGATAGGAGGAGAGGAAGAAGAGAAAGAATAAGAGAGGAGGGAGAGAGAGAACGAAAGAAATAGAGAGAAAGAGAGACTAAAGAAGAGAGAGAAAGAAGAGGAGAGAGAAAAAATAGGAGAGAGAGTGAGCTGACAGCTTAACCATCGATCCGGTTAAAGGGAGAGAAGGGAGGAAAAGGAGAGCGAAAAAAGAGAAAAAAGATGAGAGAAATAAGAGGGGAAGAGAAGAAGAGTGAGAAGAGAAGAGAGGAGAGAAGGAGAGAAAATAAAAGAGAAAGAAGTGGGGAGGAGAAGAGAGAAAAGAGAAGAGAGAGAAAGATAAAGAAAGGGAAGGGAGAAGAAAGAGAGAGAGAGAGAGAGAGAGAGAGAGAAAAGAAAGAGTGAGAGAGAGAGAAAAAGAAGAGGAGAGAGAAAGAGATAGAGGGAGAGAAGAGAGAGCGAGCCAGTTGCTTAGCTGTCGGTCCGATTGATCGTGAGAGAGTGAGGGGGAGAGATAGAGAAAAAGGTGTTGAGAGAAGAGAAGGAGAGAGAGGGGAGAGAAAAGAGAGGAGATAGGAGATGAGCGGAGACAAAGAAAGGGATAAGATAAGAGCGAAGACAAAGAAGAGGAGAGGAGAGGAAGAGAGAGAAGAAAAAGAAGAGAGGAAGAAAAGGAGAGAAAAGAGGAGAAAGCGAGAAAGCAAAGATGGGTAGGTGGCTTAGTCATTGGTTCGATTGATCATGAGGGAGAGAGAGACATGAAGAGAAAGAAGAGGAGCGAGAAAGAGAAAGAAGACAAAGAGAGAGAAAGGGAGAAGAGAGGGCAGGTCGACGGCTTAGCCGTCGGTCCGACTGACCATGAGAGAGCGAGAGGGAGAGAGGGGAGAGAAGAGAAGAGAGAGGAGAATGAGAAAAAGAGAAGAGAGGAGAAAGAGAAAGGGAGAGAGAAGAAAAAGAAGAGAGGAAGAAAAGGAGAGAGAAGAGAGGAGAAAGGGAGAAAGTAAATACGGGTCGATGTCTTAACTGCCGGTCCAATTGATCATGAGGGAGAGGGAGAGATAGAGAGAAAGAAGAGGAGAGAAGAGGGAGATAGAAAGAGAAAGAAAAAAGAGAGAGAGAGAAAGGGAGAAGAGAGGGCACGTCAGTGGCTTAACCACTCATCTGGTTGACCGTGAGAGAGTGCAAGGGAGAGAGAGGAGAGAAGGGAGGAGAGAGGAAAAAGGAGAAAAAGAGAAGAGAGAAGAAAGATAGAGGGAGAGAAAGAAGAGAAGGAAGAGAGAGGAGGGAGAGAGAAAGGAAGGGGAAGAGAGAGAAAAAAGAGTGAAAAAGAGAAGAGAAGAGGAAGAGAGAGAGAAGAAAGAAAAAAAGAGGAAGAGAGAGAAAGGAAGAGAGAATAAAAGAAGAGGAAGAGAGAAGGAAAAAGAAGGGAGGAGAAAGAGAGAAAGAGAAGATGGACGTTGACCGATTGATCATGAAGAACGAGTGAGAGAGAAGAAGAGAAGGGAGAGAAAAAGAGAGAAGAGAGGGGAAAGAGAGAGGAAGAGAAGAAGAGAAGAAGAGAAGAGATGAAGAGAAAGAAAGAGAATAAGAGATGAGAAAAAAGAGAGAGAGAGAAAGAGAAGAAGAGAGGAGAAAGAGGGAGGAAGAGAAGAAGAGAAGAGATGAGGAGAGAGAGAAGAGAGAAAGAAGAAGGAAGAGAGATAAGGACAGAAAGAAAGAGAAGGGAAGAGAAAGAGAGAGAGAGAAAAAGAGAAAGAGAAGGCAGTCATCGACCTAGTTAGCCACGAAGAAAGAGTAAGAGAGAAGGAAAGAAGAAAGAAAGAGAGGGGAGAGATGAGGAAGAGGAGAAACAGGGAGGAAGAGAAAAATAGAAGAGAGAGAGAAAAGAGAGAGAAAGAGAAGAAGGGACGAGAAAGAAGTGAAAGAGAAAGAGAAGAAGAGAGGAGAAAGAGGGAGGAAGATAAGAAGAGAAGAGATGGAGAGAGAGAGAGAGAGAAGAGAGAAAGAAGAAGGAAGAGAGAGAAAAAAGAATAAGAGAGAGAGGGAGAGATAAGAGAGAAAGGAGAGAGAAAAAGAGAAAGGAAATGAGAGACGGAGAAGTCAGGCCAAAGGTTTAGCCGCCAACCCGATGGATCGTGAGAGAGTAAGAGAGAAAGAGAAGAAGAGAGGAGAAAGGAAGAGAGGGAGAAGAGAGATAAATAAAGAAGAAGAGAGGGATTCAAAGAGAGGAAAGGGGAAAGAGAGAGAGGGGCATGAGGGAAAGAGAGGAAGAGAGAGATAATGGGCCACTAGCCAGATTGATAGTGAGGAGAGGGCAAAAGGGAAAAAGAGAGACGATAGAAGAAAGAGAGAGAAAGTGAAGAGGGAGAAAGAGAAATAGAAAGAGATTACCTAGTCAGATCCTTGGACCAGACCGACGGCTAGGTTTGGAGTGAAGAATCTCAAGTGAAAAATGAGAGATTCCAAGTGAGGAGTGCGAAGTTCTAAGGGTAGTGGCTTGTGGGAAAAAGTTTTCTATCTCCTCTCTTTGGATGGAAAGGGGTAGAGAAAAGTATTCCAAACCAAAGAAAAACTCAAATTGCAATCCTTAAGCTCAGGGGTCAAATCTCATTAATTTTCCCTTTTTTTGAACCTAGGGTTACAAATGATTATATAGAGATCCGTTTGAAACAAGGGTGGATGCTCAAAACTAATTAAATTGCTAAAAAATACAATTTTCATGAAATAAATTTGAATCCCTTTTTTTTAGGCAAAATGACTATTTTATCCTTACCCACAATCTTCCAAATGACAAGTTGGTCCACAAAAAGTGGCCATGAACCATGATGATCTTTCGGGGTTCGTTTCGAGTCCTTCCGGTGACTTTTCGATGAAAAGAATGATGTGAACGTGACGTGATTGTTGTGACATGTCTTTTGATCCTTGAATCAAAGCATTGAGCTCTTGGCAAACTTCATCAAAATATGAGAAATGTGCAATCTTAGATCTCGGATCTTGGCCTTTCTTTGCCCTTTTTTATCAATCCTTTTATTGTGGATTGACAAGGAAATCATCACGATTGTTTGGCGAAGAGAATGGCTCGATTTGGTGTCTGAATCGCCACTTGCCTAATTGAGGAACTTGCTGGAACTTGGATTACGATAACCAAAAAATGCTTCTTTTTTTACCTTAAAATACAGCTCTTCTAGCTAATTATCATGCGCAATGCTTAGCACGAATCGATGCTCTCGGCCTCATGGTTGCAATGGACCCGATTTCAAGCCGATCTGATATCGGGGCATCATGATGTGGCCATTTGATTGAAGAGATCTTCTTCTTCTAAAAATCTGCAACACATGATTTTTCTTAAGCAAATTCTCTCTTAGATTTCTCTCGTTTCCGGTCGCATCATGGGTCGTACCATATATTAAAACGTACACACCGATGAGACAAAGATCCTAGTGAAATTTGAGCTTGATCTGACTTAAGATGAGGAAGTTATGACCCTTCAAAGGTGATCTCGAAAACACGTTACATAGTTTCCATCTATGAAACTAGTGAGGGTGCAGAATAGTACGTAACCCACCCCTTTTGGGTAAGTTGATCAAAGAATCGTCCAGAAGTATCCGAATGAGCTGAATATTGATATTTGAGGGGTTTTCGGACCTTCTGAATCAAATGAAAGAGGTTTGGTATTCATCTGAAGCTCCGATGATAGGGTTGTAGTTATAGGGTGCATTTTCAACATGTTAGAGGCCAAATCTGAAAACTGGTTTTGTCTCTTATCCACCTTAACATCGTCAGATCGGGATAAAACTTGACGGGTGTTCTTAGGGAGTCATAGGCTACCTCTACATGCTTTTTTGGACCAATCTATTGTCTCTAAAAAATGTGCTCCAGATCAGGGTTTATTTCAATAGTGCTTTTATGACCTATATGCATTTTGGTACCTACAGGCTTAAGTCGTGATTGGCTTCCTCCTTATTCAGCTCGAGGATACTAGTGTTGAAAAATACCTTAAAACAACTTGCCCTGCCGATGTTGTGCTCCGAGAGAAGTGAGAAGGACAACACTCGAAATCAAAATTGGTCCTTCGGCTTTCATTTTTCTTCTTGACCACCGGCATCAGCGGACCAGCAAAGGGGAAATCGTGTCAAGCTTCTTCCCTGGGGGATGACCAAGGTTCTTAGATGATTGGCAGCCTTACTGAAGCGCTTGTAGACCCAGTGACGTCAAGACTTTGGGGGAGAAGAGATGTGAACTACTGGTGGGGGCCTTGCTTAAGGGCTTTCTTCCCACTTCAGGAGTCCTTTCTTTTTAGTTCCAACAACTGGGGGCCTTACTTAAGGGCTTGTAGACCCGATTAGTTAGAATCGAAGTTTGTCTAGCAATCGGGGGCCTTGCTTAAGGGCTTCCTTCCCAATCAGTAAAGTTTTCCTTTTTTTAGTCTTTTGGTGGGAGCCTTGCTTAAGGGCTTCCTTCCCACTTCAGGATGTGGTTTCTTTTCTAATCTTCTGGTGGTGGCCTTGCTTCAAGCTTTCTTCTTACTTCAAGAGATTTTTTGTGCTTTGGATAGACCGTTGAGGGCCCTTAATGGGGTGCATGAACTGCTACACCAGGGTTTGGAGTTTGTTTGACAGATGGGGTGCCTCTTTGAGCCCCAGTCTACCGGATTCAGTTAGGGGCTTTTTGTTGGCCATCCCGAAAAGTCTTGACCATCGATAGGTAGGGGTTTTGGCGAGGCATTATCTTTGAGGCTTGAAGCCCCAGTCTTACCAGGTCTAGTCAGGGACCCTTTGTTGGCCATCCCGGAAAGTCTAAACCATCAACAACTGGGAACTTTAGGGAGACTGCTACCTTGGATGTCGGTGGAGGTATTAGTCTGGCTTAACAGTCAATTGCCTTTTGGGAGCGTCCTCGGCTTGTTGGCATGACTATCTTGTTTTTGGTGACTTCTTGGAAATGAACTCTTTTAACATGGAGTTACGGCTGGCTGTCTTGTTGATTTTTCTAAATTCAGATTCTTCTCATGGATTGATCCAGACTGTTGGAATTTTCTTAAGCTTGTTTTTTTTTGTTTCTAGTAGCAGGATACCCTCTTATGGGGGAATTGGTTCCCAAACTACCAGGCTTTCTTGTCTGGATTGCACGCTAAAGCCGCCTGTGAAGGCGAGCGCTGCATCAACCTGTTTATTGGTTCAGATGCCCTTTTGGGTTTTCATTTGTATAAAGGGGAAAGCGACACCTTGGAACGGTTTTCACCAACTTCTTTTTTATTGGGCTCTTTTACCTGTGACTTCATGGCCACGTCCTCCTTCCTTTCCATTTTTACTCACGGTGTCCTTTCAAATTTTCACCATGCCTGGCTTTTTCTTTACAGAATACTCATACTCATGGTTTTATGACCATTCTCGTATGCTATTTTTACTCATAGAGCCCTTGCAGGTTTTCACCATGCCCATTTTTTCCTTTGAGCACTTTTACCCATGGTTTCATGACCCTATCTACTCATATTTATTTACTATTACGTATAAATAAATGGAATTGGTGTTGAATGATGATGGAAGTGAATAGCGGTTTTCAAGATGAAGATGGGTAATTGGGGTGGTAGCACTCATTGTATTTTAAAATGAGGCTCAAAACGTGGTAAGGGTTCACCAAGGATCAAAGTGAGTTTGGGGTAGTTTGACTCACTAGTGAATGATGTGAGTTTTTAGGAGAAATGAATGGAATGGTGATGGAAGGTACGATTCACTTGGGAATGGAGTGAGTCTTCATGCATGATGAAGGGTTGAAAGCGGAATGTAAGACTCATTGGGGATAATGGTATGGAGCTTTTGTGGGGGGTGTATGAAGTTGTAATGGAAGGTGCTGCTTACTGGTGGTTGGAACGAGCTTCTGGGTGATGAAAGTGGTTTACTGGGGGGATAGCAAATTTCAGGCATGACGAAGGGAATGGTGAGGTGAAGGTGGTTTGATTGAGAGCATGGAGGTGGACAGTGGTTTTGAGAGGGAAGATGGGTTTGGGGTGGTTTGACCCACCAGGGAATGGAGTGGGTTTTTATGAGAGATGAAGGGGGTTGTGATGGAATGTACGACTCATTAGAAGTGGAGGGCATAGACCACGCAACTCACTGGGGATGGTGAGTGGTGAGGTGGTGTGACCCATTGAGGATGGTGAGTAGTGAGGTGGTGTGACGGTGGGCGATGTGGCTCACTGGGGATAATTGGAGCTGCAGCACGCATGAGTGAGGAGCACATGGGGGATATGTGGGCTTGCAGGTGGGAGAGTGAGAAAGGAGGTGGTAGGGCTCCAGTTCGAGGTAGAAGGCCCAGCCTGGCCTATAGCAATGAGGGGATTGTATGTGCAGAGATGCACGTGGAAGAAAGAGAGGCCCCGGGCTCGAGAACATGGCAGAGGGCCCAGCCCGGCCTGCCGTGTGAGGAGAGGAGCATGCGCGCTTGAGTTGCAGGAGAGAGGCGACAATTCCAGGCTCCGCTCGGGACAGGAGGCCCATACCGACCCATTGCAACAAAGGTGGCATGTGCGCGTGATGGGGGTACGCATGGAAGAGGGGCAGAGATTATGAGCCTAGGCTTGGGCTTGGCAGCCCAGCCCAGCCCACTACAGTGAAGGCGGCATGTGCGCATGGTGGAGGCACTCGTGGAAGAGGGGCGGAGATTCCGGGCCCAGGCATGGGCTTGGTGGCCCAATCTGGCCAACTGCAGAGAAGGGAAAGAGCGCGTGGCAGCGGCTCGAATGGCAAGATCCCAGGCTCAGGCTCGAGCAAGTGGCCCACTGCGTGAGAAGAGAAGAAGATAGAGAAAATAGGGTCCATCAGGCCCTATGGGCTCGGCGGTTTGATCTGGAGACTCGTTTTGGGCGGCGGATGTGGCCTTCTCTGCTCGAAAAAAGTTTATGCACGTCCTGGTGTTGGTTTCGAGCGATTCTAACACCGTTTGACCCCTTGTTACTATTTTCCCCAGAGTTATTTTTGGTTCAAAGAATGGGTCTAAGGGCAGTGAGGTCTTTTTGCTCATTGACCTTCCCAAAACACCCTCCATCTTTATTAGAAATGACGTAGAGGCATTCATGGACATGAATGGAATGCAAGATTTGTGAGAGCCAGTAATGGAAAGGCGAAAGAGGACCTTTATGGAGTGGGGTATAAAAAGGTGGAGTGGGGCCATTTTGGGTCACTCTTACTCGTTTCAAAAAAATTAGAGAGGGAAATTGGGAGAGCAAGCAAGGTAGGGCCTATGTGGTCAGGGAGCTTTGAAGCAGGCCCTTACCTTCGCGCAGATGGCCGGGGCATCCGGCACCAAGGAGTTCGGTGAGTCCCTCTCTCTTTCATGCTTTATTTTCCTTCCATGTGCTCCTAGTGCTTATTTTAACATAGTTAAATGCTCCATTTTTTTTAGCACTTAAAAGAAAGCCTTCTTGCATATCTTGGTGCACTTTTAATCACTTAATTATCGTTTTTGGCACTTTGTAAGCATCTTCAGCACCTTTTGAGCATTGTGAAGTATTTTAAGCACTTTTGAGCATTCTGAGTGCTTTTCAAGCATTTTAGCACTCTTTGAGCATTTCAAGTTCTTTTCAAGCATCTTAGGAACTCTTCGAGCATTTTAAGTGCTTTTCACACATATTAAGCACTTTTAAGCATTTTAAATGCACTTCAAGCATTTCAAGTGCTTATTTAAGCATTTTTTATGCTCTTAGAGTGCTTTTAACACTTTTTGGGTACTTTTAATGCTATTGAAGCACTTTTGATGCCTTTTTTAGCATTTCTGCATGAACTTCACCTAAATGGAAGGGGGCTCTGCTAGGGTCCATTTGGCTTGGGTATGTCCCACAGTTCAGTTCCTTGAACATTCTCCGGGGAGCCTTAACTCCTTTGGGCACCTTTTTTTGTCAGAAGTCTGGTTTACAAGGGAGACCAAGCCCTATGTCTTCTTTTCTTTTGCTTCTCTTTGGTTCTTTTGCGCCCTTGACCTTTCTCTCCTCATGCGTTTTCAAATGACATACCCACAAGCAGGAATATACCTAAATTGGGTGAACTTGGGACTGACACCTTTATAGGTGTTAGTTTAGTTAGGGGAGAGCCCATATGGCTCACAAAACCTGCTTGTACTCTGGAGTGGCCTCTAAGTGTCACCTTCACCAGCGAGACTGCCCACTTCCATGTTTGTGAGACCGATGACGGGGAATCTATAGTCTGAGAAGAGGGGATTCCATTATTTCTTATCCTGCACCACAATCTAGCCTCTAGTGAGGATCTCCCCACTCTCGAGAAGCGAATGGCCAAAACACATAGGTTGGTTTGGTCTCCTCACGGGCTTCGCATGCAAGGGGAGCATCAGTTCCTAAAAGGGTATACCCCTTGGACCTTTGAAGTGCTCCACATCTACGAGGACGTCCTCAAGCTTTCGCCGTTGTTCACAGTCGTACAGAGCTCTGCCAAGTACTTTGACTGTTACCCAAACACCATGAGGGCACTTCTAGTGACTTGAAGCCATGTTAGCAACACATGGCTCTTTGGTCATGGTGAAGGAGGGATCTCCTTGTTAGACCTACACTTTGTTGGGGGCCTGTCACTGATGAGGGCCATGTAAAATGAGTTTGTTCCTCACAACTTTGTCATCTTTGGCAGGACACCGCTGGGGGGTGCAGCACCTCCTCCCGGCCTTCGAGAGATGTTCGATATTTACCAGCCCCTCAGCTCACAGGCCAGTGATGGTCAAGGGAGTCTTTACCGTTAGGTGAGATTCTTCTACGGGGAGCACCCTGATGCCATCGAACTGGAGCATTGCGTTCTGGGTGGCAATAGTAACGAAAAGGCGGAGGTTATTTGTGCCACTTTTGTATGCCGATCCGTGAAAGACGGCGTATACCTTGTTGCCTACTTAGGCCTCTTCATCTGCAAGTTTGCTCTCCCCGAGTCAAGTGACACGATCCGGCAAGGCTGCTTCTTCGCGGCTTGCAACATGTTGCGCGGGCGCCAATATGCCCTTGCACATCCGGTCTTGTGCAATATCTATTTTGGCCTTGGGACAATTCCTCGGGGGAAACCTTTTAGAGGGGGAGATGGCCTGGGTTAGAGGGAGGAGAGGCTTTCCATAGGAATTTCAAGACAGCATGCCCAGCCCATTGTGTGTTTGGCTGGCTCTCGGTGTATTTCCCAAGAACGTACTCGACGAACGCTGCTTTGACTGGAATTGTATGCCCTCAACTTCTGAAGATCGTTGGGCAAAAGATTACATTCCATACCCTTGGCCAAGCACACAATTTATTCGGCGATGAATCCTTCTTCACACGTCGTAACCTATAGGTGGCTACATTGATCGTGCTTTTGTGGACCAGCTGGGTCACGAGCTGGATGGCGCCTCTACCAACATCTCTGAGCTGATGTTTCTTTTGAGCATAAGGGGAGGTATCCTGCCCTTTAGAATGCCATTTGGCTCTAAGCTTAAAGCATATTATCCTCATCGCTTTGTCGGTCAGTATGGGCTAGATCAGGGATGCCCATTTCCTGTCTTATTTGAGAAGAGGTATGCGAAGGAGGGTTCTAAGAGGAAGAAGGGTCACTTGGGTACCTGTCGTGAGTCGTGGAAGGCGGTGCATGTGAGAACAGCTTGGGCGACATGCCCCGAGTGCACAGAGGTAAACAAGTTCGTCATCCCTCACTATTGCAGGGTAGGCCATGCCACGGAAGCTTACTGACGGTGGTGGAGGATTACCAACAGCTGGTATTTGCAGATGGACCACTCTTGGAAGGAGGAGAACAGCAGTTGGCGTCATGACACTAAACAAGTGAAGAACTTCGTGCCTCCAGCGTTTGAGAAGCTTTTCGAGCTGGAGTACCCTAGAGATTGGGAGCAGCTTGGGATGCCCCAGATGATGATAGTCAATGAGGAATCACCATAGGTCCTTGCTCTCAAAGAAAGGATATGAACCCTCTTCGACAATCTTAGTTCTATCTTTGAATGGAGACAAGGCCGAAAGGTTGGTGGTCGAGAGGGACGTCCCACACAGGATTACAATGCCCTTCTAGGCAGCGGTCTTCATTCACTGCCCAATGCTGGCTTTCGGTTCGGCCATGCTATGGAAAGGCTTGCGCCACCCTAAAGATAGAAGAAGAAAATGAAGAAGCCAGTGACCTCGGATGCCTCTGAGTCTTCACAAGAGCCTTCTCTTCGACGAAAGAGTGTCAGGCTGACCAAATCACATTTTGTGTCCCAACTTGTGATCAGTTCTCCTCGCCCAGCCTCTTCTGAGACTAGAGTTGTGACCCCAGCTGTCGTGGGGGCCCTAGATCTTACCAGTGCTCCTTCTGTATCAGAGGGTAATCCTTCAACTATGCAACTGGTGCGAGTGCTGATGCCAATTACACCTTCGTCCTCCAGGAGGGTTAGCTTTGACTTGACTTCTTGCCCAAAGGAGGGCGACCCTCCTCCAGTGATGGAGACGACTAGCTCAAAGGAGAGTGACCCTCCTCCAGTATTGGAGGGTAATCCTTCAACTATGCAACTGGTGCGAGAGCTGATGTCGATTACACCTTCGTCCTCCAGGAGGGCTAGCTTTGACTTGACTTCTTGCCCAAAGGAGAGCGACCCTCCTCCAGTGATGAATACGACTTGTACAGCTAGCATGGCCATTGGTAGGGTCACGGACGTTATCCTGGGGAAAAACCTTGACTTCATTGTGGCGCTCGAGTAACCTGTGGCCGCTCCTCATTTTGATGCAACTGATGTAGCTGAAGCCCTAGTTTCATGTCATCAGACGTCGAGTCCCATTTGAAGCCAGAAGGGTCATTTAGTGTGGGCCTTGCTGATGCACCCTCAGAGACGGCTGCCTCTCTTGCCGTTGTCTTTTTGGTTGAAGTGATTTCGGCCTCAGGTTTGTCCACGATCAATCCACCTTCTAGCACAAAGTCTGCCATGGTCATGGCTATGCTATGGTCGAGTCTCCAATCATTAAAGGGACGGTCCCTTGTGGAGCTTGGTCCTGAAATTGTTAACCTTCGCAGTTGCGCCGTGGCACTGAGCATTTTAGGCTATGAGAAGGAAGTCTTTGCTCATTTTGACAATCTCGTATGTGAGCTGAAGAGTTGGCGGGCAGAGGCTTTAAGAGAAGAGTCAGAGGTGAGCGAGCTACAGGGAGCTCAACTGGCCTTGTTGGAGGCCTTGCTTTTGCAGCATTGCGAGCAAGTAAATGCATGCATTAAGAGGAAGGCCACTCTGATAGCTCAAAATTCCACCTTGAGTAAGCAAGGGACAGCCCATTTGACCAAAATGAGGGCTTTGAAGGCAGAGATACTTAGGATGACAGAAGAGAATAATGAGCTGGAGAGAGAGGTGAACCAGTGGAGACCAGAGAGCCAAGTTTTATCTGACGAACTGGCTGGGCTCGGTCTCACCATCAAGTCTGAACTACTTATGTGTCACAGGCCACCCAAGTAGTGACTGATCTCAAGGAATGTGCGCAACAGGTTATCGCGCGCTCTGAGACGGCAAGAGAAAAAATTAATGAGGCCGTCAATCGTTTCTGAGGATGATCTTTTTCTCACCCTTCGTTAACTACTTTTTGCCCTTACTTGAACATGGACCTTGATAGAATACATGAAATGAAATACCACTTTTTGTTTTATTCTTTATATCACCTTCTCTCGTTCTTGTGGTTTGTATTCTTTTGTTGCTGGCCGCTACTTCTGCGGACTGTCGACAGCCCCTTTTGTGGACACGAGCCACGAGCCTTTGACTTAAACGCCCTTTCGGGTCTTCGTTCAGGCCCTTAGGGTATGCGCCATTTCTAATTTTCGCAAAACCCCGTGAGAGTTTTTGTGGTGCTTTTGCCCATGGTTTTTACACCATTTTCTCATTTTTACTTCTGATTCCCTCTCAGGTTTTCATTTGTGCTTGATTTTTATTTTATTTTATTTTAGACATCTTTTACTCACGATAGCTAATGGTGCTACCATGCGTCATCATTTTTTCTTTCTTTTATTTTGACCATCTTACCCATGACGCCCTTTCGAGTTTTCGTCATGTCTGTCTTTTAAGGAGTTGACTTTTAGGGTCATGCCGCCAGGACCGCGATGGCAGTGTGTTTTTAGGGTCTTAAACCAAGACATGAGGGCATGTTTAGAGTTGTGCCTCTGAGACCGTAACGATAGTGTGTACAGTTTGACAAGGATATGGCCAAGAGAAGGAAGATTCTGAAGGCGGAGGTGATGGGGTGAGAGTTCAAAAGATGACAGAGGTGATGGGGTGAGAGTTCAAAAGATGACAGTGATCATTCGAGAAGGGCCCCTATACTGATTGTATGTCAGGTCTCATGTTGCTGAGCAGAGGAGTGAGAAATGTCGATATACTCAACTCCCTTTCTTGTGTCGTACTGGGCAGCAGCCACTTCAACAGCTTTGAATGGGGCAATCATTCATTTGCCGTCTTTTAGCCCTTGATTGGTCATGGGCTCATAATTCATCTACCTCATGATTTGATGGGCTTGATGGCTATATAGGCCCCATTCCGACAACACCTTAGTATCTTTATAGGGCGGACCTTTAGTGACCCAAGGGACTTCGGGATTTTGGGTCTTCGAGATGAACCCCAGTAATGGCTTCGAGGCTGTAAATTTCAAAGGGACCTCTTCCACCTTAGTCTTCCCTCTTATGATGACCTCCAATTGACCAAGGAGTTCCTGAGCTTGCTTCCTTAGATTAGCAATAGTGGCCTGATCCAAGGGGTCAAGCTGAGGAAGAGGAGTGAGGAGCCTGAGATGGTGATGAGGGAATCTCAATTGTAACCGAGTGAATCAAGTCCCTTTTCGTCAAGGAATCTGGAATGTGTAAAATGTTTTGGGAATCCCACACGTAGGCTGACCTTTGGGTAAGGCAAGCACTGTCTTCTCCTCTGAAAGAGGATGGAATGTGCAAAACCTTGTGGTTGGCTTGGCTAGCTTCAATGGTCCACCGTGATGCTTCGGCTTTTAGCTCATATAAACATATGAGCCCAACGGCCCAGATTGAATCTGGGTTGATCTGACGATCATGACCTCATTTCGTGTTTGAATTTTAATGTTTTTTTCACGAGTCCAAATAACTTGAAATTTTAGACGTCCATTCTTCTCATCAAGATGCACCTAATAAAAATATTTTAAAAATAGTTTGTAAAAAATAAATTGATCAAAATACCTATGAAACGTTTCAAGGGTATTTTGGTCAATTTATTTCTTACAGATTATTTTTTTGATATTTTTATTAGATTCTCCTATTTTTTAAGAATATATACCTAAAATTTTAAATTATTTGAATTTTAAAAAAAAAAATTAAAATACTAAATGAGATCGTAACTGTTAGATCGGCCCAGATTTAATCTGGGCCATTGGGCTCATATGAACACATATCTTGGGTCATAAAAATATTGACCCAAAATTTCAAAAACATATCGTGGGTCAAAAAAATCTTAGTTTTATATCTTTTAACCACGTAAGCTAACTTTATCTCCTTTAAACCTATTTTTTTGCCACAAACAAATATAAGAAAGACATACACTTTCTAAACACCATCATTTCTCTCTATTCATATGATTTTTCCCAAAATCTCTCTCTACTTATTTTTCCACGCTCTTTCCCCCGTATCTCTCACTCTCTCTTTCCCCCCCCCCCCCGTTAGAGTGACAAAGAGGGTGAATGTTAGAGAGAGAGAAATTTAGGGGAAATATATCACGTAAAGAGACGAAGGGTTTAGAATGAACATGTCTTTTTTATATTTGTTAGGGCTAAAAAAATAGTTAAAAATGAATAAAGTTAGTCAGGGAGTTAGAAAATATATTTTAAATATTTGGGTCTATTGAGATGTGAAAACCAAATATAAGCGACACTCGGATATTTTCCCATATATATATATATATATATATATATATATATATATATATATATATATATATATATGGGAAACATTTAGCAACCTTAAAATATAGAATCATAGATGCACCTCAAAAATCTATCGAAAAGGCTGTTTTAATGTTGAAAAACCCTCTAACTGATCATCTCGACGTCGAGATGTATGAATATTAAAAAAAAATTGCTTTTGAGTCCCAAAAATAGTGCATGTTGCAACACATTATCTAGACCGCCCATTTTCAAGATTTTCATATGTTGATAGATCTACTTGATTTTAACTATTTTTGGAGTTTAAATTTTTCTGATTAGATATGAAAATAGTTTTTAAGATAATCATAAAAAAAATTTACAACAAAATTACTTGTTATGATAAAATTCGGAGGTGCCCCTTAATTGGATTGTTTACAGTTGCAACCTTATAGAAACAGCACCATATATATATATATATATATATATATATATATATATATATATATATATATATATATATATATATATTAGCCCACTGGCTCATATGAATATATGAGCCCAACGGCTTAGATTGAATCTTGGAGGATCAGACGATCACGGATGTCCGGTAGTGCTTGAATTTCTTTTTTTTTTATAAATCCAAATCACTTGAAATTTTAGGTGTGTGTCCTTCTCATCAAGGTGTACCTAATAAAAAAAGTATTCTCAAAAAACAAAATGACCAAAATAACCCTAAAAGCTTTTCAGGGGTATTTTAGACAATTTACTTCATGTAAAATATTTTTTAGATATTTTTCAAAGATTCACCTATTTTTTATGAACGCACACCCCAAAATTTCAAATAATTTGGATTTGTAAAAACAAAAAAATTCAAACACTACCGGACATCCATGATCGTCAGATCGACCTAGATTCAATCTGGGCAGTTGGGCTCATATGTTCAGATGAGCTAGTGGGCTAATCCCAGCTATTTCCAAATATATATATATATATATATATATATATATATATGGGAAATGATTTCATACAATGGTTGTATAGTAGTATAATGCAACCATCTTCAAAAACCATGTTAGAGACATTTGTTTGACACACATTTTTAAATGTCTCATACTTATCATTCTAAAGAAAAATCACAAAAAAGAAAATTTGAAAAAATTTCGTAGAAAGTGTTTCCTAGCCCAATTAATATAAGCCATCGATTTTAATGAGATGGTTAGATATAGACCTCCAAAGATTTTTTTATTTCCAAAATTTTGATGCAACGTTATCATCATTAAATTAACAATGCTAAAAAAGAAAAAAGCGATTTTGAATTTGTCAAGGCCTAGATCTTAAAATTCACTAAATGGATGGTCGAGATTTGTTGTGGGAATGTACTAATTTTGACCATATCTAGGGCACAAATTGATTTTTTTTTTCCCGAGGATTGATTGTGTGGATAAAGAGAAAGTGCGTGTAAAATTTGAGGTCATATAAATGCTAAAAACATAGTTTTCTAGAGTTGTGATTGCATTATATTACTATACCACGTCTAAAACTTCAAGTAATATTAATTTATAGAAAAAAATTTAAAATTAAAATGCAAAATAAGGTCGTGACCGACATATTGGCTCAAATTCAATCTGAGTCGTTGGGCTCATATGTTCAAGTGGGCTAATCTCAATATTTTCATATATATATATATATATATATATATATATATATATATATATATATATATATATATATATATATATCATTTGGGCCTATCTGACGGTCACGACCTCATTTCGTGTTTGAATTTTATTTTATTTTTACAAATGAAAATCACTTGAAATTTTAAGTGTGTATTCTTCTCATCAAGGTTCCCCTAATAAAAATATAAAAACAATTATTTGCAAAAAATAAAATGACCAAAATACCACCGAAACATTTCGGGGGTATTTTGATCAATTTATTTCATGTAAAATATTTGTTCGAGATTTTCAAAGATTCAAATATTTTTGGTGAATACACTTCTAAAATTTCAAGTGATTTGGATTTATAGAAAAACAAAAAAAATTCAAATACTACTGGACATTTATGATCGTCAGATCGGCCTAGATTCAATCTAGGTCGTTGGGCTCATATGTTCATATGAGCTAATGGGCTAATCCTAGCTTTTTCCTATATAGGAAAATCTGGGATTGGCCTACTAGCTCTTATGAACATATGGGTCCAACGGTCCAGATTGAATTTAGGCCGATTGACGATCACGACCTTATTTCGTATTTGAATTTTAATATTTTTTCTACAAATCCAAGTCGCTTACAATTTTAGACGTGTGTTCTTCTCATCAAGTCGCACTTAATAAAAATATAAAAAAATTTATTCATGAAAAAAAGGATCAAAATAACCCCAAAACTTTTCGAAGGTATTTTGGTCAATTTATTTCATGTAAAATATTTTCTTGATATTTTTCGAAGATTCAAATATTATTTATGAACACACTCCTCAAGTATTTATGATTTGTAGAAAAAAAATTAAAATTCAAACACCACCAGACTCCTCAAGTATTTATGATCGGTCCAGATTCAATCTGAGACGTTGTGCTTATACGTTCATAGGAGCTAGTGGGCCAATCCCAGCTTTTTCCATATCTATATATATATATATATATATATATATATATATATATATATATATATATATATATATATATATATATATATATATATATATATATATATATATATATATATATGTATATATATATATACATATATATATATACATATATATATATATATATATATATATATATATATATATATATATATATATATATATACATATATATATATATATATATATACCTTTATAAACTCAAAATAATTTTTTTTTCATTTAACATTTTTCATCTAATGATAATAAAGCCATCCAAAAAATTGGAAATGAAAAAATCCTTCTAAAGGCCTAGATCTAAGCATCTTACCAAAATGAACGGCCTATGTTAATTGGGCTAAAAAAATACTTTCTAGGTTGTGTTTTCAATTTTTTATTTTTTGTGATTGTTTATTAGAATGAAAAGAATGCATATTTCGAATTTTGGATCAAAAAAATGGCCATAAGATGGTATTTTAAGGTTCTTGCATCATATTATTATACAACGGTTGCATGAAATCATTGCTATATATATATATATATATATATATATATATATATATATATATATATATATATATATAGAGAGAGAGAGAGAGAAAACCTGGGATTAGCCCACTAGCTCATATGAGCATATGAGCCTAACGGCCCAGATTGAATATGGGCCGATCTGACGATCACGGATATCCGGTAGTGTTTTAATTTTAATGTTTTTTTTTTAAATCTAAATCAATTAAAATTTTAGGAGTGTGTTCATCAAAACTATTTGAATCTTTAAAAAATATCAAAAAAATATTTTACATGAAATAAATTGACCAAAATACCCCTGAAATGTTTCAGGGATATTTTGGTCATCTGTTTTTTCATGAATACTTTTTTTTTTTTTTTATTAGGTTTACCTTGATGATAAGAACACGCACCTAAAATTTCAATTGATTGGAATTTTTAAAAAAAAATTAAAATTCAAAAACGAAATGAGGTCGTGACCGTCTGATCGGCCCATATTCAATCTGGGTCGTTGGGCTCATATGTTTATATGAGTAAGTGGGCTAATCCCAGATTTTTTCATATATATATATATATATGTGTGTGTGTGTGTGTGTGTGTGTGTGTGTGTGTGTGTGTGTGTGTGTGGGGAGAGGGGGGGGGGGAATGATCTAATGCAGCGGTTGTATAGTAGTATAATGCAACCACGCCTCTAGAAAACCATATTTTTGACATTTGTATGACCCCAAATTTTACACACATTCTTTTCATCCTCATAATCAATCCTATTCAAAGAATTTTCAATTTCCATTGTAGATATGGTCAAAATTAGTATCCATCGAATAATGAATCATGACCATCCATTTGGTTAATTTCAGGATCTAAGCCTTAATAAGTTCAAAATAATTTTTTTATTTTTAACATTATTAATCTAATGATGATAACGGTATATAAAAATTTTGGGAATAAAAAAATCCTTATGAGGCCTATATCTAACCATCTCAATAAAATGGACGGCTTATATTAATTGGGCAAGAATGAAAACTTTCAATAGCATTTTTTCAACATTTCCTCTTTTGTGATTGTTCTTTAGAATGAAATAAGTATACATTTAAAAATTAGTGTCAAACAAATGTCTTTAACATGGTTTTTAAAATGGCTGCATCATACTACTATACAACTGTTGTATGAAAAAAAAAAAAAAAAAAAAAAATATATATATATATATATATATATATATATATATATATATATATATATATATAATGGTCCTGTGAGCCAGTGGACTCACAAGTAAAAATGAACCTAACACCCCAGATTGAATCTGGTCTGATTTAATGATCACGAATGCTTGATAGTGTTTGAATTTTAATTGTTTTTTTACAAATAAAAATCACTTGAAATTGTAGTAGTGTGTTCATCAAAAATAGGTGAATCTTCTAAATATATCAAAAAAATATTTTTCATGAAAATAATTGGCTAAAATACCCTCATAAAGATTCAGGTGTATTTTGGTCTTTTTGTTTTTGCGGATTATTTGTTTTATATTTTTATTAGGTGCGGCTTGATGAAAAGAATACGTGCCTAAAATTTTAAGTGATTTGAATTTGTATAAAAAAAATTACAATTCAAACACTGCCAGGCATCCGTGATCGTCAGATTGGCCCAGATTAAATCTAGACCATTGGGCTCATTTTTTCTTATAAGCCCACTAGCTCACAGGATCATTTTATATATATATATATATATATATATATATATATATATATATATATATATATATATATATATATATATATATATATATATATATATATATATATATATATGGAGTGGTTTGTATAGAGCCTACCTTCAAATAATGTCAAGAAATGTGGTTTCAATATTGAAAATCTTTGTGATAGCCTTAAAATATATTTTTATATTCATTTATAAACTTTAAATCTTGAAAAGTAGTATAGATCGACATATCTATAAAAATCTTGAAAACTGACGGTCTAAAAATGCGTTATAAAATACACTATTTCCAAAACTTGCTATCCAATTTTTTCTCATGTCCATACATCTTGATGTCAAGATGATCATATCGAAGATATTTGGACATCAAAACAACCTCTTCCAGTGAAAGTTTTTGAGGTAGGCTCAAATTTGATTGTTTAGAGCCTCGGCTCTATATAAACTTTTCCACTATCAAATTAGAGCCTACATTCAACTAGTGTCAAGAAATGTGGTTTCAAGACTAAAAATCTTTGTGCTAACCTTCAAATATATTTTTATCTTTATGTATAAAGTTTAAATCTTCAAAAATAGTGTAGATCGACTGATTTATGAAAACTTGAAAAGCTTTAAAATTAACGGTCCAAAAATGTGTTACAAAATATATTATATCTTAAACTTGAAATCTATTTTTTTCTCATGTCCATGAATCTTGATGTCTAGATGATCAATTTGAGGATATTCGGGCATCAAAACAACCTCTTCTAGTGAAATTTTTTATTTAGGCTCAAAATTGATTGTGTAGAGCCTCGGCTCTATATAAACGTTTCCCCATATATATATATATATATATAGGAAAACTCTTCCCAACACAGTTTAAATTGTGTAAACAGTTTAAACTGTCACAACAGTGAATCTGTTCTTATTTCTCAATAGTATGAGATAAAAGTTACATCTTGACTAGCGAAACTAAGTTAAACTAACATCCTAGAAAGTTGGTCCGAGAGTTAAGATAAGAGACAAGTGAACGCCTATTGCAAAGTACCGCCAAGGCCAGGAAGAGCCGCTTAGGGAAAACGCTGGGCCACTGAATGTCCAGATTGTCATTATCCGCAACCTACGGATGGCTAGTTTAATAAAGAATCTAACTAGTAAAAATGCAACTTCATCTCAAACTCTTAGAGTAAAAAATAAAGAACAAATAGTCATTCATGACATCGAACATAATATTCAAAACTGGAATATACCTAAGGTACCAATCCATGACGTTTACAATAAAGGATCATTCAAATTCAAGATGGGTTATGCCATCAAGACTGTAGAAGAAAGTTTATCGGTTACACAAAACCAAGGAGACTTTCACCTACTGTCCAAGAAAATCATTGAAAAACATAAAGAACATAATTACAAATATTTACATATTGGATTAATCCAAATAGCAGTGAAACCTTTGACCCGATTAGGGTTAAACACCTCTGTGCTTGTATGCCTAAGAGATACAAGACACAATATTTTCACAGACTCGCTACTCGGGATGGTTGAATCCAGCCTCTGTAGTGGTCCCATATATTTTAATTGTTTTCCAAATTTTTCTGTTTCTTTGACTGACCCTAATATTTTAGATATATTAACAATCAATCTAAAAACACATGGTTTTAATATGATACAAGGTTTTCAAAACTTAACAATAGTTTATAGAATATATTACAAAGTCATGAATACCTTATGTCCAAATATTATGCAAATTGATCAAAAAGATCAAACTATCTTATTTCAAACAAACATAGAAAAATCAAATATGATTGTACCTAAAACCATAAAATGGTCAGATATTAGACTACCACAATCATGGGCATTACAAAATGCCAATCAACCTCAAGAAGTTCCTCAAAATCATATTCCCAATCAAATAATAGAACATCATGATGGTAATATTGAAATAAAATTTAACCAATTACAAGTCCAAGATGATATTAATATCAATAGAAAAAGGAATATTAAAAATAAGATACCAAGTAGAAAATCTTATTCTACAGACCCAAATGTGATAATATTACCACCTCCTACTATGTCTTCTTCAATACCTAGTTCAGACCTATATTTTCAAGGAACAAGGAGAACAACCGATCATGTTGTTATACCTACATATACTCCTGAATCTAGTACTACCAATACTACTACCAATACTATTGAACCTAGTATAGAAGAATTAAAAGATTTCCAAATATTAACTTTACAGGTAGAAGAATATGATAATGACCAATATTCAGATGAATATATAGCAGCATATTTAGCCGCTAAATTGGAAAGAAAAAAGAAACCAATTGATCATACTTATATTAAACAAGATTTTATGTCTGAGGAAAATAGACAAATCAGACAATGGTATTTAACAAATATACAGTCACCATTAAGAGAAAAATTACAGGCCAAATATAATAAATTTCTTAAAAGGGAAAGAAAATCAGAAGGATATTTTTTATGGTTAATAAATAACTATCAACACCAGCTTCATATCCCTTCTTCTTTTGATGATGAGATTCAAACAATAGAAGAAAAAACCTATATAAGTACGGATGGTACTACAACTGCTAGTATTCACCCTCCTGAGAAAAGCCTAATACTCAAGACAATTATGCCATTAAAAGATGAACCTACAAAAGCACCATCTTTATATGATATCATTGCTACTCCATATAAAATCTTACCCAAAGAAATTGGTAAGAAACAAGAATTGATTCCACATATAATCGAACAAAATAATTATACCAATCTTTATATGCAATCTTTAGGAAGACAAGCAGAAATAATAGAAAGACTTGTTACTAAAGAACAACTCTCTACTACAATCATACCAAGATCAGTTTTGTTCAAACCACCTCCAGAATTAAGAGAAAATAATAAATCCCTTATGGATCAGTTAATATCAAAATTGTCCCAACTAGATATTAAAGAAGTACCTTCTCCACAAATAGCCATTCCATCACCTATTGTTAATATACCACCTGAGTCATCAGATAAAGGCAAAGCAATAGTACAGGAGCATGAAACAATGATGCTCCAGGAAGAAGAACCAATGATAGAAGATACAATCCAAAATCAAGAAAAAGCATTTATGGATACTACCCCTATCACTGAAACCATAAATAGAATAGCTTATGGAAAATACTGGAAACCAATAACAGCTTTACCATATCACAAGAGACCTACACCTGTTGATGTACAAATGGAAGAAGATGCCATACAACAGGCAGTGTCATACTCAAGAAGATCAATAGTCAATTGGCAAATAGATGGATTATCAGAATTAAAAATATTGGATGTAATGAGACATATGACTATGTATGCTTCTGCAAATAAAATGGCAGGCAACCCTGATCAAGAGGTTGCAAAAGCAATAGTCAATGGATTTACTGGCTGGTTAAGAGGATGGTGGGATTTCTATGTAGATGATGAAACCAAATAAAGAATCACTAGACAATGGACCGCCAGAAATGAACAAAACCAAGAAGTAATATACACAGAAAGTGATGCTGTCAATACCCTCATATATACCATTACACTTCATTTTGTAGGCAGTACAGCTTTACTAGTAGCAAGATCGGAAGATCTGCTATCTAATCTACGCTGTCCTACCCTATCTCATTATAAATGGTATAAAGATGTATTTTCTCAAGATTATTAATACGAGAAGACTGTCAGCTAGACCACTGGAAAGAGAAGTTTATAGCTGGTCTACCATATTTATTTGCTGAAAAAGTCAAGGAAAGATTAAGAAAGAAACATAATGGAATTATTGTTTATTCATCATATACACTCGGAGAACTCTCCGCAGAAATATGTGCTGAAGGTTTAGCCTTATGCACAGATATGAAATTAAAAAGACAATTAGATAAACAAAAGATCACTAAGCGAAAAGAGCTTGGTGACTTCTGTGAACAATTTGGTTATTACCTTGATAAGAAAAATATGCCTGACAATTTATATAAGAAAAAGAAGAAATCCAAAAAAGAAAAATATAAAACCAAAAATAAGGATAAAGAGAAAAGATATTATAAAAAATCCAAAAAGAAACTAATCAATAAATTTTCTCCCAATACAAAGAAAAAGAGAAAATTACCAGTATGTTATAAGTGTGGTAAAGTAGGACATTATAAACACCAATGTAAATTAAAAAAGAAAATAGAAGCCTTACAATTAGATGAAACACTAAAATCAAAATTATATAATATAATTGATTATGATTTTTCATCTTCTACTTCTTCTGAATCTTATATAGATAATATACAAGATGATGATTTAATATGGACAGAATCTTCTGAATCTACGAGTTCTTCAGAAACAGAATCCGTAAGTTCAAAAGATAATGATAATTGTAGTTGTCCAACACATAATGTTCACACACGTACACAAGAAGATAATTTCATCTTAGACATTATTGATAAAATAATTGATCCCGAAGAAAAAAGAGCTGTCATTACTCAATTCATTAATATTACAAAAAATAAAGCAAAACCAATTCCTCTTAATAAAACCCCTGATGAATATAATTTTGCCTCAATAATGAAAAGAGTTAGTGATCAACATACTTCTCAACATAAGGAACCTACCATTTCAGATCTCAAACAAGAAATTAAAGAAATAAAGACTGAAATAGTTCAACTCAAAAATAGAATCAAAACACTAGAATTACAACAAATGTCTCCACAAAATTCAGATACAGATGAAATAGAATTTGATGAATTAATAAAAACTAATCCATCATTAGATATCCCTGAATCATCAGGAACCAAGATACCACCTATTCCTTCGGTGAACTTGATAGACAAAATAGTAGTACAAAAATGGTTTGTATATGTAAAGATTATTGTTGCTCAAGATTATAGCTTTGAAACATCAGCCTTAATAGATTCTGGGGCTGACTTAAATTGTATCAATGAAGGACTTGTACTTTCAAAATATTTTGACAAAACTACTCAAATATTAAATACAGCAGATGGAAGTAGATTATTTATCAAATATAAATTATCTAATGCTTCTGTTTCTAACAATTATCAATGTTTAAATACACCATTCATAATGGTAAAAGGATTAAGCCAAGCAGTAATACTTGGAGTTCCATTCCTCACTTTGTTATATCCTTTAACTATAAATGAAACAGGAATATCTTCAGTCATTCAAAACATTCCATTACATTTTAATTTTATACATAAACCAAAATTAAAAGAACTCAATAGTGTCAAAAGTCAATTAAATAACAAAGAAAAATTTCTTTGTACCCTTAAACAAGAAATAAAGTATAAAGCTATTGAAGAACAATTACAAACCTCTGCAATACAACAAAAGATTCAAGCATTACAACAATATATAGAAACTTCTATATGTAGTGAGCATCCCAATGCTTTTTGGGAAAGGAAAAAACATAGTATTAGTTTACCATACGAACAAGGATTTGATGAAAAACAAATACCTACAAAAGCTAGACTAATACAAATGAATACTGTCTTATTAGATATGTGCAGAAAAAAGATCGATGACCTCCAGCAGAAAAAACTAATAAGACCAAGCTCCTCACCTTGGAGTTGTGCAGCCTTTTATGTCAATAAAAATGCTAAAAAGGAACGAGGAGTTCCTAGACTTGTTATTAATTATAAACCTTTGAATAAAGTCTTAAAATGGATTAGACATCCTATTCCTAATAAAAAAGACTTGTTAGATAGAGTTGCTCAAGCATGCATCTTCTCTAAATTTGATATGAAATCTGGATATTGGCAAATACAGATCCAAGAACAAGATAAATATAAAACTGCATTCAATGTTCCATTTGGACAATACGAATGGAATGTTATGCCTTTTGGTTTGAAAAATGCTCTATCAGAATTCCAGAAAATAATGAATGAAGTCTTTAATGCTTACCATCATTTTATGATAGTATATATTGATGATGTGTTAATCTTCTCGGAATCAATAGATCAACATATTAAACACATTAATACATTTATTCATGCAGTTAGGAATGCTGGATTGGTTGTTTCAGCCAAAAAGATAACATTATTCAAAACCAATATAAGATTTCTAGGACATATGATTCATCATGGAATTATTATTCCCATAGACAGATCAATACAATTCGCTGATAGATTCCCTGATCAAATACTTGATAAAAAGGAACTTCAACGGTTCTTAGGTTGTTTAAATTATGTTAGTGATTTCTATCCTAACCTTGCTTTAGATTCTAAACCTTTATATGATAGACTCAAAAAGAATCCTCCACCATGGACCAATATCCATACCAAGGCCGTACAGGTAATTAAAAGCAAGGTAAAGACATTAGACTGTCTCTCCTTACCTCATCCAACTGCTTTTAAAATTATAGAATGTGATGCTTCTGACAAAGGCCTCGGTGGTATTCTTAAACAAAAAATTGATTCTCAAGAACAATTACTTCGATATACTTCTAAAGCTTGGAATACTACTCAATTAAATTATTCCATGGTTAAAAAAGAACTCTTAACAATCGTTCATTGTGTTTCAAAATTTCAAAGTGATATTTTAAACCAACATTTCCTCATACGAACTGACTGCAAAGCAGCCAAGGATATTTTGCAAAAAGATGTTCAAAATTTAGTTTCCAAACAAATATTTGCTCGATGGCAGGCTATATTATCCGCCTTTGACTTTTCTATCGAACACCTTCCCGGGTCATCCAATTCCTTTCCTGACTTTTTAACCCGTGAATTTTTGCAGGGGGGCAACACTGACCATAACGACGAACAGCCCTTTTCACTTGCCTTGCAACTGTTCGAGGAAAATAAGAATATTAATATTTCACCTTTACTTTCATCTATCAATATGGGTTCTAGAGACACTTCTCGTAGACAACCCATAACCAGTCAAATAATACCATATGAAGGGGAACAACCGCCTTTGGCAATTCGTTCACCTTCTCAATCTCCTGTGCACCAAATTACCTATCCTGAAGCAACCGCTTCAAAACCCGTATATTCTCCTGCACAAAGTAAATCTGCTACTCCATCCAATATACCCAGATCTGCCTACCTTGAAAGAGCTTATCTCATGGATATCACTATCGATGAGAAATATATCAATACTGAGCCTATAAAACTTGCTCCTCTTTATTTGCTCAACCATCTTAACCCTTCCAATGGGGTTAAAACAAAGAATACTTTGAAGCAATACTAATGGAAACAGGATCCATTTCTGTAGTCCATTATTTTCAACAAAACACTCGGACTATTGCATATAGTAAAGTCCAGATTAAAAATATACTTCCTTATGAAGAGTGGGGTTGTAATCCCGCCCATGGGAAGAAACTTCAAAATCCAGACTTTTCATATAAGTATTTTAAATATGCCGAATATATAGAGGCATGGCACAAATTTTTCTATTATCAAAATCCTAACTATACTCATAGTTGGTATATTCAATTTAGATTGCAAATATTGGAACGTTTTCCCACCTGGTTCAAAAACTGGTTTTTTGTGTGGGGATCAACTGTCCAAATTTTACCACCTGCATTCAAAGCAGTGCAAGACAAATTCCAAGCCTATAACCAGAATGATATCACCATAGACCATCATCTCTATTTTATGGCCTTATACCAAATACCCTGGATAATGAAATGGGACTATACCATTTCTCCCAATACTACCTCTGATTATACCTTTATACTTAGACTTGGAAAGACCATTTCAGTAAAATGGTGGGACATTTTCAATATGGACCCATCTTCACTTACTCCAAAAAGAATTCCTCCTAAACCTCTGGAAAAACCCCAAAGCCAGAATACAGCCAATACTTCTTTCGATTTTCCCACATATCTAAGAAATATGTTACAAGCAAACCCTAATGCCTCGAAAGAGACATTAGAAAACCAGATGAAAGAAATATTTGCAGAAGCAGGGAGAAAGCCAGTCTCCTCTGATGAAACCGTACAGTCCTCTCCCAATATCAACCAATACCTCAATCTCCCAATAGAAGATCCGGAAGAAACTGATCCAAATGAAGATGAAGACGACTCGGATGAATTCAGCCAACGACCATAAGAGATCATCACCAACATCAAGATTCCCTTCATCATCCCCGACAAGATTGTACAAAGATGCTCCATTAAAGCCTGTCAATATCTCCACCGACGTTGTCACCTTCATCAATGAGACAAAAAGCATCAGAAACAGTAATCACCGACGCAAAACGACAAGCAAAGACTATTCAAAGATGCTTTACACTGTAGCCACTGAGCACTGTAGCCACTTGGCACTGTAGCCACTTTCTCTTTTAGTCTTTTCTTTCTTTTCTTTTTTGTCCTTTTGTGCCGAAATTTGCTTTATCTTCTTTGTCTTCTTCTACCGACGTTTGTCCGCTCTCACCGACACCTGTCCTCTGCCACCTGGACTTGCTTCTCCTCTAAGCAAGCTCGTCTATAAAAGGGGACGAACCCCCTTTCATTCAGCAGGTCGAATTCACTCCTCTTCTTTCTTCTTCTCTTCTCTCTCTTCTCTGCTTAGACCTTACGGTCGAACTATATTCTCTCTCTCCTTTCCTCTCTAAGGCTGCTCTCTTAGCCTCTCCTTTCTCGACCAAGGAGTTTTCCTCTAAGATACTCTTTCAATCCTTCTTCAGTCAGAAAGACCAGATCATCAAATATCAGACCTTACTTCCAAAAATATTCTAGGTTCCATACTATCTCTTTTTCTGAAATATGTGTGACTGCAATTTCCATTCTCTCCCAACATACTGCTCAGAAAACTGGAAACTCTTTTCCAGCTATTGTATATGCACCCAGTGAGTCCTTACTTTCCAAATATTCTGTTTGCTTCTTTTCTGAGTCATTCTGTTCAAAAGTGTGCTATACTATTTCTATAAATATAATCAGTGTGCCTTCAGTGTGATTTATGTAAATGTAATCAGTGTGCTTTCAATAAAGTATGTTATGAATATGTGACTATGCAGTTTAAAATATTATTCAATATAAAAATTAGAGAATTTACTTATGCACAGTGGATAGTAATAGATATTTCTATAATTCCTTTTATCTGCATAATATTGTTTGTCTTTAATTATTATAGGATGTTGCAAGAATTACTAAAATACAATAGTATCCTATTTGCTTATTTACTCTGAAATCAGTTAAAACTATATGCAAAAAATAGTTCAAATTATACTTTAAATTTAAAGAATTAAGATAATAAGACAGTGCTGTAGATCCTGGCGCAAGTTGGTATCTATATATATATATATATATATATATATATATATATATATATATATATATATATATAGGAAAACTCTTCCCAACACCTCTAGGTGAAAATGAACAGTGATTTTACCTACTCTCTTCATCATCCAAATTTCATCGCGTGGTCACAGTTTTTCGGTAATGTTTTAATTTTCATTACTTTTTTACAAATCCAAATTATTTGAAATTTGGAGCCTGTGTATATCTTAGTGAGACACACTTAATAAAAATATGAAAAAAATAATTTTCAAGATATAAATCGACCAAAATATCGTCGAAATCTTACATGGGTATTTGGTCAATTTATATTTTGTGAATTATTTTTTTTCATATTTTTATTAGGTGCGCTACTAAGATGTATACACACTCCAAATTTCAGATCATTCCTTTTAGTAAAAAAAAATAAAAATTGAAATACTAACGGGCAATTGTGACCATACGATGAAGTTTGGATGGTGATGAAGGTAGGCGAAATCACTGTTCATTTTCGCCTATAGGCGTTTTATAGTATCTTCCATACATACATATCCAAATTTCATATAGCTTTTCCCGTTAGTGTAGGCGAACCAATCACTTGGTTTCAAGTGATTTGGATTTGTGATTTCAAATTGCTTTTTCCATCTGTATATATCTTCCTTATGTAGAGATCCAAAATACCCCTATGGGTTCGCCTATTTTGGAAAAACACATACTTAAAATTTCAAGTGATTTGGAGTTGTAGAAAAAAAATTTATAATTCAAACATTATCGGACATCTGTGATCTTCAGATCGACCCAGATTCAATCTAAACTGTGCGCGTTTACTGTAATAATACGCACAGGATCTTTTCTCCTAGAAAGAATTGGTTCAAGTTAGAACCACTTGTGAATGCTATTTTTACATTCAATACTATTGCATACTAAATTTAAAGCTAAAGTGAAAGGGTAAGTTTGCCTTTTTGTACTAATGATGAAAAATGAAATCAATTCGTGGGCAGATCACCTGCGTCTCTCATACGCCCTTCTATCTCTCTCTACATCTCTCTCATCCACGTCTGTTTTTATTGTTTGGATGCCCTTCTCCACTCTCTCTTTATCTATGTATAGTTCCAATCCACAGTTCTCTTTGATCTCAGGACCCACTTCTGATGATTCCTTTGGTGACTCGGATAGAGATACTGATTGAGAGTATGATGATAATGGCGATGCTTTAGCTCATGATGATGATTGGGATTGTTTTGCTTCACTTGACCTAAGGGAGAGGCTGGAAAGATTGATTATGGCTTCACTTAATTATGTGTATGAGAGGGAGATGCATGAGATCTTTGGGGACAACCCATCCGGAGTGATTTTTGAGACCCATGAAAGTGAGACTAGTGAGGTGATTGAGAGTGAGATTAGGGATGTATGAGAGTATGAAAGCAAGGAAGAGAACTTCCATATGCTTTGCTTTCAGTCGAGACCTATGAAGAAGGCTTTTGGTAAGAAGCCATTTCTTAAGGTGGCTCTCAGGAAGAGTGTGGTCTATTTTGGAATGTATCCTCGAAATATAATTGGAAGGGTGAGAGAGGGCAGGTAGACAGAGGGTGGGTAATAGGTAGAGAGAGAAAAAAAGAGGGTGGGTAGATAGAATAAAAGATTAATTTAGTATAAATTTTTGTTTGACTCTTTGATTGGGGGTAAATATAAGAAAAAATAGTGTTGGGGTTTAAGGTGTGATACTAAAAGTATTGGGGGTAAAATTTATACAAGGTTTTTTTTGGAGGTATTTATAATAATTTTTCCTCTCTTTTTTTGGGTTAGTGATGAAGTGGGTTTTCATTTTGGAGACAAATTTTAGGCAGAAAACAATATACTAAGATGATGGAAGTAGGTTGCTCTAATGGTTTTTTTGGAGGAAACCTTTGTGCAGAAAAGCATTGTAAAATTTATTTTTATTTTTTTTTTTCTTTTTTTTTTCTTTTTTCTTGGGTTATTGATGGAAGTGGGTTTTCATTATGGAGACAAATTTTGTGCAACAAAACAGTATACAAGTTAATCTTATTTAGGATGGATGAGGGAGAGATGGGGCAGGCATAGAGAGAGAGAGCAATGGTACAAAAAGGAGAGAAAATGGGTGGATGAGAGAGAAAGACACTTATTTTCGTATTTCGTACCAAAAGACTATATTATTTTTATATTTTAGTTTATAAAATATCTATGTAATGATGTTGATGGTAAAAAAAACATTTACAAAAGATTTTAATTTTAACCTATTATAAGGGTCGTAGATCAGTGCTGACCCCACCTGAGTAGGATCCCATAAGAGGTCTGAAAACGGTGCCACTCTTAAAACTTTAACTTGCGCTCTTGTCCAGACTATCCGAACGTTTACCAGCACACCAAGTGACGATTATATAGACACATTATGGGGAGGTAAAATCTCTCTCTCTAGATACATGTACGCATGTGCTTATGTATATGCACCCTAATGCTAGTAGTAGTGATTGGTTTTTTCTTTTCCGTTCCGATAGCTTTTTAGTGTACGTGGTATACTATCATAAAGATGATGAGCTTTCTTTGGTAATGAAGATGTTATTTTAGAAAAGAGTGTGGTTAGTATAGAGCCTAGGCTCTAAACAATCAATTTAGAGCTAACTTTCAAATAGCATCGAGAAATATAGTTTAAATATTGGAAATCTTTGTAATAGCCTTGAAATATATTTTTATTTTTATTTATAAAATTTAGAGTTTCAAAAATAGTGTGGATCGATAGATCTACAAAAACTTGAAAAATCTTGAAAATTGACGGTCCAAAAATGCAATACAAAATACACTATGTCCAAAACTTGAAATCCATTTTTTTCTCATGTCCATGCATCTTGATGTCGAGATGATCAATTTTAGGATATTTGGCATCAAAACAACCACTTCCAGTGAAATTTTTGACGTAGCCTCTAATTTGATTGGTTAGAGCCTCGGCTCCATATAAACTTTTCCCTTTACGGAAAAAGGAATTCGTACGTTATTGTTGCATTTATTACATGACATTCTCCCCAACATTATTTATGTACATGAAGACATATAAGGTGCTCCCTTTCAATCAAATTGTCTACCTATCCTATAAAGAAAATACCTACTCAAGAGTATTTTATGAATCCAGAATTTAGTATGTACATTTAAATAGGTACATTAAAAAGAAAAAAGTTAAAATTGAGATTTTTTAGTAGAACTTTGTGGTGAGGGATCATGTACCATGGGAGCATACGATCAATTTGTATATTATATCATGGACTTTTATATCCAACTTCAATATCCAATTCATAAATTTATCAATTTATAAATTACATAAATTTTGCTTTAGGGAAAATATCTCCTTACACTCTACTTTGGTGTATCATTTGCCTATAGACCCAATGTTTTACAAACTTTTTAATAGCATGAGGTTTCTAAAAAATATATCAATTTACCCATTTTGACTATTCTTTTTCTGCCCAAACTAAAACTAAAAAAATATCTATATATGTCTGCCAAACCTCTCTCTATACATCTTCATTTCTCTCTCTATGACATATTTTTCTCTTTTTCTCTCTCTTACATAGAGAGATGTTATAAAGAGGGAGAGATAAGATGTTGTATAGAGACATGTTTAGTAGACAGATAGAGGTGTCCTTTTAATTTTTGTGTGGGCAAAAAGTAAGCAGTTAAAAGAGATAAATTGAGTCCAGGGGGTTAGAAGATGTATTTTTTAGAAAATCTATGTCGCTAGAAAGTTTTAATACCTAGGTTTTTGGAGAAATGGTACACCAAAACAAGGTGTATAGAGATAAGTTGAAATCTCAAAATAGGTATAATCCAAAATCCATATTAAAATCATACATATTTTGTATTATAACTTATAAGTTATAAGTTGAAATTTAAACTAATTTGTATTTAGTAATAGATTTTTTTAAAAAATTGAATTTTTAAAACTATATTTATAGTACAAAATTATTCTAAATATGATTTATATGTTTAAAGAAATTTTATCTATTTCATATATTTGTAGTCTTCTTTAAAAATATAGGAAGTACTATTAATATAATATTTAATTTACTAAATTCAATATTCTTTAGTACAAAGACATTCTCTTCTTCCTAATCCCTGAACCCCTCTTACTTATAATATAAAGATCATACTTTGAATTTGGTCTTGATCATGGCACTTCTTCCTTCTCCCATTATTTTTTATGCAATACTTCTTTTATGAAAAGAAAAAAATTATATAGAACCGAGCCTCTAAATGATGAAATTAGAATCCACCTCAAAAATTTCACTAGAAGATGTTGTTTTGATGCCAAATATCCTCAAATTGATCATCTCGACATCAAGATGCATCGACATGAGAAAACGATGGATGTCCAAGTTTTAGAAATAGTGCATCTTGTCAAGCATTTTTGGACTGTCAATTTTCAATTTCTGTTAGATCTGCTCTATCTACACTATTTATTAAAGCTTCAATTTTATAATTAAATATGAAAATATATTTTAAGTCTATCGTAAAGATTTCTAGTACAAAAACCACATTTCTCGACACTATTTTTAGGTGTTGTACTTTGATTGTTTAGAGCCTCGGCTTCATACAAACCACACCTTTTAGGTAATGATCTATTTTATTTGATTAATTATGGACTCAATTGTCTTTGTTCTAGAAAATATCGGTCGTACACTAAAATTCTAATGGAATTGTGGCACATACTGGGGAGAGTTTTTCTTGTTCTTCGACGTACTTATCTTGTTAATGCAGCAGAAAACAAGAACAACTAATTAGTAGTGAGTAAAATAGGTTTAATGGAGAAAACCTGACATCGTTAACACAAGTGTTGGTTGATTTAATGGAGAAAACCTGGCCTCGTTAACACACCAGTGTTGATTGAACCTATCTTGCTAATGTAACACAAAACATGAACAACGCAGAAAACAATAACAACTAATGAGTAGTGAGTGAAATAGGTTTAATGGAGGAAACCCAACGCCGTTAACACACAAGTGTTGGTTGGTTTAGTGGAAGAAACCTGGCCTCATTAACACACAAGTGTTGGTTAAAATTCAAAAGCTTCCCGTCCCGAAAGATTACTTCTCATTAAATATCAAGTCATATTGATTACAATAAAATAGCCAAAAGATCAGCTTCTACTAACTACTCATGTAATTTACCAGATAAACCCAAACAAATAGCCAAAATATCAGCTTCTATTAACTACTCATGTAAATCTATTCAAAGACTTGGTCAACCTGATATAGACTACTTTATTAAGTACTTCTACACGAATCGGCATGAGATATATATACCCATGCCTACCTTATTTACCATGCTTATCATTAAAGAAGCTGAGCTATATGTTAGGCACGTAACATCTCCTCCCTCCTTAAAATTCAGTCTTTTCCTAAAGACCAACAACCCTTTTGCACGTCTTTCTTGCAATTCAGCAGGTATCATCCACCGAACTGGAAGCGTAGGACCGTTGTTGGTTACCTCCTTGCTGGTTGTGATGGACTCCTTCACATCGGACGTTGAAACAACTCGCCACTACAAGAAATTGAGGGCCTCTTACAAACGAGCAAGATTGTGGGCCTCGTACAAACGAGCAAATCCGTTAGTTGCTGATAAGGTCATAGGGTGCCCTGCTAACACGTCTGCCTTAATGTTGTCCATTAATCCACTGATGAAACAATTGACTTGGCTGTTAGGAGGAAGATACCCCACCTGACTTGGCGGTTAGGAGGAAGATACCCCACCTTAGTGAGCAGCCTTTCAAATTGAGTTTGGTAGTGTCGAACAGTTCTAATTTGTTGCAACTTAGCTAACTCTCCAAAGAAATCTTGGAACTGAGTGGGACCGTACCTAGCATGCAACCCTTCACAAAACGTCTGCTAGGTCATTTCGTCACCTTCTTGATTGAATAGTTGGTACCACAGCTGAGCGTCACCCTCCAAATGGAAGGACGCAAGAGCCACATATTCTTCCTTCGGTGTTTGATGGAACTGAAAAAATTGTTCTACCTTGCAAGTCCAACTTGTCGTGTCTTTTTCACCTTCTAAAGCGGGGAAAATCGAGTTTGACAAGCTTTGGAGCGAAGGACTGCTGAGATCCATTTTGACAGTTTTCATTGGTGTTCCCAGGTCATACTTCATGGAGTGGAGCCCTTGAGTTCTCCTATACTTCAGGTTCAATATTAGCTAGACGTGTTTTGAACAGCTCGTTAAGCTTGTCCATTATCTGTTGTTGTCCAATATTGAGAGAGCTCACATCATCTTTCAACTTTTCCACTCGATCCATGCCTTTACTCTGATACCACAATAGCACGTACTGAGGAAATTTTCTTCTTCTTTGACATACTTATCTTGCTAATGTAGCAGAAAATAAGAACAACTAATGAGTAGTGAGTAAAATAGGTTTAATTGAGAAAACTTGGTCTCGGTAACACACAAGTGTTGGTTGGTTTAATGGAGGAAACTTGGCCTTGTTAAAACACAAGTATTGATTGGGGTTCAAAAGCTTCCCCTCCTGAAAGATTACTTCTCATTAAATACTCAAGCCACGTTTGATTACAAGAAAATAGTGAAAAGATGAACTTCTACTAACTAAAACTCAAAAAAATAGTCAAAATACCTGCTTCTATTAACTACTCAAGTAAATCTACCCAAATACTCGGTCAACCCGATATACACCACTTTATTAACTACTCCTACAAGACTATGCATGAGATATACATACTCATGCCTGCCTTATTTATCTTCTTATCATTAAAGAAGATGAGCTACATGTTAGGCACGTAAGAAATTGTTCTTGTTTTTGCTACATCAAATAGCAATCCATGCTGTAGTTTTTCGATTTTGAAAATTTGATGATATGATCTTGTAAGCATATATATTATTACTCTTATCAGAAACTAGCAAGTATTTTTGACATCTAATAATTAAAAATCTACTTTCAATTACAAACAAATAATTTTAGTTCAAAAACTTAATTTTTAATTTTATAGAAATTCTATATACGATATTCAACCAAAATAGCATATGGCTTAAGGAACATAAATCACTTGATATTTGTATGAGCGTTTATTACATAATGAAAAAAGTTTATATAAGTTTGGAATTTTAAAATGTAGAATTAAAGATGTACCTCAAAAATGGATCGAAAAAAGTTGTTTTATTGTTGAAAAATCGTCTAGATCTACTTGATTTTAACAATTTTCGAAGTTTAAAGTTTTAATATTAAATACAAAAATAGATTTTTATATAATCTTAATAATTATTTACACTAAAATTATATGATAAAATTTGGATTGGTTAAGGTTGCAGCCTTATAGAAACCACACCCTTATATAATTGATATGTTTATATCATCCTTTATCGTTTTATACCATCATATTTATTTACATTGTAAATCTAAAAGTTTATCCATATCCAAGCCTATGACCAATTTCTTGAACGCCATGTGTTGTCCAAACCAAAATGGAGCTTCAAAATTTTGAGAACTATTTTTTCTTTAAGACAACAACACTTTTATTAATATAACACATTTTTAATATGTCTTGTATTATAAGTGAACTATTTTTTATATTGAAAACTTAAAAAGAAATATATCTCATTTTGATTTTCATGACAAAAGAATTTTTTGTGTGATATAGAACTTTTTCTTTTCTTTTTTCTTTCTCTTTTTTTTTAAATAAAAAAAAAACCAAAGAAAAAATAGATTTTTATTAACAAAAATTATAAATTGCAATGTGTATAACAAAAATTATAAATTGCAATGTGTATTGGATTTTGAAAAAAATTGATTTAAAAAAGTCTCAGTCATTGATAATGATTTTAATAATATTACTTAAGAAAAATATTTTCATGACAAAAATCAAATTTATAAATTGAGATTGCATATTATGAGACCATTTGCCTTGATTACGATGTTACAATCACTCATAGTCCTTAGATGCCAAATTAGATGGTTTGGGGTGTATCACGAAGTTCGAGAATTTTTTTTATTTAATTTTGAGTCTAGTCAATGACACATAACCACTTGATTCAAAATCTAATGGACAAGAATGATGGTGACCTCCTTGTACTAAAATTAAAAAGTCATTTAGTATACTTTTTCTTATAAATTTCAAAACAACTTTTTACTTAAAATTTAATTTGATTTTTATTTAATACAAAATTTTAATGTGTCTCATCTTTTAAGTAAATCTTGCAATATTCAAAACTACAATGGAAATAAATTCTCATTTTAATATTCATGGGTAAAATTTATGTTTATGTGATATAGAACCTTTTCAATTGATATTAAAATATTACTTAGTTTATTTAAACTAACATAATGCCAAAATTTAAAAATTTATGAAAAATTTTCACTCATAGATAATGATTTTAATAATATTTTTTAAAAAAGTCTTTGTGACCAAATTATATATATAATTTAAAATAAATACAACAAATTTTAGTGTCTCACTTGTCGAGTAAATGCTTTTATATTCAAAACTATAATAGAATAAGTTGTCATTTTAATTTTCATGAGTAAAATTTATTTTTTTGTGATATAAAAAATTGAAATTAATGCTAAAAAACTTAGTTAATTTTTAACTAACAAAATGCTAAAATTAGAAAAATTATTATTCCATTTGAAAAGATGTAGAAAGAACTATTTTTCCTGTAGTATTTGATGCTCCTATCTACGTGGTGCACTTAATATGTTCCATAGAATAAATCTGTACACATTATATAAATTAAAGACGGGTTTTCTATGAGTCGGCCAATTTTTTTGGGTGAGTAGTGGTAAAGTTAGAGGGGAATTGGGCGCTACCATTTTGGTGAGAATAGAGTACGATACCTCAATGGAGCTCAGCAATATTACTGCCAAGGCCCAAGCCATTGATATGTACATATATGGCCCCCATTAAAATTCATTTTAGGTGATTTTTTTTCTACTTTTTTAGATTCATCATCTAAGCCAATATGAACATAAATATGCAAAGAAAAATAAACTTGTAAATTTAAACTATAATTTTTTAGTTATCTTTTTTTACACCATCCGTATCTTTTTTATAAACAATACAGTTTAGATAGCATCCATTTTTAGAATGGATGTTCGTAAGTCAAGATCATATACTTTAGACAATATCTATTTTTAGGATAGACGTTTGTAAGTCAACAAGCTCGTGCGCTCGCTGACTCATGAAACAATTTTCCTATAATTAATTCCTCTAATAAAAAAAACTTATATTGTATTATTTTATAGGTTAAAAATATCTTTTCGTTTTTGTTATTGTAAATAAGGTGCAGTTGGCATAAGGATGCATCCATAGCTGTAGAGGTAAGGTGTGCCTTCAAATTTTATCATGGTATATAATTTTGATGTAAAATGTTCTTAGGATTATCTCAAAATCTATTTTTATATCGAATTTTAAAATTTTAAATTTCAAATCTGGTTAAAATCAAGTAGATCTATAAAAATGTGAAAATCTTGAAAATCAACGGTGTAGATAATATATTCTAAAATGCACTATTTTTAAGACTTAAAATCTTTTTATTTTTTATCGTCATACATCTTAATGTCGAGATGATTAATCAAAGGATTTTTTAACACTAAAACTACTTTTACAATGGATTTTTGAGGTGCATCAATAGCATTTTTGAGGTGCATCCGTAGCATTTTTGAGGTGCATCCAATGGATTTTCACGAGGTTGCAACCTTATATAAATTTTTTTTTTATAAATATATCACTTGTAACGATTTCTTTTATCTATTTTTTATTTTGTTGAAATCCGAATTTAGAGACGGACGAATGGAGTTCATTGAGAAGTGCACTTGGCCTAATTTTTTTTTTTGCGACACAAATTTTCTCTCTAGTTTGCTCTCTCCCTATCTTTAATGGAAATCTAGGGTTTCGATTGCGCCTTTGAAATCACAGATCTAGGCTTTGTTAAAGCCCAAGATTTACTGTGTTTTCGTTGGAAAGGAGGTTTCCAGGTAGATTTGACGAGAATTTGGCCGGATTTTGCTTTTTTTTTATTTTTTATTTTCTCGTTATAGGGACCTTGACTGGGTTTATTTGAGGACTGGTTCGTTTTCGCCGGAATTTAGAGACATTTGGTTGGAATTTGACACAGTTTTTTGCTGAAAAATGGGTTTTTCTATTGGATTTGAGGCGGAAATGAATCGAGATTCATTTCATGAAGAATTTTGTTCTTTTCTAGTTTTATACTCCTGCTTGGCAAAGATTGAATGAATTCGGTGATAATGGTGGACCTTCCGTAAAGTTATTGGAACCCAAATATGCGCTCTTCAAAAATCATGTGACATCTTCAATTGGGATTCAAGTGCCCAAAATTCAGATTAAGTATTAGATTAAGCATTTGGTTGCAACAAGAAGTGCTTTGAAGGGAATTGGGGGCATTCTCTTTATCTTTGAAAGCTCTTCTGGTGCATATCTTCTCCTGATTTACTTGCTATTTGTCACTATGGTCGCGCGATTTCTTGCACGATCATCTTCGTAACCTGTAAGAGAGATGGAGATTGATGGGATATGGAAAGAAGAGGAAGCCGAGAGCTTATAGTACATGGGAGGGGGATAGAATCTTGAAAAATTGGTAGGTATTGGAAACCCCCCGTCTAAAACTCATAAATTGACAGCATACCAAAGGTAAAATGATGGTCATTTTTTTTTATAAATTGTTATAAAGTTAAAAAACAGGCATATGTATAATAATATAAAGTTTTAAATATTTGCATAATAACATAAAATAAAACATATATCTATGTAATTTTCTCTATTTTATATAATTCAAAAATTTATAAATTTATATTTAAAACATCATCTGTGTTTTTTAAAAGATAAAAATAAAAGTTGAGTTTCAAAAGGTTGAGGGATGACATAGCCGAAGAACCACATGGTGACTGACTACTTCTGTGTAATGTTATTTGTTAGACCCTTTAGATTGAGAAACATCATCTCTCTCGTGGTTTCTTCAACATTATCCCTCGACCGAAACTCTGTCTCTTTTTTTTTTTTTTTTTTTTTTGACAAATACTTTTTACTCTATTATACAAATCTACTAAAAAGAAATTACATTAGAAGAAGTAGCTAGAAACCCTCATTTAGTTAATATATCAAAAGAAGTTGAAAAGCAACTAGAGAGAATTATGAAAAATTTCTTGTGGGGAGATAACATAAGAAGGAAAAGATCTGATCTTGTGATTTGGAAAAAAAATTGTAGACCAATGAAAGAGGAATGATTGGGCGTTAAGAGACTGAAACATATGAATCAGCACTTTCAATAAAATGATGGTGGAGGATCTATACACAACCCTAGTTTTTCCGAGTGCTTGTTCTGAGAGATAAATATGGAATGGATTTGAACGTTGGCCTCATTAAAAATTCAAAAAACAAGATAAGTTTGTCCCATGTTTAAAGAGGTATTGACTATGAGATCTGTGTATCTACGACAATTCCAAAAAATAGTGGGGAATGGAGAATCCACTCTCTTTTGTTTTGACAAATGGATTGAAGATAATCCGTTGAGATACCTTTTCCCTGAGGTATTCTCAAACGCTTTAAACCCACTAGCATTTATCAAGGAGGCTAGTGGGGGTGTTTATATTAATATTGTTTGGTCCAGTCCTTGCAGGTACAAGAGAGGTACTGACAGCTTCATTGAAAAGTATCAAACATTGTAGGAATTATTGAATGGCACATATTTGACTCCAAATATGGATGACAACTTCATTTGAGATCTTACCTCTTCGAGAGATTTTTGGGTTAAGTCAACCTACAATCTATTATTTTCTGATCGTTGGAGAGAGTTGGATCCTGATTTGTTCAAGATTAATAAATTGCATGTGCCTCTTAAAGTGCAGCTATTATTATGGATCTTGTGCCAAGATAAATTAGCAATTGTTGACAACTTGAAAAAGATGGGGTTTATTATCACTAATATATGTATTCTTTGCAAAGACAGTGATGAAACTTCGCAGCATCTTTTCATCTCATGCCCTTTTATTACATATCTTTGGGATTAGGCTCGGCAATGTCTCAATCTGTCATTACCTTTGCCCCATAATGTCAAAACTCTTGATAACACCCCACATTTCAAATATGCAAACTATTCTTTGGATATCTATTTGGTTAGCCTTTTTTGGAGTGTGTGGAAGGAAAGAAATAGAAGAGTTTTTTATAGGATAAGTACATATCTGTTTGCATTAAAATCGAATATTTTGGCAGTTGCAGTTGATTGGTTCTTCGCTCATAAGGATAGTGGCTTTATTCCTAAAAGTCTTATAATTAACAATCCCTTGGCCGTTGCAACTATGGGTGTTACTACCAACACTCGTAGTGAGATTGTATGGATACCATCACCAGTGAATTCTTCCAAACTTAATTTTGATAGAAGTTCACTTGGCAATCCAGGACCAGTTGGCTATGGTGGTTTCATCAGAAATAATTTGGGTCACATTATATTTTCTTACTCGGGTCCTTGTTGTATCACAACAACAAATAAGGCGGAAGCACGAGGTTTATTAGAAGGTTTGAAATCGCTATGCACTTTGGAAGGGGGCAGAAGTATCGAAGGAGCCTCGACAAATGTCATTGCCTGAAGTAAGAGAAAAGCTCATATTCCTTGGAGATTAAAGACTATTTTTTATCAAATTTGGGATATTTTGTCAACTTCTATGGCAACGGTCCAACATTGTTATAGAGAGGCGAATGAAGATGCCAATGTTCTTGCCAAAGGAGGAGTTCATACTTCCTATTTGTCTCATTTTTGTAATCTTGTGTCTTTACTAAAATATATTGTATTTTACATTTGAATTAATGATAAGATGTACGTTACCATTCCAAAAAAAAAAGAGTCAGTCAAGGAATTCGTCTCAAGATAAACATGGCAAAACGAAACTGAGAGGGGAGCCACCAGATCCATAACCTGCAGCAAGCTAGACCTCAATTTCCAAGGAGTACGCAGCACCTTCTTGCTCCATCTAATTGCATTCAAAGAGTCCCCTTCAATAATGGAACTACTTCCTAGAAACCTATTCCCAAGGTTTTTAGAGATAAAAATTTGTGTTCTTTCTCGCACCATCTAATTACATTCAAAGAGTCCCCTTCAATAATGGGGCTACTCTCAAGGTTTATAGAGATAAAAATTTTAATTCTTTGGAGAAAATCCAATAACTCAGATTGGTTAGCTGTGGCTAAACATATAGGACCAGCGTATGAGAAGATGACATCTCCAAAACAGTCATGCAACCCCCAATGCTCGTCAAACTTGGATTACCAAAGAACTCTCGTCAAACTTTAACTTAAAACTCCCACTCTCTGGTGCCACCCAAATACTCCAGGGTCTCATCTTTACTCTACCCATCAAAAACTGATTAGGTAAATTCTGTTGGGTTTATGTGGCTTTGAAAGACCTTATGAGAGCATGTATGATCATTTTATATATTGGAACATAAACTCAGTGGGAGTGTGGTCCTTTGTTGACCATACTAGGCAAATGTTATTTGCTGATACTCCGACTAAGCTTGACAAGCTAGGCCAGCCGCAGTTTGGAAAAACCCAAGATACCTAAGCATATGGATCTATCGAGAATGATGTAGTGGGTTATCCCTTGATGAGGTTGGGGTATGCTAGAGCGAAGGGACATTGTAGCCTTTGCGTGTGATGATTAGCCTTTAGAGACAAGATTAAAACATCATCGTTATATCATTACACAACATGTACATAGATATCCATTTTTAAGATTCACCAATGAGGATGAAGCGTGTATATGTGCGAGAGATTACCCCTATACACCATAGAGTCATGATTGCATCATAGTCTGGAAGACCATAATTTTTTCGTTATTAGGGGAGAACCTGAAATCCATAAACTGGGATTGTATCCTCTACTCTATTGGCTGACTTTGGCAGTCCAATCATGAGTCCCTGCAGTGGACTGTGGGTCATGGGAATTGCTGGGTCAGTTCGAGAAGTTCGACGGATCATGATTCGCAATTGAACTTGGAGTGCTCCCATATATTGATAATTTCCTAGATCTAATGGATTTGATTCCCATCAAAATTAATTAATTTTAATTAATTTTATGTTATGTGATTTTTAGAATGTTTATTTGAATTTTTGTGAATCTTATGATATTTTATTTTTGTCATTTGGATTTATAAATTAAAGAGAAATTAATATTTCAATGTTTTAAATAAAATATAATATTTAAAAATTCTAAATATGAAATAAAATATTTTCTAAAAATATATGGAACCTCCATAAAATAAGGTCCCCAGGATTTAAAAAAGATGTGGATAGGTGGGGCCCACACGTGGCCACCAAAAGGGTGGCATGCCCCCACCCATTCAAGTAAAATTCTTGGGAAGAATATTTATCCTATTGGTTGACTTATCTTTTTAGGTAGAGTCAACTTATGTGATAAGGTTGAATATTTGAGATATTTACTAATTGATTGATTGATCAAATAATTAAGGTTTTGATATATTAAAATATAAGCTATCCTTATTTGATGGGAATAGATTTAAGAAATGGAGGATAAAACTCTAGCACATCTATTTGAATCTTGATGGTGGATCAAAGAGATGGGTGACTCAAATCTCTCACCCCACAAGTCTCCTTAGATCGACGGTTGAGATTTGACCTTCTGAATTGAAGAAAAATTATGTCATAGAAAATCTATAAAATGAGGTGATCCCATGAGATACATATTCTCTTCTCTCTCTTTAACCATTCTCTCTTCCTACCCAAAATTTAGCTATCTCTGGAAAGGGCCTTGGATTACCTAAAGGAGGCACGCCCTAATTTTATATCTCTCTCTCTCCAAGTTGTTTTGAGTGTTCTTTTTTTTTGGGTGGCACGCCTAAGCCTAGGTGGTGTTTTATTCATGGGTGGCAAAGGGGTGGAATCCCTTGTTAGTAGATTTCTCCCTTTCTCTTTATATTCATCTCTCATCTCTCTAAAATCAAGCTAAGAGACTTGATCAAGATTAAATCATTGAGTAAATTTTTACCACAGTAGGGAAATCAACATACTAATTATAGATCCCGAGCACCATCGGATGGAGGAGACTCGACGTGGGGTGTATTAAGCCTGGTTGAGGTAATCTCTGGCAATTTTACTTTTTAAAAATATTTACTTTTCTTCCCATAAAGCAACAAAGTCTAGTTTTCTTTCTTGAATAAAGAATTGTATTTGAAGAGGTAGCAATTGAGAACCGATTTATTTTTATTTTTTTTATTTCAAGAGTGGTTTGATTATAATTGGACATTGTAAGTGATCTTGTTGGTATAAGGGTAAAGAATTTTTTTAAAAATATATACACCGTGCTTTATCATAAATTCCTCTCATTGGTATCAGAGCAAGGCTGATAATTGAAGCCATTAGATGTATTTTCCCTTTATTAAGTCGAGATCAAGTTTGGGATCGAGATATAAGAAAGCTACTAATCTTTGTGGTCATGTAATACACCCCGGTTAAGAATTATTAAAATATTCAAAACATTGAGAAAGACACTTTGTAGAATAGGTATTCTGTGCTATTTTGGAAAAGTTATATAAAAAAGATAATGATGTATTTTCCTATTACATACTTAGTGATTTTGTGTGTCTTTGAGAGTAGAATCTACCTACAAAATTTGAGTGGAAGACCCTAAGGGAATTGAAAGTTATGGAGACATCAATGAAGGGTGTCAGTTATGACCCTGCAAAATCCAGGAACTGTCCAATGAGTTCCATGATTTTTCTTACCAACCGTATGATTTTATTTCTAGCTGAAATTAGACTGACTCATAAAATTGAGTTTACTTTCAAAGAAAAAAAGTTTCATCAAGATATTCATTGTGGTTTGAAAGATATGATCAGTTTATTGAAGGGTACGCAAGTACTGTTTTTTACAACGAAAACTATTTCCATGACTTGGGAGTCATGATTTTATTTCTATTCTTAATATAGTATTTTATGGCTCATTTAAAAGGGGTTTTATAGTATGTCATACATAGGGTTTATTATAATAAAACTTTGAAGAGATGCAATACAAAGTTGGCAAGGTACAACACTCTATATGAAGAATGTTCGATCAGGGAACAACAAAAAGAAGAAAAAACACAATATCTATAACAACATCTTGGTTTCTTCGAAATGAAGGGATACATAGAGAGGCTTAGAGGTAGCAAAGAAAACTTAAGATTAGTGAGAAAATCAAATTTGTGATATTTAAAATGATGAGATGAAGAAGACGTTTTTTCTTCACAGTACTATACAAGAAAGAACCCAAGTGCCGAAGAGATGCACACTTTGTGACATGTGAAACCGATGACAATATATTCTACATCAGTTGCGTGCTCTTCCAAGATCACAAAAGTTTATCAAACAAGTAAAATCAATGAATCAAGAAAGCCCAGGTACCATGCTACATGGTTTTATGTTAGAAAATCTATCTCATATTACATGGAAAGGTCATATAGGGAAAGAGGATTCAGTAAAAAAAATTTATATACTTGGGTTATATTTTGACTAATGGTTTGGTGAATATATATGGAGTATATGAACATTGAGTGATATATGCTAACAAATTTGAAAGAGTATGTTTATGAATACCATGTGTTGTGGTACCTCTTTATGCTAAGAGTACGAACTACTTAAGGTAGTGATACACATAGAGATGTGATTTTATCAAGGGCTTTGAGTCCTAAATATGAGACACGAGATATGGGTATGACTCATTCAAATATGTAAGCACGAAGGGAATGTTCTGATAGAACTCGATCTTAGTGACCATTCTCCCAACAATGTCCAATAAAATAATGTTTTGCATGTAATGATGATCTCTTCATAAAGTCTCCATATTTTTCAAAAAAAAATTTTGTCAAGATTTTGATAACTATTATTTAATCATGTTTTGTTTTAGATATAATTGTAATATGGACTTTATGACTTGCTTTTTGTAGCTGTAAATATGACTTAGTAGGTGAATGCGGTAAAATGATTTTTTATGACTAAACATATATTTTAATATTAATTGGATGTTTTGAGAAAAAAACCTAAGCCTTTATGAAAAATCATTTTCAACCGTCATACTATTATCTAAGCATTACTTGTGATAGACTTACTAAATCAACTTTTTTAAAACAGGCAGAAAACCACTATGCCTTCAACGTATTTGTAAAATTGAGAGGACTATCATGCATGGGTTTTTTTAAATACTCATATGCCTTGACTCATATTTTTAGTTATTTAGAATCCTCAATTACCTAAGGCCTTGAATCATAGGGAATGTTGTAGGACGGTCATCTTGCTAAGCTTTCTTGACACATGTTATGTTGATTAGATAACTTGGTTTATATGGATTTACTACCAAGATGACTAGTGTGGTTAAACCTTTGTGGTTTATAAAAGGTTTTGCATATTGTGAAACCAATGGGCATTGAATTACTTATTACATGAGATCTGCTATGCTACCTTATGATATAAACATAAGAAAGTTGAGATTATATATATTGTATGTGCAATAAATGAGTGGAAGCTGCTACAATCCCACATTTTTTTAGCTGTTTGGATATTCAAATATACATATATAAGCTATCTCAAGGATCTAGATGATGTGAAGTCTACATCTACGTACGTTTTCATGCTTGGAGGGAGAACAACTTCTTGGAAATTAAAGAAATAGGATGCGGTGACACTGTCCATCCTAGAGGCAGAATATATGGCGTGTTATTTGACAGCCAAGGAAGCTGTATGGATTAAGAAATTTCTTAATTGACTTGACTTTTAACATGTATGTTGTGAGGCAATAAGGATTTTCTACGACAATATAATGGTGATATGTGTGTAAAAGGAAGCCATGATTCCATAATAACTCCAAGCGTATAAAACTAAATATTCTAGTGGGAGCACCTAGTGTTTGATAGGCCAGCTGAAATAACAGACTATGGTGTTGTTCGCCTATGGAACCCAGATGTGTAGCGCTGGTTGTATGGCTACAAAAAGAAGTGGCTTGTTTAAAGAACTCCTCTAAGCCAATGAAGATACAATCCCATGCGATGAGGATACGTGATGATTTTTTGTGACAGCAGGTCCATGATTCGCGATGCTATATGAAAGATGGACTATGACCACTTTCGGGATGAGATCTGAGCAGCAAACAGAAAGAGGCATGGCCTCTATGAGTCATTTGTGAAGGAATTGATGACAGAATTCATGATTAATGTATTGAGAGATTATTATTGGGAGAGATAGATGGGGATGAGAGAAAGTGAAGAAGATAGAATGTAAGGCCTTCAAAGGCCAAGTGGGAGATGTTGGGTTTATGTGGCCTTTAAAGGCCTTATGAGAGCTTGTATGAATATTCTAGGCCAGCCGAGGTTTGGAAAATCCAAGATACCTAGGCATATGGATCTATCAAGAAGGGTTTAGTGGGTTATCCCTTGATGAGGTCGGAGTATGCTCAGATGAGAGCCAAGGGATATTGTAGCCCTTGCGTGTGATGAATAGTCTTTAGAGATAGGGCTAAAACCTCATCCGTATATCATCACACGGCATGTACATAAATAGCCATTTTGAGATTCACCAATGAGGATGAGGCGTGTATATGTGCGAGAGATTACCCCTATGCAACATAGAGTCATAGTTGCACATTGGTCTGGAATACCATAATTTTTTTGTCTTTAGGGGAGAGCTTGAAATCCATAAACTGGGATTGCGTCCTCTAATCTATTAGCTAACTTTGGTGGTCCAATCATGAGCCCCTACAGTGGACTGTGGGTTATGAGAACTACTAGGTCAGTTTGAGAAAGCTCGGCGGATCGTGATTAGCAGTTGAAGGTATAGTGTTCCCATATATCGATAATTTCCTAGATCTAACGAATCTGATTCCCATCTAAATTAATTAATTTTAATTAATTTTATGTTATGTGATTTTTAGAATGTTCATTTGAATTTTTGTGAATCTTATGATATTTTATTTTTGTCATTTGGATTTATAAATTAAAGATATTTCTCTCTTGACAAAACCCTTTATTTGTTATCTATCTTCTCGAACCAGGGTTTGTTGGATTAAGGTTTCAGATGTCTCAGAAAGAGGAGCTTTCGCCCATGCCCAATCTGGACCAGTAGAGCACTAAGGTCCCTCCCCTAAAGGTGCTGCAGAGGATTGATCCCTTTGTTGAAGAAATCCTTATCACTGCGGCTCCTATCACCTGCTATGAGTTCAACATCGAGCTCTACCAATGAGGGGTCTCTGTTCATGGCTAAGAGGAACAAACAAGCCCATTGCGATGAACTTTCGCAACACCCATAATTTGGTAGAGAATTTCCTGGGTGAGTTTGAGTATGAAGTACAAGGGCCTTAATTGTTATAGGAACGGAGCCCAAGAAGTCATTGGTATTTGCTTGTACAGTCCCCATGAACGTGAAGAGGTTCCAAATCTTCTCAGCAGGATACTCAATGCTTTGTCCCCAGAGCCTACAGTTTCAACATCTAAAAGTGACTTTGAAGAACATGAAGTGGTTCCAACTTGAGCACTTATAGATGGTTCCCAGAGCCCTCGTCATCTTCAACATCCACAGCTGCAGATGTGCCTCATGACCTTGCCAGTCTGAACCAATAACTATAATCTAAATGTTCAAATAACTATATTTAAAGGGTAGTGATTTCATGTAAAGGTGGTATCATAGTATAATGCAACCACATTTTTTAAAAACCATGTTTGTGGTTTTTGCATGACCCAAAAATTTACACACACTCTCTCTTCATCTCAATAATGAATCCCAGAAAAAAAAAAGTTCTATTTGAACCCTAGATATTGTCAAAATGAGTCCCCCTTCAATAACAAATCTAGACCATTCATTTGGGGAATTTCAAGATCTTAGCCTTTACATACTCAAAATCATTTTTTTCTTCTTTACCACTATTCATCTAATGATAATAAAGCTATCTAAAAAAATTGGAAACGAAAAAATCCTTCTAAGGCCTAGGTCTAAGCATCTTATCAAAATAGACGGCCTATGTTAATTGGGCTAAAAAAATATTTTCTAGGTTGTGTTTTCTTTGTGATCATTCATTAGAATGAAAATAGTGTATATTTTAAAATTTGGTTCAAACAAATAGTTTGAACATGGTTTTTGAAGATTGTTGCATTATACTATGATACAACCGTTGCATGAAATCACTACCCTATTTTAAATCGAAGAGGAATCTAAGAAGAGTGATGACTTTAAAATTTCTGTTAACCCATCCCATGCATAGGTAAAAGGGGATGCTTGTGCTAGGTAGGCAGCCAACGTAACATTTTGTCAAAACGCATCATGAATCCTGATAAACTTATCAATTAATGAGAAAAAAATGATGGTGATGATCTAACAAAAAACCGAAAAAAGCCTCACCACCCCTCCTATTCCTCTCCTTGATACTAGTGAGTCAAGCTATAATCGACAAGCCAATCTCGTGAAGCCATCTTCATTCCTCATGCCACCACCTCCTACACTTGTGCCACCACCATTTGTGGTATAGACTCTGTTGAGGACTCCGGGGGTCTGTGTTTGTTATGGGATTCTAGTGGGTTGTTAAAAACACAAGTTTTGAAGCGGGATAGATCTATTTATGTTGTTTCTGAAGGTCTGGCAAAAGGGTTAAATGAATTATGATTAATGTAAAGGGAAAAGTTTCTATAGAACTGAGGCTCTAAACAATCAAATTTGAGCTTACCTCAAAATTTTCATTAGAAGATGTTGTTTTAATTCCCAAATATCGTCATCTCGACATCAAGATGCATGGACATGAGAAAAAAATGGATTGCCAGTTTTAAAAATAGTGTATTTTGTAATGCATTTTTGGACCGTCAATTTTTAAGATTTTCAAGATATCATAGATATGTCTATCTACACTATTTTTGAAGCTTTGAACTTCATAAATAGATATGAAAATATATTTTAAAGCTATTACAAAGTTTTCCAATATTGAAACCACATTTCTTGATGCTATTTGGAGGTAGGCTCTAATTTGATTGTTTAGAGCCTAGGCTCTATACAAACCGTACCCTAATGTAAATGGCCCCAATGTACCCTCCCTAAAAGAAGCTTTCTTGGATGAAATCAGTAATGTCATTGTGAGAGGACTTTAATTCTCCCATCTTCTAACTTGAACATGAAGATGTTTAATGACTTCATCGTGAAACACAACTTTTTGGACTTCCCTAACTGGGACACACTACACTTAGTTTAATAGTAGCGAACTGAATATGATCATGTCAAAATTGGATCGTTTTATGATTTTTAATTATTGAGAAGGCCTTTTCAGTTAACTAAGTTAATTGCTTTTCCAAAACTTTCTTATGATCATCTAGCTATTTGTCTTAAGTACATTACAAGTAAAAAGTGGGCCTAGACCTTGTAGATTGGAAATGAGTTGTTTGGAAAATAAAAAAGTTTTGCATTTGCTTAAAGTGACATGGTAACAATGTTATAATGGTGGTTGCAATTTCATTCTCCATAAGAAGCTCTTTAATATAAAACACATTTTTTTATTGGAAAATAACCACAAGATATCACATTCGGAGCAAAATATTACTACTCTATCACGTCTTTAAGCAGTGGATCAACATATCCAAAATACGAGAGTAAAAACATAGGAGTTGAAAAACAAGAAGATCATTTTACTAAATAGCTTACATGAATTGTTGAGAGTGGAAGAAATATGCAGCGATCACGATTAAATGGCTTAAAGAGGACGACCTCAATATGAAATTCTTTCATTCAATTGCAAGTGCTACGTGAAAACAAAACAATATCTCGGGTTTGAAATTTCCAAGGGATTCCAGATGGTGACAGGATTTGTGAGAGAAAGCGATTAATATTAATCATTTTCACAAGGTGTTTTCTAGTGAACTCTATGGTGTGAGATTGGATGGCGGTGCCCTTCAAACAATTGCCTCCCTATTTGGCACATCAGGAGATAAAAAGGGCATTTTCTACTGTCAGGAGATAAAATGCCAGGGCTTGATGCTTTTATTTTATTTTCGTTAAGACATTTTGGGGTTTGGTTAAAATTGAATTGCTAGTGATAGTTAGGGATGTCTTGAATAAGGGAAGAATGTTTAAGGATATTAATTCCACCTACATTGCCTTAATTCCCCAAAGATCGTGGTTTCAGAACTTAGTTACATTTGGCCATAAGTTTCCTCACGTGCCTTTACAAAATTATAACCGACAATTTGTGATCTTGGGGCCCAATCAGTTTTCATTAAAAATTGACGTATAACTTAAAATATCTTGGTTGTTCAAGAATGAATTCCTTTGAGCGCGTTGAGTGAAAGATTTTGTAGGAGATTATGAGATATATGGGGTTTGGAGAAAAATAGAGAAAGCGGATAGATAGATGCCTTTTAGGAGCACACTTTTCGATTCTCATAAATGGCTTCCCAAAAGGATTCAAGGCCTGACGTGGTTTACGGCAAGGTGATCCTTTATTCTTTTTTTTATTCTCTATTATTGCTGAAAGTTTTAGTTTGATGATTAAAAATATTGAAGTTAAAAGTAGACTTGATGGAATATCTCTTACGAACCCAAGCCCTACTGGTTTGGGTGGAGTTGTAAGGAATTGGTATGTTAAACATTATTTCTTGCTATGTAAGGCCCTATGGTGAAATTAGGGCAAATCAAGCAAAACTCACTGCATGGTTGATGGGACTTAAATTATGTTGCGAGAGATTGGGTACGGGGGACTTAGTTGTGAAGGGAAATTTTTTGAATGTTATCAAATGATTGATGGGACTTAAATTAATGTTGCGAGAGATTGGGTATGGGAACTCGGTTGTCGAGGGAAATTTTTGAATGTTATCAGACGTCCGAAGGAGCATAGGGTACGTGGAACCTTACATCCCTTTGGTTGAATGCCATAGACATAGGGTACGTGGAACCTTAGATCCCTTTGGTTGAATGCCATAGATATTGCATCTACTCGCATTATAACTTTTACCGTGTTGACATGGAGGCTAACGAGTTGGCTGATGAATTAGCTAGGAGGGGTGTGGCTATATCGGAGTTGGTAGTTTCTGATTCTATTATTTTGTAAATGTACTTGTCTCTCTCATTGATAAAAGTTTCATTGTTAAAAAAAAATAAAAAAAGTTATTTGTTACCACACGTGATAAAAACTATAAGAGCTCACTCACACGTGAGATTACTACACATGTGACATTCATTTTTCTTGCATGTGTGCACCAACTCCTTAGATGCATTATATGTAGGAAATAGTTTATATAGAGCCTGGGCTCAAAACAATCAAATTAGAGCCCACTTAAAAAATTTCATTAGAAGAGATTTTGATGCTCAAATATCCTAAAATTGATCATCTCGGTATCAATATGCATGGACATGAGAAAAAAAATGGATTTCAAGTTTTAGAAATAGTGCATCTTGTAACACATTTTTGGACCGTCAATTTTCAAAAAATTTCAAGTTTTTATAGATTTGCTCGATCTACACTATTTTTTAAGCTTTAAATTTTATAATTAAAGATGAAAATATATTTTAAGGCTAATCACAAAGATTTCCAATATTGAAACCGCATTTCTCAATGCTATTTGAAGTTGCGCTTTACTTTGATTGTTTAGAGCCCCGGCTCTATACAAACTGCACCCTAAGGTAGAAATAGCTTCTCAGGGAAAGATTTGTATCTTATTTTCTACAATTTCACATCCTTGAAATATCTTTTGCTCTGATATAATAATAAGACTTTTGGTCCCATACGAGTGGTACAATTTCTGATTACATATCTCCACCATCTATTTATTTGGCTGATGAGATCGACTGAAAAAAAAAAAAAAGTTTAAAAAACAGACATTAAAAAAAGTTGAACACATTTGTCCAAGTCCAACTTGGGCGCCGCTACAATTAATTTAGTAGGACTTGGCTATACATGTACTTCCAAGTCAAGGGGTAAATTTTCAAGAATCTTGCCACTAGAATTCATCTCTGATGGCAATTTAACTGCTGGAGGTTTGTCTGGCATTGAATTAAGAGTTTGATTATAGACATTCAGCAACTTAACAATATAACATTGTCCTTGAATTTAGGCGAATAATGACAAATAGACTAATCTAAAAATGTGAGGACCGTCCCTCACCCTAATCAGCTCTCTGATTCTGATCACCCAACCCATGTCTGTGATTCTAGTAACTTGTTATAACCAAGAAAAGCACAGGTGATTGTTATCCAAATGCAAAGAAGGTAAGAACTTCTTAGTGACTATATAATTAGTTATCCTGAAGTACAAATCAAAGTATACAAGCTATACAGCAGTCATATACAAGGGAAAGATGCTCACAAACATCATCGCAATTCAATAACTAGACCTTCTACCAATTGACCTGAAAAACTCTATCACATGACCATATACATCTTCGTTTGCCTTTACACTCAAGATGAAGTCAATATGACCATAAGTTTCAAGATAAAGCAATTCTGGTTCCAAAGGCAACTCCTTGAGCATTCGCTTAACATCTGTCAAATCTGCCAAGGCATCCTGACCTCCATAACCAATCCATATGGGCAGAGATCGTGGGATGCCCGCAAGGTTAAATGCCTTGGGGTGCAGTGTACCATATCGTATCAGGTTCCCCAAAATCCCATAATCATACCTTGCGAAATTTCCTTTTCGAATCACTAAGAACAACAGCAAAATCATCAGGGAAAGATAACTACAGTAAAACATATCTATATTCGAAAATGGCCCTCACTTTCCTTTTTTGAACCACAAATAAAGCATGCTTTAGTATTCAAATGTAATTTTTCATGATAAGTTACAATATTCTATGTTTGAGGCACTTAGACTAGCAACTTTATATTCCATGTTGAAATCTCATGCTTAAGCAAAGACAAATGAGATCCCTGTCCATGATTGTTCCTAGGATAAAATTGTCCACAATTCAGTATACCAAAGATGTTGTCAGCATCATCATCATTAAAGTTTTCCCAACTATTTGGGATCGGCTATATGATCAGTCATTCTGCTCTATCAACGATCATACTCTTAGTGAGGCGATAAATCCCAATATACCAAAAATATATGAAGAATTAAATATTTCTCGATAGTATATTTGACAAAGGGCAAGATTTTACAAGTCGGTTTTTGATGAAATATTGCTAAAAACCAATGATTTAAAACCCAGCTAGGGAGCCGAATCATCCACTAGACCAATTAGGATCACTAATCCGGGCTGTATTGGACTGATTCTCTAGTATGGGAATTGGTTCACAAACATTTTAAATAATATTACTAAAATTGAAAACATTGAAAAATATAGAAAAGGCGGAAGGGTGGGAACTGGCGATTAGTTCGATTTGGTTCCCTAACAAACTCACCTAGTTCTCTAACAAGACGGGTTAAGTCTATCAAAATCAGAGTGACCTTCGGTTCTGACTAGGAACGGGGTGATACCCACAAATTCCCAATCTGCATCGAGAATCCCTATCGCGATTGACATTTCTTAAATCACTAGCAATGACCAATGCTTACAAAATCAGCTCACCAGCAGAACTCAGTCCCTGACTAGGCTGAGTTACTCGACTTGCCCAAGTATGCACTGAATTCAAAATTGGCTTATAAAAGGGAAAAATCCCAAAAAATAAGTAAAACTCAAAAAAAAATGGGAAACAAAGAAAATTGATCAAATAGGAAAAAAAAGAAGTATGTAAAAGACAGTAAAACATCAAATCACAACCAAAACAAACAAATAAAAAATGGACAAAGTTAGAATAAACTTCCAACCTTGCTGAAATCTCTCTCTCTCTCTCTCTCTCTCTAAACCAGAAACCTCTGGAAAAAGAATAGCCTTGATTGTTTTGGAAGCATTGACAAGCCAAAAGTCTGGCTTTGATCATTTAGAAAAAACTTGACCAAGCTTCAAATCTGTGAAGGAGGTAAAGGTCGAAGAGATCTCTCGGTCATTTCTTTGTTTCAGGTTCATTACATTACCTCCTCCCTCTCCCGCCCCCACCCCCCTCCCCCCCTCCCACCCAAAAGAAACATATCTCTACAAAAAAAAAGACACTTCATTTTCCTAAAAAAAGCTGTTTTGGTAATATTTTTACCCAACCTCATCTACCACCCCTAGTTTGGGAGGTATTCAGGTCCGGCACCCAGTTGAGCTGAGCCCTAGTGTCTGCAACTCCAAGTTGGACGCACCAAGTTGTTGAACACTGATAACGACTAAAACTGAAAAAAACTCAAAATGAACAACATCATCTTTAAACTTCCTTTTGGGTCAGAAATTAAGAAAGTTCCAACTTGAGTACGAACAAGCTCAAAATAATATCTGGTAAAGTGGTGTAACAATGCAGTTTGTACATAAAAGGAGTTATTCTCTTCTGCGAACACCCCAAAATAGGTAGAAAAAATGGAGAAAAATGCAACGAGCGAAACATGGAGAATGGAATCCATATTTAATTCAACAAAGAGCACATTGCATATGTAGAGATGAAGTCTAGACAAGCGCTGAGGATGCCCTTGATAAATACTACAAAAGATGAAATAATACACAAAGTTCTAATTCAAGGGTGAAAGCCTCGTCCAATATAACATAGTAAATTCCAGCACTTCTGTTTAAGCCATATATTAGACCACAACTTTTGATAGCTTGCCAAGAACCTCCTGTATTTATCTTTCTTAAGGGCTATATTCGTACATTCATAATTGAATGCTAATTGAATGGCAAATTCCAACACATCATTTAATAATTTCATAAGAGTCTTTTAAGAATTTGTTCCCTATTAAAAAATTAATATTAAATGTTTTACTGGTGATAAATGTGCTTTATGTGCTAAGCAAATATATGTTTGAGACTACATGAATAACATTCAGTTTATAAAAATGAAGTAATAGGATGAGGGTATGGTGCTCTCAGAATAACCAAAGTGTTCTTTGTGAAGCAAACTCACTTGTCCTTAAAACTGTGTTGGTCTTCCAACTCTATCAAAAGATAGCATCATTTTTCCTACAGCCGTTTGCCATACATCATGCTATAAGGCTAGCCAACCAATATGAAGCCTAAAAAGACACTGGTCACCGGGGCCTAGGTATCTGCCCAGAGCCAGCCCCAAAAACTGCCCCCGGGTGAGGAAGAGACAACGATGGGGAGGGAAGAGACAAAACCGTCACTCCCCCTTTTTTCATTACCAACCCTAGTCTTTGTGTATAGAATACACAAAAGTAGCTTAGAATCACCCTCTGAAAGATTGAGAAATAAAAATATTGAGGAAAAGAGACGAATCACTTCAATTTGAAGAGTGGCTTCAAGTCTTTTTTTTCTTATGTGGTCTTTGGATCCCTATAGATGTGTTGAATCGACACAAGAAATGTGAATAGCTCTTTCCTGTGATTCTTGCTTTGCCATATCTTCTGTCTAACTCAGATTTCCTCTTTCAACTTTTACAACCGCTTAAAGTACAAGAGCCTTGAATCTAGAAAATCATGGCCCAATTGAAAAAAGATATGGATCTATGTAATCACAGATATGTTTGGGGTAAAATAAATAATTGAAAATATGTATCCACTTACCTGAGCCGACCTTGCACACATGACCAATTTTGCATGCATAGAAATATTACATCTAAGAAAACCCAATTGTTGCACAACAATTTTTTATATAAATGGTCTGCATTTGTGAACACAGATCAAGGCTAGCCCGAGAACTAATGCTATGGTACCATGAATATGAAATCTAAAAAGAATGAATAATACTAACCATAACAGGGTACAAATATGGGAGAGACAATTGAATGGGATGTGATAACATCATACCAATGAATACATAAAATAACAAATATAACCTGTACAGTACAGCACAAGACCTTGATAAACATACAAATGACAATATGGTATATAACAACAGATAAATGTCTTTTCAACAGGGAGTTATGTGATGAACCTGCTTTCTTAACGAAATAAACTGTCAACAACTAAACTACTTTTTATGATTCCTCTGTTGACCAATTACAATGGTTCCAAGGCACTAGACAATGAATGTAATAGTATAATGAAGGTACAAGAAGGATATCTGAGATTTATGAGAACACAATTGAACTACAATAAAGTTAGTACAACCAGTAACACAATTGAACATACTTTACCATGAATAAAAGACAAGTAAAACAAGCAGGAATTGTCAACATGATATATGAACCTATCAACACAGTAATCGAAGAAGGAACGAGGTCATACTTTGGAAAAGATGTCTCAAGTTTTTGGTCGATGATGGGTGAGGCTCATATTCAAGATAGAAATCCACACGAGAATTATTAAAGCAACAATTTTTCCCTACAATGAAAAAATAATGTCAGGATATAAGCAGGATATGAGCCTAGATTAAACTCATCCATAGGCCAGACTAGTTATGAAGAAAAGGGAGCCTCAAACTAAAGGAAAAAAACAAAAAAGACAAAAATAAAAACAAAAACAACGAAATCGAAAAGATAGAAAAATAGGGTTACCACATTTTACATACACAAATAAAAAGTAACAAAGTTAATCTACAACCAAGGCTTTGTCATCAATATTATCAGGAAGCACACTCAGGGGAGTTAGTGCAGGCCGTCACTATTAGATATGCTACTAACTCCCTTACCTCACAAAGTACGTCATTGCAAAAGGATGACCTCAGACATACGATTATGTTGGCAAAGTGCACAGAGCCCTTAGTGAAGGCTTTAAGGATTTTAGACGGTGAATCTGGACCGGCCATGGGGTATAAATACACAGCAATAGAAAAGGCCAAGGAGGTCATTGCAAAAAGTACAAGAAGACCTATTATGAGAAAATTTGGAAATTATAGATTGTAGATGAGATAGGTTGTTGTTTTGCCTTATAAATGCAATTGTTTAAAATCATAACCCTAAATACTTTTACAATAAGATCACATTTTTAACCCACTTGAGGTTTTGATTGGGTTGAACATCATGATAGAAAAGTTGTACCCAGGTGCAAATATGAAAGTGAAGATTGGGAAGGAAATGTACGCATATCTACATGCCCTAGTCTATTAGAGGAGCAGTTTGCAACTGCTTTATGTGTTAAAATCCTCCCACAATGAATTTCTTTTATTTATTTTCTTCATTAATTTTGTTGCTTAATGAAGTGATTATCTCTAGTCCAATATTATATCTTATTCCATTTCTATCATTTGCGAATTGATGGTCACGATTTGTTACAAAGGTTTCAAACCTTCAGAGACTCAAAGGTTTCAAACCTTCAGAGACTCACTATCCTATTCTTATCCAGGCTTGTAATGCAAGTGGCTATGAGACAAATTGAAGTATTTTTCAACATGTCCATACGGATAAGCGAAATAAGTTGGGGTACAAAAGGCTAAATAACTTAGTCAATACAACCTAGCCTTGAGAGAGGTATAGGCACTTATTTTATTTTAGTATTCTTTCTTATATAGTTCTATACTTCTATTTATGTTTACGAGTTTTTGATTCAGAATTTTATAGAATTTGGAATGTTATGGATGTAGCGTCATGTGCAAGGACCCCGTGGACATGGAAAAGATTCATATTGTGGATGAATGGGTCGGGGAGGAAGAGAACTACACTCTTGAAGGTCATGAAGACTAATTAGATAATTGGATGGAGTCGGAAGGATCACAACAAGGAGGTAAATTTAATTTTATGGTACTCTAATTCATTTATATTTTAACTTATAAGTTCTTATTATATGCACTTTAAGGATGTAGAATACGTATGCAGCTTAGTTAGTAATATGCTAAACTTCTTATAGGTGGAGTGATTGATGATGCCATAGAGTGTGGTTTTGAGGATTCTAATACTGAGAAAGATGATGAAATTGAAGGGAATGAAGATAATGACTATTTATTACTGATTCCATTTGACTACATATATTATTTGGGTTGGAATGTTGGCGGTCAAGAAACAACATATCCATAGAATGAGCGTAGCTAAGATAAGGATGTTGAGATGGATGAGTGGCAAGACAAGAAATGATAGAATTCGGAATATGAATACATCTGAGGAAACTTAAGGGTGGCTCAAATAGGCTATAAGATAAGGAAAAATAGACTTAGGTGGGTTGGTTGTGTGCAGCATTGACCTAGAAGGAGGGGTGATTTGGTTCAAACGCAAGGATTTAAAAGGGTAACAAGAAGGCCCAAAAAGACAAGTAGTGAAAAGAGATATAGTGACTTATGGCTTGATTGAGGGAATAGCAAAACGGGATTCATTTAGCCAACCCCAAATACTTGGCATAAGGCTCTAATGATGATGATGATGATGACGACGACTTGAGACTTTGTCTTGGAGTATAGTATTTCACTTGGATTTAGGGATGGCAACAGGTTAGGTCGGGCCGGACCCGGACCCAGACTCGAACCCAACTGAAAAATAAAAAAATATATTTAAATATATATTATATATACATGTATTATTTAAATATAATAACTAAAACTATATAGTGATATTTATTTAAATATTATTTAGAATATTATATATTAAATATTACTTAAATATTAACACTATTCGAGTTGGGTCTAGGTTGGGTCTACATAGGCCCAAACCTGAATAGTGTTTGGCGTCCAAAATTTGGACTTGGTGTCAAGTCAAATTTTTGGACGCATACTCGGACTTGGGTCGGGTCCGGTCCCGGATCCATTTTCGCCCCTACTTGTATTGTGTAATACTATTGAAATTCTAACTTTTAAAGGCCATGGAATCATAGGATGTGTATTGTGGAGTTTTGGATACTTCTGGTAGAGTGTAGTATTGTACTTCATTTTTGCTTCCATAAGTTTAAGTTCATGATTGTGGCGTGTGAACTTCTTGTATATCTATTTCATGTTTTGAACCTCAAAAAAGTTGTTTAGTATTGAGTTGTTCAAGCTTGATGAGTTATTTTTTCTTCAATATTTTTTTACATTTTCTTAATTTTTTTAGGTTTCTTTTGAATTTTCCCTACATTTCAGTATTTTTTACTAATTTATTCATATAGTTTAATTTACCCAGTACAACACCTGTTACGAGGTGTGAGTCAGTTCAAGTGGAAGGCCCAAAATGGCAAGGGGTAGGCTCAAAAGGACATGGTTGAAATTAATGAGATAAGATATGGGGACTTATAACCTCACTTATGGTATGGCCTTTGATAGAGAGCAACATGGGGGATCAAGATTCGTGTTGCCGACCCCAAATATTTGGGAAAAGGCTCTGATGATGATGACGATCATCCATATAGTTTTATTTTTTAAATAAGATCACAGGTCTCACTAAAAAACTGGTCTGGTCCGACTGGTTTGACTGGACTGATGCCCTCACTAGTTGGCCACTAGTCCGGTCTTCCTAACATTGACCTCGTGTGCTCCCGAGACGAGAAAAAGCCTTATCTCACTACCTACGCTCTTGTACTAAATAACCACTTTCAAGGGTGATGATCGAAGTTAGGTGCAAATCTTTCAAATAAACACTTGCTATGACTAGGTTATTGTGCAATGGTCTCTTAATACTCACTTGAGAATTAATGAAGTCTGTGTTTACTTACGATGTGTCTATAGTGTTGGCTTTTTGTGGTCATTTAAAAGCCTTATGAGAGCATATAACCAAATTTATTATAATAGAATAATAAAATCCAGTGGGAGTGAGGACTAGAGGGACCAAGAGATTATGGTCCAGAGGGACCGAGATTGGCAAATGATGTTTGCCCAGAATTAGACTAGGCTTAACAAATTAGACCAGTCGAGTTCAAAACTCTAAATACTTAGGCATAGAGCACAATCAATGAGCGTTAGCAGAGGTATCCCTTGATGAGGTCGGAGTTGCCCCAAGTCCAAGGGACTATGTAACCTTTGTGTGAGATGGTAGGCTTGTAGGGACGAGGAAAAAAACCTCATCTTGAACCATCACACGAAATGTACTAATGATAGACGTATAGGGAAAGAAAATCACCAATGAAGATGATACGTGTATGTGCGTGAGAGATAACCCTCATATACACCATAGAGTTGTGTGTGCATAAGTCTGTGTGACCTTGGACTTGTCCCTAGGGGAAAACCTACAATCCATAGACTAGGATTGTGTCCCTTCATTTATTGGCTAACTTTGGTAGCTCAATCATGAACCTTTGCGATGATCTGTGGGTCATGGGAACTACTAGGTTAGTTTGAAAAAGTAGGTTTGGATTATAGTTCATAGTAGAAGATGGAGTGGTTCAGCAAATTAATATTTTCTTAACAAAGCTAGATCCATATCCCATCAAATTATATTAGAATTAATTAATTTGATCTTAAATGATTTCATGATTTATAGAATGAAGTTTTAGAAGTCTTTGGATTTTTTTTCTTAAAATGGATTATAAATTGTCTAAAACTGAATTTTTCGTATTTTAATATTTAGAGAGAAAAATAAAATAATTACCTTTTTCAAAATAATATTTAGTGCAAGGGGCTCACATAAGGACCCTATGAGAGGCACAACGCACTCTAAGGGCTTCTTTTCTTATTTTATGAAGAGGCCAACAAGGCACTCAATCAATTGAAGGAAAAAGGAAAGTTTTGAAAATTGCAAAGATTTGATTTTCAAATTAAAGCATGCGTAAAAGAATTATAGAAAAGAAAGGAATGTGTAATATATTTTCATATTATTTTTATTTCATGGGATTAGGTTAAGAAAGCTAAAAGATAAAGTTTTAGCACCTCCTTTTAATCATGATCGTTGATCTAAAGATTGTAAGGCTAAGATCTCTTAGCCCTACAGGTCTCTTAAGATCAATGATATTGATTTAATTCTCAATAAGGATGGCTAACCCTAGTATAATTCTATAAATAGCCTCTATGGGGATACAAATCTCTACACCTTGAGCTTTCTCTCTCTCTCTCTCTCTCTCTCTCTCTCTCTCACACACACACAAGGCTCCACACCCCTCTCTCTAATCTCTCTCTAGCCTCCAAAAGATAGAAAACAATATTGTAATGAGAAAAGAGGGTCACGCCCCAAAACCCTAGGAGTTTAAGAAAGGGGCACACCCCATGCTTAGGCATTGAGGCCTACTCTTGCTCTTGTGATTGTTCCATTATTGTTCTCTGATTTGAAAGGGTTGATAGCCTAAGATTTCCCATATTTTGAAGATCTGGGATAGACATTGATCTCGTACGCCATCAGAGGAGGAGACGTCACGTGGGGTGTATAAATTCCAGTTCAGGTAATCTTCTTGCAATTTATTTTTTGTTTATGCAATTTGTGTTTCATGCTCCCAAGATAAAGTTTATGTAATTTTATTTGTGTCATAAAGAGTTGTTAAAATGGCAGCAAATGAGAATCCTTGGGATTCTTTGTGTTTTTTTGCTTCTCATAATGTATTTGGACATTTGTAAGTAATCCCAGCTGGTGAAAATAAAGTAAAGAATGAAAAATTTTAATCGGTATACACTTTTCCGGGATACATAGTCCAACTTTCATTGGTGTCAGAGCAAGGTTATCTTGCTGCCTTATTTTTGTTTTTGTTGTTCTTGGTGAGTTGTGGATCAGAAACATGAGTGCCAAAGGTTTTGTCGTCATATGGCAAACCTCCGAAAAAATTATTGGCATGATTCCTACGCCAAAAAGGCACTCTACAGACTAGGGTATTTTGTGTTGTTTTGGAGCACTAATATGAACCAGAGGATGAGGTATTTATCTAAGGCATACCCTAGTGATATTTTGTGTTTTTGAGAATAGTACCTTCCTGCAAAATTTTAGTGGGAGATCATGGGCGAATTGAGAGTTATAAACTCATCATTGAGGAGTGTTAGTTCTGATCCTGCAAAATCTATGAATTGTATGCTTCCACCAAGAAAATATTTTTATTTTTAAGAAATATCTGACTGTAACTCACCCAAATTGAGTCTACTTTCAAACAAAAATAATTTCATGGAGAAAACCCTTGTATAAAAGATAGTGTTATTTTATTGAAGGGTGGTCATAAGTTGTTTTCTGCAGCGAAAACCATTTCTAGGTAATGTGAATGTCATGATTTAGTATCCCCTCGTAACATATTGATTTCAGACCCACAATGAGTTTTTTATTTCCATTTTGAGTCTATTTTCTAACATATATTATTTGAGAGAGAAACTCTATGGGAATTTGGGAATTTAGGAATAAGGTTATTTTATTAGAGAAAGGTCATCCTGAATTTCTGCAGTCTGATGTGATTTATTGTAACGAGAATATCCTTATTTTTCACGCCTACTTAACAGAGTGATAAGAGGCCTGCAAAAAGACATTTGTTGCCATTTTGTGTCTACTTTGAAATAAAAAAAAGGGTTTGAAAGGGAAACAGAATGAGGGTAGAGAGAAAAAGGTGCCCAATTTTTAAACTAAATATTTGTGAACTTTATCAACTTCAAATTGGTATCATTATATTGTGGATCACAAAGAATTGCAAAAGCTCAAAAATAATAAAATTTTGATATTTCAATTACAAAAGATTAATCAGTATTCAAGGTTTAACATTAATTTGTGAGTAATTTTGGCCAGGGTGCCAATGCAGACATAACTACTAATTTGACCAATTAAAGGATCAGTTATATAATTGAAAACATAAGTGACCCTATGTACTGCCTCTATGATTCATCTTCATCATCAGAGCATTTTCCCAACTATTTGGAGAATTTGCCTCTATAATTAAAAATAATAATAGTTTAATTTAAATTTTCCTATTTAATAATATTTTCAAATATTATCTTAAATTTATAATTCAAAAGTTAATAGATTTAATTAATTATTTAATAATTTGACCACAAAAAAAAAAGAAATCTACACATTAAAAAGAAACGTTAATATTGACATGAACATGCAACTGCACATTATGTTCAGCAGAATAACCATTGCAATGGAAACACTTTGCAAGATCCTTTTATGAATTTTAGTATGACAAATTAGTTAACTTTGACAAAGTTTCAAAGCTTTTAGATGCCTGAAGTATGGGATGATCAGAAGAACCTCTATCATCAAAGACAAAGTGCCATATTCTATCAGTTAGAGAATTTCCTTGTTTCTTTTTTGGGTGGTGGTTACTATCAAGTAGGGAATGATGACCCAAGAAGATAGCTGATTATTACTGAGATGATAAAGTTAATTGGTCCATCATATGATTGGATACCTCAAGATCAATCATGAAATCAGAAGATATTTCTTGAAAACAAACAAGTCTCCAGTGAATCTCGACTCTTTTATAAATTTTTCCCTAATGCTTGAAATGTGCAAGTAACCGAGTTTTCTTGGCAATGATCAGGCTGACTCAGCCATGGACCAAGTAGATTTTTTAAACTAAGAAACATATGAACAAACGGAATGCATAAATGTATCATACACATACACAAGTAGAAACACATAAGATTCAAAATCATAACCTTGAGGTGGATACAAAGTGTTCAAGAAATATGGCAACATTAATATTTTTTATTTCATTGTATTAATGACAATGCATACACACAGCATAGAAAAGTGTATGAAGGTAGCATGCCTGTACAGAACAGCCATGCAGACATGTGCTTATGTTAAAAGACCATAACAAACTGAACTTCAACTTGCCCTCTCTAGACAAGTAAAAAGAGATATGTTTGTTTTTAAGGAGGAACAGACCTGTTATGGATGACAGGATGTCACTGCATTCAGCATTCCTGTCACATATGGACTCAAGTATTTGCACTCCCGTATTACTGCATAAAATACAAGCACGGAAGAATTAATAAGTGAGACAAACATCAGTAAAAATTGCCGCTAAGTGACTACACAAAAGTAAAAAAGCAAACCTCCGAAAATTAAGCTGATGGATGCCCATGGTGGTTAGCATCTGTTCCACAGAGTAATAACACCATTTATTCATCAGCTACTGTTTCTCACTTGCCTGAAGCATGTTATGTGGACACATATATACCTGATCAAGATGCAGGCTAACTGCTCTCAGAACAAATTGGGAACTGACATGATCCAAATAAGATATGGGGCATAGAAGAGCAGCTCCTGCAACCATTTCGACTACTTCTGACCGAGTAAATGCAGCCAGAGCCATAATGGTTCCCTATCATGAGAAACAAAATATATGAACAATATGAAGATTCAGGACCCCCATGGAATCATCAGATGTTGAATTTAGATATGTTGAGGTATAAGCTTGTGAAAAACCACCTGTGAATGCCCCACATAGAATATTTTTGAATTTGTCGCTGAATGTATAAAATTAATCATTTCAGCAAGATCATACAAAGCCAATTCCTCCCAACTCCAGTCCCAAAATTCCTGCAATAGATAACCAAGTGATGGTAAAAGCCCTTAGTACAGATTAGTTCCCTTTTTAAGTGCCAACCAGATGACCATAATAAAGAGAAAAGAGAATTTCGTCCGGAAAAGTAGAGTGGTAAAAAACATGCACACCTTGTCATTTTCAGAAAGAGAGTTGTGGCCATGGCTCCAACGTGTGCCACGTACATTCCCAACCCACACATCAAAACCGGAATCTGCAAGTATAAAACCCAGCGACTGTTTGACAGAATTCTCAAACCAAGTGTCTCCACCCTATCCATGCAATGATGCCATTTAAACAGGCAAGTCAGCATGCAAGATAGCAGGTCCCATATAAGAAAATAATAATAACAAAAAAGAATAGAAAATAATGATTATTAACAAAACATGCTCCAGGCAATAGCACTGTAGTATCTAATGATAAAACAATTGAAAATGTGAAAGTGAAATAGCATAAAATCTGGAAATTTAGCATAAATGGTCAAATTCAAAGTGTCCATCATAAAACTCACTCTCAGATTTTGCACATCTTTTTTCTTTCTATGTGAGCAACAAATGAACTAAAATAATAATGCAACATAGAACTCTTTGCCATCCCCGACCCCAACACTGAAAGGACCCTTTAAACTGCCTGCCCTACGAAAAGGTCATGAGGAACCTTCAATTGCAACCAACACTCCAAGAAAAGGACACACACTGGGAAAGGCAGGCAGCCATCGGCTCCATCATTTTTCTATTCAGTAACACATTGCCCCTTCCCAACTTCAACCCGATCCCAAGCCGGTCTTGCCGGTCCCAACCCCGGAGAAAAGAGGAAGGCTAGGTTACGTTATCAGCCTGCATAAACTTTTGCCACATCTACTTCGTGAATCCTGAGCAAAAAGATCAGCGGAACATGATTTGTGTAACCGACCCCAAATAGTTAATATAAGACTCGGATGATGATGATGATGAACATGTTGCCTCTACTGATACATAATATATAATAAGCAAAATTGTTGCAGTAATAATATGCTAAACACAAAGTACATCATCATCATCATCATCATCATCATCATAATATGTAATAATTGGGGAATGACAACATGTTCTCACCAAAACAGTTCGGTGTCCTGCCCAAATAAAAAACCACTCTTGAGATGTGCAGGGGATTCTACAAAGTTCCAAATAATAGTGAAGCGTTCTAATAATAATGATATTTTGAATAACATCATCATCAATGGTAATGTTGTCAATAACTAGAGTAATACATATTGAGCAGGTTTCACACTAGTAGTCATCTTTCTTTTCCGTTTTGAAGTAATTTGAAGCCTTCCAATAGTACATTTTGAATTTTTTTTAATATAAATTATCTGGATATGCTCTTTCTCTCAAGGTAATGGCTTGGTAAACAAATTTGCCAATTTGTCTTGGGCATATCTTTGATAAGTACAAATCCATCACAAACTTTTTTGTGCTTTTCTGTTTTTTAATCGGTAACACAATTTCATTGGTTGAATAAGATGAACATGTATAGAGATGTAAATGTAAAAATTGTACATGCATATTTTCTTTACGTTCTCAACTTATCCTAATGCAGAAACCATGGATGATATGCAAAAATTACAACAAATGCTTAGTCCTGTTTCAATTACAAGGTTGGCACTTGTTAGCTTTCGTGATGGCACACTAATATTATTTCAACAAAGACTGGAAGGTAATGTAAGGTGAACTGAAATATCAGTTAATAGAGCTGGAGCATGGAGTCATATGATCTCCCTGGGTGTTGTTGGCATGTTACTATTCTCAGCCTCTGCATTGGAATAGGGAACTGTTGTTGTAAAACAAAAAACAAAGGGATCCCAGAACGTAATGGACTACATCAGACATCCCGCAAGTCAAACTACACAGGAAACAAGTTGGATATGTGATTGCGTATAGCATGCCAGACAACATAGTGACCCATTAAGAACAATGTGCGAGTACATCTCCTATCATATTATTTAAAGATAACTTTTTCTGGGGTAGGCGAGCAGGGATTCAAATAGTGGACTATTATAAATGATAATTTGGCGCAAGTTATATTCTGGAGTACTCTTGGGTGTTCCAGTTAACCCCTAACATTTCGCATATGTATACACATGCAGGAGCATGTGCCAATGTATATTTATATATTATCTCTAGGTGAAATAGGACTCACCAAGAAGTCACAAACATGCACGCATGAATGCATGCACACATGTACATGTGCACGCCAAGCACGCACACACCTTTTGTACAAACCCAAAGGTCACCTAGTCATTCCATTACATGTTTCCCCAGTAATACTAGAGTACACTTAAGCAACCACAACAACCAATCCAGAAAAAGAACCCTACCCGGTTAATTCCATATTAAGTGCAAGAATCAATGCTTGGAATTCCCATCCCATGATTCAGATAACAGCATCAAGTAACAATATTAAAAAAGTCACGAGCAGCAATACAGAAAAGGATACAAACCACAAGAAGCAATCCAGAAAAAGAATCCCACCCAGCTAATCCACATTAAGTGCAAGAATCAATGCTTGTAATTCCCATCCCATGATTCAGATAACAGCACAAGGTAAGAAGATTAAAGAACTCAGAGAAGCAATACAAAAAAGGATACATATTTCATTACTGAAAAGAACACAATTTATTCTCAATATAAATGCAAGACAAGTGAACTTACGAAGCCAATACATTAGGGCAATACAAAAAAGGATACATATTTCATTACTGAAAAGAACACAATTTATTCTCAATATAAATGAAAGACAAGTGAACTTACCAAGCCAATACATTAGGGCAGTGACCACACGATTCATTCATATATTCTTTGAGAACTAACTAAGCATCTTAAAATCACACAAAACCTTTTTTTCCCGCTAAGTAAAACACCATTTCTCAAGTTGTGTGTGTCTTCCTTGCACAGGGGCCATGCTAATCTTCTCTATATTATTTTAATTTATCGGATTTGGAAGAAACAACCCACACAAAACCCAATATATGTGCCAGATTTCAAATGAAAATGGAAACACATTCCCAGTTTGTTTGCCAAAGCAAACAGCAGCAATAGCCATGGGAATATTAAGATATTGTTAAACTTTTCATTGAGCAATTCCTCAAATGTCCTTTTTCATACTCTTTAACCAGTTGATGACAGAACAAATGTCCTAAATTTCACCACAAAAATTAGTCAATTAAGTTGAAAGAGATAATTGAGCAGTAAGATACATTACCACTTCAATCTTTTAAGATTTTTACCTGAAAGAGTCCATGCTGCAGGAAAACTGGAGGGCCTGAAAGGGCATCTCTTGTATTTTGGCCGTGAGAAATACGTTGCACAGCTAACAGATAACCATCCTTTGTTTCAACCTGAAGCAGCATAATGAAGTTCAGTACAATCAAAATCATAGGAGAAACAATACATAGATACACATTCTTAGGGTATGCCATTTTTCAACTATTTTGCAACAAATATTGAGCGGCGGTTATCAGTTCTGACCATTCCAAGTGCAGAAAATCTGTCAGACAAAACATAGACTGAGGAATGCATAATAATCCGAATGATTAGCTAACAAAGATTGCAAGTAACTCAGTCCACCACCACAATCATAATTAGAACTTAGATAAAAACAAGTGATACCTGAAGTAGAAAATTCTTCCAAAGGTTATGTTTCTTTTTTTTCAATCATTTACTTTCGAATTTTACAATGTCAGATTAGTGAATTAATAGGTTACTTTCATGTTTAAAGACATAAACTCAAGCAAAAGAAAATTTGTCTTGATCATGAAACAATTCACTGATCCAGGCAGAAACTTCTGTTATCAGCATTGCGTCTTAATCATGGAACCATTCACTGAACCAGGCAGAAACTTCTGTTATCACCATTGCTTCCGAATGATCAAATGCCATGAGACCAACAGAGAAGAGAAAAAACATATCTTACTCTTATTGTAGTGCCAAAGAATTGAAACAAAAATTCAGAATGATTTAGTTAGAAGCTGTCTCAACTCAGTCAAGGGATCAAAGTGAAAATGCATATACTCAGCCTACCAATTATGACAAGACCAGAACCCCAGTACTGTTGAAAATCATTATGTTGGCCTTTTTAATAATCTTTGCAAGTTACTCAGATATATCTTTGCAATAACATAATTATCCTTTGTATCCATAGGAGTAATTATCTCATTATTCCACTCCTTTCTACATCTCATATATGCATATGGTTACTGATTAGATTCAATGGGTTCATCATTGCACAAGATTGCAAATGTCAAGAATATCTTCATACAACTGACATGCATCCCATGCAGGGATCATTTCTTCCTCTCACTTCAGAGTTTTTGTCAGATCTCAGACTTCATGCGAAGTTGTCTACAAATGGGAATATGTTGCCAATATTTAGAATCATTCCACTGTGTCCTTAGGCACCTTTCATGCAACTCCACTCTGGTAGACAACACGACAATACTAAAACTTTCTTTTGATTTCAATGTTAGCCGTGTGGAAGCATTGACCAATCTCCTAGGAAAGGTCTGTACCACTAGTATCTACATTGAATTCTTCTCAAAGTTCTAATTTTCAGCCATTCACAAGATCCAAGATTTTCCTTTTGCTCCGGATTCAGTATCCTTTGGCATGATTAAACAAATCCTTTTTTGTGATTAAATAAAATCTTTTTGGTGTCTAATTTGTCAGAGAGCTTCAAGAAGACTACCATCAAAAGGCCATCATTTTGACCATCTGCCTTCCCCTATCAACTGGAGATGAAGCTGGAGGTACAAAATATGAAGAGATTTGCAATTAAACTTAAGTCAGAAAGTCAGCTTATGTTGGTCTATAACATTTGATGAAAATATTATGATATTTTTGCAATTTTTATCCACACTATTTGCTGTGCAGGCACACTGATAGGGGAACTTTTTTGTGCGATGAACTTTCCCTACTAAACCATTTGAGATCAAACATTAGTTTTCCGGTATTATCTAAAATGATGAGATCTTTCCTCAATATGAGTTGTTTCGAGGGGAATGATGTAAAGGAGAGGATTTCATTTTTAGCATAGACGGATCATTTTACTCAGGAAGCTTTAATCATTTCTTCTTTCAAAACAGCTCCACTTCTCCTTTTGTCGTCTCCAAACACAAAAGCTTAGTTCTTTTGCGTGTTGTATGATTGCTTTTTTGGCTAGACTAAAATTTTCACTATGTGCATAATATCTCACTATACTTGAGGTAGGTTTTTAGCGAGTGATTTAATTGGAAGCATATTTAAGTTTCTTGACGCAAAACGTTTTTACCCATTCTGCTCAACGGCTCTTTTCTCTGCTTTTGTGAAAACCATGTATTTTGTACAATAAACTACTGAATTCCATGGAACCAAAACCATAAAAGTTAATAACAAAAAGCACTCAGTTTTGGTGTTGGCATCTCGATGGCTGAAATTATTACAAACCTCACTAATAGAAAGAAAAAATTTCATTAAACATCCATTTCACTGATCCAATTAAGTCAAAATAATTCAGAATTACAGGGAATCAAAAGAAAATAAAAATCTTAAAAAGAAAATGTTCACAATTAAAACAGGTACAACTATACAAAGAAATTACATAACATGAGAAAAGAGAGGAAGGACAGAGATTGAAGTACAGAAAATAACCAATGAACAATATTGAGAATCAAAATACAATTCACATACCCGGAGCGAAGGAACTGAAGTACAAGCATGGAAAAGAGAATCGAAAATGAAAATAAAAGCAATCGCAAAATAAATTCAGAGGAAGAGAACGGATAGAGAGGTTACCGTGTACTCCGAGCATGGATAACCTAGGGGAATAATTAACTGATGGCAGAGGCCATTTGCAGGATACTCAGAGATTAGAGTCTCGATTACGATCGAGTGGCAGAGCCCAAATAAGAGAACAAAAAATGCAGGGAGGAGGCAAACGCAGAGGGACATTTCTGTTCAAATTCTCCTCCCCAGAGTGATTGAAAGATAAGAAGTGGACGATGGGTGGTTTATTCAGTTGTCGTTAAAATATCTGTTGCTTGCTTTTTGAACGGCGGCATCAAAAATGTCAGATGGGCGACAGCACGTGTTGTAGGAGGTTCGAGGTTCCATTTTGCTGGTTTTGTTTACTAGTTTAGTCTAGCAGTCACTGATGTCGAGGACTGCTTAAGAAACTGGTGTCTTTGACCGTGGTCTGCATCTCTTTCCTGATCTGACCGTGCATCTCGTTCCTCTTATTCCTCTCTCTTTTTTCTCTCTCTCAAACTTTACTATCATTATCACTAAACCTTCAAAACTCCAAAACAGTTCGGGCCTATAATCCCCACTGGCCTATCTAACAAAAAAAATGTGCATATTGTCGCCCTAGTCTTTTCTTAAGCTCTTGCTCCGAGTCGCCTAGGTCCAATGGCCTCTGTATGACTTTTCCGGGCCTTTTCTTGGCGCTTTTGATCCTTGTATTTTTCGATCCAAAACCGCTACAAATCTTATAGATCTGACCCTTCTTTTTCTTTTGTAATCTACTGGAAGTGCCAGAGCTAAATATCACACCTACTAAATCTTTAATAATTGTTCATTCTAAACTAGACTAAGCAATCAAGAGATAAACATAAAACAAAATATCGTGCAGTGTCGCAAATGACGAAACTATTATTTTTCTAGATCCATAACCTTCTAACGGTAAGTCCAATTTTGATGATTTTTGGACCGTTAGAAAGCTATGACTTCAGGCTTCGATTTCAGGTTTTCGGTCATTGAATTGATACATGCGGTAGTTTACTACATTCATTAGGCTCATGAATATGTACGATGATGATCTTGGGGTATTAGGATATGTTTCGGGTGACTTTGGAACGACTCTAGGAGGTCTAAGTCCACTAGGCTCAATGTAGAACCTAGAACTAAGGCTTTCGGTAACCCCATTAGCCTGAATTTATGGGGGTGTCTACTCTGGTATATGACAAGATCTCTTAATCCTTTGGGAGGAGCCTAACTGCCCAATTTGTGGGAAGTATAAATGACTGCATTTGATGGGGTAAGCTCTTCATACATGAACCCCATCAGAAATTTTCGTATATGCTGTAGGTACCTATCTCTCCATTCAAAAAAATATTGGTGTTGGCATTTATGTTAGCCTTGGCACTTCAAATTGTTTGAATTCTATCTAATGGAGGGATCAAACAGTTAACTATGGTCTCTACAGAGTCATATGCCTGCATTAAGAGTAAAGAAGAAACGGAAGTGCATTAAGAGTAAAGAAGAACCAAGAAACCTGAGAGGCTAACTCCTCGGCTGACACCTGAGAAGCTAACTCCTCGGCGTCAATTTGTCTTCTCTTTCAATTTCGGTTGATGTAAGTTTGTTGCAATTTTTCTTTACAGTAATAAAGTTCTTCAATATTTGTACAAAAAAAAAAAAAGAATTGGAAGAAACCTTAAAGGATTGGGATGGGGTGCCAATAGACTTGAAAGATTGGAAGTGGAAAGCATCAAAATAAAGGCTGGCAACCACAAAAGGGGGGTTATTATGAAAAGAAATGAAATACAGTGCCTCAAACTGTAACTACGGCACGGCAAAATGAGAATGCAGCAATAACCAATATCTAGCCCATTGTTGTAACCGTAATGAAAAACATATCCCACAAGTGATATCCAGGAAACCGGATCAAAGTGATAGGGTATTGTGGCTTGTCTAATAGGCTCCAAAGGTGCAACCCTTAGAGAAAAAGTTGCACTGAGTTCAACAGAGGCCAACACTAGAAACCGAAATTGCTTAACCTCGGTCAAACACACTCTAAGGGCAGATTGTGAGGTAAAATTTGCACAAGATTGACTACCAAATGACACTTAATTTCAAGTTTAAAGCAGCATGTTCTCTGATTTCTGGAATCCCAATTTCCGACGACTTTTCAAAATTGGATAAGCGCTCAAATGGTGACCAAATTGACAATTTTCATTGCAAAATGTTCGCAACAACATCCTATTCAATGTATGATAAATAAAATAATCTAAGGCTTAATGGAACGAACTACACGAAGATTTGAAATTTTCAAGTTTTGAAAGTTGACCTGAATTTTGGATCGTGATCGAAGAGTACAATTCGGACTTCATAATGCATATCAAAATGGTCGTGATGATTTGAATAACATTTCTACGACAATAAATCGTCCGAAAGATCACCGAAAAGATGGCAATGGCATGGGCCTTTTTGAGAGCGAATAATTTGCCATTTTTCACTTTCAACATAGGGAATTTACTTTTAATTCAAATTAATTGTAATTTTAGTTAATTTGAGTAACTTTTGGGCATGCACCCATGTTTTAGTGGATGTCTATATAAGCTTGTTAGTTCATTTTTGTAAGGACTCTTCAGACTTTTGAAATTTTGATCATTTTGAATCATTTGGCTTGAGAAATTTAAAATTGAATGAAGCTTGAGTTCTATTTTCTCTCAATTTTCTTGTTTCAAAGGTGAGAAGAGAGAATACTTTGGTTAGAGAGAGAATACCCATAGGAATCTAGGCTTCCAACCCCCAAAGTTCTAACTCCTAAACTTTTGACGCCAAAAGTTTTAGACTGTCAACTTCCGAACCAAGCACTCTGACCCGGGTTCGCAACTAGGTGCACGGTTCTCTTTCTCTAACTTCTCTCTCATATTTCTCTCTCCTCTCCCTCGGGCATGCGGCCTAAGCCTTGGGCTCACTCCCATTTCTCTCTTTCCCCTCTTCTTCTCTCCCCTTCTATTTCTCTCTCTCCCTCTTCTTTTCTCTTTTGCTCTCTCTTCTTTTCTCTTTCACTCTCACTTCTTTTCTCTTTCGCTCTCACTTCTTTTCTCTCTTGTCTCTCTCTCCTGTCCCTCGAGCCTGCGGCCCGTTCTTATTTCTCTCTCCTCTTCTTCTCTCTCTTCCTTTCTCTCTCCTTCTTCCTTTCTCTCTCATTTTTCTCGCTCTCCTCCTGCCTCTCACTTTCTCTCCCCTACCTTCCTCTCTCTTCCCCCTCTCCCTCTCTTGAGCACGTGACCCAAAGCCCCGTGCCCATCTCTCAGTCTTTCTATCTTTGTCTCTTCCCTTCACTCGGTCCCTCTTTCTCTATCCCTTCTCTTGGTCTCTCTTCTCTCTCTCCCACTCTCTCTCCTCTTTCTCTCTTCTTCTCTCCTTCTCTCTCTCCTCTGTCTCCTTTTTCTCTCTTCTTCTTGCTCTCTCTACCACATCTGGCTCTCTCTCCTTCCTTCTCTTGGGCCTGCGACTTAGAGCTGCATGCCACGTTCTCCCTCTCTCTCATGTCTTGATTCTGGCGATTGCTAAACTTGTCACTTTAAACTTGAAATTAAGTGTCATCCAGTCTCCAATCTTGTGCAAATTTCACCTCATAATGTTCCTCTTTGTCTCACGGTAGCAATGTGCCAATTTTCAAGATGATCCGATGCCAAGATATCAAGATATGGCTATTCGATCAAAGTTATCTCCTTATTTTTAAAATTCTGCATCACGGGTTTTTTAATTCAACTTCTCTGACCTAAGACTTGATGGATCAGACTACACGAAGATTTGAAATTTTCAAGTTCTCAAAGTTGGCTGTAATTTTGGATCGTGATCGAAGAGTACAATTCGGACTTCATAATGCATATCAAAATGATCACGATGATTTGAGTAACATTTCTACGGTAATAGATCGTTCGAAAGATCGCCGAAAAGCCTCCAAATTGACCCCAAAGGATCGCAATGGCATGGGGCTTCTTTGAGAGGGACTAATTCGTCATTTTTCACTTTCTTCATAAGTTTATTTTGGTCATTTTGGCAAAAAGCGAGAATTTACTTTTAGCTCAAATTAACTGTAATTTTCGTTAATTTGAGTAACTTTTGAGCATCCACCCATGTTTTAGTGGATGTCTATAAATGCTTGTTAGTTCATTTTTGTAAGGACTCTTAAGATTATTGAAATTTTGATCATTTTGAATAATTTGGCTTGAGAAATTTGAAATTGAGTGACGCTCGAGTTCTATTTTCTCTCAATTTTCTAGTTTCTACGGTGAGGAGAGAGAATGTTTTGGTTAGAGAGAATACCCCTAGGACTAAAGGCGTCCAAATCCCAAAGTTCCGACTCTCAAACTTTCGACTCCAAAAGTTTCAGACTCCCAACTTCTGAACTAGGCACTCAGACCCAGGTTCGCAACTAGGTGCACAATTCTCTTTTTCTCTCTCTTCTCTCTCTCGTCTCTCGTGGGCTCGCAGCCTAAGCCGCGGGACCACTCCCATTTCTCTCTCTCTCTCCCCTTCTCTTTCTCTTTCCCTGTTTTATTCTCTTTCTCTCTCACTTCTTGTCTCTCTCGTTTCTCTCCTCTCCCTTGAGCCCATAGCCTAGGTTGCGGGCCCATTCTCATTTCTCTATCTTTCTCTCTCATCTTCTTCTCTCCCTCTTCCTTTCTCTCTCTCACTTGTTCTTTCTCTCACTGTGTCTCTCTCTTTCTCTTTGCCCACCTTCCTCTCTCTTCCCCCTCTCCCTCTCTCTTGGGCATGCAGCCCAAAGCCACGATCTCATCTCTCTCAGTCTTCCTTTATCTCCTCCCCTCTACTCGATCCCTCTTTTTCTCTCTCTCCTCTCGATCTCTCTTCTCTCTTGCTCCCCCTCTCTCTCCTCGTTCTGTCTTCTTCTCTCTCTTTCCCCCTCTTCTCTCTCCTCTTTCTCTCTTCATGGGCCTGCAGCTTGGACCTGCAGGCCACTCTCTCTCTCACACAATCTTTGCATCTCTGTCCCCTTTGTATGCCTTCTCCCTTTCTCTACGCTCTCACACAAATCTCTTTCTCCTCCCTTCTCTTGGGTATTCGACTTAGAGCTGCAGCCCACGTTCTCTCCTTCTCTCTCTTTGTCTTTCTTATTTTCTCTCTTTTCTCTCCCACGTTCTCTCTTTCTCTCTCTCTTATTTTTTCTCTCTTCTCTCTCACACAATCTCTCTCTCCCCTGTCTGCTTTCTCCCTCTCTTTGATTTCTCTAAAAAAACTCTCTCTCTATGCCACATCTCACTCTCCCTCTCATCCCTAACTTCTCTCTTTCCTGTTCTTCCCTCTCTCTTCACAGGGTTAGAGCCATTGGTCATGCTCTCTCTCCTATCTTATTTATCCCTCTCTCTTCTCTCTTTATCAATCTCTCTTCTCTCTTCTCATGTCTACGCTCTCTCTCTCTCACTTTCGCTCTCTTTATCTCTCTCACTCTCTCTCCCTCTCTCTCTCTCTTTCTCTCCCTATATATATCCCTCTCAATATCTAGCTCTCTATCTTCTTCTCTTTCCCTCTCCTTATCTCTCTTTCTTTCTCTCCCCTTCTCTCTCATCTTTCTCCTCTTCCCTCTCGTCTATCTCTCTTCTCTCACTATCACTCTCTTTATCTCTCTTTATATTTATCTATCTCTCTTTCTCTTCCTCTAATCTCTCTCTCGAGGCTGTGGTTCCAATCCACAAGCCCATGCTCACTCTCTCCCTCTCTCCTATCTCTCTCCTTCACTCTCTCTCTTCCCCTCTATCTCTCTCTTTCTCTCCCTATCTATCTCTCTCTCAATCTCTTTCTCTCTCATCATCTCTCTCTATTTCTTTATCTCCTTTTCTCTCTCTCGTCTCTCCCCTCTCCCCTCTTTCGTTTATCTCTCTTATCTCTCTTTCTTCCTCTCTTCTTCCCATTCTCTCTCTCTCTCATTCTTCGTCCCTCTTTTCTCTTTATCTCTCTCCCCCATTCTCGTCTCCCTCTCTGCCTCTCTTATCTCTATTTTTCTCCCCTATTCTCGCCTTTTTCCCTTTCTCACCTCTCCTTCTCTCTAACTGCTCTACCTTTCCTTTTGATTACTCTTATTCTTTCTAATTAGGAAGTTTACTCACCCCCCATCTCTTTTAAAAAGTTTTTTCTAATAAAACCCTCACTCATTTCTTGAAATTATAAAATTCTCTCTTGTTTCTAAATTCTCTTTTATTATTTACTACCTAAAACTCTTCCACCCCTTTTCCAAAACTCTCGCACCACTTCTCTACCCTCTTATCTTCATCTTCACCATACAGTTATACTCACTTTACTTAGTTTTAAAATTTCTAGAAATTCCTCATTCCATTCATTATTACTTGTCATTCATGCATACATAAGATTCTCATTTATTTCATTACCATCATGCATCATGCATATGGGGGCTCTTCGGAAATGATTCGCGATAGGTTTAAACCTTAAGAATCTTTCGAGGTACTTCGATCACAAGTTGAGTACCTTTTCTCTGTCATCTGGTAATACCTCATGGGAGAGGTGACATCAGAAAGCTGCCCATTTTTCACCAACCTCTTCTTGATTTATTTCTTTCAACCTACATAATCTTATTTTTATAGTTTCTTTTTCTTATGAGCCTAATTTAAAGAGACACCTGAAAGCTAACAGTATAAGAGTTTAAAGCAAAACAGAGCAAGGCAAAGGAATTGAACTTAGACTGAGCTGCAGAAGCTCAGGAGGGTAAGAGGGCAACCTGCCCGGACGTGTCTTGCAAGAGCAATCCTAAACCTATAAAATTACCCATATCTTTAACATTCCAGATCATCAGGCTGAAGCACTCTACAAAGAGAGTAAATAGGAAAGGCGATACATGGTCTCCCTATCATAGACATCTTGAGGCCTTAAAAAAGCCTTTAGGGCTTCCACTAATCAAGATGGAAAAGTGTGCTGACGAAACGCAACCCTCAATCCAACCTCTTCACTTCTCCCCAAAGCCCATTCGCCTCATAAATTCGACAATAACACACCATTCAACCCCATCATATGCCTTCTCCATATCCAATTTAATAACAACTCCATGCTTGACTCAATAACCTCAAGTGTATACATTCTTGTACCACGAATACACCATCAGTAATCATCCTATCCTGGATAAAGGTTGATTGGGAACCCGAAATAAGTAAAGGTAGAATTGCCTTGAGCCACTCAGTTAAAAATTTGCAATAATTTTATATAGGCTTGTTAGAAGGCCGATAGGACGAATGTTACTAAGCTCTGAAATAACTGACTTCTTGGGAATTAAAGCAATATAGGTAGCATTCACCCCCCTTAAAAGTTTACCTCCGTTCATGAAACCTCGAACTATTAGCAAAATTTTCCCACTCACAAAAGACCATAATTTTTGCAAAAAATAGAGTGGAAAGTCATCAGGTTCTGGTACTTTGCCCCTCAGAAGTGAGAACACAATCTTTCTAAGATTTTCTAATGAAACTTCAATCCCCAAATGTCCAGCCACGCTAGCAAATAAAACCTTAAAAGGAACCGTCCTAGGCATAAAAAGGAGCTAAGAGGTAAAATTGTTATGAAGTGTTGTATAATTCCTTTTCCCCAATCAACACTACCATTTTCATCAATGCTAGGAATTGAGAGTCCCGAGATATCATTTTGCCTCCGTCTTGTGCTATCTATGGCCTGAAAGAATTTAATATTAAGGTCTCATTCTTTCAACCATTTCACCATTGATCTTTGTTTTCAATAGATCTCATCCATTCTCAGGTAATCATGAAGCGAAGCTAACATGGCCTTTATCTCCAATAAAATGTTTTTAGTTAAAACTTACATTTTCCTGAATGTTAAGATCAATCAATTGTATATCCAATAACACCCTATCAATTTTAGTTTTCAATTGATATCTATACTCCACTTTCCCAGCAATCAATTTATGCTTAACGTTCAATAGCTTATTATGAAGCTGAAAATCCAAAGTGTTAATAACTGTGTTTTCTTATGTGCTCCTAATTAGGTCAATCACATCCCTCTCCTCCAACAACCCTAATTCTAAGCTAAAGGGTTCAACCCCCAAACAATCTAGCTCATGTTTAGAAGGATAGGAATATGATATGAAGATAACCTGGGTAAGGCCCTACTCATCAGTCAACATGAATCGGTCCAGTTTGGACATAATAAAATTGATCAAACTATTGTTGAACCATGTGAAATTTGCACCCAGAATTGGCAAGTCAAGAAGATTGTGCCTTTCAATAAGACCATTGAACAATTGCATCATAGAATTAACTAAGCAAGCAGAAGTTGTTTCCCTAGGCCGTCTAATAAGATTAAAGTCAATCCCAACACAAATAGGCAAATGAAAATCATTCAAACCATCGACAATATCCTTCAAAAAACCTCCTTTTTGTGTAAAAACATTAGGACCATAAACATTGATGGGGACCCAAGAAAAACCAGGCATATGTCCCTAGAAGAAAACCGACAACAATCTATCCGACCAGACAACCCCAAAACATTGCAAGAGCGAAGACTCCCATAAAACCCAAAGACCCCCCTAACGCACCTACAGAATCAATGCCTACTTAGCCAATAACCCAAAACTCCATACTTCCCTAAACCAAGGTCACAGTAGAACAAGGTAGTTTAGTTTTATGGAGAATTACGACATTAGGTTTGAACTTTCTAATAAATAAGAAAACGTCTTTTGTTGCATTTGGAATCACCCAAAAACCTTACATTCCAACTAAGAATAATCCGTGAAAGGTTCAAAAGTAGAACCTGGACCGTCTAAATATGGTTCTTGAAGCTGCTGGTCCTCCATCAAAGACGACTGGAACAAGTTTTTGGTGTTACTACCATCTTTGCTGCTGATCTCCACCATCTTGCCTTTGGCAATAGTAATACCACAACTTGGCCTTCTACTCTGAAAAGACCTTTCGAAACGAGTTTGACTCACGACCTAGTGTGTTTAGCTATTGCCTTTCCTTTCACCCTCTTCTTAGCATCTGTGCTGAGCCTTCGGGTTTTGTTGAAGATCTGTTGGTGGACCTCCCTATTGCACTGATGCAGGGAGAAAATAACACAGGAAAAATAAAAAGTTTCTTACATTAATCTTGAAGAAATTGAAGAAAATGTGTCGAGACGCAAGGTGGGATTGCATCACCAATTAGCAGATGGTGATTGGCTTCAAGCTCGAGGTCGAGTTTCTCCCAACCCCGAGAGAATCATGCAGAGAAAGAAAATAATAATTAATTTTTTATTATTATTAGGATTTTTGAGTTTATCTTTAACTTAAGAATAGGAGGTGCGTAGGGATAATTAGGTAAGAGTTTAGTTTTTACGTGAATGAATTGATATTTATCAATTGGGTGGTTAGTTTAGGAGTATAAATATGATAAGTTAAATTTAGGGGGGTAACCTTTCGGCAACGTGGCTATCTATTGAAGAGGGTAGGCTATGGGTAAAATGTGGCTATCTATTGAAGGGGAAGGCTTGGGATAAAACGTGGTTAGGTTAAGAGAGAAAAAATAGAGGGAGAGATAAAATAGGAAAGTCCATTGTTGATCTTTTTTTTTAATTTTTTTAGTTTATTTAAAGGGATATCTCCCTTCATTGTAAATTCGTGAATGAGTTAATAAAATTTGATCTCGTGAAGAGATTATTTTGGGGTAGATTCTCTTGTCGACCTTGAGAGAGGTATATTTTCTCAACTTTTTCTTTTTATTTTTCCCATGTTATTTTCTCCTTGCATAGTTTGGAGTGGATTCCCTTGCCAACCTTGAGAGAGGTATATAATCTCAACTTTTTATTTTTATTTTTCCCGTGTTATTTTCTCCCTGCATCATCCACCTTCTTCACAGTTTTGCGAGCCCTCATTTGCCTTTTATGGCTTGGCAACCTTCGGCTAGACGGACATTGAAAGAGAGCCCCATATGTCCCAAAATTCTAGCATATGCCCTTCTTCCTTTACCATTTTATCATCTTTTTCTTGTTCTAGACTCTTAGGCCCTATTTGAAAATATTAGAGAGAGAAACTATCTCAAATTTCAAAAATTTTTATTCTCCAAATCCAGAGAACCAAAATTCTCATCCCCAACAATCAAAGGGCCCACCTCACTTATAGCAAATTCCTCAACACCCACCCTTTTGAAAATCTTCATAATTGAATATGAGTGACCGTCCCATCTGGATTTAGAAACATTATGCATATCAAAATGTTCCAATCGGATCCACGTCTGTTTTATTTTCAAATTGGATGTGGTACGTTTAGAAATAAAGTTGAAGTATCCTTCATGATTGTCACGTATCTCACGATCGCCAACTCGACAGACCTGTCTTCTCAGACGCTCTGCAGCAAATCAGCCAGAGCTCAGAGCTCCATGGATGGAACTTTGTGAAGCAGAGGTACTTTTCAACTGCCAAGTTCCAAGCATGAAAAGATACCTCCCAAATTCTAACCCAACAACAAATTTTTCTCTTAAAAGACACATGAAGAAGGCTTCCAATGTTCCAATGAAAGGAGCTTACCTCGTACCCTCCAAAATATGTGATGAAGAACTTGCTCAACCTCATTTTCTCATGAACACAACATGATTTCCACTGAACTATTTGACCTAAGGGAGAAAAGACAAACCCCACCCTCTTCTAGCCCAATCACTGATGATGGAAATAAAGAGCCCACGATTATAGACATAGCTCCACTCTAAATCCCCTCAACCTCCTTGTTAGCAATGTAGATAAGAGGGATCACCTTACACACCATCATCGTCTTCCCCATCCATCATCTTTCTTTCTCTCTAAAAGCTTTCTATATCCCTTTATCAAATAGAGAATAAAGATATAGAAAGTTTCAAAAATTTCGAATTTCAATACAAAAATAGGAAAGATTTTTATTTTTTAAAAAAATTAGATGTAATATATAGAAAAATATTTTTGGATTTGGATGTAACAAATAAATATAAAGTTCTAAAAATTTTGAATTTGAATATAATAAATGTATGAACATCTTTTTTAAAAGTTTTTTTTTTCAAACATTCCAAATAGAGTGTTTTTAACTCTTTTTTTTTTTTATATGAAAATTTCATTCTTTTTTTGCCTTTCTTTTGAAAATATTACAAATTTTAACAAATTAACATCTACGTTATTTTTTTTCTGAAGATGTCACCCTCTAAACAGTGACTTGCTAAACTGTGAGCTTAGGATAGTCTCTAGTTTTCGAATGAGGTTTGTCTAAGGTTGCTTTCTTATATTGTACAAGTAAAGCAAGCCTATAGAATTTGCTTAAGGGTGCGGTTTCTATAAGGTTGAAATCTTAAATAATCTAATTAAGGCGCATCTCCAAATTTTATCATAACATGTAATTTTATTATAAATGTTTTTAAGATTATCTTAAAAATTATTTTCATATCTAATTAGAAAATTTTAAATTTCAAAAATGGTTAAAATCAACTAGATCTATAAAACATGTGAAAATCTTGAAAATGGACAGTCTAGATAACGTGTTGCAAGACGCACTATTTTTGGGACTCAAACTTTATTTTTTAATATTCATATATCTAGATGTTGAGATGATCAATTAGAGGTTTCTCAACATTAAAACAACCTTTCCGATAGATTTTTGAGGTGCATATGTGATTCTATATTTTAAGGTTGCAACCTTATACAAACTTTTCCCTTTGCTTAAAGATGCCCTTCCAATGTCAGAAAACTTATGATTGCTTTAATATCTATTTTCATCTCTAGTTATAAAATTTAAAATTTAGAAAATAGTATAGATCGAGTAGATAAATAAATCTTGAAAAGAGGTGGTCCCCATAATTTGTTACAATATGCACTATTTTTTGGACTTGGAATCCTATTTTTTCTTCATGTCCATACATCTCAAGTTTAAGATGATCAATTAGAGGGTTCTTTAATACGATTGCACTCTCTTTTGTGTGATTTTTTAGATGCATCCTACTTTAATAGTACAAGGTTGCAATATTATGTAGGCTTCTTCTTGGTTTTTTATACTTGCAATTATTTATGAATGATTTATTTCTAATCGTAAATACCAATACTTAAGGGTTTTTTTTAAAATATTTTTATTTTTAATCACAACTTTTCATGCTTTAAAATGCATTTTAACTTTATAAGCGGATAAATGGTATTTTTACTTCACAACATTAGTAAATTCTACTATTAGTTAAATGAACGTAAATAACTATTGTTTGCTATTTATGCGTGTGTGTGTAATTTTTTTTGTTTTTGCATTTTTGTATCTAAAAGAATTTATTTTTTCATGTGATATTAATACTTTTAATCATGTGTCCCTTCCTAATTATATATTAAACGAGAGGAGGATATCGCTTATTCTTTCGCCATGTATCTCTTTTTTTTCTCAAGTTTATCCTTCTAATTTTTATGTTGTTTCCATTTCCTCCTTATTGATTTGTTCCTTTGGATTTTATCCATATTATTTTTTATATTTATAAATTTCCATATTTACTCTCTCTCTCGCTCAACATCTCTCTCATCTTCATTTCTCTCTAAAGATTTATCCTCTTCCTCCCCCACTATTTATCCATATTTTTTCTTTATATCTCCCCCTCTTAATGGATTTTCTCTCTCAATCTCTCGTATTTATGTCTCTTCTATATTTACAGAATAATTATTTCTTACATTTACTCTCTCTCTCTCAATGTATTCATTTTTGTCTCTTTGCAAATTATTTCTCTCTCCTCTCTCTTGGCGCTTCTTGTTTTGGTAACTTCCCTTACGTCAATTATGACTACGCATCTCTCCTATATTGAAGGAACATTTACTATCTCTATCCCCTACCCCAAGCCCCAAAAAAAATACATGATCTGTCTCTCTCCCTATATTTATTCTCTTTCTCTAAGAATTTTTTCTCCCTTATTCTTCTAACAAGTGTTTTTTTTGTTTTCTAATTTCATCATTTAATTATTACGTTATTTCTATTTTGTTCTTATTGATTTATTCTTTTCAATTTTATCTATATTATATTTTATAGTTATAAATTTCCATATTTATTAATACTTGTTGTCGCTCTCAATATATTCCCTCTCATTTTGAAGTATATATAGAAAATAGACTACAAATTAGTAAATCCATCATTCACAACTCTTTATCTTTAACCTTTATAATTTGAAGGGTTGTGAAATTTAGATTATCGTACATATATATATATATATATATATATATATATATATATATATATATATATATATATATATATATATATATATATAAACTGGTAAAAAGATTGCGGAATTTATAATAAGTAAGAAAAGATTGTAGTATTATAGGTTATTAATTGCTGAAGTATAGAAATGTAATAAAGAAATGCAAATATTATAACAATAATTGGTAATACTGAAATGTCAAAAACAATCCAAGAAGTATGAGTATAATCAGAGATTTTGAAAGTAAAAACTAACTTGAACTGCATTACTCACTGATTACAAATACACAGGCTTGCGAATTTCCTCCACTCGGAAGGCAAATAGGAAGGTAAAGAGGACTGATTACAATCACACATAATCACATATAAAAGTTATGGAGGTTACCGACTTTATGAAGTTCAGTCGTCGATGACCTTTCTTAGATACAGATTGAGAGGAGAAGAAGGTAAGAAGAAGAGAAGAGATCTTATGAGAGAGAAAGTATGAGAAGATCTAGATCTAAAGAAACTGTGCAGCTGTGCTGCTGTGCTGTTGCTGCTGCTGAGATCGTCTGCTGGTATGCTGGAAGATATCCTTGATGCTCTGAATTCTTCTTGGCTGAAGAGGTATTTATAGAGGGTTTGGTCTTCAACGAGTGGCTGGTATTAATTGCTTGCCGACGAAGGAAAGGATATGATTGGCTGAAGGAGGTTGTGGCTCAGGATTGTTTGCTTGCTGGAGAAGGCTTCGTAAAGATAAGGAGATGATACGTGGCTATCACTGATTTGCTGATGGCTATTGGTTGATGTGATCTGAAAGGGAACAAGGTTGTCCTTTATGTGACGTGGCCTTTGTCGTCTTATGAAGAGGGAATCTTTTCCTGTAGAGGGAGTGCAACGTGGCTTTTGTCGTTTATGCAGAAGGAATCTTTCCTGTAGAGGGACGCGTTTTCTTTATTGAAAAGAGAATATTATATGCTGTAGTAGTCTTATCACTGTCGGTGTAGTCATATCAATGTCGGTGTAGTCATGTCGATGCTGAAGAAGGAATTGGACCACCGGGTCGGGTCATTCTGTGGGCCTTTGGCTGAAATCATCCAACAGGGGATTTCCTGATTGGACTGTTTCTTCTGATGATGTTGGTACGGCTTTATTGGGGGTGAAAACATGGAGCAATGTTTGCTCTATTTCCTCAAATGTAGCATTGGGATTTGACTGTTTCAACCTTTTGAGATAGGCTGAGAAAGTAGGGAGACTGACTGTATTATATGTAGCAGAGTTGAAGGTTGTGGGTTGCGGAGGTATTCTTTTCAAAGGTAAAGTAGCAGGATTAGTATTGAAGATATCCCACCATTTAACCTTCACGGTTTTGCCAAGTTGGGGAATGTAAGTATAGTCAAGAGTATTATTTTCAGAGATTGAATATTCCCATTTGAGAATCCAGGGAATTTGGTAGATGGCCATGAAATAAAGGTGGTAATCATCGGTTTCAGTGCAAGTATTATATTCAACAAATTTAGTTTGTAAGGCTTGAAATGGCTCTGGCATTATTTGGGTTAAGGATCCCCAGATTAAGAACCAATGTCGAAACCAGCTAGGGAATCTCTCAAGGATAGGGAATTTGAATTGGATATACCAGGAGTGTGTATTATTTTGATTTTGGTAAGCAAAGACTTTGTGCCATGCTTCAATATATTCACTATACTTATATGATTTATATTGGAATATTGGATTGAGAAGCTTTTTTCCTTGATTGGGAATGCAGCCCCAGTCTTCATATGAAAGTAACCTTTTGATTTGCAATTTTGAATATGCAAATATTTTGGTATTTTCTTGGTAGAAATGTACTATGGAAACTGAACCAGTCTCCATAAGTATGGCTTCATACCATTCTCGGTTCTTGATACCATAAGAAGAGTTCATATGGTTGGATAAATATAGGGGAGCTATTTTGCATGGGTCTAAGCCAATATGATTGTCTGAGATGATAGTTTCTGGTAAGAAAGCAATATCAGTATATACTGACTTGGGAGAATTTGAAGTTTGTTTATTGGGATACGATGCTGGGGTGAATGCTGGACTTGGGGTAACAAATGGACTTTGTGGAGGAGATTGGATTATGTATTCTGGTACATTTGTGGACCTTAAGGGTGACATAGGGGTTAGGTCAAGAGGAGAATGACTGGGCATGAGAGGCCCATATCTATTGCTTTGAATTAGGTCCATTGGCTGTTTGCCTTTGGAAGAAGGATGCATTTTTGTATTAGTAATGTGTTTAGAGATGTGCAAACCTTGAGAAAAGAAAACGGTAGGGCGAAATGATTTTGTCCTGTTGTCTTCTTTAGGATGATTAGGATGATGGATATGGTCCCCCCTGCAAAAATTCACGGGTTAAGAAGTCAGGAAGGGAATTAGAAGAACCGTGCAGATGTTCAATGGAAAAGTCGAAGGCAGATAAAATTGCTTGCCATCGAGCAAAAATTTGTTTAGAAACAAGATTTTGGACATCTTTTTACAGAATATCCTTTGCAGCTTTACTATCAGTGCGTATAAGAAAATGTTGATTGAGAATATCGGTTTGGAATTTGCAAACACAATGGATGATAGCAAGTAGTTCCTTTTTAACAGTGGAATAATTCTTTTGAGTCGGATTCCAGGCTTTTGAAGTGAACCTTATTAATTGTTCTTTAGAATTATTAAGAGATTGTTTTAAGATGCCTCCAAGGCCAAGATCAGAAGCATCGCATTCAATGATTTTAAATGCAATGGGATTAACTAGGTTTAAACATGGAAGTTCTTTAGCTTTAAGTTTAAGGCGTTGGACGGCTAAAGTATGAATATTAGTCCATGGGGGAGGATGCTTTTTTAAACGATCATAAGAGGTTTTGCATCTAAAGCAAGATTTTGGTAAAAATCACTTATGTAATTTAGACATCCTAGAAAGCGTTGTAATTCAGTTTTATCTAAGATTTTATCAGGGAATTTATCAGCAAAAAGTATTGAGCGATCAATTGGGATGATAGTTCCTTGATTTATATTGTGACCTAAGAATCTTATTTTTGTTTGAAATAAATTTAACTTAGTGGAGGAAACCACTAAACCAGATGTCTTTATTAAATGGATAAAAGTATGTAAGTGTTTGAAATGCTGTTCTATAGATTCAGAGAAGACTAAAATATCATCAATGTAAACAATCATAAATTTGTAAAAGGGATTGAATATATCATTCATGATTTTTCTGAAATTCAGATGGAGCATTTTTCAATCCAAATGGCATGACATTCCATTCGTATTGTCCAAAGGGAACATTAAAGGCTGTTTTATATTTATCTTTTTCGTTTATTTGGATTTGCCAAAAACCGGATTTTAAATCGAATTTGGAGAAGATTACAGCATGTAATAATCTATCTAATAGATCTTTTTTATTTGGAATAGGATATCGTATCCATTTTAAAACTTTATTAAGGGGTTTATAATTGATGACTAGTCGAGGAACACCTCGTTCTTGTTCAGCATTTTTGTTAACATAGAAAGCAGAACAACTCCAAGGAGAAGTACTTGGACGTATTAATTTCTTATTGAGTAGATTATTTATTTCTTTTTGACATGTTTGTAATAGTTCGGTATTCATTTGGATTGGCCTAGCCTTAGTTGGTATTTTTGATTCATCAAAACTAGTTTCATATGGTAATCCTACTATATGTTGTTTTCGATGCCAAAATGCATTGGGTAGTTCATTACATATTTCTTTTTCAATAATATTCTTAAGATGTTGTATTTTTTGTATTATTTCAGCAGATTGGAGGTTTTCGCTTATAATCTTATGTTTGATTTCCAATTGTAATGATCCTAAGAAGCTTTCTTTATTTTTGATATTTTGTTTAACAGTATTTATTTCTTTAATTCTTGGTTTATCAAGAAATTCAAATCTAATGGGTGTACCATGTATATTTGTTTCAAGGCCTGTATGGGAAACTGTAACTGGATATAATAAAGTAAGAAAAGGGACTCCTAAAATTACAGCTTGACTGAGTCCTTTGACCATGATGAATGGAGTAGGGAAGCAATGTCCTTCCGTACATATTTTTGCATTGGAAAGTTTGTATTTGATAAATAGTCTACTACCATCGGCTGTATTAAGGATTTGGGTGGTTTTATCAAAATATTTAGTAGGAACTAATCCTTCATTAAGACAATTTAAATCAGCTCCCGAATCTATTAATGCTAAAGATTGAAACTCAAATTCATCATTTATTACAATAGTTATTAATACAAACCATTTTTGTGTGATTACTTTATTTATTATATTAACCGAATGTCTATTGGATGAAGATTCACCACAATGTATTTGATCTAAATAATCATTAGGATGATTTGAATAGTCATTGGGATGATATGATTTGAGTAAATGATTGAATTCTACAATGTCTTCCTCAGTCTGTATTCCAGAAGTATTATGAAGTTCAAGAATTTGAATTCGTGTTTTTAATTGGGATAATTCGATTTTGACAGTATTAACCTCAGCTTTGAGTTCAGCAATAGTGGGTTCTTTTTGGGTAGCTTCATGCTGACTGATTCTTTTCATAATATCAGAAAAATTATAATTATCAGGAGGTTTAATTAATGGTGTATGTTTTGTTTTTGATTTAGTTAGATTTATGAATTGAGTAATTATTTCTCTTTTTTCATTGGGATCGGATATTTTTTCTATGAAATCTAGAATTAGATTATCTTCTTTTGTTAATGTATGAATATCAGATGATATAGGACAGTTGCATATTTCATTAGCATCGTCAATATCCGAACTGTTATTTGACCAATAAAAATCATCATTATGTATTGTACCTATAAAGGAAGTATCACTACTAGAAGAAGTAGTATCCGAACTTGAACTTTCTGAATCATATAGCTGAATAATATCGTAGATTTTATTTCTAATGGATTCATCTAAAGTAATCGAGTCTAATTTTTGTTTAACTTTACATTGGCTTTTGTAATGGCCTACTTTTCCGCATTTATAACAAACAGGTAATTTTTTCTTATTTGGAAATGATTTAGAAGCAAATCGTTTTGTGAATTTCTTATATTTTTTCTGCTTAGTTGGAAATGATTTATACGTTTTATCAGGTTTATCTCGATGTTTTTTCCTTTTATATACTTTATGTATTTTATGCGGTTTGGTTCTATCTATATGTCCTTGGTCCATATGATAGCCAAATTGCTGGCAAAAATCTCCTAATTCTTTCTTGCCACTTAGATTTTGCCTTTTGAGTTTTAGGTCTGTGCATAGGGCTAAGCCTTCAGCACAAATTTCTGAAGATAACTCGCCTAAAGTATATTGGGAATAATTGATCATACCGCTATTTTTATTTTTGAGACGTTCTTTTACTTTTTCAGCAAAGAGGTAAGGTAGTCCTGCTACAAATTTTTCTTTCCAGTGATCTAGGTGACTATCTTCTCGTATAAGTAATCGGGAGAAAAAGACGTCTTTATACCATTTATAATGTGACAATGTTGGACATCTTAAATTGGATAGAAGATCAGCAGTTCTTGCTGCGAGTATTGATGTATTCCCTATGAAATGAAGAGCAATGGTGTATATTAGAGAATTGACAGCATCACTCTCAGAATATACCATATCCTGATTATGTTCATTTTTTGCTGTCCATTGCCTAGTATTGGTTAATATATTTTGTTTTGTTTGTTCATTTAAATATGAATCCCACCATCCTCTCAGCCATCCAGTGAAGCCTGAGACTATAGCTTTGGCTATTTCTTAGTCATGGCTTCCAGCCATTTTACAAGCAGATGCATACATAGTCATATGCTTCATTGTATCTAGGATCCTGTGATCAGAGATACCGTCTATATTCCAATCTATGATGGTTCTTCCAGAATATGTAGAAGTATGACTTGTTAAGTCTTCTTCTAATTGTATATCAACAGGAGTTGGTCTCTTATAATATGGGCGAGCATTTATTGGTTGCCAATTTTTACTATAATTAATCCGATTGATACTTTCTGGGATAAGTTGTATTTCTGAAAATGCCTTTTGCATATTTTGTATGGTATTGGCAATTGATGGTCCTATAGATGGTTCTATGATTTCATTGGTTTGGAAAAGTGTTTCTTCTTGTAATGTCATAGTATCATGTTCAGGGATTTTTTCTTTTCCTTTAGTACCATCTGGGAGAATAGGGGCGGATATTACTATTGTTGGTTTAGGTTCTTTTATTTCTAATTTTGATAATTTAGAAATTAGTTGTCCCATAAGGGTAGTATTATCTTCGCCTATAAGAAATTTTTCTTTATTCAAATCAGGAGGTGGTTTGAAAAACAATTGTTTTTTCTCTTTGTGACTAGGTGGTTGTAATAAATTCTCTATTCTATTTGATTGTTTTCCTAGGGTATGAAGACAGAGATTTGTATAATTGTTTTGTTCGATTATGTGTGGAAGTAACTCTATACGAGGTATATTAGCATTATTCAATTTGTAAGGTGTGGCTACTGTTTCATAGACAACTATTTGGGTAGATGGCGATCCTTCAGTTTGTTCTGAAGCTTTTGGTACCGTAGTTGCCATCCCTTGTATTTTCAGACTTTGTTCTGGAGGGTGTATGGATTTAATTGATTTTCCTTCTGTTGTATTAAAGGTAGTATATTGAGTTTCTACAGTATTTAATTCAAACTCAGGAATTGGGATATTATGTTGTTTAAGAGTATCTCTTAACCAATCGAAAAAACATTTTCCTTTATTTCCTTTTTGTCTCCAACTATTGAACTGGGAATGGAATAGTTCTACTAATCTAGGTTTTAATTCTTTAACATACCATTTTCTAATATTATCATTCTCTGGAGATAAAAAATCATTTATAATATCTTCCTTTGTAAATGTTTCTTCAATTTGTAGCACTTGGATAAATCCTGATTCAGCTTGTTCATATTGAGGTATAATAATATTATCAGATATGGGAACCTTGGGTATGTTCCAGTTCTGGATTTGATTTTCAATATCGTTTATAACAAGTTCTTCTTTGTTTTTAATTCTTAGAGTTCTATTAGTTTTACTAGTTGTGGTATCTGTCAGATTCTTAATAAATTTCTCCATTATTAGGTTGCGGATAATGACAACTCAGGACGACCAAAAGTCCAGCGTTTTCCCTAACGGCTCTTCCTCGGCCTTGGCGGTACTTTGCATAAGACCTTTTCGTCTCGTGTCTTAACACTCGGACCAACTTTCTCTAATGGATAAATTTCTTAAGTTTCTTAAGATAGCAAAACTGGTAATACTATGAGATCTCTAATACAGGGTTGGCTCTGATACCATTTTAGCTATCTTAAGAAACTTCAAAAGCCTAAAGCAAGACAGGGTTGGCTCTTTACATTGATGATATTTTACATTGAGATCATTCTCTGAAATAATATTTTTGCTATCTTAAAAAATAATAAACTGGTAATACTATGTTATTATCATTTTAGCCCAAGAATCTCCCTAGGTATTTAAACTGGTAAAAAGATTGCGGAATTTATAATAAGTAAGAAAAGATTGTAGTATTATAGGTTATTAATTGCTGAAGTATAGAAATGTAATAAAGAAATGCAAATATTATAACAATAATTGGTAATACTGAAATGTCAAAAACAATCCAAGAAGTATGAGTATAATCAGAGATTTTGAAAGTAAAAACTAACTTGAACTGCATTACTCACTGATTACAAATACACAGGCTTGCGAATTTCCTCCACTCGAAAGGCAAATAGGAAGGTAAAGCGGACTGATTACAATCACACATAATCACATATAAAAGTTATGGAGGTTACCGACTTTATGAAGTTCAGTCGTCTATGACCTTTCTTAGATACAGATTGAGAGGAGAAGAAGGTAAGAAGAAGAGAAGAGATCTTATGAGAGAGAAAGTATGAGAAGATCTAGATCTAAAGAAACTGTGCAGCTGTGCTGCTGTGCTGTTGCTGCTGCTGAGATCGTCTGCTGGTATGCTGGAAGATATCCTTGATGCTCTAAATTCTTCTTGGCTGAAGAGGTATTTATAGAGGGTTTGATCTTCAACGAGTGGCTGGTATTAATTGCTTGCCGACGAAGGAAAGGATATGATTGGCTGAAGGAGGTTGTGGCTCAGGATTGTTTGCTTGCTGGAGAAGGCTTCGTAAAGATAAGGAGATGATACGTGGCTATCACTGATTTGCTGATGGCTATTGGTTGATGTGATCTGAAAGGGAACAAGGTTGTCCTTTATGTGACGTGGCCTTTGTCGTCTTATGAAGAGGGAATCTTTTCCTGTAGAGGGAGTGCAACGTGGCTTTTGTCGTTTATGCAGAAGGAATCTTTCCTGTAGAGGGACGCGTTTTCTTTATTGAAAAGAGAATATTATATGCTGTAGTAGTCTTATCACTGTCGGTGTAGTCATATCAATGTCGGTGTAGTCATGTCGATGCTGAAGAAGGAATTGGACCACCGGGTCGGGTCATTCTGTGGGCCTTTGGCTGAAATCATCCAACAGGGGATTTCCTGATTGGACTGTTTCTTCTGATGATGTTGGTACGGCTTTATTGGGGGTGAAAACATGGAGCAATGTTTGCTCTATTTCCTCAAATGTAGCATTGGGATTTGACTGTTTCAACCTTTTGAGATAGGCTGAGAAAGTAGGGAGACTGACTGTATTATATGTAGCAGAGTTGAAGGTTGTGGGTTGCGGAGGTATTCTTTTCAAAGGTAAAGTAGCAGGATTAGTATTGAAGATATCCCACCATTTAACCTTCACGGTTTTGCCAAGTTGGGGAATGTAAGTATAGTCAAGAGTATTATTTTCAGAGATTGAATATTCCCATTTGAGAATCCAGGGAATTTGGTAGATGGCCATGAAATAAAGGTGGTAATCATCGGTTTCAGTGCAAGTATTATATTCAACAAATTTAGTTTGTAAGGCTTGAAATGGCTCTGGCATTATTTGGGTTAAGGATCCCCAGATTAAGAACCAATGTCGAAACCAGCTAGGGAATCTCTCAAGGATAGGGAATTTGAATTGGATATACCAGGAGTGTGTATTATTTTGATTTTGGTAAGCAAAGACTTTGTGCCATGCTTCAATATATTCACTATACTTATATGATTTATATTGGAATATTGGATTGAGAAGCTTTTTTCCTTGATTGGGAATGCAGCCCCAGTCTTCATATGAAAGTAACCTTTTGATTTGCAATTTTGAATATGCAAATATTTTGGTATTTTCTTGGTAGAAATGTACTATGGAAACTGAACCAGTCTCCATAAGTATGGCTTCATACCATTCTCGGTTCTTGATACCATAAGAAGAGTTCATATGGTTGGATAAATATAGGGGAGCTATTTTGCATGGGTCTAAGCCAATATGATTGTCTGAGATGATAGTTTCTGGTAAGAAAGCAATATCAGTATATACTGACTTGGGAGAATTTGAAGTTTGTTTATTGGGATACGATGCTGGGGTGAATGCTGGACTTGGGGTAACAAATGGACTTTGTGGAGGAGATTGGATTATGTATTCTGGTACATTTGTGGACCTTAAGGGTGACATAGGGGTTAGGTCAAGAGGAGAATGACTGGGCATGAGAGGCCCATATCTATTGCTTTGAATTAGGTCCATTGGCTGTTTGCCTTTGGAAGAAGGATGCATTTTTGTATTAGTAATGTGTTTAGAGATGTGCAAACCTTGAGAAAAGAAAACGGTAGGGCGAAATGATTTTGTCCTGTTGTCTTCTTTAGGATGATTAGGATGATGGATATGGTCCCCCCTGCAAAAATTCACGGGTTAAGAAGTCAGGAAGGGAATTAGAAGAACCGTGCAGATGTTCAATGGAAAAGTCGAAGGCAGATAAAATTGCTTGCCATCGAGCAAAAATTTGTTTAGAAACAAGATTTTGGACATCTTTTTGCAGAATATCCTTTGCAGCTTTACTATCAGTGCGTATAAGAAAATGTTGATTGAGAATATCGGTTTGGAATTTGCAAACACAATGGATGATAGCAAGTAGTTCCTTTTTAACAGTGGAATAATTCTTTTGAGTCGGATTCCAGGCTTTTGAAGTGAACCTTATTAATTGTTCTTTAGAATTATTAAGAGATTGTTTTAAGATGCCTCCAAGGCCAAGATCAGAAGCATCGCATTCAATGATTTTAAATGCAATGGGATTAACTAGGTTTAAACATGGAAGTTCTTTGGCTTTAAGTTTAAGGCGTTGGACGGCTAAAGTATGAATATTAGTCCATGGGGGAGGATGCTTTTTTAAACGATCATAAAGAGGTTTTGCATCTAAAGCAAGATTTTGGTAAAAATCACTTATGTAATTTAGACATCCTAGAAAGCGTTGTAATTCAGTTTTATCTAAGATTTTATCAGGGAATTTATCAGCAAAAAGTATTGAGCGATCAATTGGGATGATAGTTCCTTGATTTATATTGTGACCTAAGAATCTTATTTTTGTTTGAAATAAATTTAACTTAGTGGAGGAAACCACTAAACCAGATGTCTTTATTAAATGGATAAAAGTATGTAAGTGTTTGAAATGCTGTTCTATAGATTCAGAGAAGACTAAAATATCATCAATGTAAACAATCATAAATTTGTAAAAGGGATTGAATATATCATTCATGATTTTCTGAAATTCAGATGGAGCATTTTTCAATCCAAATGGCATGACATTCCATTCGTATTGTCCAAAGGGAACATTAAAGGCTGTTTTATATTTATCTTTTTCGTTTATTTGGATTTGCCAAAAACCGGATTTTAAATCGAATTTGGAGAAGATTACAGCATGTAATAATCTATCTAATAGATCTTTTTTATTTGGAATAGGATATCGTATCCATTTTAAAACTTTATTAAGGGGTTTATAATTGATGACTAGTCGAGGAACACCTCGTTCTTGTTCAGCATTTTTGTTAACATAGAAAGCAGAACAACTCCAAGGAGAAGTACTTGGACGTATTAATTTCTTATTGAGTAGATTATTTATTTCTTTTTGACATGTTTGTAATAGTTCGGTATTCATTTGGATTGGCCTAGCCTTAGTTGGTATTTTTGATTCATCAAAACTAGTTTCATATGGTAATCCTACTATATGTTGTTTTCGATGCCAAAATGCATTGGGTAGTTCATTACATATTTCTTTTTCAATAATATTCTTAAGATGTTGTATTTTTTGTATTATTTCAGCAGATTGGAGGTTTTCGCTTATAATCTTATGTTTGATTTCCAATTGTAATGATCCTAAGAAGCTTTCTTTATTTTTGATATTTTGTTTAACAGTATTTATTTCTTTAATTCTTGGTTTATCAAGAAATTCAAATCTAATGGGTGTACCATGTATATTTGTTTCAAGGCCTGTATGGGAAACTGTAACTGGATATAATAAAGTAAGAAAAGGGACTCCTAAAATTACAGCTTGACTGAGTCCTTTGACCATGATGAATGGAGTAGGGAAGCAATGTCCTTCCGTACATATTTTTGCATTGGAAAGTTTGTATTTGATAAATAGTCTACTACCATCGGCTGTATTAAGGATTTGGGTGGTTTTATCAAAATATTTAGTAGGAACTAATCCTTCATTAAGACAATTTAAATCAGCTCCCGAATCTATTAATGCTAAAGATTGAAACTCAAATTCATCATTTATTACAATAGTTATTAATACAAACCATTTTTGTGTGATTACTTTATTTATTATATTAACCGAATGTCTATTGGATGAAGATTCACCACAATGTATTTGATCTAAATAATCATTAGGATGATTTGAATAGTCATTGGGATGATATGATTTGAGTAAATGATTGAATTCTACAATGTCTTCCTCAGTCTGTATTCCAGAAGTATTATGAAGTTCAAGAATTTGAATTCGTGTTTTTAATTGGGATAATTCGATTTTGACAGTATTAACCTCAGCTTTGAGTTCAGCAATAGTGGTAAGGTAGTCCTGCTACAAATTTTTCTTTCCAGTGATCCAGGTGACTATCTTCTCGTATAAGTAATCGGGAGAAAAAGACGTCTTTATACCATTTATAATGTGACAATGTTGGACATCTTAAATTGGATAGAAGATCAGCAGTTCTTGCTGCGAGTATTGATGTATTCCCTATGAAATGAAGAGCAATGGTGTATATTAGAGAATTGACAGCATCACTCTCAGAATATACCATATCCTGATTATCTTCTTTTGTTAATGTATGAATATCAGATTATATAGGACAGTTGCATATTTCATTAGCATCGTCAATATCCGAACTGTTATTTGACCAATAAAAATCATCATTATGTATTGTACCTATAAAGGAAGTATTACTACTAGAAGAAGTAGTATCCGAACTTGAACTTTCTGAATCATATAGCTGAATAATATCGTAGATTTTATTTCTAATGGATTCATCTAAAGTAATCGAGTCTAATTTTTGTTTAACTTTACATTGGCTTTTGTAATGGCCTACTTTTCCGCATTTATAACAAACAGGTAATTTTTTCTTATTTTGAAATGATTTAGAAGCAAATCGTTTTGTGAATTTCTTATATTTTTTCTGCTTAGTTGGAAATGATTTATACGTTTTATCAGGTTTATCTCGATGTTTTTTCCTTTTATATACTTTATGTATTTTATGCGGTTTGGTTCTATCTATATGTCCTTGGTCCATATGATAGCCAAATTGCTGGCAAAAATCTCCTAATTCTTTCTTGCCACTTAGATTTTGTTTATCGAGTTGCCTTTTGAGTTTTAGGTCTGTGCATAGGGCTAAGCCTTCAGCACAAATTTCTGAAGATAACTCGCCTAAAGTATATTGGGAATAATTGATCATACCGCTATTTTTATTTTTGAGACGTTCTTTTACTTTTTCAGCAAAGAGGTAATACTATGTTAAATTTAACTGGTAACATAGTAATACAGGGTTGGCTCTGATACCATTTTAGCCCAAGAATCTCCCTAGGTATTTAAACTGGTAAAAAGATTGCGGAATTTATAATAAGTAAGAAAAGATTGTAGTATTATAGGTTATTAATTGCTGAAGTATAGAAATGTAATAAAGAAATGCAAATATTATAACAATAATTGGTAATACTGAAATGTCAAAAACAATCCAAGAAGTATGAGTATAATCAGAGATTTTGAAAGTAAAAACTAACTTGAACTGCATTACTCACTGATTACAAATACACAGGCTTGCGAATTTCCTCCACTCGGAAGGCAAATAGGAAGGTAAAGAGGACTGATTACAATCACACATAATCACATATAAAAGTTATGGAGGTTACCGACTTTATGAAGTTCAGTCGTCGATGACCTTTCTTAGATACAGATTGAGAGGAGAAGAAGGTAAGAAGAAGAGAAGAGATCTTATGAGAGAGAAAGTATGAGAAGATCTAGATCTAAAGAAACTGTGCAGCTGTGCTGCTGTGCTGGTGCTGCTGCTGAGATCGTCTGCTGGTATGCTGGAAGATATCCTTGATGCTCTGAATTCTTCTTGGCTGAAGATGTATTTATAGAGGGTTTGGTCTTCAACGAGTGGCTGGTATTAATTGCTTGTCGACGAAGGAAAGGATATGATTGGCTGAAGGAGGTTGTGGCTCAGGATTGTTTGCTTGCTGGAGAAGGCTTCGTAAAGATAAGGAGATGATACGTGGCTATCACTGATTTGCTGATGGCTATTGGTTGATGTGATCTGAAAGGGAACAAGGTTGTCCTTTATGTGACGTGGCCTTTGTCGTCTTATGAAGAGGGAATCTTTTCCTGTAGAGGGAGTGCAACGTGGCTTTTGTCGTTTATGCAGAAGGAATCTTTCCTGTAGAGGGACGCGTTTTCTTTATTGAAAAGAGAATATTATATGCTGTAGTAGTCTTATCACTGTCGGTGTAGTCATATCAATGTCGGTGTAGTCATGTCGATGCTGAAGAAGGAATTGGACCACCGGGTCGGGTCATTCTGTGGGCCTTTGGCTGAAATCATCCAACAGGGGATTTCCTGATTGGACTGTTTCTTCTGATGATGTTGGTACGGCTTTATTGGGGGTGAAAACATGGAGCAATGTTTGCTCTATTTCCTCAAATGTAGCATTGGGATTTGACTGTTTCAACCTTTTGAGATAGGCTGAGAAAGTAGGGAGACTGACTGTATTATATGTAGCAGAGTTGAAGGTTGTGGGTTGCGGAGGTATTCTTTTCAAAGGTAAAGTAGCAGGATTAGTATTGAAGATATCCCACCATTTAACCTTCACGGTTTTGCCAAGTTGGGGAATGTAAGTATAGTCAAGAGTATTATTTTCAGAGATTGAATATTCCCATTTGAGAATCCAGGGAATTTGGTAGATGGCCATGAAATAAAGGTGGTAATCATCGGTTTCAGTGCAAGTATTATATTCAACAAATTTAGTTTGTAAGGCTTGAAATGGCTCTGGCATTATTTGGGTTAAGGATCCCCAGATTAAGAACCAATGTCGAAACCAGCTAGGGAATCTCTCAAGGATAGGGAATTTGAATTGGATATACCAGGAGTGTGTATTATTTTGATTTTGGTAAGCAAAGACTTTGTGCCATGCTTCAATATATTCACTATACTTATATGATTTATATTGGAATATTGGATTGAGAAGCTTTTTTCCTTGATTGGGATTGCAGCCCCAGTCTTCATATGAAAGTAACCTTTTGATTTGCAATTTTGAATATGCAAATATTTTGGTATTTTCTTGGTAGAAATGTACTATGGAAACTGAACCAGTCTCCATAAGTATGGCTTCATACCATTCTCGGTTCTTGATACCATAAGAAGAGTTCATATGGTTGGATAAATATAGGGGAGCTATTTTGCATGGGTCTAAGCCAATATGATTGTCTGAGATGATAGTTTCTGGTAAGAAAGCAATATCAGTATATACTGACTTGGGAGAATTTGAAGTTTGTTTATTGGGATACGATGCTGGGGTGAATGCTGGACTTGGGGTAACAAATGGACTTTGGGGAGGAGATTGGATTATGTATTCTGGTACATTTGTGGACCTTAAGGGTGACATAGGGGTTAGGTCAAGAGGAGAATGACTGGGCATGAGAGGCCCATATCTATTGCTTTCCAAATTATTCTGTATCATTAACAGACCCAAATATATTAAATGTTTTATCTTTAAATCTTAAAACACAAGGATTTGACATGATGACGGGTTCACAAAATATAGCCATTATTTATAGGATATATTATAAGGTAATGAATACATTATGTCCTAATATACTCCAAATAGACAATAAGGGACAAACAATATTTTTTCAAACCAATATAGAAAGATCAAATACGATCATACCAAAAACAATATCATGGTCAGATATAGTCCTACCCCATACCTGGGCTATTCATAATAACAACCAACCATCATCACAAAATCCTATACAGAATATCCCAGACAGAATTTCAGAATATACGGATGGAAATGTTGAAATTCAATTTACTAATAATAGTCTTTTAAATAAGACATCCACATCGGAAACCATAAGCAACCATTCTTTTAGAGACTTAGAACCTCCACGAAAATCCGTTACAACCTATGATCGGAATTCTCATATATCAGCTACTCCAATGTCAAAACCACAGTTAGAAGGGTTTTTACGCACATCTGATAATATTATTATACCTCAATATGAACAAGCTGAATCAGGATTTATCCAAGTGCTACAAATTGAAGAAACATTTACAAAGGAAGATATTATAAATGATTTTTTATCTCCAGAGAATGATAATATTAGAAAATGGTATGTTAAAGAATTCAAACCTAGATTAGTAGAACTATTCCATTCCCAGTTCAATAGTTGGAGACAAAAAGGAAATAAAGGAAAATGTTTTTTCGATTGGTTAAGAGATACTCTTAAACAACATAATATCCCAATTCCTGAGTTTGAATTAAATACTGTAGAAACTCAATATACTACCTTTAATACAACAGAAGGAAAATCAATTAAATCCATACACCCTCCAGAACAAAGTCTGAAAATACAAGGGATGGCAACTACGGTACCAAAAGCTTCAGAACAAACTGAAAGATCGCCATCTACCCAAATAGTTGTCTATGAAACAGTAGCCACACCTTACAAATTGAATAATGCTAATATACCTCGTATAGAGTTACTTCCACACATAATCGAACAAAACAATTATACAAATCTCTGTCTTCATACCCTAGGAAAACAATCAAATAGAATAGAGAATTTATTACAACCACCTAGTCACAAAGAGAAAAAACAATTGTTTTTCAAACCACCTCCTGATTTGAATAAAGAAAAATTTCTTATAGGCGAAGATAATACTACCCTTATGGGACAACTAATTTCTAAATTATCAAAATTAGAAATAAAAGAACCTAAACCAACAATAGTAATATCCACCCCTATTCTCCCAGATGGTACTAAAGGAAAAGAAAAAATCCCTGAACATGATACTATGACATTACAAGAAGAAACACTTTTCCAAACCAATGAAATCATAGAACCATCTATAGGACCATCAATTGCCAATACCATACAAAATATGCAAAAGGCATTTTCAGAAATACAACTTATCCCAGAAAGTATCAATCAGATTAATTATAGTAAAAATTGGCAACCAATAAATGCTCGCCCATATTATAAGAGACCAACTCCTGTTGATATACAATTAGAAGAAGACTTAACAAGTCATACTTCTACATATTCTGGAAGAACCATCATAGATTGGAATATAGACGGTATCTCTGATCACAGGATCCTAGATACAATGAAGCATATGACTATGTATGCATCTGCTTGTAAAATGGCTGGAAGCCATGACCAAGAAATAGCCAAAGCTATAGTCTCAGGCTTCACTGGATGGCTGAGAGGATGGTGGGATTCATATTTAAATGAACAAACAAAACAAAATATATTAACCAATACTAGGCAATGGACAGCAAAAAATGAACATAATCAGGATATGGTATATTCTGAGAGTGATGCTGTCAATTCTCTAATATACACCATTGCTCTTCATTTCATAGGGAATACATCAATACTCGCAGCAAGAACTGCTGATCTTCTATCCAATTTAAGATGTCCAACATTGTCACATTATAAATGGTATAAAGACGTCTTTTTCTCCCGATTACTTATACGAGAAGATAGTCACCTGGATCACTGGAAAGAAAAATTTGTAGCAGGACTACCTTACCTCTTTGCTGAAAAAGTAAAAGAACGTCTCAAAAATAAAAATAGCGGTATGATCAATTATTCCCAATATACTTTAGGCGAGTTATCTTCAGAAATTTGTGCTGAAGGCTTAGCCCTATGCACAGACCTAAAACTCAAAAGGCAACTCGATCAACAAAATCTAAGTGGCAAGAAAGAATTAGGAGATTTTTGCCAGCAATTTGGCTATCATATGGACCAAGGACATATAGATAGAACCAAACCGCATAAAATACATAAAGTATATAAAAGGAAAAAACATCGAGATAAACCTGATAAAACGTATAAATCATTTCCAACTAAGCAGAAAAAATATAAGAAATTCACAAAACGATTTGCTTCTAAATCATTTCAAAATAAGAAAAAATTACCTGTTTGTTATAAATGCGGAAAAGTAGGCCATTACAAAAGCCAATGTAAAGTTAAACAAAAATTAGACTCGATTACTTTAGATGAATCCATTAGAAATAAAATCTACGATATTATTCAGCTATATGATTCAGAAAGTTCAAGTTCGGATACTACTTCTTCTAGTAGTGATACTTCCTTTATAGGTACAATACATAATGATGATTTTTATTGGTCAAATAACAGTTCGGATATTGACGATGCTAATGAAATATGCAACTGTCCTATATCATCTGATATTCATACATTAACAAAAGAAGATAATCTAATTCTAGATTTAATAGAAAAAATATCCGATCCCAATGAAAAAAGAGAAATAATTACTCAATTCATAAATCTAACTAAATCAAAAACAAAACATACACCATTAATTAAACCTCCTGATAATTATAATTTTTCTGATATTATGAAAAGAATCAGTCAGCATGAAGCTACCCAAAAAGAACCCACTATTGCTGAACTCAAAGCTGAGGTTAATACTGTCAAAATCGAATTATCCCAATTAAAAACACGAATTCAAATTCTTGAACTTCATAATACTTCTGGAATATAGACTGAGGAAGACATTGTAGAATTCAATCATTTACTCAAATCATATCATCCCAATGACTATTCAAATCATCCTAATGATTATTTAGATCAAATACATTGTGGTGAATCTTCATCCAATAGACATTCGGTTAATATAATAAATAAAGTAATCACACAAAAATGGTTTGTATTAATAACTATTGTAATAAATGATGAATTTGAGTTTCAATCTTTAGCATTAATAGATTCGGGAGCTGATTTAAATTGTCTTAATGAAGGATTAGTTCCTACTAAATATTTTGATAAAACCACCCAAATCCTTAATACAGCCGATGGTAGTAGACTATTTATCAAATACAAACTTTCCAATGCAAAAATATGTACGGAAGGACATTGCTTCCCTACTCCATTCATCATGGTCAAAGGACTCAGTCAAGCTGTAATTTTAGGAGTCCCTTTTCTTACTTTATTATATCCAGTTACAGTTTCCCATACAGGCCTTGAAACAAATATACATGGTACACCCATTAGATTTGAATTTCTTGATAAACCAAGGATTAAAGAAATAAATACTGTTAAACAAAATATCAAAAATAAAGAAAGCTTCTTAGGATCATTACAATTGGAAATCAAACATAAGATTATAAGCAAAAACCTCCAATCTGCTGAAATACAACATCTTAAGAATATTATTGAAAAAGAAATATTTTGGCATCGAAAACAACATATAGTAGGATTACCATATGAAACTAGTTTTGATGAATCAAAAATACCAATTAAGGCTAGGCCAATCCAAATGAATACCGAACTATTACAAACATGTCAAAAAGAAATAAATAATCTACTCAATAAGAAATTAATACGTCCAAGCACTTCTCCTTGGAGTTGTTCTGCTTTCTATGTTAACAAAAATGCTGAACAAGAACGAGGTGTTCCTCGACTAGTCATCAATTATAAACCCCTTAATAAAGTTTTAAAATGGATACGATATCCTATTCCAAATAAAAAAGATCTATTAGATAGATTATTACATGCTGTAATCTTCTCCAAATTCGATTTAAAATCCGGTTTTTGGCAAATCCAAATAAACGAAAAAGATAAATATAAAACAGCCTTTAATGTTCCCTTTGGACAATACGAATGGAATGTCATGCCATTTGGATTGAAAAATGCTTCATCTGAATTTCAGAAAATCATGAATGATATATTCAATCCCTTTTACAAATTTATGATTGTTTACATTGATGATATTTTAGTCTTCTCTGAATCTATAGAACAGCATTTCAAACACTTACATACTTTTATCCATTTAATAAAGACATCTGGTTTAGTGGTTTCCTCCACTAAGTTAAATTTATTTCAAACAAAAATAAGATTCTTAGGTCACAATATAAATCAAGGAACTATCATCCCAATTGATCGCTCAATACTTTTTGCTGATAAATTCCCTGATAAAATCTTAGATAAAACTGAATTACAACGCTTTCTAGGATGTCTAAATTACATAAGTGATTTTTACCAAAATCTTGCTTTAGATGCAAAACCTCTTTATGATCGTTTAAAAAAGCATCCTCCCCCATGGACTAATATTCATACTTTAGCCGTCCAACGCCTTAAACTTAAAGCTAAAGAACTTCCATGTTTAAACTTAGTTAATCCCATTGCATTTAAAATCATTGAATGCGATGCTTCTGATCTTGGCCTTGGAGGCATCTTAAAACAATCTCTTAATAATTCTAAAGAACAATTAATAAGGTTCACTTCAAAAGCCTGGAATCCGACTCAAAAGAATTATTCCACTGTTAAAAAGGAACTACTTGCTATCATCCATTGTGTTTGAAAATTCCAAACCGATATTCTCAATCAACATTTTCTTATACGCACTGATAGTAAAGCTGCAAAGGATATTCTGCAAAAAGATGTCCAAAATCTTGTTTCTAAACAAATTTTTGCTCGATGGCAAGCAATTTTATCTGCCTTCGACTTTTCCATTGAACATCTGCACGGTTCTTCTAATTCCCTTCCTGACTTCTTAACCCGTGAATTTTTGCAGGGGGGACCATATCCATCATCCTAATCATCCTAAAGAAGACAACAGGACAAAATCATTTCGCCCTACCGTTTTCTTTTCTCAAGGTTTGCACATCTCTAAACATATTACTAATACAAAAATGCATCCTTCTTCCAAAGGCAAACAGCCAATGGACCTAATTCATAACTCGCCTAAAGTATATTGGGAATAATTGATCATACCGCTATTTTTATTTTTGAGACGTTCTTTTACTTTTTCAGCAAAGAGGTAAGGTAGTCCTGCTACAAATTTTTCTTTCCAGTGATCCAGGTGACTATCTTCTCGTATAAGTAATCGGGAGAAAAAGACGTCTTTATACCATTTATAATGTGACAATGTTGGACATCTTAAATTGGATAGAAGATCAGCAGTTCTTGCTGCGAGTATTGATGTATTCCCTATGAAATGAAGAGCAATGGTGTATATTAGAGAATTGACAGCATCACTCTCAGAATATACCATATCCTGATTATGTTCATTTTTTGCTGTCCATTGCCTAGTATTGGTTAATATATTTTGTTTTGTTTGTTCATATGAATCCCACCATCCTCTCAGCCATCCAGTGAAGCCTGAGACTATAGCTTTGGCTATTTCTTGGTCATGGCTTCCAGCCATTTTACAAGCAGATGCATACATAGTCATATGCTTCATTGTATCTAGGATCCTGTGATCAGAGATACCGTCTATATTCCAATCTATGATGGTTCTTCCAGAATATGTAGAAGTATGACTTGTTAAGTCTTCTTCTAATTGTATATCAACAGGAGTTGGTCTCTTATAATATGGGCGAGCATTTATTGGTTGCCAATTTTTACTATAATTAATCCGATTGATACTTTCTGGGATAAGTTGTATTTCTGAAAATGCCTTTTGCATATTTTGTATGGTATTGGCAATTGATGGTCCTATAGATGGTTCTATGATTTCATTGGTTTGGAAAAGTGTTTCTTCTTGTAATGTCATAGTATCATGTTCAGGGATTTTTTCTTTTCCTTTAGTACCATCTGGGAGAATAGGGGCGGATATTACTATTGTTGGTTTAGGTTCTTTTATTTCTAATTTTGATAATTTAGAAATTTGTGCTGAAGGCTTAGCCCTATGCACAGACCTAAAACTCAAAAGGCAACTCGATAAACAAAATCTAAGTGGCAAGAAAGAATTAGGAGATTTTTGCCAGCAATTTGGCTATCATATGGACCAAGGACATATAGATAGAACCAAACCGCATAAAATACATAAAGTATATAAAAGGAAAAAACATCGAGATAAACCTGATAAAACGTATAAATCATTTCCAACTAAGCAGAAAAAATATAAGAAATTCACAAAACGATTTGCTTCTAAATCATTTCAAAATAAGAAAAAATTACCTGTTTGTTATAAATGCGGAAAAGTAGGCCATTACAAAAGCCAATGTAAAGTTAAACAAAAATTAGACTCGATTACTTTAGATGAATCCATTAGAAATAAAATCTACGATATTATTCAGCTATATGATTCAGAAAGTTCAAGTTCGGATACTACTTCTTCTAGTAGTGATACTTCCTTTATAGGTACAATACATAATGATGATTTTTATTGGTCAAATAACAGTTCGGATATTGACGATGCTAATGAAATATGCAACTGTCCTATATCATCTGATATTCATACATTAACAAAAGAAGATAATCTAATTCTAGATTTAATAGAAAAAATATCCGATCCCAATGAAAAAAGAGAAATAATTACTCAATTCATAAATCTAACTAAATCAAAAACAAAACATACACCATTAATTAAACCTCCTGATAATTATAATTTTTCTGATATTATGAAAAGAATCAGTCAGCATGAAGCTACCCAAAAAGAACCCACTATTGCTGAACTCAAAGCTGAGGTTAATACTGTCAAAATCGAATTATCCCAATTAAAAACACGAATTCAAATTCTTGAACTTCATAATACTTCTGGAATACAGACTGAGGAAGACATTGTAGAATTCAATCATTTACTCAAATCATATCATCCCAATGACTATTCAAATCATCCTAATGATTATTTAGATCAAATACATTGTGGTGAATCTTCATCCAATAGACATTCGGTTAATATAATAAATAAAGTAATCACACAAAAATGGTTTGTATTAATAACTATTGTAATAAATGATGAATTTGAGTTTCAATCTTTAGCATTAATAGATTCGGGAGCTGATTTAAATTGTCTTAATGAAGGATTAGTTCCTACTAAATATTTTGATAAAACCACCCAAATCCTTAATACAGCCGATGGTAGTAGACTATTTATCAAATACAAACTTTCCAATGCAAAAATATGTACGGAAGGACATTGCTTCCCTACTCCATTCATCATGGTCAAAGGACTCAGTCAAGCTGTAATTTTAGGAGTCCCTTTTCTTACTTTATTATATCCAGTTACAGTTTCCCATACAGGCCTTGAAACAAATATACATGGTACGCCCATTAGATTTGAATTTCTTGATAAACCAAGAATTAAAGAAATAAATACTGTTAAACAAAATATCAAAAATAAAGAAAGCTTCTTAGGATCATTACAATTGGAAATCAAACATAAGATTATAAGCGAAAACCTCCAATCTGCTGAAATAATACAAAAAATACAACATCTTAAGAATATTATTGAAAAAGAAATATGTAATGAACTACCCAATGCATTTTGGCATCGAAAACAACATATAGTAGGATTACCATATGAAACTAGTTTTGATGAATCAAAAATACCAACTAAGGCTAGGCCAATCCAAATGAATACCGAACTATTACAAACATGTCAAAAAGAAATAAATAATCTACTCAATAAGAAATTAATACGTCCAAGTACTTCTCCTTGGAGTTGTTCTGCTTTCTATGTTAACAAAAATGCTGAACAAGAACGAGGTGTTCCTCGACTAGTCATCAATTATAAACCCCTTAATAAAGTTTTAAAATGGATACGATATCCTATTCCAAATAAAAAAGATCTATTAGATAGATTATTACATGCTGTAATCTTCTCCAAATTCGATTTAAAATCCGGTTTTTGGCAAATCCAAATAAACGAAAAAGATAAATATAAAACAGCCTTTAATGTTCCCTTTGGACAATACGAATGGAATGTCATGCCATTTGGATTGAAAAATGCTCCATCTGAATTTCAGAAAATCATGAATGATATATTCAATCCCTTTTACAAATTTATGATTGTTTACATTGATGATATTTTAGTCTTCTCTGAATCTATAGAACAGCATTTCAAACACTTACATACTTTTATCCATTTAATAAAGACATCTGGTTTAGTGGTTTCCTCCACTAAGTTAAATTTATTTCAAACAAAAATAAGATTCTTAGGTCACAATATAAATCAAGGAACTATCATCCCAATTGATCGCTCAATACTTTTTGCTGATAAATTCCCTGATAAAATCTTAGATAAAACTGAATTACAACGCTTTCTAGGATGTCTCTGATACCATTTTAGCCCAAGAATCTCCCTAGGTTTTTAAACTGGTAAAAAGATTGCGGAATTTATAATAAGTAAGAAAAGATTGTAGTATTATAGGTTATTAATTGCTGAAGTATAGAAATGTAATAAAGAAATGCAAATATTATAACAATAATTGGTAATACTGAAATGTCAAAAACAATCCAAGAAGTATGAGTATAATCAGAGATTTTGAAAGTAAAAACTAACTTGAACTGCATTACTCACTGATTACAAATACACAGGCTTGCGAATTTCCTCCACTCGGAAGGCAAATAGGAAGGTAAAGAGGACTGATTACAATCACACATAATCACATATAAAAGTTATGGAGGTTACCGACTTTATGAAGTTCAGTCGTCTATGACCTTTCTTAGATACAGATTGAGAGGAGAAGAAGGTAAGAAGAAGAGAAGAGATCTTATGAGAGAGAAAGTATGAGAAGATCTAGATCTAAAGAAACTGTGCAGTTGTGCTGCTGTGCTGTTGCTGCTGCTGAGATTGTCTGCTGGTATGCTGGAAGATATCCTTGATGCTCTGAATTCTTCTTGGCTGAAGAGGTATTTATAGAGGGTTTGGTCTTCAACGAGTGGCTGGTATTAATTGCTTGCCGACGAAGGAAAGGATATGATTGGCTGAAGGAGGTTGTGGCTCAGGATTGTTTGCTTGCTGGAGAAGGCTTCGTAAAGATAAGGAGATGATACGTGGCTATCACTGATTTGCTGATGGCTATTGGTTGATGTGATCTGAAAGGGAACAAGGTTGTCCTTTATGTGACGTGGCCTTTGTCGTCTTATGAAGAGGGAATCTTTTCCTGTAGAGGGAGTGCAACGTGGCTTTTGTCGTTTATGCAGAAGGAATCTTTCCTGTAGAGGGACGCGTTTTCTTTATTGAAAAGAGAATATTATATGCTGTAGTAGTCTTATCACTGTCGGTGTAGTCATATCAATGTCGGTGTAGTCATGTCGATGCTGAAGAAGGAATTGGACCACCGGGTCGGGTCATTCTGTGGGCCTTTGGCTGAAATCATCCAACAGGGGATTTCCTGATTGGACTGTTTCTTCTGATGATGTTGGTACGGCTTTATTGGGGGTGAAAACATGGAGCAATGTTTGCTCTATTTCCTCAAATGTAGCATTGGGATTTGACTGTTTCAACCTTTTGAGATAGGCTGAGAAAGTAGGGAGACTGACTGTATTATATGTAGCAGAGTTGAAGGTTGTGGGTTGCGGAGGTATTCTTTTCAAAGGTAAAGTAGCAGGATTAGTATTGAAGATATCCCACCATTTAACCTTCACGGTTTTGCCAAGTTGGGGAATGTAAGTATAGTCAAGAGTATTATTTTCAGAGATTGAATATTCCCATTTGAGAATCCAGGGAATTTGGTAGATGGCCATGAAATAAAGGTGGTAATCATCGGTTTCAGTGCAAGTATTATATTCAACAAATTTAGTTTGTAAGGCTTGAAATGGCTCTGGCATTATTTGGGTTAAGGATCCCCAGATTAAGAACCAATGTCGAAACCAGCTAGGGAATCTCTCAAGGATAGGGAATTTGAATTGGATATACCAGGAGTGTGTATTATTTTGATTTTGGTAAGCAAAGACTTTGTGCCATGCTTCAATATATTCACTATACTTATATGATTTATATTGGAATATTGGATTGAGAAGCTTTTTTCCTTGATTGGGATTGCAGCCCCAGTCTTCATATGAAAGTAACCTTTTGATTTGCAATTTTGAATATGCAAATATTTTGGTATTTTCTTGGTAGAAATGTACTATGGAAACTGAACCAGTCTCCATAAGTATGGCTTCATACCATTCTCGGTTCTTGATACCATAAGAAGAGTTCATATGGTTGGATAAATATAGGGGAGCTATTTTGCATGGGTCTAAGCCAATATGATTGTCTGAGATGATAGTTTCTGGTAAGAAAGCAATATCAGTATATACTGACTTGGGAGAATTTGAAGTTTGTTTATTGGGATACGATGCTGGGGTGAATGCTGGACTTGGGGTAACAAATGGACTTTGTGGAGGAGATTGGATTATGTATTCTGGTACATTTGTGGACCTTAAGGGTGACATAGGGGTTAGGTCAAGAGGAGAATGACTGGGCATGAGAGGCCCATATCTATTGCTTTGAATTAGGTCCATTGGCTGTTTGCCGTTGGAAGAAGGATGCATTTTTGTATTAGTAATGTGTTTAGAGATGTGCAAACCTTGAGAAAAGAAAACGGTAGGGCGAAATGATTTTGTCCTGTTGTCTTCTTTAGGATGATTAGGATGATGGATATGGTCCCCCCTGCAAAAATTCACGGGTTAAGAAGTCAGGAAGGGAATTAGAAGAACCGTGCAGATGTTCAATGGAAAAGTCGAAGGCAGATAAAATTGCTTGCCATCGAGCAAAAATTTGTTTAGAAACAAGATTTTGGACATCTTTTTGCAGAATATCCTTTGCAGCTTTACTATCAGTGCGTATAAGAAAATGTTGATTGAGAATATCGGTTTGGAATTTGCAAACACAATGGATGATAGCAAGTAGTTCCTTTTTAACAGTGGAATAATTCTTTTGAGTCGGATTCCAGGCTTTTGAAGTGAACCTTATTAATTGTTCTTTAGAATTATTAAGAGATTGTTTTAAGATGCCTCCAAGGCCAATATCAGAAGCATCGCATTCAATGATTTTAAATGCAATGGGATTAACTAGGTTTAAACATGGAAGTTCTTTAGCTTTAAGTTTAAGGCGTTGGACGGCTAAAGTATGAATATTAGTCCATGGGGGAGGATGCTTTTTTAAACGATCATAAAGAGGTTTTGCATCTAAAGCAAGATTTTGGTAAAAATCACTTATGTAATTTAGACATCCTAGAAAGCGTTGTAATTCAGTTTTATCTAAGATTTTATCAGGGAATTTATCAGCAAAAAGTATTGAGCGATCAATTGGGATGATAGTTCCTTGATTTATATTGTGACCTAAGAATCTTATTTTTGTTTGAAATAAATTTAACTTAGTGGAGATCATTCTTGATTACTAGTAATACTATGTACGGAAGGACATTGCATTAACCCTGTATCAATGCAAAAATATTATTTCAGAGAATGATAGTATTACCAGAGACACTAAAAATAACATAGTATTTCAGTCTAAAAATAACATAGTTCTTATAATAGAACTCTAAGAATTAAAAACAAAGAAGAACTTGTTATAAACGATATTGAAAATCAAATCCAGAACTGGAACATACCCAAGGTTCCCATATCTGATATTTACAAAAAGGGTACATTTGACCTTAAAGTCGGATATGCCATAAAAACAGTAGAAGAAACTCTTTCTGTTACTAGTAATCAAGAAGATTTCCAATTACTATCTAAAAAAATATTACAAGTTCATCAAAATAAGAATTATAAATATTTACATATAGGATTAATACAAGTAGCAGTTAAACCACTCACTAGACTAGGACTAAATAATTCTATTTTAGTTTGTTTACGAGATACTAGACATAATAAATTCTCAGATTCATTACTAGGAATGGTAGAAACTAGTTTATGTAGTGGACCGATATATTTCAATTGCTTTCCAAATTATTCTGTATCATTAACAGACCCAAACATATTAAATGTTTTATCTTTAAATCTTAAAACACAAGGATTTGACATGATGACGGGTTCACAAAATATAGCCATTATTTATAGGATATATTATAAGGTAATGAATACATTATGTCCTAATATACTCCAAATAGACAATAAGGGACAAACAATATTTTTTCAAACCAATATAGAAAGATCAAATACGATCATACCAAAAACAATATCATGGTCAGATATAGTCCTACCCCATACCTGGGCTATTCATAATAACAACCAACCATCATCACAAAATCCTATACAGAATATCCCAGACAGAATTTCAAAATATACGGATGGAAATGTTGAAATTCAATTTACTAATAATAGTCTTTTAAGTAAGACATCCACATCGGAAACCATAAGCAACCATTCTTTTAGAGATCTCATAGTATTACCAGTTTTGCTATCTTAAGAAACTTAAGAAATTTATCCATTAGAGAAAGTTGGTCCGAGTGTTAAGACACGAGACGAAAAGGTCTTATGCAAAGTACCGCCAAGGCCGAGGAAGAGCCGTTAGGGAAAACGCTGGACTTTTGGTCGTCCTGAGTTGTCATTATCCGCAACCTAATAATGGAGAAATTTATTAAGAATCTGACAGATACCACAACTAGTAATACTATGAGATCTCTAATACAGGGTTGGCTCTGATACCATTTTAGCCCAAGAATCTCCCTAGGTATTTAAACTGGTAAAAAGATTGCGGAATTTATAATAAGTAAGAAAAGATTGTAGTATTATAGGTTATTAATTGCTGAAGTATAGAAATGCAAATATTATAACAATAATTGGTAATACTGAAATGTCAAAAACAATCCAAGAAGTATGAGTATAATCAGAGATTTTGAAAGTAAAAACTAACTTGAACTGCATTACTCACTGATTACAAATACACAGGCTTGCGAATTTCCTCCACTCGGAAGGCAAATAGGAAGGTAAAGAGGACTGATTACAATCACACATAATCACATATAAAAGTTATGGAGGTTACCGACTTTATGAAGTTCAGTCGTCGATGACCTTTCTTAGATACAGATTGAGAGGAGAAGAAGGTAAGAAGAAGAGAAGAGATCTTATGAGAGAGAAAGTATGAGAAGATCTAGATCTAAAGAAACTGTGCAGCTGTGCTGCTGTGCTGTTGCTGCTGCTGAGATCGTCTGCTGGTATGCTGGAAGATATCCTTGATGCTCTGAATTCTTCTTGGCTGAAGAGGTATTTATAGAGGGTTTGGTCTTCAACGAGTGGCTGATATTAATTGCTTGCCGACGAAGGAAAGGATATGATTGGCTGAAGGAGGTTGTGGCTCAGGATTGTTTGCTTGCTGGAGAAGGCTTCGTAAAGATAAGGAGATGATACGTGGCTATCACTGATTTGCTGATGGCTATTGGTTGATGTGATCTGAAAGGGAACAAGGTTGTCCTTTATGTGACGTGGCCTTTGTCGTCTTATGAAGAGGGAATCTTTTCCTGTAGAGGGAGTGCAACGTGGCTTTTGTCGTTTATGCAGAAGGAATCTTTCCTGTAGAGGGACGCGTTTTCTTTATTGAAAAGAGAATATTATATGCTGTAGTAGTCTTATCACTGTCGGTGTAGTCATATCAATGTCGGTGTAGTCATGTCGATGCTGAAGAAGGAATTGGACCACCGGGTCGGGTCATTCTGTGGGCCTTTGGCTGAAATCATCCAACAGGGGATTTCCTGATTGGACTGTTTCTTCTGATGATGTTGGTACGGCTTTATTGGGGGTGAAAACATGGAGCAATGTTTGCTCTATTTCCTCAAATGTAGCATTGGGATTTGACTGTTTCAACCTTTTGAGATAGGCTGAGAAAGTAGGGAGACTGACTGTATTATATGTAGCAGAGTTGAAGGTTGTGGGTTGCGGAGGTATTCTTTTCAAAGGTAAAGTAGCAGGATTAGTATTGAAGATATCCCACCATTTAACCTTCACGGTTTTGCCAAGTTGGGGAATGTAAGTATAGTCAAGAGTATTATTTTCAGAGATTGAATATTCCCATTTGAGAATCCAGGGAATTTGGTAGATGGCCATGAAATAAAGGTGGTAATCATCGGTTTCAGTGCAAGTATTATATTCAACAAATTTAGTTTGTAAGGCTTGAAATGGCTCTGGCATTATTTGGGTTAAGGATCCCCAGATTAAGAACCAATGTCGAAACCAGCTAGGGAATCTCTCAAGGATAGGGAATTTGAATTGGATATACCAGGAGTGTGTATTATTTTGATTTTGGTAAGCAAAGACTTTGTGCCATGCTTCAATATATTCACTATACTTATATGATTTATATTGGAATATTGGATTGAGAAGCTTTTTTCCTTGATTGGGATTGCAGCCCCAGTCTTCATATGAAAGTAACCTTTTGATTTGCAATTTTGAATATGCAAATATTTTGGTATTTTCTTGGTAGAAATGTACTATGGAAACTGAACCAGTCTCCATAAGTATGGCTTCATACCATTCTCGGTTCTTGATACCATAAGAAGAGTTCATATGGTTGGATAAGTATAGGGGAGCTATTTTGCATGGGTCTAAGCCAATATGATTGTCTGAGATGATAGTTTCTGGTAAGAAAGCAATATCAGTATATACTGACTTGGGAGAATTTGAAGTTTGTTTATTGGGATACGATGCTGGGGTGAATGCTGGACTTGGGGTAACAAATGGACTTTGTGGAGGAGATTGGATTATGTATTCTGGTACATTTGTGGACCTTAAGGGTGACATAGGGGTTAGGTCAAGAGGAGAATGACTGGGCATGAGAGGCCCATATCTATTGCTTTGAATTAGGTCCATTGGCTGTTTGCCTTTGGAAGAAGGATGCATTTTTGTATTAGTAATATGTTTAGAGATGTGCAAACCTTGAGAAAAGAAAACGGTAGGGCGAAATGATTTTGTCCTGTTGTCTTCTTTAGGATGATTAGGATGATGGATATGGTCCCCCCTGCAAAAATTCACGGGTTAAGAAGTCAGGAAGGGAATTAGAAGAACCGTGCAGATGTTCAATGGAAAAGTCGAAGGCAGATAAAATTGCTTGCCATCGAGCAAAAATTTGTTTAGAAACAAGATTTTGGACATCTTTTTGCAGAATATCCTTTGCAGCTTTACTATCAGTGCGTATAAGAAAATGTTGATTGAGAATATCGGTTTGGAATTTGCAAACACAATGGATGATAGCAAGTAGTTCCTTTTTAACAGTGGAATAATTCTTTTGAGTCGGATTCCAGGCTTTTGAAGTGAACCTTATTAATTGTTCTTTAGAATTATTAAGAGATTGTTTTAAGATGCCTCCAAGGCCAAGATCAGAAGCATCGCATTCAATGATTTTAAATGCAATGGGATTAACTAGGTTTAAACATGGAAGGTCTTTAGCTTTAAGTTTAAGGCGTTGGACGGCTAAAGTATGAATATTAGTCCATGGGGGAGGATGCTTTTTTAAACGATCATAAAGAGGTTTTGCATCTAAAGCAAGATTTTGGTAAAAATCACTTATGTAATATTGCGATCTTAAAAAATAATACTATGTTATTTTTAAGATTTTTTAGATAGCAATCTTAATTTGTAAAAGGGATTGAATATATCATTCATGATTTTCTGAAATTCAGATGGAGCATTTTTCAATCCAAATGGCATGACATTCCATTCGTATTGTCCAAAGGGAACATTAAAGGCTGTTTTATATTTATCTTTTTCGTTTATTTGGATTTGCCAAAAACCGGATTTTAAATCGAATTTGGAGAAGATTACAGCATGTAATAATCTATCTAATAGATCTTTTTTATTTGGAATAGGATATTGACGATGCTAATGAAATATGCAACTGTCCTATATCATCTGATATTCATACATTAACAAAAGAAGATAATCTAATTCTAGATTTAATAGAAAAAATATCCGATCCCAATGAAAAAAGAGAAATAATTACTCAATTCATAAATCTAACTAAATCAAAAACAAAACATACACCATTAATTAAACCTCCTGATAATTATAATTTTTCTGATATTATGAAAAGAATCAGTCAGCATGAAGCTACCCAAAAAGAACCCACTATTGCTGAACTCAAAGCTGAGGTTAATACTGTCAAAATCGAATTATCCCAATTAAAAACACGAATTCAAATTCTTGAACTTCATAATACTTCTGGAATACAGACTGAGGAAGACATTGTAGAATTCAATCATTTACTCAAATCATATCATCCCAATGACTATTCAAATCATCCTAATGATTATTTAGATCAAATACATTGTGGTGAATCTTCATCCAATAGACATTCGGTTAATATAATAAATAAAGTAATCACACAAAAATGGTTTGTATTAATAACTATTGTAATAAATGATGAATTTGAGTTTCAATCTTTAGCATTAATAGATTCGGGAGCTGATTTAAATTGTCTTAATGAAGGATTAGTTCCTACTAAATATTTTGATAAAACCACCCAAATCCTTAATACAGCCGATGGTAGTAGACTATTTATCAAATACAAACTTTCCAATGCAAAAATATGTACGGAAGGACATTGCTTCCCTACTCCATTCATCATGGTCAAAGGACTCAGTCAAGCTGTAATTTTAGGAGTCCCTTTTCTTACTTTATTATATCCAGTTACAGTTTCCCATACAGGCCTTGAAACAAATATACATGGTACACTCATTAGATTTGAATTTCTTGATAAACCAAGAATTAAAGAAATAAATACTGTTAAACAAAATATCAAAAATAAAGAAAGCTTCTTAGGATCATTACAATTGGAAATCAAACATAAGATTATAAGCGAAAACCTCCAATCTGCTGAAATAATACAAAAAATACAACATCTTAAGAATATTATTGAAAAAGAAATATGTAATGAACTACCCAATGCATTTTGGCATCGAAAACAACATATAGTAGGATTACCATATGAAACTAGTTTTGATGAATCAAAAATACCAACTAAGGCTAGGCCAATCCAAATGAATACCGAACTATTACAAACATGTCAAAAAGAAATAAATAATCTACTCAATAAGAAATTAATACGTCCAAGTACTTCTCCTTGGAGTTGTTCTGCTTTCTATGTTAACAAAAATGCTGAACAAGAACGAGGTGTTCCTCGACTAGTCATCAATTATAAACCCCTTAATAAAGTTTTAAAATGGATACGATATCCTATTCCAAATAAAAAAGATCTATTAGATAGATTATTACATGCTGTAATCTTCTCCAAATTCGATTTAAAATCCGGTTTTTGGCAAATCCAAATAAACGAAAAAGATAAATATAAAACAGCCTTTAATGTTCCCTTTGGACAATACGAATGGAATGTCATGCCATTTGGATTGAAAAATGCTCCATCTGAATTTCAGAAAATCATGAATGATATATTCAATCCCTTTTACAAATTTATGATTGTTTACATTGATGATATTTTAGTCTTCTCTGAATCTATAGAACAGCATTTCAAACACTTACATACTTTTATCCATTTAATAAAGACATCTGGTTTAGTGGTTTCCTCCACTAAGTTAAATTTATTTCAAACAAAAATAAGATTCTTAGGTCACAATATAAATCAAGGAACTATCATCCCAATTGATCGCTCAATACTTTTTGCTGATAAATTCCCTGATAAAATCTTAGATAAAACTGAATTACAACGCTTTCTAGGATGTCTAAATTACATAAGTGATTTTTACCAAAATCTTGCTTTAGATGCAAAACCTCTTTATGATCGTTTAAAAAAGCATCCTCCCCCATGGACTAATATTCATACTTTAGCCGTCCAACGCCTTAAACTTAAAGCTAAAGAACTTCCATGTTTAAACCTAGTTAATCCCATTGCATTTAAAATCATTGAATGCGATGCTTCTGATCTTGGCCTTGGAGGCATCTTAAAACAATCTCTTAATAATTCTAAAGAACAATTAATAAGGTTCACTTCAAAAGCCTGGAATCCGACTCAAAAGAATTATTCCACTGTTAAAAAGGAACTACTTGCTATCATCCATTGTGTTTGCAAATTCCAAACCGATATTCTCAATCAACATTTTCTTATACGCACTGATAGTAAAGCTGCAAAGGATATTCTGCGAAAAGATGTCCAAAATCTTGTTTCTAAACAAATTTTTGCTCGATGGCAAGCAATTTTATCTGCCTTCGACTTTTCCATTGAACATCTGCACGGTTCTTCTAATTCCCTTCCTGACTTCTTAATCCGTGAATTTTTGCAGGGGGGACCATATCCATCATCCTAATCATCCTAAAGAAGACAACAGGACAAAATCATTTCGCCCTACCGTTTTCTTTTCTCAAGGTTTGCACATCTCTAAACATATTACTAATACAAAAATGCATCCTTCTTCCAAAGGCAAACAGCCAATGGACCTAATTCAAAGCAATAGATATGGGCCTCTCATGCCCAGTCATTCTCCTCTTGACCTAACCCCTATGTCACCCTTAAGGTCCACAAATGTACCAGAATACATAATCCAATCTCCTCCACAAAGTCCATTTGTTACCCCAAGTCCAGCATTCACCCCCAGCATCGTATCCCAATAAACAAACTTCAAATTCTCCCAAGTCAGTATATACTGATATTGCTTTCTTACCAGAAACTATCATCTCAGACAATCATATTGGCTTAGACCCATGCAAAATAGCTCCCCTATATTTTATCCAACCATATGAACTCTTCTTATGGTATCAAGAACCGAGAATGGTATGAAGCCATACTTATGGAGACTGGTTCAGTTTCCATAGTAACATTTCTACCAAGAAAATACCAAAATATTTGCATATTCAAAATTGCAAATCAAAAGGTTTACTTTCATATGAAGACTGGGGCTGCAATCCCAATCAAGGAAAAAAAGCTTCTCAATCCAATATTCCAATATAAATCATATAAGTATAGTGAATATATTGAAGCATGGCACAAAGTCTTTGCTTACCAAAATCAAAATAATACACACTCCTGGTATATCCAATTCAAATTCCCTATCCTTGAGAGATTCCCTAGCTGGTTTCGACATTGGTTCTTAATCTGGGGATCCTTAACCCAAATAATGCCAGAGCCATTTCAAGCCTTACAAACTAAATTTGTTGAATATAATACTTGCACTGAAACCGATGATTACCACCTTTATTTCATGGCCATCTACCAAATTCCCTGGATTCTCAAATGGGAATATTCAATCTCTGAAAATAATACTCTTGACTATACTTACATTCCCCAACTTGGCAAAACCGTGAAGGTTAAATGGTGGGATATCTTCAATACTAATCCTGCTACTTTACCTTTGAAAAGAATACCTCCGCAACCCACAACCTTCAACTCTGCTACATATAATACAGTCAGTCTCCCTACTTTCTCAGCCTATCTCAAAAGGTTGAAACAGTCAAATCCCAATGCTACATTTGAGGAAATAGAGCAAACATTGCTCCATGTTTTCACCCCCAATAAAGCCGTACCAACATCATCAGAAGAAACAGTCCAATCAGGAAATCCCCTGTTGGATGATTTCAGCCAAAGGCCCACAGAATGACCCGACCCGGTGGTCCAATTCCTTCTTCAGCATCGACATGACTACACCGACATTGATATGACTACACCGACAGTGATAAGACTACTACAGCATATAATATTCTCTTTTCAATAAAGAAAACGCGTCCCTCTACAGGAAAGATTCCTTCTGCATAAACGACAAAAGCCACGTTGCACTCCCTCTACAGGAAAAGATTCCCTCTTCATAAGACGACAAAGGCCACGTCACATAAAGGACAACCTTGTTCCCTTTCAGATCACATCAACCAATAGCCATCAGCAAATCAGTGATAGCCACGTATCATCTCCTTATCTTTACGAAGCCTTCTCCAGCAAGCAAACAATCCTGAGCCACAACCTCCTTCAGCCAATCATATCCTTTCCTTCGTCGGCAAGCAATTAATACCAGCCACTCGTTGAAGACCAAACCCTCTATAAATACCTCTTCAGCCAAGAAGAATTCAGAGCATCAAGGATATCTTCCAGCATACCAGCAGACGATCTCAGCAGCAGCAACAGCACAGCAGCACAGCTGCACAGTTTCTTTAGATCTAGATCTTCTCATACTTTCTCTCTCATAAGATCTCTTCTCTTCTTCTTACCTTCTTCTCCTCTCAATCTGTATCTAAGAAAGGTCATAGACGACTGAACTTCATAAAGTCGGTAACCTCCATAACTTTTATATGTGATTATGTGTGATTGTAATCAGTCCTCTTTACCTTCCTATTTGCCTTCCGAGTGGAGGAAATTCGCAAGCCTGTGTATTTGTAATCAGTGAGTAATGCAGTTCAAGTTAGTTTTTACTTTCAAAATCTCTGATTATACTCATACTTCTTGGATTGTTTTTGACATTTCAGTATTACCAATTATTGTTATAATATTTGCATTTCTTTATTACATTTCTATACTTCAGCAATTAATAACCTATAATACTACAATCTTTTCTTACTTATTATAAATTCCGCAATCTTTTTACCAGTTTAAATACCTAGGGAGATTCTTGGGCTAAAATGGTATCAGAGCCAACCCTGTATTAGAGATCTCATAGTATTACCAGTTTTGCTATCTTAAGAAACTTAAGAAATTTATCCATTAGAGAAAGTTGGTCCGAGTGTTAAGACACGAGACGAAAAGGTCTTATGCAAAGTACCGCCAAGGCCGAGGAAGAGCCGTTAGGGAAAACGCTGGACTTTTGGTCGTCCTGAGTTGTCATTATCCGCAACCTAATAATGGAGAAATTTATTAAGAATCTGACAGATACCACAACTAGTAAAACTAATAGAACTCTAAGAATTAAAAACAAAGAAGAACTTGTTATAAACGATATTGAAAATCAAATCCAGAACTGGAACATACCCAAGGTTCCCATATCTGATATTTACAAAAAGGGTACATTTGACCTTAAAGTCGGATATGCCATAAAAACAGTAGAAGAAACTCTTTCTGTTACTAGTAATCAAGAAGATTTCCAATTACTATCTAAAAAAATATTACAAGTTCATCAAAATAAGAATTATAAATATTTACATATAGGATTAATACAAGTAGCAGTTAAACCACTCACTAGACTAGGACTAAATAATTCTATTTTAGTTTGTTTACGAGATACTAGACATAATAAATTCTCAGATTCATTACTAGGAATGGTAGAAACTAGTTTATGTAGTGGACCGATATATTTCAATTGCTTTCCAAATTATTCTGTATCATTAACAGACCCAAACATATTAAATGTTTTATCTTTAAATCTTAAAACACAAGGATTTGACATGATGACGGGTTCACAAAATATAGCCATTATTTATAGGATATATTATAAGGTAATGAATACATTATGTCCTAATATACTCCAAATAGACAATAAGGGACAAACAATATTTTTTCAAACCAATATAGAAAGATCAAATACGATCATACCAAAAACAATATCATGGTCAGATATAGTCCTACCCCATACCTGGGCTATTCATAATAACAACCAACCATCATCACAAAATCCTATACAGAATATCCCAGACAGAATTTCAGAATATACGGATGGAAATGTTGAAATTCAATTTACTAATAATAGTCTTTTAAATAAGACATCCACATCGGAAACCATAAGCAACCATTCTTTTAGAGACTTAGAACCTCCACGAAAATCCGTTACAACCTATGATCGGAATTCTCATATATCAGCTACTCCAATTTCAAAACCACAGTTAGAAGGGTTTTTACGCACATCTGATAATATTATTATACCTCAATATGAACAAGCTGAATCAGGATTTATCCAAGTGCTACAAATTGAAGAAACATTTACAAAGGAAGATATTATAAATGATTTTTTATCTCCAGAGAATGATAATATTAGAAAATGGTATGTTAAAGAATTCAAACCTAGATTAGTAGAACTATTCCATTCCCAGTTCAATAGTTGGAGACAAAAAGGAAATAAAGGAAAATGTTTTTTCGATTGGTTAAGAGATACTCTTAAACAACATAATATCCCAATTCCTGAGTTTGAATTAAATACTGTAGAAACTCAATATACTACCTTTAATACAACAGAAGGAAAATCAATTAAATCCATACACCCTCCAGAACAAAGTCTGAAAATACAAGGGATGGCAACTACGGTACCAAAAGCTTCAGAACAAACTGAAGGATCGCCATCTACCCAAATAGTTGTCTTTGAAACAGTAGCCACACCTTACAAATTGAATAATGCTAATATACCTCGTATAGAGTTACTTCCACACATAATCGAACAAAACAATTATACAAATCTCTGTCTTCATACCCTAGGAAAACAATCAAATAGAATAGAGAATTTATTACAACCACCTAGTCACAAAGAGAAAAAACAATTGTTTTTCAAACCACCTCCTGATTTGAATAAAGAAAAATTTCTTATAGGCGAAGATAATACTACCCTTATGGGACAACTAATTTCTAAATTATCAAAATTAGAAATAAAAGAACCTAAACCAACAATAGTAATATCCGCCCCTATTCTCCCAGATGGTACTAAAGGAAAAGAAAAAATCCCTGAACATGATACTATGACATTACAAGAAGAAACACTTTTCCAAACCAATGAAATCATAGAACCATCTATAGGACCATCAATTGCCAATACCATACAAAATATGCAAAAGGCATTTTCAGAAATACAACTTATCCCAGAAAGTATCAATCAGATTAATTATAGTAAAAATTGGCAACCAATAAATGCTCGCCCATATTATAAGAGACCAACTCCTGTTGATATACAATTAGAAGAAGACTTAACAAGTCATACTTCTACATATTCTGGAAGAACCATCATAGATTGGAATATAGACGGTATCTCTGATCACAGGATCCTAGATACAATGAAGCATATGACTATGTATGCATCTGCTTGTAAAATGGCTGGAAGCCATGACCAAGAAATAGCCAAAGCTATAGTCTCAGGCTTCACTGGATGGCTGAGAGGATGGTGGGATTCATATTTAAATGAACAAACAAAACAAAATATATTAACCAATACTAGGCAATGGACAGCAAAAAATGAACATAATCAGGATATGGTATATTCTGAGAGTGATGCTGTCAATTCTCTAATATACACCATTGCTCTTCATTTCATAGGGAATACATCAATACTCGCAGCAAGAACTGCTGATCTTCTATCCAATTTAAGATGTCCAACATTGTCACATTATAAATGGTATAAAGACGTCTTTTTCTCCCGATTACTTATACGAGAAGATAGTCACCTGGATCACTGGAAAGAAAAATTTGTAGCAGGACTACCTTACCTCTTTGCTGAAAAAGTAAAAGAACGTCTCAAAAATAAAAATAGCGGTATGATCAATTATTCCCAATATACTTTAGGCGAGTTATCTTCAGAAATTTGTGCTGAAGGCTTAGCCCTATGCACAGACCTAAAACTCAAAAGGCAAAATCTAAGTGGCAAGAAAGAATTAGGAGATTTTTGCCAGCAATTTGGCTATCATATGGACCAAGGACATATAGATAGAACCAAACCGCATAAAATACATAAACTATATAAAAGGAAAAAACATCGAGATAAACCTGATAAAACGTATAAATCATTTCCAACTAAGCAGAAAAAATATAAGAAATTCACAAAATGATTTGCTTCTAAATCATTTCCAAATAAGAAAAAATTACCTGTTTGTTATAAATGCGGAAAAGTAGGCCATTACAAAAGCCAATGTAAAGTTAAACAAAAATTAGACTCGATTACTTTAGATGAATCCATTAGAAATAAAATCTACGATATTATTCAGCTATATGATTCAGAAAGTTCAAGTTCGGATACTACTTCTTCTAGTAGTGATACTTCCTTTATAGGTACAATACATAATGATGATTTTTATTGGTCAAATAACAGTTCGGATATTGACGATGCTAATGAAATATGCAACTGTCCTATATCATCTGATATTCATACATTAACAAAAGAAGATAATCTAATTCTAGATTTAATAGAAAAAATATCCGATCCCAATGAAAAAAGAGAAATAATTACTCAATTCATAAATCTAACTAAATCAAAAACAAAACATACACCATTAATTAAACCTCCTGATAATTATAATTTTTCTGATATTATGAAAAGAATCAGTCAGCATGAAGCTACCCAAAGAGAACCCACTATTGCTGAACTCAAAGCTGAGGTTAATACTGTCAAAATCGAATTATCCCAATTAAAAACACGAATTCAAATTCTTGAACTTCATAATACTTCTGGAATACAGACTGAGGAAGACATTGTAGAATTCAATCATTTACTCAAATCATATCATCCCAATGACTATTCAAATCATCCTAATGATTATTTAGATCAAATACATTGTGGTGAATCTTCATCCAATAGACATTCGGTTAATATAATAAATAAAGTAATCACACAAAAATGGTTTGTATTAATAACTATTGTAATAAATGATGAATTTGAGTTTCAATCTTTAGCATTAATAGATTCGGGAGCTGATTTAAATTGTCTTAATGAAGGATTAGTTCCTACTAAATATTTTGATAAAACCACCCAAATCCTTAATACAGCCGATGGTAGTAGACTATTTATCAAATACAAACTTTCCAATGCAAAAATATGTACGGAAGGACATTGCTTCCCTACTCCATTCATCATGGTCAAAGGACTCAGTCAAGCTGTAATTTTAGGAGTCCCTTTTCTTACTTTATTATATCCAGTTACAGTTTCCCATACAGGCCTTGAAACAAATATACATGGTACACCCATTAGATTTGAATTTCTTGATAAACCAAGAATTAAAGAAATAAATACTGTTAAACAAAATATCAAAAATAAAGAAAGCTTCTTAGGATCATTACAATTGGAAATCAAACATAAGATTATAAGCGAAAACCTCCAATCTGCTGAAATAATACAAAAAATACAACATCTTAAGAATATTATTGAAAAAGAAATATGTAATGAACTACCCAATGCATTTTGGCATCGAAAACAACATATAGTAGGATTACCATATGAAACTAGTTTTGATGAATCAAAAATACCAACTAAGGCTAGGCCAATCCAAATGAATACCGAACTATTACAAACATGTCAAAAAGAAATAAATAATCTACTCAATAAGAAATTAATACGTCCAAGTACTTCTCCTTGGAGTTGTTCTGCTTTCTATGTTAACAAAAATGCTGAACAAGAACGAGGTGTTCCTCGACTAGTCATCAATTATAAACCCCTTAATAAAGTTTTAAAATGGATACGATATCCTATTCCAAATAAAAAAGATCTATTAGATAGATTATTACATGCTGTAATCTTCTCCAAATTCGATTTAAAATCCGGTTTTTGGCAAATCCAAATAAACGAAAAAGATAAATATAAAACAGCCTTTAATGTTCCCTTTGGACAATACGAATGGAATGTCATGCCATTTGGATTGAAAAATGCTCCATCTGAATTTCAGAAAATCATGAATGATATATTCAATCCCTTTTACAAATTTATGATTGTTTACATTGATGATATTTTAGTCTTCTCTGAATCTATAGAACAGCATTTCAAACACTTACATACTTTTATCCATTTAATAAAATCTCCCTAGGTATTTAAACTGGTAAAAAGATTAGCCCAAGAATCTCCCTAGGTATTTAAACTGGTAAAAAGATTGCGGAATTTATAATAAGTAAGAAAAGATTGTAGTATTATAGGTTATTAATTGCTGAAGTATAGAAATGTAATAAAGAAATGCAAATATTATAACAATAATTGGTAATACTGAAATGTCAAAAACAATCCAAGAAGTATGAGTATAATCAGAGATTTTGAAAGTAAAAACTAACTTGAACTGCATTACTCACTGATTACAAATACACAGGCTTGCGAATTTCCTCCACTCGGAAGGCAAATAGGAAGGTAAAGAGGACTGATTACAATCACACATAATCACATATAAAAGTTATGGAGGTTACCGACTTTATGAAGTTCAGTCGTCTATGACCTTTCTTAGATACAGATTGAGAGGAGAAGAAGGTAAGAAGAAGAGAAGAGATCTTATGAGAGAGAAAGTATGAGAAGATCTAGATCTAAAGAAACTGTGCAGCTGTGCTGCTGTGCTGTTGCTGCTGCTGAGATCGTCTGCTGGTATGCTGGAAGATATCCTTGATGCTCTGAATTCTTCTTGGCTGAAGAGGTATTTATAGAGGGTTTGGTCTTCAACGAGTGGCTGGTATTAATTGCTTGCCGACGAAGGAAAGGATATGATTGGCTGAAGGAGGTTGTGGCTCAGGATTGTTTGCTTGCTGGAGAAGGCTTCGTAAAGATAAGGAGATGATACGTGGCTATCACTGATTTGCTGATGGCTATTGGTTGATGTGATCTGAAAGGGAACAAGGTTGTCCTTTATGTGACGTGGCCTTTGTCGTCTTATGAAGAGGGAATCTTTTCCTGTAGAGGGAGTGCAACGTGGCTTTTGTCGTTTATGCAGAAGGAATCTTTCCTGTAGAGGGACGCGTTTTCTTTATTGAAAAGAGAATATTATATGCTGTAGTAGTCTTATCACTGTCGGTGTAGTCATATCAATGTCGGTGTAGTCATGTCGATGCTGAAGAAGGAATTGGACCACCGGGTCGGGTCATTCTGTGGGCCTTTGGCTGAAATCATCCAACAGGGGATTTCCTGATTGGACTGTTTCTTCTGATGATGTTGGTACGGCTTTATTGGGGGTGAAAACATGGAGCAATGTTTGCTCTATTTCCTCAAATGTAGCATTGGGATTTGACTGTTTCAACCTTTTGAGATAGGCTGAGAAAGTAGGGAGACTGACTGTATTATATGTAGCAGAGTTGAAGGTTGTGGGTTGCGGAGGTATTCTTTTCAAAGGTAAAGTAGCAGGATTAGTATTGAAGATATCCCACCATTTAACCTTCACGGTTTTGCCAAGTTGGGGAATGTAAGTATAGTCAAGAGTATTATTTTCAGAGATTGAATATTCCCATTTGAGAATCCAGGGAATTTGGTAGATGGCCATGAAATAAAGGTGGTAATCATCGGTTTCAGTGCAAGTATTATATTCAACAAATTTAGTTTGTAAGGCTTGAAATGGCTCTGGCATTATTTGGGTTAAGGATCCCCAGATTAAGAACCAATGTCGAAACCAGCTAGGGAATCTCTCAAGGATAGGGAATTTGAATTGGATATACCAGGAGTGTGTATTATTTTGATTTTGGTAAGCAAAGACTTTGTGCCATGCTTCAATATATTCACTATACTTATATGATTTATATTGGAATATTGGATTGAGAAGCTTTTTTCCTTGATTGGGATTGCAACCCCAGTCTTCATATGAAAGTAACCTTTTGATTTGCAATTTTGAATATGCAAATATTTTGGTATTTTCTTGGTAGAAATGTACTATGGAAACTGAACCAGTCTCCATAAGTATGGCTTCATACCATTCTCGGTTCTTGATACCATAAGAAGAGTTCATATGGTTGGATAAATATAGGGGAGCTATTTTGCATGGGTCTAAGCCAATATGATTGTCTGAGATGATAGTTTCTGGTAAGAAAGCAATATCAGTATATACTGACTTGGGAGAATTTGAAGTTTGTTTATTGGGATACGATGCTGGGGTGAATGCTGGACTTGGGGTAACAAATGGACTTTGTGGAGGAGATTGGATTATGTATTCTGGTACATTTGTGGACCTTAAGGGTGACATAGGGGTTAGGTCAAGAGGAGAATGACTGGGCATGAGAGGCCCATATCTATTGCTTTGAATTAGGTCCATTGGCTGTTTGCCTTTGGAAGAAGGATGCATTTTTGTATTAGTAATATGTTTAGAGATGTGCAAACCTTGAGAAAAGAAAACGGTAGGGCGAAATGATTTTGTCCTGTTGTCTTCTTTAGGATGATTAGGATGATGGATATGGTCCCCCCTGCAAAAATTCACGGGTTAAGAAGTCAGGAAGGGAATTAGAAGAACCGTGCAGATGTTCAATGGAAAAGTCGAAGGCAGATAAAATTGCTTGCCATCGAGCAAAAATTTGTTTAGAAACAAGATTTTGGACATCTTTTTGCAGAATATCCTTTGCAGCTTTACTATCAGTGCGTATAAGAAAATGTTGATTGAGAATATCGGTTTGGAATTTGCAAACACAATGGATGATAGCAAGTAGTTCCTTTTTAACAGTGGAATAATTCTTTTGAGTCGGATTCCAGGCTTTTGAAGTGAACCTTATTAATTGTTCTTTAGAATTATTAAGAGATTGTTTTAAGATGCCTCCAAGGCCAAGATCAGAAGCATCGCATTCAATGATTTTAAATGCAATGGGATTAACTAGGTTTAAACATGGAAGTTCTTTAGCTTTAAGTTTAAGGCGTTGGACGGCTAAAGTATGAATATTAGTCCATGGGGGAGGATGCTTTTTTAAACGATCATAAAGAGGTTTTGCATCTAAAGCAAGATTTTGGTAAAAATCACTTATGTAATTTAGACATCCTAGAAAGCGTTGTAATTCAGTTTTATCTAAGATTTTATCAGGGAATTTATCAGCAAAAAGTATTGAGCGATCAATTGGGATGATAGTTCCTTGATTTATATTGTGACCTAAGAATCTTATTTTTGTTTGAAATAAATTTAACTTAGTGGAGGAAACCACTAAACCAGATGTCTTTATTAAATGGATAAAAGTATGTAAGTGTTTGAAATGCTGTTCTATAGATTCAGAGAAGACTAAAATATCATCAATGTAAACAATCATAAATTTGTAAAAGGGATTGAATATATCATTCATGATTTTCTGAAATTCAGATGGAGCATTTTTCAATCCAAATGGCATGACATTCCATTCGTATTGTCCAAAGGGAACATTAAAGGCTGTTTTATATTTATCTTTTTCGTTTATTTGGATTTGCCAAAAACCGGATTTTAAATCGAATTTGGAGAAGATTACAGCATGTAATAATCTATCTAATAGATCTTTTTTATTTGGAATAGGATATCGTATCCATTTTAAAACTTTATTAAGGGGTTTATAATTGATGACTAGTCGAGGAACACCTCGTTCTTGTTCAGCATTTTTGTTAACATAGAAAGCAGAACAACTCCAAGGAGAAGTACTTGGACGTATTAATTTCTTATTGAGTAGATTATTTATTTCTTTTTGACATGTTTGTAATAGTTCGGTATTCATTTGGATTGGCCTAGCCTTAGTTGGTATTTTTGATTCATCAAAACTAGTTTCATATGGTAATCCTACTATATGTTGTTTTCGATGACAAAATGCATTGGGTAGTTCATTACATATTTCTTTTTCAATAATATTCTTAAGATGTTGTATTTTTTGTATTATTTCAGCAGATTGGAGGTTTTCGCTTATAATCTTATGTTTGATTTCCAATTGTAATGATCCTAAGAAGCTTTCTTTATTTTTGATATTTTGTTTAACAGTATTTATTTCTTTAATTCTTGGTTTATCAAGAAATTCAAATCTAATGGGTGTACCATGTATATTTGTTTCAAGGCCTGTATGGGAAACTGTAACTGGATATAATAAAGTAAGAAAAGGGACTCCTAAAATTACAGCTTGACTGAGTCCTTTGACCATGATGAATGGAGTAGGGAAGCAATGTCCTTCCGTACATATTTTTGCATTGGAAAGTTTGTATTTGATAAATAGTCTACTACCATCGGCTGTATTAAGGATTTGGGTGGTTTTATCAAAATATTTAGTAGGAACTAATCCTTCATTAAGACAATTTAAATCAGCTCCCGAATCTATTAATGCTAAAGATTGAAACTCAAATTCATCATTTATTACAATAGTTATTAATACAAACCATTTTTGTGTGATTACTTTATTTATTATATTAACCGAATGTCTATTGGATGAAGATTCACCACAATGTATTTGATCTAAATAATCATTAGGATGATTTGAATAGTCATTGGGATGATATGATTTGAGTAAATGATTGAATTCTACAATGTCTTCCTCAGTCTGTATTCCAGAAGTATTATGAAGTTCAAGAATTTGAATTCGTGTTTTTAATTGGGATAATTCGATTTTGACAGTATTAACCTCAGCTTTGAGTTCAGCAATAGTGGGATCTTTTTGGGTAGCTTCATGCTGACTGATTCTTTTCATAATATCAGAAAAATTATAATTATCAGGAGGTTTAATTAATGGTGTATGTTTTGTTTTTGATTTAGTTAGATTTATGAATTGAGTAATTATTTCTCTTTTTTCATTGGGATCGGATATTTTTTCTATTAAATCTAGAATTAGATTATCTTCTTTTGTTAATGTATGAATATCAGATGATATAGGACAGTTGCATATTTCATTAGCATCGTCAATATCCGAACTGTTATTTGACCAATAAAAATCATCATTATGTATTGTACCTATAAAGGAAGTATCACTACTAGAAGAAGTAGTATCCGAACTTGAACTTTCTGAATCATATAGCTGAATAATATCGTAGATTTTATTTCTAATGGATTCATCTAAAGTAATCGAGTCTAATTTTTGTTTAACTTTACATTGGCTTTTGTAATGGCCTACTTTTCCGCATTTATAACAAACAGGTAATTTTTTCTTATTTTGAAATGATTTAGAAGCAAATCGTTTTGTGAATTTCTTATATTTTTTCTGCTTAGTTGGAAATGATTTATACGTTTTATCAGGTTTATCTCGATGTTTTTTCCTTTTATATACTTTATGTATTTTATGCGGTTTGGTTCTATCTATATGTCCTTGGTCCATATGATAGCCAAATTGCTGGCAAAAATCTCCTAATTCTTTCTTGCCACTTAGATTTTGTTTATCGAGTTGCCTTTTGAGTTTTAGGTCTGTGCATAGGGCTAAGCCTTCAGCACAAATTTCTGAAGATAACTCGCCTAAAGTATATTGGGAATAATTGATCATACCGCTATTTTTATTTTTGAGACGTTCTTTTACTTTTTCAGCAAAGAGGTAAGGTAGTCCTGCTACAAATTTTTCTTTCCAGTGATCCAGGTGACTATCTTCTCGTATAAGTAATCGGGAGAAAAAGACGTCTTTATACCATTTATAATGTGACAATGTTGGACATCTTAAATTGGATAGAAGATCAGCAGTTCTTGCTGCGAGTATTGATGTATTCCCTATGAAATGAAGAGCAATGGTGTATATTAGAGAATTGACAGCATCACTCTCAGAATATACCATATCCTGATTATGTTCATTTTTTGCTGTCCATTGCCTAGTATTGGTTAATATATTTTGTTTTGTTTGTTCATTTAAATATGAATCCCACCATCCTCTCAGCCATCCAGTGAAGCCTGAGACTATAGCTTTGGCTATTTCTTGGTCATGGCTTCCAGCCATTTTACAAGCAGATGCATACATAGTCATATGCTTCATTGTATCTAGGATCCTGTGATCAGAGATACCGTCTATATTCCAATCTATGATGGTTCTTCCAGAATATGTAGAAGTATGACTTGTTAAGTCTTCTTCTAATTGTATATCAACAGGAGTTGGTCTCTTATAATATGGGCGAGCATTTATTGGTTGCCAATTTTTACTATAATTAATCCGATTGATACTTTCTGGGATAAGTTGTATTTCTGAAAATGCCTTTTGCATATTTTGTATGGTATTGGCAATTGATGGTCCTATAGATGGTTCTATGATTTCATTGGTTTGGAAAAGTGTTTCTTCTTGTAATGTCATAGTATCATGTTCAGGGATTTTTTCTTTTCCTTTAGTACCATCTGGGAGAATAGGGGCGGATATTACTATTGTTGGTTTAGGTTCTTTTATTTCTAATTTTGATAATTTAGAAATTAGTTGTCCCATAAGGGTAGTATTAACTTCGCCTATAAGAAATTTTTCTTTATTCAAATCAGGAGGTGGTTTGAAAAACAATTGTTTTTTCTCTTTGTGACTAGGTGGTTGTAATAAATTCTCTATTCTATTTGATTGTTTTCCTAGGGTATGAAGACAGAGATTTGTATAATTGTTTTGTTCGATTATGTGTGGAAGTAACTCTATACGAGGTATATTAGCATTATTCAATTTGTAAGGTGTGGCTACTGTTTCATAGACAACTATTTGGGTAGATGGCGATCCTTCAGTTTGTTCTGAAGCTTTTGGTACCGTAGTTGCCATCCCTTGTATTTTCAGACTTTGTTCTGGAGGGTGTATGGATTTAATTGATTTTCCTTCTGTTGTATTAAAGGTAGTATATTGAGTTTCTACAGTATTTAATTCAAACTCAGGAATTGGGATATTATGTTGTTTAAGAGTATCTCTTAACCAATCGAAAAAACATTTTCCTTTATTTCCTTTTTGTCTCCAACTATTGAACTGGGAATGGAATAGTTCTACTAATCTAGGTTTGAATTCTTTAACATACCATTTTCTAATATTATCATTCTCTGGAGATAAAAAATCATTTATAATATCTTCCTTTGTAAATGTTTCTTCAATTTGTAGCACTTGGATAAATCCTGATTCAGCTTGTTCATATTGAGGTATAATAATATTATCAGATGTGCGTAAAAACCCTTCTAACTGTGGTTTTGAAATTGGAGTAGCTGATATATGAGAATTCCGATCATAGGTTGTAACGGATTTTCGTGGAGGTTCTAAGTCTCTAAAAGAATGGTTGCTTATGGTTTCCGATGTGGATGTCTTATTTAAAAGACTATTATTAGTAAATTGAATTTCAACATTTCCATCCGTATATTCTGAAATTCTGTCTGGGATATTCTGTATAGGATTTTGTGATGATGGTTGGTTGTTATTATGAATAGCCCAGGTATGGGGTAGGACTATATCTGACCATGATATTGTTTTTGGTATGATCGTATTTGATCTTTCTATATTGGTTTGAAAAAATATTGTTTGTCCCTTATTGTCTATTTGGAGTATATTAGGACATAATGTATTCATTACCTTATAATATATCCTATAAATAATGGCTATATTTTGTGAACCCGTCATCATGTCAAATCCTTGTGTTTTAAGATTTAAAGATAAAACATTTAATATGTTTGGGTCTGTTAATGATACAGAATAATTTGGAAAGCAATTGAAATATATCGGTCCACTACATAAACTAGTTTCTACCATTCCTAGTAATGAATCTGAGAATTTATTATGTCTAGTATCTCGTAAACAAACTAAAATAGAATTATTTAGTCCTAGTCTAGTGAGTGGTTTAACTGCTACTTGTATTAATCCTATATGTAAATATTTATAATTCTTATTTTGATGAACTTGTAATATTTTTTTAGATAGTAATTGGAAATCTTCTTGATTACTAGTAACAGAAAGAGTTTCTTCTACTGTTTTTATGGCATATCCGACTTTAAGGTCAAATGTACCCTTTTTGTAAATATCAGATATGGGAACCTTGGGTATGTTCCAGTTCTGGATTTGATTTTCAATATCGTTTATAACAAGTTCTTCTTTGTTTTTAATTCTTAGAGTTCTATTAGTTTTACTAGTTGTGGTATCTGTCAGATTCTTAATAAATTTCTCCATTATTAGGTTGCGGATAATGACAACTCAGGACGACCAAAAGTCCAGCGTTTTCCCTAACGGCTCTTCCTCGGCCTTGGCGGTACTTTGCATAAGACCTTTTCGTCTCGTGTCTTAACACTCGGACCAACTTTCTCTAATGGATAAATTTCTTAAGTTTCTTAAGATAGCAAAACTGGTAATACTATGAGATCTCTAATACAGGGTTGGCTCTGATACCATTTTAGCCCAAGAATCTCCCTAGGTATTTAAACTGGTAAAAAGATTGCGGAATTTATAATAAGTAAGAAAAGATTGTAGTATTATAGGTTATTAATTGCTGAAGTATAGAAATGTAATAAAGAAATGCAAATATTATAACAATAATTGGTAATACTGAAATGTCAAAAACAATCCAAGAAGTATGAGTATAATCAGAGATTTTGAAAGTAAAAACTAACTTGAACTGCATTACTCACTGATTACAAATACACAGGCTTGCGAATTTCCTCCACTCGGAAGGCAAATAGGAAGGTAAAGAGGACTGATTACAATCACACATAATCACATATAAAAGTTATGGAGGTTACCGACTTTATGAAGTTCAGTCGTCTATGACCTTTCTTAGATACAGATTGAGAGGAGAAGAAGGTAAGAAGAAGAGAAGAGATCTTATGAGAGAGAAAGTATGAGAAGATCTAGATCTAAAGAAACTGTGCAGCTGTGCTGCTGTGCTGTTGCTGCTGCTGAGATCGTCTGCTGGTATGCTGGAAGATATCCTTGATGCTCTGAATTCTTCTTGGCTGAAGAGGTATTTATAGAGGGTTTGGTCTTCAACGAGTGGCTGGTATTAATTGCTTGCCGACGAAGGAAAGGATATGATTGGCTGAAGGAGGTTGTGGCTCAGGATTGTTTGCTTGCTGGAGAAGGCTTCGTAAAGATAAGGAGATGATACGTGGCTATCACTGATTTGCTGATGGCTATTGGTTGATGTGATCTGAAAGGGAACAAGGTTGTCCTTTATGTGACGTGGCCTTTGTCGTCTTATGAAGAGGGAATCTTTTCCTGTAGAGGGAGTGCAACGTGGCTTTTGTCGTTTATGCAGAAGGAATCTTTCCTGTAGAGGGACGCGTTTTCTTTATTGAAAAGAGAATATTATATGCTGTAGTAGTCTTATCACTGTCGGTGTAGTCATATCAATGTCGGTGTAGTCATGTCGATGCTGAAGAAGGAATTGGACCACCGGGTCGGGTCATTCTGTGGGCCTTTGGCTGAAATCATCCAACAGGGGATTTCCTGATTGGACTGTTTCTTCTGATGATGTTGGTACGGCTTTATTGGGGGTGAAAACATGGAGCAATGTTTGCTCTATTTCCTCAAATGTAGCATTGGGATTTGACTGTTTCAACCTTTTGAGATAGGCTGAGAAAGTAGGGAGACTGACTGTATTATATGTAGCAGAGTTGAAGGTTGTGGGTTGCGGAGGTATTCTTTTCAAAGGTAAAGTAGCAGGATTAGTATTGAAGATATCCCACCATTTAACCTTCACGGTTTTGCCAAGTTGGGGAATGTAAGTATAGTCAAGAGTATTATTTTCAGAGATTGAATATTCCCATTTGAGAATCCAGGGAATTTGGTAGATGGCCATGAAATAAAGGTGGTAATCATCGGTTTCAGTGCAAGTATTATATTCAACAAATTTAGTTTGTAAGGCTTGAAATGGCTCTGGCATTATTTGGGTTAAGGATCCCCAGATTAAGAACCAATGTCGAAACCAGCTAGGGAATCTCTCAAGGATAGGGAATTTGAATTGGATATACCAGGAGTGTGTATTATTTTGATTTTGGTAAGCAAAGACTTTGTGCCATGCTTCAATATATTCACTATACTTATATGATTTATATTGGAATATTGGATTGAGAAGCTTTTTTCCTTGATTGGGATTGCAGCCCCAGTCTTCATATGAAAGTAACCTTTTGATTTGCAATTTTGAATATGCAAATATTTTGGTATTTTCTTGGTAGAAATGTACTATGGAAACTGAACCAGTCTCCATAAGTATGGCTTCATACCATTCTCGGTTCTTGATACCATAAGAAGAGTTCATATGGTTGGATAAATATAGGGGAGCTATTTTGCATGGGTCTAAGCCAATATGATTGTCTGAGATGATAGTTTCTGGTAAGAAAGCAATATCAGTATATACTGACTTGGGAGAATTTGAAGTTTGTTTATTGGGATACGATGCTGGGGTGAATGCTGGACTTGGGGTAACAAATGGACTTTGTGGAGGAGATTGGATTATGTATTCTGGTACATTTGTGGACCTTAAGGGTGACATAGGGGTTAGGTCAAGAGGAGAATGACTGGGCATGAGAGGCCCATATCTATTGCTTTGAATTAGGTCCATTGGCTGTTTGCCTTTGGAAGAAGGATGCATTTTTGTATTAGTAATATGTTTAGAGATGTGCAAACCTTGAGAAAAGAAAACGGTAGGGCGAAATGATTTTGTCCTGTTGTCTTCTTTAGGATGATTAGGATGATGGATATGGTCCCCCCTGCAAAAATTCACGGGTTAAGAAGTCAGGAAGGGAATTAGAAGAACCGTGCAGATGTTCAATGGAAAAGTCGAAGGCAGATAAAATTGCTTGCCATCGAGCAAAAATTTGTTTAGAAACAAGATTTTGGACATCTTTTTGCAGAATATCCTTTGCAGCTTTACTATCAGTGCGTATAAGAAAATGTTGATTGAGAATATCGGTTTGGAATTTGCAAACACAATGGATGATAGCAAGTAGTTCCTTTTTAACAGTGGAATAATTCTTTTGAGTCGGATTCCAGGCTTTTGAAGTGAACCTTATTAATTGTTCTTTAGAATTATTAAGAGATTGTTTTAAGATGCCTCCAAGGCCAAGATCAGAAGCATCGCATTCAATGATTTTAAATGCAATGGGATTAACTAGGTTTAAACATGGAAGTTCTTTAGCTTTAAGTTTAAGGCGTTGGACGGCTAAAGTATGAATATTAGTCCATGGGGGAGGATGCTTTTTTAAACGATCATAAAGAGGTTTTGCATCTAAAGCAAGATTTTGGTAAAAATCACTTATGTAATTTAGACATCCTAGAAAGCGTTGTAATTCAGTTTTATCTAAGATTTTATCAGGGAATTTATCAGCAAAAAGTATTGAGCGATCAATTGGGATGATAGTTCCTTGATTTATATTGTGACCTAAGAATCTTATTTTTGTTTGAAATAAATTTAACTTAGTGGAGGAAACCACTAAACCAGATGTCTTTATTAAATGGATAAAAGTATGTAAGTGTTTGAAATGCTGTTCTATAGATTCAGAGAAGACTAAAATATCATCAATGTAAACAATCATAAATTTGTAAAAGGGATTGAATATATCATTCATGATTTTCTGAAATTCAGATGGAGCATTTTTCAATCCAAATGGCATGACATTCCATTCGTATTGTCCAAAGGGAACATTAAAGGCTGTTTTATATTTATCTTTTTCGTTTATTTGGATTTGCCAAAAACCGGATTTTAAATCGAATTTGGAGAAGATTACAGCATGTAATAATCTATCTAATAGATCTTTTTTATTTGGAATAGGATATCGTATCCATTTTAAAACTTTATTAAGGGGTTTATAATTGATGACTAGTCGAGGAACACCTCGTTCTTGTTCATCATTTTTGTTAACATAGAAAGCAGAACAACTCCAAGGAGAAGTACTTGGACGTATTAATTTCTTATTGAGTAGATTATTTATTTCTTTTTGACATGTTTGTAATAGTTCGGTATTCATTTGGATTGGCCTAGCCTTAGTTGGTATTTTTGATTCATCAAAACTAGTTTCATATGGTAATCCTACTATATGTTGTTTTCGATGCCAAAATGCATTGGGTAGTTCATTACATATTTCTTTTTCAATAATATTCTTAAGATGTTGTATTTTTTGTATTATTTCAGCAGATTGAAGGTTTTCGCTTATAATCTTATGTTTGATTTCCAATTGTAATGATCCTAAGAAGCTTTCTTTATTTTTGATATTTTGTTTAACAGTATTTATTTCTTTAATTCTTGGTTTATCAAGAAATTCAAATCTAATGGGCGTACCATGTATATTTGTTTCAAGGCCTGTATGGGAAACTGTAACTGGATATAATAAAGTAAGAAAAGGGACTCCTAAAATTACAGCTTGACTGAGTCCTTTGACCATGATGAATGGAGTAGGGAAGCAATGTCCTTCCGTACATATTTTTGCATTGGAAAGTTTGTATTTGATAAATAGTCTACTACCATCGGCTGTATTAAGGATTTGGGTGGTTTTATCAAAATATTTAGTAGGAACTAATCCTTCATTAAGACAATTTAAATCAGCTCCCGAATCTATTAATGCTAAAGATTGAAACTCAAATTCATCATTTATTACAATAGTTATTAATACAAACCATTTTTGTGTGATTACTTTATTTATTATATTAACCGAATGTCTATTGGATGAAGATTCACCACAATGTATTTGATCTAAATAATCATTAGGATGATTTGAATAGTCATTGGGATGATATGATTTGAGTAAATGATTGAATTCTACAATGTCTTCCTCAGTCTGTATTCCAGAAGTATTATGAAGTTCAAGAATTTGAATTCGTGTTTTTAATTGGGATAATTCGATTTTGACAGTATTAACCTCAGCTTTGAGTTCAGCAATAGTGGGTTCTTTTTGGGTAGCTTCATGCTGACTGATTCTTTTCATAATATCAGAAAAATTATAATTATCAGGAGGTTTAATTAATGGTGTATGTTTTGTTTTTGATTTAGTTAGATTTATGAATTGAGTAATTATTTCTCTTTTTTCATTGGGATCGGATATTTTTTCTATTAAATCTAGAATTAGATTATCTTCTTTTGTTAATGTATGAATATCAGATGATATAGGACAGTTGCATATTTCATTAGCATCGTCAATATCCGAACTGTTATTTGACCAATAAAAATCATCATTATGTATTGTACCTATAAAGGAAGTATCACTACTAGAAGAAGTAGTATCCGAACTTGAACTTTCTGAATCATATAGCTGAATAATATCGTAGATTTTATTTCTAATGGATTCATCTAAAGTAATCGAGTCTAATTTTTGTTTAACTTTACATTGGCTTTTGTAATGGCCTACTTTTCCGCATTTATAACAAACAGGTAATTTTTTCTTATTTTGAAATGATTTAGAAGCAAATCGTTTTGTGAATTTCTTATATTTTTTCTGCTTAGTTGGAAATGATTTATACGTTTTATCAGGTTTATCTCGATGTTTTTTCCTTTTATATACTTTATGTATTTTATGCGGTTTGGTTCTATCTATATGTCCTTGGTCCATATGATAGCCAAATTGCTGGCAAAAATCTCCTAATTCTTTCTTGCCACTTAGATTTTGTTTATCGAGTTGCCTTTTGAGTTTTAGGTCTGTGCATAGGGCTAAGCCTTCAGCACAAATTTTTGAAGATAACTCGCCTAAAGTATATTGGGAATAATTGATCATACCGCTATTTTTATTTTTGAGACGTTCTTTTACTTTTTCAGCAAAGAGGTAAGGTAGTCCTGCTACAAATTTTTCTTTCCAGTGATCCAGGTGACTATCTTCTCGTATAAGTAATCGGGAGAAAAAGACGTCTTTATACCATTTATAATGTGACAATGTTGGACATCTTAAATTGGATAGAAGATCAGCAGTTCTTGCTGCGAGTATTGATGTATTCCCTATGAAATGAAGAGCAATGGTGTATATTAGAGAATTGACAGCATCACTCTCAGAATATACCATATCCTGATTATGTTCATTTTTTGCTGTCCATTGCCTAGTATTGGTTAATATATTTTGTTTTGTTTGTTCATTTAAATATGAATCCCACCATCCTCTCAGCCATCCAGTGAAGCCTGAGACTATAGCTTTGGCTATTTCTTGGTCATGGCTTCCAGCCATTTTACAAGCAGATGCATACATAGTCATATGCTTCATTGTATCTAGGATCCTGTGATCAGAGATACCGTCTATATTCCAATCTATGATGGTTCTTCCAGAATATGTAGAAGTATGACTTGTTAAGTCTTCTTCTAATTGTATATCAACAGGAGTTGGTCTCTTATAATATGGGCGAGCATTTATTGGTTGCCAATTTTTACTATAATTAATCCGATTGATACTTTCTGGGATAAGTTGTATTTCTGAAAATGCCTTTTGCATATTTTGTATGGTATTGGCAATTGATGGTCCTATAGATGGTTTTATGATTTCATTGGTTTGGAAAAGTGTTTCTTCTTGTAATGTCATAGTATCATGTTCAGGGATTTTTTCTTTTCCTTTAGTACCATCTGGGAAAATAGGGGCGGATATTACTATTGTTGGTTTAGGTTCTTTTATTTCTAATTTTGATAATTTAGAAATTAGTTGTCCCATAAGGGTAGTATTATCTTCGCCTATAAGAAATTTTTCTTTATTCAAATCAGGAGGTGGTTTGAAAAACAATTGTTTTTTCTCTTTGTGACTAGGTGGTTGTAATAAATTCTCTATTCTATTTGATTGTTTTCCTAGGGTATGAAGACAGAGATTTGTATAATTGTTTTGTTCGATTATGTGTGGAAGTAACTCTATACGAGGTATATTAGCATTATTCAATTTGTAAGGTGTGGCTACTGTTTCATAGACAACTATTTGGGTAGATGGCGATCCTTCAGTTTGTTCTGAAGCTTTTGGTACCGTAGTTGCCATCCCTTGTATTTTCAGACTTTGTTCTGGAGGGTGTATGGATTTAATTGATTTTCCTTCTGTTGTATTAAAGGTAGTATATTGAGTTTCTACAATATTTAATTCAAACTCAGGAATTGGGATATTATGTTGTTTAAGAGTATCTCTTAACCAATCGAAAAAACATTTTCCTTTATTTCCTTTTTGTCTCCAACTATTGAACTGGGAATGGAATAGTTCTACTAATCTAGGTTTGAATTCTTTAACATACCATTTTCTAATATTATCATTCTCTGGAGATAAAAAATCATTTATAATATCTTCCTTTGTAAATGTTTCTTCAATTTGTAGCACTTGGATAAATCCTGATTCAGCTTGTTCATATTGAGGTATAATAATATTATCAGATGTGCGTAAAAACCCTTCTAACTGTGGTTTTGAAATTGGAGTAGCTGATATATGAGAATTCCGATCATAGGTTGTAACGGATTTTCGTGGAGGTTCTAAGTCTCTAAAAGAATGGTTGCTTATGGTTTCCGATGTGGATGTCTTATTTAAAAGACTATTATTAGTAAATTGAATTTCAACATTTCCATCCGTATATTCTGAAATTCTTTCTGGGATATTCTGTATAGGATTTTGTGATGATGGTTGGTTGTTATTATGAATAGCCCAGGTATGGGGTAGGACTATATCTGACCATGATATTGTTTTTGGTATGATCGTATTTGATCTTTCTATATTGGTTTGAAAAAATATTGTTTGTCCCTTATTGTCTATTTGGAGTATATTAGGACATAATGTATTCATTACCTTATAATATATCCTATAAATAATGGCTATATTTTGTGAACCCGTCATCATGTCAAATCCTTGTGTTTTAAGATTTAAAGATAAAACATTTAATATGTTTGGGTCTGTTAATGATACAGAATAATTTGGAAAGCAATTGAAATATATCGGTCCACTACATAAACTAGTTTCTACCATTCCTAGTAATGAATCTGAGAATTTATTATGTCTAGTATCTCGTAAACAAACTAAAATAGAATTATTTAGTCCTAGTCTAGTGAGTGGTTTAACTGCTACTTGTATTAATCCTATATGTAAATATTTATAATTCTTATTTTGATGAACTTGTAATATTTTTTTAGATAGTAATTGGAAATCTTCTTGATTACTAGTAACAGAAAGAGTTTCTTCTACTGTTTTTATGGCATATCCGACTTTAAGGTCAAATGTACCCTTTTTGTAAATATCAGATATGGGAACCTTGGGTATGTTCCAGTTCTGGATTTGATTTTCAATATCGTTTATAACAAGTTCTTCTTTGTTTTTAATTCTTAGAGTTCTATTAGTTTTACTAGTTGTGGTATCTGTCAGATTCTTAATAAATTTCTCCATTATTAGGTTGCGGATAATGACAACTCAGGACGACCAAAAGTCCAGCGTTTTCCCTAACGGCTCTTCCTCGGCCTTGGCGGTACTTTGCATAAGACCTTTTCGTCTCGTGTCTTAACACTCGGACCAACTTTCTCTAATGGATAAATTTCTTAAGTTTCTTAAGATAGCAAAACTGGTAATACTATGAGATCTCTAATACAGGGTTGGCTCTGATACCATTTTAGCCCAAGAATCTCCCTAGGTATTTAAACTGGTAAAAAGATTGCGGAATTTATAATAAGTAAGAAAAGATTGTAGTATTATAGGTTATTAATTGCTGAAGTATAGAAATGTAATAAAGAAATGCAAATATTATAACAATAATTGGTAATACTGAAATGTCAAAAACAATCCAAGAAGTATGAGTATAATCAGAGATTTTGAAAGTAAAAACTAACTTGAACTGCATTACTCACTGATTACAAATACACAGGCTTGCGAATTTCCTCCACTCGGAAGGCAAATAGGAAGGTAAAGAGGACTGATTACAATCACACATAATCACATATAAAAGTTATGGAGGTTACCGACTTTATGAAGTTCAGTCGTCTATGACCTTTCTTAGATACAGATTGAGAGGAGAAGAAGGTAAGAAGAAGAGAAGAGATCTTATGAGAGAGAAAGTATGAGAAGATCTAGATCTAAAGAAACTGTGCAGCTGTGCTGCTGTGCTGTTGCTGCTGCTGAGATCGTCTGCTGGTATGCTGGAAGATATCCTTGATGCTCTGAATTCTTCTTGGCTGAAGAGGTATTTATAGAGGGTTTGGTCTTCAACGAGTGGCTGGTATTAATTGCTTGCCGACGAAGGAAAGGATATGATTGGCTGAAGGAGGTTGTGGCTCAGGATTGTTTGCTTGCTGGAGAAGGCTTCGTAAAGATAAGGAGATGATACGTGGCTATCACTGATTTGCTGATGGCTATTGGTTGATGTGATCTGAAAGGGAACAAGGTTGTCCTTTATGTGACGTGGCCTTTGTCGTCTTATGAAGAGGGAATCTTTTCCTGTAGAGGGAGTGCAACGTGGCTTTTGTCGTTTATGCAGAAGGAATCTTTCCTGTAGAGGGACGCGTTTTCTTTATTGAAAAGAGAATATTATATGCTGTAGTAGTCTTATCACTGTCGGTGTAGTCATATCAATGTCGGTGTAGTCATGTCGATGCTGAAGAAGGAATTGGACCACCGGGTCGGGTCATTCTGTGGGCCTTTGGCTGAAATCATCCAACAGGGGATTTCCTGATTGGACTGTTTCTTCTGATGATGTTGGTACGGCTTTATTGGGGGTGAAAACATGGAGCAATGTTTGCTCTATTTCCTCAAATGTAGCATTGGGATTTGACTGTTTCAACCTTTTGAGATAGGCTGAGAAAGTAGGGAGACTGACTGTATTATATGTAGCAGAGTTGAAGGTTGTGGGTTGCGGAGGTATTCTTTTCAAAGGTAAAGTAGCAGGATTAGTATTGAAGATATCCCACCATTTAACCTTCACGGTTTTGCCAAGTTGGGGAATGTAAGTATAGTCAAGAGTATTATTTTCAGAGATTGAATATTCCCATTTGAGAATCCAGGGAATTTGGTAGATGGCCATGAAATAAAGGTGGTAATCATCGGTTTCAGTGCAAGTATTATATTCAACAAATTTAGTTTGTAAGGCTTGAAATGGCTCTGGCATTATTTGGGTTAAGGATCCCCAGATTAAGAACCAATGTCGAAACCAGCTAGGGAATCTCTCAAGGATAGGGAATTTGAATTGGATATACCAGGAGTGTGTATTATTTTGATTTTGGTAAGCAAAGACTTTGTGCCATGCTTCAATATATTCACTATACTTATATGATTTATATTGGAATATTGGATTGAGAAGCTTTTTTCCTTGATTGGGATTGCAGCCCCAGTCTTCATATGAAAGTAACCTTTTGATTTGCAATTTTGAATATGCAAATATTTTGGTATTTTCTTGGTAGAAATGTACTATGGAAACTGAACCAGTCTCCATAAGTATGGCTTCATACCATTCTCGGTTCTTGATACCATAAGAAGAGTTCATATGGTTGGATAAATATAGGGGAGCTATTTTGCATGGGTCTAAGCCAATATGATTGTCTGAGATGATAGTTTCTGGTAAGAAAGCAATATCAGTATATACTGACTTGGGAGAATTTGAAGTTTGTTTATTGGGATACGATGCTGGGGTGAATGCTGGACTTGGGGTAACAAATGGACTTTGTGGAGGAGATTGGATTATGTATTCTGGTACATTTGTGGACCTTAAGGGTGACATAGGGGTTAGGTCAAGAGGAGAATGACTGGGCATGAGAGGCCCATATCTATTGCTTTGAATTAGGTCCATTGGCTGTTTGCCTTTGGAAGAAGGATGCATTTTTGTATTAGTAATATGTTTAGAGATGTGCAAACCTTGAGAAAAGAAAACGGTAGGGCGAAATGATTTTGTCCTGTTGTCTTCTTTAGGATGATTAGGATGATGGATATGGTCCCCCCTGCAAAAATTCACGGGTTAAGAAGTCAGGAAGGGAATTAGAAGAACCGTGCAGATGTTCAATGGAAAAGTCGAAGGCAGATAAAATTGCTTGCCATCGAGCAAAAATTTGTTTAGAAACAAGATTTTGGACATCTTTTTGCAGAATATCCTTTGCAGCTTTACTATCAGTGCGTATAAGAAAATGTTGATTGAGAATATCGGTTTGGAATTTGCAAACACAATGGATGATAGCAAGTAGTTCCTTTTTAACAGTGGAATAGTTCTTTTGAGTCGGATTCCAGGCTTTTGAAGTGAACCTTATTAATTGTTCTTTAGAATTATTAAGAGATTGTTTTAAGATGCCTCCAAGGCCAAGATCAGAAGCATCGCATTCAATGATTTTAAATGCAATGGGATTAACTAGGTTTAAACATGGAAGTTCTTTAGCTTTAAGTTTAAGGCGTTGGACGGCTAAAGTATGAATATTAGTCTATGGGGGAGGATGCTTTTTTAAACGATCATAAAGAGGTTTTGCATCTAAAGCAAGATTTTGGTAAAAATCACTTATGTAATTTAGACATCCTAGAAAGCGTTGTAATTCAGTTTTATCTAAGATTTTATCAGGGAATTTATCAGCAAAAAGTATTGAGCGATCAATTGGGATGATAGTTCCTTGATTTATATTGTGACCTAAGAATCTTATTTTTGTTTGAAATAAATTTAACTTAGTGGAGGAAACCACTAAACCAGATGTCTTTATTAAATGGATAAAAGTATGTAAGTGTTTGAAATGCTGTTCTATAGATTCAGAGAAGACTAAAATATCATCAATGTAAACAATCATAAATTTGTAAAAGGGATTGAATATATCATTCATGATTTTCTGAAATTCAGATGGAGCATTTTTCAATCCAAATGGCATGACATTCCATTCGTATTGTCCAAAGGGAACATTAAAGGCTGTTTTATATTTATCTTTTTCGTTTATTTGGATTTGCCAAAAACCGGATTTTAAATCGAATTTGGAGAAGATTACAGCATGTAATAATCTATCTAATAGATCTTTTTTATTTAGAATAGGATATCGTATCCATTTTAAAACTTTATTAAGGGGTTTATAATTGATGACTAGTCGAGGAACACCTCGTTCTTGTTCAGCATTTTTGTTAACATAGAAAGCAGAACAACTCCAAGGAGAAGTACTTGGACGTATTAATTTCTTATTGAGTAGATTATTTATTTCTTTTTGACATGTTTGTAATAGTTCGGTATTCATTTGGATTGGCCTAGCCTTAGTTGGTATTTTTGATTCATCAAAACTAGTTTCATATGGTAATCCTACTATATGTTGTTTTCGATGCCAAAATGCATTGGGTAGTTCATTACATATTTCTTTTTCAATAATATTCTTAAGATGTTGTATTTTTTGTATTATTTCAGCAGATTGGAGGTTTTCGCTTATAATCTTATGTTTGATTTCCAATTGTAATGATCCTAAGAAGCTTTCTTTATTTTTGATATTTTGTTTAACAGTATTTATTTCTTTAATTCTTGGTTTATCAAGAAATTCAAATCTAATGGGTGTACCATGTATATTTGTTTCAAGGCCTGTATGGGAAACTGTAACTGGATATAATAAAGTAAGAAAAGGGACTCCTAAAATTACAGCTTGACTGAGTCCTTTGACCATGATGAATGGAGTAGGGAAGCAATGTCCTTCCGTACATATTTTTGCATTGGAAAGTTTGTATTTGATAAATAGTCTACTACCATCGGCTGTATTAAGGATTTGGGTGGTTTTATCAAAATATTTAGTAGGAACTAATCCTTCATTAAGACAATTTAAATCAGCTCCCGAATCTATTAATGCTAAAGATTGAAACTCAAATTCATCATTTATTACAATAGTTATTAATACAAACCATTTTTGTGTGATTACTTTATTTATTATATTAACCGAATGTCTATTGGATGAAGATTCACCACAATGTATTTGATCTAAATAATCATTAGGATGATTTGAATAGTCATTGGGATGATATGATTTGAGTAAATGATTGAATTCTACAATGTCTTCCTCAGTCTGTATTCCAGAAGTATTATGAAGTTCAAGAATTTGAATTCGTGTTTTTAATTGGGATAATTCGATTTTGACAGTATTAACCTCAGCTTTGAGTTCAGCAATAGTGGGTTCTTTTTGGGTAGCTTCATGCTGACTGATTCTTTTCATAATATCAGAAAAATTATAATTATCAGGAGGTTTAATTAATGGTGTATGTTTTGTTTTTGATTTAGTTAGATTTATGAATTGAGTAATTATTTCTCTTTTTTCATTGGGATCGGATATTTTTTCTATTAAATCTAGAATTAGATTATCTTCTTTTGTTAATGTATGAATATCAGATGATATAGGACAGTTGCATATTTCATTAGCATCGTCAATATCCGAACTGTTATTTGACCAATAAAAATCATCATTATGTATTGTACCTATAAAGGAAGTATCACTACTAGAAGAAGTAGTATCCGAACTTGAACTTTCTGAATCATATAGCTGAATAATATCGTAGATTTTATTTCTAATGGATTCATCTAAAGTAATCGAGTCTAATTTTTGTTTAACTTTACATTGGCTTTTGTAATGGCCTACTTTTCCGCATTTATAACAAACAGGTAATTTTTTCTTATTTTGAAATGATTTAGAAGCAAATCGTTTTGTGAATTTCTTATATTTTTTCTGCTTAGTTGGAAATGATTTATACGTTTTATCAGGTTTATCTCGATGTTTTTTCCTTTTATATACTTTATGTATTTTATGCGGTTTGGTTCTATCTATATGTCCTTGGTCCATATGATAGCCAAATTGCTGGCAAAAATCTCCTAATTCTTTCTTGCCACTTAGATTTTGTTTATCGAGTTGCCTTTTGAGTTTTAGGTCTGTGCATAGGGCTAAGCCTTCAGCACAAATTTCTGAAGATAACTCGCCTAAAGTATATTGGGAATAATTGATCATACCGCTATTTTTATTTTTGAGACGTTCTTTTACTTTTTCAGCAAAGAGGTAAGGTAGTCCTGCTACAAATTTTTCTTTCCAGTGATCCAGGTGACTATCTTCTCGTATAAGTAATCGGGAGAAAAAGACGTCTTTATACCATTTATAATGTGACAATGTTGGACATCTTAAATTGGATAGAAGATCAGCAGTTCTTGCTGCGAGTATTGATGTATTCCCTATGAAATGAAGAGCAATGGTGTATATTAGAGAATTGACAGCATCACTCTCAGAATATACCATATCCTGATTATGTTCATTTTTTGCTGTCCATTGCCTAGTATTGGTTAATATATTTTGTTTTGTTTGTTCATTTAAATATGAATCCCACCATCCTCTCAGCCATCCAGTGAAGCCTGAGACTATAGCTTTGGCTATTTCTTGGTCATGGCTTCCAGCCATTTTACAAGCAGATGCATACATAGTCATATGCTTCATTGTATCTAGGATCCTGTGATCAGAGATACCGTCTATATTCCAATCTATGATGGTTCTTCCAGAATATGTAGAAGTATGACTTGTTAAGTCTTCTTCTAATTGTATATCAACAGGAGTTGGTCTCTTATAATATGGGCGAGCATTTATTGGTTGCCAATTTTTACTATAATTAATCCGATTGATACTTTCTGGGATAAGTTGTATTTCTGAAAATGCCTTTTGCATATTTTGTATGGTATTGGCAATTGATGGTCCTATAGATGGTTCTATGATTTCATTGGTTTGGAAAAGTGTTTCTTCTTGTAATGTCATAGTATCATGTTCAGGGATTTTTTCTTTTCCTTTAGTACCATCTGGGAGAATAGGGGCGGATATTACTATTGTTGGTTTAGGTTCTTTTATTTCTAATTTTGATAATTTAGAAATTAGTTGTCCCATAAGGGTAGTATTATCTTCGCCTATAAGAAATTTTTCTTTATTCAAATCAGGAGGTGGTTTGAAAAACAATTGTTTTTTCTCTTTGTGACTAGGTGGTTGTAATAAATTCTCTATTCTATTTGATTGTTTTCCTAGGGTATGAAGACAGAGATTTGTATAATTGTTTTGTTCGATTATGTGTGGAAGTAACTCTATACGAGGTATATTAGCATTATTCAATTTGTAAGGTGTGGCTACTGTTTCATAGACAACTATTTGGGTAGATGGCGATCTTTCAGTTTGTTCTGAAGCTTTTGGTACCGTAGTTGCCATCCCTTGTATTTTCAGACTTTGTTCTGGAGGGTGTATGGATTTAATTGATTTTCCTTCTGTTGTATTAAAGGTAGTATATTGAGTTTCTACAGTATTTAATTCAAACTCAGGAATTGGGATATTATGTTGTTTAAGAGTATCTCTTAACCAATCGAAAAAACATTTTCCTTTATTTCCTTTTTGTCTCCAACTATTGAACTGGGAATGGAATAGTTCTACTAATCTAGGTTTGAATTCTTTAACATACCATTTTCTAATATTATCATTCTCTGGAGATAAAAAATCATTTATAATATCTTCCTTTGTAAATGTTTCTTCAATTTGTAGCACTTGGATAAATCCTGATTCAGCTTGTTCATATTGAGGTATAATAATATTATCAGATGTGCGTAAAAACCCTTCTAACTGTGGTTTTGAAATTGGAGTAGCTGATATATGAGAATTCCGATCATAGGTTGTAACGGATTTTCGTGGAGGTTCTAAGTCTCTAAAAGAATGGTTGCTTATGGTTTCCGATGTGGATGTCTTATTTAAAAGACTATTATTAGTAAATTGAATTTCAACATTTCCATCCGTATATTCTGAAATTCTGTCTGGGATATTCTGTATAGGATTTTGTGATGATGGTTGGTTGTTATTATGAATAGCCCAGGTATGGGGTAGGACTATATCTGACCATGATATTGTTTTTGGTATGATCCAAATAAACGAAAAAGATAAATATAAAACAGCCTTTAATGTTCCCTTTGGACAATACGAATGGAATGTCATGCCATTTGGATTGAAAAATGCTCCATCTGAATTTCAGAAAATCATGAATGATATATTCAATCCCTTTTGCAAATTTATGATTGTTTACATTGATGATATTTTAGTCTTCTCTGAATCTATAGAACAGCATTTCAAACACTTACATACTTTTATCCATTTAATAAAGACATCTGGTTTAGTGGTTTCCTCCACTAAGTTAAATTTATTTCAAACAAAAATAAGATTCTTAGGTCACAATATAAATCAAGGAACTATCATCCCAATTGATCGCTCAATACTTTTTGCTGATAAATTCCCTGATAAAATCTTAGATAAAACTGAATTACAACGCTTTCTAGGATGTCTAAATTACATAAGTGATTTTTACCAAAATCTTGCTTTAGATGCAAAACCTCTTTATGATCGTTTAAAAAAGCATCCTCCCCCATGGACTAATATTCATACTTTAGCCGTCCAACGCCTTAAACTTAAAGCTAAAGAACTTCCATGTTTAAACCTAGTTAATCCCATTGCATTTAAAATCATTGAATGCGATGCTTCTGATCTTGGCCTTGGAGGCATCTTAAAACAATCTCTTAATAATTCTAAAGAACAATTAATAAGGTTCACTTCAAAAGCCTGGAATCCGACTCAAAAGAATTATTCCACTGTTAAAAAGGAACTACTTGCTATCATCCATTGTGTTTGCAAATTCCAAACCGATATTCTCAATCAACATTTTCTTATACGCACTGATAGTAAAGCTGCAAAGGATATTCTGCAAAAAGATGTCCAAAATCTTGTTTCTAAACAAATTTTTGCTCGATGGCAAGCAATTTTATCTGCCTTCGACTTTTCCATTGAACATCTGCACGGTTCTTCTAATTCCCTTCCTGACTTCTTAACCCGTGAATTTTTGCAGGGGGGACCATATCCATCATCCTAATCATCCTAAAGAAGACAACAGGACAAAATCATTTCGCCCTACCGTTTTCTTTTCTCAAGGTTTGCACATCTCTAAACATATTACTAATACAAAAATGCATCCTTCTTCCAAAGGCAAACAGCCAATGGACCTAATTCAAAGCAATAGATATGGGCCTCTCATGCCCAGTCATTCTCCTCTTGACCTAACCCCTATGTCACCCTTAAGGTCCACAAATGTACCAGAATACATAATCCAATCTCCTCCACAAAGTCCATTTGTTACCCCAAGTCCAGCATTCACCCCAGCATCGTATCCCAATAAACAAACTTCAAATTCTCCCAAGTCAGTATATATTGATATTGCTTTCTTACCAGAAACTATCATCTCAGACAATCATATTGGCTTAGACCCATGCAAAATAGCTCCCCTGTATTTATCCAACCATATGAACTCTTCTTATGGTATCAAGAACCGAGAATGGTATGAAGCCATACTTATGGAGACTGGTTCAGTTTCCATAGTACATTTCTACCAAGAAAATACCAAAATATTTGCATATTCAAAATTGCAAATCAAAAGGTTACTTTCATATGAAGACTGGGGCTGCAATCCCAATCAAGGAAAAAAGCTTCTCAATCCAATATTCCAATATAAATCATATAAGTATAGTGAATATATTGAAGCATGGCACAAAGTCTTTGCTTACCAAAATCAAAATAATACACACTCCTGGTATATCCAATTCAAATTCCCTATCCTTGAGAGATTCCCTAGCTGGTTTCGACATTGGTTCTTAATCTGGGGATCCTTAACCCAAATAATGCCAGAGCCATTTCAAGCCTTACAAACTAAATTTGTTGAATATAATACTTGCACTGAAACCGATGATTACCACCTTTATTTCATGGCCATCTATCAAATTCCCTGGATTCTCAAATGGGAATATTCAATCTCTGAAAATAATACTCTTGACTATACTTACATTCCCCAACTTGGCAAAACCGTGAAGGTTAAATGGTGGGATATCTTCAATACTAATCCTGCTACTTTACCTTTGAAAAGAATACCTCCGCAACCCACAACCTTCAACTCTGCTACATATAATACAGTCAGTCTCCCTACTTTCTCAGCCTATCTCAAAAGGTTGAAACAGTCAAAACCCAATGCTACATTTGAGGAAATAGAGCAAACATTGCTCCATGTTTTCACCCCCAATAAAGCCGTACCAACATCATCAGAAGAAACAGTCCAATCAGGAATCCCCTGTTGGATGATTTCAGCCAAAGGCCCACAGAATGACCCGACCCGGTGGTCCAATTCCTTCTTCAGCATCGACATGACTACACCGACATTGATATGACTACACCGACAGTGATAAGACTACTACAGCATATAATATTCTCTTTTCAATAAAGAAAACGCGTCCCTCTACAGGAAAGATTCCTTCTGCATAAACGACAAAAGCCACGTTGCACTCCCTCTACAGGAAAAGATTCCCTCTTCATAAGACGACAAAGGCCACGTCACATAAAGGACAACCTTGTTCCCTTTCAGATCACATCAACCAATAGCCATCAGCAAATCAGTGATAGCCACGTATCATCTCCTTATCTTTACGAAGCCTTCTCCAGCAAGCAAACAATCCTGAGCCACAACCTCCTTCAGCCAATCATATCCTTTCCTTCGTCGGCAAGCAATTAATACCAGCCACTCGTTGAAGACCAAACCCTCTATAAATACCTCTTCAGCCAAGAAGAATTCAGAGCATCAAGGATATCTTCCAGCATACCAGCAGACGATCTCAGCAGCAGCAACAGCACAGCAGCACAGCTGCACAGTTTCTTTAGATCTAGATCTTCTCATACTTTCTCTCTCATAAGATCTCTTCTCTTCTTCTTACCTTCTTCTCCTCTCAATCTGTATCTAAGAAAGGTCATAGACGACTGAAACTTCATAAAGTCGGTAACCTCCATAACTTTTATATGTGATTATGTGTGATTGTAATCAGGTCCTCTTTACCTTCCTATTTGCCTTCCGAGTGGAGGAAATTCGCAAGCCTGTGTATTTGTAATCAGTGAGTAATGCAGTTCAAGTTAGTTTTTTACTTTCAAAATCTCTGATTATACTCATACTTCTTGGATTGTTTTTGACATTTCAGTATTACCAATTATTGTTATAATATTTGCATTTCTTTATTACATTTCTATACTTCAGCAATTAATAACCTATAATACTACAATCTTTTCTTACTTATTATAAATTCCGCAATCTTTTTACCAGTTTAAATACCTAGGGAGATTCTTGGGCTAAAATGGTATTATGTTGTTTAAGAGTATCTCTTAACCAATCGAAAAAACATTTTCCTTTATTTCCTTTTTGTCTCCAACTATTGAACTGGGAATGGAATAGTTCTACTAATCTAGGTTTGAATTCTTTAACATACCATTTTCTAATATTATCATTCTCTGGAGATAAAAAATCATTTATAATATCTTCCTTTGTAAATGTTTCTTCAATTTGTAGCACTTGGATAAATCCTGATTCAGCTTGTTCATATTGAGGTATAATAATATTATCAGATGTGCGTAAAAACCCTTCTAACTGTGGTTTTGAAATTGGAGTAGCTGATATATGAGAATTCCGATCATAGGTTGTAACGGATTTTCGTGGAGGTTCTAAGTCTCTAAAAGAATGGTTGCTTATGGTTTCCGATGTGGATGTCTTATTTAAAAGACTATTATTAGTAAATTGAATTTCAACATTTCCATCCGTATATTCTGAAATTCTGTCTGGGATATTCTGTATAGGATTTTGTGATGATGGTTGGTTGTTATTATGAATAGCCCAGGTATGGGGTAGGACTATATCTGACCATGATATTGTTTTTGGTATGATCGTATTTGATCTTTCTATATTGGTTTGAAAAAATACTGTAGAAACTCAATATACTACCTTTAATACAACAGAAGGAAAATCAATTAAATCCATACACCCTCCAGAACAAAGTCTGAAAATACAAGGGATGGCAACTACGGTACCAAAAGCTTCAGAACAAACTGAAGGATCGCCATCTACCCAAATAGTTGTCTATGAAACAGTAGCCACACCTTACAAATTGAATAATGCTAATATACCTCGTATAGAGTTACTTCCACACATAATCGAACAAAACAATTATACAAATCTCTGTCTTCATACCCTAGGAAAACAATCAAATAGAATAGAGAATTTATTACAACCACCTAGTCACAAAGAGAAAAAACAATTGTTTTTCAAACCACCTCCTGATTTGAATAAAGAAAAATTTCTTATAGGCGAAGATAATACTACCCTTATGGGACAACTAATTTCTAAATTATCAAAATTAGAAATAAAAGAACCTAAACCAACAATAGTAATATCCGCCCCTATTCTCCCAGATGGTACTAAAGGAAAAGAAAAAATCCCTGAACATGATACTATGACATTACAAGAAGAAACACTTTTCCAAACCAATGAAATCATAGAACCATCTATAGGACCATCAATTGCCAATACCATACAAAATATGCAAAAGGCATTTTCAGAAATACAACTTATCCCAGAAAGTATCAATCGGATTAATTATAGTACAAATTGGCAACCAATAAATGCTCGCCCATATTATAAGAGACCAACTCCTGTTGATATACAATTAGAAGAAGACTTAACAAGTCATACTTCTACATATTCTGGAAGAACCATCATAGATTGGAATATAGACGGTATCTCTGATCACAGGATCCTAGATACAATGAAGCATATGACTATGTATGCATCTGCTTGTAAAATGGCTGGAAGCCATGACCAAGAAATAGCCAAAGCTATAGTCTCAGGCTTCACTGGATGGCTGAGAGGATGGTGGGATTCATATTTAAATGAACAAACAAAACAAAATATATTAACCAATAATACTAGGCAATGGACAGCAAAAAATGAACATAATCAGGATATGGTATATTCTGAGAGTGATGCTGTCAACTCTCTAATATACACCATTGCTCTTCATTTCATAGGGAATACATCAATACTCGCAGCAAGAACTGCTGATCTTCTATCCAATTTAAGATGTCCAACATTGTCACATTATAAATGGTATAAAGACGTCTTTTTCTCCCGATTACTTATACGAGAAGGTAGTCACCTGGATCACTGGAAAGAAAAATTTGTAGCAGGACTACCTTACCTCTTTGCTGAAAAAGTAAAAGAACGTCTCAAAAATAAAAATAGCGGTATGATCAATTATTCCCAATATACTTTAGGCGAGTTATCTTCAGAAATTTGTGCTGAAGGCTTAGCCCTATGCACAGACCTAAAACTCAAAAGGCAACTCGATAAACAAAATCTAAGTGGCAAGAAAGAATTAGGAGATTTTTGCCAGCAATTTGGCTATCATATGGACCAAGGACATATAGATAGAACCAAACCGCATAAAATACATAAAGTATATAAAAGGAAAAAACATCGAGATAAACCTGATAAAACGTATAAATCATTTCCAACTAAGCAGAAAAAATATAAGAAATTCACAAAACGATTTGCTTCTAAATCATTTCAAAATAAGAAAAAATTACCTGTTTGTTATAAATGCGGAAAAGTAGGCCATTACAAAAGCCAATGTAAAGTTAAACAAAAATTAGACTCGATTACTTTAGATGAATCCATTAGAAATAAAATCTACGATATTATTCAGCTATATGATTCAGAAAGTTCAAGTTCGGATACTACTTCTTCTAGTAGTGATACTTCCTTTATAGGTACAATACATAATGATGATTTTTATTGGTCAAATAACAGTTCGGATATTGACGATGCTAATGAAATATGCAACTGTCCTATATCATCTGATATTCATACATTAACAAAAGAAGATAATCTAATTCTAGATTTAATAGAAAAAATATCCGATCCCAATGAAAAAAGAGAAATAATTACTCAATTCATAAATCTAACTAAATCAAAAACAAAACATACACCATTAATTAAACCTCCTGATAATTATAATTTTTCTGATATTATGAAAAGAATCAGTCAGCATGAAGCTACCCAAAAAGAACCCACTATTGCTGAACTCAAAGCTGAGGTTAATACTGTCAAAATCGAATTATCCCAATTAAAAACACGAATTCAAATTCTTGAACTTCATAATACTTCTGGAATACAGACTGAGGAAGACATTGAAGAATTCAATCATTTACTCAAATCATATCATCCCAATGACTATTCAAATCATCCTAATGATTATTTAGATCAAATACATTGTGGTGAATCTTCATCCAATAGACTTTCGGTTAATATAATAAATAAAGTAATCACACAAAAATGGTTTGTATTAATAACTATTGTAATAAATGATGAATTTGAGTTTCAATCTTTAGCATTAATAGATTCGGGAGCTGATTTAAATTGTCTTAATGAAGGATTAGTTCCTACTAAATATTTTGATAAAACCACCCAAATCCTTAATACAGCCGATGGTAGTAGACTATTTATCAAATACAAACTTTCCAATGCAAAAATATGTACGGAAGGACATTGCTTCCCTACTCCATTCATCATGGTCAAAGGACTCAGTCAAGCTGTAATTTTAGGAGTCCCTTTTCTTACTTTATTATATCCAGTTACAGTTTCCCATACAGGCCTTGAAACAAATATACATGGTACACCCATTAGATTTGAATTTCTTGATAAACCAAGAATTAAAGAAATAAATACTGTTAAACAAAATATCAAAAATAAAGAAAGCTTCTTAGGATCATTACAATTGGAAATCAAACATAAGATTATAAGCGAAAACCTCCAATCTGCTGAAATAATACAAAAAATACAACATCTTAAGAATATTATTGAAAAAGAAATATGTAATGAACTACCCAATGCATTTTGGCATCGAAAACAACATATAGTAGGATTACCATATGAAACTAGTTTTGATGAATCAAAAATACCAACTAAGGCTAGGCCAATCCAAATGAATACCGAACTATTACAAACATGTCAAAAAGAAATAAATAATCTACTCAATAAGAAATTAATACGTCCAAGTACTTCTCCTTGGAGTTGTTCTGCTTTCTATGTTAACAAAAATGCTGAACAAGAACGAGGTGTTCCTCGACTAGTCATCAATTATAAACCCCTTAATAAAGTTTTAAAATGGATACGATATCCTATTCCAAATAAAAAAGATCTATTAGATAGATTATTACATGCTGTAATCTTCTCCAAATTCGATTTAAAATCCGGTTTTTGGCAAATCCAAATAAACGAAAAAGATAAATATAAAACAGCCTTTAATGTTCCCTTTGGACAATACGAATGGAATGTCATGCCATTTGGATTGAAAAATGCTCCATCTGAATTTCAGAAAATCATGAATGATATATTCAATCCCTTTTACAAATTTATGATTGTTTACATTGATGATATTTTAGTCTTCTCTGAATCTATAGAACAGCATTTCAAACACTTACATACTTTTATCCATTTAATAAAGACATCTGGTTTAGTGGTTTCCTCCACTAAGTTAAATTTATTTCAAACAAAAATAAGATTCTTAGGTCACAATATAAATCAAGGAACTATCATCCCAATTGATCGCTCAATACTTTTTGCTGATAAATTCCCTGATAAAATCTTAGATAAAACTGAATTACAACGCTTTCTAGGATGTCTCTGATACCATTTTAGCCCAAGAATCTCCCTAGGTTTTTAAACTGGTAAAAAGATTGCGGAATTTATAATAAGTAAGAAAAGATTGTAGTATTATAGGTTATTAATTGCTGAAGTATAGAAATGTAATAAAGAAATGCAAATATTATAACAATAATTGGTAATACTGAAATGTCAAAAACAATCCAAGAAGTATGAGTATAATCAGAGATTTTGAAAGTAAAAACTAACTTGAACTGCATTACTCACTGATTACAAATACACAGGCTTGCGAATTTCCTCCACTCGGAAGGCAAATAGGAAGGTAAAGAGGACTGATTACAATCACACATAATCACATATAAAAGTTATGGAGGTTACCGACTTTATGAAGTTCAGTCGTCTATGACCTTTCTTAGATACAGATTGAGAGGAGAAGAAGGTAAGAAGAAGAGAAGAGATCTTATGAGAGAGAAAGTATGAGAAGATCTAGATCTAAAGAAACTGTGCAGTTGTGCTGCTGTGCTGTTGCTGCTGCTGAGATCGTCTGCTGGTATGCTGGAAGATATCCTTGATGCTCTGAATTCTTCTTGGCTGAAGAGGTATTTATAGAGGGTTTGGTCTTCAACGAGTGGCTGGTATTAATTGCTTGCCGACGAAGGAAAGGATATGATTGGCTGAAGGAGGTTGTGGCTCAGGATTGTTTGCTTGCTGGAGAAGGCTTCGTAAAGATAAGGAGATGATACGTGGCTATCACTGATTTGCTGATGGCTATTGGTTGATGTGATCTGAAAGGGAACAAGGTTGTCCTTTATGTGACGTGGCCTTTGTCGTCTTATGAAGAGGGAATCTTTTCCTGTAGAGGGAGTGCAACGTGGCTTTTGTCGTTTATGCAGAAGGAATCTTTCCTGTAGAGGGACGCGTTTTCTTTATTGAAAAGAGAATATTATATGCTGTAGTAGTCTTATCACTGTCGGTGTAGTCATATCAATGTCGGTGTAGTCATGTCGATGCTGAAGAAGGAATTGGACCACCGGGTCGGGTCATTCTGTGGGCCTTTGGCTGAAATCATCCAACAGGGGATTTCCTGATTGGACTGTTTCTTCTGATGATGTTGGTACGGCTTTATTGGGGGTGAAAACATGGAGCAATGTTTGCTCTATTTCCTCAAATGTAGCATTGGGATTTGACTGTTTCAACCTTTTGAGATAGGCTGAGAAAGTAGGGAGACTGACTGTATTATATGTAGCAGAGTTGAAGGTTGTGGGTTGCGGAGGTATTCTTTTCAAAGGTAAAGTAGCAGGATTAGTATTGAAGATATCCCACCATTTAACCTTCACGGTTTTGCCAAGTTGGGGAATGTAAGTATAGTCAAGAGTATTATTTTCAGAGATTGAATATTCCCATTTGAGAATCCAGGGAATTTGGTAGATGGCCATGAAATAAAGGTGGTAATCATCGGTTTCAGTGCAAGTATTATATTCAACAAATTTAGTTTGTAAGGCTTGAAATGGCTCTGGCATTATTTGGGTTAAGGATCCCCAGATTAAGAACCAATGTCGAAACCAGCTAGGGAATCTCTCAAGGATAGGGAATTTGAATTGGATATACCAGGAGTGTGTATTATTTTGATTTTGGTAAGCAAAGACTTTGTGCCATGCTTCAATATATTCACTATACTTATATGATTTATATTGGAATATTGGATTGAGAAGCTTTTTTCCTTGATTGGGATTGCAGCCCCAGTCTTCATATGAAAGTAACCTTTTGATTTGCAATTTTGAATATGCAAATATTTTGGTATTTTCTTGGTAGAAATGTACTATGGAAACTGAACCAGTCTCCATAAGTATGGCTTCATACCATTCTCGGTTCTTGATACCATAAGAAGAGTTCATATGGTTGGATAAATATAGGGGAGCTATTTTGCATGGGTCTAAGCCAATATGATTGTCTGAGATGATAGTTTCTGGTAAGAAAGCAATATCAGTATATACTGACTTGGGAGAATTTGAAGTTTGTTTATTGGGATACGATGCTGGGGTGAATGCTGGACTTGGGGTAACAAATGGACTTTGTGGAGGAGATTGGATTATGTATTCTGGTACATTTGTGGACCTTAAGGGTGACATAGGGGTTAGGTCAAGAGGAGAATGACTGGGCATGAGAGGCCCATATCTATTGCTTTGAATTAGGTCCATTGGCTGTTTGCCTTTGGAAGAAGGATGCATTTTTGTATTAGTAATATGTTTAGAGATGTGCAAACCTTGAGAAAAGAAAACGGTAGGGCGAAATGATTTTGTCCTGTTGTCTTCTTTAGGATGATTAGGATGATGGATATGGTCCCCCCTGCAAAAATTCACGGGTTAAGAAGTCAGGAAGGGAATTAGAAGAACCGTGCAGATGTTCAATGGAAAAGTCGAAGGCAGATAAAATTGCTTGCCATCGAGCAAAAATTTGTTTAGAAACAAGATTTTGGACATCTTTTCGCAGAATATCCTTTGCAGCTTTACTATCAGTGCGTATAAGAAAATGTTGATTGAGAATATCGGTTTGGAATTTGCAAACACAATGGATGATAGCAAGTAGTTCCTTTTTAACAGTGGAATAATTCTTTTGAGTCGGATTCCAGGCTTTTGAAGTGAACCTTATTAATTGTTCTTTAGAATTATTAAGAGATTGTTTTAAGATGCCTCCAAGGCCAAGATCAGAAGCATCGCATTCAATGATTTTAAATGCAATGGGATTAACTAGGTTTAAACATGGAAGTTCTTTAGCTTTAAGTTTAAGGCGTTGGACGGCTAAAGTATGAATATTAGTCCATGGGGGAGGATGCTTTTTTAAACGATCATAAAGAGGTTTTGCATCTAAAGCAAGATTTTGGTAAAAATCACTTATGTAATTTAGACATCCGAGAAAGCGTTGTAATTCAGTTTTATCTAAGATTTTATCAGGGAATTTATCAGCAAAAAGTATTGAGCGATCAATTGGGATGATAGTTCCTTGATTTATATTGTGACCTAAGAATCTTATTTTTGTTTGAAATAAATTTAACTTAGTGGAGGAAACCACTAAACCAGATGTCTTTATTAAATGGATAAAAGTATGTAAGTGTTTGAAATGCTGTTCTATAGATTCAGAGAAGACTAAAATATCATCAATGTAAACAATCATAAATTTGTAAAAGGGATTGAATATATCATTCATGATTTTCTGAAATTCAGATGGAGCATTTTTCAATCCAAATGGCATGACATTCCATTCGTATTGTCCAAAGGGAACATTAAAGGCTGTTTTATATTTATCTTTTTCGTTTATTTGGATTTGCCAAAAACCGGATTTTAAATCGAATTTGGAGAAGATTACAGCATGTAATAATCTATCTAATAGATCTTTTTTATTTGGAATAGGATATCGTATCCATTTTAAAACTTTATTAAGGGGTTTATAATTGATGACTAGTCGAGGAACACCTCGTTCTTGTTCAGCATTTTTGTTAACATAGAAAGCAGAACAACTCCAAGGAGAAGTACTTGGACGTATTAATTTCTTATTGAGTAGATTATTTATTTCTTTTTGACATGTTTGTAATAGTTCGGTATTCATTTGGATTGGCCTAGCCTTAGTTGGTATTTTTGATTCATCAAAACTAGTTTCATATGGTAATCCTACTATATGTTGTTTTCGATGCCAAAATGCATTGGGTAGTTCATTACATATTTCTTTTTCAATAATATTCTTAAGATGTTGTATTTTTTGTATTATTTCAGCAGATTGGAGGTTTTCGCTTATAATCTTATGTTTGATTTCCAATTGTAATGATCCTAAGAAGCTTTCTTTATTTTTGATATTTTGTTTAACAGTATTTATTTCTTTAATTCTTGGTTTATCAAGAAATTCAAATCTAATGGGCGTACCATGTATATTTGTTTCAAGGCCTGTATGGGAAACTGTAACTGGATATAATAAAGTAAGAAAAGGGACTCCTAAAATTACAGCTTGACTGAGTCCTTTGACCATGATGAATGGAGTAGGGAAGCAATGTCCTTCCGTACATATTTTTGCATTGGAAAGTTTGTATTTGATAAATAGTCTACTACCATCGGCTGTATTAAGGATTTGGGTGGTTTTATCAAAATATTTAGTAGGAACTAATCCTTCATTAAGACAATTTAAATCAGCTCCCGAATCTATTAATGCTAAAGATTGAAACTCAAATTCATCATTTATTACAATAGTTATTAATACAAACCATTTTTGTGTGATTACTTTATTTATTATATTAACCGAATGTCTATTGGATGAAGATTCACCACAATGTATTTGATCTAAATAATCATTAGGATGATTTGAATAGTCATTGGGATGATATGATTTGAGTAAATGATTGAATTCTACAATGTCTTCCTCAGTCTGTATTCCAGAAGTATTATGAAGTTCAAGAATTTGAATTCGTGTTTTTAATTGGGATAATTCGATTTTGACAGTATTAACCTCAGCTTTGAGTTCAGCAATAGTGGGTTCTTTTTGGGTAGCTTCATGCTGACTGATTCTTTTCATAATATCAGAAAAATTATAATTATCAGGAGGTTTAATTAATGGTGTATGTTTTGTTTTTGATTTAGTTAGATTTATGAATTGAGTAATTATTTCTCTTTTTTCATTGGGATCGGATATTTTTTCTATTAAATCTAGAATTAGATTATCTTCTTTTGTTAATGTATGAATATCAGATGATATAGGACAGTTGCATATTTCATTAGCATCGTCAATATCCGAACTGTTATTTGACCAATAAAAATCATCATTATGTATTGTACCTATAAAGGAAGTATCACTACTAGAAGAAGTAGTATCCGAACTTGAACTTTCTGAATCATATAGCTGAATAATATCGTAGATTTTATTTCTAATGGATTCATCTAAAGTAATCGAGTCTAATTTTTGTTTAACTTTACATTGGCTTTTGTAATGGCCTACTTTTCCGCATTTATAACAAACAGGTAATTTTTTCTTATTTTGAAATGATTTAGAAGCAAATCGTTTTGTGAATTTCTTATATTTTTTCTGCTTAGTTGGAAATGATTTATACGTTTTATCAGGTTTATCTCGATGTTTTTTCCTTTTATATACTTTATGTATTTTATGCGGTTTGGTTCTATCTATATGTCCTTGGTCCATATGATAGCCAAATTGCTGGCAAAAATCTCCTAATTCTTTCTTGCCACTTAGATTTTGTTTATCGAGTTGCCTTTTGAGTTTTAGGTCTGTGCATAGGGCTAAGCCTTCAGCACAAATTTCTGAAGATAACTCGCCTAAAGTATATTGGGAATAATTGATCATACCGCTATTTTTATTTTTGAGACGTTCTTTTATTTTTTCAGCAAAGAGGTAAGGTAGTCCTGCTACAAATTTTTCTTTCCAGTGATCCAGGTGACTATCTTCTCGTATAAGTAATCGGGAGAAAAAGACGTCTTTATACCATTTATAATGTGACAATGTTGGACATCTTAAATTGGATAGAAGATCAGCAGTTCTTGCTGCGAGTATTGATGTATTCCCTATGAAATGAAGAGCAATGGTGTATATTAGAGAATTGACAGCATCACTCTCAGAATATACCATATCCTGATTATGTTCATTTTTTGCTGTCCATTGCCTAGTATTGGTTAATATATTTTGTTTTGTTTGTTCATTTAAATATGAATCCCACCATCCTCTCAGCCATCCAGTGAAGCCTGAGACTATAGCTTTGGCTATTTCTTGGTCATGGCTTCCAGCCATTTTACAAACAGATGCATACATAATCATATGCTTCATTGTATCTAGGATCCTGTGATCAGAGATACCGTCTATATTCCAATCTATGATGGTTCTTTCAGAATATGTAGAAGTATGACTTGTTAAGTCTTCTTCTAATTGTATATCAACAGGAGTTGGTCTCTTATAATATGGGCGAGCATTTATTGGTTGCCAATTTTTACTATAATTAATCCGATTGATACTTTCTGGGATAAGTTGTATTTCTGAAAATGCCTTTTGCATATTTTGTATGGTATTGGCAATTGATGGTCCTATAGATGGTTCTATGATTTCATTGGTTTGGAAAAGTGTTTCTTCTTGTAATGTCATAGTATCATGTTCAGGGATTTTTTCTTTTCCTTTAGTACCATCTGGGAGAATAGGGGCGGATATTACTATTGTTGGTTTAGGTTCTTTTATTTCTAATTTTGATAATTTAGAAATTAGTTGTCCCATAAGGGTAGTATTATCTTCGCCTATAAGAAATTTTTCTTTATTCAAATCAGGAGGTGGTTTGAAAAACAATTGTTTTTTCTCTTTGTGACTAGGTGGTTGTAATAAATTCTCTATTCTATTTGATTGTTTTCCTAGGGTATGAAGACAGAGATTTGTATAATTGTTTTGTTCGATTATGTGTGGAAGTAACTCTATACGAGGTATATTAGCATTATTCAATTTGTAAGGTGTGGCTACTGTTTCATAGACAACTATTTGGGTAGATGGCGATCTTTCAGTTTGTTCTGAAGCTTTTGGTACCGTAGTTGCCATCCCTTGTATTTTCAGACTTTGTTCTGGAGGGTGTATGGATTTAATTGATTTTCCTTCTGTTGTATTAAAGGTAGTATATTGAGTTTCTACAGTATTTAATTCAAACTCAGGAATTGGGATATTATGTTGTTTAAGAGTATCTCTTAACCAATCGAAAAAACATTTTCCTTTATTTCCTTTTTGTCTCCAACTATTGAACTGGGAATGGAATAGTTCTACTAATCTAGGTTTGAATTCTTTAACATACCATTTTCTAATATTATCATTCTCTGGAGATAAAAAATCATTTATAATATCTTCCTTTGTAAATGTTTCTTCAATTTGTAGCACTTGGATAAATCCTGATTCAGCTTGTTCATATTGAGGTATAATAATATTATCAGATGTGCGTAAAAACCCTTCTAACTGTGGTTTTGAAATTGGAGTAGCTGATATATGAGAATTCCGATCATAGGTTGTAACGGATTTTCGTGGAGGTTCTAAGTCTCTAAAAGAATGGTTGCTTATGGTTTCCGATGTGGATGTCTTATTTAAAAGACTATTATTAGTAAATTGAATTTCAACATTTCCATCCGTATATTCTGAAATTCTGTCTGGGATATTCTGTATAGGATTTTGTGATGATGGTTGGTTGTTATTATGAATAGCCCAGGTATGGGGTAGGACTATATCTGACCATGATATTGTTTTTGGTATGATCGTATTTGATCTTTCTATATTGGTTTGAAAAAATATTGTTTGTCCCTTATTGTCTATTTGGAGTATATTAGGACATAATGTATTCATTACCTTATAATATATCCTATAAATAATGGCTATATTTTGTGAACCCGTCATCATGTCAAATCCTTGTGTTTTAAGATTTAAAGATAAAACATTTAATATGTTTGGGTCTGTTAATGATACAGAATAATTTGGAAAGCAATTGAAATATATCGGTCCACTACATAAACTAGTTTCTACCATTCCTAGTAATGAATCTGAGAATTTATTATGTCTAGTATCTCGTAAACAAACTAAAATAGAATTATTTAGTCCTAGTCTAGTGAGTGGTTTAACTGCTACTTGTATTAATCCTATATGTAAATATTTATAATTCTTATTTTGATGAACTTGTAATATTTTTTTAGATAGTAATTGGAAATCTTCTTGATTACTAGTAACAGAAAGAGTTTCTTCTACTGTTTTTATGGCATATCCGACTTTAAGGTCAAATGTACCCTTTTTGTAAATATCAGATATGGGAACCTTGGGTATGTTCCAGTTCTGGATTTGATTTTCAATATCGTTTATAACAAGTTCTTCTTTGTTTTTAATTCTTAGAGTTCTATTAGTTTTACTAGTTGTGGTATCTGTCAGATTCCTAATAAATTTCTCCATTATTAGGTTGCGGATAATGACAACTCAGGACGACCAAAAGTCCAGCGTTTTCCCTAACGGCTCTTCCTCGGCCTTGGCGGTACTTTGCATAAGACCTTTTCGTCTCGTGTCTTAACACTCGGACCAACTTTCTCTAATGGATAAATTTCTTAAGTTTCTTAAGATAGCAAAACTGGTAATACTATGAGATCTCTAATACAGGGTTGGCTCTGATACCATTTTAGCCCAAGAATCTCCCTAGGTATTTAAACTGGTAAAAAGATTGCGGAATTTATAATAAGTAAGAAAAGATTGTAGTATTATAGGTTGTAACGGATTTTCGTGGAGGTTCTAAGTCTCTAAAAGAATGGTTGCTTATGGTTTCCGATGTGGATGTCTTACTTAAAAGACTATTATTAGTAAATTGAATTTCAACATTTCCATCCGTATATTCTGAAATTCTGTCTGGGATATTCTGTATAGGATTTTGTGATGATGGTTGGTTGTTATTATGAATAGCCCAGGTATGGGGTAGGACTATATCTGACCATGATATTGTTTTTGGTATGATCGTATTTGATCTTTCTATATTGGTTTGAAAAAATATTGTTTGTCCCTTATTGTCTATTTGGAGTATATTAGGACATAATGTATTCATTACCTTATAATATATCCTATAAATAATGGCTATATTTTGTGAACCCGTCATCATGTCAAATCCTTGTGTTTTAAGATTTAAAGATAAAACATTTAATATGTTTGGGTCTGTTAATGATACAGAATAATTTGGAAAGCAATTGAAATATATCGGTCCACTACATAAACTAGTTTCTACCATTCCTAGTAATGAATCTGAGAATTTATTATGTCTAGTATCTCGTAAACAAACTAAAATAGAATTATTTAGTCCTAGTCTAGTGAGTGGTTTAACTGCTACTTGTATTAATCCTATATGTAAATATTTATAATTCTTATTTTGATGAACTTGTAATATTTTTTTAGATAGTAATTGGAAATCTTCTTGATTACTAGTAACAGAAAGAGTTTCTTCTACTGTTTTTATGGCATATCCGACTTTAAGGTCAAATGTACCCTTTTTGTAAATATCAGATATGGGAACCTTGGGTATGTTCCAGTTCTGGATTTGATTTTCAATATCGTTTATAACAAGTTCTTCTTTGTTTTTAATTCTTAGAGTTCTATTAGTTTTACTAGTTGTGGTATCTGTCAGATTCTTAATAAATTTCTCCATTATTAGGTTGCGGATAATGACAACTCAGGACGACCAAAAGTCCAACGTTTTCCCTAACGGCTCTTCCTCGGCCTTGGCGGTACTTTGCATAAGACCTTTTCGTCTCGTGTCTTAACACTCGGACCAACTTTCTCTAATGGATAAATTTCTTAAGTTTCTTAAGATAGCAAAACTGGTAATACTATGAGATCTCTAATACAGGGTTGGCTCTGATACCATTTTAGCCCAAGAATCTCCCTAGGTATTTAAACTGGTAAAAAGATTGCGGAATTTATAATAAGTAAGAAAAGATTGTAGTATTATAGGTTATTAATTGCTGAAGTATAGAAATGTAATAAAGAAATGCAAATATTATAACAATAATTGGTAATACTGAAATGTCAAAAACAATCCAAGAAGTATGAGTATAATCAGAGATTTTGAAAGTAAAAACTAACTTGAAATGCATTACTCACTGATTACAAATACACAGGCTTGCGAATTTCCTCCACTCGGAAGGCAAATAGGAAGGTAAAGAGGACTGATTACAATCACACATAATCACATATAAAAGTTATGGAGGTTACCGACTTTATGAAGTTCAGTCGTCTATGACCTTTCTTAGATACAGATTGAGAGGAGAAGAAGGTAAGAAGAAGAGAAGAGATCTTATGAGAGAGAAAGTATGAGAAGATCTAGATCTAAAGAAACTGTGCAGCTGTGCTGCTGTGCTGTTGCTGCTGCTGAGATCGTCTGCTGGTATGCTGGAAGATATCCTTGATGCTCTGAATTCTTCTTGGCTGAAGAGGTATTTATAGAGGGTTTGGTCTTCAACGAGTGGCTGGTATTAATTGCTTGCCGACGAAGGAAAGGATATGATTGGCTGAAGGAGGTTGTGGCTCAGGATTGTTTGCTTGCTGGAGAAGGCTTCGTAAAGATAAGGAGATGATACGTGGCTATCACTGATTTGCTGATGGCTATTGGTTGATGTGATCTGAAAGGGAACAAGGTTGTCCTTTATGTGACGTGGCCTTTGTCGTCTTATGAAGAGGGAATCTTTTCCTGTAGAGGGAGTGCAACGTGGCTTTTGTCGTTTATGCAGAAGGAATCTTTCCTGTAGAGGGACGCGTTTTCTTTATTGAAAAGAGAATATTATATGCTGTAGTAGTCTTATCACTGTCGGTGTAGTCATATCAATGTCGGTGTAGTCATGTCGATGCTGAAGAAGGAATTGGACCACCGGGTCGGGTCATTCTGTGGGCCTTTGGCTGAAATCATCCAACAGGGGATTTCCTGATTGGACTGTTTCTTCTGATGATGTTGGTACGGCTTTATTGGGGGTGAAAACATGGAGCAATGTTTGCTCTATTTCCTCAAATGTAGCATTGGGATTTGACTGTTTCAACCTTTTGAGATAGGCTGAGAAAGTAGGGAGACTGACTGTATTATATGTAGCAGAGTTGAAGGTTGTGGGTTGCGGAGGTATTCTTTTCAAAGGTAAAGTAGCAGGATTAGTATTGAAGATATCCCACCATTTAACCTTCACGGTTTTGCCAAGTTGGGGAATGTAAGTATAGTCAAGAGTATTATTTTCAGAGATTGAATATTCCCATTTGAGAATCCAGGGAATTTGGTAGATGGCCATGAAATAAAGGTGGTAATCATCGGTTTCAGTGCAAGTATTATATTCAACAAATTTAGTTTGTAAGGCTTGAAATGGCTCTGGCATTATTTGGGTTAAGGATCCCCAGATTAAGAACCAATGTCGAAACCAGCTAGGGAATCTCTCAAGGATAGGGAATTTGAATTGGATATACCAGGAGTGTGTATTATTTTGATTTTGGTAAGCAAAGACTTTGTGCCATGCTTCAATATATTCACTATACTTATATGATTTATATTGGAATATTGGATTGAGAAGCTTTTTTCCTTGATTGGGATTGCAGCCCCAGTCTTCATATGAAAGTAACCTTTTGATTTGCAATTTTGAATATGCAAATATTTTGGTATTTTCTTGGTAGAAATGTACTATGGAAACTGAACCAGTCTCCATAAGTATGGCTTCATACCATTCTCGGTTCTTGATACCATAAGAAGAGTTCATATGGTTGGATAAATATAGGGGAGCTATTTTGCATGGGTCTAAGCCAATATGATTGTCTGAGATGATAGTTTCTGGTAAGAAAGCAATATCAGTATATACTGACTTGGGAGAATTTGAAGTTTGTTTATTGGGATACGATGCTGGGGTGAATGCTGGACTTGGGGTAACAAATGGACTTTGTGGAGGAGATTGGATTATGTATTCTGGTACATTTGTGGACCTTAAGGGTGACATAGGGGTTAGGTCAAGAGGAGAATGACTGGGCATGAGAGGCCCATATCTATTGCTTTGAATTAGGTCCATTGGCTGTTTGCCTTTGGAAGAAGGATGCATTTTTGTATTAGTAATATGTTTAGAGATGTGCAAACCTTGAGAAAAGAAAACGGTAGGGCGAAATGATTTTGTCCTGTTGTCTTCTTTAGGATGATTAGGATGATGGATATGGTCCCCCCTGCAAAAATTCACGGGTTAAGAAGTCAGGAAGGGAATTAGAAGAACCGTGCAGATGTTCAATGGAAAAGTCGAAGGCAGATAAAATTGCTTGCCATCGAGCAAAAATTTGTTTAGAAACAAGATTTTGGACATCTTTTTGCAGAATATCCTTTGCAGCTTTACTATCAGTGCGTATAAGAAAATGTTGATTGAGAATATCGGTTTGGAATTTGCAAACACAATGGATGATAGCAAGTAGTTCCTTTTTAACAGTGGAATAATTCTTTTGAGTCGGATTCCAGGCTTTTGAAGTGAACCTTATTAATTGTTCTTTAGAATTATTAAGAGATTGTTTTAAGATGCCTCCAAGGCCAAGATCAGAAGCATCGCATTCAATGATTTTAAATGCAATGGGATTAACTAGGTTTAAACATGGAAGTTCTTTAGCTTTAAGTTTAAGGCGTTGGACGGCTAAAGTATGAATATTAGTCCATGGGGGAGGATGCTTTTTTAAACGATCATAAAGAGGTTTTGCATCTAAAGCAAGATTTTGGTAAAAATCACTTATGTAATTTAGACATCCTAGAAAGCGTTGTAATTCAGTTTTATCTAAGATTTTATCAGGGAATTTATCAGCAAAAAGTATTGAGCGATCAATTGGGATGATAGTTCCTTGATTTATATTGTGACCTAAGAATCTTATTTTTGTTTGAAATAAATTTAACTTAGTGGAGGAAACCACTAAACCAGATGTCTTTATTAAATGGATAAAAGTATGTAAGTGTTTGAAATGCTGTTCTATAGATTCAGAGAAGACTAAAATATCATCAATGTAAACAATCATAAATTTGTAAAAGGGATTGAATATATCATTCATGATTTTCTGAAATTCAGATGGAGCATTTTTCAATCCAAATGGCATGACATTCCATTCGTATTGTCCAAAGGGAACATTAAAGGCTGTTTTATATTTATCTTTTTCGTTTATTTGGATTTGCCAAAAACCGGATTTTAAATCGAATTTGGAGAAGATTACAGCATGTAATAATCTATCTAATAGATCTTTTTTATTTGGAATAGGATATCGTATCCATTTTAAAACTTTATTAAGGGGTTTATAATTGATGACTAGTCGAGGAACACCTCGTTCTTGTTCAGCATTTTTGTTAACATAGAAAGCAGAACAACTCCAAGGAGAAGTACTTGGACGTATTAATTTCTTATTGAGTAGATTATTTATTTCTTTTTGACATGTTTGTAATAGTTCGGTATTCATTTGGATTGGCCTAGCCTTAGTTGGTATTTTTGATTCATCAAAACTAGTTTCATATGGTAATCCTACTATATGTTGTTTTCGATGCCAAAATGCATTGGGTAGTTCATTACATATTTCTTTTTCAATAATATTCTTAAGATGTTGTATTTTTTGTATTATTTCAGCAGATTGAAGGTTTTCGCTTATAATCTTATGTTTGATTTCCAATTGTAATGATCCTAAGAAGCTTTCTTTATTTTTGATATTTTGTTTAACAGTATTTATTTCTTTAATTCTTGGTTTATCAAGAAATTCAAATCTAATGGGCGTACCATGTATATTTGTTTCAAGGCCTGTATGGGAAACTGTAACTGGATATAATAAAGTAAGAAAAGGGACTCCTAAAATTACAGCTTGACTGAGTCCTTTGACCATGATGAATGGAGTAGGGAAGCAATGTCCTTCCGTACATATTTTTGCATTGGAAAGTTTGTATTTGATAAATAGTCTACTACCATCGGCTGTATTAAGGATTTGGGTGGTTTTATCAAAATATTTAGTAGGAACTAATCCTTCATTAAGACAATTTAAATCAGCTCCCGAATCTATTAATGCTAAAGATTGAAACTCAAATTCATCATTTATTACAATAGTTATTAATACAAACCATTTTTGTGTGATTACTTTATTTATTATATTAACCGAATGTCTATTGGATGAAGATTCACCACAATGTATTTGATCTAAATAATCATTAGGATGATTTGAATAGTCATTGGGATGATATGATTTGAGTAAATGATTGAATTCTACAATGTCTTCCTCAGTCTGTATTCCAGAAGTATTATGAAGTTCAAGAATTTGAATTCGTGTTTTTAATTGGGATAATTCGATTTTGACAGTATTAACCTCAGCTTTGAGTTCAGCAATAGTGGGTTCTTTTTGGGTAGCTTCATGCTGACTGATTCTTTTCATAATATCAGAAAAATTATAATTATCAGGAGGTTTAATTAATGGTGTATGTTTTGTTTTTGATTTAGTTAGATTTATGAATTGAGTAATTATTTCTCTTTTTTCATTGGGATCGGATATTTTTTCTATTAAATCTAGAATTAGATTATCTTCTTTTGTTAATGTATGAATATCAGATGATATAGGACAGTTGCATATTTCATTAGCATCGTCAATATCCGAACTGTTATTTGACCAATAAAAATCATCATTATGTATTGTACCTATAAAGGAAGTATCACTACTAGAAGAAGTAGTATCCGAACTTGAACTTTCTGAATCATATAGCTGAATAATATCGTAGATTTTATTTCTAATGGATTCATCTAAAGTAATCGAGTCTAATTTTTGTTTAACTTTACATTGGCTTTTGTAATGGCCTACTTTTCCGCATTTATAACAAACAGGTAATTTTTTCTTATTTTGAAATGATTTAGAAGCAAATCGTTTTGTGAATTTCTTATATTTTTTCTGCTTAGTTGGAAATGATTTATACGTTTTATCAGGTTTATCTCGATGTTTTTTCCTTTTATATACTTTATGTATTTTATGCGGTTTGGTTCTATCTATATGTCCTTGGTCCATATGATAGCCACATTGCTGGCAAAAATCTCCTAATTCTTTCTTGCCACTTAGATTTTGTTTATCGAGTTGCCTTTTGAGTTTTAGGTCTGTGCATAGGGCTAAGCCTTCAGCACAAATTTCTGAAGATAACTCGCCTAAAGTATATTGGGAATAATTGATCATACCGCTATTTTTATTTTTGAGACGTTCTTTTACTTTTTCAGCAAAGAGGTAAGGTAGTCCTGCTACAAATTTTTCTTTCCAGTGATCCAGGTGACTATCTTCTCGTATAAGTAATCGGGAGAAAAAGACGTCTTTATACCATTTATAATGTGACAATGCTGGACATCTTAAATTGGATAGAAGATCAGCAGTTCTTGCTGCGAGTATTGATGTATTCCCTATGAAATGAAGAGCAATGGTGTATATTAGAGAATTGACAGCATCACTCTCAGAATATACCATATCCTGATTATGTTCATTTTTTGCTGTCCATTGCCTAGTATTGGTTAATATATTTTGTTTTGTTTGTTCATTTAAATATGAATCCCACCATCCTCTCAGCCATCCAGTGAAGCCTGAGACTATAGCTTTGGCTATTTCTTGGTCATGGCTTCCAGCCATTTTACAAGCAGATGCATACATAGTCATATGCTTCATTGTATCTAGGATCCTGTGATCAGAGATACCGTCTATATTCCAATCTATGATGGTTCTTCCAGAATATGTAGAAGTATGACTTGTTAAGTCTTCTTCTAATTGTATATCAACAGGAGTTGGTCTCTTATAATATGGGCGAGCATTTATTGGTTGCCAATTTTTACTATAATTAATCCGATTGATACTTTCTGGGATAAGTTGTATTTCTGAAAATGCCTTTTGCATATTTTGTATGGTATTGGCAATTGATGGTCCTATAGATGGTTCTATGATTTCATTGGTTTGGAAAAGTGTTTCTTCTTGTAATGTCATAGTATCATGTTCAGGGATTTTTTCTTTTCCTTTAGTACCATCTGGGAGAATAGGGGCGGATATTACTATTGTTGGTTTAGGTTCTTTTATTTCTAATTTTGATAATTTAGAAATTAGTTGTCCCATAAGGGTAGTATTATCTTCGCCTATAAGAAATTTTTCTTTATTCAAATCAGGAGGTGGTTTGAAAAACAATTGTTTTTTCTCTTTGTGACTAGGTGGTTGTAATAAATTCTCTATTCTATTTGATTGTTTTCCTAGGGTATGAAGACAGAGATTTGTATAATTGTTTTGTTCGATTATGTGTGGAAGTAACTCTATACGAGGTATATTAGCATTATTCAATTTGTAAGGTGTGGCTACTGTTTCATAGACAACTATTTGGGTAGATGGCGATCTTTCAGTTTGTTCTGAAGCTTTTGGTACCGTAGTTGCCATCCCTTGTATTTTCAGACTTTGTTCTGGAGGGTGTATGGATTTAATTGATTTTCCTTCTGTTGTATTAAAGGTAGTATATTGAGTTTCTACAGTATTTAATTCAAACTCAGGAATTGGGATATTATGTTGTTTAAGAGTATCTCTTAACCAATCGAAAAAACATTTTCCTTTATTTCCTTTTTGTCTCCAACTATTGAACTGGGAATGGAATAGTTCTACTAATCTAGGTTTGAATTCTTTAACATACCATTTTCTAATATTATCATTCTCTGGAGATAAAAAATCATTTATAATATCTTCCTTTGTAAATGTTTCTTCAATTTGTAGCACTTGGATAAATCCTGATTCAGCTTGTTCATATTGAGGTATAATAATATTATCAGATGTGCGTAAAAACCCTTCTAACTGTGGTTTTGAAATTGGAGTAGCTGATATATGAGAATTCCGATCATAGGTTGTAACGGATTTTCGTGGAGGTTCTAAGTCTCTAAAAGAATGGTTGCTTATGGTTTCCGATGTGGATGTCTTATTTAAAAGACTATTATTAGTAAATTGAATTTCAACATTTCCATCCGTATATTCTGAAATTCTGTCTGGGATATTCTGTATAGGATTTTGTGATGATGGTTGGTTGTTATTATGAATAGCCCAGGTATGGGGTAGGACTATATCTGACCATGATATTGTTTTTGGTATGATCCAAATAAACGAAAAAGATAAATATAAAACAGCCTTTAATGTTCCCTTTGGACAATACGAATGGAATGTCATGCCATTTGGATTGAAAAATGCTCCATCTGAATTTCAGAAAATCATGAATGATATATTCAATCCCTTTTGCAAATTTATGATTGTTTACATTGATGATATTTTAGTCTTCTCTGAATCTATAGAACAGCATTTCAAACACTTACATACTTTTATCCATTTAATAAAGACATCTGGTTTAGTGGTTTCCTCCACTAAGTTAAATTTATTTCAAACAAAAATAAGATTCTTAGGTCACAATATAAATCAAGGAACTATCATCCCAATTGATCTCTCAATACTTTTTGCTGATAAATTCCCTGATAAAATCTTAGATAAAACTGAATTACAACGCTTTCTAGGATGTCTAAATTACATAAGTGATTTTTACCAAAATCTTGCTTTAGATGCAAAACCTCTTTATGATCGTTTAAAAAAGCATCCTCCCCCATGGACTAATATTCATACTTTAGCCGTCCAACGCCTTAAACTTAAAGCTAAAGAACTTCCATGTTTAAACCTAGTTAATCCCATTGCATTTAAAATCATTGAATGCGATGCTTCTGATCTTGGCCTTGGAGGCATCTTAAAACAATCTCTTAATAATTCTAAAGAACAATTAATAAGGTTCACTTCAAAAGCCTGGAATCCGACTCAAAAGAATTATTCCACTGTTAAAAAGGAACTACTTGCTATCATCCATTGTGTTTGCAAATTCCAAACCGATATTCTCAATCAACATTTTCTTATACGCACTGATAGTAAAGCTGCAAAGGATATTCTGCAAAAAGATGTCCAAAATCTTGTTTCTAAACAAATTTTTGCTCGATGGCAAGCAATTTTATCTGCCTTCGACTTTTCCATTGAACATCTGCACGGTTCTTCTAATTCCCTTCATGACTTCTTAACCCGTGAATTTTTGCAGGGGGGACCATATCCATCATCCTAATCATCCTAAAGAAGACAACAGGACAAAATCATTTCGCCCTACCGTTTTCTTTTCTCAAGGTTTGCACATCTCTAAACATATTACTAATACAAAAATGCATCCTTCTTCCAAAGGCAAACAGCCAATGGACCTAATTCAAAGCAATAGATATGGGCCTCTCATGCCCAGTCATTCTCCTCTTGACCTAACCCCTATGTCACCCTTAAGGTCCACAAATGTACCAGAATACATAATCCAATCTCCTCCACAAAGTCCATTTGTTACCCCAAGTCCAGCATTGACCCCAGCATCGTATCCCAATAAACAAACTTCAAATTCTCCCAAGTCAGTATATATTGATATTGCTTTCTTACCAGAAACTATCATCTCAGACAATCATATTGGCTTAGACCCATGCAAAATAGCTCCCCTATATTTATCCAACCATATGAACTCTTCTTATGGTATCAAGAACCGAGAATGGTATGAAGCCATACTTATGGAGACTGGTTCAGTTTCCATAGTACATTTCTACCAAGAAAATACCAAAATATTTGCATATTCAAAATTGCAAATCAAAAGGTTACTTTCATATGAAGACTGGGGCTGCAATCCCAATCAAGGAAAAAAGCTTCTCAATCCAATATTCCAATATAAATCATATAAGTATAGTGAATATATTGAAGCATGGCACAAAGTCTTTGCTTACCAAAATCAAAATAATACACACTCCTGGTATATCCAATTCAAATTCCCTATCCTTGAGAGATTCCCTAGCTGGTTTCGACATTGGTTCTTAATCTGGGGATCCTTAACCCAAATAATGCCAGAGCCATTTCAAGCCTTACAAACTAAATTTGTTGAATATAATACTTGCACTGAAACCGATGATTACCACCTTTATTTCATGGCCATCTATCAAATTCCCTGGATTCTCAAATGGGAATATTCAATCTCTGAAAATAATACTCTTGACTATACTTACATTCCCCAACTTGGCAAAACCGTGAAGGTTAAATGGTGGGATATCTTCAATACTAATCCTGCTACTTTACCTTTGAAAAGAATACCTCCGCAACCCACAACCTTCAACTCTGCTACATATAATACAGTCAGTCTCCCTACTTTCTCAGCCTATCTCAAAAGGTTGAAACAGTCAAAACCCAATGCTACATTTGAGGAAATAGAGCAAACATTGCTCCATGTTTTCACCCCCAATAAAGCCGTACCAACATCATCAGAAGAAACAGTCCAATCAGGAAATCCCCTGTTGGATGATTTCAGCCAAAGGCCCACAGAATGACCCGACCCGGTGGTCCAATTCCTTCTTCAGCATCGACATGACTACACCGACATTGATATGACTACACCGACAGTGATAAGACTACTACAGCATATAATATTCTCTTTTCAATAAAGAAAACGCGTCCCTCTACAGGAAAGATTCCTTCTGCATAAACGACAAAAGCCACGTTGCACTCCCTCTACAGGAAAAGATTCCCTCTTCATAAGACGACAAAGGCCACGTCACATAAAGGACAACCTTGTTCCCTTTCAGATCACATCAACCAATAGCCATCAGCAAATCAGTGATAGCCACGTATCATCTCCTTATCTTTACGAAGCCTTCTCCAGCAAGCAAACAATCCTGAGCCACAACCTCCTTCAGCCAATCATATCCTTTCCTTCGTCGGCAAGCAATTAATACCAGCCACTCGTTGAAGACCAAACCCTCTATAAATACCTCTTCAGCCAAGAAGAATTCAGAGCATCAAGGATATCTTCCAGCATACCAGCAGACGATCTCAGCAGCAGCAACAGCACAGCAGCACAGCTGCACAGTTTCTTTAGATCTAGATCTTCTCATACTTTCTCTCTCATAAGATCTCTTCTCTTCTTCTTACCTTCTTCTCCTCTCAATCTGTATCTAAGAAAGGTCATAGACGACTGAACTTCATAAAGTCGGTAACCTCCATAACTTTTATATGTGATTATGTGTGATTGTAATCAGTCCTCTTTGCCTTCCTATTTGCCTTCCGAGTGGAGGAAATTCGCAAGCCTGTGTATTTGTAATCAGTGAGTAATGCAGTTCAAGTTAGTTTTTACTTTCAAAATCTCTGATTATACTCATACTTCTTGGATTGTTTTTGACATTTCAGTATTACCAATTATTGTTATAATATTTGCATTTCTTTATTACATTTCTATACTTCAGCAATTAATAACCTATAATACTACAATCTTTTCTTACTTATTATAAATTCCGCAATCTTTTTACCAGTTTAAATACCTAGGGAGATTCTTGGGCTAAAATGGTATTATGTTGTTTAAGAGTATCTCTTAACCAATCGAAAAAACATTTTCCTTTATTTCCTTTTTGTCTCCAACTATTGAACTGGGAATGGAATAGTTCTACTAATCTAGGTTTGAATTCTTTAACATACCATTTTCTAATATTATCATTCTCTGGAGATAAAAAATCATTTATAATATCTTCCTTTGTAAATGTTTCTTCAATTTGTAGCACTTGGATAAATCCTGATTCAGCTTGTTCATATTGAGGTATAATAATATTATCAGATGTGCGTAAAAACCCTTCTAACTGTGGTTTTGAAATTGGAGTAGCTGATATATGAGAATTCCGATCATAGGTTGTAACGGATTTTCGTGGAGGTTCTAAGTCTCTAAAAGAATGGTTGCTTATGGTTTCCGATGTGGATGTCTTATTTAAAAGACTATTATTAGTAAATTGAATTTCAACATTTCCATCCGTATATTCTGAAATTCTGTCTGGGATATTCTGTATAGGATTTTGTGATGATGGTTGGTTGTTATTATGAATAGCCCAGGTATGGGGTAGGACTATATCTGACCATGATATTGTTTTTGGTATGATCGTATTTGATCTTTCTATATTGGTTTGAAAAAATACTGTAGAAACTCAATATACTACCTTTAATACAACAGAAGGAAAATCAATTAAATCCATACACCCTCCAGAACAAAGTCTGAAAATACAAGGGATGGCAACTACGGTACCAAAAGCTTCAGAACAAACTGAAGGATCGCCATCTACCCAAATAGTTGTCTATGAAACAGTAGCCACACCTTACAAATTGAATAATGCTAATATACCTCGTATAGAGTTACTTCCACACATAATCGAACAAAACAATTATACAAATCTCTGTCTTCATACCCTAGGAAAACAATCAAATAGAATAGAGAATTTATTACAACCACCTAGTCACAAAGAGAAAAAACAATTGTTTTTCAAACCACCTCCTGATTTGAATAAAGAAAAATTTCTTATAGGCGAAGATAATACTACCCTTATGGGACAACTAATTTCTAAATTATCAAAATTAGAAATAAAAGAACCTAAACCAACAATAGTAATATCCGCCCCTATTCTCCCAGATGGTACTAAAGGAAAAGAAAAAATCCCTGAACATGATACTATGACATTACAAGAAGAAACACTTTTCCAAACCAATGAAATCATAGAACCATCTATAGGACCATCAATTGCCAATACCATACAAAATATGCAAAAGGCATTTTCAGAAATACAACTTATCCCAGAAAGTATCAATCGGATTAATTATAGTACAAATTGGCAACCAATAAATGCTCGCCCATATTATAAGAGACCAACTCCTGTTGATATACAATTAGAAGAAGACTTAACAAGTCATACTTCTACATATTCTGGAAGAACCATCATAGATTGGAATATAGACGGTATCTCTGATCACAGGATCCTAGATACAATGAAGCATATGACTATGTATGCATCTGCTTGTAAAATGGCTGGAAGCCATGACCAAGAAATAGCCAAAGCTATAGTCTCAGGCTTCACTGGATGGCTGAGAGGATGGTGGGATTCATATTTAAATGAACAAACAAAACAAAATATATTAACCAATAATACTAGGCAATGGACAGCAAAAAATAAACATAATCAGGATATGGTATATTCTGAGAGTGATGCTGTCAACTCTCTAATATACACCATTGCTCTTCATTTCATAGGGAATACATCAATACTCGCAGCAAGAACTGCTGATCTTCTATCCAATTTAAGATGTCCAACATTGTCACATTATAAATGGTATAAAGACGTCTTTTTCTCCCGATTACTTATACGAGAAGGTAGTCACCTGGATCACTGGAAAGAAAAATTTGTAGCAGGACTACCTTACCTCTTTGCTGAAAAAGTAAAAGAACGTCTCAAAAATAAAAATAGCGGTATGATCAATTATTCCCAATATACTTTAGGCGAGTTATCTTCAGAAATTTGTGCTGAAGGCTTAGCCCTATGCACAGACCTAAAACTCAAAAGGCAACTCGATAAACAAAATCTAAGTGGCAAGAAAGAATTAGGAGATTTTTGCCAGCAATTTGGCTATCATATGGACCAAGGACATATAGATAGAACCAAACCGCATAAAATACATAAAGTATATAAAAGGAAAAAACATCGAGATAAACCTGATAAAACGTATAAATCATTTCCAACTAAGCAGAAAAAATATAAGAAATTCACAAAACGATTTGCTTCTAAATCATTTCAAAATAAGAAAAAATTACCTGTTTGTTATAAATGCGGAAAAGTAGGCCATTACAAAAGCCAATGTAAAGTTAAACAAAAATTAGACTCGATTACTTTAGATGAATCCATTAGAAATAAAATCTACGATATTATTCAGCTATATGATTCAGAAAGTTCAAGTTCGGATACTACTTCTTCTAGTAGTGATACTTCCTTTATAGGTACAATACATAATGATGATTTTTATTGGTCAAATAACAGTTCGGATATTGACGATGCTAATGAAATATGCAACTGTCCTATATCATCTGATATTCATACATTAACAAAAGAAGATAATCTAATTCTAGATTTAATAGAAAAAATATCCGATCCCAATGAAAAAAGAGAAATAATTACTCAATTCATAAATCTAACTAAATCAAAAACAAAACATACACCATTAATTAAACCTCCTGATAATTATAATTTTTCTGATATTATGAAAAGAATCAGTCAGCATGAAGCTACCCAAAAAGAACCCACTATTGCTGAACTCAAAGCTGAGGTTAATACTGTCAAAATCGAATTATCCCAATTAAAAACACGAATTCAAATTCTTGAACTTCATAATACTTTTGGAATACAGACTGAGGAAGACATTGTAGAATTCAATCATTTACTCAAATCATATCATCCCAATGACTATTCAAATCATCCTAATGATTATTTAGATCAAATACATTGTGGTGAATCTTCATCCAATAGACATTCGGTTAATATAATAAATAAAGTAATCACACAAATATGGTTTGTATTAATAACTATTGTAATAAATGATGAATTTGAGTTTCAATCTTTAGCATTAATAGATTCGGGAGCTGATTTAAATTGTCTTAATGAAGGATTAGTTCCTACTAAATATTTTGATAAAACCACCCAAATCCTTAATACAGCCGATGGTAGTAGACTATTTATCAAATACAAACTTTCCAATGCAAAAATATGTACGGAAGGACATTGCTTCCCTACTCCATTCATCATGGTCAAAGGACTCAGTCAAGCTGTAATTTTAGGAGTCCCTTTTCTTACTTTATTATATCCAGTTACAGTTTCCCATACAGGCCTTGAAACAAATATACATGGTACACCCATTAGATTTGAATTTCTTGATAAACCAAGAATTAAAGAAATAAATACTGTTAAACAAAATATCAAAAATAAAGAAAGCTTCTTAGGATCATTACAATTGGAAATCAAACATAAGATTATAAGCGAAAACCTCCAATCTGCTGAAATAATACAAAAAATACAACATCTTAAGAATATTATTGAAAAAGAAATATGTAATGAACTACCCAATGCATTTTGGCATCGAAAACAACATATAGTAGGATTACCATATGAAACTAGTTTTGATGAATCAAAAATACCAACTAAGGCTAGGCCAATCCAAATGAATACCGAACTATTACAAACATGTCAAAAATAAATAAATAATCTACTCAATAAGAAATTAATACGTCCAAGTACTTCTCCTTGGAGTTGTTCTGCTTTCTATGTTAACAAAAATGCTGAACAAGAACGAGGTGTTCCTCGACTAGTCATCAATTATAAACCCCTTAATAAAGTTTTAAAATGGATACGATATCCTATTCCAAATAAAAAAGATCTATTAGATAGATTATTACATGCTGTAATCTTCTCCAAATTCGATTTAAAATCCGGTTTTTGGCAAATCCAAATAAACGAAAAAGATAAAAATAAAACAGCCTTTAATGTTCCCTTTGGACAATACGAATGGAATGTCATGCCATTTGGATTGAAAAATGCTCCATCTGAATTTCAGAAAATCATGAATGATATATTCAATCCCTTTTACAAATTTATGATTGTTTACATTGATGATATTTTAGTCTTCTCTGAATCTATAGAACAGCATTTCAAACACTTACATACTTTTATCCATTTAATAAAGACATCTGGTTTAGTGGTTTCCTCCACTAAGTTAAATTTATTTCAAACAAAAATAAGATTCTTAGGTCACAATATAAATCAAGGAACTATCATCCCAATTGATCGCTCAATAGTTTTTGCTGATAAATTCCCTGATAAAATCTTAGATAAAACTGAATTACAACGCTTTCTAGGATGTCTAAATTACATAAGTGATTTTTACCAAAATCTTGCTTTAGATGCAAAACCTCTTTATGATCGTTTAAAAAAGCATCCTCCCCCATGGACTAATATTCATACTTTAGCCGTCCAACGCCTTAAACTTAAAGCTAATGAACTTCCATGTTTAAACCTAGTTAATCCCATTGCATTTAAAATCATTGAATGCGATGCTTCTGATCTTGGCCTTGGAGGCATCTTAAAACAATCTCTTAATAATTCTAAAGAACAATTAATAAGGTTCACTTCAAAAGCCTGGAATCCGACTCAAAAGAACTATTCCACTGTTAAAAAGGAACTACTTGCTATCATCCATTGTGTTTGCAAATTCCAAACCGATATTCTCAATCAACATTTTCTTATACGCACTGATAGTAGAGCATCAAGGATATCTTCCAGCATACCAGCAGACGATCTCAGCAGCAGCAACAGCACAGCAGCACAGCTGCACAGTTTCTTTAGATCTAGATCTTCTCATACTTTCTCTCTCATAAGATCTCTTCTCTTCTTCTTACCTTCTTCTCCTCTCAATCTGTATCTAAGAAAGGTCATAGACGACTGAACTTCATAAAGTCGGTAACCTCCATAACTTTTATATGTGATTATGTGTGATTGTAATCAGTCCTCTTTACCTTCCTATTTGCCTTCCGAGTGGAGGAAATTCGCAAGCCTGTGTATTTGTAATCAGTGAGTAATGCAGTTCAAGTTAGTTTTTACTTTCAAAATCTCTGATTATACTCATACTTCTTGGATTGTTTTTGACATTTCAGTATTACCAATTATTGTTATAATATTTGCATTTCTTTATTACATTTCTATACTTCAGCAATTAATAACCTATAATACTACAATCTTTTCTTACTTATTATAAATTCCGCAATCTTTTTACCAGTTTAAATACCTAGGGAGATTCTTGGGCTAAAATATATGTGTGTGTGTGTGTGTGTGTGTGTGTGTGTGAAAAATACTACGCAACGCCTATAGACGAAAATGAACAATGATTTCACCGACCCCCATCACTGTTCAAAATTCATCGCGCGGTCACGATTGTCCAATTGTTTTTTATTTTTAATTTTTTTTCTACAAATTGAAATGATCTAAAATTTGGAACGTGTATTCATCACAAATAGGGGAATCTTAAAAAATTATATAAAAAAAATTTTACCTGAAAAATATTGACCAAAATACCGCTAAAACGTTTCAGGGGTACTTTGGTCAATTTATTTTTCACGGATAATTTTTTTTATATTTTTATAGATATGCCTCAATAATATATACATACTCTCCAAATTTCAAGTCATTTTTATTTTAAAAAAAAACATAAAAAATAAAACACTACCAAACAATCGTGACCGCTCAATGAAATTGGATTGTGATGAGGATAGGTAAAATCACTATTCATTTTCACCTATAGGCGTTGGAAAGACTTTTCCTATATATATAGATATGGGAAAATATCTTGTATGCCAATGGGCGTTCTGCTATAGTAAATGGCCACAGCCCAAATTGAATCTTGGCCGATCTGACGATCATGGATGTCTTATACTATTGGAATTTTAATATTTTTTCGATAAATTCAAATCACTTGAAATTTAGACCTATATTCATAAAAAATAGGAGAATCTAAGAAAAATATTAAAAAAGTATTTTACATGAAACAAATTGACCAAATTGAGTGTGCGTTGATGAGAAGAATAGACATCTAAAATTTCAAGTGATTTTGATCTGTACAAAAAAACTTAAAATTCAAACACAAAATGAGGTTGTGACTATCAGACTGGCTCAGGTTGAATCTGGGCCATTGGCATTTATTGTAGCAGTCAGCTAGTGGGCATAATCCACTCCCTATATATATATATAACATTTGATTCTTTTTCCCCCACCGTTTATCCATATTTATCCTCTCTCTCCTCCTCTTAATAATATCTCTCTCCTTTTGTCTCGACTCTCCTTTTCTTGTAACCTCCTATATATCAAGTATGACCACGCATGCGTGGCCTTGCAATTCTCTCTCACTCTTTCCATTTAAAACTACAACCTTTGTCACTTCTCCTATATCACATATGCCACTCATGCATGCATGGATATGAATGATAAATTAATACACGTATCGATATGGATAAATTATTACACACTTCGGTAAATGATGAATTAATGCATGCTATAGATTAGATGTATGAGATGGAGTCATGGTCCATGAATGGTGATGATTAATCAATGGATTGCGCAACTACAATACTTTTGACTATTTTTTAGAGAGAAGGGGGGGAGATGGTGGTTCTAGAGAGAGCAACAAGATGCGTGGAGAAAGAAAGAAGTGTTGGAAGAGAGACAAAGGATGAGGCAGAGACGTTATTAAAGCATGGTACACCCAAGTCTGTCGCATCTTCCAGTGATGGTGTTCTTGATAAGAAGAAAGTAAGAGAGAGAAAGAGAAAATGAGATAGGCCATTTTTGAGTTTTACTTTTTTTAGTTTTTTGGCCCAAATAGGTGATTACGTATTACAGGCGATTGCGCTCTAAATGGGTATGTCTATTTCCCTTTTGCTTTGTTGTTCTACATTCAATTTATTTATGTATTTTTGTTTTCATTTTTTTTTTTAGAGCATGTAAAATGGATAAGTGTGTGCGTGGATTGGCTTCTTTAAGGTTTTAATGCTTTCGTTTTTGTGCTAGAAATTATTTTTGATGATTGTTGGATGTTTCTATATATAAATTAGTGAATATTATTATACAAATTAAAACATATACTTTTGAAATTACTATTTGCACCATGTAGTCTCAAATATGATTTTGATCATAATAGAAAGACAAATGTACAAACAAAGTTTAAAAAATCATGAACTTTGATATGACGTAATTTAGATAATTAATAGATACAAAGCATGATTAAAACATCAGTTATAATGCAAGATATCATGCATTCGCCTTCACCTTCGCCTTGCCGTTATATAATTTTAACAAAAAATAAATAATATTTAAAATTTAATCATTAGACCCTCCTACACCCATGTGCATCGGACCCCAAAGGATCACCACTAGATTTTTGATGCAGATCTCTAAAAGAGATTTTACGTTCACCGGCAGACCTTCTCAACAGCATGTTGCCTAGTCATAACCCATGCCCCTCTTCTTCATATTATTTTCCCTTTCAATTTATAAGTCTCTCTCCCTCCCTCCCTCTCTCTATCTTGTCTCTCTCTCTATCTATCTTGTGCCTCTCTCTCTATCTATCGATCTATCTCTCTCTCGCTCTCTCTCTTCATTTCTCCTAATCAGAACACAAAAGGGAAATAGCATCTTTTCCCGTGCCTCTCTCTCCATTCCCCCTAACCATGAAGCAAAAGGAAAGTAGCTTCTACAAGTATTTTCTCTCTCTAACTCCTACTTATTTGACTAATCTCTCCATTACATTTGCTATTATCTCCTCAAATCTCTTGGTGCTGCGCTTGTGCTTTATGATGGATTTGCAAAAAGGAAGGTATTGTGTATACTGGCTTTGTGCTTCCTAATGCGTTAATGCCAAAAGTGTTTTCTGCAACATCGATTCGTGGGGGGAATTGGCGATCGGGTCTCTGTTTATTATTTTCATCAGATCATTTACAATCAGTTTCCCTACATTCTGATAGTGGTTTTTGTATGTGTTTTCTTGCAATTTTCAATTAGGTGTTGATACTTTGTTTGCTAAAATTACAGGCTAGGGTTATTGCGTTGAGATGAATCGAGATGGTGGCAAAAACTTAATTCTAGGTTGACAAAACTGGCAAGGACCTAAGCCCTAATTTCATGTTAAAGAAATATAATATTGAAACAACTTTCTCTGACATGTACTTTCGCTCTCTAACTCCTACTTTCTTTACTATTCTTTACATTGCCTCTGTTTTTCTCTCCCTAAATCCCTCTGCGACCTGTATCCACCCCAAATCTATCACTCCATCTGTTTAGCTAAATTATTTCGATTAGGGTTTTAATTTTTTATTGGTTATAGGGGAAAGGTTAGGGATTCTGTCATCGATTTGTGTTGTGCTCAGGAAAGCTTTGTAAACAATTTTATGTTTTTAGTGGAAATTAGCTACTTCTTTTATTTATTTTTTGGGAAAGTTTCGTATAGAACCCTAATTCCTCATATTATTTCATAGTAGACCCTCAATCCATTTTTCTTTAAAGCGGCATGAGGAAATCCCTAAGGATTTCACTGTACCTCATCATCTCTTATCTCCCTCTTTTATTGACTTTTGACCATAAAAATTAGCCCCAACAAATATTTTTATACTGTTTCAACCCAAAAACTTTTTTTAACCTCTCTTTTTTCCTTTCCACCCATTAAAAAAGTTTTTGTGTTGAAATGGTATTAAAATATTTATTGTGGCTAATTTTTATGATAAAAAATCAATAAAAGAAAGAAATAAGAGATGAGGGGTTATGGTGAAATCTTAAGGGGTTTTTTTATGCCGCTTGAAAGAAAAACAGAAGGAGATTCTAACATGAAATAATATAAGGAATTAGGGTTCTATATCAAATTTTCCCTTATTTTTTTGTATGGTTAGTGGTAGAAGATGTGATAGATTTTTATTTCTTCAGTGGACGTTGATAAATTGATGTTGAGGAGAATATTGGGGCTTGGGATGTATTGGAACCATGGTATTAACTTTATGGCTTAAAATTATTTAAAACTTGCACGTTTCAATTCACAAATTCTGAGAAACTGTTGGATTTCTGCAGAATTGTGGAATGCAGAATTGTGGAATGCAGTCATGTGGCTATGACCATCTTGGCCAAAAATATATTTAGTTGTAGCAGACCATTGTAGTGGATGAACTCTATACAATATTTCTATAATTTTGGTACCATATTGCACCCAAAATTCAAGATTTTGGTCTCTTAACAAATTTTGATTGAAAGCACCTAACTTAGGAACTTTCTTGATGTTTGATTGTGTGAATCATGTATGTGTGACTCCCTTCATGTTGTTTTTTCCATTTGTTATTGATTGGTATGCTCGTATTGCGAGCTGTCAAGGGATAATTTCTTTGTATTATAAGTCTGTTGAGAGAGAATTCCTAAGCATGCCAGATTTCTCTTTATATTTATAACATTTGCTTTTGTACTTATTATAAAATTATAATTTTTTGATACAATTGTAGTCAATTTTCTATAATATGCGACTCCTGATTACAATATTGGACCAATTGCCTTTCTGTTTTAGTTTTATGTCAATTTTTTGACAGATATTACCATATTGTTTTCTAGTTTATGTGCATCAAGGACTTGCCAATGCAAAAAATGAATTCTAATAATTATTATTTCATATGTGACACTGAACATGCTTTATAGGTGAGTGTAACCTCTCTTGCAAAAAATATGTTCAATCAAAAGATCTATCCTAGCTGCAAGTTGAAATTAAAATTGTAATTACCCTAAATCATGCCTTAACTAATAATGGAAACTATCCAGGTATTGTTGAACTATTTATGTGCAAAATGCTATAACCTATTGCTTCTTTGTAACAATTCTAAACTTTCAACAAAAAAAATTAAAAAAAAAAGAAAAAAAAAAAAAGAAACTTTTAATAAGTGATGGTCCATATGAGCATGATGGTCCTTAGGGACTATCACTACTTTCAAAAGCTTTTAGTTTAAGTTTTTTCTGCCTTGCCACGTCTTTTAGTGGACGTGGGTTTTAAACGTTTAGGTGTAATATAATTGTTACACCTCATATATCAGGTATAACTTAATAAGATAATATAATAAGGTATCTTAAGAATTTAAATAGGAGAGGCGAGGACTCCCACTCTAGAAAATTTTTGAGATCTTTCTCTCTCTAGCCGAATTTTTATCGAAAGCTCTTTCTCAAATATTTTAGGTAAGTGACTTCATTATCTTGAAAAATAATCCATTCTTTTTAAAAATGAAATGAAACAATTATATCTGCTTATTATCATGAATTTTAGGTGCGATAAATTTTATGCCCAAGCGACCTCATTATTTTGAAAAATAATCTTTTTAATAAAATTATGATATTAGAAAATTTAAATGCTGTAAATTCTTAGAAATAAATTTATTTATTTATTTTTCTTGTCTATTGTTAGAAAATTTTAGAAATAAAATTATTAGAAATAAATGTGATAGTTCTGCTTTTACTAAAATTATGAGATTTCTTTCTACTGTTTTTGAATATTTAGACATTGTAAAATTCATGTGCAAATGACTGCCTTATTATCTGAAAACTGATATTTTTGCATATGATTATAGCATTATTTGTGAAATGTTTATTTGCGAATTGACATCCCATAAATTGTGATAATTCCGTATTCGTGAATTTTTATAAGAGTTTTTCTGTACATATTAGATTGGCAATTATGCTAGAATGTCTTTACGAACTGCTACCTTTCTAAATTTGAGCCCAAAATATTTGACTGGTTATTTTTGAAATGTTATTGAAAGTGACTGTTATTAATGGTTTCAGTGAAATTCATATTAATAATTTCAGTGATATGTTGAGTACGCGATATTGCTGCTTTCGAATGTTTAAAGAGATTTAGAAATACTTTAAGTATGCAAGTGGACTTATCCGGTTCGTCGGTGAGGTATAAGTGGACCTATCCGGTACGCAGTAGGGATTAAGTGGACTCATCCGGTACGTCGGTGAGGTATAAGTGGACTTGCAGGGATTAAGTGGACTTATCTAGGACGCCGATAGGGATTAAGTGGACCAATCAGGACGCTGATGGGGTATAAAGGTGACCTACTTGGGACGCCAGTAAGGTATTTTGTGAAATCTTTTGAATTATACACTGAGGTTAAAATGTTATACGCATTTCAATTATTCGAATTATACTTAATTATGCATTTTTTAAAGTGAAATTGTTGATGCATTTCTATTAATAGATCTCCTTTTTGAAAATATTGATATCTTTCAACCATGATTATTTTTACGATTATGATGATCACTTACTGAGTAGCCAAACTCATCAAATTATTGTACATATTTTTTCAAGATAACTGCGGTTTCATTTTGAGTGCTCGTCAGGATCAACTCTGGAAGATATTGTAGTTGTGCTGAAAGTTTCTTTTGTTATTTTGTAAGAATTCGCCACTGTAAATTTATCCTATCAAGAGATGTATATAGGTTTTGACTGTCACATCTCAAGAATATCAGTATTGTAAATTCTTGGGGCGTGACATTTATGGTGTCAGAGCAATAGGTTTAAGGTTCTTAAGAAATTTAAAGCGAATGTACTTAAAATCACATTTATTGCATGTACAAACTGGGACGAAGTCAAGATCCAGAATAGCTGAAGCTAATATGGAAGGAATTCATAAAGCCTTGGAAAATATGGTTGCTCTAATGCAACATCAGATGGAAAACAACAATCCACCCAGGCAGTCAGTTACAGGAAATGGTGGAAGTAATATCGAACAATTTAAGAAATTGAACCCACCTTCTTTTAAGGTTGTAAATCCACTGGAAGCCAAGGGATGGATTATGCAATTAGAGAAAATATTCGAGGTAATGGAATGTTCTGATGATAGGAAGGTGGCCTTGGCCTTTTTTATATTAAAAGGTGAAGCTCAACATTGGTGGCAAATGGCAAAAGGAGTATTGGTCAAAGAAAATAAACCCTTGACTTGGGAAGTCTTTCTAGAGGCATTAATGAAAATTATTTTCCATATTTTATTCGAGACCAAAAAAAAATGGAATTTATGGAATTAATCCAAGGAAACCGGACAGTAGTACAGTACGAGGCCAAATTTACTGAATTGGCCAGGTTTGCACCACATATGATTAACAATGAGGCAAGAAAGGTGAAAAAAATTTGAAAGGGGTCTCAGACCAGCCATTAGAAGTAGATTATCAGTCTTAAAATTGAGAACTTATGCTGGAATAGTGGATCGAGCCCAAATTGTCGAAAAAGATTTCGAAGATTACCAAAAGATGAAAAATCAAAAAAGTCAGGTTAAACCCACACCATCTAAGCGACAACAGCTTGAAAGGGCAAACAAGAAGCCAAGGCTCTTGCCACTTCAAAGCCCAATAGAACCATGTAAAAAATGTGAGAAAAACTATGGATCGAGCCCTTGTTATTGGAATACTGAAGCCTGTTTTAAATATGAAAAATTGGGGCACCAGATTAGAGAATGTCTTAGCCTACAGATGCAACAGCTTCCAAAGCAGGGAGAGATAGCTCAAAAGCCTCAGATGAAGGGAAGAGTTATTTTGATCACCCAGCAAGACGTTCAGGCCTCAAAATCAATGATCCAAGTTACTCTTATTATCTTCTAAAAAGTAGCTCAAGTTTTGATTGATCCTGGATCTACTCATTCATTTGTGTCACCACACTTTGCATGTCACTTAAAGGTAGAACCAAAACAATTAGAATACATTCTAGAGGTAGCCACACCGATGGGAAATTCAAGTGACACCAATATAGTGTACAAATCTTGTGTTAGAAGAAAAGGAACTGTTGGTTGATTTAATACTTCTAGAAATTCAAGATTTAGATGTAATCTTAGACATGGATTGACTTTTGCATACCATGCAAGTATTGATTGTTACAAGAAAATGGTTACCTTTAGTATTCGGGATCAACCAGTATTTTACTTCAATAGTATCAAAGAAGACTCCCCATCATATTTAATTTCCTGTATTCGAGATAATCGCCTCCTTCGAAAAGGGTGTCAAGGCTTTCTTGCCTATATGAAAGAAGATAGGAAGGAAGAGATACATGTGGATACCACTCCGGTTATCCGAGAATTTCCCGATGTTTTCCTTGAAGAATTGCCAGGATTACCGCCTGACAAGGAAATTGAATTCTCTATTGCATTATTGCCAAGGGTAGCCCTAATTTCTAAGGCACCTTACAAAATGACACCTGCAGAACTTAAAACTTAAAATACAATTGGAAGAACTATTAGAGAAAGGTTTTATCAGGCCTAGTGTGTCACCTTGGGGTGCTCCGGTATTTTTTTTTAAAAAGAAAGATGGGACCACGAGATTGTGTATCGATTATAGACAGTTGAACCAAGTGACAGTGAAAAATAAGTATCCATTACCAAGAATTGATGATTTATCTGATCAATTACAAGGATCATAAGTGTTTTCAAAAATTGATCTTAAATCAGGATACCATCAGCTTAAGATTAAAGTGAAGATGTTCCCAAGACAGCTTTCAAAACAAGGTATGACCATTATGAATTTTTAGTCATGCCTTTTGGATTAACCAATGCACCGGCTGCATTTATGGATTTAATTAATCGGGTCTTTAAGCCCTTTTTGGATAAATTTATTGTGGTATTCATGGATGATATTTTAATTTATTCCAAGAATCAGAAGGAACATGAGCAGCATGTAAGAATAGTATTGCAAATATTAAGAGAAAAAAAATTGTATGCCAAACTTAGTAAATGTGAATTTTGGCTTGAACAAGTGACATTTTTAGGATATGTCATATCAAAGGAAGGTCTGTCAGTTGATTCTTCAAAGGTTGGAGCCGTTGTTAATTAGAAACAACCAAGTAATATGACTGAAGTTTGAAGCTTTTTGAAAATGGCAAGATATTACAAAAAATTTATAGAAGGATTTTCTCGAATCGCAACACCATTGACTCGATTGACACAGAAAAATGTCAAATTTGAGTGGACAAGTGAATGTGAGGAGAGTTTTCAAGAACTAAAAGTTCGATTAACTTCAACACTTATTTTAACGATTCCTGAGGGGAGTGGGGGATTTGTGATTTATAGTGATGCTTCATATAAAGGTTTGGGCTGTGTATTAATGCAATATGAGAAGGTAGTGGTATACGCATCCAGACAGTTGAAAGAATATGAGAAAAAATATCTAATTCATGACTTGGAGCTGGCTACAATAGTATTCTCTTTAAAAATGTGAAGGCATTATCTATATGGTAAGCAATTCGAAATATACACGGATCATAAGAACTTGAAATACCTCTTCTGTCAGAAGGATTTAAATATGCGGCAGATAAGATGGATGGATTTCTTAAAAGATTATGATTATACAATCCATTATCATTCAGGAAAAGCTAACGTTGTGGCCGACGCTCTAAGTAGAAAATCTATGGGAGTCTTAGCTCATCTAATGATCCAAGAAATGAGATTGTTAGAGGAAATAATGGATTGGCATCCGACTCCATCCATTAATGGTGTGATAAGTATGATTGCCAACATTAAGCAGAACCCCAATTAATCAAACAGATTCGATTGGCACAAAAGAAAGACCCTCAGCTTATAACTATTGTAGAAGAGGTGAAGCTGAGAAAAAGAGAAGAATTCTCTATATGTAATGAGGATTTGCTAAGATTCAAAAGTCGGTTTGTGTCCCGAATGATGAGAGTGTGAAGAAAGCTATATTGGAAGAAGCACATCACTCTCGTTATACGATACATCCCAGAAGTATTAAAATGTATCAGGACTTGAAGAAAACCTTTTGGTGGAATAATATGAAGAAAGAGGTAGCACTATTTGTATTTAAGTGCCTAACATGCCAGCAAGTAAAAGCTGAGCATCACAGGCCCGCTGGGTTGTTGCAGCCTTTACCCGTGCCAGAGTGGAAGTGAGAGCACGTCTCTATGGATTTTGTCTTTGGCTTGCCTAGAACAAATTCAGGACATGATAGCATTTGGGTCATTGTGGACCGACTGACCAAAGCTGCCCACTTTCTCCCGATTCGCACGACGTACACTTTGGATCGACTAGCCCAGTTGTACATTAAGGAAATAGTGCGGTTGCATGGAGTTCCGATCAGTATTGTATAGGACAGGGATACTCGGTACTTTTAAATTTCGGGCTAGGCTACAGTCAACCATGGGGACGAGACTCACCTTTAGCACTGCCTTTCATCCCCAAACTGATGGACAATCGGAGAGGACCATCCAATCCTTGGAAGATATGTTGAGGGCCTGTGTCATTGACTTTACAGGAAGCTGGGATGACCATTTACCCCTGATTGAGTTTGCTTATAATAATAGCTTCCAGGCCAGTATTCAGATGGCACCGTATGAAGCCCTGTATGGAAGGAAATGCAGGTCACCCATCTGTTGGGACGAGGTTGGTGAAAGAAAGCTTTTGGGGCAAAAAATTATCCAGGCAACCACAGATAAGATAGCATTAATTCGAGAAAGGCTTAAGACAGCTCAGAGTAGGCAATAGAGTTATGTCGATAACTTAAGGAGAGATCTTGAATTTGAGGAAGGTGATCGAGTTTTTCTAAAGAACTCAACAATAAAAGGCATTATGAGATTCGGCAAGAAAGGAAAGTTGAGCCCACGTTACATCAGACCATTTGAAATCCTGAAAAGAATCGACGGTGTCGCTTATAGACTTGCCTTACCACCCGAATTGGCAAACGTTCATAATGTCTTCCATGTATCATCACTACGAAAATATCAGCCCGACCCATCCCATATCTTGAAATATGAACCTTTGCCGATCAGGAAGGACCTATCCTTCATTGAGCAGCCAATTTTGATACTAGATAGAAGGGTACAAGTGTTGCGTAATAAGGAGATTCCTTTGGTCTGTATATTATGGCAGTACCATTCAAGAGAGGAGTTGACTTGGGAACGAGAAGACGATATCAGAGAAAAATATCCCTATCTTTTTCAGTAATCAGGTATACAAATTTAGAGGACTAAATTTCTTTAACGGGGGAAGAATGTAACAATCCTAAACTTAAGAATTTACATAGGAGAGGCGAAGACTCCCACCCTAGAAAATTTTTGAGATCTTTCTCTCTCTAGCCGAATTTTTATCGGAAGCTTCTTCTCAAATATTTTAGGTAAGTGACTTTATTATCTTGAAAAATAATCCGTTCTTTTTAAAAAAGAAATGAAATAATTATTTCTGCTTGTTATCATGAATTTTAGGCGCGATAAATTTTATGTGCAAGCGACCTCATTATTTTGAAAAATAATCTTTTTAGTAAAATTATGATATTAGAAATTTTAAATGCTGTAAATTCTTAGAAATAAATTTATTTATTTATTTTTCTTGTCTATTTCTAGAAAATTTTAGAAATAAAATTATTAAAAATAAATGTGATAGTTTTGCTTTACTAAAATTGTGAGATTTTATTCTACTGTTTTTGAATATTTCGATGTTGTAAAATTCATGGGCAAATGATTGCCTTATTATCTGATATTTTTGCATTTGATTATAGCATCTTCTGTGAAATGTTTATTTGCGAATTGACATCCCATAAATTGTGATAATTCCGTATTCGTGAATTTTTATAAGAGTTTTTCTATACATATTAGATTGGAAATTATGCTAGAATGTATTTACGAACTGCTACCTTTCTAAATTTGAGCCCAAAATATTTGACTGGTTATTTTTGAAATGTTATTGAAAGTGACTGTCATTAAGTGGATTCATCCTGTACGTCGGTGAGGTATAAGTGGACTTGCAGGGATTAAGTAGACCTATCTGGGACACCGATAAGAATTAAGTGGACCCATCAAGACGCTGATGGGGTATATAGGTGACCTACTTGGGACGCCAGTAGGGTATTTTGTGAAATCTTTTGAATTATGCACTGACGTTAAAATGTTATACGCATTTCAATTATTCGAATTATACTTAATTATGCATTGTTTAAAGTGAAACTGTTGATGCATTTCCGTTAATAGATCTCCTTTTTGAAAATATTGATATCTTTCAACCATGATTATTTTTTGGATTATGATAATCATGTACTGAGTAGCCAAACTCATCAAATTATGGTAAACATTTTTTCAGGATAATTGCGGTTTCATTTTGATTGCTCGTCAGGATCAACTCTTGAAGATATTGTAGTTGTGCTTAGAGTTTCTTTTGTTACTTTGTAAGAATTCGCCACTGTAAATTTGTCCTATCAAGAGATGTATATAGGTTTTGACCGTCACATCTCAGGAATATCAGTATTGTAAATTCTTGGAGCGTGACATTCTTGCACATATTTCTAGGAAATCCTAATTTACAAGGTAACACATGTGCCCTTTATGTTAAGGTTAGAGTTTTGGATTGTCTAATTATTGCATGTTTGATTTTTATTCCATTGTTTTATTGTTGACACAAGAGACTAAATCAAATGTTTGGTTGCTTTGTTTCAGGCTTCTCGAGCAAAAGATAACATCCAAACTTGGGGTGGAACTACATGGGCTAGATAAGGCCCTGGCTGTTGACATCTTTGTTCAATTGGATAGAATAGCCAGTTGAACTTTTATGTCCCACATTGAGTGTAAAAATGTGAATTGTATAGAGCAACTTCTTTTTACATTATGTTGGTATTGTGAAACATTATTTAATCAATTATAGGAGAATTTGTATTTAACATTTCATTATCTAACTTTTTTGTTATCTAATGAGGTGTAATATTATGGATATGATGTAACATAGGTCGTGTAGGCAGAGAGAGAGAGTGAGAACAAAAGAAAAAAAATATAATTTGACCTATAAAAATATCGGAAAATATGGTCTGAACCATCTACTTTATTTCTTACATTATGGATAATTTATTCCTAGAAAATATTTTTAATTTATTCCTAGAAAATAATTTCTTACATTATGGATAATTTATTCCTAGAAAATATTTTATTCCTAGAAAATATTTTTAATTTATTCCTAGAAAATATTCCTAGAAAATATTTTTAATTGGCCAGTATATTTGTATACATGGTCCCAAACGACCCACTAGGCTTATGAACTTGCATTATAAAGGTGATCCCTATTACAATAAAGTTATCTTGTTCCCTCTCTCTAGCCTCTATTCTAATGAGACTTGCATTACCTTTGTGACAAGCAATGCTTACCAAGTTGTACCATATCTATGAAGGACAACCCTACAGAGAAGTATTATAAGCATCATATAGTATTTGTGAGCAGAGACATTATTCTACTCTTATCGAACAAGATGACACTTTGTTACCCTGTTTACACAATTGTTTTCTCCTATTTCTATTTGGAATGAATGATTTTGGATGTGGTTTATAATTTATGTTCATTTACAATTGGAAACTTGGTTAAGTGCTCATTGTCAATGATTTCGGTCCAATCTAGAGTGTCCAATAACAATATATATAGAGAGAAAGAGACCATCCACACTCATGATACTTGAGGGTGGAGGCTAAGATATACACATCAAATTTCAGCATGTAATTATCATTCTCTATGGTTTTTCCACAAAGTAGAACCGCAAAAGAATAAAATGCTAGTGCCATTTACAAGTGTTAAGCAGCCCACAATGAGGTTGCTCTATATAAAAGTCGCAGGGCTAAAAAAGTTCTTTACATACAAAATATAAATAAGAAGTTTAGGCCATATACTAAAAAAGGTGACAAAAAAAATCCCTTGTTTGTTGTCTTGTGCTGCTCCTTCTTTAGCAAGAACTTCAAATGCTAAGGTTGGGCTCTCCCAATAAGTAGCTCCATAATAAAAGTAGGACTCATCCACAAGGGTTGGAATAAAATATTATAGTTACATCAAATTGCATGTAAAGAGAAAAAAATCATCATGAAGCAATATAATAATAGGTTATCACTAAGAGGTTCTAAATTTCATAGCCAAAATAAATCATAGATATATACAAAAGAAATGATCATATGAAACAAAATATATTTAACTAGCTTTCATGAATGTGATTGGGAAGAAACCATAATAATAAAAGCTTACCTAAAAGGCACCACTATAATCTTGAATCATAGCATTCGAGGACTGACCCGTGGTCATGGCATCTATCGTTGAAATATATAAAGTAAGTTAAAAAACAAAAGAACTGATCATACAAGTAGTGAGAGTAGGAAAAAAGTAGATAGAGAGAGTATCAGGTAATCAATATTTACAACATAATTAATATTTTACCTGCAAGGTGTGAATCACTACTTTTGACAATGAACAAGTGTGTGAATTATGTCCTACTTTGTTGCACATATGACATGTAACAAACTTTTGCGGCTTCTTCTCTGATGGTGCTTTAATTCTTATGGTCGAAGGGTGGCCCTTTGTTGTTGCTAATATAATATTACTTGTTGAACAATCTAAATTTATTTCACTTGTTGTCGTAGCTACTCACATTTTACTTTCATTGCCTATAGGGCAAACTTGTGTTGCATTTTCAATACTTTCGTTATGATAGCTATTTGCCTCAATTCTTCAAATCCTAACAATAACACATCAAAACACGTGCAGATTTTGAGCCAATCTCTGCAAGGATAATTATTTCGCAACTTAAATAGTTGAATCGTGAGAATAGAGAATCCATTGAATTTTTCATCACTCATTTTTTATGCTCATTTAATAAGGACCATTTCTTTGCATTCCTTGTCCATCGCCTCAGAATGTATCGCGATGAGATTTCTTGAACATGCTCACGATGAAATACGGCTAATATATGTCTACAAAGGTACCGAGAAAACTCAAACATTTTATAGGTACAAGTTGCTTCGATTTTGGAGACGTCAAATACAACTATATATTCTTTGCTATTTTTTTTATATGTTGTCAACTTGTATGTGTTGATTGACCCATCCTCCTCAATTTTATTTACCACAATTGATATCACTTCATTCAATTCCTTTTGAAACTTAAGGAACACTATCCTGGTAGAAGTACCTGCTGCTTGTTTCTCCATAGGTAGTCTTATGTTCAAGGTTGATGTAGAATAAGAAATAAGATGATCTAAATAGGATTCATCGTTGTACCGGCGATCAAGGGCCTCTTCATATTTGAAAACAAATTCTTGCAAGGTAGTTTGATAGTTAAAAACCCATGAAAAAAATGATTCATACTTTCACTTCACTGGGTAATAGAACAATTTAACAAAAATGTACCACAGAAGTAGACTGGTATCTATTGATATCGAATATCATATAATGATGCTAACCAATTATTTTCCTTTAGCTCATACTTATCAATGCTCAATCCCATGAACTCTCAAACTCTTCAATTGTTTCAGTCCAATTAATACAATTCAGGGACTCCCTTACCAAAGTATTATGTTTTGCACAAATACTACACAACTTCTCATTCACCTTTTTTAAGATGTGCCATTTGCCAAATCTATCGACAATGTTTAGGAATACACGAGCAATAGGTCCTTGCATGGCGTTGTCTTGATCGATAATTATTGTAATTGGATATTTGCCATGCATTGTTGAAAGCCATGTCTCAAATAGCCAAACAAATAATGATTCAGTTTCATCTCCTAAAAATGCACATCCAAATAAAGCAGAATATGTATGAGGGAAAATTCCAGTAAAAGGGACAAAAGGCATTTTAAACCTATTAGTCTTATAGGTTGCATAAAACATCACCACATCCCCAAAACATTCATATGCATTCCTTGACCTAGCATCAACCCAATTTTTTTTTGCTAAATGGCCATCGTTAGTTACATCAAGTGCATAAAAGAATGAAGGATTTTCACTTTGTATGCGCATTAAATAATTTAAGAGCAATTGAGCATCATCGTCAAAGCTTTTATTTTTGAGCTTTCTAAGCTCATTTCTATAATCACGATCCATTAGGCCTAAATTATAATATCCATCAGATTCTGTTCTAAAGACAATCATAATCTTATTAGTAAGAATCCCCTCTTTATGAAAAGTATCTATAATACTTCTCTTATGTTCAGAAATAGTCCGATGCAATCAGAGACAATGCACCTTACTTGGGCTCACAAATTCATGATTGTGGTCTCTCTCAAATTGTGTAACAATCCACTTATCAATATCTTGCTTACATATTTTCATCATTGCTTTGCAACCAACTCTTGTGTCTGGTACATTCGAGTATGTTTTTCACTATCAACTTTCCTTTAACGAAATCCTTCTCTTGAATATAGAAATTTACGAAAGCGCATGACCCTGTCATGTTGCGTGTTTTTTGTATTTCCCATATGCATACTAAATCCCATTCACCTTGCATATTCATTATATAATAATTTTCCTTCTTCCTCAGATGAAAATTCCATACCCTTTAATGGTTCACAACCAATATTTCCTTCATTTGCATTCAGGCTCCCCATTCTTCCATTTTCATCTTCCTTACTGCAAGTGTTTATAACACTGACCTCCTTAGAACCATCGCTATTGCTCCCTTTTATATGTGATTCTACTGGTGCACATGGGCATTTCATAGGTGCCTATTGTCATTCAAATGATTGGTCAGACTTCAACATGAACAAAAAACTAACCAATTCTGAAGTACTGATTACCTTGATAGCACTATCAATTTCTTCCGCATTGGCACCATACCATAAGGGATGATCCTCAATGGTTGCCTCCATGATTAGGAGGAAATCTTATAGCATTTTTGGTGTCTTTCTAGATCAGCAGCATGGAATGAGAATGATACAATGAAGTGTAACAGAAATATTTGGACTTTAGAAACAATTAGCAAACTCGATCAATTCAACTAGGAAAACATGTATAGTTCAAAAGACGTATCATGTGTCATACTCTATACCACCACAATAATAACAACTTCAATATAGAAAATGAAAATAAATCGCCCTTTATAACTTCCTAAGAACACTTAATTTATATGAATCGAAGAGTGTGGACAACAAGGGCTTTATGAAAGTGATTGAATACATGCCACTAGATCAAAACGAGAACTCATCCAAAATCTTGAATTTTGGGTGCAATACAGTACCAAAATTACAGAAATGCAGTATAGAGTTCATCCAATACAATGGCCTGCTACAATTAAATATGTATTTGGCCAAGGTCATAGCCACATGACTGCATTCCATAATTCTACAGAACACCACTGTTTCTCAGAATTTGTGAATTGCAACTCCCAATTTTTAAATAAATTTAAGCCATAAAGTTAATACTGGTTCCAATACATCCCAAGCTCTAATATGAGCCTCAACGTCAATTTTATCAACTTCCACTAAACAAATAGAAATCCATCACATCTTCTACACTAACCATACAAAAAAATATCAAAAGAAGTAGCTAATTTCCACTAAATACATAAAAATGTATACCAAGGTTTCCTGAGCACAACACAAATTGAACACAGAATCCCAAGGCTCCCCCTATAACCAATAAACAATCAAAACCCTACCAATATAGAGCGACAGACTTGGGGAGGATACAAATCGCAGAGAGATTTAGGGAGACAACAGCAGAGGCAATGGAAAGAACAGTGAAGAAAGTGGGAGTTAGAGAGATGGAGTACCTGTTAGAGAAAGCTACTTCAAAATTAAGGTTATTGCATATGAAATTAGGGCTTAGGACTTTCCCATTTTTGTGAACCTAAAATTAAGTTTTGGCCACCATCTTGAGTCATATCAACACAATAATCCTAGTCTGTAATTTTAGCAAACAAGGTATCAGCACTTAACTGAAAATTGCAAGAAAACCATGCAAAAACCACCATCAGAATGTAAGGAAATTGAGTGTAAAGGTGCTGATAACAACAATAACAGAGGCTCGATTGCCCATTCTCCCCATGAATCGATGTTGCAGAAAACATTTTTGGCATCAATACATTAGGAAGTACAAAGCCAATATACACAATACCTACGTCTTTAAAAATACATCACAAAGAATAGGCATAATACCGAGAGATTTGGGGAGACAAGAGCAGAGGCAATGGAGAGATTAGTAAAATAAGTGGGAGTTAGAGAGAACAAATGAATGTTAGAGAAGCTACTTCCCGTTGGCTTCTTGCTTAGGGGAAATGGAGAGAGAGGCATGGGATAAAAAAGCCATTGCCCTTTTGTGTTCTGGTTAGGAGAAATGGAGAGAGAGAAAGAGAGAGAGAGAGAGGGAGGGAGAGAGAGTTATAAATTAAAAAGGAAAATAACATATACGAGAGGGGCATGGGTTAGGGCAACATGTTGCCGAGAAGGTCTACTGGTGAATTTAAAATCTCTTATAGAGATCTACGTCAAAATCTACTGGTGATCGTTTGGGGTCCTATGGACATGGATGTGAGAGGGTTTCAGAGGATCATTACTCTTCAAATATAAAACTTAGCTACACAAAAAAAATATAGTATTTAAAAGTTTATCCAAGGTCACAAACTTAAAATATAGAATTAATATGCACATAAAAAATCCGTTTGGAAAAAGCTATTTTGATGAAAAAATGGCCATTATAATGTAGATAAGGGTGTCTTATGAAAAAATGGCCATTATAGGGAATGACAATTGTTTTCCAGCCTCAGCTTATTGTAACAACCATTACACTTTTAAAAAACAACTATCACATTGAAAAACGCTTACTTCATTACACCAGTACACGACTTTTATATAGCATGAGTATGGGATCCACTTAAATTAATGTCTACCCGTGAATTACCCATTATTAATGTGAAGACAAAAGTTTTTTGATGATAACTTACTTTCTTCATACTAAAGAGTAATATCCCATCTGATTTATTAATTCTCATTTTCATATATTGTTGTGTAAAATGAATTCTAAATCTATTCTAATTTGGAACTAAAACATATATAATATACATATAGCGTAACCATACGAATTGTTGTTGTTTTAGTAAAAGTGTGATAATCATATGGTGTTACTACATTTTGACTTGCGCATTCTTAAATATGGTAATAATGTAATGACAATTATACAAGTTTGTATGTAATTACAATATTTATTAATATGATACTCAATTTTTATATATAAAATTCTAATATTCGACATAGGATAAATAGAGATAGTCATATTTTTGCATCACTATCATATGATATTGTTATAACTTTTAGTTAAAAATCATAATTTAGTTAATTCAATTGATACTTTTAGCTAATAAATTCAAGTTAATTCATAGCTTTAGTTAATAATTTTGCTAATGATTTTTAGTTGATAATTTTAACTTTTGTTAAGAATTTTTGAAATTCTAATTTGTAATTAATCATTAGAGGATAATTATCTCAATATTTTAATATGAGAAATAATCCAATAGGACTCCCTCACCTATGTGTGTAGGACCCCAAAGGATCACCATTAAATTTGGCACAAATCTATAGAAAAGTCAAGTCTCACACCTATATGATAACTTTCTAAAGATCTTTTGAGGTCCTACACACATGGGTGGGGGAGGGTCCTATAGGAGCATTACTCTTCTAATATTAGTTATATTGCTAAAAAATTAATTATAAAATAGATTATAAGTTAAGCATAGTTTGGTATTGTTAATATATTAATTATAATTTTTATATCTTAATTTTTGTGTTGTATTCATAAAACATTTGTTGTGACATAGATAATAAATGATATTTCTCTATTATGATATTATAAATACGGAGTCACTTATGAAAAGGTATGCATCTCTGTCTTTCTCACTCACGCATATGCCAAACCCCAACGCTCTAATGACACTAACTTGTCTCTAAAACAAGTCAACAATAATGATAATGACTACCATAAATAGTAATGAATTGATTTTTAGATTTTGGTGAATTTGATAGTAATGAATTATTTTTCAGTTTTAGCTGCAACAAGTGAATTGCAAATTTCCACAATTGATTTTTATTTTCCAACACTATTTTTCCCATGGCTGGCCTTTTGTACGTTTTTCTATGGTGGCAAACCATATAGATTTTTTTTTGAGTGGTGAATTTATTATTTTTTAGGGAAAATTATGATACTTTCATGTCAATTTATACTTTCTAGGCATCCTATCCCTCCAAAAGTTTCATACCATACATTTAACCCCAATACCTTCTTTTTCGTTTTCTTTGTCTTTTTTTTTTTTTTCATCAGCCATCCCTCTTCCCCAAGTACAAAAGTTAATTTTTTTTTACGAAAATACCCTCACAGTTTTTTACATTTCCCACTTTCTCTCACTAAGCCAGTCTGACACAATTTCAATACAGAAACAATTCAACATGTTATTTCTGTCGAACCGGTTTTCATGTGCCCTTACGACACATTTTTGTGATATTTGGCACATTTTTTTTGGGAACCAACATATTTTTTGTGCATGTTCGACACATTCTGGGCCAACATATTTTTTTGTCAAGAGCCAGTCTGGCATTGACACAAATTGTGCTGGACTGGGTTAGAAAAGCTGGTGCGTGTGAAAACAAATGACAAAAATGTGACAAATATGTGTACCAAAAGGGATCCTTTTGTCCTCAAAAATAGAATTTTTGAATAGGGGGTTAGTAGAAAAAAATTTTGGAGTTAAGGGTATAGTTTAGAAAGTGCTAGAGTAATGGATGGTAGAGTCAAGGGGGTTTCCATATTTTCCCCATCTTTTATTTCCTTATTTTACTTCCAACAATTTCCCTATAAAATGTACATGAATGAATTTTTCCATTGCTTCGCAAATAAAATTTTTGGTTCACTATTTCTATAATTCCTAATATAGTAATTATCACTTCATCTCTATTTTTTGAAAAATTAAAAATAGATTTTCATGAGTGCGCTGAGATTGTTGCGTATTTATTTAAATTTCGTCATATGCAAGTATGCTTTTTATAGCATTCGCTTTTGCCTGAGTTAAAGCTAAGCATGGATTTTGTGTGCATGCTATGCATAGACATTTGAATTACCATAACTTTAATTCTTGTCAATTATAGATATAGTTTTTAATCATAATTATTTAATAAGTGATATGAAACAAAAAATTCAATTAGCAAACAGTTGTTTATATTATAAATCTTGTATATTTATGGAAAAAATATTATAAATTCTTAATACCTTCAACAGAGTTATAATCATATTTTTTCGTTTATGTGACATGTAATTACAGTATAATATAACTTGTATTGAAAATTATAAAAGAAAAAGAGAAATATTTACTGATTTCTATTTATTTCTATTTATCTTTTATTTCTTGATTTTTCTAATGTCCAAAATCCAAGCCTAAATTGAAAATTAGAAAAAAAAAAAAAAAAAAATGCTACCAAGACATCTTACTTTTTCCTTTTACGGTTCTTTTATTATACACCAAGCAAATTTTGTTAATTTTTTTTCCAAAATTTTCAATTTACTTTTTATAGAGGGATTGTATAGAAATTCAGCATTATCTAAAATATTTAATAACAATTATATTAATTACTATAAATATAATTCAAATGAATAACCTATATATTGTTTTATTTATTTTGGGGTAAGTCACTGAGGGAAAAGGCCAAAGAGAAGAACACATTATTTTACAACCTTATAATGGGGAAGTTGTGTCAAGTCATGTAATAATGAAAGAGAAAGAAAGTCTGGCAATTGACAATGCCAAATTGTAGCGCTTGTATAAACCGATGCTCTCTTAGCAAAAACATCATCTACCATGTTCGACTCACGAAAGACATGAGCAATAGGCCACATATGGGACGAGAGCCTTGAACGACAGTTGTCAACTAACGTCTGTAATTTCCATGGGGCACTGCAATGATCCTGAATAGCATCTACTAGCATAGATGAGTTACTTTTTATCTGTATCTGAATAACTAAGAGAATACCTTCCTCTAGAGCCTAGAATTGTGCATAATTATTTGACATAGTTCCAAAGTTTTAGCAAACGCTGCCACAAATCCACCATTTTTGTCTCTTATGACCCCACCGCCACCTGCCATGCCAAGATTGTGCAAGGACGTACCTTCAATATTCAACTTACAACCTTGAGACTTAGGAAATGACCATGTAACTGGGATTGAGGATTTTGGCTTCTGCTGGAGACAGTTAATCAGTAAGTTTTCAATAACTGCCTTATTTGATAGATGGAATGCCTATTTTTTAACATCTGCTAAAGCCTTGACATGAGAAGTGATACAAATTACAACATGCTCCCTCCTTAGAGCGTTAGATCTAAAGAGTCGTTTGTTCCGCTCCTCTCGCAGATACCAAATTGTTGTGAAAAAGATAGCCATCCAGATATCGAGTAAACCCTGTGATTTGAATTTGAAGGCTAGCAATCGATGAAGGATATCCAGGGCCGTAGTACCAGGTACAAATCTCTTATCATACCGCTAAGTTAAAAATCGTTAAACATTCAGCAAAAAAGAACAATGAGACAAGAGGTGACATAGATCATCTTCGTTGTTTATAAAAAAAGAACAAATAATAGCCATGTGTATGCTTCGCTGTTGAAATATGGGTGAATTCGGTAATCGATTCTACAGAACTAGCCATGAAAATTACTTAGCCTATGGGTGATATTTCGAAGACCAAAGAGCACGAAATAAAGGTTGAGATGAGCTTTTATACCGAATGAAGTTCCATGCTTATTTGATTAAGAAAATTCCATTGGTTGAATGAATACATATCAATGAATCATCCTTTGGTTGCAAGGGAAGAGTATATTTGTCCACATCTCCCCATATACTATTCAATAAAGTTGAAGGAGGTGAAGGCATTGCCCCCATGATTGGGGTTGCCATCAACAAACTTAGAAACCTTTCGTCCTCCAAGTTCCCCCAAATCCATCTGTCCATTTACATCTATCTCTGATTGATTGCACTGATAGCCAAGAGTCCATCAAAAAATCCATTGTTTGACCATTCCCAATACACCACTGGACATTATCTCTAAGCAGAGATAAACCGACATGAATGTCCTTCCAAGCATGAGAACAACTCCTCTTAGCTACAAAATCCCAAATCGAACACATTCTAAAATACTTGTGTTTGAAGAAACGTACAACTAAAGAAGATGGATTTGTTAAAATCCTCCATGCCAGCTTCATCATAGCTGGAAGATTGAAATCCATCATTTCTCTCACCCCCAGGCCTCCCTCCTCCTCTGTGAGCCCCTTATTCTCTACAAGTCCTACCCATAGAAAGTTCCGCTAAAGCCTCTCTATCATGTTGCAGGTCTTTTTTAACAACATAAAAAGATAGTATCCAAGAACTAGCTGAAGCACTGAGGACTGACTTAACTAATTGGAAACATCCTGCATAAGATAAACATAGCACTTGTCATGATCCTATCTTGTCAATCACATTTCCAATCAAACTCTGACAATAACTGTGTCGGAGATAGCGATGAGAGGTAGGCCTAAATAACGTACTGGCAAGGAACCCTCACTGAATCGTAAGTTTTCTCAAGATCTGTACGCTACTGCCCTATGGAATTCCAAAGAAAAAAACCTTGCTCCTCATAAAGTTAAGCATCTGGCCAGTAGTATTCTAAAAATTGGTGATACTAGTCTTTATAACAATGGCAGATGCATAAGATGCACCACAAAAAATTATGGCAGCATCAGCATAAAATAAGTGATAAATCTCATAGTCGTACCCTGAGGGGAAAGCTCTAGGTATCAATCCCTGCATCATAGCCTGGTCTAGTTGTCTCTAAAGAAATCCATAGCTAGCATAAATAAGTAAGGAGATAGGACCCCCCTATCTCAAATCTCTTTTTCCATTGAAAAAACCTTTAGAGGTGCCATTTCTCAAAACAAAAAAAGTGGTAGTTGAAATGCGTAGACTGAATCCAAGAAATAAATAGATATGGTAAACCCAAAGCATATAACCTCCTCACAATAAACTCCCAGGAGACTCTTGTTTGAAGACATTTTTTAGTACCTTGGTCCCTGATGCGGAATGAAGAGGATTCTCTATAGTCTCAAAATTACCTCAGAATGGGTAGAAATCTTCTTAAGTACTTCAAAAGGCTATCTACCAAGTTTCATCGCAATTAGATATGTCTAAGGTAGTGCAAACAAAGAAATAATTTCGAAAAATCAACCTCTAGTAACTTAAAACGGACCTCGTAACTAGAACTATATTTTTGATATGTCAAACAGCTGTGGGACCACCACTATTGGATCTGGCATAGTAAAAAAACCCTATGGATCAAGTTTTGATTTAATCGGGCTCTCGAAGACAAAGTTATGGGAAAAATACCTAAAAGAGGTAAGCCACACACTATTCCCGTGTGGCTTTCTTGGACCAAAGCACCATTAAAGGTGATTATTTTTGCAATCTTGGGCAGTGACTTTTAGGGTTCATATCTCATTCGTCCCAAACCGGATCTCTTTTAAATTTTATGAGCGTGTTCGTCTCGTCAAGACGAGCGTTTCGATATGTGGCACGCCCCGTGATGAAGTTCGAACGGGGAGAAAAGTTAGAGAGAAATTGCCGATTCGTGAATAAAATTACAGGAAAATCAACAGTAACATGCCTCTCTCGAGTAGCCAAATCACGACGCTCACGTATCGGATTAACATGATACCAATTCCATCGTGTGCATAAGGTCCAGGGCTACTATTGGTTTGAACTTTGTACATGATGAACGGTCAGATTTTACATACGAAGCCAATGAAGTGACTATAAATTCCGACACTGAAATTTGGACTCCAGCCAAAACTCTAAAGTTACGAAACTCATCTTCGGCCGCTTGTGAAATCTTTGTATCCAACGCCGTCTGTGAAACAAACCCATCGCGGTGTGTGTAAACAAAAACCCAACGCCGTGTGTGTAAAGTAAAAACCCAACGCCGTCTGTGTAGACAAAACCCTATCGCCGTGTGCCTCTCTCCATACCACAGCCGAGCCCTTTCCCATCTTCGTTGTTGTATCCCTCACTCTTACCTCCCAATCTCTCTTTTCCATAACTCGCAACCATCTCCCCACTCGATTAAACCTTCACCTTGGCGGCACCCACCTCTGCCCCTGCTCTTCTCTTCTACATTTCCACCAACTGCAACTACCAGCAGCGTGCCACACCTTCTCCATCTCAGTCCCTGTCCTCCATCTCTCTCGGCAGCCTGCTACACTCTCTCCGCCTCTTTCTTCCTCAATCACCACCACTGGCAACTCCCTCATCTCTATCTTCGCCACTTCCTGTCACTGCCACCCTTCTTTCTCCCCATCTCCTTCGCTGTGGTCAGTTTTCGCTAACCTGCGACCATCACCACCAGCCTCTCTCCTCTCTTCTCAGCTGCTCACCTGCCTCCATCTTTGCTCCAACCATCTCCGCTCCTCTTCTCTCGCCACCAACCACCTTCGTTTCTCCCTCAACAGTAACCATTACCTGCAGGCAACTTTCCATCATCTTCTCCACCCATTCTCTTCTTCCAATCAGCAACCTCCTACGATCTCAGCATACTCAATCATCGCTGCCAATTTTCCATCCCCCTTCTCTTCCCGCTTGCTCACTTGCTGCTCCCTTCTTCACTCGCTGTTCTCCGCTCTCTCGTGGTTTCATCTGCGCAACTTCCACCTTCTCTCTCTAGAACCTCTCGTTTTCTCATGCTTTCGTACCTCACGCTCAACCCATTCATTTAAAAACCCAATAACCCAATGCTCTTCTCCCTTTCTCTCTTATCCAAATAAACCCCCTTCTCTTTTAATCAAATAGTTTCATTTTTTTTATACTGTCTCCCATCCACATATACCCCGACATCTCTCCCACTCCCTTAAAGTCAAACCTTTTCTTTGTTTTATTTTACTTTACCTTACCTTCCTCTACATGTCAAATATACCCTATTTTATTTCCCCTGACCTTTATCCATATATCCAACTCTCACTCCTCCTCTTACAATAAAAGAATTCCAATGTATAGCCCTCTCTCATTCTTAACCAAAAGCACTACCCATTTCTTTATAATACTTAACCGTCCTTTATGCACTTCAAGCCCCACAAAAAAAATTTCTTTTCTTTCTCTCACTCAACTAACGTGTCCTTTTTTATGAAGCCATCTTATTTTCTTTTTTTTTTATTTCGTTAGACCATCCCATGTTACTTCTTTCACCCCTTCCTTTTTATCTTATTCCGCTCTACTCCATCTTATTTTATTCATAATTTACTTCATTTTATCTTATCTTCTTTTATTATCTCATTCACTTCCCTTACTTTATTTATCTCACTTCACCTCATCTTAGTTTAATTTATTTTTATTTTTTTAAAACATTTTATTTTAATCCATCTCTTTCATTTTCATTTCACCTCATTTTTCATTATCCTTATTTCACCATCACTCTTATTTTCACTTTCGTCTCTTTTTTAGAACCTAGCAAAAGTCGAGCTAGTCTCCATCTCTTCTCTTTCTCATTACTTGTTTGATCAGAGAGCAGGCTGAGCCTCATGCTGTCCTGCCAGTCTTGTCGTCTAGTCGTAATACCGTTGTGTCGGTCTGAGTTACCGTGCCCGTCTTATTGTCACGACAGGCTAGCCATCGTGCCAAGCTGATCGGTGTTGGTTCCATCGTCTAGTACTAATGTCGTTGTGTCAGTCTGAGTTATTGTGTCTGTCTTGTTACCACGCTGGGTCAACACCTATTGGTCTTGCCACTATGCTAGCCTAGCCGCCTGGTCGAACTTCTTCTCTCATTTTCACTTCTTTTATCTCTATATGGCAAAGCAGGGTCCTATGACCCACACCTCTCTTTTTTTTATGTGTGTGTTTACAGGAAAGGAGAAACAGATTAAGGGAGGCGATTGCAAACTAGCCATAGGCCAGGGGGCTTTCCTACGTGATCTAAGAGGGCATCTATGCGAGCCAGTACGAGCGTGTCACGGACCCACGTGAGGTAAGTCCTGCCTCACGACCCTAGATCCTCTCTCACCGATTGGTGCTCCTGCCCACATCTTCTTTATGTGGTTCCCGAGATATCGATCTCAGGTCTCGAGTCTATCTCGAACCTGGAAACATTCCACCAAGTCAACCCGACCCAAAGGGCGAGATCGAGGCACCTAACGCACTCTATCTTATGCACTACTCAGATCAATCTGCATACACATTTTAGGACATGTTGAATTCTTATAACAAAGAGACATAATCTCATTTTCCATTAGAATACGTGACCAAAGACCTCCTTATTCCATGTATGTAAATCAATCCTCAATCCTTTTAGTTTAATCACAAACCTGTACATGACCGTATCCCCAACTCTAATTTGTCATGATGTAGAGACTGTATCCATAAAGCCGGGGTACTTTTCCCACATTGAGAAATATTTAAAGGGCTTTGGTTCGATCGGTCATTTATAAGAAACTATTACCATTATCAAACAACGATCAGAGTTGCCTTTGGGAAGAAGCTCCACCTTAGATTATGGTAAAGCTAGGACCCAATCAATGGTTGCCATTTCACGATCTAATTTTCTTTTTATGCACCTATTGCTAATCTAATTGTTAGACCAAGAAAACCATCCCCTAACAACCTCTAGGTCAGATAAAGCACAATCTGTTATGACTTGGGCAAAAGTCACTTGTGTCTAATGGTAAAGAGTTGCCCCCTCGCATTTTTTCTGAGTTGTATAATAATGTATCGAAATCCTCTATCAATAATCAAGGCTCTGAAATAGCTGCCTCTATAATCTTTATATGATTCCACAACAAAACTATCTGAGATACTGAGTTAAAGGCATATACCCCCAAAATTATAGACACACAACCATTGCAAATTTTAGTGGCTTCCACTGTTAACATTTAATCATTTGCATCCAACACATTAACTGAATATATCAATTAATTCCTTAACATCGTAATTTTGGATTTGTCATTAACTTAATTTGCTATGAAGTTATTGTAAACCCCCATTTTTTTACCACACTTAATTCTACTTTACAGGCAACTTGGTCTCTAAGAAATAAAATACCAATATTCTACTGGGTTATGAGAGTTACAATATCATAAATTTTACGCAGGCCTCGAAAGCCCCTTACATTCCAAGCAAAAAAAAAAAACTTTAATATTTAAAGTGCTCCAACCTTTAGTACGAACAAGACCTGCCTTATGAGTTTTATTATTATTAATTTTTTAGCCATAATAGGGAGAGCGACTTCTCTCTCTCTTTCTTAAAATTTCTATTTTTTTCTCTCTCTTAAAATTTCTATCTATTACTTGAAGCCAAATACATGTAATTATAGTCTTTCTCTCTAAACAGGACGTTTATTTCTATTTTCTTTTAATTATTTTACATTCAATTTTATTTTATTTTATTTTTTATTTTTGTTTTATTGTTCATACAATTTCATGAAAGCATGTACCGACCTTTTAGAGAATGTAATTAGAATAAATGTCATTGAGATGGTGTCTTTAAGGCTTATGGTGCTTTTCTCTCTCTCAATAATACAATATGCAATTATTTAATATTTAATATCATATGTAATGCACATGCATAACATTAGTAGTACCTCTAATTATGGCTTATTAATATACTATAGTGTAAATAAGAAAATGATGAAATTAACGACTAATCAACCACATGCAGTAAATGTCGCAGACCACAAAACATCACGTCATCAACATGCATTCATGAGCCCCAAAGAGTTAAAGGTTCGCTTCACATAAAATTGAGAAACGCTCACCAAAAAAAGGACCTAAAAAAATAGTATGAACCCTTTATTACGGTATCATGACAGATATGAACAGTAGTCATCAATGACAATATAAATCTATACAAGCAGAATGGTTCAAAATGAAAATTATGCCAAAAACAGATTAAACAAATTATTTTGAAACACAATTCCAAAAAAGAAATAAAAGGTCCTTAATCCTTTTATTGGTGTACCATATATTGGTGATATCTTTCATAAACAATGTTGTGCACCATATATTGGTGATATCTGAATCATGAATGTTACACTGTTGCGATTTTGTGACTATGATGACGATGAACTCTTGATTCTGAGGTCTAAGTCACACTCATCGGATCCTAGTCCTATGCCAAATGCTGACGATGACGAAAAAGATGACAAGAATGGCTTCAAAGATTCATTAGAGACTTCTTCATTTGAAATGCTTTCCTGCCCATACTGCAAATCCACACAAAGTTACATGTCATATATTGGTTCCATTGAAGCATTTGGATACTACGGGTAAACTCTGGCAAAGGCTAAATTCTTCCTCGCCATGAATGTGTGTGTAAATTTAGGGGAATATAAATATGTCCAACCGGTATGACCAACTTCTTGTTTAGGGACAATTGTCTATGATAAAGTTATTTTTATCATGATTAACACTAACGGTGATAATCATCATCATCACCCGTGCTTTATCTAACCTCTTTAGAGTAGGCTGTTAATATTAATAATAATTTCAATTAATATCCCATTAAAATCATCCGTTTATATTCTATGCCATTGAATAGGGGCTCAACTCAGCTAGAGGACTCCCTCATTGGGCGATGCAAGTTACACGGTTGAGCAACAAAACCCCCAAAATAGTTTTACAAAAATTAAGAAATTTTGAAAAATAAAAAATTTATTAATAGTGAATTGGAACCTAAAACATCTTTAAAAAGTTAAAACAATGGTAAAAAAAAGTATAGAAACCATAAATTTAAAACGATCCAATTTACAGTTTAGGATACTTTAAGATACTTTAAATATACAGAAAAATAAAATAATAAAAACATGGTTATGACAAAAAAATACTTACTAATCCTGGATAAATGAATCTAGATCCTGCAAAAAAAATTTGTATAAAATATCTTTATTTTTCTATAACCGAATTAATTGAAAATAAGCTAAGATGATGATGATGATCTTTATTTTTCTATAGCGAACCCCAAATGATGATCTTTTTCTTGAAATTTTTAATACCCCAAGTTGAGGATGCTCGGCCTCCTCTAAGGACAAATAACTCGGAGTGGACTCGGCAAAGTCCGAGTACAGCGTTCTAAGCTTTCTGCATCACAAAACCTATAAAAGACGTTCTATAGAACTGCACGCGTGTGATCTTAAAGCGAAATTTGCAACTAGTGTTGGTAAAGAACCATGTAACAACTTACCTATAAATAGTTTTAAAATATTAATAAGGAATCTGGGGTGCAAGTTACAACAAAATAATCATAGATGTGTAAGTTAAAGATACTAAAATGGAAGGTGGTTTTCCCCATTTGAAATTTGGTATAAATTAGAAACTATTTGTCAGCTTTACCATGTTTAAAATTTACAACCTCTTTTGTACACTTAATTTCAATCATTCAAATCTAATTTTACTAATCTCTGTAAATCGTTAGTATATTAAAAGCTCGATAAATTATAGAATAAATTTTTCTTTGAAAAAGTTTATACAGAGCCGAGGCTCTAAACAATTAAATAAACTCCGCCTCAAAAATTTCACTAGAAAAGGTTGTTTCCTGCCCGAATATCATCAAATTGATCATCTCGACATCAAGATGCATGGACATGAGAAAAAAAATAGATTTGAAGGTTTGGAAATTGTGCATCTTGTAACGCATTTTTAGACAATCAATTTTCAAGATTTTCAAGTTTTAATAGATCTGTTCAATCTACACTATTTTTTATGCTTTAAAATTCATAATTAAATATGAAAAACTATTTTAAGGCTATCACAAAGATTTCTAATATTGAAACTACATTTCTCAATACTATTTGAAGGTGCGCTTTACTTTGATTGTTTAAAGCCTTGGCTCTATACAAACCACACCCTTATTTTTTTTGTTACAAAAATGTCACACTTATCATCGACCATTAGATTTGCAATCACACTAGTAGGGACGTGTCATTGACGTGTCATTAAAGTGATTAATATCTTTCTTATACCAAATATTAATAGTTTATAATATACAATCCAATAACTTCCCCCTACATAAACGTTTATATAAGAGCACCTCAAAAATTCATTAAAAGAGGTTGTTGCGATGGTGAAAAAACCTTCAATATGATCATTTCAACCTCAAAATGTATGGACATAATAATGATAATAAAAAGTTTTCAAGTATTGAAAATAGTGCATCTTATAATGTATTATCAAGACTGTCAATTTTCAAGATTTTCAAGTGTACATAGATTTGCTCAATCAATATTATTTTTGAACTTTAAAATTTATTATTGGAGATAAAAATAAGTTTTCAGGTCATCATAAAGATTTATAATATTAAATGATATTTTAGCACTATTAAAAAATACACCTTATTTTGATTGTTCAGAACCTCAGCCTTATACTAACCACACTCATAACTAAAACAAAATTCAAGTGCCAACTTAAACCATTCTTACCTTTGCTTTTTCCGATGAAGGTGAGTGGGAGAGAGGAGGAGGTGGTGGCAAAATGAATGGTTTCTCACTAAAACAAAATTCAAGTGCCAACTTAAACCATTCTTACCTTTGCTTCTTCCGATGATGGTGAGTGGGAGAGAGGAGGAGGAGGTGGTAAAATGAATGGTTTCTCAATGGAATCAGCCTCTGCCTTCCGCTTCTTGACCCCCATGGCATCATAAAACGTGTGTTCCTGCATCAATATATTACAATAAAGGAAAATTTATCAAAATAAACTAAGAGAAACATTTTAGTACCTATATCTTTTAATCTAATTTCAAATACTTAGAAAAATGCACGTCATATTGATTGACTTATTAGGGATAAATTTGGGGACAAATAAAGTTTTCATCGAATTCAATTTCATTGGCACAAGGGATATAAACCCTAAAACGAATATCAATTTTTTTTTTGACAATGATCTATATGAACATAGAAAATCTGCGATCATAGGTACCTATAACCATCCAATCTACTCGTGGATGGACGATGATGGAAGAGGGGACCCACCAGTGGTCCTGCTCTCAATCCAAGGCGATCCATCCATTCATTGAACGGTTACGTTATTCAAAGCAATCAATTTTCCATAGTCATGCGGAGTATAACAATGTACAACTTATCATGAATAAAGGAAAATTACGTCTTTGACCGTCATTATGTGATGGTCCAAAATATACAATATTTATACAGAGGTCATTGCCTCCATAATTTTTCATTTTTTTTTTCCAAGTTTGGCTTCTGTTTAATGTTTTAAATATAGGGCCGCATATTAAATTTATTTAATTTTATTTTATGACCACTTTAAACATTCAAAATTTGAAGTCTAAACTCAATTCGATCTTAGAAATATCGAACCATCTTAAACCTTCAAAATTTGATGTTCGGGCTGCATTAAATATTAAAAAAAAATTCAAAAATTAAAAGGACAATTGATGTTACAAAGTGGTCCGATTTAATCATTGGATCGGGGGGTAAATTTGTTAAAATATAAAAAAATTTGAAGGGTTAAAAACACCAGTACGGACATAAATATCCCAAACGAATAATCCATCCTTACCGCCCTGGTTCCGCAATCAGCATGGCGGCCATCGTTTTCCGTCTTCCATCCGCGCGAATAACGGCCCGAAATTTCGTTTGTCATTCGACTTGTGTTTATCGCAACGAAACTATCGCTAGGGCCGCAATTCAATGAACGATTCCGTTTTGTAGCTTGTCTCTGCGTGCCATTGAGACGGAAAACCAGAGAGAGAATGAGAGAGAGAGGTGAAAAGGGGCAAAAGAAACTGCATGTAGAGAGAGAGAGAGTACTGCGAAGTTGCAGAGCCTTATTGTTTCCTCAGTTAGGGGAAAGGGAGGGTGAAAAATTACACCAAGAGGGTGCACGTCGCCATTGCAACTGTTTAAAGTCGTTTTCTCACTGGTTTCTTGTCTTTTGCTCATCGTTGCGAAGTTGCAGAGTCTTCTTGTTTGCTTAGTTAGGTGAAAAGAAGGGTGAAAAATGGCAACAAAAGCATGCTCGTCGCCATTGCAATTATTTAGAGTCATTGCATCCTCAGTAGTTTCTTCTCTCGTGCTCATCATCTCGTCTGAATCGATCTCCATGAAATCATTGGAGGGTTTGTCCTGAGAAATAGCCACAGCAAATGAACTTGGAGTTTCTTGCAAGAATTTGAATCCAGAGAGAGAGAAAAAGAGAGATATGGGTACCATGTCCACAGGGCTAGGAGTTTTCTTTCCAATATGTACCAATCTTGGACACTTCCTGCAAAAACACTGAAAATTAGACACCAAACTTTCTGACTTAAATACTCTTTCAATTGAAAGACACCGCCTGAAACTCTGTAGCAGATTGATGGATTTTTTCTAAAAAACTTTAGCTTTTATTAAGCTTAATACCTAAAGTTGTGGTTTATGAACCATCCATTACTAATCAAGAGTTTGGGGAGACGTTTAAAGAAAAGAGAGTAGAAAGCAAAAGCAATGGATGTAGAGGAAAGAGGAGAGAGTAAAGAAGGGGGATGGTGTTACCAAGTCACCAAAGAAATCAAAGAATGGTAGTCTACTCCCTGTCCCACGAGAATCGCCTGATTCAATCTCTTCCATCCTCTCTCTTCAGTAAACAAGCGAAACACAACAGAAGAGAGAGAGAGGAGAAAGAAAGGGTGAGTGGAGGAAAGAGAAGAAGGAAATAAGTGGTGAACCAGAAGCGGAGAGAAAGTCATGGAAGAGAGGAGAGTATCAGAGATGGAAGAAAAGAGAAGAGAAGCTTCAAATAAATAGGCAGGAGATTGTGCGGAAACCTTGAAGGGGGTATAATACACCGATTTGTTGGGCGGGGGAGAGAGAAAGAGAAAGTAATAGAACCTCTTTGTTAGGGCAAAATTAGTGAGATCATTATTTCCCATTAATATTTCCTTAGAGGCCGTTTAGATACATGGAAACATATATTTTTGTTAAATATATAACTCGCGTAATACATTAATGTGTAATATATTATCTGCAAATGGATTGTTACAAAGAAATATGGGAAATGCATTAACAACCAAATATGAAAAATATGGCTATGTTTGTCTAACATGATTAGATTTTGCTTTCAACATGATAAGTCATTGGAATAATATGATTAGAATAACATGATTTTAGTATGATAAGCCTTATTTTTATTTATTTTTTATAGAAGTCTTTCAAATGTCTCTCTATATATAATTTCAAATAAGCAATAAATTTATTATACCAAAATCAAAATCTTTATAGTATAAGTTAAAAAATGGGAAGAAGTTTGATTAGAGATGGTTTGGAAGTTTGATCAATAAACTAGAAGGTTTGATAATTGCAGTAAAAAAATTTGAAGCATGGGTGGAGCCTAAAGAGATATCTTATTTCAATTGAGTTTTTACTAATCTCTTATGATGATTATGTTGTGTGAAATTTTTTATTATAATTGTGTTGTGTAATTTTTTATTAGTTTTATTTTTATATGAGCTGATGGCTTCAAATGAGGTACGATGCCCTTCAAATTTTATCATGGTATATAATTTTGCTCTAAAATATTATTAGGACTATCTCAAAATCTATTTTTAGATCTAATTATAAAATTTTAAATTTCAAAAATTGTTAAAATCAAGTAGATCTATAAACATATGAAAATCTTGAAAATAGGCGGTGTATATAATATGTTGTAAAATGCACTATTCTTGAGACTTAAAATCTTTTTATTTTTCAGTCATACATCTCGATGTTGAGATGATCAATCAAAGGGTTTTTCAACTTTAATACTATTTTTTCTGATGGATTTTTTACGGGCATCCGTAGTTCTACATTATAAGGCAGCATCCTTATATAAACTTTTTCCGTTTAAAAATAGGAAAAATTACATATATATCCATTATATTTGTTGTTATTACAAAAGTACCTTTTAATTTATGTTATTACAAATATATATGTTTTTTAAACTTCGTAACACTTTTTTTAAAAATATATTTTTAATTATTCAAAAACCGAAATTTAAGAAATTTCGAATTTTGAAAAACCGAATTTCACTGTTTGTGATCTTGGCCAAGTTAATTGGCCTCGGCCTATGTACCGACTTTTTATCAATATTATATAGCTTAAATATTTCAATTTGGGGATAAATTGGCTTTTTGGTTATCATGCATGCCTCTACACTTTCATGTCAAGGGTTTGAGTCCCCGCCATATGCAATCTAATTTTTTCAATAAAAAATTGATTTTTTTTATTTTATTAAAAAATCACAAAATGAAACCCGATCATGGAACATGTGGGATTTGATGTTTTTATTTTATTGAACAAGCACAAAAAAAAAAACCATCATGGAACAGGCGGGATTTGATATGCAATCTAACTTTTTTCAATAAAAATGGATGTTTTTTATTTTACTAAAAAAGCACAATAAAAACTCCATCATGGAACATGTGGGATTGGATATCCCAAACCTCTTAAAGAGGCCCGTATGCTTTTACCCAGTGGTTTAAAAAATGGATCGGTGCCCCGGATCGGGCACCCCCAAAACCCATCCAGATCAGTGAATCGGCAATTCAGATCAAGAAACGGCTGAATCGGTCAGATTTAGCCTTAAAAAAAAGATCCAAAAAAATTATTAAACTTCATTATAAATGTTGTTTTTTAGGAATCCAACAAGAAATGGGGGTACTCCATTAAGAACTTTCACTTTTTTTCATCAATATGCGAATATTAAGATGTTATTTCCCTGCATGAACTACTATTAACTTACATCACACAAAAGGAGAAGCATAGATTTATCATGGATAAAGTATATCATCATCCATGGACTACAATAAAGCATACAATTCATAAAATATGACCTAATAATAAAATGAAAGACGATATCATTCTTAATCTTGGTCACATTAGTGTCATTGATTAAATTCGTGTGTCAATCATTGACTCGATCTAAGAACGAATCATCCAAATTAGTGGGCACCTGACTATACCAAAATCTTTGAGTGTTAGTGTTTTATTGTGCTCCTAATCCAACATCCTCCAAGCAGGTCCATCCTTCATGCTCACCTACACTGTCGTGCTTGTCCCTAACCTCTTGTTGTTGGGACTTGGTATGTGAATAATTTGGTTAGGATAGGGTGACCTCAAAATCATCATCTCTCTCATTTTCCCTTATACTCCCTTCTCACTCTCCCTCATTAGGTGTAATACCACTGACATCTCCGACGAATTGTGGATATATTAATAGGCTGCTTCCTCTTTCACGCTGTTCATCAACTTCTTTAAGATCTTCCTCATCAATAGCCTCAAGGAACACTCTCTTGTACAACACTGACTCATCTTCCTCTACTGCCCATTCTTCTATTGTGTCTGTGATAAATATTGTGTCCAAGTCTATCGGCACGTAGTCTTTATGCTTCCTTCTTATTTGTCATTCTCGGAAGTTTAAGTTGTAATGAATGTAGACTAAAAGTAGCAGAACATGTCTGGGAGAGCACCTTGATTGCTACCCTCCTTAGGGGAGGTACGTCACTATCATATATCTCCCACCATTCAGTTGAATTAAAATGCAAAAAGCATTGTAAGAGCAAGAACAATTTATAAGATTAAAGATATGAAAGAACAAAATATTAGTTAGGGGTTAACCTGGATCCATCTCAGCTCAAGAATTCCTGGCAAGTCAAGTTCCGTAGGATCCTACAACATCCCTATACATAGAAAGCTAAACAAAATATTTTGTTTTAATGCATTAGTTGTTCCTCACAAATATAACAACTCAATGAAGTTATTACCCAAATATTAAATATTACCTACTGGATTGCCACTACTTGTTTTTGATGGCTTCTCTCCAGCCTGACAATAATGTATCTGACCCCTTCATAATCTTGTGGGGATGTTCAAGTGTCAAATAGAAAACTTTTGGGTTGAAGTAGTAACCTAGAAAATACATAGATAGAGAAATGTCATTTAAATTTTCATTAAAAAAATATTTTAGAATTAAACTGTCCAAGGATATAAATATATATGTACCTGCATAATGAATTGGACGGCCAAATTTGGTGTTCCACCTTCTATCTATAATTTCAATCACTTTACTAGCAAAACTATAGTTCTCCCTAATAGTTGATTTGGCCCTCTCAATACCTTCTTAAAGGATGACCATGGTATCTTTCTTGTCAGCATCCACCATTCTTAACACCGTGACCAAAGGGACAGTGACCTCTACGACACTGGAACACTGAGACCAAAACCTCCTATCTGTGACTATGCCCTCCGCTTTTAGCTCATTTCTGGACTTCGAGAGGCAGTCATTTGACTGCTCTTCGCTGGTAAACAATCTCTTTAATGCAGCTTGGAATTCCGAAATGGAGTCTACATCCCAGTAATCTGCCGCAAAGCATGTTATAGCAGGCCTGATTATCTCTTTTTTCTTAGATTGTTTTTTAAATAAAAATAAGATTTTAGAGTGCTTATATATAAATCTTGACACGAACCTCGCTGCCTCTAGAGTCTCCTTCACAATTTTGATCTCGTTGATCTCCTCTAACATAAGATCAATGTTGTGTGCAGCATACGCTGTCCATACTAGACGCTTCCTCTTATCCATTAACTTCTTACCCGCCGAAACATAAGCACCCACATTGTTCGTAATAAACTGGTATCTCTCACCTCCTCCACTATTTGGTCATATAGTCGTATAAAAAAATTTGCATTCTTCTTTTTCCTTGAGACGCCTTTGCTAGACAAAAAGGCTGTATCTTTTAGAGAATAGGCTAATAAGTTAAGATAATCTTTTTTATTAACTTTATTCAGCCAACCATCACTCATGAGAGTAATGCCTGTTCTTGGTCAACTCTATTTATATTCTTCAATTCACTTCCTAACTTCCTCCACCTCTTTATCCAAGATCGACCCATTAAGCTCATTTGTGGTCGGGGGACTTTGCCCCAGGTTCGACTCTTTGGATCGCATTGACCATAGGCGGGAAATATGGGCTATGGTTGCATCAAAGGGTATCCCTTTATCGTAGAACCATTTACCAACATATCTGCCCTATATGTTCCTTGTATCTTTCACCATGCTTTTGAGGGTCATCTGTAGTGACTTGGGCTTTGAGAGAAATGAGTCTATACAACCATGACTTGCAATATTGGTGCTTCTAGATAAGTCAGGAACAATTTCTTCAACGTCTGGTGTCTCTGGATATATATTGCCACCAATCCCTCCATACATATTCGAGCTGGGCCTGCCATACATGCTCGAGCTGCGCCCGTCATGCATGCTCGAGCTGCGCCCGCCATTCATGCTTGAGCTGGGCCCATCATGCATGCTTGGGCTGGGCCCACTATGCATGCCCATGTCATAACCACCAGGCATTCTAAACCCACTTTCTATATGGTATGTTTCATACAAGCTCATTCTTGTGGCTCTCTCCAAGTCAATGTTATGTTGCTCTTCTGGATCAATACCCCTTGATGGCGTATATAAGTCAGCTATCTCCTCATCCCTCCTCTGCTTTGCTACTTTTGTACCTTTGGTATCCTTGAGAATCACCACCATCTATTTTCTTACATTGCTAGGGACACCATTGTACGCAGAAACATATCCCTTAACCCATGTCAAGTGTTGCTTGAACCTATGTACCCCACTACTTATCACTTTTTTGCATTAATTACAATTAATTTTATTTTTTTATTGGGATCAAGTCTGACCCCATGTTGCCATGCAGGGTCTTCCCTGAATCTTGTCATGGTTCAACTGTTTTAATACGTAAATGGTTAAAAATGAACCTGACAATTGAACATGAAGAATAATCACTATGTATTGTGATAATGTGTAGGGGTAGTACATGAAGTTATCTTTGTTGTTCATGCAAAATACTTTTACTGACAAAAATATTTTAGTTCCTATTGGCAAAAATATTTTATTTATGCAACATTATAGATAAAAATAGTCTATATCAGCCACTACATATAGACAAAAAAATTTACAATGATATAGTATCAATAAAAAATATATTTACAGTAGTATAGTCATTCACAATGCCAGTACATATAGACTCGTTACAAATCTTCATTTTGACAAGCATGAATTGGTTCCTACTGAAAACAATTTTTATTTATGCAACATTATAGATAAAAAGAGTCAGTATAAGTCACACTTAGAATCAAGAAAAAAAATATTTACATTGATATATTATCAATAAAAAAATATTTACAATGATATAGTCATTCACAATGCCACTACTTGTAGACTCGCCACAAATCTTCATTTTGACAAGCAAGAATTAGATCGTACTTGCAAAAAAAATTTATTTATGCAATATTATAGGTGAAAAGAGTACGTATACGCCAAACTTTTAATCAAGGAAAAAAAAAAAAAATATACAATGATATAGTATCAATAAAAAATATATTTACAGTAGTATAGTCATTCACAATGCCACTACATATAGACTCGTCACAAATCTTCATTTTGACAAGCATAAATTAGTTCCTACTGGGAAAAAAAATTGTTTATGCACCATTATAGATAAAAAGAGTCTGTGTAAGTCATACCTAGAATCAAGAAAAAAAAATATTTACAATGATATAGTATCAACAAAATTTTTTTACAATGATATAACCGTTCACAATGCCACTACATGTAGACTCGCCACAAATCTTCATTTTGACAAGCATGAATTAGATCATACTGACAAAAAAAAGTATTTATGCAACATTTTAGGTGAAAATAGTATGTATAAGCCAAACTTAGAATCAAGAAAAAAAAATTACAATGATATAGAATCAATAAAAATAATAATACAATAATATAGTCATCCACAATGCCACTACATGTAGAGTTGCCACAATTAATATTTACAATGATATAGTCATTCACAATGCCACAAATAATATTTACAATGATATAGTAATTCAAGATATGTAATTATACAATATGTATCAAGAATATATACACATTTTATGTAACAACATACATTTTTTTGCATTAAAAATTTAACAATAAAATTGAAAAATACAAGTTAATTTCTCATGATAATCAAAACTTAGTCATGATTTTTCAGAAAATCATGTTTTTTCAAAAAAAATTGAAAAACACCAACAATCACGAAATTTCAAAAAACTGATCACCAAAATTTAGTTAATCACACAAATAACACCAATAATCGTCTGAATGATATTGTTTTCCTCAAAACCCCTTTGAAATCATGTACAATGATGCTCTAATTCGGCTGAAGATTTCAGTTTGACGGATTTTTGTACTCTTTTTCTAAAAACGCAGCCACAACTCCATTTCTTCAAAAAATCAAGCAATAAAAATTGGTCAATCCCACAAATTACATCCAAAATCATATGAAAAACAATATTAACTTAAAAAAACCTTCTGAAATAATTCATAATGGTACTTTAATTCTTGTAAAATTAATAGTATGGCAAAAAAAAGAAAGAAAAAACTTAACTGTTCTTCAGAAAACCGTGACTCAGATAAAAAATCCACCTCAAATCGAACAAAAAAGATAAAATGGGATACAATTTATGATCAATAACATTATAAAGAACCAAAACCCTATGATATGAAGAAAATATTTGCTAAAAATCGATTGGAATCGATTCAATGGCAAAAAAGAAGAAGCCCTTACCTGTTTTTCGGAAACCATGACTTCAAACCCAAATTTGATTTGTAATCGACCAAAATACTCGAAAATGGTATATAATTTATGCTTAATAACGCTATCAGGAGTAAGAACCCTCTTATTTGATAAAAAATAGTGTCCTATTTCATTTGCAATCCAACAAATGGTTGATAACCTAAAAACAATCGTGTTCTTCCCAAACCGATAATTTGTGATCTAAATTCGAGCTTTCAACTCAAATATAATGATCAATAAGGTTGAAAAGTGATAGCTAAATCCTGAAAGATTCGATCCAAAGCTTGCAAAATCCAATAATTGATAAACAAAGTCCAAATTTTGATGATTCTTCACACTTTATACTATTCACCGAGTCTTAAATAGTGACTCAGGCAGTTCACTGTAGCGAATCACCGGTTCTTCTCTAGAACTGGGAGACTCTACATTTTTTCTAGGAATCCACATGGGAAGACCGATTCCCGTGTCGACTTGAGCAAGTATGATACGACTCGCCGTTTTTTCAAACACTACTTTTACCAATACATTATTTGAGTAATAGTCATAGAAATAGGCATTGTATAATCTATTAGGAGCACGAGATTTGGACCAACTCTAGGGAAGGAAAAAATTGACTGCATTTTTAGAGAGAGAAGTTTCAGTTTTTCAAAAACCAAAAACAAATAAAATCGGTTTTTGAAAAACCAAAATTTTAATAATTTTGGTTTTTTTAAAATCGAAAATTTAATAAATTTTGGTTTTTCAAAAATCGAAAATCGGTAGTTTTGTCTTTTTGAAAAAAATTGTTATGTAATTCAAAAAACGGACCTATGAGTATTAAGCTTCTATATGACTTTCGGGGTTCATAAGACTAAGATCGGCTGACTCAGAGATTTGGGCCGGGTCCTTATTCTTGTTGTGCCGATTGGATTTGAGGTTAACCGCTATGTCTTGGAGGATTTCCTTTGACCTCCCTTGACTATTTAGGGTATTATGAACCTTATTAACCTATTGGCTCGTGACTTTTAAAGGGTGGCCTTGAAGGCGGCTTGGACGGCTAGGTTTGGTTCCATGCGGTTCGAGAGTCGGCTCACTGACATGAGTGTTATGGATGATTTGTGAGGGAGCACTGTGACGGTGCCTCTCAAACTGACCAGGTTCTCTAAATCTAGACTGAGCTGGGTCCATAGAGTTGGACGTTGGTCTGCCATGATCCTGGGTCATAATTCCTAGACTTGGTGAGATCTAGACTCAAAGCCTCATGATAGACCTACTATGTCTCTAGGGGCAAAACCCTAACAAAGATCTAGGCTAGGACTAGACTGAATGAAACCTGTTAGACTCAATAGGTTTTTGTTTGAACCCTGAACCAGGGTAAGCCTAGTCTAGCTCTAGAGGCTACTCTAAGCTTAGACCTATGCTAGAACCTAGACTAAGATCTAAATTAGATAGGTACGAGTCTCAGCTCAAACCAAGAGTGGGTTTGGGTTCAGACCAGGTGTGAACCTGGTTCGGACCTGGACTGAGCTGGGTGCAAGCCTAGACTTGGACCTAGAGGATTATGAAACTCAGATCGGGTGTGGACCCGGACTGGATCAAAGTTGGTTAAGGCACAAGCTCTAGGCTTGGACCAAGAGGGGGCCTTAGTTCGAATCTGGGTATGAACCTGGTTCGGACTTGGGCTAAGCTGAGTACAAACCTGGACTTGGACCCATTGAGTTTTGATGGTCAGCCCCGGTATGGCCCTTTACTGGATCAAGGATGAACTAAGAATGAGCCTTCGACTCAGACCAAGAGGGGACCTAGGTTCGGACTTGGGCTAAGCTGGGTACAGGCCTGGACTTGGACCTAGAGGGTTCAACTTGGACCAAAAGTGGGTCCAGACTAAGTTCAAAGATTAACCAACCATAGTAAGCAAGCAAGCACACGAAAAATTTTGACCTAATATTATAGGTAGGCTTGGCTTGAGAGTAGGTTCCTAACTATTGAAATGCAGCTAAGCTGATATAAGTCCCCACATAGGTTCTGACCTCCTGTTATAGGATGTTCACCAGGTCCTACTATACGTGGAGTTGCTTTGAGCCAAATGATTACGGAGGGGCACTCACAGTTAAAGTTATGCGAATCCCAACCGCCTCGACTCTCAAAGCTAGGTTCCCCTCACACCATTAATGCGGATTTTGGGGGTTTTCAAAATATTTGTTTGTTGGTTTCCCGGGCACTCCCGATCTGGTGTGTGCTGGAGTGTGTAAAGAAGCACACAATTAAAATAAAGTCAAGCACACAATTCACACAAAATAAGAAAGGAAATAAGAGAGTGCTCGGCACTGATCGTGCTTAGTGAGGTGCACTTTGAGGCGAAACTCGCTTGAAGCACAGTATAGATGGAGGGGTAAGTAACATGTAAGAAGGTAAGGTCAGAACAATGAGACCAGGCATTGTCCGTGCTAAGTCGAGCACGGCCCAAGTCGAGGGTAACTCGAATGGGACACGATTCAAGGAGGGTGCAAGAGCCCTCGATATATATTTACATATATATCTATTAATTGTTTATCCTATTTTTTTTTTATGGAACACAGTTAAACTAAGATGGTGAAAGCAGGGAAAACATGGTTTCAATAAAAATTAACAAACTAAAATAAAATAAAAAAAGTAAAAAACAGCACAGACCTATTTGAAGAAAAATATCTTTTTTATATTTTTTAAAAAAATGTTTTAAGCCAAGATTTGGTGAACAGAGAGCCAAAAGGCCCTGGAGCTGGCCTGTGGGGTCCCAGAAGTTTTTTGGACACTTGCAGTTGGGCGACACGAGTGGTGTCGCCCTTGCAGGGTGGGTGACACTGCCAATGCTACTCAAAACATTTATATATATATATATATATATATATATATATATTTATTTATTTATTTGTTTGTTTATTTTTATCTTGTTAAAATTAATGAATTAAGACTACTTTAAACTTGGAAGAAGAATGAAGAAAAAATTTATGATGAAATAAATTAAAACAGAGTAAACAGGAAAAAGTAGATATAAAAGATCAATATCAAGTAAAATATTTTTTTGGTATTTTTAAAAAAATTATTTTGCTCCGAAATGTTTTGATCAATCACAAGAGAATCCCAGGCTGCAAAATTTCAAAAAACTTTGACTTGGGAGACGAGGGGCACCCGAGGGCGTGTCACCCATAACTTGGGCGGCACAGCCCATGTCTCTTGGGCGGCACGACTTGTGTCGCCTGGGTGGCATGTCTCGTGTCGCCTGAGCGGAATGCCTCGTGTCTCACAAGGTAAACAGGGTTTTGGAGCATAGAAACCCTGGGTCCTTGTTGCAGCCGGGTTTTGGCCTTTTTGGATTGAAAACAGTGAAAAATAGTGAACAAAAAATCGTAATTTGGCGCTTGGATCAAGCTCAAAATGCCCCACGGTGGGCGCCAAAATGTTTATAATGAAAAATCTAACAGATCTTCTAATGAATATCTCTCGGATCTGACCCCTTAAACTGATAAACAATAAACGATTAAAATAATGTGGTAGAGATGGTGGGGCAAATCAAATTTAGATCTGAGGCTAGATCTGTCAGGAAACGAGGAGATCTGTTCTCAGATCTGTGCCAAAGAACCAAAAACAACCAAAACATGATTTTTAAGAAAATGAAAAATTAAAATAAGACGAAAATAATAAAGCAATAGAAATGAAATGGGAGGAAAAATGATACAGAACCGGGCCGGATAGCCCGGGCTCTCGAGCCTTCTAGCGTTCGCCTATATCAAAACCAGTCCTCTTTTGTCTCTCTGATCCGGATGTTAGCCAGCAAGTTTATTCAATATAGGGTGGTTGCGCCCTATGGATGGCTCCAAATGTCCCTTGTTCTAGGCTTTCTTTTGGCTTAAGGTTCGTCTCTGGAAGCTAGGGTTTCTCTTTGAATTTTTCTGAGGTTTCTATCTCTCTGAAGCTTTCTGATCTCTATCTTAGGGTTTTGCTCTCTATCCAGGGTTTTTCCCTCTCTCCCTCCTCCAAATGACCATGAAAAGTGGCATTATAGGGGTCAAATTCTGTTGGGAAGGATATGCACGTGTAACAAACAAATCCCTTGGTCAAAGATTCACATTTTGAGGGTCATGGATTTGGGTAGCACAAGTCGTGTCGCTTGGGCAGCACAAGTCGTATCGCTTGGGCGGCATGCCCTATGTCACCTAAGGCTGGGCAGCATGGGTCTTGTCGCCTGCGTGGCAAGCCCCTTGTCGCACACACAAATTTTGGTTCAAATTGAGATTTCTTACTTCTAGTGTGTTCCTCAGCCTCTTTTGAAGCGGTCAGAGAAAATTTGGGTCAAAACAGATTTTTTTAATGTTTAATGTTTTTTTTGGTAAAATAGGGCAATTGTAGGATGACTTCGGTGACACGCCCTGTGTCACCTGGCACGCCCTGTGTCGCCCAAACCAAAGATTTTCCAAATTGATATTTTGCAATTTGGATGTCTTTCTCTACCTCTTATGAAGCTCTCAGAGAAAAGTTAGGTCACAAAGGCTTTTTTTTACCATTTTTAATGATTTGTTTGGTAAAACAGGGCGTTTACAAAAATCTGGGTCAAAACAGGGTTTCTATAGGGTTCCGAGCAGGCAGACCGGTTCTGGGTCACAAGGTAGGTTGAGTGAACTATGGATTTGGGTTTACTAATTTAAGTGAGATCCTCAGGGTTCAGGAAACCATAAAATTTGCCAAATTTAAAATGGGATGTCTATAAGTGGTAAATGAGCATGATAATTTGGGGTAATTATTTAATGGGATATTTGATAGTGTTTGAGGATTGGGGTGTAATAGAAAGGGATGGTAAAATGAGCATGAGATGGGGAGCATGGGAATTGCACGGGGGATAGATGTGTATGAAGTGGGGGTGGTTCGTGAGAAAATCTCACGGTGAGGAGAGAGAAATACACGGACAGATGGAGGGATGCGTGCATGTGTGAGAGAGGATGGCATGCGTGAGGGAAACGTGTGCGGGAAGGTGTGAAGAGGAGAGAGAGAAGAATGAGAGGAGGAGATAGAAATGTGTGCATGGTAGAAATGCGCACGCAAGGGGTGAGGCACGTACATGAGGTGTGGAGGAGAGAGAGAAAAATGAGAGGACGGTTGACAGAAAGATTTCGACGCATGTGAGGATAGCGGCGAACATGTGCGAGAGAAAAGGGACCACATGCGTGTGAGAAAGAGGGCTGCACATGCACGTACGCACGCACGCAAGAGAGAAACGGTCACACGCAAGTGTGGAAGAGGCATATGCATGCGTGAGCATGAGAGAGAGAGGCGAACACATGGCCTCGGGCTCAGGCTCAGGCTCGGGCTCGGGCAGGAGCTTGGCTCGGCCTGAACGCAAAGAGGAGAGGGTGACAGGCGTGCCCGTGGACACGTGTGTGAGATATAGAAAGAGAGCTCAGGCTGGGCTTCGGGCTGTACTCTCAACCCGGTCCATTTATGTTCGGGCCGTAGGCTCAACCCGGCCCATTTATAAGGAGAGAGAAGAGAGAAAACGTGGTGTCCGTTGGCCCTAACTGCCAGATCCGGAGCCCATTTTCGTAGGCAAGTGAGCCCCTTCCTGTTTGGCCAATTTTTTGCATGTCTTGGCGCCGGTTTTGATTGATTCTGACGTCGTTTGACCCCCATTGACTATTTCACCCCTTGTCAAATTTTGGGTAAAGAAGGATTTTCAAGGGAAAATGTGTCCTTTTGCTTAATCCCTTCCCAAAGTGTTCTCTTTCTTTTCTTGAAATGACACAAAGGTATTAATGGATTGGGTTGGAATATGGGATTTGTACGGGGTATGGAGGAAAGGTGAAAAAGCACCTTTTTGAAAGTGAGGATATAAGAGTGGGAGCGGGCTCACTTTTTGTCATTCTCACTCATTTTTAAAATTGAAGTAAGAGAAAGTGGGGGAGCTTTCTAGAGTGAGAAAGTGAGCTTTTGAGGGCTTTTAAAAGGGCTTTCTCCTTGTGAGGCAAGGTCGATGGCGGGGGCATCCAGTACTCGGGAGTTTGGTAAGCCATTTCCTCCCATGCTTCTTTTTATTCTTCCCATGCTTCCTTAGCACTTTAGATGCTTATTTTAGCACCTTAATGCTTCTCCTTTAGCATTGAAGTATTTCTTGTGCTCATCAAGAATCTTAGCATTCCCTTGAGCATTTTTAACACTTAATTGGCACTTTTAATGACTTTTAAGAATTTTTAGCGCTTTTTAAGCATTTTAAGTGCTTTTGTACGTTTTAAGTTCTTTTTTAGCATTTTAGGTGTTTTTAAAGTATTTTATGTACTTTTCAAGCATTTTAAATGCTTTGGAGTTCTTTTAACGCTTTTTGAGCACTTTCAATGCTTTTAAGGCACTTTCAACACTTTTTAGGCACTTTTAATGCTTTTTGAGCACTTCTGCATGGAATTCACCTGGATGGCAGGAGGCTCTGCTGGGGTTCGTCTGGCTTGGTTATGTCCCACAGTTCAGTTCCCTGAGCATCCTCCAGCGTACCTTGAATTGTTTAGGGACCTTCTTTGTCAAAAGTCCAATTTTACTGGGGAGGTTCTGCTAAAGTTTGCCAGGCCCTGTATCTTCCTTGTTTTGCTTTTCTAAAAGCTTTTTACACACCTCTGACCTATTTGGGACTTTGTCCTTTCTCGTGGCTCTTCAGATGATGTGCCTCGATGGCCACACGTCGTGTAGCTAGGGCTGCTTGTGGCCTACGGATGAGAAACCCTGTAGGCAATGATACCCCAGAGGGTGCCATTATCATTGTTGATGATGAACCACCTGTGGCAGTGGTTGAGGAGGAACTCGGGCATGCGACTAACATCAATCCGAATGAACCATCGTCTTCGTCTCAACCACCATAGTCAGAGAGTGGAACGAGGATGTTACCCTACTCTGGTCGGGTTCTCTTTACGCCCCCCTGGTTTACTCGCAGGGGCATTGTTTCTGAGCAGCTAAGGATCCTCTTTTCCACACAGGGGGTTAAATTACCTGAGTGCTAACATTGGCGTGTTGGAATATGGGAAAGAGCTCCTAAAAGGTCGTTCACTGTCTCCTTGGAAAATCCTCACTCGAGGAGTTGATACAACTTCTTGATCTTTTAGAGAGGACCGTGACAAATTTGACGGCCTTTGGAGTTCTTGAGGCTTCTAAGCTCAAGAATATTATGGGGGAATTCGCTCAAGAGGCGGGATAGATCTTGAAACTGGAAAGGCTGATTTTCCCGACGACGAATCCATCCATTGGTATTTTGCTTGATTTTTACTCGAATCAACCCTCCATCTTTGGCTACGCAGAAGGTCTTCTGGAGAAGTTGAAGGGTGAATTGGCATACAAGGAAGGCTTTCACCCAACCGTCGAGGCCCATTCACTGAAGGAAGGGGAGGATGCTGCGCTTGGTGGGATTTCACTTTGTGACAATGAGGCTAGTATGATCGTCCTTAGACATCATATTGCTGAGACAGAGGCCTTATTATCTCGGGTTCACGAGGAAATGGGTGATCTCCCACCAACGGACTAGGAATCAGGTGCATTCCCCTTGTTAGCTAGGGATGCAGGCTTTCTCAAAGATAGGCTGGGCATTAGGCAACGCGTATTCACCGAGATTGGCTCTCACAAGGAGTGATTGACAAATCACTCTTGTTTCGTTGTGCTTTCCTTGCCATTGGGACCCCATTTTTTTTTTTTTTGCTTTTTTGTTCACCTTTCTTGTTTTTAATCTCAATGTAAGGCTTTAGGCCGTGGTTTGAGAATGCATGTTTCTCTCTTAAAAAGGCATTTTCGAGATTGCGGGACTCCAACTTGTAACGTCTATTTTGTGATGGAATGGAAGCCTTTTCCCTCTTACTTTAAACCTCATCTCTTTTCTTTCCTTCATGACCTTGGGTGTCTTGTTTTTCTTATTTCCATGGTACTCTTCGATCGCTGTCTCCTTGAGAGTGGTGAGCTGTTGAGAGTCTCTTTTGTGGACATGTCTACACCTTACATGTCTTTGATTTAAACACCCTTTCGGGTCTTCGTTCAAGCCCTTTGAGTGTGCGCCATTTTTTTTTTTCCTAAAACCTCGTGAGATCTTTTTTGTAGCGCTTTGCTCATGGATTTTATACCATCTATGTCGTTTTTCATTTTTACTCACGATGCCTTTTTGGGTTTTCATCAAGCCTGTTTTTTATTTTTGATGTTTTTTACCCACGTTAGCTTATGGTGCTACCGTTCCCCATTATTTTTCTTTTCCTTTATTTTCTTTTGACTTTCTTACCCATGACACCCTTTCGGGTTTTCGTAATGTCCGTCTTTTGGGGAGATAACTTTAGGGTCATGTCATCGGGACCGTAATAGTAGTGTATTTTAAGGTCATACACTAAGACCTGAAGGCAAGTTTAAGGTCTTGCCTCCAAGACCATATGGTAGTGTGTTTTAAGTTCGTACACCAAGACCTGAGGGTGCGTTTAGGGTCATGCCTCCAAGACTGAAATGGTAGTGTGTTTTAAGGTCGTATCCTGAGGGCGTATTTAGGGTTGTGCCTCCAAGACCGTAATGGTAGTGTATTTTAGGGTCGTACACCAAGACCTGAGAGCATGTTTTAAGGTCTTGCCTCTAAGACCGTAAGACTTGGGTCAAAGGGAAAGGGCTTAGAAGATGAGAGGGAAGGATCTTGAGGAGCTTGGGTAGCTTAGTGAACATCATATCGAGAGAGGGGAGGTTCATGAATGAAGGAGATGGGGCTGAAGGTTTAGAATATGGGGGTGATGAATCGGAAGGGCCACCATACTGATTGTATGACAGACTTCACATTGGGTTAGAGATTTTGGAATATCCCATCCTTGTTCTTGTGTCATGTTGAGCAGTAGATACCTCAATGGCTTTGAATGGAGAAATCGTCCCTCTGTCGTCTTTTAGTCCTTGATTGGTCGTGGGCTCATAATCCATCTTCCTCATGATTTGATGGGCTTGGTGACTATAAAGACCCCATTATGGTAGCACCTTAGCGTCTTTGTAGGGTGGTCCTTTAGTGGCCCCAAGCACCTCAGGATCTTGAGTCTATGAAATGAAACCCCAGCAATGGTTTCGAAGCTGTAAATTTCAAGGGGACCTCTTCTAGCCTAGTTTTCCCTTTTCTAATGACCTCCAATAAACCAAGAAGTTCTTGAGCTTGCTTCTTTAGATTACCAATAGTTGCCCGATCTAAGTGGTCAAGCTGAGGAAGTGGAACATTGCTAAAGGCTTGAGCTGGTGATGAGGAAGTCCCATTTGTAACCACGTTAATCAGATCCTTTTTAGTCAAGGAGTCCAGAATGTGCAAGACCTTTTGTGAATCACACATGTAAGCTGACCTTTGGGTAAGGTAAATGTTGTCCTCCCCTCTTAAGGAGGTTGGGATGCATAAGACCTTGTGGTTGGCTTGGTTAGCCTCAATGATTCAGCGTGATGCGTCTGCCTTTAGGAGGGAGATAGCAATACATAGGACTTTTTGGTAATCTAGCATGTAAGTGACCGTGGTAGTGTCAATGTCCATTACTTCCCCATTCTTTGCACCGGGTTCCGACTCGGTCGTCACTAGGTGTGACTCTGAAGTTGGGAGAATGGGGGATGCGGTTTGCCCCTCATGGCATCCGGGTGGCTCCTCCAAGGGAGAGTAGGGGATATTTGCATGAATCGAAGTCAAAGGGAGTGTTCTGCCATTCCTCTCATCCTCTTGGAACATGCTGAGGAGTGTCCTTCCCACATCCTCTACATCATCATGAGAAGACCCCTCCACCTTCTTCATGGGATCTGCTCATGCAGGTGTCATTAGTTCTTGAGGTGATTCTAGGTTGGCAAAGTAGTACTTCGCATCCGAGTAATGAGTTTCAATGATGAGAAAAGGTCTTTTATCATCATAGACCGTGTATTATCTCCCATACCAGCTGTACTTGAAGCACTGGTGCAGTGTGGATGGAACCACCCCCTTGATCATGCATCCAGGGACGATCGAGCAAGATGTTATACGAGGTATCCGTCTCAATCACATGGAACTGGGCATAGTCGTTCAAGTCACCGATTTTGAGACGAAGATGGATAGTGTCAGCTAGCTTCTCCCCTGGTTGATTGAACCCCTGGATCGTGAGGTTTGTTGAGGTGAGATCACCAGGCCCCAACCCTATGTGAGTGAGAATTCTATTTGGGTTGAGGTATACTGCAGAACCTCCATCGAGCATTATTCGGTTAATAGGATGGGAATGCAACTTGCCAGTCACGAAGAGGGGCCGATTGCGAAACTTCTCTCCCAACTGAAGGTCGTCCTCAAAGAAAGTGACAGCCATATTGTTGTTAAGGATTGTTGGATCCACTTCAATCTGCTTAACTTCAGTCTCGTATACTTCGTGATGGGAGAGAGCTTGTATGAGAGCCATGCAGTAATCACCTGACAACATGAGAGCGTCATAGACACTCAATAGGGCAAAGAGTCTCATTAGGTGTCCAACCACATCATACATGACTTTGTCATCATTTGGTTCATGGACTCCTGAGTTGGCCACTGGCTTTGATGGTATGGTTGAGTAAGTGCAGACTGGCTAGATTGTGCAGCCGGGACGGGTTGAATAGATTGGCGTGATTACACAGCAGTGGTAGGTGTAGATTCATCAGATGAGATGGGTGGAATCGGTACAGGCGGGCTTGGTTGCATAGCTGGGACAGGTGGCAATAGAATTGAGGTTGGTTTGACTATAGAGGGTTTATGAGGAAAGTTGGGGATGGGTTTGTGTATGGAACTAATGGTGGTTTAGGGTATTTAAGGAGAGCTGGTGCATTGGATGGAGTGTTTGGGTATGACATCAGTTGTGGACCTAGGTATTTCAAGAGTCTTGGTTGCTTTGGTTTTTGTATGAGTGGTTGAAGCTTTTTCCCGGATCTCAAATCGATCTAACTGACATTGACCATCCCTCTAGTGACTCTCACCATATGGCATGCTTCATAAGAGGATAAACTTTTCTTTTTTGTATCTGTCCATTGCTGTTTTGGATTGGGCTCGAGAGGCCATCGAGACATTTTGGGTCTCAGGTTTGGGTATTGCGTAATCAACTCTTCGAGAGTGGGCAGGGTTTCTTTCTGGACCTGGAGGCTAGAGTGTCAACAACAACTAGAAAACCAGCAGCTTGTGCGACCATCTTCTTCACTTGCGTTTGATGGCTTATTGATATTACAGCTCTTAAGCTATTCATCAAGGACCTCAACGTTTGGGCACTCAAGAGTGAGTTTAGAGAGAGATGGGTTGAGAGAATAAGGGTTTAAAGAATTACAGATAGAATAGGGGAGAGGGCTTTTATGGTCATCACTCAAATTGGATTGAGCCAGGTAGCTTTTGGGGTCATCACCTGTATTAGACTAGAAGGGGTTTTTAACGTCTTCACTCTCTTTCGATGTGATTGGGTTTCTTTTACATCATTGTTTAAAACCTGACAGACAGCGGAAATATCGACAGTCTCATAATGGCCCTAGAATAGGTCATGATCTTCATAAGAACTCCAAAAAGTCTTTTGCCAAGTTTCGTCGCATTTGAAATGTCTAAGGCAGTGAATACTGAGAAACAGTTTCGGCAGAATCAGCCTCTAGCACCCTGAAAAAGACCCCTATAATAGGAATCCTACTTTCGGAGCATTAAACGGTTGTGGGACCACCTCCATTAGAACTGACATAATTGAAAACATTCAAGGGTCAATTTTAGCTTAAACAAACACTCCAGGAAGAAGTTCCGGGTAAAAGATCAAAACAAGAGTAGCTGCACACTATTCCTGTGCGGCCACCCTGCAAATAAACTGCATTAAAGGGGCAGTCACGAATAGTGACTTGCAATGCTCGTATCTCACTCATTCGAGGTTGGATCATGCTCAAACTTGTTGGAGCATGTTCGCGTCGAGATGAGCGTTTCCATAGGTGGCACGCCCCGTGATAATACCCGAGCATGAAGGAAAGCTAGAGAGAAGTTGTCGATTCGTGAAGAAAGTTGTAGAAAAATCACTGATTCGAACGTCGCACATGATGAACGGTCGGATTTTATACATGAAGCCGATGAAGTGAGTGTAAATTCCGACGCTAGAATTTCAGATTTTGGCTAAAACTCCAAAGTTGCAAAATCCTCGTCCGGACATTAAATCGAGCTGTGTTTGTTGCCACGTGATCGTGACGGCATGCTCAATTGGATCCAGTGAAGAAATCACAAAAAAACATCAAGAAACGAGCACATTATCGATCCGAAGTTTACAAGATTCATCCAAATTTCAAGTCACATGATCGTGGCTTAAAAACATAATTTATGGCTCGAAGTTGGTATCAAATCGATCGTCATGCCGATCCGTACAAGAAAACAATCATCTTTCGGACAAGTGGGCACCAGAGCAACACCAGATCATCCATGAAAGATCACGCACGTTCTAGGGCAGCAGTAGGGACTATTCTGAAATTTGTCCAATTGTTAAGAAGGGGCAAATCTATCATTTTGCACCCTATTTTTTCATTTTATTTAATCAATTTTTGGCAATTACGTTTAATTTTGATCAATCCACCCATGTTTGGGAAAAACTCTTTATATATCACGTACTATTATTGTACATCGACTCGTACTTTGCTCAACAAAATTTTCATCTTTTCTCATTGTTGGGTCACATCTTGAGAGAGAGAAGGAGAGAGAAACTTTTGGTTCAGTACCCTAAGGCTTAATGTAAATCTTTTTATCTCTTTTCTCTTCTTCCCTCTCTTCTCTCTCCTCTTCTCTTTCTTCTTCTTCATCCGAGCTTTTCTCAAAGGCCATGCACAGTAGTGGCAATGCCGTGCATGCTTCTTCCTTTATTTCCCCCTGCAGTGGTTTCACAGGTTGTGCATGGTGATAGCAGCCCCATACGCGAGCTTCTTTCTCCCTCTCATCATTCGTCTCTATCTCTCAATGAGGTTTGAAGACGACGCTGCTTATTGTCCGTAGGCGTATCCTCAACGTCCCGCGTAAGCGCAGACAGTGATGCTAATTGCCGCCTGTAGGGGTCTCACCCTGTTGTAGGCCTATCGCAGATGGTGATGTCTATCATCACCCGCGAAGGGTCACGGAAATACCTATCGCCATCCACATACTTCTTTTGTGTCCCACGCCTATCACTGTACGCTTCATGAAAAGCTGTCGCTGCGCGCCTCACCAAAAGCTATCGCCGCCCGCAATGGATGTGCTTCCTTCTCGTGTTGCCAACAGTGATGCCTATCGCTGTCCACAGACTTCTCTTGCATCCCACGCCTAGCGTCATGTGCTTCACGATAAGTTATCATCGTGCGTCTCACCCGAAGCTATCGCCGCCTGCAAGGGATGTGCTGCCTTCTCGTGTTGCCAACGGCGATGCCTATCACCGCCCGCGGAGGGATGTGTTGTCTTTTCGTGTTGCCAACTGTGATGCCTAACGTCATCTGAGGTTCGCTGCCTACCCCTTTTGCCATAAGCAGCATGTCCAGCTCCGTCCAACGGTTGTAACACTATTAATCCATGGCAGTGGTGGCGATGCTTAACACCATCGGGACCGTCCCTCATCATCGTCTCTCCCCTTCTGTTCTTCTCTTTTCTCATCATTATCGCTTGACTGAAGGGTAGACTCAGTCTAGCACTGTCATAGCAGTCTGGTTGTCGAGTAGTATTGCCATCGTGCTAGCCTTGAGTACAATTCCCGTCGTGCTGCCATACCAGATCAGGATAGTCATGTCATCCTTGGTTTCAAGTAGTATTGCTGTCGTGCCGGTCTGAGTTACCGTGCCCGTCTTGCTATCACTCTGAGTCGGTCATTGTACTGGTTCAGCTATCATGTTAGTCTTGTCCCCTTGTCAAACCCTCTTCTCTTTTCTCTCTTTATTCAAACTCTCTTCTTCATCATCCTAATTTCTCATGAATGTGCATTGCCTTAAGACAAAGGTGGGTCCTTCAGCCCACTTGTCTTGCAAGTTAACCATGATAGTGTTGTGCAGAAAGTAATGAGATTACAGATCAAGGGACGTGACTCCGAACTAGCTGAAGCAGTCGGGGGGCTTTCCGTCATGATCTAAGACGACACCCTCGCGAGTCAGCCCGAATAAGACAATCCCCACCTCATGTTAAAATTTTTCTCTCACCAGTTGGGCACCTGCCCTTGTTCTGTGAACGAGGTTTCCCGAGAGAGCAGTCTCAGGTCCCGGGTCTTCCGAACCTAAGACACGTATCACCAGATCACCTAGATCTGAGAAGGTAAGATCGAGGTACCTAACCAGCTTGGCGACTGCACTGAGGACTTATTACCCCTTCATGGATTCGCTCTTGCTCCAGTAGGATCACCTTTTACTTTCTGTACTACATTAATGGCATCTAGGTTATTCACCCCGTTCATCCGAGTTGGGGATTTTCTCATTCCCACACTCGTGACCGTCCCAGTGAAGCGAGCTTCTCAAGCCTCATTCCTTACACTCCTCTTGAGTCAGGACTCACAGTCCGGCTCCTAAGTTCTCTCCTAGGTTAGTGCGAGAAGGGACTTGAAGGTCCTTATCTCCCCACTTTCTAGTCCTGGTGGACCCTCCACCAAGGCCCTTTGCATTGGTAGCACGTTTTCTAGAACCCACAACATGCACCCTGCTACTGGCAAGTCCTTTCCCAGTCATCTTGCTGAGGTACACCGAAAGACTGCCCTATCCGCTTTCGCGAAAGGCAAGCAGGTTGCCATCGCTTCTGAGGGTTGCTGCAAGGCCACTCCCCATACTCATTCACCACCCCGAACCTCTATGCCTAGAGGCTCGACACACAGAGGTGGAGATCCTGGGGCCTCCACCTCTCGCACACACCTGATGGCTCGTGGTCCAACCACTCGAGCCACAGCTGGGGGCAACTTTCATGCTGCCTTGAGCTTGTGTCCAAGGAGAGGCCTTCTCAGGCCGAACCCTGCACGCATCATGGATCTGCATCCCATAGCTTGGGGCAGCGCCAATTCCGCACCAACTCGAGCACACCAGGGTCGACCACTTTGTCTCTCTCAGCACACAGCTCCACCCTTTGAGAGATGAGCTCCCACTTGGTCTCTAACAGACACGAGCTCGTAGGTCTTGGCCTTCTAAGGTCAAACCAGCAAATCGAGCCTAGGCTGACCCCCAAGTCACCTAGATGGCGAACTCCAAAGGTAAACACGCACCAGCTTCACAGGTTCCTTCCGAATCCTGACTCTGGCAGAGTTGTGAACCAGTTCCTTCTTCTGTCGCTCTTCCTTCACCAAGAAAGTACCTCAAGACCTGGTACTCAAAGGTTTTCTCTAAGAGTACAATCTTCATGTCAGCCATGCACCCGGACCTCACAAAGGAATTCGGGGCAAAGGTCTAATGGAAGATAGAAGCCTACAGCCTCTAAGGCAGCAGCCTAGATTGCCCTCTGTCTTGGGACCTCACTCTCTGCCCCAGCTAATAGACACAGCCCTCACGTGCTCAAGAAAGATGGGGCAGTCCAAATCTCTAGCTCAATTCTGGACTGAAGTCTATTGCAGCCTCAAGATTAAGCAGAAGAGAGGCCTGCAGCTCCTGACTAGATAGGCCCCCAAGGAAGTTGAGGCTATCACTCTTGATGACCTCCTGCCTCACAATCTCTTCTTACCTCTTTGGATTCCAAACCTGAGCGAGAAGTCCAAGATTGCTCGGTGGTCACCGTCACAGCAAAAGAACGAGCTGCTAAGAAATCACGGTCCTAAGACCGTCAAGAATCGGTCCTCACATGATCAGCATACAAGGCTCGAGTCCAGTCAAGGCATGCTGAGCCCCTACAGACTGACTTGTCGCGTACAACTCGCCAACCCCGGCAGTCCACTACTTCACCTGGCTTTGGCTTTCCAAAAGAAACGGTTAGTGTCATGGTGATCAACGACCCGGATGATGCCCAAGAAGAGCGGATGAACAAGTTCGAAGTAATGATGCAGTCCATTCTCAAAAAGATGGATCGCTTGGAGGCCTCCAAGTCCCCTGCTTCTCCTCCTCACCAAGAGGCCAACTCCTAGCCTGGAGAGGACACAGCTCCTGAACAAGCTCCCCCACCGGCCTCCCAAGACAGCTTTGCTCCCCACAAGATTTCGCAAGCCGATATAGATGCCATGGTGACCCACAGTCTCAAGAATAAAGTCCCAGGCATGTAAGCGGCACCGCTCTACCAAAAGCCATACCCCTCGTACATCGACCGGGTGTTGTTTCCTCAGAACTATAAAAAAGGGAAGCTCTCCCCACACCAACATACCGCTCACTTCCAAGCTACTTGTCTAGAGACGGCAACTGATGAGCGACTCCTCCTCCGTCAGTTCGTCGAAACACTCGAAGGGCCAGCCTTCCAGTGGTATGCTCAGTTGCTACCAAACTCGATACACACATGGAAGCAAATGGAGCAATTGTTTTACCAGCGCTTCTATGAAGTCCAGAGAAACATGGAAACCATCGAGCTCCTCACCCTGACTCAAGACCCTAGTGAACCAGTTGTTAAGTTCATCGCCCAATGGAGAGAGTTGGCAACCTATTACGCCACTCCCATGACTGAAGGAGAAGTAGTTCAGACTTACATACGAATATGCTAAACGAGATTGCCCTGCATGTTGAGGCTTCCAATCCACCCTCAATGTCAGAGCTCATCTCTAAAGTGGTTTGCATAGAAGGTCTATCCAAACACCATGGTGGATCTCGTCAGCAGCCCTCTAGCTCGAAAAATGATCAGGGCAAGGGCAATTCTCGCTTCAACAATCGGGGAAAACCAGCAAAAAGCAGTGATTAGTGTGGCTGTCACTGACACTAAGAAAGCCGCCCCTCAAACCTTGAACCACTCTAAGGCACAGACACCTCAGGCTGGAGGCCAGCAGCAGCGGTCTTCTAACAAAGTCCCACCCCTAAAAATATAAATCGAAGTGATTACTAGATCCAACACCAGAACAAGGTGTACCCCTTCACGAAGGATTGGGTTCCTGCGCTGCTTCGATTATTACTAAAGAAAAACATGATCCAGCTGCCAAAGGTCAACACCCCAGAACAAACTGGACAGGAGACACACGAGAGGTACTGCACCTATCACAAGAAAGTAGGCCACCCCACTCAAGAGTGTTATACGCTCAAAGACATTATTGAAGCCCATATTAACAAGGGCTAGATAAAGCGCGAAGAGCTAAAGAAATCATTCGGGGCAACTGAGGCTTCCCACATAGTGACAATCCAAGAGGATGACAAGACACCCGCTGTCCTCCGTGCACTATTCTCAGTAATGCTTGAAGAAGGTCTCATCACGCCGAAGCCGACAAGGCAGCCTAAGTTCCTGCCTCTAGGAACTGAGGACCTCTGGTGTCCGTATCATCTGATACGAGGCCATGACCTGAGTGAATGCACTGGCTTCCACGAGCTCTTGGCAAAGAAGATGCAACAGCACCAAGAATTTCATGGTAAACCAGAAGGACACCCTCAAGTCCCTGCTCCACCAGTGCAAGAAGACCTCTCGACACAAGCCTAGCAAAGTGAGTTATACCCTCTGCAGGCCCTCTTTGAGGTGATGATCCAGCAGGGTCTCGTCACTCTCTAGCCCGTCAGGCAACCTAGGCTTCTTGCCCAAGGTACAGAAAATCTCTGGTGCCCATGTCTCCAGGTATGGGGCCATGAGCTCGCAGAATGCTCTGGGTTCAAAGCTATAGTCACTGAGAAGGTACAGAAAGGCCACATTGTTTGTGTCGTTCTCCCGAAATTCTTTCAAGCCATCACTTCCATCCAAGAGGAAGTCCCACTATAGGTCCTCTATGAGTCTACACTAGACCCTTCAGAGCACTCGACTTCTCAGCCCTAGGAAGTCTACCATGAACGAAGTAGGCTCAAGTCCTAGAAGCATGAAGCCAGGGCTACTCATCAGCTCGATAGGACGAACTAAACACTTCCCTAGGGATCCAAAAGGAGATGAGCACCCAGGTTAGCTCAACGAAGAAATCATATTCGTCAGCTTCCAGTAGAGGAAGAATTCCTCGGGCCCCTTCCTCCACTGTTTGACCTTACGGGACTTCATCCTAAGCGCAACTCACCTTATCCCTTCATCCAATCATATGGACATTTATGAGTCATCAGCTGCTCTAGACTCATCCAATACGGGTGACGACGATAAAAGCACCCCACAACAGTCAGAGCCAGGGCAAGGCTTAAAATACCCCTTGCACACATCCAATTCTGGCGACTATGTAAAAAGTTGCCCAGGACATTCTAACTCCACTTTGCCTTCTTCTCCACCCTCCTCTTCTATTTATTTCACAGGTGCAGTTCGACAGTGCTCAGACTTCGACACTCTAAACAGAGAGCTCGAAGACACCAACATCAGCAGATCGCAGCAGAAGCAAGATGCTGACCCAGGCAGCTAGATTCTTGTCAGTCACCGACGCCCTAGCAGCCCAAGCCAAGTCCTAGCCATCTTCAAGTTCCTGTTCCAAGGTGGCCTCCCATATCGTGTAGATCTTGGAAGAACCATCCAGCATGGGGCAAATGAGCCTAAGATCAGGGAAGAAGCTATAGCCCACACCTCAGAAGCTCAAGATCCTCAAGTTTCCTGATCCTTCTCTTTTCCCTAAACCCCAACCTCAAACCTCTACATCCCTAATACAAATCCCTATTACCTCCCAGTGAGCCCAGACAGCACCGACCAAACAACAAAGTCGGCCTGTGTCACAAATCAAAACTCAATCAAAACCTACTCCTAAACCTATCCTACCACCCAAACCAGTGACTGGATTAGGAACACAAAAGGCTAATGAGGATAAGGTGATATATGACGTAATTGGGCATTTGAAAAGCTTTTAGCCCTTCTAAGATCTATGACACCTTTATGTTGTCCAGAGACTATCGTATGGCCCTGGTTCAAGCCCTTTCTAACCCAAAAGTATACCAGACTGAGGTAGAGCCTATTGAGGTGGACCTAGCCATCCTGGGTGGGTGCTTGGTAATCACCTTTTCCGAAGATGACCTACAGTTGGGAGGCAAATTTCATAATTGCCCCCTCTTCGTGAATGGTGAATTATACGCTTGCCTTATCAATCAGATTATGCTGGATGGAGGGTCAGCAATCAACTTGATCCCAAGAAGGATCCTCACCCGACTGGGATTAGGATCTGACGACCTCACTCCTACCCACATCATTGTGCAAGGGTTCAACCAATCAGGAGAAAAGCCGGCTGGGATAGTTCATCTTCACCTCAAGATCGGTGACCTAAACGATTACGCCCAATTTCACATAATCGACAGCGATGCATCTTACAATGTCTTGCTCAGCCGCCCTTGGCTTCATGATCAGGGGTTGGTCCCTTCCACGCTCCACCAATGCTTCAAGTACGGTCGAGATGGGATACATCACATGGTCTATGCTGATAAGGGACCGCTCCCTGTAGCTGAGACTCATTATGTTGATGCTAAGTACTATTTCACACACTTTCTAGCACCAGAAAGGTCAAAGGATGATGATCGAAAGCCTATGAGAGAGACATGACCCTCGTCTCATGAGGATGTTGAAGACCTTGGGCAAATGACTATGAATATGTTCAAAGAAGAGGAAAGACAAGGCAATATCCTCCCCTTGACTCTTATCTACCCAAGTATACCTTACCACCTCTCCGAGGTCATGGTGTCATCTCCCGAAGATGAAGCCTCTACCTCTACTTCTAATTCGCCAGAATAAAATGACGAGCTAAAAGCAACTCCAAAGACTGGAGGGATCCTATCATGAACTTCATAAAGCATGGAAGGCTGCTCGAGGATTGGGCGAAACGCAACGGTATACGATGGATATCTACCAAGTACACCCTTCTCGATGGGGATGTTCTCTTTCACCGATCATTTGACAGAATTATACTCAGATGTGTTGATGCACTAGAAGCAAATAAAGTACTAAAAGAAGTGCATTTAGGTATCTGTGGGCTCACCAATCCAGCCATAGGCTCTATGAACGCATACACAGACTCGACTATTACTGGCCTTCAATGGTGGCTGATGCCCAAAACTATGCTAAAAGATGTCAGGTGTGCCAAATGCACTCAAGCCTCTTTCATCAGTCCCCAAAGCCTCTCCATTCTACAGTGACATCATGGCCCTTTTCCCAGTGGAGTATGGACATTGTAGGACCCATCGACCCTCCTTCTTCTTCGGGTCATGTCTTCATCCTAGCAGTGACAGATTACTTTTCCAAGTGGACCAAAGCGGTCCCTCTCAAGCACGTTCCAGGGGCCATTGTGGTCAACTTCGTATGTCACCACATTATATACCGGTTCGAGATTCCAGACCGAATAATCTCTGATAATGGCCCTCAGTTCAAAAGCCATCACGTTGATCGCTTAGTTAACCAATTCGGTTTGAGTGGAGGTACTCGACCATGTACTACCCTTGAGCCAATGGTTCGGTTGAGGCATTCAATAAAACCTTGTACGGGGTGCGCCGGAAGTCAGTTTCGAAGTCAAAGAAGAATTAGCATGAGAGGCTTCCTGAAGCTCTGTGGACCTATAACACCACCACTCGGAATGCTACAAACTCTACTCCTTTTTCCCTTGTTTATGGAGGTGAGGCAGTTTTACCCCTCGAGGTTCAAATACCCTCACTCCGTGTCGCTATACATCAGGAAATGACTAAAGGTGAGAGGGTCAAGCTCCGTTATCAAGAGTTGGATGCCCTTGACGAAAAGAGACTAGAGCCCAAGTAGAACCTCAAGCTCAACAAGGAAGATTGAAGAGAGCCTTTGAGAAGTTTGTCAAGGTTCGCGTGCTCGCTCGTTGAGATCTAGTCTTAGCAGTCAAGAGACCAATTGTCATGCATGGGGCACCGCAAAGGAAAGTTTGAACCCAAGTGGGAAGGTCCCTTCATAATAAAAAAGGTCACGCCAAACGAGGCCTATATAATGGCAAACTTTGATGGAGAAGAGGCAATGCCCCCTATCAATGGGCGATACCTAAAGACGTACTATCCCTGATGTGCTCTCAAAATGTTGTGCATGCAGTAAAAAGAAAGGAAAAATAGCAACCCAACTCAAAAGAAATTCATTTCTTTTATTGCAAAAACCCATTATTAAGGAAGTTACAAATATAGTATCAACAGTTGCTCTTGCTTCAGAGAAAAAGAGGATTATTGTTGAAGTGTTACTCTTGCTTCCAAGGAGGACCAACCATTTCTGAGTCAGCTTCAATTCATTTGACGAAGTATGATTGATTTCCAAGAGAGGGAACAAATACTTTGATAGAGTCTATCAGACATACAAAGTAGACTTCCCTGCCGAGGAGCTGACCTATGATGGATTCCCTTCCTCCAAACAAACATGGACTTCATTGTTGTGCTGGAGGACTTGGCTTCCAACAAACCACAGTGATCGAGACTTCTCGTTTTCCATCACTCTTATCCCCACGAGATATCACCGTCCATGGTCATCGTCGCGTGCAACCCAATGCCGTGCGCAACCATCGTCGTGCGCAACTCAATGCCGTGTTCTACCATCACTATGGGCAGGCCAACACCACGAGCGACCATTTCCACGAGCGGCATGCTACCGAGCATGATTGTCGCTGCGAGAAGCTTAACACCGTGCGAAGGCAGCACTACATGCGACTTAATGTCGTGCATGCCCTTGTCGTGTTTCAGTTCCCACAGTCCCCAATTCCCAGGGGGCATTAACCTACCCTCACCCCTCTTCGGTTTCCCCAACTATCACCCCTCTGTGACGGTCAACTTTCTCACGACCTTTCGCCTCCCCTGCAATCCTTCGGGTTTCGCTGAAAACTCACCTCCGTCCTTCAGGAATCCCCATCTAACCCTGTTCTTTCCCCTACCGACGCTTCCTCTCCTTGCCGGAAACACTTCTCCATCTGCCGAGAACCACCATCTGACCTTGTTCTTTCCCCTATCAGCATTTCCTCTCCTCGTCGAGAACTCGCTCTTACTCTCCAAGAAACCCTTACCAGGATTTTCCCTCTCTCCCACCGATTATTGAAGTTAACAAAAACCATCAGAATTCCTGTAGAAATTCCCCTGTGACCCAGCAGGTTTCCCTTCTCCCTTCTTCACATGCCTCAACTTGCCAGAATTTCACTGTGTTTCCGATGAGCTCACTGCAGCTCCTTCTTGTTCTCTTTCAATAACTAGAAGAATCGTCAGAGTCCCCTGGCCTCTCTGCAACCTGTCGGCAACCACAGAACGACCGAAAGATCACTGGAACTCTGGCAACGAACCACTGTCCTTACAGTTTTGCTAGAGTTTCGGTTAACCCCTGTGAAGCTCCCTATTCCCTGCACAGAAGGTCTCAGCACTTTCTGAAGAAGTTCGCAAGCGCTCATTGAAGGCTCACTACTCGTTGAAATTTCCTGGAGATCTCCTGAATGCCTGCACACTGTGGGTTTTGGCCAGGAAACTCATGTCGAAAGTCTCTTGATGGAAGCTCTGGCTCTCTCTAAAAACTCTCTTCATTGTTTTATCTTTCGATAAAATAGTAAAATGGGGTTTTACCCCCTTTTATAGTATGAAGTGCCACAAAATGCCCCTCACAAGTTTGAAATGATGCTCCAAGTCCTCGTCTTTAGATGGTGATAAGTCCAGGCCGGGGCGGGTCATGCCCGAGGCCCGAATGCGAATCGCTGCCAACTGTGCCTCATGAATTTGCTGCCAAATGTTGCTATCGCTATGACTTATCACCTTGCGTCCTTCGGATGCTATCACCGCGTGCCTCACAAGAAGTTATCATCGCGTGCTTCACAAAGGGCTATCGCCGCGTGCTTCACCAAAAGTTATCGCTGTGCGCTTCACCAGAAGCTATCATCGTGCGCTTCACAAAGGGCTATCACCACGCCCTTCACCAGAAGCTATCGCCGCATGCTTCACAAAGGCCTATCGTTGTGCATCTCATGAAGGGCTATCACGGTGAACCTCGCCAAAGGCTTAAACGTCATGCACCTCACCAAGGAGCTAATGCCGTGTGCTTCATCAGAAGATATCATCGTGCGCTTCGTCAAGAAGCTAATGCCTCAAACTTCACGAAGATCTAACACCGCGTGCGCTTCACAAGAGGCTATGCCGTGTACATTATCCACATGACTAACTCTGTATGCACGCCATCCAAGCCCAACACCGCGTGCGTCATCCAAAACCTAGTGTCGTGCTCATGCTATGTCACTCTCACTTGAACCATCGTTTTGCATCGTCAGAGAGTTCATTACCTGCTTCACAGTCCTCACTCCTCAAGGAGTCGAGTCTCCAATTACGGCTCTATTCCCTGTGGAGGCACATTCCCTTGCCATCTAAATGGTCAAGGTGCACAACCTTAAACTGCATGGTCCAAACTATATGACCTTAAACCGTAGCGGACGTCTAGTTGCACGACCTTAAACTGCACAGTCCTCATTGCATGACTCTAAACTGTATAACCATGGTTCAACTGTATGACCTTAAACTGTAGTACACATCCTGGTCGTGTGACATTAAAAGGCTTAGCACCATGGTCCAAACTATATGACTTTAAACTATAGTGGAGGTCTAGTTGCACGACCTTAAACTACATGTTCCTAACCTACAGGACTTTAAACTGCATAAGCCATGGTCCAAGCTACAATACCTTAAAATTGTTACGCACGAGAAAAATAGTCCATGTGCAGGACTTTAAACTATGAAAGGGACACACCTCTTCACTGAGTGTATCTTACCACCATCCCCAATGAGGTTATACCTGTATTTCGGAATAGTGGAGCTACATGTAAGCCACTGTCTCTCATCCTCAGTAGGAGTCACATCCGTATTACAACCCATTATCCCTAGTGGGGTTTCACCTGTGCTCCGGCCAATCATTCTCAGCGGAGTTACATGCATACTATTGCTCATTATCCTCGTGGAGTCATGCTTACCCCTTTAGTCCCCTTGGGTCAGTCACAATCCAATCTATCCTATTCCCAGGAGTTGGGTTGCTTTCCCATGAGCCATGGAGTTCCATCTTTCACCTTAGGGAGTCATACTTGTCCCCTAATCGCTAATGAAGTCTGCCTCTCCATCTAAACCTCTTATTGGTTTTAACTATTTTTAACCCCAAGGGAGTCAGATTGCTGTCCACAAACTTATTCCCCATGGAGAATCACCCCACCCTAAACTATAGTACAAGTCCTTGTCGCATGACGTTAAAAGGCTTAGCACCATAGTCTCCATTGATCGACCTCTACATTTGCATCCAAACGTCTGAGCATCCTAGTTACAGTATTGCATGGATCTCCTAGATGTTCTTCTTGCTTCTCTCGAAGCAAAACATTCGAAGGGGCATTCTGTTTGAAGCAGTGTTTGAAATATTTGCCGTTTCGATTCGGAATCGGGCAATCATGATCGGATATCGGTGATACCGCACCAGATCGGGTATCGAAAAATATCAGGCGGTTCAATTTCTTCTTGATTTTTTTTATTGAGATCCTGGTTTTCTTTGCACCGTTAAGAGGCATCGTTACACACCATCAAAAAACACAGCTGCCTAACCTTTGGCTTTTGCAGAATCGTGTTACACGGGGCAAACCTAACCTCGCTTTTGATGCATAGTCACACACATGACCAAAACCAATCTGACTTACTTCTTCAAGTCCGCCGTCTTCCATGCCAAGTGGTCTTGTCCCCCATGCAAAATATTTTAAGTTCTACGCCTTGTTAAGTGTCTTTTACTCGGTGTAGTGCTCCCCCATCTTTTCGATGTGGGGAAAATTCCTCTTATCACTCATCGACTTGCAAATGGGTATAATGTGTCCTCCATTTACACTCATAGAAAAAGTTATTAATGTGTCATTAATAAGTTAATAACATTATCACTCATTAACGTTAATGAGTTACTAGTTATTAACATTAAAGTTATTAACTTGTCGTTAATAATAAAAAAATTGTTTTATTAACACGTTAATGGGCATAACGTGTAACTCATTAACATTAAAGTTATTAACGTGTCGTTAATAGCTCGAAAAAGTTAATAATGTTATCACTCATTAACGTTATACCCATAATTTATACTCATCGATAAATTTATTAATGTTAGAACAACAAAAAATAATATTAATAGTAGTTTATTTACCATTAAAAACTTACTCGTTTATGGGGACATTTTAAAATAAAAAAAAATAACACTAGCCCAAACCACTATTAACGAGTAAGTTTTTAATGGTAAGTTTATTAATATTGATGAAAAAATGAAAGTTATTAATATAGTACCCCCATTTCTTATTATATTCCTCAAAAATAATATTTATAATGATTTTTAATTATTGTTTTGAATTTTTTTAAAGCCGAATCTGATCGATTTGACCGATTCCCTATCTGAAATGCCGATTCACCGATCTAGATGGGTTTTTGGGGTGCCCAATCTGGGGCACTGATCCGTTTTTTGAACCACTAGTTTGAAGACATTTTTCAGCAACATGGATCCCCGATGCAGAATAAAAAAAACACAGGTCAATAAAGCCCGACAGACAGTGAAAATTTCGACAGTCTCAAAATGGCCCCAAAACAAGTCAAGATCTTCATAAGAACTACAAAAAGTCTCCTGTCAAGTTTCATCATATTCCAACATGTCTAAGATAGTGAAGACTGAGAAACAGTTTCGGCAGAATTAGCCTCTCGCACCTTGAATGGACCCCTATAACTGGAACCCTACTTTCAAAGCATCAAACGATCATGGGACCATCTCCATTGGATCCGGCATAGTTGAAAACCCTCAAGGGTCAAATTTCATCTTAAATGGACACTCCAGAAAGACGTTATGGGTAAAAGATCAAAACAGGAGGAGCCGCACACTATTCCCATGTAGCCACCCTGCAACTAAACTCCATTAAAGGAGCAGTCACAAATAGTGACTTGAAACACTCATATCTCACTCATCCGAGCTTGGATCGTGCTCAAACTTATTGGAGCATGTTCGTCTTGTCGAGATGAGTGGTTCGATATGTGGCACGCCCCGTGACGACGCCCGAGCAGGAAGAAAAGCTAGAGAGAAGTTGCCGATCTGTGAAGAAAGTTGCAAGAAAATTAGCAGCGACACGCCTCGCTCGAGGGGCCAAATCATAGCGCTCGAGAACCCGATCGACATGAAACTAGTTGCATCACGTGCGTAAGGCCCATGACTATCACTAGTCCAAATGCCGTGCATGATGAACGGTTGGAGTTCGTACATGAAGCTGATGAAGTGACAACAAATTCTAGTGTCAAAATTCCAGATTCCGTTCATGCCTTTTCCTTTCTTATAATAAGAAGTGGGGGGTTCTATATTCACGTGCTGGCAGTGGCAGTGGCGTTCATGCCTTTTCCTTTCTTTCCACCTCCTGTGGTTTCACAAGTCATGCATGGCGATGGTAGCACCCTGTGCGAGCTTTTTTCTCCCTCTCATCATTCATCTCTATCTCTTAGCGGGGTTCGCAGACGGCGCTGCTTATCGCCATCCGCAGGCGTCCCGCATAAGCTCAGATGACAATGCCTATTGCCGCCCACAGGTGTCTCACCTTGTTGGGCACCAATCACAGACGGCGATGCAAGGGTCGCGGCAATGCCTATCATCGCCCGCCGGCTTCTTTCGCGTCTCACGCTTATCGCAATGCGCTTGAAGAAAATCTATCATTGTGCGCCTCACCAGAAGTTATTGCCGCCCGCAAGGGATGTGCTGCCTTCTCATGTTGCCAATGTGATTCCTATTGCCGTCCGCAAGCTTCTCTTGCATCCCACGCTTAGAGCCATGTGCTTCACGAGAAGTTATCGCCGTCCGCCTCACCCAAAGCTATCGCCGCCCGCAAGGGATGTGCTGCCTTATCGTGTTGCCAACGGCGATGCCTATCGTCGCGCACAGAGGGAGGTGCTGCCTTCTCATGTTGCCAACGGCGATGTCTAACGTCATCTGAAGTTCGCCGCCTGCCCCTTTCGCCATGAGCAGCATGTTCATCGTCGTCTAGGGTCGCAACATTGTTACTTCATGGCTGTGGGTGACGATGCTTAATGCCGTTGGGACCCCCCCTCCAACTAGCCCCTTCTCTTCTTCTCTTTTCTCATCATTCTCGCTTAACTGAAGGGTAGACTCAATCTAGCACTGTCATAACGGTATGGTTGTCGAGCAATATTGCCATCGTACTGGCCTACGATGTCTTGCTGCCACACCAGATTAGGATAGTCATGTCGGCCTTAGTTTCGAGTAGTATTGTCGTCGTACCAGTTTGAGTTACCATGTCCGTCTTACTACCACTCTGAGTTGGTCATTGTACTGGTCTAGCTATCATGCTAGTCTCGTCCCTTTGTCAAACCCTCTTCTCTTTTCGCTCTTTATTGAAACTCTCTTCTTCATCACCCTAATTTCTCATGAATGTGAATTGCCCTAAGACAATGGTGGGTCCTGCGGCTCACTTGTCATGCAAGTTAACCATGATAGTGTTGTGCAAAAAACAATGAGATTGTAAGTCAAGGGACGAGATTTCAAACCAGCTGAAGCAACTGGGGGGCTTTACGTAGTGATCTAAGAGGGCTCCAACGCGAGTCAACCCAAATAAGTCATGGACCCAGGTGAGGTTGATCCCCACCTCACGTTCAAAATTCCTCTCTCACCAGTTGGGCACCTACCCTTGTTCTGTGAACAAGGTTCCAGAGACACATGTTATCCGATCACCTGGATCCGGAGAGGCCAGATGGAGGCACCTAACCAGTCATAACCCTTATCGGATGTATGCAGGGGATCTTTAAGGTCGTTACCTTGCATGGACCATTAATGGGTGCAACTTAAAAAGCACCCATTAATGGTCCATGCAAGACTGTCTGAAATGCCTTCTTGAGGCCATCCAACTGTATTTGACTTTTTTGAATCAGTGCCTCAATGTGGTCTTTGAGAGTGAAGCAATCCTAGACTGGATGCCCCAACATCCAGTGATATGCTTAATACGTCTTGTTATTCACCAGTCCGACTTCGTCTGACCTTTTTTTCTCAGGAAGGGCTATCATTCCCGGAGGAGTGTTGGGACCCACTCCTTGTCGAAGTTGTAAACCTTGTTCCTCTTTTCTTCCAAATAGTCTTTTCGATATAGTCCTTGAGGTGGTGGCACCCTATTATAGGATTGTGACTGATGTTTCCCTTGCTGAGGGGTTTCTTAAGATTTCAAAGTCAATATGCCCTGAGAAGTCTCCAAGGTTTGAAGAGGGGCCTGGTCAATAGCCTGTTTGGCTACGGAGACAATGATTGTTGCACTAATCGCACCCCTTTGCTGGTTACCTCGAGAGTTAGTGCGATTATTATCAATATACCGGTTGGCTCCCCCACCTGAGGTTTGCTATGGGGCTCTCTCGTTGTTCTTAATATGAACTACCTTAGAAATCAGATCCAAAATAATAGTGGGGTTTGAGGCTTCAACATCCAAAAAGATCTCAGGTCGCATATTTCGGACACAAGTCTGTACCGCGTCGATCTCTAGCATAGGGTTGCTTTGGTACATGGCCAAGTCTTTCCATTTGTCAATGAATTGATCGATGGGCTCCTCTGGGACATGGGTCATGATGAGCAGTTCTATGGCCTGTACTTCCCTCTCAACCTCGTACAAATGCTTGTAAAACAAGTTCTTCATCTCCTCCTAGGTTTGAACAGAGTTTGAAGGGAGACGAGCATACCATCTGAAGAGGGAGAGAGGGTCAGAGAGAAAGAGAGAGCGGGAGTGAGAGTGAGGAAGAGAGAGGCCAAGAGAGAGTGAAGAGCGAGGAAGAGAGAGAACAAGGGAGAGAGCATGAGAGAGAGAGCAAGGGAGAGAAGAGAGAGGGCGAGGAAGGTAGAGAGAGAGAGGAAGAGAGCGAAGAAGAGAGAAGAGAGAGAGCGAGAGAAGAGAGGGAAGGAGAGAGAAAGATAGAGCGAGTGAAGGAGAGAGAAAGAGAGAAGGTGAGAGAACTGGGTGAGAGAGAAAGAGAGAAGGTGAGAGAACTGGGTGAGAGAGAAAGAGAGAAAACGAGAGAGAGTGAGAGAGGGCAAGTAAGAGAGAGAAAAGAGGACTGACGTCTTAGCTACTGGTCTGAGCCGAGTGATAAGAGAGAGAAGGGGAGGAAAAGAGAGAGTGAGAAAAGTGAGAGAAGAAGAAAGAGGGAGAGGGAGAGAGAAAAAGAGAGAGAAAAAGTGAGAGGGGAGTCAGGCATGCAATTTAGCTGTCAGTCCTGTTGGGCGTGAGTGAGAGAGAGAGAGAGAGAGAGAGAGAGAGAGAGAAGAAGAAGAAATAGAAAAGGAGGGAAAGAGAGAAGGAGAGGGGGAAAGAGAGAAGGAGAGAGAAGAAGAAAGGGGGAGAGAGAGAGAGAGGGAAAGAGAGAAAGGGGGCCCGATTGAGTATGAGAGAGAGAGAGAGAAGAAGAAAGAAAAAAAGGGAGGGAAAAAGAGAGAACGAGAGAGAGAAGACAAAAGGGGGAGACAAAGAGAGGGAAAGAGAGGGAAAGAGAGAGAAAAAGGGAGAGAGGGGGTTGCACATCAGATAGAGAGAAGAAGAAAGAGAGAGAGAAAAAGAGAGGAGAGGGAGAAAGAGAGAAGAAGAGAGATATAAAGAGAGAGTATAAGAAGGGGAGAGAGAGGAGAGAGTAAGAGAGAAGAAGAAAAGTGGGAGAGGGAGAAGGAGAGAGGGAGTCAGGCCGGTGGCTTAATTGTAGGCTCGTTTGGGCATGGGAGAGAAAGAAAAATAAAGAGAGAAGGAAAGGCGTAAAGAGAGAAGGAGAGAGAAAGAGAGAAGAAGAAAGGGGGGATAGAGAGAGGGAAAGAGAGAGGCGGCCGTCAGCTTGATTGGACATGGGAGAAGGAAAGAGAGAAGAGAGAGAGGCAGAGCGAGAAGGGAGAGAGAGACAGAGAGAAAGGGTGAGGAAGAGAGAGAAATCAAAGAGGGGAGGAGAGAGAAAGGGTGATAAAGAGAGAGAAATAAAAGAGGGAAGGAGAGAGTAAAGGTGAGGAAGAGAGAGAAGGGCTGAGGAATAGAGAAAGAAAAGAGGGGAGGAGAGAGAAATGGTGAGGAAGAGAGAGAAAGAGAAGAGGGGAGGAGAGAGAAAGGGTGAGGGGGTTACCTAGTGAGGTCTTTGAATCGGATCGGGGGCTACGTTAAGAGTGAGGAGTTTCAAGTTCTAGGGATAGTGGTTTATGGGGAAACATTTTCTCTCTCCTCTATTTAGGTGTAAGGGGTAAAAAAGAATATTGCAAACCAAGAGAGACTCAAGCCAATTTCATTTATTTTTAAGCTTATGAGAATAGTTTCATTAGCCTTTTCACTCCTCCTTTTGAACTTAGGATTACAAATAATTATATTGCACCCCTTTGAAACAAGGGTGGATCTCCAAAACTAACCTAAATTTTTGAAAAATACACTTTTTATGATTTAAATTTACATCCCGTGTTTGGGGCAAATTGACCATTTTGCCCCTATCAACAATCTTAGAAATGGCAAGATGGTCCCCAAAAAGGGGCCATATGCTGTGGGGGTCATCGAGGGCCCATTTCGGGGCTTTTTGGTAACCCTCCGGTGAAAAGAATACTATGAAAGTGATGGTCTTGACGAGGCGATCGTTTTGACATATTTCCTGATCCTCGAATCGAAGTGTTGAGCTCCTAAAAGAATCCGATAAAAGATGGGAAATTTACGATCTTAGATCTTAGATCTTATCCATTCCTTGACGTTTTTGCTAGATCTTTTCATCGTAGAAAGACGGGGAAGCCGCCAAGATTGTTTGATGACAAGAATGACTCAATTTGGTGACCAGACCACCACTTTCTGAATTGGGGAAGTCGTCAAAATATGGATTTCGATCGCTGGAAAATATCACTTCTTATAAACTCAAAATACCGCCTCTTTAGTCATTTATTACATATGATGCTTACTTTGGATCGAAGCCCTCGACGTCATGGTTGCAACGAACCCGTTTTCAAGTCGATCCGAGTTCGGGGCTTTGTGATACGACCGTTTGATTGAAGGGATCTCCCTCTTAGAAAAATCTGCATCACATGAGTTTTCTTGAGCATCTTCTCTCTAGGATTTCTTCCATCTCAGGCCATGTCACAGGCCATGCCATATATCAAATTGTGCATGTCGATGAGACGAAGAACCTATTGAAATTTCGGCTTGATTAACCTTAAGATGGAGAAGTTATGACCTTTTGAAGGTGATCTCGAAATCATATTACACAATTTTCATAAACAAAAACTGGTTCACCGAGGGTGCACCAAAATAGTGTGTAACCTACCCTTTTTTAGTACGGTGCCTGCAGAATTGTCCATAAACTTTCGAATGAGCTGAAATATGATATATGAGGTTTTTAAGACCTTTTGAATCTAACAGACGTGGTCTGCATACTCATCTGAGGCTCCAATAATAGGGCTGTAGTTATGAGGTACCTTTTTAGCGTGTTAGGGGCCGAACTTGAAAACTGATTTTGCGTCTGATCCACCTTAACATCATCGAATCGTGATGAGACTTAGCAGATATTCTTAGGGAGTCGAGTGCTACCTTCACATGATTTTTAAGGCCCATCCAATGCCTTTCAAAATTCTTTCTAGATTCGGGTTTATTTTAACAGTGCTTCCGTGGTCTGCAAGCATTTTGGTACCCACGAACCTAGGTCACAGTTTGCTTCCTCCTTATTCGTATCGGAGATACAAGTGTCAAAAAATACCCTAAAACAATCATGTCATCATCATTACCATTTGGGGAAAAAGTAATGGTCCTTGGTTGAGATTTTCAATAAGTCCTACCTGTAGTACCCCGTGGATCAAGAGCATAAATTGTAGCAAATTCATTGACAATTTCCTATTTATGGCCCCATGTCATTAAACTATAGTTAGACCAAAACTTGGGAGCAAGAGCTGACCCCTCATTTGCATCTTTCTTACTCGGTGTTGGAGATAACACTGAAGAAACAACATTTGAAGATTTCATAAGAATACCATAAGAGATGATGGTGAAAATACCAAAAGGCAGAAATTCGTACCAGTGGTTTACAAAAATAATCTTCAATGAGGTATTTAAAAATAGAATATTAAAATCAAATTTAGTAGGGTGTGCAATATTGGCTACATGAAATGATATTGTTGATAAGTTGAATGATGCGGTAATATCAATCTTTCCAGAAGAGGATCATGCCTATATCAGTTTTGATACTATGCCCGAAGATATTCACAACTTATATCCTGAGGAATTTCTGAATAACCTAACACCAAGCTGTTTCCCTCCTCAAATGTTAAGGTTTAAAGTTGGTACACCGATTATATTATAGAGAAACATGAACCCAAAAGATGGTCTTTATAATGGAGCAAATTATTGTGTAGGGCATTCACTCAAAATGCAATTGAAGCTGAGATAATTGATAGCAAACACGCAGGAATATTGTACTCCTCTCAGGGATACCGATACTTACAATAGAAGATTCTACTAACTCAATAAAGTTCAAGAGGAAACAATTCCCAATTCGCCTTGCATTTCCCATGACAATTAACAAAACTCAAGGACAAACAATCCCCTCAGTTGAAATTTTTTTGGAGGATTATGTTTTTTCCCATGGTCAACTATATGTTGCATTGTCTAGGGGTACAACAAAAAAAACACAAAAGTGTACATTAAAGAATATTTATTGTATAGGCAAAAGGAAAATTTCATAAAGAATATCGTATATAAAGAAATTTACAACAATTCATAGATTCCCAGTAAAAGGGTATCTTAGAATGAGCTCAAAATAATTCAATTGTTTTATTATATCTATGAAAAAGTTATCTCATTCATATTATAGGATGGAAGATCGAGAGATACCACTCAGTCAGGTCTTTGAGTACAACAAACATGATCATGTAAATGCCAGATTATTACTTGCAAGGACAGAAACAAAATAACTCGATGATAGATCTGAGCAAAGACACATGAAACTGCTATTTATAGACAAAGAGGTAATCCACATGAAATATATGCACATGTTTTTTTTATATTATATTATAGTAGTGCATTCACAACTAATTACTTTGATAATTTGCATACTCAATATTAATAGGGAGTAGAAATCAAAGGAATTATATATTATAGAGACTTCAACCTCTTCACATCTGGGCTAAAGGAAAAACCGATATATAGAATAACTAACATAGTATTACAAAAGAGAAAGAAGGAGTATCATGTGTTACTAAATGAGTATGAGTTCACTACAACTCATCGCACAAAATCCAAGAACTTGACAATGATGTTGATATTCCGTATAAAAAGTTCTATTCATTTCTATCTATGTTATATATGTGATCATTCGTAAATGTAAATTCTTATAATCTAGGTTTGAAAATTTTAGAATACTACAAATTACACTGCCGCCATCCTTGCAAAAAAAGAGAAAAGGAATACCAACAAAGACAATAAAAGCGATAACCAATATGGTTATTATCGAGCTATAGAAGGTATGAGCAAAACATATATATTCTATCATATACTAATTACTGTACAAAGTAATAACACTTTATCAAAATTTATGTAGATCAAATACATCTTTCACAAGTCAAAGTGACAATATTGTATGTTGATAATGAGGTATGGTATCAAGGATGTTTGAAGTGCTTAACAAAAACTTCTCAAATTGGTGAAACAGAACATCATTGCTCAAAGTGCCAATTAGATAATGTCAACACAGGCTTCAAGTAAAATATCCATAAAATAAAATTATTATTTTTTAATTATATATAATACGAAAAAAACTAAGATACCACAAAAATTTTACAGGTATTGTATCAAATGTACTCTAATAGATGACATAGCCGAATTGAAAGTAACAATCTTTGTTAAAGAAGCATAACATCTCTTGGGTACAATAGTAAGATAACTTCACAGTCTTCAACAACAAGTGTATGCACTACATAGTTTATTACATCATATATATAATTCTTAGTTTTGCTTTTCATCACAAATAATATATTCCATAATACTTACATCTGAAATTTATGAATCCTTACACGCAAATATTGTAGACCATGTTCAACACGCAATACAGAAGATCCTGAACACAACATATTTTTGAAGTTTGTGCCACACTATATACTTTTTGAAATCAAACAACAGTGAAATGTGAGGTGACAAACATATCTGATATTTCAGAACAACCAAAGGCCGAAAGAAGACTACATGTACAAGAAGACAATAACATTTAATTCATTGCTTTTTCTTTTATTGGATCACATTTATAAGTCAACATTTTTATTATTGTTTCTATCAAATGCGCATAATATGGTTTTGACAGAAGAAATCGTGCAACTTACTAAAAATATGGTATTCATTATAAAGAAGTCATTTGCTATGGTATTGCTTATTTTCATATAATATCTAAAAAGTTTATCATTGTTAGAGTTATGGTACAATATTATTGTCAATTACTCATCATTCATAAGTTCATTATGTTACAAAAGATTACAAACAAAATCAATAATAATATAATATAGTTAGTTCAAATATATGAGAAAGTCGTGATTGTTTATTTTATTCTTATGTACAATGCACGTAATCAACTAGTTATAAATTAAGCAAAAAAAACATCCCTCTTATTATCGCGCCTCGTGTCTCTTTTCATTCAATTCTTATTCTTTTCTCCTCCAACATTTCTACACTCTCTCTCTCTTTTATTTCTCTTAATTTATTTTTACTTTCCATCTCTCTTATATTTTTCTATTTCTCTCTATCTATCCATCGTACATGTATGCAAATACATAAAAATATGTAACTCCTTTGGTTGTGTGATGACACATCATCTTCTCTTAATCTCTCCCACATTTTTATGTTAGCTTTCTCTCTCTCCATCCTACATGCATGCAAATATATACAAATAGGTAACTCCTTTGGTTGTGTGATGACATCTCATCTTCTCTCTCTCCCAATTAAAGCGAACTTAATTTATTCATCTTTTCTTCTGTCCCACGTTTTTATATTCTCATTCTCAATGTCTCTCTTTCTCCCTATATGCATGTAAAGGCATAAAAATAGGTAACTCTCTTTTAGTATGATGACACATCATATTCTAGGTAACCTTTTTTTTTAATGTGGTGACATTTTTTCCATCTTTTCTCAGTTTAAGTAATTCTTATCTCTTCAATTTAAGTAAATTCATCTCTCTCTCCATGATTTACTCTCATTCCCTCCCACATTTTTTTTCCCTTCCCACATTTCTCCCTCCCATATTTCTTTTCCTGTCCCACGTACCTCTCTCCCACATATCTCTCTCCCATCTTTCTCCTTAGTTTTTTTCCCCTTCCATAATTCTCCTACCCACATTACTCTCTCTCACACACACACATGCATGCCACAACTCTCTCTCTCTCTGTTCTCCCTCTCTCATGCATGCCACAACACACACTCTCTCTCTTCTCCCTCTCTCATGCATGCCACAACTCTCTCTTTCTCTTAAATTTTAACATGTGCTTTATACATCACAAATGTGATTATGCTAATTCTCTCCAAGGCAATCATATTTTTTTCCTCTACTTAGTTATGCTGATTTCCATTGTCTTTTGTATACTGCCAAGATTTTTTTTTCTTCTTCTTCTTCTTTTTTTTTTTCTTTTCTTTTCCAAGAATCCATCGATGAAGCACATCTACACACCTTAGCAAAAGCACGGAAGATGTATAAAGCAGCCTTGGCTACTTTGAGAGAGAACCTAGATGAGTCTTCATTTGGCTGCTCATTGGATATTAGTTCTTCGGTATTACTTTTACTTAGAAGTGTGTATAGTGTTTAATAAATAATTTTAATTGTTTATTTGTTGTACTTCTATATGTCCAATGAAGTTATGCAAGGCAATAATATTTTTTTGCTCTATATGTTGATTTCCATTTTCTTTCGATATTAGATATTGTTTGGATTTTTGTTTTTTCTTCATTTTTGTTTTTTTGGTTTTTCTTTTCCTTGAACCTATAGATGAAGCACAATTACAAGTCATGGAAGAAGCAAAAAAGATGTATCTAGCAGCCTTGGCTACTTTGAGAGAGAACCAAGATGAGCCTTCATTTGGCTACTCATTGGATATTAGAGTTGTTACTTTTGCTTAGAAGTGTGTTTAGCAATTAATGTAAGAACTAAATAATTTTAATTGTTTATCGTTTGTACTTCTATATGTGCAATGAAGTTATTCAAGGTGGTTACATAGATGATAAAATACACCCTAATAAAATGTAATAGTTGTCATGCTTGGACCCATGAAAAATTTCATGAAGATGAGTGAAATTACATCATCATCTTGCATTAAGCGAATTTTTATTTTTCTATGTGATACTCATTGTTTAATTCCAGGTATTTATTTTTTTTATATATGAATCATACAAGTGTATTTTTCAAAAATAATAATCTCTTGGTAATAAATATATTTAATATTACAATTGTAACTATTTAGTTATAAATACTAATAGTAACAAAAAATAAATTAGTTTTATTATAATTTTCATTAATAATTATTGAATTATTATAGAATATATCCTAATATAATACTACAGTTGTCCCACATTTTGTTCTCTATTCTTTCTTCACCAATATTCTCATGTACCTACTCTCTCTCTCTCCTAATGAATCAACTTTCTTAAAACAAATTCTCATATTTTTTCTCTCCTAATAAATCTTTTTCCGCCACAATCTCTCTCCTCACCAACATTCTCACATACCTCCACTCTCTCTCTTTCCAAATAAATCAACTTTCCTAAAATTTCTCTACCTCTTTCCCCCAAGTTTCAAAGCTTTTCTCTTTCATAACTTTAATTTATACATATTATACTTTATTTTCTTTTATATTTCAATGAAAACTTTTTTCTATTTAGTGAGTAGTTTAATGTATGATATAAAATGTAGCTTTCTATCTTACATAAATTTCTTTCATATATTTGAAATCATTAATATTATTTGCTTTCAATTTTAAAGAAATTTTTTTTATTTTGTGCAAAATTTATCCAATATATATTAATGAATGATATCATTAGAAATGCAAAAAATACAAATTATAGAGGTACTAACATAATTGAAATTATTTTGTAGCACCTCAAAATGCAAGTCACCTCAGTAACCAAAAAAATTAAAATTTATAGTTTTAATATAAGTAGTAATTGAAAAAAAAAAAAAAAAAAAACACTCTGCCAATTTTTTTTATTCACTTATGTTTTTCTTCTTCTATTTCTTTCATTTTCTATCTGTACTTTTTTAATAATTTTCAAAATTCAAAATAAAATTTAAAAGAAAAGAATAAAATTTTTACCCATCATAAAAGGAGGAAAAATAAATAATACCAACACTATGATTACTTTTAATGGAGATAGTTACATGTTTATTATAATTTGATTATACGTGTCATGTGACATATTTTGTATTTTCATATTCTCTAATTTTTAATAACTTGTAGTTATAAATGAATAATATATGTGCTTTTTATTTAAAAATAAAATTAATTATATTAAAAATAATAAAACTGAAAATATAAAAACAGAAAAATAATTAATAACAATGCAAATTATATTAGTTAAGAATATAGTAAAACTTATATTGCTAAATAAATAGATAAATAAGATAAATTTTTATTGTTTTTCTTTTTTGCATCTTTAGAGTTATTAATTTATCAAAATAATTATAACTTATAAATAAATAATAAATATTAATATAAATAAAACTAATTTAGTGAATGATAAAACGAAAAAGAAAAAAAAAACATAACAAGGAAGTTTTTGAGTTATGGTTTGACACATAAATAAGTAGAATGTATTAAATTAGAATAAGAGAAAAATATTCATATTTTTGTATTCACTATATTGTCTCTCAGTTATTTTTATCAAATAAGACCGGTAAAGAGGACTCTCTTCTCTCTATATATTAAAAGCTCTCTCTCTATAATTGAAAGTCCTTTTAAAATATTATTTCAAAATAAAAAATTATTTTTATAATTAATAATTAACATCACGTGCAACACACGTGCATATTACTATATATATATATAATGAGAAAGAGAGAGAAATAGAGAGTATACATTTGTTTATTATTATTTTTGTTTATTTGTGTTTGATATCTTTTAGGGATTTTTTTTGGTTGATTTGTCTATTCTCGTAAATATTTTTATTTGTTTATTATTTTGTAGGTATTAATACTGAATTCGTTATGTGTAATGATGCTATAAACATCTCTAACCGACTTTAAAGGTATTTCAAAAAAACTTTATTTATTTAATATTTTTTTATTTTTTTATAAATTTAACATCATACATATTATTACAAAATTTGCTGAGAATGAATCTCAAAGAAGTTCAATCTCAAAGAAGTTCTTAATTTTTACATTAACTTATCATGCTTTTAATTTTCCCCATAACTCATCATCTTGCTTTGTTCATAAATTGAATATGAAATTGAAATTATTGGCGAAAGTTCTTTGATTGAAAAGTAGATTATGACCAATTTTTAGAAAGTTCTATGCCTAAAAAATAGAATATGACCAATTTTCACATTTATTTTTATGAAGTTTTAGATATGGACATGGTTTCTACACGTCCAAGCCCGCATATGCAGAAATGTGTGCCTCTTAATAAATCTATTTTTGAGATGGATTTTAAGACTTAAATTTGAAGGATATGTAATCTCTAATATGGAGATCATGAATATAAAAAAATAAATAAATTTTAAAAAATAAAAAATAATAATTCTCGTAAGATAACATTTGGACTTTTAGTGTCTATTGTTTTTAGATGAAACACCTGCTTGCATCCATCTTTAAGATGTATGCTTTACACTTTGTGGACCGCATACGTACAAATGCGGTCCTGGCCGCAGACAACAATTTTCCGTTAGTTATATAAAAAATATTATATTGATACAATGAGATGAAAAAAAATATCTGAGGTACATTTACTATTTTTTTTGTGACAATCTGTTTCTTATTACTTTTATGATTATTTAAAGGATGTGGTTTCCATAAGGTTGCAACCTTAAACAATCCATTTACGGTGCACCTTCAAATTTTATCATAACATATAATTTTGATATAAAATATTCTTAAGATTATCTCAAACCTATTTTCATATCTAATTATAAAATTTTAAACTTCAAAAATGATTAAAATCAAATAGATCTATAAATATATGAAAATCTTGAAATGGACAATCTAGATAAAGTGTTGTAAGATGCACCATTTCTGGGACTCAAAATCCTTTTTGTTTTCATAGTCATCCGTCTCGATGTTGAGATGATCAATTAGAGGTATTTTCAATATTAAAACAACCTTTGCTCATGGATTTTTGACGTGCATCCGTAGTTCTACATTTTAAGGTTGCAACGTTATATAAACTTTTCCCTGATTTAAATTGCTTTATATATTTTATTTCTAATCGTAAATCCCTACACTTAATAGTTATTCTTAAAAATGCATAAGAAACTTTATATTTTTAATGGCAATGTTTTCTAACTCTTAAAATTTATTTTAACATTGTGAGAGGGTAACTAGTATCACTATTTCACAAGGCAAATTTTCCTATTAGTTAAGTGGAGTTAAGGGGTGGACAAATGTCATGACAATAAAAAAGGACCCTATTTCTATAGAGATTGTAGGACACATTCCTATATTTATGGTAGTGTAGACCATATTTTGTATCTCGACATTGTAGAGAGAGACATAGTATCATATTTGGTGGTAATCTATGAAATTGATCATTATCTAAGTTAATAAAAAGCAAAATAAATCCTAAATTCTTATAGCTTTCCGTCAAATTATATATGACATAAATTGTGTTTTTGTCTCTTACAATATCTTTTCTCAATTTTTGAGGAACATGAGAGCTTTTTAGAAAACCAAATTTGAGAGAGAGAGAGAGAGAGAGAGAGAATTTCTATACCCAATCATAGAATTTATGAAATAGACAAATTTCTTTTTAAAATTTAGATGATGAAAATAGAGTTAGAAAATAGCTAAGGAGATGAGATAGATGGAGAGAGATTCAAGGAGAAGATCTAAATAGGTAATATTGTACCGTTTTTTAAAGAATATATTTCTAAAGAAATGAATCTACCAACCCCATATTGCCTAATATCTATCTTTTCATTGCTTCCAATCTTTTTTCTCCAAGTAAAAAGTCCACGGGATATTTGATTCTTTAATATATAAATGGTAAAAACAAGATAGGGAGAGAAATTAGTAAGTGTTTTTTCCTTTTTGAATAAATATACGATATAAAATTTTCATTAGAGATGAAAACATTAGAGAGAAAGCATCTCCTATCGTATAACCTTGCGTATTTTGTTGACAAGTGTCTTTTTTTCTACTTTATTCATTTTTTTTATTATTTATGAGATAAGCATGGAAACACCTCTTTCTATTTCCTCTCACACTCTCTCCATATTTAAAACCACATTTAATATACATACAAATTTTTGTGGCCTAACTCTCTCTCTTTCCATATTAAAACCTATTAGATATGCATGCAATTTTTATGGGGATGATCCCAAATTTGATCTACATGGAAGCTCCACTTTTTATGGCTTCTCTCTTCACATTTACAACATAACCTTTTTCTCTCTCTTTTTTAGTTACCCTAGCCCCACTCTCTCTCTATCTATGTGATCTCTCTCCCTTTGGCTTTCAACTTGGTCTTTTTCTCTCAACTTGGCCTCTCTGCACATTTAAAATCTTATTAGATATGCATTCAAATTATTTGAAAGTGATCATTCATTAGAAAACCGTTTTAGATATTATCAAAACTACAAGAGTTGCCAAGGGTCTTTCAACTTGGTTTTTCTCTCTCAACTTGATCTCTCTCTCCACATTTCAAATACTATTAGATATGCATGCAAATTATTTGAAAAATGATCCTTCATTAGAAAACTGTATTAGATATTATCAAAACCACAAGAGTTGCCAAGGGTAATCATTGAGAGCATTGAAACAAAGTAATTTCCTGTCTGGTTAGAACTTTTCTTTTCTTTTTTTCTTTTTCCTTTTAAATATGAATAAACTTTTTAGAGTGACAAAAGTGTGATTTTCCATATTTATGGCACATATGATTTGAGCACTCTTATTGCATGAATGATATATATTGTGGCATTTTTAAATTCTTATAGTCATCTTGATATAGAACGATCATCATACCAATGCATTGCAAATGTTGTCCAACAAAATAATATTATCCTCTGTATTATGACGAGTTTTGTTTGATGTATTTTCATATTTCATTTTTAGGAGCAACACAGGTAATCCATAATTTTATTTAGGACTTTTGATGCATCTTAAAAATCCTTACTAAAATTTTACAATTTAAATTAGTAAACTTTAATTTAAAAATATTTTGTATTTTTTTTTTTTAGATTTATATAGCATCATTTAAAAATTTTAAATATAATTTTGTGAATTATTATGTATTTATAATTAATCATAGCCAATTTTTACTATTATTATAAATTTCAGAATGTTAAAAAATAATATTTTGTCTTTACCATGAAGTAGAAATTCAACTTATCTTTTAGGAATTTTTTAATAAATCTATATTTTATAGTGTGAAGTTTAAAATTTATATATATATATATATATATATATATATATATATATATATAGATAAAATTGTACTCAACAAATTTTTGACACTTATATACCTTTATTTTTTACATAAAGCATTTCTTTAGATAGGGTATTTTTTGCCATTAGGAGAGGTATGACATCATTCCCATGGGGGAATGACATCACCCACATAAAGCACACAATGGCGTTTAATACTTCATGTGGGTGATCTCACACCCGTCCTAATGACCAAAAATATCTATCTTAAAAAAATACTATGTACTAAAAAAAAAGGGGTATATAAGTGTTAAAAATATATTCATTACAATTATAAAATGCTCTATAGAGTGAGAACTTCAAAGTCTATAGAGTGAAATTATATTGCTTACAATTGTAAAAATTAAATTGACAAAAATATCCCTAAAGGTTTTAATTATAAAATGAGTACAATTATAAAATGCTCTATAGATACGATCGAAACGCATTTATTTTTCGGTCTATCTAGCCTTGGGGTGTCAAGTTATAATTGTTGGAGCAAGGGTATGTCACGCACAGATTTTTTGCATAAAATATTTTTGTGCGACCTTCCATCTATGATTTCTCTCACTCCGGTTGTCGGCTTCATCAATGACATATGTCTAGAGTTTGTACTTGTTGAGGAGCACCATATATCCGAATTTGGACTCGATCCGCCTTACATATGATGAGGTATGAGTGTGGCATGGTTGTCCCAGTTTTGAGAGAAGGTATTAGGTTTTTACTATTTTAGAGAATTAGTTTTACTTGCCCATCCTTGAATAGTAAATTGCCTACCAATTTTAGAAAAGTAGGACCTAGAGAAGTATGTTTGACATGAAACTTGCTAGTCACAGGTTTTTCAGCCTCCGAAGCCGTCTGTGGTGGTATGGAGATCATCTGAGATTACCTTTAGGGAGTTTTTCTTTGGTGTAGAATGTATATGCATCAAGCACAATACTCCAAAGCGTATCTTCTTCTTATCTCTTCGCGCCTTCACTCGCTCGGAGTGAAATTTTGGGAAGGAAACAGGGAGGTCAAATGCCACTCGTGTATACCTTTTTGAGGCCAAGATGATGCCTTTGGTTAGACCTCGATCTTGTCGGGTCATATGACCGTGCAGGGACCCAAATGTGTGGGTCGGACCCGAGTTCGCTCTCTTGGAAACCGTAATGTGTGAGGTGCACGTACGGGCAGGTGCCAACTAATGAGAGAGAATTATGGGGTGTGAGGTGGGACCTACCTCACGATGGGTTCGTGCATGCTCGCACACTTTGCAGTTGCCCTCTTAGATCACGATGGAAAGCCCCCCGAGCCTGAGGCTGGTTTGGCTCTAGCTCCCTTACTCGCACTATGCAGCTCACAAACACATATGCATAAGATTGCCAGACAAGTCGGTCAGAAGACCCCGACTTATCGTTAGATGGCTATATATGTAAAAGGTGGGGTGTGGGGAAGACAAAAGACTATTTGTAAATTTGATAGCCTTCTGACGCCATCTCGACAAACAATCTTATGTAAATAAATGAAAATATTTCTAGAAGATGATTTATGTAGTCAAGAGAGGGATATCATGATAATGGGGGAGGTACAATAAGGGTAGAGGGAGTTGATGGTCAAGGAGAAAAGAGGGAGGAGCTTATGAGAGATAGATGAGGAAAGAGTGTAAGAAGACGAAGGGAGAAAGAGGATGAGAGAGAGAAGAAGAAAAAATAATAGAGGAGGAGAGAGAAAGGGACGAACGAGAGAGGGTGAGGAGAAAAGAGAGAAAGAAAGAGACTGAGGTAGAGAGAGGGTGAGAAAGAGAGAGAAGGGAAAAGAGAGAGAGAAAGAAAGGGAGAGAGAGAGAAAGAGAGAGTGCGGGAAAGAGAGAGAGAGCAAGAGAAAGTGAGAAATTGAGAGAGAGGGGAAGAGAGAAGGAGACAGAGAGAGAGTGAGAGTGAGTGAGAGAAAGAGAGAGAGCGGAAGGAATCAAGGGAGAGAGTGGGATCAAGAGAGGGAAAGAACGAGAGAAAAGACGAGAGGGAAAGAACAAGAGAAAAGGCGAGAGGGAAAGAACGAGAGAAAGGGCAAGAGGGGAGCGAGAGATAGACAAAGAGAGCGAGATAAAGAGAGAGAAAGAAAGAGCGAGGGAAAGAGAGAAAGAGGGGGGTCGCAAGAGAGGAAAAGCGAAAGAGAGGTCAAGAGAGAAAGCAAGAGAAAGAGAGAGGGTAAGGGGGAGAGAGAGCGAGAGAAAGAGAGGGCACAGGGAGAAAGAGAGAGAGAAAGAGAGAAAAAGAGAGAGGTCGAGGAAGAGATAGAAAGCGAGAGAAAGAGAGAGAAAAAGAGGGTAAGAGAGAAAGAGAGAGAGAATGAGAGAAAGAGAGGGCGAGAGAAAGAGAGGGGGATCGAGTAAGGAGAGGAGGGCCCGACCGGGTAAGGAGAGGGGATAGAGAGAGGGAGAGGGGCGAGAGAGGGAGAGAGGAAGAGAGAGAAAAAAGAGAGGGCAATCACTAGCCCAATTGGGTAGACAGAGATAAAGAGAGAGAAAGTGAGGAAAAGCGAGAGGGGGCCGATGGCTTAGCTGTCAACCCGATTAGGTAAAGAGAGGGGGAGAAAGAGAGAGAAAGGGGGAGAGAGATAAGAAAGAAAGAGAGGGGTCCGACAGCGTAGCCACCAGCCCAATTACGTAAGGAGAGAGAGAGAGAGAGAGAGAGAGAGAGAGAGGGAGAGGGAAGTAGGCCGGCCTGGTTGGGTAAGAGAGAGGGAGATAAGAAGAGAGAGGGAAGGAGAGAGAGATGGAGAGAGGGAGAGAGAAGAGGAGAGCGTGGAGATAGAGAAAGAGAGAGGGGGAGAAAGAGAGAAAGATAGAAAGAAAGAGAGGGAGAGGGTGGTGGGCTAGCGGGGCAAGAGAGAGGGAGAGGGGGCGAGACAAGGGAGAAAAAGAGGAGAGGGGGAGAGAGAAAGAGAGAGGGGGGAGAGAGAGGAATGAGATAAAGAGAGAGGAAGAGAGTCGGGCCAGTTGAGCAAGAGAGATGGAGAGGGAGAGAAAGAGGGGGGAGAGAGAGATAGAGAATGAAGGAGAGGAGGAGAGAGAGAAGAAGAGAGAAGGAGAGAGGGAGTGGGGACATCAGCTCCTGGTTGGGTGAGAGAGAGGGAGAGGGAATGAGAGAGAAGGAGAGGGAGAATGGAGAGAGAGAAAGAGGGAGAGAGAAGGGAGGAAAAAAAGGGAAAGAGAGAGAAATGGTGAGGAAGAGAGGGTTACCTAGTGTGGCCTTTGAATCCGGCCGGGGGCTAGGTTGGTAGTGAGATATTCCAAATAGGGAGTGAGGGGTTTTAGGGGTAGTGGTTTATGGGGGAAAGCTTTCTCCCTCCTCTTTTTGGGTGAAAGGGGTAGAGGAAAAATATTGCAAGCCAGCGAAACTCAAGCCAATTTCATTGATTTTAGAGTTTATGGGAAAAGTCTCATTAGCCTTTTTGAACTTAGAGTTACAAAAGACCCCATGAAATAAGGGTGGAAGCACAAACTAACCTAAATTGTTGAAAAATACAGTTTTTATGATTTAAATTTAGATCCCGTTTTTGGGGCAAAATGACCATTTTGCAACTACCCACAACCTTAGAAATGGAAAGATAGTCCACAAAAAGGGGTCATGGGCTATGGTGATCATTCGGGGCTCATTTCAGGCTCTTCCGCCAACCTCCCAGTGAAAAGAATACCGCGAAAGTGATGATCTCAGCAAGGCGATTGTTTTGACATATTTTTTGATCCTCGAATCGAAGTGTTGAGCTCTTGACAAAATCCAATAAAATATGGGAAATTTTTGATCTCAGATCTTGTCCATTCCTTGACGTTTTGGCGTGATCTTGCCATCTTAAAACGACAGAGAAGCCCATGATCATTTTGGTGACAAGAATGGCTCGATTTAGTAACCGGACCACCACTTTCTGAATTTGGGAAATTGTCAGAATATGGATTCCGATCGCCAAAAAGTACCCCTTATTGTAACCTAAAAATATAGCATTTTTTGTCATTTATCACATATGATGTTCACTTTAGATGAAAGCCCTCGACGTCACGGTCGCAACGGACCCATTTTCAAGTCTATCGGAGGTCAGGACTGCGTGATATGACTGTTTGATCAAAAAGATCTCCTTCTTGCAAAAATCTGCAACATATGAGAATTTTCTAGAGCAACTTCACTCAAGGATTTCTCCCATCTTAGGTCGTGTCATGGGTTGTGCCATATATCAAAACATGCGTGCTGACGAGATGAAGAACCTCCTGAAATTTGGGTACGATCCGGCTTAATATGGAGAATTTATGGCCTTTTGAAGGTGATCTCGAAATCATAAGACACAGTTTCTGTAAATGCAAATTGGTTCACCGAGGGTGCACTAGAATAGTGTGTAACCTACCCTTTTTGGGTAAGTTAGCCACATAATGGTTTAGAAGCGTCCGAATGAGCTGAAATTTGATATCTAAGCGTTTTCAGACCTTTTGAATTCAATAGAAGTGGTCTGGTGCTCATTTGCAGGTGCCGGTGATAGGGATGTAGTTATAAAGTGCTTTTTCAGCATGTTAGGGGCTGATTTTGAAAACTGGTTTTGGGTTTGATCTATCTTAACATTGTCGGACCACAAGTAAACATGGTGGGTATTCTTAGGAAGTCAAGTTCTACCCACACATGATTTTTGGGTCCCATCCATTGCCTTTAAAAAATTCACTCCAAATCAGGGTTTATTTGAACAATGCTTTCGTAGTCCGGAGGGATTTTGGCACCTGCAGGCCTAGGTCACATTTAGCTTCATCTTTATTTGAACTGGAGATACAAGAGTCAAAAAATACCCTATATAGCCTTAGCAATGGCTCTTCAAAATTAGGGCATATTCCTCTCGGGCTTCCATTGTCCCTAAATCAAATTTGGTGCTTATGGGCTATGGTTGCAAGCGCCTCGTCTTTTATTCATATGGGGGAAGAGGTGCTCCAAAAATGCGTGCCAACAACTATTACCTTCAAAAAAAAAATTTGATTGCTTAAAGCAAAATTATAGCAATGGAATTTGAGAACAAGAAAGAAAATTGTCCAAGTAGATGCTAAAGGATTACCTCCAGTGGACTTGATACACCGCACACCAACTCTTCTCCAACAATGGTACTCAATATCTTGATCTTTGTTTGAGTCTCAGAAAATAGGAAGCCTTGACTAAATCCTTCACTCAAAATACGAGAGCGCAAGTAGTAGGATATGGCCTCTAGTCACAAGCTTGGGGTGTGCCCCTTATATTTGATATACTAGGGCGTCCCCGCTTTTTCCTTTTTTTTTTCTATCTTTTGGAGAGTATGAGAGTAGAGAGAGGGTGGAATTCCACCTTAGGAAGAAGAGAGAGAGAGAGAGAGAGGGTTTATAACTTAGAGGCTAGGGTATCGAGAATGACTCCCAATGTGAATTATTTATAACTCAGAGGCTAGGGTTTTGAGAATAAGGGTTAGCCATCATTATAGAGATTCAATCTTAATCATAGATAATAGGTGAACTATGGGTTAGGTATACAACTTTTAGATCAGCTATCATGATGAAAAAGAATGTACTAGAACCTTATCCCTTAGCTTCCTTAACCTAATCCCATCAAATATTTGTATAGAAAGAAATTATACATTTACTTATTTAATTTCAATCAATCTCTACACCTTCCACATCCCTTTTAATTTCAAATTAACTTGGTGGCTTCATTGACAAGCCACACAATAAAGGCAATAAGAAATAAGTGGGGCGTCCGACACATGGTGGGCAATATGGGCCCCACGTCCTTGCCTAATCAGCTCATTTGTGGTTGGCCCTAATCATTTTTGGGCTGGCACAATATTAAGTGAATTTTAAAATAAATAAAATATTTTTTTAATTAAATCCTAGCTATTTTATTTTTCTCTTTGATTTAAATTCCTAACTAATCAATTTCAGCTCTTTTAAAATCCTTTTTAATGAAATAAAATATCTAGAGCTATCTAAAAATAATTTAACATAAAATTAATCATTTTAAAATTATTTTGATGGGAACTGGATCCAACTATGTTAAGAAAAATGTGAATATACTGATGAACTTTGTCTCTATTGGTGACCATGTCCCACACTCACTTTCTCAAACTGGCCCAATAGCTCCTATGGCCGACAATTCATTGTAGGAGTTCATGATTAGACTATCAAAGCCAATTAATAGGTGATAAGAACATAGTCATATAGCCCATAGATTGCAGGTTCCCCCTAAGGACAAGTCTAGGTCACATAGACCTATGCACACTTATCGTGATTGGTGCATCGGGGTTGTCTCTCCTATATGTACATGTCACACCCTCAGTATTGTCTGCTTCTCAATACCATTGTCATATGTACATGTTGTGTGATGGTCATAATGAGGATATAGCCCTTGTCCCTTTAGGCCCTCCAATAGCACATAAGGATCATACAATCCCTTGGCCAACCACTCTAGGATCTCTCTGACCTCATCAAGGACTAACTCTAAATACTTTACGGTTGTACTTCATGCCCAGAGATAAAAGGTTTTAAACTCATCTTAGCCTAGTTCGTTAAGCCTAATTTGGGTTTCGACATCAATATTGCCATCTTTGGTCCTTCTAGGCCACAATTCTTTGGTCCCTCAAGACCGTACTCCCATTGGAGTTATCATATCACTATAGTTATAGATTTGTATGCTCTCACAAGTCCTTTAAATGACTACATAACCAACATACCATACAACCTACCTCCTAACGGATCCTAATTTTTCAATTTAGATTTTTATTTGATCACAAACTAAATGAATTTATCAAAGACTACTCAAAATTATTTATAATGATTTCTGAGAAATTTTAGAAATTTTATTCTGAGAAATTTTAGAAATTTTATTTTAAGTAAAAATGGCCCACATATTGTGGATAAGTGTGTTGTGCAAATTAGGGTTTCAACCACGTGTCAGTATAAATAATAAGAACTAGAATAGGTTTTCAAGGCCTCAAAATGCTACGTGGGATAACTTATGAGTTATGGCCATTTAAGGCCTTGACTTCTCCGTTCATAATGGTTCTTGGTCATAGTGAGAGCGAATTGGAATATTGCATCAGCTAGATTTTAGTGAACTAAGATCTAAAAATTCGAAATACCCTGACTCATGAGGCAACTCCAAAGGGCCTGATTTAATATCGAGAGGTTTGATGATCTCCTCTAGTCAGGGTTGATTTGAGAATGCCACATGAATATATAAGCCAGGGCATGAGAGATAAGATAAAAAAATCGATAGAGCAAACATGTGAGATGAAGCCCCATGTGAGCAGAATAGGCATGAGAGAGCATTAGCCTAAATCCCTAATAATTCAGTTTAATCACAACATGTGCATTGGACAATTATAGTGGGAAGCTATTATGATAAAGTAGATTTGCTTGATAAGAACTATGCACATGTGTAGAGAAAATATCCCCATGTAGACAAAAATACATGTCCGTGGGGGTGCAATTGTAATCCACTAGACATCTGAAATCCAGACCATCTATTGGGTTATCTTTAGTAAACCAAACATGTGCCTTTGCAGAGACTGTGGAATATGGGTTCGTTGGACTCGAGAAAATGGCTTAGGGTTCTGAAGTGAGTGGTTGGGGCTTGATTTTCTCTAGAATCCTCGTGTTGGGCCCTGGGAGAAATTCCTCTCTCAAACAACCACAGAAGGCTCGCGCGCGTGACACTTTGGGTGACGCAAGTGCGCGTGCTTTCTCGAGCGTGGATAGGCTCCCAACAAAGAGAGAGATTTTATGACGGGAGAAGGTCAATTTACCGAACTCGTCGTTGTGGGTTAATGGGACACGTTCGAGCAGCTCGCCCTCTTAGATAAGTCACGAAAGCCCTCCGACTGTTCACCAGTGTGGTTTGGTCAGGGACTCTCTTCAAACGCTACTATTCTTCGTCTCCTTTCTCACATTCGGATTCTTAATGGATGTCTCAGTGCTTCTCTCTTAAGTTGACTCTGTTCCAATTATCTTCTTTCGAATGATTGGACAGCCGAGTGAGGGATTTCTATGGCTTGGTCGGACTGTCAGGGAAAGGAGGGGTTAGCAATGGCGAACGTGGTTTGATCCTTTTTGGTTTGTTCATGCCCGCGAGGCTCTGGATAGGCATGGTATTGCATCCTTGAGAGAAGGGAGAGAAAGTTCCTAGAACGTTTGGTGTTTTTAACAGAAGGGAGGTGTGTGCCCGGGCGGTCGGGGGTATTTCTCCACTCCATGGGACCCTAGGGTTAAGAGAAAAGACAAGCAAAAGCAAGCATAATGCCTCTTCTTTATTGAATTGCAATCCCTTTTTACTGACCTGAGCTTGTTTATATAGAGTTCTCACCAAACAGGGGTGGATACTAAAAAAGTAAGCCTAAATATGATTAAAAGCAATAAAATAAAGTCTCAAAATTGGGTATAATGACCAACATTCCCTTAAACGCTTTTGTGGAAATGACAGACTTGTCCTTTCTTGAGGAGGCCACCGCCATTGTCAAACTTTGAGAGCTCTTTCCGAGTACTTGCAGCATGAGTTCGTTCGATGGATTGTTATATTCTTGACGTTCGTTTTCTTGTGATCGTTTTGATCTCTTTTGATCGTGTTGCAGCAATCTCTTTCATGAGGGAAGGAGTCCGGTTAGTTTCATGAACTCTTCAATGGTTTCTTTCCAAATCTGTAGTGTTTCTACATTGATTGCGAGCCTGGGGAAGGTCTTCTCAGTGTTTTTGCAACAGGTTTAGTTTGTTTTTTGGTTTTTGTTCTGTGATATTCTTCGACTTTCCTAGAGATCATCGGAAAAGGGATTCCAACGACTAGGGATTTTGTTTTCTTCTATTTTGTTTTGCATGCCGCCTGTTGTGTTGACTTGGGTTCTTTCTTGAGGTTCCTTTTAGTCGTAGTTCCTACATGGCTGAGTTCTCTGTGAGGGCTAAGGTGCCTTTCTGAGGATTTCGACGTCCATGAATATAGGCCATCTCTTCTCCCTTCATAAGGTAGAATTGTTTTCACGTTTACACGTTAGGAGGATGATGTCACTGAGGGTTCATCGGCGTCTGCGGCTTCGGCCACTCTTCTGCTGCAGGGGAGGAGTCGTGAACTCATCGAGGAATGGCAGGGAATTTCCATGGCCGTCGACTGGTTTGGTGAGGTTGTACAGCGAAAGAGTGCCTTTGCCCTACTTCGTGATGGTCCGGGCTTAGCGCTGCTGGGTTGACCCAGTTGAGCCCGAGCGCACTTCTTTTTTGAAGATGACGATAACAGTTGTTTGCGTGTCTACCCAGTTCCTATGTACACAGTGACGGCATAAGACTTTTGTTTCTCTAGACGTGCTGGCGCTTTCCCTTGGTCATTCAGGTTCAAGGCTTATTCTCGGCTACTGTTCCTGTGCGACGATGTCTTGCATGTCGCATGACTAGGTAGTAGCGGGCTCTCTCCTTTATTTTGCTTGAGGGACTAAGGTACGTCGAAAATGGCATATAACAACTTGCCTCAACGAATGCTGTGTCTTGAGAGGAGCGAGAAGTACAATATTCAGAAAAGAAAGTAATTTTTTATGTTGAAGTTCATCGTTGGAATCCTTACTAAGACGCCTTAGGTCCTATCTCGTAAAAAGGACTTGCACCTTGGATAGAAAGTCGAAGAGCCTTTGGCAGGCGCGTGAGCTGCTTTGCAAGATTGGGGATTGTCTGGATAAACAGGGTACCTCTTGTGGTTCCCATCCTACCGGGCCCAGTCGGAGGCTTTTGTGTGGCTTATCCCGAAAAGTCTGGTCCAGTCGATAGGGAGAGTTTTCAAGGCAATCGCTTCGGTGAGACTTCACCCTGAGTTTTTGGCGAGAGGTCTTACTCCGGCTTAGCAATCGCGGGCCCTTCGGGGGGTGGCGTGACTTTTCCTTTCTCCTTTTTTTTTTTTTTGGATAGGCACTAAGGCTAAAATTTTTTGGAGTGGGGCTGGGCCGGATATTTTTGAAGAGTGGTTTGGACTTTTGACACTGGGGCCGGAGATTTTTGAGATGTGTTTTTGGATTTTTAACGCAGGGGCCAAGAATTTTTTAGAGTGACGATGGGCCTAGATTTTTTGAGGTTGTGCTGGCTTGGAGATTTTTTAGATCTGTTTTTGGATTTTTGGTGCTGGGGCAGAGAATTTTTGAAATGTGTTTTTGGATTTTTGGTACTGAGGCTGAGAATTTTGGAGGAGTGTTTGGATTTTTGGCGCTGGGGCCTGGAATGTTTTAACGTGGGGTTGGGCCGGAGGATTTTGGAGTGACGTTGGGGCCGAAAATATTTTGAGGTGGCATTGAGCTGGAGATTTTTGGAGTGACACTGGGGCCGGAAATTTTTTGAGATGGCGCTGGGCCGGAGATTTTTGGAGTGGTGCTAGGGCCGAAAATTTTTTAAGGTGGCGCTGGGCCGAAGAATTTTTTAGTGGCTTTGAGGCCGAAAATATTTTGAGGTGGCACTGAGAGGAAGATTTTGAAGAGTGTTTTGGACTTTTTCCGCTGGGACCGGAGATTTTTGAGATGTGTGTTTGGATTTTTTACGTTGGCGCATAAGATTTTAGAGAGTGGCACTGCGCCGAAGATTTTTTAGAGTGGCGCTGGGCTGGAAATTTTTGGAGTGGCACTGGGGCCGAGAATTTTTTGAGGTGGCACTGGGCCAGCGATTTTTTGAGGAGTGTTTGGATTTTTGTCGATGGGGCCTGGAATGTTTTAGAGTGGCTCTGCGCTGGAAGTCTGTGAGGCAGCGCTGGGCTGGAGATTTTTGGAGTGGCGTTGGGGCCAGAAGTTTGTGAGGCATGTTTTTTGGAATTTTGGCACTGAGGCCAAAGATTTTTCAGAATGGCACTGGGCCAAAGATTTTTTGAAGGAGTGTTTGGATTTTTGACGCTGGAGCTTGGAATTTTTTAGAGTGACACTGGGCCGGAGATTTTTGGAGCGGCGCTGGGGTCGGGAATTTTTTTAGGTGGTGATGGGCTAGAGATTTTTGGAGTGGCGCTAGGGCCGAGGATTCTTTTGAGGTGTGACAAGTGAATGGAAGATGTCGTTTCCTGATGATGTAGTACTTTTGACTTCCTTGTTTGCTCCAAGTGACCTTTTCGGGTTTTCACTTGGAGTAGAAATGGTGTCACGATGGTGGTTTTCACTGACGTCATTTTGTTGAGGTGCTTTTACCCGTGACTCTCGGGTCACGTCCACCTTTGATACCTTTCCATTTTTACTGATGGCACCCTTTCGGGTTTTCGCCATGCTCAGATTTTCTTACAGAATTACTCTTACTCATGGCTTCATGGCCATCCCCGTCAGTCATTTTTTTTTTCCTTTTTAGAACTTACCACAGCAGTAAGAACCATGGGAGGAGAGCAAGTATGGAAGGCCTTAGTCTAGTTGCTTGCTTTTGAAGGTACACTACTCGAAGGCGACACGTGGTCGGAGGGGATGATGGGTTATGAAAGGATGCGACAGGTCTTCTCTTGGTGAGGTAACATTCAGCAGGTGAAGCAGCATGAGATCTGCCTTGTGATCTGGTGATAATGGTGCTTGGTAGGCATGATGGCGAAGACGTTGACTGTTGAGGGATTGAAGAGTTGTTTGACAACACGTGTTGATGTAGTTGTACTAGGCATCTCCTGGGAAATTGTGAGCCCACAATTCCTCTATAAAATGAGTGAGCCCACAATTCCTCTATAAAATGGTGAGCCCGCAATTCCTCTATAAAATGGGCCGTGAATATTTGGACTTGGCCATCCCTTTGGTGGTGAAGATTGACCAAATGAAGAATTTGGTCATGTCTGTGGTTTGGTGCTTGGATAAGCCACCTGTTATAACAAGAGGGGTGTCATGTTCTAGCTTTCTTTGGATGACGCCACTTTTCACCTTCACTTTTTTGCAAGAAGGAACAAGGAGTCTTCTTTGGTTTTTTTAAGGCCTTGCTTAGAGAGAACAAGGTTGCTCCTTGGAGATGGCTGCTAGCTTAAAAAGGGCCAGCTTCATGGCTCGCACTAGGGAGGTCCTTCTATCTAGGTATTCCAAGTTGTCTTTGGAGCGAAGGATCCTACCCTTGTGGAGTGATCTCTTTTATTTTATTTTTTGGTGTTCGATTCCTTTTCACGAAGAATGATCGGTCGTTTGTGCCTTGAGGAAATCGAAGCATCTTTCACAACCATCTCATAGAAATAGTTCTTCTTTCTGATAAAGGGCCATCTCAAAGATGGTTTCATTGTAACAGAAATTTGTACTTCCCTTTATCTATGAATAAATCCTCTTTCTCTTTGGTTTGAGTCCTTCTTTCTTTTAGTGTATTTTCTCCATGTTCCTTCCCTGTCGAATTCACTTTTTTTTTTTTTTTTTTTTGGGGGGGGGCATGATTTGCCTTGCTTGGATGGCCCGGATGCCTCCTTCTTGAGTGAGCAGTGCGAGGAACGAAGTTCCCCCCGCTTGTGAGTGTATAAGTGTGTGCTGAGACAAGTGATGTGTTTCCAGGGTAGTTCGGAATTTATTAAAGAGTAAAAAGAGTGTTGCATACCTAGACTGTCGGTTGACTCGGTATGGGTGCGCCGTATTTCTAAGGCGTCATGCGAGAGGGATAATCGTGATTTGGGTTAGCAGCGCGCTTTGCGTTAACGCGGTGCTTTTAATTACTGCATGGCTGCTCTCCTCGGGATAAAAGCACTACCGTACCCCTGGACTGTGAGACATTTCACACGTGTGACACTTTGTGAGCCCCATTTTTTTGGGACATTTCGCCTTCGTGTGTGGCTCGATGTTCTTCCGTGATTGGGGCATGTGTCCTATAGCCAGCTTCTGAGAGATTCCCCTCCCCGTTCGTGATTATAAGATGGTGAGGGACATTCCTCAGTCTTTCACCAAAGTTTTTTCACCATCGACCCAGGATGCTCAGTTCCTATTTTCCCTTCTTTCTCGCATTCTTATTGCATCCTTGCCTCTTATTTTGTTTTGTCCTTTATTTTCACGCCTTCCTTTCTTTGCCATCTTTTTTGAGAAGGACATATTTGGTGGTGCAAGTTCTCGGCGACAATGGTTGATACGAGTTCAGTCCCTCCTCCTGATAGGGCTTTTCGTTTCTTTTAGATGTGCTTGCCTTTCTTGGTTTTTCTTCTTAACCTTCTATTCGGCAGGCATGCTTATCCCTTCTTTCTCTTATTTCTTTTAACAGTGCAGATCCTTGATGTGAACTAGCTCCCTCGCGTCGGCGAGTTAGGGTCGAATCTCTACACTGGGGTATCTTTGGCGAGGGGTGCTTCTTTGGGAGAGCTTGTGCGTAACCAAGAGATCATGGCCCTCTCGCATGACCTTTGCAGGAGAGAACGCAAAGCACCATTTGTGCGGGGATGCGGATGAGGAGCCCATCAATCAGAGAGATGGCGTACCTATTTATCATGCTCTGCACAGGCACTCTCCTTCTGACAAGAGTATGCCTATTAGGGAAAAGGATGCTGGCGAAGCCCAGTCTTCAGTGGGCTACAGGGGCTCTTCGTTTTGAAGGGAAACACCAGTACCTGGCCGGGCACTTGAACGTTGGATGTGTTGGACTCTTTCGCCAGTACTTTGAAGGAGTGTGGTCTAGCTGCGGCATGTCCATGCTCAACTGGCTACTCTGACCGATGGTCAAACACCATTAACGCTCTCCTGGAGACATGGTGTTACCATACCAATGATTGGCTTTTGCAGGAGGGTGAGGCAGGAATCACCCTGTTGGATTTGTATTTTGTGGGTGGCCTTCCATTGCTGGGAGAGGAGTATGAGGAGTTTGTCCCCAGCAATGGGGTTATTTTTGGGGGTAAGCCCATCAGGGGTAAGCGGGCTCCTTCGAATCTCAGTGAGCTGTTTGAGATTTATCAACTGCTGTACTTAGAGTCGTGTGCCAGAACTGGTGGGGTACATTTTAAAGCATGGCGAGATTACTTTCACGATAAACACCAAGAGGGTGAAGACGTAGGTTCAAGCATCTCGTGGGCAGACGAGTCTCAGCGGGTGGCGACAATCAAGGCTTCAAAGAAGGAAATTGCCCCTCTGAGGAAGAATGTCCAAGACAGAGTATACCTGGCTGCCTACTTGGCCCTCGTCCTGTGCAAGTTTGCTGTTTTGGGGGCGAATGGCTATGTCCTTCGGCTTGCTTGCTTCTATACGGCATGGATGATGGTGCAGGGCACTAGCTTTGCACTGGCCCAGCCGATTTTATGCAGCATCTTCCACGGGTTCGGGACAATTGCTCGTGGAAAAGTCCCTCTGAAGGGCAATAACGACGAGGTCTTCCTGGGTTAGGGTCTCTCGGGGTGCTTCACCACGAGCTTCCCGGTGCATTATGCTTTCAGGTGGCTTTCTGCGTATTTTCTCGGGGCATACGAGCTCACTTTGAACCTCAACACGGCAACATACCCGCATATGCTGAAGATTGCTGGGATGAAGGCTTTGGTAAAAAAGCCGGATGGAGGTCATGAACTCCTGACTGATGCATCCTTCTTTACTCGTGAGAGGCCTTTCCCTGTCGGTGGCCCCTCCAACAATATTGTTATCGATGCTTTTGGACTTGCGCTCAATAAAGCGGTTACCGAGACAAGAGAGGCCATGTACCTCATAACTGTCGGAGACTGCATCCTTCCGTTTAGGGGAGTGGGATGCAAGAAGTTGGAGGGTTACTTCCCTCATCGTTTTGTGTGCTAGCATGGCCTAGATCAAGGATGTTGTGCTGTCATTTCTTTCTCAAAGAAGTATGGGAAGAAAGGGGCATTACATGATCATGAGGCCCTTGGTGCGAGTCGCAGGGTCTGGACTGACCTCAACTTGCGTATGGCTTGGTAGACTTGCCTTTTTCTCGTTGGACCGAGCAGGTTTGTGGTTCGCCACTACGGTCGTGTGGGGTAAGTGGCCGCTGGCTACTGGCTACTGGCGATGGTGGGATTCCTCTAATGCAGACTATTGGGGAGTGGCTCACCCTTGGCAGGCTGACGGTGGCTCCAGATGTGACGGCAGGGCTACAAATTCTTTGTTCCCCCCTCCTTTCTCTATTATTTTTTGCTTGGATCATTACTCTACCAATTGGCAGGAGCTGGTCAAGCCTTGTTCACTGAGCGGGGATGAGGAGGGGATGAAACTGCTTTCTTTGAAGAGGAGGACACGGTCCTTTTTTTATGACCTAGAAGCAATTTTTGGTTGGAGCGAAAGGGGTGTGCACCCGTCCTGCGAAGAAGGGCTTGCCCCGACTCTGTCTAGTCGGATTGAGGGTCAATATCATTCTGGCTCATCTGTACAGGCTAGTCATACTTCGAAGCCCCCTTCTTCCATTAAACCCAAGAACACTCCTCCCAAGGAGAGGGAAGATAGGGAGAGAGAGAGAGAGAGACAAAGGGAGAGCGAGGGAGAGAAAGAGAAAAGGTAAAAGGGGGAAAGATCCTCCGCCCATCCCCTCTTCTTGGGAAAGAGGGAGTCAATCGGATAGGGAAGACTTGCCTTCGGTAATGGTGTCTTCAATGTCATCCCATGCGAGGTGAACTCGGTCAAGGGCTCGTAGAGCTCCAGACTCTCCTTCTGCCGCATCTCCTTCAGCTCTTACAACAGTACTGCGGCCGGCTAATAATTGGCCTGGGTGGCCGAGCTCACCCTTGGTTTAGGCCGTGACTCGAGAACACCCACATCAAGGGCTGAGACCGGCGTGACTTCTGCCGCTAGCAGCCATGTTGTCTCCTGCACGCCCCGCGGTGTCCGTTCTACTTGCTCTAGAAGCTACACAGGAAGAAGTGAGAATCTTGAGCGCTCATCCTTCTGGTTCACCGGTGGCACAATCCTCTGATTCACCCGCCTCGGGAGGGCCTCTGGGAAATAATCCTCTTGGGTTTTGCACTGCTTCGGATGCTATGACACCCTTTGCCTCTAGGGTGCTTGATGTGCTTCCTCTTGACGTGATTGGCTTTTCTAGTGCTACGCGGCTGTCTTTCAGCTCTAAAGTGTTCATGGTGAAGAGGATGCTTCATTCAGGTCTTCAGGAGTTAAAGGGGTGTTCTTTGTCGGATCTTGGGGAAAGGATGGAAGCTTTCAAGGCTTGTGTGTCCAACTTGAGGGGTGCGTGGCCCGACGGAGAAATCTTCGACCGTCTCGATGGGTTGTTGCAGAACCTTAGTGACTGGGGAAGTGAAGCTCTTTCATGTGAAGGTGCATCATAGGCGTCTTTTGAGAGGCTCTTGGGTACCCTGGAAAAAGATCTGGCTAACCATCAAGGCCTTGTTCGGCAGCGCACCCAAGAGCGGGCTCAGCTTGTTTTGGAACGGGACTCCTTGTCGGAGGAAATCGCAAGTCTTTCGGGGGAGCTCGAGACTATGAAGGCCGAGATGGACGAACTAGAAGCTTGGGTGGACTCACTAAGTTCTCGTCAGGATTTCAGCTGGGAGGCCTTACAACAGCAGTCGAGCGAGCTAGACAGCTGGATTCTGATTATGCGGCAGTTGTTGACTTGGTTAATTTGACTGCCCAGAAGATCTCTGGCCTTCAGGAAGAGAAGTGAGTCATGCCTAGGCGCACAGAGGAGTTGAAGACGATGATCGAGGAGTCTCTTGATCATTTTTTAAAGTGCGGGGCTTATCTATTCCTCCTCTTCTTGTTCTTCTTGTTTTATTTTATTTTATGGGCTCTTTTGAACTTCGCCCGAATCCTTTTGTAATCTTTTCGCTGTAATGAATGAAGAGCTATTTTTTGTTGATGGTGATTTTTTTTTTTTTGAGACAATTTTAAGGTCTTACCTTTGGGACCAATTCAGACCTTTCCGTTTGTAGAGGGCACGTATTGAGTCGAGTGGGACCCTTTCTGTGAGGAGGTCTGCCCTTCTTGGCTCTTTTGAGGTGGTGGCGGTTGTTTATCCATTAGGACTATCTGACCGATTTCGATGTAGTTTTTCAGGATAGAGCGGAACGCCCTACAATTAGCCAAGTCATGGCCCTTTCGTTGATGGTATCGGCACCAAGGATTTTGGTCTTTTTGTACGTTTAATCCTTGTTTTTCAAGAGCGCAAGGTGCTATCATTTTGTGTTGTACCATCATGTCGAATATGGTAAAAAACCGCTCGGAAAGTAGTTTAGCTGCCGGAGAGTCATTGGTTGACTCTTCTTGATTTGTGACCAGGTGCAGGTCTTCTAGGGCCTCGAAATATTTCTTAAGGCTTTCTAAGTCGATCTGTCCATTTCGAATCAGGGCCTCGATGTGCTCTTTCAACTGGATGAAATCTTGAACTGGGTGCCCTAACATCTGGTGATAAGCACAGTACTTGGGATTATCAACGAGCTCGGCTTGTTCTGTCATCTTGATGACAAGGAGTACCAACATCCCCTGTTTGAGAAGCAGTTCCAGGAGGGTCGGGACCCACTCTTTATTGAAGTTGTACTTCTAATTTAATCTGCGCAAGAACTCATCGTTTTGGTGATATTTTTGGGACAGCGGCATGTTATTATAATTCTATTTTTGAGGGACTGGCAGGTGTTAGTCCGCTTGGGCCTTAGTTGGTAACCCTCGTGACATATCCAAGGTAGGTAGAGGGGTAGCGTTAGTTGTAGTTTTAGAATCGAGAGGTGCTCTGATTACATTTTTATGTTGGATGGTGCGGGAGTTTGGCTTGATTCCCCCAGCGTTACGAGCCTGGCTAGTACCTGCGTTTTGGGCTCAGTCACCTCCATGGTGCTTCAGTAAGCTTTCGATTTTGGCAGCCTTGGTGATCATGTCAGAGAAGGTGGTAGGGTTAGAAGCTTCGACATGTAAGGCGATCTCTTGTTTCATGTTTCTCACACATGTTTGTACCGCCTCAGTTTCGCTCATAGGATTGCTCAGGCACATGGCGAGGTCGTGCCATCTTTGGATATACTTTTCTACTGACTCATCCGGTTCTTGTGTCAAGTGAGGAGTTCTATAGTTTGGACTTCCAATTCAGCCTCGAATAAGCATTTGTAGAAGATTTGCTCCATCTCTTCCCAAGAGTGGACTGAATTATGTGGTAGCCATGCATACCACTTGAATGCAGGTCTCTCCAGCGTCTCGATGAACTGTCGTAAGAGTAGTCTAGTATCCACGGCTGATTCTTGACATGCAAACGTGAAGTGAGCTATGTGCTACTGTGGCGATCATGTCCCGTCGAAGACTTGTAGCTTCCCTTTCTGGTATTCCGTGGGAAAGGGGACTTGGTCGATGGACTGCAGATAAGGCTTCTTATGATGGGGGCTCTTGGGTGCTTTTGATACCTGGAGGCCTTGGATGCTCTTGTTGATCATCCTCTGGACATCTTCTGGTGTGAAGGTTGTTGATGCAGCCTGGGAGGCTGCATTATGTTGATCTGGGAAGGAGGTTTGCGGGCCGCAATGCGTCAATGCCTGGCCCGTGGGAGGTGGCTGTGACCTCTCCCTTTCATCATATTAGAGTCAGCGGGGAGAATTTGCTTCATGGTGGGGAGGCACAGGGGTGTGAGCATCATCCAGCCTTTTGATCCTATCTAAGATGTTTTTAAGCATACTTTTGATGCTTCCAGACAGACTTTTCTGCTCTCCTTCTTCATGGCTTACCACCATCACTTCGACCTGTTTGCCGGGACTCGGTGGCTCGGCTCGAGGGGTGATCCAGGGCCTCTTAGTGCGTCGGTTCGGGATACCAGTGAGAGTGGCAGAGCTACTTCAATCTGAGCCTGAGATTGCCTCACAGCCCGTGTGAGTACTGGCTCCGAGAGTCTTAGAGGGCGAGACTTCGTTGAGCGTGGTGTTTGGAGGCCTTGGGGCCATGGCTCAATTCAAATGGGCGTGTGACAACCCTAGGGCCATATCTCTTTGACTGGATCGAGTTTAGCGAAGTCTTGCGAATCAGGTGGGTTGAACTCGCCTTCACGTATCTTGACAACGTAGCATTCGATGACGTTGTCCACTGTGAATCTATCTGCATCTCATCGAAGGCAGAATTGGTTTTCCTTCAACATACCTTATGTGGTCGAAGGTTAAGCTTGTCTTTCCCGTGAGGTCGTCTAAGCTCACCTCGCTTGCTTGTGTTGAGAGAGTGGATTGATTTGCATAGTGGACGACCCTGCACTCGCTTTTTACGCTGGTCGTCTTCCTGATTGAGGGACCGGACGGCTAGCAGTCTTCATGTGTTGCCTTCCCTGAGGGGGCTCTTGCGAGCATAGTATGGGCGGAGTTGAAAGAATCATGCTCACGGGGAACATTTTTGAGAGGCAAACAGTGGGTGGCATTTAGCTACGAGCTCGAACCTTTGGCATGTCCTTTCTCCCACCAGTGGGGTGCTTGTCCCTACATGTGTGTGCGCAATCTATCGAAGTGTTTGGGATGGTATTGGTACCATCCCTTCATGCCATGAAGGGCTGGGCACTTGGGATGCTTGTCCGATGGGTTTGGTGGGCCTTAGGGCCTCAACATGCATGTGCATTAGTTTTCGTGACCTTCGATTGGTCCGAAGGTCATGAGTCATTGATATGGGGATGAGAAAGTCATTGATTCAGAGGAGAGAAGAAGAGTGGGAATTCATTGAAGTTTTAGAAAGAGAGGAGAAGAGGGTTTTCGTCCGAAAACAGTCCGAATCAACTATAGGGTGGGGCGTCCCCAGTGAAGTCGCCAATTGGTCAGGACCTAATTTTCTCTGGGATCATCATGCTAGGTGCGAGGAGAAAATCCACTCTCAAACAACTGCAAAAGGCTTGCACGTATGACGTGTTTGGTGATGCGAGCGCGCGTGATTTCTCGAGCGCAGATAAGCTACCAACAAAGAGAGAGATTTTACGACGAGAGAAGGTCAGTTTACTCAACTCGTCGCTGCGGGTTCATGGGACACGTCCAGGAGGCTCTCCCTCTTAGATCAGTCACGAAATCCCTCCGACTGTTCACCAGCGCAGTTTGGTTAGGGACTCTCTTCAGACGCTATTGTCCTTCTTCTCCTTTCTCACGTTCAGATTTTCAATGGATGTCTTAGTGCTTCTCTTCTAAGTTGACTCTCTTACAATGATGTTCTTTCGGATGATTGAACAGATGAGTGAGGGATTTCTCTGGCTTGGTACGATTGTCATGGAACGGAGGGGGGCCAGCAATGGCGCACGTGGTTTGATCCTTTTTTGTTTGTTTGCGCCCGTGCGGCTCTAGACAGGTGTGGGATTACGTATTGGGGAGAAAGGGGAGAAAGTTTCTAGAATGTTTGGTGTTTTCAAGATAAGGGAGGTGTGTCCTCACGCGGTCAGGGGTATTTCTCTCTTTTGGAAAATTTTTATTTCTCCTCTCCTAGGGTTAAGAGAAAGAACAAGCAAAAGCAAGGGTAATGCCTCTTCTTTATTGAATTGAAATCCCCTTTTACAATTGATCTAAGCTTGTTTATATATAGTTCTCACTAAACAGGAGTGGATACTCAAAAACTAAGCGTAAATACAATTAAAAGTAATTAAAATAAAGTTTCAGAATTGGATATAATGACCAAAATGCCCTTAAACTATTTTATGTGTATGGCAGACTTGTCCTTTCCTGAGGAGGCCGCCGCCATTGCCAAACTTTGAGATCTCTTTCCATGTACTTGCAGTGTGAGTTCGTTCGATGGATTGTAGTATTCTTGACATTCGTTTTCTTGTAATAGTTTTGATCTCTTTTGATCATGTTGTGGCAATCTCTTTTGTTAATGAAGAAGTCCGGTTAGCTTCATGAACTCTTCAATGGTTTCTTTCCTAATCTGCAGTGTTTTCGCAGCAGGTTTTGGTTCCTTTTTGGTCTTTGTTCTGTGATATTCTTCGGCTTTTCGAGAGATCACCGGAAAAGGGATTCCGACGACCGAGGATTTTGTTTTTTCTGTGACCTTGGGTTCCGTGCCCTTTTCTGTTTTGTTTTGCATGCCTCTTGTCATGTTGACTTGGGTTTCTTTCTGGAGGATCCTTTTGGTCTTAGTTCCCACGTGGCCGAGTTCTCTGTGAGGGCCAAGGTGTCTTTCTGCGGTTTCCGACATCCATGAATTTAGGTTGTCTCTTCTCCCTTCGCATGGTAGACTTGTTTTCACATTTACGCATTAAGAGGACGGTGTTGTTGAGGTTTCGTCGGCGTCTGAGGCTTCGACCACTCTTCTACTGCATGGGAGGTGTTGCGAACTCGTCGAAGAGTGGCCGGGAATTTCCATGACCGACGACTGGTTTGGTGAATCCGTACGGCGAAAGCGTGCCTCTGCCCTACTTCGCGATGGTCTGGGCTTAGCACTGCTGTGTTGACCCGGTTGAGCCCGAGCCCACTTATTTTTGGAAGATGACGATAACGGTTATTTGTGTGTCTACCCAGTTCCTATGTACAAGGTGACAGCATAAGACTTTTGTTTCTCTGGACTTGCGGGCGTTTTCCCTTGGCCATTCAGGTTCACCGCTTATTCTCAACTACTGTTCCTGTGCAACTGTGTCTTGCGTATCGTTGTGACTAGGTTGTAGCCAGCTCTCTCCTTTATTTTGCTTGAGGGACTAAGGTACGTCAAAAATGACGTAAAACAGTGAGTCTAGTGGAGTACCATACATTTTTACCTCCTAAAGGATCCTAATTTTTCAATTTAGATTTTAATTGGATTCCAAACGAAATAAATTTATTTGAGAATATTTAAATATAATTTATAATTAGTTTTTAGAAATTTTAAACTTTTTATTATAAGTTAAAATGGCTAAAAAATGATTTGCACAAAATTTCACCTAAGGATACCCACACATGTGTGGTTTCGTACACAAATGGCCAATATATGCCACCATACCACATATGTGCCCCACATAGTATGACATGTCACTTCTATGTGAATATGATGTGGACCTTCCAAGTGGGGCATGAGGCCTTTATTTCGAAGAGCCACATATTATGGATAAGTGTGTTGTGAAAATTTAGGGTTTTAACCATGTGTATGTATACAGTATGCATAAGAAAATTTATTTTCTTAATAACTATTTATTTTATAAAAAATCTCAACCAATGATTTTTTAAGGTCAAAGATGCTTTATGTGGGTGTTGGATTCCTATTGGTTTAACAATAATGATTATAACACAATGTGTAAGATGTTGTCTCCTAGTGAACGATTATTCATCAAGAGAGGGAATGTAAAATTAAAGGATAAGATTGAGTTTTGATAAAATAAATGGTGATGAAAGGCATACAAAGAGATTAGTATTTTCAAGGTCAAAATGAAAATAAGGAAACGATGGAGGGCTTTCTTAGTATTTAGTGATAATGGTATTTAAATCCCACCTGTTCTCTGATAGCCATAGATGGTGATGAGCAAGACTAGGATAAAAACATCTCTCAACGCTTGGGTAACTCCATTGATGGCTTAGATTAAATATATGGTTAAGACTACACTTGAACCACCTATATAGAGAACTTAACCCTAATTGGACACACACTCGACGGTTAGAACAAAGCCTAAGGAAAGTGGTACATACTTCTTGTACCACTCTTCTTCCTTTCCATCACTTCCTGAGAGAATTATGTTTAAAGTGTTGGGTTTCTGCGGTCATTAAAGGCCTTATGAGAACTTGTAATCCATATTTTGATATAGTGGAATATAACTCAGTGAGAGTATGGTCATATTGGACCACGATAGGGAAATGTTATTTGTCAATACTTAGATTGGGCTTTACGTGCTAGAAAAGTCGAGTTGGAAAACCCTTAATTAGATGAGTTAAATACACAACCAATTAGGGTTAGCAAGGTCATCCTTTATGAGATGAGAGTTGCCTAGGGTAGAGAGCTAAGGGATAGTGTGCCCTTGTGTGTGATGGTAGACCTGTAGAGACAAGAGCCAAAGCCTAATATTTAAATCATTACATGGTATATACATATAATAGCCGTATTAGAAAAACAAATCACCATTGAGGGTGATGCATGTATAAATGCGAGAGATTATCTCTACGCACCATAGAGCTGTGGTGGCACCAGGCCTATGTGCCTAGGATTTATCTCTTGAAATAACTTAAAATCTATACACTAGGATTGCGTCCCCTTAATCGTTGGCTGGCTTTAGCGGCCCAATCATGAACTCCTGTGATGGTCTATGGGTCATGAGAACTGTTGGGTCAATTTGATAACGTAAGTGTTGATTATAGTCCGCAGTAGAAAATGAAGTATTTAAGCAAATTTATAATTCTTTTACCTAGTTGGACCCAAATCCCATGAAAATTATTTAGGATTAATTATTTTGATGTTAGATGATTAGATTGATTATTTGAATTTTTTGAAGTCATTTTTTTTTCATCAAAATGGATTTATAAATAGAGAGATATTGAACTTTCAGTACTTTAAATATTCAAATAAAAAAAAATATTTATTCCTTTCAAAAAAATTTATAATAATTCTTATAATTCATATAATTTATGGGGACCCACCATAAACTATGGGCCCCATTATTAAAACATAGGAAAATCATGTGGGGCCCACTTATGGGCACCGTGGATGGCATGCCCCACTATGGGGGGCATACTTTCGAATTTTGAGGCCTTGTGAATCAAAGCATTCAATCAAGATAAGAAAACGGGAAAATTCTGAAATTAAAGTGATTTGATTTCAAGTAAAATGCAATAAGATTACGGAAAAGAAAGGCAAGTATATTATATTTTTCATATTTTTTTATTTGATAGGTTTAGGTTTAGGTTTAGGAAACTGATAGCTATGGTTCTAGCACTTTTATTTGAATCATGATTGATGATCTAAGGAATATATGGCTCAGATATCTCACCTCACAGGTAACATATGATCAATGGTTTGGATCTAATCTCCATAAAGATGACTAACCCAAAAAACAGTAATCCTAAAAAAAATCTATAAAAGGGACCAAATCCCGACAATCTCTGTGCCTCTCTATCTCTCTCTCACCTAAGAGTGGCATGCCACCCTCTCAACTCTCTCTCTCCTCTAAATTGAATTTTGACAGAAGCATTGGAAGAAAAGATTAGTTGGATTTGGGGGACTTTTAAGAGACAATCAAGGAAGATCTATGTGGACTTATAATGGAAGGACACACCTTTGTGAACTCGATGAGGCAAATGGGCTCTGAAACAAGGAGCGATGACATTATCTTTTGGACACAGATTTTTAGTGGTTGAGAGAGATCAGAAAATGTTATGAGGTGATGTAGGAACCTCGCTCAACCCCATGGCAATGGGCCATAGTGTGAATGAAATTCATTCTTATTTGACAGGTATAGAAGTGCTTACTTTAAAGTCGATAGGGCAAGAATAGCACCGCAAGTGGGTTAGCAAAGGAGGCAACTACCACGTAGTTAAGTTTCGCTTTAATCAATCTCCCTTTTTTTTCCCAGTTCTTCAACTTTTCCTTTAACCCATTCTTCTGATTCGTCGGTTCTCTCTCCTCTCTTTTTCTCTTGCTTTTTTCACTCTTCCGCTCATTTTCTGTTGGAGAGGTTTGTTTTTATACTTCCCCTATAGCATATAAGATACATGTTTCTCCTTATCCAGCCGTCGAATTTAGATCAAGTGACCCATTCACTGTTTGATCTAGATTCGACATCTCAGAGTATTTTATTTTGATTTTTTTCTACAAGATGTATGAATATGAAATTTGGTACGTGCCATCTTATCAATGGGACGCACTTAAAAAATATATTAAATTTTTTTTACTAAAATGTAATGACCAAATTACCCCTTGGAACTTGTGATTTTATTTTATTGATTTTTTAATATTTTTTATAAGTGCAAGTTTAAAAGAGGTGTAGACGCCCAAAATTTGATGTCAAAATAATTTGTATAAAAAAGTTAAAATAATAATAATACAGAGACATGACATTATGATTGGGGTCATCTCATCCGTCCATTTAGAATCAACGGTTGGATAAGGGGAAGCATATAAGTTTTTTGCTATACCTATAGGGGAAGCATAGAATGCTTGCCCCATTTTCCTTTATGTTTCCACTATCTTTTTCCACTTCGGGCATTGATTTCATGCAACGGATGTATCATAGTATAATGCAACAATCTTTAAAAATCATTTTAGGACCATTTATTTGTTCTAACATTTGAAATATACACTCTTTTCATTCTAATGAATAATTACAAGAAATAAAAATTTGAAAATGGAACCTAGAATGTAGTTTTTTAGTCCAATTAACGTAGACCGTCTATTTTGATAAGATGCTTAGAAGGATCTTTGAAGGATTTTTTTAGTCCAATTAACATAGGCCTTTAAAGGATTTTGTTTCTTTTTTATTTTTTTAGATGGCTTTATTATCATTAGATGAACCATACTAATAAAGAAAAAATGATTTTGAGTTTATAACGGTTAAGATCTTGAAATTCACCAAATGAATGGCCTAAATTTGTTGTTGGGGGAGACTAATTTTGACCATATCTAGGGTTCAAATTGAGCTTTGTTTTTTTTGGATTGATTTTTGAGATGAAAAGAGTGTGTGCAAAATTTTAGGTGATACAAATACCACAAACATAGTTTGTTAGAAGTGTAGTTGCATTATACTATGATATTACCTTTCCATGAAATCACTACTCTTTCCTCTTCTTTTTATTATATGTCTGAACGTCTTTTATTTACTCAAAGAAATTGCCATTAATATTAAAAAAAAATTCCTGAAAGGGGAGATAAAAAAAAAAAGAAAAATATACAATTGACTCTTCACTTTTGGCACAAGGGAGTCACAATTACTCTTATACATCATATTTCATATCGGATGGTTGCAAGAGTGTGATTTACCAAAATCAAGATTTAAAAACAAAATCTCGTACTTCCTGCACACCCCTAGTCATCCAATCTAATATCTATTGGCTATGAATAATTATCACGTCTTTATAATAAATAAAAATGATATCATAATATACAATTTTAAAGCTGTTTTGAAAGTTCATCTTTCAAATTGAAGGCGAAACAAAAATAAAAATACAACAAATTTTTTTGACCTCAATTGTTCTATCATTCTTTAGTGGGGAACTTTCTATGGGACCCCAACAATATATTATTTATATGGGACCCTACTTTTTAGATGGAACACATATAATTTATATGGGACCCCACTTTTCTGGTGTTCCATCTGAATCATACGACTACGGTTCACAACACAATGTAAGGTCAAACACTATTTTAATTTTTTTTTATTTTTCTACAAAATTTTTTGAATATAATTTTGGGCACCCCATCATAAAATTAGGGCGAACTTGGAAAAAATAAAAAATAGATATTTTTATAAAAATAAATTACCAAAATCTCCCTACAATTTTAGTGGTATTCTGATAATTTTTCATCAATGGAAATAATTTTTTATTTTTTATCATGTCCACCATTGTCGTATCTATGCATGTCCCAAATTTTCACTTAAAATGATTTATAGAAAAAAATTAAAAATAAAAAACTCTAAACCATCTGATCAAGATCTAAAAGCTAGTTTGTGACATTATAACTCGAGTCAATGTCAACCATCTATTTAGATATGATCAAACAGCTGAGATCATAAGTCACATATACTATATATGGGTGGGTTTCCATAGAAACATTTCCCTTCTTTAATACCATGACTTAGTTCCAGTCTCCAAGCAAATTTCCCTTCGTTTTACAACTTTTTCTGGATTAGGAAGCGTGAGATTGTCCTCGGGTTTCAATCATACCATAATTTATATGGTCCAAAAACTAGTTCTACCATTTATTTCCTTAGGGCCTATTTGTGTACATGGATTTTAAGGTATGGATTCTTAATATCTTGGATTTTGTCAAAATCTACCGTTTGGATTACTTAATGACTAGGATACTTAAAATCGGGAAAATTAAAATCATGGAAATAAAACCTACTTTTCCATGATTTTATTTCCTCACCAGACCTGCTTTTTTGTATTTCCAAGGCCCATGGATTTCATGCATTGGCTCCCTCAACCTGAAACATAAGGAGAATTTAGTAAATATAAAAATTTTAGAGAAAGAAAGTACCTACATTGTTTAAAGAGAGAAACGATTTCAAAATTTTTAGAGAGAGCAACTATCTCAAATTTAAATTTTTAGAGAGAAAAAGTATGTTAAAATTTTAGAGAGAGAAAATACGTTAAAATTTTAGAGAGAGAAAGTTCCAAAAATTTTTAGATATGTAAACTATCTCAAAATTTTAGAGAGAGAAAGTACATGCAAATTTTTAGAGAGAGAAACAATATGATATTTTAATTTTTAGAGAGAATCCATATCAAATCTTAAGTTTTAGAAAGAGAATGTATTTTTAAAAGTGTAGAGAGAGAAAATATTCTTAAATTTTTAGAGATAAATTATTATAAATTCTAGAAAGAGTAACTGCAAAAAAAAAAAATTAGAAAGAAAAATATCTCATTTTTTGAGAGAGAAACTATTTCGAATTTTGAGTTTTAGAGAGAATCTCTCTAGAATTTGGAATTTTAGAGAGAGAAAATATATTAAAATTTTAAAGATAAAAATTATATCAAATTTTAGAGAGAGAAACTAGCTAAACAATTTTAGAGATAGAAACTATCTCAAAATTTTTGAAGCGAGAAACTATCTCAAAGTTTATGTTTTAGAGAGAGAAAGTATTTTAAAATTTTGGAAAGATAAACTATATCAAATTTTAGATAGAGAAAGTACATGAAATTTTTAAAGGGAAAAACTATCTCAAAAAAAATTAGATAGACGCTATCTCAAAATTTAAGGGTTAGAGAGATAAAGTATCTCAAATTTTAAATTTTAGAGAGAGAGAAGTATATCAAATTTCCAAGAGAGATTATATCAAATTTTAAAGAGAAACTATTTCAAAATTTTGGATGGAAAAACTATCTCAAACCCCGTTCTACCAATCGCCGCGCCAACCGCTACCTATCGCCGAGCTACATCCTGCCAGTGGCGGTGCGCATGGCATACCCGAGCGCCGTCTCGTGCGCACCATCTTCCCCATCGCCGTCTCGTGCACCAGTCCATCCTATCACCATCTCGTTCACCCATCCAACCTATCGCGGTGCGCGCAACAAACCTCATCCATTGCCGCACACCACCTGTCACTACTCTCTCTCTCTACCCCCCACGCAAGCCACATCTCACCACCCCTGACCAGCAGCTGATCACCCCTCTCTTTCCCGGCTTCCATCTTCGCTCACCAGTGATCAACCTCAGCCACCTTGTTGCAGCAACAAACCTGCCCATCTTCGCCTCCTCTTCCTCCGCTGTTGGCCACCTTTGCTGCCCTCTCTTTCTTCTTCTTTGCAGCCTCGCTCAGCAACCCAAACCTCAGCCCATTCTTCCTCCACCAGCTGCAATCTTAGCCAACTCTCCCTAATTCCCTAATTCCCTACAACCCGTAGCAGCTTGCCTATCTCACAATCGCATTTTTTACCCACGACCACCATCTCATGCGTACCCATCAGCAACCTTCCCAACAACTCTCGCATCTCTCAAACTCCACACTTCCTGCCTTCCAATTTTCTCTCTTCTCTCATCCACGATCTTCAATCAGCAACCACCATCAGCACCTCTCCACTTTTCTTCCTCAACCACTCTTCTGTCCACCTCCTTGGCCGGGTCCTCATAGTTTCTTATGCTCTGCTGCCTGCAACCCTATCTCTTTTGTCCCTCTCTTCACCCACTTGAAAGCAAGCGGCAACCTCCGCAGCCAGCCTTTCTCTCCATTGTCCCTTCTCTCTGCCACCCGCCTGCCACAATGCTGAGAACCATCTCTCCCCATCTTCTTTGCCCCCATCGCAGCCGCTCACTCGCCTCCACCCTGCTGCAACTCATTGCTGCTACTGTTTCCGCCCCTCTCTCTTCTCTGTCCCTGTCACCTCCTCCACCCTGCTGCGTCCACCTTCATCTCCATCCCACTACGTTCTTGATAGAAATTTGTTCCAACAAAAAAGAATTCAAAATATAAAATAAAAGAGTTTCGACCAATGGTTGAAAAAACGGATCGGTGACCCGGATCGGGTTTTCAAAAAACCGATCCGGATCGGCGAGTCGACGATCAGGATCGAGAATCGGGTGAATCTGTCAGAATAAAGCTTAAAAAAAATTCGAAAAAATTATTAAAATTCATTATAAATATTTTTTTTTAGGAATTCAATAAAAAATGAGGGTACTCCATTAAGAATTTTCATGTTTTTGAATGAATATGCGAATATTGATATGTTCTTTCCCTGCATGAACCGCCATTTAGCATTTAATTTACAGTATTTCGTACTCATCCCTACACTGTTGCTGTTGGGACTCGATATGTGAATAATATGGCTGGGATAGGGTGGCTTCAGAATCATCATCTCTCTCATTTTCTCTTTGAATAATATGGATTAAAAAAAAAAATAACAAATTTTCAAAAAAATCGATCATGGATTAAAAAAAAAATCACAAATTTTCAAAAAATTCTATCATGGATTACAAAAAAAAATTCGATCATGGATTAAAAAAAAAAAATCACAAATTTTCAAAAAATTCAATCATAGATTACATAAAATTCGATCATGGATTACATAAAATTCAATCATGGATTACATAAAATTCGATCATGGATTACAAAAAAAAACAAAAAAAAAAAAACAAAAAATTCAATCGTGGATTACAAAAAAAGAAAAAAACAGTTCGATCATGGATTACAAAAAATTCAATCATGGATTACAAAAAACTCTATCATGGGTTACAAAAAAAGCAAAAAACAAAAAATTCAATCATGGATTACAAAAAAAAAAACAAACATTTCGATCATGGATTACAAAAAAAAAACAAACATTTCGATCATGTATTACAAAACATTCGATCATGGATTACAAAAAATTCTATCATGGGTTACACAAAAAAAAAAAAAACAAAAAAATCGATCATGGATTACAAGAAAAGAAAACAAACATTTCGATCATGGATTACAAAAAATTCTATTATGGGTTACAAAAAAACAAAAAATTCGATCATGGATTACAAAAAAACAAAAACAATTCGATCATGGATTACAAAAAAATCGATCAAGTATTACAAAAAAATCTATCATGGATTACAACAAAAAAAAAAAAAATTCCGTACGGACTCGCCGATTCACTGTTCGGACTCGCCGATTCCGTACAGTGAATCGGCGATTCACTGTACAGAATCGTCCGGTTCTCTCTAGAACCGGACGATTTCCAATTTTTTAGGCGATCCGATCCGCTTTTCACGATTTTCGAGTCGAACGGGGCGAGTCCGGTTCGACTCAACGTTTTTTAAAACGCTGGTTTCGACTAAAAAAATATATAGGAAGCTTGGATTGAATCAATCGACACTTTCACTATTACTTTAGAGTAGAACACAAGGCGGTAGTACAATAGAGCAACCACAATCTTTCACTTACGCCTAACTCACCCTTTCTATCTCAACATATACATTACATCAAAATAATGTCTTACTATTTATAGACTCAATTAGCCGCCTATACATATGGTCTACAAAGGGCCACATGGCCCATCACATTGTACACCTCTTTTCACTAGGCACCCCTTCACATTGTACACCTCTTTTCACCAAGCATCACATCGGTTTAGTTAAACCGCCACTTATGAATTTTCTAGAGAGAAAGAATGGGTATAGTCACTAAAAGACAAAATAATATTCAACATCCCCCCTTAATTTGTCACTCTCATTCCAAGCAACATTCTTAAATAACAAAATGTTTCAGTCTTTGGTGGCTTTGTCAAAATGTCTGCAACTTGTTCTTCTGATTTGCAAAACACAAGCTCAACTTCATTATTCTTCACATGCTCTCGAATGGAATGGAATCTTATATCTATGTGCTTGCTTCTTCCATAAAATACTGGATTCTTGGCCAATGCTATTGCTAATTTGTTGTCGACCATGATCGTTGTAGGGCCTTCTTTTGGTACCTGCAAATTCCTTAGCACATTTCACAACCAAATAGCATGACACACACATGATGGTGCTGCTACATATTCGGCTTCACATGTTGATAATGTAAAAATTGGTTGCTTCTTTGAACACCAAGTAAAAGTTGTAGATCCAATATGAAATACATAACCTGTAGTACTTTTTTTATTATATAGGTCACCTTCCCAATCACTATCACAATAACAAATAATCTTGAGTTCATTTGAATGAGAATAGAGCAGTCCATAATCCAATGTGCTTTTTAGATAACGAAGAATCCTTTTGGCTGCTTTCAAGTCAGTTTTATTAGAATTCCATATACTAACTGATTAGGCCCACTCCATACAAAATATCAGGTCTAGTACATGTCAAATAACGCAAACTTCCAACCAAGCTTTTAAAATAATTGGCATCCACTCTAGAATCATCATATCTTCCATTTATCTTGCATTCTACCGGAGTAGTTACAGAATTACAATTCTCCATTTTAAAATTTTTGAGAATTTCCTTTGCATATCTATTTTGGCAAATATAAATCCCTTCGTCACAATTTTTAATTTGAATTCCAAGAAAGTAATTCATAAGCTCAATATCTGTCATCTCAAATTCAGTAATCATATATTGCTTAATATCACCAATCATGCTACGGTTATTTCCGGTGAAAATTAAATCATCAACATATAAGCAAACTATCAATAGACCACCATTGTCATTCATCTTCAAATATAGAGCATGGTCAAAGGGGCACTTATAAAAACCATTTTCTTGAAAATATTTTTCGATTGTTGAATTCCAAGCTCTTGGAGCTTGTTTCAAACCGTAAAGTGCCCTTTTCAATTTATAAACTTTATTTTCATGCCCCTTTATAATGTAACCCGGTGGTTGTTCAATATAAACTTCTTCTTCAAGATGACCATTTAAAAATACAGATTTGACATCCAATTGAAAAGCACTCCATTTTCTTTGAGCAGTCAAACCAATAATTAATCTAATAGTATCCAATCTAACAACATGAGCAAAAACCTCTTTGTTGTCAATCTCGGCTCATTGCTTGTATACTTTGGAAACCAGTCTTGCTTTGAATCTTTCTACTTCACCTTTCTCATTCTTCTTTGCTTTATAAACCCATTTCACACCAATTTCTTTATACTTATTTGGAAGTGTTGTAAGCTTCCAAGTGCAATTTTTCTCAATAGCTCGAATCTCCTCATCCATCGCCTTTTTCCACCTTTCGTCACGAACTGCATAGTCGAAACTTACAGGTTCGAAGTTGACAAAGAAACAAAATAAATTGTGCTCATTGTTAGTGTTTTCTGTTTGATCATAAATTTCACTCAAACTCCGTATCCTTGGTGGCCTTTCATTTGATCTTTCATCCATGGAAGAAATAGATAAACTTGACTCTTGTTGAGGAGTTGAGGATGGGGTATTTTCTTCTTGTGATCTCTCTTGAACATTGTCATTTCCATTCATTTCAATTTTTACATGACTTTCCTTTTCTTTTTTGCTCCATCCCCATGAGGCTATTTCATTAAATTCCACATCTCTACTAATTATCAATTTCTTATTTCCAATATCATAAAGCTTGTAAGCTTTTGATTTTTCATCATAGCCAATAAAAATACATTTTTGACTTTTGTCATCTAATTTGGTTTTCATTTGATTTGGGAAATGAGAGTATGCAATGCATCCAAATACCCTTAAATGTGCCACATTAGGCTGAGAGGGACAACGAGGGGTTCGTTTCTCCTGTACTCGGCTAAGTGCAATCAGAGGACTGCCCCAAGTAGTGCGATATGTATGCATCAGATATATAAGACCAGGTCCGAGAATACTCGAACCTGGACAGTGGTTCGAGGCAACTCGAGGATTGCCCCGAAGTGTGGCTCGAGTGGATGGACCATGAGCCTCGGTGTGCGTGTGAGAGGTGGGAGCCTTAGGACCTACTCCTCTGTGTGTCTAACCTCTTGTTACAAGGGCCCGATGTGGTAGAACGTGGGGGGTGGCCTTTCAGCTACCCACAAGAGCATTGACAGTTGGGCTGCCATGCACAGGAAGGGAAGGGATTGCCTTTTGGCTACCCTGAGCAGTATGACTGATAAGTGACCTGTCGGTGGCAGGGTGCATGTGGTGTGGGGTGGGTAGTTTGCCACCCATGCAAGGTGCTTTAATGGAGGGTCCACCAAGGCTAAAAGATGGGGAGTGAGGGAGTTTTGAGTTCCTCCTCACACCAATCCTGGTAAGAACCTGTGAGCGTGACACCAGGTCCTCGCACAGAAGGAAGGTCGGGAACGAGGTTCAAGGAACCTATTCTCGAGAAGAATTCAAGAGTGTGGGGATCATAAAATCCCTAACTTAGATGAAGAGGTTAAACAGCCCAAAAGACATGCGTGTGTTAATAAGCAGGAAAACAAAAAAAAGCAGGGTCAAACAACAACGATCCAAAGCATGTCCCTAGTGGAGTCGCCAAGCTGGTTAGGTGCCTCGATCTCGCATGAATTAGGGTCGCAAGGCGAGACTCACCTCACGTGGGTCCGTGACGCGCTCGGGCTAACTCATATCGGTGCCCTCTTAGATCACAAAGAATGCCCTCCTAGCCTGTGGCCGGTTTGGAATAGCCTCCCGTGACCTGTTTTCTTCTTACCTGCAAAACACACACACACACAAGAGTACAGACAAGTGGGTCTGAGGACCTTGCCTTGTCACAGGGTGAACACACACATGTGTGTGTACTCGAGGAGAAGTGAAAGAAAGGCATAAGAGGGTACATGTCAATTCGACAGACTTATGGCGTCTTCTTGACAAAGGACTTTTAGTAAGATCCTATAGTAAGGAAAGAAAGAAAGGGGTGAAATAGAAGAAATGACAGAGAAAAGGAAGAAGGGTTTGAAGGCTAGTATGTCTTCCAACTAGTCCTTCAAAAAAAAGTGGGACGAAGGTTGGTTTGGATTTCACCAAACTCTTCATAGGCAGAGAACAAATATTTTTGGAAAAAGGAGGAGAAAAAGAATGAGAGAAATAATGAAGGTCAGCTTGGCTCTCGTCGAACCTTCAAAGAATGGAGTTGTTTGATTGGACGTAGTGACAATACTAGCACAACGACTGGTCTGGCACGGTAGCTAGACCAGCACGGTAACTAGACCGACACAACGGCTAAACTACTTGACGACCAGACAGACGCAGTGACTAATCTGGAGCAATGGCTGGTCTTGCGCGGCAGTTAGACGAGCACGGTAGCTAGTCTAGCACAATAGCTAAACTAGTCGACAACAAGACTGGCACGGTGATGGTCTAGAAACGGTGACTAGTTTGGCATGGCAGCTAGATGGGCACGGTAACTAGTCCAGCACAACAGCTAAACTGCTCGACGTTAGGACTGGCACCGTGACTAGTCTATCGCAGCAGCTAGACGGGCACGGTAACTAGTTCGGCACAAAGGCTAAACTGCTCGACATCAAGACTGGAACGAAAGTGCAAGGCTTAACCAGCCCTTTGGTCAAACAAGCAAAAGGAGAAGAGAGAGAGAGGAAATTGTACCCAACAGTGTGTGCTGCCATGCGCGATAGAAAGTGTGAAGGGAGAAAAGTCATGCTCGGCAATGTTCTCTGTCGTGCGCAACAGTCAGAGAGAAAGAAGGGAAAATCATGCTCAGTAGTGTTCACTGCCATGCGCAACAGTCAGAGAGAATCAAGGGAAAATCACGCTCGGCAGTATTCACTGCCATGCACGACAGTCAGAGAGAAAGAAGGGAAAATCACGCTCGGCATTATTTATTATCATGCGCAACAAACTGATAGAAAAGAGAACGTCACACTCGGCAGTATGCACTGTCACACGCAATAGACAAAACAAAGAGATGAAAATCAAGCTCGGCATTTGCACTGTCGAGCGCAACGGATTGAGAGAGAGAGAATAAAACCACGCCCGGCATTTTAACTATCGTGCGCAACGAATAGAAAAGAAGAGAACGTCGCGCTGCAGTATGCACTGCCACACGCAATAGACTGAGAAAGAAAAGAAAACCACGCCGGGCATTTGCACTGCGATGTGCAACGAATTGGGAAAGAAGAGAACGTCACGCTCGGCAGTATGCACTGTCGCGTGACAAGAAACAAATAGAGAGAAAAAGAAAGGAAAGGAAAGAAGAAAGAGAAAAAGGAAAGAGAGAAGAAAGAAAAGGACAGAAGAAAGAGAGAAAAGGAAAGAAAGAAGAAAGAAAAGGAAAGAAGAAAGAGATGGTGTAGGAAAGAAGAGAGAAAGAGAAAGAAGAGAGGGGAAGAGAGAAAGAAGAGGGAGAAATAAGGGAGAGAAAGAAGAAAGAGAAAATATTACCTTCTGTCAGAGGGTACCGCCAAAAGTCTTCTCTCTCCTCTCTCTCTTTCTAAGATGTGACCAAAATATCAAGCAAAAGTAGAATTTTTATTGATGACACTTGGGTCCTTTTACATGAGGTGTGTGCTTGTTTATATAGAAGTGGGGCCCAAAAGTGGGTGTACACTCAAAACTTGACCTATTTGTTAAAAAATAACAATTAAGTGAATTAAAGAAATTGCAAGAAAATGTGACAAAATGAAGATTTTTCCCTTGCACCAATAATTTCCAATTGAGTCCTTGCTGTGCTCAAGAACTCTTACGATCTTCTCAGGTTGGTTTGAGGTGTTTCCAGTCTCCATTCGGCCGAAAGATGGTTCTTTTCTTAATCGGTTCGGGAAGATGGTCGTTTTGATATCACTTTCGAGCCATGGATCGGGTCTTTCAGCCATGATCATGAAGTGCGAAAATCACAAGAAACGTGCTATCTTTGTTTAAAGACTACGTCCATTTCTTTGTGTTTTTCGATGATTGTTCGCTGATTATCGATGAGCAGGTCGTCATGAGCGTTTGGCGATGAACATGGCTTGATTTGATGCTCAAACGACCATTTTCTATTTTTGATCTTTTGGCTGGAATTTGGTTTTCTGTGGCGGGAAAGTGCAACAACTTCGTACTCGTCGCACATCAAATCTGATAGTTCATCATGTGCGATGTTCGGCTCTAATGAAGCCTCAAACCTTATGCTTGTAATGGATCTGATTTCGGGTCGATACGACGTGCACGCGTCATGATTTTGCCGCTCGATCAAGGTGTGCTCCTACTGGAAAACCAGCAAACTTGCCTTGAATCGCAATCTTGTCTTGTGTTTTTCTCCCGACTTGGGTTACGACATGGGTCGTGCCACATATCAAAATGCTCACGTCGACGAGACGACCACGCTCGTGAAATTTGAGCTTGATCCGACTTGGGATGAGAGAGGTACGGTCTTTCAATGTTGAACTCGAAACCCATGAACATAGTTTCCATTAATAGAAACTGGTTCACTAACGGTGCACGGTAATAGCGTGTGACCTACACATTTCAGGTAATTTGGCCATAACATGGTCCAGGGACACCTGATCAAGCCGAAAAGTGGTCCCTAGGGGTTTTCAGAAGTTTCGGATCCAATGTCGATGGTCTCGTGGTCATTTGATGCTCTGGTGATAGGGATGTTGTCATAAGGTCCATTTGAGGGCGATTTTCCCAAAACTGTTTCTTCGTCTGCACTACGTTAAACTTGTCAGATTGCGACGAAACTTGGCAGGTGTTCTTAGGAGATCTTTATCAACATTTTTTAACCTCCTTGAGCCATTCTGAGACTGCTGGAAATTTCACTTTTGGATCAGGGTTTTTTATCCATCGGCTTCTGTAGTCCACAGGCACTTTGGTACCTGCGAACCTAGGTCGCAATTACTTTTATCTTTATTCGCATCGGGGATACAAGTGTTAAAAAATACCCTTAAAGTAGGAGTAGTCGAAACTAAATAGGGGACCAGTGGTGGTCTGGGGTATTTCAGGGTTTTAGGTGGTGCTGGCCTTTGGGTTGTTCTTAGCCTTCTTCCTGACCTCAACCGCATTTGGTCAATCAGTGCTGTTGTGCATCCTTGGTGAAATATTAGCATATGGCATGCCTCATATGTTGGAGGGCTCTCTTTTTGGAGTTTCCTTCACTCAAGTCGGGTCCAAAAGGCCATTAGGTCTTCATCGCTGTCAGGCTTGGCGTTTGAAGGCCTTGGGGTCGTCGTTCAAATTGAATGGGCTCAAGATGGCCTTGGGGCTGCGAATTGGATGGGGTGGGTCCACCCTCATGTACGCCGATGATGTAGCAATGGAAAGTTTCACCGATCTCTGTTTCTTCCATATCTCGTAATGGGTAGAACCAATTTTTCTTTAGTAGGTCCCAGGAGACCGATGGTTCTAATCTGAGCTTTCGGAACGACATTTCCATCCTCTTTGTCTGTTTGATTCAAAGATTCTAGTAGACCTTCTCCCTGAGCCGGAACTAACTTTGATTTTCTTCTCGACTAGCTTGCCCTATAGAGATACGAGCAAAGTCAATTAATTCCTATAATGTATGACATCCAGGAAGCAGGGAGCTCGTCGTCGTCTTCGGGGGCCTTGGTTTTCCTGGGAAAGGGGGATGCTGATTGGTCGTCCTTGAGGATCTCTTACCTCGGGAGTTGCCCCGAGGGCTATTTGCGTGTATAAAGAGGGAGGAGTAGCCAGTATGGTGCTCGAAGGGAATTTCTTCGAGTACCATGTGCTGAACATTTTCGGGGAACTGAGGGGCTCATTTAACGCTCCTTTTCCTTTTTCCTTGGTAGGGTCACTGGTCCTGCAAGTGTGTGCATGGCCCATAGTAGTGTTTGGGGTGGTTTGTGTCCCAACCCCTTGTAAACTAGAAGGCTGGGTATTCTAAATACCCACTTGTTCGTTCGGAGCGGTCTTAAGGCCTTCACTCATGTGCATTATTTTGGAATATTGTTTATTGTCTCGAAAGTCATGTGCTCGCTTGGTTACAGCCCTTGGGCTGCCCCGAGCTACGAGATTATCATGCGGTGCATGAGTGGCCTAAAGACCACTAGTGATGGGTCCGGGCCTGAAAAGGCCCGAAGCAAGTGAGGACCTACTGAGTGAAGAGAAGGAGTGGTGTGGTGGTACCAATGACACCCTTGTGAAGCGCAGGTGGCGTTACCTTTCGGTTACCCAAAGAGATGGTGGTCCTATCAGAACCTACTGGGTGAAGAGAAGGAGTGGCGTGAGGACGACTTTTGAGCTTATGACTAGCAGGATACCCGTCAATAACAGGGTGCTTATAAGAGAGGGTGGCTTCAGGGCCACCCATGCAGGTGACATCAATGGATTTCCCTTTGATGTTAGAGAAGGGGGGAGGAGTTTGGGCACCTTTTCCCTTAGTCTTCTTAGCCTGAACTAGGATGGTAGGGTCAGCCAAGCGACTTGAGGAGGACAGCAGAGAAGCAGGATTGGTCATTCTGCTCTCCATGGATGAAGTTGCAATGATGAAGTCCCCAACTTAGACAAAAGAGGAGTAATAAGACTTCATTGCAATTTTAGAGAGACAGAAAAGAGAGATGTTTGCCGGAGAACAATCCAAGCCAACTATAGGGTGTTGTATCCCCAGTGGAGTTACCAATTGGTCAAACCTGATTTTTCTACTTGCCGACGGTGGGAAAAGCCTTCTCTCAAACAAATGCGGAAGGTTCACGCGCGTTGCAAGTGTGCTCTCCTACATGTAGATAAGAACCAACAAAGAAAGAGATTTTATGACAGGGGGCGTTTCGGTGCTTACCTAGTCATTTTGGGGTTCGAGACACACGCGGGCAGTTTGGCCTCCTAGAATAATTACGAAGCCCTCCATCTGTTTACCAACACAGTTTGAACACGGACTCTCCTCAAGCTTTTTCAACTCGCTACTTTGTTCTCTCTCATTGGAAACTACAATACATAATTGGTTGTACTCCTCTATATTGGTTTTCTCAAACGAGGGCTGGCTGATGAAAGGAGGGGATACAAGAGAGAGGTGATGAAGATTCCCTTCTCCACGTGAACGTTGTACCCTTGGGTAATTAAAGTAATTGAAATATTAGAACCCTCTTGATTTTCGACTCAAGAAGACTCCTCCTGAGTGACTAAGGGAGAGAGTATATTCATCTCTCGCAACTCAACTCGACTGTACAGAGAAGTAGTTAGAGCAATGATTTGAAGGTTAGAATCCTTAAGTTGACTCTGAAGGGTATTATGTCGAGCGTATGTAGGATAGCAGGGTACTATACGTTACCGCAGGTATTGCGATGTCTATGCTAGAGATGCACGGGTTACTATGTGGAGCAAGTAACAAGTGAAGAGATAGAAGAAAGAAGGAAGAGGTAGAGCGGGTTTTGAGCCGTGCGGTTAGCAACGGCTAGGGGTAGTTTCTCTCTCTAAAAGGTTTTCTCTCTCTTTGACGCTAGATTCAAGAGTTAGGAGCAAAAGATAAGTAGAAACGAGCTTAATACCTCTATTTCATTAATGAATGATCTAGCCCTTTTACAATTTCCCTAGGTTTATATTTACAGAGGATCTACAAAACAGGGGTGCTTACTCAAAACTAAACCTAATTACAATTAAAAGAAACTACAATAAAATCTCGAATTTAGAAATAAAGACCAAAAAACCCTTTAAACCTTTTATGCTACTGACGAAACCATCACTCTCTAAGGGGCCTTTCTCCATTACCAGATCTTGAAAGATTTTTTGGATGCTTGTGATGATGTTTGAGAAGATCGATTATCGTAGTCTTGATGCTTGTTTGATTTTGAAGATTTTGACATCTTTTGATCATCATGCAGCTGACTCTTTTTTTAGTGTTGGAAACCTGGTTAGATCGTGAACTTTCAGCCATCGCTGCAGTGTTGTCTATAGTGCTTCAAGTCTTTATTTTGACAGCAGATAAAAGAAGAGACTTTCGCAGTCGTTTTGCACCAATTTTTATCCATTTTTTGTCCTTGCTTGAAGTACTTTTTGTTGTAGGGAGATCACCAAAAAAAAGGATTCCGGTGACAGGGTGATCTTATTTTCTTTCTTCCTTGGAATTTGTGGCTTACCTGACCTTGGATTGAATGTAACAATTATACCAGTTTGTAGCCCTTCGCGATACGGTTTCATCGTACCTATCTTTTCGATGATTCTATGTACAGTTCTTGAGTTTAATGCTTCATGAAGTTCGAGATGCCTTTTTCTTCAAAAGCTCTATTTTATAGGGTTTCGGGCTCATCTTCTCTCTAGAAAAAATTTGATTCTGTGCTATGTGACGGCGTGTGCCATATGTGAAAATGACCAAGTCGTAGAGATATATCTCGTGCCCGAATTTGAGGTTGATTTGTCTTCAATCGAGCGACATGTGGGTGTTTCCAGGTCATCTCAAGAGATGAAGATCACGATCTCCATGAATGGGGACTGGTTTTGGTGAGGCCCCACCGCAATAGTGTATGACTTTACCCTTTTGAGGTAATTTGGGCCCAGATTGTTCTTGGGAGGTCCGATTGAGCCCAAATTTGGTCCCTAGGGATCTTTCAATGTTCTGAACTCAATGGCAATAGTCTGGTACTGTTTTGAAGCCTGTAGCATAGGGTTGTAGTTGTAAGGTCTCTTTGTGATGTGATAGTACTTTTCCCAAGGTTGCCTACTGTTAGGCTTATTCTGCATTGTTCCTTTAGTCTGATAGTGTCTTGGGCATCAAGAGGGTTAGGTTGTCACTGGTTCTCTTCTTCTTTATGTAAGGGATTTAGGTACGTCAAAAATGACATACAACGGGTACACAATAATAGAAGTAAAGAAAGGAGAGAGAAACAGAGTGAACACAATAATTGCTGAAAAGTAGAGGACTTACTGAGACTGGAAACACAAAACTGACTCTAATTTTTTGAAATGTTTGACATTCAAGAAAATAAGAAGTCAAAGAGAAACTGAGAGAGAAACAAAATATTTTTTTTCTTTTTGTAAATAAGGGTTACTTGAAATAGTAGGCAACATGGCGTTAGAAGCAAATAGGTAAGAAGCTTGATGAAGGGTGGTGAGTATTATGCTTAACAACCAACAGTCCGCCAAGATATCCCTTTAAGGGCAGCGATTTGCTGGTCCTCTCGATCAGAACAACTATTGGAACAGTTAACAACACCTTATGGTGTCATTAACAGATATTACGCTCACAATAAAAGAGAGCTTCAATATCCCGAGTTTCGTTCGGGAACAGGGTTAGACGAGTCAACTAAAAGACTATTAGACTGCGATGACTCTACCAGACTTGGTTATCCAGTTAATTTACAAACTCCAAACTCAACTTCACTTTTGATTTATTTCATACAAAGATGTTACATATTTATAGTGAAACATAACCCGACTTAACACACAGTGGTTTACGAAACCATGGCTAAAGCTATAGACGAAAAGAAAAACCATACAGTACCTTGGTACATCAGGTACATCCACATGTCACTTATACAGTACTTTGGTACACCAGGTACAACCACATATCAGTTATACATTATCCTGATACATCAACTACATCTACATGTCACTCTTATTTACATCTACTTAAAAGTAACAAGTACAAATTTCTTATACTCGATAGTCACTCTTCCACACAATAGAAAGGTAAATAGTAAAACCACTCTTAAAAAGAAAATCCACCCTTCATAAAATAAAACTACTTCAGGAAAACCATGTATGGTTTCTTTGTGAGATATTTTGAGATGATTCTGGAGACTCCTCTGGTGACTCATCCTCATTAATACCGTTGAATTCTTTGTAATGAGTCATACAAAAATGTCCTCCGGATTGGTAATTCTTACAATTTTCAAAATTTTTGTAGAAGCTGCATTGAGTCAGTGGCTTTATGCTGGATACTTCATGATTATAAAAAGTTTCATCTTTATATTTCTGAATAAAACTTTGCTCAGTGAAATTAATCCTTTGAAAATATTTGCATAAATCCTTTTTCCAATTTGTATATCCTAATAATTTTGAGATTAGGATATAACTATCTTTTGAAAATTATAAAGTCATCCAATACTTTTTTTTCAATAATCCAGGTAATTAATTCATATCTAAGGAAGTCCATCTGAAATGGTTTAACACTATATTGACTCTTCCTGCAGAGGTGAGAAAGCAACCATTATTAGGGTAATTTCCTACAGTCGAATCAGTATTCTCTAGATTAAGAGATAAATAACTCCTTTCCTTTTGACAAAATTTATGTCTTTCTTTCGGGGTTTCTAAGGACCATGTCAGGCACTAATGTTTTTGGACTGCATTTTTTCAGACCATTCTTATCATTTTCATTTCCTTGGTGAGGGCATCTGGAATATATGTTCTATTCCCAAAACCTTTTCAATTGAAATTTATATTGGGAAAGGATAAACTGCCACCATCCATAACTCTATAATTTTGAGTTGCTAGTGATTTCTTTTTCATTATATTTACTAAATTTAAAGAGTTAGTTCTAAGAATAAATGTTTCTCCAATGAAACTGGTATGAACCTTTTCGACTCCTTCGACTAGAGCCAATATTTCTTTTTCAATAGGTCAATAATTCAGCTCATTCTTTTTGAACTGCCCAATAGTATAAGAACATATTCTTTCTTCTTTGTTATCTTTCTTTAGCAGAACTGCTACCCAAGTATTAGATGATGCATCTATAGAAAGAATAAAATGACCTCCATATCCAGGTGCAAGAGGTGGCAGAGATTGTGCTTCTGTTTTTTGAGGTTTTTTACCTCTTGAGTAGCTTTTTCAAACTGTCGTAATGGTTCTTCCTTCATGGCTTTTCTAATTTTGTTTGTTTTTCATAAAGCTTAGGAATAAAGTCTTAAACATAATTGAGACAACCAATAAATTTCTGGCATCGTAATTTATCTTGCAACTTGTCTGAAAATATTTTAATTTTATGGATGACATGGGGTTGCATATGGATTTTGCGTTTAAGGATATGTACACCATGAAAATCGATTGATTCTTTGGCAATTTGAAATTTGTCTTTTGAATAAGAAAGGCCTATTCCATGTTTCTACAGAGTTTCTGCAAATATTATGAGATGCTCTAGATGTTCCTACATGCTATCTAAAAAGGTAACAAAATCATCTATATAGTTAGTAATAAAATCGGATAATAGTTTTCATCTATGTAGTTACCAATAAAATCAGAGAATAGTTTGAATATTGAATCCATCACCATCTAAAACTGTGAGGGAGCATCTTTTTAGTCCGAAAGGCATCACTAGACGTTCAAATAATTGTTCAAGAGTAGAAAAGGTGGTTTTGTGAATATCTTCTTCTTCATTTTTTACTCGATAATACCCTGACTTGCAATCAAATTTTGAGAAAATAATTTTTCTGCAACTCTCTATATCAACTTTTCCTTATTGGGTAATGGCCATTTAATATATATTGTTACTTGATTTAGAAGAATATTAATTAATTACTATTTTGGTTTTTTTATTTTTTTTCTTCTGAGTGATTTCTCACAATAAAAGTTGTACAAGAATAATTGACTGGGATGACCTAATTGACCTTTTTTCTCTCAATTATATTATATGAGCTTTCAGCTCATCTTCATCCTCTTTATTGCTTCTTATAGGCTTACTCTGAGCTGGGATATCATAGAGAGTTGGTATACGGGCTTAGGGGGAATCTTTATACCACTTTTCTAGAGGATGTTCAACATAACATTTTTTGAGGATTTATTTGATTTCACTTATATCAAGTAATTTTGAACTGACTTCTACGTTCATGCCCTTTATTTGTCATATTATTTCATATTTTTCATGTTCCTTTTCCAACTTCCAATCTTTCATGATTTTTATTATAGAATGATTCTTTTGAATTTGGTTTGACCTCATTTTGAAAGTTGGTGGAATTCGAGGTACAATTTCTTTTTCTCTTTCCATAGTAAATTATCAGATCTCTCGATACTGTGTAAGGGCTTATTTCATCTAGAGTTCCAGAGCCTATTCCTGTTTGATATTCTCCATCCTCAATATTAATAAAATTTACCAAAATCACTTTTTCTTTTTTTTCAATTTTAACAGGAATATTAATTGGAAATTCTGTTAATTTTCTTTTACTATTCATAGTTTCTTGTCCTTGAGAATATTTCACCCAGTTTTTCCATAATTCTTTAGTACAAAAATTTATGTTAGCACCAGTATCGAGAAATAATTTGATATTTTCTCAATTTTCACCTCCATCTATAGCAATTTTTGCTGGCACTAGTAACAATTTTTTAGAGTGCACCATTTTCCGAATTTGATACAAATTTTCTTTTGAAATTTCATCTTCTTCGGATGGTTTGTCAAACAATTTCTCATAATCACCCTTATAGTCACTTTGAAAACTAAGTTTAATTTGTTTAATATGAGCATCTTCATCAAAAAACACTAATGAATCACTAGATTCATTATCACTGGATAGAGAACTTACAGAATCTTCTTTGATTAGTTCGTAAGTGCGGGATGTTGAGCATTCTTCCTATTGTTTTTTTTTTTTTCCTCCTGAAGTAACTTCTTTCTAAGTCATCATCTTCCTTTGTCCCACCATTCTTCCTTTTCATCATTTTCATCGTCTGTACTTTCATCATTTGGAGCAGGAGTAGAAGTAGAGGTAGAGTCTAAAACTTTTCTAGATCTCCATTGCACAACAAATTTATTTTTTATGACTCTCCAATCAACTCCAAAAATTTCTTTTTTTTGAAATTTTAACAAATACAGGGTAGACAAGACCATCTTTTGGGGCCAACTATAGTTCCAATAAAGTATATAATTTTTACCAAAATTACTGTAAAACAAACTTCCCCAAAATTCAATTATATGCAAGGGATACACTTTAGTACATATCCATTCTTTTCGTTCAGCCTTTTTCTTTGGATGAAACACCGAAAGATCATGCATCGTACATGGGATAATTAAATTCATTTCTCTTAAAAAAGAATATTTGTTCCAATAATGCAACAACTTGATTTCAAATAAAGGTCTAGTTTCACTATTGATCATTGTCTTTTTTGGGTAAGAAATGTTCTCATGAAGCCATGCACAAACATTTTTGTAAAAATCTTTTAATCACTACGCTTCACTACAACAAGAGATGGGGGTCAAAGGAGCAAACCTGTATGCTCTATAGTTAGATTTTGCATTCCCTTGAAGAAGGAAATGTCTCTTCAATTAATACAAAAAAGAAAAATCCCATACAAAACATGTCATTATCAAGTTCAAAGAAAATTGCTAGGTCTTTTAAAGGAGACAAACTTCTTCTCCAAAATGAGCTGAAAGTTTGTGTCTCTTGTATATGGGTGAATAGAATAAAATTAAGTTGAGATGACGGTGAGCAAGGGAATGAACAATATTGGCAAGTCAACAATTCCATAATAAATGAGTTCGGAAAATATAAGATTGATATTATAACTCAATAAGTTTTGATCTTAAAAATTTGAAGCAAAAATGTGGATCGCCGGAATTTAGTCAAATAAAAAATTACAAGTAATTCAAGTTTGGGATCAAAAAATGAAGAAAAAAAAGGAGAAAACAATTAAATAGATGTGAACGACGTAAAATGAAGAAGTCATTCTACTCCTGAACTTGGACTTTTTAAGAGTTCTTTTAAACCTAATTTTTGCTCTGAAGCATAATGAGAAAATGCATTATGATTTGCCAATGCCAGTTGGATACCAATGATGTTTGCAAGGAGAAAAAAGGAGAGCATGAAAAACATAAACAGAAACCAGATGGATATTCAGAGAGGTTGCAATAGCCAAAGTCACAATATTGTTTGGGTAAGAACAAAGATACGAGAGACAATAGAACAAAAGAAGAAAAAAAAAACCATTGAAAAACCAATAATCTACCTAGCCTTACTACAACAAGTCAAGTGTGGGGCATCAAATTTACAAAGAAACCCATCTCTATCTCCAAAAATTCATCAAACAACAAAATAATCCAAAATTTTGAAACATCTTAAAAAACAATGATTTGTGAGCAATAATAATTTATTGAACAATACTTACAAACAAAGACAAAATAATTATGATTAGACCTTGATACTCGTCAAATAATACAACATAAAATTAGTAATGAAAAGGATACAAGAAAATATCTGTTTACAATAAAATGGTCATTAAATGAAGGGTTTATATAAATGTCGTTTGTTGTTATTATGACAAATACAAATATTGTTATTAGGCATTAACAAACCATATCGAATTCTTTAAAAACATTCCTGCTTATGCAGCCTTGTCAATAAGAAAATCCATTTAACAACATATATTTCAATTTAAAATACCATAAAAAAATAAAATCTTATCAAAACTATAGTAAAAGAAAATAAAAAAAAGACCTATGTGATCTTTTGAAGGGAAAATACAATTTTTGTTTTAAATTAATAATAATCACCCCTTATAATTTTTATAACAAGATCACTCACAGATGGTCTTATTACAAACAATAGAAATTCCATAAATAAATAACACATCAATAAAAAAAATCTCAATTATTTGATGCCATTCATACAACCTAATATTGTATTTGAGAATATAAAATAAAAGAACAAACAAATAAAAGAAAAGATGTCGGAGATTACCTCAACCAGGCTTTTTACACCCCACACCAAGTCACCACATCCAATGGCGTGGGATTTGTGGTCTAGCTTCAATCTCAAACCGGGATAGCTGATTTCGGCCAAACTAGGTAACCATCCCTTAAAATCTCTACTAAAACTTTGACCCCCAAAATTAACTTAGGTCTAGAGAGGAGAGAGAGTACTGCCTAAAATTTGGAGAGAGAAAGATCGAGGAGAGAGTGGGACGTGCCCCTCTAGTAGAGAGAGAGGTGAGAGTGTGTGTAGAGATTGGGGAAGAGCACCCCTATTTATAGTGTATATTTAAGTTTAGGGTTTCTTAGGGTTTTTCCATAGTTTGCCTCTTTCATGGGATTGAATCTAGACCGTTGATCAAGGTGACTTGTGGGGTGAGAGATCTGAGTCATCCATTCCATAAATGGGTCATCAACATTATAGAAGGAGCTTAAACCATTATCCCTCTTTCCTTAAACTATTTTCTCATTAATATATATTCAAATAAAATAAATATCATGCATTCCATAAAATTGCATGATCCATGTCACATATTCCATAAGGATATATCAAATATTATCAAGTAAATAAATACTACCGAATATAAATAAGATAATGTTAATATTTACTATCTATTCAAATTGACAATAACTCTTTAAAGCAAACTCCTTATAAAACAAATAAAGTGATGGTCAATATTTCCCTTCCAAGATTTGACCACATGCCACAAATCAAACTTACCTTAACTTAAAAACTTAAACATAAAGCAAACAAGAGAATCCAAAGAGGGTGGGGCGTGCCACCCTTTTTGTGGCACATGTGGGCCCTCACCCACATGCCACATGGTGGGCCCATGTGCACTTTGGGCACCCATGGATTTTTATAAAAAGTGTTAAAATTAAATTAAAATGAATTAATATATATTTGAATTTTTTTATAACTTTGTAAAATCAATAACTGTATTTTTATAAAACCAAAAATTACAAATAAAATATTTAGAGATTCATAAAAATTCAAATAATAAAACTAAATTCATTTTAATAATAAAATGAACACAATTAAATTAACATGGTGGGAAAGGATCTATATGGTTTTAGGAATTCAATCTATAAATATAGGGTACTCCACCTCCAACTGTGAACTACAGACCACACTAGCTTTATCGAACTGACCCAGTGTTTCCTATGACCCACAATCCAAGCAGGGGTTCATTAGCGGGTCACCAAAGTCAGGTCGATGAATCAAAAGATCGCAATCCTAGTCTGTGGTTTATAGGTTCTCCCCTAGAGACGAGTCAAGGTCACCACCACCTGATGCAACCACAGCTAGTGCATAAGGGTCTCGTACATACAAACGCTTCACCTAAAGGTGGATATCTAGCTTTCCCGAACGATCTATCGATATGCATGCCATGTGATGGAACATGGATGAGGTTTTGGCCCCCTTCTTAGTAGGCCTACCATCACACACAAGGGTCACATAGTCCCTCGGCTCTCTCATCTAGGCATAAGCTCCGACTTCATTAAAGGCTAACCCAAAACCCTCCTCGCTTAATTCTTATGCCCAGGTACCTTAGGTTTTCCAACCGTCTGTCCTAGATTGATAAGCACAGTCCGGTATAAGCAAACATCATTTGCTTAGTATGGTCCTCGATGGACCACACTCCCACTGAGTTTATGTTTCACTATAATGAAAGTATTTCCATCCACACTCATAAGGACTTTAAAGGCCACATAAACCCAACAGAAAATCCTTTTGAAAATAAAAGATTATATTTTAAAAAAAACAAAAATATGACATTACTCATATTTCTGTAGAAAAATTACAACAATTTTTCTAATTAGTATTACTGCTCATATTAACTTACAGTAAAATTCAACCGAGAAATTATAGTATTTACAGTGAAATCACAAAAAATTAATAATAAATACAAACTGTAATTTCTTTGTAAATATTGAGCTTGCGCTAAGAATAAAATAGTTGTATATCATGTATTCAAAAGAAAATAACACAAAGTTTTATTGATCAAAGCAAAACAAAGCACATGAAAGAGTTTTAGAGCTTTCATACCAAATTACAAAAGAAAATACAAAGCTTCAACTGAAAGATCGATCAATGTGATCTTGCCGAGAAAATTTTTTTTTTCTCTTTTTTTTTTTTTTCTTTCGGCAAAAGTCACATACAAATAGCCTTATTACAATAACTCTTGCTTCAAAGAAAATAAAACCTTATAAATCCAAGATCTTAAAAAATTTGATGCCATTTAGGCCAATTTTCTTTAATCAAAGAAAATTACCACAAATCTTGTGCTTGAGAATATAAAAACTATATAATTAAATATGCAAGAAACGAAAGAAGAATGTCGGATATTACCTCAACCGGGTTTATTATACCCCACATCGAGTCACCACCATCCTATGGCGCAAGATCGATAGATTTCATTCAATCTACCCCGGGAAAGCCAGTTTCGGCCAAGCTCTTCAATGGAACACTCATGCTCACGCTAGTTTCTTGAGATTAATTCCCCAAAATACTGAGTCAAAAATTATCCCTTCTTTATTTTTCTTGATCCCTATGACTTTGAATAAAATTGAGAGATATGAGAATTTTATGTTTCCCTCTTAGAGAGAGAGGTACATTTTTTTCTATAGATTAGATTTTTTTTTTTTATAAAAAACTAATGTAATGTTAAAATAGTAAATTTTAAAATCTAAAAATTATAGTTAAACTACGCAAATGCAAAAATTGAGATGGAGACAAAATTATCATTTTATTTTGTTTCTATTATTAATATTATTATCATTACTTTATTTTACTTAATAATAAAAAGACTAAATTATTTTTATTATTTTATTTTATTAAAATAATAATAATAAATAAAATTATTAAATTATTATTATTATTATCATCATCATCATCATCATCATCATCATCATCATCATCATCATCATTATTTTATCTTATAAGGTAAGGCCCATTGATCTTGAATACTAAAGAAAATGATTAATTTTCGTTTTGATTCTTATGTTAAATGATAAATCAACTTTATTTTTATCTCTATTGTGCCCTTTAATTTTTGTTTCATAGTACAAAGTTCAAAAGAAGCAATAATACACGTAGAAAATAGCAAGATAAAGAACTAATGTAATGTTAAAATATTCATAAAAAACTAAAAATATAACGACATATAATTAAAATCATAAAGGATGAAATTGAGATAGAAACAAAAATGATATAATCTAACAAAAAAATCAAGAAAGAAAAAAATCTTATTTTATATTAGCATTTAAGATCCATGGGCTCTACCTTTATGATAAAAATAACTTATAAAACAAAACTTAAAATATTATTTCATAATAGAAGCATAATACAACTGGAAAATACCAAGGATTCCAACCCTCAGATTATCGCTCTAACTTCCTCTCCATACAGTCGAGTTGAGTTGCTAGAGACGTGTACGCTCTCGCCCTTTGTCACTCAGAAGGCGTCTTCTTGATTCAAAAAATCAAGAGGATTCTAATGCTTTGATTACTCTAATCACCCGAACGTACAGCATTCGCACAGAAAAGGGAATCTTCATCACCTCTCTCACTTATCCCCTCCTTTCATTAGCCAGCCCTCGTTTGAGCAAGCCACTATATAGGAGTACAACCAAGTCCATATTGTAGTTTCCATCGAGAGAGAACAAAGCAGCGAGTTGAAAGAGCTCGAGGAGAGTCCATGTCCATACTGCACTGGCAGACTGCCGGAGGGCTTTGTCCCGAACCCCAAAACAATGAGGTAAGCACTGAAATGTCCCTTGTCATAAAATATCTCTCTTTAGTGGTTACTATCTGCACATAGGAGAGCACGCATGCAACCCGCGTGAACCCTCAACGGTTGTTTAAGAGAGGATTTTTCCCGTCGTCCACGCGTAGAAAAATTAGGTTCAACCAATCCCTTCAATTATTTACCCTCTCTCCATTTTGTACCTTCTCTTTGCTTCTCTCCCTCTCTCGTAAAAAATAACATTTATTTCCATCAAATGTTAAGTCTTATTACACTTGTCTTTATACTTCCTTCTCTTTGTACTTTTATCTTTCTTGCTCATTAAAGCTTGTGGTCCCCTTTTCACTTTTTTAAAAGCTCACATTTCTCTTTTTCCTTCTCGTATTCACAAATTCAAGGGCATATTTGTCTTTGTAGTTCCCTTTAGAACCCTCTTTATACCCTCTCTGTTTCACTAAGAGTTCACTCATTAAGACTTCTCTGTCTCTAAGCTAAGCTCACTCTCTGAGCCTCTCACAAAATAGCACAAAATTTCCTCTCTCTACTCTCTTCCCCTCTTCCCCTGCACTGATACCAAAAAAGTAGAGAGAGATGAAGAGAGTAGAGAGGGAATTTTGTGAGAGACTCAAAGAGTGGGCTTAGCCTAGAGAGAGAGAGAGAGAGAAGCATTAGTGAGTGAAGTTTTAGTGAAAGAGAGAGGGTATAAAGAGGGTTTTAAAGAAAACTATAAAGAAAAATATATCTTTGAATTTGTGAATATGAGAAGGAGAAAGAGAAATGTGAGATTTTAAAGAAGTGAAAACGGGGCCACAAGCTTTAATGGAGAAAGGGTAAATAATTGAAGGGATAAGAGTACACAATAATATAAGTAAATTAGAGGAGGAGAAACGGAGTGAACACAATAATTGATGAAAAACATATAAGTATTTATAGAGTCTAGAAACACAAAACTTCCTCTATTTTTTGGAATTTTTTATATTCAAGAAAATAAGAACTCAAAGAGACACTGAGAGAGAAACAAACTATTTTTTTTTTTTATAAATAGTAATTACCTGAAAAACAGACAACAAGGAGGTAAAAAGCAAATGGGTGCTTTGTTTGACGAAAGGGTATGAGTATTGTGCTCAATCGCTAACAGTATGTCAAGATATCATTTTAAGGGCTGCGACTTGCTGGCCCTCTTGATCAAATCAGCTACCGGAATAATTAACAACACTTTACGATGTCACTAATCAATATTACGCTCACAGTAACAGAGAGCTTCGATATCCCGAGTTTCATCCAGGAATGGGGTTAGAGTCCACTAAATGACTATTAGAGCGTAATAACTCTACCAGGCTTAGTTACCCAATTAATTTACAAAATACAAACTCAACTTCACTTTTGATTTATTTCATACAAAGGTGTTACATATTTATAGTGAAGCATAACCGGACTTACCACATAGTGGTTTACAAAACTATGGGCTAAAAGTATAGACGAAAAACAAACCCATACAATACCTTGGTATATTAAATACATCCACATGTCACTTATATAGTACCTTGGTACATGAGGTATATTCACATGTCACTCTTACTTAAAAGTAAAAATAAAAGCAACACATACAAAGCCATAATTACATACACTTACCACTCACTCTTCCACACATTAAAAAAGGTCAATAGTAAAACCACTAATAAAAAGTAAACCCACTTTTAAAAAGTAAATCAGCTTTCAAAAACCATGGGCTCAACCTACAGCTGGACAATTTCTTCTATTATGAAGACGGTTTTTTCATTAAATACTTCTTCCAGTTGTTCAATTATATCTATCAAGAACCAGTTTTCTTGGATCTCAGATTTTGTGATTATTGCTTTGGTTTTCCTTTGAGCCTTTTGTGGACATTGTGCAACCAAATGTCTTTCTTACTGGCAGGTGCGGCATGGTCCTTTAAATCTCAGTTTTATTCCCTTGTTTCTTTTGTATAACTTGTAGGGTTTAAAGTTTCTTCCTTTATGAATTTTTCTAAATTTGGGGATATTGTATTCTTCTAGTCCTTCAATTGTGTTGCATATTTTAGATCCTGCTATTAAGTATGTCCTTGTATCATCTTTATAACACAATTATTTAATTTTTCCGCTGGAAAATCCCACTACATCAGGCATTATCAGATTTTGCTCAGATATGTTTTTCATTGAAATTGTTTCAAGCACAAGTTCAGGGATATTACTTGGCAACGATGCAAGATAATGAGCTTTACAAGTTGCATTATTGTGTAATCCTAACTTGTAGCACTCATTGTTGTAGCGTTTTAGGTATTCTTCAAAATCATTAATGCTTTGGAGCTTTCTCTTTCCTAATAAAACAATATATGTAGCATATTTCATTGTAGATTCATAAACAAATTCTGAAATTAATTTGGACCCTAATCCAAAGAATCCTACCATATAAATGACATTGCCCTTGTAATCAACTCTTCTCAGTAGGAATCTTGTAGCATATATGCTGGAATATATGTTTAACCATCTTCTTATGTTGCTGACATACACATTCTTCTGTATACCCAAGTAATGATCTCTTATTTTGGTTTAGAATGTGAATGAGTTAATTCATCAATATTTAAAATTGGAATATCTTCTCCTATATTTCTGAAATCATCTTGCTCAACAATAGTAATTCTCATCATTTTCACTTAGAACACTAAAAATGATTCTTCCATATATTCAGAATTTTGAAGAAGAAAAGAAGGAAAGCTAGTAAAACTCAGAGGCTTGAATTTAAAAACTTTTGCAGCTCCATCTTCCTTTTTCTTTTTCTAGCTTTTTCTGTTTTCAAATATTTATAGGTGATTCTAATGTTAAGAACCAAAAGATAGGTCGCATCTACCTTGATTTAAGACCTTCAGGATTTTCTAGTTGCTCTACAGTAGCAGTAGGATAAGGCATTTTGGGAGGCCAATCTCCTCCAATGACTAATGACTGGCTAGTGTCTTTTTTCCTATGGTTATTATGCGACTCTGAACAAATTGGAGAGCTTCTCTGTTTGGTGAATCTGTAATTTCTCTCACATGGGGATCGATATTGATAATTGGCAGAATGGGGGGTAAAGTATTTCTTTGATTGGTCTAAAGGGCTTTGTTTATAGGTTTCAGGGTGATGGTGAAGTAATTTACTAGTGTTCTGTAAGGGGTTTTGCATTTTGAAGTTTGGTTTTTTCTTTTAAAATTGATGAGACTCCGATATAGACATATTGATATTTCTTATTTTTCCATCTTTCAATATCTAATTTTTCAAAGAAAGGTAAAAATATATGACAAATTCATTTACATTTGACATGGAAATTGACTTCAGACTAATGAATCGACCTGGAAAATCTAGACTCAAACAGAGAAAGATTATACAAATCTTATTTATTTACTTCAGGGAAACTGACATTCCCTGGACTATCTAAGTCACTTTCCTATTCTATCACAAAAGAATGCAATGGAACATATGAGATTGGACTAATTAAGGATCTTGGATTTTTGGGAGTCATTTTTTGGGTTTTTGATGAAGAGGTTGAGGAAGACCCGGACCATAGCATTTTTATCTAGGAAACTGGATGGTCCGAGTATTTAGAAAACTCATTTTGCTCAATCTATAATACGTCTATGATTTACAAATTTTTAGGTTGAGGAAAACAATATTTTTTCATCTAATGATTTGTGCTTTTAGACACGTTCAAAGGGCGTGCATCATGCTAGTTTGGCTAGAGTGATAAAAAGGGATCACAGAGTGCTACATATAATGCTTGTCACCATCCAATCTATCGATTGGAAGGCTGTGGATGTCGTCAGAATTAGGCTCGAGTGGTTAACAATTGACTATAGCAATAGTGCCTCTTAAGTTTGATTTCTTGTACTGAACTACCCAAAGAAAAATGATGCAGATGTCATCATTGGTTAGGTGTCTCGATCTCGTCTCCCTGGATTTAGGTGATCGTGTAACACGTGTCTCGGGTTCGGAAGACTCGGGACCTGAGGTTGCTCTTTCGGGAACTTTATTCAAGAATAAGGGCAGGTATCCAACTAGTGAGAGAGGAATTTGGGTCGTGAAGCGGGATTTACCTCACATGGGTCCGTAACACACTCGAGCTGGCTCGCGTGGGCGCTCTCTTAGATCACGTTGGAAAGCTCCATGGCCTACGGCCTGTTTGGAATTGTTTCTCTTGACCTGTTTCTCTTTTCCTATAAACACACACATGTAAGACGTCCCAACAAATGGGTTCGGGGACCTGACTTATCGAAGATAAAATAAAATAAAATGGAGTGAAATGGAAAGTAAAACGAAATAAGATGAATTGAAATAAAATAAGATTAGAAGATGGGGTTAAGGTGAAAATGGAATGAAGTGAAGTGAAATAAATAAAATAAAATGGGGTAAAATAAAAGAAAGAAAATAAAAACAAATAAAAATAAGACGAGGGAACATAAAATAAAATAAATAAAATAAAGGAAAATATATTAAACTAAACTAAGGTGAGGTAAATAGGATGGGTGAGGTTAAATGGAATAAAATAAAGAAAACTGGGTTGGTTAAGAGAATGAGAGAGAATGTCTTAAAAGCTAAACCAAGGGGTTAGCTAAGAGAGTGAGGGAGAGAATTTTTTAATCAAATAAAACTAGTAAATGTGTTAGTTAAAAGAGAGAGAAAGAATATTTTAATAAAATAACAAATGGGCTAGTTAAAATCGGGAGAGACAAGAGCATTGGGTTTGAGAAGGCGTGAGGTGTTAAAAAGGACGCTGTGTTGGTTAAGAGAGAGGGTTAGGGTTTGACGAAATAGCGCGAAAGGGGGGGGAACGAAACTTTGACGAAAAACAAACGGAACGAAATTGGAAAGAAAGGAGGTAGGTGCCTTGTTTTGTGACGTTCTAGAGAGAGAGAAGAGGCGGAAGGTTGCTCGAATTTGCGAAGAGCTCGGAGGAGATGATCGTGAGGGGTGGCGAAGGTGCCTGGTTGCAAGAGGCGGAGGTGGTTGAGGACAGAGGTGGAGACAGCAGGGAGCAAAGAGGGGGTGAGGTGAGAACTGCTGCTGGTTGCAGCCGGTTGGACGTCAGTTGCAGCAGAGCGGAGATGAAGGTGGACGCAACAGAGTGGAGGAGGTGACGGGGGCAGAGAAGAGAGAGGGGCGGAAATAGTGGCGGAGATGGCGGAGGTCACTTTGAGGTGGCGGAAATGGCTGCCGTGCAGGTGACGAGAGAAGAGAGTGGTGTAGATGGGACTGAGAAAGATGGCGCACAGGGGCTGAGAAAGGTAGGACACAGGGGCTGAAAGGGAGGTCGTTTGTAGCCTGATTGCAGGCGGGTGAAGTGGAGGGAACAGCTGGTTTTAGAGCAGCAACAAGGTAGCGGAATTCGGGAGAGATTAGGTGGCTGAATGGGGCTACAAAGAAGAAGAAGGAGAGGGCAGCAAAGGTGGGAGAGGAGGCGAAGATGGGCTGGCTGGCTGCTGCAACAAGGTGGCTGAGGTTGATTGCAGGTGAGCGGAGATGGAAGCCGAGAAAGAGAGAGGCGATCAACTGCTGGTCAGGGTGGTGAGATGTGGCGAAGAAGATGGGTTATTAGCAGGGCTGCAGAGAGATGGAGATGGGTGAAGAACAGGGAGAGGAGTCGTTAAGTATCTGGTTGCTGCTGCCTGATTTTTGGTGGAGAGGGGGATAATTGAGGAGAGAGCCGTGGCAGCAGTGTGGTGTCGTGGTTGAGGAAGGTCACGGCTGTAGTTTGTTGTGTAGCTGCAGAAAGAGGTGAAGGAAAAAGAATGGGGGTGCTGCGTGAGGTCAAGAGAGAAACACGGCGATGGGTTTAGGAAAGGGGCGCATCGCAATAGGGTTAGGAAAGGCGTGCACCGCGATAAGGTGGAGGGCACCGCAATAGGGTTAGGAAAGGAAAGGGGCGCATCGCAATAGGGTTAGGAAAGGCGTGCACCGCGATAAGGTGGAGGGCACCGCAATAGGGTTAGGAAAGGGGGGACGGCGATAACGTGGAGGGAAAGGGGTGCACGGCGATAGAGTGGAGAGAAAGGGGCGCACGGCGATAGGTTCGAGGTCGCACGAGACGCCATAAGAAGAGAGATTAGGGAGACGGTGGTTGCCCGGGACCATAGATTGTGAGAGGAACAAGGAAATATGAGGGTATACCAAAAAGAGGTGAGGTGAGGTTGCGGAGGAAAAAAAAAAAAAAAAAACTTGCATGATAACAAAAAAACTTGCATGAAAACTTAAAAAATAAAATAAATAAATAAAACGACGTCCAAAAAAAGAAAAGCGCGTGAACCGATGGTGCATAGGGAGAAGGTGTTCAAGAAAAGCGCGTGAACCGATGGTGCATGGGGAGAACGTTTTCATACACGTAGCACAACCAAAAGAATAAAAAGATGGGTGAACGTGAGAGACCACCGGGAGATAGAAGGAAAAAGTGATCATGAGGGCCACAAAGAGGGAAGAAGTGAATAAGAAAAAAAAGATAGGTGAACTTGAGAGACCACCAAGAAATTGAAGAAAAAAGTGATCATGAGGGACCACAAAGAGGGAAGAAGAGAATAAGAAAGGGAAGGAGAGAATAAGAAAGGAAGAAAGAGTAACACTGGAGCCCATCGCCGCTGTGGAAGAGGAGAGAGAAAGAGGATAGAAAAAGAGAAAGAAAGAGAAGAGAGAGAAAGAGAAACAAAGAGGAGATAAACCTGCGGGTACCAACTCCAAAAGTTCCTCTTTCATTTCTCTCTTAAGAGAGACCCAACAATAGGTAAGATAAAAAAATTTATTAAGTAAAAGATCATTGTACAATGAGAGTACGTGATATATATAATGTTTTGTCTAAACATGAGTGGATGATCAAAATTAAACTTAATTGCTATAAATTAAGATTTAATCGAATTAAAAGAAATTTAAAAATATGATGTAAAATGATAGATTTGTCCCTTCCTAATAATTGTTGAATTCCAAAACAGTCTCTGTATTGCCCTCGAACTTGTATGAACTTTCATAAATGATCCGGGGTTGTTCTGATGTCTGATTGATCGAAAGATATTGTTTTTTTGTAGGGCTCGGTATGGCGATCGATTTAATACCAACTTCGAGTTATAGATCGTGTTTTTAGGGCACGATCATGTAACTTAAAATTTGAATGAATCTTGAAACTTTAGATCGATTGTGTGCTCGTTCCTTGATGTTTTTTTGTGATTTCCTTGATGTTTTTTTGTGATTTCTTCGCTGAATCACACTGAGTATGCCGTCACGATTGCATGGCAACAAATGCAGCTTGATTCCGTGCCCGAACGAAGGTTTTGAAACTTTGGGATTTTGGTCGGAATCTGAAATTCCAGTGACGAAATTTGCAGCCACTTCTTTAGTTTTCGTGTGCGGGATATGGCCGTTCATCATGCACAAGGTACAGACCAGTGATGACCATGGACCTTACGCATGCGATGGAACTGGTATTGCATCGATCGGGTTGGTGAGGCCTGTGATTCGGCCACTCGAGTGAGGCACGATGCTGCTTATTTTCCTGCACTTTCTTTACGGATCAACAACTTCTCTCTAGCTTTTCTTCGCGCTCGAACGTAGTCACGGGGCGTGCCATATCAAAACGCTCGCCTCGACGAAACAAACACTCCAACAAGTTTAACCGCGATACAATCTCGGACGAGGGAGATACAAGCATCGTAAGTCATTGGTCGTGACTGTCCCTTTAATGGAGTTGAGTTGCAAGGTGGCCGCTTGAGAATAGTATGCGGCTCCTCCTGTTTTGCTCTTTAACCTATAACGTTTTCCCAAAGTGTCCGTTTAAGCTGAAATTTGACCCCTGGGCTTTTCAATTGTTTCGGATCGAATAGCAGTGGTCCCACAGTAAATTGAAACACTGAAAATGTAGTTGTAGTTATAGAGGTCCGTTTTACTAAAGGGTGATTCTGCCGGAACTATTTTTTAACCTGCACTGCCTTAAACATGTCGGATTGCGACAAAACTTGACAGGAGACTTTTGAAAGTCCTCATGAAGTTCATAGCCAATTCTAGAGAATTCTAAAAATATCGAAATTTCCACTGTATGTTAGGCTTTATTGACCGGGAACCCATGATGATGAAAAATGTCTTCCAATAATCATGCCACAATCCAATCCATTGATGGGATAGTGAAGACCAAATTAACACTCGGCCAACTTTGGGAGCATTACCGTGGTTTTCCAAATAAACTGGGGAGAGCCACGGGCAACACTAACAATTAGGCAGTGTGTGGACCAAATACTTCCTAAACTATGAAAAAATGGACAGACAAGAAAATTACTGTCTCATGATTTCATGGCCCCTCCTACTAAGGAATGTTTGTTGGATAACCAAACTTTCAAATCATGTTTATCACAATGTAGCATCAATTCCATAAATAAATGTCGTGGAAATGAGAAAGGGCTCAAAATCAGATCCCCTGCAAGTTTGAATACAGATATCAGCCATTAGGCATTTGAAATCCAAAGTTTTTTTTTTTTTTCTCAATGAAATTAATTTTAGAGTGGATAAAAAACCGTTTCAAAATGATTTTGGTTCCTCCAAATATCCCTAATTATGAGTCGTAGCTGCAAGTTCCAACTGAACAATCCGAACCAGATATGCGCCCATTGTCAAAATTTTGCACATATGAATGCTACCGACATTCAGGGTGTGGCCTACAGCTCTTTCACTATTCTGTTTCATTTATTCCCAAGCAAACAGAGAGAAAGAGGAGTTTATTCAAACCGATTACGCCACGAGGGCTTACCCTCTTCATATATTAGCAATTATATGATGGAAAAATATAATATGATCCTTCTGATCATTGTGACTATGATGACCTTGAGGTACCGTCCATTCAATGGATCCAATGGTGATAGTGATAGAGAAGGATAAACTCAATTCTATGGTGGGACGCTCACGCACTCAACTCATCACTGCCAAGCCCAATTGATGTGACAGTGAAAGCCTCACAGTCATAGCGCATTTTGATGACTACTTGGACCAATTCTATATTGCCATTATATATTAAGACTTTTCAAGTAAATAAAGCAAACCTCAAAGCCCCCCATCAAGCTTGCAAAATTGATGAATGTAACAAAAAGTATTGCTATCAAATGATGCCAGATAAATTGACAGGGACTACCAGAAAAACAAAAGATGGAGCAAAGATCAAGCATACATCAAAAAGTTTCTATGACAACTGATCGTTGTCATGAACAGTGTCATAACTACTAAAATAGCTGGGTTTCAATTCAAAAACAAGGGGTTTCACACATGTCTAAGACTGCAAATTGAAATGTACTAGGAGAGGTGGACCTCAAAAGGTTCTTACCTCTACCTTGACATCAGCCACTCCAAAGTATTTCTAAGCCGGTAGCAATTCACTTATTTTCCACCAATCGCCATTGCGAAGCTTCTTATCACAGAGCAAGTATCTTCACGCATTTAAGGTCACAGTTGAATGTGTACATGTAGCCTGAGTCCAAGCTCATGGGAACAATTCTTCCGTTGTAATGCAATCTTGTAAGAGCATTTTGTTTACAATCAGATGCCCAAATCCCGGCTTCATGAAGCTCCCCCTCTCTCCAACAGATTCCAACAGTGACACCACCTCGAGCCTTGAGCCCACTAAAGCAACCATGAGGCCATTTGTCTCGAGGAAGAGCGGGCAACAGAATTAGGTCTCCTTTTTCTGTGCTTTGGACTAACATTTCTGCAATTGCAGCACTAAATCTGCCATTTTATAGTTTCATAGAGAAAGTCAGTGACCTGGACTTAGGAATTCACTCATCTAGATTTATTCGATGTACGATCAGTTTGCATATTTCAAACTGATACTTTCGATTCAAAACTAGCATTGCATGAGCTCATTATGTGGAAAGAACAATAGAATTCGGTTTACCCAAAATTAGCATCAATCTGGAAGGGAGGGTGTGCAGTAAACAAGTTACTATAAAGGCCGCCTTCAAAGTCCCCTTCATGGTCAGGGTCAACCAAGTTTATCAAGACCTTTACCAGTCGATATGCATGTTCACTGTCGTGAAGACGTGCTCGCAGAGCCATCTTCCATGTAGTCGACCACCCTGGTCCTTCTTCCCCTGCCAAACAAAGTAGCCCACTAACTCTGCTATTAATTCCTGGCTAATGAAGGTAGAAGAGTGAACAGGAAATCTGAACTAAGAGGTTGTGAAAAAAACATTACATGGAGTTAATCAGTAATCATCCAAGATTAGGAAAGCAAAGTCTACTTAATAGAAAGAAAATGCTAGATTTGGCTTTTTGGGAACTAAGACTGATAAAATAATGTAAAATTATTGATAATACATTAGGAAGCATACATTTGAAATGTTGGGTCATTATCTGTTTCACAAACATATCATTGCATCACGAAAATATGGAAAATGCAATCCACTTATCATATGTAATTCTCTATTTGAATTGCAGCCCTGTTAAGTTAAATGAATTGGATGACCTATCGGCAAATCTTCCCTCAGTGGCTTTGTAGAGAAAAAAGTGACAGAACATCTCGAGATTGTTGATTATTTCTCTCTCAGTTGCACCAAAGATGATATAGCTGCTGTCTTACAAAATGACTGTGTTCTCCAAATACTTCAATCATAGCATTTTTTGGATAAAACACATCCTTGACTAGTATGATTGTTTTCTTTCTAAGAGATTCTTTTTCCCTAAATAAGCATGAATTGCATTTGTTTCAGGGCATTATGCAAGATAAAGAATTTCACATTATCTTTCCACTAATCGATTATGTTTCCCTGATTAAGCATCAGTTTTAGGATTCATGATAAGTTTTGGTAAAATTTTACATTGGCTGCCTACCTAACACAACCCAGCTCTTTTACCCCGGCATGGGATGGGTTAAGGGAAAGTTTAAGTTCATCACCCTTCTTAAACCTAATGAATCCATTTGAAAAAGTTTAGGTGTGTCACCAATAGGCGATAAGATGAGAAAGAGTAGACTTAGGTGGGCTGGCCATGTAAGGCATCGACCCAATACAACACCTGTTAAGACGTGCAAGCTAGTTCAAGTAGATGGATTCAAAAAGGCAAGAGGTAGGTCCAAAAGAATATGGTTGGAAGTAGTCCGAAAAGATACAGGGACTTATGGCCTCACTGAGGATATGGCCTTAAATACAACAAAATGGCGGATTAGGATTAGTGTAGCTGACCCCAATTAATTGAGAAAGGGCTATGATGATGATGATGATTAAGCATCAATTTGAACACGTGAAAGTCTTTTACTTGACAGAATTCTGTTACACTTTTAAACATAACGTAAGCAAAACCTACTGCGTATGGTGATGAATGGAATGTAAAAATAATAACATTGTGAATGTTTTCTACACAGACCTCTTTTATAGAGGCTGTAAGCAGCAGCTTTACACACATCTGGATTTCTCTCCAGGGATATTGTATGGCCTGGAAAAAGACCAAATAAGTGCGACAAGTGCCGATGGTGCACATCTGGATCCTCGAAGTCTTGTGCCTACATATGAAACTAACAAGCACTTGTCAGATAAGTAAAACAGTATCTTCTCAACCTTCTGTAAAGTATCAAGAAAACTTTGTAAGTAATACTAAGTCCTGAACAAAAAGATAAATCCACAGTATACTAACCCATTCCATTACAGAACCATCTCTGGCTATTTTATATGGGGGAAGCTTTGATTCTGTTACCCTAACTTTTTCAATGAGATCATCCTCACCTTTTCCCAAAACCTACAAACATGATTGTCAAAGTCCATTACACCCAAATAACTATGCAAAGTATATGGGTCAAACTCAAATTGATATACATACTCTCCATATTTGAAACAAGGCGAAATACAAAATAAACGGAAGAAGTACCTTAGCTGCAGATATTATTGACTTGAAAACTTCTCTTATAATGGCCATATCCATTGTTGTTGAATAGCTCACACTTGCTGTCCTACCATCAGGAGCAATAAAAGCATGCTCAGGAGATGTTGATGGGTTCGTTTCTAAATATCCGCTAGGAGTATCTAGTAACCAGTCCAACAGAAAAGATGCACATCCCTTCAAAAGTGGATATGCTTTATTCTCTAGAAACTCCTGCCAACAAGAAACATGACACGAGAAGTTTTCACCACCTAGAATAACTTGCCCTTATACCAAGACATAAAAATATACGTTCTTCATCTAAAATTGCAGATATTAAATCACTTGCAAGTCTTGAATAAACTTAATAGCAAGTCTGTCTGAAGATTTTTTATAAAGATATCTGCTAAAAAACTTAATCTACATTTGTCCATTCATTACTTGCCACTCTGACAGACTAACCCTGGATACCTTTGTGCAATAAGAAAATCAAAGATGTTGGTAAATATAGCATTTGACATGCTGCTTCAGAACATGAATATTTCCAGCATTATGTCAGTAGCTGCTTATAGGCAATCGCCGCATTTTTTTGTTGCCTGGGTATAGATACAGGCATCATGCACGAGTACAGCAATTTGGCGACAAATGTATCTATTCATGAGTGCACAAAAAACACCAAGAATGCTCATAAATATTTGCACTTCAAACACCCTAACCTTCAAGTGCATATCACAGTTTAGCCTGAATAACTTTGCGTATGTTCCGAAGGTTAAAACTGCGATTAGAAGGATGAACATGTTTTTGATGGGCTTATCCATATTTATTTCGCCACTAATGAAGTTTTTAAATGTGTGCCACTGTACATTACAAGGACACATGAGAGTGTGTCGTATCAAACATGGAACACCTTGTTAGAGATACCTAAGAACGGACAAGTTAGACATGGATATCTGAATTTATACAAATGTGTCTCTTAATTTTGCAAGGCAGCATGCACATTTACAATGGAAGCAAGTGTTGGTCATTTAGATGTTTGTCATACGTCTTGAATTTACCTAGATGTTAGTCATCTAACATTCATCATTCATGCGTGTGTCATACATCTTGAAAATCATCCCACAAGGCTCTTTTTCATAATGAGTCATTTTACAAATTAATAAAGCATATAAATAAAAAAAATAACCCAACCATTTACTCTTTCAAAGTTTTTATTAACAATGTGAAAAACTAAAATATAATCACATAAAAACTTATTTAATTGGCATAAAATTAATATAAATTGAGATAAAATTTCAACATTACATTAAAAAATACATACAGTAATTATACAATATCTGTTTACAAAATCTAAACAGCTACATCCAACTACATCATTTTAAACCCAACAATATCATCACAGTATATAATACAATGGAAAAACATACAGATATACATATTTTTTGTATGTTTCTATTGATTAAAAATAAAGCCTAAAATGGTAAAAAAAAAGAAGAAACTATGTTAATAATGCATAGAAAAATTGATAAAGAAAGCTTGCTATTTACATTGGAAGGAAGGTAACATGCAGTACCTGTTCACATAATCTGTCTATACATTGAATATTTACAGAACGTACCAAAACTTTATGTAAGAAAAAGCCAATATCACATAAAAATTAAAATAGATATAAACACTCTAAAGGAGGGAGAAAAAATAATTATAAAAAATAAAACAAAAGGTGAGAGATTATACCCTCTCCCAGGGTCTGCAAGGGAGTCCACCCCAAAAACGATCATTTCACAAGATCAGCTATACTCAATTTATATCTTTTCACAAGATCAACTTTTCTCAATTCAGAATTTTTCACAAGATCAACTTTTCTCAATTCAGATCTGTTCACAAGATCAACTTTTCTCACTTCTCATTCTTTGATCATTCTCTGATCCTTTATAATGAAGGGACATCTCTTTTTAAATAGACTTTGAAGAAAATAAATAATTAAATAAATAAAAGAACAACAAAAATTCGCTCTCTCTTCCATGTTTTTCCTCTACCTCCCTATTTTCTCTCTCTTCCTCACGTGTCTCCCTACTCATCACGTAGAGTTCCTTGAATCAAGGAAACTCCCCCATCTACACGTACTTCCCATATCCTTCCCATATCTAAATCACATATCTTCCTCATATTTATATCCCCCTTAAATCTCTCGCTAAATCTAAGATAAGTTTAAAAAAACTAACTCACACCAAGATATACCTTTCCTAAAAACTCACGCTACCCATTCCTAAAATGATAAATTCAAAAAATAATAAAATTACAATTCTGAATTTTTTCTAAGTTTTATCTGCATCACACTCCATGAATTATAAGCCATGAGTAACAAGTGCATGCCAACATACCAGCAGGAAAGTGGCCAGTAAAATCCGGTCCTAAGTTGCAAACAGTTACCTACTTGGACACAAGCTAGATATACAACAGTGATCCATCCTTGGATGCTTCAAACCCAACTGCACAGGTGATGATGAATTCAGTGGCACAACCATTATCAGATCACCCATTGTATCCATGAGTATCTCATAATATAGCCTCAACTTCGAATAAAATCTCTTTCAAACTAAAGTATGCAAGAGTGATGTCCTTTCAGGAAGGCCAAAGATCAAAGGAAGTAGTTTTAGAAACACAAGGAACCATTTTCCTTACAAAAATGACACTTGAAACTTCTTCATATCAACATGTGCTGGATTTGGGTTTATCAAAACAAGTCAAATTTAAAGTATGCATACTTCAAAGGTAGAGTGCCTCTACTAGGAACAACCTCCAACCCAAATGTTGCCTCCAGCTTTAGAATATTAAGAGACATTCACAGTCAAAAATACTGTAGAATTCACACACAAGTATCATGGATTTACATTAATAACAATAAATTTCAAGCATTACTATTAAGCATCTCTAGCATTATATCATTGCCACTTTTAAAATGAACAGCTTTCGAACCAATTCTTTTCTCCATTGAAATGTCCGAGAAAGTCTAGATAATGTGATCCTTTTATCAACATAGATTGACTCTGGAGATTGAAAATATAGAAAAATTGTAGTTACTCTCAATGTATGACATTCATTGAGACCTAGACAAACTTCCTAATTTTTATTAAATAACTTTGTCATGTATATAGTTCGCAAGACTTGAATCTTTGGTCGATCAAGAATTTCACTTTTCACTTGTATTTTAGACCCTGCTCATATATTTATAGACAAGGAAGGATAGAATTCAAAACGAATACATCCGAGGGAACTTAGGTGTAGCTCCAATAGGCGATAAATGAGGGAAAGTACACTTAGGTAGTCAGATCATGTACAGCATTGACGTAGACCAACACCAGTTAGGAAGGGTGACTTAGTTAAAGAGGAAGGTTCTAAAAGAGCAAGGGGAAGGCCCCAAAGGACATAGATAGAAACAGTGAGAAAATATATGGTGACTCATGGTCTGACTGAGGGTATAGCTTTTGATGGAGCAAAATGGCAAAAAACGATTCGTATAATTGTTCCCAAATAATAGTTGGGATAAGGATCAGATGATGATTGAAGACTCCTGAGCATGAAGTCACAATTCAATATATTATAATATCAAGGAAACCCATAAGGACATCCTTTTTTTATTCTATAGCAATACTTTATGCCCTTCTAGATTAATGTAAACCCTAATTTTCCAAATGCCTGATGATATAGAATAGGGACCTTCCTTAGTTGACCAGAGAATTATTACCCTTGGTCTGAAAATTATGCATTCTTAAAAGTTAAAACCATAGAGCATTCCATAGTTGTTGGAGGTGGGAGATGGCTCTGGAGCGAGACCGGTTCGGGGAAAGCAAAACCGCCATATGGTGGAAGCTACCTAGGGTTAGGATCGACATTTGTACATACAACAAATTAATGAGCTATATCTGAGGATACCTTGAAGCAAGATCCCAAGTCTCTAGGATCGAGGTCTTGACTTGGAAGGATCTACGCTTCACTATACATAAAATGAGATCAATTAATCGTACATGATAAAATTAAGATCAAGCCAATGCCCCCTCGATCCATTGTCCTACACCTTAGCTTATTATCTAGTGTGAGGTCGCTCAGGCAAGGTCAAGTACGGCCGATTTACTTGGCCTTGCCCTATGGGCGAGGCGAGTTTTTCCTGAATCTGTTGTACATCATGTATGTATCGGTACTATATACAATTTGTGAATTTTGATGTTGAATACGTTCAAATCGCTTGTTGGGTAGAATGTGTGGCTCCTGCTTGCCATGTTGTGGGCTCCAATCTCCTTATGAACACTATCATTTTTTTTTGTACTTAGCCCTTTTGTTTTTTACAAGCTAAAAAAACAGTTCAAAAAACTCAAGTGTGGGGATCGAGCTCAGAACCTCTCGAACTAAGAGGCATGCAAGGGCGGTAAAGATAACAAGTACACCATTTTGGGTTTTATGTAAATATGTTGGTAATCATAGATATATATTGGATTGTTTGCCTTTATTTTTATTTTTTTTTACTTGGTTTGGACTAGCCCGAGTAACTCGCCTTGGCCTAAGGCCGAGTACCTTGGCCGATCCAAGTCCCAGAACACTGTTATTACCAACGTCATAGTTATAATACTCCAATTTACTACAATAATACAATCTACAATATGGTAAATTGGCCTACTATTTTTATTTTTTGAATATCATAATTCTAGCATACCATGATGTGATATGCATAACAGTTTAACATACTCCAAAGAAATAAATTTATAAATCCGAGGAGCAATAGTTCAGTTAATAGTATAGCTCCTCTCCTTGGAGAGCTACAAGCATGTAGACCGAAATCCCATTTTATAGGGAGCGAGACCACTACTTCTCTAAACCTAATTTTATGTGTATGATGATATGAGCTCAATGATTAGCCCTGTGTGGGAAGGTTAGCGCCAACAAAGGGTATTGGCCTAAATCCCTAACTCTTAGAACCTTCTCATAGCATGTGCATAAACAGTCGCAGAGCATGGAAAACCAACTCTTCCAAGGATCCACTGAGAAGAGGTATGCACATGTGCCAAGATAGGAACCCCCGCACTTTGTGTGTGCGCATGTCCTCTAAGACGTGCACCTGAAATCCACTAGTAATTGGGGATTCAGGGTCACCCATTGGTTTGACTTTGATAAGTTGTATCATGAGCCCTTGATTATACACTGGGTCATGAGTTTGTTGGGTCATACCCAAAAAGTGGCTTTGGATTCCAAAAAGATGATTTAAGGACAGACCCCCAAGACCCACATGTGACACCCAAATGGTCAATGGGTGTCCACGTGTGGCCATGGGAGCCCCCATGTCAGCCCCACATGGTGATGATGTGGGGATGATGTCATTACCCAAGGTGGCCTTTTTGGTCACTTTGCTGCATGCACCCAGCTAGTGCTTGAGGCCTATAAGGCATAGCCTTCAGCCAACTCAAGGGGCAAGTCAAGTCTAAGGCTGACTGGTGGGGGTGCCAAGGGAGGTTTGCCAGTCTCTCCCTTAACCAAAGTGCAGGCAACCAGCTAGGGTTCTGGCACCTGGGCTATGTAAACTTCCAAGGGGAGTCCATTTTGACAATTTAGGCACTCCAATATTATTTGTTTATCAAGTGGGTAGTGGAAAATACATATCAATATTCTCACCGTTATTTACCCTCTAAGGATGTGGGTTGTTAGATCCTTATGATTCCCTAGCAGTTTATATTTGTGAATATATAAAGCAAACCATGGTAAATTACATGGATATCTAGTTTGTTCGTACATTCATTCAAGTGTATGTATCATTGTCTCTAGCTCTCTCTTGATCATGCATGAATCAAAATAGTCGTACTTCTAAAGTAACCCGAAGCCAAAATTTTTGTGCAGCTAAAAGGGACCAAGGCTAGTAATCAGCATTGAGTCAAACTTGGGAGTAAGGCTTTCTGATCCTCGTCATCAAATGTTTGCATTCCAAATGCAAAGTCCCAATATTTGGTGCAAACTAATTGTAGTCACTATCCAAAGTGACACAAAATCAGATTATCTACGCATTACCGCCATCAATGGCATACAATGGGTACAAAAAAGGCACACTAAAAACTTTTCAGGCCAAATAGAGGTTATAAAAGCGTAATTTGCGGACAGTTGCATTCTCCTTCGCGAGTTACTCCAAAAACATATATAATATGCCTAAAATTGACTTTAGGATGAATAGATATGCCCTCTGGAAGTTTCAAGTTGAAAGACACACACATGAGGTCACACAGTGTGACTATAAGGCTGAGGGCGCGTGCAGTAACCATGCGACCACATCATCATACATGCACCATGAGGCTGCAACCACACACAAAAAAAGTGATGTCGCGGCTGCACACAACAATGCTGCAGCCGCAGCTGAACACAACACCGTGCGGCCACGGCAACACAAAACTTCCATACAGTCGCAGCTTTACAGAAGCATTGTGCGCTAGTAGGAGCACAAAAATTTGTGCGGCCTCAATGATGTGACCTCAATCGTGTGTCCCATACATTTGTCTTTACATGGATACCCGCATATGTGCTCTCACACGTGTGGCTTATTAAAATCTCACATGTGCAGCTTCAAACATTTTAACTCACATGTGGATCATAGGTGTGGTTTCGCACGTGTGACCTCACATGTGGCCACTCTTGTGAGCTTACACGTGTGGAACAAATTTTTGACAGTCACACTTGTACTCCTCTTATTTAAAAAATTTTATTTTTTTAATTATCATGAGGAACCAGACCACAAAGCTTATGTGGTCCTGTGGAACAACCTCAGTTGAGTGGTTTGTAGGACTACCAAAGAATTGTGGCCTTGCTAGACCATAGGAAAAAAGGTGTGTGATCTGGAGGATGCACTCAGGGAACCAAAGCGAGGGAGCATACAATCCAGGATGCACTTGAGCATGCACAAAGCCCTTTTGTGCCCGTTTTGCGCATGCTTTGCACTCGTGTGCATCCCCGCCCCTCCAACGTCCATATCACGCTTGAAAAGGTCAATCCTTTTCTAAAATCTCCTAGAAAAGAAACAATGCGCCCAAACACTCTCCAAAAATAGGGATTTTTATTTCGCATACCAACCGCACAGTTACTTGATCCAAGAGGAGAATTTCCATTAAAGGGACTCTGATAAAAATGTTGGATGCATCAAGCGAACCCTAATGCAAAGGAAATTGAAAAACGTAAAACTCGGGTAGAGTTTGAACACTTTTCTTTAGTGAGATTTTCCTCCTACAGTTGGTGTTGATCATTCTCTTCATTTCGCGCGGGCCTTCATGGTCGAGAGTTCGATGCCTGCAACCTTAGGTTTACTTTTAGTCACGAGAACTAAAACTATAATATAATAGCGCAAATCCCAAGCTTTTGGCGGAAGGCCTAAGAGCTCTTGAATCACCAACATTGCTTTTTTTATTCTAGGGTTTCTAGATAGAGACTTAGGAGGAGAGAGAGAGAGAGAGAGAGAGAGAGAGAAAGCTTTTGATGTAGAGAGAAAGTTCTCTTTTGAGAAGCAAAAAATTCATTAGGAGTACTTCTACTTTTTTCTCTCTGGACCCCTTCATATAAGAATATCCCACGAGAGAAACTTATCCAAAAGAGGAGTTATCTTTTCCTATAATGAATAATATCCCTCTAGTCAACTTTATCCTCAATTGGAAATCCATACCACAAAATCCCCTTTTCCTTTCTCTCTACTATGGACAAGACAAGTCCAGCAATACTATGGACTTCCTTCTATCTATTACCACCAAGAATTATTAAAAATTCCATGACACCCCAACACCCACAATGGGCGGACTCCAAATCAACAGTTACCTGTATCTTTCATCTACGGTCATAAAATGAATAAGGGCATTTTTATCATTAGAAAAGACATTGTTGACGTTTTTATTAAAACAACAGTACTTTTGCCATCTCAAGAAGGCTATTTGTGAAATTTGACTAAAAGATAAGGGCATTTATAATAAAGTACCAAGAGTTTCATTCCATAATTACTCTCGTCTTTTAGTGAAAATATACAAAATACCCCTTCTAATGACAAAAACGCTCAACTCATTTTATAGCCACAGAATGAAAGAAGGGATAACCATAGTAACTTTGACATTTCACACCTTTTCCTAAATGTAACCTATAGGATTTTATGTGTGTGTGTATGTGTGGAAAATACTTGCATTATCGTATAAGCATAGGCCAACACTGTAGAAGTCCCCCAACTCCCCCCCTCCCCCACCCTGTCCCCCACTTTTGCTGTTAGGAACAATTTTTTTAGGGCCTTTTTATCGGGGTGGTCCCAAAATACTAGATGAACAATTTAAAAATAAAAAAAAATTTGAGCACATCCAACTGTAGATCTAACATGCACCAAAAATTATGCTTGACAATGCCCTGTGTAGGCCCTCTTCAAAAAAAAATTTATTGGTGCACCCTTTTTTTAATATTTTTCATGGAAAAAGTTGTTAGGGTCAAGAGGGTGCATGTGGAAAAATGAGCCTAACATAAAATGCTCCTAACACCAAAATATGGCTGGTGGCGAACGTGTATAATATTATTCCTTTAGGCTAATGATAGAACTTTTTGGTATATATATATATATATATATATATATATATATATATATATATAACAGCACACTTTCGATATCTTGGGTCGATAATCCAAGAAAATAGAGAGATTGAGGAATTGCACATATATATAGACATCCAAAAACAACGCGCTTTCGATATCTTGGGTCGATAACCAAGAAAATAGAGAGATTGAAGAAGATTTTGCACATAGAATCAAAGCTGAGTGGGCGAAGTGGAGATGTGCAATTGGAGTTTTATATGATCGCCGCATACCAATGAAGCTAACGGGAAAGTTTATAAGACAGCTGCGAGAGCAGCTTTTCTTTATGGGGCAGAATGTCGGGTGGTCAAGAAGCAAGATACCCATAGGATGAGTGTAGTTAGAATAAGGATGTTGAGATGGATGGGTGGCAAGACAAAAAGGGATATAATTCGAAATGAATACATATGGAAGAACTTAGGCATGGCACCAATAGGCGATAAAATGAGAGAGAGTAGACTTAGGTGAGCTAGCCATGTGTAATGCAAACCCAGTACATGTCGGATTTATGGCCTTAGAGCCAAGATTCTCTCGCTAAGTAGGAGTGAGTGAGAGAAGATTCCGGATGCTTGGCGCACTAGGGCCCATAATCATATACTCCAAGTATATGAGGCAATAAGTGACTTCGATGGGAGAGAGAGATTACTTGCAAAGGTGTGAGGGTCACCTCTGGTTCAGGATTATATCTATAAGTGTGCCTCATGGTTAGTGTGAATCAAAAAGAGAATATGAAACCGAAGTATCTTCAGAGTAACCGCCCTATATAGGAGGGTCATGACTCACAAGACATGAGTTCGTACCCTGACACGAGACTATCCTATAGCATGTGCACTCACAGTCGCACGGGAAGCTACTTTCTGATATATAATCCTACTAAGAAGAGCTAGTGCCATGTGCCTTGAGAGAACCCCTATATGTCAGTATTTTTATGTTCCCAGAGGTGTACTTGTAATCCACTGTGAACCGGGGTGATGGGAAACCTGATTGGGGTGACTTTGGTGAAGCCGGATTATGTGTCCCTACCATAGATTGTGAAGCATAGGCTTGTTGGGTCATTCTAAGATAAGCGGATCACTATTCCAGATTAGCCTAGTGGAGTACTCCAATACCTAGAGCTAGGCCTAAAGATCGTATTTACCAATTGTCTAATTTTATTATGATGAGAAAATGAGTATTTATAGTGGAGCATTATTCGAAGAATTTTTTAGAATCTATTCGGAGAAAAATGTGCTTTTTAAAATTATTTGGAGTTAATTCCAAGGAAGGATAGATTGTGGGGCAGTCCCACATGCCACCCATGTGGCCATAGGGTGGCCACGTGGCTTATCCCCCTGCTGATGGTGTCATCATGATGTCATCACTAGTGGGAGTCCTATTTTTTGAAAGTATATGATTGGCATGCGCCTAAGGTTAAAGCTAACCATGAAATTATGATCTAAACCCTAAGGGTTAAATGGAATTTGTCCCTTGATCCACCTTTTGATGTAGATTGATTCTATTGGCTAAGCCCATGTGAAGTTTATGGAATCGCACATTTTGATTGGCTCATCCATAAGATATCATTCGAATTGGAATTGCTTTTCCAAATTGTCATAAGGGCATGCCCCTATCCTTATGTTGTTTTATTATTTTCATAAAGTTTTATGAACAACGTAGGTATGATTAAAGAGTTATGAGAAAACTTTCTATGGGACAAGGACATTTCGATAAAATGGCTAATCTAGGGTTTTATAGAGTGATAATGATATGCAAATTACATCCATTGATCTTGATGGCTAAACATGGATGTGTGGTTAGAATCATAGCCCTCCCACATACCATCGATTAATAGCATCAACTACAAATCTATATAAACCCTTGCTCACCCCCATTCTTTACACACTTGTGAGTCGTTATTTCCATGCCCCTCATTTTCTAGCATTCACTTCCTCCCTTGAGCCTCTTCCCTTCTCCTTTGGTGAAGCTCCTTAATCATGGTGATGGTGTATACAAAATCTCAATGTGTCTAGTCTATAGCTTCTAAGGTAATATCTCTACCATCTTCTTCCTATTTCTTAGCCATTCCATTATTGTTTATGTGTTTTAATTCTTCAATTACAACAACATCTGTACTTCATTACCTTGAGTTTCATTGACCTTTTACTACTCTCTAGAACTATACATGTATACTCCATAGCATGCATTGCGTAGTCTTTGAATTTCTATACTAGACAGCATTTTCTTCAAGTTTTGAGCACCTGATTTTCTTTGGGATTTTGAGCATATTTTTCATGAAAATCATTGACCATTTAGTGTCCTTTTGAGACTCATTTATTGGAGCATGGACTTGGACAAAAGGGTTTGATAGATTGCCACACTATACATCGTTATTAGGTCATAATCCTATGATCAATATGAGCTGTCTCCATTTAGCTTCGCCAAATAGTTTTATGAATTAAAAGTTCATTTCTCTCTCATTCCAATCATAATTAAGTAGCAGATCAGCGACTATTAGCTTCTCATTTGTATGAGTGAGAAAGCCCTTGTGATTAGAGCCATCCGTGCTATAATATATAGGACAAAACTAAGTCTCTAAAAAGTCCGCCTATGTGACCCAGACACAAAGGGCTCAATCATGGGCTTCCCATTGGTTGCTTATAATTTTATTTGCTGCAATTTAAACTTCCTTAATAATTTGTACCATGAGAAATTGAGCATATCATATTTGTAGTATGTTTGTGTTTATGTCAATTTTAGCCTATGGCTTAATACCATGATAAATCCATAGACCATGCAAATTGAACTCGAATTTTGGCTTTCCATGATCATGTCAATTAGGCATATGTAAGTTTGTGTTTTGATGGAGAAGGAGATCGGTCTAGAAGTATTTGATGTAATTTCAAAGTGAAGAGTAATTTGGGAATGTAACTTGTATAATGTTGTAAACATGAGTACTTGAGTACTCAAGTATTGTCTTGTATTTAATCTTCTTGTTGTATTTTACGTTTGGAGTTTATCAAGGGACCAATTAGAGTTGTATTTTTGTTTTCAAATGAGTATAAAGCCAGGTTTGGTGGCTAGAACTTAAGTACTCGTCAATTTATATGAAAAATTTATGTTTCTTGGAGCTTTGTTGTTTTACGATGACAAATTTTTTTAAGACATGTCACTTGAACTTGGCTTGGTATTCCATCAGTATAGCACCTACTAGGAGGTGCAAGTTACTTTTAGTGGAAGGCTAAAAAAGGCAAGGGGTACACCCAAAAGGACATGGTTGGAAGTAATGAGAAGAAATATGGGGACTTATGGCCTCACTGAGGGTATGGCCCTTGATAGAGCAGAATGGTGGACAACGATTCGTGTAGTCAATCTCAAATAGTTTGGGAAAAAGCTATAACGATAGTATATATATATATATATATATATATATATATATATATATATATATATATATATATATATATATATATATATATATATATATATATACACCTGAGGAGATGATCCTAGGCACCTATACTGTAATTTGGCTTCTCATGGTTCTTCTATCTGTTGTACGCACTTTTGGTTGAGTTGTAAAGAATGAGACTACAATTGAATTGTAATTTTGTATATGTAAGTATTTTAATGAAATTGTATAAGAATTATATGTTGCTGAATTTTTCATATGTAAAAAGTTGTGTTTTATGCAAGCAATCTCATTGGGTCTAAATGAATGGAAAACATGTTGGGTCCGTTTTGAGGTGTATATGATTCTCTTTTATTGGTGTATATCAAATAATTAAGTGATTGTAACAACGAGATATGGCATTAAATTTGTAAAAAAGTGTATAAGCAAAAGTGTATACTTCCATAAAACTTTTAAATGTTGTATATTAAGAGACCGGTATCTACACCTTAACAGTTTTTTCCTTGTAACCTCCTCTTGCTTGCTCACTATAGCAGTCATAGTTTGGAATGTCATGGCTAGGATAAAAGAAAGAAGAGAAGTAGGGTAGGGACAGAGAAAGGAGGGCATATGAAAGGATTCTCCACAAAATTTCGAAATTTTGGCTCCCAAAATTGTTTTGAATAAATTACAAAAATGCCTTTCAATATTATTTATGGGCATGTAAACGATGTGATTATGACCAATCTCTAAAGAGCACAAATATGTTTTCTAGGTATGTAGACCATGGAAAATCCCTTACACACAAGCACACACATGCACACTTAGATACGTATAGACATACAAACACACAAAATCATAAATAATATTCATATGGTACGTTTGAATTATTTACTTTCTATAAGATAATCATAAGACACACTGATCAAGCATCAAAGTAACAATGTCTACTTGAAGCATCCAAAACAACTACCTTGTCCATTGTAAAAGCGTAATGCTCCCAAAGATGTGTAGCAAGCCACGCTCCACCCATTTGCCACAATGCCCACACTGGATCACCGCGATCTGGTGATGTTTTTGCCCAAATATCTGAGACCTGATGTGCAACCCAACCACTGGCTTCATAGTTAACCTGTTGCGATGAATTTTATCCATCAATTTTGTGCACAGTTAATGATATAGTGATGAAATAGGGATAATATCAAAATTATTTAATAGCATACAAAAATAGAAACCCCGTGTTCAAATTGAAAGAAGTTTCTTACTCGCGATGTTTTACTTCCATTGATTGCAAGAGAGGAGATGTAGTCGAACAATGGTTCTTGGCATTCACTTAGATTGCAAGGAAGTGATGGCCAATAATTCATTTGTAGATTGATGTTTAGATGCTGAGCACCACTGGTAAAAAAGATGCAATCAACATTTGTGTTCCACAAAACTTGAAAAGTACCCATTAAGTATACCTAAACATACATGACATTTTAGAAACACATTTAAGAAGAATATTATTAGCATTTTCATTATTGAATTCCATGTTCACTGATTTCACAGAAAGAGCACAGATTTGTTAGAGCAATCTGAGAAATCTGAAAACATAACTCAAAATGTTTAATTGTAAAAATTAACTAACGTCAGCATGTATTCTATCTTAGTACTCTTTGCTTTTACCTTTTCGCTTCTAGCTTTGTAAAGAACAGACAAGGACAGAGGAGTAAGTCTCACTGAGAAAATGAGAGACTAATGTCATAGGAAAATCCTATACAGCATACAGCAGGAAAACTACAATATATAAAGTACAACACTACAGTACAAAACATAAACAGGACATAGAGTATCCCAGATACAAGATAATAATCTCAATGGTTGTGTTCAAAGTTTAAATTGAAGCAGTTATAGAGAGACACAACATCTTATGATTGGATCTCCGATCAGTACTCAATGAAAAGATTGGCAACTTGATCCTCCCAAGAATATGATGGAGAGAAACAACTCCTCTGCAAGACGACTCATGCATTATCAACCTTAATGTGCTTTGTCCTACAAGAAAAGTAAGAAGCTGTCTAAATGGAACACATATTGTCTCCACAATGTCGTGTTGGAAAAAAGGGACAACAAGATCAATTAGAAACACATAAAATCAAATAATCATATCAAATACTAAGGACATCACCAAGACTCTAACTCAGTGCCCAACTTTGACATGCATATTCTTCAGCAAGAAAAACGACTCTCCCAAGTGAGATCAATCTCCTCCCATATGAGATCAATACAATGGGCAGCAGCACATAGGGTCCATACCGAATGTTTCCTTTTCTCCATCAAATTTGACCTTGTTGAAGCACAAGCCCTGGCATTATTTGTAACAACTTGAACCACATGCTTCTCTCCCACCTCTTCGACTATCTGGTCCAATAATTGTGCAATGAACGTAGCTTCCTTCCTCACTCCAGTGACCTCTCTACTGTACAGGAAGGTCATGAAGGTGACTTTATCCCACTAATCAAAATTCATGAAGGTGACACCCGCTCTCAGTCAACTCTCCTTAAGATCCCCAATCTATTTCTGAATATCTTCTACCTCTACAAGAAAGATTGCCTTGCTAAGCTCATATGCTATATAGGAAGCTTAACCCCATGTCAAGCTTTATGAATTTCAACGACCATAGAAGGGTAATATGGGCTGTTGGGTGCGCTGAAGGGGATCACTTGATCATAACACCATTTTCCCATGGTCTTTGCCATTATATGCACCTTTGATCATATTTGTCCAGATTTAGGCTTGAAGACGAATGGATCACTGCGACCCTCAGCCATTGGCCTCGTTGATCTATTGCATGCTTGAAAAGCCAGGATAGTCTCCTCTACATCTGAAGTGTGGGACGAGGTTGCCCCAGATGACCCTCTGCTGCAGTTGAACTGGCACCAGGTGCCCCTTTGCCAGGCCCTATGTACCATATGTGCTCAGGGCTGGCCTACCATATATGCTCGGGCCGAGGCCTTCATACACGCTCGGGCTAGGCCCTCCATAAATGCCCATTCTGTAACCACTTTTAATACTGATTCCGCTCTCTCACCAGAGCACATCTTCCAAGCTGGCTCTCATTGCAAGCTCCATGTCGAGATCGAATTGCTCTCTAAATCCATCTCACTTGATGACACATATAGGCTAGCGAACTCCTCCATCTTCTATTTGCTTGTTTTCTTGCCCTTATTAGCCTTAATGAGAGCCACCATATGTTTCCTGACGTTCGCAGGTATATTGTTGCACAGAGTGACCTCCCCCCTAACCCCTGCCTAATTATATGTGCCCTAATAAAATAATTTTATTAATATTTTTCACTTTTTAAATCCATCCCACCTTCTAAAATATGACCATTTGGCACCTTCTAAAGTAGCATTCTCTAATATTAAAAAATCAATGAAAGTTTATCGTTTAATAAATAGGCACATGTGCATCAGCCAACATTTGAAGAGGTATCATGTAATCATCTTAAAAGAAGATAGAAAAGCATGAACAACGAAGGATATTATTCAAATAAAACAATAACATAAAATTGTTATATTGTGAAGATATATATTATACCCTCTTCATCAAGAAACAAGGAAAAAATTTAACTCCAATTAAATATTAAATTGAATTAAATGTAATAAAAACAATAAATTTAGTAAGCCACAAAACAAAACACTACTGATATAGAACCACCACATACAAACAATGCTCAAGTATTGTCACAGAAGCAGGAACATGTACGTCATCATCAGTTCCATATTACATGTTCAGGCATCAGATCTCTAACAACCCTTATTTGCTAAAACCTAGACACCCCGAGAGAGAGAGAGAAAGAGAGAGAGAGAAAGAGAGAGAGAGAAAGAGAGAGAGAGAGAGAGAGAGATTCAAAAAAGAGTTTAAGAAAAATTAAACAGAGATAGAAACAATGGGATCCCTGCTTGGAAGGAAAGGAACAGACATACAACATTGAATCCAAATTACAGCAGTGGTGAACTTTCATATCAACATAATCATATCAGTTCCCAAATTATAAAACAACTAATTAAATATAATAATCAAGGAAACCTCAGAAATGAAGAAACAACATATTCAATTTTTAATATAGAACCACTATTCCATTTAAAAATGTAATAGCCCCTTTTCTTTCTCCTTTTTTGGTTTTTTGATCTGGAACAAATGAAGGACAAATCCCAATGAAGATATATCAAAAAACTTCTAATAGGAAACCTCAAAACGCAAAAAAACAGACCTGGCCTCATCACCATAAAAGCTATCTAACAACAAGAAAATAAAAAATAAAGATGGGAAAAGTTTATATAAGGTTGCAACCTTAAAATGTAGAATCACAGATGCACCTCAAAAATCTATCAGAAATGTTGTTTTAATGTTGAAAAAACCCTCTAATCAATCAACTCGACATCGAGATCTATGAATATGAAAAAAAAAGTTTTTGAATCTCGGAAATAGTGCATCTTGCAAAAGGTTATCTAGACCGTCCATTTTCAAGATTTTCATATATCTATAGATCTACTTGATTTTAACAATTTTTGGAATTTAAAATTTTCTAATTAGGTATGAAAATAGATTTTAAGATAATACTAAGAATGTTTTACAACAAAATTACATGTTATGATAAAATTTTAAGATGCGCCTTAAATGGATTGTTTAAGGTTGCAACCTTATAGAAACCGCACCATAAAAAGATATAGGAGTATAATTACTCCCACACCATGAAATTCAAACCAGAAAAATGCAGCTTACACATAGAACTGCAACTCCACCCTAAATCACCACTAAACAAGGCATAAACACAATATTCGTACCAATAACACAAAACAAAAACACCAGAAATGAAAACGACGATTTCACCAATGCTTTAATAACTAAAACATATTTACAGCAATACAAGCCGCACTAAACATCCAACTAATAAACTAAACATATTTACAGCAATACAAGCCACACTAAACAACCAAGTAATAAATGAAACAATTTAGCACCAAATACAAACATCAATAATAAAAAAACACAATTATCACATATCACAACAAAAACAGAACACCATTAACGAAAAAACTCCAGGACATCATCACCATCAATGAAATTATCACTGCCCATATACACAAAAAAAAAAAAAAAAAAAACATCAAAAAAAATATTTTTCTCTGAAAATTTTAAAATATATACATAAAATTCAGTTTAATTGTATAGAAATGAAAAAAAATATTGATTCACATTTCACAGACATATACAACTGGTATACATCAAAATATTTTTATTTAGTAAAACACTAATTTTAGAAAAATGATTTCTTAAAACTCAAAAACAAATCCTTGGTTTATCAAAAATCATGTTATTTTCGATTTCTATCCATTAATTTGAAGTTATAATATAAAATTTATTTCCATTAGAGTCATTTTGAGTGAAATTTCAAGTAATTTGATTCAAATTTGAGGAATAACAAATCAAAATGGTAAAACCCTAAATTTTGCAGAACATGCAAACAAAAAAAATTGTAGAAAAAGGTATGCAAAATTTTTTAAACAAACATTACCTGATTTATGTTAGAATCAAGGCTCTATAGATCAAAAACCCAATGAGATTCGATCGAAATCGACCAAAAATACTGCCATCGATCCAACTTTTGTTTTTTTGTGGATGTTTCAGGAACCCTAGCTTTCAATCCAAATTTGACATACAAGACTTGTTTAATAGGCAAAATTGGCACAATAATTTTGTGGAGGATTCAAATAGCTTCAATTTGAGCCAAGAAATAGATGATTTCCGTTGAAATGAAACCTGAAATCAAAAGGAGTGGTGGAGTTTTTAGAATAGGTGACAAAAAAAAAACGAATTTCGAGCATTAAATTGATCATGAAAATTCACATGTGTTTGTTCAATACAGTGTTTTTACAGAGGATTTTCAATGATTTCAATCCAATAATTACCTAAGAAAGCCAAAAAAGTGGATCCAAATTATCCAAATCCATGAAAAAGGGATCATTGGTTCACTGTAGCATCAATAATTGGGGCTTTTAATGGATCAGCGATTCTACTGTAGTAAATCGCTGATTCGGAGCAATAGTAATGGCAATGCAAGGAGGGACACAGGTGAATCGCAATATATGAGGGGATCTGAATGGCCAGTGCGAAATCCGCTAGGGCGATTTTAATCCAGATCGCCTATTTTTTAAACCTTGTTTGTTCTTAACAACTCTATCTCTAATTGTAACTAATTCACATGTGTTCTAATCATAGTGACATGTCCTTGGTTAATTTATGTATAGGATAAGAGATCTTGTAACATGCATCCAGCTTTAGGACAATGACACAAATAGCTTATGGCCCTTGATGAAAAAGACCAAGATATACCCTCTTTATACCCCATGTGTTTGATAACCAAAATCCCACATAAGTCCATACAAACAAATTCAAGTTTCTCGAAAAGGACCCAAATGATGACATCACCCTTATGTAAGTACCGTGTGGCCCACATGATGGTCCACGGTGGACCCCATGGGCCATTTGGACCTCTCTTCCTTCAATGCCGACCCCTACTAATTTTTGCAGTTAGAATACCTCTCCCTCAACTTAACAGTTCAGTGTTCATTCCTCTCCTGTTACCCCTTCGTATAGAGCACCAGCCGAGCCGGGTCGAGTATTCCTGGGTGCATGCATCGGTAAGCAAGTGAATCACTTGTGCCAATGCTTCACATGGTTTTGTCCTTGCTTGGTATTCCTAAAGTGGTTTCATTTTCATCAATTTCGTCCCCAAAAGATTTTCCAAATACCAATAATTATTAAAACTCACTTTTCAACATTATATGTAAAAACAACTTGGTTTAGGATTCCAACAAAAATTTCAGAAAAAGGGAGATTAGACTGCTCGAGTTCTAACACATCTATGACACACCAATCGGCTTAACATGAAATTCTACCACTTTCTCAAATCAATCAAATAGGACCTATCACCCACAATATCAAGTAGTCATGATTGGCCCGTCAAAGACGACAAATAAGTGGTAGACTTCTGGAGTTCCGTGGACTACAGGTGCACCCCAAGGCAAGCACACTAGGCACCACACAAGGCGATGCAGAGGTTCCTCTCTTCGCACATATACGTTACATCATCTCCTAAGAAGACGGCTTCCCATCATATGTGGTTGTCATATATGCCATGGATGGTGTTATATTGAGGTTTGGCCCTCTTCCTCATAGACCATCTCTCCTATATGGGAACACACTATCCTGGCACTGATAGCAAGCATACACCAACCTCGACTGAGGGATTACACTTCAACCCTTGTAGTAACCGAGTAAACTGCCCAAAACCCATGGTCAAGGGCTTCCATAACTCAAAGACACCTCCTTTGGGCCCCAAGTTACCAAGGCCCGGTGAGTTACAACAGGTAGGCGAGCCACCCATCAATCCCCTTTGGGGTCTCATGCTCCTGCTGGGGCCAGCAACCATAAAATGGGTATGAGTTAGATGGGTGTCAAGGCCTTGAAAAGGCCACACAAAACCAATAATCTTACAGTCTAATGATTATCTTCCCTAGCCCATGTTGAGGTTATATGGCCATTGAAGGGCCCTATGAGAGCATGTACTATAGAGATATGTTGGCTCTAATGGAAGTGTGGTCCAATTTACCATCCCTAGGCATTTGTGCACAACCGGTAAGGATTTTAATGTGGGGTTATCCCTTGCTGAGGTCGGAGTTGTGCCCAAGACAGTTGGCCAGGGAACTGGGTGGGACCCCTGTAAGAACCCGATGATGAGAAGCTCTGCCTCAATGAATTTGATGTGTCCAATTACGTGTCCCTGCCATAGACTGTGGAGCATAAGTGCATTGGGTCAACTTGAGACACAGAGGAACATCATTCGGGACTAGCCCAATGGAGTACTTTGAGACTTAAAATCAAAGCCTCGAGATCTCACATACCTTTTGTCTGATTTTCTTTTAATGATAAATAATATTAAAATGTTTAAATATGATTTAAATATTTATTGAAATTTTTGGAGAATTTTTTTGGATTTTTTAAATCACCAAAAATGTGATTTTCAAAATTGTTCGGGCTTATTTTCATGTGAGGACATCCATGTGGATGCCACATGGCACTCAAGTGGCCATAGGGTGGCCACGTGGCACCATGGACCCCTCACGTTGGGCCCCCCTTGTTTGGGTGCAGATTCCCATGCATGGGAGACCCTCTGGCACTTGGTCACTTTTTCTTTTTTTTAACTTTATGTTATATTATTATTTATGGTTATAACTTAAAGTTTGATTTTATTCACATCCTTAAATTTCATCCCTTCATCTTAGTAGTTGGATGGGGATAAGTGGCTAGGAAAATTAGCCTCTCATGTGCCATTGATAAAATGCATCAAAGGTCATGATCAATTCATAACTTATAACACTTCATTTAAATACACTTAAAGCCTAAATTGAAACCCTAAGAAAAAACTTTTCATGTATCAAAGAGAGAGAAAAAGATCAAAATGTCAGCTCCACGTTCAGCCCCTTCTGGTTCATGTTCTTGATCACAAGATGATTTTTAATGGTGCTCCTTCCTTTTACAATGTCAAGTCCATCATATGTCACCATCAAGGTATCATCTATTTGTGATTTTTCATCTTCATGATCTAAACTTGCTGTAAATTCATGTTTACAGAAGTTTAACTTCCTTTATCACTGGTTTTGCATGATCTTCAAGCTAGAGTTATAGGGTGTGCCCCTTAACCTTGATCGTGAGTTCAATACCTAGATTGTTTAATGAATCATGTCTAGTTTCTCATAGATCCTTTCCATCCAAATTTTCTTCAGTACATCCTTTATTAATCTTCAAGTTCAGATAATGAATATCTATTTTAGAAGTTCATTTGTTGAGTTAGAGTTCCTCTTTTTACATCGAGAAAAACATTAGTGGACCGGTGGACCATATGGAGTAGTTTGTTCATATTTGACTCGTTTTGAGTCCGATCTCTCTCATTACTTTTGCAAATTGATCTCCATCATTTTAATCTCTCATTGGGCTTTATTAGTTATTTTAAAAGTGTTTCAAGCTTCTCATTTGAAATGATCACCTTGTGATTACAAAACCACTCTTCCACTCATCTTTGGGACAATATTAAGTCCTCAAAAAGTCTGTTTGTGACTCGGGCATAAGGGTTCGAATCCATTGCCTTCTCCACTTAAGATTGGCACTCAACTCACTGTTACAAGTCTAGAAAAGTTTTAGAATTTTTGATTTAAGTGTTTATGTTATGTCATTTGGTTATATAATAGCATAAGCTCATTTCTTGTAAAAAGTCATACTTTGTGACATAGTTTTGATTTGTGGGCAAAGACATGTATTGTGCCCCACAAGGGGACTGTTATAGAGTCATTTGTAAGTGGTATTCATGTTTTAAAGTGTTCTTACATTTGATTTGAGTGGCTGTAATTGTTATTTGTTTGTTTAAGCAAGACTACTTATTGAAAATTTCGAGTTGTATTGTCATTTTGATTTTGCTCAAAGAACACGCTAGACTCTATACCACATCAATATCATGCTAGACTGGGACCTGGACTTGTCCTCAGGGAGGGACCTGTAATCCATGGGTGAGGATCGTGTCCCCTTCCTTTATTGGCAGACTTTGGTAGTCCAATCATGAACCCCTACGAAGGGCTATGGGTCATGCGATCTTTTGAGGCAATTTGAGAAGATGCAATTTCTAGAAAGGATGGAGTTACTCTGCATTATTCCTAACTCTTTCGATCCAATTTCCATTAAATCTTCTTAGATATGTTTAATTATATTTTAGATAATTAAATTGAATTTTTAGACCTCTTTAGATATTTTATTTTATTGAAAAATGATTTTTTTAAATAAGGAAAAATCAATTTTATGGATTTATTTTAATCAAAGAGAAAAATAAAATATTTAATGATTTTATAAGGTTCTTTTTATTATTCTAAAATATTGTTTTAAGGTGTGGGGGGCCATTGGGACATTTGGGCCTACCACATGAGAGCCCACTAGTGGGGGCATGGGGCCCACAAAGCCTCCCATGAGTGGGATACCCCCACTTCCTCCTCTCTTTCCTATTTTGTGTGGCTTGTGTGGAATGGATTTGATCACCCCATAGGTCTCCATAATTAAAGGTTAAGCTTGAGTCTCATATTGATGGCAAAACCTTAAATCCCAAAACCCTAGCCTATTCCATAAATACTCTCTATGGGGGGATCTATTCTCTGCAGCTTGTTTTGCTTTTGCCTCTCTCTCTAAGCCCTAGAGGCAAGTATGCCCCACTTTCTCTCTCTCTACTCTCTCTTTAGTTAGGGTTTTAATATTTATAGAAGCTAGAAACCCTAAGGGGCATGCCCAAGCCACAAGGGTGGCATGCCCCAAGCCTATGTGCTTTGCATTATGATTTTGTGTTGAGCCTTGGTCAAAGCCCTATCCCATATCATGCTCTCAAGAGGTTTTCCGAGTTATAAGACGAGGTGAGATAGAAATTCCATGTGCCATTGGTGGAAGAGAACTGGTATGGGGTGTATAAAGTCCTTGGGGATAACATGAGTCAAGGTATGCGATATTGTTTTATTTCATCCTTTCTTGAATTGATTAAAAGTATTATGTAATTTTCAGATTTATATATTGAATGAAATTTTGTTTTGATGGCAAGCATGTGAGAGTCCTTGGCATAATTTGTGGTTTTATTGGTTCACATATGGTATTTAGACACTTATAAGTGACTCGTGTGGTAAAATAAAGAAAAAGAAAAAACAATGTTTTATCAATTTATACTAGCCCGGGTCATATAGTCCTACTTTCAATCCAGCCTAGAGATTCCTACAAGGGGCATTTCCTTGTTCTCTTCCCCATTTTGAATGACCTTCTTTCTATCTTCTATAATTGTACATTTAATTTCTGACCATTGTTTGATGCCCAAACTTATCTTTTGGCATTGGTTGGCCATTTGGTCCACTTTGTACACACAACAGCAATATAAACACACACCTATTATAAAATTACTATATAGTCAACTTTATCAAAATAAAGGAAAGACCAATGCATAAAAGTCAATACAAAGTAGAAAAGAAGTAACAATAACCTAGATAAAAGTTCACATTTCATTCGAATTCTTGACAAAAATGCATGTTATATCTCTTCCACAAAAATATCATAGTTGTATCTTTGATTCACGATTATAGACATCAACATCAATAGCATTATCATTCTCAACAAAGTAGAAAGGTTTACATATGTATTTAGAAGGACTTAGCAAAGAATTAATGAATGAAACAACCAATAATAATACCAAAGCACGATCATTGTATCTACTATAAAAGGTTCCAAGAACAATACATACTCCCATGGCGGCTCAATATCCTTGTTCCATATGCCCTGTAGGTTTGCAACTTGCGTTCCAAAACGTGAACAAGAGATTAGCAAGTATCGGCCATATTGGAATAGAAGTGCCACCAAAGAAGGATCCTCCTCTGTCTTGAAAGATTTAATTCTGTCTGCTGTTGAAACGACAACACCATCATTGTCCCCCTTTTTGTGCTCCCATTTATAGGGCAGGTTCTTTCTGTTGTAAAGCGGAAAGTTATTCACAAAATTGTTTATAGCCTCATATTTCTTAATGTGGGTATGATTGGAGTTCTTGGAACTTCTTGAAATCTGAAGAGAAACACGGTGGAATAGTTTCTGATAATCATCTATGTGATGCATATAGAACTGAGAATATGGGGTATCTTTTATAGAACTAAGAGTAGCAAGAGAAATCGAAGTAGGATCCTTTGTAGAATCTGAAGGCTTAGTAAATGGGCCATTGAATGAGGAGGAAGCAGCCAAAAGCAAAATGGCCCAATTTGCTCCAACAATATTCAACTTTTTGTTGTCCAATAACTGTATAACCCCAGCTTCCTCGCTTATTCTCACATCAATAATTGCAGAAAACTGGATTCCTTTTGCGTCATCATTTGAATATTCTTTAGGTGGTTTTCTTTTACCAGGACAACTTCCTTGCAAAATTATTTGGTTCTTACCATTCACACTTGAGTGATGATGCATTCGGCTGTCTAACGATACAGTGAAGGAGAGGGAACCCAATTTACTTGCAGATATTCTAGTCACAATCACCTGGTGAGGATTTGATGCAAAATGTTCCCGGGTATATTCTACTTCTCCAACAGCATACTTAACTTTAACCACTGCTGTATTTAAATCAAGCTCTCTTTCATAAGTTTCTGTAGCATAAGCAGAATGCGCATCACCAAACTCTAACTTAATGTCGCCCAAAAGTTGATATACCTTCACAATTAGAAGAACCGGAGTGTTCAGATAAGTGACAATGAACTTATGGATAGCTACATAAAACTCCAGAAAAAAGCAATTGAATATGAATTAAGAATGCAGCCATGAGATTACAGAGTGACATGAGAATCCTACTGAACTTATTTCACAGCTACTCTAACAGAACATGATAGCCTCCAAACCAAAACATGCAAATGAGCAAACCGAGGAGATTGGGAAGACACACAAGGCATTACATTATCCCTCTTTATTTCTTCACATAAAATACATCGAAAATGCTAATGTAACATGGCAGGTAGTTAGCGCAAGTGCAACGCCTTTAATCTCCTAAAGATAAAAATAAAAAGCAATTATGCACAGGTATATTTCTAGAAGAAATTACTTTGTAGCGTAAAATAAAACTCTTAATTGAGAAATGGACAACAGCAATCCCAGTCAGGAGTAAAAGATCAAAGATGGCCAGTAATAAACCATTTCATTTTTACAAGGAAAACTAACAAATATAAGAATTTCTACCCAAAATTGAGGTCTATCTACTTCTGAATTAGGGCTATAGACAGCCGTGAATTTCCAAAGAAATCCATCTGAGATACGGGATAGTAGAATTGTGATTGAAAAGTCTCTGGAGTGGAAGAAGACTATAAAGTGTTATCTGAAGGATCCCAAATGACCCAAATGCCCCCTGCCGCCCCATTTGCAGGCTAGGAGACCCATTGGATAGGTCTGCATCCCCAAACCTGCCTAATAAGGGGGAGGGTAGGCTCAGGAAGTTTAGTTTCATAAATAGTCAGAATGGTTGGTTAGAACTCTACAGTCATATCCTTGACTGCAGTTCTTTTGCAAGGCTGGCCCAAGCCTCTAATATTCCATGACAGGAGCTTCATGGGTCCGAATGGAATACCGGGGTACCTCCCCGGGAAGAGGTCAATCTGGCTGACCTTCTCGGGAGCGAGGTAGGGTGATCCCACTGAGTTGGTGAGTTAAAATCAACAGGTAAGAGAGAGGAAAAGAGGTTCAAAAGTTCCCTCTGTGCCTTTGATGACACCTTAATGCGACTCTGAGCATCAGCCTGTAAGAAGAGGTAAGCGGGTCCCTCTGGTCCATCGTGTTCGAAGCCAATAACTTTGTAGATCTCCTTCATCTTTTCCTGGTCTCGGACACGTTCTTCCTTGTTATTTCCATCAGTGGCATTTGTGTCGACGTGTTTGGAGCTGGATTCAGCTACAGGTGTGACAGCTTGAGCGGTGCTGGTGGTTGTGTCTACATGACGACTCTTCATCAGAAGAAGAGGGTGCAGAGACGAGAAGAGTCTCTTCAACATTAGAAACTGGTGCAGAGACGAAAGAAACCGGGTCCTAGTGAGAAGGGGGAAGGAGGTAGGGTAAGTTATGCGTTGAAAAGGAGGAAAAAAGAGGGGGTTGGGTCGAGAGGAGGAGAGTGCGAGAGGGTTGGGTGGAGAGGAAGAGAGGGGATGTATTGACCTGGTGGGGGGTGGAAGAGAGTGATACTTCATGATACCCATAAACAGGAGGAGAAAAAAGTTCATAAGGGGAAAGAGAGGAGAGGGGAGAAGGTGCGACAACGGGGATCAGAGAGGGAAGGTAAGCAAGGTAATGGTGGATATGCACAGAGGAGTAGTCTGCTGACCAGTGTTGATAAGGGGGGGGATAGTGAACGTGCATTGTTCTTACTTGGCAGTCCGAATGAGATGTGGCTCAAAGTGAAGGTGAAGGGACAACAAGCCATAGACTATGTTTGGTTCCAGAGGGAAAGAGTCGAAGGATTGAACTGAGGCAATACCAAAAGGGAGCAGGTTTCTATCCATTATGTCAGAAACAGCAGGGGTAAAAGGGAAAGGAAAGAAAAGAAGGGAGGTGAAACCTGGAGGGGGTAGAGGCAATGGGATGCTGGTCAACGAAGGGACTGTCGCAAGGGAGGCGGAGACAACAAAGGGAGCAAGGGAAGTGAGCAGGGGCAGAGAGAAAGTAACAGGGAGAGGGTCAGAAGCTCCAGGCGAGAGGGAGGGAAAGGAAAGGGAAGAGCTAGGGTAGGTGGGAGGGGAGTTACACTCGTCGCTTGGGGCGGCGTGGATGGAGAGAGATGGCTGCGCGGTAGGTGAGATGAGGGGTAGAGAACGAGGCTAGGGAGGGGCAGGTGTCGATCCCAAGGGATCATGTAGAGGACGTGTGACAGGTGGGGAGGGAGGCAATCGAAGTGAGGGGCTCGAGGGTACAACAGTTGGGGGAGGAGGGATGGAAGTTAAAGAGATGGGAGGAGAGAGTGGGCCAAAGACTCGGGCCACGGGGGGGGGAGGGGGGCCCACGAGTAAAGGGATAACCGGGATGTGCTGATGGTCAAGAACGTGTTTGGGCGAGCTGGAACCAGGCCCAACTGAGCCATCAGCGCCTACGTCTGACCGAGGTGCTGAGTTGGACGGGGGGATTTTGGAAGTCTGCTGACACACGGCTCTTGTCTTGACTGGCAGGTGACCGTTTGCATCCAGGGCTAGCCGGAAAACAGGCCGAAGAGTGGAGGCCACGGGAAAATCTTTGGCCTTCTGTCTGGAAACTTTTTTTCGTCGTCTTTTCCTTTTAACCAGGGTCCACTGAGAGAGTATCCTAATGCTCTCTTGGGGGTAGGAAGGCTGGTTGAAGAAATGGGGGGAAGGCATGGATGCAGGAGACCAAGAAAGCGCAATCCGAAAGTAGCATTCCTCAACCTTCAGCCAGAGGGGTCAAGCACTTCCAACAGTAGTCGAATGGACCTGAGAGGAAGAAACTCCAGGGATTTCCAAAGGATTGAGACAAGATCCCCACAAGTTGCTGCTATAATCTTGAAAGTAGCCAGAGACCAAGCATGCAATGGGATATGATCAAGGGTAAGCCAGACTCTCTGTTTGGAGAAAGAGCCGACATAAGGAGACCAAAGGCGAAGCTGAGCGATGGCTCCTATTTTGGTGGCTTGTGAAAGAAGCCATACACTTTGTTTGAAATTTATAGAAAGTGTTTTACAGAGATTTTGATTGATTTCAAATGGTAAGTGTAAGACAATAATTGAAATTAATTTGCATTAAGATGGTACTTTCTCTACACAATATTTGATGGGAATGGAGTTATGGAAATCGAGGGACAATGGTTTCACCTCATTCTTTTTAATCATGACTACTAATCTAAGAAATGAATGGATTAGATCTCTTCACTTCATAGGTCTCTATGATCAAAGGTCAAGATTGGGTCTCATAATAATGGCAAAACCCTAGCCTCTATTTTATAAATACTCACTATGGGGGTACTTTTCTGCATCCTGACTTAGCCTCTTTCCCTCCCTCTAAACCCTAGGATTGGCACACCCCTCTCTAATATCTCTCTATTCTTCTCTCTCTAACTTATGGTTTAGGAGTTTAAGAAACCTTAAGAGGTGGCACGCCCAAGCCACAAAAGTGGCACAACATAGCCAAGGTTTGAATTGTACTCATGTGTTAAGCCTTGGTCCAGCCCTATCCCTTGTCATGCTCTCTGGTGGTTTTGCGTAGTTTTCCCAAGTTCTGAGACATGTTTGGACCTAGATCCCGTGCCCATTAGTGGAGGAGACCCGATGAGGGTAACCTGAAGCAAGGTATGTGGTGTTGCTTTATTTCATCTTTTCCTGATTTTATTCCAAGTATTATGTAATTTTCAGATTCATGTTGTGAATAAGATTTTGTTATGATGGCAAGCAAGTAAGAGTTCTTGGCATTGTTCATGTATTTATTGGTTCTTATATTGTGTATTAGGACACTTGTACGTGATCCGCGTGGTAAATAAAGGAAAAAGAAAGGAAAATTTTAATCCTACTTTCACTTGGAGGGTGGTTCGGCTTCTCAAAAATAGTATCAAGATAAGCCCAACTTTAATACTTCGAATGTATAGACACCCTGATCCTGATCAAGGAAACCATAAAATACCAAAATACCTCAAGCAATCCACCCTAAAACCTGAACCAATCACACCTGACTGAAACCAACCACAACTCATACCCCACATACCCAAGTCAGTCTGACAGAGCTTGAAGCACTAAGGAATGCCCCCGAGGACAAGCGAGGCAGATTAGAATCAAGAAATACTAAATTAGAAGTAGTTCGGGAGCAGAAAATCCTAACACCATTTCCAATAACGTCAGTGCCACTCCAAGCACGGACACATGAAAAGCTGCACGGACACTTTGGACAAAGACAAAGATACACGAAGGTCAAGCAGAAGAAAAAGGTCGGCAACATTGCCAGTGGTGCCAGCGCCACTGACAATAGCGTCAAGAATCTAACGGTCAAAGATAGATACAACCTAGATGTACAAACAAGTGCCATGTGTCAATATAGATTGACACGTCAGTGAAAGGTCTATATGACCGGGCAAGTCAATACCAATTAAATTTTTTCTACTCTTTTGTACGTATCGCCACCCGGATCACTTACAAGTGTCCAAAACTAATTTTGACTTAATGAAATAGCTAAGACCTCTCACTTGCATGTCATTAAAAGAAAATTACATTCATCATAGAACTGAAAATTAAATAAGAATGCAAAAGAAGCAACAAAAGCATGGAATCATGAAACAACTCGTACCTTGCCTCAGGTTACCCCCAAGGACTTTGTATACCCCAAATCAGGTCTCATCCACCGATGACGCATGGGATCTCAATTCAAGAACACACCTCATAATTAGAGCAGCCTAAGCAAAACCCTTAGAGAGAATCACATGGAATTTCCTTGATCAAGGCTCAACACATGAACATGAGGCAAGAACCTAGGGCTACGGCTTGTGTGGCTTGGGTGTGCTACCACTTTGGGTTAACCTTCCTAAACCCTAATTTTTGAAGAGAGAAAGAAAGAGAGAGAAAGCTAGAGTGGCGCGTGCCCCCTTTGGTTGCTTGGAGAGAGAGAGAGATATAGAGATGAGAAATAGAACCCCCATAGCTAGTATATAGAGATAAAAGGCTAGGGTTTCAAGGGTTAGGGTTTTGCCATCATTATGAGGTTTAATCTTGACCTTTGATCTTGGAGACCTATTAGGTGAAGAGATCACAACCATTCATTCCTTAGATCAGCCATCATGATTAAAGGAATGATGTGGAACCTTATCCCTCAGTTTCCATAAATCCATTCCCATCAAATATTTTGTGTAGAGAAAATATTCAATACATACTATTTGATATCTTATACTTTCATGTGTAGTTTCAATTCAAATATCTACACCTTAACTTTCCAAAACTTTAAAACACATGCCTTAGAAGGCACATGAAACAATAAGGAACGCTTGCATGGGGTGGGGCGCACCACCCATGTGGTGTCCATGTGGGCCCCACATCCCACACATTGGTGGGCCCATTGAACCCCATTAGGCCCCCAATATATTAATATTAATATTTAGATATTAAAACAAATTTTACGAAACCTGCAAATATTTTATTTCTCTCTAATTAAAATAAATCCAAAAAATTGATTTTTCATCATATAAAATCATTTTTCAATAAAATAAAATACTCAGAGAGATCCAAAAATTCATTTTAATTATCTATAAAATAATTAAGACTTATTTTAAACATATTAAAAAAGATTTGATGGGAATTGGATCCATAGAATTAGGATTACGCCAAATATACTGAGGACTCTATCCTCTGTGTAGACTGCAATCTCACTGCACCTTCTCAAACTAACCCAACCGATCCCATGACCCACAACCCTTCGTAGGGGTTCATGATTGGACCATCAAAGTCAGCTAATAAGTAGAGAAGATACAATCCTAAACAATGGATTAAGGGTCCATCCTTGAGGACAAGTCGAGGATACATTTCAGCAGTATGCTCCATGGGTCCTTCCAACACAGTCCAGTGTTGCAGTGAGTCATCTCTTCCACATATGTACATGTCACTCACCCTTATCAAAAGGGTTGCTTCCCAGACGGCTATCTAGTGTACATGTCGTGTGATGGTAATGATGAGGATTTAGGCCCTTGTCCTCTCAGGCAATCCATCACACACAAGGGTCAAATCAATGTCGCTTGGCCAACTGTCCAATGCATATCTCCGACCTCATCTAAGAATAACCCCACATCGAAACCCTTATCGATTGTGCTTATACGATGCCCAGGACTATGGGTTTTGGATATTGAGTCATAGCCAATCAAAGCTCATGTGATTCAATACATTGTTAATACCCTACAGTCCAAGTTAGACGATACTCACACTAGAGTCGATAATTCATTATATATTTTCAGTACATGCTCGCATAAAGCTTTTAAAAGGTCACAAAAACCCAACAGTCAGCTGTCAATACGGAACAACACCGACAACCTTGTTAAACGTGCCATCTTCGGATTCATCAAATGAAACGTCACATCAGTTGTCATTAATATGGTGGCATCCAACAGTCAACTGACACAATGACACTGAGAAAGGCGTCAACGACATTCCGAATGATGCTAAAATCTGATTGGTCAATCAACTGTATGGGAGAACACCGAGAGAACGACACGTGGTGTCTTGAGTCAGAAAGATGTTCTGAATGGTGTCAGCGACACTACCAATGTCGCTGGGCCTCTGACACCCTGCCCACAAAAGTGTACCCGAGCCAAGATCACATGATTTTGGAGCATTTAATTACGCCAACTGCATTCGATGCTAATCGAGCACCTTTGCTAGTGGCGCCAGAGACATTATCAGTGGTGCTGGAATTTGAATGGCCAGACTGCATCAACGATGATCGTGGAACTGTTTGCCCATAAATAAGGTGCTCCTCTTTGAGCCAAAGGTCCAAAGTCTTGTACAAAACGTGCGTAAGCTCTACCGAACCAAATCCAACCCTAAAACCAAACCTGAACCTCATATCTTAAACCTTAGGAATCTTACCCAACTCAATCCAAGCCGAAGGCGGTCCTGATAATCCGACTTTCCAAACCCTCTTCCACCCGTAGCTTTATCAGGTAAAAACCTAAAGGACCGAGACTAGCCATGCAATTATCAACTCTGAACTGGCACCGATTCCATGAGCTGGGCCAGGCATAGGACCCTGGCCTAAGGTGTCACTTTCCTTCTTGTTTTGGTTTCATTAATGGCATGTACAAGCTTTCCTTAGTTTCATTTTGAGCATTTACTAGCTTTCCTTGGTTTAAAGCTCTTCATAAAATCCCCCCTCTTTTCATTAAATACTTCGAAACCCTTCCTGAACTCTAAGGCTAAGGTGTGTGGGAAGCAGGCTGTGTGAGCGGCCCAAGCGAGAGAAGGCCTTGTGGCCCGACTCTCGCCCGGAATGTAATTTGACAGGGCCCTCTTCTCTACCAACTCCATTTGACAAGTTGACGCCTGAAGCCAAGGCGGGGACCGAGTCCCTACCCACATTTTCGAGTATAAACAGAATGACTACATAATACAAAATTACAATCTCCTTTACTTTTTGCCAAACAAGATTTTTGGATTGCACAAGCCTCCAACTCCTTAGAAGCATCATTTTTCATAGATAATATGCTGTTTTGGTAAATATTGGAAGGAGGCATTGCTCGACGTAGATATGACCTATTAGCCATCCGATATTTGCATGGACTACCCATGACCAACTTTGGAATGGAACCATGGTGAATCGCAGCCAACTTCGACTCTAGATGTTTAACCCAAACCCTAGGACCCTGGTTGACCAACACCAATGAATGGGCTTCTTGCCACTAGACCTGCAAATATTATTATCCATATTTGTAGCCGGCTTAGAGTATCGTGGTGCAAATTTGTTGTTTGCCAAACCATATGGGCAGAATTCCATCGTCGATTGTTGATTCAATGACTTCAAATTCAAAAGGAACCCTAAGTCTATCAAGGAAGACAACTGTCAAGCCCTATGCAAATATCGAGGGAAGACATTCTTATAAAATTATGCACCTTTTGTGCATTATTAGGCTATAACATGATGACGAAGGCCAGAAAACATGAATGCTGAAAGGGATTCAAAGTACCGATCTTGAGCCAAGCGGTTCTCCTTTGGGTACTTGATTTCATGAGGGATATTAGAGGGCACCCCTTTGCATGAGTTTTAGGGTTTGAACATCCAAAAATCATGAGTTTTGAATCTATTGTAATGCTCTGCTGCCCTAGCAGTGGCAAAAACTCCTGCATGGAAATAGTGCCAACAATTCCTGTTGTTTTCTTTTTTAAAACACTTAAAGCTTATGCCCATTCCTCAGCAATTGTTTCAAGGTGTAGAGCCCTGAAAAATTTGGGCATTAGGAAAACCATTCTATTGGACACGCCTATTTTCGGACAAAAGTTAATATGAGCTGCTGGCCTGAGACATTCACATTCACCCACTTGTATCAAAGTTTATTCTCTTCAAGCCATACGACGAAGATGAAGGTCCTTTACATAATAAAACAATATCCCCAGAGGCATTGAGACCATGTTGTTTGTTTTTTTGCTATTTTGAGAGTGGTTGGGCCCATAGTTAAGGGAACCTTGTGGGTAAGGTGACGATCCTGCTTTGGAACCTCAATCCCACAGTTCCTAAAAGGGATCTTGTAGGGACCCCGTGTTTTCAATTTTGGGATCTCCCTCCCAAAAAAAGGGGACCACGTTCCATCCATCAGTGGAATCCAGTTCCATTTCGAAATAGATCCCCCAGCTCCCATCAAACATGGTCCAAGGTTTTGGTACATTAAAATCTTAGGTTCCATGTTTGTGGTTTCTACTTTTATTAACGGATGATACCAGGTTGGAGATTGTCATTGTCCGAAGTTCCCATTATTTAAGTTCCATGATGTTAAAATGTAATCCCTTTTTCACATACCACGAATCTGCATTATTTAAAAATCTTAATTTGAACTAGGCATAGTGTAGACGCATTGTTTTATTACGTTCTATTGTGTAAGCCATCCCTCTTAGTTGTGAGAATATATATTTCATTTAAAATCTTATATTTATGATGTCCTAATGTTTTAGAGTCTTAAATATGATTACAGTTGTGAGATGAGAATATATGCTTCCATTTCAACCTTTAAAAAGCTTCTTTTATATCAGTAAGAGAAAGAGAGAGAGAGTAGCTCATCTTGTCTTCTTGCTCTTTTGAAGAGCCAACCTTTGAGAAACAATGGAAACAGAGGAGACAATACTCGACGAAGATGACTTTGAGTGGTAGGATTTCAAACTACTTGCATGGTTATTTCACCTTGCTGTAATATTTAAACTATAATTTCCTTGTTAAACAATGAAGAACATATGCAAGCACATAAAAGTGGAAGCGTTGAAATCTCACAATGGTATAACCTCTTTGACAATGACCTTTTAGGGTTTTATGAACCGTCCAACCTTTTGTCCAAGCGAGAGATTGTTGGCATATGTGATTATGTTGGCTGTATGAAGTAAGAGTCTTTTTAATTAAATCGCTTTCACAAATATTTTCTCTTAGAACTTGGCAACTTAATTATGTTCAAAGGAGGTTTATATTCTATTGATAAACAACATCAATGAAGGACACTTGGATTCAATACGCAAGAGATGTGGTCGTTGAACATCTATGTCAGTCCACCTGTGTAATTGGAAATCTTGAAATGTTGTGAAGGACTTCTAGTTAAGGTGTTCTCGGTAACGAGGCAAGAGGAATACAAACATTGATGGTGCATATTGTTTCAATCATTCTCTTTCTCTATCACCTTAAAGGTAAGGCTGGCAATGGGCCTGCGTCCCTACCCAGCCAGCCCAGCCCTAAAAGAGTAGGGTCTGTGTCACAAACTATGACTTGAGGGCCAGCGCCGGCCGAACAAGCCCGGTCCCCTTTTTTTTGTTTTTTTTTTTTCTCGGTTTTTCCTTTTATTTTTTCTTCGTTTCTTTGGGCCAGGCCTGGCTTCGGCCATCCCTATGGGGATAAGGGCTGGGCCGTGCCTGTTGCCACTCTTACTTAAATGGGACACTAATGCACTAAGGCCAATAATGCCTATATGAATGGGAGCTATGTGTACATAGAGCCCCCAACAGTTTACTCCTATGCATTGGCCAATCAGGTATTCTAATGGTTAGTTGTGGCCCAATAGTCTCCATCTTGCCCGATTCCATTTGTCCAACAAGTGTGTGTATGTGTGTATGTGTGTGTGTGTGAGAGAGAGAGGGAAAGAGAGAGAGACTGAGTGCTATTTTCTTGGTATGTGTGTGAGATAAGCAGCTCCAGGAGGTCACCATCTTAGTTATTGGTGAGGTCTGGTGCAATAATGTGTTGCATGAGTAGCATGCTTAGTGTTTTTATCTGCCCAGATAATTTCTACTGTACTTTGTTCATGGTTTATCAACATCCAATTCCATCAATTAGCCACGACAGTCCATAGTTACTTTCAAATTTTTATACTTCCCTAAAAATTGGATTCATTTCAAAATTTTAGGGTGTGTACGCCTCATTGAAGCTCAACAATTAAAATATTGAAAAAATAAATCGTAATTGACAAAAATTACCCCTATGAGTGTTTCACCTGTATGTTGGTCATTTTATTTTTTGATAATTAAGACCTTGAAGAAATATAGAATCAAAATGTTTGGCCATATTGGATAGCACATAACATTTTTAGAGTGTCGAGCTCTACCATAATTGTGGGTGTAATTTTATAAAGCTATAGTATAGGGAAATTGACCAACTAGACATGTTAGTGGAGAATTTATCTAAACTTAGGCTAGAGCATGAACACTTGCATAAATTGGACTCATAATTAATTTGGTTACCCAATGACGTGGTTCAGGATGGTCCTTTCATCATATATCAATATATTTGTTAATAATGCATTTCTTACAATTTGTCATACTCATTTTGAGCTTCAGAATATAATATTGACAAAGGAAAATTCTATGGAAACTCAATAAGGATAACCATGTACCAGACAAGTGTATGAGATATTTTGTATCTTTTGCTTCATGGAACACTTAAGCTGCATTTAGGAAGAGTTCCTATTGCATTATTTATCCTAAAATAGTTAAAAATATTATAGTCAATAGCATTTCGTTGCAATAGCTTTTTACAATGGGGCACATGCTGAATATGCCGCCTCCTACCTCTGTTCCTATTGTACCTTTCACTATGGAAAGAGCCGCCTATAGTGTTAAAGCTTTTGAGATCTTTTTGTTCTTATTATGCTTTTTGCGATGATTCGCCCACATTTACTATTAGGTGGTTTTGACAGATAAAGCCTTATTGATGTGTGGTGTTTTCACAGTTTCTTCATTCTACAAATAACCATCCCTCTAAAAATCATGTCTTGGATTGTGAAAGTTCCAACCATAGTGGATACGATCTCTATTCTAACACAAGGGATTTGTTTTCCATAATGCAGGTTAGATCAAGTGAGATAGTTACTGCATTTTGGTCTTCAATGTGACTTATTCTGTTGGTTAGGAGGAATTTGGTGGTCAGCTCAAATTTTAATTTAGAATTAGGTGTGGGTGTTTGAGGGTTGTTGATTCTGTTGGGTACAGGGCATTGTAGGTATTGTTTGGTATTTTGTTTTGTGTCGTAGCTCATGGAATGGGGATATGGGTATTGATGGGATCTATTGTAGTGTGTGGATGGTTCAAAAGTAGTCTGTGGATGGTTCCAATGGTGTTTGAGGCTCTTGGAAGGATGGATGTACTTCTGTGGAGTGCTAAAGTCACTGGTAGTTATTGATTTCTTAGAAAGGGTCATGTTATATATATATATATATATAGTCCCTAAAATTTTTTTCAAGTTTGCCCCTCGATCCAACCGGTTTTTCTATTTTGCTTTCTCAAAAGGTAGGGTCATGACCTAAGTTTTAGGTCGTTTCTAGAGCAGTTTGCTTTTCTTATTGACTGCCCTAAAGTTTAGACCAGTCTGGTGTCACAAATATCGGACCGGTAAATTTTATGTTCTTGAACCTATCCAATAATTTGAGCATCAGATGGCCTCAAATTGCCCTAAACACAGGACACAACCTTATCGTTCGAGGTAAAAAAAGAAGTAAACCAGTCGGAGGTACCATTGAACCTAGGGGTAGACATGAAAAAAAAAACTCCGGGGGACCGACCCTTTGCATAATTTTAGAAAAAAATGGATCTTTCAGCATTTTTCTAGTATTTTATGTATCTATACATTAATTGACCTATAAATTTTCCATATTTTTTAGGTTAAGAATAATTATTTTGCTTGGAAGATGATCATAGGAATGTGGCTTCCTGAAAGCGTAGGATACTAGGGGTGTACTCGAGGAGGGAGAGAAAGCATTATTTGCTAGCGCGAGAGACATACAAAAAGAGCACAAACTGCTTTTTCCCGGAAAAATAAATGGAAGAGGGAGACAAATTCATAGCTTCATGTACTCCAAAGGGAAGAAGAGAGATGTTTCTAGCATTTGAAGAGATAGAGAGATGGAAGGGAGAGTGAGACAAAAAGGAACGTTGATGAATGGGAGAATGAGATAGAGAGAAAAGAAGGTTGATGAAAGGGTGACTCAATTAGAGAGAGAAAAGAATCAAACAGATTTACCCGGTTCATTCCTTGAGAAGGATAGGTCGGTTTGCTCTACATATTTTCAAGGATCGGTTTGTTTCCTTGAGAATGATAGGTTTGTTTGCTCTCCGTATTTTCAGAAGCAAAATAGACATTTATGTGAAGGGGAAGATTACAATGTGAACGTGGAAAAGAGGGTTTCTTCTTAGGTGAAGGAAAAATGTTTTGAGAAGATCAGAAACCTAGGGGAAGAGGTCAAGGCTGCTAGGGTTCCACCAAAGAGAAAGAAGAGAGATACAACAGAGATTAAAGAGAGAGAAAGGAGTGAAAAGGGAATGATGAAAGAGAAAGGAATGAAGGGGGGTTACTGCCACCAATGCCAAAAAGTTACATAGTGAAGAAAAATGAGTTTGCAGATTCTTGTAATGTCAAGAATTCATAACAAAAATGAAAGAAGTCAGAACAAAAACAAAAGAAATCAAAACGAAAGAAGTCAACACTTCTCTCAAGAGCTGAAATGTTTAAAGATGCTTAGAAACGCCAAACTGTTGATAACAATTGGGTTCCCCCACCATCACCATTTGGCTTCATGCAGGAGAAATATTACCACGATCCCTGAAAACTATTGGTTATTTTATGTTTTTCAACAAAACAACCAGAGATAATGTGAACAATCTATCTAGGTACTATTTACCGTCATTCTCTAATACTCTACAAACTATTTATTGTCACTCTCAGGTACTTTGTTTCCATTTCTTCAATTAATTGGTTTGTATCTTTGAGCTTGTTGACAATATAGTTTTTGTTAGTTTTTTTATTCCATATAGTTTCTATTAGTTTTTGGATTTCATAGATTTATGTGTTTATTTGTTGATGGTTGTTCAATACGCTCATAAACTGAATGGTGCTTGGATAAAAAAACAGTCACTAACATCATTAGAGCCTTACCCAACTATTTGGGGTTGGCTGACGTTTTATTATAGTAAGACTAGTAATTTAGAGCGTGTAATTTGATTTTCTTCCACAAACTTCTTGTTTTCATTTTGCTCCTGTTCAAATTTAATTCAATGATAAATTCTTTAGTTCATTTATGTTTATTAAAGTGATTCCTCTTTCAATCATTGTATAATTGTTTCTTTCTTAGGCAAAACTTGATCATAAAGTATTTATGTTCTATAAAAGTGCTAACTCTTTCAATCTTTATTTGTTTGCTTCTCTCTTGGGTAGAACTTTATCTTTCACTCTATGAATGAATTATAGCTTGTAAAAGAGGCTTATTCCTTTTTTTTTTGATAAAAGTTAACGGTATTTCATTGAAATAATTAATACAGAGGTATTAAAACAGGGTCCCTAAGCAGTGGGACTCCTCGTAATCGGTTGTCAGCCAACCTTATACAAAAACGTTAAGAGAACAGCCCTTGATGGTACAAGATATACAATGATATTACAAAAAATAGGGTTATAAGTTGCCCCTTTGTACAAAAACTTGTGTGATAACAGAAAAAATTAGATGGCCAAGAGCTGATGTTCCTTTATCCTTCTGTGTCTTCAGTGTGAGCTCTGGTCCCGTCCTTTGCTAGAATTCAGCCAAGTCATTTGATGTCCTCAAGGTATGCATCCATGAGACGTCCATAGCCCTGTAAATGTCAGCAATCTCATAAAAAATTGGAGCAAGATACCAAAGAGATGAGGAGCCCCCCTGATGCCCAAGAAATAATGTTACTAGCGTCCCCTTCCACAATAAGATTTTGCCTCCAAGACGAACTGAAGCTTTTCAATCCCAAGAGGAGGGCCATTGCCTCAGCATGCTGAGAGTCTTAAATGCCCAGGTATTCGTAGTACATAAACAAAATTGCCCCACGGTGGTCCCTAAACACTCCTCCCGCTCTGGCATAACCAGGGTTTCCAAAGGAGCACCCGTCGAAATTAAGTTTAATGGTACCTCAGGTGGGGGGTTGTCACAGATGGGGTCTTTGAGCCTTGCGAGGATAGTGGAGCATGATATTTTTCCAGTTGTAGAGAACAACACTAACAGGAAGACCTGCAAAGATACGGTGATTGGAAGCCCAAAAAGTTACTAAGGATGTAACTTTATGGAACAAGGTTGGACCTTCGGTAGCTATTCCTTGGAAAGTCCCAGAGTTCCTCTCATTCCAGATTGTCCAAATAATAGCTGCCACTGCGGTTTTCCAAATTGTTCTCCCTGCTTGAGGCCAGTGAAGGACAGGGTAAAGAGGTAACAATTCCTTGACTGTCACTGGCATGACCCATTGGACACCACATAGCTGCAACATTTGTCCCCAAAGGCCGTGAGCCATGTTGCAATGTAGAAAGAGATGTGGGTTAGATTCTTCTCCGCAAAGACATAGGACACATCTGTTGGGAATTGGAATTCCTCTTTTTTGAAGCTGATCCACCGTAAGGGCCCTCTGAGGTTCTGTTATCCAGTTAAAGCACTTCACTTTGGGGGGTACGATAGTGCTCCATACATTTGATAACACCGAGGGAGGGTTGAGAGGGAAAGTGGGTGGTTGTATAAGTCTTTTATAGAGAGATGCCACCGTGAAAGTCCTAGACGGAGTGAGGGACCACACTAACTGATCCCTCCCATGGGTGGGGATGAAAGAGTTTTGAAGAGTATTGGAAAGAAAGAGGAAATATGAGATTTCCTCATCTGAGAGATTTCTTCTGACATAAGGGTTCAACTCCCTTCGGTTTCCCACTACTGTCATTGCTTCAACGACCATTACTTCTTTATTGAAGGCTATGGATTAAAGAGATGGGTACAGTTCCCTAAGAGGAGTGTGACCAAGCCAGGTATCCGACCAAATGCGCACTCATGTACCCTCCCTTGAGTGAAAGCGAATGAAAGTCTTGAACAATGAGAAAGATAAAGTGAAAGATTTCCACGCACCTAAGGCCTTGTAGATGTTTCTCTTATCTAGCACCCATGTTCCTTCAGCAATCTTATATTTGTGGCGCAAGACTTGAACCCACAGGGAGTCTATCTGGGTAGCGAGGCGCCACCACCATTTACTTAGGAGGGCCTAGTTATGGTTTCTAAGTATCTTGATACCTAGGCCCCCTGCTGCTTTGGTAGGCAGATTTTATCCCAAGAGATTAGGTGAAACTTGGATTGCTCCGCTTGGCCCGACCACAGAAAATTTCTCATTAATTGCCCCAGCCGGTTTGCCACAGGGGCTGGCATTTGGAAAAGTGACATAAGGTAGACCGGAGCATGGCTAGAGTTGCTTTTATTAGATTGGAGCGGCCGGCCTAGGAAAGGAATCTGCCTTTCCAACCCGCCAAGCGCCGGTCGACCTTGTCAATAACATGTGACCAGTGCCTCTTTTTGGGTTTACCAAGGCCTAGGAGCAATCCGAGATACACAATGGGGAGTTCGCCCACTTTGCATTCCCAAGTCGGGATCAAATCCTTAACGTCAGCAGTCGAAATGAGGACCCCCATCATTGTACATTTTTCCATATTAACTTTAAAGCCAGTGGCCTCTTGGAAGCATTTGAGATACAATCTCAAGTTTTCAACTTCTTGTGGAGAGGCATTTAAAAAGACTAGTGTGCCATCTGCGTATTGCAGATGCGACACTACAAGTCCTTGTTAGGAGGTTTGGAAACCCGAGAGAAGGCCAGCCTGGAAAAGGCGGGAGATGAACCGGCTAAAGTCTTCAGCCGTAATTGTGAAGAGGAATGGGGAAAGAGGGTCCCCTTGGCGCAGCCCCCTGGTGGAAGGAAATAAACCCTTGAGGGAGCCATTGATAAGAATGGAAAATAATGGGTTAGAGAGACAAGCTGACATCCATTTCCTCCACCGAACTCTAAAACCCATTCTTCTCATGGTTTCATCCAGGAGAGTCCAGTCTACATGGTCGTAGGCTTTCTCCCAATCAATTTTGAAAATGGGAGCACTAAATTTTAAATTTCAGGTGGCACTCTATGTACTAAAATAATAGCTATCATTGCAGTTTATTATCACTCCAAATTATTTTCAGTACCCTAAAAGATAGTGGATAAGGAAGGCCCTTAAGGCCTTAAAGAAATATAAAACCAAAATGTTTGGCCATATAAGATATAGCATAACATTTTTGGAGTGTCTAGCTCTACCTAAATTGTGGGTGTAATTTTATAAAGCTAGTATAAGGAAATTGACCAACTAGACATGTTAGTGGAGCATTTATCTAAACTTAGGCAAGGGAATGAACATTTGCATAAATTGGACTCATAATTAATTTGGTTACCCAATGATGTGGTTCAGTATGGCCTTTCGACATATACTAATATATTTGTTATAATGCATTTCATACAAATTGTCAGAATCATTTTGAGCTTGTGAACATAATGTTTATAAAGGAAAATTCTATGGGAACTTGACAAGGATAACCATGTACCAGACAAGTGTTTTAGAGATTTTGTATCTTTTGCTTCATGGAACACTTATGCTGCATTTGGGAAGGGATCTTATTGCATTATTTATCCTCTAATGGTAAAAAAGTATTATAGTCAACAACCCCCTGGTTGCAACTACTTTTTACAATGGGGCATCTGCTGAAAATGCCACCTCCTACCTATGTTCCTATTGTACTTTTCACTATGGAAGGAGCCGCCTATATTGTTAAAGCTTTTAAAATCTTTTTGTTTTTATTACGCTTTTTGCGATGATGCACGCCACATACACTGTTAGGCGCTTTTGGCAGATGAAGCCTTATTAATGTGTGGGGTCTTCACATTTTCTTCATTCTACAAATAACCATCCCTCTGAAAATCATGTCTTACAGTGTGAAAGATCCAACTAGAGTGGATATGATCTCCATTCTAGCACAAGGGATTTGTTTTCCATAATGCAGGTTAGATCAAGTGCGATAGTTACTGTATTTTAGTCTTCAATGTGACTTATTCTGTTGGTTAGAAGGAATTTGTGGTCTACTCAAATTTTGATTTAGGATTAGGTGTGGTTGTTTGGGGGTTGTTGCTTATGTTGGGTACAGGGCGTTGCAGGTATTGTTTGGTGTTTTGTCTTGTGATGTAGCTCATGGGATGGGGATATGGGTATTGATGGGGTCTACTGTAGTGCGTGGATGGTTCCAAGTGTGGTTGAGGTTATTGGAAGGATGGAGGTTCTTTGGAGTGCTGAAGGCATCGTAGTTCAGTTGGATATATATATATATATATATATATATATATATATATCAAATTTTAGATTGTAAAACTACTATGTGACACTTATACAAAAATCAGACTCATCGTATCCCCGTATTTTTTATAATTTTATCAAAATATGTAACGTATTTGTCCTTTTTTAACAAAACAACACATCTTTAATTTTAAAAATTATGAATATTGTTTTTAATTCACTGACCAGTTCAATATAGCCGTAATGATTGAATCAATCCAAGTCGACCAGTCAACCACTAGTGGATGACCAAATTGGAGACTTGACCCTGTTTCTAAACCTTTATAATGATTACAAATTTTAAAAATTTCCATTCGAACAAAATTAATACGTAAATACCGAAATATCCATTATTTATAAAAATTACGTGAAGGATCAGTCCCCGATGTTTTTAATTTTTTCAAATTTGCCCCTTGGTCCAATGTTACCCACATCGGACCGGTTTTATTTTTGTTTTTTTATTATTTTTTTCTTGAATGGTAGGGCTATGACCTAAGTTTTAGGTTATTTTGGGAGCGGTCTGTTGTCCTTATTAACAACCCTAAAGTTTAGACCAGTCTGGTGTCACAAATATCAGGCCGTTAAATTTTATGTTCTTGAACCTGTCCAATAATTAGATCATCAGATGGCCTCAAATTGCCCTAAAACACAGGACACAACTTATCGTCCGAGAAAAAAAGAAGTAAACCGGTCCGAGGTACCATCAAACCTAGGGGTAGGCTTAGAAAAAAAAGTCAGGGGGACCGACCCTTGGCATAATTTTACAAAAAAATGGATCTTTGGGCGTTTTCTATAAGATTTTGTATCCGTACATTAATTTACCTATAAAATTTGCATATTTCAGGTTAATAACAAATATTTTGCTCGCAAGATGATCAAGGGAATGTGGGCTCCTGAAAGCGTAGGGTACTTGGGGTGTGCCCGAGGAGGGAGGGAAAGCATTATTTGTTGCCACATGAGATACAAAAAGAGTAGCAAACCACTTTTTCTCAATAAAATAAATCGAAGAGGGAGATGAATTCATTACTTCCTGTACTCTATAGAGAAGAAGAGAGATGTTTCAAGCATTTGAAGAGAAATAGAGATGGAAGGGAAAATGAGACGAAGGGAAAATGAGACGAAGAGAAAAGACGGTTGATGAAAGGGAGAATGAATTAAGGAGAGAAAAGAATCAAATGGATTTAGTCGGTTCATCTCCTGAGAAGGACATGCCTGTTTGCTCTCCGTATTTTCAGAAGCAAAATTGACATCTGCGCGAAGGGGAAAGATTGCAATGTGAACGTGAAAAAGAGGGTTTCTTCTGAGGTGAAGGAAAACGGTTTTAGGAAGATCAAAACTTGGGGGAAGTGGTGAAGGTTGTAAGGATTCCTCCAAAGAGGCGGAAGAGAGATACAACGGAGATTAAAGAGAAAGAAAGTAAGGAGAAAGGGAATGATGGGAGAGAAGGGAATGATGGGGTGTTACTACCAGCAATGCTGAAAAGTTACATAGTGAAGAAGAATGAGGTTACAGATTCTCATAATGTCAAGAATTTAGAACAAAAACAAAAGAAGTCGGAACAAAAACAAAAGAAATCAAAACGAAAGAAGTCAACAATTCTCTCAAGGGCTGAGATGTTTAAAGATGCTTACAAACGCAATACTGGATTCTCCCACCATCACCATTTGGCTTCATGCAGAAGAAATATTACCACAATCCCTAAAAATTGTAAGTTATCTGTATGTTTTTTAATATAATAACCAGAGATTTATGTGTTTATTTGCTGGTGGTTGTTCAATATGTTTATAAATGGTTGTTCAACTATTTGAGGTTAGCTTGCATTTTATTACAGTAATACTAGTATTTTTTTTTTTTGGATAGAAATTAACTTAACACTGCAAATTACAATAATACTAATAATTGGGAGTGTGTAATTTATAGATAGTTCACCTTATCTCCCGATTAGGTAAGGCTCTAATAATGATAATGACTATTTTTCCATCCAAGCACCATCAGTCTATAAGCATATTGAACAACCACCAGCAAATAAATACACAAGTCTATGAAAACCAATAACTAACAGAAACTATGTTGTTAACAAGCTCAAAGACACCAACCAATTAACCAAAGGAATAGAAGCAAGGTATCAGAGAGTGATAGTAAATAGTTTGTAGAGTACTAGAGAATGATAGCAAATTGCTTATAGACTATCTTTGGTTGTTCTATTAAAAAACATACAGATAACCAACAATTTCTAAGGATTGTGGTGATATTTCTCTTGCATGAAGCTAAATGGTGATCGTGGGAGAACTCAATTGTTAGCAACAGTGTTTCGTTTATAAGAATCTTTAAACATCTCAGCCCTTGAGAGAACTGCAAACTTTTTTTTCATTTTGAATTATTTTGTTTTTGCTTTGACTTCTTTTGTTTTTGTTTTGAAGTCTTAACATTACGAGAATCTACCCTCAATCATAGCTCTCACTGAGACCAAACAGCCAGAGCCCACCCTCCAAATCATTCGCCTCGTTTGGGGAAGAATGCCTTGCCAATGGGTGTCTCTGACTGCTGTTGGGGCATCAGGTGGAATATGGGTGATCTGGAACCCATCAAAACACCACCTCCTTTCTTTTCATATTGGGGAGCACTCTATCATAGTCCTTCTCTCACGCACATCAAAGAATTTCCCTAGGAAATTCCCGACCATTTACGACCCCAACTTAGCCTTTCTCATACCTCGGTTCTGGGCTGAATTGGACCACGTTGCTTCCCTACCTCATCCTGCTTGGTGTCTAGGAGGGGATTTCAACATCATCAGATGGTCCCACGAGAGGAATTCCAATTCCACCATCTCTCAGGGAATGAAGTATTTCTCGGATTTCATCTTTCCTAATGAACTCCTTGATATCCCTCTCCAAGGAAACTGTTTTATTTGGTCAGACCGCTCATCCCAACCCTCTCTCTCTAAATTAGATAGATACCTCCTCTCCTTGAATTGGGAGTAACACGTTTCGAGCACTCACGCTTTGGCCCTCCTAAACCCGCCTCAGACCCCTGCCCCATTCTCCTGGACACTCAAAATGTCAGGAGAGGAACGAAGCTTTTTAGATTTGAATTAGCCTGGCTTGAAGAGGACTCGCTCTCCACTCTGATTCCAACTTAGTGGAAATCCTTTTTCACCCTGGTTTCGAGTAGAGCAGGTTATAGGCTCCAAACCAAAATCAACCTTCTCAAAGCCTCTCTCTCAAAACCTGGAGTAAGTCCATCCCGTGAAACTACTCCCAAACCAAGTCCTCTCTACTAAACTCCATCCAAGACCTAGACCGAACAGAGGAGTCCAAACCTCTGATAGCCATTGAATCAAACCTTAGAACCCAAACCAAGTTGGAATATTTCTCCATTCTAAAAAAAGAAGAATTGTATTGGTTCTAGAGGTCCAGAGTAAACTGGTTAAAAGCAGGGGACTAGAATACGGGTTTCTTCCAACGGCTAGCTAATTGTCACAGAAGAGACAATACTATCTCCACTATCAAGGTGGACAATCGAAATCTGGATCAGCCTGAGGAAATCGAGTCGGCCATCCTTGGTTTCTTTCAGACTCTCTACACTGCCCCCTTTCGGTCCCAGACCAAGGATGACCAATCTCGATTTCTTAACTCTTCCAGACCACTCGGCACTTTAGCTAGAGTGCCCTTTCTCTGAAGATGAAATTTCTAAGGCTATTGAAGACCTAGCCAAAGACAAAGCCCCCGGCCCTGACGGGTTCCCCATTGCCCCTTTCAAAATCTTTTGGAAAACCTTTCGACCAGATTTCAAGATTTTGTTTGAAGAATTCTTCAAACGGGGAATCCTTCACAAAGCCATCAATGCCACCTTCATCGCTTTAGTTCCAAAGATCGAAGGGCCTGAGGAACTAAAGGACTTTCGTCCAATCAGCCTGCTCAACTCCTCATACAAAGTTCTAGCCTCAAGGTTAAAACAAGTCCTTCCCCTTATCATCTCACCATCACAGTCAGACTTCATCAAAGATAGGCAAATCCTAGATGGGGCTTTAGTGGCACATGAGTGCCTAAACTCTAGGCACATTTCTAAGAAACTGGGTCTTATTTTCAAGATAGACTGGGAGAAAGCATATGACCATGTTGACTGGTCAATACTTGGGTGCCTGAGAGGAAACCTCTGAGTGGAAGGAGATGCCCAAAATTTCATTTCCTGAGCAGTCGGAACTTCAACACCTCCATGGTACCTATCTTCGATTTTTTATGAGATTGCTTACATTTGCAGGGATATGGTCATCTCATAGAAGCATATCTAGATGACGTCCAACGAGTTCGCCGATCTTCTGACGAAAGATGGAGCTAGGGCCCAAACATAAGACCTCACCCTGTCCATCTCCTTTTTTACTCTGAACAACAGTGGGTGCACCGAAGCTTAGTTACACCTTGGTACATTTCTTGTAATCTGGCAAGTCTATAGGCCCCAATTTTTTGTAACACCTTAGCATACCTATTGTAACCGGGCAAGTCTATAAGCCCCTATTTTTTGTATAGGGTCTTTGACATATTTTTTGATCGAGAGATCTAACTTGTGGGTACTCTCAGATCCCTCTTCTGTTCTCCAACACTCCAAAGCGATACAAAAGTTAACTTTACTCAAAAAAAAAAAAACCATTACGAGAATCTGCAACCTCATTCTTCTTCACTATGTAACATTTTGGCATTGCTGGCAGTAACACCCCATCATTCCTTTCTCTCACATCACTCCCTTTTTCACTCTTTTTTCTCTATTTAATCTTCATTGTATCTCTCTTCCTTCTCTTTAGAGGAAACCTAGCAACCTTCACCTCTTCCCTAACTTTTGATCTTCTCAAAACCTTTTTCCTTCAGCTCATAAGAAACCCTCTTTTCCACATTCAATTTGCAATCTTCCCCTTCACACAGATGTCTATTCAGCTTCTGAAATACGGAGAGCGAACAGGCCTATCCTTCTCAAGAGAGGAACTGAGTAAATCCATTTGATTATTATCTCTCTCTAATTCATTCTCTCTTTCATCAACCTTTCTTTCTCTCTGTCTCATTCTCCCTTCCATCTCTCTCTCTTCAAATGCTTGAAACTTCTCTCTTCTTCCCTATGGAGTAAGGGGAGCTATGAATTCATCTCCCTCTTTCATTTATTTTACCTGAAAAAGTGGTTTTGCTCTTTTTGTATGCTTTCCCTCCCTCCTCGGGCACACTCCTTGTACTCTACGCTTTCAGGAGCCCATATTCCGGTGATCACTTTGTGAACAAAATTATTATAATTATTAACCTAAAAAATATGAAAATATTATAGGTAAATTAATGTATGGATGCAAAAACTAATAGAAAACTGTTGAACTATCCAGTTTTTTTCTAAAATTATGCAAAGGGTTGGTAATCCTGAATTTTTTTTTCCAAGTCTACCCCTAGGTTCGATGGTATCTCGGATCGGTGTACTTTCTTTCTCGAACAATAAGGTTGTGTCATGTGTTTTAGGGCAATTTGGGGCCATTTGATGCTCTAATTATTGGACAGGTTCAAGAACAAAAAATTTAACGGTCCAATATTTGTGACACCAGACTGGTCTAAACTTTAGAGCAGTCAATAAGGACAGCGGATCGCTCCATAAATGACATAAAACTTAGGTCATAACCCTACCATTTGAAAAAAAAAAATTAAAAAAATTATAATAAACCCGGATCGATGTGGGTAACGATGGACTAAGGGGCAAACTTGAAAATATAAAAAAATTCAAGCCCGACCCTCCGCTTAATTTTTGTGAATAATGGAGATTTCGGTGTTTACCTATTAATTTTTGTGTTCGTATGTAAATTTTAAAAACTTATAATCATTCTAAAGGTCTAAATATTGGATCAAGTCTCTTATCCAAATTGGTCATTCACTGGTGGTTGACTGGTTGACTCAGACCGATTCGATCAATTCGGTCATATTGAACTGGCCAATGAATTAAAAATAATATTCAAAATTTTAAAATTAAAGATGTGTTTTTTTGCTAGAAAAATGACAAATATGTTACATATTTTGATGAAATTTTAAAAAAAGCATAGATACCATGGGTCAGATTTTTGTCTAAGTGTTACATAATAGTTTCACAATCTAAAATTTGAAATATATATATATATACCCAACTGGATATATATATATATATGTATAGAACAAGACCCTTTGGACCTCTTCTTTTCTTGCTCTCTCTTAATATCCTTATGTTTGAAAATTTTCTTTCGTGTATAGAACACAAATTCATAGAAGTAACAACAATTGAGAGCAATTATGGGTGAGTTAGCTTAAAGCCCAATCACCCACGATTAATTCAATTAATATCATGCTGACACTTGTTAAAAGTGTATGCAAATCTCACAAAGGTCCTTTAGGAAATACTTGGTGTTTTATAGCAAAATTACTCTTGCTATTTTTGACGAAGGATAGGGGCAGAGTCAATGTTTGTTTTCAATGCATGTTCATAAGCTTTATTCTCCAATAGGCATATTTATGAGCTTTTTGCTCAAAAGTATTGTCATGAAGGCCGATATCGCCATAGCAAATCTTGTATGCAAGCAATTATAGCTGTGCATAATTGAGTTTGATCTTATAAAAAACAGACCTCATATTTAGTATACATGATGGTATTAATATTGATTGCCAGTAAGCAGCAGGATGTATAAATCAAACAAGTTGCATTTACCACCAATTTGCATTTCAGAGTAGGGTTGAACATTGGGATCATAGTTCGATTAATTTCCATGCTTATTGCTTTGAAAATTGACACACAAGACTGCATAGAAGCCACCTGCGAACTTTGGCCACCTTTAGTATTTTCAGCTTGAAATGACTGTATATATCATTTCTTTAAGTATCTTTCTCTTTGACCCTCATTGGATCAATTTAAATCATCTCCAAAGCTTATTCCTTTTAAGATGATAGTTCATTTTTGCCACCCCGAGAAGTTTCAGCTAGAAATGACAATACGCGTCATTCCTTTCAGCATATCTTGATCTTGAGATCTATTTGACCCACAATGGGATCAATTCAAATCATCTCCAAAGCTTAACACTTGAGAATATTAATTATAGACTTCTTCACACTTGACCACGGTTAGAGACAGAGGCTGAATCGGGTTTGGATTCAATACGTATGCCAAATTTGTTATGCCAGCTATGATTTTCATCTCTATTACACAAGTATAACTATAATAAGCGTATTTCAGGGACTTGGATCTGTTCTTGATGATTTTGAGCCCCTTTCATTCTTGACTGTGGGTAGACTCTTTGAGCTCTTCTGAAGTCCTTTTTAGCCCCAGCGTGATTTGAAAACCACCAAAACAATCATAAATCTGGTTCATGCACATTATTATTGGGTGCTGAAATGTTAGGGTGTCGGTTCATCTCCCTCGGATAGTTGGACATTTGGTTCCAGCCTCCCCATATTGTTCTGACATTACATCATAGGCATGTTTTTGGGGGGGGGATATATAACATACATAAATATTTCTACCAATGACCCCCTCATTACTGCTATCTTAATGATTTTACCCAGTTAATGGCTCTCAATTTTTTAGTAAATGATGGAAAATAGTCTTGAAATAAAGAAGCTCAAAATAAGACCCAACTTTTACGATGAACATGCAATTCAAGATTTCTACAAATGAAAAACTAGTTCACATCCAAGAGTGACAACATAAGCCCCAATGTCCAGGTACACAACCTTCATGGAGTTAATATGTATTTTTAAAGCTTTAGAATATCTTTGAGTTCTATTTCAAAGTGTCAGAATATCCTGACTTCTACAGGAGTTGGCAAAAGTTTACTCTATGATTTCAGGGCATGAAAGAAAATACGTTGTGCATTGGAAGTAGCACAAATGTGATGCCTTCTCTTTAAGTAAATTATCACTTCCGTAAGGATACCAAAAGACCCTGATATTTAACATAATATATCGACTTCCTTCACACTAGGACAATGCCTTTCTTTTGCAGAAATAAACAAAACCAAATGACTTCATAGAGGTGAAGATATAGCGCTAATTTCAGGGAACCTAGCAAGCAAACATTTGAGTTTATAGGAGAGCAATATCCATATTGAGTAAACAATACCGTTTTTTCTACACTGTAGTTCAATCTAACAATATAGATAAACACAAGCAATTATCTGAATGCAAATAGCCTGTCAACTTGCCAGTTAAGAAATGTACTACATGAAGAAGATGCATATCACTCTCCTGCCTAGACAATACACAGAAGATTTATAAGGACATACATCTGACGGATGATCAGCCAATCCAAAGGCTGCCTTCGTTGCTTCAGGATATTGACCCTTGTCAACAAGCTCCCGGACCTGGGAAAGAACATTGGGCGCCTGTGAATCAGTATAATCACCAGGAACCCCAGTCCAAAGAGTGTCTTCTGCACCAATCAATTTACAAATAAACTCCATGAGGTTGACTTGTACAAGAGAATGTATAAAAGGTAGGAATGTCAAACATAAAGCCTATCCAAAGTTTCCTTTTATTAAAGTGAAAATTTTAAGCAGCTAAAAAGTAGAAGTCACAATACTGATGATTTAAGAGAAAAAAAGTGATTGGGCAATAGGAAGAATTAGAAGTCCTTCGAATTAACATAATATTCAGAGATCAGAATTGATGTTGCTGGTGTGAATAAGTTCCCAAAAGCACATTTCCAGATACACAGTAGTATTTCTTGCATTTTTAACCCAAAAGGCCGCAATCTACAGCTATCATCCAATTGTGATAATCTAATAGTTCTGACAGAGAAAATATAAAGTATATATTGTAGTGTGACACAAACACGTTATATTTCTTTATTAACCCTAAAATTATTAATCTCATCCTTTTCTTTAATTTTACCCTCACTGGAAATTGTACTGTATACATACATATATATACCATTTGTAACGAATCATAATAAAATAAACTTTCTATCTCAGATACTCTGAATTGTGAGAAAGTATATTTTGTGATTCCTATTTCAAATGATTCTCCAAACTCTTTACACGTCAAAGGAAAAAATTCACTGGCCTCAATATACTTCCAACTTCTTTGTGGTCCCATCCTTTCATGGAAACCTTTAGGCCAAGCAGTGTCTCTCCGTTCAAATATCATCTCTTCCAAATCCATCATAAAATTTTATGTCTCTTGTATTTCCTTGTTGATTGCGACAAACAAATCACAAATTCTCTAAGATTATTAAATTTCACAAGATTCAGGGCACTGCCTATCAATACAGTATTATTGATGATTCAAATGGTCTATACACTAAGTTGCATTCAGACATAGATTGATACCTAACGTGAAGAGCAAGAAAAAGAAGAAAAGGAAAGAAAGAGGAAATGAACTAGCCTAAGGTAATCACAGATGAGAATAAGGATGCCCATCAAAAGGGAATGCTTCCCCACCTGCACATGCGCCAAAGAATCTGTTTCAGTAGTGAACTCCCTAAGAAATAGTGGAAAAGAACCGAGGCAACCTCAATTAAGCTCCATTACATTTTCCATAATGTCGGCAAGCATCTAAAGCAAGGGGGATTCTGATCATGCCCAACTAACCAGGTTGAAGGAATCCCCTACCATCTTACTCCCATCTGGACCAAGAGAGAAGGTGTCACCAGTTGGAATCATAATTCACAATGGTGTCAATCATTGGCTCCCTCATTGTTTTATTTTTTTTTTATTTTTTTATTTATTATGCAAGAATATGACCAGCATTGGAAAGGTCAATCAGAAGATCCATGTCCAAAACTTCCATTACCAATGAGAATTTTCATCGTCCCCAGTAACCTGCATTTCATGTTCATTTCCTCCCAATAATGGTTGCTTAATTAACATTCAATACAACCATGCTACTGATGTCATTGCTCGTCTGAAGACTTGCCAACAACCACCACAAAAGCCAAAACACCTACCATGCAAATTCGGGTTGTATTCATGCAAATAGTAATCACTGTAACATAGTCATTCACTACAATCATTAAAAAATTCAAAGCATACACTGTAAAATTCAAAACACAAAAAGCATAGTTCTGCTTCCCAACCAAGCCAAATGCACAGTTTAATTCAAAACAAGAGAATGCATCCCATGAAAAGAACAACCAATACAAAAACATCATCGAAAAGGAAGGTAAGAAACACAAACAAAGCTTGAATGAGCTGAAGAATCGAATAGCCACCATTAAGTTGCAGAGTCTCTGATTGAACACCTCCCCATACCATGGCTCCAAGGCGGCCATTACCAATAGGCATAGCATCAGTCCAGTGCTTCGCAGGTCCAGGAAACTGAACCTTCAACGGCTCACTAGGCTCATCGTTCTGATCCGAACGCCATCGTAGAGGCATCTCCAAAGGCGGAGAAACCATCTCCCATTCTTCCTCCTCACATTGCCCTGTAACAACATTCTCCTTCTTCTTATCCTCGGACCCCATGACCCCAGAAAACAATAATCCAACCTTCTCTTTTTACCTTTTGTTGGGTAAGAGAGAGGTCTTGAAGCTCTTCTCCCTCAAGAGGAAGGAAGGAGTAATAATAAGAGGAAGAAGAGTGAGAGACGAAGAGGAGTGGCAATGCCCTTCTGAAGCGGTTACTGCCATGATTTTCGGCACCGACAGAGACTTGCAGAGAGTGATTATTACGAGTCTCCAGGCTTTTACCTTGACGCTTCAACCTTTTCCGCAATTGGAAGATTCCGTGCGCAGGCAGACAAAAACCTAGGGTCACCGTTCGAAAGACGCTCTGAATGCGGGTGTGACTTACTCGGACGTGAGTTTAGTGATTTTAAAATCCGTTTAAAAAATATTCGGATCTAAATTGTTTCATCTAGATCCAAATCGTTTGGATCTCATAATATATAAGGATCCAGACATGTACCTTCGGAACCAACCAGTTTGAGCTTATCCATATTGGGTTATCATAATATATCGAGATTTGGCTGCGTATAATAGTTTAACACGATTCATGATAAGTTTTGGTAAATTTTTACATTAGCTACCTATCTAACGCAAGCATGAGCGTTACCTCGACATGAGATGGGTTAAGGAAAAGCTAAAAGTCATCACCTCGGCATGGAATGACTTCAGGGAAAGTTTATGTTTGTCACCTTTCTTATACCTAGCTGTGCATTTATATACTAAGTTGTATCCACCAATCCGACACAATTTTTTGGGTCGACAATCCAGGTAAATGATATGTTTTTTTAAACCTTTGGCGATTTGGAAAAGCAGGGAATTAGATTGGAATTGTTAGATCTAGATTGAAAACCAGATTGGTTTTTAGTTGGAATTGAGAATGGGCCGGTTCTTTATAGAATTAGGCAAATTTGGGTTCTCTCATAGAACTGGATAATCTTGGTTCCCACCTTTTTATTTGTTTTTTAATTTTTTTGACAAATTTTCTTATATACAAATTGATTTTAAAGATGAGCGTGGTTTGTACATAATCAAAGTTCTAAACAATCAAAGTAGGGCACACCTTCAAAAATAGTCAAGAAATGTGGTTTTAATACTGGAAATATTTGTGATAGCCTTTAAATATGTTTTTATTTTTAATAATATAAAATTTAAAGCTTCAAAAATAGTGTAGATCTAGCTGAATTATGAAAACTCTTGAAAATTGACAGTTCAAAAATACATTATAAGATGTATTATTTCCAAAAATTGAAATCCATTTTTTTTCTTGTGGCTATACATATTGATGTCCATATTATCAATTTGAAGATATTTGAACCTCGAAACAATCTCTTTGACTAAAATTTTTGAGATGCATTCTAATTTGATTGTTTAAAGCCCCGGCTCTATATAAACTTTTTCTTTAAAAATAGCCTATTGACTAGACCGATCCAAGTTTTTCAACATATAAAAACATAAAAAACTCATGTCCATATTTGCGGGCAGAAATTATGGAATAATTGGAGGACGAGAGAATGAGCAATGAATGTAACGCACTGAATTTTGGTAAAAAAAAGGTAAAGTCTCATGTTGGGAGTTGGGGGTCCAAGGGGAATCCGTGAGCGTCTATTATTGTGCGGGAGGCCCGCCACTTTTAATGCGTACGCTTTTGAGCCAACGACCAAAGATCCTCATCTTTTTAAATTGAGAAAAAATCTCTAAATTGCAAATTAGTGTAAGATGTCTCAATAAACCAATAAATTTCAAAACCTAAAACTTCTTTTTACGTACAACCCCTTAAACCCAATAAAGATTTTAGAGAAAATTAAAAAAAATCCCAATACTATATTTTCTATGTAATTTACAGTCAACTTAACTTTTTTTTTTGTCAAAATACATTTTCTATGACCCCTAGTCAAAAAAAATAAAAAAAAGTTATCTAACTTGTCCTTTCTTACCTCTACAAATTGCGGTCCAGTAGTTGAAAAGGGTGGTTCGGTAGCTGCAAAATGCGGTCCAACAGTAGATGTTATTGGATTCTACGGCTCTGACACTATGTAAAGGGAGGGCTCCGATACTGAGCAAAAGGTGGTCCGGTAGTACTCATTTTCGGAACTGTAGTTGTCTTAGAGCGGTCCGGCACTTTATAAAAGGCGGTCTGGCGATGGGATGGTGCACTCCGACAATGTGCTATGGGTCCAAAAGCCAATGTCAAATCTGACCAAAATGATTTTTGTGTACTCATTTCCATCTAAAAAATCAACTTTTCTCTTAGGGATATTTTTGCATAAAGTTTGTTTTTGAGAAAAAAAACATAAGATCTATATACACTTTAATAATAAAAAAATAAAAATCGATTGCTAGAAATTTCTTGAGGAAATGGAAATAAATTATAAGCCATTTCACAAAAAAATCATGCATCCCATAAAGAGGGCTAAAAAAAAATCTCTTACGCGTCTGACGCGTAATCCATTTGGCACGCGTCCTCTACTAAAAAAAGCCGACCTCTAATAAAGAGAAAGCAGACCTGGTAGCCCTATCCTCTCTCTCTACCCAACCCTCGCCTCCCTATTTCTCTCTACCCAACCCTGGTATAGACGTTTACCAAGAGAACTGGTTCTCTCAAGAGGCTAGCTTAAAGCTTCGCATTGGGGAAGAAGTTGCAGAGCTCGTGTGCTTTCATTGTGGCTATTTCCTAACCTTCCATATATATATATATATATATATAGTGTCGAGAAATATGGTTTCAATACTAAAAATTTTCGTATCTTAAAATATATTTTCATTTGTAATTATAAAATTTAAAGCTTAAAAAATAGTGTCGATCGAGTAGATCTATCAAATCTTGAAAATTGACAGTAAAAAAATGGGTTATAATATGCACTATTTCCAAAACTTAAAATTCATTTTTTTTTCTCATGTCCATGCATCTTGATATCGAGATGATCAAGTTGAGGAGATTTGGGTATCAAAGCAACCTCTTCTAATGAAATTTTTTAGGTGGGTTCTAATTTGATCTTTCAGAGCCTCGATTCTATATAAACTTTTCCATATATATATATATATATATATATATATATATATATATATATATATATATATATATATATATATATATATATATATATATATATATATATGAAATAAACGATGACTCAAATATTAAAATTATTATAATTAACATAATATTATTATATTGTTATTTTATAATATTTAGCTTTGTTACTTTTACTATTTTATTACGGGTTTACCAATTGTGTTTTAATGGATCCTTTGAGGATTTCATGTGTATATACCAATGTTTGAAAAGTCGGCGAGTCGATATGGACTCACTCGGTTCGACTCGGGAATTGGCACCCCCGTGCCGGTTCCAGCAAAACACACAGAACCGCTCGTTGTAAAAAATCGGCGAGTCGAACCGGACTTACCCCGTTCGACTTGGGAATCGACACCCCCGTGCTGGTTCCAGCAAACTCGGGAATGGGGGTGTCGGTTCTAGCAAAAACACGGAGCCGCCCATTTTGAAAAATTGTCAAAAATTGGCTCGAACAAGGTCCGATTCAACTTGGGAATCGGCACCCCCGTGCCGGTTCCAGCAAAATGCACGGAATCGCTCGTGTCTAGAGAGAACCGGAAGTGGCACAACCTCGTAGCCACGATGCTCATACCTGCAGCATCGCGGCAACGCGTGACACCTCCTCTCAAACATTGGGCTGCCCACGCACTCTCACACGTGCACCTAGTTCGTTATTATATAGTTATTTATAGAGGAAAATGTAATACTTTCCTTGGATGTGAGATAATTTCCACAAACATTGTGCGTGCATTAAATTAAGACAGAAATTAATTATATACTATTAATATAGAACATAATGTTATATGTTGTGATGTGGTGTTGATGGTTATCACTTCTACTTTCTCCTTGGACATCTCAAAGTCAAAACCTTGCCTGGGGGCTATCTACTTTATTTTTTTTGTAAAAAAAGAAAAAAGGCAGAAAATAATGTCGTAAAAGAAAATAAAAAATAAAAAGTTTATTCTATTTGATATCTCTATCTTTCTACTGAGAATCTCTATCACTAAATTTATTCTAGAAAATCTCTCTATTTCTACTAACAATCTCTATCACTAAATTTATTCTAGAAACCCACAAATTTTTGTTGCAAAAAAAAAAGAAAGCAGAAAATAATGTCGTAAAAGAAAATAAAAAATAAAAATTTTATTCTATTTGAAATCTCTCTCTTTCTACTAACAATCTCTATCACTAAATGTATTTTAGAAACCCAAAAAATTAAATTTTTGAAAAATTAAAGTTTCAAAAATTGGTATGCATTCTAATAATTTCTATATTGATAACCAAATATTTTATTTTATTTATTAATTTTTGCACTATAAATCATGTGATGTACTATTTTTCTTACAGTTGTCAATAATACATTTTAAATTAATGATAATATAAAATATTTTGAATTTGTAATTATTTGTATAATAAAATAATTATAAAATGTAAACCAACAATTTTAATTTCAGTATATAATATTATAGTTAGTCAAGTTGTAATAATTTTGTAATATAGTTAGGTTGTAATAATTTGGGTTTTTTTAGCGGATTAGATTTTCTGCCAATTCGAGCTTTTAGTGGTCATTTTTTCATCGATTTAGTCTACTCTTTATTGTAATCCATGTATGATTATATATATTATCCATGATAATTCTATGATTTTTTTTGTGTGTGATGTAAATTTAATGGTTAACATAAATTTATTCAGGGAAGAACATCTCAATATTCACAAATTGTTGAAAAAATGCAAGTTAATAATATAGTACCCTCATTTCTTATTGGATTCCTAAAAGTCAACATTTATAATGAATTTTAATATTTTTTTTAAAGCTTAATCTGACCGATTCAATCGATTCCCAATCCGACCGATTGGGATTCTCGATCCGGATCGCCGATTCACCAATCCGAATGGGTTTTTGGAGTGCCCGATCCGAGACACCGATCCCTTTTTTAAACTACTCTCTAAAACACATACACACTCCTCTAAATCTCTCTCTTTGACCTTGCTATCGAACAAATATATTGATCTATCAATTTAATAACATATATTGTTTATGAATATTCATGAATCACGCAAAATAAAAAATAAAAAATAAAAAATAAAAAAACTCATATATAAAAAAGATTCTTGTATATAAATATTAGGTAAATCTATATCACATAAAAATAAAATCTAGAAAATTATTTCTTTTGTGAGCATCTATATTTAATAACATTAAAAATAAAATAAAAAAATACTTCTATATTAAGTAATACCAAATTATCCAACAAAATTGAGCATTACTCCATCTAGCAAACTAAATAATCAAAAGCCTAGACACTAAACTATGTAAAAACATTTCTTTCTAGAGAGAAAACTCAAAGAAAAGACCAACACGACAATTAAATCTAAACAATTGACCCTAATTTCAACAAAAATGAAAAGCTCTCTCGTGCCCTCATTGACGACCTCTCTCTCTTATGCTTCCCTTACAACCTCTTTCTCTCTCTCCTGCGCCCCTTTCTCCTCATCTTCCTAAGCCCTCTATCTCTCTCTTTATGACGCCCTTGTCATTCCCCTCTCTCATGATCTCATTGATCCCTCCCTCCTCTCCTCTCCTCTCCTCTTCCTCCCTCATTCCCATATCTTCTTGTAAGAGCTTTTTAAAATCTCTTTGTCTCTACTCTCATCTCCTAAAATCTCTCGATTCGCATGTATTCTAGATATTATATGTCAGCAATTTCTAAAATTTGATATCTTTCTCGTGCCCCCAATCTTCCCCATATGAGCTCCCTTCATCTCTACCAATGTTCACAAAACCGGCCGGTTAAATCGGTACTAGCAAGATATTGATTTCGGTTAGCCGGTTTTGCGGTATTACTCAATAGACGCCCCTCTCAAAAAAAAATCGGTACCAAAACCAGCCGGTTCGATGTCGAACTGGTGGTATTTTCTCAAAATCAGCCGGTTTGCAGCTAAACGAACCGATTCGTCAATATAATGACGTTTTAGAGTAAATAATGGTAATTGATAGATAACGGCATTTTTTTTGAAATATAGACCGTTATATGTAGCAGGAAAACTATGAATCCAAATTGTCACCTTTTTTATTTGGTTTGCGGCCATTTTTTTATTTTTTTCTTGTTTTAATGGTTTAAATCACTATATAATGAATATAAAACAAGTAATTTGGATTTAAACATTGAAAAAAATAGAGTTTCTTGGATTGAAATGACGGATTTTTAAGGTTTTGTGAAAATTTCCGCCATTCTTTCAATAATCTCCTCATTACCTAATGGTTCTTGAAGAAATTTGAGGAATTTGATTACTATTTGAAGTATTTACTAGATTCAAATTTTAATTTATTTAGAAAACAAAAAATCAAAGGTTTATTTTTGCCCGAAAAGCTGCTTGCTCCTGTGTTCTACCCAAAAACGCAGATTTTTTGTCCATTTAATGGTTGCTTTTTATCAAATTCAGTTGTGGATTTCAATCATTGGGGCTTCATATCTCAAATAAAATTGGCATGTTTATTTATGATTGAGTAAATTTTTTTATATGAATTTTTTCTTTGTTATATGAATTTTTTCGTTGCACCATATCATGAAAATTTCATAGATCTGAAATTTCCGCCTTTCCTTCAATTAAATTTAAAATACTGAATATTTTTTTAGGATATTTGGTGTGTTTGAAAGATGATCGAAGCCTTTACAATGTATGTATGTACATTTGTTCGATTATCCAAACCTTGAGGGTCGTTTCTTGCTCGAAATGGTGCTTCATTTTTTGGGTTTTTGAAAAGTCGATTTTTCTAAAAAACATATTTTGTTTAAGAAAATTATGTTTTTTGATGAAATAGAGAAATGTTTTTCTATTTTGCTTAATAAAATTATTTTTAACATAATTATGATTTTTAATAAGATTACGTTTTTTGATGAATATGGGAATTGTTTTTCTATTTTGCTTAATAAAATTATTCTTTTGATAAAATTATTTTTTTGATGAAATTGATTCTTCTTTTTTATAAGTGCATGACAATGCCGCTCCATGTTTAAATATATGCTTGGTTCTTCTCTTTTTCCTTTCTTTCTTTCTTTCTTTATTTATTTATTTATTTTTTTTTTCATTTTCTATCAAGGTTTTTGAAATGTTATGGAAAGAGTCTTTAAAAGATCAGCCAAATCCCGATTGGCCTGATTTCAGACAGAGAGAGAGAGTTTTACAAAGGTGATCTTAATTTCAAATCATCCCTCATTTGAGAAATTGATTTTTCTAAAAAAAAAATCATTTTGTTTAGTAAAATTATGTTTTTTTATTAATATGAGAAGTTTTTTTCTATATTGCTTAATGAAATTATATTTCAAACAAAATTATGTTTTTAATAAAAAATTATATTTTTTGATGAATATGGGAACTGTTTTTCTATTTTGCTTAACAAAACTATTTTTTTTTGATAAAATTATGATTTTTTAATAAAATTATGTTTCATGATGAATATGGGAAGTGGTTTTCCATTTTGCTTAGTAAAATTACTTTTTTGATAAAATTATGCTTTTTAAATAAAATTATGTTTTATGATAAATATGGGAAGTATTTTTCTATTTTGCTTAATAAAATTATTTTTGATCAAATTATTTGTTCTACTATTCTTATTTTTTGATAAAATCAATGTATAATACATTGATATGGATATGGTAGATACATATAAGAACAATAGAACATATCAATGTGTTGTGTATTGATTTTTTGTTTTGCTGCATATCATGAGATGTACCTTTTGTGAAGTATGCCTTATTTAACTTCATCGAAAAAGTATTGTATGAATTATGCTTTATCTCACTATATGGAAGTATGAATTATGCTTTATCTCACTATATGGAAGTATGAATTATGCTTTATCTCACTATATGGAAGAAGTCCTTTCTATTTTTTGTCTTAATTAGTTGAAATTTTTATTTGATTTAATAGCATCAAGCTACTTTTGTTATTTGCAAACAAAATGCATAAACTTTCATTCCTAATTTGAGCGATTTTTCTAAAAAAGGAAGAAGAAAATTTTTCATGTAAAGTTTGGGATAAATATGTTATTCCTTGGAAGAAAATGTTACATGACAAAAATATTTTCAAAAAATATCCTAAGATATTTTTATGTATAGGACTATAGTATTCGAATATTAATTTATAAAAAGTTGTTTCAAATTTTTTTTTGTAAGATAAATATATGTAATAAGATATTATATACTTAATCTAAGTATCTCTATTTTTTTAAAATTTTTTTGAGAGTTTTTTACCTATTTTTTTGAAAAAAATCTACTTAACCGGTTAATCCGGTTTCGGTTCAAACCGCTCCCCATGTTCGGTTAACCGTTTCGGTTCGATTTTGTGAACACTGGTACTCTATCTTTTTGTGAACACTGGTACTCTCTCTCTCTTTCTCCTATAACACATCTTTCTCTCTCTTTCCATATCTCAATGTTGTCATATTCGCTTCGGAGTCTGCTACATTTGGGTTAGAAAAATGAAGTAATTCGGTGCTTGACTTGATTTAGAGGAAAATTTTAAATTAAAAAATGTTTTTATAAATTTTAAATATTAAAAAAACAGTTTTTTTTTTAAAATTAAGCACATCAATTTATAGTATTTCTCAATGATGTAAAAACAACTTAGAGAGTGCCCAAAATTAGTGTGGAAAACCCAAAATTAAGGCCCAATATTAGGGCATAATGTTGAAAGAGATAGAGAATTCTTAGTCATCGAAAATTTTGGGAGAGCCAAAAATTAAGGAACCGTTTAGGTCTTTGGAAAGCCCAACATTAGTGTATAGCCTCTTGTTTTTATTTTTTATTTTTTTATAATTTAGTGGGGATGACGAGTCTCTACCAGTTTTTTAAATCGTTAGTGGTTTAAATTAGTGCATAGTTTCACGCAGCAGAGACTTAATAGGAGAGAGATACGCGCAGGACTAAAAAGAAAGAGAGATATGCAAGGGACTAAGGAGAGGGAGTAATTGTAATTTGTTGCAGGCAGAGGAGAGCTTCAAGGTGGAGATGGGAGAGTCCACGCTTCAAGGTGGAGATGGAAGAGTGCACGTTTTGCTGCGCTGTAAAAGTAAAACTGTAAAATGGGCGTTTTAATTTTTGGGATACCTTATAACTTTTTAAGAGAGAGAGGAGTGAAATATCATTTTTTCCCTCAAGAAAGAAAAAGACAGAAAATGTCATTTTTTCCTTCATTCTCTTTGGCCGAAGCGTTATTTTTGAGCGACCCGAATTTGGCCAAAGCACCCAAAGAGATCTGAGTTTAGACGAATCAGGTATTTTTTTCTGCGTTTCGCTTGAAAAATCGGCCGAAGGGAAGCGAATTTGACAACAATGTTTCTCGAGTTTCTATCTCTCTAGATATGATAAGTATCTCTCTTGATTTTATTGTAAATAAAAAAAACTTCCTCTCTCTACCACGCACCCTCTCCCTCTTCCATAACACCTCTTCCCCTTTATTTTTATATATCCCTCTGTCTCTCTTACCACACACTAATTTTAAGAGATCAAGTACTCTATCTCTCTTTCTCTTTTTTACCACATACCAACTTTATGATATTGAAACTCTCTCTCTATTCCCTTATGTATACTCTCTCTCTATCTCTCTCTTAATAGCACTAAGAGATTGTTGTCGTTCTCTTCTTTTAAAGTGGGATTGTCTCTTATAACTTCTATAGAATTAGAGTTTTTATTTTATTTTTTGCGACATGTATCCATCTCTTAACTCTGGATTAATAATGTAGTATAGATAAACATTAATAATAAATAAATTTGATAATAATAATAGAATGCCAAATTAAAAAAAATACTAAACTTGTATATTATTAAAGATAAGGAGAATATAGTCTTTTTCAATATTGATATTGACTATTTTGGAAAAATGAAAATTAACTTTTGTTGTTCATTTGTTACTGTACACCACTCCCCCAACACGTAAAAAATGGAAGATGTAAAAGTATAGAACAATTGTTTCATGCGGGCTGGATCACATTTCTATAATATACGGGCTAGTGATATAAAGCATTCATCTTAAAGATGGATACAAATAGGTGGTCTATCAAAAAACAATTGTAATTAATGGTCCAAATATTTTGTTAATATAATTATTATTTTTAGTTTTCAAATTTTATTAATTTGTTCATATTCATGATCTCCATGTTAAAGGTTATATATTCTCTAAAAATTAAGATCAAATTATATTTAAAAAATATATTTATTGGCAAGCCCACATTTCTACAATATGCAGGCCAGCTGCATACTAACCGTGTCCAAAAACATATTGCCTAAAATGCATCCATAAGAGTATAGTGTATGATCTATCAAGTAAAACATTTATTAATGGTAATTTATGTATGCTAAATATGAAGATTTACTTTTAAAAATGTATTTTTAAACAGAAAAATATAAAATTTAAATTGTTAGTAAAAGTTTGTGATAAGACATCATACACCCTTGGGCACATAAAAACAACTTTTATGTTATGTTGCTGGAATTTCCTCATTTATGGCTCTATGCAATAATTAATGTATGTTGTATGCAATGAATTTGAATCACATGTGTGAACTATTTATTAATTGGAATCAAATAGTGGGAAACAACATGAATGTAAAATTTATAACATGAGTGCATAATTTTTTAAATCAAAGGTGTTGTTTCATTTTAATTTTGTTAAATATTTTATCAAAGTGAGAGTATAATTTTTAATATCAAATTATAAATTTTAATTTATTTTAGCTTTTAAATAAAATTTTGAATTTAAAAAATATAATAGATATAACAATGTGTCTTAATTTTATAACATAAAATTTGTAATCGCATGTTATACTCATGATTTTAATTATTATGTAAAAATTAAAATGAATCAATTTGATAATCACAATATAATGCAAAATTAAAATATATACTATATACTTATATATTATTATATTATTAAAAATAGTGAGAGTATTTATTATCTTTTACAATAATATCGAAGTTTAAGGGGGGTCAAATCCCCAGTCTAAAGAGTATTTGTTATCTTTTACAATAAAGGTGTTGGACAGGTGGAGGGACTTGTAACTGCAAAAGCAGTGGATCAGGAATTTATTGCTGTAACCGGAGTTTGTGGATCGGTGGAGGGACTCACCATGACCAATGGATTAGATGGAGGATTACCTGGCGTAAGCAATGATCATGAGTGAGCATATCAATTAGGGTATGTTTCGTTCGCATGAAAATGATTTCTTATAAATTATTCTCGTAAAAAATAACTAAGGAATTGGAATCATAAACAAGTAGGTGGGATTCCAATTTCTTTCAAAATAGTCGAGGGTGGGGGTGGTAAGGCCCAGTCCGAAAATGGTACTTGAAAAGCCTGTCCCACCCCGAATATGGAATATTAAAGCCTGGTCCGGCCTTAAGAACCCCCCACCTTTATTTATTTATTTTGCTTGGTTTTAGTAAGCCAAAAAAAAAAGGTAAAATGTTTTGTAAAATATATTGGATTTCTACAGAGAGAAAGAGAGATTGGGTTTCCAAAGAAAGAGAATGGGTTTTCAGGGAAAGATATTGATTTATAGAAAAAAAATAAAGCTTAGGTTTCTAGAGAGAGAAAGAAAGATTGTGTTTTTAGAGAGAGAGTTTTAGAGAGAGAATGAGTTTTTAGAGAGAGAAAGAGATGTTTGATTTTTAGAGAGAATAAATTTTAGAGAGCGATTGGATTTTTAGAGAGAGGAAGAGAGGTTGGGTTTATAAAGAGAGAGAATGGGCTTTTAGAGAGATTAGATTTTTAGAGAGAGAGAGAATGTATTTTTACAAAGAGATTGGATTTCTGGAGTGAGAATAAGTTTTTAGTGATAGATAGAGAGATTGAGTTTCTTGAGAGAATGGGTTTTTGGAGAGAGAAAGAGAGATTGGGTTCCTAGAGAGAGAATGTATTTTTAGAGAGAGATTGGGTTTATAGAGAGAGTGGGTTTTTGGAGAGAGAGAGAGATTGGATTTTTAAAGAGAAAGATAATAGGTTTTTGGAGAGAGAAAGAGAGAATGGGCTTTTAGAAAGAGAAAGAGAGAGATAATAACTTTTAGAGAGAGAGAAAGAGAGAATGTGTTCTTAGAAAGAGAAAGAGAGGATGGACTTTTTAGAGAGAGAATTGGTTTTTAGGGAGAGAAAGAGAGATTGGGTTTCTAGAGAGCGAATGAGTTTTAAAGAGAGATTGAGTTTTCAGAAAAAAAGAGAGATTGGATTTTTAAAGAGTGTGGGTTTTTAGAGAGAGAGAGAGAGAGAGAGAGAGAGAGAATGAGTTTTTAGAGAGATCTTTTATATACTATCTACACTACCTTGAGCCAAATTTACACTAAAAGTATTTTTTATATCTCTCAAATATTGGGGATGTAATCTTAAGAACCCGGGACCTCAAAGGAAAAAAAGGAAATTAACTCTCACTCTCTATATGCCTAACAAGAATGGCAACCCAAGATTGCATTGGTACCATCCAATTGGAGAGAATGATCTAGATGTTCAAGAGCTCAAAATCCTTTTCTTTTCTTTTTTTTTGATCATAATCATCTAGATAGATCCCAAAAGTTCATATAAAAAAAAATCTCAAAGTGTTTTTCCCAAGATAGTAAATATATGGTATGCTCCATCGTTATTATAACGCGCTATTCACCCTCTATGTGTCCTCTTATGTGGAATGGAGAGAGACTATTTTAAGATCTAGAGAGAGACCATTTTAATAATAATAATAATAATAATAATAATAATAATAATAATAATAATAATAATAATAAGAATAATAAGAATAATAACAGTAGTAATAATAACAATAATGTCAATACCTAATCAACATTTCATGCCCTTAGGGAGGGAAAGAAAGGCTAGCAAATTAAAATATGTTTGAATCTAGTGGTTAACTAATTTTTTAATCATCTTATATATGGGTTTCAAGATATCTTATTGACTAGATAATTATTAGCGCGTTTCTCAACAATATTTGTAATAACAATTAAAAATTTAAAATTGCTTACATTCCAGATTCCAGGATGGTAGATTCCCAAATAGTTTACCAAATGAAAAAAAACAATTTCATGGTAAATCTAGACAATGTTAGTAAGCATGAGGGAAAAAAAAAAAGTGTAATCTACGAAATTTATTACTCGAAAATTAATTAGGGAAAATTATAGATACCCCCAAAATCAAATTTGTAAACATCCTACCCCTTAATACTTTTTTTCTCACGCCCTAAACCTCAACACTTTTTTTTTTTTTTTGTATTTAATCCAGTTAAAAAGTCAACAAATTTTAAGACAAAAATACCCTTAACCTCTCTCTTCCCTTAGTTCTTTAATCACGTGTTGTTATAGCAACACTTCTCTCTCAATGCTCTCTCACTTTCTCTCTCTACCCACCTCTCTCTACCCTTGAAATTAAAGCCGCCCCCTCACAAAAAAAAAAAAAAACTCGCCACAAAAAATGGCCAAACACGAATTTTTCGACGAAGTCCAACGTTTTCTAGGGCAAACTGCAAGTAAAAAAAGAGTAGCTTTGTCTCTCTACCAGCCCTCTCTTACTTTATCTACCTGCCTCTCTCTTTCTCTCTCTACCCCAAAGTTAAAGCCGCTCCTCTCACAAATGAAAAAACCACCACAAAAAATGGCCAAACATGAATTTTCCGACGAAGTGCAGCGTTTTCCAAGGCAAAATGTCGGTAAAACAATAGCATACCATGTTTTCAAGTGAAAGGAAGTTATTTCCTAGCAAAAAAGAAGGGCTTGTACAGAAAGGGGAAGAGAGAGAGAGACTTGGTTTTCTCTCTCATTAGAGAGGGCTTTAGATAGAGAAAGCCGCTTCTTTCTCTATCAGTTCAAGGCAGCCTTCCCGTGATGGTATCTATAGCAAGACAGGCGCCCCTTCACAAACTTCTTCAAACCAGTTTGAAGATCAGTTGTAGGCTTTTACCCAAGCTCCTCCTGAGCCAAACTGATGTCTTCTCAAATGGAAGGGAACACAAATTAGGTTGTTTCTAAGCATTTCAACAACACCTTCAAATGTCTCTAAAATGATCACTAAATCAGGCAGACATTTCAACAACATTTCTCTTTGCTTACTTTCAAATGTCCCTAAAATGCCCACTAAATCAGGCACTGTAACTGCCGATGTGTACCCCAAATTGAAGATTTTATAAGGAGCAGGGCCCTTCTTTTTGAGGGAAAAAGAGAAAGAGATAAAGAGAGAGAGGAGAGAGAGATGACATGTAGAGAGAGAGTTCAAAAAGATGATGTCTTATTTTTGTTTGTGTAGAAAAAGGGGAAGGACATTTTCATCTTAAACATGTTAACTTCTTGACTGGGGGTAACTACCAAAACAAATGGAGAAATATTTCTCATTACCCCTCATTTTTAACACCTATTTATCAGGAGACTCAATGATTTATAATATTTCTGACGGCATAAAGCTTCTATTTTTTCTATCCTCCAATCCTCTAAACCCCTTTGACCCAAACAATGAGGGAAATGACATCATTTTAACATACCATTTTCTTTTCTATTAATCTCTATCTCTCTTTTTCTCTCTCTCTCTCTCTCTCTCTCTCAAAACACCATCTCTCTCAATCTCTCTTTGGCAATTTTTCCTATTATACATCTTTCCACCAAGAAGGGTATGCCAAAAGTCCAAAAAAGAGAGAACTCTTTCTCTTGGGACTCAACTGTGAAATCCCTCTCCGCCAATATCTTCTTTCTCCCTCAAAACCCTTCTTTCACTTTCTCTCTCAAGCCATTGCGGAGTTAACAATAAAACTTTTTTGTTGATTTTCCAGGGTTTTCTTTCTGCAAAATTTCTATCACTTGAGTAAGGATTTCAATCTAAGCTTTGGCCCTTTGCAGATTGATATTGAGCCCCTTTGATTGCGCTAATCTTCAACATCAACTGGAAAATAAAAAAGCCAATCAGTTTCTAGTGAAATTCCCATTGCTTATCCGTTTCTCCAATAAAAATATCAGATATTTAAGAAGAAAGACAATTTGCAGCTGAGTTTCTTAGTCCCCTCTGAGTTTTTACCTTGTTAGTGTTGAAAATCATCTGTCTTTTTTCCTCTCTTTGTCACTTTTCTTCTTTGTGTAGAGATGGGGCTTAGAAAGAGAGGGAGATTTTCACGTAGAGATGGGGTTTAGAGAGCGAGAGGTGAGGAGAGAGAGATGGTGTTTTGAGATAGAGAGACGGAAGGTTAACAAAGAGGAAAAGGGTAGGTTAAAAGGATGCCATTTCCCCCATTGTTTGGGTTAATAATACATAGTCAAAGGGGTATAGGGGGTTGGGGGATAGAAAAGCTAGAGACCTAATGCCGCCAAAAATATTCTGAATCTTTGGGTCTCTTGAGAACTGGGTGCAAACAATCCAGGGTACGAAGACATTTCTCAAAATATTAGTGTTGCAGTTTAGGGTGTGAGAGAGAAAGTAGGATGTCTAGAAAGTTGCTTTTGGGAATATTTATAATTTTCTCATTAATTTACTACAAGAAAACTATTTCACGTGAACCAAACGTGCACTATGGCACATAACACTTCCCTAGTTTCCTAGCAATTTTGCTTTGAATGGCCCATCCTTCTATGATATCCACGGTAATTGGGGGGATGGATTGCATCAAGGTTTGGACACCTTTGGCTTTTCATGACTTTATCCAACCATCTGCCATGGCACAAAGCAAAACAATAGTTATTTCTTCAAGGTCAATAAGAAATGCTACCATACAATACCTTGGCCACAATAAATGCACTCCTATGATTAATGTGATCACTCTTGTTAGGAGGGGAGGAAGTTAAAGGACAGGATTAGCTGATACAATCCTTTCATCTTGTGGGTCCATGGTTATAGTAATCTTCCCTTTCTTGACCATGTCCTTGTTGGGTGAGTGTTGCCATTAAAGGCCTTATGAGTGCTTGTAAATGCATATTCATAATGGAACATGAATTTAGTGGGAGTGTGGTCCCGTGTGGACCATATCAAACAAACGATATTTGCTGATACCATATGGTGCTTTATGTGCTAGGTCAGCCTGGTTAGGAAAATTCATGTTACCTGGATATAGAAAACAAACTGATATGGGTTATGATGGGTCATCCCATGATGAAGTTAGAGTATGCTTGGAAGAGTGAGCCAAAGGACTGTTTAACCCTCGTGTGTGATGATGCCTTTAGAGATGGAGCCAAATCCTCACCCACATACTATCACAATTGTGTGGGGCCCATTGTATGCCCAGTATGCCTTATGGGCCCACCATGACAATTGGGTGGGGCCCATTTTATGCCACCTAGGGTGGCACTCCCCATCCTAAGGAGTTTTTATTTTGAAAGAGCACAAGCTCTTCTCTTGAGGGATAAGTAAGTTGTATTTTGGAAAGCTTGAGTCTTGAGGAAATTTTGAATCAAATTTTTAGTATGTGTGAAAAGTCTTGAGCATAAAATGACAAACGATAATATTATCATACATTAATTTCTTATTTGAATTAATTGATGGGAAAATAATTTAGGAAGTGGGCCTTCCATATGATCTTGATGGCTTATATATGGAATTGACGACTCATATCTCTCACCCCACAAGTCACCCAAGATCAATGGTGCATATTCAATCTCACATGAAGAGGCAAGCCATGGAAAACCCTAAGAAACCCTGAATCTCTTGAAGCACTATAAAAAAAGGAGTACCCTACCCAAAATCTCTCGAAGCACTATAAAAATGGGAGTACCCTACCCAAAATCTCTACACCTAAGTTTCTATCTCTCTCTCATATCTCTCACAGGGGGCACAACCCCCACTCTAGGAAACATCTCTCTCTCTCTCTTTGAAAGTTGCTCTCTCTCTCTCTCTCTCTCTCTCTCTCCCTTCCGCATGCAAACCAAAGGAGCACACCCCACTCTCTTGTATCTCTTTCATCTCTCCCATCTCTCATCTCTTGTTGGGGTTAAGTGTTTGGGGTATGGTGGATGAGATACTACCTCTCAAATATGTTATCAAAGGGGTTTACTTAGAGTTGAGTTTTATGATTGAAAGGGGGTTCATATTCTATTGGTTTGGCTTGACCTAAACTTGCTTTCCCAGTTGAGATTGAAGGTTGACCATTGATGCCACACTATCGGAAGGTGGTGACTTGGTGTGGGATGTAAGAAGCTTGGTTGAGGTAATCTTTGGCATTCTCTTTTGTTTCTTGCTTATTTACTTATTATCTTCTTTATTCCCAAGCATAGGTTGTATCTTTTTTTTGTTATTGAAAGAAAGGTGTTGAATGGATTCAAGTTTTTGAGATCTTATTATATTCTTCTTCTTTATTTTATTTGAAGTTGATTTATTGTAAAAGGACCACTTATAAGTGATCAAAGCCGTAAAGAACAAGAAATTTTTTTGAAAAGAATATATATATATATATATATATATATATATATACATTTCGGCTAGATCACCCGAGTCCTTCTTTCATTGGTATCAAAGTTATTGATTCTTGTTGCCATTAGTTGTATTTTCTCTTTGTTTGTGTCTAAATCTAGCTTGAGAATAAGATATGGTTGCCTACATCTTTCTCTCAGAGATCCTGAAAGCCGAAAGGTTTGAGGGGACCAGCTATGTCTCTTGGAAGAGAAAGATGGGGTATGTGCTCTCTGAGGAAGGCTTGTAAGAGATGCTCATTGAGCACCCTTCTTAGTTCAAGTGATGACTCATCTCAAGAAATTAAAGATGAGGATGCCACTTGGAAGTACAAAAACATAAAGTGTAGGAACATCCTATTGTGTGTACTGACCGACTTATATTCTTCTGAGTATGAGTCAATTGCCAATGCTAAAGAGATATATGATAAGCTTGAGAGGGAGTTTGCGGATCCCTCTCTCATGAAACAAGCCATGGTCATGAAAAGATACAATGAGTTGAAGATATCCGAAGGGAAAAAAATATCGAATTTTTGGTACACTTTTCGTGCATTAGTTTGAGATATGGAGGCTGCGGGCATGAAACTCATAGAACCCATGCAAGTGTTTCATCTCATGAACTCACTCCTTAACTCATGGGAGACTTTCGTGACTTCCTTCTCTGCTCGAGAGAGGGCCCCAAACTTGGAGGAGCTCATCATGGTGTTCAAGGGCAAGGAGGAGAGGAGGAACGCAAAGCATGCACCAACACCTGTCTCCGCACCATCTCAAAGGGAGGTCATACACATAGTAAAATCACAACCCTCCTTTAAACCAAAGAAAGGAAAGGGTAGATTTAGTTTTAGAAAGAGAGGGGATGATAAGAAGAGATATTTTGGAAATAAGAAGAGGAGAGAGACCATGACTGGTTTTGTCAATTCAAGAAAGTTGGTGGGACCGACAAGGAACTTGCTTGTGTGGTCTTTGAGACATTGCTCGCCAACCCTAAGGGCGTTTTTTGGTGCCTTGACTCTAGAGCAATGACTCATGTCACAAACACGAAGTATGGCTTCATCTCCTTTACTCCGGTGGGGCCAGATGAGCAACATATCTATATGGAAGGGAACTAAATGACCGATGTGCTAGGAGTCCGAGATTATGAGCTGAATTTGAAGAGTGGGAGCGTCTTGATTCTAAAGCAACACTTTATGCTTCTGATATGAGGAAATGCTTTGTTATAAAGGAACAGATCGGATCGACTAATGCCCATCCCATCGGATGGGAGGACATGTGATAAAAGGTTGCTATCCCTTAAAGGATATCATCGAAAGTCTCATCAAGGATGGAAAGCTCAAGTGTGCTAAGCAAGGAATGCCAAAGGCTACAACTATGATGGCCAACATGGTTTCTTTTGTGATGGGCAAACCCAGACCCCAATCGGTAGTTGAGAACCTACTATATCAGGGGCCCTATGACTTTGATTAACCCATGGTACCAGCCATATATATTAATCTCCTTATTATGAGAATTATCCCCCAATGAAAAGGTTGAAAACATAAAAAAGAGGGCCACCCTTAAAAGGAGACCCTTACTGCCAATACCATTGTTCATGTACCCACAGGCTAGAAGATTGTTGGCCAATAAAGGATTTGACACAAGGATACATAAACCATAGTCATTAATCTTATCCTTCATAAACATTAGACTTATCATGTCCCTATATTGAAGAAAGTCCAAAGGTTGTCACACAGAACTGTTCAAGCTATGCTCAAAATATTATGAGACTCTTAACTCCCCAGTTGATAAGGAGGAAGTGGCGAGGCATTGTTGGACTACTTATGTAAGCCATTGTGAGAAGTCCATGCAAACTGAAGCTCCAAGAAGAGCCCGATTGAAGGAGCTCGAGACAACGTTATCTCAAGAAAGCATAGCCGCGAAGGCTCCTCATGTACCTCGAAATGTTGTAGACCAGGGTAAGAAGAAAAAGAAAGGTAGACTGCAAAGATTAAGCCACCTAAGCCATTGCCCAAAGAAGGTTACACCTATGGCAGACGTGCGGGCTGCTGGGCATTCAAAAAAGTCAGCAGATGGAAATACTAATGATTACAATGTGGCTTCTCATTTAAGGAGAATCCCAGCTGCCATAAGTGTCTATGACGCCCTATTACTTTCAAAAGAACTTTGAGCTGCTTTGATACAAGCACTCTCATCTCCCGAAGAATTTCAGGCCGAAGTGGACCAGGTTGACCTAGACCCACAGTTTTGCCTGACGCTATGCCAGTCACCTTTTATGACACAGACCTACAACTAGAGACGAAGCCCATAATCGGCTGTTGATGGTGGCGTGCACATCAATCGGATAATGTTCGATGGTGGATTAGCTATAAATCTACTTCCCCTAAGAATGTTGAAGTTCGTAGGGATGGATGTCCAGAACCTACATGAAGGGCACATGGTTATACAAGGTTTCAACTAGGCTACTCAACAAGCTATCGGGAGCATTACATTGAAACTCAAAACTGGTAAGCTTGAGACCTATGTGACATTTCAAGTCATTGAAACCGATGCTTCCTACAATGTATTGCTTGGGCGCCCATTGTTACATTAGAATGGTGTCATCCCTTTGACTCTGCATCAATGCTTCAAATTTTCCTGAAGGGAAGTAGCATATAGTCTATGCCGATCGAAAGCCCTTCAACAAGGTAGAGGCCCATTATATAGATGCCAAATTCTATAATCTTGAGAATACTGACCCTATCTCCATTGAGGAATCAGGGAATGAGATTGATTCTGACAAAGATTATGGGATTGGGCAAGTACTAATTAAAGCCTTCGAAGGTTTATATGTCGAAGAAGGAGCCAAGCCGCTCACTACCATCGTTCCGGTGAGTGTCGATTCAGAGACGCTGTACTAGACCAAAGACGACGTACTCGATTATCTCTTGAAGACGAAATTCAAAGAAGGACAACAACAGGAGTATGAGCCTCGCCCCTTGAAAGATGGAGCCTCAAAACCACAATGGTCCTCTCTATAGCCCTCAAGCTCACATGATCATGAGAAGTATGAATTATAACCCATCTATTGATCAAGGCCTAAATGGCGGAAAATGGATGATATCGCCTTTTAAAGCAATCAAAGATGCGTCCTGAAAGAGGTTCAATACTCAGGGGCTTGGGTAAACCCTGACTTTCAGGGCTGACTCAGAATATACACAAAAGGAAATGGACGGTCCAATGTGCTATGACATCTTTAAGCAGCCATGATGACTAGAGTTCATGTTCAAAAGATGAGATGGAACCTACCCCTCGTCAGCTGGAGGATGGAGGATAGCATAGAAGTCATGTTGGGTGAAGAAGGAGATCATAGACCCACCTTTATGAGTTTGTCTTTGGAGCTAGAAGAAAGGGAGCAATACATTGTCTTCTTTTGTTTTAATCGAGACATCTTTGCATGGAATCACCATGAGATGCCTGGGTTGGATCTCGTTGTGGCAACTCACAAGCTTGTTGTCGATCCTCACATCAAACCGGTGAAGTAGGCTCAGAGGAAGTTTCATCTGGATATAGCACCCAAGATTGAGGTCGATGTTAACAAATTAGTTAAAGCCGGTTTCATTAGGGAAGTCTTATACCTTAAATGGCTCGCTAATATTGTACCAGTCAAAAAGAATAATGGGCAGATAAGGGTATGCATTGATTTTCGCAACCTCAACTCAGCTTGCCCTAAAGATGAATTTCCTTTGCATCTCACCGAGATCATGATTGATTTAACTATATCATGTGAAACCTTCTCATTTATGGATGGGTATTCTGGCAACAATCTAATCAGGATGGCTCCTGAAGATGAAGCATTGACAGTCTTCAAGACTACAAAGAAGATATATTGTTATAAAGTGATGCCCTTTAAGTTGAAAAACACTAGCACCACCTATCAGCGTGCCATGACGATTATATTTGAAGACATACTCCACGATGTTGTGGAATGTTATGTCGATGATCTTGTGTTCAAGTCGAAGAATCGATCCACTCACCTTGCAGATCTGGAGTCGTGTTCAAAGGCTGAGGAGACATCAACTGAAGATGAACCCCATGAAGTGCGCCTTCAGGGTAAAATCAAGGAAATTTCTAGGATTCATTCTAAGGCATCGGGGAATTAAAATAGACTTGACCAAAATACCAGACGTTCAAGAAATGCCTCCACTAAAGAACCTGAGGGAGTTGAAATCTCTCCAAGGTTGTTTGGTGTACATCTAAAGGTTCATTTCCAACATTTCGGGTCGATGCAAGCTGTTTTCTAGGGAAGAAAGACGTCCCCTTTGAGTGGGACGAGTCCTGCCAGAATGCTTTCCAGGACATCAACCCGTTGGTTCTCACAGCTTCTATACCTGACAAGCTGCTCATTTTATATGTGACGGCTTTGGAGGGATCAATGGGTCCCTTCTAGCTCAGCATAACTAAAAAGGGAAGGAAGTAGCACTATACTATTTGAGCCGCACAATGATGTCGGTCGAGCATAATTACTCTTCCATCGAGAAAATGTGGCTAGCACTAGTATTCGCAGCCCAAAAGCTACGACATTACATGCTTACTTACCTAGTGCAGTTGATTTCCCGAGTTGTTCCAATTAAATTTCTCATGACAAGACCAGTCCTTTTTAGTCGACTAGCTAAGTGGACTTGGCTCTTTATGGAGTTTGACATAACCTATGTTCCATGGAAAGCTATGAAAGGGCATGCATTGGCTGACTTTTTGGCCTCTCATCCCTTGCCCAAAGGGTCCCCTTTGAATGAAGATTTGCCAGATGATGAAATCATGTGTGCAAATCAACTTGCCTCATGGCAAATGTTCTTTGATGGTGCTTCTCAAGAAAAAGGCACCGGAGCAGGCATAATTTTTTGTCATGCCGAATAAAGGACTCTTGCCTTATGCTTTCTCATTAAACGAGAAATGCTCAAACAATGAGGCAGAATACCAGGTGTTGATCATCGGGTTAGACATGGTGCTAGAACTAGACCTAGAGTCCCTCGACATCTTTGGTGATTCCTAGTTGATCGTCCGACAGCTGAAGGGAATATACGAGGTCTGCAAAGATGAACTTAAGCTGTATTATAACACTGCAAGATGCCTCATGGGAAAGATAAATGAGGTCACTCTGACCCATATTCCACAAGGATCAAATGTTCAAGCTAATGCATTAGCTAAGCTGGGAGCCGCCATGATTATCAAGACCGACAATGTCTTTGCAGTGGCAAAAGACCCCCGGTCAGATTGGCGTCAACCTTTCTTGGAGTACTTGGTCCATGGCCAATTCCCTGTGGTAAGAAAAGATAGGCTGGACCTTAAAAGGCGAGCCACAAAATTTACCCTCCTCAATGATCAGCTATATAAAAGGTCATGCGATGGAATGTTGCTAAGGTGCCTTTCATACGAGGAAGGACAAACAACGTAAAGGAAGTGCATGATGAGGTATGCAGCATGCACTAGTTCGGACCCAAGTTATACCACCAATTGCATCGGATGGGGTATTTCTGGCCCATTATGGCCAAAGATGCAATTAAATATACAAAGAAATGTAATGCGTGTCAAATACACATCGACTACATTCATCAAACACAGGAACCGTTGCATCCCACTCTCATAACTTGGTCTTTTTCTCAGTGGCCAATGGATATCGTGCGACCGATTACCCCAGTATCAACAAATGGCCATTTATATATATTGATAGTTACAAACTACTTCTCTAAGTGGGCCGAAGTCGTTTCACTACGAATAGTTACTGGCAAGATAGTAGTTGATTTTGTTCTCCACCATATTACGTAGCGGTTTGGGGTACCGAATAGGATTTTATTCGACAATTGCTCTCCATTTAAGAATGATTACATTTGCTCATTAACCAGCTAGTTTAATATCGACTGGAGGTATTCGCCTATGTACAACCCAAGGAAAATAGACAAGCCGAAGCCTTCAACAAAAGCCTTTGTAAGGTCTTGAAAAAGACTGTAAAGAAGGGTCAGTGTGATTGGCATGAAAGACTTCACGAGGCTCTTTAGGCCTATCGAACAACAAAAAAGAATGCTACTTTGACAACCCCATATTCGTTGGTTTATGGGGCAGAAGCGGTGCTGCCTTTAGAAGTTCAGATATTGTCTTGCAGGGTGGCAGACCATTACGGACTAACCAACAATGAGCGAGTCAAGCTCCGACACAATGTGCTGAACGCACTCGATGAAAAGCGGTTGGTAGCTCAGCAAAAGCTAAAAGTTTATCAAGCAAGAATAAGCTGAGATATTGACAAGAAGGTGAGGATACAGTCTTTCAAACCAGGCGACGTGGTTTTAGCCGTGAGACGTCTTATTGGTGCACCTCAGTATAAGTTTAAGCCCAAATGGGATGGACAGTATGTCGTTAAGAAAGCATACTCATATTGGAGAAAATGTCATGCCTCCAATTAACGAAAGGTATTTGAAGAAATATTATCCTTGAAAGATCAAAGGATAGTCCGTGATGTATGACTTTAAACTACCTATCATATAGTCTATGATGTATGACTGTAAACTACTTATCATATATCTGCCACATAGTCCTTACTAATGACTATAATCTGAGCTTAGTTAAGGTCTGAGATGCATGACCCTAAAAGGCCCATCGATAAGTCCACGACGTATGACCTAAAACATCGCCAGACTGTCCTTCTTGTATGACCTAAAATTATAGTACGCCTTGGAGTCTTAGGATTCTAAGTATTGGCCACCCATGCCCTTTTTTATAAAAGGGTTAGGAAGGCTTTTCATATGGTCTTCCCGAAAGACATTAAACTATGGTTTTTGTTTATTTTCTCTAAAGGTTTTCAGAACCACAAAGTATCATACCACTCATACCCCCTACAAAAGAGGAGGTATGAAGATTTGGGCGGCGCCTAATCAAAAGCCTATGTTTCAAGTATGCAAGAATGCGTGCTAATTGATAAGATGCTACATAAATTCCTTTCAAGTCTTAGAAGAATCAAAGGTATTAGCTGAATTTAAAAAGTTAAAAGAGAAAAGAAGGAAAGCATCCTGAGAGAAAAGCACAGTTCCTTTACAAGCAATCACAAAGTTCAGAAGGATAAAAAAGAAGAAGAAGAATTGAAGACAACTCAAAAGCTCTTGAAGCAATGCAAAAGTTTCTCTAGCTTTCGGATCTTCTCTTTCACACGATGCGAGACCCTCTTCAGTAATGCGAGACCCTCTTCAGTAATGGAGGCAGCAGATGATACTGCATCCGACCGACGAAGCTGGTTGATAACTGTCGCACCCCAAGAATTTAAAATACTGATATTCTCGAGATGTGACAGTCAAAACAAAGCAATTTTAGATATCTACCATCCATTGAATGAAAATCAAAACCCCCTTTTTTTTTTTTTTTCTTCAAATCTATATAAACGTTTTAATAACTAATATTAACATAAAGGTCTAAACATATATAAATCTCCTGACAGGACAAATTTACAATGGCGAAGTCTTACAAAATCACAAAAGAAAATTTAAGCACAACTACAATATCTTCCAAAGTTGATCCTGACGAGTACTCAATATGAAACCGCAGTTATTCTGAAAAAATGTTTATCATAGTTTGATGAGTTTGGCTACTCAGTAAGCGATCCTCATAATCCTAAAAATAATCATGGTCGAAAGATATCAATATTTTTAAAAAGGAGATCTATTAACAGAAATGCATCAACAGATTCAGTTTCAAAAATGCATAATTAAGTATAATTCGAATAATTGAAATGCGTATAACATTTTAACGGCAGTGCATAATTCGAAGGATTTCCAAGTAGGTCACCTATATACCCCATCAGCATCCTGATAGGTCCACTTAATCCCTATCGGCATCTCAAATAGGTACACTTAATCCCTGCAGGTCCACTTATACCTCACCGGTGTACTGGATGCCAGATAGGTCCACTTATACCTCACCGACGAACCGGATGAGTTCACTTGCATACTTAAAGTATTTCTAAATCTCTTTAAACATTCAAAAGCAGCAATATCATGTACTCAACATATCACTGAAATTATTAATATGAATTTCACTGAAACCGTTAATAACAGTCACTTTCAATAACATTTCAAAAATAACCAGTCCAATATTTTGGGCTCAAATTAAAAAAGGTAGCAGTTTGTAAAGACATTCTAGCATAATTGCCAATCTAATATGTATAGAAAAACTCTTATAGAAATCCAAGAATACGAAATTATCACAATTTATGAGATGTCAATTCGCAAATAAATATTTCACAGATAATGCTATAATCAAATGCAAAAATATCAGTTTTCAAATAATAAGGCAATCATTTGCACATAAAAGTTATAAAATAAAGATCCTGGAAGGAAATATCACTATTTATTAAAATAGACTATTTTTTAGGAAGATGATGTCACTTACAGTTGCTCATCAGATTTGATTCATTGGAACCAAATATAGGTCAGGACCTTCAAAATGGACTAAGAGATTCAAGGTTTAGAGTCTCTAAGCTTTACTTTATACGGTTACTGCTCTCGCCTTTTCATTTTTTTTGGAGGAACTAACCCTTGTCGGATGGTCAAGCCCCTTGAAATTGCCAACTACATGGCAGAAGTAAAAATTATATAAGCGAAGGAAGACCTCATTACTAGGCTGTTAAAAAGGGATGGTCGGAGAAGGATTACTCCAAGAGAAGCATCAAAGCGTGCTTTTCTGTTATCCTCAGAACTCATACGTATATGAGGCATATAAGGGAGAACACTTTTTTTTTCTTTATAATGATTTACAATATTTAACATTCCTAACAGTAAATAAAATTTCACAATTTTACTAAAATTTTATTTTTATTTTTATTTATTTATTCAATTTTTTTTTTTCAAAATAATGAGGTCACTTGCGCATAAAATTTATCGCGCCTAAAATTCATGATAATAAGCAGAAGTAATTATTTCATTTCATTTTTAAAAAGAACGGATTATTTTTCAAGATAATGAAGTCACTTACCTAAAATATTTGTGATGGAGCTTCCGATAAAAATTTGGCTAGAGAGAGGAGCTCACTGTGTTTGTAAGAGGGAGAGCGAGAGTGGAGTTCTGTAAGGCGACGCCTTACCCTTCACCCTATTCAAATCTTTTAAAACGCCTCCATCTCATGTATGAGGTGTAGCATAAATGTCTACCTTTAACACATGACAACCACGTCCACTAAAGGACATGGCAATGCAACAAAGCTTAAACCAAATGAAGGCAAAAGCTTTTGAAAGTAGTGATGGTCCCTAAGGACCATCATGCTCATATGGACCATCCCTTATTAAAAGTTTCTTTTTTTTTTTTTGAAATTTTAGGATTATTAAATTCTTCCCCCCTTTAAAGAAATTTAGTCCTCTAAACTTTTGTACCTAATTACGGAAAAAGATGGGGTTATTTTTCTCTGATTTCGTCTTCTCATTCCCAAGTCGACTCTTTTTTTGAATGATACTGCCATAATATACAGACCAAAGGAATCTCCTTGTTGCACAACACTTGTCCCTCTTATCCAGTATAAAAATTGGTTGCTCAATAAAGGATAGGCCCTTGTTGATCGGTAAAGGTTCATATTTCAAGATATGGGATGGGACAGGCTGATATTTTCGTAGTGATGATACATGGAAGATATTATGGACGTTTGCCAATTCGGTTGGTAAGGCAAGTCTATAAGCGACACCTTTGATTCTTTCCAGGATTTCAAATGGTCCGATGTAACGTGCGCTCAGCTTTCCTTTCTTGCCGAATCTCATAATGCCTTTTATTGGTGAGATCTTTAGGAAAACTCAATCACCTTCCTCAAATTCAAGATCTCTCCGTCAGTTATCGACATAACTCTTTTGCCGATTCTGAGCTGTCTTGAGCCTTTCTCGAATTAATGCTATCTTATCTGTGGTTACCTGGACAATTTCTGGCCCCAAAAGCTTTCTTTCACTAACCTCGTCCCAATAGATGGGTGACCTGCATTTTCTTCCATACAGGGCTTCATATGGTGCCATCTGAATACTGACTTGGAAGCTATTATTATAAGCAAACTCAATCAGGGGTAAATGGTCATCCCAGCTTCCTGTAAAGTCAATGATACAGGCCCTCAACATATCTTCCAAGGTTTGGATGGTCCTCTCCGATTGTCCAACAGTTTAGGGGTGAAAGGCAGTGCTAAAGGTTAGTCTCGTCCTCATGGCTGACTGTAGCCTAGCTCAAAATTTAGAAGTAAACCGAATATCTCTGTCCAATATAATACTGACCAAAACTCCATGCAACCACACTATTTCCTTAATATACAACTGGGCCAGTCGATCCAAAGTGTAAGTCGTGTGAATCGGCAGAAAGTGGGCAGCTTTGGTCAACCGATCCACAATGACCTAAATGCTATCATGTCCTGAATTTGTTCTAGGCAAGTCAGGGACAAAATCCATAGAGATGTGCTCCCACGTCTATTTTGGCATGGGTAAAGGCTGCAACAACCCAGCGGGACTTTGATGCTCAGCTTTTGCTTGCTGGTATGTTAAGCACTTAGACACAAATAGTGCTACCTCTTTTTTCATATTGGTCCACCAAAAGGTTTTCTTCAGGTTCTGATACAGTTTAATACTTTCGGGATGTATCGTATAACGAGAGTGATGTGTTTCTTCCAAGATAGCTTTCTTCACACTCTCATCATTCGAGATACAAACCTGACCTTTGAATCTTAGCAAATCCTTACTACATATAGAGAATTCGTCTCTCTTTCCCAGCTTCACCTCTTCTACAATTGTTATAAGCTGAGGGTCTTTCTTTTGTGCCGATCAAATCTGTTGGATTAATTGGCGTTCTGCCTTAATATTGGCAATCATACTTACCACACCATTAATGGACGGAGCCGGATGCCAATCCACTATTTCCTCTAACAATCTCATTTCTTGGATCATTAGATGAGCTAAGACTCCCGTAGATTTTCTACATAGAGCGTCGGCCACAACGTTAGTTTTTCCTGAATGATAATGGATTGTACAATCATAATTTTTTAAGAAATCCATCAATCTTATCTGCTGCATATTTAAATCCTTCTGAGAGAAGAGGTATTTCAAGCTTTTATGATCCGTGTATATTTCGAATTGCTCACCATATAGATAATGCCTCCACATTTTCTAAGCAAATACTATTGCATGTGCCACTAGATAATGCCTCCAAGTCATGAATTGGATATTTTTTCTCATATTCTTTCAACTGTCTGGATGCATATGCCACTACCTTCCCATATTGTATTAATACAAAGCCCAAGCTTTTATGTGAAGCATCACTATAAATCACAAATCCCCCACTCTCCTCAGGAATAGTTAAAATAGGTACTGAAGTTATCAAACTTTTAGTTCTTAAAAACGCTCCTCACATTCACCTGTCCACTCAAATTTGACATTTTTCTATGTCAATCGAGTCAATGGGGTTGCGATTCGAGAAAATCCTTCTACAAATTTTCTGTAATATCCTGCCAATCCCAAAAAGCTTCGAACTTCAGTCACATTACTTGGTTGTTTCCAATTAACAACGGCTTCAACCTTTGAAGGATCAACTGATAGACCTTCCTTTGATATGACATGTCCTAAAAATGTCACTTGTTCAAGCCAAAATTCACATTTACTAAGTTTGGCATACAATTTCTTTTCTCTTAATATTTGCAATACCATTCTTACATGCTGTTCATGTTCCTTCTGATTCTTGGAATAAATTAAAATATCATTGATGAATACCACAATAAATTTATCCAAAAAGGGCTTAAAGATCCAATTCATCAAATCCATAAATGCAGCCGGTGCATTGGTTAATCCAAAAGGCATGACTAAAAATTCATAATGGCCATACCTTGTTCTGAAAGCTGTCTTGGGAACATCTTCACTTTTAATCTTAAGCTGATGATATCCAGATCTAAGATCAATTTTTTAAAACACTTGTGATCCTTGTAATTGATCAAATAAATTATCAATTCTAAGTAATGGATACACTGTCACTTGGTTCAACTGTCTATAACCGATACACAATCTCATGATCCCATCTTTCTTTTTAACAAACAGTACCGAAGCACCCCAAGGTGACATACTGGGCCTGATAAAATCGTTATCTAATAATTCTTCCAATTAGTGTTTAAGTTCCTTAAGTTCTGCAGGTGTCATTCTATAAGGTGCCTTAGAAATTGGGGCTACCCCTGATAATAATTCAATAGAGAATTCAATTCCTCTGTCAGGCGGTAATCCTGGCAATTCTTCAGGAAAAACGTCTGGAAATTCTCGGATAACCAGAGTGGTATCCAAATTTATCTCTTCCTTCCTATGTTCTTTGATATATGCAAGAAAGCCTTGACACCCTTTTCGAAAGAGGTGATTAGCTCGAATACAGGAGATTAAATATGATGGGGAGTCTTCTTTGAGACCATTGAAGTAAAATACTGGTTGATTTCGGAATACTAAATATAACCATTTTCTTGTAACAATTAATACTTGCATGGTATGCAGAAAGCCAATCCATGCCTAAGATTACATCAAAATCTTAAAATTTTAAGAGTATTAAATCAACCAACAGTTCCTTTTATTCTATCTTTATTACATAAGATTTGTACACTATATTGGTGTCAATTGAATTTCCCATCGGTGTGGCTACCTCTAGAATGTATTCTAATTGTTCTGGTTCTACCTTTAAGTGGCATGCAAAGTGTGGTGACACAAATGAATGAGTAGATACATGATCAATCAAAACATGAGCTACTTTTTGGAAGATAATAAGAGTACCTTGGATCACTGATTTTGAGGCCTAAGCATCTTGCTGGGTGATTGCAAATACTCTTCCCTCTATCTGAGGCATTTGAACTTTCTCTCCCTGCTTTGGAAGCTGCTACATCTGTAAGCTAGGACATTCTCTAATTTGGTGCCCCAATTTTCCACATTTAAAACATGCTCCAGTATTCCAATAACAAGGGCTTGATCCATGCTTTTTCCCACATTTTTTACATGGTTCTATTAGGCTTTGAAGTGACAAGGGCCTTGGCTTCTTGTTTGCCCTTTCAAACTGATGTCGATTAGATGGTGGGTCTAACCTGACTTTTCATCTTTTGGTAATCTTCGCAATCTTTTTCGACAATTTGGGCTCGATCCACTATTTCAGCATAAGTTCTCAATTTTAAGACTGATATTCCGCTTCTAATAGCTGGTCTAAGACCCCTTTCAAAAATTTTCATCTTTCTTGCCTCATTGTTAATCATATGTGGTGCAAACCTGGCCAATTCAGTAAACTTGGCCTCGTACTGTGCTACTATCCAGTTTCCTTGGATTAATTCCAGAAATGCCATTCTTTTTGGTCTCGAATAAATCTGGGAAAACCATTTCATTAAATGCCTCTAGAAATACTTTCCAAGTCAAGGGTTTATTTTCTTTGACTAATACTCTTTTTGCCATTCGCCACCAATGTTGTGCTTCACCTTCTAACATACAAACTGCCAAGGCCACCTTCCTATCATCAGGACATTCTATTACCTTGAATATTTTCTCCAATTGCATAATCCATCCCTCGACTTCTAGTGGGTTTACAGCACCCTTAAAAGAAGGTGGGTCCAATTTCTTAAATTATTCGATATTACTCTCACCATTTTCCGTAACTAACTGCCAAGGTGGATTGTTGTTTTCCATCTGATGTTGCATTAGAGCAACCATATTTTTCTGGGCTTTGTGAATTCCTTCCATATTAGCTTTAGCTATTCTGGATCTTGACTTCGTCTCGGTCTGTACACACAATAAATGTGATTTTAAGTACATTCTTTTCAAATTTCCAAAGAATCTTAAACCTATTGTTCTGATACCATAATTGTCATACCCCAAGAATTTAAAATAATGATATTCCTGAGATGTGACAGTAAAAAAAAAACAATTTTAGATATCTACCATGTATTGAATCAAAATCAAAACCCCCTTTTTTTTTTTTTTTTCTTCAAATCTATATAAACTCTGTTCATACCTAATAGTAACATAAAGGTCTAAACATATATACATCTCCTGACAGAACAAATTTGCAATGGAAAATTCTTACAAAGTAACAAAAGAAAGTTTAAGCACAACTACAATATCTTCCAAAGTTAATCCTAACGAGCACTCAATATGAAACCACAGTTATCTTGAAAAAAATGTTTACCATAGTTTGATGAGTTTGGCTACTCAGTAAGTGATCCTCATAATCCTCAAAATAATCATGGTTGAAAGATATCAACATTTTAAAAAAGGAGATCTATTAACAGAAATGCATCAACAATTTCACTTTCAAAAAATACATAATTAAGTATAATTTGAATAATTGAAATGCGTATAACATTTTAACGGCAGTGCATAATTCAAAGGATTTCACAAAATACCCTACTGACGTCCCAAGTAGGTCACCTATATACCCCATCAGCGTCCTGATGGATCCACTTAATCCCTATCAGCGTCCCAGATAGGTCCACTTAATCATTGCAGGTCCACTTATACCTCATCGACGTACCGAATGAGTCCACTTAATCCCTACCGATATACTGGATAGGTCCACTTATACCTCACCGACGAACCAGATGAGTCCACTTGCATACTTAAAGTATTTCTAAATCTATTTAAACATTCGAAAGCAGCAATATCATGTACTCAACATATCACTGAAATTATTAATATGAGTTTCACTGAAACCATTAATAACAGTCACTTTCAATAACATTTCAAAAATAACCAGTCAAATATTTTGGGCTCAAATTCAGAAAGGTAGCAGTTCGTAAAGACATTCTAGCATAATTGCCAATCTAGTATGTATAGAAAAACTCTTATAGAAATCCAATAATACAGAATTATCACAATTTATGGGATGTCAATTCGTAAATAAACATTTCACAGACAATGCTATAATTAAATGCAAAAATATCAATTTTTAAATAATAAGGTAGCCATTTCCACATAAAACTTACAAAATAAAGATCCTGGACGAAAATATCACTATTTATTAAAACAGACTATTTTTCAGGAAGATGATGTCACTTACAGTTGCTCATCAGATTTGATTCATCGGAACCATATATAAGTCTGGACCGTCAAAATGGGCTAAGAGATTCAAGGTTTAGAGTCTCTAAGATTTACTTTGTACGGTTGCTGCTCTCGCCTTTTTATTTTCTTTGGAGGAACTAACCCTTGTCGGATGGTCAAGCCCCTTGAAATTGCCGACTACATGGAAAAAGTAAAAATTATATAAGAGAAGGAAGACCTCATTACTAGGCTGTTAAAAAGGGATGGTCGGAGAAGGACTACTCCAAGAGAAACATCAAAGCGTGCTTTCCTGTTATCCTCAGAACTCATACGTATATGAGGGATATAAGGGAGAACACTTTTTTTTTTTTCTAATGATTTACAATATTTAACATTCCTAATAGTAAATAAAATTTCACAATTTTACTAAAAGTTTATTTTTATTTTATTTTTATTTTTATTTTTTTATTTTATTTTTCAAAATAATGAGGTCGCTTGCGCATAAAATTTATCGCTCCTAAAATTCATGATAATAGGCAGAAGTAATTGCTTCATTTCATTTTTAAAAAGAACGGATTATTTTTCAAGATAATGAAGTCACTTACCTAAAATATTTGAGAGGGAGTTTCCGATAAAAATTCTCCTCGAGAGAGGAGCTCGCTGTGTTTGTAAGAGGGAGAGCTAGAGTGGAGTTCTATAAGGCAACGCCTTACCCTTCACCCTATTTAAATCTTTTAAAATGCCTCCACCTCATGTATGAGGTGTAGCGTAAATGTCTACCTTTAACACGTGAAAACCACATCCACTAAAGGATGTGGCAATGCAACAAAGCTTAAACCAAATGAAGGTAAAAGCTTTTGAAAGTAGTGATGGTCCCTAAAGACCATCATGCTCATATGGACCATCACTTATTAAAAGTTTCTTTTTTTTTCTTTTTTTCTTTTTTTAAATTTTAGGATTATTACAATAACCTTATGGTAGGAGATGTCCACTCTTTCGATAAGATGGCATGAATGGGCCACCTCTTGAGTTCTCTCTTTTGTGCCGATAGCAGGGTCTTGGTTTTGTCAATGAAGTTCAGGATTACGGTCTTGCGAGCCTCTGCTCGATTGTATTGGTCACAAAGATTCTTCACCAAGCTCTATTCTTCACCAAGCTCTGAACAACCTCTAAGCCCTGCCTTGTCTTTATAGCTGCTTCTTCGAGCTTAGCGTAGGCTTCTTCCCCTCCGCTTATCAAGACATAGAATGTATAAGCAAGCTTCTCTTGGTCGGAAGCTATGACTTGGACTTCTTGAGTAACCCAATCAATTTATTGTCGGAGCTTTTCTTCATCAGCTCCCATTGACCTGACCCGTGATATCATCAGAGATATTGTCGAGGAAATCTCTTGAAGGTCAGATAGAGAGTTGTTCCCAATTACTTTGAAGTGTGTCCTCACTACACCGACACTCATATCCCTCTGAAATTTACCAATTGAAGAAGGATCGTTGAGCATTGACTCTACAAGGCACTCGGGAGCCTCAACTAGCGCAATCAAGTCCTTTTACGGATCATGCTCCGACACCTCAGGGACTTTTGTAGTGCTCGATACCTTGGGAACCTTGATCTTGGCTCCTTCAGATCCACCACTTGAAAGGCGAGTTGCAGAGCCCACAACTTCAGCGCTTACCACAGTTGCAGCTGCACCATCCTTTGGAGCTCCTTGCAACGGTGTTAGGGGAGGTTTGAGTAGCCTAAATCCTAGCCCCATCCATGGTCTAAGTAAAGACTGAACCTGAAATCACAATGAAAACTAATGAATAAAAACTAGACCGATTAAGTCCCTCTCAACGAATAAAAGAGGAGTTTTCAAATACTTGGAAGTTTGGTCCTATCAAACTTGACTGGCAAAGCTGGAAGTCTGGACACAGGAGGATCACCATACGAGAACTCGCCTCTATCCAATATACCGTGGACCATGAAAAGTCCTGCATTTATGTCAGCTTCAGTGAGTAATGACGTAGCTGACGAGCCCACTTTCAACACAATAACTATAGTGGATGAGTCAACCGTTGGAGGATCCTTCTCCTCAAGACGTAATTTTCATTTTGCCAGCCTCAATTCATCCACCGAAGGTTCTGCCTTCAAAGCGAAACTTCCTGTTCTGTAATGATTAGAAGAAGAGTCCTCATTTGACCCTGGGAATGGGCCAAATCCCTTCAAGGAAAGAATAGGCCCCTCTTCTTGATCCATTGAAGTCTCCATTTCTATGCCTCCGTTCTCTCACCAATTACTGGAGAACTTTCTCTAAGCACCTCTGAGTTTAAAGTTGGAGAGTCTGGAGAGGAGAAGGGGTCTATCTCATTAACCTCTAGCATTGTAGATTTTCTAGCCGTAACCTTCTGATGAAGCCCTGGCTTAGAAGGGGCCACCTTAGCCACAGAGCTCCACGTGATTATGCTAGGAATGGTCAAGGCCGAAGTAGTCAATGGCGGAGGAGTAGCAGATGTTTTGCTGGTTTATTCCCGGAGGTCTGAACTCTTTGCCTTGTTGGAGGACCGCTTCAAAGGAGAAGCTGACTTCCTCTAATCTTGAGAGTCTGTGTTAGCAGACTTTAGAGCCTCCTGTAGGATTATGTTTGAAATAAAGTCCTTTTTGGCACAGACTTTAGAGCCTCCCACATGATTATGTTTGAAATAAAGTCCTTCTTGGCCAAAGAGACAACAATCACGAGCCATGCTCGACCCTTGATCTCTTGACTTTCAGCTCGAATCACGAGCCCCACTGATTTCTTTTGGACTGGAGGGGGTGGGAGAATGTCCCTTACCCATTTTCCTTGCCACCAAGCTTCCTCGAAAAGAAAGAGGGCTCCGCCCCTCTTCCTTTTTCTCTTTCCTGTGCTCATATGGAGGTTCTCTTGATGGAGCATCCAAACCCTTTCGTCACATCGCTCTTGGGTTTGACTATTAAAACAGGGGCCTGATGAGGTCCACCAAATCCTTTGATCTTCTCATAATCCTGCGGCTGATGAGAATGCCCTAAGGACTTCGTCTTAGGAGCCAATAAGTCACTAATGTAATGATAGAAGGAGGTTCTAGTCTCCTCAAGTACCCCTTCTGGAACAACCTCATCCTGGGTCTAGTCAGCGCTTGTCACGTTCAACCCTTCGATAAAGCGCAACTTGGGTTCCCAGCTTGACAAAACACTCTCGAACTTTGTTTTGAACAGAGTCCAAGGAGTTCCATGACTCTCATTGTCTTGAAAGTCAGGCATGCCATCAATAGGACCACGAAAGAACCCTCGCTGGTGCTTTTGATACCAAGCACAGTAGCTGTGGGTCATGAAGACTTTCAACGGTTGCCAGGAATGATAAACCGACAAGATTGACTTGGCAGATCGTAGGCATCCGACGTCGACTTCACATGTAGATTTGACCAGAACCCATTCTAGTGGAGTCATAAAGAACATGACAACCTTGGTCTATTCGATGCTGTCTTGAGAAGCAATGACGGTCGTAGGGCTCAATCAACCTACGATTGCCCACCCTCAAAGGAAGTAAACAGCTTCAGATGTTCATGAGGGACATAACCTCTCAGGCAGTACGTGGGGCCTTTGGATTAATCCCAAGAGCATACTCATATGTGAAGAGTCCTTCTCAAGTACCCCCGATGGGAAAAGGCTTGAATCGAAAGAAATTGTCCTCCCAAAACAATCTTCTTGCTTGGATAGATAAATGGGAAACCGCCCTGCGGCCCATCAGGTGGAGCAAGAAAGGGAAGGTGTCAATATTGAAGGTTAAAGAATACTTATAAGTGCCTGCAACATAGGCACCAATCCACCCATAAACGTAATGGGGAAAGGAGTTTGGGCATCCCCCAAAACCTTCTCAGTATCCGTTGCAGCGGTTAGCCTACTGTAGATGCAACATAACACAAGCTGAGCTAAGGCATATCTATGGCCTTCAGCCATATTGAAAGTAGCATATAAGCACTCGATCTGACCACATGGCTTTTAGAGTTCGGAAGTACGAAGTGACATAAGAACAGAGCGATGTAGGATGCCAAATAGGTTGGCTGGTCCCAGACGTTAGGACGACGAGGCATAGTCGTAGTTAGAGGGGGAGGAGTTTCAAAACTATTGTAAAGGGGATTATTTGGCTCCCCTTTAACCTTCTCCATGTCGAAGAAGTGATTGATTCAGATTTGAAAAGGGATGTCTTTACAATTTCACTTATTCTCTGAATACACTTATCAGACAACTGGGCATTCGAATCCCAAGATAAGAACCATCTCCAAAGATGATCTCATTCTTCAGAGTGAATTCCTCATAATGCTCACCCAGAAGAGAGAGGCCATCAATGAAGTGCAACTCCAAGAGAGACATGTTGCTCTCGCTATAGCCAAAGAAGTTGGTGTTTGTTTCAGCACAACAAGTCTCCAAGAAAGCTCGCACGACATTTGAACAGCGGTCGTACGGAAGGGCCAGGCACACGCATGCACCATGAAGCTCTGCACTTTTAAGAAGAGCAAGAAACTGCTCGCATATATCCTGGGTCTAGGAGTAGTAGCCCCAGATGAACCCGCCCTCGCCATCACATCTGAAGCTTGCTTCTGACCAGGAAGCCTTATAGTAACGAATTTTAGCCCCTAGGATTGGAAAGGTCTCGAACTTGGCAGTATTCGCATGAGTGAAATGAAAAAGAAGATCTTGTCGAGGGAGGCCATGAAAGGAGTTGGGCGTGAATTCCCTACATTCAACCTGGTTCAATAGAAAGTTGATGTTTTCAGGCCATAAAAGATGCGTTGGAAACTTTCCATCAAATTGGCACATGGGAGAGTTTCGTGATACTAAGATGCTGGTGCACGTTTTCGTCTAGTTTTCATCTTCTTTTGGGAAAGGAATGGAACGGATGACACCTGCAGCAAAGAAAAAGACAAGAGAGGTCATATGGCCGAAATATTAAAGGATATGACTTCATAAAGTTTTTAAACCTATGAACGATACCTTTATGGCTCGGATCAAGGTGCAACCCTCTGGTCCCACGCATCCCAATCAGATTTCAAGATTTCAAACCTACACCCGATGGCGTCATGGCTCAAGATGTGTCCTGACCCTTGAACTCATAAGACAACCGATGCTCCTGTGAGACCAACGAGCAAAGGTAACCAAGAGCATCACATGCATAGATCAAAAGTCGGATGCAATTGGAAGCAATTGGCCTTAGTGTTAGAGTCTATTAAAGGAAATAGTGATTTGGTTGAGAGAGAGAGAGAGGGTTTGAATGAAATGGGGTGACGAGGGGAAAACGGCAAACAACGAAAACTTGAGACTAAAGAATGAAAAAGGGGACAGGGAGAAGAGGGCTGTTCATTTGTGGCTTTTTAGAGAGAGAAAAAACGAGAGATTGCAGAGGAAAGTGGGTGAGCGAGGAATGGCAAAAAGAGCGAGAAAGGGGGTTGCGAGCGTAGATGGGCAGGTTGCAGCGGATGGGAGAGAGAGAGGAGTGGCGGATGGTGTGGAGAAGGTCGCAGCAGAGATAGTGATGTGATCGAGGCGAGGACAGGGCCATGTTGACTGCTGGTTGGCAGAAAGCAGAGAGAGCAGTGTGGTGGGGGAAGTAGGGGCTGGACTATCACAGACGGTGGAGGAGAAGATGGCGCGCAACAGGAGAGGTGATGCGTGGTGCTGATGGTGCACAGTAGGGAAGTGGAGAGCGGCGAACGTGAATGGTGGAGATGGCACGGTAATGAAGTCAAGCATGGACGGAAGGTAGAGGACGGGGTTGCAGATGGGTGGATGCCGACGGCGAGGTGGCTGAGATGGCTCGCGAGTGGGCGAGAGATGGCGGAAATAGTGAGGGCTGCTGGTCTCAGGTGTATGGAAGTGAAGAAGAGATGGGCATGTGAAGTCTTTGTGAGAGTTGGGGACAGAGGATGAGAGAGATAGGGCAAAGGGGAGGCTTAGTCATTGGTGACGGTTGACTTTGATTCCGGGCATAGGAAGATGGAAGAAAGATGAGCAAGAACGGAAGGAAAGGGGGGAAGCAGGGTGGTTGAAATGGGACAGTGATGTAGCTGAGAATTAGAGTGAGAGGAGAGCATGAGGTTGTGGAAAAGATGGGGAGAGAGCGGTTGCAGCAGGATGAGAAGTGCCTCAGTGAAATCGAGGGCTCGGCAGAGGTGAATGGTGAGTGGTAGTGGATAGCAGGGAACTAGAAGGAAGGAGAGGTGGTGGCAGCTAGGCTGTCAACTGGTTTAGGAGAACAGAGGAACTGGGAGAGGCGGAGATGGTGGTCCAGTGATGGGCTGAAGGGCGCTAGTGGTGGTTGCTGGCCGGAAGAAAGGACTTAGGTGCAGCTGAATGGGAAGGAGGTGATGGTAGCCGAGTGCAGCAGAGTTCGTCACAGGCGGCGATAGGGTGGATTGCATGAGCGGCGGTAAGGTGGGTTATACAGGCGGCAGTAAGGTAGGTTGCACAGGCGGCAGTAAGGTGGGTTGGACAGGCGGGAGTAAGGCGGGTTGCAAAGGGCGATAGGGAAGAAAAGCTGCAAATGGCGATCGCGGGGTACCACCGATCGTAAGAGGGAAAAAGGGAACACGCCAATGAGGGTACACACAAAGAGAGGAAGAAGGACAGTGGACATGGGAGACTATCAAAGGAAGAATGTGAACATGAACTATCAAATAAAGAATGAGGAGGTGGACCGAGAGTGCACAGGGAGCAGGGGATATGCAGTAGATAAAAAGATAAAATAAATAAATTAAAGTCATGCTAGACCACAAGGACAAAGAGGGAAAGGAGAAAGTTTTGGTCGTCAGATACTAGAGGGAACAGAGAAGAGGAGGGTCGTCGTACCACAAGGGAAAGAAAGAGGGAAGAAGAGAAGGAGAAAGAGTGTACTGAGTCCATTGTATAATGATATAACATGATATATATAGATTTTTGTTCAAATATGGGTGGTTAATCAAAATTTATCCTCATCGATAATAATTATAATTTATTTAAATTTAAAAAAATTCTAAAAATAAGGATAAAAAGATGGTTTTGCCGCTACTCAATAATTCATAAAATTCCACTAACGTGTTTGGTTTTCCTCGTCCGATTCGGGGTGGCTCCAGCAATCGTCCGACTAAAAGCTGATTGTTTTCTCATTGAGCTTGAAAAGACAATCGATTTGATTCCCATTTCGCGTCACGGATCATGATTTTAGGCCACTATCACGCGATGCAAAATTTACACGAAACTTGCTATCTTTGGATCGAGATTGCACCTGTTTCTTGGCGTGTCTTGATGATTTCTTCGCTGAATTATATTGATCATATCAACACAATCGTTTTGCACCAAACACAGCTCGATTTTATACCCGAATGAAGATTTTGAACTTTGGGGTTTTTGGCCAGAATCTGGAATCCGGCTATCAGAATTTACAGCAACTTTATCAGCTTCGTGAGTGAAATCCGACCGTTCATCATTCGCAAGGTTCAGTCCAAATGTAGCCTCATACATTACGTACGCGATCAAACTAGTATCGCGTTGATCTGATATGCGAGCACTGTGATAAGGCCGTTCAAGCGAGACGTGTCGCTGCTGAATTTCCTGCAACTTTTACTGTGAATCGCCAATTTCTTTCTAGGTTTTCTCCCTACTCGGGTGTTGTCACAGGGCATGCCACATATCGAAACGATCGTCTTGACGAGACGAACACGTTCACAAAGTTTGAGTGCGATCCAACTTAGGACGAGGGAGATATAATATCTGCAAGTCACCACCTGAAACTGTGAAAACAGTAAACATTAATGGTGACTTGGTGCAGGGAGAGCGTACGGGAATAGTGTGCGGCCTACCGTTTTTTAGTATTTTACCCATAACTTTATCGTGGAGCCTCTGCTTAAGCCAAAATTGCACCCTTAGGGGTTTTGGACCGTGCCGGATCCAATGGCAGTGGTCTCACAATTGTTAGATGCACCAAAAATAGAGTTCTAATTATGGGGTCTGTTTCGGGGTGTTAGAGGCTGAGTTTTTCGAAATTGTTTCTTTTTCTGGACTTCCATAGACATGTCGGATTGCGACAAAACTTGACAGGTGGCCTTTTGAAGTGGTTAGGAATATTTTCACTCATTATGGGGTAATTCTGAGACTGTCAAGAATTCCATGGTAAATCAAGACTTTATTGATCGACTTCTCCTTTATTCCGCATCAGGGACCCATGGTACTAACAAATGTCTACAAACAGGCTTAACCCATCTCAATTTTAACAATAATTTAAAGTTGCCTAGAGATTGCTTAACCCATCTCAATTTTAACAACACTTTAAAGCTGCCAAAAGATGGCTTAACCCATCGCAATTTCAACAACAATCTTGAACTGTCCATCGATGGCTTAACCCACCATCAGTATCATTGTCTGACAGTTAAAGCCTTAAAAGATTTACGGAAGTTATGACCAATTCGTTTACGTAAAGAAGGGATTGTTTCATCATGAATAAGGAATTCTCTCGTTTAACCAGCTCCATTGAACTCTAGGCTCCTTGCTTTATCACCCTTAAAATGTTAACATGGATTGAGTTGCAACGACGGAAGTGGTTACAACCCACTACCATCAACATTGATGATAATGATGAATCTCTGATTCTGTTCCTGCTAAATCATGGGGTTCGAATGTTTGAGAAGCGCTAGTGATTGCATATGTGAAGATAACCTGGTAGAAAGATCAACAACATAAGAAGATAAATACAAGAAGGTCAACCGCGTATGAAGATAAAGATCGCGCCCTGCAAGATTTATGCTTCAAACGAGTAGATAAACTCAAGATAAAGGTGGAGGGTGAAGATTAAAAGATTCGAAATGCACGATTATCCCTAAATTAGCACTATAAAAAGGGATGCTCCTCGGTTGAAGAGGAGCTTGCACTTTTTGAGAGACATAGTTTAGTAGAGAGATAGAGAGTTCTTCAGAGGTTGTGCCTTGGAAAGAACCAAGAGTAGAAGAGAGAGTAGTATTCAAGACGTGAGGAGAGATGATTGTCTCTTATGATTTGCTTGAGACCTGTTCCCTCTTGAAGACCAGACTCGAAAGATAACAAGTCCTTGCTTACAGGTATATGGGCCGATATACCCTCGACGTTATCTTTTCCCTTTAACATGTTTGTATTTTCTTCGTTAGAAATAGATGCATATGTTTCAAAGTCCAAATCAAATGTGTTCGGCTTATTTTAATTCTTTAAAGTCGATGTAAATGTAATAGATGATTAAATATCTGGAATTTCTCAGTACCCAATATAAATAATAAAGCTTGTGTTTTTTGATATGAAATGTATGGGTGAATTTGGTCCTGAATGTGATGTCCTCTGGTTTTTCCATATGGACTCTAATGTTTGTTTAAACATTCCGTAGTTCTCTTTAACACATCCACATTTCGGAGCGACTATTGGGAGTTAGTACCCTTACCTTGGGACCGTAAGGCTATAGGAGCAAGTGGATCTTTAAAAAGAAATTGAACTCAGAAGGGAGAATAGAAATATACAAAGCCAGAATTGTACCCAAGGGATTTAACCAAAAAGAAGTGGTAGACTATGATAAAACTTTTTCTCCAGTTGCTAAGTTTTCATCTATCCAAATCCTTATAGCCATAGTTGCCCATTTTGATTTTGAGGTTCATCAAATGAATATGAAAACTGCATTCCTAACTAGGGAATTAGAAGAAGAAATCTATAAGAAATAACCCGATAGATTTGAGGAAAAAGGGAAGAGAAACCTAGTGTGAAAACTTAATAAATCCCTCTATGGCTTAGAACAAGCATTACTTTAGTGGTACATAAAATTTTAAGAGACTTTAGCTTTTGCAGGGTTCTCTACTAATGATGATGACTATTATATCTATCAAAAGATCAGTGGGAGTGATGTGATGTTTGTTTTTTTGTATGTGGATGATATTCTAATTGTTAATAGCTTGATTTTGCTAGTAGTAGAGACGAAAACATTCATTGCGCAACACTTTGATATGAAGGATCTTGGCGAAGCTTCGTATGTGTTGGCCATCAAGATAATAAGAAACAGAAGAGAGAGAACCATCCAACTTTCTCAGTCAACCTATTGCTTGAGATAAATAAATGTAAGCCCATGTCTATCCCAATAGACAAAAAGTCGAAGCTCAGTAATAAAATGTGTCCTACTGAAGATGAAAAAATACAAACCATGGAGAGAGTGCCATATAGAGGCGCGATGGGATCCCTTATGTACACCATGAAGGGAATAAGGCATGACTTGTCTTTCGTCATGAGTATGGTGAGCCGATTCCAATGCAACCTTGGAGTTGAGTATTAGAAGGCAGTAAAGAGAATCCTCAAATATTTGAAAGAAACCATGAATTACGTGCTTACATATGCAGGAGGAACTGAGATTGCAATTGAGGGGTATTCGAATGCAAGATATTTTGCATATCTAGATGATGCGAAGTACGCATTTGGATATGTGTTTAAGCTTGCAGGGGGTACAGCTTCTTGAAGTCAAAGAAACAGGATGCAGTGATATTGTCCACCATGGAGGCTGAGCACGTGAAGTGCTGTTTGGTGGCCAAGGAGGCTGTATAGATTAAGCAATTTCTTAATCGACTTGACTTTCACCATGTGCGTTGTGAAGCGATAAGGATTTTCTATGACAATACAATGGCAATTTGTGTGTCAAAATAGCCATGTTTCCATAAGAACTCCAAGCATATAAAGCCATACTTCTATCACCTACGGAACAAGGTGAAATTGAGAGATATTGACATTAGCTATATATCTATAGAGCTAATGATTGCAGACCCATTAACAACGGGGGCTGCCCCTAATGTTTTTGTGAGACATGTATGAGAGATGGGGAATAGAGAAAATGAGAAAGAGAAAATATAAGGCCTTCAACGGCCAAATGGAAGATGAATGAGGCCATTAAAAGCGTTACGAGTACTTGTAAATGAATTTATATAGTGGAACTATGGTTAGCAAATCGGCGATTAAACTCCTATTTTTTCAAAAAATGAGCTTTTATGAAAAATGTTTAAAACTGCTCCCTTTTGAAAAGTTCAACAAAAAATTGTGTTCTTTTAAGAAAAACTTTAAAAGCGACTTTATGAAAAAACAAATTATACGTGACCAATAAATCATATCGTTTTTTTACCTCTAATTTTTCTTTTTTTGAAAGATAATTTTTTTGTTTTGTTTTGTGTATTGCTATTTTCATGCTTTCTTAAAAAAATATGGTAAAGAAGAAAAAATAGAAAAATTACAAATTGCAGATGAAGAAAATCACATTTTCCTTATCTCCTTCTAAAATCAACTCCACCATCTCTTCTTGCCTTTCCAAATCTTGCCCGAGCCTAAAAAAGGAGTACCCAAATCTCTACAAACTAAGCATGGTTAGGGTTTCTTTCGCTCTCTAAAATCTCTAAAATGAGCTCCACCATCCCTTCTTGCCTTTCCAAATCTTGCCTGAGCCCTAAAAATGAGTACCCATATCTCTACAAACAGTGGATAGTTAGGATTTCTTTCTCTCTCTAAAATCAACTCCACCATCTTTTCTTGCCTTTCCAAAACTTGCCTGAGCCCTAGGGTTTCTTTCTCTCTATAAAAACATTGTTCCCAAATTTTACCCGACCCCTGGTTAGGGTTTCTTTTTCTCTCTAAATACGGAGCAACGAAGTCCCAATAGTTGCCATGCCAAAGCCCTGTTTTAAGCTTCTTCGAAGCCATTGTATGAGAGTACAAGAGGTATTAATATATCGGTTTTATTAACTCTATTCATTTCACAAAAATGAGGACAAAAAAATTATATGCTCTAAGGATCATTGTGTACTTCTACACTATAATTAGAAAACATTATTGGGATTATTGTTAAGCTACCATGTTAGTTTATATTATTGGGATTATTGTTAGGTTACCATGCTAGAAAACTATATACAAATTAAACACATAGTTATCTAATTTTTTGACTCCGAATTTTTGAGCTTACTCCAATGTATTGACAAAATCGTTACATGAAGTATTTTTGCCAATTCGTATTTTTGACCTGATTTTTTCACCTGAATTTTAAAAATAAAAATGATTTGTTTTCGATTTTATGGTGAGCCGATTTATTGATAGTCCCCGACTTGCTAACTATGAGTGGAATATGAACTCAGTGGGAGTGTGGTCTCATGTGGACCACACTAAGCAAATGATGTTTGCTGATACCAGACGTGCTAGGCCAATCTGGTTGGGAAAAACCCATGACACTTGGGCATAGAAAACAAATCATTAAGGGTTATGATGTGTTATCTCTTGATGAGGTCCGAGTATACATGAAAGAGTGAGCCGAAGGACTGTATGACCCTTGCGTGTGATGGAGGCCTTTAGAGACAGCGTCAAAGCCTATCTATGTACCATCACAAGACAAGCACATTGATAGCTGTTTTCAAGAAAACGAACCACCTTTCATGGTGAAGCATGTGCATGTACAAGAGATAACCCTTATACCCCATCGAGCAATGGATTGCATCAGGTCTAGGTGATATTAGTTTGTCTCTAAGGGAGAACCTGAAATCCATAGATTGGGATGACAACCCCTTGCCAATTGGGTAGACTTTGGTGTTCCACTAATGATCCTTTACATGGACTGTGGGTTATGATCAATGTTGGGTCAGTTTGAGAAAGCGAGTGTGGACCGTAGTCCACAGTTGAAGGTGGAGTACTCTAGTGTATATTTATTCCAGACCATATGAATCCTTTTCCTATCAAAATATTTAATTATGTTTATTTTAATAATGTATTATTTTTAGAATTGTTATTTGAATTTATCTCTGGATATTTTATTTATCAAATTTAGATTTATAAAAAATAGAGATATTCATTTTAACTTGATTTAATTATTCAACTATGATTTTATAAATTTCTAAAAATTATTAATTTTAAATATTACATGAGAGGCCCAGTAGGTTTTATAGGCCCACCATAACAATTGGGTGGGGCCCATTGTGTGCCACCTATGGTGGCATGTCCCACCCTAAGGAGTTTTTATTTTAACAGAGCACAAGCTCTTATATTGAGGGATAAGTAAGTTGTGTTTTGGAAAGCATGAGCTTTGAGAAAATTTTGATTCAAATTTTTAGTATGTGTGAGAAGGCTTGAGCATAAAATTAAAAAAAATAATATTATCATATATTATTTTCTAATTTGAATTAATTGATGAGAAAATAGTTTAGGAAGTGAAGGATAATGGTTTTAGTGCCTTTCATATGATCTTGATGGCCTATCTATGGTATGAAAGACTCATATCTCTCACATCACAAGTTACCCAAGATCAATGGTGCATATTCAATCTCACATGAAGAGACATACCATGGAGACCCTAAGAAATCTTAAATCTCTTGAAACATTATAAAAAGAAGAGTACCCTATCCAAAATCTCTACACCCAAGTTTCTATCTCTCTCTCTCTCATATCTCTTATAGAGGGCATGCCCCACTCTAGGAAACATCTCTCTCTCTCTCTCTCTCTCTCTCTCTCTCTCTCATGCAAACCAAAGGGGCATACCCCACTCTCTTGGATCTCTTTCATATCTCCCATCTCTCATCTTATGTTAGGGTTAAGTGTTTGGGTTATCACAGATGAGATACTATCTCTCAAATAGGTTATTAAAGGTGTTCACCCATAGTTGAGTTTTACGATTGAAATGAGGTTCATATTCCATTAGTTTGACTTGGCCTAAACTTGCTTTTCTGGTTGAGATTGAAGCTTGACTATTTATCTCAAGCCATTGGAAGGTGGTGACTTGATGTGGGGTTTAAAAAGCTCGAGTGAGGTAATCTTCGGCACCTTTTTTTGTTTCTTTGCATATTTACTTATTGTCTTAATTTATTCCCAAGCATAGGTTTTGTCTTTTTTTTATTATTGAAAGAAAGGTTTTGAATAGCTTCAAGTATTTTATTTTTTATATTTTGATTTGAAGTTGATTTATTATAGAAACGACTACTTGTAAGTGATCAAAGCTGTGAAGAAAAAAAATAAAAAATATACATATATATATATATACACTCCGGCTAGATCACACGAATCATTCTTTTAGTTCTAAATATATGCACTCCGGCTAGATCACACGAATCATTCTTTCAGTTCTAAATCATAATTGTTAAATCATGCTCCTTCCTAACTTCCTTTTGCTTCTTGGGAGGACAAACTTATTTAATGCTTTAGCAAGCAAGTATTCCATGATTTTGGCATCATCCTTTCACTTAAATGAATACAATTCTAATAAATGATTCTTTAATGTAATCATCCTTGGCTATTGCACTTGTAACTAGTTTTACTTAGCAGGTCCTTGACCAACAACTTATGCTGCTGATCTTGACCCCTGTTGGTTCTTTAGTTATTCCTGATTTTAAAGGTTTGTTTTTGCTTATTGCTTGGATTGTTTTCTTTCCTGGGAGCTTTAAATTTTTAAAAGTCCCTCCATTACCGTGGCTCAAATGGCATCTTGGATTATTAGTCGATGAAGGTCTTGTTCTTGGGGTGCTAATGGACTTGTGGCGGGGCTTTGATTTCATGAGTTGTAGATTCCCCTTCTTGTCAACTAGAGCTTTAGGCCAGCATTAGAGCTTTAAACACTTTTGAAGTCCCCCTCTTGCCAAAGAGCATTTTGTTCTCTTGCTTGAGAGAGATTATGAATCTAGAATCCTCTATCTTATTACATTACAGTGAAAAAAGTTGAAAAGAAGTTGTCAGTAATAGATTACGTAGAGTAATAGGTAAAAAAAATTTCCAACCAAGATTTAATAGTTGGTCCATTCTCAATCCTGGGTAAAGTCCATCCCCTGTTGCCTTTAATGTGTAGAAGGGGTTGACGTGTAATATATTATTATTATGAGAGGTGCACAAAGAATTATGATGCCTAGACCTTGTATTCTGGATTGTCTGGAGAAAATATTCATCACCTTGTAACCTGTCCGGGTATCGGCAATGCTCATTCTGTCACCTGTCCCATGACATGGCCTTCACATCTTGAGCACCATGGTTGAACCATATGCTCCTTATGCACACTTTGATTACACTAATCGAAGGGCTAAGGGTGAGTATTCTGTGCAAGCGGAGCCCGAGGCTATTTTTTCCCAGCCCAGTGTGTCTATACTTTGCATCTCTGGCCACTGAAGGGTTTGCCTCCCTACGAGCTTGAGCCAAGAGTCATCATGACCTGGCCCATCAGGACTTGCTTTTTTTTTTTTTTTTCTATTTATCCATAAAAAAATAATATCTACTAGGCTGCCCCCTCCTAACTTATTATTAGGTCTAGGCTGGGCCACCTGGACTAGAAATAGGGTCAGGCATAGGCCAAGGCCCTTTTTGCCCGAGCTGTGCTCTGGCTAGGCTTGCCCCATGGCCACCCTTGTGTAGATCATTTTGAGGAAGTACTCGCTGTTGTCCGACCCTTCAAAATTCATCTCCAAGATGGAGCATTTTGCATCCAAACAGGTCCATCAAAGATAATCTATTTTGTGGCTTTTTTCCAAATGCGCCATTTTAAGACCTGATTAAGACCAATATAGTTAATTTAAGACGTGTCCGAATCTTAAATCTCTGAAAACTAAGGACAATTCAACAAGGGGTCATTTGGATATTTGAAAATATATTTTCAGAAATGTTTTTCAATGGAGATGGCATTTGGTTCAAAATTTAGGGACCGAAAAGTAGTTCTGCCCGTATTTGATTTTTTTATTTCAAGCCAAAAATAAAAGCAATTTGTATGGTTATCTTTACTATCCAAAATTGATTTCCAGCTATATTTCTTCGTTACCGATATGTCCACTTTATGATATACAATTAATTTCACTTTATGAAATACAATTCATTTCACAAAAGCACCTTCACAAATTAGAGAGAAAAACTATTTCAAATTTTACGTTTTAAAGAGAGAAACTATTTCTAATTTTAGAGAGAAACTATCGAAAATTTTAGAGAAAAAAAATATTTTAAAATTTGAGAGAGAGAAACTATATCAAATTTTAAAGAGAGAAGTATCTAATTTTTTTTAGAGAGAGAAACTATCTAAAAAATTATTGAGAAAAAAACTATCTCAAAATTTAAGTTTTAGAAAGAAAAAGTACTTCAAATTTTTTAAATAGAGAAACTATCTCAAATTTTAAGTTTTACACAGATAAAGCACCTAAAAATTCTTAGAGAGGGAAACAATCTCAAATATTAAGTTTTATAGAGAGAAAGTACCAGAAAATTTTGAGAGGGAAACTATCTCAAAATTTTTAAAGAGAGAAACTATTTCAATTTTCAAGTTTTAGATAGAGAAAATACTTGAAAATTTTTCGAGATAGAAACTATCTCAAAACTTTTAAATTTTAAATTTTTAGAAAAACAAATAACTTGAAAATATAGATAGAGAGAAACTATCGTAAATTTTTTAAAAAGAGAAACTATCTCAAATTTTATAGAGAGAAACTATATCAAAATATTTAGAGAGAGAAAGTATTTGAAAATTTTTAGTGGGAGAAAATATCTCATAATTTTTAGAGAGATAAACTATCTTAAATTTTAGAGAGAGAAACTATCTAAAATTTTAAATTTTAGAGAGTAAGTACTTAAAAATTTGTAGAGAGAGAAATATCTCAAAATTTTTAGGGGGAGAAACTGTATCGAAAATTTTAAAGAGAGACTATATGAAATTTTAAGTTTTATAGAGAGACAGTAGTTGAAAATTTTTAGAGAGAGAAACTGTCTCTAAATTTTAGAGAGAAACTATATCAAATTTTAAATTTTATAGAGAGAATGTGTCTTAAAATTTTAGTGAGAGAAAGAGATAAACTATATCAAATTTTAGATAGAGAAACTATGTAAAAGTTTTTAGAGAGAAACTATCTAATAATTGTTAGCGAGAAAAACTATATCATATTTTAATTTTTAATAATAAAATAAAATAAAAAATATTTTGCATCCATATACCATCCAAATACAAAAAATAAAAATAAAAAAATAAATACAATAAAAAAATATTTAACAAAAATTAAAATAAAAAACCATGAAATCATTATGCATCCATGCACCATCTAAATTGTTAAGGAAGAGATTGTCTTTTTACTGTCTTTCATAACATTGTGTAGGGTATTTGTTCATTTTCCTTTTTTACCCTCAAGGGTATTTTTGTCTTATATATATATATATAGGAAAAAGATCCTGTCAACCCAATGGCGTACTGCTAACGGCCCAGATTGAATCTAGGCCAACGGTAATGGCCCAAATTGAATCTAGGCCAATCTGACGATATTAGAAGTCCGATCGTGTTTGAATTTTAATTTTTTTCTAACATCAGAATGATCTGAAATTTAGAGTGTTTATATTTTAAAAATAGGTAAATCTTTGAAAAATATATAAAAAAGTATTTTACATGAAAATAATTGACCAAAATACCCTTGTAAAGTTTCGAGGGTATTTTGGTACAAACAAATTTGTAGATTATTATTATTATTATTTATTAGGTGCGCCTTGATGAGAAGAACATACATCTAAAATTTTAAGTAATTTGAATTTATAGAAAAAAAAATTAAAATTCAAACACGAAAAAAGGTTGTGACCGTCAGATCGGCCCAGATTCAATATGGGCCATTGGCGTTTACTGTAGCGGTCAGCTAGTGGGCGTACTGAATCCACACTCATATATATATATATATATATATATATATATATATATATATATATATATATATATATATATATATATATATATATATATATAGGGCAATGATTTCATGCAAATGATAATATGATGCTACAACGTTAAAAAACCATCTTATGGCCATTTGTTTAATCCAAATTTTGAAATATACACTATTTCCATTCTAAGAACAATCACAAAAAAATAAAAAATTGAAAAAACAACCTAGAAAGTATGTTTTTTAGACCAATGCACATAGGCCGTTCGTTTTTTTGATATGCTTAAATCTAGGCTTTAGAAGGATTTTTTCATTTCCAATTCTTTTGGATGGCTTTATTATTATTAGATGAATAATGTTAAAAACAGAAAAAGTGATTTTGAGTTTATAAAGGCTAAGATCTTGAAATTCACAAAATGAATACTCTAGATTCGTTTTTGGAAGGGATTCATTTTGACTATATCTAGGGTTCAAATTGAACTTTTTTTTTTTTTGAGATTGATTATTGAGATGAAGAGAGTGGTGTGTAAAATTTGAGGTCATACAAGTACCACAAACATGGTTTTTTAGAAGTGTCGTTGTATTATACTGTGATACAACCGTTGCATTGAATCATTGCTCATATATATATATATATATATATATATATATATATATATATATATATATATATATATATATATATATATATATATATATATAGGAAAACACTACATAACGCCTATTGGCGAAAATGAACAGTGATTTCGCATACCCCCATCACTGTCAAAAGTTCATCGTGCGGTCACAATTGTCCGGTAGTGTTTTATTTTTCATTTTTTTTTAAAAAAAAATCGGAATAACCTGAAATTTAGAGCGTGTATTCATAAAAAATAGGGGAATCTTTGAAAATTATACAAAATTATTTTACATGAAACAAATTGATCAAAATACCCCAAAATATTTTGGGGGTATTTTCGTTAATTTATTTTTTACCGATATTTTTTTTTATATTTTTATTATATGCGCCTCAGTAAGATGTACCTCAGTAAGATATACTTACTCTCCAAATTTCAAGTCATTTCGATTTGTAGAAAAAAAATGAAAAAATAAAACACTATTGGACAATCGTGACCGTGATGAAATTTAAACGGTGATGAGGGTAGCCAAAATCACTATTCATTTTGAACAGTGATTTCACCTACCCTCATCACCGTCCAAAGGTCATCGCACGGTCACTATTGTCCGATAGTGTTTCATTATTTTTTAAAAAAATCAGAATGATCTGAAATTTAGAACGTGTGTTCATAAAAAATAAAGGAATTTACCAAAAATATAAAAACAATATTTTACATAAAATAAATTGAGCAAAATACCCTCAAAAAGCTTTTGGAGTATTTTGGTCAATATTGTTTTCATGAAATATTTTTTTTTATATTTTTATTAGGTGCACCTCACTAAGATTTACATATGCTCCAAGTTTCATATCATTCTGATTTGTAGAAAACAAATGAAAACTAAAACACTTCTGGACAATCGTGACCGTGTGATGAACTTTGGATGGTGATGAGGGCAAGCGAAATCATTGTTCATTTTCACCTATAGGCGATGGGAAGACTTTTCCTATATATATATATATATATATATATATATATATATATATATATATGGATAAAGAAGGATTTTTTGTACGCCCATGGGCATACTACTACAGTAAACGCCCATGGCCCAAATTGAATTTGGGCCAATCTGATGATCATGGATGTTCAGTAGTGTTTGAAATTTAATTTAATTTTTTTTACAAATCTAAATTACTTGAAATTTTAGCTGTGTGCTCTTAAAAAATAAGAGAATCTACGAAAAGTATTAAAAAAATATTTTACATGAAATAAATTGACCAAAATACCGCCAAAACGTTTCGGGGTATTTTGATCAATTTTATTGTCACAAATTATTTTTTTTATATTTTTATTAGGTGCGCCTTGATGAGAAGAACACACACCTAAAATTTTAAGTGATTTGAATTTATAGAAAAAAATTAAAATTAAAATAAGAAAATAAGGTCATACCATCAGATCAGCCCAGATTCAATCTGAATCATTGACGTTTACTATAACAGTCAGCGAGTGGGCGTACAGAATCCACTACACACACACACACACACATAGATATATATATATATATATAGGAAAACACTACGCAACGCCTATAGGCAAAAATGAACAGTGATTTCGCCTACCCCCATGACCGTCTAAAGTTCATCGCGCTGTCACTATTGTGCGGTAGCATTTCATTTTTTCATTTCTTTTTTACAAATCAGAATGACCTGAAATTTGGAACGTGTATTCATAAAAAATAGGGGAATATTAAAAAATGATAATTCTTTTTTACATGAATAAAATTGATCAAAATACCCTTAAAAAGTTTAGGGGGTATTTTGGTCAATTTATATTTCACGGATAATGTTTTTTATATTTTTGTTAGATGCGCTTAATACGATGTACATACCCTCCAAATTTCAGGTCATTCCGATTTACAGAAAAAAATGAAAAATAAAACACTACTGGACAATCGTGACCGCGCGATGAAACTTGGACGGTAATGAGAGTAAGCGAAATCACTATTTATTTTCGCCTATAAACGTGTGTATATATATATATATATATATATATATATATATATATATATATATATATATATATATATATATATATATATAATCGTTGAGTTGAATATGTCATTGAGGTATTCTCTTTCTCTCTCCCCAAATAAATTCGCACAAATAGAAAAATAAATAAAATTCTCTCATAGCTTGTAACGTGATGGGATGACGAGCATTTTGCAACCGTATCTTTAATCACCTACTCACAACGAGCTTGGACTTGTGAAATGCAATAACGGCAGAGAGCGCTTTTATTAGCTCCAATAAACTCCCTTGATTACTTAATTGAATGCTATAAATAGTCAACACGACATATTTTTATCCAATGGACTTTGGATTATTATTGAAACATAAAAGGCTTACAAGTATCTATTTTGAGCCATCCATCTTCATGAAAGGATGTTTGAGATGGTGAGAATTGGGGAAAGGGTTGGGTCGTGGTGACGGCAACTGCACACCATAATCATCACGTTATGATTTTCATTTTCACTGACACCACCTTAACACTTTTAAAAAAATTAAATCTTAATTTATCAAAAAAAAACTTAAATTATTTGAAAAAATAAATAGGAAACCATCTTCCGCATTGAATTGTCCAACAAAAAAAAAAAAAAAAAAAATGCTTGAGATGAACTATTTGTGTTTGAGCCTACGACTGCATGCATGACTAAGCAAAAGAAAGTCTTGATTGTGATTTGAAGAGAATGGATGGTTGAGAGTGGGCAAAGAAACTAATTTTTTTAAAAAAAATTTAAAATTATGAATGATGGAAAAGTATGGGTCCACGTCACGTAAACACAAGAACGGCCCACAAGCACCCTCCCAAGAGGTTTCAAAAGTCAGAAAATGGAGGAGCCCAATTACATGTAGTCAAAGACTTTTAGAATAAATTAGATAAACTTATATTTTTCTTTTGGGATTTTGGGTGGAGTTTCTTGTGTCGGAATTTCAACAGTGAACGCGTAACACTCCGGGGTTACAGGGACGCTAATGTATCCGTACAATGCCAACGCCGAAAATTCAAGAATTGCACTCTCTATCACTCCGTCATAACTGACCATATTTTGAAGCTATATTTTTTAGGCATAAAAAAAGAAAAGAAAGGATATGATATCTTGGGGGCCCTTTTTTCTAGGGTCGGCAATAGGCCTGGCATCCTGGCCTAGCTTTATAAAACTAGGGTCCGGGCCACAAATTGTGACCGGAGGGCTGGTTAGGCCAGGTCCAACGCTATTTAGGGTCAAGGCTTTTTCGGCCCAATCAGGGTCGAACTAGGTTCGGCCTGATCAAGATTGGGCTAGAGCAGGGCGAGCCAAGTCCAACCCTATCTAGGGCCAAGGCTTTTTTGGCCCAATCAAGGTCGAGCTAGGCTCGGCCTGATCAAGACTGGGCTAGAGCAGGGCGAGCGGGGCCGACCATTTTCCAACCCTAATTTTCTCGATCCAAATTCCAACAACCTTAAAAGAGGGCATTAAGAGGGATGGCAGGTGGGTACATGTTACCGACACCTCAATTCGCATACACGGGAAAGAAAGTGAAGGTTCACACCAACCTGACCAAAATTCCTCTTTTGACTTTGAAAAACACAGCTGAATCAAATCATCCTTAATTTCAAAGCCGAAAAGCCTCAAAGTGTGAAGCCCTTGTGCCATTCCATGCCCAACCTCACCCCCCACTTTCCAAACACTCACCTTCCCCCCTTTCTCAACACTTATAAATACTCAGACTCCAAAACCACACAATGCATCTTATCAACTCAACTCTCCTTTTGAAAACTAACTCAGGACTTGTGAATTGCTCTCTCCAAGTATTAGAATGAAGAAAGACTTGATTTTGGTTCTTTTTGTGGCTGTGATACTTGTTTTGCTTTTCCAGCCTTCTTCTGTATTTGCAGGCAGGCCCTTTCTAGGCGATGCCGAGTTGGGTTTATCTGGCAGGCCGTTTCTAGGCGACACCGAGTTGGTTTTATCTAATGAGAGAGGCAGAGTTTTTGAGACCCCTGATGTTCGACAATCACATATGGGTGTGAGGATTGGTATGTTATCGCATAGACTGGCTTCTGGGCCTAGCAGGAAGGGGGCTGGGCACTAGTTTCGTTTTCCTCTGTCTTTTTCGTTTTTTCTTTTCTCTTGTTATTGATTATGTATTTGTGGGAAATACATTTATACACACAAAATTTGTTTGTTCCTTATTCAATGAATGGAAGGTTGAATTTCATAATTCTTTTGAATAGTTAATATTGTGATGTTCAAAGGTGATCCGCAAGGTTTATGATACCGATCTTTTCGAATGGCGAAGGATTGTATTGCCGTTGAGGACTACAACTCATACAAAAAGAAAGAAAAAATTTATATAAGATTGCAACCTTAAGATATTAAGGTAAGATGCACATAAAAAGTCCTTTAGAAGAGAGTGTTATGATATTGAAGAGTAACTCGGCCTGAGTACAAGTTACTCGGCCTGAGTCCAGCCAAGCCAAAAAGTATTAAAAAATAAAAAATACAAAAAAGCCAAAAAATAAGAAAAATATGTTTAAAGTAAAATAAAACAAAAGCACAACTAAATTAGGTAAAAAAATCGGTAAAAAAATGGATTTAGAAAAAATCAATTTGTGATGGGCGGTCTTTTGGAAATAATCCAAAAGAGACAGTAAAAATAAATACTTATGGCCAAAAACATTTTCCAATCTTTTTTAAAATGATAGAAAACATAAACAAAATATGTTACAAATAAATTTCTTATATTTTTAGATTTTTATAATTTTCTTGAATTGTTTTAACATCCCCTGTCAAACCACCCAACTTGGGGATCATCGGACTCTCCAGGGCAGCAAGTCTGAGTTGGATCGCTCGAGTTTTTTTCCACACTGGGCAATATAAAGAGGTTAAAAGGGAAAAGAATATAAAGATTAACCGTTCAATAAATAAATAAATAAATGATGATTAACTTTGAAAATATATTAGGACGATATTTGAAAAGAAAAAAAAAATAGATACAACAGAATTTTAGTGAATATAACGATGGTCGCATTATTATTTCTAATGTACCGAAGAACATGTCTTGTGCCTGTGAATATAATGAGCAATTTATAGTGAAAGGAGAAATAGTGTTTTGGGGAATAAGGTCAATGAGATACATATTATACGATGTGGCTTGCATATGGTTGCAACCTTAAGCAGTCAAAGTAGTGTGCACCACTATACTCTGTCTTAACATGCAATTTTAGTGCGGAAAATTTTAAAGATAGTGTGAGAATCTATTTTTATTTTTAATTAAAAATTTTAAACTTTAAAAATAGTTCAAACCAAGCAGATTTATAAACACATAATACCATTGAAAATGGATGGAGCAGACAATATGTTGCAAGTTGTACTATTTTTGTTATTTGAAATCATTTTTTCCTTCATGTCCGTATATCTCGATGTCAAGATGATCAATTAGATTATTATTTTTTGATAAAGATAGTTACAAAAGATTAACATCATCGGTACATAAGATAAACTCCTGGTTGACTCCTCTTTTAGCAAGTCCATCAGCCAATGAGTTGGTCTCCCTATAGATATGGTGAAAAGATAACGTCAAATCACCCACCATATCCATGATCTGGCACAAAATTGTATGGTACTCCCTTGGGACTCGTTGCTCATTATTGTACATCTCACCACATTCATCAAGTCCCCTTCCACCATGTAAAGTGTACCTAGATTCTTAGCAACAAAAAAGCAGAGTCCATGAAGTAAGGCCTTAAATTCGGCAACGTTAGCTGTTGCTACACCAATCGGACTTGCATAATCAAAAATCACCGCACCTTTCCAATCTTTAACCACTCCTCCTATACCTACAACACCAGGGTTACCCATAGAGCTGCCATCAAAATTCAATTTGAAGCAGCCTTGAGCCGATGGAATCTAACGCCCAACTAATGATCAATTAAAAACCTTTACAACACCAACGCAGCCTTGTTAGAATGATATTTTAGGTATTCTAAGGTGTCAATCTTTTATAAACTTCTTCAATATGTAAATATCCTCCAAGGAAAAAGTTTTTACATGGTTGCAACCTTACACTATTAAAGTAAGGTGCACCTCAAAAATCCTCTAAAAGAGAGACCGGAGAACCCTCCAATTAATCGTCATGATTTCGAGATGTGTGGATATAGATAAAAGATTTTAAGTACTAAAAATAATACATCTTGTAACAAGTAATTTAAATCATTTATTTTCAAAACTTTCAACTATTTATAGATATTCTCAATATGTACTATTTTTTGAAATTTTAAATTTCATAACTAGAGATAAAACTAAATTTTCAAGCCATCATGAGATTTGTAACAAGGGAAGTACTTCTTCAAGCAAATTTTAGAGGTGTACCTTATTTGTACAGTATACAAGGGTGCCTTATACAAACCTCACCAAACCTATACCAAATTATCCCACGTAGAAGAATCTCAACATTATACAAACCTCAGCACACATATACCAAATTATGCCCCCTAGAAGGATTTCAACATTTCTAAAACCAATCAAATAGTTCAAGATGTGGTAATATTCTCAATATCAATTGCTTCAAAATAGGATGAAGTTTCTATAGGGCAAGCTTTATGAAAACAAAATAAAGCCTCACCTCAAATCCTTGTCCAGAAAGCATGTTCAGCATTGGAAATTCTTCATGGTGGCTTTATAATTAATTTCCAATACCGACAATAAAATTAAAAAGCTTGCGGATTTGTGAACACTTATTTTTAGGGGAAAATGGATGGTCTAGATGATTTGTTGACGCACTATTTTTAGAATTTCAAATTCTAATTGTTTTTGCACAACTATAATGTTCAAGCTGAAATGATCGATTTAAAAGTTTTTCAACACTTGAATTACAATTTTCAATGAGTTATGAGAAGTGGCTTTTCTTATTTTGATAGGAATGCAGCCCTATCAAACCAACTTAAATTTCAAGAATACTCCAAGTGATTAATTTTGTCAAGGTGCTGAGACTCGCCTCATCCAAGATACTAGCTCCTTGACCAAGGCGAGTTACTCAAGCGAGTTCAAATAACTTGCCCCAGTGAAAAAATAACAAAAAACAAATAACAAATAACAAAATAAACAGGATGTATTATACAACATATTCAAAACTTACAACTACCTAGAAAGGTTGTCTTGGTTAGATGCCATGGCCCTGTACACAAGGTCCAAGGATGGGATCGAATCGGAGAATTTTTCTAAGAGGGTTATATGTTCTCCTAATTAAATAATATGCCTTCTTATAACTAGCTAGAGGTCTAGGGCTTGAACCACATCTGTCTTGAAAATTTTCAAGGCTAGCCAGAACGCCATTCTAGGTGTCTCGTATTAATATTCATATATCTGCTTGATCGTTACCATTTCTGGAACTATAAATTTCATAATTGGGGAGAACAATAGATTTTCACATTATTACAAGTTTCGGTATAGTTTTGAGGTGCACATACTTAAATAGTAGTATAAGGTTGACACCTTATACAAACTTCACCCTTATGTATGCATTAAAGAGGGCTGTCCTCTAACACAAAGGACGAGCCTAGAAGGCCCAGCATTATGAGAGGTTGGTGTTTGAGGTGGTTGAACCTTAACATTGAGGCCCAGTAACCGTAAGGATTAACCAATTAGTTGTATGAATACTTTTGAACAAAGACATAATATTAACTATGGGGTGCGGTTTGTATAGAATGGAGGCTCTAAACAACAAAGTAAAATGCACCTTCAAATAGTATCGAGAAATGTGGTTTCAATATTGGAAATCTTTGTGATAGCCTTAAAATATAGGGAAAATATCTCTGAACACCCTAATTTGGTATATCCTTTCTTTGTAGACCCTCAATTTAAAGTCAATCTGGTGGCATTAACTTTTTTAAAAACTTATCTTTTAACCCCTTAATCTCAATTAACTCAAATATTTTGTTTTTGTTACTTTTTTTGTGCTAAACAAATATGTGAAGGACATCAACGCCCAACATCTCTCTTTAATTCATTTCACTCCGCTTTCACTCTTTTCCCTCACTATTTCTCTCTCGCTCTCATACTCTGCGTCCCTCTGTTTTTCTCCCCCAAACCTTCTCTCTCTCTCTCGCCCAGCCCCCATCTCTCCACAATTTTTCTCTCTAGTTTCTCTCTAAACGGCTACAGATTTTCTAACCCTATAATTTTTTGCTCTTTCCACTGCTTTTCTCTTTTGGTGATGGTTATTGAGGCAGTGACCTTGATGGGTTGGGGATTGGGGTTGCCTCTTTGTTCTCTCTTCTTCCTCGTTCTATCTCTCTAACGTTGGGGGCAAAGGTTTTTAATGAATCTCTCCATCTCTCTATCGTCTCCCTCTATTTTTAGCTTTTCCATCACTCCATCTCCTTTATCCCAGTAGTTGGGTGCTTTCTCTGTCTATCTTTATAAGGACCAAGGTTTTTCTGGCCATGGAAATACACACGGCAGTAGAAATGTGAAAGAGACGGGCAACGCCATTTGTAAAGTGAAAGGAGAATGTCGTGCTTGAAGAGAGAGAAAGAACAACGCCACGTGTGAAAAGAGAGAAAGAGCAATGTCGCGTGTGAAGAGAGAGAAAGAGCAATGTTGTACGTGAAGAGAGAGAAGGAGCAGCACCAAGAGAGAGAGAGGCAACGCTGTAGGGGTAAGGAGAAGAAGAAGGAAATTTCACAAACAACAATAAGATGGAGCAAATGGACTAGCACCGTGTGTGTAGCGCCGTGCGTGACGCTACCGTGCATAAAAAGTGATTGCCACCTACTGAGTGCATGCAGCCACACATTGTCACTTGTCCAATTGCATGTGTGGTGTATGCCACCTGTCAACACTTGGGCTTCCACCTCCCACCAAGGGAGTACTTAAGCCTCTCCCTCTCCTACACACCATTCACTTCACCCTCTCTCTCTCTAGAGCCTTTCAACTTAGAGCCCCTTTTGTTAGCCATTGTTCACTATTGAAGAACCTTATTAGAAGCATGAGGAGGAGAATGTGGGAGAAGATTTGGAGGGACAGCCCACCTAAGGTACGTGGATCATCTACCTTGTAGGTCCTTAAGCATGGATTGTACATGAATCAAGCATGATAATTTGCATAAGTAGTGGTATGATTTATGGATGCATATGCACTGTTATACTATAAATTCCAGCAATTTAGCTTGCCTTTACATGACCAAAATGGGTATCAAATCTTCCTTGTTTTTCGTAAAAAGTATGTTATTATGTGTTTTTGTGTATCTAATGGAAAATGAGAAATGTTTATGTTAAGAATTAGCATAAGTAGTGGCTAATTGATTGTCATGCTGAGTGATGATGTGACTGTGCTGTAATTTCCATGAAGGTTCTATATTTTTTGTAATCTACTTTTGACCTATCAAATGAGGTCCAATTGACCTCAAACCTTTGCCATTGGAAAATATCTGTGTACTAAAATGTTCATGTTTGAATCTAGCTTAAATTCCTTATGCATGAAGAGTTATGCTTCAAAATATGTAAGTAGGTTAGTCTCTGTTGCCACGAATTGTGTTTAACCAATTGGAGTATGTTTTCTTCAAAACCCCTTCCATTTGAAATATTTATGAGTATGCTTGAAATTACATATTGAATGCATTTTGAATTTCTTCATAAATTGAGAGTTATACAATTATTGGCAGAAATATGTCACTGTGGATAGATTTCTTAAAATTAAGAACCATTATTTGGGTTGTCATGAAATTTTGAACAACCAAATAAAGTCCAAATGTTCTCAAACTACCCTTGTTTGAAAGATAAATGTCTTTACTCGAATTTTGGTTTTGGAAACACTTTAAAATGTTTTATGGATTGAAAGTTATAAAATGCTAAGTGGGATATGTCACTGTCCCAACTGTACAATAGGTTTTAGATGGGATGCCTCCTTTCTACTGAGCTTTTGAAGGGCCAAACGGGGTCTAAATGCATTCAAACTACCCCCATTTAAAAGATACATGCGTCTAGTGAAAAATTGGTTTTAGAACCATTTTCAAATTTCAAATGGATCGAGTATTATGGCTCTGTTTATGGCTAGACGTCACTATCTGAAATTGCAGAAAAATATGACACTGTGATATTGAAAATATGATACTACAATACTGAAAATCTGATACTGTGATACAATGGCACAAATTAATATATGTGATTATGTTATAACGAACTCTTATATATGCCATGCTCGCTACACAATGGTTCCTCCATTGGTAGTGGTTAATCTGATTCTGTTATATTAAGATTGTTATATGTGCCATGACCGCTATGCAATGGGTCCTCCATTGATAGTGGCTACTTTGATTCTATTAAGTTAAGACTGTTATATGTGCCATGACTGCTACGCAATGGGTCATCCATTGGTAGTGGCTACTCTGATTTTGTTATATTAAAACTGTTATGTGTCATGCTCGCTACGTAATGGGTCCTCCATTAGTAGTAGCTACTCTAATTATGTTATATTAAGACTATTATACGTGCCCTGACCCCTACACAATGGGTCCTCCATTGGTAGTTGAAATAGTAATTCTGCTATGCTGAAAACTGATATCTGTGATATGACCACTACACAATGGGTCCCCCATTGGTATTTGGTTATACTGTACCTCGACTCCTTTGATAGGAGTGGAGTCGAGGAGTGATTAGGAATAACAGTGGTCGCCCCCCCCAAATTGTTATGGGCACTACGCATTGGGGCCTCCAATAGTAGGCGTAAGGAGAGGGTCATGTCTTGCAAGGCCACAACCTATCAAACACCCCAAAGCACGATGGGGATTGTGTCCGTGAGTGAGAACATTATGAAATGGGACATCCATTTGTCATTGTCCTCCCTCCTGAATGCGATTAGAAGTCCCAAGTTACAGGATTGACTTAGCCTGATCGATGTGGCTTCTACTTCGGGAGTAAACAATTATGTTTTCTGCATGTCTGAATTAGATATCCTGTATAAATGTCTAATTGGAACTGTGATAAGTAACGATGTAATTGCTACCTCTGGAAATATTCGATGCTCTGCTATTTGAACTTTACTCTCTTTATACTGTTAGTGTTTATATTCTGATGCATGATTCCACTCTGTGATACCAGTATGATCTCTACTGAACCATAGGCTATGTTCTTACGTATCTGCATGTAGACGGGAATACAAGGGTAGTGATCTACTTACGAGGCTTATAGCTCACTCCTCTTACTTTCATCAACACTTGAATGTGGGCGTTGAGCAACAGAGTGGTGGCGGCGGCCGACATTTGAAGTTTTAGACCTGTGAAGGATCCTTTTCTGCACAGTAGGTTTCTGGTGGCGAGGCCACTGTGTTGTTTTAATGTGATGTACTATAAAGTCAGGCTTGTAGGCCTTGAACTATATTGTAAAGAAATTTGGAGTTTGAATGAAATTTAATGGTTTTAATTTATTCAATTTTTAGTGCTTGATGTATGCGTTTTATTTAGTTTTCATGGTTTTCTTTGATTCCGTATTTCTAACATGTGTTGAGACACTCCCACCTGAGTGACATTCGCGACCTTTGATTGTGATCCTGCACTCTATTGCCCTCCAGTAGGGTATGGTAAGGGTCAGGGGGCAGGGTCATGACAGTTATGGTATCAGAGCAACCAGAATACGAATCTTAGCCTATGAAGTTTTAAAAGTATCTTTAGAATAGTTTTGGGTAGATTAGTAACTGAGTGCTTATGTCTTAGGTTGAAGATGTCGTGGATGCGAGCCAATAATGCAAGCTCTAGTAATGAAAACACCGAAGCCTCGTTGAGTTTGTCAGAACTTTAGGGGCCTTGACACAGATGATGAAAGAAGCAATGCCAGCCCCGTCTACCCTCGCCCTTGACCAGAATGACAGTAGTATGATAGAGAAGTTTTGAAGGCTAGCTCCTCCGACTTTCTTGGGGCTTGGGGGAGTAGAGAAAGCAAAACATTGGAGAAAGCAAGTAGAAAAGATATTTGAGGTGTTGCATTGTACGGATAAACAGAAGGTCAGGCTGAGGACCTTCATGTTAGAAGGAGATGCTGAGCACTGGTGGGGCTCAGTGAAGCAATCATGGGAAGAATCAGGGACATAAGTGAGTTGAGGAAATTTTCTAAAAGCATTCACTGAGAAGTATTTCCCTGACTTTGTACGGGAAAGAAAAGAAGTAGAGTTCATTGAGCTACAACAGGGAAATCTATCGGTGGAGCAGTATGCAGTTAAGTTTGCTAAGTTATCAAGGTATGCGCTACATATCATTAATACTGAGGCGCAGAAAGCGAACAAATTTGATAGAGGCCTCACACAAGAAATAAGGGGGAGGGTGATATCAACAATCTCAAAACCTTCTCCCCTTTGGTAGATTTGGCCTTGAAGATTGAGAGGGACTGTGAAGAGTTCCGGGTTGGGGGAAACTGGAAGATGGGACCAGCCCAGTTTGGAAACTTGAGGAGAAAGGCTCGACCACCATCAAGTTGGAACTTTAGGGGAAGAGATAACTAGAGGGGTAAGAAGATTCAGAGAACCTTGCTGGGTTACGTAAGGGAGAACAGGCGCTCGACTGCCCACATTGTGGGAAGGACAATCATTCGGCGGCTGAGTACCGAAGAAGGATAGGGCCATGCTTCAGATGTGGCAAACCTAGCCACTAAATTAGAGATTGCCCAGTGAAGGGACATGAAAACAGACCGAAGATTAAAGGTCGGGTATTTGCACTCACAGAACAAGAAGCCAAGGCATCTGCCTTTGTAATCTGAGGTACGCTCTCCGTTTGTGGCATGAAAGCTAAAATTCTGGTTAATTCTGGATCTATACACTCTTTTGTTGCACCTCACTTTGCATGCCCCATCTCTAAAGTCCCTAGCACTACCCCATCTCTAAAGCCCCTTATAGGATGGCTCCAGTGGAACTAAAGGAATTGAAGGAACAATTGCAATAATTGTTGGAGAAGGATTCATTCAACCTAGTGTTTCACCTTGGGGGTGTGCCTGTCTTATTTGTTAAAAAGAAAGATGGGTCTTTGAGGCTTTGTATAGACTATCGACAGCTAAACCAGGTCACTGTAAAGAATAAGTTCCCCTTGACAAGAATTGACAACCTGTTCGACCAACTTCAAGGGGCCCAAGTGCTTTAAAAAATTGACATTCAGTCAGGTTATCATCAGCTGCGAGTCAAGGAAGAAGATGTCCCCAAGACTGCATTCTGGACTCGATATGATCATTATGAATTCTTAGTAATGTCGTTTGGGTTAACAAATACCCCGGCTGTCTTTATGGATCTGATGAATAGAGTCTTTAAACCCTTTCTGGATGATTTTGTAGTGGTCTTTATAGATGATATTCTGGTATACTCAAGGAATCTAGAAGAACATGAACGATATTTAAGAAGGGTCCTTCTGACCTTAAAGATAGAGAAGTTACATGCTAAGCTGGGGAAGAACGAGTTTTGGCTTCCAAGCGTGGCCTTCCTTGGACACGTTATTTCTAAGGACGGGGAAAATTGAAGTCATACTTAAGTGGGGAAGGCCAACAAACATGACGGAAGTTCGTAATTTTCTGGGACTGGCTGGAAACTATAGGTGTTTTGTAGAAGGTTTTTCAAAGATAACACTCCCCCTGAATCGCTTGACTCAGAAGGAGGTGAAATTTGTATGGTCGGATGACTGTAAGAAGAGTTTTCAAGAATTAAAGATGAGATTAACTACACCCCCAATATTAACCTTACCCGAAGGAAACAAAGGATTTGTGGTCTACATCAGCGCTTCTCATAAGGGACTTGGCCGTGTGTTAATACAACAAGGGAAGGTCATAGCTTATGCCTCCAGACAGTTAAAGCCGCACGAGCAAAATTACCCAACCCACGATTTGGAACTTGTGGTTGTAGTATTTGCCTTGAAAGTCTGGAGACATTACCTCTATAGGACCCAATTTAAGATATTCACGGACCATAAGAGCTTCAAGTATTTATTTTCTCAGAAGGAGATAAATATGAGGCAAAGAAGATGGATGGATCTACTGAATGATTATGACTGCACCATTAACTATCACCCGAATAAGACAAACGTTGTGGCAGACGCCTTGAATAGGATGCCCGTGGTGTCAGTGGCTCACATGATGGTCTGAGAGATGAAACTGATAGAAGATGCAGTCGATTAGCGCCCAACAATACCCTCTAATGATGGGGTAAGAATAACTGCGGGTATAAGGGTGGAACCTCAGCTCTTTCAACAGATCTGGGCTTCACAAAAGATAGACCCCTAGGTCATGAAAATCCTAGAAGACATAAAGTTAGAAAGAAAAGATGATTTCTCTGTCAGCAATGATGATTTGTTAAAATTTAAAGATCGAGTATGTGTTCCAAGAGATGAAAATATAAAAAGGGTTATTCTAGAAGATGCACACCACTCTCGTTATATTGTGTACCCTGGGAGCATAAAAATGTATCAGGATTTAAGGAAAACTTTATGGTGGAATAGCATGAAGAGGAATGTGGCACAATTTGTTTCTAAGTGTCTGACATGTCAACAAGTGAAGGCTGAACATTAGAAACCTGCCGGACTATTACAGGCCTTACCTATGCCGAAGTGAAAGTGAGAACACATCTATGTTGAACAACTGATTGAGACACTGGACAGGAGGGTTCAAGTATTGCGTAATAAAACAGATTCCCCTGGTCCAGATTCTATGACAGTATCATTCGACAGAAGAATCAACATGGAAGCGAGAAGATACGATCCGGGATAAATACCCCCATTTATTTTATTAGCTAAGTTAACGATTATGATGAAAAAACTCGTTTTTTAGGGAGGGATGATGTAAGGACTAAGGTTTTCTCGGCCATGGAAACACACACGGCGGTAGGAACATGAAAGAGAGGGGCAACCTCGTTTGTGAAGTGAAAGGAGAACGCCGCGCGTGAGAGAGAGAAAAAACAGTGCCACGCGTGAAGAGAGAGAAAAAGTAATATCACGTGTGAAGAGAGAGAAAGAGCAATGCTGTGCGTGAAGAGAGAAAATGAGCAGCGCCGTGCATGAAGAGAAAGAGAGAGGCAACGCCGCGAGTGTAAGGAGAAGACGGAAAATTCACACACAGCAGTAAGATGGAGCAAATGGACTAGCACCGTGCGTGTAGCGCCATGCGTGACACTGTCGTGCATGAACAGTGACTGCAACCTGCTGAGTGCATGCTGCTACACATTGCCACTTGTCCAGTAGCATGTGTGGTATATGCCACTTGGCAACACTTGGGCTACCACCTCCCACCAAGGGAATACGTAAGTCCTTCTCCCACATACCATTCACTTCACCCTCTCTCTCTAGAGCCTTTCAATTTAGAGCCCCTTTTGTTAGCTAGTGTTCACCATTGAAGATCCTTGTCAGAAGCTTGAAGGAGGAGACTGTGTGTCACGCCCCAAGAATTTACAATACTGATATTCCTGAGATATGACAGTCAAAACATATTACATCTCTTTTCAGGACAAATTTACAATGGTGAAATCTTACAAAGTAACAAAAGAACATTTAAGCACAACTACAATATCTTTCAGAGTTGATCCTAACGAGCACTCAAAATGAAACTGCAGTTATCCTGAAAAAATGTTTACCATAATTTGATGAGTTTGGTTACTCAGTAAGTGATCATCATAATCTTAAAAATAATCATGGTTCAAAGATATCAATATTTTCGAAAAGGAGATCTATTAACAAAAATGCATCAACAGTTTCATTTTCAGAAATGCATAATTAAGTATAATTCGAATAATTGAAATGCGTATAGCATTTTAACGACAATGCATAATTCAAAACATTCACAAACCCCTATTGGCGTCCCAAGTAGGTCACCTATACACCCCATCAGCATCCTGATGGGTCCACTTAATCCCTATCGGCGTCCCAGATAGGTCCACTTAATCCGTGCTAGTTCACTTATACCTCACCGGCGTACCGGATGAGTCCACTTAATCCCTACCAGTGTCCCAGATAGGTCCACTTACACCTCACTGGCGAATCGGATGAGTCCACTTGCATACTTAAAGTATTTCTAAATCTCTTTAAACATTCAAAAGCAGCAATATCATGTACTCAACATATCACTGAAATTATTAATATGAATTTCACTGAAACCATTAGTAACAGTCACTTTCAATAACATTTCAAAAATACCCAATCAAATATTTTGGGCTCAAATTCAGAAAGGTAGCAGTTCGTAAAGACATTCTAGCATAATTGCCAATCTAATATGTATAGAAAAAACCCTTATAGAAATTCAAGAATACAGAATCATCACAATTTATGGGATGTCAATTTGCAAATAAATATTTCACAAACAATGCTATAATCAATTGCAAAAATATCAGTTTTCAAATAATAAGGCAATAATTTGCACATGAAATTTACAATGTCTAAATATTAAAAAACAGTAGAAAGAAATCTCATAATTTTACTAAAAGCAGAAATATCACATTTATTTTTAATAATTTTTACAGTATCTAAAATTCTCTAATAATAGACAAGAAAAATAAATAAGTTTATTTCTAAGAATTTACAGCATTTAAATTTCTAACATAGATAAAATATCATAATTTTATAAAAAAGATTATTTTTCAAAATAATGAGGTCACTTGCGCATAAAATTTATCGCGCCTAAAATTCATGATAATAAGCAGAAGTAATTATTTCATTTCATTTTTAAAAAGAACGGATTATTTTTCAAGATAATGAAGTCACTTACCTAAAATATTTGAGAGGGAGCTTCCGATAAAATTTCGGCTAGAGAGAGGAGCTCACTGCGTTTCGACTAGAGAGAGAAAGGTCTCAAAAATTTTCTAGGGTGGGAGTCCTTGCCTCTCCTATTTAAATTCTTAATACACCTTATTATTTTATTCTATTAAGTTCCACCTCATACATGAGGTGTAACAATTATATTACACCTGAACATTTAAAGCCCACGTCCACTAAAGGACGTGGCAAAGCAGGAAAAAAACTTAAACCAAAAGCTTTTGAAAGTAGTGATGGTCCCTAAAGACCATTATGCTCATATGGACCATCACTTATTAAAACTTTATTTTTTTATTTTTATTTTTTTTTTGAATGTTGAGGATTGTTACATTCTTCCCCCCTTAAAGAAATTTAGTCCTCCAAATTTGTGTACCTGATTATTGAAAAAGATAAGGATATTTTGCTCTGATACCATATTTGTCACGCCTCAAGAATTTACGATATTGATATTCTTGAGATGTGACAGTCAAAACATATATACATCTCTTTTTAGGACAAATTTACAATGGTGAAATCTTACAAAGTAATAAAAGAAAGTTTAAGCACAACTACAATATCTTTCTGAGTTAATTCTGACGAGCACTCAAAATGAAACCGCAGTTATCTTGAAAAAATGTTTACCATAATTTGATGAGTTTCGTTACTCAGTAAGTGATCATCATAATCCTAAAAGTAATCATGTTTGAAAGATATCAATATTTTCAAAAAGGAGATCTATTAACAAAAATGCATCAACAATTTTCACTTTCATAAATGCATAATTAAGTATAATTCAAATAATTGAAATACGTATAACATTTTAACGGCAGTGCATAATTCAAAACATTTCACAAAATACCTTACTGTCGTCCCAAATAGGTCACCTATATACCCCATCAGCATCCTGATGGGTCCACTTAATCCCTATCGGCGTCTCAGATATGTCCACTTAATCCGTGCAAGTCCACTTATAACTCACCGGTGTATCGGATGAGTACACTTAATCCCTGCCGGCGTCCCAGATAGATCCACTTATACCTCACCGGCGAACTGGATGAGTTCACTTGCATACTTAAAGTATTTCTAAATCTCTTTAAATATTCGAAAACAACAATATCATGTACTCAACATATCACTGAAATTATTAATATGAATTTCACTGAAACCATTAATAACAGTCACCTTCAATAACATTTCAAAAATACCCAGTCAAATATTTTGGGCTCAAATTCAGAATGGTAGCAGTTCGTAAAGACATTCTAGCATAATTGCCAATCTAATATGTATAGAAAAAACTCTTATATAAATTCAAGAATACGGAATCATCACAATTTATGGGATGTCAATTCGCAAATAAATATTTCACAGACAATGCTATAATCAATTGCAAAAATATCAGTTTTTCAATAATAAGGTAGTCATTTGCACATGAAATTTACAATGTCTAAATATTAAAAAACAGTAGAAAGAAATCTCACAATTTTACTAAAAGAAGAAATATCACATTTATTTTTAGTAATTTTACAGTATCTAAAATTCTTTAACAATAGACAAGAAAAATAAATAAATTTATTTCTAAGAATTTACAGCATTTAAAAGTTCTAACATAGACAAAATATCATCATTTTATAAAATAGATTATTTTTCAAAATAATGAGGTCACTTGCGCATAAAATTTATCGCGCCTAAAATTCATGATAATAAGCAGAAGTAATTATTTCATTTCATTTTTAAAAAGAACAGACTATTTTTCAAGATAATGAAGTCACTTACCTAAAATATTTGAGAGAGAGCTTCCGATAAAAATTCGACTAGAGAGAGGAGCTCACTGCGTTTCAACTAGAGAGAGAAAGATCTCAAAAATTTTCTAGGGTGGGAGTCCTCGCCTCTCCTATTTAAATTCTTAAGACACCTTATTATTTTATCTTATGAAGTTACACCTCATACATGAGGTGTAACAATTATATTACACCTGATCGTTTAAAGCCCACGTCCACTAAAGAACGTGGCAAAGCAGCAAAAAAACTTAAATCAAAAGCGTTTGAAAGTTGTTATGGTCCCTAAGGACCATCATGCTCATATGGACCATCACTTATTAAAAGTTTCTTCTTTTTTCTTTTTTTTTTTAAAGTTTATGATTGTTACACTGTGGGAGAAGATTTTGAGGCACAATAGACCTAAGGTAAGTCGATCATCTACCTTGTAGGTCCTTAGGCATGGATTAGACATGAATCAAGCATGATAATTTGCATAAGTAGTGGTATGATTTATGGATGCATATGCATACTACTATATTGTAAATTCCAGCAATTTAGCTGGCCTTTGCATGACCAAAATGGGTATCAAATCTTCCTTGTTTTTCTTAGAAATGGGTATCAAGTCTATGATTATGTGTTTTTTTGTATCTAATGGAAAATGAAAAATGTTTATGATAAGAATTAGCAAAATTAGAGGCTAATTGATTGTCATGTTGACTGATGATGTGACTGTGTTGCAATTTCTAAGAAGGTTCTATGTTTTTGTAATCTACTTTTGACCTATCAAATGAGGTCCAATTGACCTCAACCCTCTACCATTGGAAAAATATATGTGTCTACTAAAATATTTATGTTTGAATTTTGCTCAAATTCTTTATCCATGAAGAGTTATACTTCAAAATGTGCAAGTAGGTCATTGTTAACAAATTTAGTAAAAGTACAAAACTGATGTCTCTGTGGTCACAAATTTTGATTGACCAAATGGAGTCTGTTTTCTTCAAAACCACTTCCATTTGAAAGATTTATGAGTATGCTTGAAATCACATGTTGAACACATTTCGAATTTCTTCTTAAATTGAGAGTTATACAATTATTTACAGAGATATGTTACAATAGACAGATTTCGTAAAATCCAAAACCATTACTTGGGTTGTCATGAACTTTTGAACAATTAAATGGAGTCCAAATGTTCTCAAACTGCCCTTGTTTGAAAGATACATTTATTTAATCGAATTTTGGTTTTGGAAGCACTTTAAAATGTTTCATGGATTGAAAGTTATAATGGTGCTCAGTGGGACATATCACTATCTCAATTGTACAGTAGGTTTCAGATGGGATGCCTCCTTTCTAATGAGCTTTTGAAGGACCAAATGGGGTCCAAACGCTTTCAAACCACCCCCATTTAAAAGATACATGTGTTTAGTGAAAATTCGATTTTGGAACTATTTCTGAATTTTAAATGGATCAAGCATTATGGCCCTTTATATGGCTAGATGTCACTGTCTAAAATTGCAGAGAAATATGATACTGTGATACTGAAAATATAATACTGCGATACTGAAAATATGATACTGTCATACGGTGGCACTGATTAATATATGTGATTCTATTATAACAAACTCTTAAATGTGCCATGAATGCTACGCAATGGGTCCTCCATTGGTAGTGGCTACTCTGAGTTTGTTATATTAAGACTGTTATATGTATCATGACCGCTACGCAATGGGTCCTCAATTGGTAGTCGCTACTCTGATTTTTTTATATTAAGATTGTTATATGTGCTATGACCGCTACCAATGTGTCCTCCATTGGTAGTGGCTACTATGATTATGTTATATTAAGACTGTTATATGTTCCATGACCACTACGCAATGGGTCCTCCATTGGTAGTGGCTACTCTGATTCTGTTATATTAAGACTGTTATATGTGCCCAAACCGCTACCCAATGAGTCTTATATTGGTAGTTGGAACTGTGATTCTGCTATACTGAAAACTGATGTCTGTGATATGACCATTACGCAATGGGTCCCCCATTGGTAGTTAGGTACATTGTACCTCGACTCCTATGATAGGAATGGAGTCAAGGAGTGACTGTGAATAACAGGGAGGGTCGTGCCCCCCAAATTGTTATGGGCACTACGCATTGGGGCCTCCAATGGTAGTGTAACACCCACCCGCCTGAAAGCGTAAGGAGATGGTTGTGTCTTGTAAGGCCACAACCTATCAAAAACCCCAAAGTGAGCTGGGGATTGTGTTCATGAGCGAGGACATTATGAAATGGGACCTCCATTTGTAAATGTTCTCCCTCTTGAGTCAGGGTAGAAGTCCCACGTTACAGGATTGGCTTAGCCTGATCGATGTAGCTTCTACTTCGGGAGTAAATAATTATATTTTCTGCTTGTCTGAATTAGATATTTTGTATGAGTGTCTAACTGGAACTGTGATAAGTAATGATGTAATTGCTATCTCATGAAATATTCGATGCTCTGGTATTTGAACCTTACTCTCTTTATACTGCTAGTGTTTATATTCTGATGTACGACTCCACTCTGTTATACCAGTATGATCTCTGCTGAACCGTAGGCTATGTTATTATGTATCTGCATATAGACGGGAATACAAGGTCATGATCTACTTAATGGGCTTATAGCTCACTCATCTTACGTTCATATGTGTAGAGTGATAGCACTCGACTGTGGGAGTTGAGCAGCAAAGTGCTGGCGGTAGACATTTGAAGCTTCAGACCTGTCAGGGATCCCTCTCTGCATAGTAGGTTTCAGGTGGTGAGGCCACTGTGTTATTTTGATGTGATGTACTGTAAAGTCAGGTTTGTAAGCCTTGAACTACATCGTAAAGAATCTTGGAGTTTGAATGAAATTTAATGGTTTTAATTTATTCAGTTTTAGTGCTTGATGTATGAGTTTTTATTTAATTTTCGTAGTTTGCTTTGATTTCGCATTTCTAACACGTGCTGAGCCACTTTCACTTAAGTGACATTCGCGACCTCCAATCGTGATCCCGCACTCTGTCGCCCTGAGTACAGTAGGGGTTAAAAGGGGGGGGCGGGTCGTGACATTGCTGCTCTCTTATACTCTCTCAAGATAAGCTCTTCTACTCTATTCTCTCTTGTATTTTCTCTCTCTAAATTATGTAATTTTATATCTCTCCTCACTCTTCTCTAGATTTCATATTCCTTCCCCCCTCTCTTTAGGGTTTTTCTCTCCTCTCTCTCTCTCTCATTTGATATATTTTTTTTTTGCTTTCCCACAAACTCTCTCTAAGAAAGAGGGGTTAATCTTTGGGGTCTCTAATCTTTGAGTGCGCTTGGTGGGTGGAGACCATGGGGTTGAGAGAGATAAGCTTTGGGGGAGAGAGCCATTGGGATAGAAGTGTTGAGAGGGTGAGAGAGAGAGGAGCGATACAGGAGAGGTTGGGTATGGATGTCTTTTGTGTGTTTGTTTAGAGCAGAAAAAAATGTTTTAAGGAGCAAAACCTTTGGGTTAATAGGGCTAGAGGGTTAGGATATAGGTTTTTAGATAAATTAATGCCAACCTTCAAATTGGAGAGTCTATTGGGAAAGCGAATACCAAATTAGGGTGTACAGAGATATTTTCTCTAAAATATATTTTTATCTTTAATTATAAAATTTAAAGCTTCAAAATTTGTTAGATCAAACAGATATATGAAAATTTGAAACTATTTAAAATTTACAGTTCAAAAATGTCTTACAAGATGCGCTATTTTCAAAAAAACAAAATCTATATTTTTTCTCATATCCATGCATCTTAATATCGAGATGATCAATTTGAAGATATTTGAGCATAAAAACAAGCTCTTCTAGTGAAATCTTTGAGGTGAGCTCTAATTTGATTGCTTAAAGCCTCAGCTCTATATAAACTTTTTTCCTTATCTATATACTATACAATCATACATGTACAACAAACTTAAACTTGGGAATAGGGGTGGCAATGGCCCAAGTGATCCTGCCTAGCCAGTCAGCTGGCCCTAAAATATTAGGGCTTGAATCACAAAATATGGCCTTGGGGCTAGGCCTGAGCTTGGGCGAAGACAAGGGCAACCTGGTTCTGCCCTTTTGTCTTTATTTTCTTCAATTTTTTTTTTCATTTTTCCATTTGCCTTGGCCCTGACAAGGCCATGCCCTAATAGGGCCAATGCCCCTTTGGCTCTGTCAGGTCAGGCCTGGGCCGGTATTGGGAGCAGGGCCAAGATAGGGCCCAGCCTAGCCCAGTCCGTTGCCAACTAGACAAACCAACCATATTTGGGAAAAACTCGCCTTGCACATTGGACGAGGTTGAGTAACTAAGCCGAGTCTTGTTACACCGAATGAAAACAAAGACCCCATCTTGATATAATCCATCCCATATGGAAAGAAACAAGCTACTCCACAAGGATCAAATATCTCAATGCTAATTCTTTATTAACAATTTAAATAGAAGAAAACAAGTATAGGAAAGACAAGATGTATCATTCAAATTGCAGATATAGGATCAATAGATTCAAACGTCACTGATCATCAAACAATGGAGCTTTTGATAAAGCAAGAAATATTGTACCCAATGGTACTAAAATTTTGACCATCAAAACTTCATTCCTAATCTTTTTCAGAGATTAAAGAAGAAAAACAATTGATATGAGGCTCAGACTAAGCTTCATACCTCACCAAACATAAATCCCTAACTTAATCCCTCTCCAAACCTAAAATCTAACCTGCTGTTGCGCAGCACGTGTACTAACCATGTGTTGTTGTATGTCTCTATGAAATTATAATAGTTGTGAATGTCAGGAAAAAATATGTTAAAGAGTGTTTTTATATCCTTTGGGTTTTGTAGTAGTCCCCCAACAGTTATATGCAAATTTTTGGTGCCAACAATGTACAGTTGGGTGTGTCAATTGAATTCCTCCAAATCAACATAACCCCAAGTTCAAATTGAGTCCGAAGATCTGTAGAAAATCCATACTCATACCATACAAAATGTTCCATTCTTCAAAAATTGGAAGTTGCCATGTGACGAGAAAGATGTCTATTTACACAGTTGCTTTTGGTGATTTTCTTCTATCCTTTACAAATTTCACTGGCAATTGATGTATTTCTGTAGTAAAATGAGGATTTTCTACATAGCATATGAACCCTTGGGGAAACAAAAGATCGGCCTCAGCTTTGAAGATCACCTTTACTTGGAGAGGTACACTGGTTTTTGCTCGATGTACATGGCCTTCTACGCACAGATGGAAACCATCAACCTTTAACCTTGAACTCAACCTTGAGTTCTACATATCAAGGCTTTGCACAAAGCCCAACTGCAATGAAAAGAACATATTACTACTCTACTACTGACATAAAACCATACCCAAGTAAATGCATGAATTCATGTGTAGATTTCCCAAGAAGCATCTGTCTGTAAATGTGAAACACTAGCATGCACTGCAGGCATTCATATATCAGGTATTTAATAGGGCAGTTTATGCAAGCTTTCCATGAATATGCAAGTATACATACATATGCATCACACTGGATAATTACTTTCCACAATTATTTTAGTCCACATGTCCATTCATGCAATGTGAAAGTTCAATATCAGTATCATTGTGGATCACGGATCCTTGTTGATTCTCGATAATTGTATAAAAACTTGAATGGGGTGGCTGACAATCACTACCAAAAAACTAATCAACTTGCTGAAGCAAAACGCAAACTCGGCAAGTTTCTGTGTGAAATTTAAAATGGAAAACTATCATATACATGCTAGTAAAATACACGAATATGAAAATCCCAATTCTTTTACACTCATACCCATTTTCCTTTTCTAAAAAAACATTCCTTTCCTACCCCTAACCGACCTCAAATAATTGGGATAAAGCTTGGATGATGATGACGACGATTCCTTTTCTACCCTGTCATGGAACTAACAGGTTTGTGACAATGCCTAAGGCACCCCTCAGTTTCGCCATGGCACCCACACGAGGGTAAGGGCACCACCACGGACTTAATCGGTTCATGGTAGTTTCGTCACATACCTAACAGGTCCATGATGGTGCCTGAGCCATCCTGCATCCTCTTAGAGGCCCAGGAGGGCAAGCGCACTGCCACAGACCTATTAGGTCTATAGCAGTTGTCACAAACGTAATAGGTTCGTGATAGTAAGGAACCCCACACTGGCCTAGGAGGTTGAGGGCACTGCTAGAGATGTCTTAAGTCCATGATGGTTTTTCCATGGACTTAACAGGTCCATGACAGTGCCTAAGGCAACCCACACCCTCTTGGAGTCCCAAGAACTTTTGGGCCCCACCATAGACTTGTTAAGTTCATGGCTGTGGTCTGTGACGGCGCCTAAGGCACCCTTGCCCTCATTGAGGCTAGGAGTGGCAATCGAGTTGGGTCGACCGAAACTGGGTTCATGTCCATCGGAGTCTGAGTTCAAGTCCAGCATGGACCTATCGGCTCGGGTCGGAGGTGACCCAAGTCCAGCAAAAAATATGTTAAAAGTATAAGTTATAAATTTACTAATATATAAAATGAAGTTTTTATTTTTTTTTTAATTTTCGACCTCGGTCTCGGTCTTGATCGGGTTTGGGTGGGATGTAGCTGGGTCGAGGTTGATCCGAACCAAACCCGACCAGCTGACACCCCAAATGGAGGCCCAGGAGGGTGAGGGCACAGCCATCAACCTGCTAGATCCGTTTTTTTGTGTTTTGTGTGTTTTGGGGGTGGGGGGAGCAGAAAAGGAATATCAAAGAAAAAGATGGAAATATGGGAATCAGTGTAAAAAATTTGAGATTTTGGTATTCCTATAATTTTCTGGACAAAATTGAATATATACGATAGTTTCCCTTTAAAAAATAATGTAGCAATTATGGAATTAAATCTAGCTCCCAACAGACCATGCTATAATGCTGCCAAATTAGAAGAGACAACTTGTTGGCCAAATAAACCCAATAATAATAATAATCATAATAACAGGGAAAACACAGGCACGTTTCGAGTTTGTAATTTATACAACCAGGCCACTGGATGAGTTGACTTGACTCACCAAGTTTTCGCAACTGCAAAAAGAACTTCTATTCTCTGGCAATAAAGCAAATGCATGTGTGCTTGAGCACGGTGCTAAACTATTCATGGATGATTGATAAGTGCATGTATATTTGCATATGCATGTGTCTGAACTATTCTGGCTAAAGGCTGGGCATGAACAAGTTGCCTGTGCAAGCCGGTGCAAGCACAATCTTTCCACTATCCAAATAAACATCAGAAAACAGCCTTTCAAATATTACCCAAAAATATCAGCAGTGGCGAACTCTACAAACCTTTCTCAGAAATAGAATGAGGATATTATCTGCGGCCCATTCCAATGGCATGTCAAAGTAATAAGTTCCCTCCATAATTTTCACCAGCAGATGCCTACACAGATTCAAAGTGAAAAGCAGTCTTACCAAGAAATAGAGAGACAAGATAACCATCTATAAACAACAAACTTGTTTGAGAACATGGAGAAAAATAAAGGAAAAGGACAAGCCCTGTTTGAAAAAGGATCCACAAGCGTGCAACTGGCTCTATCCTCAAGTCAATAACACGCACAAGATAATTTATGACCAAATAAATTTCTTTAAAGAATAGAGCCATAAAATAATCCGTACAAACTGAGGAGAGCTCAAGGAAAGGAATGGATGTAGGATATTAGCTCCAAGAAAATTTGATCAATATTTGAGCCACAGTGCAGATTTAAGTAACAAAGTTTCTTCCATAGCCTAAGCTTCACTGCATTAATATAAAATTTTCTATAAGAAAGAATCACAGCAACAACTAGGAAAAAATACATATTAGGAAAATCATGTACCAGAAAGATATTCTTAATAACCCTCATTCAATTTCGATCGTTCTAATGTGGGAAATGATTTTTGAGGAGGAATCAAAAGTCTTATACAAAATTTCTCGAGTGTTCATGAAAACTCTCGAATAATTTTCCTGAAATCCTGAAACCAATGATTTCTCCTGCTTTGGCAATTCAGTATTTAATTTGTTTTCTGACAGTAATACTGTGTTATATAGGACATTGTGTAAGTGAAATTTGAAACGGACATTCCCCGAGGGTAATGAAGAATTTTAAGAGGTAGGGAAGTGCACCACTAAAGTAACCACAAAATGTTGGTAAGCTAGTCTTACACCATACGGGACACATGATACTTGCTAGTCAATGTTATAAATACTACCAAACTTACAGCTGGTCCAAGGTTGCACTGAGAACTGGACACTGCTGTGCTCTAGGTCACCCCTATTCGCAACAGCATTCCCTCACAAATTATATGCAACAGTGTCATTTGAAGGCATCTAAGATAATTAGAAGTGAGTCAAAGCATGGCCCACTTAACCTTGAGAACTTCAGTCAATCACATTACCATCACAATTTACATTCGACCAAAATACTATGGTCCTTCTATGAGAAAATGATTGGCCAAGAGTGGCATAGTTTGGGCACTATTAGCAATCCCCAGTCACTTGAGAATGGCATCCCCTAAGCTAGCTTCTCCCCCAAAATCACATAGAATGAAAAACTTACCTGATTCATGACTATTTCAATAACATGGTAAGTAAGGAGACAATGACGAATATTTGAGGAGATGATGGCTATACTCTTTGGCTCGCCCATAAGGGCAGCAGCAAGCTAAGAAGTCCAATAGTTTTATGTTGTGATCAACTGGGACTTTCTCAGCATGAAAAGGTATGCTAGGCTGGAGATCTAAGTAAGGAAATTTGTGTTCGTCATCCAACTCGCCACTGGTGGGTTTTCTCTCTCACTAGAGATAGCCAAGCACAAAAGGAGGAATAGTCCCTATTTTGTTATATGCCACCCCTATGATCATCATTACAATAGAGGAACAAGTCTCAGCAGCCCAAAGACTATTTGGAGCCAATGAAGTTAAGCCTCTTCCATGGACCATTCTGATGGTATGAACCTTGGGTAGATAAATCATAAGAATGCCTTAACCAAGGAAAACAGTAAATCTGTCACAAGAGGATTGAAGCCTCTTCAGAAATTTCAGCAAAATTGTCCTTCAAACCTCCGCAAGGCATTCAATGTGTGTTCAGATCTTCTATGATTTATAGGTTTGAGTGGGAATTAGATCTAGAGACAGGTTAGAGAGACCAACTCTGATTGGGACTCGGCATAGCCGAAATTGAGTCAGAGAATTAGCCAAGCCTTCATGGAGAATAGTGAAAGAAGTCGATTCGAGTGAGTTCGGAATCAACTTGCTGCATTTTAGAAATATTTTCAATCTAGGCCATAAGCCCACTATCCTTTACGGAGATTCTTAAAATTTTACCAATTTGAAAACTAATGTTAGATGAATGGCCCTCAAATTTATTCTAAGAGTGGAATTTGACCTGCTTTTTCTGTTGTTATTGGCCTCTCTGACCAGATCAACTTTTCACGACATTCTCTTTGCCAAAAGCTGAGAGCCAAAGACAATTTAATATTTTTCGGCATGATTTGATGCATAAGGTTCAGAATAATCTGTTTCCCAGATGGGATCTCTGATAAAATCTTCTCAATATAAAGGTAAAGGAAACCCCTCTCATTGCCATTTCTAAATAAGGTTTACAAACAATGGTAGCACTTGCATCTCCCACAATTTCCTAACATCTTTGCAACCATCATATGTCAACAAGGGATGGTTGAGGCGTCTCAGTCCTCGGTTTAAATTTTTGATGGACTTTTCACATGGTTGAATGGCAGTCCCAAAGTGTCCTTTGTTGACATCTGACACTTGGGGAGGTGATAGGTAACTGTAGAAAATACAAGTGTTAGCACAGAGTACTTTCCTTTTTAAAATAGATATTACTTAACAACCAGCAGATAAATGGAAATTTACATGCTGCTAACCTCTAGCTCTGTATAGTAAGAAGAAAAGTGCAACTTCTAAGACACCTATAAACAGATAAAAAAGTCAAATAGCGAAAATCAAATTGAAATATACAAAAAAAGAGAAATTTGCAGGAATATAGGTAGCATACCTGCAGAAAAGGAAGGACTCTGTTGTATACTTCTGTGAGAAAACTCGACTTTCCAAAAAACCTATGTCAATATTCAAGACATCGAGTTGAGGATCTGTAACATGTACTGAATATACTATAAAAATACAGACCATTAAAAGGATCCTCAAGACATCGAGTTGAGGATCTGTAAGCTGTACTGAATATACTATGAAAATAAAGACCATTAAATAGATCCCAATTCCCAAGTACTACAGACAAAAAAATAAGATTGTAATGTTACACAGATTGAAATAGAACAGCAAATTTGTCAGGACGAGAACTGGCCTATACCACAACTGGCTTTGATGAAAAACCCAGAGAACCAAGTCGTTAACTAGAATAGCTTGACTGCTTCAACTAGTTGATTACTTGGACCAGTGGAAGGAGTGTTTTAGACCAGACTTCTCACTCTTGGAGTCATGGTTGGCATGTTCTTTACAACTCTAGTATCTCCATGAAAAGGGTTCAAAAGGTATCAGATCTAACACCCAATATGAAAGTTACTTTACAGAAAGAGTTTTCTTTCTTTTAGTTTTCATTTCTTATTGAATTAAAAAATTTACAACTATTCATGTGGTCTAATAAGGGTGAGGACCTTAAACTTTCCCTTAACCCGTCCGAAGCTTGTGTAAAGGAGGTGATTTACATTAGGTAGGCAGCCAACGTAAAACATTGCCAAATCTTATCATGAATCCTAAACCTATTCTTATTGAGGTTATGGGCCTTGAAAGAGAAGAATGGAGGAATAAGATTCATGTAGCCAACCCCAAATAATTGGAATAAGGCTTGGATGATGATGATGATAATGAACTACTCATGTGGTAGCATCTTGTGGTTGTGGCAAAGTTTAGGTCATGACTGGAGAGCATCTAAGATACATTTGTTTAGTATGCCACCAACATGAAGGCAGTAGGAAGATTTTTACCTCCAATATTAACCGACTCCAAAGGCAAGGGCGATCTGGAAGAATTTTTTATTCTCAAGTTTCTCTAATTATGCTATTTCATATTTGTTTCTTTATGGACAGTTTGTCATATGAGTAACAGAGAGATCGCTTGACAAGGCTGAGGTTGCAGAAGAAAGTGGGAAGTAGCATTATAGCTGTGCCCATAGATCATGCAGTTTAGAGGCTCCAGGCACAATGATGACATGGGAGGCAGATATGATATCAAAAGGTAAATGATGCTGACCTTCTCTAGGACAGTGGAGGTCTATTCCTTCCACTGCTGTGCAACCTATGATAAGTTAGTCTGAGGAAAAGACCCAAAAAGTGAAATCACAAAAGCTATAAATTAGCTACCCCTTACGAAAAATCCCGGAAGCCATTTTGATCTTTCTACACATCCTATATTACTGCACACTTGTTCACTCTTATAGAAGGATGTTGCCCCTCCCTTTGAAAAGGTAAACAACTCGATTGCATCCAAAAAACTAAGCTAAGAATAGTCTAGAGAGGTGAGCATCTCAATTATAATGCATCTCTGTTCATGCATAAATTTGCAAATTCTAGGCTGGTTCCAGGACTAGTCGCCCCAAAACACCAAATTCTGGGCTGTACCAGGAGAAACCTGGACTTACGAGAGAGAGAGAGAGAGAGAGAGAGAGAGAGAGAGAGAGAGAGAGAGAGAGAGAGAGAGTAGGAAGGGGCATTGTTAAGAGAGCAAGAGAAATGACTCATGGGCATACAAGGAAATCCACAGGGATGACAATCAGGAATGAAATAGACTCTCAAGTTCCCAAAGAAACACCTGTGACATAGGATTGACTGGTAGAGAGGGAAGAAATTAAAATAGATAAAATTTAGAGTGGGGGATTTGGGGGCTTCAGTTTCAAATTAACTACAGGCATATTGTAAACTGGTAAACAGCTTACTGATGCCATCCCCAATTGCATTTTGGAGTAGAAATGTAGTTACTAGTTTGTTTATGAGATTTATATTTAAGGACTCAAGTAATATGATAGACTTCACAGGGATTTGTATTACAAAATATGAGTAAACCAACTTGGCTACAATGACGTGAAGTTTATGTGTGCGTGTGTGTGTGTCGATGTATACATCTATCCATCCATATGTACATACATTTCTGCATTATGAAGATACATTTATATGTGCATTATAAATTAAAAAACATGTACATGCAAGCATGCATGACATACATAGTTGCAAGCATTGCATGCATGCATGCATATATTGTGTTAATGCATAGCAACATACATATCTGGGTGTGTACATATATAATAGAGATTTCCGGATTCCCTTTAATCAGAAATTGATCAAGCCAAGTGCAAACCAACTAATTTGACCAGGCCAACACCTCATTAGATTATGGCAGTTTATGATAAACCCTGATTTAAGACTCATGGTCCCCAAACCATGATATTTACCGTAGAATTCCATAACACAGTCATACATGAGGTAACTATTCTTGAAGCATGTATCTGTACGATGAGAACTATCAATGTTCCAGGAAAAATTACAGGAATCCAAAACTCATATCCAGCAAAGAAATGAGGCACATGATGGGCTAGTAGATGCTGCATAATATGAACTAAAACAAAGCAAGAGAACAGTAACCTTGCATGTGCTGATCAGTATAAATGCAAAATCAATCTTATAACGAGATGTAGCATTAAGGGAAGAAAGACAACATGTTCAAAATTCGGACCTTTTCAGAAGCCGAAAGCAAATAAATATCTCCTCCATGTCTGATTTAATTTTTAGCTCAATGTACTGTGTAAGAAGCTCACAACAACTTGATAGAGCCTTATCCCATTCATTATTCCCAGCATCAAGATCTAGAGCTTGGGCCGATAAGAGACGTTGCAGAGTATTGGACAGCAGGCCAGGTTCGCCAAACATGCTGTAATATTCTGCCAAAAGATTTAATATTAAGAAGTTGCTATGCTTAAACTTCGAAATCCAAGACGGAGGATTCCCTTTCCACATATGTATATTAACAACACTACCCATCCTTCCCCTAGAGCTTTCAGTAGTGTCTGACTTGAATATTTCACCAGGGCAAACATTCTCGCAAACTAAAATAGAATCACCAGATTTTTGAAAATGCACAGGAAGTGAATCAAGAATATCATGGTGTAAATTATCGGGCAAATCTCGTATAACTGATCTGGCGACTTTACGTGTAGATGCAGGCATCACATCTGCCATGTTCCCCTTCATGATGGTAGCATGCATATTTATGTCTCCAGTGGGAGAAATGGAGGCTGCTTCGATCCTCTCAAGGTTTTCTATTTCTACCTATCAAAATAGATCATCCATGATCAGCATGTACGTCGAAACAGCCAGCACAAGCATGCATGAATCACAAAGCGAAAGATGACTAACAGATGAAAATTATTATATGATGGAAAGAACTGGAAATGGTAAAAAAACAGATCAGTACTCTAGAGTAATAAGTACTACAGGGTAATTATGTAAGGTGTTCAAACAAATTTTCAAAGAAAATGATGTTGACCTAATTAAACAGAAACTACAACAGACAACTTGGGTGCGGTAAACATATGCTGCTAGGCAGAGTAAAAATGGTATAAAGCTTTATTCAATTGAAAGATGGAATTTCATAACAAACATTATGATAGAAATTTGTTGAGGACTCCCTAAGAGTCCTCTATATGTTAAACATTATGCTAGAAATTTGTTGGAACTCCAGTTTGTGAGATCCTATGCCTATGCAACCCTCTCTAAAAGCTTATATAAATTTAAAGAAAGATGAATGCGGAATTCTAAAAGATGAAGGTGCACATCAGTAATTTGTGGGAGCCCTAAACTTTTTCTAGTATCCGTAGACCAAACATCTCATATCCATTGAGAATATTTTGTCCATTCAAGAAAACTCATTTGTTACCCATAGTGACATGAAGAAGAGGACATCAAGAACGTTCTGGTATGGCACAAAGTACAAGAAAGGTAGGGCACCAGGTTATACATAGTCCATTTGCAGAAATTCAAAGGAAACAAAAAATAGGCCCCTTTGGCAAAAGCGACCACCCTGCCTGCCTAGGCATAGTTCAAAATAATCTAGGGAAAATTAAAGAAGAGAAAAAGGAGGGAAAAGTAAAAGTAAGAGATTAGAAAATAGTAAAAGTGGGAAAGAGAAAGAAGAAGAAAGAGAAAAAGAGAGTGAGAGGCATGAGGAAGAGAGACAGAGAGAGAGAGACAGAGAGGAGAGTGGTGTGATGGTCTAGAATGACCAGCATGGAACTCCTTTTATATTAATAAAAGTAACCAATTACATTACTGTATAATGTATAAAAAATTAATAATTAAAATAAAGGAAAAGATTTTTAAAGAATATTTAAAGTGAAATACAATAAATGCATGAAATGACACAAAACATTACAAAATTCAAGAAAAGAGTTCTTATTATAAATTACAGATTTAAAACAAAAATGAAGAGAAAAACACAATATATGAAATATCCCATCAATACAATACACTTTAGAATAATATCAAATTAACACAATAAATAGGAAAGGCTTTAGGACCAGATGGCAATAAGTTTATAAATTTACAAATCTATGAATCAATGCAATAAGATAAGTATTGACTGCCAGTAATTTACCAAAGACAACTATGCAATCATACAACTGCGCCTTGGCCGTCCCCATGCCAGTCATGCCAGTCCCAAGGCCGAGTAAAGGAGGATAGTTGTGTTAGGTAGGCAGCCAGCGTAAAATTTTGCCACATCTTTTCAAGAATCCTGAATCTATGTTATATGTTCATGCTAGGGCGTTCCCCATAAGCGATCCTTTCGTGGCCTAAACAAAGGACAATGCTATGGAAGGCTACGGTATCAGCCACCCTGTGGTCCATCTGGTTTCAGAATTTTCACAGGCGAAAGTATTTCACCAGAGTGTCTCAAGGAAAAAATTGTCACTATGGTCATCTTTTAGATCAAGAACCACAAAAGTAGACAATTTGAAGGAGTGGATGGAGACCCCAATACTTAGGGATCGAGATCCCTTGATGGGATGAAGCGAGTACCGCTCGAGCTCCTGCTCCACCACCATTTGGATAATAGTGTAGTATTGGAGTCTCTTATACTCAAGATTCCCAAGCCACCCGTGACTTTCAGCCTGCACACCTTCTCCCAAGCAACTAGATGATATTTGTTGGTTGTGCCACCCCCCGACCAAAGGAAATTTCTCATTAGTTGCTCTAGTCGGACCACGATTGAGGCCGGGATGTGAAATTGGGGCATTTGTGAAATGGGAACATTCGATAAGGTTGCCTTAATGAGTGTCACTCTCCCAATTGAAGAGAGATAACGACCCTTCTAACTAGCAAATCTGCGGTCGAACTTGTCAATGATATGCCCCCATAGGTTTTTTTTGGGTTTTCCTAAGCATAGAGATAGGCCAAGGTAGGAGGTAGGCAAAGACTCTACCCCGCGCAAGATTATGCAAACTGAGCAGTGTGGTGGCTGTTCATAGCCACCCCCATCATCTTGGTTTTGTTCAAGTTCACTTTGAATCCCGTAGCTAGCTGGAAGGCTTTGAGAAACAAGGAAAGGGGTTGGACTTGCTGCTCAGAAGCATCACAAAATACAAGAGTGTCGTCGGCATATTGGAGGTGGGAGATAATGAGGCTCCCATTGCCAACTTTGAATCCATCCAACAGTCTATGGTTATACATTCTTTTCAGGGACCCGCTGAAAACTTTGGCGGTTATGGCAAAGAGGAAAGGTGAGAGGGGGTCTTCTTGTCAGAGACCTCTAGAAGATGAAAAAAAAAACCTTAGGGGGTCCATTGATCAAAATTGAGAATTGGGCAATAGAAATACAATTCCTCATCTATGACCTACATTTTCAACCAAAGCCCACTCGCTTAAGAATTACGTCCGATACGTACCAATCAATATGATCATACGCTTTCTCCAAATCTAGTTTTATAACCAGTCCCTGCACCCTTGCGACATGACGAGAGTGGATGCATTCATGGGCAATGGGAGCCCCGTCAAGCATTTGCCGGTCTTTGACAAAAGCACATTGGTTTTGTGAGATGACAAAACCCCTTACCTCCCTCATTCTAGTAGCCAGAACCTTATATAAGCTATTTATGAGGCTATTGGGTCTAAAATCTTTGATTTCCTCGGCGCCCTCGATTTTTGGTATGCGTGCAATAAAATTTGCATTCATAGCGTTGTGCACGATGCCCCACTCGTGAAATTCATGGAAGAAAGCGATGAAGTCAGGGTGCATGGTCTCCAAAAGTGCTTGAACATGGCTATTGGGAAGCCATCAGGTCCCGAGGCTCTATATTGGCCCAAGTCTGAGATGACCCTCACAATTTCCGCTTCAAAGAAGAGGCGTTCTAGCGAAGAGGCTCTATCTATGGGGATGGTTTTGAAGGAAAGATCAGACATTCTTGGTTTGGGTATGTTGCTGGCTACAAATGGTTGACGTATTCGAAGATGGTTGCTTCCACCTGGTGAGGCTCCATAATGGTCTGGTTGCCCGATTTGATTTGTGAGATGACATTATCTCTCCTTCTACAATTTGCAATTCTGTGGAAAAATGATGTATTTTGATCCCTTAGTTTCAACCATCGGACCCTTGAGCCTACAATTTGCAATTCTGTGGAAAAATGATGTATTTTGATCCCTTAGTTTCAACCATCGGACCCTTGAGCATTGGCACCAATAAAGTTCTTTAGAGCATTGGAGGATGTTGTTCTTTTGAGTATGAAAATTTCCTGGTAACTTCGACTCCAAGATTTGAGAGAATGGCGCAACCTTTAAAGCTTGCGCTGCAGCTTAAAGCCAGCCTATCCAATGGCTGAAGAAGCAAAATATGTCCACCATGATTGAAATAGACCATGAAACTCGGCTTCTTCCAGCCAGGCAAGTTCGAAGAGGAGTGGTTTTGGGCCTCGGAATGCGATTTCAGTATCAAAGAGGATGGGTTTGTGGTCAGAGGTGGGTTTAAGCAAGGTAGAGGAATGGGATCTTGGGAAAGTAGCATCCCAGGAGGTGCAAATTAAGAAATGGTCCAATTTAGATACAGAGGGATTGGAAGAGTGATTGGACCATGTGTAGCAGGCTCCTTCCAAGGGAATATCGATTAAATATTTCTGGTGATGAAGTCGGAGAACTGTGTCATCGAGGTGGTTGCCCTTGAGGAGGTGTTGCGTTCATAGGATCAGCTAGTGACATTAAAGTCGCCTCCCAAGCACCAACATTTCGGCGACATAGTAGCGATAGTATCCAGTTCTGCCCAAAACTGTGGTTTGAGGCTCTCTAAGTTAGGACCATAAATTGATGAGAATTTGCAAGGTTTGCCATCATATACTCTGCTGATGCCAATGGTTACGGAGAAATTGGCCACAAAGGACGAAGAAAGACTCCAAAGGGTGGGGTCCTAAATGACCTAAATTCCGCCCGAGGCTCCTAAGGCTTCTAGGGTGCACCATTAGCATGGTCTTGTGCCCCACACCTTGCGAACATCTAGGAGGGAGTGGGATGGTTTCTTGGTCTCAGTGAGTGGCAGGATGGTTGGGTTCCATTGTATGGTGAGGTCTCTAATTGAGGTGAATTTCATGGGTCCACCGAGACCCCTAATATTCCAGATTATGATTTTCATCTGGGAAGCAATAGGGTGTGGGACCTCCTAGTGGCTCTCCTTGAGGAGTTGGTGGGCTGAGCCGAGGAGGGAGGGGGATGATGCTGCCTCGGGGATTTTTCCTTATTGTAGCAAATCCTTGAGTTAAGGTTAGCCAATTCTCTGGTGCCCTTCTTTCCCTTGGGTCTTGGGCTACAAGATCTGGCGGTGGAGTGTTTGGAAGACCCAGCCTGCTGCTTGGGGAGGTTTTCAAAGCCAATGACCTTGAGAACCTTCTTGTTGTCTCCTTGGGCACAATTCAAATTGTTGATGAAATTGGCATCCACAGAAGGGGGGGAAGAGGGGTTGGTCTCTGAAGAAGATGAAATTTTGGGGAAAGGGGAGGGTGGGTGAGAATGGTAAGAAGCTGTGGGCAAAGGGCCAGTCGCTAGAGCCTCTGAGGAGGATTGGAAGGAGAGGTGGTCAAGGGTTGAATCTCAGAGGGTGATGAAGATGTCAAGGAGAAGGTGGGGAGGGGGGCAGAAAAAGTGTTGGTGGTGCTAGGAAGGGGAGAACATGGGTTGGTGGAGGGTGACAAGAGAATTGGGCCGAGGGGAGAATGAGAGAGGATGAGGGTAAGAAAAACACAAGGTGTGATGGTGGAGAGGAGAATGGAGATGATGACGCTGGGGCGAAACAGAGATGGGGACAGGGAAAAATGGAGGGGCACCGCATTGGATTGAGAAGCCAGTAAGATTTAGGGCAGGGTAGAAAGCACTGAGAATGAGAAGAGGGGGGCTGGTTAGGGTTGGAGAGGAGTGGTGGGTTGTGAGGGTGGCCAATCATGAGGAGAGGGGTGGAAACGTGGTGAGTTTTGGTGATTCTTGGGGGGGAGGAATGCATAGGCCTGCGAGATGAAGGAAAGGCTATCGGGATTCACATAAGTGGCAGGGGTGCCGGAGGCCCCTAGCCAGCCGGGGGGGTAAGTGCAAGATCTCTGATTGGAGTGTTTCGGGGTCAGAGCCAATAAGGTAGAAGATGAAGGAGATGGTGTTGGGTGAGGGGAGGACAGGGATGATGGAGAAGAGGGTCCAGCGTGCCTAATGAGAAGGGTGTCATCGCCGTTGAGTTGGATGAGGGAAGGAATAGCTTGAGTTGGGTTTCGGGTAAGGGGATAAGGTCTGCAACATTTCCAAAGGCTCGTGCAAGAAGGTGTTGACAGGTGGATTGCATGCTGCCAGGAGGTCGGCTGGAAGGGACAAAACATGGCACATGCATGCCCTAGGAGGGAGCAAAGGTGAAGACAGCTGGCGACCTTTTGCATTGAGTATCTGAGATGGGGCAGAGAGATGACAGATGTATTTGGGCTTCGGTTGGGGCTGAGTGACTGGGGTAGAGCAATAGGACTGACATCAACATGAGATTGGTTTGGACCTCTAGTTGCGATTAGATCTGTTATTATACGGTGATCACCCTGGAAGGCTAGTCTGAAGGAATGGAGGGGATGAGATGGGTTGCCAGGAGCCGCAACTTTAGCAAGGGAAGGGTTGTGATCCGCACTATCATGACATCAACAGTAGGGGCTTCTCGATCTGTGTTTTCTGCGAACCACTTGCATTCACCTTCCTCTAATGGATTCTAGGGTTTTTAGAGGCAGGAACAGCGGAAGCCATCTCCAAGAAACTTTTAACTTGATAATTGAGGCTTGCAGCGGAGATAAACAAGTGGACCACGATGGAATTGGAATCAAAGACTTCTACTAGGAGTCTGATGCAACCCCGGGGGAGCTGGTCCAGGGATTGCCAGTAGATGAGGACTGTGGACCCTAGGCGATCTCCAAGGGCATTGAAGGTTGTCGGGTGCCAGAGATGTAATGGGATGTGGGAGAAAATAGCCCAAATATGGTGTTTCTTGGAAGCACTGAGATCAGGAGACCAGGCTATGAGGGAAAGGGAAGCTCCCTTGAATCGAGGGGTGGTAGATTGAAGAGCCCTTTGGGTGGTAGATTCTGAAGGGAAGGAAAAAGGAATGGAGCTATCGAAGAGCTTGCGACACCCCAGATTAGATTCTTTCCAGAAATCTTGTCCCCAACATTCTATACCTTGGATATCATCTCTTCTAGGGAAGAAGCGACCCGCCAAGAATGAGGCAAGGTTTTTGTGGAGTTTCTAGATTTGAGGGAAGTCAATTGGTAAAAATTTCTGGGGTCGAGTACCAGGTTGTGGCGAGGGGATTCCAGGGGATGACTGAAATAGAGAGGAAGTGGGAGGAGTTGGTGTACGGGCGGATGGGCAATGCAAAGAGATATGATGAAGCAGCGGCTGATGGAAAGAAGAGGGTTTTATAAGGTGAGTATAACTGGAACAAAGAGGTGGGAGAGGCGGGGCTGGAAGGGAAAGAGGGTTGCTGGCTGGTTTTGATGCGGTGGGGAGGGTGACGGAATGAATAGGGGGATGGAGGTGGGGAGGAAGACGGGAAGCATGGGGGGTAGCCACTAGGCGAGGAGGGCGAGGGGGACAAGACATTTTTTCGAAGATGCTCTTGTTTGTTCAATCCAGCCCCATTCCAAACCGGACAGGACTAATCTCTTCAAAAGACAATACTAAATGAAAAGGCATCAAGGCCAAGCAAATGTGGGTCTTAATGGTTTAAGGGTGAGGCTGTTTGTAGAGTATGTTCTAATGCAGATGCATGCTGTGGGTAGGAGCTGTCCCAAATTTGCAGTTAGGAGCATCCAAATTATATTTTACTAAGTTCGTGAATGTTATCAAGTTATCAAAATATGCAGAACTTCAATTATATATCATAATATCCAAGCCAAGAATCATGACCCGCAACTCTCTTACAGTAATAGCACTGAAAGCATGACTATCAACTGACATAAGATAAATATCTAATATCTCATGCCCTAATTTGGTGATACAAAGAAGTACAAATCATAATCCATATTCTTTCTGTTGCTACTCCTACTACGGACTAACTGTACAATATAAGAGTCTGATGAAATAGAACATCCAAATTCATTAGTCACCTTGACACATTTGACAGGGAAAAGTTCACAGAGATAATATGATATAAAGCAAAAGCAATATGACTATGCAATAAAACAAATTACTCACTTTATGTTTAGCAGGAAGAGTAACATGGTCAGTGACAGGAGAACCTATTGAATGCTTGACCGAAATTTTAAATTGTGATGTTGAATCTGAGAGATCACTATGACAATGACGCATTGCTTTGGAAGGACCATCAGGTAGAGATTTTGAGCAACTTGCAGATGGGTTCTCCTTTATTGCTTCTGGAATCGATTTTACAGGGGGGACATCGTTTCTTATGTATTTACAATTTTCCATCAAGTCAGTAAGTTTGCCTTTATACATTTGATTAATCTCAAAATGGATGTCATGTGGCAGACTCTCCAGGACTTCTAAATCAAGCTGAGACATTGGTACTAGTGGGGAGACCATCTCTTTACATTTCCCTTTTTCTGAGGAACTCATCACCTTTGTGCTTGCTTGTGCAAAGCTTTGAGCAAACTGTGTTTCATGCTGAACTGAACTGGAACTCCCATAACCATCAACAGACAATGCCCCTGTTGCAAGACAGTAAACTTTCAGTACAAGGGAATATTCAGAACTCAACAACAGACACCCGTAAAACTTTTACTGCTTCAATTCGAGCAACAAAAACCTTATGCTCAAAGGTAACTCAAGAAAATTGAATACCTTCAAATAAAATTTTACCTTTAGATACATTATCATTGGCAGAATGAACTATATTACATGATTCTTTGTTAGTTTCTGAGGCTGAAGCAAGCCATGCTCTCAAACCATTTCTTTCACTACCTTGAGCATAAGACCACAAAATTATCAGAGTAAATTTCTTGGAGGACAGTTTTAATGGCTGAATTGGAGACAACAGATGTTAAGTTCGCTGCTGTCAATGTTGAACCAAAATACACCACGCACGCACATACACACACACACATACACAGAGGGAGGTCAATTGCCCAATCTGTGAAATTTGTCCATGGCGCAAACCACACACACACACATACACACGAGGGAGGTCAATTGCCCAATCTGTGAAATTTGTCCATGGCGCAAACCACGCAGAGCTGCTGCTGCTGCTGCCCCTGCCCCCACCCCTTCACTTGGCCCACAGACACACAAACACACGCAAAAGTGTGGAAGTAAAAAAACCCAGACATCCTTTTGGATCTTTATATGCAACACCTTAAACAATTTGAATACGAGTGAAGCAAAACCCAGATTAATTAATAAGCTAAGCCCACCAGAACATGATTTTCACCAACCCAGAGCCATGCCAATATTGTAATTGGAGACCATGCGCACGATTTAATTCTCAAACACTTTCGAGACTAAAAAAGAAAAAAAAATTGATTATGACCTTGTTGCATGAACTCTGCTGTTTCCAGCCTTGACACCATCAAGCCTAAACCCCTTACTTCTCTTACATCTGTAACATGAGCATCCAGATAGTCGAAAACACGGTAGAGTGAAGAAAACAATATAGCTACTTAAAAAACAGATCATGATAAATATTAGCAGATTCAAGTAGTCTCATGGGCTATAATAAGTAAAAATTAGAGTAAAGATTCTAGTTCACACGAAGAAACTTCTTTTTAAAAAAATTCTACTCCACACACAAGGGTGAAACGAAAACACTGAATGCAAGAAAATAGATGGAAAATGATTTTCGTTTAAAATTGCAGTATTTTTAAATGTTGAAAAAAAAGGATATCCTTTGGAAAATGGAACAATATAAATGAGCTTACATGACTGCATGAGCTTATAAGAACAGTTCACTAGCATCATTTCATTCCCATGCAACATCTTAATAATTCAACAAATAACAAGAGAATACACTAAATCACACTCTTAGAAAAGTGAGCCACCATGGAAAATGAAAATTACACAATCCAACAGACCCTTCCTAAATACCAGATAAGCAGTCAAAAAGTAAGACTTAATATGGACACCCACAAACATGGTCACCTAAGGTTATGAAGACATTCCCTGGTTTATCAACAAACTTTACCTTTGATTTTTGTTGTCATAAGAGTTCTTATTGGCAAGGGGGATTGGAGTTTATTTTATCTTTTTTCTATTATTCTACAAGTCAAGGTTGTCTGGGTTTTTGTTTGAGTTAATCATTGTACCCTACCTACTTCTTCAGTCTCCCTAACTTCGGGATGTATGGAATCAAAGAAGTTGTAGATTGTAGTGCTTTTTTAATATTCTTCAATTAGTTAGAGACCCTATAGATGGCACAACCATTGTTATTGGTTCCAAAAATTGCCGATCATTTCTTCATAATTCTGATTGTCAAATGGCATGTTTGAAAATGCGGAAAATCTTAAGGCCCTAGTTAATTGATTGGTCGAATTAGAGAGAGACAAGGTTGTGGTCTGAGGTGGATGCAGGAAGACACGCTACTTAGGAGCTACAGAATCAGGTGAACAATAAGTAGATCACTAAATTTCCTACTCCACGAGGTATCAATTGATGCAGGAAGGAGGAAGAACAAAACCAGAAAAAAGAAAAATAATGAATGGGGTGAGAGGATGTGCCTTCTATCTGGGTCTGCAGGGGACTCCAGCCCAAAGATTGAGAATTTGATCCTCTCTAGGTTTGCAAGAGACTCTAACCCCAGAAACACCTTTCATAAGACCCAAAAACTAAATTATTTCTTCTTTATACTTTTCTTGTCCGACACTTATACAAGAATAAAAAGCCTCAAAACCAAACTTGCTCCTTAGTTTCTTCAAACAAAGACATGTTTCATGTACGGCGAGTTGCGCCAAAGCTTTATATAGGGTTTTCTTGAGTTTGAGTCGAATTTGGACTTATGCCTCCCATAGGAGCTCTGTCAGAGAGAGGCCTCTAAATCTTATCTATCAATCCCAGTACTCACCATCATGATCAAGCAGGGTATCACTCTGGTATCCTTGTTGCATTATTGCATACTCTTTCAAAACTGTGATCCATAACATGATTCCATACTTTCCCAATTCTACTTAGATTCAAGGAATCTTTCTAAAAAATTTGGTTTTTTGAAAAGCAATTCATTTTCTAGAAAGAATTGCAACCACCTTTTAAAATCTTGAAAGAACCATGAAAGATCTTGAAAATACATAGGGCAAGCTTTCTATGCTTCCCCTGCAACATAAAACTTACATACTTCCCCTTATCCAATCGTTCATTTTCAATGGAGGGCTAAGATTGCCCCAATCATAATGTCACGTCTTTACACTATTTTATTTTTAATTTTTACTATTTTGACACCAAATTTTGTACGTCCAATCCTCTATTAATCTCGCACTAGCGAAAAATATTAAAAAAAATATTTCCAATAAAATAAAATGACCAAAATACCCCTGAAAATTTCAAGGGATATTTTGGTCATTATATTTTATCGAAAAAGTATTTTTTATATTTTTTATAGGTGCGCCCCAATGAGAAGATGGCATGCACCAAATTTCATATTCATAAAATTTTTATAAAACAAACTTACCAAATTTCATAGTCATACAATTTTTATAAAAAAAACTAAAAATAATATACTTTGAGACATCGGATCTAAAGATCAAACAGTGAGTGGCTCTCTTGATCAAAATTGGACGGCTGGATGGTAGGGGAAGCATAGATCTTCTATGCTGTAGGGGAAGTATAGAAACCTTTCCCAAATATATATTAAGTGTTCCCCAAGCAATCCAATATACATATGGACATATGGTACATATATCAAGCGATTCCCAAGCTCGCTTCCTAAACAACGCTACTGGGTGCTTCCAAGGTAGGGAGGAAGTTTTAGCCAAGTATAGATCCAAGACTTCTGGTCCCAACAACCATGCTCCAAGATCTCTCTCTCTCTCTCTCTCTCTCTCATCCCTAAAATCTTTAAAACTCTTTTTCATCTGTTATACAAATCTAATGAAACGCTACCTAAAAAAACGACTCCATCTCTGCTTAAATATCTCTTATCTTGACTCCAAATAATAGACTAGTGTGAATAAAAACAGGACCGAACGAAAAAAGAAATTAACAGAAATTTAGAAAGGCCTTTTATATGCTAATTAAGCCTACCACAACTAAGAACTATAAATAATGAGTGTTCCACTTATCCAAAAGAAGAAAACCTTTTTTCTTTTTTTAAAAAAAAAAAAAGGAAAAAACTCTAGACAGAAAATCAAATAGCATTGGAGGATGATATTGATGAATTAAAAATGCAACAAAAAATATTAAGTTTTAACTAAATAGTTCAAATTTACTTTTCTAATATCTCATGAGAGCATCACGCAAAGAAAACCCATTAGCAAGTTTAATAATCATTTCCATGATTGATTTGGACACTTCTATGATTTTTCTCCACCATTAGACAACAATAAAACTCATTAGAAACACCTTTTCATGCTAAATTTACAGATTTAAATGCACCAAAACTTAAATCATAAGCATCGATATCTAAAAATATAATATCCATGAATCCCATGAAATTTTTTCTCTTTATAACTAAATATCCTTGCTGATACTTGCACTAATTTATTTCAAACTTGATTATATTCATTTCTCAAGTAAGTCTTTTATGGATAATTTACATTAACGGAGATGAGTCAATGTCACAAGACAACTAATTAAGTTGATACTCACATAATCAGGGTTCTATCACATTCATGGAAAACATGGTTCTATCTCCAAATTTATGATTTACAGCCATAATTTACAAATTTTACACTATCTGGAATCATGCAATTCAATAACCCCAGGAGCAATTTCCTCTATAAATTATCCCGCAAAATGAAACGGATAACATCATGCAGTCGATGGAGAATGGAGAGAAAATACAATTAAGAGGACACAAAGCTCACCTAAATTAAGGGAAGAAAAAAGTTGCCTGCTTATCCTTAAAAGCACATCTACATTATCTGTAGCAGCATGAATCTAGAATCGCAAAGATTAGAATGTTTAACTGACTCCAGAAGTTTATCGCAATAAATGAACTACAACGTACATATGTAAGTTGTGTTGAATCTAAAATGAAAACATACTGTCATGGAATGGCTAAGATTTTTGCAGTCGCCACATCCCATATATTTTGCAGGATCCGGAGCACCCTTTTTCTTTTTCTTCACCTAAGATATTTCATGAAAGTACCAGAATATCAGTTAAGAAACTTAAAATCAAGACCCAACCAAATTCCTTCACAAAGATCCCAACAAACCATAAGAATGTTGTGATTAAACACGATTCTTGCACTTTTATAATGAACAGTAGTTAAAGAAACAGAAATACCTTAAGTGTTATGGTGCGCCCTTGCAGTCCTAATCCTTGCAAGCGAAGGGAGACCTCCTTGCATAGGTTGACAAGAAACTCTTGACTCTAGGAAACAAAACATGAAATTTGCAATTGCTCCAATTCAATAAATTTTGTCTAATTACATACACAATATGCTCAGGCATTAGACATTTAATAATTGAGATACTCACGTCTTTTAGTTCATTGAACCTCACACCCCAGTTCACTTCAGCCCCAACAGATTTGTTCTCCTGAAGAATTTCATGACAAGTTGTTCAAACACTAAGATGAAAGACCCAAGGAAAGATAACCAATCCAGCATTCCTCCATTATAAATTTATACCTAATGCTTCATTGCATCACTGGAACTAAATCACATCAAAATCAAAAGCACCTAATGGGTAAAATTTCAGTGTGAGAAAAGAATAGGCACTAGGATATGTAATAAAAAAGAATGGAAGGTAGTTCACTGAAGAAACCTCGTCATATAAAAACCAATCAACAGAAGAATCCTTCTAACTTGTTGCGAAGGAAGTTCGCTGAAGCAACATCTATCATAAAATTGTTCATATATTGGAAATGACATTTGGAGAAACCAAGCAAACAGTTCCATGAAACTAAAAAGTTCACGTTTTCTCCCAGAAAGGTACATTATGCGAGGATAGACATTGCAAAAAATGACAAAGAAACAAAAGCTTCAGCACTAATTAATAATACAGCCCAATAATCAATAAATTAGCACATTTCTTTGCCCAATCATGCAATAGAAACACCGTCTGGGAAGAATCATTGGACAAATATACACATCCATGTGCTCACCTGAACCACTTGAACTGAGCGATTGTCAACTCCCCTGCAATAATGCCACAGCAACTCACCAATCTTTACACCAAACTCATTTTGGAGAACTTCCTGAAAATAACAACATCGATAGCTTTAGAAGAACTAAACCATCCATAGGATAGACTCAACTAAATGGAAATAAACAGTAAAAGTAAGATCCATTCACAGGCCCTAGGTTCCTATAACTATAATAATCAATTCTAAAGCAGTGTGCTGACAAAAAAATAGTGCTCACCATGACATTAATTCTTTGTAAGAGCTCACTAATTTATTGAGAAAAGTACTTCATTCTAGAAGCGAGGCGCCAAAGTAAGTGCCATAAATTGTCAAAGCAAGTACAGCTGTTTTCTCGAGTTGATGGATCCAATACCATAGTTCTTAGGATTGGCACATTTGTCTTACCTCATAAATCTCATTTTACTCTCCTTGTTGATTATTCAGCACATCCTATCATTTATTTCAAAAAGTTATCAAGGAGTCATCTCCCCAAACTTTTAAATTTTTTGTTAACTTCCTTCAAGCTGTGTAAATCAGGATCTAAGACCCAGGAAGATGATCCTACGTAATCAGAAAACATCAAAAACCACTTCTGGATAACAGGATTCCAATATACAATTAAAGCTATAATTCAGTTTTTAAAATACTAAATATGAAACAATCTAAATGAACCTAGATGCTAAATCTAGACTACAAGAGAATATAAGTAACACAGCACAATTTAAACAACCCTGGGTGTCAAATTTGGACAATAGCAGAGTATCCTTAAGACTTATCTTCAGGAATGAAATCAAATGAGAATACCCGCATCTAGAATCATATGGTCAGCGGTGCAACTCAGGAACCATTGACGAAAAGGGATGTTGCAACAGCAGCATGTGGCAACAGTTTTAATCGATGTTGGTTGATGTGATGATTATAATGAGCAGGATAATAACCAGGATTCTTGCAGACATGGCAAACCACCATCTTGTTTTCAATGGGATAATTTGCATTGGGAAATTCAAGATTTGTCCCCCAACGTCAGCATTAAATTGCCCATGCCCATGTCTACCAATATTATTCAGGGTTACAACCACAACCACCACAAACAAGTCAATTGTAGAATGAACAGAATCATCAAAAGTTGGAATAGTCACAACCAGTGTTTTAAAACCTGGAACAGCAGGTTCAATTGGCACCAGCTTTGCCAGTCCAAATAGGCCAGATTGGCAATCCTTATTGGTTGGAATAGGGCAAAAGATAATTAAACAATAAAATAAGATGGGAATCAGGCTATTTCAGGGTCCATAGACTCAGATCACCCACTCATCAATCGTAGGTAAAACGAGGCAATTCCAGTTTGATCAGGTGTTTTCTAAAACACTAGCTACAACAAATGTATCCATGTCTCCTACCAAATTGAAAATCAATCCAAAAGGTTGTTCAATATTGAGGGAGGAAATTTTGAGATGACTAAGAGAAACAGATTTCTTGGTTGAGGAGAGAGCAAAACTTGATCAAACTTTGGGATGGGTGCACTATGGAGCTTGAAGTAACGCACAACTCATACTCATGACTAAGATATGAGAGAATATGAAGCACATTATCTTCATCAAAACCTGAGTGATCGAAAGAAACAAGAGCATCACAAACAGATTCAATTTTTGAAGATACAATATAATGGTAAGGCTGTCATGACTACATGTTTGATTTTGAAATTTCAAATGAAGTTCTCAAGCTTAGGATTTTTGAGAGAAAGTTGTTTCTAAAGATATCCATGCATCTTGAGAGTAGTTAAGCCAAATTGTTTAGGTGTGAACATCCTTGATATGAATTGTTAAGACTTGAAGAGAAAGTTTCTATAAAGATGAGAGAAAAACAACTAGAATAAATAGAGCTTATTAGTGAAAAATTTGTAAATAGAGTGAAAGAAGAGTCAAGGAAAAAACTATAGGAGAGAGAGATAGAGAACTCTCTGGGTATCTTGATGTTTTCATCCTAAACCAAATATTGGATATGCTTCATAGGTTACAATGGATTAATGCTAATCTCTCAGAGGATGTACTTGGCTTACTATTGAGCTTGACTCCTCTCAATAAGTACGGACATCTCTGCAGACAATTTTCTCCCAACAATCCAAACCCTAAGAGCATCAACTGAGATATCCACTTTATATTTATCAGTGTACTCTTACCATAATTCATTACTTTCAAAAATTCAAATCCATTTGTGATTCTCATAATGCAATCTATGTTTGAAGACAAATGTTATCTCAGGTCTTGGACGCGAATTTCAGATGTTTGTTACCTCGAGCTTCCATCTATAACATTTGCCTGTTTAGTTTCCTCAAAATTTCTCTCCCTATCTATCCCCAACAACCATTTAGAATGACCTCCTACTGTCCACGAGCTGGAAAACAAAGACACCTTCATTGTTGCCATTCTAATTTAGCACAAGTACCTTCATTCAGCTGTAGACATGCTTGTCATATTGAAAGTATACTATAACCCCATCATATGTCATTGGACATAGACCTGTGCATTTTAATGCTGGCACTGTAGGGAAAGTTCCCCCGTTTCCCCACTGAAATTCTAATAATGGAAGCAATTTAGTATTTCAGTTTCTTTTCTTCATCATGTTCTTTCCAACCATCCATGTTTTCCAATTGGAATGTTCACCTTTCCACTGTAGCTCTACTCAGTTATCATTTTATAACACAACATATTAAAATATGAAAAATAAAGGGAAAATGGGAGATCTTGATAAGAAATGTAACTTGCAAAAAATGAACCAAAACTCATCTCAATTCATATCCTAATTGAAATAATTTTAGAAACTATTCAAAATACCATACACAATATAGATGCAATCAGTGATATTCTTAAAAGAACTTTAATGCACATAAAACATCTAGCAGTGGGAAAAATGACAACATTGCCTCTAGCAAACATCAACAAAACGTACCCAGTTTGAAACAACATGACAATATTATTTGTCCATTGCATTTACATTTCACTAGTAACCTTCATGACTCTAATGGGATAGCCATGAACTGTATTAATTATTTTAATGTTTCTTACTAAATATTATAACAAAACTACACAGGCTCAACCACCCCTAACACAAAGCACCAGCCCTTCATTTGTATTTCAACATCGATATCATTGGTATTGGCAGCAAAAGTCTCCATAAGATGTGTCGGATTTCATACATAATTAACATACAGATAGGAAATACTACTGTTAATATACAGTGGACGCATATATGGTCAAAGTCCAATATAATCCATTTTGATAGAACTGGAAAAGTTTGACAACCTGTAATGGCATCCTAAATTAGCTCCTCTCCACATCTCCAAGCAACATTTGTTAGAGCTTGAAAAGTATTTCAAAGTTGACAAATAATTAGAGCACAACGGCTAATAAGAAAGTGAAATTTCATAAATAATTAAGTCAAGAGGTATCTTAGTCCAAACATTTAACATCCAAACAACCTGTAATGACATACTAAATTAGCTCCTCTCCACATCTCCAAGCAACATTTGTTAGAGCTTGAAAAGTATTTCAAAGTTGACAAATAATTAGAGCACAATGGCTAATAAGAAAATGAAATTTCATAAATAATTAAGTCAAGAGGTATCTTAGTCCAAACATTTAACATCCAAATACTTTGCATGGAAAAGTACACTAGACTTAAATTAAAATTGTCAAAATAATTCCATTTTCCAATAAAATGCATTCGATCAAGCAGGACATTAACATATGCCCTGTATAATGCAGGCAGAATGATTAACTTGAACTTACTCTCCTAGTCAATGGACAAAGAAAATCACTAACTTGATATGATTGTATAAAACCTTAGGAATGGCACGAAGATGGTCACAAGTTCGAATATTCCGATTTGTCAATTTCTCCTCTAAGGCACGTCCTACTCCAGGGAGCTCCTTAACTGGGAGACCAATAAGGTGCTCATCCACCTAGAAAACATTAACAATTTGATTAGACTGAGCAAGCAAGAACCATTTTAGCTATCACTTCTACCAATGGAAAGCTCAAGAATAAAGAACATCTAAGATGACAACAACAGGACAATCAATCACCTTCTACCAAAATGCGCAATAATATTATACATCACACTTATTCCAATGATTAATCTATTTCTAAATTCTAACATCCTACAATATTTGACATGCCATAGAAATCTTCTAAATTTAACAGCAATAAAATGACTGGTAATGCCCTTATGATTCAGCACAATTTTTAATAAACGAGGATAGATTTGGTACTTCGCTAGAGAAACAATTAAATAGACATGAGCAGTGTTTCAAAAAGCGCTGGGCGGGTCCTAGGCGGATTGAGGGGTCCAAGCCGCTCAGCGACTAGGCGGGCGCCCAGGTTCTGGGCGGCCCAGTTGAATCCAAATAAGGATTCTGCAGTCCAGTTGAATCCAAATAAGGATTCTGCAGTTATTTGAGTATCAGACTATCTGTTATATTCAAATTATACTATATATTAGCATTTAGCATACATTCCATAAGCACAACCATAATCCGTAAGTCAATTCATACTCTATAATCCATATCCAATTACAACTTAAAATGTGCCAACCAACCAAATTATAAAACTATGAAAGTAATACTTGAAGACCCAAAAGAATCTTCAATAGTTCAAATGTTCAATACACAATACTTCAATCAAAGTTCAAACTTCAAAGTAACAAAGTTTAATAATTATTCAACAATCAACATTCATTCATCATCAGAAAATCTTGGGTCAGCTGCATTGGCATCATATTCATCGGAGTCAACGGAGTCGTCACCCTCCTCGACATATTACGACTCGTCTTCCTCTGTCTCTTGTGAATCTGCCTCTTCTTCCTTCCCTTCCTCCACCCTTGTTCTCTGTGTAGAAGCTCTAGTGGCCCTAGCAGGGTCAGCTGATGTCCCTGAAGCATCCATGACCATGTCCCATGTCAATCCTTCATACCCCTCGACCTCATCATCATCAACTAACCACTCCATAGCATTGTCCATATTTTTTGATCTGATGGGGTCTCTATTATCTCTCTTAGCAAATCTATACTTCAAGAATCGATTGTACTCGATATAGACAAGGTCATTGAGCTTCTTTGTTTCAAGCCTGTTCTTTTTCTTTGTATGAACTTAACAAAATAAAATGAAAGTGAACTAATTAAAATTTTAAAATCTAATATCTATAGTTCATGTATTATTTATAAAATTATAAAAATTACCCTTATGGCCTTACCCCTTCAAAAGTACTCCAATTGTGCTAACAACCGGATGAAGAAGTTGTTAGGTTTAAGATCCGAATGGTCAACTTTTGTAAATTTGGAGAACTACACCCATGTTGGCTCCACCAATGGGCTGCAAAGAAATAAAAAAAAATCATAAATAAATAATAGAAATACTTGATTACTTGAACAGTTGAACTTGATGAAGATGAACTTAAGAATATTATTAATATAACAATATTTAATACCTGGATTAATTTTGGTCCTTTGCCTCATCGCCATTGGACTCCTAAAAGACTTTAATGAGCACTTCTAATTTATCAGCTCATCAGCAAATATAATACCCTGCATTTCAAGATCAGGGACTAGCACCTCTACACACTTATTAAATCCATCCATAATTGTGTCATTTATTTGTATATCCTTGTCAATATAAAACAAAGCTGGGTTCAAAAAATAACCAGCTGCATGCAATGGCCGATGTAGCTGCTTATCCCACTTCTCATCAATAATCTCCCAAACAGGCTTGTAGGGTTTCTTTATCATTGAAATTTTGGGCTATCTCTCTTTTGCATTTCTTCATAGCATCATATATATAGCCCATAGAAGGCTTGTCACTATCAACCATGCGAAGGACTTTGATAAGAGGAAAAAATACCTTAAGAGCGTCCTTCACCTCTCGTCAAAAAGCCTTAGAAAGTATAATACCTTTCACCTTCTTCCCAACCTGAGCCTTAGACAACTTGCATGCTCTCCACTCATCCGAGGTAAACATTTGCCTCAACTGCACGCTCCTCGAATGTATGTTATCTAGGCATAAGTACCAGGTCGCAAATCTCATGACCCCAAGCCTCACAATCTCTTTCTTCTTTGTAACAGTACGCATCATGTTGAGGGTGATATGACTATAAATGAAATTCGTAACATACTTGGCCTTATTCACTACACATGATTTTTCAGTTAAACCGTCAAGAGCCTCCAGCATGAAGTCTATACAATGTTGCTGCACATGGTGTCCAAAAGATTCTAGGATAAGCTATGCGCAGCAAATTAAATACAACAACATTAGGAGCAGCATTGTCTGTGACAACCTGTACAACAAGATGCTCCCCAACCTCCTTGATTCCCTTCTCTATCACTTGAAATATGTAATGGGCATCATGGATATGATCAGAGGCATCAATAGACCTCAAAAAAACAATCCCTACTGGACATTTCACAAGAAAATTCATTTGACTTCTTCTCTTCCTATCACTCCAAACATCAGTCATAAGAGAAAACCCATACTGAGCTCATGCATCTTTCGTAAGTTCTACAACTTCCTTCGTGGTATTCACTGCCTTTTTAAAAAAAGGCTCTGAAAGCTCCTATGGGGTTTGGGGTTTCATCCCAAGGCCAAATTGGCCAATTGCCCCTACTGCAGCATAAAAACTGCTCAAGCGAGAGGTATTGAAAGGAAAGCTCGCCTCATAAAACCATGTAGCAAAATAATACGCAGCTCTATCTCTCTCTTCCTTCTTAATTCTATTTTCAATGGTGGTTTGCCATTTTGTTTACTCTCTTGCAATCTCAAGGTCAAGCCGAGGTAAGAACCTATCCATAGGGACTCTAACCCGAGGCTTCTTAGTCTCAGAACCAGAAGGAATTACAACTCCCTTCCCCTTCCCCCTAATAATGGATTGCTCAACCTCTTAACATCCCCCCCAATCCTTTCCCATCACGATCATCATCATCAAAATTGACTCTAACCCCAGACTTAATCTCTACTATAGAGGCAAATCTCTCATTTTTTTTCATTTTCACCAAGTTCATAAAATCTTTATTTCCTCTGTAACAGCATCAGGAGTCTTTTTACATGGGGCAACATCCCCCCTGATACCGGCAAAATGTTTCTTGAACCGATTTATGACCCTTTTTGTATTCTTTTTACAAAAATTGCATCTTATGCAATTTTTATCTTTAGGATCTAGGTTATAGCCATATTTCCAACAGGGATCACCACTCCTATTAGATCCCGAAGAAGACAACTCAAAAATAATACAAATTACTAAAGCAATAAAAAAAATCACTTACTTTGAGTTTGATTGCTCAATCTTCAAACTTCCACCTCAAAGATGTTTCTAAATACTCAAAATCCTCTAAAACATCGCCTAATAACTTTGCAAAATATCAAAAAGTAAATATAATACCAATGGGTGATGTGTTTGATCAATTTTTGTTAACTATGAGTAACCCTTCGATATTAAAAAATTCACCACAATCTAGTTTTTGGTGGTTTTCTCTCTCTAAATTTGGCTCAAACAAGGTTTAGGTTTCAAATGAACCTAAAAACCTAATTTTTGGACCTAAAAACCTAATTTTTTGTCCTTAAAAACAAAACCAAAAGACGTAAAATGCCCACACCAATTTTTTTCCACCCCTGCGCGCGGCGCAGGCTGGGCGCTAGGCTGCCATCTAAGCAGGTTCCCTACCGCCTAAGTGGCCACCCAAGGATTGACCGCCCAGATTGGCTACTTAAGCCTGGGCAATGCGTCCAGGCCTTTCAGACCGCCCAAGCGCTAGGCGGTCCGCTTTTTGAATCACTAGATATGAGAGGTCATGAGCATTAGTTAGTAGCCTTATGTAATATCACCTAATAAATTCCTATCTTTTAGCATATTGCTGACATAGTACAATCAACACTACCTCTTGTTGTCGTTTATTATTGTTAGTTATTTAAAAAGCAGACCGCCCACTGGCTAGGCAACCATCTAGGCAGTCCAGAAGGCTGGGCACATCGCCCAGGATGCACCAGGCTTAAGTGGGAGGTCCCTGGGCGGTACAGCACCTGCCTAGGTGGGCGCCCAGCGCAAAGCAGAAATACCCTGTGTTGAGGGTTTTTCTTTTTGGTTTATTTTAGAAAAAAAAATTTGTTTTTAAGGTACGTTTTAGGTTTATTTGAAACTTAAACCCACTAGAGCCCATTTTTAGAGAGAGAAAAACCTCATAAAAAAACAAGATTTTCTAATTTTCATTTGATTGAAGTGTTTCTCAAAGTAACGGGAAATGGATCCAAACATCACCCATTAAGATTAGATTTAGTTTTAGAGATTTTTTAAAGGGTGTTTTTTAAGATTTTAGCACTAGAAAACATCTCAGAGATAAAAGTTTGGAAAACGGGCAATCAAAGTAAGTGCAAAAACTTTATTTTCTAAATTGCATGTATTGTTTTGAGATGTCTGCTTCAGGATCTAATCAAAGTGGTGATCCAGGTTGGAAATATGGATATAACCCGAATCCGAATGACAAAAATTGCATAAGATGCAATTATTGTGAAAATAATATAAAAGGGGGCATAAACCGGTTTAAGAAACATCTTGTCAGTATTAAGGGGAATTTTGCCCTTATAAAAATATTCCTAAAGCTCTCCGAGAGGAGATTAACCAATATATGAGTTCAGTAAAACACAAACAAGAACAAAATCCTTGTCATTTGGATAAAGAGGAGATTAACCAATATATGAGTTCAGTAAAACACGAACAGGAACAAAACCCTTGTCATTTGGATAGATCTATTTCTGGTTCTGTTAGAAGAAGTGATCCGAGTTGCAAGTATGGTTATAACCCGAAACCAAACGATAAAGGTGTAATTTTTGTGAAAAAGAAAGCAATGAGGGTATTAACCGATTCAAGAAACACCTTGCCAGTATTAAAGGAAATGTTGCTTCTTGTAAAAAGGATCCTGAAGCTATTCGGGATGAGATTAGACAATACTTAAATTTAGTAGAATCAAAAAAGGAAAAAAATGAGCCTTATTTTATGGAAATATCTTCTCCAGGTTCTTCTAGAAGTGGTGATCCCGATTGGAAGTATGGTCATAACCCGAATCCAAATGACAAAAATCGTATTAGGTGTAATTATTGTGGAAAGAATACTAATGGGGACACTTTCCGGTTCAAAAAACACCTTGTCGTATTAAGGGGGATGTTGCCCATGTAAAAATGCTCCTGAGGCTACCAGGGAGGAGATTATAAAATATTTGAGTTCAGGAAAGTACAAAAAGAAAGTAAACGATCAAGAGGCACAAGGTAGAGCAGCCAAGACTCCTAGGGCCTCATCTGCACAGAGTAAGAGGGAGGTAGAAGAAGAGGAAGAGGCAGATTCAGAAGAAACAAAGGATAAGCGTCATGTTGAATAGGGAAATGACTCTGATGATAATGGCCTCGAATCTGATGCATATAATGAGGCTTACCCTACTCTTACGGTGATGATGATGATGACTAAAGAATAAAGACGCTTGACTCTTGATGTTGACTATTGAGTCCTAGACTGTATATTTTATGAATTTCTGTATATTTTTTTTTTCTTATTTTTAGTTTCTAGTTTCTACTATCTAACTCTTGTGTGTACACTTGTATGGTTCTAGCATTGTATAAAAATATGGATTCCCCTCATTCATGGAAATATGGATGATGGATTATATGTTATACAGTTATATTGTTAGACTTAGACACTTAAACTAAAATTTTCTACTGAGCCGCCCATGTTCCGGACGCCCGGCTAGGCGTCCGGCGGCCTGGACCCCCCCGGCGGCTAAGGTGCCACCTAACGCTTTTATTACACTGATTATTGTAATTTTCAGTCGCACCAACCAAATAACCAAAACTGCCCTCTTAAACACACAATTTACTAGAAGGAATGATATTTTTCTTTTAACTTAGGTCATAGCAAAGTTCTATTGATATGCCGTATCTTAAAATATGGGAATTTGAGCATGGTGGAGCATAGAGTGAAATATATGCATATGGGCTAGTGTATATGTATTTTTGTAGGTCTATGTGCATATGCATGTTCAATGAAATAAATTTATTAAATTCTAAAAATAGTTTATACAATCCAAATATGATTGGGAGTCCGGGGCCATGATGGCAGCCTCACTGATTTTGGATCTTATCAAGCTATGATGACAATGCGGAGATATTGCAAAGGTTATCCCAAAATTTGTGAGCTGGTACTGGTTTATTAAGACAAGAGCAAAGAGGAAAACAAGAACCCTCATTGATATTCTGATCTTATGCCTCTGGGTCAGTATTCCACGAAAGAAATCATCGTTTTCAAATTCGGCTTGACATTAGAACTTGACCACTGGTCTGGCCAAGTTACTAAGGCGAGTTCGAGTCAACTTGCCTAAGTCTCCACCAAGCCCACGAAATATCAAAGAGAACCATAAAAAAGGGAAACAATCCTAAAAATAACTAACAAAGGAAAACAAAGAAAATGATAAAAAATTGGAAAGTACATAAATGATGAGAACACGGCTTTCAAAAAAATAAAAAAATAGCTAAATATCATATCCTCATAAAAAGTGAAAAATAGAAAAATAAGAAAGTCATTAAAAATCACTAAAACCATAAAAAGTACATAGTGAACTAAGAGTAAGTCCATCTTAATTGATTTAATCAAAGACTAAACCAATTATAAATCTATTTTAAAACAACTTTTACATACCCTCAAGCATGAGGGGACTAGGTCCAAGTCCCACCCGCCTATGCAATCCAACATTGAAAGAAACAATAAGATCTTTCAAAGTTTGAAATTAGAAAAAGAGCAATCTCTAAGTAGGTTATGCTTGATATCAATGTCTCACCCATAGAGGACATATTTGATCTAATTTCAAAGGTAATAGCAAGTTCAAAAAATAGTTGCTAGAATCTCCCAACCTAGACGGTGATCCTGCTCCAAAATCTTGTTCTCGTGTTTCAGGAAAGGAATCTTCGAAAGATCTCTTTTTCTAAATTTCGTGAAAGAAATCATTAACGATCCCCTTTGTTAAGGATCTCGATCCACACCTTAAAGACAAAGATAATGACCAAAATGATGATTTTCAAGCTAGATAGAAATGCAAATGTACTTTTAATGTAGTCCCATGGATTGTTGGCTATAAACAAAGAGATCCTTACTTTGAAGAGCATGCATAATCCAAGATTATATCCACTCTTTAAGGTTAGGAGCAAGATCTCCAAAAGGTTTGAATCAAGATTCCAAAAGGTCTAAGTCAGAATCCCCAAAACGTTGGGATCGAGATAACAGACATTCAGGAATCTTGATCCCTAATATACGCATAGTTCAGACAACACTAACAACTGTGGGGAACTTCTAGTCTTTCATGATCCCCCGCTTCCGATCCCTGTCCCACTCCCAATTTACTCCCGATCCCAAAAAACTATTGTTCAAACATGAAAGAAGGCAAAATGCCTCAAGTCAAATGCCAGGTGTCCTAAGCCCAAGTACATTAGTCTGAACATCCAATGGTCACGACAAGTGTAGAATGGGGTGTAGCTTTAAGCTAGAACACAATAACCAATAATGGCCTCGAGGGTTTATGCTACAATGCCCTCTTTAAGGGTTGAAAAAACAAAACCAAAGGCACAAACAGCATTTGGATCCCTCCAATCCTTTCTTCATGCACATGCATGCTCACGCTACAATACAGTATATTTCATAAAAACGCAATACATTGCTTTTTCACTAATGGTATATCTATAGAATGTTACAGTATTTAGGGTTAAGACTTAAATACCTCTAAATAGAGATCAAAATGACTAAAATACAAAGCATACAATATGAAGGATTACAGGGCTTGGCTTCAACACGAGTTTAACATGTGGAAAGCAATAATGTCAAGAAATGGACCTGACAGCCAGTTCAAATTTGGAACCAGTAAACCAGTGCTTGTCCAATATAGTCAACCCCCTTGACTGGCTGGTCCATTTAATTGGTCCTAAACCAGTGGACTCGCCAGCCCATTGTTGGACCCAGTCGACTCGGTCCACCAGTACAGGATCGAACCAGCTAGACCCAATAAGGGTGACACGAAGACCAATTTTGACGTTTTCTTAATTTTATGCAAAATGAGCATTCTAGGGGGGTGTTTCAGACATTATGGGTTTCTTTCAGGTGTTACAATAATTTTCAATGTTAGAGGTTTATGGGGGGTATAAAAGATTGTTTGTGAGAAAAGGGCTTTTGCAATTCTCTCTCTCTCTCAACCAAAGAAAGCTCAAGCCTTGTGGCAAGATTTCATAAACTATTCTGACCAAAATCCTGAAAAGAATCAACCCAAAAGTATGTTTTTGTCATTAATTTGAAGTATCTTTTTACTTTAAAAAACATTAGGGTTTTATGTTTAGGAATTAGGATTTTACAAAGATAACTTTCCCTATGCTTTTTTTTTCCTTATTTGCTCAAATTCAGATTTGAAATGAAATTTGATTCTTTTGAAGAAGGGCTTTTAGAATTTGTAAAATAAGTCTCTTTTTACTTTCCAAAAAATTAGGATTTTAGGTTTAGGAATTAGGATTTTACAAAGATAACTTTGCATATGCTATTTCTATTTTGTTCATTTTCAGTTTTGAAATGAAATTTGATTCTTTTGAAAGGGCTTTTAGAATTTGTAAAAGCCCTAAAAAAGTGAAACCGAAAATGCACAACAAGGAAAATCATTTATTCGCTTTTTTAATTTAACGGCCTTTACAATTTTCAAAATCGCTTTAATAACTGAAAATACCAAAACCAAAAATAAATTGCTTGTGCAAAGTTTTTGCATTTTCAGTTAAAATTTCCTATTTTTAAGGGATTTTGCAATTCTACTTTCAAGGCTTTTACAAATTATTAAAAGCCCTTAAAATTTAAGAACAAAAGATCCAAAATACCATTAAGTAAAAATAGAAAGTCTTTTCTTTTTTTTCTCTTGTTTTTGCATTTTCAGTTAAAATTTCCTATTTTTAAGGGATTTTGCAATTCTACTTTCAAGGCTTTTACAAATTACTAAAAGCCCTTAAAATTTAAGAACAAAAGATCCAAAAAACCATTAAGTAAAAATAGAAAGTCTTTTCTTTTTTTTCTTTTGTTTTGCATTTATGGTTTTTAACTTTTAAGGGCTTTTTAAAAGTCCTTAAAAATAAAGCAAGGAAAAAGGCGTATATCCCCTCACTATACCCTTGGGTCCATGGAAAGCCCATGAACCCCATCCAAGTTAAGAGAAAATGACATAATAAACCCTTGGGTCCATAGAAAGCCCACGAACCCCGTTCAAATTAAAAGATAATGGCATTTAACCCAATCCTTAAATTTTTCATTGTCTAAATTATAATACTGATCCTCTTTCTTTTTTCTAATAACCTCATCAGCCAAGTGGAATTTGGGATGCTACGCTTAACCTACTCGTTAGGTTTACAAGATGAGAAAGATGAGGGTTCAAGGGAAGTTGAGAGAGAGAGAGAGAAAGAAAGGGTTCATGAGTAATGAAGAGAAAGAAAGATGGGGGAGCAATTCTAGGATATGGATGATGGGGTCCTTAGAAAAATGAAAAAGGATAAATATTGTAATTCGGACAATGAAAAAAATAAAGAGGGATTAAACATCCTTTTCTTTTAACTAGGCAGGGTCCATGGGCTTTCCATAAACCTATGGGCTTACTTGGGATTGTATTACAGAAAGGGGGTACGTCTTTTTAATAAACACAAATGCAAAAAGCAAAAACAAAAGTTTTTGACTTCGTTTTTTTCTTTTTAATTTAGGCAAAACCAAAATTGCAAAAAAGAAAATGAAAGTACAAAAACAAACTGAAAAAAATTATGCAAAAAAAGGGAAAATCAAACCCAACATGGGGTCATCTAAATAGGGTCATGAACGGAGATAAATGTGAAAACATGTGCATATATTGTGGTAAACAAATAGAGGGAGGTGGAATTCATCCGGTTAAGGCGCATTTGAATATGGCAAAATTCCCAAAGGTTCCCTCAAATGACAAGATGCAAAAGAGCATTGAACATCATGTGGTTGAGAAACAAATGAGACAAGACGGAGGGAACCCTTATCCTTGACAGGATGAGGGAGCTTTATGAGATTGATGAGGGGGGAGATGAGAGCGCCCCCCTCAAGCTAGGGGGAGACTTGGGAAGAGTATGTGTCTTCCACAACGTTAGTGTCTAGCAAGCCTAAGAGCACTGTCACAAGTAGTGGGATAGAGAGCTATTTTCCATCCAAGACAATACAAGGTGCCCACCCAACCATCAAACGTGTGTTAGTTGGGGGGAAAGCATTAGAAAAGGAAGACATGTCTATATCCCAGAGGATGCACTGAATCTTTATGTCCTTTAATACCCTCAATTCCTCCTATATCCAACCTATATTGGATGAAAAGGCATCCATACGTCTAGGGTCTAAAAGCTCCTCTATCATGATTCTAGGACTACTTTACTTAAGAAGAATGTGGATGAGGTGAGCACATAAACAAACTCATTCAGGGAGATGTGAAAGAGCGAAGGGCGGGTGCTTCATCATGGCTAATGGATGTAAAGATAATGGACAAAAGCACTTAATTAAATTTTTTGTGCATCACACAAAGGGACTTTTTTTCTGGAAGTTTGAGGATGCCTCCATGATAAATAAAACTAGGGAGGATTTTAGGAGGTTTTTGACGAGATGGCGCCACAAAATATGGTACAATCCATTATAGATAATGCACTAAACTATGACCATGGCAAATTGCTGCAAGAACATTATCCCACAATATTTTGGGCATCTTGTGCAGCCAAATGTATAGATTTAATGCTAAAGGTTATAGGGAAGATATCTCATGTTGAAAAGGTTGTAGATAAGGCCAAGGAAATAACAAAATTTATCTACAACAGCTTTGTCCTCAACCTTATGAGGAAGCATACACAGGAGAGGGACATAGTGAGGCATGCCATTACTGGATATCTTACTAACTTCCTCACATTAAAGAGTATATTGCAGAAAAAGGATGGCTCAGGTCCATGGCTACATCAGCTGAGTGGAGGATTCCATATGGGCTACGAAGACTAGTGGGAAAGAGAAGGTGGACTTGGTTTTAAGTAATCAAATTTCGACTGAAGTTGCCAAAGGAAGTTTTCAAGGATTCAAGTTACAAAGGAAGTTTTCAAGGATTGTAGATAGTGATTCCAGACTATCTATACTACATTGTCGATAGTGATTCTCAACCTTTCAACAAAAAAAATACATTATCCATAATATCTGTACTACAGACGCATTCTCGTAAGTGAAAGATTTTGATCAGTTATTTCCACACATAACTTTGCAGTCACTCTTAGAATAAATACTGCAATGGACTAAAAGATACATCAACACAATGAGAGCACCTTGGCAGAAGAGATAAAATATTGACCATTAGGTTTAGCTTTCCTCGTAGACAATCGAGCCATGAGAAAATTTCCGGCAATTCCTGCACTGGCTGTACACCCTGTGGTGTCAAATATTTCTTGTCGGATAATGGAAGCAATGTGCTCAGGATTTTTGTGCGCCAGATCTGAAACATCCAAAAATGCTTCATCGCAGCTAACTGCCTGTATCAGTCAGAGTTTCGATTCCATCAAAGACAACTAATCCAAATAAAAAGAGTCAAATATCTGTAGACTACAATAAGAACCCATAAGAATAAACCTGCACTTTGTTGCAATGCTTATGCAAAATCTCATAGAACTGGTCAGCAACCTGCATTAAAAAGTATAAAAGCAACGTACATAGGAATTTGACATATTAGAACCATTTTTGAACTTGATAGATTAAGTAAAGGGATTGTATACTATGAGACCATTTATTTTTAGTACCAGGAGGTCACATTTGGTACTAGCCATTAGATGTCAAATTGGATTGGCTTGGGTTATGTCACAAAGTTTGAGAAAAAAAAATTTCAACTTGGAGTCTAGTCAATGATACACTCACAATCATTCGATTTGAAATCTGATGGACAAAAGTGACTGTGAATTCCTTGTATTAAAAATAAATGGTCTATTTGTATGCTTTCTCTTAAGTAAATCACAATGACAAAAGAGAGGGAAACAAATAGGCAAGCCAGAATCACATTGTAAACCAAGCAATTTTGCAATGGCCATTTGCTCAAATTATTTGCACTTTTGTGGATACCCGAAAATTATAAGACTAAATTCTTAGCACATGACTTACCACCTCATAAGATTCAAAATCATATGGAAAAATCTGAAGATGAGGACAAAGAGCCTTGGCATCTCTAACAAACATACCAGCTTTAACTCCTATGAGCAGAAAGCCAGAGTAACATTCACTAAACACATCATTATCTACAAACTATCCAACATTCTAGTAATGGCAAACAAACAAACAACAAGGAAGGGAAAGCCAAACCATAATCGCGCGCCGGGTAATTTGCAGAAGATATTTCTGCTGTTCCTTTTAAATTATCTGAATGGCATACAGCTGCTGGACTCTCACATAAATCACGATGGTTTCTTGTAATAACTGATACAAAAAAACAATCCTGGAGGAATGAATGATATATTTTCAGTAAGCATTCAAAGATGACTGAATTGAAGCCAATGTAGCAAAATTTTGAGAATGATACATACAGGTAATACTTAATAGCTAACAAAAGAATTCAAGGTTGACCAACGTGAGGAATGAAAAGACATTAACAAGAAAAGATGCAAATTGGAAACCAACAAAGACATATTTCAAAAGTTCAATAATTCCAAAATAATTACCATGTCAATATGGATAATAGTAGGGCTCTGGGTGCAATTGAGAGCATCAACGGCAGAATTTCCATGATGATCTCCGTGCAATAAGTTAAGAAAACGTTTGCGGTACCGGTTTCTCCAGGTTCCTATGAAGTGCAGCCTTGAATTCTGTGAAAATCAAAGTTGAGAACATATGGTATAATATTTATAGAGCCACTTCATAATCAACTGACACAGCAAGTCTATTTGAGATGCAGTTAAGAAAATTTCAAAGAAGGTCACTAGCCAATGGATATCCCAAGATGCATATCAAATGCAAAGGACAAGAACCCATGTTGTCAAAGGCAGCCGACTTCACTGATAATATTTTCCCAAGACAGCAATCAACCCAAAGCCAAAATTCAAGCGCAGACAAAAATCTCCCAAATTAAGCCGCCGGGTGATAAAAGCCCAAACTAGCAAAGCAATAGAATATGACTAAATTAAAAGAACCCTAGACTATCTCAAAGCTAGTTCCTTCAGTCAACCCCAAGGCAAAATAGAAAGACCTCCTGTAACGTCACCACTAAACACAAATAAACTTCACTATTCCTGAAACTCTTCTTGAATCTATGACACCACAATCATATGTACCACCCAAACAAGCAAACAATCTGAAACCAAAACTTTTGCAATAGTTTGTTCCATCCTAAGCACCAAAAAATAGCTAATGAGCAAGCAAACCTCACAAGCAAAAATTTCCCAAAAGTGACTCTTGCAATCTTTATTCTAATCGGTGACTCTTTTCTCTTTTTCCATATACAATCCTAAATCTAATACACATTTCATTCTCTCTACTCACATCACTAATCTCTTTCCAAACTCCAAAGAGCCCATAAAACCTATCCATCTGTCCAAAACCAACCCAACCCTGATGGGTGTCATGGCCTTTAAAAGTCCTAGCTCTTCCTTTTCCATGTAGAGCACACATATATATATCTATAATAAAGGCACACGCCCCTGGCTTTGAATGGGAGTCCAGATTGGTCCATATCGGGCAAATGGCCTCTGTGGGTAAAAGAGGCCATACGAACAGGGCTCTATGGATGAAAGAATCCATAAGCACAGGGCTCTATGGATGAAAGAAGCCATAAGATCAGAGTCTATGGATGAAGGAGGCCATTAGAGCAGTGAACCACAGTGCCTTGACTCTAGCCTTGGTTCACGGATTGAATCAGAAACATAGGCCCTAAGCCAGATAGAGAAGCAGTGCTTGATGCTATCACCAAGGAACGTTTACAGGTCATCCCTTCTCAAGGTTGGAGATAGCCCAGTGGTTGTTGAGACAGGGGAAATGTATACCCTTGTATAAGGGATAGAGGCCTGTGAGGTAAGGGCCAATTCCTCGACACACCTCTGCACAGCATTCATGAATGATACCCACATCTTTTTGTGTTAGGACCAATGAGGTCCGCGTGTGCATGTGCTTAGAGAGGACCCCCATACCTATATGATGTTCCTGTATTCGTGACATGAGTCGCCCTTTGCACACCTATAATCCATGACAACTTTGTAATTCATCTAAACCTTGGCTGTCTTTGATATTTGATAGGCCAATCATGAGCCGCTGTGGAGAGACTTGTTGGTCATGGGAATGTTGGGTTGCTTTAAGGGTTAGTGTATGATTACAGAGTTAACTATGGAGTAGCCAGTTATAAGTTTGTGTTATCCCATACCGTGCCCATTCTTTCGAGCTTTACCTAATATTTTATTTTTTAATACCCATTATAGAAAACTTGCATTTTTCTATGTTCTTAAAAGAGAGGAATTTTTGCTATTATTTTTTTGTTATTTCCAGGGACTGATTTGGAATTAAACATTTATTTTCTGGAAAAGATAGAACAGAAATCAAATATGAGATTTGGTGAAGAATGGATGCAAGTGAGCTTGCCACGTGGCACATGAATCAAATAGAGGATCATGTTAACCCACAAGACATGGGTCCCATGTGAATGCCAAGTGAATTTGAGAGGGTCACATAAACCCCAACGACGATGGATTCACCTGTGAGTGGAGATTTTAATAAAAATAAAACACCCATACATTTGATATCTTGGTTTCCAAGATATCCCCAGATTTTATTCAGTAGCTAATTGAAGTGGGACATTCCCTCCTTTTGATTTGGAAGGAAGAACATTGAACTCATTTAGAAAATGGAGAGGGATGTCCAAGAATATGTCTGAATCCATTCTAGCTGGATAAGAATGCTATTCCATTTAAGAATTCTTGTTTCTCTCAAAGAACTTGTTTTTCCAAGATTTCTTCAAAAACCTTCCAAGATTTAAAGGAAGTGGCAGTAGTCGTCTAAACCAGGATTCCTCTTTAAAGAAAGAGGAAATCTCTTAAAAGAATGTTTGAATCCTAGAAATATTGAGAAAGGCTATTTCTGGAATTGTGTACTAGAATTGGAACGTGCAGGATAAAACAACTGCAGATAAAAGTCAGATCTTCAGCATTGCTATACCCTAGGTTCTGGCTCTTGCCATTTTCTCTCGAACACCTACACATTCAGAACAAAGCAACAAAGATCAGACTAGTCACTACGATCAATAGTTAAAAAGAAAAATTGACTCACAAATTCACAATAACAGAAAAGCACTGCTATAGCTGCTCACAAACCCAAACCCCAATCCCTGGCCCCAAAAATAAATGAAAAACATGCTTCATGCCTAGCACTTAACGCCAAAAACCTTCTCCATATTTTTGAAACTTGCAACTTTACCATAGTATTTGCCATGACTCTTGAAATTGAGTCCACCTCGTCCTTTCCCCAAGATGATAAAAAGCATGCCATGCATGCCCCTGGTCACTGCCTTGATGCCAAGCGCCCAGCTGAACTTCAGTAGAGTAGCCTAAATGCCTAAGCAAGAACTGGAAGCTCATGCAGGCAACTGATGCCAAAATTCCCATGGTACCACTGCCCAGGTATCCACTTACATTTCTACGAAACCCATAAAAATTTACATTTAAAAAAAAAAAAAACGCAAACAGAGTGAAAAACATGATTTCCCCAAAATGTAATACCAGGAGGATATCAAATAAAACCTAGCATTTTAATCCGACATTTCCAAGTTTCCAAGACAAGCATCCCACATAACTCATCTACAACCAATTTCTAAAGTTCAAATTAATATGCACCAATATCCAAATCTGTGATAGACTCGAGTAATTTACCCACAGAAACATCTGAAATCACAAAATTTGTCTTGTGGCTTTTTTCAGTCTTTATATTTTTTTAATACTTTTTTAGGAAGGGGATTGCTATTAGCACCTGCATTTTTGCCATCAGCAACCATGTCATGGGTGGATATACTCATGAAACTTTATTTTGAAATTCCAAACGAAGGTTTAGGTTGGAATATTAAAAACATGAGGTACGAATAGCATCCAGTTCGGGAAAATATCCCACTCAAAAAACCTTTAACTAGGTCTCCAATCACAAAATGTATCAAACACGTCCACGTGAATGGGAATCCAGATATTCTAATCCACCATCTACACTTAAGAATATGACCATTGAACCCAAAACAAGGCAACAACATCTCAAAGAACAGTAATAATTCCCCATCCTCTCAGGTCCCTTCGTCAGAACCCTATCTGCCTCTTCCTAGGGGTAGATGAAACATCAAAGCAATTACTTCTTCCCAAGCCTTTGAATCTTATTTCTTAATTCAACTCTCTGACAAGACCAACAAGTGGAACTTGCTGACTAGGCAGGCATGTAAAATGTCCTTTCTACTGCTAAAGATAAAAGTAATCTTCTAAAATGGAACACTTTCAGTCCAGCACTAGCCAATGACATCTTCCCCCCAGCAAAAACACTGCCTCCCTAAAACTTACAGCTCCCATCAAATGTTTTGAGGTATCTCTAAGTTTTAGGTCCCTGTTCTAAACCTCTCCTTTGCACTCTATGAGGTTTCTCTGTTAAGCCTTTCCCATGTACAATACTCAATATAGCTCATATCTCCTTATCTCAGGTATCTAAGCTCACTACTGAGATACCCTGTACCAACAACCTTGTAGCTTCAACAAAGCCCTATCATTGGATCAGCAACATATCACATGTGGCAAATAATAATTCACATAGAATGAGCCCAATTTCCTTGCCTACAACAAGAGGTACCGTGAAAAAAACCAGGACTAGAAATTAGCTGATTCATTAGATACCCAAGGAAAAACTATTATTTACAAAATCAAAGTCCATCCTGCTTAGAAAACAAAAATTATCTAAAGTGGGATGTACAGAATTGCATATCTTATTCATAACCAAGCTTCATCTCAAAACGAAGTATTTAGAAAAATCAAAGCAATGGTTTTACCATTGCAAATAATTGCATTCATTGTACAAAATTCAAGTCAAATAACTTTGCCTTTCCTAAACAAAAGATTGAGCAACCAAACTTAGAATTGTTATCAGCAAGACAACTCCCCTTGCACTCCTTTAGCTCAGGAATTTAAAAAAAAAAACAAAAAATAGCCGTGTATTCATGTACCTTAGACAAAATGAAGACCAAGATTTAAAGACAGGACACAAGTTATCGTTTATTACCTTAAAATAGTTTTCAACAAAATTCACATCTCGAAGAGTTGAATTCCATTGACCAGAAAATCTTGTGGAGTTGTGATCTTTCATCTTCTTACTATCAGAACAGATGTTACCACCAGTAATTGATTTTGTATGAGAACTGGATTCGGAGACCACCTTTTCACTGCATGTATCTTCCAGATTGCTGGAATTTACTTCTGTATTTCTAGCATCGTAGATTTTTGCAGGCTCATGAATAGAGTCTTCAATGAGCACATCAGCAGTCCCTTCAAATTTATTTGCGTCCAAAGTTGAACCCTTAACATGTGAACATTCAGATTGATCCGCTTCTTCAACTGTTGAAGTCGCTTCAAGTATATTTGCAACTAACATTGAACCCTTAACATGTGACCATCTAGATTTCTCAGCATCTTCAGCTGTTAGTACAAGGGGCTCTCTTTTCTTTTTATTATCTAAACAACCATCATTAACTTTTTCATGGTTGGACCCACCAGTTAATGAATCACTATCCTTATCTATAGATCCTTCACTGCTTGTAGACATTCCATCAGTGTAAATTTTCAGATGAGATTTTGTAGGAGTTTCAAAAGACTTTGATGTTGAGACACTCTTAGGAGAGAAATATGTAGGCAATTTCTGTTGCTTAGGAATGTCCTTGCCCAGTTGAACAAGTTGGTAGGGGACCCCTGGCACAAAGAAAGAATCATAGAATCAACCACACCATGATGAGATAATATAAATTCAAGAATCCAACAAGCATTCTAATAGCTTTCATGAATTGGTTAGCATTTGAGATATTAAATGAAGATTTAATCATCATGGGGAAACAAAGAAAAACGAATATTGAAGAACAAGATTTGAAGTTGGAAATCCAAGAAGATCAAGTATCTATTTTTATATGCATATAAAATAGACAATCCAATCCCTAAAAGCACATGGGCCTCCAGACTATAGCTGAATAGTTGAGAACAACCATTTTGATTGTCCCGGCACATTGCAAATGATCACTTTCACTATTTTTCAATTATATGTTAGGGTGTATGGCTTTTACAGGCCATAAGAGCATGTAAAAACTATGACTATATAGTGATATTGTACTCCAATAGGAGTGTGATCCATGTGGGACCAAAAAGGCATGCTTTATGGTGCTCGTTTAACTCACTTGGGTCAGACCATCTAGGCCCGAGAATGGAGTCTCAAAACCCTTCTGCCCTAGGCATAAGGCACAACCAAGGAGGGTTTGCAGAGTTAGCCCTTGTTGAGGTCGAAGAGATGATGCCAACCTCCTGTGTGTAATTGGTTGCTTATAAGAGCCAGTGCCAAATCATCAACAAATAACCGTACAGCATGTACATAATAGTCGTGTCTACTAGATGCAGCTTGTTGGGGTGAGACATGTTCATGTGTTGAAGAGAGGGCCCCTGCACCATTATGACAATTACACATGTCCAAGCGGAATATAAATGGTCCTTGGGGGGGGGGGGGGGGGGGTGGGAACCTGAAATCCATATACTAGGCTCGTATCCTGTCATTTATTGGCCAGCTTTGATGGACCAAGCATAAGTCCCTGCAATAGAATGTTGGTCACAAGTTCTGTTGGGTTGGTTTGAGAGGAAGAATTGTGGACCACAAGAACTGGCACAAATGTAGTGCCCTTAATTATTTCGCATATTTGTAACCTAATGGATTTAATTCTCTTTTAATTGTGCCTAATTATGTTTTATAAGATTTATAGAACTCTAAAATGAATTTTTAAGGTGCTGAGTATATTTTATTTTTGCAAAAAAGAATTTTTGCAGAAATTATAAAAGGAATTTTCAGCTTTTAAAAACACAAAGCTATTTTAAAAGAGTAATGATCCTATGAGACCCTCCCACACCCATGTATGTAGGACCCAAAAGATCACCATTAAATTTGGCACAGATCTCTAGAAAAGTCAAATCTCACACCCATGTGATAACTTTTCTAGAGATCTATGCCAAATTTAATGGTGAACCTTTAGGGTCCTACACACATGGGTGTGGGAGGGTCTCATAGGATCATTACTCATTTTAAAAATATTAGATGGTCTTTTAGAAAATAGAGTTTGGAACTCTAAAACTGTTGGCCAAGGGCCCACATATAGGGGAGGGAGGGAGGTGGGGGGACTTAACTTGAGGCGTGGGCCCACAAGGCTTTTCTAGCCGACCCTCCAACCTTTTTTTTTCTTTTCTACAAGTTTTCTAGAAGTATTATGTAAATTTTGCTTAAGACATATTGTGGGGGAATGAAGAAAGGAAGCATGAGAAAGTTTATAAAATGGTTCCATAACTTTCAAATTTTTGGAATGAAAAACATATCGCTTACGATTCCTAAATTAAAAGTGGATGGCTCAAGGAAACTAAGGGATAATGCATCTAAGAGCCTTACCTTAATCATGATGGCTGATTTAGGGAATTGAGAGAAAGCCTCTCTTCACCCCACAAGTTACCTTAGATCAACAATCCAAATTGAGTCTCAATAAAATGGCAAACCTGATTCGTGGACACCATTATAAATATATTCATTATGTGGGAAACCCACATTGTGTGACCTCTCTCTCTCTCTCTCTCTCTCTCTCTCTCTCTCTAAGCTTCCACACCAATATCTCTCTCTCTACCCTTTCTCCTTTCTTTCTCTTGCCTTAAGGGGGCACCACACCCCACCTAGATACAACATTAGAAATGGAAATCAAAGCTTTTTTCACATCCTTGCAATTTTAAGTAAGCAAATCAATGTTGAACAATTTCGATCCCCTAACAAAAGTAAATTTTGGTTTACTCATTGTGTTGGACAGTTTTGCAAGCATATTGGAGCTTTCACAATATGGTTTTCTTCATGTGACTGATGCCGGGTATAAAGCATTTATAAAATGGGTCATTGGTAAAACGATAGGGATCCCCGTACAAACATGTTAATTGAATACAACGCAAGTACAATCACTTCGATAAGCATTTTCCAGGAATATATATAGAGAATTACTAAAACAAATGGCAAAACATGTGTATTATACACTAGCCATCAAAGGAACTTTGAGCCGTTTAATACAATATGAACTATGTCTAGTGAAGCAGATCACTGATTCAAAATCTCCACAAATGCTCCATTTACAATTCAAGACCCTATTGTGCTCATATATGTTCTTCTATTGTTAATAACAAATTGACAAATGCACACAAAGGTCACTCAAATGCTGATATTCTAACAATGATCAACAAATCACCAGAAAATTTAAAATTGAAGTACAAATCTCAGACAACCAAATCAGCAAAAATACAAAAACCATGGAATAACCTAAAGCTGACAAGGCATGTAGTGACTTAACTAGAAAAGCTAAATAACTCATTGATGCAGGGAGAAAGATAATTAAAGTAAAAACAATAACAAAAGTGAGAGAATTTACCCTATCTCAAGGTCCGCAAGGGAATCCACCCCCACTAAGAGAATATACCCTTTCTCAAGGTCTGCAGGGGAATCCACCCCAAAAACGATCTTTTTACAAAGCCAAATTTTACTCAATTTCAATCTCTGATCTTTACAATAAAGATTTCTTCCCTTTAAATAGACTTTAGGGAAAAAATAAAGTAAAAAAAACCCACAATAACTCTCTCTTCCACGTTTTCCTCTCCCTCCCTATTTTCTCTCTCTTCATCTCCCTATTTTCTCTCTTTCCTCACATGTCTCTAATCTCCTAACAACTTTGAACTCCCCTTATTTATCTCTCTTTCAAGATTGACTTTATCCTACGTAAAACTCTCAATCTCTATCTATATCTCCTTAAATATCTAAGTAAATCTCCCAAATCCATCAAAATAGGAGACCTAAATCCCTTTGCCCAATATTCCCAAAACAAGTCACGCACAAAATCGTATTGAAACTCACGCCCAACCTTATCTAAGAGCGCACTTCCTAAAAAACTCAAAAAAATAATAAAATTACAATTTTGAATTTTTCTCTGATTTTTATCTGCATCACTCTCCCCAGGTGGGAGAAGCACGACCTCGAGCTGCAAGCCAATCACCCTCTACTAACTGGTGATGTAATCCCACCATGCACCTCAACACTTTTTCTTCAATTTCTTCATTAAGTCGATTCATCGAATGCTTCATACTTATCTCGAAATAGAACACAGTAATTTTGGGCTCAATCTTGATTTCTCCTTCACACTCACAGGGTTGGATTTTAAATACTGCATCACACATATCCTCTTCTTTATATTTGATTTTCAAAATTTCTTCTTTTTCTTCACAATTGATATTCGAAATTTCTTGCACATTTGGGTTATCGGCATCGCCTTTTGTATCGAGATCTACTTCTTCATATTCTTGTTCCTCTGGTTCCGATTGCAATCAATGAAATACATCTCGTAAAGATTTTTTTACTATTTTGCTAATACTCTCTACTAGGTCTTCTTTGATTCTATCAAATCTTTGATCGAAGCTCTCCATAACTAGATCAAGGATCTTAGGGCTCAAATACCAATTGATGCAGGGACAAAAATAATTAAAGTAAAAATAATAACAAATGTGAGAGAATTTACCCTCTCTCAAGGTCCGTAAGGGAATCCACCCGCATATCAAGGTCTGCAAGATAATCCACCCCAAGGTCTGCAAGGGAATCCACCCCAAAAACAATCTTTTTACAAGACCAAAGTTTACTAAATTTCAATCTCTGATCATTACAATAAAGATTTATTCCTTTTAAATAGACTTTAGGGAATAAATAAATAACCCACAATAACTCTCTCTCTTCCACATTTTCCTCTCCCTCCCTATTTTCTCTCTCTCCATCTCCGTATTTTCTCTCTTTCCTCACGTGTCTCTGTAATATCCTAACAACTTTTAACTCCCCTTATTTATCTCTCTTTCAAGATTGACTTTATCCTACCTAAAACCCTCAATCTCTATCTACATATCCTTAAATATCTAAGTAAATCTCCTAAATCCATCAAAATAGGAGACCTAAATCCCTTTGTCCAATATTCCCAAAACAAGTCACGCACAAAATCATATTGAAACTCACGCACTACCTTATCTAAGCACACTTCCTAAAACACTCAAAAAACTAATAAAATTACAATTTTGAATTTTTCCCTATTTTTTATCTGCATCAGCCATGGATTGCTAATAGAATGGAAAAGTAAAAGCCTTGTTTCATACTTTAGCACTAAATTCCTTCTCACAATCAGTCACTAAATTCACTTGCAAACATTAAATGCCTTCTCACACTCGGTCACTAAATTGACTTGCATAATCCTCATCCTCTTTAGTTACCATATTCTATAATCCCCTATCTAATTCATGGAGACATGCATTCACAAGCATGTAACAGTTTGTTTAAACACTTTTAAAATGCATTATGGGGCATAACGCCTCATTTTGATAAGTAGTCAATGCTCCAGAGTTTGGGAGTCCAGAATGGCATCCTAATATATGTACATCGCCAAATAAGTAGTGTTTAACATTAATTGCAAAAAGGGAGGGTCCCCTTCCTGCACTAGGAAAAGCCAAGGTGTTTGGCACAGTGCAGAAAGTCAAAAAAGCATTCATCAGAATAACCAATCCCAAATGAAGCTTAAGCCATTAGAAGCTCCGTCAATGTGTGTATGACCATTGTCTAAGTCTCAGTGATCACAATTAGAGTTGTATGTTATTCTAGTTTCTATCCACATGCTCCCATGAATTTAGGACTTGACAATATCATAATAAACAGGCCATGTACTATATTAAGGATATATTTTTATCTAAATTTTGTAGGTTAGGATATAATTGGTTTGTTTGAGTAAAAATAAATAAAAATAAGACTATTCAAAGCCAACCCTCTGATTCCACAATGGAAAGGAATTAGATACTTATGTGGTTGCATTTATCTACAACTACACTGCCATCTGAGGATCTTTATACTAGAAGGAAAATGGGGCTTTCCTTTCAAGGCTTTCTTTATCTTTGTATGATGAAAGGAATAAAGCCCTGTCAACCATTGTTCAAAAAAGCGGACCACCGGCTGCCTAGGCCGTTCAGAAGGCCTGAGCGCATCGCCCAGGTCTAGGCGGCCAAACTGGGCGGCAGTCCCTGGGTGGCCGCCTAGGCGGGCACCCAGGGCATGTGCCCCGCCTAGGGGCAGAAATTTTTATTTTTTTTCATTGTATTGATTTTTTATGAAACATTAAGGGTTTTAAGAATGGGTTTTAGGTTCATTTGAAACCTAAACCCACAATAACCCATTTTAGAGAGAAAGAAACCTCAATAATATTAAATTTTGTGACTTTCATTGGGTCGAAGTGCTTCTCAAAGTCACGAAAAACGGATTCAAACATCACCCAGATAGATTTGACTTAGTTTTAGAGTTTTATAATCCTATTAGATGGTGTTTTTTTATTATTTTAGCATCAGAAAACATCTCAGAGGTGGGAGTTTGGAGTTCAAGCAATCAAATTAAGTGTAAAACTTTACTTTTTAGATTGCTTGTTTTATTTTGAGATGTCTTCTTCAAGATCTAGTTGAAGTGGAGGTCCCGGTTGGAAATATGGATATAACCCGAATCCAATTTTGTGAAAAAATACACAAAAGGGGCATAAACCTGTTTAAGAAACATCTTGTCGGTATTAAAGGGGATGTTGGCCCTTGTAAAAATGTTCATAAAGCTACCAAAGAGGAGACTAAGCAATATATGAGTTCTGTAAAACAAAAACAGGAATAAAATCCTTGTCATTTGAATAGATCTATTTCTGTTACTTCTAGAAGAAGTGATCCTGGTTGGAACCCAAAAGTTATAACCCAAAACCAAGCGATAAACATTGTATAAGGTGTAATTTTTGTGAAAAATATACCAATGGGGTTATTAACCGATTCAAGAAACACCTTGCTGGTATTAAATGGAATCTTGCTTCTTGTAAAAAGGTTCCTGAAGCTATTCGAGATGAGATTAGACAACTTCTGAATTTAAAAGAACCAGAAAATGATGAAAATAACCCTTGTTCTATGAAAATATCTTCTCCAGGTTCTTCTAGAAGTAGTAATCCGGATTGGAAGTATGGTTATAACCTAAATCCGAATGAAAAAAATCTTATTAAATATAACTATTGTGGAAAGGATACTAATGGGGGCATTTACTGGTTTAAAAAACACCTTGTCGGTATTAAGGGGGATGTTGTCCCATGTAAAAATATTCCTAAGGCTATTATACAATATTTGAGTTTAGAGAAGCACAAAATGATAGAAAAGGGTAGAGCAGCCAAGACTCCTAGGGCCTTATCTGCACATACTAGTAAGAAGGAGGTAGAAGAAGAGGAGGAGGAAGAAGCAGATTCAAAAGAAACAAAGGAGAATGAGCGTTATATTAAAGAGGGAGATGACTCCGATGATGATGTCCTCGAATCTAATGCATATGGTGAAGCTTACCATATTCCTTCTGATGACAATGATAATGATGATGATTGAAGACTCTTGGTGTTGAGTGTTGACTGTTGTGTTGAGTGATGACTATTACGTCCTAGACAGTATATCTAAATTTCTGTATATTTTCTTTTTCTTATTTTTAGTTTCTAGTTTATAGTTCTACTATCTAACTTTTGTGTGTACAGTCTACAATGTACCGGACTATCAGTGTATGGTTGTATGGTTTATTGTTTTAGCATTGTATGAAAATATGGATTATGGTCTTATGGATTATCAAAATTCTCTTCTGGACTTCCATCTTCTTTTTTTTAACTAGGATTATGGTCTTATGGATTATCAAAATTCTTATGGATTATGGTCTTATGGATTATCAAAATTCTTATGGATTAATCATTATCGATCATCAGTTTTTTGTTTTCAACTGGGCCACCCAGGTTCTGGGCGCCCGCCTAAGCGGCCGCCTACGTGCCGCTTAGTGCTTTTTGAAACATTGTTGTCAACCTTCCCAAGAATCGTCAGGCTTTCTATATTAGTTTTACAATCAAGATACAAACTTATGAGTCTCAGGTTGAGTTTATAATTTAATCTTTAAGCATCTTCAAGTTCTCTATATTAATTTCACGATCAAGATACAAACTTTTAACTTTCAGATTGATTTCTAATTTAATCTTTGGCATAACAAAAAGCAATAGCAAGCAAAAAAGTTAAATAGCAAAACTGAATGATAAATGAACTTGATAAATCAAACTCACAATTCAAAAGTTCATTAGCAGCAATGCAGTCCAGCAGCCATGCAGGCTTCACAATTGGGAGGCCCCTGCTGAACGCCCTGCAAAAAAATTTTACGAAACATACATCTTATTCTCCAAGAAATAAAAAAAGAAAACCAAAAAAAACTCACATAGGTGAAAACAGACACGGAAATACCTGAGATTCTTTAGTTTACTATCCGGCAGGTTGTTACAAATGATGTGCGTGACACGATGTCTAGAGAAGTAATTCTCAAAGCGGCCCCCATGTTTCAACATAAAACCCCTAAGCTCCTGGTTTTCCATTTAAAATTTCAAAATGGTCGAAGTTTATTTTAGTGAATTGATGGATTACCAATGTTGAAAGAAGAAAGAAAGAGCCCACTTACCTGACTGGAAGGAATTGTGAACCCATCCACGAAGATTGAAATTCCATGAAAAATACATTTGTTTACATCGGAATCTCTGTGACAAAAGATGGATCACCATTACAGAATTCATAGCAATTAAGATGAAAAAAGAAGAAGATTTTGCCCTTTTTCTGGTACGGTGAGGAATACCTGTTGGATGAATTAGATGCATCAGCATCGAACTGAACACGGAGCTTGCGCTCTTTGGACTCCATGTAAGAGGCAAAGTCAGAGAAAGGTGCATTCCTCCGCTTCTTGGTGGAGGAGAAGGAGAAGGCAGAGAAGGAATTGGCGCCCCAAGCCACACCTAGGGCTTTTTGTTCCCTGTTTCTCTTGCATTTCGGGGCTGAACCAGAGTTGCAGGACTTGGTTTTACTTCTCTTGGATGAACCACCAGTTCCAGAACTCATCATTTCTCTTCCTTGTGGGCTTTTCTCCGGTCTCTCTCGCTCTCATATAAAATGGGGCGGGAAGTGTTGCGTGGCACGCAACAGCAGCAACCCGGTGTTTTGATTTTTAGGTAAATGACCTTTAGCCCCCTTCCCCAAATTTCCATCGCAATTAGCCCTTTGACATTTACGAAAATCCCGGGTACCCTTCGGGTTTTCCCATTTGATCACAAAATGCCAGACCCATAGCCATCCGCCACCTTTCTTTTTCTTTTTCCTTTTCTTTTTCTTTTTCTTTTTTTTTTTTGACACTATACCAATTTTATTGATCATGATGATGATGATAATAATAACAATTATAATTAATGATAATTAAAATAATAACAACAACAATATATTAATTATTTAATACTTAATCTCTTATAGGTATTTTGAGAAATTTCTTTAATTAAATAAATCAATAAATAATAATAATCTATTAACAATACTAATAAAGATCTTGATTAATCATTTTCTAAGTTCAAAAGATACTAATGCAATTGTAAAAGCATAATATTAAAAAAAAATTCATTTTCTTTTCATATCTAAATTTATATAGTGGGGTTTACAGAGGTAAGATTGGTTTTAGGCAACGGATCAGAAAGGAAAGGAAGTTGACTAATGGAATGGTTTGGCATTTTATATAATAAAAATATCAAATTTGTAAAAAAACAAAGGAAAACATAATTAGGGGGCCAAAGGTCCTAAAATTTTAAACTTGAGGGGGTATAAGGGATTTTGGTGAACCCAAGGGGTTAATAGAGATGTAATTTTTGGGGAGGGGTTAGAGGTCATTTTCCCAATTTTAAAAAGTCGCCTCCTCGACTTGAACTGCTGGCTCCTTCTCTTTAAAGCAATCTAGCAGTTCTTGGAAAAACAAGGTTCGGTGGACTTCACTAGCGAAATTAGTCCAAATTGAGAATGGGGTTGGGGTCGTGGTGGTAGCACTACTTGTGTCCCAACTAAGGTCTAGGCTTCCATTCTCACCTAACGCCTTCAAAAACCGCTAATGATTTAGAAAACAAGTAAGGGCTCATCATCCCCACTGAATTACCTAAAAAAAAACAAAATTTAGTTGACATTGAAGAATCACATATTCAAATAAGCAACCCAGTTGAGAAAATTGATTAATAATAAATATATATAAAAAATAAAAAACAAACAAAAAAAACTGACAAAAATGGTGAGTTCTATTATAGAATTGGCCAATTCTATGTGGAATCAGCCAATTCTCAGTTTTAATTGGGAACTGGACCAGTACTACATATACTTAGTTTGAATTGGTCAATTCCAATTTGGATCATTTTTTTTTAACATTGAAATCAAGAATTCAAGTTATTTAGGGTTCCTTCTTACCTTTTTAAGCCACTCTTTTGCCGCTTACTCTCATTTTTCAATTATTCTCTCGCAAACCATTTTTATCACTTTTAAGATGCGTATCAAAATCATTTGGACCTAAATCTTAATCCACTAAAGTCTGAAATTTAGAAGTTCTTGTACCCTTTAAACTGACTGCCCTTTAGCCTCTGTCTCTCTGCTCACTTCTCACTCGAAAAAAATCTTCTTAGCATTTTTAAGTAATCTACAAGATCTATATTGTGCTAAGGGCTGAAAGCATATTAGCATGGGGCAAGAAAGACTTGGCCCTAGCTTGGCGTTAACCATTAGAAGCCCGCCCGAGCCCATCTGTAGACACCCCCTTCCAAATTATGACTAAGTGAATTCTTAAAAATCTCGATTCTGAGTCCAAAGGACCACAAAACCCTAGTAGATCATAAGTAACCTAGACCGAAAATAATTGTCTCAAACTTACCCAACACCTATCCCAAGTCGAAGCAGTCCCTAAGAGCTTTCCAATTGTCTAAGAATCATTTGAATCGGACTTAAGGTTAGAAAGTTCAAAAAAATAACATTTTAGTCCCTGCTTAATGGGCACGGGGTGAGTCGCGCGACATGGAGCGTGTCAGGCAGGTCCGCCCAATGCTTCGCATATCATGCGGTCACCAAAGCCCATGACGGGCCCAGACCAGCCCGATGATGCATTAAAATGCATTTTTTAAATTAGATAAAGCTAAATGGTCAAGATAAATTCGAAAAAATCCAAAAAAAATAAGAAAAATCACCAATTGAAGCCTATAAAAACTCCCTTCTAAACACATTAAAAATCCCTTAAAAATCATAAGAAAATAGGACACAATTCCCGAAATTAAGAAAATTAACCAAAAATATCCTAAATTAGGAAGAAGCCCTAGAAATTCCTAAAAAAATAGATAAAATCCAAAAAAATCTCAAAATTCAGATTAATCCTACAAGCTCCTAAAAACCTTAGAAAACTAAAGAAAATCCCTCTTAAATCTTCAGAAAAACCTAAGTAGACTCTACCTAAAATTCTCAAGCTTTTCCCTTGGCCTAGAAACCCTAGATTTAGGTCAAAATACCTTAGATCTACCAATTCCAGCAAGTATAAGAATACAAAAAGGAGATGGTGGCACATATTAGAAGAGCGATCTGATCCAAGCCGGAAACTTTGAGTTTTGGTTTCTCAAAGATAATGACCCTTTCTTTATTTAATTTAGCTAATTTTAATATTTTATTTTATGTATTCTCTGTTATTTCTTGGTTTCTAAAGTTAAAAAGAGTTTTTAAAGAAAAGTACACAGATCTAAAAGTTGACACTATCAGCGGACCCGAGAAAGAATCATAGCTGAGTAGATATGTGCTATTCTTGGGCCTATAAATCGAGCGATCTTACTTTCTCTATCTTTTTAAATTTAACTAAAATTTTCTAAGATTTGAGCAGATTTCATCCCAGATATTGGCACAGATCGGAGCGTAAACAGTTTGGCACCCAATGTGGGGCCATTAAGCTTCTAATATGTGTATAATCTGCATTAAAAACACTTTTCAAAATTTTTCAATTACTATTTTCATAAAAACAAAAAGTAAAAAAGGACTAGAAAGGTCCAAAAACACCGAAAAAGCACCTCAGGACCCCAGTATTTTCATCTGTGGCCAACGTGGCTGCCCGCCATGCTGTGTGTCGGTCTGTCTAACACACTACGTGCCAAACAAAGTTCCCTAACACGCTGCCTATCAGGCACCCCCACATCTTGCATGTTGGGCCATACGGATTGCCTAGAAAAAATTCTCGCAATCATCACCCCACTTCTGGTGACTTTTGACGCTTCTCGCTTTTTCTTTCTATAAATTCCAAAAAAATTGAAAAATAGCCAAAAATATATTTGTTTCTTTAGAATGCCTCTTCTTCCACTTTATCTTGCTAGATTTTGTTCCCTCCTTTTGAAAAATCTTATCTACAAAATTAGGGTTTTTTTTTTTTTTTCTAATCCTATCTTTCAAAACCATCATCTCTATCTTTTTAGACCATGTTTATCTTTTTAGATTCATCTCTATTTTTTTAGATTGTGTTTATCTTTATAGATTCATCTCAACCTTTTTAGATCGTGTTTATATTTTTAGATTCATCACTATCTTTTTAGACCATTTTTATCCCTTTAGCTTCATCTCCATCCTTTTTTAGATTGTGTTTATCTTTTTAGATCTATCTATATCTTTTAGATCCATCTGTATATCTTGTAGAGTATATTTATCTCTTTAGATTCATCTGTATCTCTTTAGAGCATACTTTTAGATTCATATATATCTTTTTAGATTGTCGTTTATCTCTTTAGATTCATCTCTATTTCTATATAGCATATTTATCCTTTTAGATTCATCTCCATCTTTTTAGAGCATATTTATCTTTGTAGATTCATGTCCATCTCTTTTAGAACGTATTTATCTTTTTAGATTCATCTTTATCTCTTAATATTTATCCTTATCTTTTTTAGACCATCCCTATCTCTTCCAATTATCTTTATCTTCTCTTCCAAAAAAATTTCAAAAATATTACCACTGAGTGTTGCTTTTACACAAGCATCAAACATACCAAAATCTTCAAAGTTTTTGAAAAATCGTACACCAGCTAGGAGTTGTGTGGGAGCCTAGCTTCATGTGTAGGGCATTGGGGTGATCCAGCGATGAAGCAATGCACCTCTCTGAGGAAACTCGACCACGTATGTAAACCCACTTTTAAGTAAGGACCGGCCTCTCGCAATCATTGTAACCAAACCTTACGTGGGCACCCATATAAGCCTAACTCATTTCAGCACTTGTTTAGCTCGGAATACAATTTGGCCTAACTTACCCATAGTGATATTTGGTCATAAGGAGCCTTTCAAATCTATTTCGATTGCTTTTGGTGTTGCATATTCATGTTTGTAGTCTGTGGTGACTTCGATATTGAGTCCATCGCCGTATTCCCCCCTTAGGATGACTGAACCTACAGGAACTTATGGCTCAGTTCCCTGGGCCTACCCCGTTTCAAGTAAGTCAAGATCGAGTTCAAGTAGATCCATTGTCCCACACCCAGGGCTAAGCATAGGTAGCACGTATGTAATTCAACCGAGCCATGTAGTCCAACAGGTCTGCATGGCCCGAGACATCCTCAATCATCAAGTTATTCGACCCAAGTCGAAGGAACCAAGGTTGAACCCACCTTCATCTTCTAGGTCCAAGGGAGATGCTGCCCAATCAGGGACTCATTTCCCACAAAACTCTAGTTCTAGGGGACATGCTGCCCAGTCGACGGCTCAAACCCCTTCATCCTCTCAAGCTAGTGGACATGCAGCCCAACTAGTGGCTCAACCCCCTTGATCTTCCAAGTCTAGGGTAGATGTTACCCAATTAAGGTCGCATCACCTACAAATGCCAGAGTTTAAGGGAAGTGTTGTCCAACCGGTAGCTCATCCCACACTGTCATCTAAGTCTAGGGGTGATGCTACCCAACTAAGGGCACACCACCTGCATCTGTCTAGCTCTGGAGTTGATGCTGCCCAACTAGGTTCGCACCATCCACCTCCACAAAAGTCCAATCTAGGGGAGGTGTTGTCGAAATTTACACCATCTATGACAACCCAATTCCCCCTAGCTCGCCCGACTCATAGGGTCAACTAGACCTGAGTCAACCTACTCAAGGCAAGGATCTGGTTTAGGTAGGTCAGGGTCCTCAAAAGACCCATTCTAAAGGCTCTAAAAATTAGAATCCGAGCTATCATAGCTCACCCAACGGTGGTATGCACCCTAAGTTCCCTCAGTTCGATCAAGAACTCCCCGAGTTCTATGACACATTTTCATTTGAGAGGCTCAAAACCTTACCTTCAGTCAAGGCTTTTTTGAGGCGTGCTGGTCCTGTTGAGCCACATGCCCCTCCTAGGGCATCAAGTCGTAAATCAGGTTAGAGTTAGAGGACCACTTTAGCCCTTGACTAACAAAGTCATGCGAGTTCCACCCTGTCGGCGAGCCGGTACCGTCGATTTTCTCATCCGTCAAATCTTGTAAATCCGGCTCGACCACGAGACCATCCATCTGATAGTCAGCCCATAGCTAACCCTTCTCAAGTTAGGTATAGTCATCCATTGGTGCAGTTTCTTCAAGCTGTCCCGATTCCATAACGTCAGTCACAAGCGGGCTATTTAGCCCCTGTTTCAACTCAATACCCCATGAGTCAGTTATACTAGTCGGCTCCATACCCTTTGATTGCACCTTTGGCCTCTAGTCATCTTTACCTGGGATATCCTATGTATCAGGCCCCAAATATTTTCTTTTAGGTCCCAGCCCCAGCTTATCAGCCCCCGGCTCCTCCAATCCAGGTCGCTCCTCAATACTACTCATAGTAACCCAGGTCAACCCCGACTCAGGCATGATTGCCTACATCTATTCCATACCTGGCTCTGACTACCCCAACCTAGGCCTCTTCACCTGTGTCAGCACCTAACACGGCTCTAGTCATCACAGGCTCATCCTGCCTCTAGTCCAATGTAGCCCCTATCAGCTACATCTCCTGCACCATAAATTGTGCCATCAATTCCGGGCAACCAACAAAACCCTGAGTCAGTTGAGCTCGCTCAACTGGAAGGCAAATTAACTACATTTAAAGACACCCTGGCTAAGATTGGAGCTCCGAATATATTTTCTCTATGAGTTATGTCAATGACGTTCTCGGGGATGTTGAACCCCTTCCCCGAGGTTTCGTGTTCCCATAGTTTGAAAACAAGTCCATTGGGAAGGGTGACCCTGATAATCATGTGACCGCTTACATGTTGACTGTACCAGCATTAGAGGATAAATCGTGTCTTCTCAAGGTGATGTTTCAAAACATAATGGGTTCTGAGAAGTGATCTCCAAGTACCCTGAGCAGAATCCTGATGAATTGTTCCAATGATTAGTCAAACAATATCAAGGGACCAAGCAACAACCCTTGAGGAGTTGGTTGCAACCAAACAAAATGTTGGCAAGTCGTTTCCCGATTTTGCTAATTGATTTCAGGAATCTGCATCAAAGGTTATTGATTGTGCACTTCTTGAGACCTCTCAAATGAGTATGTGCCTTGAGAATTCCATGCCAGTGTACATGAATTTCTTCAGTCACGGGTTGTGACATTTCCTATTCCAACAAATGATAGATTAAGTTGCCTTCTGCGAAAGGTCGTAGCTTGCCATCATCAGTACAAAGTCTGAGAACCTGACAGTGGTCGTACCGTCATAAGATAAACCAAGGGGAAATTATAATATTAACAACTAAAGGAATAACACTAATGCTTAGGTAGGGTAAATTGTCGTGGCACCGGTTTCGCCTCAAGCTCAAAAGATAAATAATTAGACTAGGGGCACCGGTAAGACCAATAACTTCAACTTCAATAATAATGGAATTACTGGAAGCAAGAGGCACTTTCTGGAAGTTAACCTTCGGCTACTACAACAACCTGTCTCCACGATATTAACTAAGATCCTGCAACGAGGCTATTCAATCAAAGTACAAGGTTAAAGGCAAGACCAAATGGTGTGGATACCATAGAAACCACATCCATAGCATTAAGGACTATTATAACTTAAAGCGTGTCATCTGGGAACTTTCTAGATAAGGGTGCTATCAACTATACTCCCATTGATGTACCAGTGGAGGTCTATGACTAGAAATGGGGATATTGGCTAATCCACTCCTAAATAATGGCAAGAAAGTTGAAATCGAACCCATAAGCTACTTAGGGAGATTCTAAAGTTCAAAACCATAAGGATGCCCAAGGGAACCTCCCAATTTCCGCCCAAGGGAACCTCCCAATTTCCCTTTGGGATCACACCATCTTCAAAAGCAAAAGAGTCATACTCGATCGAGATTCATGCATAAACATGATTTCAATTAACCAGGACTAGACTTCATCACAAGACGAAAAAGCTGATAATCCAGCAGACTCTAGATCGGGATCGTCGTGGCAAAAAAAAAAACATTCAAGAGGTTAACCACCACACCAGGAGAGGAAGCCAATTCAAATCACCTCGATTAACAGCTGACACTCTGGAAAAAAGGCTATGGAACCCTCTTAAAGCTAACCAAATCTCCACTTGAATGAACAAGAAACAGACACAACTGAGCCTGTCACACAGTACAACTTGCTAGCTTATCTCAATAAAATCCCAACATCCATTTCTATCATGGATTTACTGAAGAACTCGTCTGTTCACCAGGTCCAAATTAAGGAAATACTGGGGAGGACTCATATCCCTACCCACATTAGACCCGACAAGCTAAACAATATGATCAACCTCTTAACGACACCAACCCCTATCACATTCAAAGACGATGATATAACCCTGGTTTTTGACCGTTTCCACATTCATCCATTTTATATCGTCATTTTCATGAGCAGTTATGAGATTAGGAGCGTGATGGTTGATAATGGGGTATCTCTAAATATCTGCCATTTGAAAACTATTCTAAGAGTAGGGTTATCTCAAGCGGACCTTGAAGCTTCAAACATCTCAGTTGCAGTTTATGATAGGGTTTAGAGAGAAACCTTAGGGATCATCCCACTCACTCTTAAGATTGGGCCTATGGTCCAAATAGTGAGGTTTTATGTCATTGACATTGAACCCCCCTTTAACCTACTCATTGGTAGGCCATGGCTACATGAAAATCTTACCATGGCTACATGAAAATCTTATCATGGCTTCCACTTTGTACTAATGCCTGAAGTTCCTAACCACCGGAGGTGTGGCTAGGGTACATTTAGATGCTTTCAAAGCGGTAAAAGAGGAGTTCTTTGAAAAATAGAAAATCCAAGAGATCTCGCTTCTGACATATAAGGAGAATTGTGCCATGATCCATATAATGCGGAAAGAAACATCTCCCCAAAAAATTGATGACTACAAACTGTCTGAGATAGTGAAGATTGTTAAGCTCGTTGCGACTTTAGTTCGTATATAGCATGGCATATGCTACTAGATAAGAGGTTCTGCCCAGGCTATGGCCCTGGAAGAAATGGGCAAGGTGTTGCTAAGGTAATCACTCATCCCCCTCAAGCCAAAATAAACACTAAGGACTCAAGAGCGTTGGGTTGCACACGTTCTAAATTGCAGTGCAAACTCAAACCTTCTCAGAATCTAGGCTTTATTCTTGAAGGAATTAAAGGCCTTGACCATAACAACACTGAATCTCTGACAAAACCAAAAGTCATAATTCAAATCCTGTCAGAGGAAGAACTGTTAGAACGACAACTTTCACGACTTACACTTGGAGTTGACACTATGGCTACCACTTCCTCAGCCCCTAGGCAAACTAGGGAAACTACTGAAAATTGGAGCATCACTCCCCTATCCATTGAATTCATCAAGGGGATACAACTACACTTTCAAGTACATGTGCCAAAAAACAGGTTGGCGCATGATGGCTATACAAATATCAAGCGCAAAGCCCCCTTCGGCACCATCACCTCTCTCATTATAGAAAATGCAATCAAGACCCTTGACAAACCCAATGAAAACTCGGGTCAAGTCAAGGAAATGAAAAAACAAATCGAGGAATCACCTGCCAATGAAATTTTTGAGGTAGATGAAGAACCTCCTTCAGAGGAACTCATGTTCCAAGCTAAGCAGTTAAAGACAAGATTCGACGGCAGTACTATTGCTATTTCCATGGAAACCTTAGACATCAACTTAGGAACTGAAGGAAATCCAAAAATTGCAAAAATAGGAATCTTTCAGTTACCAGAAGAACAAGGCATGATGATCTACTTCTTAAAAAAATATATAGGCATCTTTGCCTGATCTTATGATGATGTGCCCCAGCCTAAATCCTAAATTGGTACAACACCATCTTGTATTCCATGAAGGGGCAAAAGCCGTAAAACAAAAATTGTGTCAAAAAAAGCATCACTTGGAGTTGAAGATAAAGAAGAGATTAATAAGCTTTTGAAGGCAAATTTCATCTTACCTGTGGACTATCTAGATTGGTTAGTCAATATTGTGGAAGTACTTAAGAAATATAGGAGAATAAGAGTTTGTGTCGACTATAAAGATCTAAACAAAGCATGTCGTAAGGATGACTTTTCTCTTCTAAATATAGATGCCCTAGTTTGCAGCATTACTGGACACTAGATGTTATACTTCATGGACGGTTTCTCTGGTTCTAATCATATCCTCATGCAAAAGGAGACCAAAAGAAGATTTCATCACGAAATGGGGACATATTGTTATAGAGTCATGCAGTTTTGTCTCAAAAATACTGGGGCAACCTATCAGAGGGTCATGACTGTTATATTCCATGACTTGATGTAAGACATTACAGAAGACTATGTGGATGACATCATAGAAGACTATGTGGATGACATCCTACTCAAATCCAAAACTAGGGATGCCCACCTCAGCAATTTAAAATAATAGTTGATAGATTTCGAGACCACCAGCTAAAGATGAATCCTCAAAAGTGTGCCTTCGGTGTCGAGTCTGGTAAGCTGCTTGGCTTCATTGTGAGCCAAACATGTATAAAAGTATACCCAATGAAAATTTGGAGCTATCTCAGAAATTCCACCTCTAAAAAATATACATGAAATGCATGGGTTACAAGGGAAGATCCAAGATATCGGGAGATTCATCTCCCAACTAGCTAAGAAATGTGCTCCATTCAATCGCCTATTAAAGAAAGACATCATATTTATCTGGAACAAGTGTTTGAGGGTATTTTTCAACACTTGTATCTCCTATGTGAATAAAGAGAAAGCAATTTGCGACCTAGGCCCACAGGTACCAAAATACCTGTAGACTACAGGAGCAATAGGTCAATAAACCCTGATTCATAAGTAAAGTTTCCGACAATCCCAGAATGATCAGAAATATGACTAAGAATATCCTAAGAACATTTGTCAAATTTTGTCAAGATTCAATAATGTTAAGGCAGTGCAGATGCAGAAACAGTTTTGGAAAATTGGCCTCTAGCCCCCTAGAAATGGACCTTATAACTACAACCCTATCACCAGAGCTTCAAACGAC